>NC_044324.1:155362334-157861711 GCF_007399415.2 Gopherus evgoodei | reverse complement strand
TTGATTATACAAAGTGTAACAGCTTCAACAGGAGAGATTGAGGGAGACCCACCCAAATATACCTCAGAGCCCAGCATCTAGGGCACTCACCTGGAAGGTGGGAACCTGGGGTCAAGTCCCTACTCTTCTTAGGGAGAGTGGAGATCAGCCCTTGAGTCTCCCAGATCCTGGATGAGTGCTCTAACCACTGAGCTACTGGGTACAAGGGGGGTATCCACCACCACTACATCCTCCATTTTTTGGAGAGAAAAGATCTTAAAACAGATTGGCCCTAACTCCAGAGAGGGTTCAGGGCAGTGAACCTCAACTGGAGAAAGATGCCTCCCTCAGACTTGGAGTTAGTGCCAGGCTATCCCCCTCTGGTTAGCATTTCCTGCTGGTTGGTTTAGGTGACTTCCCACTCAGCATGCTGGAATTCGTTAATCCCACTCTTTGGCTCCTATTTCTCCCTATGCATTGTAAAAGGAGCCTGAGCTCCTAACTCAGGACCATGGATTCTACTATATGGCAGAGCACCTAAAGGTAGAGATTGTAACACTTAGCCTAAATCCCCTTTGTGGAATCTGCTCTTGAGACAATCATAAGAGTCAAGCTTCAAATAAGCATAACTATATTTTAGCACTTTGTCTCCCTAAAACATACTTCCCCCCAGTATATCATGGAAAAGTCTCTATTTTTTCTCCCTGTAACAGTTAGGCAGTTCTAGATAGAAGACCTAACACTGGACTTGGAAAGACACTTATGTTTTCATACATAGGAGAGATAATCCAGAGCAGATGATAATTCATTGCGTGAGAGTGCTAACGTGTTAATCCAGCTGCTTTGAGAAACTGGAAGTGCTTACTGGGATTCCCAATTACAGTCTGAGCTGTATTTCTCTCAGCCTTGATGTGCAGATTAATATGGGAGCATGAAATGTAGAGAATTCTTACTACATTCAGAATGGTTTCTCTCTGAAAAAGGGCACTTCAGCCAAGTTCAGAATATGCAGCATACAATACTTGCTCTAGGAAGAAATACATTGATTACATGTTGTATTTATGGGGCCTACTTATCTTCTCCTTTTGGCTTGCTCTATGTTTTCCCTTTGGTAGAGGACAGTGAATAAAGTGCAGTATCAGGAGCTGCCTTAAATGTTTTTCCTACCTCTTTTGCCATGCTTGCCTCTAATCTGCTTAGAGAGATGGAGCTCCCCAATGCTGAGAGCCAGCCAAAAATAGAAATGCTTCTTCCTGACTGCAAGCGTTTCTTGGGGAACACTTGTGAGAACACACACAAAGGTATGAGTTACCATAACTTTTTTTTTTTTTTTTAAATTTGGAAAACTTCAGACCCAGCTGTGGTTTGCTATGCAGAGGAATGACTCCTTGGCAGTTTGGACTTCACAGTCTCCAAGTTGTTTGATTGCAATAACTTACTGTACATCTAGCAGTTTAAATATTGAAAACTATCTATATACATTACATTTTAGTGAGTTTTTTTGTCTCTTGTTTCTCCTGAGGTGTTCTGTTTGTTTTACTGGCTATAGCTAAAAGGCTATACCAGCATCCGACTAGCTTAACCCCCAATATTTGAGAAGATTGGTGCAGGTGGGTTTTTTAATAGGAAAAATTGCTGAGGAGAAATTCTTAAATGTTTGTTTAGTAACACTTTTCTTACCTGACCTAGAGAGCAAGAAGTGAGCTATGATCATGGGATAGTCTAGCATGAATCTGAACTGTATAGGGTCACTTATGGTCAAAGAGAGGTGAAAACATTATTCTATAACAGAGTTTTGATTACATTATCTCTTAAGTAAGGTTCTGAGAAGGAATTTTACATTAAAAAAGTGTTTTTTTTTTGTTGTTGTTGACATGGTACTTTACAACAACTGAATCATCTACTATTCCCAGTTGTTAATACAACTGGATTGCAACTCCAGATGAAGGATCTGTGCAAGGCGGGAGGAGGCAGCTGTTCCTCTGCCTATTGCACAAGTAGTGGGGGATATAGGCAGCAGCAACAGGACTTTGATGAGCAGCCCAGCAGAATGTTTTCAAAAATGCCCTTGCTTAAAGACAGTCGCTCAGCTGTTACAATAAATACCTATGTCCTCATGTAAAGCCTTAATCCTGGTAGTATTTACACACGTTTAACTTGAAGCACGTGTGTAAGTGTGTGTAGCATCAGAATCCAAGATTCCAACCTGGAGCTATTGTGAGCATAGGAGGTGATGTAGGAAAGAGGAGGGCAGATGGAGACCAGGGCTGAGTTATGGAGGGCTTTGAAGGCAAGGACAAGTTTTAACAGCAATGTTAGCATAAATTAAGACTCGCAATGTAGAGTTAGGGTTGAAAGCTAAATCTATGTCCAGCCTTAGGGCTTAAATATGACCCCTTTATATTGAATGAATTATTTGTAACTAATATAATGCAAACTGCCATACACTAACTATATGATTTTATACATGCACACACACACAAAAATCTTTAGACTTGATTTCATGGCTTAAAGGCTTCAGTGAGGTTTACAGAACACATTCATTTATCCATAGTTTGAATTTACTAATCCGGGGAAGAGACAAGCTGGTCACTCACTCTTCTCCCTTGCTTTGTTCTCTGTAGATTTTCGGGAACTGTACATGTAGTGCGACATCCTCCTGGATACTACTGAATTGTTAACCCTCTTCCTTCCCCCACCCCCCTTCTTCCTTTCCAAATTTTGTCCTCACAAAGCCAAGAAAGAAAGGATTTTCCACTTCTGCCTTGCACTTGATACATCTCTGCAATTTAGTCTTCTACAAAATTAAGGGGAATCTCAAACATGGATTCTCATAGCTAAAGATGCGCTTGTCTAGTATTCAGTGGGTCCATAGATAAGAAATACATAAAGCTGTGTATTCATGTATGACACACTATTCATTTTCTTATGTCAGATTGGCATATAAGACTGGCTGCAGGTGCAGTCTTCAGACCTAAGCTTTTGGAATATACATTTTTACTACATTCTTGTGATCATGCATTATTGTTTACACAGTCTTGGTCTATTACAGTATCTGTATCATTTTAACTTTTCAGTCCATGAGGGGCTCCCAATGTATTATTTTCTGGAAATAACACTGCATAGCAAGAGATTAACATTATAAGGGTAAATCATCTTTTGCCAAGACTGTAAATTCCAAATAATTTAGCCAATTTGTTTGATCAAGAAATGCTATGTCTAAAATAATATTATCATTTATAAACCACCACCTCCTTTTCTAACCAAGAAGCTCAAGATTCTACACAAGTCGATAAGAACCAGTCATAAAAATAGATGGATTACTCTAATTAAAATATTGTAAGCACCTACTTTGCTATTCATATGGAATGTAGTATTGTTGTCTCCCTTTCACCACATTGTGAACCCCACCCTTCCAAAAATCATGAATCAGGTCCCAAAGAAGAGATTTTTAAAAATAATAATTTTTGTTGTTCCTTTTATTTGCCTCCAACTTATTGGGACATTAGAGAACATGTTTTCAAGCTTTTCTCTGCAACCATGAGGACTACAGCTTTCCTTTTGTTAAGCATCAAAGCTGAGAGTCATATTCACATGACTCCAGGAACTGGGGCTTTAAGAAAAACACCAAATTTCATAGGACTCAAAATAAAATGGCAAGAATATTATTTGTAACTATTGCAAATATCCACTTTACACATCTCAATAATGCTACCAAACTAACTAACAAATACTGTATCATTTAACAATCAAAGTTCACAACAGAGACATCTATCCTTCAGGGTGAGACAGGCCATGGGGGAAAACTATGAGAGAGTTAAGGTATCTGTTCACAGGTCAATATAATTCTAATTTGCATGACAATTATCAATTGAAATTAATATCAAGCTCCAAGGCAAAGTTAGGAGAAACCAGCTGCAGAACACACACTGCAGAAGTCATTCCTCCCTTACACGTCCCCTTATACTATTAAAAAAAACCAACAACAACCAAAAACAGGCTCTCTTACTTCAGAGGAGTTGTTACCACTCTGGATCCAAAGGAAGCTAACAGAATTTGATGGCAGACAGTATTTTGGGCCAGGTGAAGAGGCTTCTGAGTGCTGCTGTTTATACCCCCACACACCTGGTGCTAGGCATGCATCATCCTATTACAATGAATGGGGAACTGCTTAGTTCTAAGTTTGCTGCTTTTCTTTGGTTTATTCTTTTTCTTATTTATTGTGTTTGTTTGTTTGTGGGTGACTGGTGCCGGGGGCCTCTACTTTTATTTGGCATGGGGAAGTTAAGATGCTAAATTATTTTTAATGGCTAGAAGAAAGCAAAAGCACGTTCATTTTCCCCTCAGCTCCCCTCCCCCGACCCCAAGAAAGAAAGAAATAAAAAGAAAAACAAGTGTGTGTGTGTTGAACTGTGGTTCAGGAAATCATGTGGCAAGGTAAAAGTGGCTGAACAGACTGAAACCAGGAGAGGGGTTAAGGGTGGCAAAGAAGCCCAGGGACAATAAGGCTGGTTTTCATTGCTAGGCAAGTCACTGTAGGGTAGATCTTGTAGTGTAGTTAGGTCTTACTTCAGGATTCAATCCTGAAGGCATTCTCTAAACCAGGTCTTTATAATGGGTGGCAACTTTCATAACTATTACTTGAACTTTTTGTGACCTGCCACCTAGAGTGTGATATGTCTCATTATAAAACCAGAATTTGATATGCCTTTCACCTATACATGCCAAGAAATTCAGCAGATCTCTCTTATCATAAGGGCATTCGGCTGTGCCCTTTTAAAAAGACAGCTATACATTATAAAATCAATGAAATATATAGTACTTACAATTTTATCAGTTGGTACACATTTGCTACACTGTGTCAGTCAGTAATTATACACCAGCTTATTAACAATAACCAAAATCATAACAAAAGTTTAACTTTGTAACTTTAATGTTATTTAAAAATAAACTAGATATTGAAATTGTTCTATTAGCTCTAATATATTGAGCAGTGCCAGATGTTAAAAAATCATGAGTTAAGCCCCACAATCATTAGATTTGCTGAAAATCATGAGATTTTAATAAATAAATGTGTTCTTTTTATTAACTTTTTAGTTTTCGTGCCTTTCGTATACACTCCGGTTACATTTTCAAACTTTTCTCTGAAACCAAGAGGTCTAGAAGCTTACTTTCAAAAGAAAAAAAAGAAAGTCTCAGGATTACAGGAATTGTGGCTTTAACAGAAACATGAAATAGCTCAAGATGTGATAAAATAGCATCAGCTGACAATGCTATTTCCATTGTGACATCTTCAATTCTTCTGTTTGCCTGCCCATGCCCCTGCCAGCTATACATAGGCAAAACTGAGATGACATGGGATGAAGACATCCCTTTGCCCATTGAAATAATTCTACATAGTTGAAAAAAGAATAATTCTACAACTGTATTGATTAGATTGCATAGTGTCTGGAAAACTGTCCCAAGAACAATGTCTAGACTTCAGAGAGGAGATCGCCTTTTAAAATTTGGATCATGTGCTATTGCTTGTACTCTAAAATGTAGGGTATGTCGACATTGCAGCTGGGAGGTGTAATTCCTAGCTCAAGTAAATGTACATGCACTTGCTTTGCAGCCTGAAAATAGCAGTGTGACCATTAGCTGCCCAACTACATACCTTGGATCTTGGATCTTGTACCTGGGCGAATAACTTGAGCTGTGCCACCAGGGCCGTACTGCTATTTTTAATGCACTAACTCAAGCAAAGCTGCTGTGTGTAAGTCCTCCTGAGCTAGGAATCACACCTCCTACTTTCAGTGTAGATAGGGCTGGTGCAACCATTTAGGCGACTGCTAGGATTTGGGGGGCGCTATTTTCTTCGGCAGCGACCGCAGCAGCCAGATCTTCGGCCGCCCCGGTTGCTGCCGGCATTTAGGTGGAGAGAGCTAGGGCAGGGGAGTGCGGGGAGGGCCACTTGCAGCAAGTAAGGGGGGGTGGTGGCACGCAGGGGAACTCCTCACCCCAGCTCACCTCTGCCCTGCCTCCTCCCCGAGCACGCCGTGGCTGCTTCACTTCTCCCGCCTCCCAGGCTTGCGGCGCCTAAGCTGATTGGCGCCGCAAGCCTGGGAGGCGGGAGAAGTGAAGCAGCCACGGCGTGCTTGGGGAGGAGTTGGGGCAGGGGTGAGCTTCGCGGGGGGGTGCCTCAGGGCAGAGGGAGGGAGCTGCCACAGGGGGGGTGCCTCAGGGCAGGGGCACGGGGGGGAAGAGCGCAATGTGGAAGTTTTGCCTAGAGCGCGAAACATCCTTGCACCGGCCCTGAGTGTAGACATAGCCATAGAGTAAAGGCTGGAGTGGGGCAGGAGGTAATTGAGTAGAAAGAGCATCAAAAAGCAAAAAAGACTTTTTCTTTTTAGTTCCAGCTCACCATTTTTACATGAATAATACAAAAAAAATAGCTTGCTATCAAAACTGGCAGAGTGAGCTAGGACTGCCCCCTTTTCACATTTTACATTTTCCAGCAACAAAAATACTTGTAGTACTTTATGGTTTCTGCAAATATTTGTAAACTCCCCAATTTTGAGAAAGATAATTCAATAACTCAAAAGCAGATGTGAAATCTACTTGACAATATATTATTTTCCAGCAGTTGCTACATGTAAAACTAATTCAGTATGGAATGAGACTTCTCTGCTATCACAATCCCTACATTTCAGATATATCTGTAGGTCTGACTTAGTGAATTATGAATGAATGTATGGGACAGATTCTATTTTTATTGTATATCAAAACTAGGAAGAGTTTCAGCATTTGTAGAAATTTTAACTAATATTTTTCCGATTACTCAGCGCCCGATTTGAAGACCATTAAAGTAGACAGAAAGATTCCCATTGACTTCAATAGCTTTTGGCTCAGGCTCTTAATGCCTAACTTCCTTACTCACAGATTGTCAATTCTCTTTCTTCTGTGAGGGTACAGGGATCTTAACTTATTATAAACTAGTGAAATAAAATCTTAGACAGAAATTCCTTTAACAGCAGAATTTTGTTTTCCTCTTTTTTATGTTAACAACATTTTATAATCCTGAACTTGTACACATATTTTAAAAAAATATTTTATACCATCTTTAGAGTTGAAAAGAATATTTTCAGGATCTATAAAACAGCTACAGTATACGAATTGTTTTGTTCCCACACCGTCCAGATTGAATCATTAACAGCAGACAAGAGCCAGAACCTTAACTCTTGATACAAACATCCCCAAGATTTTGCAGAAGTCCAGATCCAAATTTTGCAGCTCTGGCCCAACTCTTACTGAAACTAGCCATTAAATCCAAATTATGATTCATTTTGAGGTTACTCTGGGATGTCAGTTTTACCCATGCTCATCTCACAGCTTAGACACAGTACTGCTCACCAGAGAGTGTTTGTATGTGTCTACTTCTCTTCTACTGGTGGGTTGTTTCATTTACATTGTGCAAAATAAGTGTAATAGAATTTAACAGAATATTTCTCTGTCTGCAGTGAGGCCCAACACTCATTCTGACATAGGCCTGAATTCTGCAAGGAGTTACACAGGTCAACTCCCAGTGATTTTGTTAGGGCTTGTAACAGGGTGCTTACCCCACTCCTGCCCTGGAGGGCTTAAAACAGCCCTGGGAGAGGGCTGTGGCTGGAAAAGCAGCTACTAGGCTGACTGGGGCGTGGCCCAGCTGTAGCTGCTTCCCCAATCAGGCCTCAGCTGGCCCTAGTAAGAGGCTGGGAGCTAGGCACTCAATAGTCTCTCTCTGCATTCAGAGAGAGAAGGGTCTGGCTGTAGGGAGGTTAACCAGGTATCCGGAGTGGAGCAGGGCTGGAGAAAGGCCAAGGGAGCTCTGGCCTAGGAAAGCCCCAGGCTGCAGGCATATTAGGTACTGGGTTGCAGGAGCAGCCCACAGGTAGCCAGAGGCAGCAGGTCCAAACCCCTTTGCCTGTGATGAGTGGCTTATACTGCAGCCTGCCCCAGTGAATGGGGGCTACATGGAGACTGGGTAGTAGCCAAGACTGAGGCAAAGTGGGGATAGTGAGTGGGGGTTCCCCTGGGAGGGGGAGACCCAGAACTGTGGGGGTCCTGCCAGGGGGCAGCACCCAGTTAAAGGGGCACCAGGGTCTGGGGGGGAGAAACACGGGGAGCCAGCAAGCAGCAGTGGGACACTGGCTGACAGAAGGTGCTCTGGAGGCTGGATGAGCTAGTTCCCTGAGATAACCAGCAGGAGGTGCTGCAGCGGTGAGTACTGCACACTTACAGTCTATGCACACTCATGGCTCTGTCTACCCAGAGCTCTTTTTAAGGTCATAGTCATTCTTACATGTCTAAAACTGCAAGTGCACAAATAACTAAGCAGACCTGGAAAACCTATTCGCTAATGGTGAAATCCTGGCTCCACTTAATTCCATGGGAGGTTTTGCCATTGATTTCAATAAGATCAGAATTTTAACTCAAATATTCAGCCCTCCACCTAGACAGGCACTCCATCTCCCACCTCATGTTTAAGTTATCACACAAATGCTTTCCGCTTCTCTCTTCACTTTTACATGTTCTCTTGGAGAGTATGGCCAAGCATTTCTAAGAACTGCTGAGCCACTGGGCCAGACTCTAATCTAACTTACATGGACATAAAACTGCCACAACGCCACCAAAGTTAATGGAGTTACTCAGTACTGTCCTTAGGATTTATGGGGCCCTACGTAGTCTTATTAAACTGGTGCCCCTATGCCCGACGGCAGCCTGGGCTTGCAGGCTGGGGGGTGGTGGGGGAGGGTTGAGGCAGCAAAGGATACTGAGCCACACGGCGGCGGCGAATCACAGTTCCCTACAGAGACCCCTCTCTCCCTCATACAGAATGCACGGTGCCGGCACATTCAGCTCTGTGAATACGGCCCCTGCCTAACGAGACTGCACCACGCACTGGGTGTGCAGGAGCTGACCCACTCTTACCTGCTGTCATGGGTGGTGGGTGAAGCTGCCGCTTGGGGAGGCTAGCTCCCCAGCCCACCTCTTCTGCCTGTGGCCCCGCCCATACTCCATTCCTGCTCTACACCAGGCCTTGCCCCACTCTACCCAGGCCCCATCCTCTCCCCACTGTCTCCATCCTCTCTGCCCTCCCCCTCCCAGCTCACCTCCTTCCAGCCAAATCCCTGAACCAAATGAAGCAAATGACATTAGAAAGGAATTAGAAGAGTGTTTTTTTCAAAAGAAAATGGAGTATGTTTTCCACTTCATGCCAGACGGTGAAGACTGGACATGCAGAAGGTGCCTAATTAAAAGCACTAAACTTGGGAATAAAAAAATGTTAGTCACAGGTATTTTGATATACCCTGAAGTTTGTCAGGGATTTATTTGCAAAAACTTTGTAGTAAGGGCAAGTCAGCTGTCCTGTTGAATACAACACTAAATATTATGGAATACATGATGCAGCTCTTCTCTGCTTTACATTTTCTTAATCAGTATTTCTAAGCTGATTTTATATTTTAAATGTACTTTTAAGCCTTCATAAAGTAATCATTCCAGATTACTACATATTTAACTCACTGAAACAACTACATTATTTTAAATTAATCAGTAACAAAGGTTTAGTGTGTTCATAACAATATTAATTGCTTTTAGAAAAAAAGAACACTAATTTACTTTGTGTGATCTCCATAACAATAGTTTATGAAATTTCACCAACTTTAAAAAATGTTTCCAAAGATTTTAGGCATAACAAAGGATTTTATCTTACTAAGGTACTAATTTTGCTAGAGGGTTATCTTAAAACTAGTTCATGAAATAGAAGTAAAGAAAGGGAAACTTGTTTGTCCAGCTATCTGGAAGGAAAGGGATATTGTCCTCTCTTCACAGGGTCAGCTCAGGCTTTTTTGCTGCCCCAAGTGGTGAAGAAAACAACAACAACAAAACTGCGCCGCTTCATTCCTTGGCGACAATTTGGCAGCGGGTCCTTTGCTCTGAGAGGGCCTGATGGACCCGCTGCCGAATTGCCGCTGAAGATCCGGACGTGCCGCCCCTTCGCATTGGCTGCCCCAAGCACCTGCTTCGATCACTGGTGCCTGGAGCTGGCCCTGTCTCTTCAACATGGGGGGGAAGGGAGAAAGGGATGAACAAGAAGGACAGGAAAACTTTGGAAGCAAGTTTTTTGTACTATAGTAATTAAAATTAAAATGTGTTTTCAATAAGGGTTGTCTTTTGAAGGATTTATTTTAAAAAACTATATGTCTGAAGAGCCAAGCATTTACGTCTAAAGATGAATATTCAGATTGCGCATCTAAAAATCTATGCAAGGATTTTGTAGAGATCTGATTTTATAATCTTCAGCAATCTTCTAATGAAATATTTTTAAAGCAAATTTTAAACTAAGGTCCTGTAGACTAACATGTTCTGAGTAAACATTACAGTTACTGGATCCCCTCTAGAGGAAGACTCACCAGGCTGCAGCAGCTAGCTGTAGGAGCCTGCAAGAAGGGTCCGAATAGTGATAGGAAGAGGTGAGATGGTGGACACTAAGACCCAGGGGTTCCCCAAATTTTCAGGTGCCCTGCGCAGCAGCATATGTTGCGTATGCCTAAGGATGGCCCTGGAGTTACTCCAGAATTACATCAGTGTAAATTAAATCAGAATCTGTCTTAGTGCATTACAACACTTTGTTAGTTAAAATGTATGCCTTATTTCCAGATAATAATTAACAGTGAGGATCATTGTTGGATTCTCCATCACTGACAATTTTTAAATCAAGATGGGATTTTTGAACTAAAGCATTTTTTTTTAAAGGAATTATTTTGGGGAAGTTCTATGGCCTGTGTTGTACAGGAGGTCAGGCAAAATGATCACAATGGTCCCTTCTGGCCTTGGAATTTAAGCATCTATGAATTATTCAGAGGTACTCTTCTATTTTGGATAGATATCTATTCTGGCTTTCAAAAAGTGGAAGAAACCCATCTAAATTGTACTTATGTGGAACAATTCATCTTAAAAGTACAATGGTAACTGGGTTTGAACTTTTAAAGTATGAAACAGACAATTTGTCCACTAGGCCAGACGTGCTGGAACAATTTGTATCATCGGGGTACTGAGAACTATTGGACCAAACTGTAAACCTTGTATATGATGGAAACCATTTCAAGCCAGGGGGTGCAGCAGCAACCCCAGCACTCCTAGTTCCAGCCCCTATGCACTAGCCTATACATTGCTAAGTTAACCGAAATAGCTAGAGATAGGTGTAACTTTGGCCACCAGTGGGCTTTTGTAATTATGTAATTAAAAAATCATATTGGAAAGTGTGACTAAAGAAGTAATAGTAAAAATCTAATGGTACAATTAAAATGTGTATGAACAGTTGGAAACAGGGACTAAAGGTCACACCAGATACTATTGGAAGGATAACACTGGTCTACAATTTTTGAGAAGTCGTCTGCTTCAGAGATAAAATGTGATATTTATTATGTATTTTGATGTACTGAATTCAAATATGACAATTAAAACAACTGATTGGCTACTGTTTCTAAGATATTTAAGTTTTTACATTTTATGTCTATGTATATTGTGTAGATAGTAGAGTTTTAATCATAAATTGTAAACCTAGGTCTTTTCATGTGTTTATGGTTGTTTACATGATAATATTTCACCTGTCCTGTTTATGTAACACTTTAAAAATCAGCAAAAGGGTTATATAAATAAAATTTATTATGAAACAAAAGGCAAAAAACTATTATGTACATAGTTTAGTCCTATTCAGTGTCTACTTGGCACTTCTTGGCTTGTCTCTTGTATTCATTAAAGGGAGCATCTCTTGTCACTGTCCAGCAATAGTCTGCAAGCATTGATGGGCTCCATTTGCCCTGACAGCCTGCCAGGAGATTCCACTTCTGTAATCTGGAGCCCAACAGCTCTGCCTTACTCTTGGGTAGTTCCAAATCCTTGACAAGGTCATTCAGTTCACCTTGTGTTATGAGGTGTGGTTCAGAGGAGGAGGATGGGAGAAAATGTGGGTCCTGTGACATTGATGGTTCAGGACCAGAAGTTTAATCCTCTTCCTCGTCTGACTCAAGTGAGAATGATTCTGGTGCATCAGGAACCGGCAGTCCTTCTCCGTGGGGTACTGGGCGTATAGCTGATGGAATGTTTGGATAATGCACAGTCCACTTTTTCTTCTTTGACACACCTTTCCCAATTGGAGGCACCATGCAGAAGTAACAATTGCTGGTATGATCTGTTGGCTCTCTCCAAATCATTGGCACTGCAAAAGGCATAGATTTCCTTTTCCTGTTCAACCACTGGCGAAGATTTGTTGCACAAGTGTTGCAGCATATGTGTGGGGCCCACCTCTTGTCCTGATCTCCAATTTTGCAGCCAAAATAAAGGCGATAGGCTTTCTTAACCATAGTGGTTATACTGTGCTTTTGTGATGCAAAAGTCACTTCACTACAAACATAGCAGAAGTTATCTGCACTGTTCACACAAGTACGAGGCATCTGCTCACTTTGGCTAAACAGAAATGTGTCCCTTTGCAAAATCAAACACTGACAAATAAGAGAGCACGACACTGTATGATTTCTAGAGCTGATATAGGGCAATTTGTTCAGCAGAGTGATGTAAGCTTCGTTATGATTGCATCATCCATGACGTCTAGGAATAACATGATGCAATTCATATCATGTATGACACAATACCAGCTTCAGATTGCATCATTCATTGTTTTACTTAAAAAGAAAGTACTGTCCAGACCCAGTCATAGATTTATTCATAGATCCAGTTAAAGATATATTTTAGTCATTTCTGGTTTAAATTGAGATCCCTTCCCTTTATAACTCACTTATCCTCCGCCATTCCCAAGTCAAGGGTCGTATATACTGACCCAATAGCATATCTTGAAAACTACAGCCAGTCAACAATTTTAAACATCATTTGCGTTCTCAGTGACCCAGAATTAGTAATGTTGGACTACATTTATTTCAGAAGCATTTTGGCTGTAGAGTAGTGTAATTATTAATAATAATACTTAGCATATGCATATTCAGAGCAGTGGACAGTCTAATTAGTCCTCACAATGCCTCTGTTGAGATAAATACTTTTATTCCTGTTTTACAGGTGGGGAAACTGGAAGAGAAAGATGAATAGATTTTCCAGTGACCAGACTGAAGTAGCAGCAGAGTCAAGATTAGAGCTCAAAATCTCCAGGCCACACTGCCTTCCCACTAATGTGCAATCTATTACCTTTTATTTATATACTATAGTAAATGTGCATGAAGTTTACTATGAGTAAATTATATTAAACAGTAAGACTTGGATTTAGTCTATAATTCTTTGTATTTGACTTATCTGACCTTGAAATGTTTGAAGCCTGATTCTCCATTGACTTGCACCTTGTATGATCATTTACACCTGGGCAAGATGAGATTAAATTGCCACCAGATCAGAGTGGAATCATTTAAGACTTACACAGCCTTTACTTTGCACAGGTGAAAAATGATGAAGCAATGTTCAAGGCAGTGGAGAATCAAGTCCTTGGATGTGGACTCCTTATACCCTAATCACAACTTACGGTATTATTAAATGCCCCAAAACTTTGATAATTTAGGGCTGGTCTCCCCGGGGGGTGGATTGATCTAAGTTATGCAACTTTGTAGCTGAAGTCGATGTACTTAGGTCGACTTACCGTGGTGTCTTCACCGTGTAAGTTGACTGCTGCCACTCCTCGGCCTGCGCCTCTCGCCGAGCTGGAGTACAGGAGTCAATGGGAGAGGGCTTGGGGGTTGATTTATCGCATCTAGACTAGGCACGATAAATCGACACCCCGCCCGGATCAATCACTGCCCGCTGATCCGGCAGATAGTGTAGACATACCCTTAGAGTTACAGTTGCCCAATGGTGCCTAAGGCCTTTCCAGAGTGTACAACGTGACATATACCTTAACTCCATCTGGGTTTTCAGAGGTTTAGGTATATGTCATTACTCAAAAAAACTCTAACTTTTTCCTCTTTGAGTGATGCCAAACATGTCAATAACACACCTACTAGCACTCCACCCTGTGAGATAATGTAGAACACAGATAACAGCGCACATGATCACTGTAGGACAAAGTCCAACACCTCTTAGCCTCTGCCCTGAATATCTTTTGCCTAGAGCAATCTACAGCTGTCCTATACTAAAACACTGAGCCTATTCCACACAACTCACCCTGCTCCAGACTTGCTAAATGTCATCTCCACTCCACCCTTGTCCTGTGGATTCCTTCTGAGACATTGCCTTCACTTACTGGTCACTAAGTCCTCCAGACTGCTGTCATGTAGGCTATCAGACTGCTGACAAGCTACATGGAAAGAAGACACCCTTGTGCACCTCTGACTCAGCCTAAAAAACACAGTGCTGAAATAAGGCCTACCTGATCCCTTCAGAGACGTGTCTATCTCTCTCATATTACACCACAGCTCTGCCAAGTTGCTCCAACTTTCAGTGCAGCTACACATAGAACAGTGAATGCAGCTGGGTTGCATGCAGACAAATGCTGGAATTCAAATCTGTGGAACATGCCGCAAAAATGGCACATTCCCTTCGTCCTTCCTTGTGTCTATTTATTATAGATTCATAGATATTAAGGCCAGAAGGGACCATTAGATCATCTAGTTTGATTTCCTGAATAACACAGGCCAGAGAATTTCATCCAATTACTCCTGCATTGAGCCTAATAACTTGTGTTTGACTAAAGCATATCTTGCAGAAAGGCTTTCAGTGTTGATCCTTAGACATAAAAAGATGGAGACCTCTCTTCTTCCCTTGGTACTTAGTTATCCTCTGCACCCTCCTTACTGAACTATTCCCAGTGGCTTTTGCCAGCTCCAGGGGGACAGAGTTACAGTTGCATTGCAGGGATGATACCCTAGCTTTTATTTCCAGCTTGTTAGAGGTTTAATTTGAGCTGTTGGCCACATTCTGGAAAGGCATGAGGCTACACTGGGCAAGCATAACTCTGTTTACAGCACTTAATTTCCTTATTTTTAAAAAAATTACTTCTTGGCACCCCCACATACCACAGCCCAGGTCTCCTCTCCATTGCCCCAGGCTCTTTGGCAACGATTACCCTGGCCACAGAATGCACTGGCTGCATGATAGTCCCTTCATTTCCCTAGTATTATCTTCTCATCTGCCCTCTCTTTGCCTGTTCAGAACAACCTCATCCTTTCTCCTCAGCTTTCCTCCCCACAGAGGGGCAGGGGTCAGCATGGGACCAGCAGTTTGAGGAGCTGTAGAGGGAATGTAGGCTGAGTGCAGGGATTAGCGTGGAGATATTTTCTAAAGGGGGTGATAGACATGAGAGGGGCATGGATGTAGGGGATTTGGGGGAGACAGAAATGAAGCCCCTTAACACTCCCCACTGCATATCTGACACCCTGCTTTCCTTCCCACTTTTCCCTATACTATTCCAATTCCCCCTCATATTCCTTGCCACTGCTCTGAACCCCCCATATCCCCTAAAACTCCTCAGAGACTTCCATCACTGCTGTGACACTCTCAACTTCTCCCTCCATCATGCCTATAGCTCTGACTATACCCACACTCAGACTAGCTCCACCCTCCTCCTTGTGACTCCATGCCCCTGGCAAGCTTGGAGGGATGGTGGGACTATGAGGAGTGCATGTACCAACTGGAGTCAGGGAGAGGCAGGAGACTGGAGATGCAGAGTCCCCACCCCAATTCTGGTCTAGTGTACAAGGAAGAGGCGTGGCTATTTGCAGCATCAGAGGCTCGAAGAGGTGTGAAGTGGCCCATTCTTCTCAATGTGGTGATCTCAGCTGAATGAGACCCGCCCCCTGAAGATGGATGCAGCCTGAAATAATAGCTCTGAAATGTGTGAACTATTTAATTCATATCAGTGACTGCTCTCATCCTCCCACTCCCTCTGGCCTTTAGTATCTCAGCTCACATATAGTGGGGCAGGGAGCTTGCTCACATGGAGTGGTCAAGGAGAGGGGCAGAGCACCCCCCCAAATCCTGGTCCACATATGGGAGGTCCCTGCCTTCCCTGGGGCTGGAGGTCACTGATCGTCCCCCCCCCCTTTGTGTGAAGTGTGTCCCCTTCTGGCTCCTACCCATTGTCCTGAGAAATGGGGCTATGAATGGAAAGCATCTCACCTCACCACTGAGGTTGGTGACTACAAGGGGAGCAAGGAAGGGGAGGAGATAGGAGGCTTCAAACAGGCAGAATATGGGGCAGACAGCACCCCCCAATTTCTCCAGTCCCCCGTGTTTCCTAGCTCTGCACCAAAAAAGTTATGTTATAAACAGCTAGTGTTAGGGGGCTATTATCAGGAACCCCTTAAGTGACCCAGTAACCTGCTTTCCTTTGATCACAGTCAGTTCCATTGTTCAGGAAAAATCATCTCACTATCATGCCAGTCTTCTTCCTTCTGTTTCATTTGTGCTAATTTATTTGACAATATTTCTAAAGTAAAACCAGAGTCCGCATTTGGATTTTTGAGCACTTTGAACAATATCACTCTTAAACCACAAATTTTGGTCTCAGGGCAAAACTTCCAAAATGAGCCCCTGCAGAATGCAAGGAGTGTGCACAAGATACATTCTGTGAAACTCTCAAGGGTAATAGGGTTCAAACTCACAGTGCATGGGTGCCACTTAAGTTCAATGACCACAGCCTCTCACCATGAGCCCTCCAGTTACAACAGCCTCTTACTTCAACAACGCCTTAGTCTTTCTGCAAGTACACATTTTAGGGGGTATATCTCAGGAACCCCTAGATAAAATGACCCTAAATTTGGAGTACATACACTACCCAACACCTTCATGAGGCGCAACAAATTTGAGTCAGCATCTGGATTTTAGAACACTTAGGCTACGTCTACACTACAGCATAAAATCGAAATTACTAAAACCAGTTTTATAAAAATGATATTATAAAATCGATTTTATGCGTCTACACTAGGGCACATTAATTCGGTGGTGTGCGTCCATGGTCCTAGGCTACCATTGATTTCTGGAGCGGTGCACTCTGGGTAGCTACATTAAAGGAATGAGACCAATAACTTCGATTTCCATCCACACTAACCCTAAATCGATATAGTAATATCGATTTTAGGGTTACTCCTCTCGTTGGGGAGGAGTACAGAAATCGATTTTAAGAGCCCTTAAAATCGATTTAAAGTGACTTCTAGTGTGGATGAGTACAGAGTTAAATCAATTTAACGCTATTTAAATCGATTTAAATGTGTAGTGTGGACCAGGCCTTAGAACCATCCACCTTTAAACAGAAAGTGATGCTCAACCTTTACTAAAGCAAATCTACCATTCTCCTATAATATTGTAAATAAAAACAAGATTTCCCCTCCATTTTAGCCATAAATACCCCCCAATAAATAAGGCACATGTTAAGAAGAATTTGAATGTAATGTTAGAGTGCTTAGACCTGCATGAAAGCCTAAAGGGCTAATTTTTAAAAACTCAGGTCCTAAACTGCTCACTGCTCCAAAGGAAAAAAAAAAAAGCTGCAAGACAAATTCTGTGTAACACTAAGGTACTTAAAATATATATACCCATTTGCACATGCATTTACCTGATTTGAGTACACAAATGCATTTGTGCGTGCACATAAGAATACTTTCTACAGGCATAATCTAGAACTTAAGTTTTGAAAATTTGGCCCCAAAAGTATAAAATTCCAGAGCACAAATCATTGTCACTTTGCATCTTGTGTAAACCTTTCCAACAGTGTCAAGTCGATATAAAATGCTACTAGTCTGACTTGGCAGTATTTTACAATCATTTTGCACTGTGGTATCTGACTATCAAAGGAGCAGTGACTTACTTGGCTCCTCTATGCTTGGTATTATAAGGGAAATCTCTACGACGGATCACACCTGATCCTGTACAGCTAGCAACTGAATTTCTTTCTTTTTATAATGTGACTCAGATCACTTTTGTGATGTTCAGTGTCTGAGCTCAGTTTCTATATATCCCTTTCTGTCACTCTCAAAGACTATATAAGTTCTCAGCAATTAAATAATGTTCTTCATAGCTAAAATGCCCCATCTTTCAGTACCTGGGCAAGGAATTAAAACAAAGTAAATGAATCTCTCTTCCTTAAAACACCAAGTAAACTTTCTAATGTTTTGCTTGAATTTTGACTTAAATTAAGGAAAGAGAACATAATCAGTTACTTATTTTTTTTTAAAAATAGTAACTTGAGAGAATTGATACACTGAGCCATCTTTCAATACAAATAGTTCCTGACGTACCATAAATTATGATTATTCATTTTTCTAATGATGACTTTGCCTAAGTGACTGCAGCAACTCAAACCTTATTTCTTTTCATTGTTATTTATGACAATTACATTTTAGACAACTTAGTTCATTTAATTTAAAGTCTCGTCCCATTTAATGAAATACAGTATCTGGCACTTCTACTGCAAAATCCATTAAACATTTCCAGATTAGATTCTAATTTGTCTAGTGTATTTGCCCAGCAGAGTACAGTGATTCTTTGTGCTGTGTTAGTGGGCTGAGCTGCTGGACGAGACCAGGCTTTCTGATGATCGAGAATTTTCATGTGAATTGCATACTATGAGATTGAGAGACATGGAACTTGCATGAAATTAGAGGAATATACTACATATTTTTACTGACTAACCCATGTCACTTCCATTACACTATGGATTGAGATGGAAAACCCCCTGCTCAAAAAAACCCCAAAAAACCCTTGGGAATTGTAGTTGTTTTTTGGAGGAATTCTTAGAGACCAGACATTGGTGGCCTCTGAAAATAAGAACCAAAGTGAGGTCTTTTTGTATGCTTCACATTTATTATTTGTTAAGCACCCACTGACAAACCTAGGACTTGTAATGGGGGTCAATGGGCCCTCTGGAATTCAATAGGGAATCCACTGGGACCAGAAACACCACTCTATTTAATGACATGCTCCCAAAGGTAGGGTGGGGGGAAAGGAAGAAGCTGGAAGGGATTAACAAGGCACAGATGCTTCCAGACCTCTTTTCTGACCATGGAAGAAGAGGCGGCAGCTGTGCTTGGCCCAGGATCCAGGCAGGGAGAGCAGGTGGATTGTGTTTTAATAAGAAGTGCTTAGAAAGTAGGAGGTCAGAAAGAAACTCTCTAAGCAAAATGTTCAGCTGGTAGTGTGACTAGTCTTTTTTTCCCCTGTTATGCATATTCTGAGATGAATAGAGACAGAAATAGTGACTAAGAAAGGCTCAGCTGTCTGAAACTCTTCAGGTCTCCTTTATAGGAATCTGTGTCTGTTGTTAATTACTTAAATAAAAAATCAACCTGAAAAGCTAGTTATGTTTTGTTTTTTGTTTGTTTTCCTTCAGTTTTGAAAACACCAAGAAAAATGATGTCTCTCTCTGAACTTGTTTTGGCACAAAGCGAGAGCCTTCTGTAGCTTTATGACCGGTATAAAACTAGAGAGAATCCCCATTCCGAGGAGTTCACAAACTAAGGGCAGGTCTTCACTACGGAGCTAAACTGGTGCTGCTGCAATCGATGCGGCAGCATTGATTTAGTGAATCCAGTGAAGACACGCTCAATTGACGGGAGAGCACTCTTCCATCAATCTGTGTACTCCACCTCAACAAGAAGCGGAAGCAATGTTGGCAGGAGAGTGTCTCCCGTCAACATAGAGTAGTGTGGACCACGTGGTAAGTAGATCTAAGCTATGTTTGACTTGAATTACGCTATGAACGTAACTCAAATTGTGTAGCTTAGATTGACCGGCAGCAGTAGTGTAGACCAGGCATAAGAGCCCTGCACCAATAGGACATCATGCACTGGGAGACGCCATGTTAGTTCAGGGTGGATTTTTTTTGTTTGTTTGTTTAAATTGTTTTTCTTCTCCTTTTGTAATATTGGGCAGGAGATGAGATCTGACTTTTGTGGGTTAGTGTCTGTGGACCTTCCAGCAGAAGTGGGTCTCTAGGAATAATTTGCATGAGGAGAAGGTAGAGCCTGTTGCATTGTGACTGTTAGTTTGTTCCATGCTAGGGGCGGGGTGGGGGGTGGAAGAACTGTATGGAAGTAGCCCCAAAAGAGGAGAGAAAGAAAGGAGAAGAGATATATGAGGATACAAGTAACTACCTTTTTATACATGGAGAAGGGGAACTGTGAAGCGTTCTAGTCAGAAGTTCTATAGCAAAGCAGAAAGACAGATTAGTTTTAGTGACAAAACTGTTTTCCTTACTCTAATAAGGATCCTTGTTCAGTGTTAGAAGAAAGTGACTATTTACCAACGCAACAGGACATGGAGTCAAAAGCTGACATTTTTAAGCCGCATAAGAGAGTGCTAAGAACTGCACAGAAGAAACCATTTGCAATGTACAACAACCAGTTTTATCAGCTGGCAAAACTCAGGAACAATGCTGCATATTCTTGCACACCATCTGCTGGGGCTTTGTCTATTAACTATCTATATTTCTTTTTTATAGAACACATCTGTAACAGTAACGAAAAGAGAATGCTAAAGTGCATTGTTCTTTTGTAGTGCATGACTGTTGGCATGCTAAACCCATGGAATGGTCTGAGTGGAATTAGAGTTTACATACATTTTGAATCACAGTGAAGCTTAACACTGTGCATGGAAAAGTACAAGTCAATCCACTGGCATGATGTGCAGTGTGAACACATGGGAATGCAAGTCACCTGCAAGAAAGTAATGGAAACCTGGTGCAAAAGGAGCAAAGACATTTTCATGGGAGAAAAGGAGATGTACTGCAAAAAATTCCTTTAAACCCCACCTATAGTTTTATGGTCAGAAATGTAGTAAAAGGGAGAATGCAAGACTGAAGTGTGCCCATCCACTGGAGACATGCACAGGAAGTGTAAGGACAAAAGTTGCTCTAGAAGCATGTCTGTTGTAGCAAAGGAATGAGGCAATGTCTGCTTCCTAGGATCTGTGTCTAAAGATGGCATTCTTGAACAGGCTTGAACTGTTAATCTCAAGTTTGCAGTATTACTGTTGTTTAAATCCAAAACTGATTAAAGGGCACAGATGACTGTGATTCTGGGTAGGGCTCAACAGCCCAGTGTGACTAGGGTTGCCAAGCATCTGGTTTTTGACCAGAATGCCTGGTCAAAAAGGGATCCTGGCGGCAGTACTGACCAGGCCATTAAAAGTCCAGTCAGTGGGGCAGCAGGGCTAAGGCAGGCTCCCTGCCTGCCCTGGCTCCATGCGATTTCTGTAAGCGGCTGGCTTTTTCCTCCAGCTCCTAGGCGGAGGTGCAGCCACAGTGGGTCTGCACATTGCCCCCGCCCTGAGCACTGGCTCCGCAGCTTCCTTTGGCCAGGAACCGTGACCGATGGGAGCTGCGGGCGTGATGCCTATGGATGGGGTCAGCGCGCACTGCGAATTGCTGCCCGGCTGTACCTCTGCTTAGGAGCCAGAGGGACATGCTGGCCACTACCAGGAGCCACCTGAACTGCCACCCGAAGCCCGCATCCCGAACCCCCTCCTGCACCCCAACCCTCTGTCACAGCCCTGACCCACCTCCCACACCCAAACTGCCTTCCAGAGCCCATACCCAAACTCTCTCCCACAGCCCATGCCTAGAAACTGAAAGAGGTGGCTGTGCCACAGTTTTCAGCACAGCGACAAGAGTGCCTATCCTGCTGTTTCCCACAATGAAAGAACTGGGTGAGGTGGAGAAGAATGGCATAACAGAACACATTTCTGAATGGATAGTGATGTTCCCTTATGGTGCCTGTATTTGCTTTTTAAAAAGTACATTCATATCTGCACAGACTTATAGAAATGCAGTGAATGAAGGAAAGGTATATTTTCCTCCTTGTGTAAGAGAGAATCTCCAAGTTAACTGGTCCAGTAATGATCACCTCACTAAGGACTTATCTACACCACAATTTAATCTTTTTCTAACACGTTAGTTGTGACATGAATGTAAATCGAGTCTGGATAAGGAGCAAGCGTCTCTGCTGGTTGCATATAACCCTAGTGTCCAACCAAGGATTAGATATTTCTGGTACACTTGTGATATTGAAAGCTGTGCATTCTTAAAGGATGTTATCAAAGTTGTTGGCTTGACCCTGGCACTGTTGAGTGGAACTGAGTAGAATCTCTGCTAGGCCTTGCCTACACTGTGGTTTGTAACTAGGTTAATAATCTTGTGAGCTCAGTCAGGGGTGGCTCCAGGCCCCAGCATGCCAAGCGCGTGCTTGGGGCGGCATGCCGCGGGGGACGCTCTGCGGAGGGTCCGCTGGTCCTGCGGCTCCGGTGGAACTCCCACAGGCGTGCCTGTGGAGAATCTGCTGGTCCTGCGGCTTCGATGGAGCCGTGGGACCAGCAGACCCTCCGCAGGCATGCCTGCGGGAGGTCCACTGGAGCCGTGGGACTGGAGACTGGCAGAGCGCCCCCTGCGGCATGCCGCCATGCTTGGGGCGGCGAAATGTCTAGAGCCGCCCCTGAGCTCACTTACACGCTACAGCTGGGGCATTCTGTCAAGCTTTAATCTGCCATGACTCTTCTAGGCTGGCACTTTTTATAATGCTCTTTGGAAGAGATTGCTCTCATTATCACGAGCCCCCTAGAAATCTTCCAAAGTAAATGACTGAGATTCTTGAAGGAGTAGCAATTAATACGGATGACATTTTTCTCTCTGGGAAATCAGAAGAACATAATGAGGTTAAAACAAATCCTGATGACAACTAAGGTTGCTGGACCAAAATTAAAGAGAAAAATATATTTGAGGACAAATTCAACTTCTACTCTTAGGGCACACCACTGATAAAGAAGGGGTGAAGGCAGCTTCAGAAAAAGTCAAAGTCATAGCTGAAATGCCACCACCTAAAAACGTATAGAAATCCACACAGTTCCCCAGTAGGATATAAATTTTATTCAAACCTGACTTCAAAAGGCCAAGCTATTTATAAACCTACTTAAAACAGATGGGAATAAATCACAGAGATATGCTTTTGAGGATCTAAAGCATCTATTGACCTCCTCATTATGTTTCCAAGTCTACAGTCATTTCAGCAGCTGCGGTCTTATTAAGTTGCTACTTTACTTAAATGAAGATGATCAGAAGCTGGCAACACATTGTTCCAGATGGCTTTCAAACAAATCTAGAATGCCCCAACAGAAAGACAGAATATTTGGTGAGCATGTGGTCGTGCGAGATGCTTGCAGATTTTGCAAGATCTTGATAACATCCTGCTTGTGACAGACCACAAACCACTTTTACCATTAATAAACATTAAAACCCCAGACAAGCATGCCCTTAGATGACAGATAATAGACTACTCCCTAGGGAAATTCCTTGTGGCAGTTGTGCATGAGGCGGAATGTAACAGCTGCCTAACAGCTGCACAATATGCAGTAATTTAGGGGTGAAAGTGAAGAATATTGAACCTTCATATATGCGGAATGGCATTAGAGTACTGGAGTTAGAATCTGGCCAGGACAGTTGATTAACAGCCTACTTTAAAAAAACCAAACATAGCTGTGCAAATTTTAAGAACAAACGGTTAACATCTTGGTTTTACTTCTCCTTCTAAAGGTGGCAGCTCAGTGCCATCTGAGCATAGCCCCAGCGCCATGTCATAGAGTCAGATTGCTAACTGAAATACCAACACCACTTCCTGCAATGTCTAGGAACCAAATTCTACCCTGGTGTAAAAAGGTGCACTCTTTGGTCTGAACTTAGTCACAGGACTCCCATCTTTAATTTGAGATCAGATGGGGCAAGGGTGCAAAATGACCATTCCCCTTCCATTTGACTTTTACTGCTTAAGAAAATTCAAGGTTTTAAATGGGACTTACCTACATACATGTTCCTGAGAATAGCATAATATGTTATGTAATGAAAGTGAAGAGCAGCAGGAAGAGTAACATGTGCCTCCCACATGGACATCTGAGCTATATTAATTTTTTCCATGAATAGCAAAAAACATGTCCAAGAAACATAATGAAGGAATGTGTCATCCTGTTAACGACTCCAATAACTTTTGACAAGACGATTTTTTATAAAGATTTTTTATAAGCTACTCTAGACAAAGCTATTAAAACGGCTGAAATGACTACAGATGTGGTCAACCAGGAACCCCTCAAAGGGGTATCTCTGCTTTGCTGTACCGTAGGTTCCTTCAGTGCAATAAAACTAAAATGCACAGACACATTCATTAGCAGTTCATCAAACATACTAATAGGCATATCATGCCTTTCAGCCATATTATAAATGTGAAACCGTGTATTGCACTACAGAGTAAACAAGAATAAGCAAACCAGTCACATATCTGTAAAAGGACTGTAGATGCTAAGGCCCAGAACCTCAAAGGTATTTAAGATGCCTATTTTCCATTGGCCTAAGATCCTGCATAATGATACACAGCTCATCTAAATCATCTTGCTGTCAGGTGTCTGAACCCTGAAAAAGATACAGGTTAATTACAGCTGAGTCATAGTGACAGATGCATCTTGTCATATATAACAAGAATGTAAGAGGGGTTGGAATGTCTTTCCTTCTCTGAGATAGAGAGAATGAGGGAGTGGCACAGAGGAGGCCCTCCATGGAAAGTCTAAGGAACAGCCAAGCTTGGGAAGAAAGCCTAGATTGAGGTTTGTGTTTTGTTTTATCGTTTTGAGTTACCAATAAAGGGGATAAGTCTGGACTATATACAGAGTATACAGAATTTGTTCCCAGCATGGTGAGAACTTCACCAGCTAGCCATTCCTTGTAGCAAAATTGTACTGATCATCTGAGAGATGATCCATCAGTTTATAACTGATAACTCAATAAGCCATTCTACAGAATAATGCAATGTCCTTTAGACTACAATACATTAGTGTACAGTACGATTCTAGGTCTGCACACCCTCTGTGCTGTACGTTGAAAGAAGACTTCTTTAATGCTATCTAGTGTCCTGAAAGGGAAATGCAAGTGATTTTAAGGTTCTGACAATATCAGCTTTAATCAGCACAGCTGTCTAGTGTCATTTTCTGAAAGTCAAGAAAATTCAGTGGCATTTCCTATTTATGTCTCAATGCATGGCTCATTGCACCAATGGAGCAGAGTTCACAGTCCCCAAAGAAAAGTGAGTTCCTTTTAGTTGTCACAACTGTGCTATCATATAAACTTATATGCACCCTACAACTCATGGAACTACAAAATGGGTTATCTAACATAGATTTTGACTAATCCTATGATAGCATCACTTGTTTCACTGTTTTTTTCTGGGGCGGGGAATTCATTGTTATATATGAAAGCAGAGTTCATTATAAATATTATAGACAGATATAACCCCCCCTTCAATAATGTCAATTATCTTATAGCAAGGGGATTGATGGTATAGGGCACTGGTATGAGTATATGGCAGCTTTTCACTCTGACATTGCCTGTTTTAGTCTATTCCAGATTGATGGTGGCTGAAAATTATCACTATTTAGTGGCCTATATCAAATGAGTTTGTGGTCTTAGCTCAGGCTTACTGAACCTATGTTTAAAAGCCACCATCTCAGCTGAAACGCTTGCTGGCACTCTTAGCAGAGAGGACAAGGATTATACCAATACAGAGAATGAACTTATTATTATTATTTTTTTAACTCTCCAGATGCTGCCACCAACTCGGAGTTAAGGCGTATTAGCGAGGTAGTATAGTGTAATAGCTGGTTGGGAAAATTTCACAGGATTCAAAATTCATTGAAGTTTTGCGGTTCTAGTTTTTTTAAAAAACCACCTATACAGAGTAGGGAGTCTTGCAGTGGCACTGCCTTTGCTGCGCTAGAACTGTGGGTAGAAGTCATCTGCGTCAAGAGATGTCAAACTCATGCATATTGAACTCTAAATTCATGTATAAATATTTTTACTTAAGAAACGTAGGATATTTACAGTTTCTCTAAATCAGCGTATACTGAAGAAATGTTCAGGAGAGTTCTTACACAGGAAAACATGCATGATGTGTAGAGGATGAGTTTGGTTTTGCATTATCTTATAGCATTATTGAAAACTCCAAATGCTTCCAAAAAGCACACAACCTAACAATAATGCAATAAACTTGTTCTTCATTATATGTGTCTCCTGGGTATTTTCAAGCATCCACTTTTTTTGTTTTTACAGTTCTGGAAGGAATGTGGACAACAGCCAGAGCTCTCCGGCCAGAGTCTAATAGTAACTGTACTTCACTACATTTACATGTCATTGAAATACTAACTGATTTAGGAAGTAACTGTTACCAGACTAAGTTGCACCTATTACAATTAATGCTGTTTAGTAACTATTATTGTTATAAATGATGACAAAGGGAGAACTTTTACAAGTATTTGATAGGTTTAAATACCAAGGAAGGAGAGAAGTTTTTTAGGGCACTTGACTGATAGAATACCATCAGAGAGAGATCATATTTAAGTTAATTAATTAAAATAGAAAGGGTGTTTAGAATATGAGCCTGTGGCACACTCTAATTAAACTAACAATTAGCCAGGGGAAAATACAGATGCCAAGGGGGTTGATAAACTAGTCTGAAAACCTGGTACAAGAGCCTTGTATAGAACAAAAAAGGGAATGTAACTTATTTATCCAAAATTCAGCCAAGGAGAAGCCACTTTGTTTGGGGGAAAGCAGTAGCTGACCCCTACCTACTGCTTAAACATGTATTCATCCACCGATATGTGCAAATAATTTTTGGTCTGGTCCATGTCTCTCAAATGCAGACTGGTGGCCTAGAATACAGTTCAAATGTACTGCCAAGGTGACAGACAACTGTAAGGAAAGTAGGCAGAGAAATAAGCTTACTGAGTGGTGGTGTGACGGAGAGAATCATTGTCCATGTACTATTCAAGAGATTGCTTTCAGGTCAAAAATGGGACTAGGAGGATGGTCACACCTAAACAGAACAAACAAGGAGCACACTACCTGAAAGGAGTGAAGCCAACTTCATGGGCTGAGACAGGTGGTTCTGGCAGACGGAAGTAGAGAACCTGTTGCAGTGGTACTAAGCCACATGTGCTATAACAGTGAACAAACCCTGTTTTACTTAAAGTGTTTACTCTACCTCACGAGGCTCTTCGCCAGGCCTTAAATGAGATGATTTCTTACTGCTTCCCTTTGGTTACTCTGATTTCCTCCATTTTTGAAAACTTTATTTTTAAAAAGATACTTGGGACATAGGTTGTTACTGAGGCAACAGCAGCAGCTTTTCCATTGGGACAAAGACAGTTAACTTCTGATACCTTTTGAGAAGCAGAAGGAAGTCAACGTGGTCTGGAGCACTTATTTGGTCTGTGGAGGGAGCAACAGGATGATCCTTCTGAATAGGTGACACTAGCTGCCGGCAGTTGGATGCACCGGGAGGGCTGGTGCTCAAGAGGGTTGGCAGAAAGGAAAGCTTTGGATTACAGGGTATTACAAGGACAGCGCTCCTGCCGACACAGTGCTGTTCACATCAGTGTTGTTGTCGACAAAACTTTTGTCTTTCGGGGTGTGTGTTTTTTTAACATCTCTGAATGACAAAAGTTTTGTCTTTCATTTGCCAGTGTAGACAAAGCCTTAGGTAGTTTTGTGCTGCCTTAGTGCCATAAAATAAATTCAAAACTGTCCTATGGGTGAGGATGCAGCTCCTGACAACAAGGAATCATTGGGGGGCATATAGCCAGTGTAGCAAATTCTATACTGCCCACTCCCCTCCATTGGCATTACAAAGCAGAGAGGGATCAAGTGCATGGTATGTGGCTGATCTTGGGCTGCAGTAGCTGGGTAGTTTACAGAGGAGCAGCTGAAAATCTGTCCCACAACATGGTGCCAGTTCTTGATAGAAAGAATCATGTCCAGTCTTCTTCCACCAGAGAAAAGATTGGTGTCACATGGGCCCAGATCCTCAGAGATACTTGGGAACCTAACTTGCATTGAAATCAATAGGAGTTAGAGTTATTTAGGATCCTGAAGATCTGGACCATAGGAACTTGAAGGAGTAAAAAGGGAGTGATAAAAACAAAATATAGTAATTACATTTACTACTAACAAACACTCTAAATCAGATTGTACAAATCCAGTTTAACCCAACCAAGGACTGGCAGAACAAGCAGCAGCTTTGCCTTGCAACAGACATGGTTTAAAGGAAGTGCTCTTTGGTAGTCTTCTCTGCGGGAGACAACACAATTACAGAGAAGACAAGCTAGTGAAGCCCAGCTTTCAAACAACATAACTACTCCACAGCAACCACTTGCAGCTACAATTTGCCTCATATTTCTACTGCATTTTTCTGTTTCAACCAAAATTAAAGTAGTGTGTGTGGAGGGGAGTAAGGAATAATTCCAAACTTGTAAACACGTTGACATTTTTTAAAAAAGTGCTAAAAAAATTTATTTAGCATACAAAATTAGGGGTGTGCAGTTTAAAAAATGAAATTACCAAATGGATTGTCATTTTTCTGCTTCTGAAATGGAAGCTGGGCAGTGAGTAGTAATTTCATACCAAGATAATATTGCAGCTTAGAGATCTGAACACTTCAAATGTACAAAGTTGAAGGTAATTTGAAAGGACATGTGGAGTTTATGCTAGCAGAGGCACAGAGGGAGGCTCATTTTCTTGTCAAAAACAGAAATGTAACTTAGACATTTCAAGTTATGTAGCAACAAGGGCCCCCCCAAAAAAAATTCTCCTTCCAAACCTTGTGGCATCTGCTAGTGTGAGAAAATCTCACCTTACTTGAACAATGTGATCAAGAAATTCAGAGTGAGATCTTGAATGCAACCGCCAGCTCCGGTGATGATGTCTTTGTCTCAAAAAGAAAGGAATTTGGGGATGTGTTGACAGTAGTATTTTCTTCTTTAACAAAAAACAGGAAAAGGAATTGAAACTTCACCTTTTCACAGATTCCAAGGTCAGAAGGAACCGTGTCATCATCCAGTCTGACCTCCTGTATAGCACAGGCCATAGAACTTCCCCAGAATAATTCACATAGCAGATCTTTTAGAAAAACATCCAATCTTCATTTTAAAATTGTCAGAGATGAAGAATCTATCATAACCCTTGGTAAGTTGTTCTAATGGTTAATTACTCTCAGTGTTAAAAATTTACTACTTATTTCCAGTCTGAATTTGTCTAGTTTCAACTTCCAGCCATTGGATCGTGTTATACCTTTTTCTGCTAGATTGAAAAGCCCATTATTAAATATTTGTTCACATGCTGATACTTATAGACTGTAATCAAATCACCTCTTAACTTTGTCTTTGTTAGCTAAATAGATTGAGCTTCTTGAGACTGTCACTGTAAGGCCTGTTTTCTAATCCTTTAATTACCAAAGAAAACTCTCCAGTCTCTTTGTATTTCTGAGCTCCATTCTGAATAAGCAAAAATCACTCCATTCTGAGATGGACGCTGCAGACACTGAGCATACTCAGTAAGAATTTAGGATTTTTTTTTTAAAGTGCCCTGGAAAGAGCCAAGTGGATGTGGGCGTGGCACAGCAGAATCACAGCTCTGACCTAAAGGACATCTGTGAGCATGTGCAAGATTGGCAACTATTTAGCATATGCAGAAACATGTCCAGGCAAAAACCTGACAGCCAATAGTGTAATTCTGCTGAGCATGTGCAGTAAAGGGCAGGATCCTGTTGTGTTCTGGGATGTGGGCGGGCACAAGCCCACCCACAGCTAAAAGCCCACCCCCCCCAGCCTAAGGGGAGGAGCTACTAAACCCAGGACACAAATGAGTATGAGGGACAACAAAAGAAAAAACAGAAACAGGCATGAGGGTCAAAGGGTTAAAAGTAGGGAACCTGAAGGGGAACCGATCAGAGAACCTGACAGCACCTCAAGGCTGTCAAGGGAGCCAGTGGACGCAGCCCAGAGGAACTCTGCCCAAATACGTGAACAGAGAGAGGAATGGAAATAGGCCTCACAGTTGCAGAGCAACCGTCAGCCAACATCCTCTCCCTGGTGTTATAGATGGCAACTTTGGCCATCGCTAGGAGGAAGCTGACGAGGAGGTCTTGTGACTTTGGGGGCCACCAATGGGGTGTGCATAAATGAAAAGGTGGGGGGAGAAGTGCAGCAAGAACAACAGAAGTAGGTCCAGGAGGAGCTGGAAAAGAGGCTGCACAGAGGATGAGCTCTAGGCACCAGCAAAGCAAGCATGTGCATGGGGTGGCACATTTCCAGAGGCGGCATTCTGGCCATCCTTTTTTTCTGGAAAAATCCACCAATGTACGAAAAAAAATAATACATGAAGATCAAAAAAAATCACTTTCTTCATGCTGTAGGAACAGTACTGCTTTATCTAGTGGGTGGCCCATGAATTTGGCTGTTATGTACCTTCTGCCTAAGTGTGTATATGAAACACAAGAATGAGGAACTCTATTGTATAAGGAACCAGTAACTTAAAAATAAAAAACACACAGTTTATCTATAGAAATATCATAATTTATTTTCTGGGAAATTCTTTCACCACATCTGGATTGGGGAATCCTTAAGAGCAAATCACAGGTGTTCCTATGACTTCATTGAAGTTGGAAAATTCTTCCTCTGGATGCTATTAATTGCCCATACAACAGATCCTATTCTGTTGAATGTATAGTGTATTGAAGATTGACTAAGTCTTACTCTTTCAACACAAAGGGAAAATATGGAGTTTATGAATTAAAAGGAATTGCTTGTATTGATATGGAAAGTTGAGAGTATAAATAAAAAGTCCTAGATTAGCTTGTGTCTACTTATATGAGAGAAACAGCTGTTAAATGTTGGAACAGCGGTTCAAATGCATTTCAGCAACTAGCTTCATTACTCTCTTGGAGGCAGCTCCTCTGTCTTGTTTGCTTTTTTAGGATACCGGTCTCTTAGCTTGTCCCAGGGGGAGTATATTTATCTGTACTTTAAAGATGGGAAAACTGAGGTTCTGGGAAAGTAAGGCAGACATTTTCAAATGCTTACGCAATCATTGAGAGCAGCTGGGTGCTCAGCACTTCCGAGAACAGGTACATGTTTCCAGTTGTATATCCAAAATCAAAGATCCTTTTTTAAAACCTAATTGACTGATTCAAGTGACTGAAACAGCAAGTCAGCCTCAGAAAATTGCTTTAAAAGCAAATTCTCTTGAGTACTGTGCTTCCCCCTATACCTAATCCACTAGATTATAGTGCCTAGAAAACAAGCCACCTAACCTCTCTCTCTATTATTCTTCCTATGCCTTTGACAACTGAGGAAGTTTTGATTGGGACTGAATGTTACAGCTATTCCCTTCATGTGTATAATATGTCAGACCATAAGCCTGGATACAAAGACACCAAAAATTTGTGAAAGTAAAGGCTCTAGATTTGAACTTTGTGGTTTAGGCCCATCTCCTTTATTTTCACACACACAAATATCCCCCTTTCTCTCCAAATCAAAAACCAACACCACACCCCCCCAACCCAAAACACCAGTAGGAAACACTTGTATTCAATGAAAAATCCAATGATTAAAAACTACACAAGAGGCAAGGGGATAATACAAAACATTTTCTAATTGACAGACTGTTATCAACAGAGTAGTCCTAAGTAGACTGACATGCAGATATTGCATCATCTAACTGTAAATTAATATTGGTAAGTAACCAAGTCTATGAATAATGTAAATCAGTTTGACATTTTCCTGGTATGGCTGTAGCTTAAGCACCTATTTTTCTTTCAAACCTGTCTGTTATCAGGCCTAGAGGATGACTAGATGTGTGTGTACATTCACCCACACCCCTTTCTGATGCATGTATTACATGCTATTACAAATGGAGGCTGTTAGAGAGGAATGTCTCAAATACCCATCCTTTGTAGATATGTTTTTATTGTGTAACTAGAGTTTGCACCCACACTGCCAGTCAACCATTCTCCAATATGCAATGATGAACAATCCAGAGTGAAAAAAATACACTGTAGCTCCTAAATCTGGCCATGCATAGAAAACAATCGTACTGTATGCGTGCAGCAGCCAAAATAATCCTCAAAAGAGTCTGCAATCAACTTCATTTTTTTGAGTTAGACATTGCTGCATTCACACAGTGTTTTTTAATCAGAAACAAAAAGCCTCATATAAAGTCCTGCTATAGCGCCCTTCTTGAATGTTGTTAGCAAGCTGAATGTTGAGAAATGCTAATTACCCAAAGCGCAGGGAGGGAAGCAGTTTAATGGAGCTAGCTCATTCTGTAAACAAAGTTGTGTATCTTGGATTCCACAGCAACTGCGTTGGAAGCATTCTTTGAACTATGGGAGATAATACGTGATAAACCATCTCAGTGAGCAAGAAACAATGCTGCAGTTCAAAAATTGTTTATCAGACTAATATAACTCAACATAAATTGCCACAAGCCAGGATGGTTTTTTTTAGCTTTGTCAGTATTTATTATTTGGGATCTCACTGTAGCACTCTGGATCCTGCTCAGTTCCCAGTTGGATTATTCAGACTCCTGTTCCAGGGCTCAGTGCAGAAAGAGCAATTTCAAGGAGGCCTGTTTGCTCACAGCTAGAATTATTTGCCCAATTACAATCAGTTAGACTGTTTAATCACCAGTTTAAAAAAAGGACAGGTTACAGAGAACTCAAAAGAGAGGGAGCCCACAATAAACATGTCAAGGTTTTCCCCTGTCTCACAGAAACTCTCTTCTGTTTCCTGATTTAGATTGGAGCAGGGAGAGCAGGGTCTAGTTGGGAAATTTCCATGTATAGTTTTTCTTTCTCCTCAGTTGCTCAAATGGGAACTCTCTGCCCCTTCTCCAGGACTCTCAAGAAATTTACCAGAAGCATCAGCTTTATGGACGTGCTATAAGCCAAATTAAGATCACTGTGCTGCATCAGTTGCTTGCCGCTCTAGTTTAAATTCGTTGTTCCCTTCTGACCGCAGGTTAACAGACATCATTCCAGACTTTAACTAATACCAGTTTTTAAAACCTGGCCTCAAGTCGCCCAACGGGCAAGTTCTGTACATTGTATGCAGTCCTGCATCAGGGGTGATGCAGAGCTGCCATACCCTATGGGAACAGCAATTCCTCCTCTTGTTGCAGGCATGCAAAGGGAATATGTACAAATACACACCCCAGGCTGGTTTCTATTTCACTTGGGATGACACAGTGTGATCTCTCTGTGTTGTCAGTCAGCTCTTATGCCCTCCCACTTTGGAGTGGATTGTACTATTTTAAGTACTTATATGGCCCTCACTGCTGTAGTATCTTGACACCTCACAATCTTTAATGTGTTTATCCCTATTTTCCAGATAGGGAATTAAGGCAGAAAGAGGCTAAGTGACTTGCTCAAGCTAACACAGAAAGTCTGTGGTAGAGGAGGGATTTGAATACACATCTCCCAACACCTAGACTAGTGCCTTAACCACTGGACCATCCTTCCTCTTCTGTGCCCAGGGTAGGGTGACCAGATGTCCTGATTTTATAGGGACAGTCCCGATTTTTGGGTCTTTTTCTTACATAGGCTCCTATTACCTCCCACCCCCTGTCCCTATTTTTCACATTTGCTGTCTGATCACCCTAGCCCAGGGCTACTAAGAGAGGAGCAGTCCTTGTGTTCCCTTGAGTGCTGAGATTGCTATTCTGCCTGATGCTTGTGGGGTGGATTCAAAGGCAAGAGGTTTCTTGTGTTCTCTCCCTAAACCCCCATCCCGCCCCCTACGTACCCATGCAAGGCACAATCTTACTCTCAGTTAACATGGCATTTCAGTGTGATCCAACTGTTCTATGCAGTGACGTGAAAGTCTGACTACTTCACCTCAAACAAGGCAAAACCTATAAGGAATCTAAATATTTTGATAACTGGCTCTACCCAGAATGTTGGCAAACTTCCACCTCCCCATCCCTCCAAAAAAAAGCTCTGAAAACAAAACATTTTTAGAATTCCCCAAAGAACCTTCTTATGCAAGGGCTAAATTTATTAACAATTTGTGTAGGAGAAATGTTGCCAATCACACGGTTCAGTGGTCAGAAAAAAAATATGATGGCAGTGTTGTTTTGGCTCAATTTTTGGCACGTTTTGTTGTTGGGATATATATTATCAGAGTGAAACTTTTAGGCCATAGAGCTGGCAGGCTTCTCCCCAGCACACAAATATATTAACTGTGTAGGCCTTCTCCACTGACAAGAGTTTCTTTATCCTGCTCTATAGATGAAAGGATGAGGAAGCTACGGCTCTGCTTTGTATCTTTCTATGCAGGCAAATGTCTCCTTTATCACCAAGAAATACACAAAGATTCAGCTGCGATTTAAGGCTGGGAGTGGTTATGCTGAAACTCAAGTCACAGCCCAGCACTGCAGGCAGTCAGCAGCTGGCTGCAAACCTCATGACCACTGGAGGCAGACAGGCAGTCATTGAGCACTGAACAATCCTGAGCAGCTGTGATACTGGCCTGTGAGCCTATATTCAGGTGTTGTCAATTACTTAACAAAAAGAAAAATTTAGCAAGTAGAGTCACAGCCTTTAGGCCTGATCTGGATTTCAAACCCCACAGTTAAAAGGGCCCAAATTTTCAAAAGCCACTAGTGACTCTGAATGCCCAACTTGAGACACCTGGAAGGAGTGTGACTTTCAGAAGGTGGGTGCTCAGCCCTTCTTGAAAATCAAGCCATTTGAGGTGTCTTAAATTTGGGCACCTAAAGTCACTGGCTACTTTTGAAAACATGGGTCAGCATATTTGGTTCAGTCCATTATAAAGTCAGTGGCATCTGGAACATCTGAATGTAGATACAGGTTTGAATTGCAATCATCCTTACATTTCAGGGAGTCTTAATTCATGTCCATCTTGCATAGTAGCTGGGACATCTGGTGTAAATTCAGCTCTAATTCTTCAACCTTTAGTTTGGTGAGTAGCCATTTGACTTTAGTGGGATACTTGCATCTGAAAGTTCTATTCCGCATGGGTAAGGATGCATTAGTAAGAATCATGCCCATTAATGGCAAAATAGTAATCAATGTTTTAATCCTAAGAGTATGAATGTTCAGAAGCTAGTCAGGTGTATGCAGTCCCAACAATGTGCTTTTTCTTGTGCATTATAGAGGGAGACAGCCCACGCCTGCCTCAAAGAGTTTAAATCTAAGATGACTTACAATGAGAGAAATGGTTTAGAAAAAAGCTTTGCACATTTCTCCTTCCTCTGCTGTAGGTTTAGCTTTAGTTAGAACTGTTCGTTCACATCATCTTAGCTGAAAAACAGCTTCCCATTTCCACAGCATTAGTTTAAAAAATAATATAGACGAGGGAAACGACGTACCTGGTTTCAAAACAACTAAAATTCTGAAATGGAAATGAACATACAGCTACTGTAGCTGCACCATTAATAACTGTCTTTACCTCAGCAAATGGTTAGTTAAGATTTGAAAGTATTTAAAATGGGGGAGAGGGATAGCTCAAGTGGTTTGAACATTGGCCTGCTAAATCCAGCATTGTGAGCTCAATCCTAGAGGGGGCCATTTGGGAATTGGTCCTGCTTTGAGCAGGGAGTTGAACTAGATGATTTCCTGAGGTCCCTTCCAGCCCTAAAAATCTATAATTATATGAAAAGTATGCACTGAAGTGTTGCATTCCCACTTAAGTAAACAAGCATCCTAAAGATCATTTGATCTTTGGAATATTTCACATCAGTCCATCTTCCCATCAACTGTATATCTCTGCTAGAGTGGCTAAAATTCCCTTACATAAGGATGTGTCTCCACCCAAAACCAGTGCAAAAGGCTGTGTGGACATTCTGGTTTGGGTCTCATTTGGTTTAGTTCAAAGCTGTTCCTAAGTGATGTAAGCTAAACTGAAATCAGCCTGGTTTAAACCAAAATCAGTGTCCACACAGCCTTTTGCATGAGTTCAACTCAACAGATTTAAAATAACACCTGTTGTTAAACTGGTGCAACTCCAGGTGTAGGCATCCTGACCTCTTTTGGCTGAGAGGTTTGTTCTTAAATATGGAATCTGTATTAAAAACAGTGGGTCCGATCCTGCAGTTATTGAAGCCAATGGAGTTCAATAGCAGCAAGACTGGGCCTAATCCATACCAAGAAGAAAAGTGTCAGTAAAACTAACTCTTACACATCTTAAAAATAAACCTTCTGTAAGCTGCAAGGAAGAGAGCCTATTCTCAGAATAAGGTTTCATTAATGACAAAGCACCATTTAGTTCCACATGCTCTTCAACACTTTTTGTATTTAATTCTGGTTCTGTACCATAAGCTTCAATGGGCACAGGATCAGACCTTTAATGGTAAAGCTCCAACTGACTTCATTGACAGAGGATCAAGCCCTACCAGAGCTTTATTACTTGAGTAGGAAAGAGAATATCATGAAAGGTGCCCCAGGAAAAGGGAATGGGAAAGTAAGTGTAACTAAAGGACGAGTCTGGGCAGACCCACAAGAAATATTTAACATTCCTTGCTCTCCACAAAGGGCAGGTCAAGGAAAGGGAATGAGTGGTTGGGATGGAGCACATGCCACAAATATTTTTCAAATACTGTTCAGCACAGTATATCTGGTCACATAAACATCCACAACAAATAGAATGAGTTTGTTCTAGAATGTGGCAAACCTTCTGGGTAATTGTATGTATGCAGGATTGGGTAAAACTGTAGAGAAGCCACAGAAGTTGAATTCACGGCTGTATGTTGAACAGACAGGCACAAACACTGAAAGCTGTATCCTGAGCAGCAGATGTTTTCAAAATTGAGCAGTTGCAGTACATCTTGCAAGAGTCCCAGTCAAAACAATATCTATAGCCATGCAATAGGTGCACGTCTAAACCCCAAAGGGGTTTTCAAGAGTCAGAATTGAAAAATGTCAGAAAACCTTTAATGGCAAATGAAAATGACAGATATATTGAGCCAGATGCTGATCTCCATTACAACACTGTGAAATCCAGAGCATCTCCACAGATGTCAAAATTCTGACCCATTGTACAATTTATGCTAAATAAAATCAACAGGCCTGATTCTGATATCAGTAATGCTGGTGTAAATCAGAACGAATTGCCCTGAAATCGATGTGGGTGCAGCAGTATAAAACTGATGTGAGATCAGAAAAAAAAGTATAATTCTGTTTATGCTGAAATTCAAGACATACAAACATTTTTAATAGTAGTTTGGCTAAAATGTGTTTCCAACAAGCTGAGAAAACCAATTCAGTAGGAGCGAACATGCTTTTGCCATTTAAATGCTTCTGTCACTATTGCTATTCACCAGCAGGCCTTCCCCATGCCTCTCACTGCCTGCATTGCAATACATGCATATTGGAAACAGCTGCACTTTACTAAGGAAACCGCTTAAAAAAAAATGTAAACTACACTGTGCAAACAGTGGCATGGGAAAGAGTAGAACAGCAGCATATAGCTCAGCGGTTCTGAAACTTTTTTACTGGTGACCCCTTTCACACAGCAAGACTCTGAGTGCGAACCTCCCTTATAAATTAAATAACACATTTTTTATATTTAACACTATTATAAATGCTGGAGGCAAAGTGGGGGTTGGGGGTGGAGGCTGACAGTTCACAACCCCTCACATAATAACCTTGCGACCCCCTGAGGGTCACAACCCCCAGTTTGAGAACCCCTGATATATCTGAAAAAGCAGAGTACTTAACAAGGACAAAGTTAAATCAGAAAAGCTATGATCAGGATGTCTTGTATAGATGCTATCAGATAGCATATTCAGGTACCAATCACATGATTCAGGGTATTCCAACATAGCAGACTCAAAACTCCATGAATTTACATTAATAAATAACCATGTAGTTTTCTCATCTGTTTAGGAGGCAGCCTTTGCTCTCCTGTTCCCATAGAACAAACAGGAAGGTCATGTCAAATAACCACTGAGTCTATGGAGAGGATGCCATGGTCATCTATATAGAGGCCTTGGGCCTGCATGCTGCTCTCCAGTCTACTCTGGCCTCCTTGGCACCACGGCTTCTGCAGACCTGTGCTTCCAGAGGCATCACCAATTAGCCACTCCTCTGGAATCCCCCTATAGAGTATAAGGAATAGGCTGGTTTCTCTTCAAATAGTTTGTAAGCGCTCTACTGGTGCTCACTGGGTTCTATATTTTAGAGGCCACCAGAAACCAGAGAAAGTGGCAGTATGTAGCTAGGTAGGCAGGCCTTGCACATTCACGTAGAGTTAGTAAAACAGTTATTTTGGACCCAACTGCGCCCTGGTGGCTTCTTCATATTATTTTTATTGTGTAAAGATCAGAAAGACACCACACTGCCTATAGAGGAACTCAACATCATAGGAAGTGGGGTGGGGGAAGGGTGGAACTCTAACAGAATTAATTTAGTAACTTCCTCAAAGTGTGATGGGGAGATGCTGCTGCAAAATCATCAGCAATTAGCACCTTCTTGTGAATGTTCCTTTCTTCTGTTAAGGTGCAGTGCTGTGCTAGATCATCTCAGCAGGAGCACCAGCTGGCATTTTCTCTGGAAGGGGCAGAATGCCTCCTGAAAGGCCCCAGCATGCAAAGGGAGCCCAAACTCTGTTACAAGGGTGTAGAATGCTCTTCCTTCTGAGCTGGCTCCTGCACTGGAAGGCAGAGCCATGGTTCTATCTCCTCTGGAGCTCCTTGAGCTCCTAGGAAAGTAGGGAAGGGTGCGCTGAGCATTTGGACTAGAATTCTTCCCACCTTTTAAGAGGATCATGCAAGAATGAAGGAGGCTTCTTAGTCTCCTTCCTTTTGATAGCCATGTAGCTGAATCTGACCCTAGCATGGCATTAATGTCCTACTCCTGTTTACCACATTCATCAATGTGCTATCTGAGCGCCCTATGGAAAGGTGATAGCTCTGGATAGTATGGGTTAGCTATAGTACCTGTGTTTTCTTTAGTATTGATGCATACTTAGGCCTGGTCCACACTACAGCGTTAAATCGATTTAAACAGCATTAAATCGATTTAAACAGCGTTAAATGCTGTACCCGTCCACACTACAAGGCACTTAAAATCGATTTTAAGGGGTCTTAAAATCAATTTCTGTACTCTCGCTCAACGAGAGGAGTAACCCTAAAATCGATATTACTATATCGATTTAGGGTTAGTGTGGATGGAAATCGAAGTTATTGGTCCCATTCTTTTACTGAGCTACCCAGAGTGCACCGCTCCGGAAATTGATGGTAGCCTGAGACCATGGACGCACACCACCAAAGTAATGTGCCCTAGTGTGGACGCGTAAAATCGATTTTATAAAACCTGTTTTATAAAATCGATTTTATTAATTTCGATTTTACTCTGTAGTGTGGACGTGGCCTTAGCTCCAGCAGATATTTCCTTTTGTGTGCAGTTTAAAGCAGTTAGAGTGGTTGGTGATTTAGGGATAGTTGAACTTCCTGGAGTTCCGTGTTTTGTGAACCTTGGGAACTATTTTTGTGGAGATTGGAGGGTTCAGACATCTAGCTGGAGTTCATGAACTTGATTTTCCTGTAACTGAAACCCATGTTTTTGTCAAGGGTGATTCAATATTTAAAATAAATGTTTTCTTTGCTAACGGGAAAGCCTGTTCTACGTATAAGGGATAGAATAACACACTCCCAAAACCCATGTGGCAAAAGTGGGTGGCCTGTACACTAAATGCACACACACACAAAATCAATTTTCTAATTAGAATATTTTTCTTCACCCCTCTCTTTTTTGTCTTACAGTCTGTCTCCTTTCTCCATGCCTGATCTCTTATCCTGTTGCACATGACTTTTCAATGTATTTTTTTAGTTTCTGTCACCTTTCTGTTCCCCTCCCTCTGCAGTTTCCTTTAAACAGAAGGTGAACCCTGTAATGTTAGAGTTCTGATCAAATTTCAAACCTACCATCTTTGTGGGATCATATGTGCAGTCTTGAACTGTTGACATAAACATGATAATAAATTTAGGCTTAAATCCATCCAGCTCATAACCTGAATTAGCATCAGCACCTGGTGTACTGAGTACCGGGTGTCTCTACGGAGAGGTCAGGGTAAGAGATCCTCTCCACCGCAGGCTGCAGAGTGACTGTGGAGGTGCTCTGCCATTGCAGTCTTAAGTCGCCCCAGCAATCCTAATGTCCTATGGGTTGATAGGGGATCCTTCAGCAGAGACTGAGTTATGCACTGTGCAGGGTGTGCTTAAACCCTGAATAGCCCCGATGCATCCTGCAGCCCTCTTGCACAATGGAACTTCATTGATTTCCTTTTCCAAGGGCTCTTTCATCTCCCGAGGATGTTCCACTCAAACTATATCTGGAATTCCCATCAACACCAGTGAAAATTCCACTTACAGATCAAGGGCGGTACAATCCTAACATGCACAGTCATCATCCAAAGACAGTTTTGTACCAATTTTGTTTTATAAAGTCACAGAATTATCCAACATCTAAAGGAGATAAATCATTAAAAACATGCTAGGACTTTAGGCAGGAAAATGTAAATTACCGGGTATGACAGAGTCTGCTCCAGATCAAGTTCTTTCCTCTGATCTTTGGAAAGATTGTTATTAACTAGCAGGGTCAATGCTAAGACTTTTGCTGGAAAATATACACTTCTCAGCCACCCACATAACAAATAGTCACTAATCCATTTTACTGCCCAAGGCAACCTCATGGACAGAGGTCTTCAGATGATCTGGGTAACATAATCAGCATAGGAACAAATTGACTATAAACAATGACAATGGTCATTTTGCAGAACACCATTAGGACCAACATTTTTAAAACTTGAATAAAATGGGCAAAATTCTGCTAAGTTACCTGGGTGAAAATCCACTGACTTCAACAGAAATTATACCTGTGTAAGGATCCATCCACACGATAGCAACTAACAGGCTGGAGGAAGAGGTTACAACGTGGCAGACTCCCAAGTTAAACCAAGTTTTGAACTTGTAGTGTTGGTAGAAATGAACGATGCTCATTGGGCTCACAGTACAGCCCCGATAAAGTGCAAAGACTCTCATTGGAGTCAGCCTGAGTTCCACGCATATAATGGAGGGCGGGCTAGGGCTAGGGTTCTAAGGCTGTTCTGAAGTTCAGAACAGGTTGGCCCATCTATATGGCATATGACTTATGTCTGAAACACTGGAGGACTACCATATTACAACTGGGTCCTACAATACACTTGCTGCTTTAATGCAGACCAGACCAAAATGAGGGGAGAATTTGGCTCTGTCTCTTTTACATCCAGCAGCAAGTTAAATATGTTAATCTTTCCCTCCATTGTGAGTGACATGCATGCCATATAATTCATTGGCAGCATTTTACTTTCAACATGGGACAATACGTTTGTTTGCACCATTTGGCCCATGAAAGCCAAACAAAGCAATGGTGCAAACAAAGCAAAACCAGCCTATTTAAAGGGAGACCTTCAAAGTACCAGACTATGAGAAGAAGCCACAGTTCTGCCTACTTTCTACTCTCCACCAGAGGAACTATGGGCATGTCCACACTGCAATTAAAAACTCATGGCTGGCTTATGCCAGCTGACTCAGGCTTGCAGAGCTTGGGCTGCTTCATTGCAGTGTAGACATCCAGCTTCAGGTTGGAGCTAAGGGTCTAGGATCCTGTGAGGGTCCCAGAGCCAGGGCCGGCTCCAGGCACCAGCTCAGCAAGCAGGTGCTTGGGGCAGCCAAGGGGAAGGGGCGGCACATCAGGCTCTTCGGCGACAATTCAGCGGCAGGTCCCTCGGTCCCTCTCGGAGGGAGTACCTGCCGCCAAATTGCCGCCGAAGAAGAAAGTGTCGCGGTGGAGCTGCCACCGATCGCGATCGTTCCCCCCCCCATCCGCTTTGGGCGGCAAAAACCCTGGAGCCAGCCCTGCCCAGAGCTCAGGCTGCAGCTCAAACTGGAACATCTACACTGAAGTTAAACAGCCTCTTAGCCCAAGCCCTGCAAGCCCAAATCAGCTGGCATGAGCCAGCCAGGCTGTCTAATTGCAGTGTAGAGATACCCTGAGAGGGAACAGTCTACCACGCTGGGGGTGAAAGGCAGTGATTGTGCCTGGCCTATAGGTGAGAAGTATGCAAGGAAAGTTTCATTTCTTGCATTTCTCATCTACGCGCTCCTTCAAGGACTGGGAAAAATCTGGCCCAAAGTAATCAGTCCTGACATTTAATTTATTCTGTGTTATGGACTGGCTGTTCAGAAAATCACACACAAGTCATCTTGCCTAACTAAAGTGATTAAGCTGCAAAGCTATCCAGACCAAGAAAAAAAACTAGTACATTCAAAAAATACATAATTGATAAAATGGGAGTGAGAACTGCCTATCTGCTCATGCAAACATATGTCACAAGTTAGGCTATCGTTTTCTAGGTGCCTCCTTTCATAGGCATTATCTAGAACTGGAAGCAAATAGCCAGCTGATCTAGATAAAAAATTTGCAATCAATTACACAGTGGCTGTCAGTATTATGATAAGAATCAAAGCAACATGCACAGCAGCTGAAAGGTTAGACATCTGTGGCCTGGGATTACTTTGCTAGAACTATAAAGTACGAGGTTACTTACAATCTGCTTTAGGGGGTTCTGGTTTACCACTATATTTATCTCATACCACTGTTGGAACGTTTGAAAGCAAACATCTTCATGTGTTCTATCCTTCTGGAGACAGTAGTAATGAAGACAGTAGGCAAAGCTGGCTCAGAAAGATAGATAACCATAAAACTCCAGTCACTGTTTTCTTTTTTAAATGTAGGTGAGTCTGTGTTTAGAATCAATTCTAGTAGAGGGGAATTTTGTGATTTTTGGGCCAGATTCAGCAAGATACTTTATTTATCTGCTTACAGTTAAGGCAGATGCTAGACTTATTGACTTCAGCTGGGCCTACTCACATGCTTAAAGTTAGCCACATACTGAAGTACCTTGCTGAATCAGGGCCTTAATGCTAATGTATCTGCAGCTGCTTATAGTCCTAGCTGAAGTTTGCTATCATTGTAAAGTATGAATTCAGTCTTCATGCACTCTTATCTACTATCTCTTCCCTTTTAAAACCACACACTCACTCATGTTCCTTCCAGGTATGACTCAACTCTTTACCTCCCTCAGTAAGAAGTACCCATAAAGCTCAGGCATACTATATTGCACAATCTTTTAGTGGAGTCTCCATGCTCACAGGGCTGCTTAAAGTGCATAGTTTGATAGGTGGGCTTTTCTTTATATATTTAGGTGTTTAAAATACATTGCTGGAAACAGAAGAATAATAGTTTTTAAGCTGATTTTTTTTGCAGTACTTGTCTACCATAAAGTGGGCTTGAATTTTAGACAGCAGTTAGGCACACTGTTCCATATGTATTTTACTTTTCATTCTTGTGGGAACAGTTCAAAACCTGATGCTGGTTAAGCTCTTGGGGGTAAGAGACTATTGCCTACCACACTGGCCAGTATTGTCTCGTTGTTGCTTCTTATACTGCCACTTCACTCTGCCCATCTGGTGTCTTGTCTTAAGCTTAAATTGTAAGCTCCTTGCAGCAGGGGCTGTCTTTTTGGTCTGTGTTTGTAAAGTGCCTAACACAATGGAGTCCTGGTCCATGACTAAGGCTCGTAAGTGCTACACTATTACAATAAATAAATAAACAAATTAGGTCCCCTCTAAAAGTGCTGAGATTTCCTCCTTCCCCACACAGTTGTCACCGTTCACTCTTCCCTTCCCTCTCTACATGTCTCCTGTGATAGACACCCCGATACACTGTACCAAAGAGTTTATGCTCATGCCATGCTGGTTCAGTTGTGCTAACTAGTGTAGAGGGGGTTGTGCCAAGTTTCCTTTACTCATACATGCACGATTAGAACACAAAGACTGCATTTATGACGAGTGACTAAGGGATGCAAGGTGGGGAGTGGAAGAGAGAGAGTGTCTTCTAGCACCTTCTATTGCCCTTTCTGTTGTACACACATTAGGATGTCCACACAGCAAGTGTGAAAAATTGGGACGGGGTGGGGAGTAATAGGAGCGTATAAAAGAAAAAGACCCCAAAATCGGGACATCTGGTCACTCTAACACACATGCAGGGTTAGACACTAGCAGGTCATTCAGCGAGACTCTTAACTGCCCTAGATGGCTCTATTACAGCTTAGAAGAAAGAAGGAAAACAGTATACAAATATGGGAAGGGACTTGGTGTGGTGATTGCAGAAGCTTTGCTGGTTGTAATTGCACACGCTACTGCCACTAGACTTTAGACCAAGTTGTACCAGGGAATTTACTGTATCTTTTTCTGTCTGAACTTGACACCTAAAATCAGACACTAATTGTATGTTTTCCAATACAAAGAACAAGTCTACAGAGGTAGTTCAGGTTGTATTCCCTCTTATGCAGAGAAAATTCATATTTAGATATACAGTTATATCTGCAATGGACTGCGGCTTGTTGGGTTTGTGTGCGTGTGTACTCATGCAAAAAAAAAAAAAAGTAAAAGCACCACCCTGAACTATTTTAAGTCTTGGCAACCAAACTAATTATTATCTTCTGTCTAAGTTGTAAGCAAATGACTACCCTTTCCAGCAGTGGGACAAGCTGAACACAGTGGCAAGTAAAGGAATGGGATAATGAGCAGAATGTTGTACATTTATTTTAAAAGCGCAAAACTCACTAACTATTACATATAGTTAAATAAAGGCTTAAAAGCAGAGCTGGGCAAAGTCTTTTGACAAAAATGTGAAGACTCAGATGTGTGCATTTTTACCCAAGGAAATCAGTGCACAAAAAAATAAAAACCCAGCAAAAATTTACTGCCCTACCATTATGTCTTTGATTGTTTTCTGACAGTAAGGTCAAAAGATAGTGATCTATTACTCTGGGTTCTATTAACGGTTCTGCGACTGAGTCACTGTAACTACTGACAAGTCATATAGTCCAAAAACTTCAGGTCTAAAGTTAGGCACCTGCATTTCTGTTTAGGCATCTAAATAGTTGGCAGGTTTTTCAGGGATAGTGAGCACTCCAACTGCACATTTATTTTCCAATTCCAACTGAAGTTGTTTATGTGGGTGCCCCAAGTTTGAATATTTTGGCCATAACCTACCTGTGCCTTAGTTTACCTAGGGGTAAAACTTAATTACCTTCATAGATGTGCTGTGAAACTTCATCATTTAATGTCTTTTAAAGTACTTTGAGATCCTTTGAAATGTACTTTACTGGTTGGGTGTAAAATGTCATTATCTGGTGATTATACAGTGGTGACAAATTTATTGACCATGTTAGGGATCTAACTTGATGATGGTAGTGTGAATTAATTGCTATTGTTTCCACTGAAGTTACCACTGAAGTTACTAGCAACAAGCAGGTAAGTGACAAATTCTAATTCAAGCGTTCTTTTAAAATCTATATATGTTCACAGTATTAACCCCAAATGTTAAAGCATTTTTGATAGACTGAAATAAAGAGAAGGATTTTTAGGATGCTATTTTACCCCAAAACCAATTAAGAGTAGGTATGGCCTCTTGTAAATCAGAGACCTAGCCCTGAAATGTTTGAAGTTGTTGAATACCTAGTGAGCAAGCAAAGACACAAGGTGCCGTGTAACTAAGATAACATTAGCAAAGAATCCTGTGGCACCTTATAGACTAACAGACGTTTTGGAGCATGAGCTTTCATGGGTGAATACCCACTTTGTCATGCATCCGAAAGCTCATGCTCCAAAACATCTGTTAGTCTATAAGGTGTCACAGGATTCTTTGCTGCTTTTACAGATCCAGACTAACACGGCTACCGCTCTGATACTAAGATAACATTTTAACTTATGTGTTTGTATGCTACTTAATAACTCCTTTGGTCAATTAACATGCCAAAAACAGGGAACTGAACCTTAATAACTGGAGCTCTGAATGGCCTTTGGACAAAAGTCATAATCCTTAATGAGGAAACAGTCTTTGGGCCTTTAGCAGCCACTTAAGTCTGTTCACCATACCACATTTGGCAGGGAAATGTTGGCTAAAGACCCCTTAGTTGATACATCTTCGAGATAGTTTTGATAATCAAAACTGCATGAAAGGCCTGCCGGAGCAGGATAGCAGTGTCAAGTCCTTGGTCTGGTCTCTCCCAATATTCCCCTTTCTTGTCTTATCTGATCTGGGCTGTTAGTCATGGCACCTTCCAAGCTGCCTTAGCTCGTAGTACCTTCTCTAACACAGCTGATTACGAGGCCTGTGGTGGCTGGTGAGAGAGATGGATGCTTTCACAGCTTCCTCCCTGCAAATATACAAATGATTCCCCAATGGCACTTGATTCCTTGAAGGGATGCTATCCCTTTAAAATATAAACCCTACAGCTAGAGGGTTTGATTTAGTGTAGTGAACCTGCTGGCTCATTAATGACTGCCATATTACTTCCCAGTCCAACATCCATAATCCTTCCTGTACAGAAATACAACCCTGAGGTCAAGAGGGAGCTAGAGGCAGGCTGTGCGGGAAGAGAGGCAGCAGCTTGGGAACTGTCTGTGGAGGGAAGACTGGGCAGATGCAGCTCAAGAACCGAGAAGGAAAGTAGCCTGTTAGCAGCAGGAGGCCAGAAGTAGTTGCAAATAGGCACATACCTAGAAGTGGCCGGCAAACTGGAGATCAAGGCAGACAGGCTCCAATGAAACAGCAAGAGCTGGACAGACAGGCTGAATTCTGCCAGGGGAATCTGCAGACCAATGTCTGTTTGCCCCTGTGTGACGTTGGTCTGGAGGGAGGATCCCTGGAACTGGGTCTGAGAAGCCCAACTTGTATACCCCTCTAATGCACTGCTCTTGGGGCCTGGATTAGGAACTGTTGTTTTGTGCATTTAAGGTAATCAGTAACACGTCGTGCTCTGAAGAGCTGCCTGTTGTGTTTCTGGTAACCCTAGTAAAGGATCCCTGTGCTCAAATGGACGAGTGTTTTGGGGACCCCATAGAGGGCTACAGCTTGTAGAGCCTTCTGTTTGGAGCAACCTGCAGCACTTGCCTGTGAGCTGGTCGGAGACCCTGCACACTACCAGATGGCGGAGGGGCTGGAGCATGACAGTGTGTTGCCAATTCTCGTGATTTTATTATGATTTGTGCAGTATTTGCTATTTTTCTTAAAGCCTCAGATGCTGGAATCTGGCTATTACCAGAGAATCTTAGCTTTCATTTAAAAAAAACAACCATTTCTAGCCTTCATTTTTGGGGAGAAAAGCTGGCAGTGTGAACCCTAATGCTCCAACACCAAGAGGCAAATAAAGAAAACACAACACTTATTTAAAAAAAAATCTCATTTTAATGCTAATCCCATGATTGTGGGGGCCTGACTCGATTTTAGTCTTTTTAAACACTTGGGGTTGGCAGTACTGCACTTGCAGTGACATACTGCAATGGGGTCTCTTATGCTACCCTCAACAGATTTCCCTGCTTCTGTCCCTTTTACTGTAGGGCAGCCTCTGGCTTTACCAGTACTGCTGGAACTGAATGCTTGCCTCCTCTAGGGTTTCATTTGCACTGGCTCCCTCAGGGTTCTTGTGGACTGTCCTCTCCCAGGTACTTAGCGTTCACAGCCACTATTACCAGGACTGACAAAGAGGGTTGAGCGAGGATTTTTTAGGGTAGAGGAGAAAGTAGTGTGCATGAAGGCAAAGGGAGTAGAGCTGAAAGAGAAAGAGATTTTAGAATAGTGGGAAGGGAGAAGCCAAGAGATCAGGAGGGGGAGGTGATGAAACTTTCAAATGCTTTGTGTGGTTGAGCCTACACAAACTTTTTACTAAGACAGTCTTCCCTCTAAGTTCTTGATGCATATTTACAACTTTAAATAACATTTTTGTCTGGGAAGTATAAACTGATAAACAGGAAATGTATTACAGTAAGCAAAGAGCAGGAAAAAGGAAGAGTTAGTAATCAAGGAGGAACAGGGTTTGTTAACACAGAGAGAACAAACAATATTTATATACGAGCCCATTATCTTTTGGGATTGGGACTGATACCTAAGGTTACCATGAGATAATACAGGACAGAAAAAGGTAGTTACAGTGTGAGAAAAATAATGTTAAAGATCAATATATTTAGGGTCAGCTGAATCCTTTCTTTTGCTCCAGCTAAAGAGATTTCCCAGCACCACCGCTTCAGTCCCTGTTCAAATGCCAGGCACAGCTGCAAAGGCCTTACACAGTTTAGTTTCATAAGCTTATATATGGTGCCAGACAATGGACCTACCCCAGCTGAGCAGCTGGTCCTTGGTTTTTCAAGTTGTTGGTTTTTTTATTATTTTTTAAATGGCATGGGTGCACACACAAACAGAACCCTGATACATTACCAATATAAAATACTGACAAAGCTAAACTGCACTTGCACTAACATAGAACAATAATGTACTAGCGCTCCTCTAACTTTTCTGTACAGGAACATCCTATTTTCAAAGAACTTTAGCAGGCTAGGGAGGATCCTTTTACATATCCTTTGTTCTTTTTTAGTAGACATGCTACGCATTTCAGCCACAAAACCCTCTTTAGAAGACAAACTATTTTCTGTACTGTATCCTGAGTTAAAAATAAACCTTAGTCTTATTTTAATTGTTGTTCCATGAGCTGTATTGTAAAAACAAGACTATTTTTTTTTATGGAAAGTCTTAGTCATAAGTGTTGTAGGATTAAGATCCATTTAATAATCAGGGTATTTATTATACTTACAGGGCAAGTGTGTGCTAATGAACTATTTGAATATGCTTTAAAATGACTACCTTTCTGTAGCTATCAGATTCATAACTGAAATGCTAAAAACAAGTTTAGACCAGACTCTGGCTTGCTACAAAACAGCATGTTAAACCTTACATTGTTGTGTCTGCTGATTTCTTTCTAAGCAAAATTATAAATGTACTTGATTTGTATCTTCACTCCTTTGGGACTTAGTCCTGCTGTTACTGAAGTATGATCTATCCAGGTGCTTTTATGGCCTCATCACCATGGTATCTGAGGGCAGGTCCAGACTAGAGCTTTAAATCGATTTAAACAGCTTTAAATCGATTTAAAGCTGTAACCGTCCACACTACAGAGTGCATAAAATCGATTTTAAGGGTCCCTAAAATCGATTTTGGAACTCCATCTAAACGAGAGGAGTAAACCCAAAATCGATTTCTTAAAATCGATTTTATGATAGTGTGGACGGCCATCGAAGTTAATGGCCTCCGGGACGTATCCCACAGTGCTCTAGTGGCCGCTCTACACAGGTAAAGGTACTCTACTGCTGGCCAGGTAAACAGGAAAAGCCCCGGGAACTTTGAAATTCCATTTCCTGCTTGCACAGCGTGGAGCTCTCAGCAGCAGAGAGAAGAATGCAGTCTCCTGAAAATAGGAAAAGAGCTCCAGCATGGAGCACACAGGAGTTACTCGATCTGATAGCTGTATGGGGAGAAGAGTTGGTGCTTTCAGAACTGCGCTCGAGCAGACGAAATGAGAAAACCTTTGAAAAAATTTCTAATGCCATGCGGGAGAGGGGACATACCAGGGACTCTTTACAGTGCCGAGTGAAAGTGAAAGAGCTCAGACAGGCGTATCAGAAGACCAAAGCAGCAAAGGGCAGGTCAGGCTCTGCCCCCAAAACATGCCGGTTCTACGACGAGCTTAACGCAATATTGGGGAACAGCTCAACGACGAACCCCCACTTGTCTGTGGATTCAGAGGTGGGCGTCGTGATTCCTGCCACTACGGAAGATTTATTTGATGGCGATGATCAGTATGATGAGGACCAAGAGGAGGAGGCTCCAGCAGAGAGCACAGAGCATTTTATCCCCCCAAACAGCCAGGATCTTTTCCTCACCCTTACTGAGGTTCCCTGCCAGCCATCTCAAGGCAGTACTCCAGAAAATGAAGCTGAGGGACCGTCCTCTGGTGAGTGTAATTTCTTTTAATAAAAGCTTCGGTTTAATGTAAGCCTTTTTTACTGGGTGCTTCAAATCACTACCTGTACTTAGAGTCACTGACCAAGTAGATTAAAAACCTTTCCTAAAACAGTGACCCATGAGGTGGTTTTTAGAAAAGTCTCCATTGTAACAGGGCGGATTCATCCTGCTTGTTCAGGGAACGCGAGAGCAAACCGGAGAAGGAGACCAGCTTCGCTGCGGTTTGCTCTCGCGTTCCCCGAACCACCAGCAAACCGCAGGGAAGGAGACCTGCTTGTTCGGGGAACGCGAGAGCAAACCGGGAAAGGAGACCAGCTTCGCCGCGGTTTGCTCTCGCGTTCCCCGAACCACCCAGCAAACCGCAGGGAAGGAGACCTGCTTGTTCGGGGAACGCGAGAGCAAACCGGGAAAGGAGACCAGCTTCGCCGCGGTTTGCTCTCGCGTTCCCCGAACCACCCAGCAAACCGCAGGGAAGGAGACCTGCTTGTTCGGGGAACGCGAGAGCAAACCGGGAAAGGAGACCAGCTTGATTACCAGTACAATCTACTACAGGGATTACTAGCCATTATTAACTTACCATTTTCTCGGGACACGGTCTGTGTGCTCCCCTGACCTGCGTCTGAGCAGAAATCTTTGTCCTGAGCCACAAGCAATAAGTATTAAAGGAATCCTAAGGCGACCTTGTGGTAAAGTAACATGTTCAAGGTTCGATAACAGGCACAGGTCAGTGAGGAGAAAGACTGTATGCATTGTTGTGTGAAATGTGTCTCTTATGATTCTTTTATCACTCTTTCCAATCCCCACCCCCCCACACACAGCTGCACATTTCTCCAGCCTCCCTCTCTCTTCTCCTCTACGTGGGGGGGGGTATCATAAGAAGACTGAGGAAAAGGAGGACGCGTGAGGACATGTTCACCGAAATTATGGCAGTAACCCGTACAGAGAGAGCTCAGCAGGGGGACTGGAAACAATTGGTTGCAAAGTACAGGGAGGCTGCCAGTCAACGCAAAGACAGGAGGGACGCCAAAAATGATGTCAGGTGGCAGGAAGATCAGCGCTGGCGAGCAGCAACTGTGGATCTTCTTCGTGATCAGACTGACATCCTCCGCGATATGCTGCAAGAGCTCCGTGGTTTCAGAATGCCCCTACAGCCCGTGTATAACCTCCCTCAGTACTCACCCTGTCCCACACCTTCCAGAACCAGGCGTGTAAGAACGCGTGGGGGAAGGCTCTCTGCACCAGCCCCCTCCACCGCTGCGGACACTCCAACCAAAAGGCTTTCATTAAATTGAAAAGGCCTTTGTGTCCTGTTTTTTCCCTCCTCTAATGATCCAAACTTCTCCCATGGCACCTTTGCCTATTTTTACTCTCAGGTCATGCTATTAAGGCAGTGTGACTGTAGTTTGGTAATGAAGTAAAGCAAGCAGCTTTGGAAAGCTGCACGGAAGCTAGTTATCAGCATCAGGATTTGACAATTGGGGATATGGGTAATAAAGGGAAAACAAAGAAAGCAGCCATACCGTACCCTGGTCCATGAGAATTCTTGTTCTGTCTTCTCTGATGCACTTTCTTCTTTCCAACCTCCCTTGCCCTTCCTCCAAACCTCCCTCACTCCGTCCCCCATAGAACGCTGAGTTATGAAATTTCATGCACAGTATTGTAACAACAAGCATGATGCTTGATTGATGAAAGGGTCTGATTTTAAATAAAGAACAGAATTCTTTTAACAAATAATAGTAACTTTATTTTTCAATAAAAAAGCAGTTAAGGAAGGTTGCAGGTACAGTGCCTAGCAGCAGACGGAAGCAGCTAATGGTGGAGGTAGGTAATAATTGGGAAATATAGAATTATATGTTTTCCAATGGACAGCTCTCGCAAGTAACCTAAGCACGCAATTGAGTAATGCTGCAGGGAAAGTGTCTTGCAGCAGCAACACCGCATAGACGGGGAGGGCAGCAATCAATTGAAAGGAAAATCAGCATTCAAACTGTACCCTGGCCCATGAGGAAGCTACTTTTCAGTGCTTCTCTGATGCGCACGGCATCCTGGTGTGATCTTCTAATTGCCCTGGTGTCTGGCTGCGCATAATCAGCAACCAGGTGGTTTACCTCAGTCTCCCACCCCGCTATAAAGGCCTCCCCCTTGCTCTCACAGAGATTGTGGAGCACACAGCAAGCAGCAATGACAAAGGGGATATTGGTTTGGCTAAGATCTGAGCGAGTAAGAAGCGTTCGCCATCTCGCCTTAAGCCTGCCAAATGCACATTCTACCACCATTCTGCACTTGCTCAGCCTGTAATTAAACAACTCCTGAGCACTGTCAAGGCTGCCTGTGTATGGCTTCATTAGCCAGGGCATCAAGGGGTAGGCTGGGTCCCCAAGGATAACTATAGGCATTTGGACATCTCCAACTGTTATTCTCTGGTCAGGGAAGTAGGTCCCTTGCTGCAGCCGTTTAAACAGTGTAGTGCTCCTGAAGACACGTGCGTCGTGAACCCTTCCTGGCCATCCCACGTGGATGTTGGTGAAACGTCCCTTGTGATCCACCAGGGCTTGCAGAACCATCGAAAAGTACCCCTTGCGGTTTATGTACTGGGCACCCTGGTGTTCCGGTGCCAAAATAGGGATATGGGTTCCATCTATGGCCCCCCCACAGTTAGGGAATCCCATTGCAGCAAAGCCATCCACAATGGCCTGCACGTTTCCCAGAGTCACAACCTTTCGAAGCAGCAGCTTAATGATTGCTTTGGATACTTCCAGCATAGCAGCCCCCACAGTAGATTTGCCCACTCCAAATTGATTCCCGACTGACCGGTAGCTGTCTGGCGTTGCAAGCTTCCATATGGCTATTGCCACTTGCTTTTCCACTGTGAGGGCTGGTCTCATCCTGGTATTATGCCGCTTCAGGACAGGAGAAAGCAAGTCACAAAGTTCAAAGAAAGTGCTCTTACGCATGCGAAAGTTCCACAGCCACTGCGAATCGTCCCACACCTGCAGGACTATGCGGTCCCACCAGTCAGTGCTTGTTTCCCGTGCCCAAAAGCGGCGCGGAACGGGTAGAACCTCACCCATAACCGTCAGGAGCTCCAACGTGCAGGGGCCCGGGGTGTCAGAAAACTCGTTCTCCAGTTCGTCATCGCTGTCGTCACCGCATTCAAGCATTCTCTCTTGCATTTCTGCATCATGGGTCAGCAGTGATAGAACGACAATGCGTGAAGTATTTACAGTATTCGCGATCAAGGACAAGAGCAGACCTGTATCCATGCTTGCTGCAAAATGGCGTTTCCCTCACTGCAGCCAGTAAAAACAGCGCGAACTGACTGTGTGCCGTTTACAGGAAGGGGGGGGTGAAGCTGTACCCAGAACCACCCAGGACGGGGACTTTGATCACATCATGCACTGGGGTAGTAACCCATAATTCCAAAGGCCAGGGACCCGTGCAGGAACTGTGGGATAGGTACCCAGAATGCAACGCTCAGGGAAAAGATGGAGGCCAGGGAACATGGACGCTCAACATCGATGTAAGTAGCCCTAGTGTGGACGCGCAAAATCGATTTTATAAAGCCTGCTTTATAAAATCGATTTTACCCTGTAGTGTGGACGTGGGCTGAGTGTTTGACAGTCGTTAACAGATTTCATCCTTACAATACTCCTGGGAGGTAGGAAGCTTTAGCTGCATTTTACAGATGGGGAATTGAGGCCCAGGGGAGACCTGTCTAAGGTCATAGAGAAGGGGTGTGGCTGAGCTGGGAATTGAACCCAGCTGGCCTAGTTCCCCATCCACTAACCATCCTAGCAACCTGTTCTTTCCATTGATCCAGCTTTCCCCATTGACTTCAGAGACTGGATCCTACTCCTACTGATCAGTAATGGCCTGATTCTGCCACCCCGTCTTACAGTGAGTAGTATCTTATGCCTCAAGCAGCCCCATTCATTCTATCAGGGCTACTTATGAATAAAGTACTACTAAATGTAAGGATGACAGAACTGGGGACAGAGGCAAATCCACCCCATTCTCTATGGTGCCCCTGGTACTGTGGAAATGGTTCATGGGAGGAGCCTGGATGTGGGAAACAAGATGGGGATGATACACAACCTACATGAGCTTCTTAAATAGTACCATGGGGGAGGAGGTGGGGCATTGCTGAGCTGGGGCCAGGGGAATCCACAACATGAAGGTGTTCCCCCAGTTCATTTATATATCTCTCCAACATCCAGCCTGACTGGGTTTGGGCCTAAGAGTTGTATTCTCCTGTCAGCAAGATTTGCATATATATTCCTTCCAAGTCAACTTCTCAGTGCACCAGTAGGAATTCCCAAAACTCCACTGCTTTGCCAGGCAGGACTTGTAGGTATGGCTGACTGCATTTTCTAGACTTGCACCTCCCCTGCAGATGCTCCGAGTTCAACCAAGAGTTATTTCCATAACTGGGGCATTATGAATATAGGAGTATGTGTGGTTGACAAAAGTTGCCACATTTCAGCTGGCAAACACATCTTATGCCTTAATTTCCTTCACCTTAGTACACACAGGTCATCATCCTATCTGGCATCACAACACAAACAAGTTCAGTGGCATAGCAACATGTGTGATTAAATAACAGGTTCAAACAGGACAGCTCTTGCCATGTGATGGATGTCATAAAGCAACACAACCTGGAGCACCTTCCAGAAGAAGGCTGCAGTAGATTAGGCATGCCCACCTCAGTTTTCCTTCTTCAGAGTCTCCGGTAATTTCCTGTAAGGTTTTTTGACTCATTAATACACTCCTCTGGGCCAACTTATTACCAAAGCATAGTGCAAAACAGTCTTAACTAAAGTTCCAGACTGAGTCCCTTTCTCACCCCCAGCGTATATAGCTCTTGAAATCTGTATCCTCTAGTACTGTGACATAGCCCATACCACACTCCAGCATCCCCACAGACAGGCTCTTCTTTGATCCGCTCTTGTCCTTGTGCCAGGAAAGCCATCCAACCACTTTCAGCTGGAGTGCAACAGCCTCTCTCTGCTGGGAGTTCATCTTTAACAGCGAAGCAGCTATTGTTTCCTCTGTTCCATTAACTTCTTGGCAGGTAGGTCCTTCCACTGTTCCCCTGTCTCCAGCTCTCTAGCCTGGAGACATCAGCAAGTAACTCTTCTGCTGGTCTCCTATCTTCAGTCTTCCCTCAGGAACCACTAACTAACACCTTCCTTCAGGTACCTCCTACAGTCTCCTAGTCTCTGGAAGCTTTCACCTATCAATTTCTCCCTCACAGACAGCCCTCACTTGTCTTTTTCCTGACCACTCTTCTGCCATCTCTGTCTCTCTCCAAGTGCCTTCTTTTAAGCCAAGTTGGGGTCAGCTGACCACTCTGAAGTGAACTAACCTCTCCTTTTTAAAAGGCCAATGTCACCTCTGACAATGGGCCATCTCATTAAACAAAAAGCCCAGCCTAATTAGACAATATCATTCATGTAACAATAGTTTTCTAAGTACTCTAGATCAATGTTTCTCAATGTTTCTTGGTCTGTGGACCAAGGCCAGTCCCTGAAATCTCCCTGAGACAGTTTAGGAAGGCAGCAAGCTGGTCTCTGGTATCTAAAAGGTAGAGAAACCTTCTGGATCACAGGCAACACTTGAAGGCCAGTATTAGAAAAGAGGGCCCACAATTACATTGTGACATCTCTGTAAAAACAAAGTGGAATCACAATAACAGGACCAAATATCACACCTTTCGTATACACATTAATGCTGTGGTCATGAGTAGTAATGTCAACTCTGATACAAGGACCACGTCTCTGATTCTAGGCATGTAAAATAATACATGCTAATGGACTATTATGCAATGTATTAGTAAGTAGAACTACTTGGGAATTTTATGATTTTTTTTTAAATCAGAAAATACCATTTTGTCAAACCCAAAACTATTTGTGGGAAAGGGTCGGCTTAAACTAATCTAATTTGAAAAAGATTATTACATCTTTTTTTTAAATGATCACAATGTCCCGTTTTGACAATTTCCAAAAGTTTTTTATTTCCTAGTTTGGAACAATTTTTTGTTTTAAGACTTTAGTTTATTTATACTGAAAAAGATTAATTTAAAAAAAGATCAAAACAAAACATTTGTTTCAATTGACTCAATCCCCCCAAAATTTGGATTACCGGATCATGAAAAATTTGGACTGTTTGTCTCAATTTGGGACAGGAAAAATATTCAAAAACTTTTGCAGTTTGGAAAAACAGTTTTTTGCCCTTCTAGTAAACCACATGTTCCCAAATATGGCTGTTTTTTAAGGTATTGGATATTAGCTCAGGTTCTCAAACACATGGGCCAGTTCTTCTGCAGGTGTAAGCTGGCATTGCTCCATCGAAGCCAAAGTTTGAACATTTTTTTTCCCAAACCTCTATAATTATTACATTTAGTAGAAAGTTCACTCAAGTACATTAAGGCTAGAAAAATGGATTTATGCGTTTGGTAACTTAGTATTCCAGCTGACCAAGTACATGTAAAACACATTCCTCCCTGAGGCCCATTTCCCTTCATCAGTATAAATAAAATTATTTAAAAAATAATCAGTTAGTTTTGTAATTCTCAGCTAAACTATCATTCTGAGGGATAACTGAAGAAAGAATCCCCTAGCAACTGTACCATTACTAAAGAAGACATGTGTCACTAGATAGACACAGGTGCAGTACACCAACCCATTAAGGCAAATTATGCATTCTTTGAAAATGTGAGACCTTTTATTCTTTAGTCCAAACTGTAAAACAAAACATCAGAAGTACAAGCCAGAGAGTCAAGTAAACCAAAGTCTGCAGAAAAGTTGTTTTGGCAAAATTACCAAAGAATACAGAGCAAAATACAATAGAGATGGGGAGTGTATTCTAAGAAATATGAAGGCATTCACAGTAAAGTTTTACTTTTTTAAATCAGGATTTTTACTAAAAATTGCTACATAAACTGAAAACTTCATTTAAAAACGTATAGTCTGAAAGAGCTTAGTGGACAGGGCTCTTATTTATTAGGTGGGTCTGTGATGTAGGTCCAGGTGGAGGCTATAATGAAAACAGTTTCATGATTTCAATTCAGTTTCCTTGAAGGTTAACCAGCATCCCAGCGCAAGCTGGCAAGAGAAAAAAAAGCCCTAGACTGTATGGAGAGTATGTAAACTTAACTACAAATCACTTGTGGGAGAGTGGCTCAGTAAATGTAACTTTAAATCTTTTGATCATTATTGTGGATAATTTGTAAAATATTATGGTCCAAATTTTCAACAACATGCATGCATCTGTCTTGTATGTGGAAAACACTGACTGCATGTGAATGAGTTCAGGGCTTGCACATACACATACAAAGTGCACACACAACCCTGATTTATGGGCAAGCCGTGGGTGTTGTGTACACTCGAATCAGGGACAATTCTAGACCATTTAAAAGATAAAACAAATAAAAATTGCTCTTCAGAAATCTATGATAGGGCCAGGGATAAGTCATCTGCAAGGATGACTGAGCAGCATGCAGAGGGGAGTGAATTCCACTACAGCCAGGGAAATCAACACAAACATCCTTTCAGGTTGGTGGCAGAATTTTATCAAAGAGCTGATGAGAGGCTCCAAGACCCTCCTGCATCCAACATGTCAAGGAAGTTATGTCTACAGTGCAGCTGGAGAAGTAAATGGCAGCCCATGTAGATGTATTCACTGTAGTCATACTGTAGCTAGCTCACTAACAATAGAAGCCGCACAAGCGGGTACCTATACAGGGGTGCCAGGTGGACTTGTATAGCAGGTGTTGAAGCTCGTGCCACCACATCCTCACTTCTGTTTTTCTGAGAACTAGCTAGAGTACAGCTAACAAGAGCACATCTACGCGAGCTGAAAATCACAGCCCTGACTGCAGTGCAAATGCACCCCGAATTAGCTGGTACTAGAACACAGGATCCAACTGCCCTGCAATCTGGGAAAGTTTGGATTTGGATCCAAACTTCTGGGTGTGAGGTTGTTTCGAACAAAGATATAGGGGGAAGGAAGAAATTCTTGGCTGTAGCCTGAAAAAGCAAGTAAGAGAGTAAGACGAATGTTTCCCTACTCCACAGAAAGATAATAAAGTTTTGCCTGCAGCTATTCTGTGAAAACAACACAGGGCAGATCCTCAGCTAATGCCAATTGTCATAGTTCCATTGGTCAGGCTGAGGGACAAACTTATTAGAAAGAATGCAGGACAGCCAGAGGCGGGAGACCCAATGAGAGGATGGGTGTGGGAGGCCTCTTCTGGAAGGAGAGGCTGGGTAAGGAAAGGCAAAAAGAGATATAGCTGCAGGAGCTAAGGTTACACTGTAGTGGGCCCTGCAAAGGGGCAGGACTTGAGGAGAGGAGCCCTATGGATCAGTGTCCTAAGGAAAGGATGGAGAGGCTGAAACTTCAAACCCGTCAGGAGTGAGAGAGATCCAGTGGTATTTGTTTTGGATGCTGCCGTTGTTTCAGAGGCAGACTGAAAGCAAGTCCCGGAAGGGGCAGAAGACCTTTGGGAGTTTTCTGTTTGCTTTAGTGCTGGCAGAAGACGTTATTTGGAACCTGAATAACATCACTAGTACTGGAAGAGGCAAGACTCCAGAGGAATCTGGCTGGATGGCCAGGACCTGAACAGGAAACCATCAGAAAAAGCCACAATGGGTTGCTCAGGGATAGTAATTCTGCTAAACTACACTATATTATTCTCTTGTCATATGGTAGCTGGTCCCCTGTGGATAGACTAGGCCCAGCTCCCCTGGACCAAAGTAAGTGAATCTAATGTAGCCAGTTAAAGAGGGCTGGGCTACACCTTGGCCTATAAAGGACTGCTAGTAGGCATGAACAGTGCAGATTGACTGAAACAACTGGGAGAGGGATAAAATGTGACAGTGGAGTGATAACAGCTATGGTGAGTCCCCTGGAGCAAAGATGACCAGCAGCTCTGGGAAATGGTCCTGAGGTTGCTGTCCCGAAGCAGGAGCAGAGCTCCCAGAACTGGGAACCTGCCAGAGGCCCCTGAGAGGGGTGGAGCTGACATCTGCAAATAAGGTCTGAGTTAAGTCTGTTTTTCTATTTACTTGCTTTTATTAAGAAAAAACACCTCCTTGAAAGAGACTGGGTGTGGCAGCGCATACTATGGAGCTGGGGAAGCCCAGCCCGGTGACATTCCCCCACTGAATTTCCAATCTAATGCCATTTCAGGTGGCAAAGCCAGACATACCAAGCAGTACATTTTTGTTTGGAGCTGATGTTTGGACACTGGTGAATGTTTGTGTTTTTTTAATCAAATATTTAAAACTTTTGACAACTTTTGTTTAAAAAACAACCAAAACATTTCCACCCGTTCTCTAGTTTTGTAATGATTGGGGTGGCTCAGTAATAGAGTGCACCAAAGCAGTGTATCAGCTGCTGGTAGTGTGCTAAGTCTACTGGGACTCTGAGGCAAGGGCTGGAGGTGCTTCCACAGCTAATAATTGTGGGTGCTGCTAACCCTTGTGGGTCCCACTAACCATGCAGGGTGCATCTACACTGGAGCTGGTAGATAGACATGGGGTAATTCTGCTTGAACTAGTGTGCAAAACCCAGCAGTGCAGCACAGGCAGCGGCTCAGGCTAGCAAGGGGGTCTGGGTGGGTTTGTATTCAGGCCAAAAGCCTGTGCAAAGCTAGTGCATGCCTGCCTACCTGAACTGGGAATCATGTTCCCAGCTGCACTGTAGACCCTCAGACACATGGCTAAGGGAAAGGGTTTTCTTCCAGGGATGGCAGGAAAGGGGAAGGTTGCAAATACCTTGGGAACAGAGGTTTAAACAATTGTAGTTCAACCCGAGCAGTGGTGGTAAATGTTTAGGCTCCTGGTGGCAGTGCAGTCAAGAGCTAGGGCTCATCAGGCCTAATGCCTGGGATTCCCTCTGCAGCCCAATTCAAGCAAACAAGAACTTATGAGTTTTCCAGGCCAGGCCAGGATAGTGTCTCTTAGTAGGATCCCTCTGCACTGGCTCCCTTTCTACCTGCGGTTGCACCTGCATTGGTCCACACAGACCTGTATCCAGCTGTGATGTGTGGCAGTCATGGCCTGTTCCACACGAGGCTGTGCATGTAGTTAGTGGGAATTCTGATCTATACCTGGCTTCTCTGCAGCTCCTGGCTAGCCATGCAGCCACCGCTTCCAAATGGCACCAGGACACTTTCTGGAACTGGACAGGACCTTTCTCCTGCCCTGGCCAGGAGGAAGGGGATGTGCAATGGGGAGGGGGTTGATGGGTGTTGTAGTCCCCTGCTTAGCAGATTCATTATATTTTCTGATTTCTGAACAATTGATGGAAGTGTCATTGACATTTCTTTATTTACTGAAATTTAGAATTTTTACAAACTCTTTTTCTGAGGAGGGGGAACCCTCCACAATATGTATCAGAGGGGTAGCCGTGTTAGTCTGTATCCACAAAAATAGCGAGGAGTCCAGTGGCACCTTAAAGACTAACAGATTTATTTGGGCATAAACTTTTGTGGGTAAGAAACCCACTTCTTCAGATGCAACATTGGAAAATGTTGCCCAGCTTTAATTATATATAAGAATAATGCCCAAAGCCAGTGGACGCTAGCCCTTGCCATGTGACAGGGCTAAAACTTGTTGTAATCCTGTCTCCGGTCATGTGCCTGGGCCAAGAACTAGAGGTTTTGTTTTACCAGCACTTCTGTGCCACTTTCATTACATTGTGGACCTACTTGAGCCGATGTGATTTTGGACTTTGTTCCTTTTTGACTTTACAGAAACTGACCAGAAATACACTGCTTGCCACAGCTTACTGTTTAATCAAAAAACAAACCAACAAAAAAACTTGTGTAACTATAAGAACATACTTCCCTTTATTCAGTCTACTGAAATATGATTTGATAGCCATTAAACAAGCTTTTTATTTCATAATTGTCCATGTTAAGTAGATGCAGTGGTGCTGTAGCCATGTTGACCCCAGGATATGAGAGACAAGGTGGGTGAGTTAATATCTTTTATTGGACCAACTTCTGTTGGTGAGAGACACAAGCTTGTGTAAGCTCAAAAACTTGTCTCGCTCACCAACAAAAATTGGTCCAATAAAAGATATTACCTCACCCACCTGGTCTCTCATGTTAAATATAATTGGTTCTGGAATAAATGTGATACATTGTCTTATAAATATGTATAATCCTTTTTGTTTTCCTTTGACCTCAGTCTATTTTTAAGGCTATTAGTGTTGAAATGGAAACGTCAGGTTTAGTCCCTGAATTTATACAAGCTACTATTATAAAGCTTCACTTCTCTTCTCATAGGGCCCTACTTTGGCTCGCTACAGACAAACCTATTAAAAATGTCCATTTAGTCACCTATGTTAAAATGAAATCGCTTGACTGCCAGAACGTTTCTAGAGAGTTTATTGTGCACTTTTCACTCTTTGTTAGAAATGTTCCAAATCAGACCATGACATCGTCTTGTTCTGAATGTTGCCTTACTGTTTCAACTACCCCACTTGTCCATGCTTACACTAGTTTGAACTCTTCGAGAAGCATGTTAGTTCAGAGGCGTAATTTTTGACTCACTGTTTCCTCCCAAGTCTAAAAGGCAAACAACAGTGAGGTAGTGTGAGGGAAGGGGTTTATTTGCAAGAGTCTGATTCCTCAGAGAACAATTTATTGGCCTGTTTGAAAAGCTGAGGATGTTTTTGTAGCATATAATCCAAGCTGACCTTGATAAAAACCTCTTGGGGGTGCAACACCAGAGTGTTTTCTGCCTTTGGTTAAACCCTTATATTTGGGAATAACTTAAAATGTTGATTGTTTTACTGAAGATTTGCAATTTTCTCAAGAGGCTTGTGAACACTAGTTTCTTCCTAGGCATAGCCTGTGAGTAACCCATAGGGAATTCACCACACTTACACTATATATTTCACTGTATAATCCAGTATATTTCTAGCATGAACCCAAACAAAGGAGACACTGCTGCAGTAACACTGTCAGAAAATAAAGCTCTCTAAAAACCAGATGCAGATTCCAGAACCAATGAAATCAATGGCAGAGAGGGAGGAATACATGTGTTTACAACATGTCTCAAGGAAAATATTAACCCCTTGCCACCAACAGCTGTGGCAGCACCAGCCGCATGAGTGCAGAGAGACATAATCACCCACTCACAAGGGACTAAGGCCTAGTGCTGCAAAGCAAACTAGATGTCTAACTCCCATCCCCAAGATGTTTCAGGACCTAACGCACATTAATTTTAATGGCAGTTAGGTGCCTAAATACCGTTGAGTATCTGGGCCTAGAAAGTATGACTGTAACGGACAACTATTTAAATGATTCAAACTATATAAATGTGACCATCTTCGCGCTGCCTGTGAAAAGAGCTAACATTTGCTTTTTCATTTAACATCATCATAAGAAACAACCCGCTCTGAGTAAAATTGCTTTTTTTTCTCTCCAGTAAACAGCACTAGCACTTCGTGCCTGTAGGAAAAATTATGTGAGACATCTAGGGCTGAAGGAGGGAAAAGTCCATCCCTGAAATCTATTACTATCCTAGTGTTCTTTGCTGTGTTTGTTCTGAAGATCCCATATTCCATAGTGGAGTTCCAGTGTTATAGCTACAGCCAGGGTCTGTCTCGGGTGGTGTTAAGGACTGGCAGTGTAGAGTCGTTAATTACTGCTGCCTCCAGGTACCTGCATTATAGCCTCCCTAAGCTTTGTTTAAAACTAGCAAATGGGGAAATCACTCAAATCAAGTCCCAAGCAATGTATTAAATAATGATTTCCAAGTGATTACAAACGAGCACTGAGAACCAGAATCATGGTGTCCCATGTATGTAGTTAGGCCTTTGCCATGATATTAGAGCTGAAGCTTGTATTAAGGCATCCCAGCACACCAGTCATTCTGTAACCAGCACTCACTCTAGCTACTTTTGATCTTATGGGTCTGGCTCCTTTTGTTCAGTGGACAAACATGCTTTGTATCACCAGTGCTCAAGAAATCCTCACCATCAGCCCCATCACTCTTTCTAAATACTGTTCTTCTATTCACCTCTAACTCAATAGGCTATTTACAATCACTGCGTCGGGTCCTCTCCTAACGGTGTCGTGGATTTCCACAATCTACTTTCCACCCGCTCCACAAAAACTACACCCACCAAAGTCAGGAATCACTTCATCATGGTTAAGCCTGTTGGCCAATACTCCTTTTTCGTCCTCCTTGATCTTTCTGCAGCCTTAGATCATTCCCTCCCCTTTGCCATTTTCTCCTCCCTTGGCTTTCATGGCCCTGTCCTCTTTCAGCATCCACTTTGGCATCCTCTTTTCTGCATCCCTCACTCCCAGTCTCTGCAGGAATCCTTCAAATCCTTCAACACTTTCTTTTCTTCCTCTTACCCTACATATTATTTCCATGTCTTCAGTCTCTTTGCTGATGACTTCCAAATCTGCCTCTTCTCATCTATCATCTTCTCTCTCTGTGGCCAGCATGTGCTGTGCTCTGGCTGTCCCCAGATGGTGGACAGTCCTTTTGGACTTTGGCAGAAATCACAGGGTAAAGTTCTATGGCCCCTGTTATATAGAAGATCAGACTAAATAATTATAATGGTCCCTTCTGGCCTTAAAATTGATGTATCTGGTATACATTAGAGCAGCCCACAAGGTGTTAGCAGATAACCAAAAAGGTGTCACAGGCTCCCCGATTGTCCCCCACTTTTTCCTGCCTGCTGTACTGAAAGAGGTCTGGCACAGCTGAGAATTTTGGCCATTATTTCTAAACCAACACATTTCTTATACCTTCTACACTGTAATCTCTGAGGCAACGGCTGTCTTTATCTGTCGGCACTAAGATCATCAGTGCTTACAAGTAATAAAAAGTAAATGTTAGCTCAACTCTGGTTCTGCATATCCATGATTACAGATAACACTTTGTTAGTTTATAAGGTCAGGTTACTCCTTATATTTCAGTTTTTTTCTTCCAGTCTCCAATCATTAGTATCATGGAGAGATTAAAATCATACATCAAACATAACCAAATTCTGCCATTTCTCTTCCTAATATATGGAAGACGATAGCACATGGATAGATCAATTATATAGAAATATGACAGTTGATCTGAGAAAGCAGAGGCACACGTAGCTCCTTAAAAGAAAAATTTATATATAAGGAATAATGTCCCTACTCATTGCAAGAACATTGCTTTGATTACACTAAAAAGACCCAGCAGCCTTGAACTTATATACAGACTCTGTAATTCAAATAGATCTCATTTGCATCTCAGTCAGTTAAGTTGATAAACATGAATTTAAACAACTAAAATATATAATAAAAATATATTTATACACCTCTTATTGGAAATATATCAAGAGAATTCACTTTCCTCTGCAGATAAAAAAGACATTTAGTAAGACAAGTGTAAAGAAAAAGAAGGGTTTTTAGAAATGAAGTATAATGTTACTAACAGGCTCCCTTTGTTTGTTTGTCAAGTTGCCTGTAGTATTTCAATAGCTACATCACATTGAATGAGCATTTCTAATTTTGGATGGGCAACCTTAAATTGTTAAAAGTATAGTCGGGGCTGAATTAAGGCAAGCCAGGATGTGAGGCATACCATACAGCAAGGCCCCTCATTGCTTTCTCATCAGCCCCATGATCCTGCCTTACACTCTGGCTCCTCTTTTCTCACATTAGGGATGGTGATGATGAAGGCTTGAGCTCGTTGGAAGTTTTCCAATGGAATGTTTTTCCATCAGAAAATGCAGATTCATCCAGAACTGTGGGACGTGTTGATTTCAACAAAACTTTGGATAGAAACCTGCCTGGTTTCCTGGCACTTCAGTAGCCCACCTCAGCAGCCTCTGGGACTCCCAATCTCCTCAGAAGTTCACTGAGGGGCGGCTCCAGGCAGCAGCATGCCAAGTGCGTGCCTGGGGTGGCAAGCCATGGGGGGGGTGCTCTGCTGGTTGCCGCGAGGGCGGCAGGTAGGTTGTCTTCGGCGGCATGCCTGTGGAGGGTCCGCTGGTCCTGCGGCTTTGGCAGACCTCTCACAGGTGTGCTGCCGAATCCATGGGACCAGGGACCTCCCGCAGGCAAGCCACCAAAGGCAGCCTGCCTATCATGCTTGGGGTGGCAAAATACCTAGAGTTGCCCCTGAGTTCACCAGGCAGTGTGCCAGAAAGCCTGGGAGCCCAAGATGATGAGGCCAGAATTTTTTGAAATTTCCATTTCAGTTCTCCTGAAATGGAATTTTTGGAAAATAGCTCTCCTGTGAAAGGTTTTTACATAGCTGACCTATTGTTCCAATTTGGAATGGATGTATTTTTTAAATGTGAAAATTTCTGTAGGAGAAAAATTCCAGAGTTCCTGCACAGCTATAATTGAGATCCTTTCCTAGAGAAGCATGGGCAAGGGCAGCAGCAAGGGGCATCCTTCTTCATTCCAGGAGCTGCAGGAGGTGTACCCTGCTCTTGGGTCCTCTCTTACCTTTGGAGACAGGCAGAAGTGGGTAGTGCACCATTTACTCCAGCAGCGAGGGGTGTCTGCTTAGTTGAGGGACCAGAGCTGCTGTATTTTTAACCTTCTGGCGCACACAGTTCTCTGTTGGGCTGGTATTGATGTACTTCTTCTGCCCCCACCCCCTGAACAGTGTCTTGGAGTTAACAGTCCATTGAGATACATGGGGCAGTTCACTACACTCAGAGCTGTTATTTCAGGTGGGCTGCGGACTGGGCACACATTGCTGCCTCGGTTATGCTCAGATCTTGTTTCAAACTTTTCTTCACAGTCATGAGTGCTAGATGCTTGCATTTTTTAAAAATGAAGGCTGAGATTCTGAATTAATCACGACACAAGGAGTTTAGGCCCTATTCCTATATAGTACCTATGCCTCAATCCAGCTTTGACGGTATTAATTTTCGTTACAATAAAAACACTGGAATAAATTAGCAGGCCAAAGCAGGACAAATGGCAGTTACCTTACTGTAAAGTTTAGTTTTTCCCAAACCCCTGCATCATATAAAATCAGCCAAATCCTGAAGTCCTTATTCAGGCCCTGATTCAGCAAACCCCTTAAGCACATGTTTAACCCCCATTGACATAAGTGCTTTGCTGAACTGGAGCATCACTTCATACTCAGGTGAAGCTTTCATTCAAGTCAATGGAAGTTTTTACTGGTAAAAACTGGGCTTAAACTTTTTACCCATTCTTTGAAGTCAGGAACATTGCACCTGTAAATAAAAATCATTATCAGAGTCTCATTTTACATTGTCCCATCTCTTTTTATCCCATTTAGATTTTTTCTTCAGTCTTCTCCTAATTTATTTTACCACGTATGGGTATTTGTACAAGCACAAACTGAGCAGTACAGCCTTGTAAGGCATCTGGTCAAGAGGCAGAATTAAACTTGTCATGACTAATAGATTTGCCATAAAAACAAGTGAACAGCTCATTCCTCTTTCATTGATTCCATTTTAGGTTGTAAGCCGAGAAGTGAATATTTTGTTAAAAAACCTGTATTGTACACAATACCAGAAGGTTAAACATGATTTTTTTTTTTTTAGCAAGTGCAAGCTTTTGGCTGCAACCCAGCAGACGTTTTTCTTTGTCCATTAAGATGATCTCCTACACAATGTTCCAGGGGAGGATGAAATTCCTTGGGTCATGTTGTTATAAACATTCATCGCTGCAAACACGCTCCTAATAGAAGGAACAGGAGACAAAATGTAAGACAGTGCCATGTTGAATGTGCTCTACATATGGAGACTCTAAAGTTAGGACTGAACCAATAAAGCCAAACACCAAATAAGCCACTGTGAGGCAATTAGAAAAGACAATTTGCAGATAGTCAGGCTCAGTAAAAGTTAGGAGGAGAGACATTGAACTCTGTCACTGTAAACATAAGACACTGTAATATTGAGATGTCAAAGGAAAGAGTTAGGTGTGTTGACTTTTAAATATCTAAACAAACTGGAAAAGTACTGAGATCTCCCTTGGGAATATTTTGCTAAACAGATCTTACCTGGAAGCATGTCAAAACCAAAGAATTAGCTTTAACTTCCTCCATGTGGGCTGGAGGCTCCCTGCATCTTCCTAAGAACTGTGTGGAATCTCTATGTTATCCCATCTCTTCCTAGTCCCTCATCTCCAGTTACTTAGTTCTGCCCCTGAACAGGTTAAGTCTGAATCACCTTTATTTGGCCCTGCTTTTATAGAATCCTAGAATATCACAGTTGGAAGGGACCTCAGGAGATCCTCTAGTCCAACCCCCTGCTCAAAGCGGGACAAACCCCCGACAGTTGTGTGTGTGTTTGTTTTTTTTTAACCCCAGGTGCTAAATAGAACCCTCAAGGATTGAGCTCACAACCCTAGGTTTAGTAGGCTGCTGGGCAAACCACTGAGCTATCCCTCCCCACAAACTATTACCCACTCTGAGGCTTGAACTCAGGACCTTCAGATTATGAGACTGACATGCTGCCAACTGCGCTAAAAAGACCTTTACACTGAAAAATTAGATCGACCTAACTATGTTGCTCAGGGGTATGAAAAATTTACACCCTATGCACCATAGTTACGTCAACCTATTGCCTGGTATAGATGTAGCTACGCTGATGGAACAATTCTTATGTCGACCTATCTACCGCTTCTTGGAGGGGTGGATTAACTATAGTGATGGAAAAAACCTTTCCATCGCCATAGGAAGCATCTACACCATGATGCTACAGCAACACAATTACAACAACGTGGCTGTGCAGCTGCAGTGCAGATAAGTTCTTTGTCCTCTTCCTGTGTCTTTGCTTATTTCCCCACCTCACCCTCCCCAACAGTTTTCCTAACTAGCTCAGATAATTTGGCTTCTGTCCTAATATACAGGGCCTACCCTCAGGTGAATTGCTGCTGTAAACAGATATTTTTTGGCATTCAACCATTGGCGTGTTGTGAGTCAAACTGAAGAAGAGAAATCGGTGTACCCTGCCACCACCACTGGTCTATAATTCATGCATCTGACCTCTCACATTCCACAGGAACAGATTAAAGGGTTGGCTGATGCTACCGCCACAGACACTGCACCATCAGTTCCCAGTCAATCCTAAATGGGTGGTGTCAGGAGAAGAGCAGGTTGTTGGGCAAATGTCCTTAAAAGGAGCTTTCTGCTGCTTTGTCTGCACCCATCTGAGTCCCCACTAAGTTCCCAGCCAGCCAGAGTGCCATACATCCTGCAGCATGGTATCCTGGCTGGTTGGCTTTTAGTCCTATGCCTTGGGCCACCACTACTGATTAATTGGCCATTTTCCCCTTATGGGAGAGTCCTATGGAACTGAATAGAGGTGAAACCAATAAGGTTCTATAGAAATGTAATTCAGTTCTGTTAAATTATTCTGAAAACTTGTAGAATATAATAGAGAATTAAGGCTTTTTATGCAGGGTTTTATTTGTAAAACCAAGCTATATAAATCTATGGAAGGGGTGTAAATTTCTATTAAATTCAGTAGGGTGGTGCAGAAAACCTATAGAAAAGTTATTGTGTTATATTAAATCCTATAGGACTTTTTCATAAGGGCCAAAAGTGTGACTTAGCTTTTCTACAAACAGCACTTCCTGGCTGTGACTGGCAAGCAGCTCCTCCTCTGCAAGAATGGATTTTCTCCATCTTCCTTTGTTTTTTCTCTGTTTCTTCCTTTACTTTCTGCTTTTTTAACTACTCAGTTTTGCCTCTTCTGCTTCTCTGTTCTGTTTTCTGTTTCCATCCTTCCCTCACAATATTTTTCTTCAACGTGTCTCCTGCAGCTCCTATGTTATAGTAACTCAGAGAACATGGGTTTGTTCTGAAACTTTTTGTTTCTGGACAAAATCATGTTTGGCATTTGTGTTTTGTTTAGGAGTCTGTTAATAAACAAATCCCATGATAAGTGAGCCAAGCTCAAAAACAAGAACAAAAAGAAAGGGGACTATACTGCTCTCTGAAACTAGCAAACCCATCATAGTAACTGCTGCCTTGCTGGTGGAGAGATTTGGTATATGCAGGAGTATTAATGTACAATGCCATTCCTTCCTCCGCTAGTATCCTCCATCTCTCCTTCCTTCAAAGCGTCTCTCAGCTTAACTACCTGCTTTCATGATATATCTACAGTGAGCTGCAGCGAGTCTGAGTCTGGTTGACAGATTGTGATGGGTTGGCCTAGAGTAGATCGAGAGGCCTCAGGGTCCTACCACACCTCGTCCCTGAAAGGAGCAGAAGAAAAGTCCTCCAAGCCTCCTAGACTGGTTGTGGTGAAGCTGCCAATGAAAGAGGCTGCAGGGAGCAGCCAGTCAGGGTCCAGCAGACGCGCATAAAAGGAGCTGCAGGGGCAGAGTCAATCAGAGTCTGCCCCAGTCCCGCCCCCACTCCACCCCTTCCCCTGAGGACTGCAGCAGGGGTCGGGCGCCCTGCACTCACTGGGCAGCGGTAAGTGGAGTGACCCAGCCCCAGCCTGCTCCATGCTGCCTGCTCCGTGCCGCTGGCTCCCAGCCACGCCGCCAATGAGTGCTAGGGTGCAGTTCTCCCCTGCTCCCCAGTCTCAAGGCCAGGAGCCAGGGGAGCAGAGCAGAGCAGTCTGGGCTCAGGTCACTCCACTTACCGCCCCTGGGTGAGTGTAGGGTCAGGCCCGCCTTGCACTCACTGGGTGGCAGGAAGTGGAGCGACCCGGCCCCAATCCACTTCGCTCCGCCGGCTCGTGCTGGGGGGTGATTTGCCCCCTGCCCCCCAAGCCTGCTCCTGCCCCCTCACGGAGCGCTGGGGCCAGCCCCCAGGCCCGGGGCCACGCCCCCACCCCCAAGGGGGTGGGGCTGTGTAGGACACCAAAATGGCTATGGACAGCCCTGCTTACAATGAACACATCTGGTGTGTATCTTGTTCAGTAAGAAGCTCTGTGACCAGTCCATATCTGGTACAAAAGCACGACCCACCCAGTTCTTTCCTTCTCAGTCATTCTGTCTCCATTCTCCTCTGTTCCAAATCTCTCTCTTTTCAAACTTCTCTTCTCTTTCAATACCTCTTCCTAGAAAAACTAGTAATAGCCAAATAAAAAAAAAATACTTTAAGTTGTTCAGTTCAGCAGCCAAAACCTTATGTAAAATGTCTAAGCATGTTGGGACCAAGATTGTAAAAACTGGGTGTCTAACTTTAGACACCCATGTTCATATTAAAGCCCCTAAATAAATAAGTGGACTGATTTTCAAAAGTGCTCAGCACCTCACAGTTTCCAGTGAAGTCAATCAGACATTTTTATCAGTGCCTAGCTACGGATTCTGAAGTCACATTTTAGGCCTCCCATAAAAAAAAAAAAAATCTTAGCCCAGCTTTATAGACTTTTACTGAGAATCCCACACAGAGGCTCTTACGAGAGACTTACTGTTTATTGCCACAAGAACATGTAGTAAGACCTTGTAGCATTTCAACATTTCCGTGTTCAGTCCAGAGTGGTATCAGAAAGTACAAAGCAACTGATGAAAAATTGGGGGTGGAGGAGGGACTGCGTATTTTTTAACTTTACAAAAGTTCCTTTCAAGGGATGAAGCAAAGGTTCAGGGCAATTCTTATTTTTATGTAAACTGTGCCTGTCCAAAGTTAAAATAATAAACTAGAAGAAAGAAATACTGGAATGTAGTGTGCATTGACAAGTGTTTGTGTTGATACGAATCATAGGCGCCGACTTCCCCGCTAGCTGAGGGTGCTCGACCTCCCCACTCTGCCCCAGGCCCCACCCCCACTCCTTCCCCATGCCCCTGTCCCTCCTCTTCCCACTCCTGCTCTGCCCCAACCCAGGACCGGTGCTAGAGTTTTTCACGCCCTAGGCGCACGGCCATTTTGCCGCCCTGGGCACTGCTCCCGCAGCTCCGGTGGAGCTGCCGCAGCCATTTCTGCGGAGGGTCCGTTGGTCCGTGGCTTTGGTGGAGCTGCCGCAGCCGTGCCTGTGGGAGGTCCACCGGAGCTGTGCGGGACCAGCGGACCCTCCACAGGCATGCCTGCGGCAGCTCCACTGAAGCCGCGGACTAACGGACCCTCCGCAGGCATGACTGCGGCAGGTCCACCGGAGCCGCCTGCTGCTCCCTCCCTGGCAAAATGTTCGCCCCCCGAAAATCCTGGCACCCTAGGCGATTGCCTAGTTCACCTCAATAGAAGCGCCAGCCCGGCCCCCGCCCTACCTCTTCACTCCTCTTACTGCCCACTTCCCTGCGTTGGCCCCATCCCTGCTCCTCCCGCTCCCTCCCGGAGCCCCAGGCACACTGAGAAACAGCTGTGGGAGTTGGAGGTGCTGGGAGGGAGGGGGAGGGGGAGGAGGGGGAGGGGGAGGAGTAGATCCATGGAGCTGCAGGTGAGTGAGACATGCTGGGGGATAGGAGGGAGCTTGGCTACTGTGAGTGCTGAGCACCCGCTAATTTTTCTCTGTGGGTGCTCCAGCCCCGGAGCACCCACGGAGTGGGTGCCTATGATACGAATAGTGTGCAAGAGAACAGGGCTGAGATGTGCTAGGATAAATGAAGACCTTACACATGCCTCTGTGATCCAGAAGGTGCTGTATAACTCTGGAAAGGCACCAAAAAAAATTCAAGTCAGTGGGAGTAAAAGGGACTCAGGCCTTCACAGGATCAGGCGTGGGGTCGATCCAAATGTTGGGGACTGCTTTGTTTCAGCACTGATATTCATGAGGAAGAGGAGGGGTACTTGCAGCTTCATATGTACAGTTACATCCCTTAAATAGTTATGCTTCAGCAATTGTTTTACAGAGATCTGCCAGGCAGCAAGTTACATTCTAGCCCCCCCTAGTGGATGACCACAAATATGAGCCTGAGATGACATGAAGGTGATGTAAGGAGACCTAATGAATAACCTAGATTTTTTTCTAAAGTTAAAACAAACCCTGTTAATAGTAGGAGGGCCCCCGGGCCACAGGAACTGAGGGTGATCCTTCCTTCTCCTAGAGTCAGCCCAAGAGCAGCCAAATATCAGACATTTTCATGTGCGTGGCTGAAGGTGGAAGTCATAGCTAGCATTTCCAGATGTTCACCTTTTAACCTGTAGGGTAGTAACATACGGTGCAGCTGCTTTCACAGAGTAATGAAGCCCACCTGCCTGCATTGCAATTTCACGCTGGGGATTTTTTAAAAAGGCTTGCTGCTTTGTGATGTAATTTTTGTGCCATAATTGTTTCAGTGCTGAATTAAGCACTTCCAATGTCACCCGTGCTTGTCCAGTACTGTTGGATGTGCTATTATCAACACCTTTTGGACCAAAACCCAACTACAGAGGCTCCATTCCCTTTCCGTGTCCCTATTGTCTCACCCAAGGATGTAAAAAAATACCCAACAACCTGAACATAAAGTAATGTGAACCACCGCGGTCTGCTGCAAGATGGATCTAGGAAGACCATTCACAGGCCAGGGCCAGCACCGAAAGCAGATTCTTAGTGAGATGACATTCAGCACCTGGTTTCCTGCATCAGAGGAAGCAGGGACCATGGAGACACTCCCCCAGAGCTCTTCCCCCTATCAGAAGCAGCAAGGTCAGGTAGAGAAGGTGTTGCCAGAAGATTTGAAAGCAATTGTATTAAGCCAATCATGCAGCCTACAAATGCTGCTCTTAATTTGAAACCTTTATTTTTAATTTATCTATTCTGATCATTAAAGTTTTGGCCTGCCCTGAAGGAGGTTCCAGGCAAAGCCGCGGCTAGCTAACTTTCCCTTGAAAGGACACGATTACAGATCTCCGATCAAGAATAGACAGTCAAGCAGTAAATCTTTGCAAACAAAAGTAATATTTATATAGAAGTGAGTGGCTACTGTAAAAGAATAGGGCTAGATAAATTAAGGTTACAATTAAAAAGGGAATGAAGCGGCATGACAAATAAAAACACTACACTACAATAACAATTTCAATTTAACTCTGGCATACAGCTACTCCTTGCTTAACATCATTGTTATGTTCTTGAAAAATGCGACTAAGCAAAATATTGTTAAGTGAATCCAATTTCCCCACAATAATTAATGTAAATGGGGGGGTTAGGTTCCAGGGAAATTTTTTTTGCCAGACAAAAGACGTATACGTATACAGTATAAGTTTTATATAATTTTAAACAAAGAATATAATATTGTACTCACCAATGATGGTTGTGAAGCTTGGTTGAGGTGGTGAAGTCAGAGGGTGGATCCTCTGCCTGCTCCTTTTACTGAACTTTCCCAACTGGAAAAAACACATCTAGAGATCGTATTGCTTTCCATTTTTTTTTTGGGGGGGGTAAACTTCTTTATTGCAATTCATTACATCACCAACTCCTCTAATCACTCTGGAGCTGCATTCCCTGTTAGGATAGTCATCACTAAGGATTTGCAAGCCAGATTCAGAAAGTCGTTTGGTAGTAAAAATTCAATCGGTTGGTTCTTCTTCTACTTCTTGACCCTCTTCTTCCATTGCTCTCATCACCTCTAGTTGTATCAGTTCTTCATTGGTTAACTCTTCTCCGTATGATTGCAGAAGTTGTGTAACATCGGCTTCTTCCACCTCATCAAAACTCACTTTCTTGGCCAAGCCAAGGATATCTTTCTTCATAGCAGGGACATCTTTAAATCCTTTTAAGTCATTGACACATTCAGGCCACAACTTCCCCCACACACCATTCACGCATGCCTGAGTAACTTCAGCCCAGGACTCACTAATGTTATCAATACACTTGAGGATGTTGTAGCTATGCCAAAATTGCCGAATTGTAGGCTTGCCTTCCCTATCGGTGCCTTTCATGACTGAGCTAATTGAAAGTACAGCATAAGTAATATGCCTTAAATGCAGCGATGGCTCCTTGGTCCATGGGTTGGATGAGTGATGTGGTGCTGGTGGCAGAAAAACAACTTTGGCATTTTCGCACAGGTCATCCAGGTTGACTGACTGAGCCGGTGCATTATCAATAAGTAATAAAATCTTGAAATCAAGATTTTCCTTGGCACAGTGTTCCTTCCATGCACGGATGGCATAGTCAGTCATTTTGAAAAAATAGCTCTAGTTACCCATGCCTTCTTATTGTATTTCTAAATGACCGGAAGGTGTTCCTTTGAGAATTACTTGAGAGCTCATGGTGCTTTGGAGTGGTACACTCTCAGCAGTTTCATCTTCATGTCTCCAGCAGCATTACAACCTAGAAGCAAGGTTAGTGGTCTTTAGCTGCTTTAAATCCGGGAGCTGTCTTCGTGTCTCACGAAATGCAAGTCCGTTCACGCATCCTCTTTCAGTAGAGTCCCATTTCATTGACACTGAAGACTTGCTTGGGTGAATAGCCACCTTCCTTGATTATTTTCTTGAGATAGTCAGGGAATTTTTTAGCTGCTGCAGTATCACCACTAGCTGTTTCACCGGACATCTTGATATTATGCAGGTGGAAGTGCCTTTTGAACTGATCAAACCATCCCTGACTTGCCATGAATGTTTCTGTCTATGATCTTTCACTTTGATCTCTCTTTAAATTGTCATACAAACTTTTTGCTTTAGCTTGTATCACTAGCAAACTTAGAGGTATGTTCTGCGAGTTTTGGTCCTCTAGCCAAGCTGAGAGAAGACACTCCATGTTTTCCATCAAACTGCTTCTTGATCAACTTATTTTAGTAGCACTAAGCGGTGTTACCCACTGAGCACTAGTCCTACTCTTGTCTGCATTACTCCGAATTGTTCTCACAGTGGTCAGAGTAAGACCTAGAGTGATGCCAATGTCTACTGCATGCTCACCTGCATCAAAATGCCTTAAGGCATCTAATTTAATACCCAAACTAATGGTTTTCCTGGTTTTCTTACTGCTACTGCTAGGCACTCCACTATAACTTGCTGGGTGTTTTTGACTCATGATGCTGGGTGATACAATCACAACGGGTTAGACATGTTCAGGGAATACTTGTACCAACACAACGTAAACAATGGCTGCCATACTGAAGCGGGAGTGTCACTTGGCTTATGTCACAAAGTAGTTACCTACTAGCAGGCAGTGGCCAAACAACATTATAACCGAACATTGCATGACTTTAAATGAGTATGTTCTCTAATAAATCAGCGATGTAATAACTAAACAACATTATCCAGGACGATGTTAAGTGAGGAGTTACTGTAAACAATATAAGGTATAGAGTATTAAGTGAATGATTATAACAATCTAATAATTAAACATGTAACAATATATTAAACATTCAGTATTAAATACTTAAAACTAAGCATCTAGTAAGCGCTGGCCTGGTGATTACTAAATGAGTAGGAGAAGAACTTAGGCCACAGGCATTCAGCTTTATTTACAGTCAAAATTCTACGGTCTAGGACAGTGGTGGGCAACCTATGCCCCCTGGGCTGCATGTGGCTCATCAGGGTAATCTGACTGTGGGCTGCGGGACACTTTGCTGACATTGATGTCCACAGGCACAGCCCCCACCAGCTCCCAGTGGCCACGGTTCGCCATTCCCGGCCAATGGGAGCTGTGGGAGGCAGCAGCCAGCACGTCCCTGCAGCCCGCTGCTTTCCGCAGCTCCCATTGGCTGGGAACGGCCTGTCCCCTACAAGGTTTTAGCTGGCTGTCACCCTTATATACAATTTGCAGCTTATTAGCTATAATTTAGGATCGTAATTCAGCCAATCAGCTTTCAAGGATTTGCATATGCTAATTTATGTCAGTGTACCAGCATGGCACTCAAGCTCAGCCAATCAGCTTCCAGAGATTATTATATGTTAGTTATATGCTACTTAGTCCCATGTATTTGTAGGTCTTCCTCTCATAAACTTGTATGGGCTCAATTCCTATTCAGTTTTTCAATTGACCTTTGGATGAACCCTAGCTACTTCCTGTTTGAAAGTCCCATATATTCCTATGGGCTACAATATATATGGGATTTTGCGGAGTCATTCCCCAAAGGAAGTGGAATTCACCATTGCATCACAGAAAGTGATGTTATTACATCATATGCAGTGGACCCCTATGAGCCCTAGAAATGGGATCTCCCACTATATTACATCACCCTATAGTTACCATTACTATTCTTAAGTTTTATTTAATTAAAGACTTATTCCTAAAATGAATTACTCTCCTAAGCATTCCAAGGGGTCCTGATACTATTACCACTCAGTTTATGTCCAATTAAACAGTGCATAATTTTACCGAATTTAAACCCTTTCCGAGGTTTTTCTGCAAATTTCCAATTTAAAGGTTGTTTGCCCACACTACTCCTTTTGGACGGCTATTCTAGAACTCCATTCCTCTGATGGTTAGAAACCGTTGTCTAATTTCAAGCCTAAACTTGTTGAGGGCCAGTTTATATGCATTTGTTCTTGTGACAACATTGCACCTTAACTGAAATAACTCCTCTCCCTCCCTGCTGTTTATTCCTCTGATGTACTTATAGAGAACAATCTTATCTCTCCTAAGCCTTTGTTCTGTTAGGCAAAACAAGCCAAGCCCCTTAAGTCTCCTCTGGTAAGGCAGGTTCTCCATTTCTCTGGTCATCCTAGTAGCCCGTCTCTGCACCTGTTCCAGTTTGAATTCATCTTTCTTAAATATAGGATGCCAGAATTGCACACCATATTCCAGATGAGGTCTCACCAGTGTCTTGTATGATGTTAATAACACTTCCCTATCTCTACTGGAAATACCTTGCCTGATGAATCTTAGGATTGCATTAGCCCTTTTCATGGTCGCATCACATTGATGGCTCATAATCATTCTGTGATTCACCAATACATCTAGGTCTTTCTTATCCTTCGTCACTTCCAACTAATACATCCCCAGTTTACAGCAAACATTTTTGTTGTTAGTCCCTAAACGCATGACTTTTCACTATTAAATTTAATCCCATTTCTATTACTCCAGTTTCCAAGGACATCCAGATCTTCTTGTATGATATTCCTGTCCTCCTCTTTATTGGCCATACCTCCAAACTTTACCTCATTTGTGAATTCTATTAGCACACTCCCACTTTTTGTGCCAATGTCCTTAATGAAAATGTTAAATAATATTGGTCCCAAGACCAATCCTTGAGGAACTCCACTAGTGACTTCCCTCCTGTCTGATAGCTCACCTTTCAGCATGACCTATTGTAGTCTCACCTTTAACTAGTTCCTTACTTACCTTTCAGTTCTAGTATTAATCCCCATCTCCTCTAATTTAACTTCTGTTGAAAAAAGAGACAAGCTTCTGAACTCTAAAACACTCTTCAGGTTACCTGAAAGCTTGACTCTCTCACCAACAGAAGTTGGTCCAATAAAAGATATTACCTCACTCACCTTGTCTCTCAAGTATATTTCAGATCACTTTGTACTGTCCATGACTACACTGACCTTCACACCTCCTGAGGCACCCTTCATGGAACAGGTCCTGCTTTCATTTCTGTTTGGAAATTGTGTCTCTCTCTGTGGGTATTATCACAAATGAAATGTGTAATAAAGCTTAGGTAGCAGGAATGCAAATGAGAGTTAGCAGTTTTTCAAAGGGACACTATTAAGGGCCCAAAAGCAAGCTATTCCGATGGTCAGGAAAGATAGAAAATGTGGCAAAAGACCACCATGGCTTAACCACGAGATCTTGCGTGATCTACAAAATAAAAAGGCGTCATATAAAAAATGGAAATTAGGTCAGATTACAAAGGACGAATATAGGCAAATAACACAGGAATGCAGAGGCAAGACTAGAAAGGCAAAGGCACAAAATGAGCTCAAACTAGCTATGGAAATAAAGGGAAACAAGAAGACTTTTTATCAATACATTAGAAGCAAGAGGAAGACCAAGGACAGGGTAGGCCCACTGCTCAGTGAAGAGGGGGAAACAGTAACGGGAGACTTGGAAATGGCAGAGATGCTTAATTACTTCTTTGTTTCGGTCTTCACTGAGAAGTCTGAAGGAATGTCTAATATAGTGAATGCTTACGGGAAGAGGGTAGGTTTAGAAGATAAAATAAAAAAAGAGCAAGTAAAAAATCACTTAGAAAAGTTAGATGCCTGCAAGTCACCAGGGCCTGATGAAATGCATCCTAGAATACTCAAGGAGTTAATAGAGGAGGTATCTGAGCCTCTAGCTATTATCTTTGGGAAATCATGGGAGACGGGGGAGATTCCAGAAGACTGGAAGGGGGCAAATATAGTGCCCATCTATAAAAAGGGAAATAAAAACAACCCAGGAAACTACAGACCAGTTAGTTTAACTTCTGTGCCAGGGAAGATAATGGAGCAAGTAATTAAAGAAATAATCTGCAAACACTTGGAAGGTGGTAAGGTGATAGGGAATAGCCAGCATGGATTTGTAAAGAACAAATCGTGTCAAAGTAATCTGATAGCATTCTTTGATAGGATAACGAGCCTTGTGGATAAGGGAGAAGCGGTGGATGTGATATACCTAGACTTTAGTAAGGCATTTGATACGGTCGCGCATGATATTCTTATAGATAAACAAGGAAAGTACAATTTAGATGGGGCTACTATAAGGTGGGTGCATAACTGGCTGGATAACCATACTCAGAGAGTAGTTCTTAATGGCTCCCAATCCTGCTGGAAAGGTATAACAAGTGGGCTTCCGCAGGGGCCTGTTTTGGGACCGGCTCTGTTCAATATCTTCATCAACGATTTAGATGTTGGCGTAGAAAGTACGCTTGTTAAGTTTGCAGATGATACCAAACTGGGAGGGATTGCAACTGCTTTGGAGGACAGGGTCATAATTCAAAATGATCTGGACAAATTGGAGAAATGGTCTGAGGTAAACAGGATGAAGTTCAGTAAAGATAAATGCAAAGTGCTCCACTTAGGAAGGAACAATCAGTTTCACACATACAGAATGGGAAGAGACTGTCTAGGAAGGAGTATGGCAGAAAGAGATCTAGGGGTCTTAGTGGACCACAAGCTTAATATGAGTCAACAGTGTGATACTGTTGCAAAAAAAGCAAACGTGATTCTGGGATGCATTAACAGGTGTGTTGTAAACAAGACACGAAAAGTCATTCTTCCACTTTACTCTGCGCTGGTTAGGCCTCAACTAGAGTATTGTGTCCAGTTCTGGGCACCACATTTCAAGAAAGATGTGGAGAAATTGGAGAAGGTCCAGAGAAGAGCAACAAGAATGATTAAAGGTCTTGAGAACATGACCTATGAAGGAAGGCTCAAGGAATTGGGTTTGTTTAGTTTGGAAAAGAGAAGACTGAGAGGGGACATGATAGCAGTTTTCAGGTATCTAAAAGGGTGTCATCAGGAGGAGGGAGAAAACTTGTTCACCTTAGCCTCCAATGATAGAACAAGAAGCAATGGGCTTAAACTGCAGCAAGGGAGATTTCGGTTGGACATTAGGAAAAAGTTCCTAACTGTCAGGGTAGTTAAACACTGGAATATATTGCCTAGGGAAGTTGTGGAATCTCCATCTCTGGAGATATTTAAGAGTAGGTTAGATAAATGTCTTTTAGGGATGATCTAGACAGTATTTGGTTCTGCCATGAGGGCAGAGGACTGGACTCGATGACCTCTCGAGGTCCCTTCCAGTCCTAGAGTCTATGAGTCTATGAGTCTCCATAACCTAGATCTTGTTTTTTCTTCTATTCCCTTCTCCTGTTTCTGCCTCCCCAGAGTTCGGATACTCTTTCCAAAGTGCATATCAATTACTGACTTGGCTGACAGTTATGAGAACTATTTCAAACACTCTTAAATAAAATAATATTTGGTAGTATTTCCTTGGCAATTTACTTGAAGTAGAGTTAAATCATAAAATGAAAAATAGGCATAAAAATATCCTAGCCTGGCCAAACTCAATGGAAAAATGTTACGTACAAAGTATTGAAACATCATCTTGGACCTAAATTTCTGTGTCGTCTTGACCTTTTCTCCTACCCTTGTCAGGAAACACTGCGCCAGCCTCCAAAAGGAAAATTTCTCTCAGAGCCAAATTTAGCCTGGGAGTTAGTAGGTGCAATTCACGCTGAAGTCCCTGAGAGTTGTGCCTTCTTACTGAAGCAAAGAAAGCCTCCCATATGCTTCACCAGGTATGTGTTTGTCTGCCTCCATTGTGACTGAAGAACCTCTATATCAGGGGTAGGCAACTTATGGCATGCATGCCAAAGACGGCACGAGCCGATTTTCAGTGGCACTCAAACTACCTGGGTCCTGGCCACCGGATCGGGGGGCTCTGCATTTTAATTTAATTTTATATGAAACTTCTTAAATACTTTAAAAACTTTATTTGCTTTACACACAACAATAGTTTAGTTATATTTTATAGACATAGAAAGAGACCTTCTAAAAATGTCACAATTATTACTGGCATGCGAAACCTTACATTAGAGTGAAAAAAGGAAGACTTGGCACACCACTTCTGAAAGAGCAGCAAAAAATCCTGTGGCATCTTATAGACTAACAGACGTTTTGTAGCATGAGCTTTCGTGGGTGAATGCCCACTTCGTCAGATGCATATAGTGGAAATTTCCAGGGGCAGGTATATATATGCAGGCAAGCTAGAGATAACAAGGTTAGTTCAATCAGGGAGGATGAGGCCCTGTTCTAGCAGTTGAGGTGTGAAAACCAAGGGAGGAGAAACTGGTTTTGTAGTTGGCAAGCCATTCACAGTCTTTGTTTAATCCTGAAGCTCAGCAGTTTCTCTTTGAAGTCTAGTCCTGAAGTTTTTTTGCTGCAGGATGGCCATCTTAAGATCTGCTATAGTGTGGCCAGGGAAGTTGAAGTGTTCTCCTACAGGTTTTTGTATATTGCCATTCCTAATATCTGATTTGTCCTTTTCCGTAGAGACTGTCCAGTTTGGCCGATGTACATAGCAGAGGGGCATTGCTGGCATATGATGGCATGTTGGTGGGGTTGGCAGGGCAGAAAGAGAGTCCCCAAGATAGGACAGACTTTTCTTCTGGGCTGAGTGTGTAGTTCGATAGATTGACAATATTGCTGGGTGGTTTAGGGGTACCACAGTTGTGGCCCCATGTGGCAGGTAGGAGTTTAGACAGCTTACAGTCCTTTTTCCTTTGTAAAGAGGTGAAGTGAGTAATGTAGATCTCCTGTCTTATTTTAGTGAAGTCCGTTTGTGTGGAAGTTTGGTTATTAATGAGAGTCTCCAGGTTGGAGAGCTCTTTTTTGATGTTTTCCTGTTTTCTGTATAGGATGCTGATCAGGTGGTTCCTCAGTTTCTTTGATAGAGTATGGCATAATCTCTCGCTGTGGTCTGTGTAGTATGTAGATAGCAGAAGAAAAGTCTGTCCTATCTTGGGGACTCTCTTTCTGCCCTGCCAACCCCACCAACATGCCATCATATGCCAGCAATGCCCCTCTGCTATGTACATCGGCCAAACTGGACAGTCTCTACGGAAAAGGACAAATCAGATATTAGGAATGGCAATATACAAAAACCTGTAGGAGAACACTTCAACTTCCCTGGCCACACTATAGCAGATCTTAAGGTGGCCATCCTGCAGCAAAAAAACTTCAGGACTAGACTTCAAAGAGAAACTGCTGAGCTTCAGGATTAAACAAAGACTGTGAATGGCTTGCCAACTACAAAACCAGTTTCTCCTCCCTTGGTTTTCACACCTCAACTGCTAGAACAGGGCCTCATCCTCCCTGATTGAACTAACCTCGTTATCTCTAGCTTGCCTGCATATATATATACCTGCCCCTGGAAATTTCCACTACATGCATCTGACGAAGTGGGCATTCACCCATGAAAGCTCATGCTCCAAAATGTCTGTTAGTCTATAAGGTGCCAGAGGATTCTTAGCTGCTTTTACAGATCCAGACTAACACGGCTACCCCTCTGATACTTGAGACTTTTGAAAGGTTGCTGACCCCTGCTCTAGATGCTCCATAACTTCAGAATCTGCTCTAGTGAGGTGGTGAGTACCCTCAGCTCCCTGTGATGTCAATGGAAGTTGATGTACACAATATTGTTGTAGACATGTTGGTCCCAGGATATTAGGGAGACCAACAGAAGTTGGTCCAAGAAATGATATTACCTCCCCCACCTTGTCTTTCTGATAGAAGTTGACATTCATCACCTCTCAAGAGGATCTCATCACTTTGCAGAATTGGGCCCTAACTGTTAGCATTGGGCACTGCCACACCTCCAGTTAATGAATTACCATTACTATACTTTTGTTTTACAAACTTGTTTCCTATTCATTTAGCAAACTCAGTTATAATATTTCTTCTCACGTTAATGTCTGTAATGCTTAGAGCTAATTGACATTTTTAAAATGAAAAAAGTCCATTGAAAAATGACCCTTTTCCAAAAAAGAAAAATCGTTGCAAAAACCTGTTGACAGGAGATCCCCTGCATCATGACCCCAAAGTACAAGGATCCACCCCTTAGTTAAAGAGCCAGTAGTCAAGCTCAGAAAACAACCAGTGCCTTGTGGGCATGGAGTTGAGCTCCATTTGGTCTTAAGTCTGTGGTAACTAAACTTTTCCTGTCATGCCCCCCCCCTTATCAGTAATGGAATCTGTCCAACCCTCCCTCCCCCATTACTGCATAGTTGGCTCAGCTCAGCAGAGGAGCTTGGCCTGAAGGTGGAGCTGCGGGAAGCATTGGGGATGGAGGAGGATCTGGGGCTAGAGGCAGAGTTGGGCTGGGGGCAGAGCAGGGGATGAAGTGGAGCTCTGGCTGGTGCCAGAGCCAAGCTGGGGATGGAGCAGGTGGCAGAGCTGCGTTGTGGCTGGGGGGCAGAGCAGGGATGGATTGCACTTCCGCCCTGCCTCCTGTGGGGGCAGGGAGGGGCCCAAACATTCCTCCATGCCCTCCTAGGGGGACGTGCCCCACAACTTGGGAACCACTGCCTTAAGTGTCTCAGTCAGACTAGTTCACATTGTAGCAAGCAGCCACTTGGAGCTAAATGTCCTGTACAGAAAAACTACATGAAAAGAATGTTAAGGTTGCAAAGTGAAGTATTCAGGTGTTAGGAAAAGAAAAGGCATAAGGCTGGCCTCTTCTCCATACGTGTTTTGATGCAGTCTTTCATTACACAGTATCTGATTATCCACTATACCCTAGAGGGGCAGCTGTAGGGAGCGAGTTAGGGCTCTATGATTCAGAGCTGGCATGTTCTGGTGCCAGTTATGGCTGCACAGGGGCAGCTGTAAATTATTCCATCAGAGGCTTGAGCATAGCAGACCTCTCCCATACCACCTCCTCCCTGTCCCACCCATGTCCTGAATCCAGAATGCTTGCAATAGGCCTAGGGTTGCCAATTTGGGTTGGATGTATTCCCGGAGATTTCATCACATGACATAGTCTTTAATTAACTTTTCACCTTACATCCAGAGTGGAGAGGGTAGGTAGATTTAAGATAGTTTGCCAGATTATTGCCAAAAAAGAGTTCCTCTGCACAGGGGCCACTGTCGGCTTCTTTAAAGTCACTTTGTGCTGCATATGATATATTGATTCTCCCACCGTATCCAGTCACCCCCACACATGCAGTTACACCTAAATATACAAACTGTCAGACAGTCAGACGACTGGTCATGGCTTTAGCAGGAACAGGAAAAGGCACAGTCTGTCGAGAACTACCAGCGGATGGGAGTATCCCCAACCAGGCAGCAATGTTGAGCAAGATGGGGTGGCTGCTTTCATTAGGAGCTTATATATCTGCCTCAGAGTGACCTGGTTAGATGCTTGCTTATGAATTGGCTGGACCATTAGGACTTGCAGAGAATTACTTCAGGTGACTCATCAGGTTTAGAGCACATCAGGTTCACACTCATCACACAGACTATTGTATAATTTAGTAGGAGGGATGCAAATTATAAACATAAAATAATCTCAGATCCCATTTAAATATAGCAGTAGTTCTGTCTGCCTCACTGGGAACTACTTGTGTTACTGGTTTTTGTTGTTTCCCTCATGTTGGTTGACTTTCCAATTCCACGGGTCAAAATGCTGATTTTAAGCTTTGGCAGTACACAAACAGGAGATGCTCTGGTTCTAATTTAGAATCAGCTCTGCAGAACCTATGGAACCAAAGAGGACTCCATTTATTAAAAAAAACTCAACACTAAAAATGTATGGGAAAATATACCTTCATAGTAAACCCTTCTAGCTGTCCTTACACAACACTTTGAGTTATGTAATGTGGTTGTCTAGAACTGAGCATGTTTCAGATAGAAAAAGCAGTAACACTCTCCTAATGGCCAGAGGTGACAGAAGCTTTGGAAGATATTGATATACCTTTACTATATTGCTTTTACAGGCTTTAAAATTTCTTCAGGGCATTTCCTGCTCTTAAGGGTGAATTCAATTGAATAATACTGAATTCCTGTTTAAAAAAAACGCCAAACACTCCTTTCCTGTAGAACAATTGGAAATTAAAATGCCCAGGATTATACAAAAAGGGTACTGGCAGTTATGAATGTAAAGCTTTAGGAGATGAGATGGGTTTTCCTGTACAAAATTGAAGGAGAACTTGCAGTTTGTTGAAAGCCAGGTAGAGGCATTAAGTAAAGGGTAGAGGGGACTGCCCACCCCCATCCTCTGTTCAAAGTACAAACTGATTGAAAGGGGTCCTGTAGTAGTGGTGGGGGAATGGAATCCTTACCTCCGGACTTTGTTAAAGAGACATACTCTAAGTGTATCAGGGAAAATAAATTACTGGATATTTATCAATATACAATGTTTGCCATAGAATACATATAAATTAAATTAATTTAAAAGTTATAGGGTGGCTTTAGATTCTCAATGGCAACTTTAAAAGATGCAATAATTTTATAACTTTTTGTCCTGTGTCAAATATACTGTATATATATTCTGTTTTCTTTTCCCTTTTGTAATCAGGCAATTTTCAGAAACTGTAAATGTCCTAACTCACTCAGAACATGTCAGAGGCAAGAAATGTCTATATATGTGCTAGCTGGTTAACATCCAGTATTGAGCCACTAGTCATTAACTCTTAGGATTTGTGTAACTTTCAGGTAATGATGGTATTCTAGGATGGCATTTGTGTAAACTGCTGGATACGATGTATAAAAGATTTAAAATGTAAAAATACATTGTGTGTATTTTTCCCCTTTTTCAGGAGCAGGGAATTAACTATCCTTTGAAAAACTGGCTTGTGAGTCCTATTTCTCAGTCCTAGAAATAAAATATACTTAAGTTCATCCACTTCATAGAGTGGTAATTGAAAGAACTTCTGGCATCTTAAAGCGAGATTTAAATGTCTAGATAAACTCAGGTGACACGTGAGAACATTATACTTCAAAAGCTTACCATATTGTCAAGCCAAAGTGTGTAAGATGTTCCTGCCTTGCTGCATGGCACACAAAGTAGCTATTAAACATGGATTATCTTTGAAAAGGCAGAAAGTATTGAGTCAAATGAAAATGATGGATGAAGTGATCTTGATGGGGTACAATTGTAAAAAGTTATGTGTAGAATCCAGGAATATCCAAGCTCCAATAAAAGAACAGAGTTTCTAAGGTACATACTTTATATTTGATTCACTCAGTATTGCAAGGCTATATTGGTTGTGTTAAACTACTTAAAGATTGGAATAGATACTTATTTGTAAATACATTGAAATAAACCACTCAAATGGCATGTATTTATGATCCAGCTATGTAAATGTTTCTTTTTTTACTTTTGTTACACACGGTGATGTTGCCTTGTTGGGAACTCTATTTCTGCAATTTCTCCACCTCAACGTAGCAGGTACTAAAATGCTGCTAAAAGCCTCTACTGCAGGCATATTACATTGGTAATTTATTGCATTACCGTATTGTATTACTAGTGTAAGCCCCATTTTAAACTAGTACAGTGTGCTTATATTAGGGGTTTGCACTGGTGTAAGTGCACTGAGGTATTTACACAACTGCAAATGTCACTAATCTAGATGAGCCCTGCTGAGCCTAATTCTTTCTCTTCCAATGTTTTCAAATTCCTGCCTGAATTCAACTGTGCCTCTGTTATGCATGGCAGAGAAGTGCTAGTCGATTGCATCATCTTCACAGCTGATGCTTAATGCTGTGCGATTATACAATTTATATTAAGCTTTACTTGTTACAGATGGAAACAAGTTGCAAATTTAGGCCCTGATTCAGGCCTCAAATTAAAATTAAGCACATGCTGGAGTACCCTTCCTATATAGGGACATTTTCCTGAATCAGGGCCTAAGACAGTGGAACTGTTGACATAGCTATGTCATTTGCAGCACAGAACACTGCAGCCATGTCAAAAAAGTTCTTTTGACTTGGTGTGAGATATGTTCAGGGACCCAGTTGTGAATTCTGTGCACCTCTCAAAGTCCTGTTGATTTCAGTAGGAATTTTGGATGGATAAGGAATAGAGAATGGGAACCCATGGATTGTTTTACAACTTTAAAATTCTTCTAAATATTAAAAATGCAAGTTTTTGCAGACACACAATTTACTGCATTTAAACGTTTTAATAAAATGTTTTGCATCCTTGAAACAATTGTAAAAAACAAAATAAAATAAAAAAAGTGAGATTTTATTATAGATAGAAAACAGTTTATATTACAGTGGAGTCGCATCTTACGCGGGATTAGGTTCTAACATCAGTGCATAAGGTGAAAATCGCGTATAGTCAAAATTACCTTTGAAAGTCCCTTAAATCGCCCATAAATTACAGTATACTGTACATGGTTTTGTGTATACAACCCTGTACGGTAATATGTATAAATGTATAATGTATACAGTAATGTACAGTATATAATAAAGAGTACATATGTAAAATACAGTTTTACAGTATTGTAATTTTAATTACAGGGAGTTGTCAGGGCTTGAGGTCGATCCAGGAAACGGAGGTGACGGAGAGCTTGGGTGATGGAGAGCAAGTCGTAGATGAAGTGGTTGGCTCTGGTTCAGCTCGAGAAGTTGACTGCGTAGGCTCATCTGCTGCTGGCTGCTTTTCCTTGAAAAACATGGTAATTGGCACCTGTCACTGTTGTCTCTTGAGCTGCTCAAACATTTCTTGATATGGTATCAAATCATCCATAATACTACGTGTGATTTTGAGGGTTTATTCTATAGGATTGTATTCAGAAATTAAATCATTCAAGTGTTTTGCTGCTTGGAACACTTCAGCAAATTTATGAAGATTCCAACTTGCTGGCTCTTCCTGTTCGTTGTCATCATCTTTGTCTTCTGTAGATGATTTTATCAGTTCCTCTAACTCTTCATTAGTCAATGTTTCTCTATGGCTCTCAATTAATTCTTCAATTTCTTCCTCAAGGATGTCGATGAAGCCATCACCACCCACTTGCCTGGCCACGTGAACAATGCATTTCACTTCTTTGTCAATGGTCGGGAAACCCTTAAAATCATTCACACATTCTTTCCATAGGTATCGCCAACATGCATTGACTGTTTCAGGCTTGATTGCATCCATTGCCTGTTTAATGTAAGTGATGCAATCGGCAATGTTGAAGGACTTCCAACACTCCATCACATTAAGATTGGGATCAGCATCCATAGTGCTACATATCCATGAGAATGTAAGCCTCGTGTATGTGGCCTTGAAACAGCAAATCATGCCTTGGTTGAGAGGTTGGAGAATGGAGGTGGTATTAGGGGGGAGAAAGACGACTTCAGTGTCGTTATGTGCAAACCAGAGTGCCACAGGGTGGCCAGGAGCATTGTCTACAATCAGCAACACTTCAAAGTCAAGTTCTTTCTCTTTGAGGTACTGCTTGATCTCTGGAATGAAACACTTGTGGAACCAATCCAGAAATAATGTTGCCGTCACCCAAGCCTTTTTATTTGATTGCCAGAAATCAGGCAGAAGATTTTTGTTCTTGCCTTTTAGGGCATGGGGATTTGCAGCCCTATAGAGCAAGCCCGGCTTTATTAAATGCCTAGCCGCATTGCCACAAAACAGCACAGTAACATGGTCTTTAGCTGCTTTGAAGCCAGGGGCTTGTCTTTCTGATTTCAAAATTTAAGTGCGGTTGGGCATTTTTTTCCAGAAGAGCCCAGTCTCGTCAGCATTAAAAACTTGTTCCGGAAGATAGCCCTTTTCTTCTATGATTTTCTTTAATTTTTCGGGGTAGGCTTTTGCCACCTCTTCATTGGCAGATGCAGCTTCACCACTAGTCTGCATGTTTTTGAGGTTGAAATGGTTCCTAAAACTGTTAAGCCAACCTTGGCCGGTTTTGAATTCTTTCTCATCAGAAGGCTATCCCCCTTTGGCAGGAGGTTTGAACAGCGTAGAGGCTAAGAGCCTTTTCTCACAATGTGTTGCCATACGATTCATGTCTTCCAGCCATGTCTTTTCAGTCTTCATTAAAGTCTTATCATGCACCTGGCTCGTCACCTTAGCAGTTATTGGAGCACTTGATGCCACAGCTTGATGAACTTCTCTCTCTCAAATCTTGATGGCATAGATGCTAGATTCATTGCAGCTATATTTACGTGCCACGTTGGAGACTGACATACCATCTCTCAATAAGTCCAACACAGCCAGTTTTCCTCCAACATTGGAACAGATTGCTGTTTTTTCGGTTGAGCACCAGATGAAGTAGTTGGCTTGCATTTAGGGGCCATGCTGTACAAAAAATACATATCTTTAAACACTAGAATCACACTCAGCGCAGCGAGATGCTCATACTATGAGAGGCACGCGGGAACTGAAACAGACTGAGGGAATAGCAGATTCACATCTCTCATCTCACGCTCACTCCGGTGCATACGCTCATTGGGTGGAATCGCCCACACTATTTACAGGTATCATGCTGTTTTTCTTTTTTTTTGCCAACCGCGTATAGTTGAATTTGTGTAAATTAAATGTGCGTATGATGCGACTCACCTGTGTTTTTTAATCCTGAAGCAACTCTATAACTGAATTCAAAGCCTTCTTATAAATCTTGAAACATTTAAAACAGCAGTGGATAAGCAGTTGCTCTAAAATTCACTACATATTGTGGTAACAGACATTGTCCCACTGAAATTAATACAATTTTGTCAAATTGCATTGAACAAATTATTAATTTTGCAGTCTGCAAGTCTAATCCTGCCATCGCTATCCATGCAGAACTCCAAGTGAAGTCAGTGACAGTTTTGTCTGTGTAATCTGCAGAAATAATCTCTATGATCCTAATTCAGCAATCAATCCCTATTCAGCAAAACACTAAGCATGTTTACTGAATAGAGATGGATTTAAGCATATGCTTAAATGCTTTCCCTAATTGAGTATGAATACTTTATAATATGTAATCACTATTTAATGTGCCTATTAAAGTGCAAAATAATATATTTGGGTATTTGAAAATTTGACAATATAAATTTGTTACTGATATTCCATTTATTATTGTCAGTAAATTTTCTTTTTGAGGTTGGCATCACTAGTCAATCTTCAGATGTGACAAAACTGTTGCTTCACTGAGTTGCTGTATAAGGGCAAAAATTAATGAAAACAAAGAAAACATACGGAGAAAAGCTATAGTGCTTGTGTTCCTCCCACTTAATTCCAATACTGACCTCTGCACCAGAAAAGTGACAGCTAATATCACAATGGCATTGATAGCACTATTGGGTAAGCAGTGTTACTAAGGCTAGGTGTACACTGGTGGGGGTCGACCTAAGATACCCAACTTCAGCTACGGCATATCTTAGGTTGATTTACCTGGCTGTGAGGACGGCGGCGAGTTGATGGCTGCCACTCCCCTGTCGACTCCGCTTCCACCTCTCGTCAAGGTGGAGTTCCAGAGTCAATGGCAGAACGATGATGTGATAAATCGATCCTTGATAGATCGATCACTACTCACCAATCTGGCGGGTAGTGTAGACGTACCCTAAGACTGAGCATCCCATTGAAGTTCAAGAAACTCTCGCTACTTTTTTCATCTTCTGGTAAAGAGTGGATCAGTTTAATTTGTAGCTCATAGTCACCCATGAAAAATGACACCAGAAGATAAAACTGGGTGCAAACGATGGAGGAAAAATAGAAGCCTGAATTTACACAGCGTGACCCTAAGCACCACTGTATTCACATGCTATTGCAATGATGTTTGTACAAAAGATGCCTTGTAAGGTAACTTTGAAAACTAACAGCACACTGGTAATTAATATAATTGCAAAATGCATGTGCTAACCTTATATGAGAAGTTATGAATTCCCTCTTTATAATGTTACTAGGCCAGTTTTAAGAAGACAACCTAGCTTAGGTAAAGGCAATGAACAGGTCTGTCCTACCTCAGTTTACATATAAGCCATAAACAAAACTATTAAGCAAACCAGTGTGTGGTTGTCTTGAGCATGAACTCGAGAGACAGAGATTTAACATTGCACCCGCACCTCAGAAAGACATAAGAGACTGAATCCCCAGGACATCTCCTATCTCTATGAACAAAGACAGTTCTTTGGGAATATAAGGGACAGAGGGAGAGTCCACCTTTTTCTTTCACACCTAAGATAACAAAAGAAACCAACATCTTGTTCTTCTGTGGAAAGTCCTGATGGAGAGAGAGTCAGCCATGCTGGACCAACAGTAATTGGTGAGTAAAACGATCTTAAACAGAAATTGTGCCTTGCAGGATTAAGTTAGACTTTTAAGTGTGTGTTTTCACTTGTATTTGTTTGTAACCATCTCTAGCTTTATTTCTTCTACCTGGCAACACTTAACCTATGTCCTGCTGTTAATAAATAATCTAAGCCATCCCAGTGCTATGTTTGAATTGAAGTAATCGTTAACTCTACTTAATATGGCTAACTGATGGGTATTGTCTCTTTAAAAGAGCAAACTAACTGTATTATTTCTCTGAGTGGCCCAGGAGAGGGTCGGACACTTCCAGGAAGATGGTTTTGGAGAAATTTGGGACTGGAAGTATTTTGGGGTCATCTTGCCAGGTGTAACCAAAGCTGGTGGAAACCTGGGGTGTCTGTTGTGTTGTAGCAGACTGCTGGGGTCAGAAGCACTTAACCAGGGCTGCACATCACATAGACACTTAGGATACTGAATGCTTGTCTGTTGGCTGTTGGCATTCAGGCTGTGAGCCGCAGCAGCAGAGCATTTAAGGCACCAGAGTGACTGAGCAGGCGGTGACACAGCCCCTTACAGGTTTGGATTGCACCCCAAAAGGTGACACACTGTACATTAGCACACCAGTCAACTGCTGAAAAATAAAACCTGAGGGACTTGCAACATCCAAAAGTGTCAGGTGCTTCCTTCTACAGAGCAGAGATGTTTTATAGAATTATTTTTGCTAGAAGCAACCTAAATCACAGATAAAAATTATGGTTGTATATAGCAAATATCCCATAACATATTGTGAATGACTTTTGTGACAGATCCAAACCAGTGGGGTACAGGAGTCTGGTAGAGGGCAAATATATAGGTCACTGGATGAGTAGTTTTCTGTTCCCTGAGTGACCAGAGCAGGGGCTGCATTAGAGTAATCAGGAACCTGCTAGAACCAATTAAGGCAGACAGGCTGATTAGAACACCTGCAGTCAATCAAGGCAGGCTAATCAGGGCACCTGGGTTTAAAAAGGAGCTCACTCCAGTCAGGAGAGGGGAAGCCAGAGGAGAGGAAGAGCATGTGAGGAGCTGGGAGCAAGAGGTGCAAGGAGCTGAGAGTGAGAGGGTGTGCTGCTGGAGGACTAAGGAGTACAAGCGTTATCAGACACCAGGCGGAAGGTCCTGTGGTGAGGAATAAAAAAGGTATTAGGAGGAGGCCATGGGGAAGTAGCCCAGGGAGTTGTAGCTGTTATGCAGCTGTTACAGGAGGCACTATAGACAGCTGCAATCCACAGGGCCCTGGGCTGGAATCTGCAGTAGAGGGCGGGCTCGGGTTCCCCCTAAACCTCCCAACTCCTGATCAGACACAGGAGAAGTTGACCCAGACTGTGGGGAAGATCACTGAGGTAAGCAAATCTGCCAAATAAGTGCAGGACCCACCAAGGTAGAGGAGGAACTTTGTCACAACTGGTGTCAGCAGTGGGATCTAGTGTGCACAGTGCGGTAAAAGAAGGAGGATGTTAAAAAAAAAAAGGCAGAGGGTTTTTTTTTCCACCACAACGGATGACTTAGTGCAGGCATTGATACAAGCTATGGCAGCCCAGGAGGAAGCTACCCGTGTCCAGGCAGCCGCTCAACAGGAGGCAGTGGAGCTGCAGCAAGAGACTAATCACCTGCCGATGGACCAGGCTTCTCAAGACTGAGCTATGTTGCAGGAACTGGTAAACCAGGTAAAGACCCCTACAGAGCTGAACCGCGGCCATGATGGGACGCAGATCAAATGGGCCAGCCATTGGCTGCAGAAAATGATGTGGGAGGATGATGTAGAAGCATACCTCCTGGCCTTTGAGAGGACAGCCCTATGAGACACCTGGCCTCGAGATCAGTGATTTGGCATCCTTGCCCCATTCCTGTGTGGGGAGGCCCAGAAGGCCTACTATGATCTGCCTGAAGAGGCTGCAGCAGACTACCCCCAGCTGAAAGCAGAGATCCTGGCCAGATCTGGGGTAATGACCGCAGTGCAGGCCCAGCGGTATCACAAGTGGAGGTACCAGGAATACAAAACCCTGCAGTCCCAACTGTATGACCTCATCCATCTCGCATGAAAGTGGTTGCGAACGGAGTTCCAGAGTCCGGAAGAGATACTAGAGGTTCTGGTCATTGACTGATACATGAGGGGACTTCCTCCAGACCTTCGTGCCTGGGTAAGCCAGAACGAACCCTCCACCTATGATGAGGTTATTGCACTGGTAGAGAGGCAAAGGACAGCAAGGGAGCTAACCCGACCAGTTAAGGAAGAGGCACCCTGGGTTAAACTAGCAGCACCAAGCCCTAGAGCTCGGGTGACTGGGCAACCAGGAGATCACAGGTGGAAAAAGAGAGGGGCTGAAGGCCCACCAGAAGCCACAAAGAGTCAGAGCACTGAGGGAGAAGAGGATCGTGATGTTAGACTGCCCAAACAAAGAGACCGGGGAATGCCTAGGGCCCCATACAGATGTTATGCCTGCGGGGAGTGGGGACATACAGCTGTACAGTGTCCCAATGTGGAGGAGCCTATGCAGTGTAACCTGAGGAACTGGGCAGACCCATGCTCCCTAATCCGCCTTGTGGGGGTCTCACTACCCCACATATGTACACCAGACCAGTAAAGCTAAATGGGTTAGAGACCACGGCACTGGTTGATTCGGGGAATGCTATCACGCTTGTCTCGGGGAAGCTCATGACGTGTAGTCAGTTGCTACAGGCTAAGGGTATGGGGATAACATGTGTCCATGGGACAGTTGGTTATTACCCCACCATCCCAGTAAAAATCGAGACTCAGGGGAACACTACTGAGGTAGCAGCAGGTGTAGTCCCTAAACTCCCATACCCGGTGCTCATAGGGAGGGAATTCCCAGGGTTTGGAGACTTACTCCCAGTAAGAGGATTGGAGAAAGAGGGGAACCCTGAAGTTAGTGAGACATCCACAGTAGACTGTCAACCCCCAGTCTTCTCCGAAATATCCCGAGATTTATTTTCCATACCCAGACAAGGTAGAAAGTTGAAAAGGGGGAGGAGGGCAGCTAAGGCCTTGGGAACCCAAGTACTGACTCAAAGCCAGAGGGTCACTCTAGTAGGTAGGCAGACCCAAGCAGCTGAAAAGGAGGCCACCCAGGAGGGAGAAGCACCTGAGTCTGACCCCAACCATAACACTTCTGAACCAGTAGAGGCAACAGAGACTGAGCCCCTAGATCTTGGGCAGATTAGCCTCGGGAGAGGAAATTTTGGATGAGACCAGGCTGAAGACCCAAGGTACGACAACATTAGAAAGGAGGTGACTGAAATAGATGGGGTTCCCATGGAAGGGAAAACCCAGGGACCAGGACCCTACTTCATAATGAAGAAGAATCTCTTATACTGGGTTGCACCAGTACAGGGGCAGAAGGTAAAGCAGATCCTAGTACCTCAAAAACACTAGAACACTGTATTAAGTCTTGCTCATAGTCATCTTTTTGTGGGGCATCTGGGGGTGGAGAAGACCCTGGCACGAATCCTATGACGGTTCTTCTGGCTCGGAATACATGAAGAAGTGCGGAGGTACTGTGCGTCCTGCCCGGTGTGTCAGCTGCACAGTCCCCATCCCCACCTGAGGGCACCTCTAGTACTCCTTCCCATCACAGAGGTCCCCTTTGAGCGAATAGCCATGGACCTAGTGGGACCCCTGGAGAAGACGGCTTGGGGCCACCAATATATACTTGTTGTTTTGGACTACGCTACTCGCTACCCAGAAGCCATCCCCCTGAGGAACGCAGTCTCTAAAACAATAGCCAAAGAGCTGGTGGGGATCTTTGCCCTAGTGGGGCTACCAAAGGAGATATTAACAGACCAAGGAACCCCATTTATGTCAAAGCTAATGAAATACCTCTGTACGCTGCTTCATATACATATCCTGAGAACATCAGTCTACCATCCGCAGACTGATGGGTTGGTAGAAAGGTTTAACCGAACCCTCAAGGCTATGATATGGAAGGTGGTAAGTTGGGACGGGAAGGATTGGGACACCCTAATGCCCTAGCTTATGTTCGCTATCCGGGAGGTACCTCAGGCCTCAACTGGGTTTTCCCCCTTCGAGTTATTATACAGGCGTCACCCCCGTGGCATACTAGATATTGCCAAAGAGATCTGGGAAGAGGAACCCAATGAGGGGAGAAATATAATAGAATATGTAATACAGATGCGAGACCGGATAGCCCGGGTCATCTCTATTGTACGGGAACATATGGAAAAGGCACAAGAGGCCCAGAGAACCCATTACAATCACCAGGCAAAATTCTGACAGTTCCAACCAGGGGATCGGGTGATGGTGTTGGTACCCACGGCAGAAAGCAAGCTTCTGGCCCAATGGCAGGGGCCCTATGAGGTGGTTGAACCTGTGGGGGAAGTAACCTACAAGGTACGGCAGCCAGGACGCCAAAAACAAGAACAGATTTATTACATCAACCTTCTGAAACCCTGGCATGCACAAGAGGCATGCAAAACTGTCTGAAAAGACCTAACCCAGGAAAACAAGCCTTCCAAACAGGTGAGAGTATCTCCTGATTTGACACCAGACCAGAAGAATGAGGTGTCTGAGATGATCTTCCAGAACCAAGATGTGTTCTCAACAAAACCGGGTCGAACAACCGAGGCATATCACCACACCGTCACATACTCTGGGGCCAGAATAACAATGAGGCCCTATTGGGTACCAGCGGCCAAAAGGGAGGAAATAAAAGCGGAACTAAAAAAAATGCTGGAGCTGGGGATCATCGAAGAATCCCACAGTCAGTGGTCCAGCACAATTGTGCTAGTGCCAAAACCTGATGGCACCACAAGGTTTTGCAATGACTTCTGGCAACTAAACTAAGTATCTAAGTTCGACGCATACCCCATACCTCACATAGATGAGCTAGTGGACCGTCTGAGTAATGCCCAGTACTTGACTACCTTAGACTTGACAAAGGGGTACCGGCAGATTCCCCTTGCAGAAGACGCAAAGGAAAAGACTGCATTCTCTACACCAGAGTGTCTTTTCCAATATACTGTCCTCCCTTTTGGACTACATGGGGCCCCGGCTACTTTCCAGCGCCTCATGGACAAGCGATTACGCCCGCATACCAGTTATGTTGCTGCCTGCTTGGACGATGTGGTCATTCATACCCCAGACTGGGAAACCCACCTAGAGAAGGTGGAGGCAGTCCTTGATACTTTCAGACGAGCTGGCCTTATAGCAAACCCTGCCAAGTGCACTGTGGGTTTTACGGAGGCCAAATATCTTGGCTACAATGTGGGAAAAGGTCTGGTAAAACCCCAAGTGAACAAATTGGAAGCCATCCAAAATTGGCCTCAGCCACATCACAAGAAACAAGTCTGGGCATTCCTAGGTGTAGTGGGGTATTACCGACAATTTATCCCCCACTTTGCCACAAGGGTGAGCCCCCTGACAGACCTAGTAAAAGCCCATGGACCTGATCTGGTAAGATGGTCTGACGCAGCAGAGGAAGCATTCGCAGACCTAAGGACTGCCCTCTGCAGTAACCCTGTACTGATAGCCCCTGATTTCACCAAGGAATTTATCCTGCAGACAGGTGCATCGGAAGTAGGGTTGGGGGCCATTCTATCACAGATGGTTGGGGAGGAGGAACAACCGATTCTCTACCTCAGTAGGAAACTCCTTCCGAGGGAACAAAAATATGCACTGGTAGAGAGAGAGTGCCTCGCCGTAAAATGGGCCATGGAAGCATTGCGCTACTACTTGCTTGGGTGCAGATTCGTCCTCGGGACCGATCATGCCCCTCTTCAATGGATGCAGTGGAACAAGGAGAAGAACACAAGGGTGACCAGGTGGTTCTTATCCCTCCAACCTTTCCAGTTCCGTGTGCAACACACAGCAGGGAGCTGTCACGGCAATGCCTATGGCTTGTCACATGTGCACTGTCTGGCATCCCAAGCTGCCCAACCCTTTGGTGTTGAGCAGGGGGAAGGGATATGTGACAGATCCAAACCAGTGGGGTACAGGAGTCTGGTAGAGGGCAAATATACTGGTCACTGGATGAATAGTTTTCTGTTCCCTGAGTGACCAGAGCAGGGGCTGCACTAGAGTAATCAGGAACCTGCTAGAACCAATTAAGCAGACAGGCTGATTAGATCACCTGCAGCCAATCAAGGCAGGCTTATCAGGGCACCTGGGTTTAAAAAGGAGCTCACTCCGGTCAGGTGAGGAGGAGCCAGAGGAGAGGAAGTGCGTGTGAGGAGCTGGGAGCAAGAGGCACAAGGAGCTGAGTGTGAGAGGGTGTGCTGCTGGAGGACTGAGGAGTACAAGCATTATCAGACACCAGGAGGAAGGTCCTGTGGTGAGGATAAAGAAGGTATTTGGAGGAGGCCATGGGGAAGTAGCCCAGGGAGTTGTAGCTGTCATGCAGCTGTTACAGGAGGCACTATAGACAGCTGTAATCCACAGGGCCCTGGGCTGGAACCCAGAGTAGAGGGCGGGCCTGAGTTCCCCCCAAACCTCTCAACTCCTGATCAGACACAGGAGAAGTTGACCCAGACTGTGGGGAAGATCACTGAGGTAAGCAAATCTGCCAAATAAGTGCAGGACCCACCAAGGTAGAGGAGGAACTTTGTCACACTTCCTTCCCCTCAATTCTTCTCATTCCACCACTTTTCCTTCTGTATATTGATACGTTAAAAAGCTATGATTTGCCAACTGTGATCTTTTTCCGCGTCTGGTTATTTTCCCCTCATATCAAAAGCCTCCTGGATGGGAGAGAGGTGTCTGAAGCCTCATCCCCCTCCCCCAAGTTTCAGACCTCCACTCTGAACCACAACTTCAAAGCACTGTCTATACAGCTCTTTTTAGAGCAGTAGTGCAAATCCTGCTAGTCCAACTCTGTCAGCCTGGGCTTGGAGGCTCAATCCTGTGGGCTCCAAAATGCTGTGTAAACATAACCCTAGTCTCCAAGTACTGGACTGTGGCAGCCTTAGAGTAGGGCTACAAGAGGGAAGGGAGGAAATCGTTAGCTCAGTCCCTCTTCTGCATCAGTATAGGTGACAACCAGAATTCTGGTGCTTGCACTCCCTGACTGTTACACAGCTGGGTAAGTGGAGCCAGCAGTACTCCACACCCTAAATTGGGGGGTGGGAGCTGGAAGGTAGTATGGCCTGCTCCCATTGCTAGTGCTTAGAGGCTATTGCTGGAAGGACTGCATGCTGCTGATGAGACAGTTCCTGAGCGCACACCCCAGGACCAGTGGAGGCATTCTGCCTGCCTCAGCATTCCTCACCCAACAGCTTTGGCAACTGCCACTTATGTGGTAGAGCTCAACACCAGCCCTACTAGCTGAGTGAGAATTTAATTCCTTGGATACAGCATTAACAATAGCCCAGGTACATATTAGTCAGCCACTGGAAATTTCTGGAAGAAATTTTGCAAGCACAGTGGTAAAACATTCCTAACACATACACCCACCCACATATCTATATACTGGGCATAGAATGTTAGATTACCTCCTCAAATAACAACAATGGAGGGTATTCAGAGGAAGCACTATAGCTTGTATTGTTTCTAAAGGTTGGAAACATTACACTTGGCTGGTCCTATTTCAGCTGGAAGTGGACTAGATAGAGGAGTTGTTCAGGACAGGACTACCTAGTGCCCCTAACAAAGTCTGTTGGTGACATCCCTGTGCTTGGGACAATGAAAATATGTGAGCATATGATGGTACTCCATCTGAAGAACCTAGAGTCCTTGACTGCCAGTCTCTTCATCTCACCAATAGACAATGCTGGAGAACCTGAAATACTTAAATGTATGTATTAGAATTAATGAAATAGTTAATAGTATTGTCATTGTTATACTTCATTTTGATGAATGGGGCAATTCATCCCCCTCAGCAAGTTATTGTTTTAGTTTGTCCAGAGAATTGATAAGACTGCTTTGGTTTATATTCACTTCAAATTCTGAAGATCCTCACTGCAACTGGCTAGAAACTTTTGCATTTAAATAAAAGCATACATCCTTGAGGGACTGACAACTACTGCCACTGTCTAGTTGGAGACAGGCTGAGAACTGGCCCTTAGTGCTTTAGGTGTCTTTCCAAAATTTTTATAATTTATTACCTCTGAGTCCCAACATTCATTCCTCTAACTTGTTATTAACAACAGATCCAAGCCCTGCCAGCCCTCTAAGAGATATTTGCATCAGGAAGCCCAGCCAGAGGTCTAGTTGCATAAGAACCAAATGACACTACAACAGTCCAAGTCACACCTCCTAAGGGGTAGAAGCCCACCCAGCCCAGATGGGAGGACAAGAGGAAAGGCATTAGACTAGATCAGACTCACCTAAGAGAGAGTGGGGTTAATTAGATCAGATGGGTAAGAATGAGTTTGTGGGAGGAGGCAGGCAGGAAGGTGAGACTGGCTCAGCAGGAAACTGTAGTTTGGAATGGCTACCCAATATCAACATGAGCAACTGTCCTGAGTCTCGGAAGGCTCACTCACTTGTGGCTCCTGCAGAGAGATATTGTCACAGCCCTTTTAAATATTCTAAAATTGCACATCAGGGATAAAGGACAGATGGACATCCCATATCTAAGGGCTTGTCTATACTTGAAACGCTATGGTGGTGGTGCTGTAGCACTTCAATGTAAAACACTACAGGAGGAGATCTCCTGTTAATCCACCTCCCTGAGAGGTGGTAGCTGGGTTGATGAAGGAATTCTTCTGTCGACCTAGTGCCATCAACACAAGGAGTTAGGTCGACAACTGCATTGCTCAGGGGGTGTGAATTTTTTACACCTGGGAGCAACATAGCTGCGTTGACCTAACTTTTTAGTGTAGACCAGGCCTAAGGGAAAAAGGCTTAGATAATGTGAAACCTTAATGTTATTTCAAAGTTTGAAGCCTTGGAAGATTTCCTGTAACAGATATGTTCATATATAGCATAAAGAGCTTTCTTGGACTTCTGAAAGGCTATATAATTCTTATACTTGTATGCCATATTCTTAAATTTGTCTTCTGAATAAATCTGCTAATTCAGTCATTTGGAATGCATCCAAGTATTTGCAGCATGGTTTCTGAGTAAGGGTTATTTCTCTGTGCAGGAGGAAATTAGGCCAGCAGTATAGACTTACCCCTTACATTTTCTGTGCCCTGGCCAGCCTGTTAACTTTTTCTTCTCATTTTGAATACACTGTAGAAAATCTTCTATCTTCTGGACAGACAGCTCTTATCTCCTAGGTCAATGAAAATGAACCATGCACTGAGATAATACATTTTGACAAAGATGTCCTTGAGTATCCTGACAAGATGAAGAAATGTATGCAGACAGAAGAACATATTATTTCAAAATAAATACTGCCAAGGCATCAATAACTCTTTACAGATAGTTTCCAGTACTGCAATTTGAACTGTCAGTGCAAAAAAAAAATGTGTTAATCTGAAGGTCAGTGAGCAATCACTCAACCCCTTGTAATTTAGAGGGTTTTTTTAAATTAAGAAGTGTGCTTAGTACATATTTAGGGACATTTGCAGCTTAGATGGATGATGAAGGCAAGTGAGGAACATTCCCCACTAGATTCAAGATATAAAATAAATATTTGGTAATTTGTTAAAGAGGCTTACCTATATGCTTAAAAGACAGTTGCCAAAACAGCAGTAGTTGATCAACTGGCAAGAGAAAGCAGGACAAATGCCCACTTTTGTCAAAAAGTGGGGTCCAGAGGAACATGCGGGAGGTAGGGGAGAGCGGTGATGCCATCCCTGTGCTGGGGGGAGGCAAGGCTTGAGCGAGCAGCGACGCCAGCCCCAGCCTCACGCGAGGGGCAGGCAGGGTTCAAGCAATCAGCAGGGGCAGGGCTTGGGCTAGCCCCATGTGGTATCCTGTTTTCCCTTTGGGAAATATGGTCATCTTAGTAAACCATCTCCTGTTTGTCACAAAGTGTTAAATTGTCTTGTCGCAAACAAAGAGGAGACGCTTTGGTCAAGAAAATTAGATAAGATGCTTCAGTCTGTGCTAAGTAGTTTCTACTCTTAACATTTACAAATAATAAAATACAAATAAAATAGAATATTTCAGATATATTATGTCACAATCTGATATGACTCAACATGATGGGACACCTCATATTATGCATTGCTACTAGTGACACTCTCAAATGGATCCTAACAGCTCCTACCACAGTGAGGTAGAAAGGAGAGGCTTGTTATCCTTACTTGACCGAAGGAGAAACTAAGGCTGAGAAAGGTGAAGTGACTTGTCTTAGGCCATGAACTGCTCAGGGACAATTATTGGACAGAATCAGCAAGATTAATCAGACACATGATTGGTTATGACTTATTTGCTTGGTCTTAAGTTAAAAGAGAACAAAAGGACCAGAGTCTCCTCCCCGTTACCAGCCTCCACCCCGCTCGGCCAATCAGCATTCAGACTCTGGGAGCTGGGAGGCAGAGTCCCAAAGGATGGCCCACGTCACTCTTGGAGCACTATTCCAGCCCTACCTCTTTGTGAGGGTAACCTCATCACCCCACAAAACACAAACATTCTTTGGAGAGGGTGGGAAGAAGGGAAAAGGGAAAAAAGCAGCAAGAGAAGAAGAGAAAGGAGGGAGGGAAAGAGGAAAAGGACAAACACCAACATCCCCAGTGATTCTAGGGGACAAAGTCCTAGATAGGAAATCAAATTCTACCACTTTAACCTAGTGTTTTCTGTGCCTAGAATTCAGCTGGCACCAGGTGGATCAGACTGAACAGATTCCAAACCTCTTGGAGACTCTTACCTTCTAGAAAGGGACATTAGTTTTCTAGCAAAATGAGTTGTAGGAAAGGAGAAAGCTCTAAAAAAGTTCCTCCTCCCACTCAAGTACACCTCCACCCCGATATAACGCTGTTCTTGGGAGCCAAAGAATCTTACTGCGTTATAGGTGAAACCACGTTATATCGAACTTGCTTTGATCCCCTGGAGCACTGCTTTACTGCGTTATATTCAAATTCGTGTTATATCGGGTCATGTTATATCGAGGTAGAGGTGTACATGAATCCTAATTCTCTTTCAGTCCTCAACGAGAAACCCTGAGGAGACTTGCTGCAGCAAGGCCACAGGGGTCTCTGAGGTTGCCCCTGCCCTGTACCTCTGTCCTGCCTGGCTGATGTCAGGGTCTCTCTGTGAGGTCACTGCCTCGCCACCACCTTTGCCCAATAGGCTGAGGTCCTGCAACAGGTCTTTGTGGTGTCACTGCCACACTCACCCCTTCCCTGCAAGGCTGATGTCTGCCCTTGGCCAGCCTCTCTGGATGTTTGAGATGCTCCCTGTGGATCACCCCACTCAATGACAGTTGAGTCTGGGGATCAAGCCGGCTACATAGTAAAGCTTCAGAAGCTGCTCCCTATGCCACACACAGTTTTTCATAAATTAGTGATTTTAAGGTCAGAAGGGACCATTAGAGCATCTAATCTGACCCTTTGTATATCCCAGCCTTCCTGTATAACACAATAGCTAGGTTTTGATCAAAGCACGTGCCAGAAAGGCATCTAGTCTTCATTAGAAGACATCAAGAGATGGAGAATTCACCATTTCCTTTGGTAGTTTGTTGTTCCAATGGTTAATCATGCTCACTGTTAAATATTTGTGCCTTATTTCTAATATGAATTTGTCTGTTTTCAGCCACTCCATCTTGTTATTCCTTTTTCTGTGAGATTAAAGAGCCCTTTAATACTTGATATTTGGTCTCTTAGACACTTAGACACTTTAATGAAGTTACCTCTTGACCTTTTTTATAAGCTAAACAGATCGAGCTCTTTCAATAGCTCACAAGAAAGCATTTTTCTCCAGCCCTCAAAACATTTTCTGTTTGCTGCATGATCTCTTCAATTTTTCAAAAGTTTTTAAAAATATGGACACCAAAACTGGCTGCAATATTCCAATCTGTGTCACTGATACTGTGTCACCTCCCTACCCTACTCACTACTCCGCTCATATGTCTAAGGATGGCTTCAGCCCTGTTCACCAATGCATTGCACTGGGAGCTCATGTTGAGTGGCTTGCCCAGTATGACTCCTAAAACCTTGTCAGAGTCACTACTTTCCTGGATACCACTATTCCGTAGGTGTGGCCTGCATGCTTTGTTGCTAGGTATATTACCTTGCATTTGGCTCTGTTCAAACTTGTTTTATTTGAATGGGTCCAGCTTACCAAGTGCTCCAGATCGCTCTGTGTGACTGCCCTGTCCTCAACATTATTTGCAACTCTGCCAGTATTTTGTCACCCACACATTTTATCAGTGGTGATTTTATATCTTCTTCCAGTTCATTGATAAAAATTATTTAAAAAAATAAGTTCTTGAGAGCCTCTTCAGACCCCTAGTACCAAGTGCCTGCTCCCTGCAGCACAGCAGGAAAAGGCCATTCAGCTCTAGTGTGACATAGGGGCTAAGCACAGAACAAACACATGCTTAGGAGCTGTGTTATCCATAGGCACTGAGCAACATGTGGAGGTCAGCAGATTACAAATGCACTACAGTCCTATAGTGCAGACAGGCCTCAGCTGTGTCTCAGTCTCCAACCCTGTAAAATGGGGGTAATAAATGAAACCTTGATTATCTCTATTTTATAGCTGTGGAAACAGATGTACACAGAGGTGAAGAGACTTGCTCATGGTCACAAAGCCAGCAATAGAAAACGGCAGGTCTTCCGCTTGCCAGTCCTGGACTCTAGCTCTGATTATCCTGGCCTCTCTGCTCTAACTTTAGACTCAGCCCAACTGGAGGTTTTCTTCTTCTTCTCCGTGTCCCTTAACACCACATCACTACAGAAAAAAGATTTTTTGTTAGCATCTGGCTCTACTGCACGGGGATGCCTTTCCAAAAGATGCACATTGGCACAGTCACATGGATGGGTTTGATGGAAGATCCACTTGGTGACACAGTACAGCCTGTTATACAGGAGGTCAGACTAGATGGACAGAATGGTCATTTCTGACCTTAAAATCTATACATTTTCCTGCTGCTAGTAAGATAACTCTTGTCATATTTTTTATCATTTACTTTCAGTTGGAATAATAAAGCAATGCTTATAAACACACTCTACTCAGGGAAATTTATTTATCCAGTATTGGCTCCTAATCCATAACACATAAGCTTTCTTCCTTCGCTGAGCATGTACTTTATCTTGCCTCTTTTCCCACCTCCACCCCACTCTCTCTTCTAACGAACTACCAGCAGTTTGCAGTAATACAGGGTAGAAGCAGGCAGATGAAGAGAGCATGGGAGAGACAGGGTCAGCTAGCAGCAGATACACACTGATTATAGCATCATCTGCTTATTTTTATTAATGAACAATCTCAGAGGTGTGCATATATTTAGCACTGGAAAAGCAATTATGTGTCATCTGGATCCATACAGTAGTGTGCTGTTGTAAGATTTCACAAGAGAAGCAGGGTTGGTTGGTGCTTTGATAAGTGACCTCTAAAGAAAACAATGTGCTGTTGGGAGTACTGTGGATGTTTTAGTAGGAGGCACGTCTGTTTGAGGCAGTTTGGAATCAATGTCCCAGCAAGGTGCTGCTGGACATGCAACTTTTTGGAAGAGATGGAAAATGATGCCACTGACCATGACTCTCGTGCGCAAAAATCCTAGTCTCAGTCTCCTGGCCACATGCCAATGTAAGAAGCTACAATCTGCCTACCCAAACCCTCTTTGAATATAGTACACTTTCTTAAATACCTGTCCTCAACGATTTTCCCACCGCTTGCTCAACTATATCACCTTCCACCCCAGAGGGAGCTGCATTTCAATACAAGATAAAATAGTTCTTCTTTCATAAATCTGATTCAAAACCCAGTGAAGTCAATAAAGTTGACAGAAAGACTCATAATGAGTGTTGGTGCAGGTCCTATTGGCATTAAAGATAGCCTTATTAGATCATATCCTGATCAGACCTTTCCAAGAGTTACTTTGCATAAGAAGAACCAACTATAAAGGTTAATCCTATGGTAAGGCATTCATCAGCCTTCTGAAGATCCCTTGATTATGTCTGGAATTTCAGGGCAGCCAGAGAAGTGAAGAATTCTGGAGTTTAGACACATCTATGATGGGCTTCATTATAAAACAGGAAAATGAATGTAAAGAATTTTTTGGTTTTTACTATAAATTAACTTAATTTTCAAAATGAAGTTGTATCACCTCCAAAAAATTAGAACTTATTTGTTTAGAAAATGATGAAAGTGGTGGGGTGGTCTTTTGATAATTTTGAAAATATTTTTTCAATGTTTTGTTTAAGTGCGGAAATTTGTTGCAACCATTTTTTTCCACGAACCAGGGAGGATAAAAATCAATGATTTAAAAAAAAAAGATTTTTTTAAATTTAAATCAGATTTTTTTTATAAAATGCTTTTTGAGGAAAAAACCTATCTAAAGGTAGTTTTAATTAAGACACATTATAGCTCAAAGATATTTCATCATGGAATAGGGATTACAAATTCTGCTTCTATAGTATGAGATAATATATCCATGTAATGTTTAAAAAAAGTTTTGTAAATGTGTTCCAATAGATTAGGGACCCAATTTTATGGAGCTCCAGGGGCTTTTGTATAGATTATTTAGGTTAATTTTTTTATCTACCCAATGGGACTCAGTGCTCAGTCTATAACTTATCAACACAGAGGCTTAGTTCTGCAGTTCTCAAACTGGATATGTGTCTCCAGAGGTAACATGCTTGTAACAGCAAAAATGTTTTTAAATAAATAAATAATATAGAGGTGAGAAATAAGACCTCAATTCTATTATCCCTCTGCAAATTTGTGTACACAGAGTCAATCCCTTACCCCTCTCTAAAAGTGCAAAGATTCTAAAAGTTCAATGAATAGAAGATTGTTAGGGCCGGAATAGATCTGGACAAGGAGAAGAAATCTGGAGATAAATGTGAGAAGGGAGGGACATATGCTTGTTTTCTTAAAATATTATACGTTTGCTGTCGAAAAAAAATCCAGAATACTTAATGTTGTTGTTTTAGTTAAATAAAACAATTTAAATGTCTGTTTGGTGATGTTCTCTTCCTAATACACCATGGCAAGAAAATCCTCCAAATATTAATGATTAACCTATTGAATTGGAGATAGTTGACTTCCCAATGACTTCATAAATATCTGCTTCAGTTACCTTTGGTAAATGAAATAACCAAACAATCATTTATTTTTTGATATAGCTGTAACACTAATCTGAAAAGTTTTCAAAATAAATCACTCTTTAAAAATGTATAGTGTGTACCTTCTAAAAATGAAACTACATCTATCTCTAAGTTGTTAAGAATAGTATTAAGGTTATAACAACCAACAAGAATGCACAAGTCTTCCAGACTAATGATTTAAATCAAATCCATCCTGCCACGAACAGTTTCGGTTTCAACAAGTCAGCATTTTCCAATGAAAGCACCTTTCATCAAGAAATCCTCACCCTGCTCTAGATTTGAGGGTTAGCCCCATTGCTGCTGTGAAGCTCAAAGTAGCCACGACACAAAAACTATGAGCTAAACTATGAGCTCCAAGATGACCTCTGGCCACTTGCTTAATACAATCCAACTAAAAGGCTAGAATGCTGGATTCAGACACTGCCCAATCTCTCCTGTTGGAGCTGTTCCACTTGGTGTAAATATTCATTGAGCCAGAAACAAAGACTTACTCTATAACCTGGTGAGTAGGAGCCTGAGGACCAAGTCCCTGCACTGGCTGATTCAGTTCAGGGACTTGAGCTGGGGGCTCCCACAACCGAGAAAACTGTCCCAACTACTGGTTATTCTGGGGTCTTTGTTTTTTGTTGTTGTTTATTTTTTTGACAAAAGATTTCAAGAGGACTCATTTTCCTTCTGCACTGGAATGAAAACGAAACTTCAAAACCTTGCAAATTTTTGCAAAACAGAATTGTTGTTTTCCAGTCAGCTCCAGGTACTGCCCCATATGCACTTTGTGGGTCATTGAGAAAAATAAATACATATTCTATGGCAGCCACTTCTAATGTCTGACTGCCTCGCGGTATGTAGCTCATCATGACAGAATGGGTAGAGGGTTGGGCTGGGGCACCACGCAGCCTCACAGTTCAATTCTTTATGAGCAAAATCATAAAATACCTTTTCTTCTTCAACAGGAAGAACAGCTCCCACTGAAGTTAACAGAAGTACCGGACATTTACCCTCATTAGAATTCTTAGAAGTACTTTTGAAAATCAGGCCACTTATCTAGATGCCTCATTTTAGGCACCTACTTTTGAAAATCTCAGTCCTCTGAAACAAAAAATTAACTGGTTGCTGCATCTGTAATCTTTTATTTCAACTTCGTGTTGCATCTGTCATGTGCTAGTAAATCACCTTTGGTAATCCTCTCTAGCTTTATTTGGCTTGCATGAATATATTTGGCACAGTACTTGAAAATATAAATAAAGATTTGCAAACAAGGTTTTTGCTACACTTGTTCCTGAACATCAACACATGAAAAAGACAATTAGCTAGAAGACTGGCACCATCCTATTCTGTCTAAAAATAGCAGCTGTATTATCTAACTTAAAATTATAATTTTCACTATACTAAAATGCAATCCTTCGGAAATAATATACAGTCAAACCTTGCAATAATACGCCCCGCTATAACACGAAATCGCATATAATGCTATCATAGGTTGGCTCCCCTTTAAGGCAGATACAACTTAGATAATGTTTTCACAGCACTATACAGTACCAGTGGTCCCCAACACCACTGCAGGAGAGAGAAGTTGAATGGAGGTGAATGCCTGGCTGCGAAGATGGTGTCGCCAGGAGGGCTTTGGCTTCCTCGACCACGGGATGCTATTCGAGGAAGGACTGCTAGGAATAGATGGCTTTCACCTTTCGAAGAGGGGAAAGGCCTTATTTGCGCACAGACTGGCTAACCTAGTAAGGAGGCTTTAAACTAGGTTCGACGGGGACAGGTGAGCAAAGCCCACAGGTAAGTGGGGAACAAGACCTGGGAGATGGGTTGGAAACAGGAGGGAGCACGGGCTATAATGGCAGAGAGGAAGGAGGGTCAGGGCGAAGCTGGGAGGCAAGATCAAATCAGTATCTTAGATGCCTATATACAAATGCAAGAAGTATGGGTAATAAGCAGGAAGAACTGGAAGTGCTAATAAATAAATACAACTATGACATTATTGGCATTACTGAAACTTGGTGGGATAATACACACGACTGGAATGTTGGTGTGGATGGGTATAGTTTGCTCAGGAAGAATAAACAGGGGAAAAAGGGAGGAGGTGTTGCCTTATATATTAAAAATGTACACACTTGGACTGAGGTGGAGATGGACATAGGAGACAGAAGTGTGGAGAGTCTCTGGGTTAGGCTAAAAGGGGTAAAAAACACAGGTGATGTCGTGCTGGGAGTCTACTACAGGCCACCTAATCAGGTGGAAGAGGTGGATGAGACTTTTTTCAAACAACTAACAAAATCATCCAAAGCCCTAGATTTGGTGGTGATGGGGGACTTCAACTATCCAGATATATGTTGGGAAAATAACACCACGGGGCACAGACTATCCAATAAGTTCCTGGACTGCATTGCAGACAACTTTTTATTTCAGAAAGTTGAAAAAGCTACTGGGGGGAAGCTGTTCTAGACTTGATTTTAACAAATAGGGAGGAACTTGTTGAGAATTTGAAAGTAGAAGGAAGCTTGGGTGAAAGTGATCATGAAATCATAGAATTTGCAATTCTAAGGAAGGGTAGAAGGGAGTACAGCAGAATAGAGACAATGGATTTCAGGAAGGCGGATTTTGGTAAGCTCAGAGAGCTGATAGGTAAGGTCCCATGGGAATCAAGACTGAGGGGAAAAACAACTGAGGAAAGTTGGCAGTTTTTCAAAGGGATGCTATTAAGGGCCCAAAAGCAAGTTATTCCGATGGTTAGGAAAGATAAAAAATGTGGCAAAAGACCACCTTGGCTTACCCTTGAGATCTTGCGTGACCTACAAAATAAAAAGGCGTCATATAAAAAATGGAAACTAGGTCAGATCACGAAGGATGAATATAGGCAAATAACACAGGAATGCAGAGGCAAGATTAGAAAAGCAAAGGCACAAAATGAACTCAAACTAGCTATGGGAATAAAGGGAAACAAGAAGACTTTTTATCAATACATTAGAAGCAAGAGGAAGACTAAGGACAGGGTAGGCCCACTGCTCAATGAGGAGGGGGAAACAGTAACGGGAGACTTGGAAATGGCAGAGATGCTTAATGACTTCTTTGTTTTGGTCTTCACTGAGAAGTCTGAAGGAATGTCTAGTATAGTGAATGCTTACGGGAAGAGGGTAGGTTTAGAAGAGAAAATAAGAAAAGAGCAAGTAAAAAATCACTTAGAAAAGTTAGATGCCTGCAAGTCACCAGGGCCTGATGAAATGCATCCTAGAATATTCAAGGAGTTAATAGAAGAGGTATCTGAGCCTCTAGCTATTATCTTTGGGAAATCATGGGAGACGGGGGAGATTCCAGAAGAATGGAAGGGGGCAAATATAGTGCCCATCTATAAAAAGGGAAATAAAAACAATCCAGGAAACTACAGACCAGTTAGTTTAACTTCTGTGCCAGGGAAGATAATGGAGCAGGTAATCAAAGAAATCATCTGCAAACACTTGGAAGGTGGTAAGGTGATAGGGAATAGCCAGCATGGATTTGTAAAGAACAAATCGTGTCAAACTAATCTGATAGTGTTCTTTGATAGGATAACGAGCCTTGTAGATAAGGGAGAAGCGGTGGATGTGATATACCTAGACCTTAGTAAGGCATTTGATACAGTCTCGCATGATATTCTTATAGATAAACTAGGAAAGTACAATTTAGATGGGGCTACTATAAGGTGGGTGCACAACTGACTGGATAACCGTACTCAGAGAGTAGTTGTTAATGGCTCCCAATCCTGCTGGAAAGGTATAACAAGTGGGGTTCCGCAGGGGTCTGTTTTGGGACCGGCTCTGTTCAATATCTTCATCAATGATTTAGATGTTGGCATAGAAAGTATGCTTATTCAGTTAGCGGACGATACCAAACTGGGAGGGATTGCAACTGCTTTGGAGGACAGGGTCAAAATTCAAAATGATCTGGACAAATTGGAGAAATGGTCTGAGGTAAACAGGATGAAGTTCAATAAAGATAAATGCAAAGTGCTCCACCTAGGAAGGAACAATCAGTTTCACACATACAGAATGGGAAGAGACTGTCTAGGAAGGAGTATGGCAGAAAGAGATCTAGGGGTCATAGTAGAACACAAGCTTAATATGAGTCAACAGTGTGATACTGTTGCAAAAAAAGCAAACATGATTCTGGGATACATTAACAGATGTGTTGTAAACAAGACATGAGAAGTCATTCTTCCGCTTTACTCTGCGCTGGTTAGGCCTCAACTAGAGTATTGTGTCCAGTTCTGGGCACCGCATTTCAAGAAAGATGTGGAGAAATTGGAGAGGGTCCAGAGAAGAGCAACAAGAATGATTAAAGGTCTTGAGAACATGACCTATGAAGGAAGGCTGAAGGAATTGGGTTTGTTTAGTTTGGAAAAGAGAAGACTGAGAGGGGACCTGATAGCAGTTTTCAGGTATCTAAAAGGGTGTCATTAGGAGGAGGGGGGAAACTTGTTCACCTTAGCCTCCAATGATAGAACAAGAAGCAATGGGCTTAAATTGCAGCAAGAGAGATTTAGGTTGGACATTAGGAAAAAGTTCCTAACTGTCAGGGTAGTTAAACACTGGAATAAATTGCCTAGGGAGGTTGTGGAATCTCCATCTCTGGAGATATTTAAGAGTAGGTTAGATAAATGTCTATTAGGGATGGTCTAGACAGTATTTGGTCCTGCCATGAGGGCAGGGGACAGGACTCGATGACCTCTCGAGGTCCCTTCCAGTCCTAGAGTCTATGAGTCTATGAGCCCCGTGCCTGCCAGGGACAGAGAACTCCGAGGCTGCAGGCGCCAGTGCTCTCTGTCCCCAGCAGGCATGGGGCCGCGGCTTCTCTCCGGCTTCAAGAGGAGCCGCGGTTCCCTGCCTGCCAGGGACAGAGAACTCGGGCTGCGGGGAGCCGCTGTTCCTCTTGAAGCCAGAGAGAAGCTGAGGCCCTGGAGTTCTCTGTCCCCGACAGGCAGCAGGCCGCGGCTCCTCTCCCCTGCTGGGCACTAGGGGCACTAGGCGGCACACATCAATGCACCGCTTTGGGGACCACTGACAAATTGACTGGCTTGAAACCCCGCTATACTGCGACCCCACATTTTGTGTGATGGAAGTTTTTGGACCCCAATCGTCATGTTATAGTGGGGTTTCACTGTATCTAATATTTTCATGAAGTTTCCAAGTCACGTAAGATTTTCAAAACTGATTGTCTAAACTGCTGAGCACTCACAACTCTTACTACTGTCGGTGCAAGTTGCAGGTGCTCAGACCTCTGAGACTATATTAAGACTTGACTGAGTACGGACAGCTCTCATCAACTGGAATTGTCAGTGTTCAGAAATTCTGAAAATCAGACACTTTAATCTCTGTTGAGATTATCTCAGTTCCCACTTATAAAATGGAAATAATAATAATTCTTTCTATCAGAGGTGTAGTGAGGATAAATTGATAAATGTATTAGAAGTGCTCAGATAAGAATGTGATGGGAGCCATAAAAGTACCCTGATAAAGCCATTCCTTGTAATAAGTGTTTCAAATGTATCAATCACAGATCAAACTGCAAAGGACTAGGCCTCAGTCTTACAATGTGCTCCATTTGGGTCTGCACCCATGTGGAACCTCAGTGGGCCTCTATGTAGACACAGAGATCAAGGCATGTTAAGTACCTTGCAGGATTGGAGTTTATGACCCTGATCCTGCAAACACTTTTTCACATGCTTAACTTTACCTCTGTGAATAGTCATGCTAAAATCAAAGTGTGTGTGTTTTACATGATTTGGACCTTATAAAGCACTTATATGAGGGTGCAATGTAAAAGCCTGTGTGAGAAATGGCACCCCTTTCTCTATCGCACCAAACATAAGCGACTTGTCTTCACTTTCAAGGTCCTTTAGGACCTATCCCCATCCCACCTATCATCTCTCATTTGCTATCACTGCTTTCATTGCCCACCTTAAACTTTCAAGCATCCTGTGCTTTCTCGCATGCCACTTCTCATGCTTGGGAGGTGCTGCCTGTAAGTATCTGCAAAACTATTTCATTATCCTTCTTCAAAACCCTCCTTTACTGTGATGCCTATAAAAACTTTAGTGACTAAGCCGATGGCATAAAGAGCATGGCCTGTCATCCTGACCAATACTGTCTCATTGTTCCCTTGTCCTCCCCAGCTAGCTGTCTCTCTTGTCTTACACTCAGATTGTAAGCTCTCTAGGGCAGGAACTGGCTTTATGTTCTGTTCACACAGCGCCTAGCACAATGTGATCATGGACCACATCTGAGGCTCCCCTAGGCACTATGGGAACACGAATAATCAAAAATATATCCCAGGTGATGGGAGGGCCTCGCTGCAGACATCCCTCCGCCGCTTTCCCTTCCCTTCTCGGAAGCCACCTGTAAAGCAGCGCTGCTCCGGCGGGTACTGCTGTCACTGTAAAGTTAGCGCCCTGGCCCCCCGGGTCAGTGACTCAGCCCCAGAGAGCAGCTGCCCCGGGAGCCCCGCGCAGGGCTCAGCTGGGACGGATGCACCGGGGGAAGCCCACTGCAGTCACCGGGCGGTTTGCAGAAGGCTTCCGCGGGGCTGGGATTTCACCCCGGGCCCCTGGCCCAGCCGCAGGGGAAGCTGGTTCCGCACTGCCGGCCTGCAGCCGCCGCCGCCAAGCAGGAGCCGCCCCGGGGCTGACGGGCTCCGAGCTAGCCGCAGTCCTCAGGCTCTCCAGCCCCGGAGCAGCCCCGCTCGTCCGGCCCATCTGTATCCGGGTCTCGGCAACTCCTGGGCGGCCCACTGCGCCGCGCCCGCCCCCTCAGTCCTCCTAGGTGGAGCCGCGTCTCCTCTACTAGCCGGAGCCCCGCCACCCCCGCGCTGCCCGGTATGTAACCGGGGCTGAACCGATCCCCGGGGTCCCGCTGCGGCTCGCCGGCCCCCGCCTCTCCCCGGCCAGGAGGCGGCGCCTCTGGCCCAGCTCGTAGCGTGGGGGCTGCAGCCTGCGGAGCTGCCCTCCCCCCTGCGCCCCTTGCTCAGAAACCCGGCGGGAAGGCGCCAGCTCGGCCAGTGCACCTGCCCCCGCCGGGCAGAAGGGGCCTGAGGGGTCAGTGACGCGCCGCAGGTCGGCCCTGGACTGTGCCCTCTGCTCGCCGCTGCGTTCTCTCTGCTCCCTAGTTACCATGTCCCGGCCGGCTGGGGTGCGAGAGAGAGAGGCAGTGAACGCCCCGGTGCCGGGGCAGCTTCCTCTGCTCCCCTAACCCGTCCCTCTTTTCACTCATTTGTGCTTTTAAAAAATATCCTCCCTGGGGACTGAACGGGCCCTGCTTGGGGTCAGGTGGCAGGTGAAGACTTTGCCGAAGTCTGAAGACCATCCCTCCCTTTCGGCTGTTTTTTGATCCAGGGGGTCAGGAGAAGATAGTGCTTCTACCTCTTAAAAAAATGTATGACTACTTTTGTGCAGGGAAATCTCTAAGCCAACCTTCAAACACCAAATTGCCCAACTTGCCCTTAACAGAAGGGTAATCCTTCCTTGCGTGTCTTCGAAAAGAATTTTAAAATGCTGAAGATACAAGCCATTTTTAAAGGCTCCATGTATGCACAATAGACATTTTATTAAACTATGTCAGTGCCTGCTGTAAAACAGGCTCTGCCACTCCATAGTGGCATAGCTAGGGATTTTGTATATGTGCCAACTAAGGCAGCCTCCTTTGACTGGCACAGTTTCTTTCGGGGCACTGCAGAGGGGGCAGATCCACATGCAGAATCTGGCCCTGAGACCCTGATCTTGCAGACCTTATGCATGTACATAATTTTTAAGCATATGAAGGCAGGACCATATCTGAAGTTACACAAAAAAAGTCATTGTAAAATCAGGGCTTACATTTGTAAAGTGCTGTGAAAATATAAATCCTTAAGTAAATATTAAGTATTATTAGAAAATGTTGCAGTTTAAAAACTATAGAATTTTATAAAACCAAACAACATAGGTTTCGTCTCTTAAAACAGAAATGTCCAAGGACATTAACTGCAATATTAAGATAACAAGTGAAAGCCCCAGTCCTGGACACATGTAAGTGTGTTTGTAGAATGGGGGCCTTGAACACAAAAAAACTGGGAAGTACATAAGTTAAGGTCTTTATTGCAACATTGTTGCCCTCATTGCACGTATGTAGTATTTTATTACTACTGAGGCTAATAAATGTGTATGATACCTAAATATATACTATATCTGCTGCCTGTATAGATTTAGCTGTATGGTTTAAAGGTAAGAGAATATTTCCAACAGAGTGAAAAAGCAGATTTCATTCTCCCTCCCTCTTCATTTTCAGATAAACAGAAATGTCTCACTCTGAAAACAAAGGGCTGATATTAGGCATAATGGCAGGGGCTGCTGGAATCAGCTTGGTACTGGTTTGGTATCACAAGATCCAAAAATCTGGGGCAACTGTAAATTTTCCTGCATTTCTAGATTTACGCAACAGATTTCAATATGAGTTTCATTTTGCAAATCTACATAATGAGCAAGGAACAGTAATGGCTTTACAAGGAAGACAGCTTCAGATACTGGAAAAATTGAATGACCTACTACTGAATGTGGAAGAACTGAAGAGAGAAGTGAAGTTTCTTAAAGAAGCTGTTCCAAAGCTGGAAGAGCTTGTTCGAGATGAACTGCAAGGAAAGTCTAGTGTTCGTCGGATTAGCCCTGTACACAGAGCCACCAGAAAAAGAAGAGCTGAGACAGCTTATGGTGCAACAGAAACTACCAGCTCTGAGGAGGCAGATAGTGAAGGAGGGTGAGTCTTTAAAATATTTCATGCATAATACTCTTTAAAATTGGCATGTGAACAACATTTTAGTACTATATATGTGGAATTATGTTCTGTAAACAGCAGTCTAATTTATTTATGTTTCATGGGTACTTATTCTGTATCTCAGCATCTGAAAAAGCTTTCCAAATCAGTAGGGTCATCCTACACCCTACTGTGGCTGATTTGCACAGGTCTTCTAGGAATGTCTCAATTTTGTACAGAAAAAAAAAATCAAAATGAAGCATTTTGGAACACATGGGATGGAATGGTTCAATATTTTATTTCAACATGATTTAATATTGAAATGTATATTTTCTATTATAAAATTGTAGAGGTCAACATCAGAACAAAATGTTTCAATTTTATCAAAACAAAACAGTTTGACTTGAAACCATTTTTTCCAAAATATTTATTTTGCCTGAAATTTTAAGGGTTTTGGGTGTGTTCATATTCAGAATGAAAACAGATTTTGAAATCATGAAATTTCCTGCACAACGTAACTTCTGGCTCCTGCACAGCTCTGCTCGTAACCTTCTCATGGAGGCTCCCATATCGGCACAACTTCAGATGGGATGTTTAATAAGAAGCTTCTTCTGAAATGTGTCAAAAATGTTACTCTTGGATCATTTTTTAAGGGGCCTGGTTGTGTCTAAGAGTTTAGTGTTTTCCCTTCAAAGTGCGTTATACTCCTCACTAATTGTGTTCAATGCTCCCCATTGCCTGAGAAGTGAGTATACTGTTTTCTGAGTGAGGTCATCATTTGCTGGCCTGGAAACACAGAATGTAAGCTCAGTTTCTGGTTTCACTTTCTATAAGTTTAAACAGGTACAGCATGGGCAGTGACAGTACAGGTTTCACAATATTGCCTTGACAATGCATCTAAATCCTGACCTGAAGGACCCACTTCTAGGGTCAAGAGGTCTCCGGACCATTCAGTCCTTGGCCTTTTTGCTAGGACTGCAGATAAATGCCAGTTGTCATAGAGGATTATGTGGAATTTTATTAACAGGTTACTGAAGTGCTTTATAAATATTTTTCCCTTTTAAGAAAAGGAAAGAAATACTACGAGTTTGCCCCAAGCGCGTGTTCTCAACTCTTCAGTGCATATACTGACAAATCTGCTACACCATTTAGAGACTGTGTGCTCTGAAGAGAGCTCTCTTAATGTCCATGCAAATGTGCTCATGGAATGACTGCAGTATTTGAAGTTTATGTAGGCTGTCTTTTAAATTAAAACAGATTAATGTAATAAACTATGATATTCTTGGATTATTAGTTTGACTGTCATAGGAAAATGTTTTAATGACATACAGACTTACCTGAGGCTGAAATAATCAATAACAATTTTTTTTTTTACTAAGTTAACCTGTGAAGGTTAGAATGTAGAACACCACTTTTCTACTGAAATATTTTTTTATCTTGAGCCTGAGTGGATACTCTACAGCTTACCATCATGGCTCTTTGCAACAGTCTTTCCTTTACAAATGCTTAATAACTTTACTTACATTGAAAAGCATATACACAATATAACAAAACACTCAAGTGCAAAGCTGACCCTCTTGTCATTGAAATAGTTCCTTAAGATTCACTTTCTCCATTACCTATAAGAATCACAGTTATAATAAAATATATAATAAAAAATGGAACAGTACCTTTTACTTGAACTATGAAGCTGTGCACGTTTATCCTGGGTCTGAAACATATTGCTTTGAAATCTAAACTTGCTCATAATAGTGCTCTTCACCTTTTGTTACTCTCACTCACTGGATCATTTCTAAGTTTAGGTTCTGATCCTGCAAACATTTATGTATGAGCCTAACTTTATGTACATGAGAAGTCCCATTGACTTCAGTTAGATTACACGCATGGGTCAGTGTCTGCAAGGTTGGCCTTAGATTGCAAGTTCTTTAGGGCTATACTTAATACTTAAGCACATGCCTAAATTTAAGCATATAAGTAATTCCATTGACTTCAGTGGAAGTACTGATGTGATTAAGATTAGGACTGATTAAAATGTGCTAGGTGCTTTCCAATCTTTACTCAAACTTTTAGAACCAGGGTGATATAAAAGGCTACTAGCTTGTTCCAGTGAAACCAGTCATTGTGCTCCTTTTAGTATTTTTCACATCAGTAATTTTTAATATTTTCTTACTTTGTCATTTAGCAATTGGAAGAATTCTCTACTTTGAAGTAGAACAGTCTCTGATTCAAACTGATCAGCTGCATATAATCCTTGCTTTAACGAGAGGATATCTTTGTTGATTAGTTGTCTTTAAATCTGTGTTTTCTTCTTAGTATGTAATGCTTTCATACTGAAAATGTTTAAAATATCTTAAAGGTGTATAAAATAAATATGAAATAATAGTTGGAGATATACCTCTCTCTGAGAACTGGAAGGGACCTTGAAAGGTCACTGAGTCCAGCCCCCTGCCTTCGACCAAGTATTGATTTTTGCCCCAGATCCCTAAGTGGCCCCCTCAAGGCCACTGCTCAAGCCACTGAGCTATCTGCTATCCCTCAAGAGAGAATAGTCAGCGAGTAAATTCATAGGTAGATGAGAATCAATATATTTGTTCTCTGAACCTGCAAACAGTTAAGCAGATGCTTAAATTCTGTCCTTGAGTATCTTCATTGCTCTGTGAAAATAGGGCTACTAACATGTGAAGTTATACATGTGTAACTATTTGCAGGATCAGAGCCATAGATTGTACTCTCTAGGGACAAGTAGTTTTTAACTTGCTATTTGAAAAACTGAAAAGGTCAAGCTAGGAGAAGATTAAAAAAATTGCTGTACTACATCTGGGCTATCAGCATCCATCACTGCTAGGTTTTTTTTGGTGGCCAGTTCTCTGGTGGACTAATTGAGTGTCTTGTGACGCTTTTCAGCAAGAATGGAGTTGTAGTATAATACACTACAGCTCTCAGAAACCAGTGGTTTTGCCTTAATAATGTAACATTGTTTCAGCATGTTTCATTTACTATACCTAGCATTTTTCCTTTGTCATAGATTATTTAAGAGATACTGTTTTCTTTTTTTAAGTATCAAAATGAACAATTCAACAATATCATTAATCTTTATCAAGGGAATGGATTGTCTCCACCACGTATTTGTGAGGATTCACAAGCATGGGAGTGCTACATATGAATATTAATACAGACTAGGAGAGGTTGTGTGTTTTTTTTTTTAATGCACTTCCATGGGATCAGTGGGGGATGATGTGCAAGCCCCTGCCCATTCTATGCCAGCTCACCCTGTCTCCTCCTCCTCCTTCCTCAGCACAGGCTGTGGGCTGGAAAAGGAGTTCTTCCCATTGGTCTGGGAGGTAAGGAAAGGCACATTATGTGGATTGATGGGGATATGATCTGGTCATAGAACATTACTGCTTCCCTGATATTTTTATGTTTTGTTATTGATGAAGCTTATTCACTTGGTATGATTTGATTTCTACAGCAAAATACTGCTCAGCAGTGAGATGCTTATAGATTTTCCAAGTGAAGTTGTAGAAAAATTGTATTTTATGATCTGGCCATCTGGAGCTGATGCTTGGTATTGTCAGGTTGAACCTTTGGAGTTCTCTGGGCTCTCTTGAGTGCTTCTCAGCACAAACTTGACCTTGGCATTTTTTGCTTATATGGGAACATCTTGCAGTAATCATGTTAGTCTGTTTTTCAGCCTTGGACAGAATGTTTTTACAGGGAAAAAAAACAAATTGGGAGATGTTATTTCTGCTAATTATCATTAATGATAATTGATAACACTGAGACCTTGATTCCCATGAGTAAAATCAAACACTTTTAAACCTTAAAGGTTGTTTGATGTGGTTCGGAAAAGCTTTTAACTCTACACTTTTACAGAGTCATACAGGAACAGTTATCGTAGAATCATAGATTATTAGGGTTGGAAGGGACCTCAGGAGATATAGTCCCACCACCTGCTCAAAGCAGGACCAATCCCCAAATGGCCCCCTCAAGGATCAAACTCACAACCCTGGGTTTAGCAGGCCAATGCTCAAACCACTGAGCTATCCCTTCCATTTATAATTACTATTTAATCATTGCTACTTCACACTGACTCCAAGCATTTTCAGTTGGTAGTTAAACAAAACAACCCTCTTTACCTGAAAGTCAGGATTCCAACTGATTTGTGAGATGGTGTTCAACACTGAAGCATGCATTACAGCTAAAGAAGCAGCTAAAAATATACTGCTTTTTTGGTGGTTTATATAGTCATTATATACATCGCTTACATATGCAGTAGCTTTACAACCAGTGCAAAATAATGAAATAGCAACACACTGCACTTTGAAATATGTTTTAGTAGACTGCAGTAAATATTTAACAACTTTCAAATCCTGATTTTTGCCATTGGACTTCAGTGGTATGAGAATTCAGCTCTAAACTTATATAAAAATCTGTTCTGAATATTTCAATTCTTTTATCCATCATACTTTGCTTTTCAATTTGTCGCTAAAAAGCTTTTATTCCTCTTCTTTCCTATACCAGTGGGATAATTTAAGTTTAGAAACTACCATGCCAAATCTGGCAATTCTGTTATTCAATAAGCAGCTGCATACTTATTACTTTAGCTTATCCAAGCAAGCTGTAAATGCATATCATTTTAATTCTGGTGGCTTTCTTAGAGTGATTTATTGAAGTCAGGATTTAAATAAAAGTATCAAAAATCATTTAGCTCTATATTTCCAACATACTGTAATGATCTTATTTCTAGAAAATTATTTGTATGTTTTGGTTGTTCTGAGCAAATTTGACTGAATTATTTATTGCTTAGGGTGTGCAATAAATATTAAAAATATGCAATTTTTATTTTATTCTGGTCATGGTAACTTTGAGCGCTCTGTGCTTGGTAGCAAATAATTTCCAAAGATTACTGGAGAGATTGTTCCATACGAACATTTTCAAAAAATAGATGCCAACAGTTATTCATTTTTTATTTTTGGGGGGGCGGGGGGAGGAGTATGTGTACCTAAATAGATGGCCAGAACTTCAAATGTCTTTGGAGTCAGTGGAAATTGTTGGTGGTCAGCTCTTTGGAAAATAAGGCTACTTCTTTATCTCTGTGTGGCAATTTTATAATATGATTTTTTTTCTTAGTTGTATTTTCCCATAACTCAGTCAGTGAAGTTATGGAACTACTTTAGTTTTTGCAGTGTGGGATATTAATCTTCTGAATGTACAAACTATATTGATGTAACTGATAATGCTTAACATGTGAATAGCATTTGACATCATTAAAGCATTTTGCAAAAAATCAGTTACACAGCATTTATAACATTCTTGTGGTGTTAGTATTTACACCTACATTTCACAGATGGGGAAATTGAGTCACAGAATTCAAGTGAGTTTTTCAAGGCTACTGTAATGGAATGCTAAACTATATTGTACTGTTCAGGCTTTAGATGTCTGTGCATAAAACCATATTTAAGCTAACCTCAGCCATACCTGGCAGTGCCTTAAGGGATCTTATGATGAACACATCTGATAGGTATCTTGCTCAGAAGCAAGCTCTGTAGCCAGTCCATATCTGGAAACAGAACCATGATAGCTACAAAGACAGTGTCAAAAACAGAATAAGAACTCACAGTATTTCTGTGCTCTTACCACTAGGCAATGTCTCTGACAATCGTGTTTTGCAGACTTAATCTTGATGCATTCTGCCTAACTGTTTGCCTAATATGCTAATTATAATGAATCTATTCTCCAGTTCAGAATAGGGATACTGTAAAATGAATGTGAAACTATCAGGAACTGACCCAACTTCTTTAAAGTTGGGGAACTGGCACAAATTGTTCTTGAATGTTTTGTCAATATTTTCAGGCTATATAATTATTGTTTCTATTATTTTAGCTATATTACAGCTCACACTGATACTGAAGGAGAATCTGAAGAAGAAAGAGGATGGATTAGTTTATCTGCAGCCTCTGCAAGAACAGAAAAGGAAACAGAATTATTTAATCTTCTGCAGCAGGTGGACAGTTTGCATTGTGGTTCAGATGATGATAAAAAGGAGAGCTTCAGACTGTTACTTGAGAAAGAGGAAAAGGTAATAAGGGATAAATGTACAATTATTTTCATAGTCCTGGCTCTAGGTTCACTACTGTATACGTCATCCTTTTTAACTCTGAAATATTAGAACTAAAGTACAGAAGACTAGAAGATTTTGTACAACAATTTACATTAAAAACAAAAATTATTTCAAAATATCACCACATCAGTATTTTTATTAGGGTAGCTGTAAAGGTTTAGTTGTTTCGAACTAAATTTAAACTATATCGAGTTCCAGTTTGTTACAGCTTCATAAGGAACAGACATGTCATGGACTTTTTTTAGGCAGTGGGGGTAGTTTTTCTAGCTCTTAAATTTGTCTATATGGCAAAGTCCTATGGAATTAAATAGGGAAGAAGCCAACTGGGAGCTAAATAAATTTAAGGAGTGTTTATAGAAGTAACACTAAAAACCAATAGGGAAAGATTCACTGAAGTCAATGGAGCTATGACAGTTTACATCACCTATGGATCTATGGATCTGCCCCCCAAAAAAATCAAATAGAGTGATCATTAGTGTGTAGTTTTTTAAAGTGTCGTATAGAATTCTATAGGAGGGTATCATGGCACACTCACCTCTTGAGTGCCTTCTAGTGGCTTGGTGTGGTAATGCATACCTTTCTTGCACCTAGCTGTAGGTTGTCAGCCTCACTTGGTGGGTCTTCAGTGGCTCAGCTCTCTAGCCAAGTCTCCCAATCCATATGAATGAATGAACCCCTTCTGGGTTAACAAGGTTCCAACAGGGACTACCAGTGTGTCCTTATTAGTGTCTTCATCAATGTCTGTGGACCCTTTGAATCTAGCCTCTTTATCAGGCATTTAGTAAAGAACCCCACCAGAACTGTTGGTCTACCTTCACCAGGGCCCTGTTTCTTGGCCCTTTAATTCTAGTCCCTTTTCTTGGGCTTTTAAACTAGCTATGTCCCTTTCCAGGGCTTAGACCACTCCAGCACTTGCTGGTGGGGGACATGGGTCCCTCTACTACTCCAGGTCCCTACACACAGCAGCCACTTACTGCTCCCTCCAGTTTGCTGCTGCTATTCCTTGGGCCTTTTCCTATGCAGCTCCCTTCTCTTTGTCCATACCTCAGAGCTGAAGTTCTCAGAGCCTCTTCCTCCTCTCTGAATGCAAATACCACCAGAACCCTTCTGCTTCTCTGGTGCTTCTGTGACCAGAGAGAAGCACCTTTCCCTGCTCCTCTGGTCACAGCCAGCAACTGACCTGCTCAGGCCTTGCAGCTCCTTTTATCTGAGCCTGCTGGGCTCTGATTGGCTCCTTCCAAGTAGCCTGGTTAAAAAGGCCTATAGGACCCACCTTTGCTGCTCTTTTCCTACGGAGGGTGTAGTAGGACTGCAGGGCCTCCAGCAGGGGGCCTCAAAGGCCTAGTAGACCCTGTTACAGAGGGGTATAATTCTCTATTAAATTCTAAAGGATGATTTGAAAAACCCATAGAAAGTTACAATTTTCTGGTAAATTCTCTTGGACAGGGATAGTAAATTATTGTTTGCCAAAGTCCAGATATCTTGGTCAAGGTATAGTCAAGGTCCAGACTCCAGAGAAAACAATAATAATAAAAAACCCCAATAATGATGATAAGTAAAAATAATTTGGGGTCTGTTCAAAAATGTCTAGCAATCCAAATTTGGCCTGCAGTCTGCCTATTTACTATCCCTGCTCCAGGACTTTTCCTTTAAGATGAGCTTGACCTTTCAGCACTTGTGCTCCTATTGAAGTCACTGGGAGTTTTAGGCGCAGTAATTAATACAGTGCCCACTCTTCATACATTTCTTCTGGTTAGACAGATATTTGTGGTTTTGGTAGTGTTCCTCATTTAAGTAAGTGTAGAAAATCGCAGTCAGACTGGTAGATATGATATTGTCAGTGGATGATGAGATTTTTATTTCATGCACAAAGAAAACGTCCTAATTGGATACTGCATGATATTTTTATAATGGATTACCTTTTTATTTGTAATAACGAACAGTTATAGAAAGTCCTTTTGTAAAGAAAACAAAGAAGAAACCTGAACAAACCTCATACATGTGTTCCAGCTAAGTGTCCTAATATTTATCTTCTCTTCCTAGAGGAAAAATTCATCTATCTTGTTCTCCAAACATAATAAACATAGTGTGGCAGGAATAAAAATAGCCAAGGATTCACCCATCTTTCAGTGAGGGGAATGAGGAGAGAGAATAAATATGCTGTTAAATTATTTTAACTTTTGTTCAGGGAAACTATATAAAATTACATTTTTGTTTTAGTCAATTTAATGGTCTAATATAGCTGCTTTTTCCTTCTCCTTTCAGTTTGGAAACCATCAGGGGTTTCTTTGGAGACTTGCACGAGCTTATGGAGATATGTTTGAGATGACTGCAGATGTTGAAGAAAAGAAGAAATACGTTGCTGATGGTAGGGGGGGGCGGGGGGGAGTAAAAACTAGCTAGATAAAAATGATATCTGATTACTGTAGAAAGGCTCATACTGTGAACTTTTTTTAGTGGCACTTTTCCCTGAAATGTCATAGTCCAAGCAGTTTGTAATCTGGTTTTATAAGGATAGCATTTAGACCTTGATGAAAATGTTTTGCATGATAAAACTGCCACGTTTCACTCTACTCAGTTTCACTCTACTCAGAAGAGGTCCAGGACTGGATTAGAAGGGTTTTTGCCAGTCAGGATTGGCTCCAGTCAGTGCTTTTAATACTTAAATGTGAGCCAGACTGAAACAGAACTAAAATAAAAACAAAATCTTCAGCCTTATGACATCTAAATAAATGCCAAGGCAAAGGTGGGGGTCCAGGGTTTCCTTCCCCCCTCTGTGGCCCCACAGTTTTGTAACCTCGTCTCAGGTGAGGAGGGCTGAATATGACTCTTTTGGGAGCCTGGGAATACTGAGGACTAGAAGGAGTGCTAAAGAATGAAAAGCAGAATATGCTGCATCCACTGCACCTAGCCTGTGTATCCAACATCTACTCCTGGATGTCCTGTTGTTAGCTTAATCTCAAACTGGTCAAACCTGAATTCCTGATTTTTCCCTCTCACTACCTCCTTTCTTCCTCTGCAGCTTTCCAAAGCTCCACCATATTGGCCATCACTCAGGTTCATAACTGGGATGTCGTCATTTGCCTTCTCTCTCTGGTCCTGCACATTTAAGATGTATCTAAATCCTGCCACCTCTTCGTCTTCAGTATCTCTAGCATCTTCCTTTCTCAATGAGAAACTGTCACCCAGGCTGTGTTGATCTTAACTACTGCAAAATTCTTCTCTCTTGCCTCTCTGACATCCCCATTGCCCCGTCCCTGTCCATAAAACACACTGCCACTAAAATAATCCTCTTTGCCCATCTCTTTGATTACATCACTCCATCTGTACTTCATCCGTTGGCTCCCCCTCCTCTACAGCATCAAATTTAACTTGTCCTTACTGCCTTCAGAGCCCTACATAGTCCTTCCTCTCCTTACTTAGATCTCTTTGTCTTGTTCTGAGTTTTCATTAACCCACTCTGTTCCTCCAGGATGCCAGCCTGGACCACTCATTTGACAGCTTCTCTCTCACACACCTCTCCGTGCCTTCTTTCATGCTACCCTTACACATACTGTGTCCTTTCTGAGCTGCTCTGCAGGGTACCTACCCTGTCTGCCATCACATCTCTTGTGAAGACTCATCTCTGTCTTGATTCCTATAAGAAACTTGCTAACTGACATTGTCTTGCTTCACGACTAACTTGGATATAATTTATATGCACGGTATGTGTTACACAAGTATAAATTTGTTACTCCCTTCCCCTTACTCACTGTCCATTTGTTTACATATCTGTCTGTACAGAGAGCTCCTTCGGGCAGGGATGTTCCCTTCTTTGTTTGGAAAGTGCCCAGCACACTAAAGCTACCAAAATAGATAATAAAATAATAATAAAACTAGATTTATAGCTCATATAATTTGATGCTGCTTGTAATTAATTTTAGCACTTGTTGATGGGAGATAATGATGGGGCAGAGAGAGATGAGAAGCAATGGTGGTATGTGAAGTGGGTCAGAGGTATTCGTGTGATCAGCGGTGCTGTGTCACAGCCTGTTCAGATATTTATCCTGCAATGGCTGGGTGTTCTGAGTTCTGAAGTCTCTTGCAGCATTTTTTTTTTTAATTTTTAGTTTGGGAAGAGGCTCAGAGAGAACTGTTTCTAAAGTGGACTTGGCACAGTAACTTATTTTTAATTCCAGCTGGACTGAGGATTGTTTGCTTTACCTCTTGTTTTTATAGTTATTTTTAATAATAATAAAAAGTGTGGCTTAATTGGTTACAGCTAAGGCTTTAGAAACAGCAATCTCATCATCTGGACTCCTACTCAAAATGTGAATTTGGCCAAGTCACTTAATTTCTTCATTCCTGAGTCAAAAGCAGAACCATCACTGTAAACCAGTTGGTTGCATCTGAATTGAACTATCCTAAGTAAACAAAAGTATAAAAAATACATTTTTGTATGTATTGTGAATCCATAATGTTACAATATCCCTCTCAGTATTTAAATGGAAAATCAGATTGGTTTCTTTTATATCTAAAGTATATTATCTCACAATGTAGTTCCTGGCCTAATCTAAGATGGAGAGATGCTTTAGTATAACTTTATCTTTTACAGGAAAAATTGTAGCTGAAAAAGCTATTCAGGTGGATACCATGTGCGCTGATAGCCACCAATGGTAAGTTTGAATAATGGAGAAATATTGTTTGTATTGTGGTTTTCTGCAAAGTCAGAAAGATGAAATTATCTATAAACAATGTCCACAACAAGTCCTATAAGAGTTACAGGCTTCATATTTTATCATTGCCGATTATTGGTTGGATATCAGTTTTGCAAGTTACCTGTTTGTAACTTTATATGGTTTTATTTATCCAACATAATGCAGTTACATCTAACAATTACATTAAAATATTTTGAGAAAAGCTTGCTTTAGTACATGAAACCTCAGTTTTTGGTGAAACAAGGTACTAAACAATTTTCCAGTAAGTATGACGAAATGCAGGAATAAGTATTTGATTACACCAGTATTTCATAATGTTCATACAAACCACAATTTTCCATTTTCTTTCTTTTCCTAAACTACTCAAAACAGTTGTTTGACACGATTTTCTTTTTGATGTTATTTCTCTTATCTAATTCAAATGCACCCATCCAAAGCACTAGATGAATTTACAATCTGTAGCAATGAAAGTTAAACAAGAAAGGCCACATTCTGATAGATACTGAGTAGTATCTTTCATTCAAGTATTCCCTCTGGAATCCAGTGTGTTAGACAGGTGCATTGTAATAAATGAACAATATAGTCATAGAAATATTTTAGGAATAGCTAATTATGAAAAAAAGACAAAACATAAAGTAAACAATGTAATGGAAGAGAGAGACAAATGGAAAATTATGGCTTATGTGAACATTTGGAGATATGGGTGTATCCGGATACTAATTTCTACATTTTGTCGTATTGCTTACTGAAATGCTGTTAGTTTGGGACCTCAAGATACAGGCCTAATGTCCATTCAAAATTGAAAATCCTCCCACATCCCCAGAATTAAGACTTTTCCATCACTCTTCCAAACTTAATTCCTCCTCCACACAACGAGAAAGAAACTGTGAGCATAGTTAATGACTTGCAGCATTAATTGGAGGTCAACAAATTTGGTTCTGGTGGACCGATAGGGAAAGGAAGCTCCAAAATCATGTCTTCAGATGCCTGTTATTTAAACAAGGGAATTATTTGCTGCAGCACTTCAGCTAATCTCCTTATATATTGTGAGTAGGTGATTTATGAGGTATTTAGGCCTTTATAGGTTTACTCCAATAACATAAATTACACCTGGAAATGAGTTGGCGGCCAATGCAGCAGATCAGACAGATCAAATGTGATGTGCTCCCTGTGGGGAGCATTACATAGCAAATGGACCACTGCTTTCTACACTATAACTATTTTAGTGTCTTACATTTGAAAATTAATATATATTTTTTCCTGCAGCTTGATGTAAAAATTAGGGTCATGAATAAAATGGCATATGAAAAGTTGGTACTAGAGTTGGGCAAAATTTGGAATTTTTTTTGCATGAGAAATTCCAAATTTCAAAATTGTCCCAAGTTGACATAAAAAGGTCAAAATTTCCTGAAAAAAGAAGCTTCTAAAAATTTAGTTTTGGTGATATCAAAATGACCTCATTAAGGCACTTTGTTTCAGTAAGGTCAAAGCGCTTTGTGTTGACTTTTTTATATTCTACAATAATATTAAAGTAATATAATATAGTTGAAACAAATTGTTTTTACCTTATTAAAATAAAGCATTTATCAAAATCTATCTGTTCCCATGAAATGTTTCAAGTTTGGCAGGTCAGTATTTCTGACAAACATATTCCATCAAAAAAATTTCTGCTCGCTTTAGCTGATGTCTCCTCAGTGCTGCTATTTTATTTATTAATTGTTTACTTCTTTTCTCCTTGCTGATGAAAGTTTTGTTGCTGCTTCTTTCATTCCAGGGTTAGTTTATTAATTATTGCATCAGTTTAGTCTGTCTGCTGCTCCTCTGAGATCCACACGTTGTGTTATCCCTGCACAGGGATTCCTGAGAGAGTTGCTATGCTTTTAAAATGGTGTATTTCCCCCTTCTTTGATGTTAATCTCACTGCTCCTTGATCCAGCTCTGCTTTCTGGCTATGGGCCATTAGAGAGGTATAGTATGGAAGGATAGTTTAGTCTGTGCTAGAGGACATTACCCCTTGAGGCTTTTAATTTATCCTCTCCTCCTTGCTGACTTTGTCATACTTTAGAAGTAAAATACTGTAATGACAGGCCCCGCTAGCAGGGGAAAATAAGTACAAAAGTAAGGAAACAAAAGGTGTCCCAAAATTAGACTGATCAAAAAAATTGTTCTAGAGGTTGGAGTATGGAAGGAAAGCCCATGTTCCTTAAGCTGTGGTGTCTTGTTGCAGAAAAAAATTATATATGTTCTACAGTTTCATCCTTGTATTTCTGTCCTTAGTAAGTTTGGACTTTTCTTTTACTATGCAGCCAGAGGTACGGAGGCTTTCCAAAAGTATAATGGCATTGTAGGTTTCATTAGTTTGGAATGATCAAGTGCTCAGCATTGGTGGCAATTTTTAAGGATTAATATGGTATAGACTGTACAGTAGTTTATAATCCCACTTTGTTTGTGAAGAATATTGTAATATTTGATATTCCCCTGATTAGTACTGGATAAGGGTTATCTCTAATTCACTTTGCAAATGTGATATAGATGGGCTGCAATAATATTATAGTATAATTCCTAGCAGGCAGCTAAGTCTACTTATCTGCTTTGATTAAGGCCATGTTTACACTTGCACTTATGTCGGCAAAGTTTTTGTCGTTCCAGGGTGTGAAAAAAACACCCTCCTGAGCGACATAAATTTTGCCATCATAAGCGCTCATGTGCACATGATGCTCTCCCGCTGACATTGCTACCGCTGCTCATTGAGCTGGTTTTATTGTGTTGACCGGAGAGGTCTCTCGTAGCTACACAAGTGCTACTGTAAGTGGAGACATGGCCTTAGTTTGTACAGTTCTTTCACGTCCTCCTTCATCATTAATTACGCAGATGCTTGTAATCTAATAATATGGGGAGGGTGAAATGAAATTTAATTAAACAACTCTGAATTGTACATCAAATTGTTACTCCTTTTTGTGGAAGAAAATTTGTTTTATAAGTTGGCACTAATATTTCCCTGGATTTTATTCTGTTTGTCTATTGGGAACATAAAATATATCTGCCTCAGAGGATTAGGATAATAGGCTTCTTTGAAAGCTTTTCTCAGAAACTTATCTCTAATAATTAGGAGCTCTAATTAGAACATACATAAATGTCTATATGTACAAGCCAAGGAAGTTCAGCAACCATGAAGTATAATTGATTGATTCCCACCTATACAGATTTTTTAGATTTATTTGACCCAGTAACCATATTCTATATATTACATGTCAACTTGGTGACTTCATTTAGTCTGTTAGAAAAGTTCTATGATATGAGAACAAGTGATGGGCTTTCTGAGCAAAGACAAATATGCCCTTTAACAGAAAAATACTTTCGTGTCTACCTGTCTCTATACTTTAAAGTTTTTTAGCATAGCGTGTTGGTTAGGAGTATGAAAAAAATCACACACTCTCTTACTAACATAGCTGTGCTGGCAAAAGCCCTATTGTATTATATCAGCAAAGAAGTCCTATTGCCAGTATATCTTTTTTAGTTTGCGGAACTAATATGTTATTTATTTGGGCAGAAGCACTCTTTTGCTGCTATAAGCAATGTCTCCATTAGGAGGGTTCGCTGGTATAGCTAAGGTTGTTTTTTAATGACTTTCTACATCTACCTCCACAAAAGTGCCTGGAACTGTGTTTAGTTGTGTGATCTGTCAGTGCAGTAGATAATCTTTTAGGCAAAAAGATATCAGTACCAGAGCTTTCAGTGTTTTTACCAGCAGCTTGCCAGGTATTCAATATTCATCTTCAAATTAAACTTCTCAGTGGGATAAATATAGAAAGTACTGACCAAAACATCTTTTATCAATCAATCAGCCTTGGCAATCAATCTTTTTGCAGCTGCTGCTATATCTCAAAATTAATAGTTGCATCCAGACTTCAGCTGCTGAGTGTTCATGCTTTATTTTATGGTTCCTGGATAGATCAAGATGTTTTTAGATTATTTGATTAGAGATATTTTAATCTGTTATTTTCAAGAAAATTCTTTTGACAATGAAAATCAAAACTGTAATTTTTGTCTGTCTAATCAGTCCAGTCCCCTGTGAAGAGGGATTAGAACTATAGTAAGATTTTAGTAAAAGATGTAAATGTTGATGATGCCTTCATATGTTTGAACACCTTGCAGCATTTTAACTTGTGGAACTTGTTGCTTGTTTGTGATTGTTTTATGACTAGGAGCCCTACCAAATTCATGGTTCATTTTGGTCAATTTCATAGCCAGGGGGTATAAAATTAGTCAACTTTAGGTTTTCAGATGTTTAGATCAGAAATGTTATTGTGTTGTAACCATGGAGGTTCTGACCCAACAGGCGGCAAGGGTTGTGGGGGGTCACAAGGCTATTGTAACAGGGTCATAGGATTGCCACCCTTACTTCTGCCTTGCTGCTGGTTCGGGTGCTACCTTCAGGGCTGGGCAGCTAGAGAGGAAGTCTGCTGGCCAGACGCACAGCTTTAAAGCCAGTCCACTGCCAACAGCAGCTCAGAAGTGATGGTCAGAGGTATATGGGGTTGGTTACCATATGGTTTTCCTGGCAGTCTCCCGCCCAAGTAGGGGGCTGACAGCTGGAGCAGCAGCATCCGCACGCGGGTGTGTGTGTGTGTGACAGCTGGAGCTGCAGCTTCCCTGCAAAGTCTTCTGCACTTTTTCCTCTTTACACTGTTCATATGCCGCTGCTCAATCCACTGTACTCACTTCTTGGATGAGGAAGGTTGGTTACAAACTCTGCAGAGAACAGAAAGATTTCGAAATACATTCTGTTTTCACTGACATTTGTTTACACAGAAAGTTTTCTATACTTAACATGGCCAATGTATATGTTAGCCACAAAAGTAACTTAATGCTGCAGTTAATTATTTATATTAGTTTATAGGATGTCGCTGACTACAGAAAGTCTGAGAGCACATACACACAACTGATTCCTGGCCATTGGAAGCTGTGGCAGCCGGCACTTGTGGCAGGAGCAGCGGAGTCCCTGCCCTGTCCCTCTTTGGGCTAGGAACTGCAGGAACACCAGAGCTGGATAGGAAGCCCCTGCCATCCCCCCACACCTGGGGTCCCAGGCCACCTCCCCCAGCACCTGTGGTGCCCTGCTCTGTCCCCCCGCCCAGAACACCCACCCCTCCCAGCCTAAGTTTTAGTCACAGGAGTATTTTTCGTAAAAGTCACGGACAGGTCATGGGCCCATGAATTTCTGTTTACGGCCCATGACCTGTCCATGACTTCTACTAGAAATGCCTGTGACTAAAATGTAGCCTTGATAAACCATGGTCTCCTTCTTGGTGAAGGGAAATGGTGAATCATGGGAGATAGAGCCCAGTTTATAGAGGAAAATTGGGGTATGAGGCACCTTCTGCAGCAAGGTCCTTTGATTAGTGGCACTCTGGTGGAAATTCTGCAGCAATTCACATAGGTGAATGGGACATAGTTTGGGATTGCGGCATAAACACAGCAGTTGGATGTTTCTGCTAAAATGATCAGTAAGGAAATAACGACAGTTAAATTATCATAGGTTTCAGAGCTAACACTCAGTTGAGATTAACCGAGCTATTCACGCCTCTGAGAACTATTGTTTCACACTGTGCAGATTCATGAAGATGTGACTATTGATTTAAGCTCTCTTAATATTGTCAGAGTTATCTCTGCAGCCGTATGAGATAAAAACAAATATTTAAAAAATAAAAATATAGTTTCTAGGGGACAGTTGTGCTACAAATTCCATGGCCACAGAAATGCAGACGGCCATAATATTCTGTTAATGTTGTTTTGGGTACAGCAAATTAATCTGTATTCAATACTAGTCTAAAATGATGTGCCTTTGGATTCCTCTTTGTGTGTTGCTGGGTCCTTTAAAATGTTGGACTATATGAAAATTCTCCAATTTAGTTTGCATTCATGTGGGTATTTTTAAAAACTGTTGGTTTTTTTCCAGTGTGTTTGCTTATGTTAGCTGCACATGTGTCTGCTGGACCTGACATTTCCATGGAGCTCAGCTTTATTATTTTTATGAGATCTTACAAGAAAAACTAATGTTCCTGCCAGCCTGAATTAACCAATGTGTTCTCTCTGCACTTGCATGGGGCCCCTATCTCAGGGGGGCCATCCGATGACCGGGAATGGGATGGGGGAACCCTGAGCAGCATTGCATTGCAATGCCACTTGCTCAAATTTTGCCTGGCTGCCCCCCATTGATGCAGAACTGGGCAACTAGGACCAGGAGAAGCTTCCCTAGCCCAGGATGGCACTGATGAATGGCCAGCAAGGTTGCGGGGATAGTGGGTGAGTTGGTGGTGGGCTATGGGTCTAGTGAAGAGAGCAATTGGGGATGTTGGCGGTGGCAGGGTTGGAGGCTGGAATGAGGTGCTGAGGACTATGTGAACAGGATGTATGTCTGGGCTTCTGGAATGTGAGTGAGGGCTGTCAGGTTAAGTCTGGGATGGTGGAGGCTTGTTATGTGGAGTAGGAGGGGCACTCGGAGGTCTGTGGGGAGAGTGGGGCATTGGGTAGTATGTGTGTAAAGTGGGGCATGTAGGAGGTGTGGGTGCTTAGCTGTCTATTTTATGAAAGGTTCAGAACACGCAATTTCCACAGTGCACAAGGCCCCAAAATTCTTTCTTCCAAGCCTGGTTCCTGGCAGGGTCTACAGTGTAGACTCTGTTGCGTTCCAAGTAAGGAAAAACCGCAGGACTTCGCTTTGCATCTTGGCAGGCTTGCAGATTCTTAACCCGAACCCCACACTTTCACCAACATAAGTAAATGAGCATGCCACTGATGCTTTACATGTGCCCTGAGACTAATCAGATGCATTTTTATAACTAAACACTCTGTAAATAGTGGTAAGAAAGGCTATAACTTTAGGCTCAAACTCATGATATCTGTAATGTAAAGTAACAGTAATCATAAACAGCACTGTAAGTCACAGAGCTGAGAGTAACTCTATAAGGCATTAACATCTCATTCAAAGCCAGACTAGAAAAGAAGCCTAGGAGGTTGGTTGCACTGGCACATAAGCAATCAATGTGTGTCTGGGGCTGTGAATACTATATACATACAGTAGAGACGGGAGCGGGGAGAGTGCACTGCTCTTCTGGCTGACACAGAAGACTCTGCGGACAGAGTTGGAAAATAAGTGTCCACTGGCGGGATGATCATTGAGAGACAGGACCTCTGAGAGAGGAGCAGTGACAGGGAAAGTGGTGGTGGTGGGGGAGCGAATGAATGGGGCTCCCAGGGCCCAGGGGAGAAATCAGGACTAGCATTTATAACTGTGTGAAAATGGGCCCTTCTTTTCCTTGGCTTTGCATGTATTTGAACATTACCCTTTAAATAAAAAGTTTCACTAAATGAGCAAGTGTGTGTGTGTGTGTGTGTGTGTGTGTGTGTGTGTGTGTGTGTGTGTGTGTGTGTGTGTGATTACAGTACATCTAGCGAACCCAGGCCCATTGAAATGAGAATGTTTGTTTAAAACCTTCCTAGGAGACCTCAAAGCCCTTCCCCTGCGGGGGAAGAGGGGATGGGTTTCCAGTCTAGGGTCCACCTGGGAGGAAAGGGAAGGAGGGTAGGAACTGGAGTGGACTGAGGAAGGTGTGAGTATGTCAGGAGCAGGTCTACAGGGTTGCGTATCATTTCCCTGCCTCTGGGCTTAAGGAACATATCTGGTAAAAGTAACAGTCTTTGCTGTGGATCCGCCTCCTGGTGGCCCATGCAGGTGGCTATGTTGCCAGAGTCCCTGGCTGCTAGCTAATGCCTGTACCCACTCATTTAGAGATGCTAGTACAGTAAGTGAAAGTCATAAATTTAGGAGTGTCTCAATCTGATGCATGTATTACATGTCCTAGGCATAAGGTATTCTTTCGGAATGGACCTTTTAAAGTAGAACGCTCTGCAGTATGAACAAGCAGATCACCCGTGTCATAAACAGATAGCTAAGGGTTAATGTTCTTTTACCTGGAAAGGAGTAACCTGAAACACCTGACCAGAGGACTAATCAGGAAACAAGACTTTTTCAAATCTGGGTGGAGGGAAGTTTGTATGTGAGTCCTTTGTTCTTGGTCTTCTGCCTGTACTCTCTTGGCTATGAGAGGATTTTTCTGCGTCCTGCTTTTCTAATCTTCTGTTTCCCAGTTGTAAGTACAAAAGATAAGATAGTGATTTATATGGTTTTTATTTTGTATTTACATGTGTGTACTTGCTGGAGTGTTAAGTGTGTTCTTTTTGAATAAGGCTGTTTATTCATATTTCTTTTAAGCAATTGACCCTGTATTTGTCACCTTAATACAGAGAGACCATTTTTATGTATTTTTTTCTTTCTTTTTATATAAAGCTTTCTTTTTAAGACCTGTTGGAGTTTTTCTTTAGTGGGGGACTCCAGGGAATTGAGTCTGTAGCTCACCAGGGAATTGGTGGGAGGAAGAAGTCAGGGGGAAAAGAAAATCTCTGTGTGTTAGATTTACTAGCCTGACTTTGCATTCCCTCTGGAAGAAGGGGGGTGGGGGAGAGATTGGCTCTCGGTACTTGTGTTTCCAGGACGGAAATAGGGAGGGTGGAATCCCTCTGTTTAGATTCACGGAGCTTGCTTCTGTGTATCTCTCCAGGAACCCAGGGAGGGAACACCTGGAAGGGGGGGGGGGGAAATGGTTTATTCCCCTTTGTTGTGAGACTCAAGGAATTTGGGTCTTGGGGTCCCCAGGGAAGGTTTCGAGGGGACCAGAGTGCCCCAAAACACTCTAATTTTTTGGGTGGTGGCAGCTTTACCAGGTCCAAGCTGGTAACTAAGCTTGGAGGTTTTCATGCTAACACCCATATTTTGGACGCTAAGGTCCAAATCTGGGAATATGTTATGACAACCCGGGACCAGAGTAATAATGGGATATGAGGCTTCTGTACTAATGACTCTGCCTTTCCATCAACCATCAGGGATCATTAGGCAAACCCCAGCCTCCTCTCTCTTCTCTTTAGCTGTTCTGATTTGGATAGCCTCCTAAGTCACTTAGATGCTTTGGCAAATATTTTAAACTACATCTTGTTTTATTACTGCAGGAGAATAATTTAGGCCCCTTAGCATATCTGCTGCGAATCGTGTTTCTTCTGTCAAGACTTAGTTGATAGATATGTAGAACAAAGGCTCATTCATTCATAAATGTCCTTGTTTTTATGACAGATATAATCCTAGAATCAATCATCTGCATTTTGTCTGTTAACATTTGGGCTGTTTCTGAACATGCAAGGTAAAATGGACTGAATTAACCTGCTGTACTTCTGACTGTACCAGATGTGCCCTAATATGTCTTAGTTTTGCCTGAATGCCATTAGACCGCCTAGAGCACCATCAGGGGAGAGGTTAATTCATTGTATGCTGATCTTCAGGGAGCTCCATGTAGGCAGACCTATCCACCTGCATAGAGCTTCATTTCAACAGGTCTCCATGTGAGCACTGCGGTCTATACAGCCAAAGCTCACTCCAAGATCAAATCCTTGGTGATTGCTGAAAGCTAGCTGATTGTGTGTGTGTGTGTGTGTGTGTGTGTGTGTGTGTGTGTGTGTGTGTGTGTGTGTGTGTGTGTGTGCGCGCGCGCACGCTCGCAAAATTAAAAAAAGTTAACTGCAGGAGAATAATTCTTGTTTTCAATAAGTTTTTTTCTTCTAGAAATCTAGACATTTTACTTTCATTTCTATTTTTCTTGGTTTGTGTGTGTTTGTGTTTTTTCAGTGTCTCTTATATAGTGATTGTACTAAAGCATATTTCCAAGTTCATTATTTGATTTAACTTTAACAGAAACAATGTTTGCTCATACAAAAGTAATTATAACTGTATCTATTGTTTGTTTAATGAGCATGTTTGAATATGTGGGTATTTGTGATATTAGTTAAGTACCAATATTAACTCAGTCGTGGTGTTGTTATTCTAGGTCCCTAGTCTTTAAAGATTTCCTCTTTATTTTTCCAGACCTAGGTATTATAAAGTTTTATTCTCTTTATATAGTATTTAAACATTTTGTTTTTCACAAATTTTATAATACTGTAGTGCAATTACATTGTCATACCAATGATTACTAACTACTCCCCCCTTTAAAGGTGTCTGCTGGTTCCTAATTGAACCACTAGATGGGGCAAGTGACTGTGGGGTGAAGTGCTCGTAAGAGAGAAGTTCCCCAGCAGTGTACAGCTTTGAACCCTGAACATGCAGATAAATGAATTTGGATAAAAGGAGGCTGTTAATATTTCAATATGTGTAGTAAAAGCAATGTTCCAGTTTTATTCCCTTTGCTAGCTTTGCTAATAAATATGCCAGAAGTCCATATAGGGATCTTTATGCACCAAAGACTTTTTCATCTCACTGTTTATTGTTTAATTGTCCTTGATTTCTTTTATCTAGTGAAACATTTTATCAGGTGTGAAATTATTATTATTTGTCTTAAAGTAACATCCAAATTATTGGGCAGGACAATTGGCACATGTCTCTTTTAGTCCCATGCTTTGGTTTAGTGTTTTAAGGTGCTCCTCTAACTAGCCACAGGTGTCCGGATTTGTTAATCCATTTAGCAGATTATCAATTTACAAATAAGGATAAAATTTCAATTTCCCCACCCTCTTTTATTTGCACTCAAACGCATCCAGACCTGGAAATCTGGAAAGTTATGAATTCCGTCTTTAACCAACCACTATCCACAAATGATTGGCCAATGTGCTTTACGCTTTTAACTCTACACAATTAAATAGTTTGTATACACAAATTGCCAGCGTTACTGTTTATTCAGATACAAAAGTGCAAAGTAGAACAATTCAGCAACTGTATGAGAGATTTCCTCATTTTTAAAAAAGGGAATTATTTAAAATTGATATTTTAGCTTGTTTGTTTTTCATTTGGTGTGTATTTTGTTGGGATCTCTTCATATTACAGATAATCGCTCTAAATAAAAGTACTGCTCTGAACTGGTTTAAGCTAGGGCCCTTTTTTCCTTGTCACGCACAGACAGGAAAATACTGCAAGATGCTGGATTAGCTTGCTCGCTTTTCATTGTTTTCTTTTCCAGCAGCAATCCGTTTAGCTATGGTATGCTGAGTTTATCTGATTAGCACCTAATGAGTAAAGGGGGTAGGAGATATGTTGCCTAGATTTGAGTAATTTATGCCAAATAACGTTTTGAGTACCTTTCACCTCTCTAAATACCTGAACTTTCTTGACCTTCCTAGCTTCATTCCTCCTCACCAACTCTTTCCCATATGAAATCATGCTGTTTTAGTTGACAGGAGTACCAGCGTAATTAGCCAGATTCTGCTCAGTGTACATCCTGCTCAACAGTGTTTGACAATCTGTCTGAGGGTCACATGAATTCAGCAACTGTTGTTATGCCCTTGTAGCGCCCTGCCAGGAAATACTGGCAGTATCAGAAATCAACGGTTCATAACATGATTAGTTTTATCATTGATTTTTATAGTAAGAGCATTGGATTTATTTATAAGCAGTAAAATATTTTAGTATCTGTGTCAACAGTTACAGTATGTACATTTAAGAATGTACTCATAGTTTGAACTGTTAAATGTTGTAAAGAATCCAGTAAAGCTGAGATTTAACCATGCTTAAAATAAATGGATACTAACATAGACTGTTTGTCTTTTGCTGTCATTTACTTTTTACGTTTTTTGCATAATTCTCACTTTAATTCTATACTTCAACTTATTTTTTCTCTTTTAGATTACTCCTTATTTTTTAATGCATTGTGAAATCTTAAATGTCTTAGCTAAACTCTACAAGATCTAAGAAGCCATGTTTATGGATTTATGCTGCTTTATTATTTTTATACAGTGGTGTAAAGTGGCCTTAGGGCAAATTAAATCAGGTCCGGGGGTCTGTTTTTTCTCTAGATATGCATGCGTGAGTCCATTATAATTGAAGTAATACGTGCACATGACTAAGAGTGCATAAGCTCCTGGAGTTTCAAGAAGATAAGACTATTGTTCAGCTAATACAAACCTAGAGAGGGAGTCCATTTAAAATATTTCTAAAACAGCATATTTTCCCCAATTATAACTTTATATAATTTTTTTGAATGGCCCTAAATGTTCTTTTGAAATGCTAATGTCACCATCCTAGTAATTTATCGTAATTTGAAAACTCTCATAATTATAGGCAGTTTGGAATGAAGGCCTTGATCCTTCAAGCACTTAATGTACATGCTTAATTTTATGCATATGAGTCATCCCATAGAAATCAATGTACATAAAAGATAAACATTCCAGAATTGGGGCCTAAACTAATAGCTCAAGTGGGACCTCACAGCTGCCCTGTTAAAATGCTGCTTGCCTCCAACAATTGATCATGGGCTCATACTAAAAAAGGCAGGAGGAAAAAAACCCAAGGTATGATAGGATGTTTTTTTTTTTTAAATAGGGGTGAATTTTCTTTGTGAAAATTTTTTTTTTATAAATAGTTAAGGCAACAGGTCCTAAGATGCACTGAGAGGGGAGGAATGTGATAGAAGTCAGTACATAGGTGACTTGGCTTGGAACCATAGAAAGAGCAGCATTGTCTGGTTTGCTGTAACAGAACACAAATTTTAGGAAATTTTAAAAATTAACTAAACAAAGAATACAAGAAACACCAGAACAACTAACGAACATGAAGGAATGGGTAAAAGAGAGGGGACATTCTGATAAGTGATTAAGATATTTGAAAAACTTCTAGAAAGCTAGGCAGCAGCAAAGAGTGAAAACATTACTTAATTCAGTTACAGCAGAAAAAACCATAAATAAAATACATTAGATTTGAAGTATCTATTTATATTCTGATTGTTCACTCATGAGTGTAAGCACATCACAAAGAGCCGCACTTTTAGCTGAGAATACGCTGGTTATACCCAGTGCTACATCATCAAGTACAGTGGAATCTATTTATATACATTTTCATAATGGAAAATGTCCCTTATGGAAAAGTTAAGGTAGCATTCACAAGTCAAGAAATGGCAAAGTTAAGATTCAGAGGGGTAGCCATGTTAGTCTGGATCTGTAAAAGCAGCAAAGAGTCTTGTGGCACTTTATAGACTAACAGACATTTTGGAGCATGAGATTTCGTGGGTGAATATCCACTTCGTCGGATGCATGTACCTTAACTCTCTTCTTCCTTGTACATAAGAACGGCCATATTGGGTCAGACCAATGGTCCATCTAGCCCAGTATCCTGTCTTCCAACAGTGGCCAATGCCAGGTGCTTCTGAGGGAATGAACAGAACAGACAATCATTGAGTGATCCATCCCTTGTTGTCCACTCCCAGCTTCTGGCACACAGAAAGCAGGGACACTCAGAACATGGTGTTGCATTCCTGACGGTCCTGATAATAGCCATTGATGGACCTATCCTTCATGAATATGCAGTCTAGTTCAGTCTTTAATTACATGATCACATATAGTTTCTCAAATACAATATCATAGACTAGTCTCTGTGTAGTTGCATCTTCTACTTCTGTGTGCTTTCCTGTATCTGCCAGACAAACAAAATCCATGAAAGTCATTTATACAGAAGATGTATGTACAAGATCTTCTATGAGCTTTGCACACCATGAACTATCAGTTCTATCCTTTGCTTTCGCTCATGTTTCTAACATCCCTATCAAACCTCTTTGGCACCATGTAACTGATCTGACAATCATTGCATTCTTGTAGTAATTAAGAAACTATTTCTATGAACCTTGCTAGCCTGTGAATACATGAATGATGCAACCATATGATTTGAGAGCCAATCTTGTATTCTTTCAGACAAAGCTGCCAATTGCTGCAGTTACATTCCTATCAAATGTGTGTAGTCCTTCTGGATTTATTAGCCTCTCAGGCATACTGTCAGTAGCAGCTTGATGTTAGGAAATGTGTTTGCAGACGAGGATGGTGTTAATATCTCATGGTCAATTCATGCAGTTAAAATAATTGCAACTCATGCCAGCTGTCCACCTTGCCCCAAGCCCATGCCCCTGAGCACGCCTTGGTATGATCACAAGCTCAGTATTTCCATACTGTCTATAGGATGAGTATTTGTATTTGCTTGTGGACATCACGGGTTTCCGTCGTAGGTGCTATCCATGGCCTATCTTGTCACCCCCACTGGCATTCTTGACATATCACTAACACAACATAGTGTTCAGCTAATCTGCTTGATGCTGCTTAGTTGTGGTACTGTGTGTGCTGATTGCTCCACCATTGAGATGAAATGATTTGCTCCAGCAGATTCACTGCTGGGTTCAGGTTCTGAAAGACAGGATATGATAATGCTGTTTTCTATGTATAGCGAGTTGTGCTCCTTTTTCAAGCTCGACGTGTCATCTGTGGTAACTTTCACCCTTCTCTGTATGCCAGGATATATGTGTGCTGCTTATGTAACCCATATTAAGAGTGTGGCTCTTTCTCCACCTCTCATATCTGGTCCACATAAGGTTAATTAGTTCATTACAGCTGACAGCTAGAACCAAAAGGGTAAAAATTTTCAGAAGTGCCTAATTCCAAACGGGAGGGTGTGGGGGGGGGGGGGAAGTGACCTAGGCACTCAGTAGCCTAAGTCCGCTGACTTTCTCCTACGGGCCTACGTCACTTTTGTAAATGGCACTTTTTTTGGCTTAAGTAGTGGAAGCTCGTACTTTCAGCTCTGAAGGGAGGTCCCTGGTTCAAACCCCATTGAAGGCCTAAATCAGTTATACTTTCTCGTTGTCCGACAACTTATTTGCTGCCATTTTATCATGTTTTTCTATTTTCCAAATATTCACAACTCACATTCAATTTTGGGCCAGACAGTAAATCTTCAGGAATATTCTAGCAATGTATGAGGTAATTATGGAAATATTTTATAATTTGATTCAAAGAGATTTGACTAAAACGATCATAAATGTGTGAACTTTATTTTTGTTGTTTTGCTTTCCCCTCCCCCCACAGGTTTGCAATTATGTGCGGCTATATGTCTGAGTTTGACAGTATACAAAACAAAATCAAGAATGGCTGTCTCTTTAAGGTATGTTTTTTGGTAGTTTCATTAGCAACTATTCTTAATTTACTTTCCCCGATAGTATAAAAGGGAGGGTTTTGCAGCAAACTAACAGCCTCAGGGTATGTTTCAATGCCAGTGTTATGATTGAGAAATTATTTGTATTTGCTCCTACCACATATTGTCCATTAGCTTTCAAACTACAAGGATTTAAGTATGACTTCATATATCAATGGCAAGATTTTTGCTTTATTCTTTGACCTTAGCAAAGTAGGGGAAAGAATTCTGCTGTTGTAATTAAAAAAAAAAATTGAAACAAGTTTAACACCAAATGCAGCCATTTCCTACAGTGATTGCTGTTGCTTCGTCACCCTGGGGAAGTGATAATTTTGTTTCATGTTTTCCATTTGCAGATACATGTATATTTCACATTCAGAAACATGGGCTATGTCACTTAGCATTGTAACATGGGGAAAGGTCTTGCCAGGGACTTTGTCCTTATCCTCCTTTTCTAGCTTTACATCTTTCCCAGGGATTCTCAGACACACACATGGCTTCAATTACCATCTTTACATGGGTGATTCATAAATCTGTCTTTTTGCTCCTGACACATCTCTGGTCCCCCAAGCCTGTATTTCAGCCTCTTTCCAGCATCTCCTCTACAGCAGCAGAGTACACTCCCACAGGGACCCTCAGCCTGCTTTTTGGAGTCCTGGCCCCTAGGATATTGGCAAGAAAATGCTGTGGCCAGAATCCCTGCTTCTATTAGCTATACCAACCAGTGCCCAGTGTCTTGTGTTATTTCCTTTGTAGCTCCAGTTTTGAAGGTTTCTTTTGATGTTTTATTTTTATCTATTACATGGCACCATGGATGTGCATCACACTTTATAAAACAAAAAGAAGGAACTAAGTCTGCCACAGAAAGCTTAAAATCTTAGTTGTAATTGAAAGGTGTCTAAGGAGAAGTTTTGCCATGTGCTATTATATTATAATTGTTATTTATTGAGGCCCACATGCACCTATACGATCCATTTTGAATACCACCTTGCTGCACAAGTAGTCCCAATGAATGTATGAGATCCAGAAATAGAAGGCTGATAAACATGTGCTGCTTTTCAACAAGAGCAAGGATAGCAGAATTGTCCCTTATATAGCACTATTCAGTGGAATCGAGGCATTTTACTTTACACAGTAAATAAATAAATAAATAAATAAAAACTAATAAACACCGATACCAAATAAGGCAGTTTGTATCAATGAAAATGCTTCCATAATTAAGGAAGATTGTTAGCAATTGTCTAAATTGAAAGGTGTTATTTAAGTTGGGATGTGAAAGAGCATATTGTATAACATCAATATAGTACAAATCTCATCTCGGAGAGCATTCCACCCTTACATTACCAAGTGAGTAAAGCCTAGAGTATCTGGACACACAGAAAAGGTCAAGAATAGAAGAAAATGGATCGATCATGAGCCAGATATAATTACAAGAGGGTCATATAATTAAGAAGTAATATTTGCAGTTATAAAAGGAGTGAGTTTAAGAAGAGTCTCAAATGTTAACAGTACAATTTCCAGTAAGAATCTCCTCTTTAGAGGTAACTTCTGAAATCACGTGAATAATATAGAAACATGGGAATTACAGGGAAAAATAGATTGAAAGAGTAGTATATATGTGAATAGTTTGCCAAAAAATGAAATAGGAAGCTCTCAGATCTGCAAGAATATGATCATTTGAGTAGTCCAGATGAGAAGTTACAATACTTTGTACCACTATGTTAGGGCTTGTCTACATCAGAAAGTTGCAGCGCTGGTGAGGGAGTTACAGCGCTGCAACTTTGAAGGTGTACACATCTGCAGGGCACCACCAGCGCTGCAACTCCCTGTTTGCAGCGCTGGCCGTACTCCCGTTTTGTCTCGGGTGTAGAGGATCCAGCGCTGGTGATCCAGCGCTGGTAATCCAATGTAGACAGTTACCAGCGCCTTTCTTGACCTCCGTGGAAGGAGGAAGCCTCTGGTAATCAAGCTGGTTTCCTTTCCCGGTTTGCTCTCTCGGTCCCGGAGCCACCCAGCAAACCGCAGGGAAGGAGACCTGCTTGCTCGGGGTTCCGGGACCGAGAGAGCAAACCGGGAACGCCGCGGTTTGCTCTCTCGGTCCCGGAGCCAGCCAGCAAACCGCAGGGAAGGAGACCTGCTTGCTCGGGGTTCCGGGACCGAGAGAGCAAACCGGGAACGCCGCGGTTTGCTCTCTCGGTCCCGGAGCCACCCAGCAAACCGCAGGGAAGGAGACCTGCTTGCTCGGGGTTCCGGGACCGAGAGAGCAAACCGGGAAAGGAAACCAGCTTCGCCGCGGTTTGCTCTCTCGGTCCCGGAACCCCGAGCAAGCAGGTCTCCTTCCCTGCGGTTTGCTGGGTGGCTCCGGGACCGAGAGAGCAAACCGCGGCGTTCCCGGTTTGCTCTCTCGGTCCCGGAACCCCGAGCAAGCAGGTCTCCTTCCCTGCGGTTTGCTGGCTGGCTCCGGGACCGAGAGAGCAAACCGCGGCGTTCCCGGTTTGCTCTCTCGGTCCCGGAACCCCGAGCAAGCAGGTCTCCTTCCCTGCGGTTTGCTGGGTGGCTCCGGGACCGAGAGAGCAAACCGCGGCGAAGCTGGTTTCCTTTCCCGGTTTGCTCTCTCGTCCCGGAACCCCCCTTGAAGCCGCCCAACAGCGCTGCAGTGTGGCCACATCTAACACCACTTGCAGCGCTGGTTGCTGTAAGTGTGGCCACTCTGCAGCGCTGGCCCTATACAGCTGTACTAATACAGCTGTAACAACCAGCGCTGCAAAATTTTAGATGTAGACATGGCCTAAGTGACTGGCTTAGTTGAAAAAAATAGAGATGTAGGAAAAGTGAAACCTACAGTATCTGACAATTGAGTTATGTTGAGAAGCAAATGATAAATCAGGGTTGAAAAAAACTCCTTCAGGAAATTCCTTTTTTTTTGAAATACTGATTATGCAGAAATAATTTGCCTCAAAAAGTGAGACCTGAAAATGGAGAGAGGAGGGGACAGGTGAGTTTGGAAGAAAACATCTTTTTATTGATTTTTATTATCCTTTGTACTGTTTAATTCAGACCCATTTTATCTCCAGAACTGCAGGGCATGGGCGTAGCAGCTGTACTTCAAGTCACATTTCAATTGAAAAGTTAGATCTGTGGTTCAGTTCCTGTCTTAGACATCTATGTCCAATTAATTCTAGGTTCTGACTATCTGCCGTGGATGTATTTTCATATTATCCACCTCACAGAAAACCAGGTCCTGCTTCTGAATATAAAATGTTATGTGGTGCCATGTTCCACACTAGAGGAGGTTACATTTCAGTGGTTGATCATTTGTTCAGGTATACAGTATCTAGGAAGCAAAATAGGAGTGTTCGCATAGGGTTGATGCGCTGTACTTTTCTAATACCAGATAGGGATAAAATCAGGGGTGAAAGTAACTTACAGGACTTACCAGTACTGCTGGAGTCCCGAGGGGGCATGGCCTCAACTGGAAGAGGAGGGGCCTCTCTAGATTTAAAGGCCATGGGGCACTGGCTGTGGCTGGGAGCCCCAGGACCTTTAAATCAACTGGGGGCTCTCAGCTGCAGAGGTGGGTGGGAGCCCCTGGGACTCAGGGGCAAATTAAAGGGCCCGGGGCTCCAGCTGCCGTGGAGCTCCAGGCCCTTTAAATCCTCACCACAGCTCCAGCTGCCAAGCTGCAGGTGGGATTTAAAGGGCCCGGAGGTCCCCGCTGTGGGATTGAATCCTGGCTCCAGCCTGGCCGCCGAGCCGCAGGCTGGATTGAAAGGGCTCTGGGCTCCCCGCAGCTGCGGCGGGGAGCTCTGAGCCCTTTCAATCACAGTTCCAGCCCGGCTGCCGAGCCGTGGGTGGGATTGAAAGGGCTCTGGGCTCCCCACCTGCTGGGAAGCCCAGAGCCCTTTAAATTCCCGCTGCGGAAGCCAGTGCAGTCTGGCACGGTGTACTGGCTCTGGCCGGCACGGCGTACTGGACCGTACCGGCTTAACTTTCACCTTTGGATAAAACCAAAGTGTAATAGGTTTGGAGTACATCAGTCTTGTTTGTTTGTTTTTAAAGCTCTTTCAACTGTTTGTTTGAACTTTAGAGGAGTTAGGTCGTATTATAAATGCAATGTGTCCTGGTACGTTATGTGCAGAGTTGTTAAATAATTGCGTTTGTGGTTTTCTTCTGTAAGCAAGGGTATTGCCAGTTAAAATATTTACAGATCATTAGAAGAACTGTAGCAAAAGCAGTCACAAAAGATAACTTGAATAAATTTGCACTGATTTTGCAATGCAGTTTTAAAGTTTGAAGGCAACTCCCAACCAGAAATGAATATCCCATTTTCTTTCTTTTGAACTTATTTTTAACAGGAGCATCTAGACAAAGCGATTGAACTTAAACCTCAAGATCCTTGTTTATATTACCTAAATGGAAGATGGTGCTATTCAGTAAGTTGTTTTCTATGCCTAACAGCTGACTTGAGTGTGCTGAAAAATGGTGATGTGTTTACAATGGAATACTGAATACAATGGAATAACTGAAATCTGAGAGAAATGACACATTTATTGAAGTGGAAATGTTGAAATTGTAAACAAAGCATTGCTATGTACTTGTCATGAAATAATTTCTACACACAGTCTGTTATTAATACAGACTGCCCTCAGTATCCATTGTTATCACACTTGTTAACTATACCACGTACTCTTATTAAAAGCCTCTTGTTTTGAATTTTGTTTTATTATTTACACACCTCAGTGAAATGGTAACTAAGATTTGGAGAGGAAGCATGATTGTTTAGGTGTTAGGTACAAGCTGCTTTCTGCAAGCCTCTATTGTTTCTTTTTCCTTTTGTCTGGGACTTCTTCCATAGCTCAGCTTTCCTAGCCTTGCCTCGTTTCAGGGCTTAACTCCCTTTTCAAAGTCCTCACCCAGTCCTGCCCTTCTCGCTGGCCTACAGTCCAGAGGTATTCTCTCCTACTCCCAACTTTTCTTCCCAGCCTTCTCCTAGTCTGGCTAGGATCCTAGAGCTTCCTCCTCCCCACCACTCTATTTTCAGAGACTGATTGTAGACGCTCACTGCAACCCCTTTTCTGCTTTTAACTTCCTGACCTTTTAATAACCACGCAGCTCCTTCCCAGCTGGCACTCATGTTTCATTAAATCTAGCTTTTCCTCCCAATGCATCCAGGAACATAACTGGCCTTCCCAACCCAAATTAGCTCTTTCAGGCCCCAGGTGGGGTACACATCCCATCTTAGTGCTGTAGCTTTGTTAGATTTTCTTGAAAGTTATACAAACAAATACATGGCTTTTTTATAATAAAGTTTTTCATTGCTCCAGTAATGCAAAGGAGCTGTAAACCTGACCTAAGCATCTGGTTGAGATGGATTTATGGCTGCTTTGTATCACAGGAGTGGTACAGAACAGCTAAAACATACCAGTGAAACTGCACCAAGGCCTCTAATAAAGGCTATGTAAGTGTTAAAAGTTGACTCTCTTGAGTTTTCTTTTTGCAAATTACTCACAATTGCCAGACTCTCCCTTGATTTAGCTCAGGTGATTTCAGTGATGTTAAACCAGGGATCAATTTGACCCAACTACTTATACCATATTCTTTGTAATTCTCTTACTCTCATTCACTGGTAAGTGAAAAGCCTATGGAGTTTGTGCTGGATAAATGGGTGGCTACATATGCAGACTGTTATGGCATTTCTCAACTCTTATACTGGCAAACATGAAAGTATTTGTGTTGGAAGCTGATAGTTTACAACAAGGAGGCTGTCTGGTTATTTAATTTCTGCCAGAAGTCCTGAGACATTATACAATTACTTAATTCAATTCCATCTTAATATACTGTAATAAAACAAGAACCTCTCATGATATTTAAGTAGGTGACAGTAATATTTTTGCTAAAATTGAATGGATTGGAAGGTTTTATTGAGGACAATTGTATTGTGTTTTTAGTTAGCTATTACCAAGGAAGCATTGAGGGAGGAAATTCTTTAGGGATGCAAGTCTTTTCCAGGCTGAATTTTCAGATTGAATGGGTTTGTTTCCTTGGTAACAGATTCCTGGTATTTGAAAAAGACTTTGAATGGACACAGTTTGCATTTTGTTAATTGGCCGACAGCACTAAGTTCTGGTACTGCTGGACCCTGGGAGAAAGGGAGGCTGCTAAGAACTTCTCATGTAGCCTTAAAACCTCCAGTAGAGAATGGCAGTCTGTTCCCTGTCCTCCAATAGTAGGATTTTGTATGAGATTTTTGGCAGCCACCACTTCTGGCAGCAGCCTATGGGTAGCTTTCTTTCCTCCAGAGAGAGGCAGCTGCCAGTCCCCATCCCTTCTATTGATACCATGGTTTCTGGAGATGTCTTCTTGATTATTCCCCTCTTTGTCAGTAGGTTGGATATCTTGGTGACCTCTCCCCCTCCAACATAGTAGGGTTAATCGGGGAGTTGATGACTCCTTGGGCTCTCTCCTCTGAGCACCTTTTTCAAGCAGGGAAAATAAAAAGAAGCATGGGAAAGGGAAACGACCGAACCCCCCTCATCCTCAGATAGTAGAGAACTATCGTCTTCTTCAGACTCCCAGATGTATGACAGACTCCAGTGGGGGAAAGCAGGCTTTTTAGGACAGATGCCCTCCAAAAGCTAATTGTTCAGCCTTCAAAATTGATCCTGATGGTGATGTGGATTCTATTCCTCCAAGGGACATCAGGAAACGATAAAATCCTGGGATGATGCCTTGTTTTCAATATCTGATTTCCAGAAAGTATAATGGACTCTGAATGGAAAGACCCCACAGAAAGAGGGGCATCACCAAATTATGCCAGAAGGTGTATAAAGTTCAAAGAGGGAGAGCATCCAAATTCTCCTCAGATCCCAAAGGGGATTCCTCCATTTGTAAGAGCTAATAAACCCACTATCCCAGTAGAAGGGACAGGCACCCTCAAGGATCCCGGTGACAAGAAGCTTATGTTTCTCTTGAAATGAGACCATAATGCTTCTTCCCTTGCCCTTTGCAATGCCGTCAGGGTAGCTTCAAGCTATTAAGTTAGAGCCATGGGCTGGGCTAGCTTCAAAAATCCTAACCTAAGAAAGATTAAAAAATCAATCAGAGGCCTGTGGATGTCTTGTTCTTCTTGTACTGTATTCCTGTGATATCAGCCACGTCCTGCCCTGCTCTCCACTCCCAGGAGGAACCTGTGGTTCTGAACCCAGGAAGCAGACAGTGAGTGAAATTCTGGCCCAATTGAAGTCAAGGGAATTTTGCCACGGCCATTGAGAGGATCCGCATTTCACCTAGTCTTTCTGAAACTCATCTTGTACAGGCCTCCCCAGCTATCTCACACTCTTTAGGATAACCTCAAACATTGTAATTAAAGGGTTTTTTAAAACTGGAACAAGTTTGAGTTCAACAGCTCCAATCTAATTCTTTCCTGGGCATCAGTATAGCCCTGAAACACCTTTTAGAATAGAATACACATTCTGGGCCAACTTTGTGCCTTTTATTTTTGCATCACTTCCATGACACAAAGGGAATGGAGAACAACTCCTGTAGGATGGGTGGGGATTCTCTTTGCATAGAGGAAGCGGTTAGAGTATCAATCTGAATGCTTAAAGCTCTGTAGAAGGCAGTAGGATGCTTATGTATTATCCATAATAATAGTACCAAACCCTGTGCACATTAAATATTGTTAAAAATGAAATATTTCCCATCCATACTTTTAAAATGTAGATAACTGTGTTGCTTTAAATTGGTGTTTCTTTTTAATGTAAAAAAGGCAGAGCAAAGCTATTTATTTTAGTTTGAGCAGTGCAAAAGTGCACCCAAGCCAGCTAAAATACCAAACCAGACTCCAGTAAAGTAATTCTTAATAAATCTGGTAAGAAATCAAGGCAACTGCCAGACAGAACTTGTATTTAAATTTCAGCCTGCAGAATTAGGGCAGCAAATTATAAATTCCACAGTTTAAAACTTGGAAGTTCTCTTCACTATTGCATCATAGTAGGGGTGTGTGTGTATGTGTAAGCAACTCTAGAATTTTGGGTGGTCCAGAGATGTTCAATATGAGCAGTTTCTCTCCCTTCCTTTTTCGTTCTTACCCTACTAATGGGTTCACTGTATCTGGATCAGATGGACCTAAAGATACCAGTAATACCTTCCTCCCACTCTAAGAGAGCAAAAAGCATTGCAGCAATGGGTTGGCTTGAAGAAAGCAATATATTCTTTAAACTCTGCTGCAACCTCTCTATCCCACTCAATAGGTTTTAGAAAATAAAGAGCAGGTGAAAAGTGCAGTGTGAGGAGGAGGAATCATTTTATCTACACACTAGCTGACATTTTTAAGTTTTAACTCACATGCTGCACTTAGTAGCACGATACTGGCACTATGCATTGCAGGGGAGAAACGCCACGTTGTCTTAATGAACAGGAAACCATGAGCTTGTCAAAGAGTATTTCTTTCGAAACCAGGTCTTTGAAAGAGGCATTGGGAGGGAGAAAGATAATGAAAATTGCTACAGTTCCTTCTTAATATTGTTTATCTGCAGAATATTATTTTTAGTGGTTTCAAGTGAAAGACTTACTGACAACATCATTTCTCAGGAACTGGCTTTTGCCAGAAGACCAGCGAGACTTGGCCAGGTTGCTTTGTCTCCATAAAATGCTACTCAAACTTGGCCAAAACGATTGAGGTCAGACGAGAAAATAGTCTGTACACACTTTACTGTTGTATGCTGGCTACATTAATACTTGGCAATGGCATATTTTATAGAACAGTTTATAATAAGAAATATTAAAAAATTCACATCCCATGAAAATTTTAAAATTATAGTGGATGGCAGTGGCTAGGTATATGTTACGATCATTAGTTTTGGATAGATTCTTTTCTTTAATGGAAAGCTATCAGCTGTCAAAATCAGGTGGATAATAGCTGACTGCAGCAGCAAAGAGCAGAGGAGCAACTAAGTAAGGGTTTGAGAGTTCTGAAGCTTTCCATCCCCCATTTTCATTCATCACCAATCATCAGTACTGTAGCACAACAGACATGAATTTTAAAGGCCCAAGTCTTTGGTTGCAATGTGGTGCTCTGTCTAAGCTGAAACAGGGTTGACTCACCACATTTTTCAGCTCCTGGTTCTCACATGAATTCTTCTCATCTCTTCATTCTTTGGTCGCATCCCCTCTTCTCTTGCCCCTCTATGAAGGTCATGCCAGCAGTTGCCAAGGAATCTTAGCCCTGGTCTTTACTACGAATTTAGGTCAGATTTAGCAGTGTTACATTGATTTAACCCTGCACCCATCAACATGACAGACTTTTCTTCAACTTAAAGGACTCTTAAAATCGATTTCTGTACTCCTCCCCCGACGAGGGGATTAGTGCTGACATTGACCTTGCAGGATCGAATTTGGTGTAGTGTGGGGTAGTGTGGTCGCAATTTGATGGTATTGGCCTCCACGAAATATCCCAGAGTGCTCCATTGTGACCGCTCTGGACACCACTCTCAACTCAGATGCACTGGCGAGGTAGACAGGAAAAGGCCCGCAAACTTTTGAATCTCATTTCCTGTTTGGCCAGCGTGGCAATCTGCAGGTGAGTGCAGATGTCATCAGCAGAGGTGACCATGACTGAGTCCCAGAATTGCAAAAGAGCTCAAGCATGGACTGAACGGGAGGTACAGGATCTGATCACTGCATGGGGAGACGAATCTGAGCTTTCAGAACTCCATTCCAAAAGACAAAATGCCAGAATATTTGAAAAAAATCTCCAAGGGCATGAAGGACAGAGGCTATAACAGGGACCCACAGCACTGCCATGTGAAACTTAAGGAGCTCAGGCAAGCCTATCAAAAAAGCAGAGAGGCAAATGGCCACTCTGGGTCAGAACCCCAGACGTGCTGCTTCTATGATGAGCTGCATGGCATTCTAGGAGGTGCAGCCACCACTACACCAACTCTGTGCTTTGACTCTGTCAATGGAGTAGCATGCAACAGGGATGCGGGTTTTGGGGACGAGGAAGATAGCTCACAGCATGGAAGCAGAGAAACTGTTTTCGTCAACAGCCAGGAACTGTTTCTCGCCCTGGACCTGGAGCCAGTACCCCCTGAACCCACCCAAGGCTGCCTCGCGGACCCGCCAGGCAGAGAAGGGACCTCTAATGAGTGTACCTTTGTAAATATTATACATGGTTTAAAAGCAAACGTGTTTAATGATTAATTTGCCCTGGCATTCGCAGCCAGTACAGCTACTGGAAAAGTCTGTTAACGTGTCTGGGGATGGAGTGGAAATCCTCAAGGGACATCTCCATAAAGCTCTCCTGGAGGTACTCCCAAAGCCTTTGCAAAAGGTTTCTGGGGAGGTCAGCCTTATTCCGTCCCCCATGGTAGGACACTTTACCATGCCAAGCCAGTAGCATGTAGTCTGGAATCATTGCATAACACAGTGTATGGTCCCTGGTGTTTTGCTGGTTTGCTGGTGTCAATTCTTTATCTCTTTGGGCCCAGAATCGGTGTTCCATGGCATGAACCTGCCCCATTAACACCATGATGTGCACATTGCTGGAGCCCATACTTTGAGAGAAATCTATGTCCGTGTCCTCATCACTCTTGTCACCACGCTGCCGTCACCTCCTCGCCTGGTTTTGCTTTGGCAGGTTCTGGTTCTGCATATACTGCAGGATGATGCACGTGGTGTTTACAGTGCTCATAATTGCCACGATGATCTGAGCGGGCTCCATGCTTGCGGTGCTGTGGCGTCTGCACTGAAAAAAGGCGTGAAACGATTGTCTGCCATTGCACTGATGGAAGGAGGGGCGACTGATGACATGCCTTAGAGGGAATTAAAATCAACAAAGCGGGTGGGTTTGCATCAAGGAGAAATGCACAGAATGACTCCCTCAGGAATCAGAGGGGTAGCCGTGTTAGTCTGGATCTGTAAAAGCAGCAAAGAATCCTGTGGCACCTTATAGACTAACAGACGTTTTGGAGCATGAGCTTTCGTGGATGCATGCATCTGAAGAAGTGGGTATTCACCCACGAAAGCTCATGCTCCAAAACGTCTGTTAGTCTATAAGGTGCCACAGGATTCTTTGCTGCTCCCTCAGGAACTGAACTCAAAACCCTGGGTTTAGCAGGCCAGTGCTCAAACCACTGAACTATCCCTCTCCTCACTATTCATGGAGGAAGGGAGGGGGGAGCAAATGAATACAAATGAATACAAAACAAATCTGGTCTCTTTCTTATTTTGATCTACTCCATCTCTCTTATACATCTTTGGCTGGCAGCAAATGGTGCAGTATGACTGCTAGCTGTTGTCGTATACTGGGTATTTGCCAGAAGACGGTGCAGTACGACTGCTAGCCATTGTCGTCTGCTGGCTGCTCGCCAGAAGATGGTGCAGTACGACTGCAGGCAGGACTGAATCTCCATGAGACGAAACTTAAAAAGAGAATGACCTGGAGTCACTCCCATGTCTGCCTAGGTGCCCCTGACTGACCTCATCGAGGTCGGCTAAAAGAGCACCCAGGAGATGACGACAACAGCTACCAGTCTTAATGCACCATCTGCTGCCAAAAGGCAATGAGCTGCTGCTGTGTAGCAATGCAGTACCGTGTCTGCCAGCACCCAGGAGATGTACGGTGATAGTGAGCTGAGCGGGCTCCATACTTGCTGAGGTATGGCACCTGCATGGGTAACACAGGAAAGAAAGCTCGAAATAATTGTCTGCCGTTGCTTTCACGGTGGGGGGCCTGAAGACATGTACCCAGACCACCCGCAACAATGTTTTTGACCCATCAGGCGCTGGGATCTCAACCCAGTATTCCAGTGGGCAGCGGAGACTGCAGGAACTGTGGGATAGCTACCCACAGTGCAACACTCTGCAAGTCAACGCTATCCTCAGTACTGTGGACGCACTCCACCGAGTTAATTGTCTTAATGGTCTTAAGTGGAGAAGCACACAATCGACTGTATAAAGTCGATTTCTAAAAAATCGACTTCTATAAATGCGACCTAATTTCGTAGTGTAGACATACCCGTAGTGCCTAACTCCTTAGGCATATGCCTTGTCAGTGCTAATCAATTTCAGTAAGCATCAGATGTACGGTTAAAGTACAGATGTGCAGGAGAATCATCCTGCTTTTCCTCTCCAGAAACACTAGTTTTCCTCCAAATGTTAGTTGGGGGGAAAACAGGTAGTTCCTCCACTCAGTGAAGTGGCATCTCATTTGAGAAAATCAATTTCTCCATCCCTGTATTGTCATCTCTTTGCTGTTTCTGCTTTGATTAGGGATTTGGCGTCTCTGTTCATTGGGTTAGGTGGTGGAACTAAAAATATTATGGCAGTGACCAACCCACTCACTCTCAAGAATCCTTTCTTGTGACTGCTGGAGTATGCCTAGCTATATATGGGAAGGAAATGGCGTACAGTATATGCTGTCGTCTGACAATGACAACACGGAATGAAGAAAACTCCAGAAGGTCCCTTTACACCAGTCTGTAATCCTGGAAAGTGAGAGGCTCCTTGGCATGTACTATGAGTCAGAATTCAAGCGGACAGCTGGGTACCTACTTAGTGATACCTGTGTCAAATCACTGCACAAAAAATGAACTTGTCTTAGAAGAGCATTAGCTTCCCACATAATGACAATATCAACAATTGCCTCTAATGTTCAGAAATATTTAGTAGATGGGCTATCAAGCTGTACCCTCTATTTCAACCTGACATTTTAAAAACTGATGTGGGTAGTGATAATCTCATGTCAGTTTAATCAGTATTTTGCACTGAATTTATCATGATGTGTATATTGTATTTTACAGTAAAAAGGGATTTATTAAAAAACCTTTAAATTATGTCAAATATTCAATGTGTGTATAAGAGATGACTCTTTGGGACAGTGAAACAAAAATATTTGATTAAAGACTCCTTTTGGTGTTCCTTTGCACACCAAATTGTGTAAGTATACAGTATTACAAGGCAATATTTTGCTTCACAACTGGAAAGTAAGCTTAAAGTATATTTTCCTTCTCTGGTTTTATTATAGGTAGCACAGTTGTCTTGGATTGAGAAGAAAGTAGCCACTACTCTTTTTGGGACTCCACCAACTTCAACAGTACAGGAAGCTTTGCAGAATTTCCTTAAGGTAGATCCTATCCAACAGTTCTCCAGAGTAGCTATTTACCAAATACTCTGTGTGACTGTTTTCAAGAGATCAGCTGAACAATTTATCTTCAGCAGCTATAAATTCAAGGTTCTATCACATAGTTCTATAATAACTGTTTTTTTAAGTTAGTATGGAATAGAGTGAGTAGCACCACTTATGTATTTATATATTCACTTTTTAAAAATTTCAGTAATCTCCCAAGTTAATTGCTATCAGATTTCATGTCAAAGCTACAGATGCCTTCGAGTCAACAGTAACCTTAGTGAACAGCTCTTATGTTAAACTAATTTTTAAGGGACTTGCATAAGTGAGGATGATTTTTATGCAATTTCAATGGAAAACTCTGACACTGTGGCCATTTCCTCTTTCTAATCTAAACTTTGCATTCTGCAGCTTTCAGTGGGAAATTCTTCCTTCTGTGGGAGATGAGTAAATACTAAGAGTGCATGTAATATGAAGAAAAATGAATGGTTCCATCACATAGGAGCATGTTCTGTGCATTTGTCTTTGAATTCACAATTTTAAGAAAACTGTGCTCACATGTTAAAGCTGCCATTGGGTAACTTTTATCTGTCACTGCTATTTCTGCAGCTGCTAAGTATAAGACAGGTAACAAATTCAAAAGGGCAAATTTTCATAAATGTGATTACTTAGAATCATAGATTAGGGTTGGAAGAGACCTCAGGAGGTCATCTAATCCAACTCCCTGCTCAAAACAGGACCAACCCCAACTAAATCATCCCAGTCAGGGCTTTGTCAAGCTGCTCCGTAAAAACCTCTAAGGATGGAGATTCCACCGCCTCCCTAGGTAACCCATTCCTGTGCTTCACCACCCTCCTAGTGAAATAGCTTTTCCTAATATCCAACCTAGACCTCTCCCACTGCAACTTGAGACCATTCCTCCTTGTTCTGTCATCTGCCACCACTGAGAACAGCCTAGCTCCACTCTCTTTGGAGCCCCCTTTCAGGTAGTTGAAGGTTGCTATCAAATCTCCTCTCACTCTTCTCTTCTGCAGATAAGCCCAGTTCCCTCAGCCTCTCCCCATAAGTCATGTGCACCAGCCCCCAATCATTTTCGTTGCCCTCTGCTGGACTCTCTCCAGTTTGTCCACATCCTTTCTGTAGTATGAGACCAAAAACTGGATGCTGTACTCCAGATGTGGCTTCACCAGTGCTGAATACAGGGGAATCACTTCCCTCAGTCTGTTGGTAATGCTCCTACTAATGCTGCCCAATATGCCATTAGACTTCTTGGCAACAAGAGCAAACTGATTCATATCCAGCTTCTCATCCATTGTAATCCTCAGGTCCTCTTCAGAACTGCCTCTTAGCCAGTTGGTCCCCAGTCTGTAGCACAGCATGGGATTCTTTCATCCTAAGTGCAGAACTTTGCACTTATCCTTGTTGAACCTCATCAGATTTGCTCACCAATTTGTCTAGGTCACTCTGGATGCTGTTCGTACCCTCCAGCAGGATCTACCTCTCCCCCAGCTTAGTGTCATTCACGAACTTGCTGAGGGTGCAATCCATCCCATCATCCAGGTCATTAATGAAGATGTTGAACAAAACCATCCCCAGGGCAGTCTGCTTGATACCAGCTGCCAACTAGGCATTGAGCCATTGATCACTACCCATTGAGCCTGACGATCTAGCCAGATTTCTATCCACTTTATAGTGCATTCATCCAAACCATACTTCTTTAACTTGCTGGCAAGAATACTGTGGGAGACTGTATCAAAAGCTTTGCTAAAGTCAAGGTATATCACGTCCACCACTTTCCCTGTATCCACAGAGCCAGTTATCTCGTCATAGAAGGTAATGAGGTTGATCAGGCATGATTTGCCCTTGGTGAATCCATGTTGACTGTTCCTGATCACCTTCCTCTCCTCCAAGTGCTCCAAAATGGATTCCTTGAGGACTTGCTTCATGATATTTCCAGGGACTGAGGTGAAGCTGACCAGTCTGTAGCTCTTCTCTTTTTTAAAGATGGGCCCTATATTTGCCTTTTTCCAGTTGTCTGGGATCTTCCCCGATCGCCATGAGTTTTCAGAGATAATGGCCAATGGCTCTGCAATCACATCAGCCAACTCCCTCTGTACCCTCATATGCATTGCACCAGGCCCCATGGACTTGTGCATGTCCATTTTTTCTAAATAGTCCTTAACCTGTTCTTTCACCACTGAGGGCTGCTCACCTCCTCCCTATACTGTGATTCCCAGTGTATCAGTCTGGAAGCTGATCTTGTCTGTGAAGACCGAGGTAAAAAAAGCATTGAGTACTTCAGCTTTTTCCACATCTTCTGTCACTAGGTTGCTCTCCTATTCAGTAAAGGTCCCATACTTTCCCTGATCGCCTTGTTGCTAACATACCTGTAGAAACCCTTCTTGTTACCGTTGCTAGCTGCAACTCCAATTGTGCTTTGGCCTTCCTGATTACACCCCTGCGTACCTGAGCAATATTTTTATACTCCTCCTAGTCATCTGTCAAAGTTTCCACTTCTTGTAAGCTTCCTTTTTGTGTTTAAGCTCACCAAAGATTTCTCTGTTAAGCCAAGATGGTCGCTTGCCATATTTGCTATTCTTTCTGCACATCGAGATGGTTTGTTCCTGCTCCCTCAATAAGGCTTCTTTAAAATAGAGCCAGCTCACCTGGACTCCTTTCCCCCTCATATTAGCCTTTCAGGGGATTCTGCCTGTTAGTTCCCTGTGGGAGTCAAAGTCTGCTTTTCTGAAGTTCAGGGTCCTTATTCTGCTGCTCTCCTTTCTTCCTTTCATCAGGATCCTGAACTTGACTATCTCATGGTCACTGCTGCCCAGGTTGCCACCCACTGCTCCTTCCCCTACTAATTCTTCCCTGTTTGTGAGCAGCTGGTCAAGAGGACCACAGTCCCTAGTTGGTTCCTCCTGTACTTGTGCCAGGAAGTTGCCCCCAACACTCTCCAAAAACTTCCTGGATTGTCTGTGCACTGCTGTATTGCTCTCCCAGCAGATGTCAGGGTGATTGAAGTCACCCATGCAAACCAGGGCCTGTGATCTGGAAACTTCTGTTAGTTGTCCGAAGAAAGCCTCATCTACCTCATCCTCCTGGTCTGGTGGTCTATAACGGATGCTTACCACAACATCACCCTTGTTGCTCTCGCCTCTAAACTTAACCCAAAGAGACTCAACAGGCTTTTCTCCAGTTTCATATTGGAGCTCTGAGCAATTATACTGCTCTTTTAAATACAGTGCAACTCCTCCAACTTTTCTCCCCCACCTGTCCTGCCTGAACAGTTTATACCCATCCATGACAGTGCTCCAGTCATGTGAGTTATCCCACCCAGTCTCTGTTATTCGAATCACATCATAGTTCCTTGACTGCACCAGGATTTCCAGTTCTTTCTGCTGATTTCCCAGGCTTCTTGTGTTCGTGTACAGGCACCTAAGGTAACTAGTTGATTGCCTTATTTTCTCAGTATCTATCAGGAGGCCTCCCTGTTGCATCTTCCTCCTCGTGTTTCCTCCCAGTATCCCACTTCCCCACTTAACTCAGGACTTAGGTTTCCATCCCCTTCTTGAACTATTTTTCAGATTTATTGGACAAACACTTTTTTTCCTCCATATCAAACTTTTTTCATGTCCGTACTTTGTTTAAAAATAAAACAAACAAAAATTCCTGTATTGTTAGACAATACATATCTACATCTACACGACCACCCTGCCTATATAACCAATGCTGATTCTGTTTAAGGGTCACTTCCCACTAAGTCAGTGGAAAAACTCCTATTGACATCAGTAGACTTTGGCTCAGGCTCCACTGCTGTAAAGTAACTGTAGTTTTAAGTTTTCTTCTGCACCTGTCTAAACCTGATGATGTATGTTTGTGCATTTTTTCCATTATCTGGTAATATGCAGTCCCACCAATAACAGCGAATGTTTTGGCCTAAGAAATAGCAGTGGTAGTAAATTCCACTGAGATACTTCATAACTACTGTCCTCTTCGTTACCAAATGTTTTGTGAAATGTTCAATCATCATTAAGATTTGCACCTCTCTTATATGTTCAAAAAGGGGTAATATCTGTGGCTCTTGTGAAATACATTTCTGAGTACATGTATCTAACTCTGCAGGGCATCAGAAGAGTCTATCCAGAGCTCTTACAACAAAATTTAGCATTAGAGGAGCAGAGGGAGTGATGTCAGATGTTTTCAAATATATTTTAAAGTCATCTTGAACTTTCCAGGAGAGAGAGTAAAGAGGAGGGTGGACACAGAGATAAAAGAAGCAAGGAGAGAGAGGAAGGGTGAAAAAAATTGATACAACAACTGTGCATAGTTCTTGCCCATTTGCCTAGAGTGTGCAATGGTTGCTTGGTTATTTGACAGCAGAGTAAAATAACACTGTTTTTTTATTATTATCTTCCACCTGGTATGAATGGATGAATGCTGTTGATTTTGTACCTGGGATGATGCATTTTCTTGATCCTTTTATGAGCATTTAAGAGAGAGAAGCTCCAGGACTTCAGCAAATTCTCAAAAAATTACTTGTCCAGCTTTTGTGTGTTAACCATAAGAATTTTACATGTGTATATATTTTTAAATAGTGCTAAAGAGATTATGGAGCATTGATATGAGATGATTCAGACAGAAGGGACCCAGCCTAAATCTTTGAGGAAGCTTTGTGCTTTACTGGAAATTGTATCTTGACCACATTAGTATCATCACGCTATATTTGTGTCTCTGTTGTTTCCTGTATTTTATTATCCAGGCTGAAGAACTGCATCCTGGATATTCTAAATACAATTATGTGTATTTGGCAAAGGTAACTAAAACAGTTTACTTTAAAAAAATAATTCATAGAATCTGGTATTATAGAAGGCCTGGTTAGTTTTTACACATTTTTTTTTCTTTCAGTGCTATAAAGATCTTGGCCAGAGAAGCAATGCACTGAAATACTGTGATTTTGCATCATCATTGTTACCAGTTACCAATGAGGTGAGTACCGAAAGTGGCTATGAGTTTCTGTTGTGATTGTTGTCGTCCTCTCTGGCACTCATCGCTGCTGTGTCCAAATACACTAGGGTAATAAAGCTACACCTCTTGAAGGTGAAACCCTCCTCCTTTCTTTTTAAGCCAGTTTATTACAATAGTTGATTCCGTCTGTGTGAAATATCTGACGAAATGGTTGTTTGGGAAGCTTCCTAAAGCTTGCTGTAAGGAGTCTGGTTTATGCCAAAGAATCGACCCATTTGTAATTCATCTATTTGTATTAAACTAGCGTAAGCTCAGACTGTTCTGTCTGTCCCTACTAGCCATGCTTGTATCCACACACTCTGGGGCACCCCAACTTTACCTTCTGTGGGCTCAAAGCATAACCCAGTTAATTTAGACACCCCCACCCTTTCCCAGTTCCTAGGCACCTATCCTTACCCAGTTCCTAGAGCTTGGGGCCACCACAGGGCTCAGGGCGTAATCTGGTTAATTTAAGTACCCACCTTTGCCCAGTTTCTAAGGCTGAGAGTGGGTTTGCAGGGCCTTATACCAGTGAAAGAGCCTTGCACAGTAATACCCTTAACTGCTGTTTATTAACAGTTACCAAAACAGAATGCACACACTAAGCATACGATGCTCATCACTCCCAATAAGGCAGACAAACTTTTCCTACTAGCCAGTCAGGATCAGGTCATCCGGGGCTCCTCTGGCTTCTGCATGATATAGCTGGTAGGCTGTTGAGGTCTGGCAACTCTGATCTTGGGCTGTGTCCTGGAGTTAATTTCCAAAGAACTTCCTTTTGGACCCCAGTTTATAAAGGTAAACTTGAGTCCTGCTTATCTGTACCATAACCGAAGTGCTCCAAAACAGTATATTTTTCACCAGTCCTAGCCCATGATGAAACAGTTCTTTAACCAGTCAGACCCCACCACCTTAACTGATATAAATCTTGCAAAATTAGTTATGTAACAGATAGAAACAATCAGAGAACCAGACACAAATCTACAGATAAACAATAGAAAAGGGGGGACCATAAAGGCAAACAATAAAAAAGTATAGATTTCATAATCAACAGCTGTTGATAAGTGATTCCTTGCCAGACCAAATGCTATCAAACAAAGTTTTCTTTTACCATCTAAATATCTGTTTCTTTATCTGGTGATGGTGGGCACTGTTACGACAGGATCACCCCATATTACATTGTTTTGATGCGATTTAGATGGAATGTGAAGATGTAACTTTCTGCTTAGCTCATGTCCTAATGTGGCTGCAGAAAAAGGCCTCAGACCTTACATGCGGAAAAGTTTTGCCCCATGTCCACATTTGCGCTGCACTAAATAATTTCGGTCTCAATGACTCTGGATTCTGGATCTCTGGTTCTGTTTCTAAAAGCAGTGTACTCTGGAGCCTGGTGATTCTGCAAGACCACCGATGCATTGTTGGTCAGTGGCAGAAGGAGGACAAGTTTCAACTTGTCTTCAGCCACACTACTGTTAAACTAGTAAGTCTGAACCAGATGAACTTTACCCAGTTTACATCTGCTGAAGAAAGTCTGTTCTAACTGACTATTAGATCCTTTGTTGACCATTTGGAGTGCTTTTCTGTGTGGACACAAAGCGTTTTATAACTACTCTAGAAACTTTAACTGGTTTAAGTTCTCCAGTGTAGACCAGGTCATGGCAATAAGATCCATACATATTCTCTGATCTCCTGTAGAAGTAAGTTCCATGATTACAGACCTTCCACTGAAAATGTCTTAATGTCCTAGAGCAGGGGTCTTTCAGAAGTGCTGTGCCGAGTCTTCATTTATTCACTCTAATTTAAGGTTTCGCGTGCCAGTCATACATTTTAATGTTTTTAGAAGGTCTCTTTCTATAAGTATATAATATATAATTAAACTATTGTTGTGTGTAAAGTAAATAAGGTTTGTAAAATGTTTAAGAAGCTTCATTTAAAATTAAATTAAAATACAGAGCTCCCCGGACCAGTGGCCAGGACCTGGGCAACTTGAGTGCCACTGAAAATCAGCTCGCGTGCCGCCTTTGGCACACATGCCATAGGTTGCCTACCCCTGTCCTAGAGCATCACAAGTTCAGACCTGAGCTTTATCAGCCTAAGGACCTACTGTGAGCATAGTAGATGTGGTGGGACAGGAGAGAGATATAGAGGTGGTTCCTGAGAGGAAATGGCTCTATCCCATTCAGTTCTTGAAGTTAAGGAAATAAGACCTTTCAGTGGCCTCATAGTTTGATTGACAACTCTGTCAAATGTTCCTGCTCAGAAGACAGACCACTGCCTGCTGCACCAAGAGCAGCTTCTGGTTGGGCCTTAGTTTCAGCCAAAGTTAGGGTATATTGTAATAATAAAATATATTAAATATAATAAATTAAGCATGACATTTTCTGGTAATATTTATTGGAACAAATATTAATAATCTCCTTAGCAGTGTTTCATTCTTTACTTAATGCTAAGATATGCCTTGAGTTTATCCTTTTTTTACTAAAGTTAAGAGGATCTCTCATCAATTAGCAGTACACAGTAGATCTGACATCAGTTAGCAGTACATCTAAATTGTAGAAAAATCAAGACTACTGGATTCGGGGAACAGTTTGTAACTGAACTGGTTTAAGCAGAGTCAGTTAAGTATGTTCACATTAGTCATAGAATCATAAGACTGGAAGGAACTTTGAGAGGTCATCTGTTAAAGTCCCCTGCGCTCATGGCAGGACCAAGTATGCTGAATGGGTTTAAGTTTTGCCCCCGTGTTCACCCTAGTGCTATCCACATGATGTTGTAATGAGCTCCAGCTGAAAAAGTACAGGAAATCATTTCAGCTATTACACAATAAAAATGCATCAAAATAGAACAGACAGATCCCAGAAGGTTATGGTGGGCACACTATCCCTCGAATACAGCAAGCCAAAAGGATCAATTCTCTTCAAGATATATGTGAAAACTGGTTGAAGAGAGCTTGAGCCAAACAACACTATGTTAAAATGCACTACAGAACATTTGAACAGCAGCAGCATCTACATGGACCAACTAATGCTCAGCATATTAGTGTACTTTAGAAATCATACTCTGCAGAGCATAGCACCCCACTGTGTAGACAAGCCTAAGAGTGGGGACCAATTGAGCGCCTCTTAGCAACAAAATACTTGTTCAACTAAAACACTTAAATGATTCACCATTTTTTGTTTTGCATGATTTTAAAGATATCACAATGTTCTGGCCCTGGATTGTTGTTTGCCTGACTTGGCTTTGTTTACATGTGAAATGTTTTGGATTAGATTTCGAAGAAAGTCCAGGAAAAAGAGACATTGGGATCACAGTCAGTAATGCAGTAAAACCAATGTGTGTGATCGTACAACAAGCAAAGTCTGTGAAACAAGTAATATAATGTAGAGATTTGAAAGATGAATTGTGCCAAATGTCAGCCCTAATTACATCTGATTTAGAATATTGTGGATTGTTCTGTTTATTGAATAAGGAAAAGACTATTATTGAAATTGGAAAAATGTGATGGAAAAGCTCCTGAAATGATTCAGGGTTTGGAGATTAAGGTGGGAAGAATATCTAGTAAGATTAGTTTGGGGTGGGAAGAGATTGTACTAAGAATGCAGAGGCTCATGGAAAGAAAATAGTAAATGGATGTCAATTAAGTATCTAAAGTGGAAACAGATCTGAAAATGAGGAGATTATAGATTGAAGATGGAGAGGAGGAGAAGCAATTCAGGCAGAATGTATTCAATGTGAAGGTTACTTCAGTATAATTGTTCAGACTTGAGGTTCATCATCTGCCATGTGGCTTAAGATGCTGTCACAGTCATGCTAGAAATCTGTCATTTCCGACTGTAATCACAGCCATTTTCTCACGTGAGTAATTCAGCAGGGGAATTCTTTGATTATACTCTCTTTTTTTAAAAACTAGTTCTTGTTGAGAAATATGTATATTGACAAAAAAAGCAGAAACATAATATAATAATACAGTGGACAACACTATTATTCTATCTGTCGCTCAGGCCTGTAACCTGGGTGTCATCTTTGATTTGAACCTCTGTCTAGGTCTTCATTTCCAGACTGTGTCTAAGTCCTGAAGATTCTTTCTGTGTAACATCTGTGTAAAATGGCCTTTCGATCCAGCCAGCCAGCTAAAACCTTTGTCCAGGCTCTCATCCCGTGTCTCGATTATTGTGGCATCCTTTTCTCTGGCTGTCACAAATACAATCTTGTCCCACTGATGTCCTTTCAGAATGCTACTACAAAGATCATTTTCCTAGCCCATCAACTTTGACCATGGCACCGCTTTCCTTGCATCTCTTCAGTGACTCTCTCTCCTCTGTCATATGAAACATAAGCTACTTGTCATTAGTTTCAAGGCCATTCACGACCTATCTCCCCCCGATCTATTATCTCTCATTCACTAATGAAAAGTTGACTCCCTCCTCTGAGCAACCCATGAGGCCAGCCTCCATCGCCCACTTGTTAAATTTTCAAGCAGGCGCCTGTGTGCTTTCTCCCATCCTGCCCCTCATGCTTGTGAGACGCTCCCCATGAATATCCACAAAACTAACTCATTATCATCTTTCAAACCCCTCCTTAAAACTCTACTTTGCTCTAGGGCCTACAAAAAGCTTGACTGCAGTTAGGCAGCTGGTGTGCTGAGACCGCTGCCTGTCATGCTGATAAATATTGTCTCATTGTTTCCTTGTGCTTCTCCCCATCTTGTCTATATCCACCTGTTGTCTCTTGTCTTGTAATTAGATTGTGAGCTTTTTGGGGCAGGGACTGTCCTTTTGTTCTGTGTTTGTACAGAGCCTAGCACAATGGAGTCTCAGCATTGCGATGTCTAACATTTAAGTCTCCTGCCACCTAATGGTATTTATTCAGTCTCAAGTTAGGCAGCTAGGATCCCTATACAAAGCATGAGGAGAGTTAGAAGCCAAAGAATGGGAGTCACAAAGGCCAGTATGTGGACAAGAAGCTGCCTAAACTAGCCAGTAGGAAATACTGCGGAGAGAGATGTGTCCTAAGCCTCAGTCCTCAAAGAGATTTAGGTGCTTAACACTGGGCCGGAAGGAGGTGCCTCGTGTACTCGGGATTCATAGCCATGAACCCTCTCCTGGAGTTAGGTGCCTAAACCAAGTCATTCTCTTTCTCACAAAAAAGTGGAGAAGGTGGGGTAATAGTGGCCCCCTTATATCCAGTAGCCCAGTGGCTAGAGCGCTCACCCAGGATGTGAGACCCCAATTCAAATCCCCACTCTGTCTAATTTGCATCAGAGATTTGAACCCAGGTCTCCTCCCTCTCAGGTGAGTTCCCTAACTACTGGTTTCTGAGGTGGGAATCTATCCTGTTGAAACTGTTCCACTTTGTATGAAATAGTTAGATATTCACTGGAGCAGGGACTGGAACCATCAGGTGAGTGCCCTAACCATTGGGCAAGAGAGCTGTCTCTCTCTGTTTAAGTATTTCCTACAAATTGGAACAGTTTCAAAAGTGAGACAGAGTGATCCACCCCAGAACACCCTAAAGCCCAGTGGTTAGGCCCACGCCTGGGAAGGGAAAGAGATCTTACTCCACATCAGGCAGAGTATGGACTTGAACCCTGGTCTCCTAGATCTTGGGTGAGTGTTCTGAGTATGAGGGGGTTGTTGTTGCCATCACCACCTCTTCTTCTTGGGCTGCATTTTTGGTGGATGGGTGCAGGCAGTCTGATAGGTGGCTTCTGGGAATGCCTACCGGATTGAGCCCTGCAGGCGAAAGAGGCAAGGGAACACCTAGTTTGTGGGTTCTGGTGGAGTATAGTCACCAAGCTGTTTGGCGTCGTCAGGAGACTTTACCAGAGGAAACTTAGGTGCCTAGCAGGTTAAGCAGCAATTGAGTAGGTGTTTTGAGGATCTGCATTTTGGGTTTAGGTGCCTAAAGTGGCAGTTACATGCCTAGATCCCTTTGTGGATCCAGCCCTATATGACAAAGTCCCTGGAGTGGTGCAGCAATGGGTTTTAAGGAACAAGCACTTAGAGCACTTTATGGTGCAATTTACATGGCTGCATAAACACTAGAAATAATAGTCAATGATGGCCTGATTTCTCGGAGCTGCTGAGCACTCACAGCTTGCACTGAGTTTGGTGGGGGCTACAGGTACTTAGCATCTCTGAAAATCAGGCCATTATCATATTCATGTTTGTCCCTAATTAATTTTGATCTTAGAAAACATAGGCCCAGATCTTCAGCTGGTTTAAATGAACATAGATCCCATCCAAATATCCTCTTTTTCTCTGCTCTCCCTGTTACAATATGCACTTATGCCCAGGGGGCCGCTTCCAGCTGGGAGCATCTCTAAATAGACAATATCCCTCATGAAGGAAAACAAAGATTCAGTGGGCCAGTATCAAACTGAGAGTAATTCTTCAGAGGGGGCACAAGAGAAGTCTTCAAGTCAAATGACAAACTACTTCTCAAAGAGAATGTATTATCCTTCAGGGTCATTGTTCCTGTAAGTCCCTATATCTTGAGGTTTTGGAAATGGGCAACTTGGCATCTCTGAACAAGGGGCCACAATCATGTACACAGTCTTTTTTAAAACAAGAGAATACAGGAGTAATGTCACAAACTAGATTTGGGGGTTAAATTGGTGGTACAGCACTATATTAGATTTCTTTTCCTTTATCGCTTGTACTAAACAGAAAGCTTTGAGGAATCATATGGTCTTTCACTGGTCATAAATCTCATATTGTAAAGGGGTGTTGAACAGTTAGATGTGCCTGAGACATTACGTTGTCCTGTTGCTCTCCAGGTGGATAACCTCAGGGTCCTGGGAAACATTTGCCCTCTCAGTGAAACAGATCCTCATGTTCAAGGCTGTGAGTGAACTCTGGTTGAATGCATAATGGCTAATCTGTTTGGCCAGTAGTCATTACGACACCATTAGTTTGAAATGTGGTTTGAGAAACTGTGAGTGTGAAAGGCATTATATAAATTCTGTCCAAAGTAGATGTGGCGAACTACCAAAATGAAAACAGTACTTGTTGAAATCTTGGGAGAAAAATGCTATAATTTAATTTGAAAATATGAACAGTCATTTGAAATTTAAAAAGGAAGTCTGAGTGTGTGTGTGCATGTAGTATTAAAATACAGTTCTCATCAGGCAAAGGAGGCCTAGTGTTGCAGAACTGAGAACACTGATTCTTTGTTTTTAAGAAAGAATCTTGTATATTGTCAGTGGTGAAATCTGTAGCAGCAAGAACCTAAACGTATAATTTTAATATGTGCAAATATAAAAAGAAAAACAGGAAAAATAACTAGCTTTATATCCTACATGTGGGCCACAGTGAAGGTACCATGCTTGCCTATTGGGAACAATGAATTCATTGCTATGCAGTATAATAAAAGATTTAGTGACATGTTCCTGGAAAAAATTGGAAGGTTCCAATCATCCATGGCCTCATATAAAAATAAACATGAGGGACTATGGTTATAAACGCCTGCCTCCCCTATCCCCCCAAAAAGAGTTGTAGTTTCAGAAGAGCTGAAAACAGCAAAGCAGGAAGCACTATTCAGTTACACTGGGAGATTTATCAAATCCAGACAAAAATTATATTAAACTGGAGTTAAGATTGAGACTATGTATTAATATTAATGGTGGTACAATGTATCAGAATACTGTAGTTATCAAAAAACTATTAAGGAAAACACAGGAAATTCAGAGTTAAGGCTAAACATCAAAGAAACAAGATGGACGAGGTAATATCTTTTATTGGACTAACTTCTGTTGGTGAGAAAGACAAGCTTTCGAGCTATACCTGAAGAAGAGCTCTTGTGAAGCTTGGAAGCTTGTCTCTCTCACCAACAGAAGCTGGTCCAATGAAAGATATTACCTCATCCATAATCTCTCTCTAATTCCTGAGACCAACATGGCTACAATAACCCTGCAGACATAAAAGAAACACACATTTGAGTGTTATAGAAATGCACAATGAAGACATTGTCAGGAGACAGGACCATAGGCAGTCATGCCTAGTGGTCAGAGTCCAAATGCCAAAGCCCTGGGTTGAGACAAGCTCAGAACCAGGGTCAAAGGTCAGAACTGGAGTCAGAGGCCAGATGACAGAGCCAATGGTAAAGACTGAGTCAGAATCAGGAACCGGAGCTGAGGATCAAAACTGGATTACCAAGGGTCAGGGATGGCAGGAGCAGGTCTGGTTCTGAGGTAAGAACAGGGCTGGGACAGGATGGGAACAAGGCTAGATGCAGGGCAGGATTTGGGCTGGAGCTGTGGAGGAGCAGGGCTTGATGAGAGGCAAGCACAGGGAAGCAGGGAGGCATGGGTGTATTTAAAAACTGGCCTGCTAGCTTCCTGAGCCAATCAGGCAGGGCAGTCCTTCAGGCAGCCTAGCTGGCTCGTTTGCATGTCAGGAATACTGCAGCTGCAGGGCCTTACTCCTGACAGGCATCCACTGCCTGATGACCTTAGTAGGTGAGCAGGTGTTAGAGATTAACTAAAGGTTACAGCAGCTCTTCCAAATATTAAAAAGTCCATGAGGAGGAGGCAGATGGGACTGGAAACAAGGATTAAGATCTGGAACTTGTGGGATCAAGAGTAGAGGGCAGATGAGCCAAGGTACCTAGCTGGGAAATGTGAAAGTCTGAAGAATTCCTTGATATTGGACAAGAATGCAGCAACAGAGGAAGAACTCAGGCTGTGAGGTTTTTTTGTGTATATTAATCACCATGACAGACCTCCCTAGTGATAGATTCACATTTTCAACAGTCTGCATAGGAAAGAGCTAAAGACATTCACATATATATTTTTGCACGATATATAAGTGTGTGTATATATAAATAAAATAAATGAGTGTGTGTATGAGAGAGAGAGTTGCAACGTCCATCAGTTATTTGACCCCTTTGAAAGTTTGATGTTCGTAACACTCCTGTATCATCTTAAATGTGCTTTTCCCAATCTCAAAAACTGTTCACCCTTACTAGATCTTGCCAAGATATTTCAAATAAACCTAATTTGAAATTTCTTTGAAAAGTTGTTTTGTAGATATGGCATGGGAGTACAAAAGTACCAAATGTTAAGTGGAAATTACCTTTATTGAACATTTGGGATTGGGGGGGAATCAGGTTTATTGTCAAAAATAAGTCTCAAAATCAACCATAGAGCGGCTGCCTCTTTTCCATAATCCTGCCATGGGAAGAGAGCTAGAAGTCTTGGTGAACCACCATGGTTATATGATTGGAGCAGAAAAGGAGGGCATTGGGTTATATTTTGTCTGTGGAGAAATTGATACCAAAGGCATTAGATATTGATTTAGTTGCGGATTCCATTTGCACTGAATGTGACTGTCTGAATTTCAATGAAGGGCCCAGCCAGAATAGGCAGTCCTGAGGGCGCCATGATTTACTCTTACAGACTAACAAATAAAACATGCCGCTTAAAAACAGACCATATGTTATAAGGATCTAAATTTATAAAACAAAGGAAGGTTAACACCTTCTATATTCTCCTCTTTTTTCTTTTTCTTTTTTTTTAAAACTTCTCTCTCATACATTATAATCTACATGGTGTTTAAGTTATTGCCAAAAGGCTTGACTTTTTCTATTGCTTACATTCTTCATAGTCCAAAAAAATATGTGGAGAGATGACCTGGATATTTGCATTTTTTTGATTGGGGGCACACTTGTGTGGTGATTTTTTTACATATGAATAACCTATCCTACATTTATGTATTGAGTTTAACATGTTATGATGAAACTGATGATTAGTTTATTACTAAGCACTCATGGCAAGATCCTTTCAAATGTAAGTAGGGTGACTAGACATTCCAAAATTATCGGGACCATCCCAATATTAGGGGCTTTGTTCTATATATGCCTCCTGCCCTGAAAAAAGAAAAAGTCCCGATTTTTCATACTTGCTATCTGGTCACCCTAAATGTTTGAACATAGTTGTCTATGCAATAAAAATATTATGAATTGCAGCAGTCTCCAAAGCATGGGCCATGTTGGTGCAGCAAGGACTAGTTACGGACGTGTAGGAGAAATATCAACTGAGATGGCAGCACATGCCAGGACTGAAGGGAGGTGCAATTAGTTTCATTTTCCTGAAGGGAGGCTCGGCTTTCAAAAATTTGGAATATACTGCTGCTAACTGCTAAAATAAAACCAAATTAATTGGTGAAATTTGGTTTTTGAGGTTGGACAAAGAGTCCGTCAGGATATAAAACTTTACAAAGCTAATGGTCAATATAAATTGAACCTTAAGTCATTTGTAGAAGATATACCTTTGCAACACAAATCCTAGAAATAGCTGAAATATGAGTTTTCAGTCATTTTGATGTTAATTTTTTTAATAAAGTGTAATTAGAACATGCAGCATTACGAACAGTCAACTGCATGTTTTTCATTTTGTTGGCATTGATAATTAGAAGCTTTGAGAAATCATGGCTCATTTCCAGAGGAAGACATTAGAAATATGTAAAAGCAGCAAAGAATCCTGTGGCACCTTATAGACTAAGACGTTTTGGAGCATGAGCTTTCGTGGGTGAATACCCACTTCCTCAGATGCATGCAGGATTCTTTGCTGCTTTTACAGATCCAGACTAACACGGCTACCCTCTGATATTAGAAATATGTGAGACCATAAAACGCCCTGTCTTGTGACATACAGTAACAATGTAGAAAATTGCAAGTGGGTGACTGCAGTGATTTATTGAAATATCTAAGGAGGAAAGCAATATTATGAAATTATATTTAAACTGATGACTACTGCAGTCATGCTTATGAAGTGCCTGTGGTAGTTATTAAATTGGGAACAGGAAGCATTTAGTTTGTATAACTAAATATATTATCCACAAGAGATTTTACTCTAATTGGCCACCATTGTGTGTGATTGGGTCTCTCTTGTACTATACTTGAAGGTGTCTCACGGAACTATATAGAAATTGTATAGCTATAACCAGAAGTCATGAGTGGTTCTCAAAACATGGTAATGTCAATGCTATCCATTTAATGAATATTAGAGTATAGTTTTGGACCCTGATAGCCAAACCCTGAACTGATTAAACAAGCCTTGTAGCCCCATTGACTTCAGTGAAGTATTACATGATGGAAAGCAGTATAGAATTTGGCCCTACTAGCACAAAGTTATGTTCTGGTTAACTGGTGCACCCATTTTGCAATGTTGCCAGGGTGTGTTGACACCGAGTGATGCACAGTTGGGACTTTATCACTAAACACACATAAGTATCCATTGTGCTGAGTATTTCATGCATGAGGTGGGAGGTAAAATAAAGATTTTTATCTTTCTCTCATATATTTATTTGCAGTTAAAGAAAAACATTCAGAAATTAGCTGCAAAACTAGTGCCAGCAAACCTCTCACCCCAACAACCTCTTCTCCCATTCCTGTTCTCAACAATCTCCCTTTTCTCTTTGTCCCCTTTCTCAGCTGCCTCTCTTTACTTTTTCTATCTCTAATCCATCAGATGTTTCTCTCCCTTACTAAATTCCCTGAAGCTGATGGCGAAAGAGAGACATTTAAACAGGAAGGGGGTTGGGGGAAGCGGTAGATGAGCAGTTTATGGCCCACAGAACATATGGAGCTCACATTTGTTTGTAAAAAATATATTAGAAGCATTTAACCAATGCGTGTTTTTCAGTAGAAAGTCAAAGTTGAAAATGGCAATTGGCTCTAGCTGAGTAGGTACGACCAATCTTCAGCCTAGGAGTGAACAATTGAGTCTCTTGCCAACAAACTGCTTTCCTGGTCTGACTAAATCCTCCAAAAGGAGATCAAGACCTTTCCATCCTCCCAGCTACAAATGAATCAATATGATTGTTCATCCCTGGAAGATCAGAGATCCAGTAAATTTCTAAAATGCCTTAAGGGAGAAAGCTGTGCAGATGTGGGAGTAGAGGATCACTGGTCCTGCAACAATCAGTGATCTGCTCCTTTACCTCCACATTGGGCCTGTGTGTGCCAGATTGACCGCCCTGGAATCTGAGCTCTTCCTCCATAAAGCAAGGTCACAGTCAACAGCAGTGCAAGCTTCTCTTCCCTGCCAATGTGCCACAACCCTCGTCAGGAGGGACCGCATATAAAGATGACATAATAGCTCTGTTTCTATTCTGTGTTTGGTTTCTTTGTTGTTATTGCCAGCAAAAATCCCAATAGTTGTGCTTTATGATGTGTGGTCTCTTATCACTTGGAGGGAACTACTCAGTTCACATAGGCCATCAAATAGTCTTCATGCTGTTACCAGTCTCTTCTTTCAAGTAGTTTTTAGAGCAGTCACATTTTGGTTTCTTTCTCTAATTTCTTTTCTTAGCAGCAGAGGCAGAAGCAGGAAAGATTGCCCAACCTTTAGCTCTGGATGCGTTGCAACTATCTGAAAAGATTGCCCAATGTATTAGTCTTGCTTTTCTTCTAAGGAAAGAGAGAAATATGCAAGACTATTTTGGAGATTATTTTTAAATGGGATAATTTGTGGTGTGAATAAAGAACTTAATCTGTCTTTGAAATACTGAACAAAATTCACTAGGATATTACAGAACCTGATTCTGTATTTGTAGCTTTGGGCTGAGAGAATTGTGAAAAGACTAGGATTAAATAGAACTTTTTTTTCCTAACTGTAGAAAGAAAATGCCTGTGCAGTTACTTCTGAGTGTAGCCTTGAAAATCATTCTGAATTCCATTGAATAAACAGTCATAAATTTGTAAACCTATTATACTTCTTCTGAACCAAGATTGTGGCAGTCTCTTGACGTGAGGATTGTGTGTTTTCCAACTCTGTATTAAGAACCTTAGAACAGACACTCTGAGGGGGTGCAGTGGCATGGAATTTCAGAGGTGCAGGATATAATGTGATATTTCTTCCTGTTATTAAGAGTATTTTGGCAAGAGTATACAGGCTGTACAATACGTGCCTTTCAAGACTCTGATAAATTATTAGGTGGATAGTTTAGCCTATTGTTGCCAGTGAGAGCACATATTCAAGGGACTTGTACAGCTAACATATTAATGCCTTAATCCGGCCTGATAGTATAATATAGTTTGACATTTCTTGCATATGTTTTCTATCAGTTTCAAATATTTCTCTTTATTCCACCATGTCATTATAGACAACTAACCAAAATAAAGAGGAGCAGGAGTTTATTCATCCATAAACTATATTTTAAAATGTTCTGCATTTTGTTCCAGTTCTTTGATTGAATAACGCAGTGATCCTGAAATTAAGTGATTACTTCACTCTTCTGGGCTGCAGAATTTTCTTTTAGAAATTTCCTTTGCAGAGTTATCCTGATTGTTGAAGAAACCATGGCTTCTAATTTTGGAAATACTGGTACAGAACATCTAATGTGTGCATGCCTATGCTTGGTGCATGTGAACCCCAAACCTATGTATGTGAATCAGGTGTTTTCACCCCTACTTCTTTGTGTGCATCATGTACAGACTTTTAAAAATGTAGCTTTATCTGAATTGATACTGACTTTGTGAGTTGAAGATGTGTGCATGGGCAGGGAGAAGCAACACTCAGGTAGCAATTTTCAGGAGAAATGTTTCAATAACTAGAATATCATATTTTAGTGCTGATATTTTGTATAAATACACCCCACCTTTGCATAATGGATTATATTTAAAGGCCAAAACTTAGTCATTTATGACCTTCAAAAGAATTCTGTTGGCCAGGTTTTGCCTTTAGGCACAGCCTTGTATAAGCTGTTCGCCTGTATACTGCCCTAGGAGGAGCCCAAAGTTCTTTCCCTGCTCCCCACTAATTTCCAAGTGAGAGTAATCTGCTGTACTATAGCAGTAGCAGATTACTACCTTTTGCTCCCATGCTGCCTGAACTTCCTGGCTATAGTATTGTGGGAGGGATAGCTCAGTGGTTTGAGCATTGGCCTGCTAAATCCAAGGTTATGAGTTTAATCCTTGAGGTGGCCATTTAGGGATCTGGGGCAAAAATCTGTCTAGGAACTGGTCCTGCTTTGAGCAGTGGATTGGACTAGATGATCTCCTAAGGTCCCTTCCAACCTTAATATTATATGAAAACTGTATCACTCCTCACTCACATGTACAGGGGAGGGGGAGCTACCAGGCATGAAGCCCCTTCTCTTTCACTCCATGCCTGGAACTGGGAGGAGGGGAGAACAGGGTATATTGACACATAGGGTTAGGGCAGGATCTGGCCCTAAATCAGTAGGTATGTTTCTCACATTTTCTTGATAATTGGATAATAAGAGTTCCAAAGAAGAGACAGAGAAGCATCCTTTGGGTATGTCTACACTACGAGATTATTCCAATTTTACAGAAACCAGTTTTTAAACAGATTATATAAAGTCGAGTGCACATGGCCACACTAAGCACATTAATTTGGCGGTGTGCGTCCATGTACTGACGCTAGTGTCGATTTCCGGAGGGTTGCACTGTGGGTAGCTATCTCATAGCTATCCCATAGTTTCCGCAGTTTCCCCCGCCCCTTGGAATTCTGGGTTGAGATCCCAGTGCCTGATGGGGCAAAAAACATTGTTGCGGGTGGTTCTTGGTACAGCCTCACCCCTCCCTCCGTGAAAGCAGCAGACAACCGTTTCACGCCTTTTTTCCTGGGTGAACTGTGCAAACGCCATAGCACAGCAAGCGTGGACCCTGCTCAGCTCAAGACCGCAATTGTGGACGTTGTAAACACCTCGCTCATTATTGTGCAGTCTATGCTGAACCAGGACCTGCAAAACCAGGCAAGGAGGAGGCGGCTGAGGCAGCGCGGGGACGAGAGTGATGAGGACATGTACACAGAATTCTCTCAAACCGCAGGCCCTGCGCTTTGGAGATCCTGATGGTAATGGGGCAGGTTGTAGCCATTGAACGCCGATTTTGGGCCCGGGAAACAAGCACAGACTGGTTGGACCACATAGTTTTGCAGGTTTGGGACGATTCCCAGTGGCTGCGAAACTTTTGTATGCGTAAGGGCCCTTTGTGACTTGCTTTCCCCTGCCCTGAAATGCCAGAATACCAAGATGAGAGCAGCCCTCACAGTTGAGAAGCAAGTGGCAATAGCCCTCTGGAAGCTTGCAACACTAGACAGCTACTGGTCAGTTGGGAATCAATTTGGAGTGGGAAAATCTACTGTGGGGGCTGCTGTGATGCAAGTACCCAAAGCAATCATTAAGCTGCTGCTACAAAAGGTAGTGACTGTGGGAAATGTGCAGGTCATAGTGGAAGGCTTTGCTGCAAAGGGATTCCCAAACTGTGGTGGGGCGATAGATGGAACCCATATCCCTATCTTGGCACCGAAGCACCAGGGCACCCACTACATAAACCGCAAGGGGTACTTTTCCATGGTGCTGCAAGCACTGGTGGATCACAAGGGATGTTTCACCAACATCCACGTGGGATGGCCGGGAAGGGTTCATGACGCTCGCGTCTTCAGGAACACTACTCTGTTTAAACGGCTGCAGCAAGGGAATTACTTCCCAGACCAGAAAATAACAGTTGGGGATGTTGAAATGCCTGCAGTTATCCTGGGTGACCCAGCCTACCCCTTGATGCCATGACTCATGAAGCCATACACAGGCAGCCTGGACAGTAGTCAAGAGTTATTCAACTACAGGCTGAGCAAGTGCAGAATAGTGGTAGAATGTGCATTTGGCCTTTTAAAGGCACACTGGCGCACCTTACTGACTCGCTCAGACCTCAGCCAAACCATTGTTACTGCTGCTTGCTGTGTGCTCCACAATCTCTGTGAGAGTAAGGGAGAGACCTTTATGGCGGGGTGGGAGGCTGAGGCAAATCACCTGGCTGCTGATTATGTGCAGCCAGACACCAGGGCGATTAGAAGAGCACACCAGGAAGCGGTGCGCATCAGAGAAGCTTTGAAAACGAGTTTCATCACAGGCCAGGGTACGGTCTGACTGCTGTGTTTGTTTCCCCTTGATGAACCCCCCCACCCCCGATTGACTCATTCCCTGTAAGCAACCCACCTTCCCACTTCAATTATAGCTTGCTTAAGGAAATAAAGTCACTATCGTTTAAAAATCATGTATTCTTTATTAAAAAGTCATTATAAAAAGAGGGAGAGAACTGACAAGGTAGCCCGGGTGTGGTTTGGGAGGAGGATAGGAGGGAAGGAAAAGGCCACTAAAAAAATTTCAAAGTAATGACAGCCTTTTGGTTGGGCTGTTCACGGGGGTGGAGTGGGCGTGTGCACGGAGCCTTCCCCCACGCGTTCTTACACGTCTGGGTGAGGAGGATATGGAACATGGTGAGGGGTGAGGGTGGTTACACAGGGGCTGCAGCAGCACTCTGTGATCCTGCTGCTGTTCCTGAAGCTCCACCAGACGCCGGAGCATGTCAGTTTGATCACGCAGCAGCCCCAGCGTTGCATCCCGCCACCACTGATCTTCCTGCCTACACCTCTGATCTTCCTGCCGCCACCTTTCAGCTCGAGTGTCTCTCCTGTCCTCACATTGGTCCCTCCTGTCCTCACGTTCACTGGCATCTTTCATATAATTTGATACCATGTCGTTCCACTCATTCAGATGAGCTCTTTCATTGTGGGTCACTTCCATGCTTTCCGAGAACATTTCGTCTTGTATCTTTTTTTTCCGCTGCCTTATCTGAGATAGCCTTCGGGATGGAGTAGGGAGGCTTGAAAAATTTGCAGCTGCATGAGGGAGGGAAAAAAGGGAGAGAAGTATTTAAAAAGATACATTTTACAGAACAATGCTTATACTCTTTCACGGTGAACAACACTATTCACCTTACATAGCACTACAAGGGCGCATTTTGCATCTTAATATTGAGTGCCTGCAGCTCTGGCGTTAGAGATCTCACAGACGCAGGTCCAGGCAGCAGAATCCAGCTTGCATGCGTCCATGGTAAGCCGTTATCTTTCTGCTTCTGCAGCCTTCATATACACAGTGCCCTCCTTTCCCAAATACCAAGCAAATCCCATTCAGTGCTGCTTCTTTCCTGTTAACATGCAGCAGCAGAAACCACCACCCCCATCCAATTCTCTGGGATGATCGCTTTACCCCTCCCCCCACCGCGTGGCTGGTATCATGGAAGATCACTGCTAGCCAAATGCGAAAGAGCTCAGCGCCAATCACCCCGCCTCCCCCTGCCTGGTTACCTGCAAGGAAGGATTTCTTTTAAGCAACAGGCAAGCAGCCCAGTAGGAATGGCCATCTCTGTCCCCTTAATTAAATTCCTGAATTTCAACTAGGTTACCATGAACAATATCACTCTCCTGAGGATAAAGCGAGATAAAGAAAGGATATTGCTTGAATGCCAGCAATCACCAGGACCATATGCAGCTAGGCTTTGTCATGCAATGATACCAGATTACTTGCTACATGCATGGTGTGGTCAAGTGTCCTACCACGGAGGACGGAATAAGGCTGCCCTGCCCAGAAACCTTCTGCAAAGGCTTTGGGAGTACCTCCAGGAGAGCTTCATGGAGATGTCCCTGGAGGATTTCCTCTCCATCCCCAGACATGTTAACAAACTTTTCCAATAACTGTACTGGCCGCGAATGCATCCCAAGTCCTCAGGGCAAATTAATCATTAAAAAACACTTGCTTTTAAACCATGTTTTATATTTACAAAGGTACACTCACCAGAGGTCGCTTCCATGGCTTCACTGTCTGGGATAGTGGCTTGGGAGGGCTGGGAGGGTAATTCTGTCTGGGTGAGAAAAAGCTCCTGGCTGTTGGGGAGAATGGAGTGCTGTGTGCTCTCTGCAAGCTCGTCCTCCTCTTCCTCCTCTTCATCTTCCCCGTCCGCAGAATTCTCAGCCATGGCTGAGATTACTACCCCCACCTCAGAATCCACGGACAGGGGTGGGGTAATGGTGGCGGACCCCCTAGAATTGAATGCAGCTCAGTGTAGAAGCGGCATGTTTTCGGTCCTGCCCCGGACCTTCTGTTTGCTTCTTTGGTTTTCTGGTAGGCTTGTCTGAGCTCCTTAACTTTCACATGACACTGTACTGAGTCCCTGGTGTGGCCTCTCTGCATCATAGCCTTGGAAATTTTTTCAAATGTTTTTTATTTCGTCTTTTGGAACGGAGTTCCGTTAGCATGAAATCCTTTCACCATATAGCGATCAGATCCAGTACCTCCCGTGCGGTCCATGCTGGAGCTTTTTTTCAATTCTCAAGAGACTGCATTGTTACCTGTGCTGATGAGCTCTGCGTGGTCACCTGTGCTGGTGAGCTCTCCACGTTGGGCAAACAGGAAATGAAATTCAAAAGTTCGCAGGGATTTTCCTGTCTACCTGGCCAGTGCATCCAAGTTCAGATTGCTTTCCAGAGCGGTCACAATGGTGCACTGTGGGATACAGCCCGGAGGCCTTTACTGTCGATTTGTGGCCACACTAATCCTAATCCGACATGGCAATACTGATTTCAGCGCTGCTCCTCTTATCGCGGAGGAGTACAGAAACCAGTTTAAAGAGCCCTTTATAGTGATATAAAGGGCCTCATTGTGTGGACGGGTGCAGGGTTAAATCGGTTTAACGCTGCTAAATTAGGTTTCAATGCATAGTGTAGACCAGGCCTTAGACACTGTATATTCACAGCATACAAACTTCCACACACAATACAAAGCCAAATGTCTTTTGACCCACACTGTACCCGTAAAAGTGTGGGCCTCCCACCACTGGTTCCATGCTAAGGATGTTACTGGTAAGGCAGAAGAGCTTTGTCAGAGCTGTATGAGGAAGGCTGCCATGGGCTCTATTGCCTCCCACCCTCGTTTTACTTTTGTGATCCCTGAAAAAGAAAAATTAACTAGTTATACGATTTGTAGTTTTAGACATTCCATGACTATTAAATTTATGTAGTATCTTTTGTTAATAGAGAAATGTGCATGAGCATGATAAAACAAACTACAACAAACAGGGCATTCCACATCTAATTGCATGTTTTTGTTTGTTTTCCTGTCTTAGGATAAAGAGGCCCAGAAAGATTTAGAAGCTTTACTTCCAATGCTGCAGCTGTGATGAAAAGCACTTCTAGCTCTTCATGCTGTGATAATATTGTAGAAGAACCATAGAAACTAATCACTCGGAGTCTGATCCAAAGCTCGTTGAAGCTAGTGGAAAGACTACCATTAACTTCAGTCATTTTTGGATCAGGCCCTGTAAGTGGATGGCAATTTGGGTATGAAAATGACGCATTCTATCTTTTTGATTCATAGCTTTATTTTTAACTTTTGGATCTACAGTTTGTTTTAAATTTTTCTTGCTGGAAGTATAGTCTCTCATTATGAAATCCACTGCTGGCAATGGACACCACATAGGCAAGAACGCCAAATGCATTAACTATGTTCTTGGAATGATTAATCAACTAAACTGCAATGCTAGCATAGGATTATATGGAGCAATTTATTTGTTTCTACATTAAATTATGTTTCTACCAATTGATCTATATAAATGTATATGAAGGTACATCATAAACATACGTATGTGTGTGCCTCTGCTTTTATTCACAAGAAATGTATACGACTGATGGAAGTTAAGGAAAAAGGGATAGTCTTAAACTATTTTTACTTTAGCCTATTTTTGATTTTAGATGGAAATGTGAAAACTTTATAAATCATGTTTTAAAGTCATATTTTATGTTACTGGAAAGGAAAATATTAAAAATTTGACCAATGAAATGAAATATTGTGGTTAAATCTGTTAGAATTGTGATACATGAGCCCCACCAGGTAGATGAATCCTGGTCATTTGTCTTTGAATAGTAGCTTGTTGCGGTATTGTCAGTCTGGCTTTGAGAGCCCCTCCCCGCCATGTGTAACATTTGTTGATCTTTCATGTCATTTGTGTAATGTGGCTTATGTATACATATATATAGTAACTGTGACATGCTTCTTCTGCTTAAGCAAACCAAGAGTTTATGGAATAGCAGGAGTCTAAATAATACAGGAAAGGCAGAGAGATTATTTTGTTCAGGATCTGATCCAAAACCCACTGAAGTCATTGAAAAAAACTCCAATTGCCTTTAATGAATTATCATGATCTTAATCTAGATTAAAGTATGTGGCCAGAACAAGAAAATGTTCCCATAAATGAAACATAAATACAGGTGAATATACAAGCAAGAGCAGGTGAATATGTGAGCAAGAGCAAGCATCATTTCAAACAAAGGGCCATATATTCTCCTTTATGTTTAAAACATCCAGGAGAGGAGCACTGACTTCCCTAGTTTCATGCAATGTTGTTGCAGCCATGTTGGTCCAAGGATATTGGAGAGAGAAGGTGGGTGAGGTAACATCTTTTATTGGACCAACTTCTGTTGGTGAAAGACTGAAGGAGAGCTCTGTGTATTTCAAAGGCTTGTCTCTTTCACCAACAGAAGTTGGTCCAGTAAAAGATATTACCTCACCCACCTTGGTTGCCTAGTTTCATCACCTTTAGGGAGCTATTGATTGACTTCATTAACCTCTTGGAACCTTTAGACAGTGCAGAAGAGACAGAGCCACTACGAGTCTATAGCTGTGACCTCTGCTTATCATGCTGACTAGTATTATTGTTTTCTTGTGCTCTCCCAATCTGTTTGGATCGCTGTCTCTTTTCTTATGCTTAGATTGTAAGCTCTTTGGGGCAAGGATTTTTTTGTTCTGTGTTGTACAGGGCCGAGTTCAGTGCTTTACTGCAATAAAAGTAATAGTCTCAGATATTGCTTGCTGATCTCCATCCTAGTCATGGATCAGGGTTACCTTGCAATAGGCACTGTACATTCATATAGTAAGAGACAGTCCCTGCCTCGAAGAGCTTACAGCCTCAGTAATATTTTGTAATATTAATTTGGTAGTTCATATGTCATATCAACAGTAAGTATGTCATAATGAAAATTTTACATTTAGAGAGCTACCATCTTTCATTCTGCAGAATCCCAAAGTTCTTTACAGAGCTTCACTAAATTCACTAAACTACCACCTCTCAAAGCAATGTAGAAGCTGTTCAAAAGCATTAGGTGACAAAATAGTTTAGTAAAAGTGAAAACTTTTATAGCCAATTGAATATATTTTTTAAAACTCTTGTAATATTAAAAATGTCACCAAAAACATGGACAGGAAGCTACCAGAGAAATGTAGGTAGAATGGTTTTACTATCTATCTGCCAAGTTCTGTCTCTGTATAGATCTTTGCATTTTTTACTTCTGCCCCTCACCATTGTATCTGAACATCCTCCATGTAAAGTTGTTGGAACCAGTGAAGTCCCTTGGAATGTCAGGGAGTTTTGGGGATTTACCTACAAAGGAATGTATGTGGTCCTGTGATTTTTAATGGGCACAAGAAGTCACAACCTACACTTGAATTCTTATCCAAAACACAGCAACTCCTGGGTACAGTGACCACCAGTGATCCTTGTTTTCCGTGATATAACCCCCCAAAATTCTCCACTAAAACACACAAATGCATGTTTTTTTGTGTTTAAAATGAAAACTGACAGCCAGAGCCCCACCGCCTGGGGTTGACAGCCAGAGCCGAGCTGCCCAAGGCTGAAGTTTCAATTTCCCCTGTTTTGGTGTATGCACTAGTGGCCTGGTACATGATGATGATTTTTGTCACAAAATGTAAAAACTAAAGATTTTCTGTAAAAATGCAAATTCTATGCAGATTCCAGCCTGGCGCCGCTTACCTTGAGTGGCTCCAAGGTGGCAGTGGTGCTAAGGCAGGCTCCCTGCCTGCCCTAGGCCTGCGCTGCACCACAGTTCTCCGTTCCTGGCCAATGGGACCTGCGGGGGTGTGGGGTGTGCCTGCAGGCGAGGACAGCACGTGAAGCCCTCTGTGCCCTTCCTCCCAATACCCCAGGGGCCGCAGGGATGTGATGCTGGCCACTTCTGGGAGCAGTGCAGGGTTAAAAATCCCACGGGCTGGATTTGGCCTACAGGCTGTAGTTTTCCCATCCATGAGCTAAATTATTGATAAAGATATTGAACGGAATCGGACCCAGAACCGATCCCTGTGGGACCCCACTCATTATGCCCTTCCAGCATGACTGTGAACTACTGATAACTACTCTCTGGGAATGATTTTCCAACCAGTTATGCAACCACCTTATAGTAGATCCATCTAGGTTGTATTTCCCTAGTTTGTTTATAAGACGGTCATGCAAGACAGTATCAAAAGCCTTACTAAAGTCAAGATATACCACATCTAGCGCTTCCCCCCATCCACAAGGCTTGTTATCCTGTCAAAGAAAGGCATCAGGTTGGTTTGACGCAATTTGTTCTTGACAAATCCATGCTGACTGTTACTTATCACCTTATTATCTTCTAGGTGTTTGCAAATTGATTGCTTAATTATTTGCTCCATTATCTTTCTGGGTACAGAGGTTAAGCTGACTAGTCTGTAATTCCCCAGGTTGTCCTTATTTCCCTTTTTAAAGATGGGCACTATATTTGCCTTTTTCCAGGATGCTCCACTTCAGGTACATGTATGCTTCTCGAGCCCTTGATCAGAGATTTTTAGCTAGCAGTGCCCATTTGGCCCACATATGCTCTCTATGCCTCCTTGTGGCAGACAGCAAGGCTATATAGGGGCATGTGAGTGAACCACCCTCAGTTCTTTCTCTGCTTCTTCAGCCCAAGACAGAACACTAGTGTGTCTGCCTATTCATATCCTAATGAACAGGTGTAAGGGGGCTCTCATTTCTGCCCAAAGACTTTCAAAATGGATATTGGGTCGAGTCTGCAGGTGCTCAGCCCACTCGCTGGGAGTGAGAGGACATTTAACCAGATCACAAGTGCCAGCTACGGCTTTTTTGAAGAATACCTTGGTATCTGAGATATGCAGTGCCACTACCAGGTCTTCAGTCCATCATTTTCAAAGCATTACACCCTGTTCTGTGCCATCAGATCTGATGTGGTACTTAGCTCTGCAGTACTATCTTCAGTTCTGGATCCTGTTCTGAAGCTCCTTTCTCCTTCTGGGGATACTGTTTGGAAATCACCTGAAGTGGAGCATCGCTAGGGGCACTACTTGAAGAAAAAGGAAATGTTACTCACCCTGTACAGAAACTATAGTTTTTCAAGATGTTCCCCCTTATGGGTGATCCACTACCCATCCCCTACTCCCCTCTGCTTCAGTCATTCCCTAGGGGATGACTGAGAAGAAAAGGAACTGAGGGTGGTTCACCCACACTCCCGTATATAGCCTTGGTCTTGATGTCTGCCACTAGGAGGCATAGGGCACATGTGTGGGCCGAACGAACACTGCTAGCTAGAAATTTCTGATCAAGGGCTCAAGAGGTGCATGTGCACCTGAAGTGGAGCATCCATAAGAGGGCACATCTCGTAGAACTGCGGTTACTGCACAGGGTAATGTATCCTTTTCAATGCTCAGGAGTCAAATAAGGGACAGGATAGTAAAGTTGGTACAAGTTGTCCAATAACTGGTTTCCCAAACTTAGGAACTCAGATGTTCATTTTTTTCATCTTGCAAATGCTGGAGAGGATCTTCTGGGAGAAATAAGTCTTCTGTAAGACAAGATTGTCTCTTGATATCTGGGGTGGGTAATTTCCAAAACACTGGGTCAAATCATATAATGCCTCTCCTTCGGTTCACAATATAAAGAAATGTATTAAGTTTTAAAGCAATACCTAAGGTTATCAGCTCTTCAAAATAAAAAACCAGGATACTTTTGTAGTAACATTTTTAGTATGACAAAATATTCATATAGTGGTTAATGACATTACCCAGTGGGTTAGATCACTTACCTGAGAGGTGGCAGAGCCTAATCCCTTATCCTTATTAGGCAGAGGGAGGTACTTGAACTTGGGGTCTCCAGCTCATAGGTGAGTTGCACTAGCCACTAGGCTAAAACAGATGTCAGCCTCAGCCTCTTCTTCCTACCCCGGTTTTGTAGCAGTAGATGCCTTTCTGTTTCAATCTGAATTTCTTTTTGTTCTGGATAAATTGATTTTTAAAACTGTGCAAATGAGAATGGAAATCTTTTTAGCACGCGCACAGGCATTGTAGCCAACACTGTCAAATGTGGGTGCCTAAAGTTATCCCCTTAAGTCCATATCTGAATCCTGATGTAAACCCTGTGTCCTGCAGCACTAGAGCAGGGGTGGGCAAACTTTTTGGCCTGAAACTATATGGAGATTGGGTGTCGTATATTAAATTGCTCCCCATAGGAACGTGCTACTTATGGTGGACTACTTATAGCTGCCAGTCCTGTGCTCCGAATGGCTTGATAAGGGGATGGGGAGGGTGGGGGTTGGAAAGGGGACAGGGCGTCCCAGGGGGCAGTCGGGACAGGAAGCGGTTGGACGGTGTGGAGGTTCGGGGGTGGTGGTCAGGGGATGGGGAATGGGGGCGGTTGGATAGGTATGGGAGTCCTGAGGGGCATGTCGGGGGGCGGGAGTGCAGATAGGGATCAGGGCAGTTGGGACAGGGGAGGTTGGATAGGGAGTGGAGTTCTGGGGGGCAGTTGGGGTAGGGGGTCCTGGGAGGGGGCAGTAAGGGGACCAGGAGCAGGAGGGGTTGGGTGGGGAGGGGGGCAGTCAGGGGGCAGGAAGTGGGAGGGGGCAGGGGCTAAGCTGTTTGGGGAGGCACAGGCTTCCCTACACAGGTGTAGTGTATTAAATTGCTCCCCACAGGAATGTGCTTCTAACAGTGTACGCTACTACTCTGGGCTGCCAGTCCTAGTGCTCCATAAGTAGCACATTCCTATGGGGAGCAATTTAATACACTACACCTGGTGGCTCTCACAGCCATGCTACCTGGCAGGAGCTCGCAGCCCCACCACCCAGAGCACTGGCAGCACAGCTAGCTGAGTCTGTGGGGGAGAGGCTGGGGGCAGCTCAAGGGCTGGGCAGGATGGTCCCACGGGTGGTAGTTTGCCCACCTCTGCACTAGAGAGCTGGGAGCTTGCTATTAGCATCTGTTGGTGAAATGGGAGAAGAGCAGCCCAGAGCTGCTTGAGAACTCATGGACATGGACAGAAGCTTTGTAGGTGAGAGAGCTCTGCTAGGCTAGCATTTGTTGGTGAATAAGAGGGAATGACTAACCTTCACCACACTGATGCCCAATTGGGTAGGGGAGCTTTGAGAGAAAGAGAGAGAGAGAAAAGGGTTGCATCCTCTGAGGGGAGGGTTTCTCCTGGTAAGGATTCTGTTAAGGGCCCTGTGTTCTGTAGAGACCTCTCTAAACACCTGAGACAGCTACAAAACAGTGACTAGTGCACAGCTGAGACAGTGGATGGATATTCTAGAACTGAGGTCACGTTGAGGTAGTAGATAGTGCATAGTTGAGGTGGCTTGGGCTGAAATTGCAGAGAGCAGCAGCCTGCTTGAGGGACTTCCTATACAGCAATCAAAGCTGACCTCACTCCAGCTGGGTCAGGTGGTAAAGCCCCTGGAGCAGCACTGACCTGCCAGAATGCTTGGATACCAAAAATCCAGGACAACAAACTGTGAGTAGGAGAGCTGGGGAGGAGGAAATGGGTAGAATGTATAAGCCACTTCCAAGTGCAAGTGGAGATCTGAGGCTGGGAATACTGTTAAAACAGCCTAAGGGGGTGGGAATCTTGCCTAACAGATCTTGTTTGCTGCCTCTCCCAAGTTCCTTCAGTTGTTCACCTCTTCCTTCCCTATCAAGTTCTCTATTTTAAACCCCTGCAGTATTGCTTATCAAGGGCACCCAGGGTGATTGTAAGTAGTTGCCTGGGTTTCTGGGTGGGGGTTCAAGCTGGAGATGTTTGTTTTCAGAACGAATCTCCAGAAAATTGAACCTGGCCCTTTTTGCTGTTGACAGCAGTTGGAACATGTGTTACCCTTAAGTAGTTAATTGTTTTTAATTTTTTTTAAGGGGCTAACAGAGGAATATGGAAGCTGTCAGTAGGGATGTTACCCATAGGCATGATAAGGGATTTCATAAAATAAATACTATGTCCTGAAAAGGAGGACTTCAAGGCCCCAATTCTGCAATTTAGTTCCATGCAAGAAGACACATGCTTGTGTGGAGCCCATTGACTTCAGATAGGTCCCAGTGGCATTTTCAGGGGGCACAAGAGCCTATCTGTGTTGAATCAGTTACAGCACTGGGGCCCTAGTTAATGAAATGAGCCATTTCAGATGTGGATGATTTGCTCTCTCTCTTTGCATAGCCTTCATGTATATATGAGGTGATAAGCGGTATAACAGAATGAAGCATTTGAAAAAATGTTGCATATAATTAAAAATGTTCAGCACTTTAATTTTTAGCAGAATTTCATGTACACTAAAAGTCTTCTAAAATATAGCACAAGGAGAAGACCTTTCATAGTATAAATATGTTTGCCACTTATTGCTGCCTTCTCTGAAAACAGTTAATTAACATTAAACAAATATTTGTGCCTTGAGCTCCAGAATGCTAATGTGACTATTTTACAGTTTTTATAATATTTCTGTGTGGGATTTGTTTATTTGTGTTGTCTTATTTAATCTCTTATACTTCTGTTTACTCTGGTTAATTATAATCTTCACTAATAGACCTTTATAAACTACTGTACCATTGCAGGTCAGATCCTCAGCTGATGGAAATCAGTACAGCTCCTCCTTGTAGCTCTATTAACAATTGAGCTATGACAATTTAGACTGGGGGAGGAGGGTCTGGCCCATTGACCTCAATTAAGCTATGCTAATTTATACCAGCTGAGGATCTGGTTTGCAGTTCTAAGAGAAAACTATTCTATGAGAAGCTTTGAAACAGATGCTAAATCTGCTGAAGTATTTTACAAAAATCGAGAGTAGTAGAAATTTGTTGAGTGAGGGAATATTTCTCCTGATGAACAGTGTGTCATTGAACAATAGCATACAGTGAGGTCTTATTTATGTTGTGTGTTTGAGTTTTATTGGATAAAAATCAAGGGCCTAAATGACTTCATTGAAATCAGTGTAACTCCATTGGCTTCTGTGAAAATATTTCTGATTCACACTGGTGTAAATCAGATCAGATTCAAGTCCTTAATCTCTGCTTTACCTCTAAATACTGAAATGAATGCATAAATATGAAAAATGGATGAGGACTACACTTTTCACTTAACACCATTGAACAGTGGAATTGTGATAAGTTTGACTTGTGCAGTAGCTCATCTTATAGTTAGACAAACATTATTTGGCCCTCTTATGTTTAGAGGTTTGTGAACCCACCTAATGTGTAAAGTGTTTTCCCAAGAGACAGGCAATGATAGGGCATCATGTAGGCCATGTGCAGTGTTGGGTAGGGAGAAAGTTAAAACCACCCTATAAAAAGGGAAGAAATGGCAGCTGACTGCCTTAAGTTCAGCTGACTGTAATAGAACTCAGCTGTGGGGTCCACATGGAGATAATTACTCTATCAGAGGAAGATTTGAGCTGGTTGTGGGCTTTCTGTTAGAGAAGGAGAAGGTGCTAGCTAATAGTCTCAAAATACACACTGATTTTGCTATAGGCCAGTCAGTTTCTGTCACTGGCCATTCCTCCCCTTTTATTTATTTATTTATTTATTTGCAGGGAAGGACAGAAGAAGGGTAAATGTTGTTACAAATCAATGTATTAGTCTTCCTCTGCTAGGGACCTGAGTTCAGATCCTAATCTGAGTGCAAAAAAGGAAAAAAAAAATTTTTCCAAAGCCCACTAAAGTCAATGTGAAGACTGTCATCGACTTCAGTGGACTTTGGATCAATTTTCTAGTTCTTAGCAGGTGTATCCATAATGCATATCACTAAACCACCACACAATTCATCATGATTATAAAAAGTCCCTACTTAAAGGGGGCCTGGAAGTTGCACAGCAAATGTACTGTAGTGGAGGATTGAGCTGCTGTAGGAGAGGTGCATGAGGAAAGCTTACTCAGCACTTTCCCATTCATATGCCTGGCTTCCTTCATCTTCTTGAGCTCTGAATTCACTCTCAAATCATTTTTTAAAAGAAAATGGTTACAAAAAATATAGTGCAGAGGGTATGGATCCAAAACCAATTGATGACCCTGAAGCATAGAAAAAGGCTAAAACATCTGTCCTCCAGAATGTCCTTTTGGAATTCTTAATTTATACTCTTTGGAAGGATAAGGTGGCTTGAAAAAAAGTATTTTCTACTCTTGAGAAATTCCAATGCCTCTTGAATATTCCCATCTTGCATACAAGGCATTAGATACAAGCACTTTAAAATGCCAGTGTCTTTCCTTAATTTTGGTTCCATTTTTTTTTGCTGAGTTCCCTTCCTTGCAGGAAATTATTTCTAGTTGCTTAAACATGGCTGCTATGCATTAGGAATTGCAGCCTAGGTAGGAGTCTGATAAAATTGCAATCTGTGCTTTCAGGGCAGTGCAGAGTCCCTCACTACTTCCCTAGTGGTGCATGGCTCTCAGGAAGGGAGCAGGTGAAACCTCTAGAGAGCAGATGCCTCTAATCCCTACCACATGCTAGCCAGCAGACCAGGCTAGCAGCGGGGAGTATTCCAAACCTTGTGAAGGGGTGTAGCATTGTGCAAGCTTCCTCTGTGCATTGGAGAGCTCTGGGAAGCAGTCTTCTAGTGTTCCTCTGCCTGCCTTCAGGCAGTGTGGCTCTGCCAGAAAAATTTCCTAAATCAAAAGCCAGGCTGTAGTATCTGCCCAGTATAGGATGACTAGAATGTGCATCTGTATCCCTCTTCCCCTCTAAGGAGCTAATAATCTCAAGATTGTAATCAACCACCACTTCGTTCCAGCTTTCTTGCCAAACCAAATGGTATTTTCAGTTGAGTTTCAAGTAAGAAAGAGCCAAAATATAACCTTAAACCAATGAGTTTAGAGCCAGGATTTTAAGGGTTGTTAAGTGATTTTGCACCAAGCAGACGGGCAGGCCATTCAACACTAACTGCAAGCCTGTCAATAGGTTTGTCCTGAGACAGATGAGCCTGTGCCCAGAAAGAAATATGTCCATAAAAAATCAAATCCTGGGCAAAACTGTGTAAAACTTGATGGTTTTAGTTTGCAGGATTTCTGGCAATCGCCTGTATGTTGTTGTCTGTTTGCATCATTCCCACCCCCTGAAGTTTGGCTTTGACTTTTCCCTGGTTCCCCTGACACACTAAACAGTCAGAAAACACAGAAGTGAAGAGTCTTAAAGTAAAATTTGCTCTCCTGCAGCCACATGCAGAGTAGTTTTGATTACTAGTTAGGCTACTTAATTTATATCGTATTTAATAAATACAGCATGGGCAATGCAGTGGATGAGGTGCTGCACTAACTGATGTAGTTTCTGTATCAGTTTGGATCCTTAATCTTGGTTGGATTAATTAGGGATATTTTGATCAGAAGCTGTTTGACCTGGAGTCATGTCATCTTTCTCCTCCTCCTCCCTCCTCCTCCCCCCGCCTTGCCCCAGTGACCTGTCAGGTAGTGTTTTCATACTTTGTTACCCAGAGTACCACAGTGCATTTTTCTATGGGAGATGTATTAAGTACTTTTTAAGTACTCCCCTTTAGAGTCTTTGCTACAGGCCAGCAAAAGCCAGCTGGTGTTTTGGAACACCCCAGAGTGCAAAGCAATTATAAGGAGGCAGTCACGAGATTGAGCCAAATAATTTGGGGTGGAGAGCTACATGGCCGTGGCCATGGCCAAGCCCCGCACTGAGGTATCCTAGTCTGTGGCTGGCCAGCCCACCCTAGCTCATGATTTTTATTCAGAGATGGTACAAATTTAAAGACAACCCCTTTCTTCCCAACAAAATCCATTCTTGCAGGATGTGGGGCATGAGAATAGGATATATAATTTTGTGACCACTCTCTGAATGCAGACTGGCTTTATTCTAAGTGATATAAAGGTAACTTAACCACAAACTAACAATCTCTCCCCTCTCTGCCTTTCCCAAGAAGATATAGTGAAACTGTAGCAGTCTAAGAAATCAGACAAGGCAACTTGAAAGAACAGGCTTCCCCCTCAAGATTCCAAGTGCTGAGTGGTTTCTGCATAACCTTGTTCATGGTATTTCAGCCCAAACCAGGAAGTACAGAGGCACTTGAAAGGTTTAAGACAAGAAAGATTAAGGAAAGTTAATCCAAACATGCCAACCTCCTATTCACTCAACCCTTCTATAATATGAGTGAACAGTGTAACACTGTTGCAAAAAAGGCAAATATTCTGGGATGTGTAATTAGCAGGAGTGTTGTAAGCAAGACACAAGAAGTAATTTGCCTGCTACTCTGTGCTGATTAGGCCTCAACTGGAGTATTGTGTTCAGTTCTGGGCTCCACATTTCAGAAAAGATGTGGACAAAGTAGAGAGAGTCCAGAGAAGAGCAACAAAAATGATTAAAAATCTAGAAAACATGACCTATGAGGGAAGATTGAAAAACCTGGGTTTGTTTAATCTGGTGAAAAGAAGATTGAGAATGGACATAACCATTTTCAAGTGCATAAAAGGTTACAAGGAGGAGGGAGAAAAATTGTTCTCCCTAATCTCTGAGGATAGGACAAGATGCAATAGGCTTGTATGCAGTAAGGGAGATTTAGGTTGGACATGAGGAAAAACTTCTGAACTGTCAGGATGGTTAAGCACTGGAATAAATTGCCCAGGGAAGTTGTGAAATCTCCATCATTGTAGATTTTTAAGAGCAGGTTGGACAAACACCTGTCAGGAATGGTTTAACTAATACTTAGTCCTGCCATGAGTGTAGGGCACTGGACTAGAAGACCTCTCAAGGTCCCTTCCAGTCCTTCATTTTATGATTGTAAGCTGTTTCCCCTGTGGTTAGCAAGAGAAACTAAGGCTGCACTACAAGATCAATATTTTCTTCACAGTGCAAACCATCACATTGCCAAATACACTTCTACCCAGATATAATGCTATCCTCGGGAGCCAAAAAAATCTTACCACGTTATATTGAACATGCTTTGATCCACCGGAGTGTGAAGCCCCCCCTCTTGGAAGCACTGCTTTACTGCGTTATAGCTGAATTTGTGTTATATTGGGTCACGTTATATTGGGGTAGAAGTGTACTATTTCTTTGCCTGTCACCATCTGAAACTAGAAATGTCTCATTCATTAGACATTTGGTGAAAATTTAATTTTCATTAAGGCCCTGATCCAAAGATCACTGAAGCCATGGAAAAGACTCCCATTGTCTTGAGTGGGTTTTGGATCATTTCCATTTATTTATTACCTGCCTTGGACAGTTAATCATTTTGTTTAATTGAAGTATGTGTCCTTTTTAATTATCCATCAAAGAGTATTTTGGCAGTTATAGCAACAAGAAAATAGAAAAGCACTGAGAGAACAATATCTTTATGGCCCAATTCAGGAAAGCACTCCATTTTCAGGAAGTCAAGAGGACTGAAGCATGTCAGTCCTGAATCAGGGCTTTGGTTTTTTGCTCCTGTTTTGTCCCGAAGTCTTGTTTCCCTACTGACAGTCTAGTTCAAATGATGGGTTCTTTTGGCTTGAGCCTCCTTTGCCTGATGACTATAAGATTTATGGAGAGGCAAAAGCAGCTCAGTGAACAGTTTTATTTCTGCCCACTTTGTTTCATTTCCTGTTACATCTGGGACAAGGTGGCAGACCTTACTAAAGACATGGTCCAAAGTCTACTGAAATCACTGGAGGTCTTTTAATTGACTTCTATAGATTTTGGATTAGGCGCCAGCAGAGTGGAAATAAAAATAGATATGATGGAGGAAAGCCCTGTGAAATTACTCACCCATTCATTCATGGAGAGTAACTTTTTAAATGAGTGAGTAGTATTTTTCATTCATTATTTCATAATCATCATGGTAAAAGGTGGGTTGTATGTATGGGTTTCTTTTCCTATTTTGTGAGGTGGCTTTAATCCATTCAACATATATATTTTAAAAAACCCATTAACTACCAGAACAAGACGTTCACTGCACATATTTCTTGGGGAGACGATGAGAGAACAAACAACACTTGATAGATGTTAAATCAAGTTGCTTAATGCACAAGTGGAAGGTGCTCAGAGACTATGGTGATGAGTGCAGTATAAGACTGACTATAGAATGGACTAGACATCATGAATCCCTCTAGGGACTTTGCTATTGATTTTCTGTGGAAGGCACTCAGATACCACAGTGATGGACATCCCATATAAAATTCTAAGGTGGAGAAACAGATTAGGAATCCAAATGCAAATTAGAAAAACTACTGAGCTAAATAAAAACTGAACTGAATGCACCTGGCAGAGAGTACCTAGGCTTCCCTTCCATCCCCCAGCAGGCTGGTAAGTAAGGACAGACTCACACAATGAAGCACAAATCAGAACGCTTTCTCATTGGCTGAATTTACTCTGAGGGCATAGTGCAGTTTGTAGCAGCTTCTGAAAGCTGCAGTTTCCAAATTAACCCGTTCATGGGCATCACGTACACCACAAAATTGACCTAATATATGTACCTGGGATGGGGGGAAATAGTGGACTCCTGAGGTTTTGCCTGCCCATAATCTCAGAAGCAATAAAAAAGAGAGTTGAAAAATCCCTCCAATTTTATCACAGTATGTCTCCAGAAATTAACTGTGAAGTATTTTTGCTACTCCATCCAAATGTTTGCACTGAAAGCGGTTTTTGAGACTTTCTATCTGTGCCTTTTGCCATATTTCCCCCCATGTTAATGTGCAGTGAAGCATGTCTGAGAGCTAGATTTAAAAAAAAAAAAAAATGAAATCCAGTACTAGAGTGGTTTTTCTAGAAGCAACAAACACATGAAAGCACCTAGTTCTACCCCAGCATGGGTAACTATTTAGCTATTCTGATAGTATTGATAGTAGAGAGAAATGAAAATATAGAAAGATGTTGTGAGGGAAACAGTGATAGTGTGCTGCCTGTGCAGCTGCTGAGCAGTTAGGTATGCTGTTCTCTGCCTGACATTTTTTTACTACTAAACGATAAAACATTTTGTTAACCCTGTGCATACTGCAGTTGCTGAACTCTTTAGTATTCACATTATGAAGTCAGGAAAGCTAACATAAAATTATCCGTGTACACCTCTACCCCGATATAACGCTGTCCTTGGGAGCCAAAAATTCTTACTGCGTTATAGGTGAAACTGTGTTATATCAAACTTGCTTTGATCCGCTGGAATGTGCAGCCATGGTTTCCTGACATGATGGTGGACATAGCTTGGTCTGGTCTACACTGAACCATGTTACAAATCTCATCAGCTAATATGCTTGTTGACCCCAATCCCAGGGAAGGATGGGCGTGTGGGTTTAGGGTGCTCACTGGGGACTGGTGAAACCTGGTTTTGATTCCTTGCTCTGCCAAACTTTCTATGTGTGACTTGGGCTGTGATCCAGAAACATTCTTAGGTGCCCAAGTCCCATTTTTAGGCATCACTGTGATACACAAAATGCCCACTTGGCAGCTTCCTGACCCTACAGGTGCCTAAATTCACTCAGCACTTACATTTTTTCAGTAAAAATTCCCTAGGCTCCTATGTGGCTGTCTCTGGGGATGCACACTGCTTCTTCTCTCTGGGCACCTATCTGCCATCTAAGCCCCAGAGTGATGCACAGGCCAGAGAAGAAAGGCCTTTGGCCACCTGAGTTGTGTGTGGGGAGTTGGGGATGAGCAGAAATCTGGTAAGTATGCTCAGAGACCACTTACTAGATGAGGCCCCTCAGGTGAGTGCACACAAACTGGGGAGAGGGGAGGTGGATGGAGAGGAAGCAGCTCTCTCATAACATCTAGCCTCATGGATCGGTACTGACCCAGAATGTGGGAGACCCCCAGTTCAAGTCCCCCCCCCTACTCTGGGGAAAAAGGAATTTGAACAGAGATTGGTCACCCCTCAGATCACTATCCTAACCACAAGGCTATGGAGTCCATTCTAACTTTCTCTGTCACAATTAATATTAACTATTTTGTATAATTGAAGTGGAACAACTTCAGTCGGAGAGATTGAGGGAGACCCACCTCAGAATATTCCATAGCTTAGTTAAAAAGAAACAACTAACTATACCAGTTGCACGTGTCTCTTTCTGTGCAAATACTCAAATGTAGTTAGCAATGTTGCTGCTGCCCATTTGTGGAGATTATGTAGGGTTTTGGTGGTGGTTTTCAATTTTAATGTAATGGTTAAGGGTGAAACCTTCAGAAATGCCAAAGAAGCATGAAAATCAGCATGTGCTCCTAAGTCACTTAGCTGCTTTTGAAAGTCCCTCTTTAATGTTATAACATATGAAAACCTTAGTACGTATTGGCCCACTCATCTACTAACAGTATTATTTCTGTTTCAACTCTTTCCCATATACTAGAAACAGATGACTCTCGTTGTGCTAGGTTCTTATTCTGGGTGTTGAGAGTTCTGTCCTTTTAATGTAACATGTTTTCAGTTCCCCATCAGGTTGGGGAAATCAGTTGTGAATTGCCTTGGCCAAAAGTAAATTGAATGTTTTCCATTCACTGTCACCTGAGTAGCTACCTGATTAGAACCCTTTAGCTATAAAGGTTTAGAAATAAAGTGGAGCCATCACTGAATAACTTAAATCTGTATGTAATCTATTGCATGTGAACAAAGAGACCAGAGAAGATACCTGCTAATGTAATTCTTACAAGCTCATCAGTGGAGTGTGACATGGAACAGAAAATGTGCCTCCTAAATTGGTGTGAGTTTCATAAAAAGATGGAAAAATGCACTTTTTCCTGTGTGGTTTAAAAGAAAAAAGAATTAATAAAGTTGTTGGGTTTTTTTAAAAAAACCCATGTAGACAAATAAGTGGTCTGTGACTCAAAAACAGGCGCAGTCAGAAAAAATGTTTCCAGCTGTGGCATATAAAGCATGTGAATATTCTTAACATCTACCCCCACAAAGCAAACAGCAAGATCTTCTAGTTCCACGAGACATTAGTAATGTACAAACCACCAAAGTACAAATTGATGCTGTTGTTGACTGTGGCAAATCCTTACTGTTGTGCCTGGCCTGGGCACAGGGTAGATGTGTATGGAGAGGTGAGGAATCCCCCTCATCAGAGCCCCTTAGTCAACTCTGCTATACACTGGTGGGACTCCCTGACATCCCAACATCAACCCCTTCCTGTACCTTAGTTGCTCTTTGCAAGGGATCCCCAGAGAATGGGTCTTTTCTTCACACAAGGGCTGCAAACCCCTTGCATGACCCATTCAAATTGGACCTCCCCTTCCACAACAGAACAGCTCTTGCTAACAGTGGCAAGATTTGTCTGTACTCAGACCATCTCCAGTGTTGACAGTGTGTTAAAATGGCTTTTTACTTGGAACTGAACTCCTTGGCTCTGGTAGCATTTGGGAGGCAATAGGCCCAGAGCCCCTCTACCACGTTCACAGCATCACTTTTCTGAGGAGAGTTGTGCTTTCACAGCTAAATAAGATAAGCAACCCATGGATTCTTATGTCCCAACACATGTGGTCAGTACTGAATTAAAGCAACTCAAAGCCCAAAGAACAGCATAACGGGGCTCTTAATGGCACCAACCCTGCAGCCTTGCTCACATGCTCTTGGAGAGTAGAAATGGGGTCCCCTTCCATGCAGGTATTGGCATAAGACCCCTGAGGAGCAGCATTAAGGGTGGTAGCATGGATCCACTCTCTGCCTCTTTCCCCACCCACTAAGAAGCAGAGGCTGCAGCAGGAGACACCCTCATTACTTACCTGAGCAGTTGGCATGTACTTCATCTTTGGTGAGATAGTTTTACAACGTTTACATTTAGCAATGGAAATGGTAAATCAATAAACCACGCTCTTAAATACAAGAGAAACTGCACTGTACCTTATGAACCTTCTAAAATACTTAGGGTGAATGCATTTCCTAGGGTATAATGTATAAAATTGGTTGCATCAGTTATCTATAGATATATGTGAATATGTACAAGCATCAGGAAGGGTATAAGGAAAAGACTCTGTCTTCTGACACAAGTCATTGGGTACTGGTCTTATTAAAACATCATGAAGCTTAGTTTGGGGTTTTGTAGATCTTCATTTTACTGTGGTTTAAGACAATTCTTTTGAGCATGTGATTTTAGTCGTGAGCAGCAAGTGATGAAGGCAAGGAAGAGATCAATAGAGACAGGGCTGGCTCTAGGTACCATCGCTCCAAGCATGCATTTGGGGCGGCACTCTGGCTTATTTATTTATTTATTTTTTTGCTTAGGGTGCAAAAAGCCCTGAGTGGAGGTGAGCTGTGGGGGGTGTGGGGAGGGCCACAGGAAGTAACCCTGGGGTGGGAGCAGAGGAACTGCTTCCCCCCCCCCAGCTCACCACGTCCCCAAGCACGCTGCTGCTCTGCTTCTCCCCCTACCTGGGAGGGAGGGCTAGGAGGGGAAATGCGGCATGCCCGGGGGAGGAGGCGGGGCTGGGGATATGGGGAAGGGATTGGAATGGGGCGGGGAAGGGGAGGAGTTGGGGTGGGGCTGGAGGGGGCATGGGAAATTTTTTTTGCGCAAAAAACTTGGAGCTCACCCTGAAATAGAGATGAGCAAGGGAGCAGAATTTAATTTCTAATTGCATTTTTCTTATTTTATTTGTTTTTGTCTGAATTGCTCCTGCTCATATTTGAAGTATATCTTCATATATTTAATGGATACCCACATTCAAATTATACAGCAAGAAAAGGATTTTAAAAAACCCTGCAAATGTTGATCAGTCAAACAAATGTTTACTTTGTAGTCAGAAGGTAAAAAGACAAATTCCAGAGCAATACACGTTTAGCATATTTACACAACGGATACACAGAAACACACATGTTCATGGTAATAGTATTAAAGTAACTTCTTTTGGAATGACAGGGAGGAAAACTTAAACGTTGAAATATCACAGTTCAGTATTCAACCAAATGATTGAGTTCATGTGCCAAACCAGCACTGGGTAATCAAGTCCTGGTTTCAATCCTTATTTGAAACAGAAGGGCTATTCTGCTTAGTGTCAGTGTGGTAAGAATTCTGACAGTGAAGCTAAATGCCTACAGTTCTCTGTTTCTCAAAGGGGAATTGTCATCATTCAAAATAGTAATAGTGCTAAAACTGATTAAAAGATGAGGGAACTTTCACTGTTGGAGACATGTTCACACCTAAAGATTCCTCCATTTGTTAGGTCCTTTGCTCCTGATGACACTTGTCTTGCCCTCAGGATCAGGAAAGCTCTTGGTTCCCCATGTCAAGTGGTGAATTTTTCTCTTGATTGTGCTGGGATTGCTTTTTAGGGGAGATTAGACAGTGCATAAGGTTCTCATTAGTTGAGAAAACGGAACCATCTGTGGAAGTCATGAATGACTTGCTAGGACAATGCAGGAGCAGAAAAGCCTCTGATGGATCATTCTGGGCCAAGAGATCCCCTGCATTACTCAGAAGGAGCAAATGTGCATGAAATCTGGTCTGACATACCAGAAGAAGGACAATGGTGGCTATGTTACATGGCCTTAACCTCTTCCTACACCAGTGGATGCTTCTCCAGGGAACAACATGGGTTTGGGGTACATCAAGCAGCCACTCAATATGGTATTGTTACCGCTTTTGACAGAGCAGTTAACAAATTTGGGTTTTTGCAGGTTGTTCCAGCTGGGGAGATAAATTGATGGATATAGCCAAGTAACTTCTTCAATGCCATCTTTTTATTTACAAAGATTATGTAAAGTCCTGTTTGATTGCAACTGTGTTCAGAGAAACAGCGGGAGATGGTTTCTCTGCTGCTGTTCCAGCCAGCACTCTGTGCTCAAATAGCTTTCTCTCTCAGCTTTCCTTCAGGGCCCCATTACCAGCATTTCTTGTACTCTCTGCTTGGCTGCTTCTGTGTCTCTGCCCTCCTTCTCACGCTCTCAAACACACCCTTACCCAAACAACAACTGGCTCAGTCCCGGCCTATGTAGATCAAATTTCTGAATGGCCTTTGGTGCATCCTTGTTTCATCTGGAGATGTGGGCTTGTGTTTGAGATGGAGGCAATTGAATTGTTTCAGTCACATGATTACAATGATTTCCTTACATTTATCCTGAAGGCAAAATGGTGGTTACACTTGACTCATAACAAGGTATAACCTAATCCATAATAGTATGCTCTTGTAGGACACTGGCAAACTTCCCAAGGATGAAGTTAATGCTGCTCCAAACAGAAGCTAGAAAGAGAAGCCAATGGGGGAGAGTGAGAGAGAGTGTGTGTGTGTGTGTGTGTGCGCGCGCACACACACACAATGTAAACTGAAAAAACAGAATAAAGGCTGGTCTACACACACTTTTTTGTACTGCTACAACTTTATTAATTTAGAAATCAATATAGTTAAATCAGTACAGCCTGCTAGTGCAGACACATATATATCAGTATATAAAGGTGCTTTCATCAGTGTAGCTTATTCCCTAGGGGTGTCGCCTCTAGAGTAGTTTGTTTTCAACCCATGGACTAATACTTCCAAAGGGTTCTGCACCTCCATCTGAAATTTTTTTTAAGGGTCTACAAATGAAAAAGGGTTGAAAACCATTGCTCTAGAGAAATATATTATACCAGCATAAGCACCTTTATACTGGAATAACTGCTGCCGCATTAGAGGATTGCACTGCTTTAACTAGAGCTGGTTTTAAACTGTACTGTATGCTACTTAACAAATATAGTAAAGATTTGTCTCCGGTTGATTTCTTCCTATTTTCAAGATTTGACCTTGTTTTGTTTTATTTTATTGAACTTTTTTTTTATTTTCTGAAGTGCTTTTTCTCAGGATGTATTAGCGAATTTGCAGTCAACTCGCTGTGGCAGGTGTACTTATCACGCACTTGGAAGATGCTGGCTTGGCAAGAATACACAAGGTGTCAGGAGGGAGACCTGAGAAAGAGAGCTTACAGAAAACACTTCCCCTTTGTTCTTGTGCCACTTGGATAGGATACCCAGGAAGCTTCTCTGCAGGGCATATTGTTCTGCAGAGTAGGTACAGCTTTACCTCCTCTCTGCCAGGAGCAGAAAGATGAGTGTAGTTCTGACACAGAACAAGTGGCAGCATGACACTGTGTTCCAGCAGCTATATGCTTGAACGAACTTCACCAAGGGAAGGAAAAGCCATGTTACAAACTGATTTCTCTTTTTGCTTAAAAAAAAAATCTTCTTGTCATTAGAGTAACTATGAAAGCTGCTGATTTAATCTTTAGTGGCACTGTTTGCTTGAGTCGAACAACAGAGAATCAGTCCACGGTTCATACCTTTTATGGTTTTCTAAGTAGAGTAGAAAAACTAATTAACCATCAATTAAAATATAAAACAGAGTTAAAATATAAACTGTGCTAGAGAGGCCTGTTTCTCTCTCGCACAACGTTCAAGAGGTACACAGTACCATTTCTCAGTGCTCTGCAGCAGATTGGACATCACTCATTTTATACAGTCAGAATCTGACATAAGGAGCCTGCCTTTCAGAGCCTTTCTGTTCAACAAGGAAGGTAGAGATGACTTCTCCATTTCACCCACATTATTATGATTACACATATGTACAAAAGAACTTAAAGTGTTGTCTTGATTCCTCTCTTGTGAGAATAATTTAGATTCACCCTTAGATATGGATTAGATGGCAGTCTCCTATCTCTAGTTACTGAACCATTGAGTCACAATATCACCAAGTGTCAGATGGGATGGGGGTGGGGAAATAAGTGGTGGTATTTACCAGAGGCCCCTCCCCCCACCCCAAAAAAGAAACTCCATCCACCACTGAAAATAGATAACTGAGTCTGTCACCCACCACCAGTTCATTCTAACACTCCCCTCCATACAGCTATTTAATTCTTCCCCTCCAGTACACACCTCTGATATAGACCTGTCTACACAAGCCCATATATAGCTGTTGCAAATCCCCCAGAGAGTAAAGATCCTGTCCACAATTGGTACAGACCTCCCCACGCACACAGCTTCCCACACAAATGATAGACTCCACACACAGGAGGGAGCACAAACTGCTCCATTTGATGAGGGACAGTGGCGTAATAGGCCCCAGAGGCAAGAATCTCCCAATTCTGAAATCTGTTGTCCCTCAGTACATGGAGCAGCTTCGAATGACCAGTGTAGGTGACAAGAGCAGGACAAGGTGGCAGCAGGCTAATAAATGTGCTGGCAGAGGGTATGGGCATACCACAGCTGTTTCCAGTTCCTGGTTGTTACACTCTATCTCCATTTGAAGTTGGTGCTTGTGGCTCCTTTTAGCTTCTCTTGAGTGAGCTGGATTCTCTCTCTCTTGTGCTAGTGCTTCTCTGCTCAGTGTTTCAATCTGCATGGCTGCACTGCCTGGACAGTCCCCATTGATACCCTAAGTCTCTCTCTCAACTAGGTCTTGGTGGTTGTTCGTTCAAGGTCTATCTTCATCTTTGTTGTAGTTTTCCCAGGTCCTGGGCTGATGACCCCATTCACCTCTCCTTCCACTGATTGTGAATTGTTCTCCAGACCCTGCTCACCTGGTTCCGATTAGCCACTGAAAATCATTTTCCACCACAGATCTGGTTCTTTAGCATTTTGTCACTTGTTCTTCTCATTCTGGATCTAATCTTGCTCCCATTGAAGTCAATGGAAGTTTTGCTTTTGGCTTTACTGGAAACATGATAGTGCCCTTGGTTAGTATGCGTCCCTAGTTTCTGCTGTATGTATTGCTTCATCTTACATGACTCCCTCTCTTGCATGTATGTTGACACAGTTCAGGAGCTACTGATTTTTCCAAGCTACAGGCAGCCCTGTAGCATTCTCAGTATCTTCCAATTTTTTATTACCACTGAACCCGATTCCCAACCTCAACAGAAGGCACGATCGCTACTTTCAGGAGCTGCCCAAGACACAGAAAAGCAAGCGATAACCCTTCTGATGAGAAGAGGATGAACATGCTGGAGACTGACTTCACAGGCTCTGTGAAATCACTGAGTCCTTGAGACCTTTTATGTTAATTTCGATGGAATAAAAGGACCAGGATAGTCAAAGGCATTAATGTGACTTTGCCATTATTCAACACTAAATAGTCTCACATGGTTTGGGGTTCTGAGTACAAAGACATGGGCCTGCTGAGTCCCATAGCGCAAACACTAATAAATTCACACCAATATTTGGACAGCTATTGATTAGGATACAGAGCAGGAAAAGAATCAGAAACAAAAGATAAAGCATTTTGAAATTGTGGTTAGGCAAAACAAGCTTAGTCAAAGTCCCTTCTCCAGAGAGGCTATTGTTTAGTCCATTGATTTTTTTTTTCAACCTTTTTTTCATTTGTGAATACCTAAAATATTTCAAATGGACATCCAGACCCCTTTGGAAATCCTAGACATAGTCTGTGGACCATGGGTTGAAAACCACTTGGTTAGTTTCTTATTTCTCTAGCGTTTCTTCATGGTGGGGAAGAAAAGGTTAGTTTTAATTTGGGTGCTCCACTCCAGGTGGCAGTACATCCCAGCGCCGTTGATCAGAGATCTTCGGCAGCAGTGACTGGTTGGGATGCACACACTCAGGTGCTGTCATTAGGGTCTGCCTGAGCGCACACGTCTTGCACCCCCCTCGGTTCCTTCTCAACCATCCTTGGCTGAAGATGGGTCTCGGGGCAGTGCTAACCTCTTCCCTGGTCACCGAAGGAAATAAGTAGATAGAAATAGTTAGTTAGACTTATCTCAGTTTCTTCCTTTCCTTTAGAATAGTTCATTAGCTTATTTAAAAATTCCTCACGTTAGTCTCCCATTGAGACTTTCCCCCAGGCAATCATACTTCCATGATGCCAGGGTCTCCAGGCTTTAAAAAATGCAGCTCCTTCAACAACTCTGTGCTGTGGTCTGACGGGCTCTCACTCTGCATGAAATGCCTCGGTGAGACATATGTCCCTGCTAAGTGTCTTCACTACACCAACCTTAAAACTAGGGTTCGGCGTGACAGAGACTTGCGCCTAAAAATGCTCCTGATGGAGAAAGGCAGTAAACCTTCTCCCTCACGCTCCCCTGCTAAGTTGGAATTGACTGGGAGCGCAGCTTCAGTCTCTCAAATGAAGAGGCAGGAAGCCCCGATGTCTCCACTCAGAGACACTCAAAGGGGTAAAGGATCTCCTGAAAGGTCTTTACTCTTGGTGCTGACAGCGCCAAGATCAGGCACCTCCGGCTGCCCCAGCACCTCAACAGTGACTCGTGTGGGGCGCAGAGGCAGGGACCCGACTTCCCACAGCGGAAAGCTCAGGTCCCCCCACACCGACAATAGACTCGGTGCTGGCAGTGCGTTCTACCCCAGTGCCAACAAGAGCATTGGCACCAAGCCTGCCTGTCACCCTTGGCCCAGACATAGATCCTCTTCAAGGCTTCCACAAACGCTCTGTGGCTCCAGCTAAAGCCAAGCACAAATCGCTACGGGCAGCTGCTCACACTGAATGCTCCATGGCACTACAGCCCACAATTTCTACACCAGACTGATATTTCTGTGGCCCCTGAGACTGAATCTCCACTCCTTGACACGGAGCGCTCAATCTTTGAACAGCAGCTCTTGCCACCGGACCTGGCTGCTTTCACTGACAGTGAGAATGACATACAGCAGCAGGCAGAGTTCTCCCCACCTGATTCTCCCCCTCTGCTGTGTTATCTCTCTTAGGGCACAGCGCATCATAAGAACCAGCCTCAGTTTCCCTATTTCATCCCCCTGTGGATGGGACCCCAATTTTCCTACCCTGTGCCCTGGCCTCCATGGTACCCATGGCTGGCTCCTGCCATCACTCCTCCTTGCGCCCCTTCCATCAGACCGCAAGCTCGTTCCGCACCTCTCTCACCAGCTACATTGACATCTAGAGCTCCTGAACCCCATCTTGAAGATGTGGGCTATGAACCTTTGCCAGATTTACTGGCTCCTGCCTCACCATCAGCCATAGATGAAGCCCTCCTGCTTCCACCTCCACAAAGGGTGAATGACTTTAAACAATTCCAGGACCTTTTCAAGAGGGTGGCACTCAGCCAGGATATTCCTGGAGACACAATATAGACTCCTCAAAATCCTCCAGCTCTCTGTGCCCTCAAAGATCATGCTCCCCATCAACAAAGCCCTCCTAGAACCAGCTAATACTCTCTGGCAGATCCCTGCCTCCATCCCACCAACATGCAAGAAGGCTGAATGTAAATACTGTGTTCCCGTGAAGGACATAGATTTCTTATTTCCCACCCACAACCCAACTCTCTTGTGGTGGATGCAGCAACACACAGAATAAAGCAGCCACAATACTGGCCCACTCCCTAAGACAAGGACCTCAAACACATTGACATCCTGGGCCAAAAGGTTTATACCTCCTCCACTCTACAATTTAGAATTGTAAATTATTCTGCCCCCTTCGCAGGCTATGACTACAACAAGCTCTCTGATTTTACCTCCCATATCCCGGAGAACACGAGAGTGGACTTTAAGAATGGCCATACTGGGTCAGACAAAAGGTCCATCCAGTATCCTGTCTACCAACAGTGACCAATGCCAGGTGCCCCAGAGGGAGCGAACCTAACCGATAATGATCAAGTGATCTCTCTCCTGCCATCCATCTACACTCTCTGACAGAGTCTAGGAACACCATTCCTTACCCATCCTGGCTAATAGCCAGTAATGGACTTAACCTCCATGAATATATCTAGTTCTCTTTCAAACCCTATTATAGTCCTAGCTCTCACAACCTTCTCAGGCAAGGAGTTCTACAGGTTGACTGTGCGCTGTGTGAAGAACAACTTCCCTTTATTGGTTTTAAACCTGCTGCCCATGAATTTCATTTGGTGGCCCCTAGTTCTTATATTATGGGAATGAGTAAATAACTTTCTCCACACCACTCATGGATTTTATATACCTCTATCGTATATACCTTAGTCTCTTCTTTTCCAAGCTGAAAAGTCCTAGCATCTTTAAGTCAGTTCTTGTCGAAGGTCAATTAGTGTCCAGAATGGAGCTAGAAGCATCCCTGAATGTGGTGGACACAGCAGCCCACACCACTGCCATTGCAGTTGTGATACGCAGGTCTTCCTGGCTGTCTGCATCCGGTATCCCCAAAGATCTGCAGACCAAAGTGGAGGAGCTTCTTTTTGATAAAGACAAACTTTTTTCCAAAAAACCGTGACAAAGTCCTTCACACTATGAAAGAGTCTAGGGCCACCCTGCACACACTGGGCATATAACCGTCCCTCTTCAGGAGACAACATTATCAGCCTTATCAGAAACCCCGTGCACAACAATATCGCTGGCCCCCATCCAGACCAGTATGATACTGGGAGAAACTGCAACAGATCTCCTAGGCTCAGACAAAAACCATGCACAACCAACTACTTCCCACCCATTGGGAAACAAACAAACAGTTTTGAAGTGCTGGTTGGGGGTCTGCATGACTGTTCCTTGACTCCGCTGCCTATTTGCCCATTTGGCCACTGCTGCCAAGTTTTGCACCTTTTCTGGCAACAGATCAACCAGGACTGCTGGGTCCTGGAAATAGTTCAGTCAGGTTACTCCATCCCTTTTCATATCTTGCCACCCATCCTTCCCCTTTCTCATCCCTCTTCGGGGATCCCTTTCATGAGCACCTCCTCCATATGAAGGTGGCTCATCTTCTCCACCTAGGTGCAGCGGAACATGTACTGACGCAACATTGGGGAAAAGGGCTCTACTTCCCCTACTTTCTGACCCAAAAGAGAGGCGGGGAATGGAGACCTACACTAGACCTACGCCGACAGAACAAATTTGTCCATGTACAAAAATTCAAGATGGCCATGTTGGGCACAATAATACCCACGCTGGAACAAAGGGACTGGTTTACAGCCCTCGAACTACAAGATGCCTATTTCCATATATCCATTCATCCAGCGCACAGACGCTTCCTGTGATTCACACACGGACACAATCACTTGCAATACAGAGTACCCCCATTCAGTCTCTCCACAGCATCAAGGGTATTCTTCAAGACCCTAGCCATAGTCATGGCCCACCTCTGCAGACACAGGATCATACTTTTCCCCTACTTAGACGACTGCCTTATCAAAGCCAGCTCCTATGACAAGACGTTACAAGCGACAAACTTTACCATCTCCCTCTTCCACAGTCTAGGCTTTCAAATAAATTTCCAAAAATCCACCCTGATACCGACACAGCAGATAGAGTTCATTGGAGCTCACCTAGACTCAATTCGAACCAGAGCCTCACTTCCACCCAACAGATTCCTCACTATTCATACACACAATCTCTGTTCACTCCAGAATACAGACACGGACCTGCCTACAGCTTCTTGGTCACATGGCAGCCACCACCTTTGTGGTCAAATACGCCAGGCTGCACGATGCCTTCAGGGTTGGCTCAACTCCAACTACAAACCCAGCAGGCAGTTTCTGCATAACACTGACTCCACCACCGAATGTATTGGCCTCCCTATATTGGTGGACAAAACCAGAGAACCTATGCATGGGTGTTCCCTTCCACACTCCCCAGTACTCATGCTCACCACAGACACTTCCCTGATACGTTGGGGAGTGCACTTAGGTGACCACAAGGTACAGGGCCACTGGTCCCTATCAGAGACATGTCTGCACTTCAATCTTCTAGAGCTCAGAGCCATCAGGTATGCTTGCCTTCACTTTCTTCCCACCATAAAGAACAAGTCCATCTGAGTTATGATGGACAACATAGCATGTATATTTGACATCAACAGGCAGGGAGGAGCATGATCGTACTCCCTACGTGCAGAAGCCTTCTGGCTATGGAATTGGTGCATACAACATCACGTAGAAATCCCTGCTTCCTACCTGCCTGGGTGTCACAACAACACTACCGCCAACACACTCAGCAGACACTTCTCTGAGGAACACGAATGGGAATTACATCCCACGATACTCCAACAGCTTTTCTCCCACTAGGGCACTCCGTCGATAGACCTGCTTGCCGCTCCTCAAAACCGCAAATGCCATCTATTTTGCTGCAGAGCGGGACTCGGGAACGCATCTCTAGGGAATGCGTTCCTCATTCCTTGGAACAATTCCCTCATTTATGCTTTTCCACCAGTTCCACTGATACACACGGTTCTACACAAGATCACAGAAGACAAGGCCCGGGTCATACTTACTGCCTCAGCTTGGCCCAGACAGACATGGTATCTTTACCTGCTATGCATCTCCATCCATCCTCCAAGAACTATCCCCAACAGACCAGGTCTCCTCTCCCAGAACTGCGGTCAACTTCTCCATCCGCAGCTCCAGAAACTCCATCTGACGGCATGATTCCTTCATTGTTTCAATCCCACAAATTAGCCTGCTCGGAATGGGTCCGATACATCCTCCTGCACAGTAGAAGGGACTCCACTCATAAGACTTATCTGCAAAAGTGGAAATGCTTTTCCATCTGGTGCTTCCACAGATGCCTGACACCGCAGACTGCAACCCTCCCTCACATCCTAGACTATCTTTTCAAACTAAAACAGGACGGGCTTTCACTCAGTTCTGTCAGATTACACCTCGTGGCCCTTACCACCTTCCATGACACCCTGGATGGCTATTCACTTTTTGCCCACCCAACCATGAAACGCTTCCTCGTGGTCCTGCAAAATCTCTACCCTGAGATTCATTCACTAGTAGCCTCCTGGAATCTCAACCTAGTTCTCCGCGGTCTCATGAAACCTCCTTTCGAGCCCCTGGCTACCTCATGCCTGCTCCACATATCCATGAAAGTGGGCTTTCTTGGTAGCCATAACGTCAATGAGAAGGGTTGGTGAAATAAGCGCCCTGATGGCCTACTCTCCCTACACCATTTTCTCTAAAGACAAGGTTACTACGTGACCCCACCCCAAATTCCTCCCCGAGGTGGTGTGTCCCTTCCACCTTTAACCAGCCAGTACACTTACCTGTATTCTATCCGACTGGCTTTTGCATTCTATCTTGACAGAACTAAACCATTTCATAAATCCCCTAGACTATTTGTTTCTACTACAGAGAGATCAAAGGGTGATGCAATCTCTAAGCAAAGACTCTCCAAGTGGATCTTGGACTGCATCAGATGCTGCTATCAGACCCAGAATGTTCAGCCACCAGAGAGTGTTAGAACTCATTCTGCTAGAGCAATGTCAACATCCATTGCCTTCCTCCACAATGTATCTATTACAGACATATGCAAGGCGGCCATGTGGACATTTGACCACACATTTGCCCAACATTATGCTATCGCATAGGATACCACGGCAGACGCCATAGTCAGCCATATGGTACCAGTCACGGCTCCAGGCACCAGTGCTCCAAGCACATGCCTGGGGTGGCAAGCTGCGAGGGGCACCCTGCCAGTCCCTGTTAGGGCAGCAGTCAGGCTGCCTTTGATGGCTTGCCTGCGGGAGATCCATCAGTCCTGCAGATTTGGTGGCAATGGGTACGCCAAAGCTGCGGGACTGGTGGACCTCCCGCAGGCATGCCGCTGAATCCACAGGACTGGGGACCTCCCACAGGCAAGCCGCCGAAGTCTGCCTGACTGCTGTGCTTCGGGCAGCAAAAAAGCTAGAGCCGCCCCTATATGGTACTGTCTACCATTATCCCTCACACAATTCCAAAATCCCACCAACCATAGTGTGTACTGATTCACATTCACCTGGAGTGGAGCACCCACAGGGACTGCACTCAAAGAGAAAGTTACTCACCTTGCAGTAACCAAGGTTCTTTGAGATGTGTGTCCTTGTGGGTGTTCCACTATCCACCCTTTTCCCCTCTACTTTGGAGTACTAATCAGACAACTCCTATGGAAGAGAAGGAACTGAGGGGGGTGCAGGATGCGTGTGCTTAGGCAGACCCTAATGTTGCTGCGAGACAGCACCTGAGTGTGTGTCTTCCCAACCAGGCACTGCTACCGAAGATCTCTGATCAATGGCACCGATATGCAACGTCCCCTAGAGTGGAGCACTCACAGGGACACACCTCTCGAAGAACCTCAGTTACTGCAAGATCAGTAACTTTCTCTTCTTCTGTTCAATTCTGAATTGTAAATGATCATTTTCCTTGCCTTTGACAAAACAGACACAAGTAGGGGAGGGGGAGAGAGAGAGGATACTAAATGTGGGGGAAATTCAGCTTCTATTGATCTTGAAGTACAAGGCAACTAGACAGTCATGTGGGGGCAGCTGTTGTTCTGGGCTCTGCCTCACTTCTGCAGTCTGGGATGTCATCTGGCTGGTCTGGTCAAGTCACGCTCCTTCACCAGTCTGTCTCAGACTGGGCAGAAGTAGATATGCCATCTCATTTCATTATGCTTGTGCCATGAGGTACAGCTGGTCTCAGGATCAGATGAAAAACTGAGTGAGTGACAGTTGGGAAGGGAAGGGAGACAATGAGGGATAGAAAGGAACATACAAGGGGAGGAAAGACCGAAGGGTCTCACATGTATATGGCTGATGTCCTCATTGGTGCAGCAGTGGTGGTCAGAGGTCCCCCACTCATGTGTTGAGGTCTGGGAGTCATGATGACCCTTCAGGCTCATAAACAAAGGACAGTATCTGGAGTGAAGTGAGGGGCCTATCAGTCTTTCCCCTGGAAATCCCCCAAGAATGCAACCCCATTCAGTTTCCCCACCCCAAGGTCTCTCTTTATGAACCTCAAAAGCAGATGATGGGCAGGAGAGCCATGTCACATTTCCTGATTTAATTGCACCTCTGACCCCTTAGAGGTCACCTTGAGGCACCCCAATTAGGTCTCTGGTCTGCAGATGTCACTTTTCTGGGGACAGAATTCTGCCATTCTCGCCTTCCTGACTGGGTTTTTAGGTTGCAGACTCCTGCTCATGTGATCACAGTGAATTGTGGATCTGACTTCAGTTCAGCATCTGCAGTCCTGTTCTCTCAGAGGCAATGAAAATGTTATTCAGTGACTGACCAGCTTTCACAAAGCCTAGTACTCTTGATTCAGCACAAAAGCATTATAAAGAAAACTTACCTTTATCAATAGCTTGTATATATGCCTGACTTACCAGGTGATCACCCATCCTCTACAAGAAGACCCTGGCATGTTTTAAAGTACTTTGGGTCTCTGCCCACATTGTTTCAGCAGTGAAGATTTCCATTACTTATCCCTAGTGTCTTTACTTCCTGAATGCTTACAATTACTAGCAAAGCCTTAAGGATACACATAACATTAATACAATAGTCTTTGACTATTCCATTTCCAAAGCATCTGTCACAAGCCCATGCTCTCATTATTTTGACACCATAGACCTACTTTCCAATAAACCCATTTTGATCCATTAATTTCTGGTTTCATTCTTCTCTTGTTTACCAGATATACAACCCAAGGAATATGTTGAGAGTGTCAGGAGACTTTTGCTTTTTGTTATGACTAATCCAGTCATTCTGTCTCCCTCTTTATACATTTCTCCACCCACGCTTATTGTTATAGGGGATTGGGAAGTGGGTTTTTAAAAGGTTCTGACTGTTGGGGTCATAATTGGGGTAGACCTGCTAGGCTCTCATTTTTAAAACACATCAAGAGGATTTCAAAAATAACTTGGGGATTTGAATAAGATATTTCTGTAATGTATTTGTTTAACTTTGACTCACTTTTCTACTTGTTTCTATCATGATACAGAACGTTCTCAGAGCAGCACCTCTTTTTCTCTCATTGCCATAAGGACAGCCTGTCACTGGTTAGGGAGGTAATGACATATGCCATTAGGGAATCTGATGGGGGTGTGACATGTCTGCTGTTGGATACATCCTTGCCCAATCTAGAATCATTGCTACAGCCATAGTCATTTTTAAACTGGGATCTGGTGGAATTTAACAGATAGATTAGCATTTTGCTCAGCCTCACTTCTGTAAACTGTGATTGCTGGCCTAAAATGACATGATTTAGAAGTTTCTTGTTGCCTGTTCAGCAGCTGTAAATTCTACCCCCACATCTTTCCTCAGGCTAGCTGAGAACTGGCAGTAACAGGCAGCTGCTGTTGCCCTGTATAAACCTTAAACCAAGTTCCCCTGGCTGCATAACACAAGAGAAGGTCTGTTAGCACTGAAGAAGCAACAAGGAAGAGTAAAAATGTGCCAGTTAACCTTGAAGAGGGAGTCTGAGTTCCAGCTTTGGACAGCTGTCTAGCAAATATATTCTGCTATGAAGCACAGACATTAGATGGGTTGGTTAGCTGGAAGACAATGGGCAAGGGAGTACAAGAGGAGAGAAGACAAGAAAAGCAGTCAGGAGTAGTGAAACCAGTGAAAGGAGGGAGGAACCAGAGAAGGAGGAACACAAAGTGGTGTGACAGATTGGGGAAAGGTGAACAGGAGGTGGGGCAGATCAGAAAAGGTGAGACGGCATTAAGAGATTGTGGCAGAATTAACAGGGAATGTTTTTCACATAAAAAATTATGGGGGAGAAAAAATAGAGATTGTGATGGGGAAGTTCTGGGAAGACCAAGAGGTGGGACAGGGACCCAAAGATAAAAGGATAGGAGAAGAGATGAAGAGAGAGGAAAGAAAGCAAAAAGACTAGAAGAATAATAGCCTAAACTGATTCGACCTTAATCTCAGGGGAAAAATAGACTCAGAGATTTTTTTAAGGTCAGAAGGGGCCATTATGATCATCTAGTCTGACCTCCTGCACAATGCAGGCCACAGAATCTCACCCACCCACTCCTGTAACAAATCCCTAACTTACGTCTGAGTTTTTGAAGTCCTCAAGTGACCTGTGCCCCATGCTGCAGAGGAAGGCGAAAAACCTCCAGGGCCTCTGCCAATCTTCCCTGGAGGAAAATTCCTTCCCGACCCCAAATATAGTGATCAGTTAAACCCTGAGCATGTGGGTAAGACTCACCAGCCAGCACCCAGGAAAGAATTCTCTGTAGTAACTCAGATCCCACCCCATCTAACATCCCATCACAGACCATTGGGCATATTTACCTGCTAATAATCAAAGATCAATTAATTGCCAAAATTAGGCTATCCCATCATACCATCTCCTCCATAAACTTATCAAGCTTAGTCATGAAGCCAGATAGTCTTTTGCCCCCATTACTCCTCTTGGAAGGTTGTTCCAGAACTTCACTTCTCTAATGGTTAGAAACCTTAGTCTAATTTCAAGTCTAAACTTCCTAGTGTCCAGTTTATATCCATTTTGTTCTTGTGTTCACACTGGTACTTAGCTTAAATTCCTCTCTTTCCCTGATATTTTTTCCTCTGATATTTAGGTCTTTCCAGTCTAGCAGGGACAAAGCAATTATTTGGCCTGACTAACTCGGGGGGAGGGAGGGGCACACCATCATTTGACTTTTCCCAGGTTAAGCATGCAACATATATAATGATTTTGTTTATCCAAATCCCAAAAAAATGAAGTATAAACTCAGCAATTTATTGTAAGAAGAATTTTTATTTAATATTTAGGTAATACAGTGATCCACCTTAAAATGTATGCAGTTCTTAAACAGCTAATTCTATCTGCGTATTAATAAACTTGAATTTTACAGTGATAGTATGATGCACATATTTGACAAGCATTTATACTGTTTATCACCTGATCATAGACATCCACACAAATCAATTTTGACTGTGTGAATGACAGTCATGTTATGACAGATACATATGTTAAAGCTTTTGGGAGAAGTACAAAATTACAAAAAAGGTATTTTTTACTGACATAGAAACAATGATCCTTGAATTAGAATAAGTATTCTGTTGAAGGTTACAGTCTTTTTTATGGACATATAAAAGTATAAGTGAAAAATGTGTTGATCTAGTCTAGATCTGAGTATGAATATGTTAAGAATTTTATACAGCATTTCACAGATATAGGCTAAGTTCTGGGATATCAAAGATTTTATGTAGTCCACAAAATACCTGAGGGATACTCCTTTTTATTTTAATGTTTAGTTTTGAAAAACATGGACGTACATTCCCTGCAAAATCAGAGATTTGAAATAGCTGAGTTTGGTGTGTCCCTATTACCTAGGTTTAGGGGGCAATGCTTTAAAGACCATGATACAGATTCCTTTGAAGTTAATAGCAAAACTCCTCTGTACTTCAGTGTGATCAGGATCAGACCTTCGGCGTTGCTTCCATCCACAACCACTGTGAATTTTGCCATTGCTGTCAATAGGGGGTAGGATTGTCACCTACTGTATAATATATGACTGTCCTTCAAATCTTTATTCATGTGAGCAGTCCTCACTCCATCAGGTAGTCCCATTGATTTCATGTTTATAGCACCAGGCCCATATTCCTCTATATACCATAGGGTCTGATTTTTGCACTAGTCTGTGCACCTTAAGCAATGTGCTGAGTGCCCTTAACTCCCATGGATTTCATTTAGAGTAGAGGGTGGTTTGTCTCTCACAGGAGGTGCCGAACACTTTGCAGGGTCTGCACTTTTATATATTAAAAAGCAGCTTCTCTGAGTGGTGTTCATTATCCTATATAACCATTACAGAGTGGTTCAAGACTGAAATACTTCTTGTGTATGTTTTTACTTAACAGCTGCTCACAAGGCTATTTGAAATTTAAGTGTTTTGTGGAATAATGCAAACTACAAAATGTTCAAATTATCTTGATTGGGCCCCAATAATTGTATGTAATCCAAACGTCCATTATTTTGTTTCATGTCCTTACCGGAAGTAGACCACATTAATAGTACATGATGAACATCACAGGCATAATTTTAACTCCAGCTAATAGACTGATTATAGGAACATAACTGTATTTATTCCACGTTTCATCTTAGTGGCACAAAAGTTCTAAGACACAAGTCCTCCTGCAAACCTACGTGCATTTTAATGGGACTGCTCATGTGATTAAGTGTTGGCATGTGCCTAAAGATTGGCAGAATCAGGCATAAGCTTTTAGCTGAGAAAATGAACAGTCCACCATAAAAGACTATCCTTAAGTAGGTTTTCCTAATGAAAATATCTGCTTTTCCTTTGATTGGTACCTCTGCTTCTGCTTATGAATAAATTAATGGATTATATATCATATCTGCCATTTGGTGACTTACCACTTTTAATCTTTCTGCTTGAGATGTAATGAATTTCAGTACATTCCATTTGTTCACATATAGATTATGAAATACATTTCAAAATTCTGTTGTGCTCATAAACAAGTCTTTTTGTAGTCATACTTTAAATACTTTGGAATGCTAAAGGCAAGCTTGGCATTTTACCCAACTTCATTTGAAAGTTTATCGTCAAGGCACTGAAACACATCCCAGCGCATGTCCCAGGATGCAACAGGAGCCCACGGCAGTTCCCTGTATAGGAAGGCGCTTGCAGAATTTGGCTCTAACAATTTAGGCATCTTTTTCCACACAAGATTTCACTTTGGGATGTAGAGTCTTAGAAGGCAAATTAGGGCTGAGAGAGCTGCAATGAGACATGGAAAGGGTTCATAGAATATCAGGTTTGGAAGGGACCTCGGGAGGTCATCTAGTCCAACCCCCTGCTCAAAGCAGGACCAATCCCAGGACAGATTTTTGCCCCAGATCCCTAAATGGCCTCCTTAAGGATTGAGCTCACAACCCTGGGTTTAGCAGGCTAATGCTCAAACCACTGAGCTATCCCTCCCCCCAAGGAGTGGCTGGGACACTCCAGCCAGGCAGTTAATGAGGAGGGTGTCAAAATAACTGTTACCCAAAAACAAATTTACTTTTAAATCACATTTTTTGCCTGTATTTCAGTACTTATATATATATATATATATAAGGCTCCCGTGACACGCGTGCTCTCTCAAATTAAAAAAGAGGACCTGCTTAATGTTTGGGCAATTCCACTCCCCAGTGTTTTGTGGTACTTGGTATATTACAAAGAGCTCATCAGAGCAGCATATTATTATTTACTTTATTTTAAGTCTAAAAAGAGAGAGGCGGGAGCATCCTTATATATTTTATTCAAACATCAGTGTTCATAGATTTGCTGATTTCTCTGCTTGCAATCTTTGGACAGCTTTATCTAGCAAATCCATAGTTTCCCTAAGAGTGACATTAACTGTAAATGGCTTAGGTTTAATGGTCAACCCATAGGTGAAGTCCATTTTAGAGTCCTCATTTGGATTAGCAATAAAATTGCACTGGTGTACCAGTATGGAGGTAAAGAGAAAGAGCTGCATCTTGGATAACTCCTCTCCAATGCACCTACGTTTACCCAATGAGAAAATCATCACATTGCTAGTAAGATCTTTGTTAATGAATCCATGCTCATCCAGGAATCTTGTTGGATCAAAATCCTCAGGGTTGGACCATTTTTCTGGGTCATGATTCACTGACCATTGATTGATGAATATGACCGTATCTTTAGGAATGAAGTAGCCCATTATGGAGGTGTTGACTGTGGTGGCATGTGGAATAGTGACTGGCACAAAGCTGCTGAAACGCATAGATTCATAAAGGAAAGCCATAACATAGGGCAAATGAGGTTGATCTTCTGCACAGGGCAAGCGATCTCTGCCAACAATCCTATCCACTTCCTCTTGCATTTTAACCTGCACCTTTGGATATCTGTTGGGATTTAAACATATATATACACAGGTGTGGTTTATATTTGCATAGATGACATTTTCAAACAGACTTTTTCTTTTTGAAAGAATCATATTTAATTAGAGCTGCTCACATTTTTTTCACAATTTTTGTCAAATACAGTTGTCAAAATAAAATTTCATCGAAACATTGATTATGACAAATGTTCAGTGGGAAAAGATCAATGATTTGTTTCAATAGTATTATAATTTGTTTAATTTAGACTGCTATATTAAAATTTTATTTTATATTACATTTAATATTTCATATGTGTATTGTATATTTTAATGCAATATAAAAGTTGAAACAATGGATTTAAATGACACGAGATGAATTATTTTTTAATTTTAAATTTCAGCTTTTCATTCTAAATCATAATTATTTCCCCTCCATACCCCCAAAAGTAGGAATTTCTCACAGAATTGAAATTCTTGACCAGCTCTATATGTAATCTCTAAATCTGTTTACATTGGTGTTTGAATTAACACACGAGACTACATATTACACATAGATTAGAGCTGTGTGTAGTATATTTTAAAACTAAAATATTTTTCTGATAATTTATCAGAATAGGAAAGTTCACAAGCACTTGGATCTTTGTGGATATTTACTATGACGAATATCAAAATACACTTTTTCATGGTACTGCATTGTATTTAGGATCACTAGCAAAACATTATTCCAGATTTGTTATATAAACTTGGAGAAGGATCTCCAAGTGAGAAAGATTATAAAATAAATAAACAAGCAAAAACATTGTAGAAAGAGGAAAAAATGGGCTGACCTCTTTTTTTTTTTTAAGCTCTCTCATTCCTTCCCTCTCTAAAAGCAACAAAGCTCTATTGTCTTCCTGCATCTATAATTTTTTTGAAGCCTTGATTTTTAACTCATCAAGTTTGGGCTTTTCATGTTCCTGTATCTCTCCCTCTCTCTCAGTATGTCTGCATGAGACAAGGTGGGTGAGGTAGTATCTTTTATTGGACTAACTGTTGGTGAGAGAGAATTAATTGGAATTAATTTTGCAAATTAATTTCAATTCAGCAGTGAAGTGTTCTCCCTGGTCACTCAATTACAGACCTAAGAGTTGCAATATTACAACAAAAAAACTTCAAAAACAGACTCTAACGAGAGACTGCTGAATTAGAATTAATTTGCAAAATGGATACCATTAAATTAGGTTTGAATAAAGACGGAGTGGGTGGGTCATTACACAAAGTAAACCTATTTTCCCATGTTTAGTTCCCCCCCCCATCACTGCCCCACACGCTGTTCCTCACAACATCTTGTCAACTGCTGCAAATGGACCATTTTGATTACCACTACAAAATTTTTTTTTCTTCTCTCCTGCTGGTAATAGCTCACCTTAACTGATCAGTCTCAGTGTGTATGGTAACACCCATTGTTTCATGGTGTGTGTGTGTGTGTGTGTGTGTGTTTCTACTGTATTTTCCATTCCATGCATCCTGTAGTCCACAAAAGCTTATGCTTAAATAAATTTGTTAGTCTCTAAGGTGCCACAAGTACTCCTGTTCTTTTTGCAGATACAGACTAACATGGCTGGTACTCTGAAACCTGTTCAAGGTGAAGTGGCCCATTAATACCTCTGTAGTTATAAGACTAAAGGGGGAATTAGTGGGTTACAGATTGTTGTAATAAACCATAAATCCAGTGTCTTTATTAACACCATGATTTTTAGTGTCTAGCAAAGTTATGAATTTAAGCTCCCAGGCTAAAGTGTTGTGAAGGTTTCCTTTGAGGATGAGGCCTGAGAGGTCAGATCCCTTTGTGAAATGTATGCATGCATGGCAACGTCCAAATGTAAAGTACTCCAGTTAGAATGCCAAACAGGTTATTTAAACATTAGTAATTATACCCTTACTCTTAAGGTGTTAAGTATGTGTTGCTTTTAAGCTGCAGCTAAATCGATGAGCCTAAGGAGATAATCATTTGCACTTTCTGTGGATGTTAAGGAAATGCTGGGAGATGAAAAGGAGGGAACACCAGTTTCTTGCTATTTAAATACTTCTTCAAACTATAAGACTTTTGCTGAGTCCAATCATTTTCAGCGAGGTGAATATTATGGTGTGTTTATAGGCACACGCTGCCGAATGGGTCCATCTGCTCTAAAGCATTGAGATTGTTTGTTTGTTTTTTCACTAGTCATGCAACCATAATAAAGGCACCCGCATTATAGGAGCAATAACAAAATAGGTGGTTTGTAAACCAGTGGGTGAACTCTTTTTATCTTGTTTAAGTAGATATTATCCTGTTCCTACCATCTTTGATCTTGATCTGGTAAAATCTGTTACTTTTGGGTCTGTTTTGTTGCCTTTTTGCCAGCCTGTATCTTCATGTAACGTTGTAGTGCATTGGGGTTTGGGTTTTTTTTGTTTTTGTTTTGTTTTTAATCTTTAGTTTTTGGCAGTTTTCCCAGAGCTTCCGTGTGAGTTAATCATGAACAACCAAGGTACTCTAGTGCCCACAAATACAGGATTGTTACCTTATGTGTACTTTCTACTAGAAACGAAGAGCTAATAACCAGATCAGTTCAGTCTGATGCTTGCACATACCTGGCAATCAAACAATTCACCTCTAATAATAGGCCAATTTGTTCATGGAGCATATTTAATACATTAGATTTTGGTTGCAGGAGTCACTCCAACTTGTCTGTCTTATGTCACACACAATGTTCTGTACAGCTAGACCTATTAGTTTAGAAGCATTGTTTATTTTAGTTGGCTTTTATATATGGATCCTTTCCAACAGCTGCATCTAATTGCGTTTGAGGAACTGGAGTGGGGAAAGCAATAGACGCACTATGTGATCAGTGACACAACCTTACTGTCACATTTCAGAAGCATGGCAGGGGAGAGAAGAAAACTGGTTTGTTTTTTTAAATGAAAGGGATAGGGTATATTTTCCCAGAACGCTGAAATTTTGAGTGGCAAGGGGCAACTTTATTCTTTAGACTTCAATGAGCAGGATGTAGCCATACCTGGGTCTCATAAACTGATATTAAACACACCCTGCCTAAAGGCAACAAAGAGCCAGACTGGTCCAATTCTGATTTTTCTCTCTACCTCCCCTCAAGAGAGATCAGAATCAGGCTCTGTATGTGTAAGTTATTTTAACCTGTGCTGGAAGTTCTTGCCTTTAACAGGGGAGGTTAATCCCATGTTTCCCTTGGAGGATTTTTTTTTTAAATTATTTAATAAAGCTGTGACAAGATCCTCACATTGGGCTTCCACAAGAAAGTCAGGAAGGGATCCTGCTGCTGGAAAGAAACAGCTGCAGTCAGGATGATGTAGCAGCAGTAGAGAAGAGGGTCTAGGATCATGCACTAAGAGGGACTCTGGGTTTATCCCTGTTTGTGGTAGGTAAGCAGCTCTAGGATTACTACTAGCAATACCTATTTCTTATATAGCACTCTTCAAAGTCTTTTTAATGTATTTGTCCTCCCACCACCCCCCTGAGGTAGGGATGCAACATTATCCCAGTTTTACTGATGGGGAACTGAGGCACAAACTGATTTAGCTAAGGTCACTCAACAGGTCCATGGCAGAGCCAAGCACTGAGCCCAGGTCTCCCCTATCCTGAGCCCCTCGACCCTCCTTCCCCTCGGAGGGGTCGAGGTCGAGGCCTGGAGGGAGATGAGAAGGGATCGGATCTTGGCTGAGCAGGAATGCTCAGTTCATGCTAGTTGCTGAGATGCCAGAGTTTGGCCGTGGGTTAGGGACAGGGAGCAAGGCGGGCCACAGGCTGGGCGGCCGTCCCACTCCGCTGGATCGAAGGTGACCAGATGTCCCCGTATTAGGGACTTTATTTTATATGCACAACTCTACCCTCCCCCCCGAAAACGTGCTCCCCCTTTCACACTTGCCCCCTCCCCGCCGCGTTGGGTGGCTGGTGGCTCTCAGAGCTTCTGGCCCAGCCCCAGCCCCAGCCCCGACCCGAGCGCACCCACCGGATGAGGAAGATGACGAGCCACTGCATGGCCGTGGACAGGGTGTCCTGGCTGGCCCCGAAGATGTCGGTGACGGTGGCGGGCACGTGCTCGAGCGGCAGCCGGGGCTGCGCCTGCTGGAGGCGGATGAAGGCGTCCAGCATGTCGCGGGGGGCGGCCCCGGGGCGCAGGCTGCCGCGGTGCTGCAGGAACTTGCCCCGCACGAAGCCGTAGAAGTCGCGGTTGAGCTGGCGGAAGGCGCAGTAGGCGGCGCGCACCGGGTTGGGGAAGCGCTGGAGCCAGGGCAGCGCGTCCACCAGGCTGCCGGCCCCCACCGTGCGGCCGAACTGCTCGTTGCGGCCCACCAGGCGCAGGAACTCGGCGTCGCCGTGGCTGTAGCGGCGGCCGAAGCACAGGGCGCTCATCACGTTGGCCACGGCCACCACCAGGCTGCGCGAGGGGTCCAGGAAGGCGCCGCCCGCGCTGCCCCGCACCAGCAGCGCCACCAGCGCCCGCGCCTCGCCCAGCAGGTGCTGCTCCAGCAGGCGGCGCGGAGCCGGGCTGCCGGCGGAGAAGGCCCGCACGATGGAGTGCGCCAGCCGGCGCTGCAGCTTCCACAGCTCGGAGTAGCCGCTGAAGGCCAGGCTGCGGCCCCCGGACACCAGCTGGAAGGAGGGGAAGCGCGGCCGGCCGGCGAAGGCGGCCCCCTGGCGGATGAGCGCCCCGCGGATGGCGCGCTCGCCGTTCAGCACCACCGCGGGCCGGCTGCCCAGGCGCAGCTGGAACACGTCGCCGTAGGTGCGGGCCAGGCGGGCGAAGGTGAGGTGCGGGGCGCTGCCCAGCTGAGCCGCGTTGCCGATCAGGGGCCACGGGAAAGGGCCCGGGGGCTCCAGGCGCCGCTGCCGCAGGAGGAGCTTCGCCAGGTGGATGGCGGCGAGCAGGGAGAGGAGCAGCAGCAGGGCGCTCTGCAGGGGCGGGATGCTGGAGAGCGCCTCTCCCAGCCGCCGGAGGGCCATGCTGCGGGGAGAAGCAGAGATCAGCTCGGGCTCTGAAGGAAGGGTTCATGTGCCCGCACCTGCCGCGCAGCAAAGGCGGGGGCAGTGGGGGGCTGCAGATGTGCCGGCTTCGCGGGGGCGACCAGTGTAAACGGAACAAGTCCTGACACCGACGCCATCAAGCGATGCTCATCATGTCACTGTGGAGCCTGAGAGGTGCCTAGAAAGCGCCTAGCGCGCGGCTGGGTGCGGAGCGAAAACCGCAATCCAGCACCAGGGGCGTTTGAGAGCTGGGGAAGCGCTCGCCCCGGCCGAGAGGGGAAGTTTGCCTCCCGGCGTGCGGACTCCCACGGCAGGAGAGGGCGAAGAGAGGAGGATGCGCTCGCTGTAAGGAGCTGCCGCGACGTGGAAGCTGCAAGCAGCTTCTTCCGTATACAGGTCGGGCAGGTGTTGCCAGCAGTCACCGCACGTCTGTGCCTACTGCAAAATAAATGCGTCTACCTCTTTGGGATCTGCGCGCAACGCTCCTAATTGTCTTTGGAAGGAAACAGAGAGAGACTCTGTAAATCAGGACAAGCTTTCCCCCTTTCTGACTTGAATTAGCGGTAGGCGTGAACTGGTAACGGTCAGTAAGCACGCATGGGTTGAGGGAGATGGGCACAGCCCCAGTGATACAGGAATATCATTCACACCCAAATAGCAGTTACCAGTGTGGTCACCCAGAGCTCCTAGACAACGGTCTAAACGTGCTTCACATTTTGTCTTTTAATTTGAGTATGGAAGGAGGGGAAGGGGGGAGGCAGCTTTTAAAAAATCCCTAATAAACTGACCTGCTGAAAAATGCTTCCATCCGAGATTTCTGGGCTCCAGTGGGAGGATCCGGGCAGCCTGTAGCAGCTGTGATCCGTGCAGTTGGGCAGCCCCGGCAGAAGACTCAGCACGCAGAGCAGCAATGAGGTTCAGATCCCAGACTCTGGGAAACTCATTAGAAGTCCAGGTTCTTTTCATCCGGAGCTTGGCAGGTCATGTGCAGGCAAATGCCAATTGCACCCGATCCTGCATCGTGCGTTGTTCTAACCTTCCAAGCGTGTTAACCCTTCAGAGCTCGCACTTCAACAGCCTGCCTAGTTCAGACTAAATAGACATCAGCCAGCTGTGATCCCCGCACACAGCCCTGGTGATGGGGCAACCAAAACCTGCTGGAGAAAAAGAGCGACTTACAGGACAATTTAGTTCCCCCTGAGTTGAGCCGGAGCCCGGCTGGGCAGCCTCTTGGCACTGGCTCTCCTGGCTTCACTTCCACCAGCAGCTGCAGCCGCCAGCCCGCAGTTAGCCTTTCCCGTATTGCCTGGTATAGACAAATCACAGCTGCCCGATTCTTTCCTACGGGAGCCGGTTCTTTGTCAATTGCCTTTGGCCCCAACCCATCTGGACTGGCTGAGCCTTCGAGGTTTCCTGCCTTTTGGTGAACGTTTAGCAAGCGGTTCCAGTTGAACGGCTGGCGGGGCTGTGAGATCGCGGACTTCTGTGGCAGGAGGGAAAATCTTCATCTTCAGGGTTTATGAAGTTGGAAAGTTTCCCCCTCCTCTGCCTGTCGCCTCCCAGTTGCGTGCGGAGTTTGCATTGCGTGAGCCTGTGGTGGAACCCTCCAGCCATCTCCTCCCCCCGCTCTCCCTCTTCGCAGTACCTGACACCAGCTTAAAGGGGAATAACGCGAAGCTGGGCAATGCAGGCGCCCGGCCGCGTGCAAGATTAGAAGGAAACAGCTGTAGCACGGGGAACCAGGCTGATAGCTTTACCACCTGCTGAAGGGAGCTGTTAGTTCCCAGAAGTGAGTTATTTCCTCGGTGAGAGGATGAATAAATAGTTCGTTCCTGTTCGGTTTTGCTCCTCATCAGAAATCTCTGTAGGTCACTGAGATGTGTCCCCTCTCTGGCGGAGAGTATGGAGTCTCGGCTGGAAGTAGCCTGCACGTCTCTCCATTCGTTCGCTTACCTCTGGCTGCTCAGGGAAGCCCAGGGAGTTTTTGCTATTGACTTGAAGGGGAGCAGGATAGGGCAAAGTAAAGGGAACAGCCCAGATGTTTCCTAAGGTTCCTTCTTGAGTCCCATTACAGTTTCTATTTGTTTGTTTAGGGAGTTTTAAGAGGTTGACAAATGCTTGCCATGAAATATCAGATATAATATAATAATCATTATAACACTGGGCTTTTGGTTAAAGAGGTACAATGATATAGTCATCAGATCTCTCTGTGTTACTATATTGCAGAGTGAGCATGTTAAGACACCCACAAACATGTCATTTCTAATTGTTTTATTAGACTGACTAAAATCTCTGATTACACACTTAGCAGAGCAGACATGTCTATCGCATGTTCATATTCAAAAGCAAATGTACTGTTCCCCTTTTCAGGCACAAATAGTGATCTTTTCAGAGGTATATTTTCCAATGTTCCAATATTATTGGGATGCTTTCTACGATTTATCTGAGGGATTATTTCCTTGTAGGCACATACAGACAGAGTGAGAGAGTTAAGCACTATAATACATTTAGGATGTATTCCATTCTTTCTGTAATCCATTTTAAATCAAGAAGTCCTCAGAGATACCTACAAAAAGGGGGTTCTGCATTTCTTTTCAAACTGCTTTTTAAATATTCTTAAACTCTCACACACAATTTGCCCCAGGCTAACAAAATAGATTACAAATTGTTAGCATGGCAGCTTTGAGTGGAAAATATCATCTTGGTAGCGTTTAGAGTTTCATGAGATTAGAACATGGCATCTTGTCCATCTGATAAGTTATTTTTATTTTGCTTTACTATTTATTAATTTGTTATAAAATGCACATTGTGTCCACAGCATTATATCTGGGTTCATATTACAAACATTTTAGCAGACTGTTACCAGCAGTTGGCATTGATCAAACCCATCTCTCCTTCTGCCACCTCCATCAGCTGAGTAATGAATGACCTAATCCTATTTCCACTGAAGTCAGTGCACACTTTACCATTTATTTCAATGGCAGCAAGAATGGATCTGTTAGGAGCTGGGTGAAATCTTGTTATGGGTGGAGTTTAAACCTCATTGAGATTAATAGGTCTGACTGCACCCTTCAGTTAACATACTGTAAAGATAAACCTCATCTAAGACAAAAGGAAAATGTGAACACATCCAGGAATTTTTGCTATGTAATGTTTATGTTCAGTGGCATGGATGTATGCGAGAGGGAAGAACACACAGAAGCTGAGACAGATAGGTATCTGACCTGGAAGAAACCTGAGTAGAGATTTTTGGTCAGAGGTGCAGGCTGAAAAGAGTGTTCTTGGTGCTGTGAGCCAAAGAAGTGGTTTCCTACTATTTGACTCCTTCTGCATTCAAAGACACAGAAGTTTGCATGTTCTTTGTAAATAAACAAAACTGCATCAAAGAAATCCTTATCACCAATTTCTACTCTCAGCTGGAACATCCCCAGAGCCCCAAATTTTGACTACATGCTCAAGTCAAAAAGAGGCAACAGGTCCTATATCTCTGTCCTGCCCTCCTCCCCCTGAATTAAGAAAAGGACAGTATGTGTTTTGCATCGAATCCCCAGGTCACCAAACTCCAGTACTGGTGGACTGCAAGAGGGAGAAGATTTCCAGAACCAAGGTTAATTTACCAAGGACGCCTTGCTGTCTGCACCCAGGAGCTTAACACTGGGGACAAAGATCAGGAACATCCTAACCCACTGGAACAGGACACTTGAAACAGGTACCCAAAGAAGCTGAATCCTGGGCCATTCAGAGCACTTTTAAATGGCATTTCCTACTGTTGAGTGCTTCACTTTGCAGCCTTAAGATTTTTTTCCTGTTGAACCTCCAAATTAGATTGTATGTATAACTGCTCACCCTGGGTGGTCAGCAGGGGTTGAACCAAGGACTTCTCCACAAAAATCATGAGCATTCACTGTTCAAGCTAGAGGACTCAGATCTAAAAGTCCATGTATTATTACAAGCCTAATTTATTTTTTTTTCATTCTGTAATAAAATATATATCCTCTCCTTTCATTTTTCTTTGGCCTCTGAGAAAGTTGAGAGACTTCCAGGAGTCATGGATGTCGAGTCCTACCATTGATCAATGTTTGGGGAAAAGAAAGAGAAGCAAGGCAAGATATGAAACAATAAATATAATATCTTTTTTTTCTCATTTATATTGATGTGGTCCCTACTGGCCAACCAGGTCTGGGCCCCATTGTGCTGGGTGCTGTACAAATATGTAAACAGTGAAATTCTCACCCAAAATGTTTAAATCCATTATTGTCCAAACATCATTTCAACTGTGTGTAATAAACACTCATCCCAACTTTCTATGGCCTGATTCTCTAGTGCTTTGCACCTTCTGTAGTCACACCTGTGCAAAGCACATGAAATGTTGCCATTCTGATTTCTTAGTGTTTTACAAGGTGTTTACAGTTTCAGGGTAACTGCACCTATATTCCTCCTCCATGGTCCCTTGAGGGCACTCACTCAAGGTTTTCAGCTCCCAGGTGTCACCCCTCAGGTGGAGACCGATGTGTCTCTCCCTCCTGTCTGGGGTTTTAAGGCTATAAAGCTCCCTGCCTTACATTGTGATACCCCCAGAAAGCCAGGCCACCTAAAGGCCAATGCCTGTGCATTGCTTTCTCTCCCTGAGGGCTATGAGCAGTGTATTGCCAGCAGGGGCAAGTCACTATGCAGCTGTTTCTAAGCAAGCACGTTTATTCATAAGGTAAAAGCATTACAGAGACCACATAATAAAACAAAACAGATTTTAACACACACTAAACATACTAGGAGTCACTCATGTGTAAGAGTTAGGTTTTTTTAATTTAAATCTAACAGAGTTTACCACATGAATTCAGTTTACATGAAGATATCTTCTGATACAGGTTCCACTAGTACAAAAGATTATTTTCCTCAGTTTCACTGCCTTCCACCGATACAAGGGGAACAGTAGGCATCTGATTCTCATCTGCATCCAGAGTGCCAGGAATGTAAGGAAATTGGCTGGGGCTCCCTGATTACAAGGCCAAATTCTATGCTGGACCTGGCTTACGTTAGAGCATCTTGGGATTGCTTTTTAAAATATATATTGTTACATTGTGTATCTTAAAATACTGTTCATTTCTTATATTTATTTGAGGCAGGGGCCTGTGGAAAAAACTGTGTGATCATAATACATAGGCACTAGATGAATGAATAAAGATTGCACAAGCAACATTAATTTAGGCATTTCCTAACTTTTTGGGGATGGTATTGATTATTTGTATTATCATAAGACCTAGGAGCCATGGAAAAGGACCCCATTGTGCTAGGCACTGTACAAACAGAACAAAGACAGTCCTTGCCTCAGAGAGTTTACAATTTAATGATAAGACAGCAGATGGATACAGACAGACAAATAGAGGCATACAAGGAAACAATGAGTCTATGTTGGTCAGCATGATAGGCTGTGGTCTCAGCACAGGGGTGGCAAATGCACATCCTTGACACAAAGGCCATCCCCTTGCCAAATTTCAAGTTCCCACTCCAAAGAATGCAGCTTTTCAAGCTTTAACATGAAAAAAAATGTATTTTCACTAGCCTCATTTTTGGCAAGAGCTGGACTGTTTGGCCTGAAACATTTCCAAAATTTCAGCCTCAGGCAGACACCCAGCATGTACACCTTCAGCCCGAATGGTTAGAGTTTGGTTACGTTATAAGCAATTAAAAACATAAGGGTTCCCAGTCAAGATCAGGGGCCCATTGTACTAGACTCAGTACATACACATAATGAGAGAGAGCCCCTGTCTCTAGTAATTTATAGTCTAAAGAGAGAAGATGGCTAGAGGGTGGGATGGGAAAAGAGAGGCAGAGATGAATAAAGGATCAGCTGCAGAGCCAGATATAGTTTCCCAGTTCAATGCCCTACCCCCTAGGCCATTTTATCAGCTTACAGTTTCTCATGGTATAATTTCTCATTGTATTTTTCACTTAATTTCTTCAATTTGCATTGTGCCCTGATCACCATCCTTTCTGCACAAATACAGTTTTGTAAAGAGCAAAAACAGACAATGCAATATTGAACCTGGTTGTTCTGAACACAGCATGTATCATTAGTACAGTAGGGTAAGGCGAATTTTAAGTACTGCCCTTTCACCCACAGAATATACCTAATTGTGATGCCTGTTGTCTTGCTCTCTTGGGCTTTGATCTCACCAGTTCATGGGTTGGGCTGGAAGCTTCAAATTAAAATGCCTGGGCTGCAGAAAGTGGTGGTAAGGATTCAGTAGGTAGTGCTCTTCTCTCTGGAAGTCTGCACTGAACCATTATTGAAGTGTAACATCAGGTGACACTGAGGAGCTTGTCCTTTGCATGAGTTTTATAAAACAGGCTCTGAACACTTGTGCTCATTAAAGACCAATCACATTTTCTCTAGGATTAGGCACATGTGCCTAGAGGGGATCACATTCTGCTTACCACCACTTTCAATTGTAAGGGCCAAAGTTGCATAAACCGTGACCCCCATAGGATTTGTAATGACTTCTTGGTGTGGTGTTTGCAGAGTTCAAATGGCTACATTTTGACAGTGGGAAATGTTCAATGTTTTAAATAAGCGAAGTCTTAGCACTCAATTACACACAGGTGGACAGTATCCCTTGTGCTCTAGAAAGTGGGAATGTGCTATTCATAGAGATGGTGTATGAGACAGACAAGTAGCAATCAACAACATTGCAAACAAGTAATAATCAGTCTATTTGGTGGCTTAATCAAACAGGGACATAGCAATATGAATAGCATGAGAGCTCTATTCAGCTCAGCAGGTCAGACTAAATGATCATGATGGTCCGTTCTGACCTTTGAGTCTATGAGCTCAAGCACTCTAATCTCAAAGGGGCAGATCCTCTGATCTGGTGTAAATGGTCAGAGTTCAGCTGAAGCCAGTGAAGCCATGACCATTGACACCAGCTGAGGATCTGCTCCTAAGTGTCACTCTCTAAATGCTGCTCCTTAAATAAGCAAAACATAAACCTGGCCACTCCTTTTCTCAATTGTTTGGTGCTTTCTGCTACTATCACACCGTTGCTAGAAAGCTCCATGGAATAGTGGGAAAAAAAGACAATCGGAGCCACAGGAAGAGCAAAAACACAAGGATATGAGTTGCCCTTCAGAGGAGCAAATCTTTCCTGTGGTGCACTAAGTCAGTACTGATGCCTCAACTTTGCTGCATTTGAAATGTATAGTTATATAGCAATAAAAGCCTTAAAGGATTTTTTTCTTCAGTATTTGGCCAGCAAAAAAGTGCAGGGGGAGCAGGGGAGTGATGTTCCCCTGGTGTTATCTGGACTGATGATGATCTGCTAGGTCACTCCAATCCTTGACTCTGGGAGCCAGCCTTACCCTGCTCCACTGTGAGAACCCTCACTCCTGAGCTGTTCACGCACAGCCTCTGGGGTTGTCAGGTTATTACATGGGGCATCATGAGCTGTCAGCCTCCACCCCAAGCCCCCTTTGCATCCAGCATTTATAATGGTGTTAAATATATTAAAACATGTTTTTAATTTATAAGGGAGGGGTCACACTCAGAGGCTTGCTATGTGAAAGGGGTCACCAGTACAAAAGTCTGAGAACCACTGCCCTAGCATGTAATCTGCTCCCAGCACATGAGTGAGCACTTTTGGCCAGCCACTGTTTGGATTGTGCAACCAAATGGCGCTAGCCAGTATCTCCAGTCTCAGATACAACCAGAGGAATCTCTGTCTTGCAGTGTCCAGGTATGCCCACTGGACGCTGCAAGCTTATATGAGTTTGTCAATTTAACAAAGAAATTGATATGTACCAGGCTTGTTATCATAAGGGGACTCTCTGACATGCTTCAAACCAAATGCACTGCTTCAGGTAGAATAAACAAACAAATGTATTAACTACGGAAGATAGATTTTAAGTGATTATAAGTCAAAGTACGACAAGTCAGGTTTGGTCAAATGAAATAAAAGCAAAACGCATTCTAAGCTGATCTTAACACTTTCAATGCCCTTGCAAACTTAAATGCTTCTCGCCACAAGCTGGCTGGTTGCCCTTCAGCCAGGTTCTCCCCTTTGATCAGTGCTTCAGTTGCTTGGTGATGGTGTCTGTAGATGGAGATGGAAAAGAGAGGAAGAGCATGGCAAATGTCTCTCCCTTTTATCATCTTCTTTCTTCCCCCTTGGCTTTGCCCCCCACTTCAGGGTCAGGTGAGCATTACCTCATTGCAGTCCCTGACTGACTAAGAGAAGGGGGGTGACTCATTCGAGAGTCCAGCAGATCCTTTGTTGCTGCCTGGGCCAGTGTCCTTTGTTCCTGTGAAGCTGGGCTGGGTTTGTCCCATACATGCCCTGATGAGGTGTGAACTGCCCTCTGTTCCTGGAGAGTTTTTCCTGGGCTTTTTTAAGCCATGAGGACTCATTTTCAGCCTCATAACGATATACATGAAATTACAACCTATAATATTACTATAACAACAATGCTCAGTGCATCATGAGCCTTCCGACGACACTCGACTTGACAAACTTGCATTGGATACCTACAATCATATTATAAGGATGAACATGGGGGTGCAGGGCATTCCTCTGAGATACAAAGTGTCACAGGTGGTCATAAGAAAAAGTTTAGAACCAGCTGGGCTAGGATAGTGTTCTGTGCTAACTGTTTCAGCGATGACAAGTCCTGATTAGAGAGAGATGTGGCTTCATCAGCCTGGGAAAATTGACTTTGATGAGAAGACTCCTCAAAGAGGCAGAATGATCTAGCAGAAAGGATATTGGACTGGGAGTCGAGAGATCTGGGTTTTATTCCTGTGCCTATCACTTCACCTCTCTGTGCCTCTCTTTTCCTTTACAGTCTAAGGAAAATTTCAGGGCACTAGTCTCTTTCCCAAAGAGCTTATCTTTTTGTTCTGTGTCTGTACAACACCCTGCATGATGGGGTCCTGCCATTACTCAGGCTCTGAGGTCCTACAGTAATACAAGTAATAATACTGGATCTTACTTTATGGTTTTACAGTGCTTAGCACAAGGGAACACTGATCTTGGCTGAGACCTCCAGGCATTCTGATAATACAATGCAGAGTTCAGCAGCTCCAAAGAACCCATATGTATTACTTCTTGTATTTATGAGCAAACCCAAGGGAAGTGTGCATGGGTTTCCAAACCATTCTGTTACTCTAGCCTTCAACCTTCAAAGACCAGGAGGAAAACAAGCCTGCAGGTGCCTGTCAGGACAGGTTTGATCTTGTCACAACTCCCCAGTAATACTCATTCACTACTTCTTGCTAATCTCATGGTACATCAAGTGGGAAAGACCGAAGCAATTAAACCACCACCCCTTTCTCCCAAACATGCATGTTACACAGGACTCAAGTCAGCTGTGGCAGGATGGCTGCCTTGGCGGGGGGCAGCAGCAGATGCAGTCCCTGACCAGGGGCCAGGCTTCCAATGGAAGAGGTGGAAGCAGCAATTCTGGGATCATGCAGGCGGCAGCTGCTGCCTCTTGTGGAGGAAACAGCAATGTCCAGGCGAGGCAGGGGGAGATGCCACTGGAAAAATAGCAATAGCTGCAATGCTGGGAATAGACAGCAGGTTCCCTCCAGAGGCAGCAGTGCTGGGATCAGATGAATTCCATCTGGAGGGCGAGCAGCAATTATGTAGGCCAAGCATGTGGGCCCTCTGGCTAGGGTAAGCAGATAGCAAATGTGAAAAATCGGGACAGGGGGTGGGGGGGTAATAGGTGCCTATATAAGAAAAATCCCCAAATATCAGGACTGTCCCTATAAAATCAGGACATCTGGTCACCCTACCTCTGGCTGAGGTAGAAAGTAGTGTCAACCTCTGGTAGGTGGATTCCCAATGGCAGTAGCATAGCTGAGAACAGGAGGGTAAGGTAAGGATCCCCCTTTGAAGAACACGGGACCTGCATGGTGTGGAAAAGACCAGTGATCCATCTTGGCCGGTATCTTGTCTCTGAGGGTTGCTATTTCCATACAGTGAGGAGGAAATGTAAAACACTCATAATGGACAATTATGTAGTAACATGGGGAAGAAGCAGCAACAGTGCAGGGAGAAAATATTTTACTAGTGTCCTAGGGGATTAGGAACTGCACCAGACTCTTTGTGGGGCATCTTGGCTGAAATCCAGGCTGGCCCCAGAGGTGTGAATGGCATGCAAGCGAAGTCTTAGCCATGGCTGCTCTGAGAAGATAAATAGCACAATCCCCTGGTTATTAGTCTCCCTGCACTCCTCCTCTTCTCTCTGACTGACTTTGATTATTGTTACTTTACACGAGCTTTTAATTTGCGTGCAGGCAAGTACAAAGGTACAACCGGATATACCTGTTATTTGCCAGTGTCCTGAGAGGGTTTAGTTTATGTTAAGCCTTGGGTTGTGGTAATGCTTGCACGCGATTCCGCAATATACTTGCTCCAGGCAACTGATGGATGGTGGTGTTGGAGGATGAAGGAAAGTTTTAAAGTGACAGAAGCTTATTTCAGTCCTTCTTAACTTTCCAGTTATGTAACCCTCCTGGGTTTATTTCAGTGTGGAGCCAAAGCTTTGTCTTCTATTCAGGCAAGAAATTTGTCATTGACACTACATTTAACCAGTGAAATATTTGCTGTAATTTGTTAACAGCCATCACTGCAGCTAACCTTGTGACTGTTTTGCGTGATGGCTAAAAAGCTAGTCAGAGTTGCCCCCAAAAGTTTCCAGACTTTGCAATGACTATAAAAAACTGTGGCTGTACTTTATTAGTGTGATGTGTGTACCTAATGGCACTTAATGTTAGGAGGTACTTGAGGAAAGCACCTAATCACAACTATTTCATTTAATTCCTTTTCTCCCTTAAAAGGTTTAAATAAAATAATTTCCACCCTCCACTTTTCATCTATATTGATTGATACTGCACCAGAGGAAGGAGAGGAAACTTGTCTAGTAGTTCGAGCTAGTGGCTGAGAGTCTGGAGAGTTGGGTTCCTTTCTACATCTACCATTGACCTTTTGAAAGCAACTGTAAAAATGGCCTAGTGTGTTTCAATGTTTGTTGCCTTTCAGTTATACCACATCAAATTTGCTAAGTCTGCAAACAGAAAGGAAGTGTTTTCGTCTGCCAGGCCACTATACTCGACTTGAGGTCTGAAATGTGAGCTCTTTTATTTCTGGCATATGTATTATCCCAGTGATAAAGATTCTACGGAAGGAATTCAGTCTGCATTTCTACTGAAGATGCTTGACACAGAATGGAATCCAACTCATTCTCGTCCCTGTCAGGCAGGCATGCTGGAACAGTTTGTATAGTGAGGTGCTGAGAGCCATTGAACCAAACCATAAACCTTGTATATGATGGAAACCACTTCAAGCCAGGGGGTGTGGCAGCACCCCCAGTATCCCTAGTTCCAGCATGTATGCTGTCAGGCCCACAGTACTAGCAGGAGTGAAATATAGTAACATGTATTTTAGTCACTATGGGCCAGATTCTAATACCTTTGCTCACATTGAAGATTGGCTTTCTCTGACATAATGGAGTAAGGTTCTACTCATCTCGAATAAGGGCATCGTAATATGAGTGTTAAGTAATCAGAGACATCACAGAGTAGATCTGTTGAGTAAGAACGTGTCATTTTAACAAATTCGCTTTGACCATAACCATACATCATCTCTTCTGTGGCTGTTTCCTCATTACTAAAATCAGGATACTGCTTAACAGCTAGAATCATAGACCTTATACTGCTTCCTAGGTCCTGTGCCGTCTGCTCCCAGTGAAGATTCTCTTTTAATTTGAGTGGTAGGGAGCTGTGGTTTTTGAAGCAAGAGGATATGAGTTCTTTCCTTCTTTGGGGGAATCTTCGACATAACGGGCATATACTGTCCTCTGCACAGAATAGATCAGTTAACAAAATCTTCCAATCAAAGGTATTTACAACCAATGGACCCTTGTCTCCATGAAGTATACCTCTGTGTGGGGTTTTCTTTCCCCTCCTTCTCATTTCCTTTTTTCTGTCCACATCCCTCCCACTTCTCAGACCTTTTAAGCAGTTTTTAAAAAAATGCAAATATTTTTCCTATCTTCCATCACCTTTTATGTTTTCAAAATTAGAAACTGAGATTTTGTGTAATGTGTCCATTATCAGCTCTACCCCTTTTGTGTCAGCACTTGGGATAAATAGGAAAAATTTGCTACCCTGATGAGTTTGTAAATTCTAACTAGAACATGTGACTGGTCTTTCCATGGTCAGAATGTTTCTGCAGGCCAATATTTGGTTTCCCTGCTAAACTACACGGACATGTGTGTACCAGGGCCGGATTAAAGCGGGGGCTTTAGGGTCTGCAGCCCAGGGCCCAGGCTTAAGGGGGCCCCGCAAAAATAAATCACAGGTAGCGATCTCCAACTCTGGGCCACTAGAAGTCCAGCTGGGTGCTCAGACAGGATGCCTGCATGCCGTAGCCCCATGCCACTCCCAGAAGCAGCCAGTTGCTAGCATGTCTCTGTGGCCCTTGGTGGGGGGGTCGGGGAGGTGGCTCTGTGCACTGTCCTCACCCTCAGCACCATCTCCGCAGCTCCCATTGGCTGGGAACCAATATCTTGCTCATTTTTTCTATTTTAATGCCCTACTGCATATTGCCTCATTATGCAGACATACCTTTTGCCATTTTGTTAAGATTTTTAATAACCAAATAGAAATCTGGACCCTGCATCCTTGGGATCCACACACTCCATTGAATCACTGGGTGCAAGGAATGCAGAAATGGACCCAGCTTCTGGAGCAGCCTCCATTTAAAACACTGGAATAATATTTCATCGCTTAATTGTGTCTGTGAATTAGTGAAACAGAACCCCGTGGAGATGTTGTCAATCTTACACTGGTATTTATGCAGCAGAAATTATAACTCTACAGACAGCTAGTAAATATTTTGAAAAAATATTGGTAAATTCAAGAAAAGCATAAAGAACAGGGCTTAAATTTTCATGGAGAGTTTCCTGGAGCCCCCGAGGCCTTCCCTCCCCAACATGCTATGAGGTCTGGGGGGGGGGAGGAGTTGGGATTGAAAATATTTATCAGAGCTCTGCTGCAGACAACTCCATCTGAATTTAAGCCCTGGAAAAGAGTAATTATACTCTGAACAGATGCTCTGCGAAAATGGTGTAGTGAGTTCCATGTTTCTTCCTCAGTAATTTCCAGTATCCAGCTAAAATATTGTTCTCTAACTCCCATACCTGGGGTGTAAATTCTAGAGTGCCCTAATGTGTTGCACTCTAACTACCTAGTGCAGACTCTGCTGACATGAACTAAAAATACTTAGAACATGCTAGCCAGGTCTATCTGGGGCAGTTAGAGTGCAACATATTCTAGTGCACTCCAGTCATCACAGGGTGTAGTCTGGGCAGTGAATCCACTGCCCCAAACGCCACTGAAAATTGCTATGGTTTCACCACCTGGCAGAACCTGGAAATCATAACTGTGCATGTGCCACAGGGGCGGTGGAAACAAGCACCCTGCTACTAAATATAAATCATGAACACAGCAGACCTATGGGAGGCTGCTGTTTGCTGTGTTCGTGGTTGGTATCTGGACACTTCATGTTCACACTCTCTCTCTCACACACACACTTTTATATAAAATGTGTGTATGCAGTGCCCCATCACCCTCTAAACAGGAGCTGCCATGGAGCAGATCCCTGAAACCAATGAGGGCAAGTCTATGCTACAAAATTAAGTTGACCTTAGTACAGTGATGTGCAGCCACCACAGTAATTAAATCACTTTTATGTGTCCACACTTCGCTCCTTGTGTCGGCGGTGAGCGTAATCACCAGGAGCACTTGCACTGATTTAACTGTCAGTTGTGGGGCATTGTAGGGTGGCTTCTGAAAGGCAGTGACAGTTGATGTAAGCAATGCTGCATCTACACTGACACTACGTCAGTCTAACTAAATGCTGCGCCTCTCGTGGAGGTATGAAGTTGGTATAGCAGGCGAGTTACATGGGTGGGAGCTACATTGTAGTGTACATGCTTACAGAATTAGGTCGAGGTAAGCTACCTAGCGTCGACATAGCTCTGTAGTGTAGACCAGGGCTGAGTCTCAAAATGTGTGTGTAGACATATGGCCTACCATGTGGCCATCCTGTGCTCTTGGCAGAACAATTCTTGCAGGAGCTGTGTCATTTGAGACTTCTCTGCTGGTCACCGCCTCTGGAACCTGCCTCTTGGATAGATACGGATGTGGGTTTCCACAATTTACAGAGAGAAAGGAAGCAATTAATTCTGATAGGGTAAGGATGTATTTACTTGCTGAAGTCTCTTGTTTTCTACCTGGATTATAAATGCTTCAGGGGCACGGATTGGTGGTTTTGTTTTGGTTTTTTTTGGTCTGTATTTGTACCATGCCTAGCACTATGGGGTCCTGGTTCATGCCCAGAATTCCTAGGTGCTCCAGTAATACAAAGAAATAATAATGAAGTCCCATGGGGTTATTCTGCGGTGAGGTAGGAATGACTCTGTCTCTCCCTAGCTCTACCTCCCCCTTCAAAGGCTCAGATCCAGAACCCCACAAAAGTAAACAACACAGGGCTGCTGCATGGTATGGGGAAGAGGGTGGGAAGGGTGAGGGGTAGGTGGCTCTCTGCTCTGCCATGCCTCACACCCCCGGGCTAGATTCTTTTGGGAGGATGTCCCTCCAGCATGCAGAGGTGGAAGGGATATTCTGGTTCTCTGGCAGTGCAGTCAGCGGATGGGAGCCTGAATGAGCATGAAGCTGTCGCTTTTACATGACCTCCTTCCTGCTCATGGTTGCACGTCCATTAAAGCCGGCGGCTTTCAGCCTCTCAGGAGCCCCAGGCAAAAAGAAAGTGCGAAGGACCCTTGTTTTCTCTGGCTGTCCCAGCAGGGATCTCATTGCCTGGGTCCGAGTCAGCTTGTGACGCCCTGGCTTTCTGGCACTTTGGATTTGCCCTACACCCAGTGGGTGAATGGGAGGGACTCTCTAACGCCCGCAGACAGCCAAGGTCTTGCCATCGCCAGCATTTTGTTAATTCCTTTGCAGCACTTTTCTGTTTGAATGACCACTTCAAAGTTGAGCGCTCGACCCAGCTTCATGTAAACGGAGAAGTTTTACAGTGGCAGGTGGGGTAATGACAGGGCAGGGTTTATTGTGGAATATTCCGCAGTCAGTTTCCCTTCCAGGCTCTGTTGTGCGTGCCGTTCGCTTGACAAACAATACGTTGAATAAACGCTAGAAATTAAACCTCATTTCCTTAGGGCGACACATTAAACACAACTCTTTGGAAAGCGTCAAGTATGAAATAGGAAGAGAGCCTGTGCTCTCCCTGTGAGATGGGGAAGGTAAGATCGTTTTTGAGAGCACAGAGGAAAGAAAGTGCTGCTGAATCAGACCATAGCTCCGGAGCGATTTGTGGAATTAAAGCCCAGTGAATAAAGCCTCTCTTGTAAGATCCTTTCCCAGACTGGGAAAGATCTCTTTAAATGGCTGCATTCATCCATAACGGAGTAAATGCACTATCCGAAACGTAAACCAACGGGACAAACATGATCTGCCGGGTACCAGAGAAAAAGAGGGAGCGCAGTGAGACAGCGCGTGGAATAGAAAGGCTGGTGCTGTAAGGGCAGGTTGATTTTCAGATCCACATAGCAAAATAGGGGGAAACCTCCACAACATAAAGAGACAAAGCGACCTACATCGCGAACCACTAGACGCTGGCTAGGATTTGAAAATTTCGAACACAAGTATATTTTGAGTATAGCAAGATTTTTTTTTAACTAGTAGTTACCACAGAAACACCGACGGTTCACTACAGTCTGCCCACTGCACGCAATATTGATTTATTGTCGGCGGCAGGCAGTCCGAGCCATTTATTAACGGTGAAACTGCTCCGATAAGATTGTTTTCTTACTGTTAACATTTGTGACCGAGTTCTTAGGCGCTTCCGTCTTTGTTTCCACCCTTGGGGGAGCAATAAATCAATTGTGTTTTGCAATAAAAGCGAAGATCTCTCAAGTGAACTGTGGAGTTTATATACTCGCCTTTTTACTCGCTAATATGCAATTCTGGCTGCGATGAAAATGGCACTTGCGTGCAGTGTAACTTAGCAACCGTAGCAATTCAAGACCAAATCGGACTGAGCAAATCTGGCTGGACTTGGGAATTAGTCAGGACTTTTAACTGATAAGGAATTCTGCACATTTTCACCTAGAATCTTTGGTTTCGGTCCCCCTTTGCTTTCCTGATCCTATGTTCAGTGTCTTACTGGAAAATCGGATTTGTCCCGCTCTATTTTCCCCAGAGAAGAGCTTTGCCAGAACAGTCCCAAAATGTCCTGTTTCGGGAGAGCTTTTATTAAATAACCTCTGGGCTAGTTATTTTGCCCCAGATATTCACGATCTGGTGGCCAGATGACGTCCCCACGTGACGAGGGCAGAAAGAAACATTTTCTATTGCCAAGGCTTATGCTGAAGCGTTCCAACGGGCTGTGGGGTGAAGCTGCAGAGGGGGTTGCAATCACTTCGCCTATTTCCGCCCTGTGGGCTGACCTGCCTTTTGGCCTGGGTGACAATGAACGGAACGGTGAGTTACCAAGAGAGGCCATCGTGAAAAGTGGCGAGAGATTAAAACCAAACGGGGAGAAAAGAGATGCGATTGCACGTGTAGTCCTGGAGAAACGCAAGCAAGAACGCGCATATGGAGCTCCACGTTCCACAGACCTGGGGGACAACAAGCTGCAAACTGTTTAAAGCTCTGGCTGTCATAGGGTATGTCTACACTACGGGATTATTCCGATTTTACAGAAACCGTTTTTTTAAAATAGATTGTATAAAGTCCAGTGCACGTGGCCACACTAAGCACATTAATTCGGTGGTGTGCGTCCATGTAACAAGGCTAGCGTCAATTTCTGGAGCGTTGCACTGTGGGTAGCTATCCCATAGTTCCCACAGTCTCCCTTGCCCATGGGACTGTTCTGGCAAAGCTCTTCTCTGCGGAAAATAGAGCGGGACAAATCCGATTTTCCAGTAAGACACTGAACATAGATGGAGCAAAAACAGTGTCGTGGGTGATTCTGGGTAAATGTCGTCACTCAATCCTTCCTCCGTGAAAGCAATGGCAGACAATCATTTTGCGCCCTTTTCCTCTGGATTGCCCTGGCAGACGCCATAGCATGGTAACCATGGAGCCCGTTTAGCCTTTTTTCACTGTCACCGTATGTGTACTGGATGCTGCTGACAGATGCGGAACTGCAGTGCTACATAGCAGCCTTCATTTGCCTTTGCAAGGTAGCAGAGACGGTTACCAGCCCTATTGCACCATCTGCTGCTTTGGAAATTGGTGATGCGATGACGGTTACCAGTCATATTGTACCGTCTGCTGCTGTCATGGGTGCTCCTGGCTGGCCTCGCTGAGGTCTGCTGGGCGGTGCATGGACATAAATGGGAATGACTTCCCAGGTCATTCCCTTCTTTATGTTTTGTCTAAAAATAGAGTCAGTCCTGCCTAGAATATGGGGCAAGTCTACTAGAGAACCAGAGAGCACAGCCGCTCTGGGTCAGAGCCCCAGAGATCCCACAGAAATGATGAGCTGCATGCCATTCCAGGGGGTGCCCCTGCAACAACCCCACCCGTTGCTTCCCTCCTCCCACACCCCTCCTGGGCTACCATGGCAGTTATCCCCCCATTTGTGTGATGAAGTAATAAAGAATGCAGGAATAAGAAACACTGAGTTTTTAGTGAGGTAAAATGAGGGGGAGGCAGCCTCCCGCTGCTATGATATTCCAGGCAGGACATCTCCATTACTCATTAAAGGGGGGGGAAGAGGAGCACAGCCTCCCGCTGCTAAGATAGTCCAGAATCTCCATTAGACATGAAAGGGTGGGGTGGAGAGTAGCTCAGCCTCCAGCTGCTATGATGAGAACGGTTACCAGCCCTATTGCACCATCTGCCAGGACTGAATCTCCAGGACACAAAGGTTAAAGAAGGGAATGACCAGGAGTCATTCCCATTTTAGCCCAGGGGTCCCAGCCGACCTCACTAAGGCCAGCCAGGAGCACTCACAGGATGACGACGAGGATGGCTATCAGTCATATTGTACCGTACCGTCTGCCACCGGGGAGGGGAGAGGATGCTGCTGCTTAGTGCTGCAGCACCCCATCTACCAGCAGCATCCAGTAGACATACGGTGACATTGAAAAGAGGTGAGAAAATATTTTTTTCCCTTTTCTTTGGGGGGGGTGTAAATTGACGACATATTCCCTGAACCACCGGCAACAATGTTTTTGACCCTTCAGGCATTGGGAGCTCAGACAAGAATGCAAATGCTTTTCGGAGACTGCAGGAACTGTGGGATAGCTCGAGTCCTCAGTCCCCCCTCCCTACCTCCATGAGCGTTCATTTGATTCTTTGGCTTTCCGTTACAGTTGTCACACAGCACTGTGTTGAGTCCCTGCTGTGGCCTCTGTCTATCATAACCCGGAGATTTTTTCAAATGCTTTGGCATTTCGTCTTCTGGAATGGAGCTCTGATAGAACAGATTTGTCTCCCCATACAGCGATCAGATCCAGTATCTCCCGTACGGTCCATGCTGGAGCTCTTTATGGATTTGGGACTGCGTGGCCACCCGTGCTGATCAACACTCCATGCTGGGCAAACAGGAAATGAAATTCAAAAGTTCGCAGAGCTTTTCCTGTCCACCTGGCCAGTGCATCTGAGTTCAGATCGCTTTCCAGAGCGGTCGCAATGGTGCACTGTGGGATACCGCCTGGAGGCCAATACTGTCGAATTGCGGCCACACTAACCCTAATCTGACATGGCAATACCGATTTCAGCGCTACTCCCCTCATCAGGGAGGAGTACAGAAATTGGTTTTAAGAGCCCTTTATATTTATATAAAGGGCTTCATTGTGTGGACGGGTGTAGGGTTAAATCGGTTTAACGCTGCTAAATTCGGTATAAAAGCATAGTGTAGACCAGGCCATATTGATGGTCTTTGGGGAAATGCTGTTTTGTAGATTTACTGTCACTTTTTGTAGTTGGATCTCTTACAATGCGTCGCAAGCAGTCTAGTTTACAACCTGGCCCTGGCCTTGATATCAAGCACTGTAGAAGTGTGTGTGTGCACTCGCATACATATACCGATAAAATTGATCTTTTTTTACAAACTCATTTACACCTATCCTCTGTACAGATCTGTGGAGCGGGAAAAGGAATCAGCATACAAAACAGACGTAGAGCCTGATACAACATGCTGCTCTGTAACTGTTAAATGCACGTGCTGTTAAATGCAACATGCTGACCGTTAAATGCACAGGCTGCATCAAACCCGAACGGATCCAAGAGCCTGTGAGTTCATTGTTCCCAATAAAGCTCCTAATGAAATTAGCACAAATTATCAGAGCTACCACAGACTGCTACAGAAAGGATATATCCACAGCCCTGTTCCTGCTCTATTCTTTGCAAGACCATGAACGCAAAACCTTTAAGAAATAGCAAGAACAGAATTGCAGATGCTGAGAGATCGGGTCTGTGAGACCCAATCAAACCTTTGCATAAAATCTCTGGAATTAAAAGAGAGAGACACTATCTCAGCTGCTATCTCAGATTCTGGGATCTTCACCCTATTGATCATTGTTACATTTCTGCCAACATCGGAGGATTAACTTCAGTTTTACACATATCCATGAGAATTCTCATTAGTTATGAAATGTAACTAACCTCAATGTCTATCTTGTAAAGATCATGTTTAGAGCTACTCTACCCAGAAATCTGAATAAGAAAATACTTTGAACCTTAATATGTCTATAAACAGGATCACATAAATAACTGGATTGTTCTGGACTTAAATTTAGTTTTACTCTAACACCATCAACTTATTTATTCATTTATTGTAAGGGTAGAGGCCTAGTCTGAGATCAGATCACCTTGGTGCCAGTCACTGCAGATGGTTTTTCCCAGTCAGTAAAGAGCATGGATTTCAGATGAGTGAAATTAAATACACACAGCATTCCATGGCTGGATGTCTCAAGATCAAAGGTGATCTTTATAGCTTCCCCCCCACACACATGGATTTATAAAATAGTTAACAATTAAACCTTTGTAGATTAATCATTGAATTTTCAGGGAGAATGGGCTAAATTCCAACCTTCTTAGACTCCCTGAAAGCTACTGCCGCCAAGACAAGGTCAGGATCTTTTAAAATCAGTGGCATTTGGACCGTACCAATACTGGAAGTTCACCATTTCACTGTCCCTTCTTGGAGCCGGCAGGGTTAATGTAATATTTTAATGCAAACTTTCCTGAGGTGATAATGTTAGAGTGGTGCAGAAGTGTTAGAGATTTATATGGGAATCCACCAGCAGAGGGCTCACGTGGCAGAATTACATGATTGCTTGGTCAGTTTCCCCAACAATTTTAAAGGAACTACAAATAAACTGTTTAAATCACAAATGGTTCCATTAGCTCTCATTATAAATCTTCTTTACAAGAGGTCATGTCCGTTGCATTAGTTACGCTAGTGCCAGGCTCAGAGTCCAGAGGTTACTGAGATTTACAAATTAGTAGTTTTAGAAGTTTACTAGTAAACCACTGAGAGAAATTTTGCACTTCTAGTAATGCTGCATTATGATATCTCCTTCTCAAAATTAGGATCCAACTCTGCTTTTACTCAGACAAAACTCCCATGAAGGTCAATTGAAATTTTGCCCCATTAAGGATTGTAGAAATCTCCATCTATTTTTACACTGAAACCAGTGGGGATTCTGCTTACAACCTGATGCTAATTAAATATGGCCCATGTTTTCTACAGTTCAGTGGGGTGGACACGTTCAGTGGGATTTCCCATGTGTGCAGCTAATCCTTTCCTTTGATGCAATGAGGGTGTGTAGACACACATGTGTTTGGAGGAATGGCCCCTTTGTAACACTCCTAGTCTGAAAAGCTACTCCAGATATAGAACATCTTTGATGCTAAATCTGTTGTTTAATGTGTTGCTGATCATACAACATCTGGTGAGTCCACCCCTGGAAGAGGTATCAAAGTGCTCAGGGAGTTCTCTAAACCCCACTCTCTATCCTTTTTTCAGACCACACTCCCCTTTGTCTTTGTTGGGCTATTTGCTTGCGGAGAGGTTGTGTCCCGGTTTGTAACTTGCATACCTAAGGTCGGTCTTGTTAATTATGTCAGAATTTTGGATTAAACTGACAACCAAAAGTTGACCTGATCTCAAACTTTCATGAAGTTGATAGTATTTTCTCAAGGCTACTGAACTAATCAATTACATGTGAGGGATTTATTCTTCTCTAGTCTTCTCACTATATTCAACTCCCATTACAAACTTGATATTAGGTATAATGTAAAAAGCCCTGACACTGAAAAACAAGACCTAACTCTTAAAACCTGAGAGAGGCCAAATCTGGAAAGAGACCAGCCAAACCATTCATATTACTTCCTATCACAAAAAAAAAAAAGTGAGATAGGGAGTCTGCTGTACTTCTGTTTTATGAACTATTTTATGAACTATGAAATTGGGGACTGAGAAGTTCATAAAATTGAACTCCTCAAAATTACAGTCAGTATAATGCATAAGTTATGGCACAGTGCACTGCATCACTTTCTTCTTGATTTTCAAACCATTGCATAGTGATTTCCAATACACTGAAGGCACTGATTTCCTCTCACCCCATCAGCAGTGGTGTTATGGAGCCAGAATGCCATTCCAATACTATTTCAGGGTTGCCAAAGTAGCAGCCTATGTGTGCCACATTGAGGACGCCAATTTGCAGAGCATGCTGCTCTGCCCTGCCAGCGTAACCTTGCATGCACAGTGAGCGGGAGGACACACTATCAGCAGTGGACCCAAAGCGTTCTAATACCTTGAGATTTAGGACTACAGCACTGTTCATTGGGGGAAAATGGTTCAAATATCTGGTTGATCATAAGATCAGTGTTCATAAAATTGAGGTTCTGCTGGAAACATTCATCAGCAAGAAATAGAATCATGTATACACACTTCTGACATTTTCCCATAGTTTGTCTCAATAATTTCCACTTGTATCAAACCAATGCTGACAGTTTAATGCCAACATACCAAGTTGACTCCTGCTGTACCAGCTCATTCTGCTCTAAACATCCCAGTCTGGCATGTGGTACAGACTGCTGCCAGGAAATCTGACAGTAAAACATGCATTTAAAAGACTAAACAAGGTGGAAAATCTTTTATGATGTGGTAAAAACAGTGTATTCCATATGTGGGACAGGCAATACAACTTTTCATTACATTTGTTAGGGATGCTCTGGAACAACTAACTCAGGGCTTCATCACTTATTAGTTATGTGGTCATTCTCTGACTCATGGGAAAAAAAAGCATGTTCCTAGTTTATACGTGGAGACACAGGACCAGATCCTCAGTTATGAACGAGACGCTCACAATGCAAGTAATGTGCATGTGTGTGAGAATGTGCAAAGATGATTTAAAACTCATCTTTGTGCCTTCTTGATCCAGGAACTCCAGTCCCATGTGCAAATTACAGCCGTCCAAGAGGCCAAGGGCCTGAAACCACAGCTGGGAAAAGGAGCAACTTAGAGGCATATCAACTGCAGTTGCTGTCTTACAGACACACCCCACAATGCCAGAAGAAGGATGGGGATGTCAGAGCCTCTATGGCTGCTCTGTGACACTGGGGGATTCCCCTTGCATTGGTATGAAACTCCATGCTATTACAGCCAGAACACACCAGAAGTATGCCACAAAGTAGCTCCACTGCACAGATGTTATGGCTCTCGGGCTATTATTTCTATACAAACTGTGTGTGCGGTATCTCATAACACTGCATATTTGAGACATGCACATTATCATGATGAATTATTATTATTTATTTGTATTTTAGTAGTACCTAAGTGCCAAATTCTCTTCTGGTAGCAGAGCCCCAGGCTATGGTGGAAAATCCATCTACAGAGAGGTCAGGGTGTGGGTGTCAAGAACAATTGACTGCAACTTCCACTCTGCTTTGGGGCCCAGAACCAGTCAGTGAAGCCCAGTAAGTGTGTGGGACTGACTAGAGAGAGAGAGGCTAGAATAGAATGCCTGAGAAATACATAGATTCAATGCGCCACCCCAACAGCTGGTGGGGCTCCAGTCATAAGTTAAATCTGCTCTCGCATGGCATAACCCACTAAGAGGTCAGTGATAGAAATTTCACCTACCCTCCTTCAGAGTGAATCCCCCTCAGGGCATAGCTTCTGTCCATCAATATAGGATGGGTGTGATATACCAGTAGTCCACTTACTACAATTATTTGAATAAGAGCAGCTATATAAATAATAGAAAGTACCCACCTTATAAAACAGAACAGGGATCAAAATGTTGGAAGGGACATCAACATACAGAGAATCATCTCCATACTATCTGGGATTTTAATAAATTGAAAGGCTTTTTGGTCTGACACAGGAAAATTCATGCAAGAGTCGCCCGAGAGAAATGTCTCCTAAATTGCTCTTTCTATTGCATTGGTAAAATATTCTGATTTGCTGAAATTAAACAAAACAGATGTCTGGTTAGTATTATTGTGAATGAAGCCAGTAAATGTATTTCATTGTTATAGTTGCAAAAACAAATGTCAACTGTGTGTATGTGACTGACAGAACGAAGAGAAACAGGGTGCTACTTACTGTCTGTATTAGATTAGCAAAGGAACTATTTGCTGAAAGAAGGGTAAAAAGGAAGAAACAACTTCAAAAAGACTCGATATAATTTTTACAAGCCAATTTGCATATCTATTGTAACTCATAACCTCTCACGCTCAACCCTGCTGCATTCCACTACCTTGTGTATTTGTCTCCTTCCTTTTCAACATTTGTGGGGAAAGATTACACTGTTAACTATTTTGTTTATCCTTAACCATAAGACAGTAACAAAAAAGGGCACACCTACAGTTGTGTAGTCTGTGCGCTTCAGGATCCCCACCTGCCATGGAAAATATATTTATATATACATTGGTTAATGTAATGCTTTATTTTCAAAAGTTAGAGAACTAGGTGTAATGTTATCTGATTAAAAAATGACCATATCGATCATTTGCTGCAAATATATAACAGTGGTTGCAACAATCTTGTACAAAGATTGTCAAGGGAGGTGTCTATGAAAAGGTTGTTATTTGCTGGTTATGATTATGCTATTTGTATGCATGAATCATTTTTGCATTTGAAATTATGACTATTGGCTGTATACCTGGATTTCAAATGTTTGTTCCTGGGGTAACACCCACAAAGTAGTTAGCCAGCAGATCTTGGAGGGACTATTCAAATTGAGTGGCCCATCAAAAGGACACTTAAACTCACAATGGACCATTGGAGACGTCCATTTACACTGAGTGGACTCTCCTACAAACATGCTGTCTGGAATATAGGTAATGGCTTCCTGCAATGACTGAGTGAAATTGGACATGACTTGCCCATGTGACTCCAAACACTATCTGGTCACCTCACCTGTGATTCTCCACTACCTGCGCTGAGGTTTTTGTTTGAAACAATGGGTTTCCCTCCACATGACAGAGGATATAAGTGGCCCTAGAACACCTTCATTTTGCCTCTTTCCTGCTCCAGCCTTGTTCCTGCCCAAGCCTCTGGACTATGAACTTATACAAATAGGAGCATTATAACCAAGGAATTGAGGTCCTTTCAATGATTTGGAAGCAACCAGAGACTTGACTTAAGCCAGCAGTTTACTCCATTGCTGCTACAAGCCTGAACCGAGAACTTTGCAATTACTGTATGTATTTTATTCTTTTAACCAATTTTAACTCTCACCTTTCTTTCCTTTAATAAATAAACCTTTAGATTAGGGGTCAGCAACCTTTCAGAAGTGGTGTGCCAAGTCTTCATTTATTCACTCTAATTTAAGGTTTGGCGTGCCAGTAATACATTTTAACATTTTTAGAAGGTCTTTCTATAAGTCTATAATATATAACTAAACTATTTGTTGTATGTAAAGTAAATATGGTTTTTAAAATATTTAAGAAGCTTCATTTAAAATTAAAGTAAAATGCAGAGCCCCCTGGACTGGTGGCCAGGACCCAGGCAGTGTGAGTGCCACTGAAAATCAGCTTGTGTGCCGCCTTCGGCACGCGTGCCAGAGGTTGCCTACCCCTGCTTTAGATTTTAGATACTAAAGGATTGGCATCAGTGTGATTTTTGGGTAAGATCTAAGTTATATATTGACCTGGGTGTGTGGCTGGTCCTTTGGGATCAGAAGAACCTTTCATTTGATGAGACTGGTTGGTTGTAAAGAACCAGTCATCTCTGAATCCAGTGTTTTTGGTGGTGATATAAGAACTGGAATGCCCAAAGAAACTGCTTTTATGGCTTCTTGTTAGCCAGTGTGGTGAAACAGGCGTTTACTTTTGTGGCTGGTTTGGTGTTTCTTATGAAAGAATAACCACCAGTTTGGGGCTGTGTTTGCCCTATTTCTCAGCAGTTCATCCTGAATTTGGCATCCTCAGTTGTGACCCACTGAGGCCTAGTTACACTAGGTAAAGCACACATATGGTTTCTCTCTGCCCCATCACTCGAAAGTCATATAAACCATCCTAATTTTAAAAGTGTATTATACTCCTCACCATGACATTCTCAACCTGCATGTGATTTATTACATTATTTTAAGTTTGAAAAGACAAACCAACAGATGGCAAAATATTGCACTACACCTTTAAATACAAAGTATCTCTGCAAACCAGATCCAGGCTGTCTACTACAGGCCTCTGTAATTGGACATAATTAAATGGCTATTTTTCTTTGGAGGCTACATGGGTAGAGAATGGCAATGAATAAACTGATGATTGACATACCTCCCTTTTGCCCACTGTGTCTTTATAGATCAGTTCATGGTCTTCCCACTGCACTAGATCTGGAGAGGGTCTGAATATGAGCTGTAGAATGCTATCAGTAAATTCATAGCAAATACATGATGTTAAACCCAACAAGATAGAATGTGGTATCACTTTTTTGACCATTGAGATCTTAGACCCATAATTAAAGTAGATGACAATGTAAATGGGACCTCACCCATTTTGGCAGCTTTTGTTGCAGGTTTTGATGTTGGATGGCAATGTGATCTGGCCTTTTTTTTGTAGTGATGGAAGCATAAAGTGAAGTAACAGCCACAGTAAGCACCCAGAAGGAGTAGTACTGAAACTCCAGCTTTGATTATTTCCTGTCTGGATTTCCATCCAGAAAGCCAGCCCAGAAATAGAGCAGAGACCCTGGAGAGTAGCATCTTTCCTGGTTGATCCCCTACTTCATGTCCTTGTCAGCATGACTCCACTGGACTCATGCTTATCAGGGCCTCTCATTGCAGCAGCTGCCATCAAAATGTCCCTTAAAGAGAGAGCCCCGCAGAAGAAGCAACACAGAGGGCCTAGGCTGAATAGTCAGGAGTCTCTGCTAAATGCAGAGAAACCATTAAATTTCCTCTGAACATGTCCTGAGCTCTGCCCCACTCCTACCCTCAACCAGTCAGTTCCCACCACCTCCGACTGCATAGACTCCAACCCCCTGGAGCATATTCTGCAGGAGCTGAAGAAAGGGGGTGGGAAATGATTGTGAAGGCAACTGAGCCCTTTGCCCCTCCCTTGCATCCAAGCACAGATTGCGTGTAAGTACAATGTGGCTAATGTTGGGAAATTGTGTATATTGCATGGGAGGGACACCAAATCATCCAGGATATGCAAAATTTCATGTCCCTCTGCTCTGAACAGTAAGTGATTTATTAATACCACCCATGCTGCGACAATATCTAGATGCAGTGCGGGAGGTGAAAGGTGTAATATATAGACAGAGTATGCTGCTCACTTTGAATTTCCTTGCTTTTATTAGTTTGTTTCACAGCTCTGTTATTACTGTAATAAATTAAGGGTGCTTCCTGTTTACAAGGTAATAACCAAATCTGGGCTCATAAACTCTGAGCCTAAAGGCGGTGGAATTTATTTATCCCAGGAAGCAGTTATTACTGAGTTAGCAGGGAGTACTTTCCAGTTAGGGTGGCCAGACAGCAAATGTGAAAAATCAAGACAGAGGTGGGGGGTAATAGGAACTCATATAAGAAGAAGACCCAAAAATCAGGACTATCCCTATAAAATTGGGACATCTGGTCACCCTATTTCCAATTGTTCTTGCTGTTATCGTTATTTAAGCGATTTCCCTCCCTCTTCTCATACCTTCTCCTCCTCTCTGCTCTATTTCTCTACTCCCCTTTGAAGTTCAGGACCTGAGTGAAACTATTGGATTGAAATGAAAAATGAGGACACTCCCATTTATGAAAATGGTTTTAAATTTTTTTTCTCTCAAGAATTGATCGTTGCTAAAACAAATGTGGATCTAATGCATTTCAATCCAATGTCCTTGCCATTTTGCATATTCTGCCCATCGATATTTTCTGTTTTACCCAGTAGGCGAAAGCTGGGAAAAAGCTAATTGTGAACTTCATGTTCCCTATGCAAAGTCTGAGTAAGCAGGTTTTGTGGAGGGACTGAATCCTACCTGGACCCCAATATAAAGCAGTTGGTTGGGCACCTGTGCAGCTCATCTGTGACTCACTGCATTGCCTCTGTTTAGTCTGTGTCCAGTGGAGCCATATAGTTGCTGTGCATTAACTCAGTTGCCATGCCTGGGTCAAGCCACTGCCCGTCTCCCACATACCTCCATGTAGAGAATCGCTATGTGGTTTGACTCCACAGCATGGAGAGAGCTACAGATCTTTTTGGCTTCCAGATATTCCCCCACTTTCTCCAATCCCACCACGTGCTGTGAAAGTTCTGCTGCATTTTGAACTTTCTGCAACTGGGGAAAGGGAACAGATGATTTCATCCAAAGGTATTTCTGTTTGTTGTGACCATCCTGGGCCAAGTTCAACCCTGGCGTATGAGGGTATAATTCCTATGACTTCAGTGAAGCTGTGTTCTTTTATGCCAGGCTTGTGTTTGGCCCTATCAGTTCTGGTAGGGGAGGCACACATAGAGGTAGGAATTACAACCTGAAAATATTGTTAAAACTGGGCTACTGCATGGGAGCCAAATTAATTAAAAATTGTGATGGTTGTCATCTTTTCTCCCAGGAGCATGCAGCATTTATTCCTTGTCTCAGTATTACAAGCTTACAATAATACCACTGAGGAAGCATGATATCATGTCCCTCACAGGTGTTAAGTCAGTTTTCCAAGGTGTGTTTGTACATAGCTTATGAGTTTCAGAATGCTCGCACACACGCGAGATACTTAAGCAATATTCATAATTACTGGAAAGTTTGTGGAATAAACACGGTCTAGCCAGATGTGAGTTGTAAAACACCTAAAGCAAAGTACAGTGATGTCATTCATCTTCATCTTGACAAATACCTGTTAGAGCTTGAATTTGACTGAAGTTAAACAAAGTTGATAACAAGGTATATACATGCACCGCACGCAGATCTTATGTAGTAATACTCTGGAGGTTAATATGATGAATTGTCTGAGATATTGTTTCCATTACTGCAGAAACAAATTTGCTTGTATTTTGACATGTATAATGTCTATTTCAGGGCATAAGTCTGTTTTTATGTAAATTATAAACCACAAATACAAATAAACATTACAAGATTACTACAAAAAAAGTCAATAACTCACATAACAACTTGCTGGGTTTTTTTCCTTTATGTCTTCAGAAGATGGAATAATCAGAAGTGTTAGCATCTTCCAAACATCTAATTTCTATACTCACTATGTTGATGTTTATTGAAATAGTTTGAGGGGTTACCCGAGTATGTTAAATAGGATTATAGAGGAAATGGCCCTTGCAGTTTCTTTGCAGTTCATTATCTTTTATATTTGAAGAGCGCTTTGTGTTTATAAGCCACAGAATGGAATGAAAAAACAATACCAGGATACCTGTATGTCACTGTAGTTCTAGGACAAGTTCACAACTGTCTTTCATCAGGGCCTTGGCTACTCTAGTAAGAAAAAGGTACATCTCTCTTCTTGGAGACATTTGTGTAAGTTCATCTCAAGTGAAATACTTTACGTGGTTATAGTTCAGATTCTGCCAGCTGTGCATATCTCTCTATCAGTGCTATAGAGGGCAGACAATTTATGAGTTTACTCTGTATATGCTTTATACAGAGTAAAATGGATTTATTTGGGGTTTGGATCCCATTGGGAACTGGGTATCTGGGTGCTGGAGAGAGGAGCACTTCTTCAGCTGTTTTCAGTTACGTCTGCAGCTTTGGGGGTGTGGTTCAGACCTGGGTCTGTGTTTGCAGAAGGCTAGTGTGTCTGGCTCAACAAGACAGGGTTCTGAAGTCCCAGTCTGGCAGGGAAAATGGACTCAGAGGTAGTCTCAGCATATCAGGTGTCAGTCCCAAGGGGTTCTCTGTGACTCAACCTGTTACAGAGGGCGTATCTAGTGGGGTCTTGGAGGGGTCAATCATGGGGCCGGTACAATATTTTTATTAATGACTTGGATAATGAAGTGGAGAGTCCACTTATAAAATTTGCGGATGACACCAAGCTGGGAGGGCTTGCAAGCACTTTGGAAGACGGGATTAGAATTCAAAATGACCTTTAGCAATTAGAGAATTGGTCTGAAATCAATAAGATGAACTTCAATAAAGACAAGTACAAAGTAGTACACTTGGGAAGGAAAAATCAGCTGCACAACTTCAAAATGGGGAGTAACTGGCTAGGGGGTAGTTCTGGTGAAAAGGATCAGAATATGAGTCAACAGTGTAATGCATTTGTGCCAAAGGCTAATATTATCGTGGGGTGTCTCAACATGAGTGTTGTATGTAAGACATGGGAAGTAATTGTTCCACGTTACTTGGTGAGGCTTCAGCAGGAGTACTGTGTCCAGTTCTGGGCAGCACACTTTAAGAAAGATGCGGACAAAATGGAGAAAGTGTCCAGAGGAGAGCAACAAAAATGATAAAAGGGTTAAAAAACCTGATCTCTGAGGAAAGGTTAAAAAAACTGGACATGCTTAGTCATGGGAAAAGAAAACTGAGGGGGGACTTATTAACAGTCTTCATGTATGTTCAGGGCTGTTATAAGAGGACAGTGATCAATTGTCTTCCATATCCACTGGAGGCTGGACAAAGATAATGGATTTAATCTTCAGCAAGGGAGATTTAGGTTGGATATTAGGAAAAGCTTTCCAACTATAAGGATAGTTAAGTACTGGAATAGGCTTCCAGCAGAGGTTGTGGAATCCCCATCACTGGAGGTTTTTAGGAACAATTTGGACAAACATCTGTCAGGGATGCTTTAGGTTTCCTTGGTCCTGTCTCAGCACAAGGGGCTGTGTGTGACCTCTTGAATTCCCTTTCAGCCCTATATTTCTATGATTTCTATTTCTATGTGTCACATACTGGGGTCTTTTGTGAATGTCACCAGCAGTAGGGACTATGGTGCTGCTGGACATCTATCATAAACATACAACTAAAGGTATCCTAAAATCTCTCCTTTATCTGTAAGAAGTTAAGAAGCTCAAATAATTTAGTTGGCACCTGACCAAAAGGACCAATAAGAAAAGAAGATACTTTCAAATCGGGGGTGGGGGAGAGGTTTTGTTGGTGCTGTCTTTGTTGTGCTCTCTTGGGACAGAGAGAGGGACCAGGCAGGAAAAAACCTCTCCTAAAACCCTACCTGAAAAAAGCATCTATGATTACAAAAATTGTAAGTAAAGCAAGGAAATTTATTAGATTATCTTTTGTTTTAGTTTGTGAATTTTCCCTATGCTAAGAGGGAGGTTTATTCCTGTTTTTGGAACTTTGAAGTTGATCCTAGAGGGGAATTCTCTGTGTTTTAAATCTTTTTATTACCCTGTAAAATTACGTTCCATCCTGATTTTACAGAGGTGCTTCTTTTAACTTTTTCTTTATTATAAAGTTCTTTTTTTAAAGAACCTGATTGATTTTAGTGTCCTAAAGATAAAGGCTCTGGTCTTTACTTTTATTAAAGGCAATTGGGGGTTAGTATATTATTCTCAAGCCTCCGCAGGAAAGGGGTGAAGAGGCTTGTGGGAATATTTTGGGGAAACAGGGACCCCAAGTGCCCCTTTTCCCTGGATGTTTGTCTAAATCACTTGGTGATGGCAGCAGTACCGTCCAAGGACAAAGAAAGGATTTGTGCCTTGGGGAGGTTTTAACCTAAGCGGGTAGAAATAAGCTTAGGGGGTCTTTCATGCCGGTCCCCACATCTGTACCCCAGAGTTCAGAGTGGGGAGGGAACCTTGACAGCATCAACCAAGTGAAACCTGTTATATGCTTGTTAGAGAGATGAGGACCTTTTCTAACTTGAGGGGGAAGGGTGGTCTTTATTTTAGCTGAAAATCTGAGAGCTGTACTGTTGTTACGTGGCATGGGGAATTTTTGTAGCATCAGTTACTTCAGTTTTTATGAGGCTTAAAATTAAAAGAATATTCCCCCCCCCTTATATTTTGAATTCTCTTGAGTCTTTTCTGATTTCCTCCCCTTGGTATTTGAGTCCATGACCCACAGCACCTATGTGTTAGAAGTGAAGGCTGCTGTACCAAGGTACTGGGAAGCGCCTCTTAATTAAAGGAGCATCTTGGGTAATGAGCTGGTTGAGGATTCCATAGCTTTTGTGGACCCACACTGCCAGGGAGCCAGGTGGTGGCAGGAAGCTAGCAGTGAGGCACAGGACTTCTCTGAAGATGGCATTAGCCTCCTGAAGACTCCTCAGAATCTGTAGAGAGCCTGGAGACAGAACTGGTGGTCACTCTGTGTGTGGCAAATTACAATCCCTACAGAATGATCCCAGGAAAACTCCATAGGGTGGCCACACAGAATCATAGAATCGTGGGACTGGAAGACTCAGAAATATTATAATATTTTTAGATTAAAACAGAGTTGTGCCTGAGATGTTAGGCCATTCATTACAGTGGGAGTGATGGGGATCACTCTCATTAAAGACTGTGTGAAAGTTTCCATTCTCCCTGCTTGTTTTCAGATCATAATATTCTGAAATATCCACCTCACAGATTGACATTTTCTAAGATTGGTCTCTAAAAAGTGAATTTTTCTGGAAAGCATCAGCTGTTTTTTGAATACAGGAAGAGTGAAACACAAAAGTTCCCCCATTATTCAAAATAGTGTCCTTTTTTTTTGTTTTGTTTTTAAACAGTTTATAGCTGAAATGGCTCTGCATGCAAAATAAAAAAAATGGCAGGAAAATAGTTCTCATTTAGGAGAAGTTTGAGTTTTCCAGTAAAAATTGGCTTGGATATGGTCAGGTCATGATCCTTGAAAATTATGTACAACACATGAACAGTGAATTTCGTTTTCTTGCTCAGCTCTTTGAAGCAGGGATTGTCACTTATCATATATGTATACAGCACATTAGGACCCCATTCAGGTTAGCCTCAGATAATATCTTGCCTCAAATGCAGAAACCTGGTTTGTTTGTCTCTTATAAGGTTTCAGCAAAGGGTGAAAATTTAAAGTAAAAATCTCTGCCTAATCTAAAGCACAAAGCAAACAATGTCTTTTCTTTAACTCCTTGTCATGCTATAGACACCGCTCCACTCTACAGATCCCTGCATTTCTACAGAGATTTGAAACTGTAACATTTGAGCCCAGCAGTGACTAAACACACACACACACACACACACACACACACACACACACACACACACACGGCAGTTTTGGTCTTAGGAGTGTCTTAAGGTGACTAAATAATTACTCATGTTTCATCCCCTGATGTCTGAGGTAGTAACTGCCTTTAAGACTGATTGAGAGAGATAAGGAGGGTGGTGAGGTAATATCTTTTATTGGATCAACTTCCCTGTTTAATGCTGATTGACAGCACAGGTGTGGAGTCACCCAGAAAAGCATCTGCTACACAGATCCACATGGTGCCTTCCACAGCAGAGAACAAAGGAGCCTAAAAAGTAAATGATTTTCAAATGCTGCCTCAGGCTGCTGTACTAAACAGCTTGCTGTCTGTGGAACATACTCTTAAAAGCAACCAAATTAAACGATCATTGAAATGCTAGGCCCTGACTTAAAATCTTCATGTAATAGTTTTTAATGTAAGTTTGTACAAATAAATATGAAGTTGGAGTTGCCACCCCCACCCCCAAACACAGACACTTCCCCACCTCCAACCATCAGAATTAGCAAGGCAAAGTAGGGGAGAAAACATAGGCCTGCCAGCCCTCTGTCCCTGTTCACACCATGCAGTTCCCCCTAAGGCACAAAACTTCCTAAAAACTCCTAGGGCTTGTCTACATCAGAAAGTTGCAGCGCTGGTGAGGGAGTTACAGCGCTGCAACTTAGGAGGTGTACACATCTGCAGGGCACCACCAGTGCTGCAACTCCCTGTTTGCAGTGCTGGCTGTACTCCCGTTTTGTCTCGGGTGTAGAGGATCCAGCGCTGGTGATCCAGCGCTGGTAATCAAGTATAGACACTTACCAGCGCTTTTCTTGACCTCCGTGGAATAAGCAGGTATCCCAGCATCACCGAGGAAGCCTCTGGTTATCAAACTGGTCTCCTTCCCCAGCTTGCTCTCGCGTTCCCCGAACCCCGAGCAAGCAGGTCTCCTTCCCTGCGGTTTGCAGGGTGGTTCGGGGAACGCGAGAGCAAACCGCGGCGAAGCTGGTCTCCTTTCCCGGTTTGCTCTCGCGTTCCCGGAACCCCCGAGCAAGCAGGTCTCCTTCCCTGCGGTTTGCAGGGTGGTTCGGGGAACGCGAGAGCAAACCGCGGCAAAGCTGGTCTCCTTTCCTGGTTTGCTCTCGCGTTCCCGGAACCCCCGAGCAAGCAGGTCTCCTTCCCTGCGGTTTGCAGGGTGGTTCGGGGAACGCGAGAGCAAACCGCGGCGAAGCTGGTCTCCTTTCCCGGTTTGCTCTCGCGTTCCCGGAACCCCCGAGCAAGCAGGTCTCCTTCCCTGCAGTTTGCAGGGTGGTTCGGGGAACGCGAGAGCAAACCGCGGCGAAGCTGGTCTCCTTTCCCGGTTTGCTCTCGCGTTCCCGGAACCCCCGAGCAAGCAGGTCTCCTTCCCTGCGGTTTGCAGGGTGGTTCGGGGAACGCGAGAGCAAACCGCGGCGAAGCTGGTCTCCTTTCCCGGTTTGCTCTCGCGTTCCCCGAACCCCCCTTGAAGCCGCCCAACAGCGCTGCAGTGTGGCCACATCTAACACCACTTGCAGCGCTGGTTGCTGTAAGTGTGGCCACTCTGCAGCGCTGGCCCTATACAGCTGTACTAATACAGCTGTAACAACCAGCGCTGCAAAATTTTAGATGTAGACATGGCCCTAGTCTCCATTTATTCCTTCCTCTTCCAATCTATTGTCTTGGGGGAACTTTGACTTCCAATCTCCTTTTCCCAGGACTAGATGAGCATCTCCATGGTGGCCAGACTTCTACTTTGCAGCCTTGCAGAATTCGTTCAGTGCCTCCCAGTGTTATCGCTATGGATGCTAACTTTACCATGCATTTGACTGACCTTGCCATTTGAGTTATTCTGAATTTAGTTATTTTACACCCTCAGTTCACTTGCATGCCTGTAATGGATTCACCTGCTAAAGGTCTGATCTTAAGCCCATTAAAGTCAATGGGAATCCTTCCAAACTGCTGCAGGTCACTTTGACCATCCTACATGTAGGTGTCCTAATCTTCCTCTCTCTCACCTTCTTTCTCTTCTTTTCCATTATTTTGGGCTCACATTCCTTCTCACCTCTTCTACACCAAACACATCAGCTCCACATGCACATAATTAAACAAATATTATAAAGCATTTTAGCTTAATAAACAGAAAACAAAATCCAACCCCCCTAAAATCTGTGTCTGCTGACTGCAGACCTTGGGGATCCATTGTAATGGGAAAGGACACCTCTGTCCAGGCCTTGTGTGACTGAGACCATGAGTGGGGTAGGTGGGCTGCAGAAACTGCTTACCCTTCAGTATCCCTTTCTGATTTTCATATTTTTCCTGGGATTCTGCATGAAATTATTCAATACAATAGTCTTTTGAAAAGCAAGGTTTATTAACAGTAGAGAGAGAATGGCAGTAAAAATACAAGAAACTGTTTGCCTGACATACCTCAGCTGGACACTTTGCAAAGCCCAGTAAAGTAGGCTCCCCTGAGCTCAGTTACGGAGAAAAGCAAAGAAAATCTTACATTTCAAGAAATCAGTCCTCTGTCTAACCATTCCCTGGTCAAATGAGACAGCCTCTCCTTGCCTTGTCTAGAGATCACCCTATCCCTCACTTGACCTGTTTTCCAAGTCCCTGTTCGAGTTCATCGTAACCATGCCAGGGTGAAGCTACATCAACATTTCCACAAAGGAGTGTTTGATCAGGAGTAGCATCTGGAGTAAATGCCATAGTCTTTGTCCCCCATGTAAGGATTATTGCCCCCATAACCTCTGGAAGGTTCCTAGAGTTCTCTCTTTCCAAGTCTAGCATTGTGCAGTCCATTTCGAGCTCCAACTCCCTAGACAGTTCTCACCAGTCAAGGTGTTACATGTCCATTGTTCTTATCTAGATGAGTTAGCTCGTGCCCTAATGATGGACATATTCTGTTTCTATCTTAGCTGATTCCAGAGGTGGCATGGCTTTAGGCAGTTTTCCCTTGCCATGAAATATAAATTATTGACAGGCCACATGCCCTCTGTCACAATTTGTTTTTTTAATGTAAGTTAGGGAAATTTTCCTCCCTCAAACCATCTTTTCTCTGTCCATAAACATTCAGAAATGACTTGTCAAATTTTATGTATGTGTGTGTAATATTGTAATGCACATTTAGCAAATAGCAAAAAGATAATGCAAACAGGTCTGTGTCCTTTATCAGTTTACAACATATTTATCTCAGTAAACAGCTTTGAGACTTCTGTGGGTTGCCCACTCTGGGTATTTTGGGCTTATCCAGTGACGCTGGTATGAGGGGTGGGGAGGATATGGCCCTCCTACTTTTTGCCATGGTGGACCCGTCCCCCTTCCTCTCCTCTTCCCCCCTCATTTTCCCACCACCTGCACCCCCCTGCCCAGGGCAGGTGGAGGGACCCAGGCTCCCACCAGCTGCCTACTTGGCTCTTACCATGGCCGGGTGTGGCTCCAAGGCCCCATCCCCCAGCCAGAGCTGGGTCGGTGTAAGAACCACACAGGCAGCTGTGGGTAGCTGGGTCCCTCTATCTGCCCTGGGCGGAGTGGCTTGGGGAGTGGGGACATGGGCATGGGGTTGCTTTTGGCCCTGGAAGGGGGGCTCAGCTCCCCAGCTCTGGCTTGGCTGGGGCAGGGCCTCTGGGGAAGAGGTGGGGCGGGGCCTTGGGGAAGAGGAGGAGGAGGGGATCTCCGGGGTGGGGGGAAGGGGCAAAGTGGGGGCTGGACCTCAGCAGGCTGGGGTCCCTGTTTCCCCCCGCTTTGAGGAAGGCTCTGCCGCCCTTGGCCTCATCCTCAGATGGTGTAAATCATTGTAACTCCAGTGACTTTTCTGATGCTATGCTGCTTTACATCAGCTGAGTATCTGGCTCCAAAACAGATCATTGTCTAAATACACTACACTACTACAAACATTACGGCAGTTGGAGAAAAGAGGCAAAGGGTGCAGCTGGTAAGGAAAAAGTCTCTCGTGATATTTATTAGCATTACAGTTCATGAACTCACCTAAAATTATGAATTATTCATGAAATTATGACTCTTTGGTATAAAATTTCCAAATGAAAAGATTTCCAGACCTTCATATGTTGTTTTTTCAAATATAACTCTGTCATTAATGTGTTAGCAGTTCAGAAGCTGCTGTTTCAGCAATGGCAGTCAATCTTGGTTAACTTACCTCGAAAGTATATAGTAGAAATAAAGGAGGGGTTGAAAGACAGGCAACGAAAATGATTACAGGCATGGGAAATTTTCCAGATGAAGAGAGATTGAAACGATTGGAATTGCTTTGTTTAGGCAGGACATAAGCAAGAGAGGACACGTTAAATGTAGAAAACATCATTAAAGGCACAGGAAAGATACATTTGTTGCTCCTATTTACCTTTCTCATAACACAAGAACAAGGGGACAATCAGTAACGATAAAAGGCAGAGAATTGAAAACTGATTGAAGGAGATACTTTTTTACACCTTGCACAGTTAGCCTGTGGGACTCCTTGTTGTGAGATATTGGTGAGATCAAGGGAAGGCATTCATTTTCCTTTGCCACAAGACAGTTCTTAGCTGTGATATGTGTCCATGTAGGTGCAACATGTAAGGTCCTATGGGTCAACAACCCAGGCATATAGACCAGTCAGGTAGCTGGCATCTCCATGCTGCCACCTAGCAGCAGGAGCTATAACCAGCTTGCACTCCCCAGCCCATAACTGGCTATGGAAGTCCTGGAAGACAGACAGCAGCCCCATGACTCCTGATTGGCTCCCCACCCTGGAAATCTGTCCAGGCAACAGCATGAATTCCCTGTAACTGCCATGACTGCTCTTTGTTCAATTCCTGGCTTTGACCTTGGCTGGATTTGTACTTTGTCTTCTGAGACAGACCCTTGGTATTGACCTTGGCCTGTAACTTGATTATACACTCCCCTGCTATGTCCCACCTCCAGTTTGTCCCTGCTCTGACCCTTGGTCCTGACTATCGGTGTTGGGATCCTGACAGGACAGAACTGTGGGTTTCACTTCCTCTGTGTCCTCCAATCAGATCTCTCAGTTCTTTCTTTCTATATCCAAGCCAAAGAATCCAAATTCTCAGTCCTCCTGGAGGTATTATGTGTATGCAGTGTCCTATTTTACATCTCAGAACCAAACTTGTTCAACATGTATTTGGCAACGAGTTATATGCTTACACGTGATGTATCTGGAACCCATTTGTGTTTCTATGTAGTTTTTGATACATTTTACTGGTGGGACATCCCTCAAACTACTTACTCTCCAAGAGTGAGAATCTTGTGTAGATTGTGTCTAGATTTGGCACAATTTGATTTTTTTTAAAAATAGTTTTGACAGAATGCTGATGTTTATGCATTTTTCTATTTTTATTGACTTAAATTTTCACAGTGGGGGAAATTATGGGGACGTGAGACAATCGGAGATGTCAGCCAATAGTTATTAAATAACAGTAGATGCTGAGGTTCAGTAAGTTAAAGTTTTATAAGTATTCAAACAGAAATTGTCAAAATTATATGTCTAGATATACAAAGTAAATAGCCTTAAATCAAACTCTAAGTTCTCAAGCAGCATTTTTCTTACTTTGCCTATCTGTAAATTTTGATTGTTTTCAATGGAAATATTTTTGTTGGTTTGTCTGTGTACAGTGAAATCAATATTTACCAATTAAAAATTTATTCCTTCCAAGCCTACTTATATCGCTAGAGAAGGGGAAATTATTCACCTGTCACGCTGCTTCTCTCAACATATCCGCTTGCAGGATTCTTGCTCTCTCACAACTGTCTCTGTTCAGGTTTTGGGGGTTCTTCATTCACTTTCTGGGTGATTGTGTATTTGTTTCTCTCCTGGAATGCTAGTCTACTTAGGGAGTGTAGTATATTTAGGTTATATATCCAGAGGTTAAGGGGAGCAGACATGAACATTCTGTGGCCTCTGAGGTGCCAGGATTTGGAGTGTGCTCACTATGGCAGTGCCCTTGAGCAAGTCTACAGATATAAATAATAATAATAAATTAGAGATAAGGGATTCTTTGCTAGGCAAGTTCTGACCTTTTTGTGGCCCCTGTGACCTTTGGATTGGCACAGAAGCAGGGTGGAGCAAACCAAATGAGCAATCCTAGAGGGCCACCTCTGTGACATTTCCAGATAAGCTAGAGGACAAGGTTAACACTTGGTTATTTTATAGAACTTCATTCTGTGTCACATGGGTGAGCACCAGACAGACACTATTGAGGCATCTCAGAGATTAGTCTGACGCTGATTGTCTTTAGACTGATTCACATCCCCCTTACCTTAACCATAGATCAAACTCTTTAAAGTTTTTAAGAAAGTGCTGTTGCTCTTTGCTTTGCAAACAAGAACCTAACCTATTCAACTGCAACTGTCTTTAAGATCCGGTTTTTGATTCAATGGAAAAGTGCTGACAGGTGTTGTCATGCAGAAATTAACTGTCGACGGTTTCAAGTGATTTATCCTGTGTAAAATAGTTGGCAAAAATAAAATCTGCCTATCCTGTTTAGACAACGAGGCAAAACTATTAAATGTAAAACATGGTGGCCTAATTGTATCCTTTTGGAGACAATAGTCTCTGAAGGTAGGTCTGCACTGCAGCTGGAAGGTATGATTCCCAGCACGGGTAGATAGACTTGCTCTGTTCAAGCTAGCGTGCTAACAATAGCAGTGCTGATGTTTGCATGGGTGGCAGCAGCAGGCCAGTCACCTGAGCTTGTACCCAGAGGATTTGGCAGGCTTGGACTCAGGTCTGAAGGGCCTGGATGTAATCATTTTCTGCATGTGATGTGAGCATCCCTGTGGTGCTTGCTTCCATCAGGATCTCAGGGTCCACTTAGATTACCTTGCCTGGGAACATGCTATGAGGTCCCCCCCACCTTCACTTATACAGTCCTCTGCACTCTAATGGGATGTAGGTGTCTGATTTGCCTAATGACTTGAGTTATATATAATTAACCATATAGTATGCAAATAATATCTGCAGAGTCTGTCACACAGGTCACTGAAGGAACTAAAAACTAATTTCCCCATGCTAATTATTCCCCCTGGTACTCACACCTTCTTGTCCACTATTTGAAATGGGCCACCTGGATTACCTCTACAACAGTGATTTTTCCTCCTGCTGATAATAGCCCACTTTAATTGAATTGTCTCATTAGAACTGGTAAGGCAACTCCCATCTTTTCATGTACTATGTTTATATATCTTCCTACTGTATTTTCCACTCCATGCATTTGATGAAGTGGGTCTTAGCCCATGAAAACTTATGCCCAAATAAATTTTTTAGTCTCTAAGGTGCCACAAGTACTCCTTGTTGTTTTTGCTGATACAGACTAACATGGCTACAACTCTGTAAATTACAGGTCAAATTTCAGCTCAGACATAGGAAAGTTACAGTAATAATATGTTTGGGCTGAAAACTAATATGCATCTGTAATATACACCTATGCATCTGTTAGACCAAACTGCTCGAATTATGAGTAGCTTTAAAAAGAACATCCAAAAATTATTTGTCTGTTTGCTGCTTCCAGAAAAGAAGAAATAAAACCTCAAATCCAGTGAGTAGAGGGACTGATTCACCTGCATTTTATGTTGCCATAGCTCTACTGCAATGGATTGAACCAAAGCCCTAGATCAGAAAACTTGTGAACTTTGCAAGTTTGGATCCAGATCCAATCTTTGTAGCTGGACTTTATCTCTATAATGGGATGACATAATGCCCTGGATTCAGACATTCCCAAACACTGGAGAAGTGTGGATATAATTTGGAATCAAACTTTGCAACACAGGTGAGGCTTTAGTTAAGAGTGCGGCCCAAAATTAGGCTTATCGTCACTATCACAGCTCTTTAATATACTTGGGAAAATATTTTCAAACTAACATTTTGAAATGACTATAAGTCCTAAGTGGTTGAAGCAGGGACTTTTTCACTGAACATGAAAAAAATATGGAATAACATGAATATTATGTGCTGTGGAATGATATGATCTCCTACTCTCATTATAAAATACTATCCTTACTTTACCAGAAGTAATAGAATTTTGCAGTCTGGTGAAACATAATAAAGGAAAGAGCCTGGCATAGCTGTAACACTGACCTATGACACAATTAAGAAATCTGTAATACAGTATATAAAAGGAATTGTCTACATTTGTTTCTTCAATATGCAATAACAAATCATCATGTTCCATGTAATTTAGGAAAGTGCATTAAGCACTAAATAGTACGCGGTGTGCCTATTTTAGCCTATATTATCATCACCATTTAAAATCACTTACAACAATTAAGCTGGATACCTCTTTCCTTTTAGTGATTCTAATTCTTCATCACTTTGAGATCTGCTGGATACTAACAAGTTGGAAAGCTTGATTTTGTGGTTACAGCCTGAAGTGATGTGAACTTTCTAATTGACTTTCACAATTTTTTTTGACAATCTGACTACAGTTATAACCCCCAATCCTGCAGTTTACAATATGCAGACAAACTGCTGCCATTTGCTCTATGGCTGCCTTTTTTTACATGCATGGTTAACTGCAGGATCAGAATCAGAGTTAAAACCCAAAACTATCTTTCTAATAGCATGTCAATACCCAGAATTATGGATTGTGACACCACTTATCTGGGATTTTTTTTTTCTGTTGCTCATCCTCCGTAGGACCGTGTCAAGGCAATAATCGGTATCATTCTTCAAGGCTGAATCAACTCCCATTGAAGTCAGTGAGCTGGATAAACCCTATGCTAAAAACTGAAGTCCTTGCAATCTAAAACAGGTAAATAAAGAATAATCTGCACTACAAAAATGTATTGAAAGGTTTCTCAATGAATGCAAGATCCCTGCTCTAAATCTAACCCCAGTCTGGCACATCAGACTTTTATTAGCTTGGTACTGTATCATTCATTTAAAAAAAATTCAAATAACATGTTAAAACCTGTCTGATGAGCAAGTTTTCCCTTTCCAGGAGCTTTGACAGCTTGTAAGCCTCAGGAGGTCTTAACTTGCTGTTGTGTAACATCTACAACCTACTTTCGCTTTGATGTAACTTTGCAGAGAAAGTGACACTTTCAAAATTCCTTTTTAAAAGCTTTTTTCATTTGAATAGTTGCATTGAATGCAGAATTCTAGGCAAAGTGTTTTCCCCAGCTATGATGTTACTAAGATCTCAGAAGAGCTCTTACCCCAGTGGAGCTCCCATTTTGAATGCCACACATCACAGACACTCATGTAACTATTGCCTTCCTCTCTACCTTTTTATTATGAGGGGTGTTTCAGTCTTTCGTTCTAACTAGGAGATTCAGCTGATATTTAAATGAAACAAATGCCATCGACATTTTTGGTCCACAGATAAGTGGAATTTCCTGTGCACACATGGACTAATCCATCTCCCACTAAAGTCAATGCAAAGACTCCCAGTGGCTTTAATGGGGGAAGGATAGGGCTCTCATTGAATGGCTCTAATCTTGATGAAGGAGCAGATAAAGCTGCAATGCCATGGGTTTAAATCTATCTCATGTAAGACCACAATGAATTAAATAGTGAATCTTTAAAAAATGGTCCCTTTGGACATATGTAGTGGATGAGTTATGATTTTTTTAACTAGACAGGGAATTTTCTTTTATGCTAACCCTGGGCTTGTCTAAATGTATAAATTGAATCAGTTTAACATAAAGTGTAATTTTGGGGAACAGGTTTAAGTTAACTGAAACAAACCCTTAGTCTGGTTTAAAAGTGGCATGTCTATACTACCCGCCAGATTGGCGGGCAGCAATTGATCCAGTGGGGATTGATTTATCGCATCTAGTTTAGATGTGATAAATTGACCCCCAAGCACTCTCCCGTTGACTCCTGAACTTCACCGCTGCAAGAGGCGCAGGCAGAGTCTATGGGGAAGCGGCAGCAGTCGACTCACCGTGGTGAAGACACCATGGTAAGTCAATCTAAGTACGTTGACTTCAGCTACATTATTCACGTAGCTGAAGTTGCGTAACGTAGATCGATTTCCCCTCTCCTTCCCCTCCCCCCAGTGTAGATCAGGCCTAAGAGTGTCTATACAGGGGTTTGCACTGGTTTTAAAACAGAATTTAGTTAAAATGGCGCAACTTGTGTGTGTAGATGGGCCTCTTTCTAGCATTTTGCAATATGCTAGCTGTATTCATAGCATGTTCTTCTTTCCCCATAGCATCAGTTCAGCTGGGCATAGAGTTAGTCTGATTTGAATAACTGCTTGTTTTAGTACAGATTGTTAGCTAACATACTAATCTATTGTCAGAGGGCTACAGAATTTCTTCAAACACATAATTCACATGGAATAGTGATATAGAGTGACCCTGACTGGTTTTTGTGCCTACCTAAGGCCCTGATTCTGTACACACTTACAGGCTTAGCTTTATTGGTAGGCCCACTAAACTTGTCTATTTTTCTCTGTGTGGGCTGCACTGGTTTAGGGAGGGCAGGGTGAGGCAATAAATGCTTTATAGCAATTTAAACCATGCCAGAGTTTGGGGCAGTCTAGCTAAAATTGGTGCAGTTGGTATTGTGACAGGTGTGTAGAAAGCAGAACCAGCTGCACAGCTATTGAGGAGGCTTTGATAGGGGAAAATAGCACTTGAAAAAACAAAACAGAGAGCTGCATTTCAATCCGTTTTAATGGCGTTTCCTAGTTTAAACCAATTTCTCACTAAGATACATTTGAACTTCATTCCATTGAATTTTACTCTGTTTTGTTTAGCTTAAGCAAGGAGTATTGATTGAGCATTCGAAGCCAACAGGAAATGCAGGATGATGCTGAAAGCTGTTGGCACTCCTCCAAGTTTCAGGAAGTATGATTTTAAATTAGTCTGGAAAGCTTCCATGGAATGTTTATACAGTGTGAGTTTGTGTAAATAATTTGTTAAATGCGAGGAGCTCCTATCGGACTTGTATAGGTTCAACATTAATGGCAGCCTGGCAGAGCAGGGAGAGGAGGAAGCGACGTGTCATGGGAAACAGCAGAAAAATAGTATGTCAACAGAACGTATTTAGTTAGGGTTGAAGTCAAAAGCCGGTTGAAGTCAGAGGGAGTCTTTCTAATGACTTCAGTGGTTTTTCGATTAGGCCCTTAGAATATATGCGCTTTGCTGTTTTTAACAGTTTTGTTAAGCAAATAGTTTAAAGGTACTGCACCGTCCTGCCGGGCCAAACTTTTGAAAGGGCCTTTTGGAAGTGACAACTGACTGCAGTGGAGATGAAAGGAAAGATCTGTCCCAGGGTGGTTTGGGGGAAAACCTTCTTCACCGTATTTTTTAATCTACTCAATAAACAAAGTTGTCCTGAGCCCAAGTGTGGACTGGGTCAGCTTCAGAGGACCAATCACTCTCATCCTCTCCTTAATCCAGGGGTGGCCAACCCTAGCCTGAGAAGGAGCCAGAATTTACCACTGTACATTGCCAAAGAGCCACAGAAATACATCAGCAGTCCTCCATTAGCCCCTCCCCTGCCCCGTTCCCGGTGCCTCCCACCCACTGGCTGCCCTGCCAATCAGTGCCTTACCCTTCCTCCCGATCAGCTGTTTCATGGTGTGCAGGAGGCTGGGGGGGAGGAGTGAGGGCATGGCAGGCTCAGGGAATGGTGCGGGAAGCAGTAGAGTGGGGGCCGGGCTTGTGGCAGAACCAGGGGTTGAGCAGTGAGCACCCTCGGCACACTGGAAAGTTGGCACCTGTAGCTCCAGCCACAGAGTCAGTGCCTATACAAGGAGCTGCATATTAACTTCTGAAGAGCCACATGTGGCTTCGGAGCCACAGGTTGGCCACCCTTGCCTTAATCCATAACTAAGCTTTCGCTTTCCCCAGGGAGGCCTGGACAGTCTCACCCACACACCACAGGGTCAAACCATCTGTTGGCTGATTTAGAGGGGACAACAGACACATTCACTTTTGTACCTTACCTCAGGGAATCACAGACCAGTCCTTCCCAATCACTGAATGGTCAAATATTCTGTTGACTGAGCTGCCCTTTCCTCAGGGGAGCCCTGCTGCCCTTTCTCTTATCAGCTATTCTCTTTGGCCTTAGGAACTCTACTCCTTCTACAGGGCTGTTTACACACAAATTTGCACCAGGTTAGTTAAACCAGCATAAATCCTCATGTGGATGTTCTTATTTTGGTGGCTTATTTTGGTTTCATTTAAACTGTTCCTAATCTATCTAAGGCCAGGTCTACACTACAGAGTTAGGTTGATGTAAGGCAGCTTATGTCAACCTAATTCTGTAAGCACCTACATTTAAAAAGTTGCTTCCACCAATGTAACTTGCCCACTACACTGACTTAATAACTCCACCTTGACGAGAGGCATAGAGTCAATGTGAATGTGATTAGGTCATCGCTGTCTCAGTGTAGACACTCCGTTACGCACATTGACTGTTGCTGTTTTTCAGATGCCATCCCACAATGTTCCACCCTGACAGTTAAATCGGTGCAAGCGCTCCTGTTGAGGACACGCACCACTGACACGAGGAGTGTAGTATGGACACGCAAAAGTGATTTAATTACTGCGGTGGATGGTGGCTATACATCACTGTAACTTAGGGCAACATAATTTTGTAGCGTAGACATATCTTAAGATGAATACAAATAAGCCTGGTTTAACCAGAATAACAACATTCACACAGCCTTTTGCAATGATTTGGCTAAATAGCTTTAAAAATAACACCTTTTGGTAAGTTGCAACAAATTCTTGGTTTGTCTACACTTAAAATGCTGCAGCAGCACTCCTGTAGCATTTCAGTGAAGATGCTACCTCAATCAGTGGGAGGGCTTCTCCTGTCAACGTAGTACTCCACCTCCCTGACAGGTGGCAGCAGGGTTGGCGCTTCCATTAGGTAACCATAGGTGGTTGCCTAGGGCACCAGGATTCGGGGGGCAGCATTTTGTGCGCTCCCCACGGGGCACACGGGAGCTTCCGGTTCCGCTCCTATCGTGCCGCCTAAGAAGGACCTTCTGCGTACGTGCCGCGGAAAACAGCAGCAGGCAATTGAGCAGCTCAATGACTGCCGCTGTTGCCTGCAGCATTTCAGCGGAGGGTCCTTCTTTGGCGGCACGACGGGAGCGGAACCGGAAGCGCCCGGGGGAAGTGCGTAAAATGCCGCCCCCCGAATTTTGCCTAGGGCCCCAGAAATTCTGGCACCACTCCTGGGTGGCAGCTATGTTGACGGGAGAAACCCTTCCATTGACATAGAGCTGTCTACACCAAGAGTTCAGTCGACAGAATCAAGGGCGGCTCTAGGGATTTTGCCGCCCCAAGCATGGCAGGCAGGCTGCCTCCAGTGGTTTGCCTGCGGGAGGTCCTCCGAAGCCGAGGGACCAGCGTATCCTCTGCAGGCACGCCTGCAGGAGGTCCACCGAAGCCGTGGGACCAGCAGACCCTTCGCAGGCAAGCCGCCGAAGATAGCCTGCTTGCTGCCCTCGCGGCGCCGGCAGAGCGCCCCCCGTGGCATGCCACCCCCAGCGCACGCTTGACATGCTGGGGCCTGGAGCTGCCCCTGGATAGAATTGTATAGCTCAGGAGTGTGGAAAATCCACACCCCTGAGTGATGCAGTTCTACCAACATAAGTTGCTAAGTGTAGACAAAGATTCTGTCTATAAACAAGACCGGAGCCTTGAAGGAATGCAGCTTCCTTCAAACAGGACCAACTCTCTTCTGAAGCCTTCCTCTTCCTCTTTATTTCCTGTTGTGTCCGAATTATTAACTGCTGCTTCATGAATGAAAAAACATCTACCTTTGCAGTGTAGGAAGAGGATATAGAATTACTGTAATACACACCCAGCAATTTATGAATAGGAAAGCAACATTTGGATAGGAGTGAGACACAACCTGACTTTCAAAATCTTCACCATCCCTTTTATTTCAAAAAATAGATTACAAAATAAAACACTGCATGGAAGAAAGTACAAACAATATTAATCATGAGATTCTTTCTACTGAACCAGGCTGAGTGCGACGCAAGCTGCTGAAAGAAATCTGATGCTTAATTCTTTCAGACAATTTAGATGTTGCCAGAGGTGCTGTTCCACCTGCCTACAGGAAATAATCTGCAATTTTACATCTAAAATAAGTTTAAAACTTTGTATTAATCATCTCATTTACAAGCTACTGGTACTATACATGTTGCTGCAGATTAAATGCATTGTTGGCTGGGTTTCAAGTACTAGAAAACTAGGCTCCACTCCCCTGTCTTCTACTCCAATCACCCTGACTGGGCTGCTGTTTTATTCTTTGTCTCATTTGCAGCCCTTATCAGAGGTGATTGTTTGGCCTTGAAAGATAAAACTGAGCTGATCACAAAGAGGCAGAAATCTCTTCTGGTGATGTGATTCTTTACAGTGAGTCAGTCTTAATAAGAGGGAAGATGGTTAAGGAACTGAGGGGATCTGGGTTCAGTTGCTGAGTCTGCCACAGTCTCCCTGTGTGAGCTTGGGTAAATCACTTAATCTCTCAGTTCCCATTACATTGTGAGCTCATTGGGGTAGGAACAGTCTCTTTACCATTTCTTTGTGCAGCACCTAGCACAATGGGGCCCCAGTGATTGTCGTATGGTAATCTTAACTTTTCAGGTTATGCCACAGCAGATGTTGTTATAGAAATGCAGGGCTGGAAGGGACCTTGAAAAATCATCAGGTCCAGCCCCCTGCTCCGAGGCAGGACCAAGTAAACCTAGACCATCCCTGGCAGGTGTTTGTCTAACCTGTTATTGGAAACCCCCAATGATGAGGTTTCACAACTTCCCTTGGAAGCCTAGTCAGAGCTTAACTACCTTTTATAGTTAGAAAACTTTTCCTAATATCTAACCTACATCTCCCTTGCTACAGATTACACCCATTACTTTTTGTCCAATCTCCAGTTGACAAGGAGAACAGTTAATCACCATCCTCTCCATCACCATCCTTAACATATTTGAAGACTGTTCTCAGGTGCCCGTTCAGTCTTCTTTTCTCATGAGTAAACATGGCCAGTTTTAGCATTTCCTGATGAAAGGTTTAGAAAACCTGATCTATCATGTGTGTTGCTCTCCTTTGGACTCTTTCCAGTTTGTCCACACCTTTCCTAAAGTGTGGTGCCAGAACTGGACAGCAAACTGTGTGATACTGAACTGCAATTGCTAAAAGTATTTGCTGTGCACTGTCTCGTACACAGATGTCATGTGATATCATGGCGCACCGAGGCTTGTGCCTGCTTTATGTGTCTCTAAAATGGCAGTACCTAGAACACTCAATTCAGTTTTGCTCACCAGAAAGCTGCAGATTCATTGGAAGTATGAAGTGAAAAGAAACGGCAATGACTAAGATGATGTAGGGTGTGTAGCATATGTCATCTTCCCATCTGTTGTCCCTGCACCCAGAAGAGTGGTGGGCAGTGTTTTCCCCTTAGTGCTGGTACTAGAAGTGGAAATGCTGAAGTACCATGAGATAAATTGGTCTTCCATTATTTCTGGCCTACGTAGAAGATGAAAATATTGAAAATCTCAAAAGATTGAAACTGTTCCCGTGAGCTCCACTGCCCAATTTTGCAAACACACCATTGGAATAAGGTTCAGATAAGTGAAGCATCTTTGTTTTCTTGGGGAGGCTCACACATAGATATACATGTGCAGAACCAGCCTTGAACTAATTCTGAACTAGACTGTGTCCTTTTCTCTGGCCATGTGGGGAGTGAAAAGGGGCAGTAAGATCCCCTCAGTGCCCTGTTGGTTGAGTAAGACCTTGGGTCGGATATAGGGTACTGCCCCAGATCTCCAGATACTACCTACTGGGAGCAAATAAGCAGGGAGAGGGATGTAGAGAGGCAGTGAGTAGGTGGATCCTGGCTCTACTCCTTACCTCCCATCACTAGCCAGAAGAACTGGGCCAAAGCAAGGTGGAAGTAAACTAGATCCTTTTCAGGGCTGGAATAAATTACTTCCCCACAAGCAGCAAGGGGGAAGTAGGGGTATTCTGTGTGCCGCCTTGTACTCATGGCTGAGAATGAACTCTCGATGTAGCCCTTTATGCACAACAAAAGGCAAGGCAGTTCACACAAATGTCCTGCAACTTGCCCTTTGTAGAGAAAAGGCATTTGGAGGCACGTCACTACCTCTTCCAACACGTTACAATAAGTATTTTTACTGTTATGTACTTTTCTAAACTGAACTGAACCTCCAAAGCATGGTATTAGCAACCCCAAATGTTCAAATATCACAACTCAGCCCCTCTCCCCCATAAATCATAATGTTGGCTTAAAAACAATAAAAGCATGGTTTTTAAAAGGGTTTTGTTATTTCCTTCTTGGTTTCTGAGCCTTCAGGGCATACTTGATTCATGTTTTCAAGCTCTTCTCTACAATATGAGAGCTGGAAACTTTAAAAAACAAACACAACCACAATCTCATACAATAAAATGACTCCAGCTTTAAGAAAAACATCAAATACCAAACTCACTCTATAATCAAATGATTTCAGTGTTGCAATTCTCATGAAGTTTGCCTATCACTACAAAATCCTCCCAACTGGAGCTGGGCAATTTAAAAAAAAATGTGTTTTTTGAGAAATGCATTTTTCACAGCACTGACAGTATTTGCAAATTCAGCAAATAGTTTTGGTAAAAACCAAAAAACTGAAAAAAATAATGTCAAAACCATTAGTTTAAAAATGTTGTTTCAAATAGATGTTTGAAACATTTTGTTCAACCTGAGCAACATTTTTTCATTTTTTTTTTGTTTCATCAAGAAAAACAAAAATAAAATAAATCAGTTTTGGTTCACAACAACAGATTTATTTTTCAGATTTTTCTATTGAGTCATGAAACTGAAAAGTCAGTTATTCACTCATCTCTGCTCCTGTCAGTAGGGATCTGCTGGTAAATTAAGTCAGGAACTGGATCCTAGGACTTTCCCTCATTTCCTCCTAACAAATATTACATATTCTGCCTGACAGGGCTAGGACCTGCAGCAGTTGCATCACATAGGCATTATTCCAACATCCACAAGTGGAGGACAAGACATAGGCCACCACTCTCAGGCATTGCTCCCACATGCATCAGCCGCCAGGATTGCCAGGATATTTCACAAAGTAGTCTCATTTCCCTCTGACTAGCACCAAGTGTTAAGTTTTGCATAAATTTCAGTGTTAGAATATAAGTTTGGTTTGCTCCCTTTTGTGATCTTATATGGAGACACTTAGCCACTAATATATCTTTATAATTACAAGTAAAGCTACCAACATATAAATGAGAGACACAAGTGCACCCTGGGATTTATGCATTGTGGAGTCAGAAACATGCTCCGTTTCTTTTTACCTGTTTTTTGTGGATTATAAGTAGGGTTGGTTGACAGTGTAATTGGTCAGTTTTGAGAGACTCCCTGGCTTCATAATACTAGCCTCATGCTTACAGATGTGCATGGAAAATGAGAGACAGAAATTCACCTAGATAAACAATGTAGACATCTCAATCCAAACTCTGTTAATGGCAGGGAGCAAATAAGGTGCCTGCTTCGAGTTCTGTGCAGGGCAGCCCTATGTCTATGCAGCACCTCAGTGAAGTCAAAGGGGCTCATGCAGGTGCAGGGCTCTACCTGGTCAGGGTTTACTGAATGATTGGGGCTTACCTTGTTCTGTCTCCAAATCAGACCAGCTCCCGGTTCTTAATGTTAATAATCACTACATATCGCTACAGTGTTTTCTGATGCAGCAGAGGCATTTACTAAAGCTTTGAAGTCCCCCTGTTGTATCTAAAGAGATAGAAAAGGCGAGTGTGTGACATTTTCTGAGCGTGTATGTACCAAAGCCATCTCCCCTTGCTTCATTAAATATGTGGGCACATATTCCAGATGTCTGAATTAATGGGACTACAGTCTTTGGTTTTACTGATATATAGATCTGAAATGCAGGGTTTCGTGAATGCAAATATTATATTGCATACATATTTTTAGAGGTCAATCCATATTTCCTCTAGTTCTCATAGCTTCATCCTTGTAAAATGCAAAAAAGTCTCATAGTCTAGCAATACATTTTATTTGACTGTTTTGAACTGCACCATTTTACGTTTAGAATTGCAGCATGTTATGGAAGGGAACATGCCTCTCAGAGATGTGAAAGGGATTGTATCTGTACTGAAATCCCTTTTCAAAGTTCATATGAACCACTTCTGTTCTCTCAAGCTTATTATTCTGAAACAGCTAAAAGAAAACCATACTAGTGTTGTTCAACTCAGTAGCTGAAAGGTTCGAAAGATGAGAAGCGAAGCAAAGCAAAGCAACCTTAGCTTGGAGAAGAAGGGAATGATCTAGCTACAAATTAAGCATGTGATGGCTGTTGGCCTCAAAAATTGTGTTTCCTGATGCCTTTCATGGAGTGGCAAAAGAAGCCTTAGGAGCCAGGGCTATCTGGTCTGGGAGAATGAGTCACTTGTGACTCCAAGAAAAACAGTTCTGAGAAGCTAAGTTAAGAAAAGCACAGTGAAGAGTGAGAAGGCCACAGTGGGGGGTCTACTAACCAGGCTATTCGAAGAAAAGGAAGCAGGGATTTTAGGAGCTGAGGTGATAGTGAAAGAGCCAAGGGACAGCAGACAGATCCAAGAGCTAGTTTCATCAGAATGAGACAGGATTTGAGGCTGGTGCTTCTTAAAGGTTTGAATGTTTTTTAGTTTTGAAGATGGCGAAGGAACAAAGGGGACTCACAGGGAAGTGGAGAGATTGTGAGGAGGCCGGGGCAGGGAGATGAGAAGACCTTGTGGAGGGAGCACATTTCTTCCCTCCCCCATGTCATTTTGAAGTCTACAGCACCAAAATTTTGGTTTTTGCTTTTAAAAGACTGTTTGTTTTGCTCACTATTGAATATAGTATAATATAACATACCGTGTTTGCGAAAAAGACGTACACAACAACATTAAAATGCCATTGTGAGCCTGATTACCCATTTACACCACTGCCTAATGAGGCTAAGTGAGTGTAAAAGCACTACTAGATCATAACTTTGCACAGCACATGAGCTACGGTATGTGATTCATAAACCTCTGGAACACTGGATCAGATGTCCGCTTTCAGTTGCATTAGTGCATCTGTATTGAGTGAATGCAGTCACAACCATGTACTGGAGAGCACACCTGGTGTAAATCAGCATAGCTCTGCTGAAGCACAGGAAGTTCCAAAAGACAATAATGAAGTTGAAAGGTAACGGGAGAACTTGGGCGGGAGAACTGGTAGAAGCACTGTCAACAGCGGGGAGGGGGTAGTAAGAGGAGATGAGAATAGAGATATAGAAAAGGTTGCAGCTGTGCAGAACCTTAAAGATGAGGACAGAGACTCGAAAGATGAGGGCAACTGAGGGAAGGGATGCAGAGAGGAAGGTGATGAGATCAGAGTAGCGGGGGAGGAATAAGATTGCGGGAGCAACATGTTAGATAGACAGTAGGGGAATGAGATGAGACGACGGGAGACCAGAAAGGAATGAGTTCAGGTATGTGATAGCCAAAGAGTGGACTGGCGTTTTAGGTGAGAGGTTGGAAAGGAAGTAAAATTAAAGTGGTAACAGAAGAATTAATGGGAGTGGGCTACATACAGCCTGGATGAGGGCAAGGAATTGAGAGTAAGGCATCAAGGAGAACAGTGAGGTGAAATTTTATTAACCTAAATTATTAGATTTCTTTTCCTTTTTTAAAAAAAATAGAATACTTTCAAGGTTCTGTTAACTGAAGGTCATCAACATTTGGAAAATATTGTGTATTTTTAATTTACATCAAGTAGTTATATTCTAATTTAGGAAGAGACAATATTTGTAACAGAACATAAAAGTAGTTTTTAAATCCAAGGAAAAGTAACAGACTAACAATTATTTATGTTTTATTTTTCTTTTTTTAAACATATACTTTAATATTCTAATAAAAAGTACAAAATGTCATTCATTTGACAGTTAATGGAACTATCCAAAGAATATTCCTAAAATATTGGTCTCCTCAATTAAATGTGACATAAAAGTTTTTTGTTCAGTTATTGCTTGTTAACTATTGCAACCATATAGTATCAAAAAAAATTAGAATTCTTGAATTCTCCATGTGAATTCCCAGAGATCTTTTTGAGTTTATGAAATGGCTAATCCTGTTTAAATATCTTGTTGCATATTCTATACATGTATTATGCCATAGAATAAAGATTTCTATAAATTAAAATAGAACCACAGAAATTGTCATGGTCTATCAGAGCAGGTCCCTCTAGTTCAGTATCCTGTCTGACAGTGGACAATAGGACCTGCCTTGAAGGAAGAAACTTGGCAGTAGAAAGTTATGGAATAATCTGCCCACAGGAAAGTTTCTTCCTAAGCCCATCAGTAAGAGGTTGGGTTATGGTCTGATATTTAGGGGAATATATTGCTTCCAAAACTATTTTTAAAACATACAAGAAAATAAATAAATTCTGCATCTGAACTGAAGCAAAGATGATCATCTGGATATTAGACAATAATGTGCAGGACCTAATCTTGTAGCCCTTATTTAGGACCTGAACTCCTCCAGTGAGATTATTAATTATTATTTATTATTTTTAGTATTATTTATATGCATTATTGTAGCACCTGGGAGCCCTAGTCATGGACCCCACAGTGCTAGGCTCTTGTATGTTGAACACACTTTGTCCCCTTTGAGTATTATGGGAACTGAAGGCATTAAACATCTCCCTGGAGGTGCTCAGTGCTTTTCAGAATTGGGCCCTGAGCCCTCATGCAGGCAAAACTCCAAAAACGTCAGTGGTCTGATAAAGGGCTGAATAAAGACTCCAGGATTTATCTTTTTACACCTCAAGAAGAAATTGCTGCCTTGAATCCAAAAGACGCAAAATACAGAGATAAATGGCATGAAGGCGTCCACTTTAAGGGACTAATCATAAGTGCAAGAAAATGATTGCATGTTATCAGGTGTTGAGTGAACTGGATTATCTCTTTCAAATGGAAGGTAATAAATCACCACTTACTAAACCAGGTCTAAAATACTTAAGAAATTCTAAGCCTAGAATACATGCTGCAGTGTGCAGAGTACATTTTATATGAAGCCATACCTGATGCTGTACAATTTGTATTGGTAGAAGGCATGTGTAAGGCTTAGAAGGCTTTCCACTGGACCTTTCACTACTTCTTTTAGGGCACGATTTGTGTTATGCATTTCATTATTAATATAAAAAAGGAGCATGTGTTCTTGAGAAGTGCCCTTCAGCTGTTCCAAATGACTGTGATCAACAGCTTGAAGACCCTAATTGCAGCCTATTAGGAATAATGAGATTTGCATCGTAGAAAGCCAGAGAATTACTAGGATAAAAGAAAATTCACAACATGAAAGGTTAATACAAACATATACTGCCTGCAAGTGCAAAGGACACATAAATTGGTGGCTCATTACTGCAGACTGACCCATGGGTAAAAGTGTCATCCAGTTCAGAGGCTTTCCCAGGAAGTTTGGCTACAAAAGTTACAAAACATAAGGACATGCTTGTGAAAACTGCTAAACTAATGAGAGCTGAAAGTTGTTTGAAATATCCCGATGACCTCGCAGATGGGATGCTTATTAAGGTATCTGCATCAGGCTCCTTTTTTGTCTAACAGACTGTTGCAAAGCTTTGCCGAGGCGTAGCCAACAGTCCGTGAAGGTGTCTCCATGCTTTCTGACATAGCAAGGGCATTTTTGAATGAATTCAAAATCAAAACCAACATGCATATCCAATTTTTGTTTGCGGGCATCTTTGTGAAATAGCGCAAGCGAGGCAGTCAACTATGATTATTTCATCAACATGGGTTCTGCCGCTACCAACGTGACTATTTGCTTGAGTGCGCTGGTAGTGAGCCAACTGCAAATTTAGGTCTTGAAAGTATGAAGAAAGGCGCTTTATGTGTGCAGGTTTTATGAAGGCTTCATAAAGTAATTAAGCCATGTTTCAACAAAAGGCTAGCCATTTTGATGAGGCACGACATAATTAAAATATTATTTTCAAAATAAATGAGTGTTCTTTTTACCTTAAAATATGTTTTGAGGGATATGGAGGAACAAAAATATAATTTTGTTTCTTCTAATATACATTAAAAGTGACAGGAATCACAGGCATTGGAATAAGCCAAGAGTAAAATATAACACAGCTGTCTAGGTTCATATGTGGCCCTCATCACTATAATAGCCAAGTGCCTTCCACAAGTTAAACAAAAAAAAAAGGTAACTATCATAGTTCCATATTTCCTTTCCCACTGTCTAGAAACAGGCTTGGTAGTTTGCGATTTTGGGGGGGAGAGTGTCTAATTTGGGATGTTTGTCTAAAGTATGGAAGTGAGGGTATTAGTGTAGGAAAACTTTGACAAAGAGGTGAGTGGAATGTATAAAACAAGTTGGAAGAAGTGAGGTCTTTGTTACAGATTTTGCTTATTATAAATCATTTTTAATGATATTCAGAGAAGTTGAGGTTGGTCAACCAAAAGAGTACGATGCCATGGCTGAGGAAAGGAGGGGAATCACAATTCTGACTGTGGCTAAAGTGTGGGAAAAGATGGAGAGAGAAAATAAAAGAGAAGAGTGTATGGTACAACCTATTAAGGGATGTATTGAGTTTTCCTGCCAGTGTGGATGGAGTCATATTATCTCAGTGAGCCCATTTCAGGAACATTCCCATCCTATTAAATTCTGTTTCTTGAACCGACATCTAATAATCATTTTCTTGCTTTTGGCCATACAGTATTGAGTATACCCTCTAAAGCAGAGGTCCAGTAGATAGAGCTTTTACAGTTCATCTCCACCATCCTCCCTTGCATTGATAGGCACATTACTGTGGAATTCTTTAAAAATATCTGTTCCTGAATATCCACTGAGGTGTGGCATTCACTGAGAAATTCAGTAATGGTCTGATTTTCAGAGATACTGAACACTCCAAAATCCTCTTGAAACAATTCGGTCAGTTTTATTTCATGGCATAAATATGGACTTTAGAGCCTAATTTTAGGCACTCAGGTTGGAAAATTAGACTATATCATTAGGAAAATTACACAGGAAAATAAAATGGTGAGCTACTGCTTACAGCTCCAGTCAAGCCGTTCCAATGGGAACATCAGCCAATGAATCCATTGCACGTTTGCCTTCTACACATCATGCAGGTTGTAGAATGAATGGTTTATTGGCATAAATTAGTCTAATAATAACTTATGGTAGCAAAATAGTATTATTGAACTAAGTCGCCTCAGCTGGTGTAAATTGTCATAACTCCATTAACTTCAATTCACGCCAGCTGAGCCCTCTGTCTATATTGTATATTCAGCTGGGATATAATCAAAATATGGTAAATTTTAGGTTTCATGGGCACATTCCATATTTCCCCAAACAGAGCGTCTTTACAAAAGGCTAATATAACTCTGCTAGAACACATATCACCAACACATATAAATGCCTTTATTCTTACAAGCAACCATAATAGAAATAGGGCAGAGACTTAATGAAGCTGAGCAGAATGCCTCTTTTAGGACTTACATAGGAATAGAAAAAGCAAGTGCATGTTCCCTATTGAAAGTCATCGAAAATCAATGAGTAAAATGAATAAATATTCACACTTGCCAAAATTTGTAATTGCCAAGTACTTTTTAGTTTTTCCACTGAAAAATGACAATAGACAGTCCAAGTGGGTGTCACTCCAGCATCCAGGTTCAGTCAAGGTTGTGATTCAGCTTTCATAGCTGTGTGCTGAAACTGAACTTCTGAACTCAATACTGTTTTGGTTGTTCACCTGTCTTTGTGCAAATGTGCAGCTGTAATGTTCCTTCATTTACACCTTTCATGGTGCTGCGTTAGGTCACTATTCACAGAGATGAACAGGAAAATGACATACTATGCTGGGCCAAATTCTGCAATTACAGAGGTAAATCCAGAGTAATTCCGCTGAAGTCAGTGGATCTACTCTGGATTTATTCTAGCATAAATAAGAGCAGAATTTGGCTTGCTTTACTTATATGATGCAGATGGCAAATTAATGGTAACATAGCAAATGTTTCTAAAGATGAAAAGCAGTGTGGGCCAAATCTGGCATATGCCCAGCACCTATGATTTTCATTCACGCCAGTAGGAGATGCAAGTCTCAAGTCTGCCACAGACCACCTGTGTGATCATCGGCAAGTCATTTCATTTTACTGTGCCTCAATTCCCATCTGTAATCATAGTTTTGTTGTTTGCCTTGTCTATTTAGATTGTAGACTTTTTTGGGACAGGGACTGTCTCTTAGGGTATGTCTACACAGCAACTAGATACCCACAGCTGGCCCGAGCCAGCCAGCTCGGGCTTATGAGGCTTGGGCTGTGGGTGGAGCTGTTTCATTGCTATGTAGACTTCTGGGCTTGAGCTGGAGCCCAAACTCTGGGATCCTCTCACTTTACAGGGTCCTAGAACCAAGGCTCCAGCATTTTCACTTTGTATTACTTGTATAATGAGAACAGCATCTCAGAATCAAAACTAAGTTAAGGTTATTAAGATATAAACTACAAAGAAATGTAATCGCTACTGCAGAATTATATGGAATTTAATCAAACTATTAACACTAGTCCCTAAATTCATCCCTGGTGTAAGCAGACACAACACCACTACAGTTTGTAGAGTTCCATGGAGGTTCCTTTGCTGGGGACAGCAGAGAAAGAATATAAATATATGACAGTTCTGGAGATGCCAAAACTGCTGGGAAATCAACTACACTAATTTACACGAGCTAAGGACCCTGCTCTGTTTGCTTCAAAAATGTTGTTGTTCTTGTTTTTTGTTTTGTTTTGTTTTGCAGAGTGCAAACAAAAAAGAGGAGAGGAGACTTTTCTAAAATGTTACATGTTTTCCTGTATTCAAGGAAGCTAAATATGAATCAGGACAAATTAAAAAAATAGGTTTTGTTTTGTTGGGCTAGGTACTGTTTTGAAGTATACATCTTCATGAGACAGACCACAACCCCATGGACTGTTCAAGGGGTCCAGGAAGGGGACACAGATAGACTTTTATTGAGCCAAATTGTATGCTCCTATCTGGAACAAAAAGTAGCTTGATAGGACAGGCTGGATCCAGGAGGCAGGATAAAATGGCAGCGGCAGCAGCAGCAGAAATCAGTTAGACCTCAATTAGGCAACCAGCAGTAAGTTTTGTGTCTCAAACTGGCATAGCGAGTTCCAGTTGTATAGCACAGAATGATTAATTTTGAGAATAACAACCTTCTTCGCAATCCCACAGTGGTAAGGATGATGGGTTCCTATTCAGATGTAATCACAGCATGATGGCTGAGTTGTTTTCTTAACCCTAACAAGATCTGTCATTAAAAGTTACTGGAGCCTGACTTTTCTTCATTCTCTCTCAGTCACCCTTATCCAAGGCTGTGGGTCAGATTTTCTAGCTCTGCTGCCTTTGTTCCTTTTTTGCTGGATAATGATGATAGGCAGTTCCAGAGTTGAGTAGTGGACTTGTTCTTTCAAAGCACAGAAAAAACTGATGAACCATGGCATTCAGAAAGGGTAATCTATCAGCACAGCCAGTAACAATCCTCCACAATATTTACTGCTTTCTGTCCATGGAAATTAAAGATGGAAACAAAAAAAAAATGCTGTACTTTGGCCAACAAACCTTATACCCAGAGAAAATTAGAGCAATTATAAAAATGAGATGTTTGATTAAAAAATATTTTTAAGTTCTTGTTTTTGTTTAAAATGTTTTGTGTAACCATGTTGGTTCCAGGATATTAGAGACACAAGGCAGGTAAGGTAATATTTTTTACTAGACCAGCTTCTGTTGGTCAGAGAGAGAGCTTGTTTCTTTCACAAACAGCAGTTGATCCAGTCAAAGCTATTACCTCACCCACCTTGTCTCTTTAAAAATTTTGACATTTTAATAACCTAACTAGCAATACCTTCACCAGACTGTCTGAGTGCCAATAGCTTTTTCTTGTGTATGCATTTTTATGGAAGTCAGGAATCTATTAAGTTAAGAATACAAGACTTGAACAAAAACTCATTGAAGCCAGTGGAAAGCTCCTGGGGGCATTGTATTGGGCTTATAACAGTATTGTAGCATAAGTTGAAAGTGTCATAAACAGATAGCTAAGGGTTAATGTGTCTTTCACCTGGAAAAAAAGTAACCTGAAGCACCTGACCAGAGGACCAATCAGGAAACCAGACTTTTAAATCTGGATGGAGGGAACTTTATGTGTGAGTCCTTTGTTCTGTGGTCTTCTGCCTGCACCCTCTCAGCTATGAGGGGATTTCTATTTCCTGCTTTCTAATCTTCTGTTTCCAAGTTGTGAGTACAGAGATCATAAAAACAATAGGGGTTATTGTTTTTTTCTTTTGTATTTACATGTCTATAGTTGCTGGAGTGCTTTGAATTGTATTCTTTTTGAATAAGGCTGTTTATTCAATATTCTTTTAAGCAAATGACCCTGTATTTGTCACCTTAATACAGAGAGACCATTTTAATGTATTTTTATTTCTTTTTATATAAAGCTTTCTTTTAAGACCTGTTGGAGTTTTTCTTTAGTGGGGAACTCCAGGGAATTGAGTCTGCAGCTCACCAGGGAATTGGTGGGAGGAAGAAGTCAGGGGGAAATCTGTGTGTGTTAGATTTACTAGCCTGACTTTGCATTCCCTCTGGGTGAAGAGGGAAGTGCTTGTGTTTCCAGGACTGGAAATAGAGAGGGTGGACTCCCTCTGTTTAGATTCATGGAGTTTGCTTCTGTGTATCTCCAGGAACACCTGGAGGGGGGAAGGGAAAAGGTTTATTTCCCTTTGTTGTGAGACTCAAGGGATTTGGGTCTTGGGGTCCCCAGGGAAGGCTTTTGGAGGGACCAGAGTGCCCCAAAACACTCTAATTTTTTGGGTGGTGGCAGCTTTACCAGGTCCAAGCTGGTAATTAAGCTTGGAGGTTTTCATGCTAACCCCCATATTTTGGACACTAAGGTCCAAATCTGGGACTAGGTTTATGATATGGTGTGCAGCGTTGTGGGATAGATAGAATCCAGAAGCCAGTAGGAATATTATATTTTTCTTTTCTCTGCTAGGGGCTTTTTAGCAGAGAGAAACAGTTTGGTTTTAAAAGGGAACCAGAGAGAATTTTTTTTCTGCTCTCTCTGGCAGTTGTGGCTTGCATATTAAGCAAGAAACCATTAAGGAGCTGTTACGGGTCTTTTGTCACACAATAGCACTCCCATTAGGAGGCAGATACCAGCACTATACACATGCAAATAAAGTGGTTTTTCTGGTTTACTTTACATTAAAAAGATTAGCTAAAAGAAGAAAGGAAAAAAGGCACTGTTGCTAGGCAGACCCCAGGAGGCAACAGAAAACCTGCAGTTCAGAAGATAAACACCGGAGGGCACCCCAACACAAGAAAACAGGAACCATGACTTCTAAGGCAAAAATGGAGGCCGAAGGACAAATCAAAGACGCAGAGCACAAGCGAGATATAGAAAAAAAATACAGGAATTAGAAATAAAACAAAAAGAGATGGAACTAAGGGAAAGAGAAAAAGAGGCTACCCACAGGAGAGAGTTGGAACTCCTGAGAGAAACCCATCGACAGGCCATGGAATTAGAAAAGGCTAAGCAAAACACAGCCAACCCTAGCAACCCTGCGCCAATGATTGTTCCACAGCACAGGAAATTTCCAGCCTACAAGGCAGGTGATGACACCGAGGCCTTCTTGGAAAATTTTGAAAGAGCCTGTCTTGGGTACAGCATCCCTGAAGACCAGTACATGGTAGAATTGAGGCCACAGCTCAGTGGACCTTTAGCAGAGGTGGCAGCTGAAATGCCTAAGAAGAACATGAACGACTATAAACTTTTTCAAACCAAGGCCAGATACAGAATGGGGATAATCCCGGATCATGCTCGTCGGCGTTTCAGAACCCAAAAGTGGAAACCAGATGTGTCATTTCCCAAACACGCCTACTACGTTGGGAAAAATTATGAGGCCTGGATATCAGGACACAATGTTAAATCCTTGGAAGAACTGCACCTCCTCATACAAATGGAGCAGTTCTTGGATGGTGTTCCTGAGGACATAACACGGTACATACAAGATGGAAAACCCAAAAATCTCACCGAGGCGGGGGAGATTGGAGCCAGATGGATGGAAGTGGCAGAAAGCAAGAAAGCTACTGTCAAAGGGAACGAATACCCCAGAGGGCACACCGACCATAAACCCTACAACCGAGGGCAGCCAAAAACCCCACCTACAACCCAAGTAAAGCCACAGACACAGTATTCTTCCACCTCACCAGTCTCCAGTAACTCACCTCGGCCCAGTGATCCATCAGATGGAAGATGCTTTAAGTGTAATGAACTGGGACATATCAAGGCCAACTGTCCAAAGAATGCCATCCGAGTGCAGTTCATTACACCACCATCACCCAAAAGATCCCCAGGCCCAGATGCCTCTCAAATACCCTTGGAGCGAAGGTAAAATTTGAGAGTGGGCGGAAAGAAGGTTACTGCGTGGAGAGACACGGGGGCACAAGTGTCAGCTATCCACCAATCCTTCGTAGACCCCAAATTCATCAACACAAAGGCCCAAGTGACAATTTACCCCTTCATGTCACAAGCTGTAGACTTGCCTACAGCTGAACTGCCTGTCCAGTACAAAGGCTGGTCAGGAATGTGGACTTTTGCAGTCTATGACAATTATCCTATCCCCATGCTACTGGGGGAAGACTTGGCCAACCAGGTGAAGCGGGCCAAGGGAGTGAGAATGGTTACACGTAGCCAAACCAGGCAAGCTTCCAGACCCATTCCTGTTCCTGAGCCGTCCACAGATGCCCCGTCTGTGTTACCAGAGACCCAGACAGAGGTAGTGGACCCGGATTCCATGCCAACCACTGAAACAGCCACAGCACCTCCAATCTCAGGCCCGGAACTGGAACAGCAACCAGCACCAGCAAGTGCAACCACATCTTCAAACTCAAAGCCAGAACTGGCAGAAGCAACAGTCAGCCATACCCAAAAGGCTCAGCCAGAGCCTGAAATACCCTCAGGTGCACCAGCGGAGAGCGGTTCACCAGCAACGGAAACAACCCCATCACCTACATCGCTTCCAGAAGGACCAAGCCCAAGTCCACAGTCTGAGGAAGAACTGGTGACCCCAGCCTCAAGGGAACAGTTCCAGACTGAGCAGGAAGCAGATGACAGCCTTTAGAAAGCTTGGGCGGCGGCACGGAGCACCCCACCGCCTCTCAGCTCTTCTAATCGATCCCGGTTTGTTATAGACCAAGGACTTTTATACAAGGAGATTCTTTCTGGTGGACACCGGGAAGAATGGCAGCCGCAAAAATAGTTGGTGGTTCCAACTAAGTACCGAGGGAAGCTCTTAAGCTTAGCCCATGATCATCCCAGTGGCCATGCTGGGGTGAACAGAACCAAGGACCGGTTAGGGAAGTCCTTCCACTGGGAGGGGATGGGCAAGGACGTTGCCAAGTATGTCCGGTCTTGTGAGGTATGCCAAAGAGTGGGAAAGCCTCAAGACCAGGTCAAGGCCCTATTATAACCTAGTCCCAGATTTGGACCTTAGCCTCCAAAATATGGGGGTTAGCATGAAAACCTCCAAGCTTAGTTACCAGCTTGGACCTGGTAAAGCTGCCACCACCCAAAAAATTAGAGTGTTTTGGGGCACTCTGGTCCCCCCAAAAACCTTCCCTGGGGACCCCAAGACCCAAATCCCTTGAGTCTCACAACAAAGGGAAATAAACCTTTTCCCTTCCCCCCTCCAGGTGTTCCTGGAGAGATACACAGAAGCAAACTCCATGAATCTAAACAGAGGGAGTCCATCCTCTCTATTTCCAGTCCTGGAAACACAAGCACTTCCCTCTTCACCCAGAGGGAATGCAAAGTCAGGCTAGTAAATCTAACACACACAGATTTCCCCCTGACTTCTTCCTCCCACCAATTCCCTGATGAGCTGCAGACTCAATTCCCTGGAGTTCCCCACTAAAGAAAAACTCCAACAGGTCTTAAAAGAAAGCTTTATATAAAAAGAAAGAAAAATACATTAAAATGGTCTCTCTGTATTAAGGTGACAAATACAGGGTCAATTGCTTAACAGAATATTGAATAAACAGCCTTATTCAAAAAGAATACAATTCAAAGCACTCCAGCAACTATATCATGTAAATACAAAAGAAAGCAATAGAAACCTTACTGCCTTACTATATGGTACTTACAACTTGGAAATAGAAGATTAGAAAGCAGGAAATAGAAATCCCCTCATAGCCGAGAGAGTGCAGGCAGAAGACCAAGAACAAAGGACTCACACACAAACTTCCCTCCACCCAGAGTTGAAAAAATCCTGTTTCCTGATTGATCCTCTGGTCAGGTGTTTCAGATACTTCTTTCCAGGTGAAAGAGACGTTAACCCTTAGCTATCTGTTTATGACACGCCCCCCAAATTGCAGACAGTGAGGAAGCTCACTGGCGGCGATTTCCTTCTAGAACTTTAAATAAACAGATTAATACAACACATGCACCTTTACATATACCACTAAGTATATAACTAACAGACTTCTACATTTTAAGAACACTTTTTAACTACTGGATTCTGGGAAACTCTCACGGGAGAGTGCATCAGCTACTTTGTTAGAAGTTCCTGAGATGTGCTGAATTTCAAAATCAAAATCCTGGAGAGCTAAACTCCAACGAAGAAGTTTCTTGTTGTTCCCCTTGGCAGTATGAAGCCACTGTAGCGCAGCATGGTCAGTTTGTAGTTGGAACCGCTGTCCCCAAACATATGGGCGTAGCTTTTGCAGGGCGTGCACAATGGCATAGCATTCCTTTTTACTGACTGACCAGTGACTTTCCCTCTAAGACAGTTTCTTGCTGAGAAACACGACAGGATGGAAGTTGTGATCCGTTGCTTCCTGCATGAGAACTGCTCCTATACCACGCTCAGATGCATCCGTGGTTACTAGGAATGGCTTGTCAAAGTCCAGGGCCCTGAGCACAGGGTCAGACATGAGCGTTGCCTTAAGTGGGGTAAAGGCCTTTTGACACTCATCAGTCCACTTAACTGCATTTGGCTGGGTCTTTTTGGTCAGGTCGGTCAGTGGGGCAGCGATTTGGCTGTAGTGTGGTACAAATCGCCTGTAGTACCCGGCCAAGCCTAAGAAGGATTGGACCTGTTTCTTTGACTTTGGGACAGGCCACTTTTGGATAGCATCCACCTTGGCCTGTAGGGGATTTATGGTTCCTCGAACCACCCAGGTAAGTCACTCTGTTTTGGCCTATTTGAAACTTTTTGGCCTTAACAGTTAGTCCAGCCTGCCTGATGCGCTCAAAGACCTTTTCCAGGTGTAGTAGGTGTTCGGGCCAGGAGTCTGAAAAAATGGCCACAATCGAGGTAGGCAACTGCATATTCTCCCAGTCCTGCTAGTAGACCATCTATCTGCCTCTGGAAGGTGGCGGGTGCATTTCGAAGGCTGAAAGGAAGGACATTAAATTCATACACCCTACATGGGTGACAAAAGCTGACCTCTCCTTGGCAGGTTCATCTAGCGGTACTTGCCAGTACCCCTTGGTTAAGTCTATTGTAGAGATGAACTGGGCACGTCCCAACTTCTCCAATAGCTCATCGGTGCGTGGCATTGGATAGTTGTCTGGACGAGTTACCGCATTTAGCTTACGGTAGTCCACACAAAAGTGTATTTCCCCATCTGGTTTGGGTACCAGAACCACTGGAGATGCCCATGCACTGGTAGATGAGCAGATTATACCCATCTGTAGCATGTTCTGGATCTCCCGTTCTATAGCAGCTTGGGCATGAGGAGACACCCGGTAGGATGGGGTTCTAATGGGATGAGCATTACCTGTGTCAATGGAGTGGTATGCCCGTTCAGTCCGTCCTGGGGTGGCTGAGAACAATGGGGCGAAGCTAGTGCACAGCTCCTTGATTTGTCGCCGCTGCAGACGTTCCAGGGTGGTTGAGAGGTTCACCTCTTCCATGCCACCGTCTTTTTTCCCTTCGTAGTAGACATGGTCAGGCCACTCAGCATCATCTCCCTGGACTGTAAACTGACAAACCTGTAAGTCTCTGGAATAGAAAGGCTTGAGAGAATTAACATGGTACACTCTGGGCTTTAGTGAGGAATTGGGAAATGCTATGAGGTGGTTCACAGTTCCCAGGCGCTCTTGGACCGTGAATGGCCCTTCCCATGATGCTTCCATCCTGTGGGCCTGTTGCACCTTCAAGACCATAACCTGGTCTCCTACCTTGAAGGAACGTTCTCTGGCATGTCTGTCATACCAAGCCTTTTGCTCTTCCTGAGCATCCTTTAGGTTCTCTTTAGCAAGGGCTAAGGAGTGTCGGAGGGTGTTTTGTAGGCTGCTTACAAAGTCCAGAATGTTAGTTCCTGGAGAAGGCATTAACCCCTCCCATTGCTGCTTCACCAACTGTAATGGCCCCTTAACCTCGTGACCATACACAAGTTCAAACGGTGAAAACCCTAAACTGGGATGTGGTACAGCCCTGTAGGCAAACAGCAACTGCTGCAACACTAGGTCCCAATTATTGGAGTATTCGTTGACGAATTTACATATCATGGCCCCCAAAGTTCCATTAAACCTTTCCACCAGGCCATTGGTTTGATGGTGGTACGGGGTGGCAACCAAGTGGTTCACCCCATGCGTGTCCCACAGTTTTTGCATGGTCCCTGCCAGGAAATTAGATCCTGAATCTGTAAGGATGTCGGAGGGCCAATCTACCCTGGCAAAAATGTCTGTTAGGGCCAGGCACACAGTGTTAGCCTTGGTGTTGCCTAGAGCTACTGCTTCCAGCCATCGGGTAGCAAAGTCCACGAAAATCAGTACGTACTGCTTTCCTCTGGGCGTCTTTTTTGGGAAAGGACCCAGAATATCCACAGCGACTCGCTGAAATGGGACCTCAATTATGGGGAGTGGCTAGAGAGGGGCCTGTCATAAACAGATAGCTAAGGGTTAACGTCTCTTTCACCTGGAAAGAAGTATCTGAAACACCTGACCAGAGGATCAATCAGGAAACAGGATTTTTTCAACTCTGGGTGGAGGGAAGTTTGTGTGTGAGTCCTTTGTTTTTGGTCTTCTGCCTGCACTCTCTCGGCTATGAGGGGATTTCTATTTCCTGCTTTCTAATCTTCTGTTTCCAAGTTGTAAGTACCATATAGTAAGGCAGTAAGGTTTCTATTGCTTTCTTTTGTATTTACATGATATAGTTGCTGGAGTGCTTTGAATTGTATTCTTTTTGAATAAGGCTGTTTATTCAATATTCTGTTAAGCAATTGACCCTGTATTTGTCACCTTAATACAGAGAGACCATTTTAATGTATTTTTCTTTCTTTTTATATAAAGCTTTCTTTTAAGACCTGTTGGAGTTTTTCTTTAGTGGGGAACTCCAGGGAATTGAGTCTGCAGCTCACCAGGGAATTGGTGGGAGGAAGAAGTCAGGGGGAAATCTGTGTGTGTTAGATTTACTAGCCTGACTTTGCATTCCCTCTGGGTGAAGAGGGAAGTGCTTGTGTTTCCAGGACTGGATATAGAGAGGATGGACTCCCTCTGTTTAGATTCACGGAGTTTGCTTCTGTGTATCTCTCCAGAAACACCTGGAGGGGGGAAGAGAAAAGGTTTATTTCCCTTTGTTGTGAGACTCAAGGGTTCTGGGTCTTGGGGTCCCCAGGGAAGGTTTTTGGGGGGACCAGAGTGCCCCAAAACACTCTAATTTTTTGGGTGGTGGCAGCTTTACCAGGTCCAAGCTGGTAACTAAGCTTGGAGGTTTTCATGCTAACCCCCATATTTTGGACGCTAAAGTCCAAATCTGGGACTAGGTTATGATATGGTGTGTAGCGTAGTGGGAAAGATAGAATCCAGAAGCCAGCAGGAATATTATATTTTTCTTTTTTCTGCTAGGGGCTTTTTAGCAGAGAGAAACAGTTTGGTTTTAAAAGGGAACCAGAGAGAATTTTTTTTTCTGCTCTCTCTGGCAGTTGTGGCTTGCATATTAAGCAAGAAACCATTAAGGAGCTATTAAGGGTCTTTTGTGATAATAGCACTCCCATTGAGAGTCATTACCAGCACTATACACATGCAAATAAAGTGGTTTTTCTGGTTTACTTTACATTGAAAAGACTAGCTAAAGGAAGAAAGGGAAAAAGGCACTGTTGCTAGGCAGACCCCAGGAGGCAACAGAGCCTGCAGTTCAGACAATAAACACCGGAGGGCACCCCAACACCAGAAAACAGGAACCATGCCTTCCAATACAAAAATGGAGGCCGAAGGACAAATCAAAGAGGCTGAACACAGGCGACAACTGGAAAAAAGACAAAAAGAGGTGGAGCTAAAAGAAAAGGAAGAAAGCATCAAACTGGCAGCCTACAAAAGAGAACAAGCAGCCAAAGAGGCAGCCCACAAAAGAAAACTAGAAGAAGAAGAGGTGGCCCACTGAAGGAAACAAGAAGAAGAAGAGGTGGCTCACAGAAAGAAACAAGAAGAAAAAGAGGCAGCCTACAAAAGACAGATAGAACTCCAGAGGGAGGCACACCGCCAGACCCTGGAATTAGAAAAGGCTAAGCAACAGTCTCCAGCCAATCCTAACAACCCTTCGCCAATTATGGTTCCACAGCACAGGAAATTTCCAGCCTACAAGGCAGGTGATGACACCGAGGCCTTCTTGGAAAATTTTGAAAGAGCCTGTCTTGGGTACAGCATCCCTGAAGACCAGTACATGGTAGAATTGAGGCCACAGCTCAGTGGACCTTTAGCAGAGGTGGCAGCTGAAATGCCTAAGAAGAACATGAACGACTATAAACTTTTTCAAACCAAGGCCAGATACAGAATGGGGATAATCCCGGATCATGCTCGTCGGCGTTTCAGAACCCAAAAGTGGAAACCAGATGTGTCATTTCCCAAACACGCCTACTACGTTGGGAAAAATTATGAGGCCTGGATATCAGGACACAATGTTAAATCCTTGGAAGAACTGCACCTCCTCATACAAATGGAGCAGTTCTTGGATGGTGTTCCTGAGGACATAACACGGTACATACAAGATGGAAAACCCAAAAATCTCACCGAGGCGGGGGAGATTGGAGCCAGATGGATGGAAGTGGCAGAAAGCAAGAAAGCTACTGTCAAGGGGAACGAATACCCCAGAGGGCACACCGACCATAAACCCTACAACCGAGGGCAGCCAAAAACCCCACCTACAACCCAAGTAAAGCCACAGACACAGTATTCTTCCACCTCACCAGTCTCCAGTAACTCACCTCGGCCCAGTGATCCATCAGATGGAAGATGCTTTAAGTGTAATGAACTGGGACATATCAAGGCCAACTGTCCAAAGAATGCCATCCGAGTGCAGTTCATTACACCACCATCACCCAAAAGATCCCCAGGCCCAGATGCCTCTCAAATACCCTTGGAGCGAAGGTAAAATTTGAGAGTGGGCGGAAAGAAGGTTACTGCGTGGAGAGACACGGGGGCACAAGTGTCAGCTATCCACCAATCCTTCGTAGACCCCAAATTCATCAACACAAAGGCCCAAGTGACAATTTACCCCTTCATGTCACAAGCTGTAGACTTGCCTACAGCTGAACTGCCTGTCCAGTACAAAGGCTGGTCAGGAATGTGGACTTTTGCAGTCTATGACAATTATCCTATCCCCATGCTACTGGGGGAAGACTTGGCCAACCAGGTGAAGCGGGCCAAGGGAGTGAGAATGGTTACATGTAGCCAAACCAGGCAAGCTTCCAGACCCATTCCTGTTCCTGAGCCGTCCACAGACGCCCCGTCTGTGTTACCAGAGACCCAGACAGAGGTAGTGGACCCGGATTCCATGCCAACCACTGAAACAGTCACAGCATCTCCAATCCCAGGCCCGGAACTGGAACAGCAACCAGCACCAGCAAGTGCAACCACATCTTCAAACTCAACACCAGAGGCTCCAGAGAGCCAAAACTGGCAGAAGCAACAGACAGCCATACCCAAAAGGCTCAGCCAGAGCCTGAAATACCCTCAGGTGCACCAGCGGAGAGCGGTTCACCAGCAACAAAAACAACCCCATCACCTACATTGCTTCCAGAGGGACCAAGTCCACAGTCTGAGGAAGAACTGGTGACCCCAGCCTCAAGGGAACAGTTCCAGACTGAGCAGGAAGCAGATGACAGCCTTCAGAAAGCTTGGACGGCGGCACGGAGCACCCCACTGCCTCTCAGCTCTTCTAATCGATACCGGTTTGTTATAGACCAAGGACTTCTAAACAAGGAGATTCTTTCTGGTGGACACCGGGAAGAATGGCAGCCGCAAAAACAGTTGGTGGTTCCAACTAAGTACCGAGGGAAGCTCTTAAGCTTAGCCCATGAACATCCCAGTGGCCATGCTGGGGTGAACAGAACCAAGGACTGGTTAGGGAAGTCCTTCCACTGGGAGGGGATGGGCAAGGACGTTGCCAAGTATGTCCGGTCTTGTGAAGTATGCCAAAGAGTGGGAAAGCCTCAAGACCAGGTCAAGGCCCCTCTCCAGCCACTCCCCATAATTGAGGTCCCATTTCAGCGAGTAGCTGTGGATATTCTGGACCCTTTCCCAAAAAAGACGTCCAGAGGAAAGCAGTACGTACTGACTTTCGTGGACTTTGCTACCCGATGGCCGGAAGCTGTGGCTCTAGGCAACACCAGGGCTAACACCAAGTTGTAAGTACCATATAGTAAGGCAGTAAGGTTTCTATTGCTTTCTTTTGTATTTACATGATATAGTTGCTGGAGTGCTTTGAATTGTATTCTTTTTGAATAAGGCTGTTTATTCAATATTCTGTTAAGCAATTGACCCTGTATTTGTCAGCTTAATACAGAGAGACCATTTTAATGTATTTTTATTTCTTTTTATATAAAGCTTTCTTTTAAGACCTGTTGGAGTTTTTCTTTAGTGGGGAACTCCAGGGAATTGAGTCTGCAGCTCATCAGGGAATTGGTGGGAGGAAGAAGTCAGGGGGAAATCTGTGTGTGTGAGATTTACTAGCCTGACTTTGCATTCCCTCTGGGTGAAGAGGGAAGTGCTTGTGTTTCCAGGACTGGAAATAGAGAGGGTGGACTCCCTCTGTTTAGATTCACGGAGTTTGCTTCTGTGTATCTCTCCAGGAACACCTGGAGGGGGGAAGGGAAAAGGTTTATTTCCCTTTGTTGTGAGACTCAAGGGATTTGGGTCTCGGGGTCCTCAGGGAAGGCTTTTGGGGGGACCAGAGTGCCCCAAAACACTCTAATTTTTTGGGTGGTGGCAGCTTTACCAGGTCCAAGCTGGTAATTAAGCGTGGAGGTTTTAATGCTAACCCCCATATTTTGGACGCTAATGTCCAAATCTGGGACTAGGTTTATGATAGAAAGCAAAAAGAATAACTCCTGTGTAGAGATTCCCAGCGTCTATGAGTGACATTTTTACTGGGAGGAAACAAATATTCTTGAAAAGCAAAGACAACTCAGTCAGGAGCTGTTGCCATGGTCCCTTCCCTGCACTGCAGGATTTTGCAGCTGTTGTGCAGTCTCCAGCGGTCAAATTGCATATTAACAATTAGTCAAGCCAGTCTGCAGTTTGGGAGTAATTCTGGACTTTCCTGTTGCAGAAGAAAAGGTATTTTAGGACTTCACTCAGAGAGAATTGAACTGTGAGGCTGAATGGTGCTCTTGTCTAGCTCTCTACTCATGATGAGCTACGCACCGCAAGGCAGTCAGGCATTAAAATTTACTGCCATAGAATATGTATTTGTTTTACTACATGACCTACAAAGTGCATTAGGGGCCATAACTGGGGTCAGGGCCACCCTTAGGGGAGTGCGAGGCTCAGGACAGAAGTAACAAATCTGTCACTTCCGAGACTGACCCGTCACTTCCAGGACCGACTACGCTGGCCAATCACACCAGCCCACGGGGCCACCCAAAGCGCGGGGCCTGGAGCAGTTGCCCCAATTAACCATACCCAAGGGACGGCTCTGACTGGGGCTGACCGGAAAACAACAATTCTGTTTTGCAAAAATTTGCAAGGTTTTGAGGTTTGGAGCCCTCAGCTCTAGTCCCTGAACTGAATCAGCAAATGCAGGGACTTGGTTCCCAGGCTTCTAGAGTTATAGAGTCAGTCTCTGTTTCTGGCTCAGTGAATATTGATACAAAGTGGAACAGCTCCAACAGGAGAGACTGACAGTGTCTGAATCCAGCATTCTCGCCTTTTAGTTGGATTGTATTAACCAAGTGGCCAGAGGTCACTTTGGAGCTCATAGCTGATCTCAGAGTTTTCATGTCCTGGCCACTTGGAGCTTCACAGCAGCAGTGGGACTAACCCTTGGATCTAGAGCAGGGTGGGAGTTTCTCAATGAAAGGAATTTTTTTTGCTGATTTGTTGAAATTGTTCGTGGGAAAAGAATGGTTGCGATAAATTTCCCTCTTCAACAAAAAATATTTTCAAAATTATCAAAAGACATCCCCACACACACTTTCAACATTCTAATTCTAACATTCTAAACAATGAAGTCATAATTTTTTTGGATATGATACAACTTCATTTTGAAATTTAAATTAAGTTATAGTAAAAACAAACATTCCTTACATTCACTTTCCCGTTTTACAATGAAGCCCATCTTGTCTAAACTCCAGAATCCTTCTAAACTCCAGGTGTCTAAACTCCAGAATCACTGGCCTGAAATCCATTCCAGACATAATCAAGGAATCTTCAGAAGGTGATAAATGCCTTACCATAGCATTAACCTTTATAGTAGGCCTTATACAAAGTAACTCTTGGAAAGGTCTGATCAGTTTATGATCTAATAAGGCTATTCCCTTAATGACTATAGGACCTATGCCAACAATCATTGCAGGTCTTTCTGCCAGCTTCACAGACTTCATTGGGTTTTGAATCAGATTCATGAAAGAGGAACCATTTTATCTTGTATTGAAATGCCGCTACCTCTGGGGTGGAAGGTGATAGTTGTGCAGCGTTAACGTGAGCTGTTGAAAAACTGTTGAGGACAGGTATTTAAGAAAGCACACTATATTCAAAGGGGCTTTTGATAGGCAGATTGTAGCTTCTTACATTGGCATCTGGCCAAGTGGTTTGAGCATTGGCTTGCTAAACCCAGGGTTGTGAGTTCATTCCTTGAGGAGCCCATTTAGGGAACTGCTTTAAAAATCTGTCTGGGGATTGGTCCTGCTTTGAGCACGGGGTTGGACTAGATGATCTCCTGAGGTCCCTTCTAGCCCTAATAGTCTATGAAGAGACTGGGATAAGGATTTTTGAGCACCAGAGTGGTCAGCAGCATAATTTTCCATCTCTTCCAAAAAGCTGTATGACCAGTAACACCTTGCTGGAACACTGATTCCAAACTGACTCAAACAAACATGCCTCCTACTAAAACATCCACGGTACTTCCAACAGCACATTGTTTTCTTTAGAGGTCACTTATCCAAGTGCCAGCCAACCCTGACGCTGCTTATCTTGTGAAATCTTACAACAGCACACTACTCTATGGATACAGATGACATGTAATTGCTTTTCCAGTGCTAAATATATGCACCTCTGTCTGAGGTTGTTCATTAATAAAAAATAAGCAGATGATGCTATAATCAGTGTGTATCTGCTGCTAACTCACCCTGTCTCTCCCATGCTCTCTTCATATAACTCTGCTTGCTTCTATCCTGTATTACTGCAAACTGCTGGTAGTTTGTTAGAAAAGAGAGTGGGGTGGAGGTGGGAAAAGAGGCAAGATAAAGCACTTGCTCAGAGAAGGAAGAAAGCTAATTTGGTGTTATGGATTAGGAGCCAATACTGGATAAATACATTTCCCTGAGTAGAGTGTGTTTATAAGCGTTGCTTTATTATTCCAACTGAAAGTGAATGATAAAAAGTATGATGAGTTATCTTACTAACAGCAAAAAAAAAAAAAGTATAGATTCATAGATTTTTAAGGTCAGAAAGGACCATTGAGTCCATCTAGTCTGACCTCCTGTATAACAGACTGTACAATGTCACCAAGTAGTTCCTCCATCAAACCCATAACATGTGACAAAGCCGGAGCATGTCTTTTGGAAAGACATGTATGAGAGCCAGGTGGCTAAGAGAAAATCCTTCTTCTGTAGTGATGTGTAGTTAAGGAACACTAAGAAGAAGAAAAGTCTCAGCCCAACTAGAGGTTAAGTTAGAGCAGAAAGGCCAGGATAACCAGAGCTAGAGCCCAGGACTGGCAAGCAGAAGACTTGCCGTTTTCTATTGCTGGCTTTATGACCATGAGCAAGTCTCTTCACCTCTCTGTGCCTCCATTTCCCCAGCTATGAAATAGAGATAATCAAGGTTTCATTTTTTACCCCCATTTTACAGGGTTGGAGACTGAGACACAGCTGAAGCCTGTCTGCACTATAGGACTGTAGTGCATTTGTAAGCTGCTGACCCCCACATGTTGCTCAATGCCTATGGATAACACAGCTCCTAAGCATGTGTTTGTTCTGTGCTTAGCCCCTATGTAACACTAGGGCTGGACGGCCTTTTCTTGCTGTGTTGTAGGGATCAGGCACTTGGTACTAGGGGTCTGAAGAGGCTCTCAAGAAATAATATTTTTTAAAATAATTTTTATCAATGAACTGAAAGAAAATATAAAATCACTGCTGATAAAATGTGTGGGTGACAAAATACTGGCAGAGTTGTAAATAGTGTTGAGGACAAGGCAGTCACACAGAGCTAACTGGAGCACTTGGTAAGCTGGACCCATTCAAACAAAACAAGTTTGAACAGAGCCAAATGCAAGATCATATACTTAGCAACAAAGCATGCAGGCCACACCTACGGAATAGGGATAGCCAGGAAAGTAGTGACTCAGACAAGGTTTTCCGGGTCATACTGGGCAAGCTGCTCAACGTGAGCTCGCAGTGTAATGCAGTGGTGAACAGGGCTAAAGCCATCCTTAGACATATGAGCAGAGTAGTGAGTAGGGTAAGGAGGTGACACAGCTTTAGTGAGAGAGACTGGAATATTGCAGCCAGTTTTGCTGTCAAAAAGATTTTTAAAAGATGTTGAAAAATTGGAACTGGTGCAGCAAAGAGCCATAAAATGTTTTGAGGGCTGGAGAAAAATACCTTCTTGTGAGCTATAGAAAGAGCTTGATCTGTTTAGCTTATAACCTGCATTGTTGAAAGGTGACTTCATTGAAGTGTCTAAGTGTCTTCATGGAGAGAAAATATCGGGTATTAAAGGGCTCTTTAATCTCGCAGAGAAAGGCATAACAAGACCCAGTGGCTGGAAGGTGACAACAGACAAATTCATATTAGAAATAAGGCACAAATATTTAACAATAAGGATGATTCACCATTGGAACAAACTATAAAGGGAAGTGATGGACTCTCCATCTCTTGATGTCTTCTAATGAAAACTAGATGTCTTTCTGGTACGTGCTTTGATCGGAAGCTAGCTATTGTGATAGACAGGTGGGCTGGGATATGCAGGGGGTCAAATTAGATGCTCTAATGGTCCCTTCTGTTCTTAAAGACTACTCATTTATGAAAAACTGAGTGTGGCATGGGGAGCAGCCTCTGATGCTTTACTGTGTAGCTGCTTGATCCCCAGACTCAATGGTCATTGTGTGGAGTGGTCCAGGGGAAGCAGCTCAAACATCCAAAGAGGCTGGCCGGGGGCAAAGGTTGGTAGAGTGACCAGATGTCCTGATTTTATAGAGACAGTCCCGATTTTTGTGGCTTTTTCTTATATAGGTACCTATTACCCCCCGCCCCCATCCCGATTTTTCACACTTGCTATCTGGTCATCCTAAGGGGTGGGTATGGCAGTGACATCACAAAGGCCTTTAGCAGGACCTCAGCGTATTGGGCAAAGGTGGTAGGGAGGCAGTGACCTCACAGAGAGACCCTGATATCAGCCAGGCAGGACAGAGGTGCAGGGCCAGGACAACCCCCGAGACACCCATGGCTTTGTTGCAGCAAGGCTGCTTCTTGAGCGCCCTCCTTGAGGACTGAGGCAGAATTAGGATTCACATACATGAACATGAGGCGGAACATTTTCAGAGCTTTCTCCTTTCCTACTACTCATTTTGTTAGAAAACTAATGTCCCTGTTTAGAAGGTAAGAGCCTGAGAGAGGTTTGGAACCTATTCAGGCTGATCCACCTGGTGCTGGCTGAATTCTAGGCATAGGTGGAAGAATTTGATTTCCTACCTAGGACTTTGTCCCATAGAATCACTGGGGACATTGAGGTTTGCCTTTTAGGTTTCTCTTGTCCTTTTTCCCTCCCTCATTTCTCTTCTTCTCTTGCTTCTTTTTTCCTCTTTTCCCTGGTTTCCTCCCTCCTCCAAGGAGGTTTGTGTTGCGGGGCGGGTTTGCTCTCATTGTGGGAGGCCCTCACAAATAAGTGGGCCTGGAATAGTGCTCTGAGTGTGATCTCATCCTTTGGGACATCTGGTGAGATCCCTCAGCCTCTCAGCTCTCAGAGTCTCAATGCTGCTTGGCCCAGCAGGGGGCTATTGACAAGGAGGACTCAGGTCCTTTAGTTCTCTTTTAAGACCTTGGTTATGATGTATATGCTATCATGTATTTGATTGGTTTTTCTGCTTTTCTCCAATAATTGTCTCTGAGCAGTTCAAGATTCTCTTTAATGTTCTAGTACTTCTAAAATACGTGCTAAATAATTATTATGAACAATTGTTGGTCTGTTGCTCATTTGAGCACTTTATTCTGATCATTCAATGTATGAAATTCAAGGTGTGACAGTTAGTTTGAAAGTAAGGACTCCTGGGTCCTATTCCCAACTCTGCCATTGATTGGCTGTGCGACCTAAAACAAGTCATGTCACCTTTCTCAGCCTTAGTTTCTCCCTCTGTCAAGTAAAGATAACAAGCCTCTCCTGCATACCTCACAGTGGTAGGAGCTGTGAGGATCCGTTTGAGAGTGTCACTATTAGCAGTGCATAACATGAGGTGTCCTATCACGTTGGGTTTTGTCAGATTATGGCATAATATAATATCTGAAATATTCTATTTTATTTGTATTTTATTATTTTGAAATTGTTAAGAGCAGCAACTACTTACCACAGACTGAAGCATCTTATTTCATTTTCTAGACCTTTGTGTGTGACAAGACAATTTAACACTGTGAAAAACAGGAGATGGTTTGCCCTCACTGATAAGTTATCACACAGAAGTGTCCATGAGAAACAAATTCTACCATCTTTGGTCAGAAGGCTGTGTCCCACTCTTTCTGATGGTGAGCTGGTTCAGGAGTCTTTGTTAGCAAATCCTGATGCAGGATTTGGGTCCTGATGAGCTGAAAGGCTATCCAGTTTGTGAAATAAATAATTTTGCTGCTACTCTGTGCCATGGAGAGATGGCTGTGACCATGAGTCATCCCCATAACTGGTATAAATCAGAGTAGCTTCACTGAAGTCAGCAGAGTGGTGTCAGTGGCGTCAGCCTACAGCAGCTGAGAATCTGGTCCAGTGTCTAACGACTGCCATTGCCTAAAAGTGAAGGTGATTATCTGTATGTATTTAGTGACTCTTGGTTTATTTATATAACTTTCCAGCATCTTTTTTCCTTCCTGATATTGAAACAAAACATGCTACACATGCCAAAGAATGGGGCATGATTTTCCACTGCCTTGCAACTTGTATAGTAACTTATACCTACACAAAATGTGTGTAAACTGCTACCAAATCTGAATGGTAGCATTTCACTTTGACGTTTCATGAAGAAAATTTGTGTTCCTGTTTGTATTAGGAAAAAAAGAATGCATTTTCTACTAATTCCTAGTTCTAACCCTATTTTCTTCAAAACTTGTTGATATATTTAGTAAAAAGCTGAGTTCAGCAAAGAAAGTGCCCTTTTGAGCAACCCACACTCATGTTGGTGAGCACCAACATCACTGGGGGTACCTGTAAGTGTGAGCATGGGTTGGTTGTGTAGCATCTGCAAAGGAGAGGACGCACCATCATTGGGGGGTACCTGTAAGTGCAGTGTTTCTCAAACTGGGGTCACCGCTTGTGTAGGGAAAACCCCTGGTGGGCCAGGCCAGTTTGTTTACCTGCCCCTTCCACAGGTCTGGCCAATCGCAGCTCCCACTGGCCGCTTTTCGCCTCTGCAGGCCAATAGGAGCTGCTGGAAGCAGTGACCAGTATGTCCCTCAGCCCACGCCACTTTCAGCAGCTCTCATTGGCCCGGAGCAGTGAACCGCAGCCAGTGGGAGCTGCGATTTTCTGGACCTGCAGACAGGGCTGGTAAACAAACTAGCCCAGCCTGCCAGGGGCTTTCCCTACACAAGTGGAGACCCCAGTTTGAGAAACACTGTGTAAGTGTAAGCATAGATTGGTCATGTAATCTAGCTCAAAAGAATCATGCAGCCGTAGCAACAACAAAAATAAACAGAAATATCAAGTCCAAATACATACCCCACCTAAGAAATTATAGTAATTATAAACTAATTTTATATTTATGTATCCAGTGTTAACATCTGGTGTATATCAAAAAGATCCTAGTATTTACTTTGCCATTATCATATGAATTGTTTACATTCTGGAACAAAAAAATAATTGCCTATTGGTCCACTTCTCCCACAAATGTCTATGCCTTTTTCACACGACCTTTAGAAATAGAATACTCTCCTTGCTTTGTTCCACCAAGCCACTACCCTTGTTTCTGATTCCCCATGAACATCCATTGCTGCTAATGGAGATTATCTATCTAGGCCTTTCTAATGTGCCACCATGATATTTGAGTGCCATAAACAAAATTACATAGGTACATGTTGTGCTGTCCAAGATGGACATTCTGTTACCTATGTTAACTGCTAGCAATTTGTTCTCTTTCTTGCTTAAAAGATTTAGATAGTAGAGAAGTTACATTTACATTGACTCCTTTTCTACTTCCAGTTGTCCATTGATCTAGCTGTAAGTATAGCTGTAAGTATAGACAAGCCCTAACTGATCACACATGAAACATGGTTGTAGAAGTTGTGTTACGACCTGAGTTTTTACAACCTCACTCAAGGGAAGAATCATGTGAAAAGTTCCTTCTTGAAGAATCAAAATGTATTTCATTTTAAAATGGGAACAGTTGAGATTAGGTTATTCAGCTCTGTTCAGAATCCACTATTGGGGCCAGATTTTCAAAAGGGCTCCTTTCGCATTTAGGGACCTAAATGATGTGATCAGATTTCAGAACTATCAGGAAGCTTTTCCAGATATTCAGCCTTTGCTGTCCCTGTCTCACTTTCATCTAATCTCATCTCATTTCATTAAATTGAATTTCTTTTCATGGGGGGAAGGATAGCTCAGTGGTTTGAGCATTGGCCTGCTAAACCCAGGATTGAGTTCAATCCTTGGGGGGGCCATTTAGGGATCCAGGCAACAAAAAAAACCCCCAAAACTGTTAGGGACAATACTTGGTCCTGCTAATGAAGGCAGGGGACTGGACTCAATAACCTTTCAAGGTCCTTCCAGTTCCATGAGATAGGTGTATCTGCATATTTTAATCTCTTTACTCCATTTCATGTTCCCATGGATCTCCCTTGTAGGTGTTTTCTCCCTTCAAATATTTGTACACAATTATCATGTCCTTGTAGCTATCATATCATTATATCAAGTTTTTATCAATATTTAGCTCTTTAATCTTTCCTCATAAATCAGTCCCTCCAGCTGCATGATCATTTTTGTTGCTTTTCTCCTCCTTGGTCAATATTAGAACTAGTTGGAAGATGTTGAGTTTTTTCTTTCCCTGAGGAGAATTTTAACTTTTGGGAGAACAATCAGAGTCCACACATTGAAGGATGAAAACCACTTTGATCTGGAAATGTCCTGGCAGTGTCTCATTAACTAGTATTATTATTACTATTAATAATAGTTCCTGGAAGCCCTAGCAATGGACCAGGAACCCATTTGTGCTAGACGCTGTACAAACACAGAACAAAAAAAATACCCATGCTTCTGCTCTTCTCTATGCCCCCAGAATACATAACACACTATGTACCAAACTCTGCATTCTTGCTGAGCCACCACAGTGCATCTTTGGAGTTCCTGTCCATGGTGCATCATGGGAGTTGTAGTCCAGCTGGGGAATCCAGCCCATAGAGGACAATGGAAGAATAAGGCATCCAAATTCCAACTCCCATGAGGTGCCACAGCAGCCTTTTCAGTTTTATAAGAAAGTCAAATTTCTGCAAAAAGTTCTCTTCAGTCAAAACCCGCATTTTCAAACCGAAAACAATTTAGTTGGAAAATTTTTGACCAGCCTAGTGAATATATTTTAGTTATAGTGATGCCTGGAATGAACAGAGTATTCCAGATGTGGTTGCACCACAACCATATAAAGAGCACTGTTACCTCCCTACTCCAGGTTAGATGCCTTTGCAAATGCACCCCAAAACTACATTGAGCTTTTCTTTGCAGACATATTGCATTGGAATTTCATGTCTCTATATGTTGCCCTCTACAAGCTCTAGGTTTCTTCCAGAATTACTAATTCCCAGGTTTACACTTTCCATTGAGTATATAGATTTTGGGTTATTTTCCCCAAGATGTATAAATCTACATCTGGACAAGAGGCACCTCATTCATATCCCAATCCTGCAAACAGTTATGCATTTAAATTAAAGCATAAGCAGACCCACTTACTGTAATATGGGTTCCTCCCTCTCCCAGGTTAGAAGGCTGAGACTTCTAAAGAAATCCAAGTGAGTTAGGCACCCAACTCCTATTGACTTCCACTGGAAATTGAGCACCAAAGTCCCCTAAATTGCAACTGAAGTTGTTAAATAAGACCAGCCCTATCACCAGTTCATGAGGGACCCCACCAGACACCTTCATTGTAATGGGAATTGGGCATCCATATTCCTTAGTCAGCTTTAAAAATCTCAGTCTAGACATAGGAGATATTTGAGTGTTAAGGTGCTAAAGAAATGCATATATTTATTAAAAAGTTACTTTGCTTCTAGTATCTGCCATGCAGCAACTTATTTTGTTTGCTGGAAAATAACCACATTACTGAAAATCTTAAACTATCTACTGTGCAACTAATAATAAAACTGTAATTCAGATATATTTCCCCCTGTTAACTATTCAGAAATACAACTTGAATTTTACTTCTGGCCTCTGAGCTACTGATATCTCTCCAGTCCATAAAAATGATTTAGATCCCAAATATTCACTTTTAATGTTGTATGACCAAAATACTCAGCCCACACTGAAAAAATTGAGTGAGATTCTTGCCTTCATTACTCTCTCTCTCTCTCTCTCTCTCTCTCTCTCTCTCTCTCACACACACACACACACACACACACACACACACACACACACACACACACACACACACACACACACACTGTAATTTAGGTGAAAGAGCCAAAGCCCTGGATCCAGACAAGGGAGAAATTCCCTGATGCAGGAACTGAGGAAGACAGCCATGGGCTGTGTTCTGAGGATCTCTTCACAAACCCTGGCATGGGATGCATAGAATCATAGGAGTGGAAGGGACCTTGAGAGGTCATCTAGTCTAGTTCCCTGCATTCAAGGCAGGACTAAGTATTATTTAAAGCATCACTGACAGGTGTTTGTCCAACCCGCTCTTAAAAATTCCCATTGATGGAGATTCCATCACCTCCCTCGGCAGTTTATTCCAGTGTTTAGCCATCCTGACAATTAGAAAACTTTTTCTAATGTCCAACCTAAACCTGCCTTGCTGCAATTTAAGCCCATTGCTTCTTGTCCGATCTTCAGAGGGTAAGAAAAACAATTTTTCTTCCTCCTCCTCGTAATAACCTTTTACATAATTGAAAACTGTTACCATGTCCCCCCTCAGTCTTCTCTTCTCCAAACTAAACAAACCCAATTTTTTCAATCTTCCCTCATAGGTCATGTTTTCTAGATCTTCAATAATTTTTGTTGCTCTTCTCTGGACTTTCTCCGATTTGTCCACATCTTTCCTGAAATGTGGCACCCAGAACTGGACACAATACTTCAGTTGAGGCCTAATCAATGTTGAGTAGAGCAGAAGAATTACTACTTGTGTCTTGCTTACAATACTGCTGCTAATACATCCCAGGATGATGATTGCTTTTTTTTGAAACAGTGTTACACTGTTGACACATATTTAGGTTGTGATCCACTCTGACCCCCAGATCCCTTTCTACAGTACTCCTTACTAAGCAGTCATTTCCCATTTTGTATGTGTGCAACTGATTGTTCCTTCCTAAGTGGAGTACTTTGAATTTGTCCTTATTGAATTTCATCCTATTTACTTTAAGCCATTTCTCCAGTTTGTCCAGATCATTTTGAATTTTAATTCTATTCTCCAAAGCACTTGCAACCCCTCCCAGCTTGGTATCATCTACAAACTTTATAAGTGTACTGTCTATGCCATTATCTAAATCATTGATGAAAATATTGAATGGAATCGGACCCAGAACCGGTCCCTGCGGGACCCCACTCATTATGCTCTTCCAGCATGACTGTGAATCACTGATAACTACTCTCTGGGAATCGATTTTCCAACCAATTATGCACCCACTTTATAGTAGATCTATCAAGGTTGTATTTCCCTAGTTTGTTTATAAGTCATGCAAGACAGTATCAAAAGCCTTACTAAAGTCAAGATATACCACATCTAGCGCTTCCCCCCATCCACAAGGCTTGTTACCCTGTCAAAGAAAACTATCAGGTTGGCTTGACATGATTTGTTCTTGACAAATCCATGCTGACTGTTATTTATCACCTTATTATCTTCTAGTTGTTTGCAAATTGACTGCTTAATTATTTGCTCCATTGTCTTTCTGGGTATAGAAGTTAAATTGATGGTCTGTAATTCCCTGGGTTGTCCTTATTTCCCTTTTTATGAATTGGCACTATATTTGCCCTTTTCCAGTCTTCTGGAATGTCTCCTGTCTTCCATGACTTTTAAAAAATAATTGCTAATGGCTCAGATATCTTCTCAGTCAGCTCCTTGAGTGTTCTAGGATGCATTTCATCAGGCCCTGGTGATTTGAAGACGTCTAACTTGTCTAAGTAATTTTTGACTTGTTCTTTCCCTATTTTAGACTCTGCTCCTACCTCATTTTCACTGCCATTCAGGGCCGGTGCAACCATTTAGGCGACCTAGATGGTAGCCTAGGGCACTAGGATTTGGGGGGCGGCATTTTCTTCAGCAGCGACCGTGGCGGACGGATCTTCGGCCGCCCTGATTGCCACTGGCATTTTGGCGGAGGGAGCTGGGCAGGGGAGCGTGGGGAGGGCCGCCTGCAGTAAGGAGGGAGGCAGCACACAGGGGAACTCCCCACCCCAGCTCACCCCTGCCCCGCCTCCTCCCCGAGCACGTCGTGGCTGCTTCACTTCTCCCACATCCCAAGCTTGCGGCGCCAATCAGTTTAGGTGACACAAGCCTGGGAGGCAGGAGAAGTGAAGCAGCAACAGTGTGCTCGTGGTGGGGGCAGAGCAGGGGTAAGCTGGGGTGGGGGGGTGCCTCAGGGTGGAAGGTGGGGAGTGGGGAGCTGCTGCGGGTGGGGGCACCTCAGGGCGGAGGGGAGGAGCTGCCACAGGGGGGTGGGTGCCTCAGGGTGGGAGCTCGGGGACAGGGGAGGTTGCAAGGTGGAAGTTTCACCTAGAGCGCGAAACCATCCTTGCACCGGCTCTGCTGCCGTTCACTATTTTAGACATCCCATTGCCACCAACCTTTGAGGAAGTCATTAAGGATCTCTGCCACTTCCACATTTTCTGTTATTGTCTTTTCCCTGTCATAAAGTAATGAGCCTACTCTGTCCTTGGTCTTCCTGCTCCTTCTAATGTATTTGTAGAACGTTTTCTTGTTTCCTTTTATGTCCCTAGCTAGTTTGATCTCATTTTGTGCCTTGGCTTCTCTAATTTTGTCCCTACATAATTGCGTTATTTGTTTATATTCATCCTTTGTAGTTTGACCGAGTTTCCAGTTTTTGTAGGACTCTTTCTTTTTTTAATTTTAGATCATTAAAGATCTCCTGGGTAAGCCAGGAAGGTGAATTTCCTCTTTGTATTAAGATTCAAGGAGTTTGAATCACAGTGATCTCCCAGTGTAACCCAGGGAAGGGAGAGTGTGGGAGGAAGAAAGGAGGAGAATGGTTTATTTCCCTTTGTTTTGAGATCCAAGGGGTTTGGGTGGTCTCTTACCGTACTTCCTGTCTTTCCTATGCAATGGGATAGTTTGATCTTGTGCCCTTAATAATGTCTCTTTGAAAAACTGCCAGCTGTCTTCAATTGTTTTCCCCCTTCGACTCATTTCCCATGAGATTTTACCTACCAGCTCCCTGAGTTTGCCAAAGTCTGCCTTCTTGAAATCCATTGTCTTTATTGTGCTGTTCTCCTTCCTACCGTTCCTTAGAATCATGAACTCTACCATTAGCATGCCAAAGGTGGGGCTGGGTATAGGAGGAAGTGGAGTAACAGTGAATAGCAGTCTGGAGATTCTGGGCAGTATTCCTGCCCACAGGCAAATGGGGACAGTCTCCTATACCTTAGGCCAGAGGTCCCCAAACTGTGGGGCATGTACCCCTAGAGGGTACAAAGGAGCATTTGGGGGATGCGCCAGGGCCTGGGCCAGCTCCCATGGGGGGCGGGAAGGAGTGCCACCAAGCCCTACTCTGCTACCAGCTTTATTCCAGCCCACCCCCAGCTGTGGCCCCAGCCTCCTTACCCATCTGCACACACCCCCACCCAGCCGTGGCCCTGCTTCCAGCCCCAGCTCTGGTGGATCGGGCACAGACAGGGATAAGGGGGCATGATCTGAAAAGTTTGAGGACCACTGCCTTAGGCAGACTTCCAGTTTTCACTACATTATTCTGGTTCCCCTAGCAGCCTAAAATGAGGAGGGTATAAAGGTGGGTTAAAGCTACCTTAGGGTCTATTCCCCCAGGCTGAAGGTTCTGTGCTATGTGTCTAAGAGATGCAGTGCAGAATCTCACTCTGTATATTTAATAAAGCATGTTCTTTAAAGGAGAGAAGGTCACAACAAAGTGTTAAAACCAATGTAGGCACTTTCAAGTGAAAAAAAAACAAATTGCCTCTTGTCATAAACAGATAGTTAAGGGTTAATGTCTCTTTTAACTGTAAAGGGTTAACTAGCTCAGTAAACCTGGAATACCTGACCAGTGGACCAATCAGAAGACAAGATACTTTCAAATCTCGGTGGAGGGAAGCCTTTGTCTGCGCTTTTTGGGGTTTTTTCTTTGTTCTCTCTGGAGGCTAAGAGAGGCCAGACATGCATCCAGGTTCCTCCAATCTTTCTGAAAAAATCTCTTCTGTTCAATTTAGTAAGTACTAGTTAGAAAGGTGGTTTAGTCTTTTGATTGTTTTCTTTATTGCAAATGGGTATTTTGCTGGAAGGATTGTATCTGTTTGTTTGCTGCAACTTGTATTTGTGCTGGGGGGAGGATTCTCTCTAGTGTCTATAAGCTGAAAGACCCTGTGACATTTTCCATCTTGATTTTACAGAGACAATTTTTACTTTTTTTTCTTTAAAGCTTTTTTTTTTTAAAAAACCTGATTGGTTTTTTTTTTTTATTTCTTGGGTAAGACCCAAGGGGAGGGGGTCTGCACTCACCAGGAAATTGGTGGAAGAAAGGAGAGAAAGGGGGGAGGAAGAGTCTGATTTCTTTCTGTGTTAAGACCTCTCTCTCAGGGAGAGTCTGGGAGGGGGAGAGAAGGGGGGGAGGTGAATTTCCTCTTTGTTTTAAGATTCAAAGAGTTTGAATCACAGTGATCTCCCAGTGTAACCCAGGGAAGGAAGAGTGTGGGAGGAAGAAAGCAGGGGAATGGTTTATTTCCCTTTGTTTTGAGATCCAAGGGGTTTGGGCACTTTCAAATGGAAAAAAAAAAACAAATTGCCTCTGCAAACAAGCTACAGAGATACTTACTGCATTACTGAGCTAAATCCACTCTTGGTGTAAGTGGGCCCAACTGCATAGACTTTCAACAGACATAAACCTACTTGCACAACTGCTGTATTTGGCCTACTGCCTTTAAGGTCGAGGGTGGCTGACAGTACTGGAATTTGAGTGTAATTGTTTTTGTGTTGGAAAAAGGCCATTGGTGAGGAGGCATTAGGCCAGCAGGGAGTAAGCACACCTGCATGATCACCTGAGCCAAAAATGTCTGAATTAAGGAGAGCTGTTTGAAACTTGATGGTTTTAGTTTGCAGTGGTTTCATGAGAACCCTTTGTGTGGTTGGTTACATGAGTTCACATCCACTGAAATTTGCTCTGAGTTTCAGGTTTGAATGAATCCAAAATCTCAAAGGAAAAGCTCAGCCAAAACTGGCAAGTTTTTGTCTGGTTTCAAGTTCATACCATGCAAAACCACGGAGTTACACTTGTTTTTCACTTTAAACCATAAAACCCTGCTCTGGACCTGAAACTCAACCAAGGCTTGCTTGAAACGCAACCTAAGCTTTGTGCTGGACCCATTTTTCTCATGTCTTGTTAAATCAAGCAGGCAGATACTTGGTCCATTATTGGTTGAAATTCCTTTTACAGAATTTGGTGAGGCCTCTGATCAAGAAACCAACTAGCAAGTTAGCTAAGTAGATAATTTCTAGTTTCTTTAATACCTTGCTCATCACCTGGCAATCTCATCAATTATTTCCCTGTCTAATATTTTTTTTAACGGTGATTGAGTGATGGTGGTGACACTTTGGAGTCTAGATTTTCTTGCTCTCTTTAGTCTGTATGGAATGTAAAACTGCACTCTTCTCACTGGCTCAATATCTCTTCCTAATGATGAACAAAGTTCAGGGTATCAGTTCTTGAGTGACGCTGTGCTACACTTGACACAAGATCCAAGGTGGGAAGGAGGCGTGCAAAGGAGGCTTTTTTACAGACCTACACAAAATGATTGTTGGTCTGGACCATGAAGAAAAATCGCGAAGATCATTATTAAGAGTAGTAATTACTTATCACTATAGCTGATATTGTATTTCCTCTATTCCCCTTACTATCTCCATGAATTAGTTGTATATTTTCTTCCTTTGAGAAAACAGTTGTCTCCTCCTACTGTCATCATGGATCGACATTTGATGTACCCTACCTAGGAGGAAGAATCATTACTGCTGACAAGGTTGCTATCTTCAGAAATCCTATATTGTCCAGGTAATATTGTAACAAATTCTTTACTTTATAAAGCACTATAGCTGTTTACATGTTTAATAAAGATTGTCTTAAAAAAAGAAAAAGAAAATGCAAATTGAAAGAACATATTTCCTGTGGGGGAGAGGGAAAAGGTAGCCTGTAATTAGACAGATCAGAATTTGGAATGAATCCTGTCAAGTGAAAGACCTCTGTTTTATATTTTTATGCAACATAATATGTTTTCAGATCCCACACAGTGTATCTGGCATCAATACTTTTCAGAGCAATGTTTGCAAAATAGGAACTGTGGAGTCATATATCTGAACTAATTTTTCACATACTGTATCGTTACCCCTTGACAGTGTGAACCACATCTTTAAAGCATAGAGACATTTTCTTAGCAAGTAAGTTGTGACTGAATTGAGTTATTTCTGCAAACTGTAAACATCCATACAGGATGTATCACACCAGTAATTCATGGAGGTCACATTTCATTTGATAAATTTTCAGTTACAATCCCAGGCACTACGATAGCATGGATAACAGAACCACACCTTCTCCACACTTGTTTCCCCGTTTTCTGATGATCATAGAAAAACTATTTTTAAAGTAGATAAGGCTAATAGAGATATTAGGTTGAATTTAAAATAATAGTAAAGACTATATTGACCTTGTACAAATCCATGGATCATGCACAGTATAATAAACAGGTGGAATTTACTGCCACAGGAAATCTTGATTCAGTTTATTGGGATTTAAAAGGAGACCAGATGTATCTTCAGATCTCCAGGAGCAAACTCTTATTGCTTTATTACCTTTAGGCAGCTCACTTGCTCTTCAAATGATGGGGCTCATACAATCCTCATGCCGAAAGCTTGTAGTTGAAATTCTCCTTTACGTACAGGTTGCCTTGAGCTTGTATCTGACTACTTTTTCTGTATCTGACACCACTCAGAAAAGGTGTGGTACCATGGCTGCTGCTGGCTCTCCCTGCCTACTTAAGAGAGCTGGTTGAATTTTTTTCATTAAAATTTCCAAAAAATGAATTTTCATTTTTCTGGAAATTCTTTGCATGTTTCTATGAAAATCTTTTGAAACAAAATGAAAATGTTTTTTTTTAAATTGTTTAGGATTTTCTGGGATTTCTTCCTCACATTCTCTCTTTTTTTTTCCTTTGTACCATGACTTACTTTCTTTGGTATGTGAATGATAAGCAGTAAATATTTTTTTTAAAGCCAGAAGACAAGGAGAAACATAAAAATGGCCCTACTGGGTCAGACCAAAGGTCCATCTAGCCCAGTATCCTGTCTTCCAACAGTGGATAGACACTTCAAGATAGACAGACAGTATATTTTTTCTCTTTGAAGAATAAGAATCTGTATAGAATTTGCACCTATTAGACTCCAGAGAATTAGTCCCACAACATAACTCACTTAATGACTCACAAGCCATTTGTGCAATATTTAATATCCCTGAGTGTTCTCTAGCTCCTCAAGGACAATACTGAACAACAAAAATGCCTGTAGTCTTTAAACTTAAAAAAGGATTTCAAATATAACTTATGGGTTTCTAAAGTAGATCCATGGATATTTATATATTTGTTCATAATATCTAATGTCTCATTTTTAATCCTTTTCCCACAGCAACCTGAAATGATGAGATTGAATTCCTGAGAAGTGCAATGTTCCCAACACTGCAGTATCTCTACATAATGTAGTGTGCTATTTGCAGGATTGCAACCTCAGAGCAGAGGAATAATGAATCCCTTTTGGGAATCAGGTTCAACTGTGAAAAACATACATTGTACATGATAGGTATTCAATGAAACATTTATGGATACAGTTGAGACGTTCAGTATGTACTCTGCTATTTTGAAAAGTTATGTTGCAAAAAAATAAAAATAAAAAAAAATCAACCCTTGGAAAGGGTTTTGATATAATCGTCTAAAACACAGTTTTTAGTTTGTTGAATTTTTCCCAGAGCGACTAATTCAGTTCTGCTTGGAGTGTGTCATTGCTATTTATTTGTGACTCGGCATCCGCAGATCAGAATGTCAGGTGCTGCTATAGTCTGCTTACTCTTGCAAACCCTACTAATGCAAGGCTGTGCAGAATGCTGGTGATCTTCATCTACAGCAATGGTTTTCAAACTTTTTTTCTGGTGACCCAGTTGAAAAAAATTATTGATGCCCGTGACCCAACGGAGCTGGGGATGAGGGGTTTGGGGTGTGGGGGGGCTCAGGACTGGGGCAGAGGGTTGGGGTGCAGGCTGTGCGGTGGAGCCAGGAATGAGGGGTTCAGGGTGTGGGAGGGGGCTCTGGGCTAGGGTTGCAGGCTCTGGGGTGGGGCTGGGGATGAGGGGTTTGGGGTGCAGGAAGGGACTCCAAGTTGAGGGGAGCTCAGGGCTGGGGCAGGGGATTGGGGCACAGGCTTACCTCGGGCAGCTCCCAGTCAGTGGCACAGAGGGGGTGCTAAGGCAGGCTTCCTGCCTGTTCTGGCACCACGGACTGTGCTGCAGCCTGGAAGCAGCCAGCAGCAGGTCAGGCTCCACGCGGCTCTTGCCTGCAGGCAATGCCCCCCCCAACTGCCTTTGCCGGGAACCGGCCAATGGGAGTGCAGAGCCAGTGCTCAGGGCAGGGGCAGTGTGCAGAGCCCTGTGGCCCCCCGCCTAGAAGCCGGACCCGCTGCTGGCCGCTTCTGGGGCACAGCACGGTGTCAGAACAGGTAGGACTAGCCTGCCTTAGCCAGGCAGCACCACCAACGGGACTTTTAACAGCCCGGTCAGTGGTGCTGACCAGAGCCACCATGACCCAGTCCCTTCCATTCCATGACTGAGTTCTGGCTCGCAACCCGCGGTTTGAAAACCACTGATCTACAGTAGTGGAACCTAATAGACATATCCATCCAGTAAAAACATCCTGCTGGTGCCCAGAATGCAGTGAGCTACCTGATTTGTGCATGAACCATTTTTGGCATAACATGCTGAAAATGTATTGGCTTTAGCCAAATCAGATGGAATTCAGTCTGTAAGAATTTCACACTGAATCTTTACAGGGTGTCTTCTCGGGCCATTATGATTGGTGCTGATTCTTTGACAGCCACCATTTTGCAATAAAAAGTCAGATCTTCAGCTGGTGTAAATCAGCATAACTCAGTCATTTTAGTGTAGCTATGTCATTTTACAGTAGCCAGAGATCTGGCTCACAGTCTGCATGTTCAGTAACTCTGCAGATGATTATGATCATTTGCTATACATTCAATTGCCACCATGATTTTTTGGCTTAACTAGCACAGGCAACCTGATGCTGCAACAGTCTGACTGACATTTGTTTCTTGGAAGGGGGCTTGTGGATCCTCTGAGCCCATCAGAGACATGAAAGTCTCTCCATTTTCTCTCTTTTACTGCCCTGGACCTCTAGATGCACAGTACCACAGGAGTCTTCCCACCTGGGAGGAGAAATGGACAAAGCTCCCTTCAGAATCCACCATCGAACTTGATTGTTTAATTTGTTAGTTTAAGGTTTACAAAGTGATATGGAGGCTTGAATGATACAGTTACTGGGGCATTAGAAGTTCCTAAGAAAGATAGACAGGTATTCAGATAAGAGTTATATATAGTATGGGCTAAATATAATTCTCCATGTTACTCCTTCATGAAAATGCTTCCTAGCCCTACAGTCTGGCCTTGCTGCCTCCCCATCACTGCCAGCCTCTGAAGGCCCAGAAGAGACAGACAAGTTCGGACCCAAACTCTGATATTCCCCTTTGTGGTATTGCACTGTATGGCTAAGCCGCAGCATAGCGTGACTGACTTCTTAAGCTCAAGGTGTAGCATGCCAGGAAGGCTGCCAAGTCTTTTAACTATGTCTTTGTTGTCTTTTAGCAGGTAGCTTGCCAAAATATGCGGTTTGGCTGAGTGGAAGTACTTTTTGTTTCCATATGTCAACACAGTAGGCTGGTTGATCAAAATGAATTATTTATAAGTTCCTACATGCATAGGATACTGGCAGATAAAGTGGTTTCCATATCCTTTCAACAACAGGGAGCTACAGGATGTATTCCTGGCCCTGATGTTTGCTTTCAGCTCACACTGGATTTAGGAATATTAGCATGATTGCAACTTTATAGCCTAGACTTAGAGCATCAAGGTCCTGGGGAGGAGAAAATGTTCTTGATGATGATGATGATGTTTGGGTTTGAGAGGAAGTGAGGGTGTCAGCCACAGTTCTTAATGGCAGGGTGATTTATTTAAGAAACCTCAGGAATTAAAAATATTTAAACAACTCTTAGAGATTTATATCCAAATGATATAGACATTGTTCTCTTGAACTCCTAGAACTAGAGAGGCATTAACAGGTCATATAGGGACTCCTACAAGTGCAAGGATCTTGCTTTGGTTAATGACTGCTTTCTGCCTCATTTTGCCCTCCAGTCTGCCTCACCACCAGGGCCCTGTACGATGGTGTTTTGTAGTCCCTTTTCCAACGCCCTCCTACATGCCCACTCTCTGCCTGTTGCACTGTAATTAAACTTGAACTATTTGGAGCTTTTTATAATCCAATCTCCGTACAAAAGCTCCTGGGCAGAAGCAAATGGAGCAACCTTCTCTCTAAAAGCTCCTTTTCTCATCAATAAAAATAGAAGGTTAAAACATCTCTGAGAGAAGCCAGAGTTAGAACTGCACTGATTTACAATAGGACTGTCATTTTAAAAATTCCGATTGTGTTTTTGTTCCACTTGACCAATATTCATAAATGCTACTAAAAATTATATTACAAGTGAAAACATGGGGCTATGGGTTTGCAGGCTTGAGTTCAGTTTCCAGCTGTAGTTTTTCACTCCCCTACCCTTCAGGTACTGGAAGTTTTGTACAGACTGTGCAGTCAAAAGCTGGAGGCTGGAAGAGGGAGTGACTAGCGTTGCTGCCTTCCAGAAATCCTTTTGTCTGATATGAGATTAATACGGAGAAGTCTGATTCACCCTCATTTCAATTTAAAAGATGCCATTACTCAGTCTTTAACAAACAAACAAACAAACAGATAGAGTTAGGCAGTAGAGAACTGATCTTGCTCCTATTGATGTCAGTGCTAAAAGTCATATCAATCAATATGGCACATATTAAATGGATTAAAATCTGGCAAACTGATAGATCTCAAAATATAATTGTTAATGGGGGAATTATCGGCTAGTGGGGAAGTTTCTAACAGAGTCTCTCATTGCTGATAAAAAATTTATGTAGATGGCACACAGGAGTGATGAATAGCAACAAAGACAGGTCACTGATATAGCATGATCGTGTTCCCTTGGCTAGGTGGGTGCAATCATACAACATGCATTTTAAAACAGCCATCTAAGAGGCCATGCATCTAGGAGAAAAATAATGTAGAATGTATTTGCAGGACTGGGGGCTGCATTCTGGAAAGCAGGTGACTAAAAGTGACTTAAGGGCCATTGCAGATAACCAGATGTACATGAGCCCCCAGGGCAATACTGTTTGCCCTTTTTTGCTACACGACACTAGAGATTTTGCATCTGTCTTCTTTCTCCTGTTTTTCCACTGAAAAGGGATAAAGGGGATGGGAAAAGAGAGAGAGAAAAGGAGGAAAAACTCAGAAATTGAAAAAAAAATGGTTTTTAATAAAACATCAAAATTTTTCATTTTCTGAAAAAGGACAGCTCTCTTGCCTATATTAACAGGAGAACATGGAGTAGGGGCAGGAAAGTGAATGCTTTGTACACAGCATTCATGAGACCACTACTGGAGCTGTGTCGAGTGGAGGTGTTCACATATTTAAAAAAATATTGAACAAATTGGAAGGGGCTCAAACAAGAGCTACTTGAATGATTTTTGGCCTAGAAAACATGTCTGAGAATAAGACCAAAGAAGCTCAATCTGTTTAGCTTATTGAAGGGAAGGCTAAGAGGCAACTTGACCAGTCTACAAGTACCTATGTAGGGAGTAGATATCTTGGACACTACAGGGCTTTTTAATTTAGTAGACACAGGCCATGCAAGATCCAACGGTGGGAAGTTGAAGTCAGCAAAGGTCAAACTAGAAACGAGATGTGAATTTTTAACAATGAGAATAATTAGCCACAGAAACCAAAGGATGTGATAAATTCTTAGTCTTTAACAGGCTTTAAATCTCTCAAGGATATGCTAGAGTTCAGCCACAAATTGTGGGATAGATGCAGTAATAACTATGCAGAAGTCAGACTAGATTATCGTAACGATCCTTTGGGTTTAAAGTCTCCAAAGATATAAAGGAACACTAAGTCCTTGTTCAGTAGCAGGTTGAGAATTATTCAATAAGAGTCTAATATTATTGTTATTTGTCTGTATGGGCCTAGGAGTCCCAGTCATGAACCTACTGGGGTAGATGGTGGTGTACAAACACTGAACAAAAAGACAATTCCTGCCCCCCAAGAAACTTTTCCCACCAGTTGACATAATCCTACATGTCAAAGAAATTGACTTCTTTCTCTCCTTTGAAATGTACCTGCTGAAGGGTTAAAATAATATTTAAAACATCATTTACCTGATCTCCAGAAATAAATTATTTCAGAAAGATAAGTTAATTTTTGTGTTCCTTTTTCATTAAGTAGTAGTAAACACATTATAGAAGCCTGTCCAAATGGGTGTGTTTGGCTGTTCTTCAAACTAAAATGAGCCTTGGAAGATTAAAATGGAGTTTGACTCGGAATCAGGTAAATCAACATGTATATAATGCCACTAAATGGCCTGCAGGACAGTCTTCTGTTCTACAATTACTCAAGCTCACTATGCAAAGGAAGTTATTTCATTTCTTTATCTGATACAATTGAATATGGTGTGTGAGGAAACTGCTGAATGTTTCTTTGAGACATCTAAGACTGTAAGTATTAAGAGTAAAGTTACACAACACAGCTTTCGGTTGATATGTGGTCTTGCAGTTAAGGCAGAAGACTATGTAAGGGGTACAAAGAACAGATATGCCTTGAATCATTAATAGCTCTTGATTCCTTCTGGCCCTCAAAAACTCAAAAAGCACACTGAGTGGATTCAGATATGAGTGGGGGAAGCTGTGAGTTAAACAAACCAGAAATAATTGGCTGTGAGACTGAAAGTCAAATAGGGCAAACTGCCTGCTACTCCGAGAAATCTAAACTGGATGTTTTTCACCCACATTATAAACTGTGTGTGTGTTTGCCATTCTAACACAAATATAACATGAATAATCAATTTTGTCCAATCAATGTCTTTCACTCTGAAATAGAAGCTGCTGATTTCTCTGCTCTATGAATCAGATAAACTCTCTGGGTTGCTAATGTCTTTGTTCTGTTGTAAGCCCTAAATAATGTGAAATGCTTATATACAGTCAAAGAATGTAAGGAGTAAGTATATCGACCAAATTTAGAATACTATGATTGATTTTTGTTTTTTCTTTCCTTGGTAAATGACTGTTGCACTTTGGAAGTGATAGGCATTGTATAGTATAAAAAGGAAGACTGAAAGATAAAATCACCTGACCTGCATATAACTTGGAATTATTAAAAGAAATTGCTTAAAAGGGCGAGAAACCGAATTAATGACGCTAATACTGAAATAAAATCCTGGAAATAAATTGTCACAGAGTGGCAGGAGCCTAAACCTATCTAGCTCTGGTCACTAAAGATGCTAGCTGTTTCTCCCCCCTCCCCCCCACCGAGTGGATTTAATTAGGAGATGGGTACTTAATGACTTAATTAGGCAGAAGGCTAATGAGAACAATCAACCCATCAGCTGGGAACAGCGAGACAAGAAAAAAAAGACAAGGTAAGAGGCTGGTAGGAGCCAGGGGATACAGGTTTGCAGGAGGATGAGATCTTTCCCTTTCTGGGCTAAGGGGAAAGTTAATGTCGGGGGTGGCTCCAGGCCCCAGCACGCCAAGCGCGTGCTTGGGGCGGCAAGCTGTGGGGAGCGCTCCACGGGCTCCGCGAGGGCAGCAGGCAGGCTGCCCTCGGCGGCTTGCCTGCGGGAGGGTCCACTGGTCCCGCGGCTGCCTTCTGCTGCAGAAGGCAGCCTGCCTGCCCTGCTTGGGGCCGCAAAATTCCTAGAGCCGCCCCTGGTTAATGTCCACTTGTATGTTGTACAAGGCAGTACTGGGGGTGGGGACCTAATAAATAACACACTGGTACTTATAACCTGGAAAGTGCCCCACTTGTTTGTGGTGGTACAAAGGAGGGAGCCCTGCCACGTGAATCCAACATAAAAAGCCTCCGATTAGAAAATGATTGAGGAAACCTGTTGTACACCAATGCCATCTGCTGGATACCAATGGAAGCAGCAGAGAAACTGAAAGCTGAGCACTCAGTTGGCAAATGGCCAGTGGAAATCAGAGGTGGGTGGTGTTTTATTTCATCTAAATATGAAATGGGCCAAACACCTTCACATAACCCAGTCACTGTCCAACATTAAATAGTTAAACAAGGTTTGCTATTTGTAGATCTCAGCCTGCTTATTACCATGGCAAACACACATTAAAAACCCTTTTAAAGATACAAAAAGACAGACAAACAGTTAAAGCATTTGAAATGTAGAGTATTGGGTTAAGTTTTCAGTTTAACAACCCAGTAGTCTGATCACATAAGCTATTCTCTCCCTGGAGTGGATTTTGTGGGGAGATGGTTTAATTAGGCAGACAGTTAATGAGCTAACATCCCTTGTGCCCTTTCCTTTCAGCTGGGGAGAGTTGTTAGAAGGAGACAAAGATAGTAATAACTGTCCTTATGAGGAAAAGAGAAGAAGTTAGTTGACACAGGCTGGAGCTGTTGTTTTATTTCTTATAAGACAAACACACACAAAAGGGGAGAGAAAAGAATATTAAAGAGAAAATGTATCTTCTGTCTCTGGTGTTGACTCCAACTTGCAATTTTGCTGCTGGGAAAACACAGGCATGGCACCCAGCCTTATCCGCTACTCCAGGAATTGGCAACCTTTGGCACGCGACTCGCCAGGGTAAGCCCCTGGTGGGCCAGGCCAGTTTGTTTACCTGCCGTGTCCGCAGGTTCGGTCGATCGCAGCTCCCACTGCCCGTGGTTCACCATTCCAGACCAATGGGGGCAGCGCGAAGCGGCGCGGGCTGAGAGATGTGTTGGTCACCGCTTCCCATAGCCCCCATTGGCCTGGAGCGGTGAACCGCGGCCAGTGGGAGCTGTCATTGGCTGAACTTGCGGATGCGGCAGGTAAAGAAACCGGCCCGGCCTGCCAAGGAGCTTACCCTGGCGAGCTGCATGCCAAAGGTTGCTGATCCCTGCACTACTCCAAGTCCTGGCAAACTTGTACCAGCATGGGGCTATTTAGGGCATTGCTTTTCTTCTGGTCATAGGCTTACACCCGCATTGCAAAATATGTAGTCTTGACCAGCTAAACCAGGTTTCTTATTAGACAGGAAGAGAAAGGAGAGCAAGATGGGGAAAGAAAAGAAGGGAGGGAAGGAAAAGGACACAGTGGGGAGGAAAGTGGAGGGAGAACAAATCTCACATACCAGGTGGTGGTTAGGATTCAGTCAGTCTGTAGAGGTGGTGATGTCATCTGAGTGCCTTGCTCTGGTCAGGACTTCTCTTAGGAATAGGATGATGAAGGTCTGGGGTCCCGGATGATGGTGGAGTGGCAACAGAGGCGTAGCGAGTGCCCTCCGACCGGAGGGGGCCCCGCAAGGAAGGGGGCCCCTAAAAGTGACAAAAAAAATGTAAGGTATAACTAGGTAAGTGACATTTATTGACGCTATTGCACAATCCATGTCGGTTTTACTGACAAAACCGTGAAATCATTATGATACATCATAATGCTATTGGCTACATCAGTTGTCTGTCGGTCAGTTTCGAATTTTAGTTGGACCCATTCAAAGAATGTGTATTTGCATTCATAATGGCGGTCGGCGGATAAATGTCATTAATTTAGTTTTTTAGTTTTTTATCGTTTCTGCATTGTAAGGGGCCCTGGACATATGTTCGGAGGGGGCCACGTTCTTTGTAGCTACGGCCCTGAGTGGCAAGCATGATGGAGAAGCTTGTTCCAGTAGCCAGCTGTTCTCCCCAAAGTCTCTTTTTCTAAGTGAGTAATGGGTGGAATAGTCCAAAACCTCATTATTTTGTCCATAAATTAGACCTAATTTCCAACATATCAATCTTGGCACACTGATTGATTTTCAGTTTCATGCTGTTTTTGTTTACCAGGCATGATCTTAACACAGTCTTGGAATTGTATCTGTAAACCTTTTTGTTTGGACTAATTCAGTCTCTGTTTCCATTTTTGTCTCTCTTCCTATCAATGTTTGTTGTTATAGGTTATTGTGACATTTATAAACGTTCAGTCTCTCTTTACAGTTGACCTCACAATTCAGGTAAATGTGTAGGCCCAATTATCACAACGGCAGGCCCCTCCAATAAGTCCTGGAATCAGGGTATATAAAACTGACATCACCATGTGGGACCCCCGAGTTGACGGAATCCATGAAGAAGCAGCGGACTCTCCAGTGGGATGTAAGTCTATACCAGCCCTGTGGAAAGGACTATCCCCACATCCCAGGGGTTAGCAGCATAAGAAAAAGTGGTGCAATTTTCATTGAAAAATATATTTTCACTTCTGTTCTTTAACATAAATAACTGAAGGTTATCTTAAGTCAACACTCTACTGAGACATCAAGGAACCATATTTTAGATTTTAACTAAAGCTATATAAGTCTAAGCAAACTGGCCTAAGAGATTTAAAAGTAGCTGCTTTTGATAATCTAAACATGTCCATTCTGGAGCAATCCATTCAAATAGCTGGGACTATACTCTTAAGAGTGCCTTGGAGACAAGTGTGTGCCTAGAAGTGTGACAAATGTGTTAGGAGCTAAAGAACTAGTGACTGATGTAATAGTAAATGTAGTAAGAAATCTTGGTGATTTGCATTGTTCCTTGGTGTAATTCTTAAGACTCCATTTTAGTCTGACAATTTCTTGTAAAAAAGTATTGGTGTTCCGTACATGGCTAGTATGCTAGTTGTGTCTATTCTTTTGATATAGTTCTTGATGAATTAATCCCTTGTTAATTGGCTAAGATTAACTAAATCTTGATTTGAGAAATAGTGTTCAAGTTAAAAGTTGACTTGAAAAGACCATACTATTAAAATGAGTAAGCTAACTGTGAACACAATAAAAAGAGTTCTCCTATGAAACTCCCTTCTAATATTGGTTACAGCACTCATCAAATCGGCAAATCTAGTTAGATTTCAGCTTTAACATTTTACTGGCACCTTAGCCAATTTATAAAATTGACCCTCTCCCCCTTCACGCTTACAATTGGGACTGGGGCATAGGTTCTGTTCCCAGCTTTTCTACAGCTTCCTATGTGACCTTAGGAAATGCATTTAGTGCTGGTCCACACTGGGGGGGGGGGGATCAATCTTAGATACGCAACTTCAGCTACGTGACGTGAATAACGTAGCTGAAGTCGAATATCTAAGATCGGATTACTCACCCGTCCACACCGCGCGGGATCGATGTTCGCGGCTCTCCGTGTCGATTCCGGAACTCCGTTGGGGTTGATGGAGTTCCGGAATCGATATAAGCGTGCTCGGGGATCGATACATCGCGTCTAGATTAGACGCAATATATTGATCCCCGAGCAATCGATTTTAACCCGCCGATACGGCGGGTAGTCTGGACGTGGCCTTAGAGTATGTATACATTGCTATTTAAACCCCCCTGCAGCACTGAATCTCAGAGCCCAGCTCAACTGACTTTGGCTCGCAAGTTTTGGGCTGCAGAGCTAAAAATGGCAGTATAGATGTTTGGACTCAGGATGGAGCCCAGGCTATGAGACCCCTTCCCCTAAAGGAGTCTCAGAGCCCAGGCTCTAGCCCAAACATAAACCTGCAACCTAAGCCCTGTGAGCTTAAGTCAGCTGACTTGGGCTGCTGCGGCTGTACTATGGGTCTTTTATTGCAAAGTAGGCATACCTTTAGGGGCTGATCCTATGCTCATTGAAGTTAATGGAGGAAATCTCATTGACTTCTGTGATCACTGGATCAGGCCCATGGGATCGATTAAAGGTAATGGTAAAATTCCTGTTGACTACAAGAGGAACAAGAATTAGCCCAAAATAGATTAGTGTCTCATTTAGCAGCAGTGAGTTCTGTGGCACCGAAGAGACTAACAGATGTACTGGAGCATAAGCTTTCATGGGTGAATACCCACTTTGTCAGACGCATGACAAAGTGGGTATTCACCCACGAAAACTCATGCTCCAATACATCTGTTAGTCTTTAAGGTGCCACAGGACTGGTTGCTTTTTACAGATCCAGACTAACACGGCTACCCCTCTGATACTTGTCTCATTTAGCTCGTCTATAAAATGGGAAGAATAGTACTTAATTTACAAGGTGCTGTGAAGCTATTTTCAGTAACTGTGTCTTCACATCTACTGATGAATGCCTCATCCAGAATGTGTCACTTTTAGTTTTAAAGGCACATGTCAGCCCTGAGCTGTTAAAAAAAAAAAGTAAATGAATTTAAAGGAACAGGAAATAGAAAGGATGAGTGAAGAAAAACAGGTTAAGAAACCAAGGTGCCAAACCTTAACCAGACAATGTGAACAAAATGAACTAGACAAAGAGCAAGGAAAGTCCTGCCCATATGATAAATATTTCTGCGCATAATCCTCATTACACCTTTCTGGGAACTGGATTCTACCTTTGGTGTTGTACTTGCCTCACTTGTGGCTGGCGAAAGGTCTCCTTTTCAGCACATTGGTGCAAAAATATTATCAGCTCCGTCAAGGCCAGTGTGAGAGTGCCTCAAAAACATTCATTATCTCCAGCAGCGAGTAAGAATTTCAGAATCCAAGCTCTTAGTTAAAATTCACACTAGAAAAATGTTGCAGCGTTCCTACAGTAAGATGTGTGTTTCTGGGAAAAGGCAAAGTGTTTTGATGCTGTAAGTGCTTGATTGGAGTTATCTGGCACAGTTGTTTCACTCTGGCACAGTTGAGTTTGTTGAACAAGAATAGGGTGTTTTTTCTTGATTTATAATTATGTTAAGTTTGTCGAAAGACTTTATGTAACAGGTGTTTTGGGATAAGAAAATGTGGTGTACGTTACAATTAGCTGCTTGATGAGGATTAAAAGGAGGATTTGGGGGAGGAAAGAGAGATGCTTCTGAAAGCTTTGGTATTGCTGGAGCTGGAATATTGCCCAGAGCAGAGTTCCTCACTCTTAGGTTGGCTTGGGGACTAAAAGTGAAGATCAAAAGGAAAAGGGTGTTACCTGTCTCATCTGACAAGGCTTTGGCAGTGTTATCTTGTGATGGAAAGTAATATTTGTGAGAGAACACAAGGAATGTGCTTAATCTACAGTTGAGATGATGGTAATAAACTGGAATTTAAGTTGCCTGATTTAAATAATGTTTAACTTACTGTGTTTAGTCTTTATACAATAGAATTGCTCCTTTGCAGGATATAAATAGCCAGATCCCTAGAGCGGGAGTATGAACTCTGGCCCTATTACTTCCCATCCCCAACATGTTGCTGAAGAGGCACAAAAGGCACTTGGTTAGGGCCAAGGACTGAGGATCTGGCCTTAGGTTTGCAAGCTGAAAACAAGAAGGGCAAAGTTAGGATCTTTGTCCTCATAATGGTTTTGAATGGATTCACTGCTGCTAGCACTGTATAAGATGAAACAAGATCCAAAAATTTGAATGCCATCGTGGACTTCTCTAAATGCATTTTGGTGCAACTTGTGTCATGTGTTGCATGAAGAAAGCTGGCAGAAATGAAAGGCATGTATTTTGGATTGCAGCCAGTACCTTGATATGACTGATCTGTTTCACTGATGACAAATGAATCACAGAAGACTTGGTGTTGAGTGCTCAAAAGCAGTATTGCTTTCCTGAAGTTATCACTGAACCAAAGTCTCTCTCTTCTGGAGTGGCAGATTTCAAAATGCAGTTATGTTCTATGTCAAAAAGCAGAAAAACTTCTCGCTGGCTGTGACTTTGTAATGATGAGTCCACCTGAATTTCTAGGGACTAGAAGAGGGTGTGGTTGCCTGATGAGATTATTTTTGGATGATACACTTTCAGTTGTACAGCAGGCAATTCTACTTGAAGTCAGGAGAGGATATTCCTGTTATATCTGAGGATTATTTGAGGTCCTTCAGTACCTGAAGCTTGCTTTTCTATTATTGTCATCCTTGGCAATAACTTGACTGCGGAACATGGGGGCAGGAGAAGACTGAGAGGGAAAAGGGCAGGTGGAATACAGGCAGCAGACTGAAAAGATGCAGAGGAACAGGGGCAAAGGAGAATGTGAGGGGGTAAGAGACTGTGAAGAAAGGGAGGGAAAATATGGGAGGCAGATGTGGCATAGGAGACTATGAAGAAACATGGAGGAAGAAAATGAGTGGGAGAGGAGACTGGGTGTTGTGATGCTGACAAACCAGGTGCCAGCTCTTGCCAAAGTCCCCATGTCTCAAATGAACACTGACCAATACAAGGTGGGGTCAGTCTGGCTCACCTGTGTGTTAGTATTGTTAAAATGGAAATTAGAATGATAAGAATGTGTTGAGACTTTATTAAATATTTGTGAGTTGCTGCATGCATTAATTTCATTGAATCTCTGTATCTCATATTATAGGGTAATATTTGAGTGGTTGGATTGTGAGCCTCTGTGACTCTGTAAATCTCCAGCTGCGGGGAGAGATTTTATTATGAAGGGCTGATCTCCAACAGAGGGTGTTATATTGTCCCCAATAGGAAAGGTCCATCAACTCCAGATGGACTATTTGGGGCATTAAAGAGGACAAAAGATGTTAGTTCTGCCCTCCCCCCAGTCTCACCCATGAAGATGAGTCAAGCAAGTGGATTCCTCCCATCAGCTGAGTTTGCAGCTCAGAGCACAGGGAGGAGGGGGATAAAAACTCCTAACAAGAAGGAACAGGATCACAATGCTGCTTTGATTCTGGAGGGGCAAGGTTTCTAGGCATAAGCAAGAGATCTCCAGCTGCTTAGCCTGGGTTAGCTCTAAGGGACATACAAATCTTGGTTATTATAGAAGCCTCTATTATCTTTTGAAACTTAAGATTGTATCTCATTTGTGTCTATCATTTACTTGCTTTAACCTTGTAAATAATTCTTTTTCCTATTTAATAAATCTCTGTATAGTTTATTATAGGATTGGCTGCAAATGTTGTCTTTGGTGTGAGATCTAAGGTGCAACTGACCTGGGGTAAGTGACTGGTCCTTTGGGACTGGAAGTAAATTGAATATTTCTTTACTTCTTAGTGTAAGGGACCATCTGTCATACAAGTATGCTCACCTGGGTAGTAAAATAGAATGGTGTACCCAAGGAGACTGTCTGTGATTTAATGTTTAGGCTGCTATAGTGCCTGAGGAGTGTACATTGATAATTGGTTGGTGAAATCTAAGTATGGAATTCACAACCAATTTGAGGTGTGTGCCCTGGTTCTTAACAGTCTTCCTTGAGATTGGTATTTCATCTCTTGAGCAGAGGTGAAAGTAAGCTGGTATGGTCCAGTACGGCATACCGGCAAGAGCCAGTATGCCATGCCGGACCAGACTAGCTTCCCCGACGGTGACTTAAAGGGCCCAGGGCCTCAGCCGCTGTGGGGTGTCCTGGGCCCTTTAAATCACCGCTAGAGGTCTGGCAGCCAGGCTCGGGTGGGGATTTAAAAGGCCTGGTGCTCCTGCCACTGTGGGGAGCCCCAGGCCCTATAAAGCGTCTCCAGAGCCCGCTGCCAGAGCACCGGGCTAGTGGCAGCAGGGCTCCTGCAGTGATTTAAAGGGCCTGGAGCGTCGCAGCGGCCGGAGCCCCGGGCCCTTTAATTCACCCCTGAGCCCCAGGGCTCTCAGCCACCTCTGCAGCTGGGAGCTCTGGGGTGATTTAAAGGCCCTGGGGCTCCCAGCCGCAGCTGGAGTCCTGTGGCCTTTAAATCTTGAAAGGCCCTGCCTCTTCCGGTTGAGGCATACCGGTAAGTCCTTTAAGTAACTTTCACCCCTGCTCTTGAATCACTGCCGTGCCGGCAGCATTACTCGTGGGACAGGTACAAAGACATGTAGAAAGTAGGGGGAGGGAGATGGAAAGGGCCAGGGAGGGGGAGAGAGTAGTGATGAGGGAAGGAGATGAAGAAAGAGAGAACAGCAGTACCCGCACTGCAGCAGTTAGGACAGGGTTAGTGGATTCCCTCTCTGAGCAGCCTGTGAAGGTGTACATTTTGTGTGTGCATTTTTGTGTAAATGCAAAATTAAATTTTGCACCTAAAATGATCACACACAGAGGGCTGGGCAGCTTCCCCACAGCAGTCATTGAAAAACAATGTGATTTATTTTATTTTTTTAAATCTAATCCTGTTTTGGGTCTGACTCATGATTTTTGATTACTTGGGGTTGGCAGTACTCACATTATTCTCAAGATAGTAGTTTTCCTAAGTGTAACAGCACCACCACCAGCAAACTGAGACATTTTTCTAAAATAGCTGTTTCTATCCATCCTGGTTATACACTGCACATAAGTTCTTCTCTGACTCTCACCTTTTTGAGACCTATACTTAAAAATCAAAAGGCTTCTTTTGTAAATGTAATGGGTGTGTGTCATGCAAAATACAGGATCTCAGAATGAAAACTCTGCTGGCTTTATTACAGTTACTCCTGTGCTGCCCTGTACTCCCTTGCACACACATAGTTCCCCCTTTGAAGGTTTAGCTTCCTGTATCTTCTCTCTGCAATATTCATTGACTTGTGGATTAGTTTGTTTCCTGACATAATGTATGTCATAACAGCACTTTCCTGTAACATACGGTAAATACTTTTGACACCTTAAGGTATTTTTAATGACTTTTCCATGTCACTGCTGCAATATCTCTGTTGTTGAAAAGTAAAAAGTTTATTCTACTGGTTAGTGGGGATTTTTTGTTTTTTGTTAATAGTGGTAGTAAAGAAAGTAAAAGGAAGAATGATGGTCTTGAGGTTAAGCCATTGGCCTAGAACTCAAGAAATATTGGTTCAGCTCCTGGCTCTAATCTGGTTTCCTGTGTCATGCTGGGCACATCATTTAGGACTTGTCTACTTGGCCCCGCAGTGCGGACTAGGGGAGTGTGAACTGCTGCATGCACTAAAGTGCTGCACTGTAACTGCCCCATGTAGACCCTCCTACTGCAAACTAAAAGGTACCTAGTTAGTATTGTTGCCGACACAGAGGGTACCCGAGGCAAGCAACAGTGGTTCGTTGCCCAGAGTGCATAGCGTCAATGAACACACCAGGGTGGAGAAGCAAAACACAAGTTTATTTGAGCTCAAATAAGGTGCAAGGGAGAAGTAACAATCTCATATCCTGCACACCTAAAACAAGCAGTTTCTTCCTTTTATAACCCAGTTGTTTAGTACAAAACTTTTTCTTGCTGACTAGCTGATCTCTCACTCCCCCCTCCTTTCCCATCCAGCTGCAGTATTTTTTCTCATTCAATCTTTTGTCTACCCCCTTCCTCCCTCCTCTCCGCTGCTGAGACATGTATACAGTATCTTAAAATGGCCTTGAGCGTGCTTTAGCCTAGCTTCAATGTATTACAGCAGAGAACGGGCTGTTACAACCGAAAATTAACTGTTAACACTACATTTTTGCAGCTATTAGTACATTAGGTTACACTAGGTTACACAAAGTATTTAACATGGAGGAACAATGGTTCATTGAGGCCTGAGCAGGAAGGCTTCATCGGCACTCGTGATTGTCCACCCTCCCGAGCTACCTAGATTTATGCCTAGTGACACCAACGGTATTAATATAGTTCTGTTTAAAATATGACTATGTTAATGCAAACTAGCTACCTTTTAGTTTGCAGTAGAAGGGTCTACATGGGGCAGTTACAGTGCATTACAGTGCACACTGCAATTCACACCCACATACGCCATGCACTGCATAGACAAGCCCTTAATCTCTCTGTACTTCAATTCCCCCAATAGTAAATCTGAGATAATACTTCCTTTCTCTTGCCTTTGCCTGTCTTGTCCTTTTAGATTGTAAAATTTTGGGGTGGAGACTGTCACTTACTATTTGTATGTGCAGCACCTAGCACAATGGGGACTTGATCTCATTTAGGCCGCCTAAGCATTTCAAGTAATTAATACAAGTGGAAGGAATGTAATGCAGGTTAGCACTTAAAAAACTTGGGGAGGAGTGTGCTATAAGAACCATGAAAGCTACATTAAAAGAGAGGAAATACTTATTAATTAGTTTGTTTTTAATTCTTGGATAAGAAATAACACCTGCAATTGAGAAAAGGGTTTGGGGCTAAGAATATTTTAAAAAAAAAAGAAAAGAATTTCTAACCATTTACACAAATGGCATAGAAGTTGCTGTGCCACAGCAGCAGATCCCATCCCAAGATTTTTGCAAGAAAAAATAACTTCCAACACGTCATGCTGTGGTGCAGGAAAAAGCAGAGAAGCATGTGTTGGTTCCAACCCTAGTAAGTGATTTATTACTGGTAACCTGGAAGTGACAGAGATCATCAACACTACTTCCTGGTGTAGTGACAGTGTAAACCTTTTGAGAGCCTTCTCTATCTTCTCCCCTCTTTTTAGTTTTAGAAGTGCTTACTAATATTTGGGGGAGGCCATTTGAGGGACACCTGTACTTTAGCCGTAGATGAGGCAGACTCCCAGAACCTCTGAGCCAATGAGAGGATTAGCCTGCTGCAGATCCATCTGGCTTTCTGTCAGTGTACTGTGCTTCTTCTCTGCGTCTCCATTTTCTCCTCCTTTTCTGCTTGAGTTTGGGCTTAACTTTTCACTCTTTAATCATCTTACCTGTAGGCCTGGACTCTCCTTTTTTCTTTTTGAGTTTGACTTGAGAACGGGTCTTTCTTTTGTTCCCTTTGGGTCTGATCTTTTCTTTTCCTTTTTCCTTCTCTCTGATTCTGTACTGGCCCTTTTCCTTTATCTCCTCCTTGACTGCAGGCCTAGTCGCTCCCCTCCTCCCTCCCATTTCTGGCTCTTTACACCCTTTAAATAATTACAGACTATTATGCATCCGTTCCCTTCATCCCTCACTGGTATTTTGCCAAGAAATACCTAAATGGCTTTTTAAATCTTTCTTTCCCGTTCTATTTAGCGGTTAATTTGATTGTGCTATACTCCCTCTTGCAGATCATTGTTAAATAACACTGGACCTAACTCTCTGGAATCGCACCTAATATCTCCCTGAACTCAGTGCAATGCCTTTTACAATTGCCTTCAGCCACTGTTGATCTACACGATTGTTAATATCCAAACCAATTCAACTTAATTTTTAGTAAGATTTTGTGAGTCATTAAATACTTTCCTGATCTAGTTACAACTACACCAGAGAGGTCCTTTGGGGCCATCTGCCTGTCCCAAGTCAGGATAAAGGAGGAGGGTTGGGCGTGGGGCTAGCAACTCCACCTCGTAAAAAATCAACCTGCTACATAAACGCCAACAATAGAGACAACAGAGACTTTTACCCTGGAAAAAGAACGGTCTTCAACTCAAAGATGCATGATGCTGGGTGGTAAAAGCTGTGAGGAAGCCACTAAGCCGATTACCCTTCTTGCAACCAGGAGGATTACCACAGGCACATGGAACGTGAGGACCATGTACGAGTCAGGAAAGACGGCACAAGTTGCAGCAGAGATGAGGAGCAACAACCTGACCCTATTAGGCATTAGTGAGACAAGATGGACGCAAGCGGGACAGAGACGATTGTTGACAGGAGAGCTGTTGCTGTATTCAGGACATGAAGAGAGCAACGCACCCCACACACAGGGAGTAGGCTTCATGTTGTCCAAGCAGGCACAGAGAGCACTGATTGGTTGGGAGGCACATGGTCCCAGGATCATCACAGCATCCTTCAGAACTAAAATGAAGAGGATTAAGATGAATGTTGTTCAGTGCTACGCTCCAACTAATGACAGCGAAGAGGAGGACAAAGATTATTTTTACAACAGACTCCAGAAAATATTAGAGATTCTCCCAGACAAAGACATCATCATCCTTATGGGAGACTTTAATGCCAAAATTGGACCTGACAACAAAGGATACGAACAAGTCATGGGGACCCATGCTGTGGGAGAGATGAGTGAGAATGGAGAGAGATTTGTGGATCTGTGTGCACTTAACAACCTGGTCATAGGAGGTAGCATCTTTCCTCACAAGCAGATCCACAAGAGTACCTGGGTATCACCAGCAGGCATGACAGAAAATCAGATCAATCATGTCTGCATTAGCAAGAAGTTCAGAAGATCCTTGCAGGACGTTAGAGTTAGAAGAGGAGCAGACAAGGCGTCCGACCATCACTTAGTGGTGGCCAGATTGAAGCTGAAGCTGAAAAAGAACTGGATAGACGCGTCAGACAGAAGAGTGAAGTACAACGTCAGCCTTCTGAAGGACCATAAGACCAAGGAAGATTTTGGACTGACACCGAAGAATAAGTTTTCAGTATTACAGGATCGGTCTGAGGAAGAGGAAGACAGTGTACTAAACAGATGGCAGAAAGTGAGAGAGACACTTAGGTCAGTATGCCAGGAAGTGCTTGGAATTAAGAAACACAAGCAGAAAGAGTGGATCACAGCAGAGACCTTGATCAAGATAGAAGACAGAAAGAAGAAGAAGGCAGCAGTCAATAACAGCAGGACTAGAGCAGCAAAGGCCAAAGCTCAAAAAGAGTATGCTGAAGCCCATAGAGCAGTGAAGAGGAATATCAGGAAGGACAAGAGAGAGTATGTGGATGAACTGGCAACAGAAGCGGAGCAGGCAGCATACAGCGGTAATATGAAACAGCTGTATGATACTACCAAGCGACTGTCTGGAAAGTTCAGCAAGCCAGAACGTCCCGTTAAAGACAAGCAGGGAAAGTCTATAACAGGAATAGAACAACAGATGAACAGATGGGCAGAGCACTTTGAAGAACTCCTGAACAGACCAGCACCACCAAATCCACCAGATATCAACCCAGCCAACGAGGACCTCCCAATTAATTGCGATAAACCAACCAGAGATGAGATCAGAAAAGCCATCACCATGATGAATAATAGGAAGGCGGCTGGACCTGATGACATCCCAGCAGAGGCCCTGAAAGCAGACCTGGATGCTTCAGTGGAAATGCTGTACCCCCTCTTTGAGAAGATATGGGAAGAAGAAGTGCTTCCGGTAGACTGGAAAGAGGGATATCTCATCAAAATCCCCAAGAAAGGAGATCTTAGCAACTGTGCCAATTATAGAGGAATCACACTCCTGTCGGTGCCAGGGAAGGTCTTCAACCGAGTCCTCTTAGAGAGAATGAAGGATGCCGTCGATCCACAGCTACGAGATGAACAGGCAGGTTTCCGGCAGAATAGATCATGCACGGACCGGATAGCAATGCTTCGCATCATAGTCGAGCAGTCTATGGAGTGGAACTCCTCGTTGTACATCAACTTTGTTGATTATGAGAAAGTGTTCGATAGCTTGGATCAAGAGACCCTCTGGAAGCTCCTTTGGCACTACTGCATCCCAGCAAAGGTGGTCAACCTGATCAAGAACTCATATGACGGTATACACTGTAGAGTGATCCATGGAGGGCAGCTTACTAACAGCTTCCAGGTGCAAACTGGATTCAGGCAAGGATGCTTGTTGTCATCACTTCTCTTTCTCCTCGTCATCGATTGGATTATGAAGACATCCACTTACGAGCGTAGGAACGGAATCCAGTGGACATTGTGGACCCAGCTTGATGACCTGGACTTTGCCGACGACCTTGCACTCCTTTCGCACAGTAAACAGCAGTTGCAAGAGAAGAACCAACGTAGTGGCAGCCACGTCATCACAGGTTGGCCTCAACATTCACAAGGACAAGATCAAGATCCTTAGCATTAAATCCATCAGCAATGACCCAGTCACACTGAATGGAAGCCCCCTGGAAGACGTGCAGTCCTTCACCTACCTAGGTAGCATCATCGACCAGCAGGGTGGCACAGACGCAGACATCAAAGTAAGGATTGGTAAGGCAAGAGCAGCCTTCTTACAGCTCAAGAACATCTGGAGCTCCAGAGAGCTGTCTTTGGCAATAAAAATTCAACTGTTCAACTCCAATGTGAAATCAGTCCAACTGTATGGAGCTGAAAGCTGGAGGACAACCAAAACAACCATCAGGAAGATCCAGACCTTCATTAATAGCTGTCTCAAAAGGATTCTCCAGATCCACTGGCCAGACATCATCAGTAACATCCACCTCTTGAAGAGGACCTGTCAACTCCCAGCAGAGGAAGAAATCAGAAGGAGAAGGTGGGGTTGGATAGGACATACACTACATAAGCAGCCAACTAACATCACCAGACAAGCACTGCGGTGGAACCCCCAAGGCAAGCGGAAAAGAAGCCGTCCAAGAAACACCTGGCGACGCGACCTTCAGGCTGATAGCAAAAAAATGGGCTATACCTGGAACCAGCTAGAGCGAATGGCCCAGGATAGAGGACTCTGGAAATGTGTGGTTGGTGGCCCATACCCCGATTGGGGTGATGGGCATGAGTGTGAGTGAGTGATCTAGTTACATCTCCTCTGTTCCCCTCAGTAAACCCTGCCAGATTATCACTTTTTTTCTTAGGAATAATTGTTTCCTAACCATTTTTATCATTCTTCTTTATTCCTGTTTCTAAATTCATATAAGATTAAAATGTACTGAGTATTTTGTCTGCTTATTACCCCCCCCCCAACACTCCCCAAACTTTGTATGAAGGCTTGTGGTATTACAAACTAAGTACAGTGTAGTCTCATCTCTTCAATTTGCTAAGTAACCTTTGCTAAATCCAAAGCATCCTTTCAAAGATATCTTGTCTTCTATACTAATACCACCTTGCTATAAAATCTTGCTGTATTTTTTGTAGAATATTTTGCAAGTTAGTTACTTGCACTTACACAGTAATGTTTTATTCTTTATTGCAATGCAATATAGTTGTCTTTGCCTCAATCATTTGAAACAGCAGAGGCAGAATGTCTTGCATTCTAGCAGCCTGGAATTTATTCTTGGGAAGTTAGGCCAGTTCATTACTGCTGCATGCTTGGGAAACATGAAAACAGTGTTTGAACATGGGTGGGGATGGGCTGAGATGCACAAACCCATGATTTTCACTGCCCCTGAAGGCTCATAGGGAAGGGAAAGGTGAATCGAAAATTACAGGCATATATTTTACACAGAAATTAGCTTTAACAATAATGATACTGCATAATCATAAATCTGGGATCATAAATGAGTGGGAAGTTCATTAACATTCAATGCTCGGACATTTGTGAGCATGGTATTATGTTTGACAGTTGCCTACAGAGCATAATAAAGTAAAAGGAGTATACAATTGGGAAAAAGTTTAAGTACTTTTTAAATTTTGAGTTTCACCCGCTCATATAATCCTACTAGGAGAAGTAGTACTTGACAACTGAGAAGAATATTGTGAGAATTCAGCTACATTACACAAAGGAAGTAGTGTGTGTGTGTATTGAATTATTGTATCAGTCCATATGCAGCACACACCAAACAATTTTTATTTTTCCAGTTCTGTTCAGGTTTTAGTTTTAGCTCTGTTTCAGCTGCCCTTCTGCTTGACAGGCCGTCTTCAGTGAGTATAATATGCCTTTGATGTCTGATTTGGATCTAGATCAAATTCTTACGTAGCCAGACTAAATTCACAAGAAAGTAAATAGAAGCCATAAGGGTTTCTGTAAAATACCCTGTACCTTTCATTAACTTAACTGGATGTTGAGTAGTAATAAGGTATTGCAGTTAAATGAAAATAAGCCTTGGCAATAGCAAAACCATATCTGTCTTTACAATGCTTCTTTAGCAACAACATCCCCATAGGAAATCACAAGTAGGGCTGGACCATGGCACAGTCTTACTTAGTGTTTTCCCCAGGAATTGAAATTAGGGGGGATGTTGGACTATTCGGGGGGGTCAGGGCCAACGAGGGTTGAGACCGTGACAGCAAAGGTGGGATGTATCTCACCATAGTAAAAACTGAAAAATGTTTCACGACCATTTTATTAGATTTAACTCATGTTTTAAAATCATCACAAAAATTAAAGTTGGCTACTCAAGCCTTCTATGAAGCACTACATCTACATCCATGTAAGCCAGAGGTGTCAGGGCTCGTCCCTCTCAGGAGCGGCGGGGAGCCAGGGCGCCTCCTTACACACACAGCAGTCCGGTAGGCCTAACCCCTCAGCAAGCGTTGAGGGAATAAAGGATCTGCAAACAAGGCAGAGTCCTCCAGCCGGGCTCGGGTAAGCACAAAGTACATAAGCCCAAGCCCTGGGGCAGGGCTGGGCTGGGCAGTAAGCAGTTCAAGCTCAGACTCTCAGGCAGGGGCTGAACAAACACAGTATCAGCCCAGGCCCTTGGGCAGGGTGGGGCAGTAGCAATTCAGGCTCAGGTCTTCAGCAGGCTGTGTTTTGCCCTTGGGCAGGGCGGGGCAGTAGCAGGTCAGGCTCAGGCCTTCAGCAGGCTGAGCAACAGTATATCAGCCCGGGCCCTTGGGCAGGGTGGGGCAGTAGCAGTTCAGGCTCAGGCCTTCAGCAGGCTGAGCAAACACAGTAACACAGAAGGCCTCCTCAGGCCAGGGAGAGGGGGAGTCTGCCACCCTTGGAGGGGTGGCAGGGGGAACGCAGGCCCTCCCACTCCACTGCGTTCCAGCCCGGGGCCGTAGCAGCGGCAAAGGCACGCTGCTGTCAGTGGGGATCCTGGCTGCAACACACTGACATGGGTTCAGGCTCTTCAGGAGCCAAACCAGGGTCGGCTACTCCCGGGCCACTTCCGACTTCCCCCTCTCTGGGTACCTGGTCCTTGCCAGCGTCATCTGGGGGGTCCCAGACCATGGGCTCCTCCGGGTACCGGTCGTAGGGAGGCTCAGGCAGCTCCTCGGGATACTGGTCGTAGGGAAGCTCAGGCCGCTCCTCGGGGTACCAGGCACAAGGCAGGTCAGGCCGACGTTCCTCCGGGTACCGGGTATGAGGCAAGTCCGGCCAGCTTTCCTCCGGATAGTGAGCGCGGAGCAGGTCAGGCCAGGCCAGCGCTCCTCCGGGTAGTGAGCACAGGGTAGGCTGGGCCCGGCGGGAGCTTGGGCACCAGCATCTGTCCTTTCCGGCAGCTGGCCACCAACTGAGAGCTTGGGTAGGGCTTTTATACTTCCTGTCCCGCCCCTTGACTTCCGGGGGGCGGGGACAGGTGGTGGTGGCTCCGCCCACTGAGGCACCTGCTCTGGCTCGTCCCTCTCAGGCGCGGTGGGGAGCCAGGGCGCCTCCTTACAGTCCGTCTTGCTTTCTTGTTGTAATTTTGCAGTCTTTGGTGCCTTCTTGTGTGTCCATTACTTCCAGGCCTTCATGATATGTTCATGATCAGGCAGAAGGTGACTTCTTTCAGAACACAAAATTCTATTCAATGAGAAAAAATTATGCTCAACTGTAGCTGTTGTGACTGGGAGTAGCAAGAGATGAATTCCTACTCCTTTCATCCCAGGAAACATAGTACAAAGATTGGGTTGAACCACTAGTGATGATAAAGAAGTTAAATCTTCATTTGTTCTTCATCTCATATTCCACTCTGTGTTCAAAATTTTCTGTTCTGTCCTGATCACTTGGCAGCCCTATTGCTGGTAGTGCCTTACTCCACTCAACTATAGGTGTTTTATAAGACAGGCACCTGTAAAAGCTACATGGAGGTTGAGTAGAATCCAGAAATCGCTACTGTAGATTTGTAAGAATCAAGTCTGTGTACTTTCTCAGCTGGCTTAACAAACACTTCTTGTCTCTTCACTTAAGGAGTCAATATAAATGCCTTCATTAGTCAGCTTCTGCACTGAAGTATCTGCTTCTTCCAGTACATTTTCAATGGATCTCTCTGATTGATCCAAGGGTAGCTTCTGTTGCTGGACAGAGATCTACTACTGTTGTAGCAGATGCCTGGATGACATTGTTTAATGATCCAAGTGGTTTCAACAGTAGACTTACAAGAGACAGAATGGTGATAGTCTTCTCTGAACTTAGTAACAAAAGTTACTCACTCCTTAGATCTGTCCTATCTTGGCGGATACTTTCCAAAGCCAGTAATAACAGTTGTATTAATTGTAAGATAACAGCCAAGAATCACTCATGAGAAAGCCAGCAGGTTTTTCCAGGTTAGACTAATCTGAACTTCAATCCCAGTGTATCTTCTATTTGTTTCCAAGATGCTAAGTCCATTTGGACTCTTGCTGAAAAAAAAAAGTATAAAAAAAGCATTACATGTATAGCTTTTTAATTTCTTTTGAAGATTCTGCAGCTTGTACTAGTGCTAGTTGGTGTAGATGGCCTCTGCAGTGTGTATAGAAGAGATTAGGGTTACACTTTTCTCTGAGCAAAGCTTGTATGCCACTATGTCTTCCAGAAAAGTTTGTAGCTCCATCAAATGTACAAGCAGCCATCTGTTTGGGATCCAGTTGACAAGCATCTAACGCTTCTAAGATGTCACAGATGCAGCTGATGTGTCTTCTATAACCTGAACATCTAGAATGCATCTACTGGCCTACCACAGACATCAAGAGAACATATGCAATGACTTAATACTTGATGCCTATTTGCATCGGTGCATTCATCAGCCATGTGTGCACATATTTTGAATATGGTGAGGGAGTTCTTCACTTTTTAAACTGCTGAGTCTTTCACTGTTGCACTGCATGCTTCTAGAGAGTCAGCTGAGTTTGTTTGTTTTTTCCCCCCAGAAAGATAGCGAGCATTTGCCAGTCTTGGACACTGGTTTCGAACAACTTCAGGATGAACAAGTGACAATGCACTTAACATTGGCCTCCAGTTTGCAGTGTGTGGTAGCTCTTGCTTAAATAGAAAGTATGATGCCACAGCCATGTTGGTTCACATAAACTGAGTTGTGTCTCTGGCATTTTTAACAGCCTCATTAGGTTCTTCTAAAACTGGCTTTGACAGTGACTGGCTTACAAGGCTTTCTGCATGTTGATGCAGTCCAGAGGCATCGTGTTTTTCAGCCTTTTCATATAGGTTGCCAGTATTGGCTTAGCTGATCAGTCTGGCAAACCAAGCTCCTGCACTTTTAATATATAAATCCATGATATGCCCACATCTTGAATACAGCATGCAAGTCTGGTCACCCCATCTCAAAAAGATGTATTAGAATTGGAAAAGGTACAGAGAAGGGCAACAAAAATGATTAGGGGTGTGGAACAGATTCCATAGGAGGAGTGATTAAAAAAAACTGGGACTTTTCAGCTTGGAAAAGAGATGATTAAGGGGAGATATGATAGAGGCTTATAAAATCTTGATTGGTGTGGAGAAAATGAATAAGGAAGTGTTATTTACCCCTTCACTTAACACAAGAATCAGGGGTCACCCAATGAAATTAATAAGCAGCAAGTTTAAAACAAACAAAAAGAAGTATTTTTTCACGCAACGCAGTCACCTGTGGAACTTTTTGCCAGGGATGTTGTGAAGGCCAAAATTATAACAGGGTTCAAAAAAGAGCTAGATAAGTTCATGGCGGATAGGTCCGTCAATGGCTAATAGCCAGGATGGGCAAGGATGCAAAACCATGCTTTGAGTGTCCTTAGTCGCTGTTTGCCAGAAGCTGGGAGTGTACGACAGGGGATGGATCATTCAATGATTCCCTGTCCTGTTGATTCCCTCTGAAGCACCTGGAATAGTCACTGTTAGAAGACAGAATACTGGGATAGGTGGACCATTGGTCTGACCCAATATGACCGTTCTTATATAAAAATAATTATTATACTAAAAAAGTTTAGTACAGAAACTCTGCAAGATAATGACCTCTTGAGATAGTGATGATGTGAGATAATGACCTTGGCAAATAATGCATTTTAAAAATCTTGGCCTACTAGGAAACACACATAAATATAAGTTTCCCAGTCATGAATCTAGCATTGTGTAGTGAAGTCACTTAAACATAATCCAGTGCTCTGGCTGCTGCTGTTTGTTGTGCCACCATTCACCGCTCCGTCCCCAGTGGTCCTACACTGTCACCTTCTGCTGCCACCTGCCACTGTGACCTCTGCGAGTCAGTCTCTTGAGGTTCCACCAGCTCTCAGGGATTTCAGCTCAGCTCTCAGTGGGGGAACCTCGCTGCTAGTGCAGGCTGGGCCGTTCTTTCACAGAAACGTTGTCCTGCAGCAGGTCTAAGCACTTAAACCTGATTATCAGCCATTTCAGATCTAGTGGGCACTTCACAAACCAAAAGACTCTCTGTGGAGCCTACTCAGCTCCATCTCTAAACAGTAAAGAGGGGCAGGTCACCTAGCGCCTGTGACCCTTAGGCAGAGCCCACACCACCAAGCAAAACACCTGTGCCCCACCCTCTCTCTCTGAACCAGAATATGGTGTCCAAACCTCCTGCTTAGGGAGTGCAGTTCAGGTGCGAGTGACCAGCGCTTAATTTGTAATGAAAGAGGTGCCGGGGCTCAAGCAAGTTTGTTACATTCGTAACTAATGCTGCAAGCCCAGAGGTCCCAGGGCTATGAACTGCCAAGCCTAGGGGTGCTGGAGCTCAGCCCTAGCAAGTCCTAGCACAAATTAAGCACTGAGGGTGACCTCCCACCCTGCAGCCAGACTAAGCACAGTTCTGCTGCACTTTACTCGTACAATAAGGATAACAACATTTCATGACCCCCACATTTAATAGTTAAGTGACTTGTAACCAACACCTACCAAAATTGATCATTTGGGCAATACAGCTCTGTCTGCTGGATACCTAGGCAGAGTAGGTGAGTTCGTGTAAATACAGTCTGGTCCTGAAGCCTTTCCACCCACCACTGGCTCATCACTAGCTGTCAGGGGAGAGCTCATTCACACCTTGCTTATAAATAATAATTTGAAATGATTAGGTAGGCCAAAATAGCTGAAACAAATGTGCCGACATTGTCATAAATAACAGCTGTTTGAGGAAGCTAGTTCTTGTTCAGACTTTTCAAACCCATTATGCGTTCTCAGGTACAAGTATTTTCTCATATACTGCATATGCTTTTAAAGTGTGTATTAAAGTTTCAATTTCAATTCAAATTTCCAACCAATGACTAAATTGGCAAAACTGCATGTAACTGGGGGGAGGAGGGTATTAGGGAAATCCAGGGGGGGTCTAGGGAAATCCTTGGTCTTACTCAATCATGTAGGGGCATATAAAGGAGGAACCCTCCCACCTGCCAAACACGTACATTTAACTGTGTGGCCTCCCACCCTCGACTCCAGGCACAGGGGGAAAGTACTCTCTGCATAGCCACCAACACCCTGCAAGCAAGTGCGCAGAGAGGGGAGAGCGACAGGTAAGGAGTGGAGGGGGCCTTGGCCTGGTCCCCCACTGAGCAAGCCAGCCAGCAGAGCTGAACTGGGGTGGGGTGGCAATAATCTGTGCCTGAAAAAAGCAACATCACCAATTACTTCACCTGGGGCTGGGTGGCTCAACTACATCTCACCCCTTTCACAGACCATGATGAAAAGGCTCCATCTGAATCTTAAATAGGTCATATTAGCTTTTCTTGTGTTGTTGAAGTCACTTAAGTCTGAATAGCATAAAAGAGCACAACACTGATACATTGGAATAAAATCTAGGCACTTATTTTTTTGTAATTATTATGTACACACACACACCAAGCAGCTAGGCTAGAAAATGAGAGCTGATGCAACGGGATGCTTTATGGCTCTTTGAGGATGAAAATCTGCTAGGCAGCTTTGTATTATATACAGTACTGTGCTCAGGCTAGTAAAGTAACCTTGTGCTTCATGGTCATGAAGTTTTTTCCATTTTCTCAAACAAGACATTTAAGTAATTTTGCACAGGACATGTGGCACTTCACCAAATCAATCTACTAAGAAGAGAAAACAGATGATATTAAATCTACTGGTATTATGATGCATTGCTGTATTGGGCAATTTTACACATGCACTGTACACACAAAGGGCCTGTTTCTCATTTATATTAGGGTCCCTTTACACAATCTTAGCAGTGTAAAGGGGCCTTAAGGTACAATTTACACCCATTTCAAGGCCCCTTTAAATTGCCAGAGCAGTAAAAGGGGTATTGATGTAAAGGAAAATCAGGCCAAATAGCAACAATTTCAAAAACCACTCTTAAAAAACTACCAGCTGCACTATAAAGACACACCAAGCCAGAATCTAATAGTCTTTGAGTTTTCCCTGTTTACATGTGATTAACCTCAGTCTGTTTTGCTCTTTTCTTCTTAAAGAAAAACTCAAGAAATTGGACTGAGAACAAGCGAGGTAAATAATGAGCATCTGATCACCAAGAATATACCAGAAATATAAAAGTCCAGAGAAGGAGAATGAAAATAATTAGAGGCATTAAAAGACTTCCATACAAAGAGATATTGAAGCTAGTAGGACTATTTAGTTTGGAAAGGAGACAAATAAGAGGTGACATAAAGGAGGGAATATAAAATACTGGATCATGTAGAAGTCAGTTTAGTCTCTATTTAGACTTTCTTAGAATACAAGAAGGGATAATATTAGAAAGCAACAAATTGATGTTTTAAAATTGTTTTATATACACAACAGCTGTAATATGTGGAAATCACTGATAAAAGGTATTAGGTACAGAGCCTTAACAGCAGAATTCTCAGAAAGGATTAGTAAGACACAATATTTATATGATTAAGAACATTACGAACCATGAAAACCAGTTATTCAGTTATTGATTAGGTATGAGATGGCCATGCCAAAGATCTGGTTTTTGTTCGTTTGTTTTTATAAACCATAGAACAGTCTGAATTGTAGAGTTTTGTCTATTTAGAATTTATGTTCCTCAGGGCAGGGACCATGTCTTATACAGGATTGAACATATTGTTGATGCTTAACAAATATAAATAATTGCTATTTCCAATATGTAAAATAGGAATTCCTATTGTCAGCTTTTGAATGACAATTGTCAGAGTTATTTTATTGTAGCATTAGAACCACATGTTTTCTATAACTGTTTACCTAACCCATTGATCGCAGAACATATTTCTGTTCAATCCTAAAATGTCACACTAAATGTGTTACTACCAGATCTGTAAAATTCCTGCAGTAATGTATTAGCCCTACTAAAAATCCAGTGGGCCAATGAAATTAGTCAATGAGAGCCCGTGCCTATATGTTCCAACCCCAAGCCAACCCATGTGTTGTCCTCATTCCTCTGAACAGTCCTCTTAGCTACTTTGTGATTGTCTGCTCATCTCCTCCTTCAAAACCTGCACTCTCCTGTCTTAGGGCTTGGCTACACAAATACTTTGTTTGCAGCTCACTGGAGGGGTAAATGTACCCTGCATAAGTCTGTCACCTACAAAGTGTCTGTGCAGACCCTGCTGCCATGCGTTAAAACTTCCCTAGTGCATTTTGATCAAAATTGGGAGTAGATCAAAGTGTACTAGGGAATTTTAGTGCATGCCAGCAGGGTCCACATGGGCACTGTTTAACTAAATCATCAGTTTTTGAACTCATTTAAAGTTAGTGGGGTGACTTTGAATAGAGACATGGCCTAGAGAAAACAGCATAGCATCAGTATGAGTTTGGAAGATTCAGGACTTTTCTTTGCCCCCAGAAGGCTAGAAACTTTATTCTTAATGAAATCTTTGATCCTGCAGAAGTTGATAGATTTTTCCTGGGAAGCTTCCTCTTTGCCTTGGATGACTGGAGTTTTCCATCCTTGATTTGTACTGTTGCACTTCATCTCAACAACCCTAAAACTATATCCAAATAATAAAATAAAATAAAATAAAAACACCTTGCCGGAAATTGTACAGTTCTCATGAAGGAGCATGTTATCTCCTTAAGTCATTGTGGTTATTTTTTTTAAACCAAAAAGATACAAGTTTATTTACCCCAACATTTAAAGAATCTGACTTGTGTATATGACTTGTGTATTCTCCATCTTATTCCCCCAACAATGGATCGAACACTGTTAGAAGCAGTATACCAACTTAGTGCTAAGAGAAGACTCAAGAGCATATTTGTTTTTCTGTGCTACAGATCGTTGCAGTCTGATTGAATAGTTGCTGCCTGCCAGAAGTTATGAGTCTTGTCAAGGGGAATTCCAGGTGAGGATGATCTATGTTTCTTAGAGGTAACAGCTGCTTCTTTTGCTCAAAGGGAATTCCCACTGACTTTGATTTGTTACAAAGTGCATGACCCTCTGGTTTTGTTTTGACACTGACTTTGATCTGTTAGAGATGGCTAGAGTTTTGCTAAAATAAGACCTGATAACAGACCAATATTAGTCAACCACAAGCGATGAAGGTACTTCACAAGCAGAGGGCCTGATCCTCCTTTCACTTACATCAGTGCAACTTTAATGGAGTTGCTTCTGAGCCACACTGGTGTAAATGAGACCAGAATCTCACCCAGACAGAGCAGACACCACTAACAAATGCTACTGCTTTGCCTGGCATGACCGACAAATGTTGGAATGGTATCACTTGGCCTTCTATAAGTCAACAAAGCCTACCAAATTTGCCAACTTCAGCACATGGGAAAAGTAAAGAGGACTTTAAGTTGACCCACTTTTCAGCATCCAATGAAGAAATACTGTATACCAAAACTAAACACTTAGGTTGTGGTAACGCTTACCAGTCAGTCAGGCTGGGACCCTGTTGTGTTAGGTGCTGTAAAAACATCTCGTAAATAAGCCTTTGTCTCCAAAAGATGAGGTAACTAAAATATTAGGATTCACACAATTCTTAGCTACTTAGAATCAATAATCACAGTCTTTCGCAATCTCAGTGGATCAAGGAAGTATAGACCATTAATAAAAAAGCAATTCCAAATGTTTCCCATCAGACTTCAGATACTGAATGTTGCTCTGAGCTCCATTTTCTTGCAAAGGCATAAACACGAGTAACGTTTCAAAAGAGATTTCCCTATGTACATTCCATGTGTTAAACAGCTAGCCCTGGTCTACTATACAGAATTACTTTGTTGTAACTACATTGCTTCGGGTATGAATAATCTGCACCCCTGAACAACTTAGTTACACTGACCTAAGCACCACTCTCTTGGGAGGGCTTGAACAGTGAGGGCGCACAAAGCTGCAAAATGAGCTACAGCTCTGTCCCACCTGGCAAAGTCGGAGGGGAGCTTTGTTGTCACAGAAAGTTAATGGGGTGGATACAATCCTAACTTTTGAGTGTTTGTTTTCTCCATCTTAAAATTTAGCTCAATGAAATATAATGGAGCATAATACAGTAGCAACTGTTTGGTCTTATCCCTATATATTTTGGTTGTTTCTTAGGCCACAACACAATCTGGCCCTCTGTGCCTGCACAATTCATAAGGAGGATTTTTTTTTTTCACTCCCTCTTATTTCCCTGCATGCGCTACTTTAGGTTCATCTGAGTAGACTAAAGTGGGCACTGCATACTCACTAATCCGTGTCCCCTCCGCCAAGCAGGTGGATGGGGTGTGGGGAGGAGAGAGGAATAGATGGAGCTTTGCCCAACTTGACAATACACAGCTGTCACAGCTCAGCCAACATGAGAAGAGCAGGGTGCTATAATTTTCTACTGGCCTAGCCAGCAGCAGCTAGTGTAGGGACTGTTGTGTGTTTTGTCTGCTGAAAAGTCAATGGAATAAAAGATTGAGTGTGTGGTTCCTTTTCTATAAACAAATACACTGTTGCTATAATAAAATAAAACAGTCCTAAGGGATTTGGGGGCATCTGTCTGTGGGGAAAAGAATATTTTTGCTCACTATTTGTACAGCACCTAGCACAATGGAGTCTGGGTCCATGATTTAGAGCTTCTATGTGCTATTGAAATATATATCAATCAATCAGTTTTATCTGTAGCTCACTTCAAGATTTTGGCATCCTGAACTATAATGCAGAGATAGTAGCAAGATAATTGTATAAAACTCTCAAAATAAAAAAGTTACTTAATATATTCTGTCTACCTCTGACCTCCTCCCCCAAAACAAAATTTCTTCATTTAATTTAAGTTGTAAATCAACTAAGTGGCATAGCTTGTATGAAATGTTTGGGAGGACATAACTGGTAGATCTTAAGATATATTTATAATCATAGTTTACATACACTGTGTTAGTATGAAATTTCTTCCTTCAAAGAATTTAATGTAAAATCTGAAAAAGGAAATAGAAAAATGAAACATTACATTTTAATCTCATCATTTTGAGAGGATTTGCCAGGAAATAACTGTGCCTATATTTAAACTTAAAAAACTAGAAGGTAAGTAGTTTGTATTAGGTGCTCACTGCATAAAAGTAGCCTCACAGCCAAGAGAAGACTAGAAAAATGTTTGCCATCTGTATTAAGCATGAAACAGAAAATTAATCCTAAACTGCCCCCTGCTGTGTTTTAGAAAAAATGCAGTAAACGTTGCATCCAGTTCTCAAACTTGATTTCCTAAATTAAGCTTCCTCAATCCATATTTTAGGCACCAAAATGAAAGTGGATAGTTTTGGGAGGTGCTGAATGTTCCCAGTTCCCATTGAAGTCACTAATGTTTGTAAGTGCTCAGTACTTCTGAAAATCAAGCCACTTTGTTAAAGGTGCCTAAGTATGGATTTAGGTCCTCATTTTATGCTGTAGTTAAAGAAAACATTGGTATTGGATCCTAAACTCCACCCTCTGTAAAAGCAGGATATAGACAGAGATAAAGACCAGAAGGGAGCATTACAATCATATAATCTGACATCTTGTATAGCATGTAGAACCTCATCCAGCCATTTCTGCATCAAGCCCATAATCACTGCTTGAACTATGGTGGATCTTTTAGAAAGACAGTGCCTTGATTTAAACCCTTCGATAGAGCATGAATCAATGTAAACTCATATACACACACACACACTCCATAGATGTAGCTACTGTAAGGTGAGTCATAACTACTCTCTGGGAATGGTTTTCCAACCAATTATCAGTGGTTCATAGTCAAGCTGAAAGGGCATAGCGAGTCAGGGCCTGCAGAGATCAGTTCTGGGTCTGGTTCTGTTCAATATCTTAATCATCAATGATTTAGATAATGGCATAGAAAGTACACTTATAAAGTTTGCAGATGATACCAGGCTGGGAAGGGTTGCAAGTGCATTGCAGGATACGATTAAAGTTCAAAAGGATCTGGACAAACTGGAGAAATAGTCTGAAGTAAATAGGATGAAATTCAATGACAAATGCAAACTACTCTACTTAGGAAGGAACAAACAGTTGCACACATACAAAATGGGAAATGACTGCTCAGGAAAGAATACTGCAGAAAGGGACCTGGGGCTCATAGTGGATCACAAAATAAATGAGTCAACAGTGTAGCACTGTTGCAAAAAAAGCAAACCTCATTAGCAGAAATGTTGTAAGCAAGACATGAGAAGTAATTATTCCACTCTATGCTGTGCTGATTGGGCCTCAACTGGAGTATTGTATCCAGACTGGGTACCACATTTCAGGAAAGATGTGGACAAACTGGAGAAAGTCCAGAGGAGAGCAACAAAAATGATTTAAGGTCTAGAAAACATGACTTATGAGGGAAGATTGAAAAAATTGGGTTTGTTTATGCTGGAGAAGAGAAGACAGAGGAGACATAAGTTTTCAAGTACATAAAAGGAGGAGGCAGAAAAATTGTTCTCCTTAACCTCTGAGGATAGGACAAGAAGCAATGGGTTTAAATTGCAGCAAGGGAAGTTTAAGTTGGACATTAGGAAAAACTTCCTAATATTATACCAATTATATTAGACGAATAAAAACCAGCAGGATCTTATTAAAGGGGACAAGACATTTGTCACATATATTGTAAATACCATAATAAAACAAAAGATAACAGTAAACAACGTTGTTTGGCTACTTATTCCTATTATTACTTATATCTTATATGTGTGTGTGTGTGTGTGTGTGTGTGTGTGTGTGTGTGTGTGTGTGTGTGTGTGTGTATATATACACACACTCATTCGCACAATCATTCATACAAGTTCTGTATAGTTATTATAGTTACCAGTCCAAACGTTGCTTGTGACAGAATACTGGCCAGGTATCCTGTACACAAGAGTGGAGCCGAGTCCGGGTCAGGTGCACACCTGATGCTCCTGGAGGGTGGTAGCAGAACCAGAGATTCAAAGACTTATTCTTCAGACTCCAGTTTTATAGGAATTTATCCCTATGTCAGTCCATGAGAGTTGCTTCATTCTGCTGTTGTTAAATCAGTCAGCAGGTGGCTGGCTTCATGTTGTCAGACGTTTGTTTTTCCTTCCTTGGAGGTGGTGGGGTGGATTCCACTTTGCCCTCCAGCGGTTATCTGGTTGATCCCACTTGACACCTTCTTCAGCGGACACTGAATTCTTCAGGCCGGTAACTCCCTAACCATTCATTCATTATTTAAACTAGGCACTCATTCACATACATTTTCTATCTTAATCCCATCTATTTCACTGTCTCTTTAATTTTTGGGGTGTTACCACTTTGTGTAATTGCTACTTTGGAATCACCGCGGTAAGCCAAAACAGTAGCTGTTATAGTACATAGATAGAGACCCCCACCCTCTGTAAGTTTTCATCTCACTTTATTTTTAAATGATAAAAGATAGGGAGTCTCACATAAATTGATAAAAGCAAAGAAGTAACCACATTTTTAGAACAGACATATGACCAAGTAGGAAATCAGACTATTCATATTATACATGCCAACGGGGATATGTTAAGGATTGCCACTGCAGAGAAACAAATAACTTATCACTGGTATGATATATTCTCTGGATGGTCCCCAACCACCTCTGGCAGCCTATCAGTAATGCAGTCCCACATAAACTGGTAACACCCCGATGAAAGTTAAAGAGACAGTGAAATAGATGGGATTAAGATAGAAAATGTATGTGAATGAGTGCCTAGTTTAAATAATGAATGAATGGTTAAGGAGTTACCAGCCTGAAGAATTCAGTGTCCGCTGAAGGTGTCAAGTGGAATCAACCAGATAACCGCTGTAGGGCAAACTGGAATCCACCCCACCACCTCAAAGGAAGGAAAAACAAACGTCTGACAACATGAAGCCAGCCACCTGCTGACTGATTTAACAACAGCAGAATGAAGCAACTCTCATGGACTGACATAGGGATAAATTCCTATAAAACTGGACTCTGAAGAATAAGTCTTTGAGTCTCTGGTTCTACTACCACCCTCCAGGAGCATCAGGTGCGCACCTGACCCGGACTTGGCTCCACTCTTGTGTACAGGATACCTGGCCAGTATTCTGTCACAAGCAATGTTTGGGCTGGTAACTATAACATCTATACAGAACTTGTATAAATGATTGTGCGAATGAGTATATATATAAATGTATAAGAAATAAGTAAGTAGTAATAGGAATAAGTAGCCAAACAAGGTTGTTTACTGTTATCTTTTGTTTTATTATGGTATTTACAATAAATGTGACAAATGTCTTGTCCCCTTTAATAAGATCCTGCTGGTTTTTATTGGTCTAATATAATTAGTATAACACTAACTCCAGCATGGTTAAATACTGGAATAAATTGCCTAGGGAAGTTGTGGAATCTCCATAATTGGAAATTTTTAAGAGCAAGTTAGACCAATACCTGTCTAAATATACCCATATTGTGTGTGTGTGTGTGTAAGTCAGGTATAGAAATGTAGTCTATAAATTTAGGTTGCAGAAAGAAAATGCTGCTGTACCATTTTTTAAATGTAAAAAGTAATTTATAAGCAGCATTTCATAGATCAAATAAGTGTTTCTGTTGAACAAACCAAACAGAAAATAAACATACTTGTTTCTTAAATAAATCCAATGATTACACCTGATAAATCAAACTTCATTGGCACAACTTCATCAACCACTACCTTTACCTTTTTTAAGACAGATCCTGTTTGTCATCATACTTATGATAAACTTCTAGGCTTCTAAAACTTTAGAAATCTTCCCTCTTTTGATGAAGAATTACAAAGACTACACCACATATTTCAAAACTTTGTTCCACATTCTTTTTAAAAAAAAAATAGGAGTGTTGTGGTTAGGGCTCTGGGCTAAGACTTGATATCTGGATTAAATTCTTAGCTCTGCCTGATTTCCTGTGTGACCTCGCACAAGTAATTTAATCTTGCTGCACCTCTGTTTCCTATCTTGTCTATTTAGATTACAAACTCTTCAGCACAGGGATTATTCTACTACGTCTGTACAGTGTCTAGCACAATAGATCCCTGATCTCATTTGTGGCTTCTAGGTGTTGATGTAACACAGATAATAGAGAAGAAAAAAGAAAAGAACAATAGATGTTAGATCTAAATTATACCTAAAATTTATAGCTTTCTGACTGCACCTCCTGACGGAACCCTGTAAATAACAATATTCAACAAGCACCAAATGTGAGACACACACTACTGAAATATTCTTCTTGGTCTATTTTCAAATTCCTGTAGTCTGAACATTGGAATGATTTTCATAAAATTAGGTGAGAAATTGTAAAACTAGTTAACCTATGTATGTAAATCTGCTATTTCTGCATGCCAATAGCCAATGAGATATCTGGCGCCATCTGATTTGAACCCGAGAATGCCAGAAGTCTTTGCAAAACCATGTCTAATGTGGTTGGAACAGAATCATAAATTAGAGGTGGAAAAGAGTTATTAGATCATTCAGCCCGTCTTCCCATAAATGCAAAACTTCTCCCGAGCACACTGTCTGTCTAGTACTTTCACCAATCTAGTGTTAAAAGTCCCAAATGATAATGGCTTCCATAACTTCCCTTGGGAAGCTATTCCGTAAACTGGAAGTTTCTCCTTATATTCAGCCTTCATTTTCTCTTATTTCTAGATTTACTACTTCCTAAGGGCTAATCTAAGGGCACGTCTACACTACGGGATTATTCCGATTTTACATAAACGGGTTTTGTAAAACAGATTGTATAAAGTCAAGTGCACGCGGCCACACTAAGCACATTAATTCGATGGTGTGCGTCCATGGTCCGAGGCTAGCGTCAATTTCTGGAGCGTTGCACTGTGGGTAGCTATACCGTAGCTATCCCATAGTTCCTGCAGTCTCCCCCGCCCCTTGGAATTCTGGGTTCGGAGCCCAGTGGCTGATGGGGCAAAAATCATTGTCGCAGGTGGTTCTGGGTACAGCCTCACCCCTCCCTCTGTGAAAGCAGCAGACAAGCATTTCACACCTTTTCTCCTGGGTGAACTGTACAAACGCCATAGCACAGCAAGCATGGACCCTGCTCAGATCAATACCGCAATCGTGGACGTTGTAAACATCTCGCACATTCTCATGCAATCTATGCTGAACCAGGACCTGCAAAGCCAGGCGAGGAGGCGGCGGCGGCTACGGCAGCGCGGCAACGAGAGTGATGAGGACATGGACACAGAATTATCTCAAACCGCGGGCCCCTGTGCTTTGGAGAGCCTGCTGGTAATGGGGCAGCTACTGAACGCCGATTTTGGGCCTGGGAAACAAGCACAGACTGGTGGGACCGCATAGTTTTGCAGGTGTGGGACGATTCGCAGTGGCTGCGAAACTTTCGCATGCGTAAGGGCACTTTCATGGAACTTTGTGACTTGCTTTACCCCTGCCTTGAAACGCCATAATACCAAGATGAGAGCAGCCCTTACAGTGGAGAAGCGAGTGGCAATAGCCCTCTGGAAGCTTGCAACGCCAGACAGCTACCGGTCATTCGGGAATCAGTTTGGAGTGGAAAAATCTACTGTGGGGGCTGCTGTGATGCATGTAGCCAAAGCAATCATTAAGCTGCTGCTACGAAAGTTTGTGACTCTGGGAAACGTGAGGGTCATAGTGGATGGCTTTGCTGCAATGGGATTCCCTAACTATGGGGCGGCGATAGATGGAACCCATATCCCTATCTTGGCACTGGAACACCAGGGCACCCAGTATGTAAACCGCAAGGGGTACTTTTCAATGGTGCTGCAAGCACTGGTGGATCACAAGGGACATTTCACCAACATCCACGTGGGATGGCCAGGAAGGTTTCGTGATGCTCGCGTCTTCAGAAGCACTGCTCTGTTTAAACTGCTGCAGCAAGGGAATTACTTCCCAGACCAGAAAATAACAGTTGGGGATGTTGAAATGCCTGTCGTTATCCTGGGTGACCCAGCCTACCCCTTGATGCCATGGCTCATGAAGCCATACATAGGCAGCCTGGACAGTGGTCAGGAGCTGTTCAACTACAGGCTGAGCAAGTGCAGGATGGTGGTAGAATGTGCATTTGGCCATTTAAAGGCGCACTGGTGCACATTACTGACTCGCTCAGACCTCAGCCAAACCAATGTCCCCTTTGTTAATGCTGCTTGCTGTGTGCTCCACAATCTGTGTGAGAGTAAGGCGGAGACCTTTATGGCGGGGTGGGAGGCTGAGGCAAATCACCTGGCCGCTGATTACGCGCAGCCAGACACCAGGGCGATTAGAAGAGCACATGAGCGGTGCACATCAGAGAAGCTTTGAAAATGAGTTTCATCACGGGCCAGGGTACGGTGTGACTGCTGTGTTTGTTTCCCCTTCATGAACCCGCCCCCCGCTTTATTGACTCCTTCCCTGTAAGCAACCCACCCTCCCCCTTCGATTACAGCTTGCTTAAGGAAATAGATTAATTGACTCTAGGACTGGAAGGGACCTCAAGAGGTCATCGAGTCCAATCCCCTGCCCTCATGGCAGGACCAAATACTGTCTAGACCATCCCTGATAGACATTTATCTAACCTACTCTTAAATATCTCCAGAAATGGAGATTCCACAGCCTCCCTAGGCAATTTATTTCAGTGTTTAACTACCCTGACAGTTAGGAACTTTTTCCTAATGTCCAACCTAAATCTCCTTTGCTGCAGTTTAAGCCCATTGCTTCTTGTTCTATCGTTTAAAAATCATGTATTCTTTATTAAAAAGTAATTATAAAAAGAGGCAGAGAACTGACAAGGTATCCCGGGTGTGGTTTGGGAGGAGGATAGGAGGGAAGGAAAAGGCCATTAAACACATTCCAATGTAATTACAGCCTTTTGGTTGGACTGTCCACTGGGGTGGAGTGGGCGGGTGCACAAAGCCTTCCCCCACGCGTTCTTACACATCTGGGTGAGGAAGACATGGAACATGGTGAGTACTGAGGGTGGTTAAACATGGACTGCAGCGGCACTCTCTGACCCCACTGCTCTTCCTGAAGAACCACCAGATGTCGGAGGATATCAGTTTGATCACGCAGCAGCTCCAGCGTTGCATCCCGCCACCGCTGATCTTCCTGCCTACACCTCTGATCTTCCTGCTGCCACCTCTCATCTCAAGCGTCCCTCCTGTCATCATGTTCACTGGCATCTTTCCTGTAATTTGATACCATGCCCTTCCACTCATTCAGATGAGCTCTTTCATTGCGGGTTACTTCCATGATTTCCGAGAACATTTCATCTCGCGTCTTCTCTTTCCTCCGCCTTATCTGAGATAGCCTTTGGGATGGAGTAGGAAGGCTTGAAAAATTTGCAGCTGCATGAGGGAGGGAAAAAAGGGAGAGAAGTATTTTAAAAGATACATTTCACAGAACAATGGTTATACTCTTTCACAGTGAACAACACTATTCACTTTACATAGCACATGTGATTTCACTACAAGGTCACATTTTGCATCTTGAGTGCCTGCGGCTCTGGTGTTACAGATCTCACAGACGCAGGTCCGGGCATCAGAATTCAGCTTGCATGTGGTCATGGCAAGCCATTGTCTTTCGGCTTCTCCAGCCTTCATATACACAGTACCCTCTGATGCTTCTTTCCTGTTAACATGCAGCAGCAGAAGCCAACCCCCCCACATCCAATTCTCTAGGATGATTGCTTAACACCTCCCCCCACCGCATGGCTGGTATCATGGAAGATCACTGCTAATCACCCCTCTCCCCCTCCCACCGCATGGCTGGTAGCTGGGAAGATTCCTGCTAGCCAAACGCAAAAAAGCTCAGCGCTATCCTTCCTCTCCTCCCCTCCCCCCGCTTGGCTACGTGCAAGGAAAGATTTCTTTTAAGCAACAGCCCAGGAGGAAAATGGCCATCTCTGTCTCCTTAATTAAATTCCTGAATTTCAACCAGGTTACCATGAACAATATCACTCTGCTGAGGATAACAGAGTGAGATAAAGAATGGATGTTTCTTGAATGCCTGCAATCACCGGGACCATATGCAGCTAGGCTTTGTCACGCAATGATTCCCGATTACCTTGCTCCATGCATGGTGTGGTCAAGTGTCCTACCATAGTGGACGGAACAAGGCTGCCTTGCCCAGAACCTTCTGCAAAGGCTTTTGGAGTACCTCCAGGAGAGCTTCATGGAGATGTCCCTGGAGGATTTCCGCTCCATCCCCAGACGTGTTAACAAACTTTTCCAGTAACTTTACTGGCAGCAAATGCATCCCAAGCCCTCACGGCAAATCAATCATTAAAACACGCTTGCTTTTAAACCATGTTTTATATTTACAAAGGTACACTCACCAGAGGTTGCTTCCATGGCTTCACTGTCTGGGCTAGTGGCTTGGGAGGGCAATTCCATCTGGGTCACAAAAAGCTCCTGGCTGTTGGGGCTAACGGAGTGCTGTGTGCTCGCTGCAAGGTCGTCATCCTCTTCCTCCTCCTCCTCCTCCTCATCTTCCCCCTCCGCAGAGTCCTCAGCCATGGTTGAGATTACAACCCCCACCTCGGAATCCACAGACAGGGGTGGGGTAGTGGTGGTGCAGCCCCCTAAAATTGCATGCAGCTCAGTGTAAAAGCAGCATGTTTTCGGCCCTGACCCGAACTTTCCGTTTGCTGCTTTGGTTTTCTGGTAGGCTTGTCTGAGCTCCTTAACTTTCACGCTGCATTGCACTGAGTCCCTGGTGTGGCCTTTTCCATCATAGCCTTGGAAATTTTTTCAAATATTTTTTCATTTCGTCTTTTGGAACGGAGTTCTGTTAGCACTGAATCCTCTCCCCATATAGCGATCAGATCCAGTACCTCCCGTGTGGTCCATGCTGGAGCTCTTTTTCGATTCTCAGGAGACTGCATTGCTACCTGTGCTGATCAGAGCTCCACGCAGGCCAAACAGGAAATGAAATTCTAAAGTTCATGGAGCTTTTCCTGTATACCTGGCCAGTGCATCCGAATCAGATTGCTTCCAGAGCGGTCACAGTGGTGCACTGTGGGATACCGCCCGGAGGCCAATACCGTTGATTTGCAGCCACACTAACCCTAATCCGATATGGTAATACCGATTTTAGCGCTACTCCTCTCGTCGGGGAGGAGTACAGAAACCGATGTAAAGAGCCCTTTATATCGATATAAAGGGCCTCGTAGTGTGGACGGGTGCGGCGTTAAATCGGTTTAACGCTGCTAAAATCGGTTTAAATGCGTAGTGTAGACCAGGCCTAAATTGTGCTAGCTAGAATAGTCCACTAGGGCCTGCACTGCTGACCACAGATCAGATGGAGCACTGTACATACCCATTTCTGGCATGCTCATAATGGAGCAAATGGGGAATCCTCAGCTGCCTGGTTAAGGTAGCTTTAAATGTCCTTTGTGCCACTGGTGTGGCACAGATCGCTATCAAGAGTTGTGGATGTGACCCTAAGTAATTGACACACAAATGAAGAGCACTCGAATGTATGCAAATATGTTGATGCATTTTTTAAAAATCTGGCCTATTTAAAAATGTCTAAACAGGGTAGAGCCTGTTTGCTATACCAGTTTTATACCAGCATAAGTCCACTATTGTCTTGGGAGCCATGCTGTTGTAAAGGAGTGGAGAATTGGACCCACTGCAGCTATTTCTTGCAGCCTACTGAATTTATTACTGTATTGTGTAATTAATTGTTCAGTTTAATTCAAATAACCACACAATAAAAAAATACATTAAATTGCACTTGCTCACATTCAAACTGAAGATCGAAATCGTTACAGGGAAAATCTGTCAGCCTAAATACTACCATTGCCTAAAAAGTTTGAAAAACATAACAGGTTAGAAACTATATATAAAGTTTTCCAGATTTCACATATATCTATTGCCTCACATTCATGTTGTAAATACTCACAGAGGGATCACACAGAGGTAGCCCTATAGACAGAAGAAATATTCTGGGTAGAATGTAGGTAAACAAGCTGATGGGACAGTCATGTTCAGAAAACCATGACAGTTGACAGATCTGTTGTTGCAAATGAATGTATTTCTAAAATAGGGGTGCTTATTTTGTGTCCAGTTACCAAAAAGAATAGAATATAGCAGGAATGATGAATCTGTGACTGAGGTATAGGCAGATATCTACCGGGACATGGAAAGTCTTGCAAACTGATACAGAAAGGAAATCAATGTGTCTAAGACATCGAGATGGTAGGTACCTTTTAAATACCTTAGACAGAAAGAAAAATAAACTGTCACTGCTGTATTTTCTTATTGAATGAAAAGAGGACTTAGAATGTTCCAGACCCTTCTCTTTTAAATATCTGAAACAAAACACAATGAAGACATCAACAGTTTGAAAAACAAAACCTATCAACTCATCTACTGCAGCCATCCTGATAAATCCTAGCTGTCCTCCCTCCATCCTGTGAGATTCTACATGCCAAAAAAAATGCAATGTTAACACCATAGAGCATCTTTTCAGCTATGGAAATGATATCATGCCAAAATGATACCTTGCCATGGTTTTTTTTCAGAAAGCCTGAACAATGATATATTACTGCTTTGATCAAAATGTGATATTACCCCTTTTGACATTACATTAGCATATGCAATATACTATATTCCTTCAAAAACAAAAAGTACTAGAACAGATGGAAATTGTTGCAAGAATTATCCATATTCATTAATCCCACAGATCCATTTTTGAAATCAGTTAATCTGCAACAATTTGTTTGAAATCATAGGGAAAAACATCTACACTGCAATCCTTTATACTTGTCTGCTGTGCCTGGATACCCATTGGTTGACAGCAGTTATTTGCCACAAAAAGATCAAATGTGAATAGGCTGTATATTATAGAGAGAAATATATTTGGAGGGAAGCCTTTTAAAAAATACTTGCAGCCCATACTTGTCAACCAGCTGATGATAAATTCAGAGGCTCATCTCCTCTCTGTGTAAGTGGGGTTTCTCCCAATCATTCCTGTTGCAACTGTGTCATTTTTTTTTCCCTCAGGTGTAAACTGTATTTCTAGTTCAGTGGGCAATGGGAATACGGCTGATCATACAGAGAACTGAGAAGCATTAGCAAAAGTTGGAGCAAAGAGGGGAGACTTGGAAATCACCTGTCTGTACTGAGGCCCTGATCCTTCCAAGACTTATGCACACTCTTAATTTAAATGCAAGTAGTCCAATTGACTTCAGTGAGACTACTTACATATGTAAAATAAGGCCTATGTGTACATTTCTGCAAGACCTAGGCCTGTCATTAGATCTGGGCATTGCTAATAAATCTCTCATTCATAAGGACTGAAAATTCAAATAAAATAAACACCCATCACACTGTTTATATTTTTTTTAAAAGTTCTTAGCTCTAGCCCTTGAGCTGTTTAGGCAACAAAATGGCAAATGAAATTTAATGTGGATAAATGTAAAGTAATGCACATTGGAAAAAATAACCCCAACTATACATACAGTATGATGGGGACTAATTTAGCTACGATTCAGGAGAAAGATCTTGGCGTCATCGTGGATACTTCTCTGAAGATGTCCACGCAGTGCGCAGAGGCGGTCAAAAAAGCAAACAGGATGTTAGGAATCATTAAAAAGGGGATAGAGAATAAGACTGAGAATATATTATTGCCCTTATATAAATCCATGGTATGCCCACATCTCGAATATTGTGTACAGATGTGGTCTCCTCACCTCAAAAAAGATATTCTAGCACTAGAAAAGGTTCAGAAAAGGGCAACTAAAATGATTAGGGGTTTGGAGAGGGTCCCATACGAGGAAATATTAAAGAGGCTAGGCCTCTTCAGCTTGGAAAAGAGAAGACTAAGAGGGGGATATGATAGAGATGTATAAAATCATGAGTGATGTGGAGAAAGTGGATAAGGAAAAGTTATTTACTTATTCCCATATTACAAGAACTAGGGGTCACCAAATGAAATTAATAGGTAGCAGGTTTAAAACAAATAAAAGGAAGTTCTTCTTCACACAGCACACAGTCAACTTGTGGAACTCCTTACCTGAGGAGGTTGTGAAGGCTAGGACTATAACAATGTTTAAAAGGGAACTGAATAAATTCACTGTGGCTAAGTCCATAAATGGCTATTAGCCAGGAGGGTAAAGAATGGTGTCCCTAGCCTCTGTTCACCAGAAGATGGAGAGGGATGGCAGGAGAGAGATCACTTGATCATTGCCTGTTAGCTTCATTCCCTCTGGGGCACCTGGCATTGGCCACTCTCGGTAGACAGATACTGGGCTAGATGGACCTTTGGTCTGATCCGGTAGGGCCGTTCTTATGAGTTTATGTGGACATTAGAAGTCTCCTATGCAACTCCATTGCAATAACATGGGGTAAGTGGCCAAATTATATTATACAGCAAGGACAGTATGCAATGCTGTATGTCTGGGGTCCTAACAACATAGGCACAAAGCTGCAGTTTTGCTTTAGACACAGCTGCATCAAGCCTGCATTGTTATGTCTCTTGTATGTAAAAGTGAGATCTAGAAAGCGAATTATAATAGGGACAATCCACTACAAGGTTTGGTAGAAAAATAAAAGCTATGCACAAAAGAATGGAAAAACACTATGTAGAACACAGGTATTGTATTTCTGTTAGTTTGTTACTTTTGATAGCTTGTCATCCGGGAAGCAACTGCAAACAATCATTGATCTTTTGGGTAAAAGCCTTAAACTAATTTTGCAGTTAACTTTGAATTTTGTTTTTAAGATTAGACTTCAAAAACAAAGATCCCACATACAGGTACAATCAACATCCCCTGGACAACCACAACTCTAGTCCTGGATCATTCCTTGAAAACAGCCAGCAACGTACAATGAGCCAGAGTCTATACCCGCAGGATACATGTAAGTCTCATTGACTTCAGATGGAGTTACTTGTATGCTGCCATGGAAGAATCATGCCCCATTAGTTTGATTCTACTTCCAGTGAAGTTAACAAGATAAGAACTGGAAAGAATCAATGTCCTGTTATCAATGACTGCAAAAATTAAGAATGCATCTTATTAGACTACTTATAGAATCTTATGACTGTACATAGCTATTGTTTTAGACTGGAAGCTGGTTGAGGCATGGGCTGGCATTACTATAGGGATGTACAGTACCTAACACAATAGGGTCCTGACCTGCTTGGCCTCTAGGCACTACAGCTATACAAAGGTTAAACAATAATATTTACACCAAGCTGGATCTGTATTTATATCAGGAACAGTTGTGCATCCTGGCTCCTTCAGGGCCGCACCAAATCCCATTAGAAATGCACACTTGGCTACTTTGTTCTCAGTATATTTTTTGGTTCATAATCATTGCACACCCCTTCCCCACAGTTCTTATGCTTCAATATAGTTGTTCACTTAGCTATTGTACCAACACATACATGCCTCATACTCATGAAGCAATCAGTCAACCTTTGGAACTTTTTTTTTTTTAATCTTGGCCTTAATGATTCCTCAAAGAACCTATAGTTAGGGATAATCCATTTTTCTATGTTAAATCAAAATAAATAAACTAAGATATGAAAGCAAGGAGTTCAAAACATAGTTTTATAGGAGAAATATTTTGCTAGCAGTAAATTAGTGATTGTTTAAATATTCTGCTAAGAATTGTTAAAAGGAACAGAGATGATCTAAAAAGGAAGGTAAACATTTTGCTACAGACCTCACATGTGAAAGAATAACCTATTTCAATATTTTTGGGCCTGGTCTAAATCCTTCTGAAATCAGTGGGAATCACTCAACTGACTTCTGTGGGCTTTGGTTTACGCTCTTTACACTGGAAGTGGCATCTTTTGGAAGACACAAAATGAAGATCATCTTATTTGGGCCTTGATCTTGCAAAGACTTACTTATATATGGTATGTAATTTTATTTACTGTGACTAGTGACATGGGGTTACTCATAATGCATAAAGTTAAGCATGTGTGTAAGGTTTGGTGCCTTGGCCATGAAAGACATCATGGATCTTTTTATAAGTGTGGGGGTGTTAACCTCAGTGTCTTGCCATATCTAAAAATCAGATAATTACAATTTGGCTACCTCAAATCACTGTGTGATTTTGATTGAGTAGGATATTTCTTTACTACCATTCCAAACTGCTGAATAGAATTACTGATTATGCACTCCCCTCCAGCAACAGCTGCACTGAGTAGTACTTAAAGTGGCCATACCACTTTCCAAGTAAATTTTGCCTATCATTTACATGAGTAAGCTAGTATGACAAACTAAAAAGCAAGAGAAAAACAAGGATGAGGGATATTAATACAAAATAAATCTAAAGAAAAATTAATGTTGGATAAAAAGACTTTGCTCATTTCCTAGGAACAGAAATTACCATGATGGATCAGATCAGTGGCTCATTAGTCCAATATCCTGTCACGGACATATCCCATACTGAAGGCTTTGGAGGAAAATGGAAGAAAAAACTTTTAGTAGATAGAGATGGAATAAACTATCCATAGAGGAAGAAGGCTTTTTCCTAATTCCTAATAATTAAAGGCTCTTTTAGGTCCCTCAAGCATGAGATTGTTATATCCCTTCTAAATCTAATTTTTTTTAATTAATTTTTTTTATTGTAACTGAATGTTCTTTGTTACCTATAACAACATCCAATCCTTTTCTGAATTCTGCAAACTGGCAAAATTTTCAAAAAGTTAAGAGTGTTAACAATTATAAAACTTTAACTTTCCGAATCTTAACGTCTGTCATTAAATAGTCTGCCCATGATTTCCCACAACTGTGAAAATTAAAATCAATAAAAATCTGTCAAAATTATTTTAAAAAGAAATTGAATTCTGCCAAGCCTCTCTATGTAATTAATATACAAAAAGTGCTTTTGCTTCTTTCAGAGAAAGATGCTATGTAGAACTTAATCTTCAGATCTCTACACAAGTTCATCTTTTTGGGGGGCTTAGCAAGTGACCAGATGTATGAATTATTATGAGTGAGTTGTTTTGTGATTTTGTATGGTTGGTCCGAGGATGCATTTATATAGTTTTATTTTTGTAATTATACATTTTAGTTTCTCTGAAAGCACACACAGCAAGGGATAGGTACTTCAAATTGAAATCAAAACAAAAATAATTACTGTAAAGCAATAGGCTACAAATTTGTTTCAAGCAACTTGTTACAACAAAATAGAGCTCACTAGAAAGCATTAAATATTGTAATATCTTGTGTGCTAGCAAAAATGTTTATTTACCTCATATAGCTACTCGTAAATACTTGTAATCCACAAAAAACATAATGCATTATCAAGACAAACATGAAATTTATGTCCACTGAAATTAGTAAAATCATAATGGCCCAATTATTAGAATTGGTTGATCACCTACAACTTTATCTGAAGTCAATGGAAAACATCTATTCAGCACTTGTGAAAAATCAGACCCATGGATTTAGGAGCCTAACTTTGCTATTTTTGAAAAACAGGCCCTGTTTAAAAAACAAACAAACAAAACAAAACAAAAAACACCTTATTGGTACCATTTCTGTCTACGAAGAGCCAAGGAAAATATGCTTTAAAAACAGGAGATTTTATTTGATAAGTACATCATTTATTTTAAATTAACAATTAAAAACCCAAGCATGTCATTTATTAGTGTTAAACAAATGTTCCAGATCAGCATTTCACAAAATCAAAAGAATTTCGATTTCAAACTATTCAGAATATGCCTCCCATAAGGAACAGTATCTCCCAAAGTAAAGTTTTAGTAAAGTGCAGGTGGAATATTAGTAATTTTCACAATATATTTAAGCAAAGGAACCTTTTATTTTATTTTTGTAATTGCCTGCTTATATTAATAAAGACTTGGAAAACCAGAACTCCGCTGAATACAGACTGTTACCCTGTCCTGTGTTGCTGTTTTTCTCATAAAAATGATCCAGCTGTTTTTTTTTTTCCCTTTCAATTTCACTAGGCATTTTGGAAGAGATCAGTCTCAAGAAAACCAGCCTGGCAGTGTAAGCCATGCAGATAACCTAGATATGATGACTGATACTCTGAAAGCACCTTAGATAGGAAAAAAAGAATATGTTCTACATTTTTCTTGTTTTACAGCAGCGTAGTAATAATTAATAGTAGCCAAAGTGCACACTGGTAGCTACAAGTATCCTGGTACAGTACTCAGCAATTAAGGAAAAATATTTGTATGACCCCTATGTAGCACAGTATGCAGTTACTGTGCTTTCTTCTTGTTTTATGGATAATTTAAGCCACTGTCCATGTGCACAGCAGAAATAACAATGTTCCTCTCTAAAACAGTGACACCTTCCAAGCAATAAATAGGCCAGCAGTCGCAGCAGCCTGAGGCAGAACGGTGGTGCATTATTGGCAAGAAAAAGTATTAGGCAGATCCTCAATTTGTATAAATCGTTGTAGTTCCGTTGAAGTCAATGAATCTAAAACAAATTTACATCAGTTGAGTTTCTGGCTTATGGCTCCATGGACATCGGCAGTCGAGAGACTCATCCCAAAATTATAGATTATTTTTTATTACACTCGCACTTAGAAGCCCTTATCAGACTGGGCTCCCATTCTGCTGGGTGCTGTACAAACAATAGATTTTTAGCGTAACAAATCTTGGAAGACTATGGTTTAAAAAAGAAAAAGATTGTTTAACAGTCTTCATTTACAGAACCAAGTCAACAGTCTAAAGTATATGAATACTTGGTGATACCATCTAACCTTTTGTATAAGTTTGATTGCTTTACATAAACCTCATTTAATGCTTAGCCTTCCTTCTTAATTTTCCCCCATAATTATGTTAAAAACTTAGGTGGTGCCTGCTTTTCTTTAACTGACTGTTCTGTACGGCTCTGGCAGTTTGCTCCTTGAGTTTCTTCTTTAGACAAGTGCAAAGTGAAGAAGCTGAACTTTTTTTTAAAAAATCAATTTAAAGCGTGAAATCCTTCAGACACTGTTATTTCAGGTTAGGGATAACATTTTGATTTAGCTTCACTCTGTTGCCAATCAATGTAAGTTAAACCAAAAAAGCCTCATTTAAACCAAAATAAGTCTATGCAGGGCACTGCACCAGTTTAAAATAGGTTTAAATTCACACCTTAGGTTCTGACTGATGCAGCTTTCTCATGTAGACATGTCCTTCCACACCTTCTGGTAGGTTTCCTTGTTTTATGGTGTTCTATGACTCTCCAACTCTGAAATGTTTTTATCCTAACTCACAAACATATCCAAAATATAACTATCAATTGTGATGAACATTTTTTAAATGTATGAAATTTGTGATCCATCACATAATGACAGATAGACCTGGGTGTTAAAATGTGCAATATTTCCAATAAGTGTATTAATCCCAATTCCTAAAAATATGAAAATTAAAATTTGATGTTCCCAAATGTTCATATTTTTGAAGTGTGAGAAGTTACATTCTTGAAAAGAAGTGTTTTGTAAGGAGGGAATTTAACTGACTGTCACAAAAGGAAATGAAGTACAGCAAAATTCAATAAATTTGTGGAGGAAGAGTAGTGTTATAATATGGCATAATCTTCTAAATCCACTGTCAACAGTGTACACTGCGAAGCTATTTATCCAGTATTACATCCTATACCTGAATTCAAGTTCCTGGAAAAGTTATGCAAACCACTTATTTTTTACTAGTATACAATTTTTTGAAATACAGATGAAGTACATGTAGAAGTTCGAATTTGGAAAGGTTCTACAACAATGGAATTAGTAGCCAAAAAGGTTCCAATCCTGTTACTGGCTCCACGTGAGTAGACCCCTGCACCTTCCTGAGCCAACTGCACGACCAAAGTTTGATCGAAATTCACTAATAAAACAGAACTGCACAAGCTTTAAGAATATTAGACAAACCTGAGCGAAGACCATTGCAAATGTCCAAAAAAATCAGTCAACTCACAATATAGTGCAACATAAATCATAATCTGCATTACAAATACTGTTTGAGTGCAGATACATGTATGTGATTAAAACAAAACTCTAGCCATGAAGTCCTGCTGATAAATGGTCCCCTATACATACTCAAGCTTTCAGGTGTACATATATGTCTTATCATTTAAGAACAGTCACTGCAAAATTTGTGAAAAGTCACTAGCTTCCAAAATTACAAAGTCAGTAAGTTTGCCCAAAAAACAAAGTCAAAAATTTTAGAATGGGCTGCTTTATGTACTAGATCCAATCACTTTTTCAAATGAGGAAATTCGTTTTAATCCTTATTGAGAAGTCTACGGATTAGATTGGGTAGAATCAAGAATTCTACCCTATTCTCTCTTCCACCTTCTACTGTTTTATACCACAAACAATCTTTTATTACTGAAATTCCTGCTAAAATTTCTAAGCCAGCAAACCAAAATGAAAATCAAAACATGGAATTTTTCCTTTTTCATTGTAAAAGCAAAAGACTGATAAGCGGGGTTGTCTCTGACCTATGCTTAAAAAAAAGTCTCTCGGTAATTTCCAGATCTAGAGCATTTATTTAAGACAATTGCACTTATGCTTCATTTCTTTTCAAAAAATTTCCATCAATAAGATTCACTTCAATACTTTTCTTCTATTGACCTCCACTCATAAATATACTCTTACTCACCCATCCACTGTTTGAGTAAACATGTTTACGTGTATAAGATTTTAGGGCCAAACTTTCAACAAAAACATTAGCAGGCTAAGGACTTAGCATTTCTTAGATTCTATACTGGCACTGTCATGTATGTCATTAATACTGTCAGTTTCTAACTTAGCATTCATTTTGTGGTCCATATTCTGTAAGAGTGCTGGAAGATCAAGAACAGAAGAAATTATATAATGAGGTAACGGATAAGTGTTTACTGGCATTGTCATTGTTTTATTTATCCAGACAGTTGCTTTCAAACCTGCATTCAGGCCTCCTTGAATATCTGTATCTAGTGAGTCACCAACCATCACACAGTCCCAAGGCTGTACCCCGAGTAGATCACAACAATGATGAAATATAGATGGTGCTGGTTTCTCTTCTTTCTGTTCTCCTCCCACAACAATAGCATCAAAGTATGGTTGACAGGCACATGCTTCAATCTTCTCCCTCTGAGTGAGTTTGTCTCCATTAGTTAATAAAAGCAAGCGGACCATTTTTCGAAGTTCAGTAAGCATGCTTCTTGTCTCCTCTGTTAGGGTTAGATGCTGTAAGCGTGTAGTTTTCCAAAGGAAATAACATTCTGCCGCCAGATTCGATTAGCCTCACACACCCTTTGTTCTTGTATTGCTTCTTTCCCAATGTGAGATCCTTAAATCAGTAATGCACACTTTAGCTGGATCATGACACTCTTTGAGGAGTTTTTCTTGGACCTTATTACAAATCATGTGAGCTTCTCCTTCATCACACTGATGTTTTGATTGCAAAATATTTATTACCTTTAACAAATGTAAAGGGAAAGGAAGGTTACAATAAGGCATTAAACCTTAAGGGCCAGATTCTGCCACCCTGGCTTATATGACCTATTACTTTCTTCAGAGTAGTCCCACTGAACTAAATCGGGATATTCCTTGAGTAATGTATTGTTCAACATTAGTAAGGATGACAGAATGTGGCCCATAGTTTAAAGTGACTTAACACTGAATTATTAAAAAAACTAACCCATAAGCATAGCTCCACTGCATCAGCAGGAGCCCTCAGAAGGCACTGTGCTTTGGCTTCCCTCCAACACCAGAGGGTATGTGGGAGGGAACAAGAGAGAGTAAATTACTTCACCCCTGAGTGTAGCATACATTTAATATGACCACATAAGGCAGGGGTGGGCAAACTTTTTGGCCCAAGGGCCACATCTGGGTAAGGAAATTGTATGGTGGGCCATGAATGCTCATAAAATTGGGGGTTGGGGTGCTGGAGGGTGTGAGGGCTCCAGCTAGGGGTGCAGGCTCTGGGGTGGGGCCAGAAATGTGTTCAGGGTGTGGGAGGGGACTCCAGGCTGGGACAAGTGGCTGGGGTGCTCATGGGGGGATGAGGGCTCCGGCTGGAGGTACGGGCTCTAGTGTGCAGGAGGGTGGGACTGAGGGGTCTGGAAGGTGGGAAGGGACTCAGAGTTGGGGCATAGGAGGGGGTCAGGGGTGCAGGCTCTGCGCAGCGCTTACTTCAAACAACTCTCAGAAGCAGCAGCATGTGCCCCCTCTGCCTCCTATGTGGAGGTGCAGCCAAAGGTCCGCAGGTGCTGCCCTTGCAGCTCGCATTGGCCCTGTTTGCTTGCCAGTGGGAGCTGCGGGGGTGGGCAGCTCAGCATGCAGAGCCTCAGGCTACGTCTACACTACAGGATAAACTCGAATTAGCTTAAACCGATTTTATACAACAGATATTATAAAGTCGATTGTGCGTGTCCACACTAGGCACATTAATTCGGTGGTGTTCGTCCATGGTCCGAGGCTAGCGTTGATTTCTGGAGCGGTGCACTGTGAGTAGCTACTGTAAAATAATGAGGCCAATAACGTCGATTTGCATCCACACTAACTCGAAGCCGATATAGTAATATCGATTTTAGTGTTACTCCTCTCGTTTTGTAGGAGTACAGAAATCAATTTAGAGACCCCTTTAAATTGATATAAAGAGCAGTGGACGGGTGCAGCGTTAAATCGGTTTAACAGCGTAGTGTAGACCAGGCCTCAGCCTGCCCCTACCTATAAGAGCAGGAATGTGCTTCTGCTTCTGCTTCTGGCAGCTGGGTGGAGCAAGCCCCCGACCACGCTCCCCAGCAGGAGAAGGCTGGATTAAAACGTCTGAAGGGCTGTATGTAGCCCCTGGGCCGTAGTTTGCCCACCCCTGATGTAAGGGATACCTAGGTGGGAGGTTAATCCTTCATACTCCCACGGGGGCTAGCACAATCTAATGCTGAATCTGTGACAGCGTGATGTTGAGACTCATGGTCTAAACTGTTATAAATCTCTGAAGAAACCAGTTAATACTTCATCAATAAGTGATCACAACTTCAGAGCCTTGTAATTTCTGCTACACAAATAGTAACAAACAGCCTAATTGTGCAGCCTGTATTTAGGATGACTAAAGTAAGGCCTCAGATATCACAGGGATGGGCACTGCTGAAACCCCTAAGCGAGGAATGGTGTGTCAGTTGCCCCTCGCCAGAAATAGCCCCAAGCAGCACAGTGCTTCATACACGCACCTCCCCTCTTCCGTGCTGCTTTGGTAGATCCACAGCCACCTCCCATGTCAGCACTAGCCGCTGCGCTAAGCTACCCCTCGGCCCGCTCCCCACCGCTTTGTTCCTGGGCCACCTAGTGGAGACCCAGCCCCCACCCGTGTGCGCTGAGCCAGGCAGCCCACGCGGGGTACCAGCGAACTTGTTATTGCCCCTAATCCCCTGCACAGCCACGTAGCCGCCAGCCGCCCAAGGCGGGTAATGGCGGGTGTCCCTCGGCCCCATGCTGGCTGTGTCCTCCCTGTGCAGGGCACGGCAAGCGCCAGCGCCGCACAGCGACCCGGGGACGAAGGGGTTAATAATGTTACCGGGGGGGGGCACGTGATGGGGTCCCCAGGGCAGCATTTCTGGGAGCTGCCGCGCCCGGGGGAGGGGGGCAGCCTGGGCCGGTACCTCCTCTATAGCCCGCCGGCCCGCCGCGGCCGTGTCGACGAGCGTGTTGTCCAGATCGAAGAACACGGCCTTGACCCCCTGCAGCCCCATCGCAGCCTCGCTCCTGCGCCGCTGTGGCGCTCGCCCGGGCCGCGCCCTTATCTAAATCTCGCGAGAGCTGCGGGCCTCTCGGGGTATCCCAGCAGGGCGGCCGGGAGAACGGGAGCGGAGCGATCAAAAGACCGCGAGAACTCGGACTCTCGGGTGGCGTGTACTCAGTCGGCTTATGTGGTTGCGCGCGCAGTGGGCCCTAGTGGGTGCCAGTTCCGGGCGGTGGCGGGTTTCCGGCCAACAACCTTCTCTCCATAGTCACGCGCTGGCGCCGCCCCTGGTAACGGGTGGAGCGGTGATAAGGGGCCAGTCTAGCTAAGATGCTAAAGAGCATCGTCATGGCAGCCTCCGCCCCCTGCCCTGGGAACAACCGTGGGAGCCCCTCCACCGCCACACATCCGTGACGTAGGCCACAGCTGTCGCAGCGCCCCCTCTCCCCCCGGCCCTGGGCACAGCCATGGGAGCCCCCGTCTCTCCTGCTCTGGGCATAGCGGTGACACACACACCCCCCCACGCCCTGGGCACAACCAGGCATCTGACAGCCCTGCTCCAATTGTGGCCATTGAGCCCAGTAATGCCAACCCCCCCATATGCCACATTTCCTCTGCCCTCTCACTGAGCACAGCCATGATCACCTCGCTCCATACTCAGTCCAGAGCACAGCAGTGCCACCATGTGACAGCATGGCAGATCTTGGGGTCATGAAATGGGCACCTCATTTTTGCTGGGTTCCACAGTTTCCCAGTCATGTGAGGAGATGCCCAGTGAGATGGAGAAGCTTGGAGTCAGGAATCTTTCATGTTCTCAAGGGGAAAATCACAAAAGAGCTGAATTCAACTAGCGGAGCCTCTTCTAGGGCTTCTAGATTGGTACATAAGGGGCTACTTTTGTGGGGGAGGAAGGGTCTGTTTGTATCTTTGTTTTACTTTTTTGGAGGTCCAGAGATCCAGGAATTTCTGGAACAATGGGAATCAGACAAGGAGTGGCTACTAGGTAAGTTATTGCATACCAGTGAGGCTCAGAGCATAACTGAGAGGACAATTCTGCACCTTAATGATGCATTTCCCATAATTTGCACTACAAAAGGAGGAACTGATAGTGGGGCTGCCGGTGGGTTCTTAGCACCCACCATTTTTTCTCTGTGGGTGCTCCAGATCCAGAGCACCCATGAAATCGGCATCTATGGCTCAGGCTGCAGTGTTCCTGTTTCTACTCTTCTGTCTAGACTGGGGTTTGTGCTGGAGCCCAAGTTCTGGGCCCTCCCATCTTGCTGGGTCCTATAGCCCTGGTTCCAGCCCACCGAGTCCAGGGACATATAAGGAGTCAGCTTGAGAGTGCTGATTGATTTGGTCCACTCAGACTTGCTCTGTTAGAGAAAGAGAGAGTTAGTGTGTGTTCATCTGATTCTGGGGCTGGAGGAACCCAGCCCTGGGGAACCTCGGTCCTACAGGATAACTCCATTGGGAGGGGACTTGCTGAAGGGAGAAATAGGGCTCCATATGAAAACACATGTGACACAAGCAGTACATTGATAGTATTACAAACCCCCCTACAGAAGAGTAACCTGAATAAATGAGCGTACCCTAAAATAACGGGCAAATCTGGTAACACATCCTTACTAATGGCACACCATGTGCAGAGCAAGGAGAAAAGAGGGAGGGAGAAGAGAATCTTCAGGTAAAAGAGAGTGAAAGGGGAGAGTAGGTGGTGGGTGTCTTAAACATACAGCTAAGGGTAGCATAAAATCCCTCCTTTACCTGTAAAGAGTTAAGAAGCTCAAATAACCTGGCTGGCACCTGACCAAAAGGATCAATAAGGGGAGAAGATACTTTCAAATCTGTGGGGGAAGGTTTTTGTTTTTGCTCTTTTTGTGTGTTCTCTGCGGGACAGTGAGGAACCAGGGCCGGGAAAATACATCTCCTAAAGCCATACCTGAACTAAGCATCTAAGATTACAAATTGTAAGTAATAGGAAGGACATGTGTTAGATTATCTTTTGTTTTAGCTTGTGAATTTTCCCTAGCCTAAGAGGGAGGTTTATTCCTGTTTTTTTTTTGTAACTTGAAAGTTTTGCCTAGAGGAGAGTCCTCTGTGTTTTGAATCTGATTAGCCGGTAAAATTACCTTCGTCCTGATTTTACAGAGGTGCCTCTTTTACTCTTTCTTTATAATACAGTTCTGCTTTTAAGAACCTGGTTGGTTTTTAGTGTCCTAAAAACCCAAGGGGCTGGTCTGTGCTCACCGTGTTTGCTCTCAAGCCTCCCTAGGAAAGGGGGTAAAGGGGATATTTTGGGGAAGCAGGAACTCCAAGTGGTCCTTTTCCTAAATCTTCGTCTAACTCACTCGGTGGTGGCAGCAATACCATTCCAAGAATAAGGAAGAATTTGTGCCTTGGAGAAGTTTTTAACCGAAGCTGGTAGAAATAAGCTGAGGGGGTCTTTCATGCAGGTCCTCACATCTGTACCCTAGAGTTCAGAGTGGGGAGGGGACCTTGACATGGTGGCAGAGCGGTGGGATCATTCTGAACCAGAAGCACAAACTTCAGGATATTAAAAAGACTTTTCCTCCCTTTCTTTTGGCTGCTTGGAAAGCAGGGAGGTTTTTTTTTTAAAAGGACCCTTTTTTTTTCTTTTTTTTTAAGCTGAGAGCAGCTGGAGGTTTTTTTTTTTTTCTTTTCCGGAAGGCAGAGGACTTAAGTTACAGCAAGGGAATTCACAAGCTGTATTTTTTTTTTCTTTCTAGCTCTCTGGTTAGGCTAGGCTAAGCGCAGGAAGGCTAGGCTGATAAAAAGTGATGTCCAGAAAAAACTAGAATTAGCCAGATTTGAAACTGAAGAGATACAGAAAGTTTGTGAAAGACAGATGGCCTTAAAGTGTTTGGATTTAGAAGTGGAGGTAGAGACAAAATGCTTGGAGACAGAAATGGACGCAAAACGCTTGGAGGCAGAGGCAAAATGCTTCGATACAGAGTTAGTGCTAAAGTGCTTAGATCTGGAAAGGGCTAAGATGAGTCTACCGAATAACCCTAACAATCCTTGCTTGTTCTATTTTAATAGATGTGGTCTCTGGGCATTGATAGCTAGTTTCAGATCTTTGTTCGGAGAGCCATGTAGCTAATTTATCAGTCATTCTGAAAAGCTGATTGCTGCTGCAGAGCGCTGAGAAGAAGAGGAATGTGAGATGAAAACTTTGTCTATGTTAAAATTGTAAATAGACCACTAATTTATAAGACTGTAGTTACCTAAAAATAAAGAGCAGGGGTTCTTAACCTTTTTCTTGCTGAGGCCCCGCTCAGTATGCTATAAAAACCCCAGAGGCCAGTGTGGGTGGCGGGACTCAGGGCTCTGGGATGGCAGGGGGACCATTCAGCATAGGCATAGTTTTACTTCTATTTGAGGGGCTTCAAGGCTGGGATTCGGGGCACCGGGTTTCAGCCTCACGGCTCCACGCCCCCCTTGAAAGGGCTCACGTACCCCCTTTTGAGAACCACTGATCTAGAGTATGTTGCAGCTTAAAAAACCCTGAGCTGCAGAAAGTCTGGAAATCCTCAGTCAAGTTTCCAACTCTAAATTCATCTTTGCCGTTGTTATCTTTACTTATTCTCTACTTACTAATGGGCAACCCCCCACTACTTGCTATAAAAAGGATAGACAAACTACCCAAGGTACTTCTCTTGCATTCCCAGTGCACTTCATTCTTTGCACCTGAGACGACAAAAGGAAACAGCTTTTGGACTCAGAGAAAGGAGTCTTGACCTGACAGTTTGGTCAGTAATTTGCTGAAGCATGTGGTGAGAATGTTTGCTTTCCAACTAAAATAGTGTCTTAAGTAGATATTAGTACATGTTTTAATTTTTATTTTTCTTGTAACCATTTCTGACTTTTATGCCTCATTACTTTAACTCACTTAAAATCTCTCTCTTTGTATTAATAAACTTGTTTTACTGTTGAATCTTATGCAGTGTGTTTAAGTTGAAGTGTCTGGGTAGCTATTTAAGGTAATATGTTGGCATGTTATTTCATTAAAGGTATATTGGACTTAATATATTTGTACTGTCCAGGAAAGGGCTGGGCAGTACAGGACTTGCATTTCTGGGGAAGATGCAGACTGGTGGTGTGTTTGGGGTCTCCCTGCAATATAACCAAAACCAGTGCTTAATTTGTAATGAAGAGGTGCGAGGCTCAAGCTAGAGGTGGCAGGATGCCAGAACTCAAGCATCATGCAAGCAGCCGTGCAGCGCTCCATGGACATTGGCAGCTGAATGATGTGTGAGTGGAGGTGGAGGATTGAGCTGCTGCTTGAATCTCTTGTGTACACGAAATAAGTGATGCGGTAAGTCCAGAGGTGCTGGGGCTATGAACTGCCAAGCTCAGAAGTGCTGAGTCTCAGCCCCAGCACAAATTAAGCACTAACCAATACTGGTCAGAGCGCGGTGTAGCTAACAGGCTGCAGTTACATGCAGACACTCAAGGTGTGGTTTGCATGCTAGGAGACTGTTTCTGGCACAGTTAGGAGCTGCTAGAGCAATGCATCGTGAGCCACCCAAGGTTTCAGGGCATGGATGACACAACCCCACTAGTCTGGATTGTGCCATGAGGGTTTGACTACACTTGCAGGTGTGCAATGCTGGGAGTTAAAGCTGTCTTCGTACAGCTGTATAGGGAAAGCACTGCAGTGTGGCCACACTGACAGCTACCAGCACTGCAGTGTGGCCACATTTGCAGCATCTGCAGCGGTGTTGGGAGTGGTGCATTATGGGCAGCTATCCCACAGAGCACCTCTTCCCATTCTGGCGCGGTGGGTTGTGGGAAGGGGCCTGAGGGTGCAGGTCATTCTGCTTCCTGTCCCATCACCCCGTGATGCATCCCAGCAATCCCTGTATTTCCGTCCACGTTTGGCGCCATCTTGATTCTCTCAATGGTTTCTGTGCAGCGTGATTTCTGTGGGAAATGGAGCCGGAACTGCTGAGGAATATGCTGATGAGTTTCGCCAGCACATCACTTTTGCAGTTGAGCTATTCCTTAGGATCCAAAGTGATGAGGAGTCCGACGATGATAGCGAGTCGCGTGACGCGTACGACACGAACTTGCTTGTGGCATTAACGGAAATGCTCAGCACTGTGGAACACCGCTTTTGGGCTCGGGAAACAAGCACTGAGTGGTGGGATCAAATTGTCATGGACATCTGGGATGATGAGTAGTGGCTGCAGAACTTTTGGATGAGAAAAGCCACTTTCATGGGACTGTGTACTGAGCTTGCCCCCACCCTGCGGCAAAAGGACATGAGATTGAGAGCTGCCCTGCTGGTGGAGAAGCGGGTGGCTATTGCAATCTGGAAGCTGGCAACTCCAGACAGCTACCGATCGATCACAGACCAGTTTGGAGTGGGAAAGTCGACCGTTGGAATTGTGTTGATGCAAGTTTGCAGGGCCATTAATTGCATCCTGCTAAGAAGAACCGTGACTCTGGAGAACGTGCAGGACATTGTGGATGGTTTTGCACAAATGGGTTTCCCTAACTGTGGAGGGGCAATAGATGGGACGCATATTCCTATTCTGGCACCACCCTACCTAGCATCCGAGAACGTTAATCGGAAGGGATATTTCTCCATGGTTCTCCAAGTGCTTGTGGATCACCGTGGGCATTTCACTGACATTAACACAGGCTGGCCCGGAAAGGTGCATGATGCACGCATCTTTCAGAACACTGGCCTGTTCAGGAAGCTGCAGGCCAGGACTTTTTTCCCAGACCGGAAGATCACAGTAGGGGACGTCGAAATGCCCATTGTGATCCTTGGAGACGCCGCTTACCCATTAATGCAGTGGCTCATGAAACCGTACACAGGGAACCTTGACAGGAGCAAGGACCAGTTCAACTACAGGCTGAGCCGGTGCCGAATGACTGTGGAGTGTGCTTTTGGCCGTTTAAAGGGGCACTGGCGATCTCTGTATGGGAAGCTAGACTTGGGGGAAAGCAGCATGCGCACGGTTATATCCGCGTGCTGTACCCTCCATAATATTTGTGAAGGGAAGGGTGAAAGATTCAGTCAGGCATGGACCTTTGAGGTTCAACGCCTGGAGGCTGAATTTGCACAGCCAGAGTGCAGGGCTACTAGAGAGGCCCAGCACAGGGATGCAAGGATTAGGGATGCCTTGAGGGAGGAATTTGAGGCTGAAAACCAACAGTAATGTTTGATGCCTTGCATGGGAGTGAAGTGCAGTGGTTACAATGTTAGTAAGAATTTGTGTTTCCTAAGCTGATTTGCAGTACCTGTTTCTTTCCTGGGCTAAGATATCTTTTGACTTTCTGCAATAATAGAGACTGTTTTCAAAGCCAAGAATTCATTTATTGAAAAGAAAATTACTTTATTGACAGACACACAATTTTTTGGGAACCTAAAAGGGCAGGGGGGTGGGGTGGGGAACAGTACCGTCACAGGTTTGTATATGTCCTGTGCAATGACTGCTGCACTTCAGGATGGCTATACTGCATAGTGATGGGGGTTGAGTGCAGAGGGTAATGGTCGTAGTTCTCAGGGCTGGTTGGTGAACGTACAGGTGTTGGAGGCAGCTGGTGGTGGTAAGAACCTGGGTGCTGGGGAAGGGGATTTTGAGCTGACATTGGGGCACAAGGGAAAGAGCTTTGGGACAGGGGAGTAGTGGGGGCGATAGTGCTCTGCCTGCATGGCTACGAGGGCCTGGATAGAGTCCACTTGCCGTGCCAGGATGCTTATCAGCTGCTTTGTGCTTTTCTTCCTGGCCTGCTGCGTTTTTCTGGCGGATCCTGCTTTCCCTTTCCCTCCAGTCCTGCACTTTTTGATTCTCTGTGATAGAGTGCTCCGTAACTGCTTGCAGCAGGTCGTCTTTGCATTTTCGCGGCTTCTTCCAGAGGTTTTATAGTCTTTGATCTCAAGGTTGCTTCTGGAAAGGCAAAAATTACAACACTTAACAGAGGCCGCATTGTTTATACCAGACAGTTATTCCCACACAGTTAAGGAGTAACATTCTTCACAATAGCATAATTTTCCCATCCCAAAGAGAGCACACATAACCCACGGGAGCCCCAAAATGTGAGTAAGGGGGACTGATTGCTTCAGGACTGTACTGTCCTCGGGGTTTCTGTGCATTGGGGAAAGCAAACAGCTGCAGGGGGCACCTACACTGAACACTATCCCAACATTTTCCACAGGAGTTGATCCTGGAAGATATCTTGCTGCTGTGGGTCACCTGGGAAGTGCGGGAGGGTCTTCTACAGCAATGCGGATTCCACCCTGGCCCCTATGCAGCTTGCCTGTGTCTTGCAATGGTCCCTCCACCCCTCGCGGCACAGTGGTGCGGACGTGTTAGCCTGACTGGGACAAGGATCACAGTGGCTCTCTCAATAAACTTGCGCAAGCGCATTGCCCACGCTCTGACTGAAACTTTTGAAGAGATTACCGAGGCCGATTACCACGACATGATAGATCACATCAATGCGCTATTCCACATCTAGGCATGCATGCATGCAGCCCTAACCCTTCCTCCTCTTCCGAAAAATTTCCATCCTGAAAATAAAAGCCGCTTACCGGGAACCCACTCCTCTGTTTGTCCTCCACCAAGTACCGGCTGCTGCGACTGGCTACCTTCCTCCTGGCTTGAGAAAAGCTCCTAGCTGCATGCCTCCAGGGATTCCGGGGTGTCTCCCCCCCGCCCCAATACCCTCACTCTCGGTTTCCTCTTCCCCCTCCTCCTCCCCCTGCTCTGAAGTGTCCATCGTGGTCCTTGGATTGGTGGTGGGGTCACACCCAAGTATTGCGTCCAGCTCTTTGTAAAAAGGGGAGGTCGGGGGAGCAGCCCCAGAGCGACGGTTTCCCTTGTGGGCTTTGCAATAGGCACTCCGCAGCTCCTTCAGTTTAACCCTGCACTGCAGGGCATCCCTGTCATGGCCCCTTTCCAGGATGGCCCTTGATATTTGCCCATAGGTATCGTAATTCCTACAGCTGGAGCACAGCTGGGACTGCGCAGCTTCCTCCCCGCAAACACTGATGAGGTCCAGCAACTTGCCATTGCTCCATGCTGGGGCTCATTTGGCGCGTGGAGGCATGGTCACCTGGAAACATTCACTGATTGCACTCCACACCTGGCTGAGCAAACAGGAAGGGAATTTTTAAAATTCCCAGGGCATTTAAAGGGTGGGTCACCTGAGGCCAGGGCAGTAGAGTTCGAACTGATGAGCAGAGTGGCCGAACAGGCATTCTGGGATACCTCCGAATACCTCTGGAGGCCAATTACAGTGCTTTTGGTGGCCACAGTGGCACTGCATCACCGGTGCTGCAGTTGTTATTCCCCAGACTGAGGTGGAGTACAGCCAGCGCAGTAGCCAGAGAGATACAGCACTGTATGTGCCTTGCAAGTGTGGATGGTGAGTGAGTTGCAGCACTGTAAAGCCACCACCAGCGCTGCAACTCTCCAGTGTAGCCAAGGCCATAATAAAGTTGATTTCTGACCTATACCTGAAGTGTGGAGTCTCTGAAGAATACTGATGAATGGGCTTGACTGGATTCCTTTGTTGAGTCCCTTGTGGACAGTAACAGATTTTTATGTGGAGGGTTAATATTAGATATTGGGCTATCCAGCCTTTACAGTGAGGGCTGTTTTGTCGGTTTTACCTAAAACCCTAACTTGGCTATCAGTATTAGGCTTATAGGAAAAAGTTAGGCACAATCTTTACTATGAAGAGATCCCAGTCTCTCTGTTGTAAAATCACTGTAATCCTGTAAGCATGACTGGAAGCAGTTAAGCCATATCTCTTCAGTCCTCTTATTATGGTGATTCATCCAGTTCTGCAACTTCTAGTTCTCACGCAAACAGCAGCATGATTCTACATTGGCAACTCCCAGGTTGTTTGAGATCAGTTTACCTTAGGTGGAAACTTAACAGCAGGGTGTTAGGTAGGTGAAAGAGTGTTATCATTCCCCATAGAGGCTGAGGGGCTGAACAAGCACAATTTGTTTCTCCCCCTTTGCCCACTAGCAGTTTCTCTTCACTTCTCCCATTACAATTCATGCCAAAGAGAAGTGGAAGTTAAATGTAATCGTCAACACTGGCTGAAATCAGTTACAGTTCATGACCAAGAGTTCACACCAGGAACTTGTAATGCAAGACTTCTCTTAGTTGTGATTTCCCTCATTGGGCAATAGAAACTGGGTGAGGCAACAGATAAGCCAGTGAGTTCATATGTCAGAGTTCCTCATCAGCCTCCTCCTCCCTCCTACCCCACAAAGAGAACAAGAGATATAGTTAAAGGGCAGAGTCTGGCAAAAGGCAAAGCAAACTCCAGCCATGGCTGTGGACAGCCCTGTTACGGAACTAGACAAAATTCTTGATGCCACTAAAAGGAAAAAACCTGAGGAGCTACTGGTCACGTACAAGGGGGTGCTATACCCTAGTGCGCTGTGTCGTGCTGAGACCTTCCAAGCATTGGACATCATGGAAGTTAGAAAAGATGATGTGTTCCTAGTTGCTTATCCTAAATGTGGTAAGTCTGGATTTTTTTGGTGCAAAATTAAAAGAAAAAGTACTTAGATGTCAAATACATGTGATTATTTTCTAAGAATGCAGAAAAGCACTGAAATTCAAATGCTACATGCAGTAAATCCTTATTTGTCACAGGGAAGCACTGTGCTAGTGAGCTGTGTGTTCTCCTCTTCTATAATTTCAGATATGTGTTTAATCTAGCCGTGACAGACATGCTTCTGGCTGTAGTAAATTAAATACAAATAACCGTGCAAGATTATGGAGATCTTAAATACACAACTGTCAGGGTATTCTAAGCTCTTTGATTCCTATAGCTGCTGTAATTCATCTTTTTTGTGCATATGTACTGCATTATGGTGAAGGTGAAGATGAAGAGATGAGGTCAGTCCACAGAATTCAGAGCCAGATCAGAATCTGAACTGCCCCAAAATTTTGTTAATAACACACTAATGGCATGCTTGGGAGCTGTACACAGGTATACGGAGGCATGGTCCCCACCACTAGTTTAGAACAGACACAGACAAGACAGTTCACACACAGGTCACAAAGGATGGGATTTTCAGAAGCAATCCGCGCTAGCCTAATTCTGCTCCCTTTGTAGTCAGTGGGTGTAAAGATAGGCCAATGCTAAGCACTTTTGAAAATCCCACTGTAAGAGATGGTATGAACTTAAGATGGGAATAGGATCCTACAAGGAAAGACATTATAGGAGATATGTTTTGAAGAGGGCTCTGAAGGAAGAAAGGAGTTTACTTGATGCAGGAGAAGAGAAAGATTCTTCTGAGCAAACCCAAAAGGAATCTGATTGACTAATAGGTGATCTCCATTCAAGTTATATAGGAAATTTAACCAGAGATCTATAAAAAAATAAATTATACTGTTGGCCTTGCAGTGTGTAGGCAGGAATGAGAAAGCACTTAGATTATAACGCCATTTACTAAATAAAACTATTCTTGGAGCTGAAAGTTTTTTTTCTGGCAGAACCATAGGCTGAGCAATTGCAGAGACAGTTCATGGGTAATCCAGGTAAAATAAATTGAGAGATTTTCAATTTATTTATAGGGTTCTTATTCAGCCAAAATAACACAAATCAGGAATATCCATGGTCATATTCCCTTAATATAGTTTAACAGTAAACTGTAAGGAAACAGGAAAGGCCTTTCTGATACCTCCAGAGCGCACTGTCCTGGTGTTTGTTAGCAAAACCCAGTCTCCCTTTCTTGTGAAAATAAATCAGCCCTCTGCTTTTTTATGAGTGTGAGCTTAATTAGGCTCCTTATTGCCTTGGCTGTGGGGGAGACTCCCACCTGGGATACCAAAACCAAAGATGGGATTTAACCCTCATGTTCCAACTCGTGGTCCTGCTTGGCAGAATCTCCCCCCTCATGCACCATTAGGTTAAGGGTGCAATAGCACCACTTTTGGGGGATACATGCCATTCAATACCCTTATCAAAGTTGTTCTCAGCCCAAGGCTGATGATTTTTTTCAAAATACTTGGTAACAGGTTGGTGTCTGTTTGGCTCAGATCCACAAAGGAATGTAGATGCGCAAACTCCAGACTTAGGCACCAAAATTCTAGTTTTAGGCATCACTCCAATTTACAAATCCTCAGTGACAACTGAATGTACTCATCACCTACATTTTTGCTGTAAAAGTCTCCTAGACACCTATGTTTCTTCCTCTGGGCAAATACACTGATGCCTACCTCACACCTAAGCCCCACCACAGCCTTCAAGCCAGAGGCAGATAGGCACTGCCCCAGCTATCTCATCTGTAGGGCCTGATCCAGTAGGTGTACTCAGAGGGAGACTAACTCTGCACAAAATGACTTTGGGGAGGAGGAGGGGGACATATTATGTTTTCCTAAAATATATGTTCTAGGAATTATCTGGGGGATGTTTATGTCCTGTGTTATACAGGAGATCAGACTAGATAATCACAATGGTCCCTTCTGGACTCTTGGAATCTATGAATCTTTAGCCTAGTGTTTAGGATACTCACCTGGGATATGAGAGATTCCCAGATGAATTTCCTGCTCTTCCTGATGAGCTGAAGGGACTTGAGCTGGGATCTCCCACCACTCATGATAGTACCCTTGAGAGGATCACATGATCTTTGGACAAAGCCCTTCCTCTCCCAGTAATACTCTTTTTTGCCACAGATAGCTACTCCTGAGCACAGCTTGTGCTGTACTCTTCCCTGTCAAACCAAAAGGAAGCATATGTGAAGTAGTTGAGCTGACTGGGTCAATAGAGAAAACAGGTGGCAGTTTGAGGATGTTACAGGGAAACCTCTTAATCAGTTATCTTCACTTCTCTGTTCTTCAGTCTTGCAACAAAAATGCCCTCCTCCTTCCCCATGAAGGAGAATTCTGTGTAGCAACAGAGTCTGAGCTGCAATTGGTGCTTCTACACTGCAGTAAAAGACCCACTGCACCAAGTCTCAGAGCCCAAGTAAATTGATTCAGGCTTGCAGGACTTTGGACATGGAGCTAAAAACAGCAGTATACTTAGGTGCTGACTTCCCCTCTTTCCGAGGATGCTTGACCTCCCCACTTCCGTCTGTCTCCGGTCCCACCCAAACTCCGCCTCTTACCCGAACACATTCCAACCCGTTCCCCAAATCCCTGCCCTGGCCCTACCTCCTCCCCTCCTCCTTCCCTGAACATGCCACGTTCCTGGCAGAATGTGCAGAACAGCGCCACAGCTGTTTGGCGGTGGCTGGGTGGGAAACAGGGAGGTGGGCAAAGGAGTGGGGACATGGCGTGCTTAGGGGAGGAGGAGGTGGGGTGGGAGGTGAGAGGGAAGCTTAGCTTAGCTGCTGGTGGGTGCAGAGCACCCACCAACTTTTCCCCCTGGGTGCTCCAGACTTGGAGCACCCGTGAAGTCGGCACCTATGGCAGTATAGATATTTGTGCTTGGGCTCGACCCAGGCTCTGAGACCTTCCCTCATTGTGGGGTTTCAGAGCTCAGGCTCCCCTGAACCCAGACATTTTAGCTCCACAAGCCTTATTCAGTTGATCTAGGCCTTGAGATTCAGTTGACCCAGGCTATGGGTGCCATATCCTTACACTTTGTTCACAAGCTGTATGTCGCAGAAGCAGCAGCCTTGAAGTGCTTACAAGGGTTGCCATTATATGCACATAGGCAATGTAAATAAAGTACAATTGTTCAGGGGATATGAACTTAACTTATAATTGCCGAAGTACAGGATTTCGTTCTCACCTCCAATGTTGCATTAAGAGACACACAATGTAAAAATCATACTTCTGTCTGAAAATTATGTACCTACAACTGTTACATGTTATATGGAACACCTGCAAATTATATGCAGGACTAGTATAATGACTCTTTAGAAAGTTATGCTAGATATTTAACAGGCTACAGTTCTGAAATTCCTACTTGTTTCCTTCTAACAGTTATTTTGTGTTTCAGGAACAACTTGGGTTAAACACATTTTAAATGACTTAACATCTGCAGTTTTAAAGAATAAGGAGGAGGTACCACCAACAGAGCATTCGCCACTGCTTGAATTTGGAGTTCCAGAAAAATTTCAGGTCAGCATGGACTTATTCATAAAGCTTATTTTTAGCATATAGTATTTTTTTAAATGTCTATTTTACAATATCTCCTATAAGTACAAAACACATTACAAATAGGATATATACTTACACATCAAGTAATTTGAAGTTAATTCTCTCAATTACTTTTTGTACGTGGGAATATATTATAAAATATAGAAACACAGGAAACAAAATGTGTTTTGAAATGAAATTGACTTTTGTGTACTAAAAGAACAGAAGTTAATTTTAACTCTAATCTGGACCTCATACTGCTATATTAGAATTTCAAATGCTTAGTGTAGATTTTGAGTGCAATATTTAAAAAATGTTTTGAAAAGAAAAGTTTAATGAAATCATTAGTTGATTATCCCTGATTTCTGTCTATCCTAGTTTAAGGTGTGACTTTTCCAAGGTGAAGTTAAGCATATGCCTAAATCTTTGCGGGATCAAGAGAATGTGTGACTCTAACAGTGCATATGGCTCTGTGTGTGTGTGTAATGTTATCACTGCAAACCAAGAGTAGTAACACCTGATGGACTGTTATTTTTCGTTAGGTGGTTTTATAAGTAATGCACAAGATTGGGAGTCAGAGTTAGAAGATCTCTAATCACAGCTCTGTGTCTGGCTTCAGGCGAGACATTTAATCTCTCCTTTTCAGTTTCCTCATTTGTAAAACAGAGATATTATTTGTTTTTGTCACAGAGATGCTGTGAGACTTAATTCATTTGCGTTTGAAAATATTTAAGAACCTCAGTTAAGACATCATATGGGCTGATAGCAATGGAGCAAACCTGAGTAAAATCTGAGACAGTGTTGCAGGACTAAGGGTATGTCTACATTGGCAGAGGTACAGTGCCAGCAGTTACAGTGCCGCTTAGAGATGGCTGAAGGGGAACCGCTGTTGTGTGTTCACACTGTCAGCTGCCTGCGTAATAGCATGTTCACACTTGCGGCACTTGCAGCGGTATTTGGGGTGCTGCAGTCTGGGCAGCTATCCCACAGAGCATCTCTTCCTCTTCTACCACTAAGAGTTGTGGGAAGGTGGAGTGGGACACGGGGAATCTTGGGTCCTGTCCCAATGCATTGCTTTGCATCCCAGCAATCTCTGTGCTTCCATCTGCATTTGGGACCATCTTTCAAATGTTTGTGTACTGCATGCTCTGCCTCTTCGGTCTGCAAGAATGGATCCCACACTGTTGACCAATATGCTGCTTGCTCTAACTAACATGTCATGAGTGGCAGTGGAGTTATTCCTTAAACTACAATGGCAAGAGGAGTGTGACTGAGACCACTGCATGCATCACCAAGCAAACAGGAAGGGGACTTTCAGAATTCCCAAGGAATTTAAGGCGTGCGGATGATGATGATTAGTCACTTGCGGCCAGGGCAGTAGAGTTCAAACTGATGACCAGAGAAGTGAGAATAGGCATTGTAGGACACCTCCTGGAGGTCAGTTGCAGCGCTGGAATCGACCAGGATGTCTACACTGGCACCACAGCACTGTACCCCCGGTGCAGAAAGCTGTATGTCTCTCATTGGGCTGGGTTTTTTTTACAGCACTGCAACTGCGCAGTTTCTGCGCACCAAGTGGCTTGGCAGTGTGTACACCTCAGGAGTTACAACGCAGAAAGCTGCTTTACTGCGCAGAAACTTGCCTGTGTAGACAAGGTCTAAGGGAAAGTCCCTAAACAGGAGGAGCTGGTGCACAGCAGGAAAGCAGTGGCTACTACAAGATACAAGGGAGTAGCCAATATAGCCTGTTGTTCTCCAGTTTACTACATGAGAAAATTCACTTCTCATGCTTATCTCTTCCATGATGTACTCTGGAACTCTTATCTACAGTGCAGAGGGTATGGAGTCCCTCTGTGTTTGTACGTGTGTTTTCTGCAGTGGCAGCCACTGGTGCATGCTCTTTTTCTTTTGCTTTGGGCCTAAATATTGCCACATAAAATGGCACAAAAGCTAGGCCTTTATTTTAATAATAGTGAACTAACAGCAAGAACAATGCAAATAGCTTTCTTTCTTTAGCTCTCTGGCCTCCCTATGCTACTTGCTTTGGGATGATTTTGAAATCTGAAAAAATGATAGAGTTTTGCAGAAATTAGGCCTTAATAACAGTACCATCTAGATGACATCATGAAGGACGAGAACAACCAAAAAGAACGACTGCAATTTAACAATTACCAATAAAATCTCTTTCCATACAAAATAGATGTTTAGAGCAAATGTATACATATTGTAAATTGTCAACATATTTGAGGTAGAAATGTTGTGGTTCCCTTTTTTTACATGTACTTTTTGTTTTGATGTAGAAAATAAAAAGTTTTCCTTCACCACGTGTTTTTGTCACACATCTCCACTATGATAATATTCCCAAGGCTGTTTTTGGAACTAAAGCAAAGGTAAGTGAGCATTTCAATAATGTTTGATATTACCCACTTTCTAAGCAACTCCCAGTTTTCCCTTTGCAGAAGTTCTCTATAGGATTGCCTGGAAAACAGGAACTCCGTTTCACAAAAAAATTCAAGGTTTCAGCATTTGGTTTTGTTCAGCATTGGGATGTAACCAAGAACATTTGAATCTTTTTGTGAAAAACCAGAGAGAGAGAGAGCAAGGACTTGAACCTGGGTCTCTTATGTTCTAGGTTAATGCTCTAACTCAGGGGTCCCCAACGCGGTGCCCACGGGGGCATCTAAATGTGCCTGCATCCTAGCCGGCAGTGGAACATCTGCCGAAATGCCACCGAATTTCAGCGGCGATGCCTTTCGATGATGCTGCTTGCCGCTGACAAGCAGTGTCATCGAGAGGCATTGCCGTTGAAATGCCACAGAGATTCAGCGGCATTTTGGCGGATGCTCCACTGCCACTACGGTCCTTCGTCTGGTGTCCTCAAGACAAAACGGTTGGGGACCACTACTCTAACTGTTGAGATTTTGGCTATTCTGGGATATGTGTGTGTGTGTATGCCTCTTTTTCCCTCCCTCTTTCTCTGCCAGTCAGCATTTTCTGGTGAAAAAACCTTTAACTGAAAATTTCCCAACCAGCTCTAGTTCTCTGCTTTGCTTTTTCAGATCCCACAATCTGATATCTTTCATTATAAAAGTGGAATTCAGTTTTTACCGATTGTTGTTTGTAATTCACACAAAGACATCGAATCTTAGATCCCAGCCCTGCAAGGTGATCTGTATGGGATAGCCCTTATTGTTCCCTGGAGGCTCCCCACCCCAAAAGCATGGGGGCTCCAAGCAGGTGTAAGGTCTTCCCATGCAAATCAGTTTGCAGGATTGGGGCCTCACTTTCCAAATTTCAGTTCCTGTAAGAGCTGATATATTTTTAATGCAGGACCCTTGTGATCAAAGGTTACCTTAAAATACAGAAGACTCATTTGCCTTTGCTATTTTAAAAGGTACTAGTGGTATTTCGAAATCCAAAAGATGCAGCTGTATCCTATTACCACTTCTACGAGAAAAATCCTGTGCTTCCAAATGTCAGCTCCTGGGATGAGTTCTTTCAGAAGTTCATGAGTGGAGAAGGTACAGTTATTAGATCTTTGTAATGTTTCTCAGTGGCATTTATAAACAGTCTAGTACTATGTTCTCAATTCTTCTTTGGTCTGCGGTCCAGAAAGGAAATCTGGGATCATCAGATTAAAATTAATCTGAAATGGATTCAAATTAAAGATCTGGGTTGGGGAGGCCGGGGACCTGGTGCTGAGGAGTTGAAGGTGCTGCTTTCTTCTTCAACCCTGAGCAATGCTCAGCACTGGGAGTATTGCTATGGAGACATTCAAATGGTCAGGATGGGGCAGTATGCAGGAATTCTACTTCATCCACAGCACACAAAGGGTAAACTGCAGCTTTCCTTTTCTTTCTGCAAGGCATTATCCTTCTTGTGATTTTGCAACTTAACAACTGGATTTCTGAGTGAGCGTCTCCCCCTTTGTTCTCAGCTCCTTTTTTCTCTTGCTTTCATTTGCATCTCTGAGCAGGGGTACACATTTTAGATCAACTCAAAATAAAGGTTTAGGGTAAAAATTTTAAAAGTATAGTGACTTAGAAGTCTAACCCTCATTGACTTTCAGTGAGAATCACCTAAAGGCCATATTTTTAAAGGCATATAAGTGCCTAAAAATGTAGATAGATGCCTAGTGAGATTTCTAAAAGCACCTAGGTACCTAATTCCCATAGACTTCAAGCACTTTTGAAAATTCCACCAGGCACCTTTCTGCCCATACTATCAATCACTTTTGAAAATAGGATTTAGATTTTCTAAGTCTCTTAGGCACTTCTGAAAATTTGGCCCTTTATTTATAATTGAGTAGAAGTTTGAGCTACAACTGACCTACATCAACCCCTTTCTGTAAACTGAAGAACCAGGTATTTCAAATGAAGTTCTTGTGTAAAGGGGAAAAGAGACTGTAAAAATGGCATAGTGGATTTTATGCACATTTCTTTATTACTTCCAGATCAGAAGTGCTAGGCTTATAAATAAACAATGTTTTATGTAACTGCCAGCTCCTCAAATTCCATCGGGGATTTGTGAATCAAGCTGGGCTCTTTCCTTCTTCAACACCGCCGCCAGTGATAAGGACTCTGCAGGCCAAACTGTACTCTTAGTAACATCTGTACAACCCCACTGGCCTGTCATTCCAATTTGGCAAGCTATTTTGATGCTATGATGGTGAAGCACAAGATGGAATAGATTCTAGCTTGTACTCTCCTAACTGTGCTGATTTGGCAGAGTTAAAAGGAGTGAAAAGCGTTAAAGATGCTTTTTATTTCCTAAAGTAAGCAGAGAGGGCACTGTATGCACTCAGGGAAGCAAGAGCTGTTTAGTAAGAGGATGCCTTGTTTTACATACTCATTTTGCAGAGAACTGCATTTTAGCAAAATATTGAGCCAACCTCTGTGTCATACTAGCTACTCAGACACTGAGGTGCATTTCAGGGATTTTGAGAAGCTGCTGACAGTACAGTACAGTGTCCATGTACAATATAAACAAAGTCTCTTTATTTCACCCCTTTTTGTGCAGTTCTGTCATGAAAGAGGCCAAAAATCAGCTGGATCTGGCCAGCTGAGAAATCCCCTCATGTAGGAGAGCTCTCCATGGACACAAAGCTGGCATACTTGATTCTTGTACTATTCTGCCGCTATAACCGGCATGGGGGGGTGTCAAGAGACTAATCTTAACTGATGAATAGTTCTTTGTGGATCTTGCCACTTACCAAAGGTTAGAGTAGCCTCTAGGCTGCTTGAAGTTACCTTGGAGCCAGGTCTGAGCTGGGCAGGGAATCAGGGAACCATAACCATAAGATGCCTGACAGCCCCTGCAGCAAAAGAAGGAAATTTAATACAGCAAAGCATCTGTGCCATATTCTAGTAAACAATTGTTGTAGAAACTAATTGTCAATATTTTGTAAGGGCCTACTCCTGCAAACACTTAGGCATATAAGTAAAATTTACTCACGTTAATAATTCCACTAAAGTAAAGAAAATTATTCATATGGTGAGTGTTTGCAGGACTTAAATCTGTGTTGTTGGAGTTATTTTTTAGCCTGGTTATGTGATAGATTGAATATACACACATGGCTGTGTTACTGATTACTACAAAATGTATTCAAGAATTAATTTATTGTAAACAGATTTTTTTAAAACTTATCATGTAGAAACTGTATAGCTTGATTATGAAACAATAGTTGGAAGAAGAAAGTGAAAAGTCAAGTCTGGAGTGAATGACTTCCAAAATAATATCTGCCAAAAAAAAAAACCCTAAAATACAGAGAAGGACTACAAGCAGAACTGAAGGATTAGAAGATCTAAGCTCTCCAGGACTTTATATTGAAGTTAGCCTGGACATTTCATCTTGGGGCCATTTAAATATACTTTAAATCAGGGTTCTCAAAGTCCCAGCCCACAGTCCATCTGCGGCCTGAGAACTTTCCCAGCAATTTTGGGGCCATGTCTCTCCCTTGGCCCTGCCTGCTGTCCCTGGGCGCTCCTCACCCCGCATGTCCCCCCGCATGATTTAAAATGGCCTAGGGCCTTGCCCACCACCAGCAGTGCAGCGGAGCTGAGTGGCTTCCTGAGCTCGCTCCACGTGGCTGCCAGTCCCTCCCTGTGGACCCTGGCGGGGCTGTGCCTCAGCACGCTGCCCCCGCCCCGAGAGCCCCTGCAGCCAATGGGAAGTTGGGGGGGGTGCCTGGGGGCAACAGCGTGCAGAGGCCCTCCGCCCCGCCTTGGAGCCCCAGGTAAGTGCCACACCCTCTGACCCCATCCCAGAGCCTGCACCCCCACCCCCTCCCACGCCCAAACTCCCCAGAGCCTGCACCCCTTCCCCATACACCCTCCCTCCCCCAAACTGCCTCCCAGAGCCTGCACCTCCTCCTCACACCCCCCAGCCATCAAACTCCCTCTCAGAGTCTGCACCTGCTCCCCATACCTCCCCTCCCCCAAACTCCCTCCCAGAGCCTGCACCCTCCCTTCCGACACACCCCTTCCCACCCCCAAACTCCCTCCCAGTGCCTGAAACTGCACCCCCATCCCCTGCCTCAGCCCAGAGCCTGCACTCAGCACCCAAACTCCATTCCAGAGCTTGCACCCCAAACCCCCTCCCCCACCCAAACTCCCTTCCAGAGCCCAACCTCTCACCCCTTCTGCACCCAAACTCCCTCCCAGAGCCTGCACTCCAATCCCCTACCACAAACCTCCTCCCCCACCCAAACTCCCTCCCAGAGCCTTAGGTAGGTGGGTGGTGGAGTTGGGATGGGCGGGTTCTGGGCAGCATGAATGACATTATTGGCCCACTGGGAGGATTTGAGCACTGGCACTGACTCTAAGGTAAACTGAGTTTGAGACCCCTGCTTTAAATTATCTTCTGTTTTTTGACCTGTCTTAACTTCATTTTAGTCTGCTGGAGCTCATATTTTGACCATGCTCTTGCCTGGAACAAACACATGGATGAAGAGAATATCATGATCATCACATATGAAGAAATGAAAGAGGTAAATTTGTGTAGAAATTTAAAAATAGAAAAGACTTATTAGGTCATGTACTCAGTTCTGATACAGAATTGCTCCCTTCAGTATATTCTCAAGCATCTTGTCCCATCCAGTTTTCATTTTGTCCCAGGCAAAACCTTATTGTGAAAAGACCAGGTATATGATGTTGCAGCCTGTTTTCCCGCTGGCTACTAGTCCTTCTATCTGCAGCCCAATTCCCTTCTCAAGCACGAAAGCCTTGATCCTGCAACATTAAGCACATGCATGAGAGTAGTCCCATTGACTTCAGTGAGACAGTTCACATGCTTAAAGTTATGCATGTCCATGTTTGCAGTTTGAAGATCTTAAACGGTAAATTAAATAATGCCAGTGCTTATATAGAACAATACTAATTGATGCGGCTAGATAAATGCTATCAGTAGTAATGAATACTAATAGAAAGAGATCCATGCAGAAGATTGAGAGCATTCACTTAACACATTGCCATTTGGGCAAGGGAGGCACATTCCAAAATCTTATCAAAAGTAACCACCATTCCTGCAACCTCCTGCTGCTGAACTTAATATATTCCTCTAATGTTCTGCCCTTTGTATGGATGAGAATATTATCAACTACATTCATTTGACAAGATAGAGGGAAAATGTCTGACATGTTTGCTTTAACTCATACATAACTCTTATCACATTCTTGTTTTTCAGAACTTACTTGGAGGAGTGAAACAAATAGCTGAATTTTTGGGGTTCTCTCTGCCTGAGGAGAAGATTCAGTCTACTGCAGAGAATGCCACATTCGAATCAATGAGCAGTAAATCCCAAGAAACACATGGCAAATTAGGTTCCATCTTTTCAGAAAAGGTACATTTATACAGAGTAATGATAATCACAGAGTTTAGAGCAGGTATCCAAATTGGTCATGGGAGCTAATTAACATTTAAAAGACTTGATAAGATACATGACTGTTGTGACCTTTTCAGGAGCTCCCAAAGGCAGAATTAATGTGTTTAATTCGTAGCTGATAATGAATTTTCTTCTCTTGAAAGTGGACATCCCTAGCTAGATGATCACTCAGGCACAGAATGCTGTTCTTTCAAAATATTAGTTCTGTGGAAAATCCCTTGGTTATAAAAGGTGCATGCATCTATACCTGCAAAATGTAGTGCAAAGGGTTTTCTTTAACCTACAATTTTAAGAACACCATCCCCATTCATAAAGATTTCAAGCCTCATATTGATTTGAAATGTGACAATAAGTTCAGTCATTCCAACTGTTTATGTCAGCTTTTCATTGTTACCTACCTCTACCTGACGTGATCTTATACTTCCAGGAATAGTTATTAGTTTATTCCATTGTTCTTTTGCAGGTACTGTTGGAGATTGGAAGAATTGGTTCACTGAGGCTCAAAGCCAAGAAATGGATGCCAAATTTGAAGAATGTTTAGCAGGAACAAAACTTGGAGCCAGGCTAAAATATGATAAATACTGCAAATGCTAAATCTTTGAATATCAGAATGACATTAGCATTTACTCAGAAACATCATCTGTTTTACTACCTTTTGTTTGAGAATGCAGAGATTAAAATAATTAGACTTTCACGCAAGGATTTGCACAAAAAACCCAAAAAACAACCAGGAGAGAGCTCTCCTGCTGCCAAAAATTCCACCCCCAACAAGCGGCAGCAGCTTTGTTGGTAGGAGAGCGCTCCTGCCAACAAAGCGCTGTTTACACCAGCACTTTTCGTTGGCAAAACTTTTGTCGTTCGGGGGTGTGTGTGTTTTTAACACCCCTGAACAACAAAAGTTTTGTCAACGAAGATCCGGTGTAGACACAGCTAAGATATACCTTGTGCTTCTGCCTTGAGGCAGCTTGATGACATTGCCAAACCACCATAGTCATCTATGTTTAACTGAGTCCACAGTCTGTTGACTCGTGCCGTACAATACTTACATGGGAGACATTGTGTAACCAATGAGTTTCCAAAATTCTTCTCAAACAAAGCTGGTGAAATGCATTCATCTTTCTGTTTGTGTATTCCAACATCTGCTGCATTTCTGACACTTACAGTAGTGTTGGAAGGATAATAGCATTGTACAATCTCATTTCAGTGTGTAGCTGTATCTTCTTACTTTTCCAGATCTTTGACAAATGAGAAAATTATTCACTTGCTTTGCCAATTCTTTCCTTCACTTCTTTAGTAAGCTAGCCATTAGAAGATATTGTATTTCCAAGATAAACAGTCATCAACTCTTCTGTATTTTTCCTCATCAATTACACATCTGCCATTGTTGACAGTATTCTCTCCTATATACATAATCTTGGACTTCTGCATACAGATACCAAGTCCCACTTAGGCAGCTTCGGCTTTTATGCTCATAACAAATCTTTTCATTCCATCCATGCTGGTATCCAGGATGACTGTCATCTGTTAAATCAAGGTTCTCCAGCTTATCTCTTGCTCAAAGAACAACAATATCGTTAACAACAACCATCACTCTTCTCATCACAAAAAGGAAGTTCAGAAGAGAAGTGATGGTAGTATGCAACCTTGCATTACATCAATAATAATCTTAAACCATTTCATTTCTTTGCTAATTTGGTAAAAACTTTGTAGGCCACGTCTGCAGACAGAACCAGGACAGACAGTAATCTATACTGAAATGTGTCCAGATCTTCCAAAGGCCTTCTTTATGGACACTATCAAATCCTTTAATAAAATCAATGCAATCTAAAACTGTTTTCTGCTGGTATTCTAAGCCTTTCTCAATAAGTCTTCTCAAGGTGAAAAATCTGATTTGAACATAACTCCTTATTGAAATCTAGCCTGTTCTTTCCTGAATATTTTTCAACAACCATTTCATCCTATTCAAAATGATAATGCAAAACACTTTTTCAGGTACAGATAGGAGTGTCGCTCTTCTCCAGTTATCACAAATAAACTGGTTCCACTTTTCAGGGATTATACAGATAACGCCTCTTCGCCAATCTTTAGAATACATCTGCTTTTCCCAAACCATTCTGTACAACCTTCACATGTAATTCAAATCACTTTCTTTTCAGCTTTTAACATTTCAGCATCTGTTTTATTATAGCCTGGTGCTTTACCACTCTTCAGTTGGTTTATGGCCTCAGTTATTTCTTCAAAGATGATTACTTCTAGCAATATAGGTAAATCCACTATTTCTTCACATCTATCAGTGTATGTTGTGGTTCTGGCTGGCTGAACACAAATTAAAAATGTTCCATCCACCAGACTCCTTGTCATTCCTCTGTGGTTTAAAATCCTATCATCTCATGTCTTCACAATGCCACAACTGTTTGAGAATTGTGATGTCAGTCATTTAGATACTAGAAAAAGTTTTCTGTACACCTCCTCAGCTTGTCTTGCTTGTCTTTGACCACATATTTTTGTTGTAGAACAATGCTTGTTCCTGCTGAATTCTCTTCTTTAATTCCTTCCTCTTTCCAACAAGTCTCCATGTATTTGGTTGGAGCCCCTTTGCTTTCTTAGGCCTTCTCATTCCCACTGTAATCCTGGCTGCATCCACATGCACTTCTTTGAAAAGCTGCCATTGTTCTTCTGTCATTGGTCAGTGTCTGTAACTCTTTGAATCTGTTGTTCATCTGCAGCTTGAAATGCACCTTTACTGCTGGATGTGCTAACTTTCTAGTATCATACATACCCTCTGCCTTGCCTGGTATTTTATTTGGATCATCCCAATACAAGATGGCAGTCACTTCCAACATTAGCACTCTTATATTGTTGGAAGCTAGGGTGATCTTTTCCAGCTCCAATTAATGGCAGCATAGTCTAGCTGAGGGGAAGTTGATTATTTTTTGTCAAGGTATAATCAAGATCCGGACTCTAGAGAAGATAATAAAAATAATAACAACAAGTAAATAAAAAGATATCGGGGTCTGTTCAAAAGCATCTGGTGGTCCAGATTTGGCCTGCGGTCCACCTGTTGACTACCCCAGTCTAGCTAGTTCTGAGTGAAGCCATCATTTGATCTCCATGTCAGTTTTGACTTTCCTTTGGGGCAACATTATTTCCACACATCTATATGGGTGCAAGAGGTATTTGGCTGAATATGTAGAACACATGAATGGTAATGCTAGAGTGCCTATGACTATTTCAGTTTATTTTTTTTCATAATCTGTTATTAATCAGGTTGATTCCTGCTCCAGATCCAAATTTTCTGAAAGTCCAAGGTTCTTGAGCATCCTGGGTCTTGCTTTGGACTCATGTCTCCTCTTCAGTTGTTAATTTGGTCATCTGTATATCTTATATTCTTTGAGGCCTTGTATGAAATTCTTGTAGAGTCCATTGATCTGATGATAAATCATTCTGGCAGAAGGTTAACAGGAGAATGCATCAAGGGGTTTTGTACTAGATCCAGTGGTGTTTAATATAATTATTAAAATCAGGAAAGATGAGTGAGTAATGAGGTAGTTAATTTGCAGATTGAACTAAGTTATTGATGTTAATGAAGACCAGAGAGGACCGTGAGGAATTTCAGAGACATTTAAACATGGTAGGTGAGGGGAAAATGAAGTTTAATATTGATAAATGCAAAGTAATGCACATTGGAGGAAAAAATTTAAACTAGTCACACACATTACAAAGTTCTTAATTAATTGCATTAATGCAGGACAGGGACCTGGGTGTCATGCTAGACAGCTCAATGAAGACCGCTGCTGAATGTGCAGGAGTTTTTATTTATAAAAAAAAAAAGACAAATATGAGGATATGTATGCAATGAAATGAAGAATAATATGGAAAATATTGTAATGCCCTTATATAAATTAGTTGTGCAGCCTCATCTGGAATATTGTGTGCAATACTGGTCGCCCTGTCTCAAAAAAACATATTGCGGAATTAGAAGGGATTCAGAGAAGAGTGCAAATATTGATTAAGGACATGGAAAATCTTATCTGAAGAGATGGGAAAGGTTGGGATTGTTTACCTCAGGAAGGAGTATGTCAAATAATGAATGGCCTAAAGATGGGAGACCAGGACCTTCTCTTTAAGATGTCCTGCCATGCATAGCTCAAGAATACCACCCTCTGGGCAGACTATTAAGAACCAGGGCACAAACCCCAGATTGGGTGGGAGTTTTATACTTAGATTTCACCAACCAATTATCAAGTATACACTCCTCAGGCACTGTAACAGCCTTAACATGGAGTCATAGACAGGATGCCGATCTGTGTTGCAATCCAGGTAAGCTTATATTTGTGATAGATGGTCCCTTACACCAAAGATCACAGTAATATTCATACATGCATCCGATGAAGTGGGCTGTAGCCCATGAAAGCTCATGCTCAAATAAATTTGTTAGTCTCTAAGGTGCCACAAGTACTCCTGTTCTTTTGTGGATACAGACTAACACGGCTGATACTCTGAAACCTAGCAATATTCATGTTACTCCCAGTCCCAAAGGACCAGTCGCTTACCCCAGATCAATTGCACCTTAGATCTTACACCGAAGACAAAAGCTTGTAGTCAGTGCTATAGTAAACTATCTGAAGATTTATTATATAAGAAAAAGAAATGAGTTATTTACAAGGTTAAAGCAGGTAAAGTGATTGTAACTCATTTGTGTGTATAATCTTAAATTCCAATAAGTAATAAAAGTGTCTAGACTAAGCAAGCTCCGTGGGTACATCTACCCTAGAATAGAAGACCCATGCCATGATCACAGCAGGCTTCGGACTGCTGACTGGGGCTTGGGCTGCCGTATTAAAATTGCTGTGTAGATGATCAGGCTTGGGGTAGAGCCAGAGTTCTGGGACCCTTCCCCATCATAGAATTATTGTATTATAAACACAAATGCTTACTTATTACCTTACAATATGGACTACAGATGTTATACATTAGATTAATGAATGCGGCGATTTACCACTGTTCAATAAAGTCTTAACACTACGCACATTTTTATAACTCGAATATGTATTTTAACAATACTAACACACAGGCAAACCAGAGCAATTCCGGCTATGTTCTGATCAGTATCCAAGTGAGGCATGGGGACCTTGGCATGAGCTGACACCTGGTTTGCTAGCATCACACTTCTGTTTCCATGTCTCATAAGAAACGGACAGTGGGAAATTCAATAAAATGAAAAGGTAAAAAATTCAAAACTGATCAATGCATGCTTAGATTGTAGAACTTGCTGCCACTGGAAGTAGTTGACATCCCCACACTGGCTAGTAAAGCATTCAACGTGTTTAATGAAATGCCAAGTGAACAGGCTTTGAAATATGCTGAATTTAAAAAGCGTGTATTACGAAGTGTATAGAATGAAATTTAGATGTCTCAAAATGCATGTATCATAACCTTAGTCCCAGATTTGGACCTTAGCGTCCAAAATATGGGGGTTAGCATGAAAACCTCCAAGCTTAGCTACCAGCTTGGACCTGGTACTTGCTGCCACCACCCAAAAAATTAGAGTGTTTTGGGGCACTCTGGTCCCTCTGAAAAACCTTCCCTGGGGACCCCAAGACCCAAATCCCTTGAGTCTCACAACAAAGGGAAATAATCCTTTTTCCCTTCCCCCCTCCAGGTGCTCCTGGAGAGATACACAGACACAAGCTCTGTGAATCCAAACAGAGGGACTTGCCCTCTCCGTTTCCAATCCTGGAACAAAAGCACTTTCCTCTTCACCCAGAGGAAATGCAAAATCAGGCTAGCAATCCAACACACAGATCTCCCCTTGATTTCTTCCTCCCACCAATTCCCTGGTGAGTACAGACTTAATTTCCCTGAAGTAAAGAAAACTCCAACAGGTCTTAAAAGAAAGCTTTATATAAAAAAGAAAGAAAAATACATATAGTCTCTCTGTATTCAGATAACACAATACAGGGCAATTTCTTAAAAGAATATTGAATAAACAGCCTTATTCAAAAAGAATACAAATCAAAGCACTCCAGCACTTATATTCATGCAAATACCAAAGAAAAGAAACCATAGAACTTACTATCTGATCTCTTTGTCCTTACACTTAGAAACAGAAGATTAGAAAATAGAACTACTTCTCCAAAGCTCAGAGGAAGCAGGCAGACAGAAAAAAAGACCCTCAGACACACAATTCCCTCCACCCAAAGTTGAAAAAATCCGGTTTCCTGATTGGTTCTATGGTCAGGTGTTTCAGGTGAAAGAGACAGGAAGTAGTTGACATCCCCACACTGGCTAGTAAAGCATTCAACGTGTTTAATGAAATGCCAAGTGAACAGGCTTTGAAATATGCTGAATTTAAAAAGCGTGTATTACGAAGTGTATAGAATGAAATTTAGATGTCTCAAAATGCATGACAAAAAGAAAGTTACAGAAAATACTCGTATAAATATGATTTGATGAAAAAATGGGTGAAGGGGAAAGGGGCAGAGAATTATGATCAGTAGTTTGATCTTTTTGCACAAGAACAATTCCTGAGCATATTTTCTGAAGAAATCAGACAAGCTCTTTGTGGTAAACCCCTGGATTGGTTCAAAAAGCTGTGGCTCTTGCTGACATATATGTTATAAGCTAAAGCATCCAGTGACCTCAACCACAGAGGGAAGGAACTCAATGTTAAGGTGGGGCCCTCTTTTGTCCCTGGGAAAAGAGAGGGTGGTTGGGAGTGCAGGCACTCCCCTCCCTAGAACAGATCATCCCATGGGAATCTCACTTGCAGACTCCCTGTACAGGAGAATAGTTCAAGAATGTGTTTCACCTGTGATTCTGTTGAATGCCCGAGGAAAGAGAAGTTAAGCCCACACCCTGTCCAACCCAAGTTTAACACACCTGTTCTTAATATATTTTTATTGGGAGTGGACTACAGCCACTGATTGAATGGCCCTCTCAACATTGGTAAGGTAACTCCCTTCTCTTCATGTGTCAGTATAATAATGCCTGCATCTGTTATTTTCACTCCATGCAGCTGAAGAAGTGGGTTTTTTACCCACGAAAGCTTATGCCCAAATAAATCTGTTAGTATTTAAGGTGTCACTGGACTCTTCATTGTTTTTGTGGATGCAGACTAACATGGCTACCCTCTGATACTTGTTCTTAACGTAGGATCCCAAGAGATATCTGCAGGGCATATGATTGATTTTGTGAGATCTGACCAATTGGGGGTAGAGATGGAATTTGTTAAAACTGTCAAGTTAAATGGCAAAGAATGCCTTGGGTGGAGAGACACTAGTGCACATATTTCTCTAGTCAGGGGAAGCACGGTTAAACAGTCAGACATACTCCCTGGAGCGAATACGGAACTGGCAATGGGATAACATCAGGGCCGCCCAGAGAATTCCAGGGGCCTGGGGTCTTCGGCGGCAGGGGCTCCCCGCTTTGGCAGTAATTCGGCGGTGATCCCTTCTGTTCCAGGACCCACTGCCGAAGTGCCCCGAAGACGTGCATCGGGCCCCCTCCCCACGAATTACCGCTGAAGCGGGACCCGTGCCGAAGTGCAGCCAGGTCTTTGGCGGTAATTTGGTGACGGGGCCCCCACTGTGGGTCTTCGTGGCACTTTGGTGGCAGGTCCCGGAACGGAAGTGCCCCCTGCAGCCAAATTACCTCTGAACACCCAGCTGCACTTCGGCGGCGGGTCCTACTTTGGCGGTAATTCGCTGGCGGGGGATCCTTCCTCCCCGGAGCAAAAGGACCCCCCCCTCCAGCGAAAACCAGGAGCAGAAGCAGCTCTAGGGGCCCGGGCCCCCCTGGAGCGAGTGAAGGACCCCACTCCAGGGGCACCGAAAATCTCTCGTGAGGGCCCCTGTGGGACCCGGGACAAATTGCCCCTCTTGCCCCGCCATGGGCAGCCCTGGATGAGATAAAGTCAATGTACTTCTGGCTAAAGTACATATGGAGTGTGAAGGGCTGGCGTGAGCTTTGAACATTGGTGCACTGAATAGTATTTTAACAGCAATTCTTATGGGAAATGATATTTTGTCTATAGCTAAAACAGTTAATATAGTAACTTGCAGCAAAAAAGAGTATTCTGTGATCTCAGAAGAGAATTGCATGGACAAAGAAGCAGCTATGGGGGAGGGGATGATCCTAGCCTCAGCTTATCAGGAAAAAGCAAGTGCTTTCAGGTGCGGAAGGGACCAAGGCAGAGGAGGATAGCCCAGATACAGAGCTAAAAGGGGAGTTGCTGTCTGTTGTAACTAGAGAGGTAGCTCAGGTTGCCTGTAGCCAAGGTTTTGCAAATAAACAGAGAGCAGACCCTATGCTATAAGGCATCTGTGGGTACATCCACAAGGAGACACCTAGTAAGGGAAATGGGGAAAGGTTTTTTGAAGAGGAAGAAAAGTTGTACAGAGGGGAAAGACAGAAGCCCCGGGAAACCTTACAAGCAGCCACTCCAGCACTGTGGGGAGTCAGTGTTGCTACCCATGATTGCCCTTTTGCTGATCACTTGGAGGCACAGAAAATCCACGAGAGATTAAAGAAGAATTTTTACTGGCCAGGGATGATAATGAGAAACTATTGCAGATCTTGTGACTTATGTCAGAAGCAAAAAAGACCTGCAGGACCTCAAAAAGTCTCTCTACACCCCTTGCCTGTAATACAAGAGGCATTTTATAAGACAGCAATGAACTTTGGGCGCTCTGTGCAATGTCCTAGTAAAAAGAGAAAAAATATATCTTGGTTATAGTGGATTTTGCCACTAAGTATCCAGAAGCAGTTGTGCTGAGTAACATAGAAGCTGATTCTATAGCCAGTCCTTTTCACTATTTTTAGCAGACTGGTTTCCCTAAAGAGCTGTGATCAGATCATGCATCAAATTTCATGTCCCAATCATTCAGTGAGTTATGGAATTTGTGTGGGGGATGAAAGATACCCCTTTTCACCCAGGGACAAATGGGTTGGTGGAGAGATTCAGTGAGATTCTGAAGTCTATGCTGGGAATATAGGCCAACAAGCGGGTCCAGGACTGGGATGAAAAGTTACCTTATGTTATTTGCTTAAAGTGAAATGTCCCAAGAATCTACATGATTTGCCCCCATTTAATCTTCCATACTGCAGGAAAGTGAGTGAACCTTTAGAGCTCACCAGAGACTCTTGGGAAGGGAACATTGAGGTAGAAGGGGTGCCTGTGACTGAATATGTATAAAGGTTCTGGTAAGAGTTAAAGAGCACGATGGATGTGGTTCAGGCTAACCTCAGACAGTCCAGAGAAAAGGTCCGGTATGACAAACATACCTCTAAATGCTTTTTTGAAGAAGGAGACTTGGTGTTGGTGAAAAAATGCAAAATACAAAACTCATGCGAGGGACCTTTTAAAGTAATAGAAGAGGAACATGTATGACATATACATATGTCAAAAGATGTCACAGTAATGCTCACAGATGCTGATATAAACAGGTCTAAAGTTTTATCACAGCAGAGAAGCAATGGTCAACATTTGTTGTGTTGAAGGGGAAACTGAGGCATCCCACTTCATTGATTTGATGGCTGAATGTCAAGACAATTTATCACTTGAAAGCAATGAATTAACACAGACTTAAAGGGCAGAGATTCTGGCTAATTGAAAAGCCACAAGCAGGTTTTCTCCAGCAAACCAGGGAAGACCTGTGATCACCCATAAGATTGATACTGTAGGTCCTCAGCCTGCACTCAGCCGGCCTTATCATACCACTGCCACATTGCTAAAGCAAATCCATACAGAAATACAGAACATGCTAAACTTCAGGGTGACAAAAGAATCTGAAAGCTCTTGGGCATCACCCATTGTGCTTGTCCCCAAGAAAGATAACCTTAAGGTTTTATGTGGGCTATAGAAAACTCAATGCTCTCACTGTTTCAGATGTTTATCCAATGCCCAGAATTGATGATATGCTTGATATTTTAAGCGAAGCAAGATGTCTTAGCACATTTGACTTTGTAAAAGTGTATCCACAGAGTCCTTTGGACCCTGATGCACAGAAAGAAATCTGCATTTATTACTGATAGGGGACTGTATGACTTCAAAATGTTACCATTTGGGTTAATTAATGCAGGATGCACTTTTCAGCAGCTGACCAACCAAAAGTTAAATGGATTGCGGGACTTCACAAGGACTTAAATCAATGCTATAGCAGTGTTCAGCAATTTTTGATCTGACGACAAGAAACACTTTTATCAAAGCTCAAAAGAGGCAGGCCTGACTATAAAAGCCTCTAAGTATAAAATAGGAGAAAGAACATTTCCATTTTTAGATCACTGAGTAGGGAATAATCAAATCTCTCCGATCCCTTAAAGGTAGAAACCACTTTAAATTGGACTGTGCCAAACCAAAAAGCAGGTTCAGTCTTTTATAGGCCTGGTTAATTACTACCACTGATTTGTGTTTGGTTTCAGTGACATTGTATCCGGAATTACAAATTTGTATAAAAAGACAAAACCAAACAAGGTTGTGTGGACAACTGCCTGTCAAAGAAGGGTTTGATTAGGTACAGAAAATTTTGTCTGAAAACCCTTTTCTAGCCTGTCCAGATTTTGACAAAATGTTTGAAGTCTGCGCAGATGCATCAGATGTTGGGTTAGGTGCTCTTTTGATGCAGTCAGTGGAAAGTTAAAAAAAACAACAACATTCTATTGCTTTCTTAAGCAAGAAACTGACACCTACTGAACAGAATTACTCTGTCATAGAGAAGGAATGTTGTGCCATAGTGCGGACAGTCAAGCAGTTATGGCCCTATCTTTTAACAAGAAATTCAGGTTACTAACTGACCATTCTCACTAGTTTGGAGGCATTAGCTCTAAACTACTATGCTGGAGCATCACACTCCAAGAATATGACAATAGAGAATGTATATGTTAAGGGGAAAGAAAATTTTTTTGGCTGATGCCCTGTCTGGGAAGGAGGGTACTGACCCTCTGCATATAGTTCATCCAGTGGCTAATCCCTCTACAGTTTTGTAAAGGGGGAGGTGGGACCTTAAGAACCCCTGTATTCACAGCCCACACACTACTGCAATGATATTTATACAAGCTATGCCTTGGGAGGTATCATTTTAAAACTAACACCATACTGGTCAATAGTATAACTGGAGAATATATGTGACAATGCTGCATGTGGAATTACAGCTGTCCTCTGATATTGTTTTAAACTCTGTATTTGAACAAAACAGAAACAAATAAAGCAGGGTGACCAGTGACAATGGAATTGCAATTTACACCTGCGGCAAACCGAACCATCAAAGCTCACAAGGTGTTTGGGAAGTCAGCATGTCTGGATCAAAAAGAATTGTGTATTTGCTTGTGTAACCAGCTGGGTCGTCAGGCAGAGACAAGAAAGGTTCACTCACACAAAAGGTAAACAAAGCCATCAAGCTAATAAGGGGGGGCAGGTAATGACTCAGCTGTCAACAAGAGATGGAAACTGCACCCCCCAGAAAGCCTCTCTGCTTCTTGAAGCTAGGTCAATGAGCTTTAAGAAAGATGCTTTTCAAAGGTTTACTGAACTATAAAGAGAGGGACAGTGAACCCCTACGTTATCTTTCAGCTAAGAAGACAAACCAACACCTTGTACTTCTATGGAAGGTCCTGATGGAGAGACAGTCAGCCATGCTGAACCAAGGGTAGCTGGCAACCAAAACCATCTTACACAAATACTGTGTCTTGTTAGATTAAGTTTCAGACTTTTAGCTGCGTGTTTTCACTTTGATTTGCTTTTAATTCTTTTACTTGGCAACCCTGAACATAAGTCCTCTTGTAAATAAGTCCTGTTCTTAATTTTAATCTGAACAACCCAGTGCTATGTTAGGATTGAAGTAATTGTTAACTCCAGTTAATGTGGCAAGCTGCTGGGTATTGCCTCTTTATAGGACCAAATGAATGTTATTTCTCTGAGTAGTCCAGGAGATGTCTGGATACTCCGGGGTAGAAGGTTTGGGGAAATTTGGGACTGAGGTGTGTATTTGGGTCACTTGGCTAGTAGTAAACAAGGCTGGTGGAGACCAGAGTGTGGCTATGGTATAAAAAGCAGGCTGCTGGAGTCAGAGTTACTGAACCAGGGCTGCTTATCACACACACTCAGTGCATGCCTGTAGGTTGGCTGGGGGTGTCCAGACAATGAGCTGCAAAGGCAGAGCATTTTAATGCACTCAGGATTGCAGGGAAGGCAGTGACACAACCTCTCACAGGTCTCCATTGCACCTCAAAACTTGACAACTTTGTGCCTGCAAAGATTTATTTGAATCACTAAGGCTATTTCTACACTAGAAACTTTATGGCAGCACAGTCATATAGACACTACAGCAATGGAAGGGGTTCTTCGGTCGGTGTAGTAAATCCAATTCTCTGAGAGGCAGTAGCCAGCTCTGTCTACACTGGGGCTTAAGTTGTCAAAAGAGCTGGGTCAACCTAATTTTCTAGTGTTGACCAGTCCTTATCCACCAGATGAAAAGAAATAATACTTCCTTCCCCCATTATCCCAGTACAGCGAAGAATCTGTGCATATTTTAATAAATGATTCTTGGAAAAATAAAGTATACTGGTTGATTGTTAATACCGTGTAAGGGCCTAGATCTGCAAACATTTATGTTTGTGAGTAACTTTACATAGACAAGTAGTCTACTGGAGTAAATTATTCCCATGGTGAGTGTTTGCAGAGTCTTAAACAAGTATTTTTTTTAACTTTTAAAAATAATTCACCATTTCACAAGTGCAATATCAGCCAGGTTATGTGATAGACTGTACACACATTCTATGAATATACACACACTGCTTTGTTCCTGATTACTTTAAAATGAATTCAAGAATGAATTTGTGTTCATTTCTTTAACTGCCATGTAGAATCTTGCAGTATGAAAAATATTTGGAAGGAAGTAAAAATTCGAGCCTGCAATGAATTTCTAAAATAACCCCATTCAAGAAAGAAAGCAACTATTGAAGTATTAGATCTAAATTCTCCAGGACACATTAAATTTCGCTTGTATATTTAATGTAAGAGCTAATTTAAATACAGGTCACAAACAGAAATAAATTAAAATGCCTTTTGTATTTAATTTCAGTCTGCTAGAGCTCCTGTTTTGATAATGCTCTTACCTGGAACAAACACTTGGACAAAGGGAATGTTATGTTCATCACATATGAAGAAATGAAAGGTGAATTTTTGTAGAAATTAAAAAAGCTATTAGATGATGTATTCATATCTGATACGGATTTGCTCCCTAGTAGTAATAATGCTATGCTATTTCATCTCCGTGTCTTTTTAACAGATTTCAATGCCCCCACCTTTCGTCTCTCTCCTTTTTGTCCAATGCGTTGACCATATGGTTTTGGATGTCTCTCTTACCCTTCTCACCCTCTCTGGGGCCAGTAAGTTTTTGTTTTGGACTCATGGTTGTTTTGGTTCTCTCAGCCATTTTGAGAAAAATGACATGCTCATTATGCAGTTAATACAATTCTAAACAATTGTATGAAGTCTTAAAGATAGACGTGTTACTACACATATATCCCTGCATTTTCTCCATTTTTAGAAATTGTCGAGGACTTGAACCCAGATGGCGAGGTTCGTTGTCTGACCATGAGAGAGACAGGCAACACCAGCAAAGTCCGATCAAAAGCTCTTTATTGACAAGTGCACGCTTCAATAGAGAGCAGCTCGTCTCCAGAGAGAACCAGCTTCCTCTTTACATCTTAGTATAAACCTATATTAACAGTTCCATCGCGTCATAGATTATTCACTTGAGCAACCCACCCCCTTCTTCTAACTAGAAACTAAACACCTTTAGTATACATGTTTTACAGCATTAGGTGATTAATAATATCTTAACAAGCACCAGAAGTTAAAAATGTAGAGGAGTTAAAACAGGCAGAGAACAGAACCAGAGAGTGATTGCAGGGAGGCTGGGAAGCTGGGGTTTCTTATCAGTTCTTCAAACAAACTGTTCCTAACACAGCACAGCTGGCACTATGCCAGGAATACAGCCCCTCCCTTATCTCACTTTTTCCCAGCTCTTTGTGAGACATGCTGCTTCTCAGTATTTTCCACTCAAGGATTTCCCAGAAACCTCTGTTAGCCTGACTTTGGTCAGGATGGCCTACCTGGTTTTGTCTGCTATATCTTTATTCAGGCCTAACAAAATGAAAGTGAGGTGGGGTGGGCGACAAGAGCCCACAATGGAAAATGGAGATTGTTAACCCACTCCAGAAACAGAGTAACACTTGGAAGATTTTCCTTTAAAAGTGTTTGTTCTAACAGGTATGACCTTTGAGCACTGATAATAGCTGGTAATCCTCACTCAGTCTCAGACCTTTGTTCTAACAGCCATGTAGAGAATTTATCAGTATTTCTGAAAGAAAGATTGATGTTGCAGAGAGCTGGGGAGAGGAGGAATGCCCAATGCAAAACGTTGTCAATGTTAAGACTGTAACTACACCACTGATTGACAACACTTTAGCTATTTAAAAATAGTAGTTTGAAAGCCACGAATCTAGAGTATGTTGCAGCTCATAACAACCCTGAATTCCAGAAAGTGTGGGAATTCTGAGTCAAGATACCAACCCCAAATGTAACTTTACTTTTGTTCAGTGATGAGCTGCCAAAATAATAACAGGTTCCCTCCTCCTCACCCCACGAGGGGGTCATGGCCGCCCACCCCGGGACTCCTGCCCCATCCAACCCCCCATGTTCCTTGATGCCCCCCCCGGACCCCTGTCCCATCCACCCCCCCTTCCCTGTCCCCTGATTGCTTCCTGCCGCCCCATCCAAGCCTTCCTCTTATTCCTGATAGCCCCCAGGACCCCTACCCCATTCAAACACCCCTTCTCGCTGTCCCCTGACTGCCCTTGGAATCCCTGCCCCTGACTGCCCCCTGCTGCCCCATCCAACCCTGCTTCTTCCTGACTGCCCCCCCAGATCCCTGCCCCAACTGCCCCCAGTCAATCCCCTGATGCCTGCTCTCTGACTGCCCCACCCCTATCCACCCCCCCACAATCCCCCAAACTCCTGTGCCCTCTTCCAACACCCCCTCTCTGCTCCCTGCTCCCTTACTGAGCATCCTGGAGCTGCTCAGCTGGGACCAGAATCGGCACCACAGGGCTTGAGCCGGGCCAGGCCGGAGGACCGGGACCAGCACCAGCACGATCGTTGTGGGGCTGGAGCCGGGCCGGGCCAGAGCTGCAGGGCCTGGACCAGCACCAGCCCCGCGGCAGCCGGGCCAGACCCGCAGGGGCCGGGGCGGAGCTGGCGGTGCTTGGCTGGGGCTGGGACAGGACAGGGCTAGGGGCACTAGGCCAGGACCAGGAGCCTGGCCAGAGGGAGCAGTGGGACCACAGCCAAGGGCCCTCAGCTCAGGCTGGGGATGGGGGCACTTGGCCAGGGGTGCCAGGCCAGAGGAGCCGCTCGGCAGGGACCAGGAGCTGGGCTGGAGGGAGCTGCTTGGCTGGGCTGGGCCGGCCACACCTCCCCTCCCCCCACGCCCCAGCTTACCTGCGTGCCTGCTGTTTGTTTCAGGCTTCTTGCGAACATCTCATTCGCGGGAAGCAGGGGAGCGGGAGGAGAAGGAGAGTGGAGCATTCAGGGGAGAAGGGGGAAGTGAGCTGGGTCCGAGGCTGAGTGGACAGCTGCCGGAGCTTTTGTAAAATAAAGCCCTTATAGAACTGGTTGTCCCAGAACAACGGATTCTAAAAGAGCTTCTAAATTTTACAACCAGTTCCTGCGAACCGTGGGAACTGGCTCCAGCTCACCACTGCCTTTGTTTATCCTTACTGATCCTCCCGTTACTAATGGGGAAAACTATTACATTACTTTGCAAAATATGAAAGTCTTCCTTACTGTATATATGAATTATAAAACGTGTGTTTTGCTGGGCCTTGCATATACTCTGCACAAGGGGATGCCAAATCTGACTTCTAAGACTTTTTACATGACCTTGGAGTCATACTGAGACTGGATATAATTAACTTGATTTCTGGCCTATAACTGAGTTATGGAGTCTCTGAAGAATGTTGGTGAATGGATCTAACTGGGTTAAGTTGAGCTGGCAGGTTCTTATGTGGAAGGTTAGTATTAGATATTGTGGTAGCTAGCCTGAACGATGAAGGTTGTCTGGTCGGTGTTGGCCAAGTTTGGGTTTAGCTGTGTATTATTACTAGGCTTTATAGGAGAAAGTTAGGAAAATCTTTACTCTGAGGAGCTCCCAGTCTCTCCCTAGTAAAACCATTGTAATCCTAGAAGCATGAGAAGCAGTTGCCCCGCTCCACCTTTACTCTTTTCTCTCTCCTGCCATTATGACTCATCCAGTTTTGCTATTCCCAGTTTTCACGCAACCAACTGCAAAGATTCTCCAGCAGCAAATCCCAGGCTGGCCCACATAGATAATTTTACACAAGGTGGAAAACTAGCAGCAAGAGGGTCAGGTGAAAGAGTATTCATATCATTCTGTGTGAGGTCCGAGGAGTTGAATCAGCATAATTTATCCTCCTTCTTCCCCGCTAGTAATGTCTATAGACAGTTACTCCTCCAGCACTACTGGCTCCCAGGAGAAGCTAAAGTTCAGTGTAATCTACAGCACCAGCTGAAACCAGTTGCAGTTTACAGCCAAGAGTTCACACCAGGGACTGTGCAATTCAGAACTGTTTTTTTAGCTGCAGTTTCCCTCACCGCTGGGCAAGAGGAGCAGAGTCAGACAGTGCATGTGCCTAGAAGTTTATGGTTAAAAGTTCCCCCTCTGCCTCCGTACCTTAAAGAATGCTAGAGACATGCTGTTTAAGGAGAGAATCTGGCAAGAAGCACAGAAAGCTCCAGCCATGACTGAGAGCAGTATTATTAAGGAAATAGAGAAATATTTTGATGATGTTAAAGGAAAGGAATCTGAAGAGTTGCTGTTCTCCTACAAGGAGGTTCTGTACCCTATTGGATTGTGCAGTGCTGAGATCTTCCAAGCTCTGGACACCATAGAATTTAGACAACACAATGTGTTCCTAGCGGTTTATCCTAAATGCAGTGAGCAGGGCTGGTGCAAGGAAGTTTCGCCCTCTAGGCGAAACTTCCACCTTGCGCCCCCCCCAGCCCTGCAGCAGATCCCCGCCCCCCCCCTGCCCTGAAGTGTGCCGCCCGCCCCCGTGGCAGCTCCCCACCCCATGGCCTGAGGAGCCCTGCGGTACCTCCTCACCCTCGAGCTCACCTCTACTCCGCATCCTCTCCAAGCAGGACTGCGCAGTGGAACCCCTGGGCTGGCGGCTGCCAGCAGCAGCGTGCTGACCCAGGGGACCTCCCTGCGTTGCCAGCAGCGCGCCAGGGCAGCCCAGAGGATTCCGGGGGCCTGGGTTCTTCAGCGGCAGGGGGCCCCTGCTTTGGCGGTAATTCGGTGGCGGGGGGGCCCTTCCGCTCCAGCACCTGCCACCAAAGTGCCCCGGAGACCCACCGCGGGGCCCCCCCACCGCCGAATTGCCACCGAAGCGGGACCAGCTGCCGAAGTGCAGCCGGGTCTTCAGCGGTAATTCTGTGGCGGAGGGCCCCCGCCGCGGGTCTCCGGAGCACTTCAGCGACTGGTCCCAGAGTGGAAAGGCCCCCCACCACCGAATTACCGCCAAAGACTGGGCTGCATGTCGGCAGCGGGTCCCGCTTTGGCGGTAATTCACGGTGGGAGGGTCCTTCTGCCCTGGAGTGGAAGGACCCCCCCCGCCAGCGAGGACCGGGAGCAGAAGAAGCTCCAGGGGCCGGCCCCGCCGGAGTGAGTGAAGAGCCCCACTCCAGGGGCCTCGAAAAAGCTCGTGGGGGCCCCTGCGGGGCCTGGGGAAAATTGCCCCCTTGCCCCCCTCTCTGGGTGGCCCTGCTGGCGCGCTGACCCAGAGGAAGCCCTGGGCTGCCGGCAACAGCGCCCTGACCCAGGGAACACCCTGCGCTGCCGGCTGCCATGGCGGCACCCTGACCCGGGGAACACCCTCAGCTGCTGGCTGCCGCGGCGGCGCAGTGACCCGGAGGACACCCTGGGCTGCCGGTTGCCCCGACGGTGCACACTGACCCCGGGACCAGGTCAGTGCGCCTCCGCAGCACCCGGCAGCCCGGGGTTTCCCTGGGCCAGGGGATCCCCTGGGCTGCCAGCTGCCGCGGCAGCGCCCTGACCCGGTGGACCCCCTGGGCTGTGGGCTGCCGCGGTGGCGCCCTGACCTGGGGAACACCCTGGGCTGCCGACTGCTGCCGGCAGCTCATACTCCCTCTTTGTCCCAGCAGCAGCTGCCAGTCAACCATTTAAAAAAAAATTAGGGACTCTTTTTGGCGCCCCCAAATCTCGGTGCCCTAGGCAACCACCTAGTTCGCCTAAATGGTTGCACCGGCCATGGCGGTGAGTGTAGATTTTTTTGTGCAAAATGAAAAGTAAACATGATAGGTGTCAAATATGTGTGTGATCATACTGAAAATGTAGAAAAGCATGGACGTTTAAGTGCAACTTGCAGTAAATCCTCATTTGTCACAGGGAAGCAGCGTATCAGTAAGCTGTGTGTTTTCCTCTTCCATAATTTCAGAAACATGGGTTGAATCCAGCAGTGATTGAGCACCAAGACATAGATGTTGTTGGCTGTATTAAGTTAAATGGAAAGAGTCATCCAGCATTACACAAAGCTTAAAAATACAGTTGTCAGGAAATTTTGCATATGTCAGTCTCTGTGCTTCTGCACGATTAAACCTTCATATATATTGTAAAGAGATGGGATCAACCTACAGAATTCAGATCCAGGCCAGAATCTGCCCCAGAGCTTTATTGTTAATAAAACACCAACCATGTGTTTAGAGCTGAACAAAGTTATCAAGACACATTAGCCCTGTGACAAGCCTAGAACAGGCACAGACTAGACAGTTCACACACACAGGATATTTAGGGTGAGATTTTCAAAGGTGATCAGTGTTAGCCTAAATCTGCTCCCATTGAAGTCCATAGGTGTAAAGTTAGACCAGTGCTGAGAAATGTTGAAAATCCTACTGTAAGAAATGGCAAGAGCTGGAGGCGGTGACAGAGACTTGCAAGCGTCGTGTGTGTAAAGGCCCGGTAGGACATGTGCTTTGAAGACGGATCTGAAGGAAGAAAGGAGTTTTCTAGATGCAGGAGAAGAAGTTTGTTCTAAGAAAACTGAAAGGGAATCTGATTGGGTAATGGGAAATCACCATTACAGCTATTTAGGAAATTTAACCAGAGTACCTAAATAATGAATACATTATACTGTTGCCTAAGCAGCATTGTAGGCATATTTGAGCAAGCACTTAAATTATAACTCCCATTATGAAAGAAACTAACTGTTAAGCTTAATTTTTTCCTGGCACAGCCATGGACTGAGCAGCTACATAAGGAAGACAGTTCACAGGATTCCCAGGCTTAATAAATTAAAAACAAAAGCAACTCTGAGTTTTCCAGTTTATTTACAGGCAGGGGTGGCTCTAGGGATTTTGCTGCCCCAAGCATGGCAGGCAGGCTGCCTTCTGTGGCTTGCTTGGGGAGGGTCCGCTGGTCCCGCTGCTTTCGTGGACATCCCACAGGTGTGGGGGGCATTAACGCTTCCTTTCTTCCCATACGTAACATAAAAACACTCCCAGTGCTCTCTGCTGTATTTTATTATTTTATTAATAATGCTTTAAAATGTAAACACTTGGTGTGTTATGTCATCTCCTCCCCAAACAATCCTATGGCCACCTAATCACCTGACGCTCCAGGAAAATTAGTAACAAAAATCTGTCACAACATGACTAAATTTTTTGCAGGATCAGGAGCATATGTAATTCTGCTAATGAATATGGCAAAATCTGTCTGTCTATCTAGAAGTGATAATTGCAAATCATGAGTAGTGACACCAGCTGGACTCTTACCTTTCTTTATGTGGTCTTATGATTAAAGCTCAAGATTGGAATTAAAGAGTTAGGAGATTTTTAATCACAGCTTTGCTATTGGTATATTGTCTGGCTTCAGGCAAGACATTTAACCTCTCTTCTTCATAGGTTCATAAATTATAAAGCCAGAAGGCACCATTGTGATCATCTAGTCTGACCTCCTGTGTAACACAGGCCATAGAATTTCCCCAAAATAATTCCCAGAGCAGATCTTTTTGAAAAACATCCAATCTTGATTTTAAAACTGTCAGTGATAGAGAATCTACCATGACCCTTCATAAATTGTCCCAATGGTTAATTACTCTCACCATTAAAATTTTACACCTTATTTTGAGTAACAAATGTCACTTCAATGACCTTACGAATGATAAGAAGTAAGAAGAGACACTACAATTTAACAATTACTGTATATATATAAAACAGTAACTCCTCAGTTAACATCCTCCCACTTAATGTTGTTTCAAAGTTATGTTGCTGCTCAATTAGAGAACATGATAGCTTAAAGTTGTGCAATGCTCCCTTATAATGTTGTTTGGCTGCCTCTTCTGGCAACTGCTTGTAAGATTCTGTGGAAGAGCAGCAACTTTACAAGGGAGCATTGCACAAGTTCCTCGTCTCCACCTCTTCCCCCTCCCTCCCAGTGCTTCCCAGAACAGCTGGGAAGCACTGCATCTCTGCTCCTCCCCCTCCCTCCCAGAAAGTCCTAAGCACTGCCAAACAGCTGGACTTTTGGGGGTGGGGGCGGCAAAGGAGCGGGGATGTGGTTGCTCCGGAGAGGAGGTGGAGTGGAAGTGGGAAGAAGTGGGCTTGGAGTGGAGCGGGGACTGGAAGAGGTGGGCCTGGAGCATCCCCTGGCAAAGTCGGTGCCTGTTTTTCTCTGGGGAAGTTGCTGCTGCTGCTGTGAAGGTGCTTCGTAGCATCCTTGCCTGCAGTAGGCTGTGCCTGTGTGAGGTAAGCCGGGGCACTTCCCAACCAGTATATAATGCCTTTTATCTGCCCCCCAAAAATTTCCTTGGAACCTAATCCCCCACATTTACATTAAAGCTTATGGGAAAATTGGATTCATTTAACATCTTTTCACTTAAAGTTGCATTTTTCAAGAACATAACTACAACGTTAAGTGAGGAATTACTGATTTAGTTTTTCAGGGTAAATGTACAGATACTATAAATTCTCAGCATCTTTAAGCCTACGTCTACACTACAGCATAAAATCGAAATTACTAAAACCGGTTTTATAAAACCGATATTATAAAATCGATTTTATGCATCCACACTAGGGCACATTAATTCGGTGGTGTGCGTCCATGGTCCTAGGCTACCATCGATTTCCAGAGCGGTGCACTCTGGGTAGCTACTGTAAAAGAATGAGACCAATAACTTTTCAATTTCCGTCCACACTAACCCTAAATCGATATAGTAATATCGATTTTAGGGTTACTCCTCTCGTTGGGGAGGAGTACAGAAATCGATTTTAAGAGCCCTTAAAATCGATTTAAAGTGCCTTATAGTGTGGACGGGTACAGTGTTAAATCGATTTAACGCTGTTTAAATCGATTTAACTGTGTAGTGTGGACCAGGCCTAAGTTAAGGATATTATGGTTCACTTTTGTCACTTGTTTTGCTTTAGAAAATAAAAAATGCACCTTCTCCATGTCTCTTTTCCACGCATCTCCATTATGATGATATTCCCAAGGCTGTCTTTGAGAAGAAGGTGAAGGTAAGTGAGCATTTTAATAATGGAGGACACTATCCACTTTCCAAGTGACTCCCCATTTTCTCTGGGAAGTTATTAGCTTTAGGGCTGCCTGGAAAACAAGAATTCTGTTTTTGCAAAAATGTCCAAGGTTTTGTTCCACAACCAAGAACTTATTTTTTTGTGAAAAACTTAAGAGGAAAAAGAGAGCAGACATTTGAACCAGAGTCAAAGTAGAGACTTGAACATGGGTCTCCCACAGCTCAGATACGTGTTTAACCACTAGGCTATTGATTGATTTGTTTAATTATTTTTCTCTCTTGTATATATATTAATCAAAAATTCCAGCCTGGCCAAAAATTCCAACCTCCGGATGTTGGAGCTACAATCAAAATAGATAAAATAGAATTTAATTTTTACCAATCACTGCAATTGATGTAGATTTACTGATCTATGTAATTGAAATAGAAAATTGTAAATTTACCGATCAATGTAATTGAAATAGAATTTAATTTTTACTGATCACTGTAATTCACACAAAGAGGTCAAATCTTAGATCCCAGCCTGGCAAGGTGATCTGTATGGGATAGCCCTTATTGCTCCATGGAGTCATCCTCTGAAGTCAATAAGTTGTTCTCCTGTTCCCTACATTGCAGGATTGAGGCTTCGTTTTCCAAACTGCAGTTCCTGTAAGAGCTGATATGTTTTTTTTTAATGCAGGACCCTTGAGCTTAAAGGTTACCTTAAATACCCAGGATTGATGTGACTTTGTTGTTTTAAAAGATATTGGTGGTATTTCGAAATCCAAAAGATGTAGCTGTATCCTATTACCACTTCTACAACACAAGTCCTGGTCTTCCAAATGTCAGCTCCTGGGATGAGTTCTTTCAGAAGTTCTGAGTGGAAAAGGTACAGTTGTTAGATCTTGGCATGTATAAACACTCTAGTACAAAGTTCTCAACTCTTCTTTGGTCTGTAGTCAAAAAAGGGAATTTGTGATAATCATGTTAAAATTAATCCCAAATAGATCCAAACTAATGATCTGGGTGGAGGACCTGGTGCTAAGGAGTTGAAGGTGCTTCTCCCTTGGCCAACCCTGGCAGAGTCCTCAGGAGTGGGAACATTGGTGTGGAGCCATTCGAATAATCAGACTGATACTTTTAACTGAGATTCTACTTCATCCCCAGCTTTACTCTGCCTCCAGAAGGCACCTCCTCCTTGTGATTTCACATCTTAATAACTAGATTCGTGAATCTCTCCCGCTTTGGTCTCAGCTCCCTTTTTCTCATTCTTTCATCTGCATCTTAGAGCAGGTGTATCTGTTTTAGGCTATGTCTATACTGTGAGTTGGGGTGTGATTTCCCTTCTCATGTACAGGTTCATATTCATGCTAGTTCTCATCAAGCTAGTGTGAGTATAAATAGCAGTATAGCTGTGGTAGCACAGGTAGCAGCAGCAGCTAAGCTGTGAAGAGTTCATACTCACCATGGCTTTATACTTAGTGCAGCTCAGCCATGGCTCCTCTGCCACACCTCATGCTACCATGGCTACACTGCTAGTTAGGCTCACACTAGCACAATGAGAGGTGGCACAAGTATACATGAGCAGGGGAATCAGACAGTGTAAACATAGCCCTAGAGACACTCAAAATAAGGGTTTGGAGTAAATTTTCAAAAGTACCTAAGTGACTAAGGCTCCTAACTCCCATTGTTTTTCAATCAGATTTACGCTTCTAAGGGCCAGATTTTAAAAAGTTTTTAAAAGGGTTTCTGGCACCGTAGGCAGAATTCGGGAGGCGGCATTTTGTGCGCTCCCCACGGGGTGCATAGGAGCTTCCAGTTCCACTCCCATCGCACCGTCGAAGAAGGACCCTCTGCCAAAATGCCGCAGGCAACAGCGGCAGTCACTGAGCTGCTCAATTGCCTGCCGCTGTTTTCCGCGGCATGTCGGCAGAAGGTTCTTCAGCGGCGCGACAGGAGCAGAACTGGAAGCTCTTGTGCACACTGTGGGGAGCGCACAAAATGCCATCCCCCGAATCCTGGCGCCCTTGGCAACCGCCTAGAATCGCCTAATGGAAGTGGTGGCCCTGAAAGCACTTGAAGATGAAAATAGATGCCTAGTGTGCTTTTCAAGAAGTGCCTCGGTGCCTAACTTCTACTGAATTTAAACACTTTTGAAAATTGTACTAGACATATTTAGATGCCTAGATACATTTAAATATCTGATCCTAAACATTGTTACTTTTGGAAATGGGACTTAGGCTTCTAACTCTCTTAGGTGCACCCCAGAACTTAGACTCTTTATCTATTTACAGTTGTGCAGAGGTTGGAGCTACAATCAAAATAGATAAAACCCCTTTTCTAAACTGAAGAACTCAATTTTTTATTCTATCATCTGTTGCCAAATAGTTCCAATTTCAAAGAGAGTTCACTCTGTAGGGACAGTCATGAGTGGCAAATTTCCGTCAGGTCAGGATCAGCACAGGTGACGATGCAGTCCCGAATCCAAAAAGAGCTCCAGCATGGACCGTACGGGAGATACTAGATCTGATCGCTGTATGGGGAGACAAATGTGTTCTATTGGAGCTCCGTTACAGAAGACGAAATGCCAAAGCATTTGAAAAAAAGCTCCAGGCTACACAGTGCTGCGTGACAAGTGTAACAGAAAGCCAAAGAATCAAATGGATGCTTATGGAGGGAGGGAGGGGGTACTGAGGACTCCAGCTATCCCACAGTCCCCAGCAGTGTCCGAAAAGTATTTGCATTCTTGGCTGAGCTCCCAAGGCCTGTAGGTTCAAACACATTGCCTGGCGTGGTTCAGGGAATAGCTCATCAATTTACTCCCGCGCCCATGTGAAAGAAAAGGGAAATAAATCATTTCTTGACTTCTTTCAATGTCACCCTTTGTCTACTGAATGCTGCTGGTAGATGCAAGGCTGCAGCAGAGAAGAGCAGTATCCACTCCTCTTCCCAGCCCGCTGGCAGATAGTGCAGTAGGACTGGTAGTCATCCTTGTTATCAACCCGTGAGAGCTCCTGGCTGGCTTCAGGTGAGGCTGGCCGGGGGTACCTGGGTGAAAATAGGAATGATTCTCGGTCATTCCCAGTAGATGGGACAGAACGGCTGGTAACCGTCCTCATCCTAGCAACTGGGGGCTGAGCTCCATCAGCCCCCTCCCTTTCCTGTGTAAAGAAAAGATTCTGTCCCGCCTGGACTGTCATAGAAATGGCATGCTGGGCTCCTCTCCCCCGCATAGCTTAATATCCTGCTTGGACTGTCATAGCGGCGGGAGGCTGCCTCCCCCTCATTTTATCTCACTAACAAGTCACTGTTTCTTATTCCTGCATTCTTTATAACTTCATAACACAAATGGGGGGGACACTGCCACAGTAGCTCAAGAACATTGGGAGGGGAGGGAAGCAACAGGTGGGGTTGTTGCAGGGGCACCTCCTGTGAATGGCATGCAGCTCACCCTTTCTGCAGGATCTGGCACGGAGCAGCTGTGCTTTCTGATACACTGGTTCTGTAGCACACTTGCCCCATATTCCAGGCAGGACTGACTCTATTTTTAGAAACCATAAAGGAGAGATTGACTCAGTGAGTCATTCCCATTTTTGCCTTTGCGCCCCCGGTCGACCTCAGGCAGGGGCACCCATGATAGCAATAGACAGTACAGATGGACAGATAACTGTCATCTCATTGCCAATTTACACCGGCAGCAGATGGTACAGAACGACTGATAACCGTCTCTATCATGCAAAAGCAAATGAATGCTGCTGTGTAGCGCTGGAGTATCGCCTCTGTCAGCGGCTTCCAGTACACATACGGTGACTGTAAAAAAAAAAGTTGAATGGGCTCCAGGTTGCCATGCTATGGCGTCTGCCAGGGCAATCCAGGGAAAAAGGGCGTGAAATGATTGTCTGCTGTTGCTTTCCCGGAGGAAGGAATGACTGACAACATTTACCCAGAACCACCTGCGACAATGATTTTTGCCCCATCAGCCACTGGGATCTCAACCCAGAATTCTAAGGGGTGGGGGAGACTGCGGGAACTATGGGATAGCTACGAAATAGCTACCCACAGTGCAACGCTCAGAAAATCGACACGAGCCTCGGACCATGGACGCACACCACCGAATTAATGTGCTTAGTGTGGCCGCGTGCACTCGACTTTATACAATCCTTTTTAAAAAATTGCTTTATGTAAAATCGGAATAATCCCGTAGTGTAGACGTACCCTCAAAGACTTATTCTTCAGACTCCAGTTTTATAGGAATTTATCCCTATGTCAGTCCATGAGAGTTGCTTCATTCTGCTGTTGTTAAATCAGTCAGCAGGTGGCTGGCTCCATGTTGTCAGATATTTGTTTTTCCTTCCTTGGAGGTGGTGGGATGGATTCCACTTTGCCCTCTGGGGGTCATCTGGTTGATCCCACTTGACACCTTCTTCAGCCGACGCTGAATTCTTCAGGCTGGTAACTCCCTAACCATTCATTCATTATTTAAACTAGGCACTCATTCACATACATTTTCTGTCTTAATCCCATCTATTTCACTGTCTCTTTAACTTTCGGGGTGTTACCAATTTATGTGCGACTGCATTACTGATAGGGTGCCAGAGGTGGTTGGGGACCAGCCAGAGAATATATCATACCAGTGATAAGTTGTTATTTGTTTCTCTGCAGTGGCAATCCTTAACATATCCCCGTTGGCATGTATAATATGAATAGTCTGATTTCCTACTTGGTCATTTGTCTGTTCTAAAAATGTGATTACTTCTTTGCTTTTACCAATTTATGTGGGACTCTCTATCTTTTATCATTTAAAAATAAAGTGAGATGAAAACTTACAGAGGGTGGGGGTCTCTATCTATGTACTATAACAGCTACTGTTTTGTCTTACCGCGGTGATTCCAAAGTAGCAATTACACAAAATGGTAACACCCCGAAAGTTAAAGAGACAGTGAAGTAGATGGGATTAAGACAGAAAATGTATGTGAATGAGTGCCTAGTTTAAATAATGAATGAATGGTTAGGGAGTTACCGGCCTGAAGAATTCAGTGTCCTCCGAAGAAGGTATCAAGTGGGATCAACCAGATAACCCCTGGAGGGCAAACTGGAATCCACCCACCACCTCCAAGGAAGGAAAAACAAACATTTGACAGCATGGAGCCAGCCACCTGCTGACTGATTTAACAACAGCAGAATGAAGCAACTCTCATGGACTGACATAGGGATAAATTCCTATAAAACTGGACTCTGAAGAATAAGTCTTGGAGTCTCTGGTTCTGCTACCACCCTCCAGGAGCATCAGGTGCGCACCTGACCCGGACTCGGCTCCACTCCTGTGTACAAGATACCTGGCCAGTATTCTGTCACAAGTAACGTTTGGGCTGGTAACTATAACATCTATACAGAACTTGTATGAATGATAGTGCGAATGAGTGTGTGTGTGTATATATATATAAGTGTATAAGAAATAAGTAAGTAATAATAGGAATAAGTAGCCAAACAACGTTGTTTACTGTTATCTTTTGTTTTATTATGGTATTTACAATAAATGTGACAAATGTCTTGTCCCTTTAATAAGATCCTGCTGGTTTTTATTGGTCTAATATAATTGGTATAACATTTTGGTGGAGAATAGCAAAAGGGGGATTATTAGTATTTTTGCCTCACTTATTGTAAACCAATCTGTGTGCACACAACCGGCTCTACAGAGCACGGTTCTATTCTTGGTTAACCAAAACCTGCTGGCCTCCAGATAGGAAGCAGGAAAATAAAGAGCTCACAAAACTGTTAACAAAACCTGCTGGCCTCCGGATAGGTAGCAGGAAAAGAAAGAAAAATCAGGGACGGCAAGAGGGTCCCAGGGGCCAGACAGTGCTGCTCGCTGAACAAAATTAAAAATGTTTAAGAAAAGACAAGGGAAAACAGTCTCAGAGGGAGGAACAGAGTCAAAAGTAGCTTCTACCTCACCTTTTATTAAAGAGATAATGCCTTTTAAACAAATCCTGCAGAGATATGGGCACAGTCCTTGGACTGAACAAGCCCTTGCAGATATCTGCTCCATTTCGGATCTAGAGGATAGATTGGCCCAAAATATCCTCATATGCAAACCCCTAACTGCGGCAAAAAGAGACGCCGCAGGAATCTGGCTGCTATGGGAGGCATGTAATGACAGCTACCTCTGCCTAACAGCGTGTAAAGAGGAGAAAATATTTCTAAAAGAAAAAATATCCCAATTAGAAAAAGGGGTAGAAAATTGGAAAGTGATGGCAACAAATCCTCACAACCAAATGGAAATAATTAAACAAGCGTTACAGGAAAGTAAAGGTAAAGAAAGATTCCTGACGGACCAAATGACAGCCTTCACAGAATTAGAGAAAAAAAATCAGGCTTTGATCAAAGAAAACCAGGTCCTCCAAGGCATGGTTAAGAAATTAACATTAGAACAGGGCAAAGCCCTGGGAAGCCATACCCACTGCGTTTCTATTATTAAGCAATTGAAACACAAATTAGGTTTTGCGACCTGCCAAGTAGTGGCTATCACATCAGGAGAATGGAACCCAACTGAATGTAAAATACAATCGGATTGGAAGACAGATATTTGGGACCCCCAGGAAATAGGGGAGAGAGATATTTGGCATGACCCACAAGAGGGTCTTGTGGCTCCGGTGGCAGCCATAGAACAGCGCACTGTGACCACTCCAGTAGACGGTGGGGGGAGTCAACAGGACACCACCGTTCCAGCGTCAGCCTCAGACTTAAAAGCAATGGCTGACCATTTGGGAACACTAAATAGAGAAACCTTTTCCCGATGGTGTACCAATGCCATCCTGTTGGCAGGAAGAGAAGCACTCACCACTCAGGAAATTTATCGCCTCATGGGCATATGTGCGGCACCAGAAATACGAGCAGCCCTGGACCGCATAAGAATTGGCGCTGGTGATAGTGAGCTGGCCCTAATGGCCCACCTTTGGAGAACAGATAGGCAGGCGAAATTTTATTGCCCAAGCCATGGCTTCTACTCAGGACACTAACGAAGATCCTGAAAATTATCTCACCCGGTGGGCCCTAATGCAGATTATGGCCGGTATAGTAACCATACCCGCTAATACGGATTTAGATTTAATCCCCTTCTCCATACAATCTCTCAGGGATTGTGCTGCCTCATTACTTCCCTATTATTCAGGCAAGCTTGCCGTTTGGCAGGACAGGCACCCTGTCACCTTAAGAGAATTAAAAGGGATGGTACAACAGATAATTACTCACGCCGGACCAAAACCCAATATTAAAAAGGAAAGGGTGGCGTACGTGGCAGCAATGGAGCCAACAGTCACCTAATTCAAATGAAAGTGGAACAAAGCGATTTGCAGGATCCCGTGGAGGGCGCTCAAAAATCAGATTCAGGGGAAGGGGGAATAACCAGTCTAGAGGTCAGCTGTACCCAGACCTTCAAAGATCTCTGTCAGCCGAAGGCAGTAAACAGCTGGAAAACCCGTCGCTGATGTGCGCTGCATGGCATGGAGGCTATTATTACAGCTGGGAGGAGACAGAGAAAAATGGGATAAGGCCCCCTTGGCTGATATTATGACAGAGATTCTTAGATTGCAGGACCAGCAAGGAGGCGTATCAGGGGTAACCACCCCAAGCGCTCCTTTCGATTGTCAGGAATATTCCTAGGGAAGCCCACTGGACGTGGAACCCCCACTTGGCATAGGAGCCCAACAGTGGAGGTTTATAGGAGAATTGACCTGGGATCCAGGAGGAAGACCCTATATCTATGTCCAGCAGGGAAATCAAGCTCCTATGATGGCTCTAATTGATACTAGAGCTTTGGTCTCTCTAATTAAAACCGCTCCTCTAGCAGGGACAAAAGGGCAAAATATGATCTTACACTCATTTCAGGGAAAACCCAGCACTGGACAAGAATGGATGCAGGTACCATTCTCTGTACAAGGATTCCACACCACTGGGAATCTGATTCAGACAAAACATATGACTGATGCCGTGATCCTGGGCACAGACTGGTTGTTCAAAAATAACATTATTATTGATCTCCCCAGAAGCGCTCTATGAAGACTGGAAACCCTTCCCCCTTATCTCCCTACAGCTAGCCGTGATAAGTCTGTCACTAACAGAAGTGATAAACTCGTTGCTGCGCTCACGGCAGAACAGCAGGAGAAGTGGCGTTCTAAATTCCCCACGGTCTGGACCCAGAAGAAAACTGATTGTGGTAGAATTAACGCTTGTGTTAAAATTGTAGGTGAACTGGTGTCCCCACAGAAACAATATCGGTATCCCAAGGAAGCAGAGACACAGCTCGTCCAAATTATTCAGGACCTGGAAGAGCAGGGAGTAATTAGAAAAACTAACTCCCCTTTTAACTCCCCTGTCTGGCCAGTCATGAAGGCAGACGGGCAGTCTTGGAGATTAAGCATTGATTATAGAAGAATTAACAAAGGAAGTATACCCATGGCCCCCATCGTGGCAGATATGACACAGGTCATCCAAAAGGTGCAAGCCACCTCCAGTTATAGATCTAGCTAACTGGCTAATATAGATCTGGCTAACTGTTTCTTTGCCATCCCATTACATCCTGATTCACAGGACCGGTTTGCCTTCACCATCAGAGACCAGCAGTACACATTTCAGAGCCTACCCCAAGGATTCCAAGACTCTCCAGCCATTGCCCACAGACATGTGGTAGATATGCTGGAACAGTTAAGTCCCTCTGACTGAGCACTTGTCTATTCCTATGTGGATGATATTTTGGTTTTTGGTCAACTCGAGGCACAGGTGCAAAGTTACAGAGGAAGTCCTTGCATTGATCCAGGACATCGGCTTCAAGGTAAGCCTGGAAAAAGCACAATTGGTGCAAACCCAGGTCGTCTACCTAGGTATTATCATTGGCCAGGAGGGAAGGCATGTAGATCAAAGGAAGGTATGGGCTTTAATTGAAATGCCAGCCCCTACCGATGTGCACGCCTTAAGGGTTTTGCTGAGCAGATTTAACTTTCTACGACCCCATATCTATAAATATGCAGAGATTACACTTCCTTTATGGAAACTGCTAAAAAAGAAGACACATTGGGAATGGGGTCCAGACCAGGAGAACGCTTTAAATATCCTGAAGCAAAAAGCCCTAACAGCCCCTGCTTTATGCTTCCCGGATTAATCTAACCATTTGTCATCCGGTTAGCAGCTAATGAGGTGGCCATGGCTGCTACTTTCTTGCAACAAAATGAAAATCAAACATTGGTACCTGTGGCTTATGATTCTAAAAAACTACAGGGAGCTGAACTAAATTTTGACGCCTGTGAGCGTGAATGCCTGACAGCCGTACGGGCCGTTCAGTCTTTCGAGCCACTTACTGGATGTGCCCCAATTATTATACAAAGTACACATACGCCTCTAAAATACATCCTATCTGGAAAACTAATAGGAGGCAGGGTGTCCAACACCTGAATGGCACAATGGACTAACACTGGTAAACAGAGGAGTCCGGGCTGACACAGTATCCAAACCTGACATGCTGACACATGCTCTTATTGAAAAGAGGACTAAGCATGTTTGTCCAGCAGTCACACTGGAACAGAGGATAGCACAAGCCCAAGCACCCCCCCTGGAAGACTTGGATACTGTGGGTCAGGAAAGACATGTTTGGTTCACCGATGGCAGTTCTATGGTGGTGCATGGTAAAAAGAGAATCAGATATGCAGCCATCAATTTAGAAGAGGAGGTACTAAAGGGGTATTTGGATCATGGCTCAGCACAACATGCTGAACTCTATGCCATATACCAAGTCCTAAAACAATATGAAACAGAGAACTGCCCCAAGACTGTATACATCTATGCTGACAGCAATTATTATGTAAACGGGGTGCAATATTGGATGTTTGATTGGCAGAGGAACTATTGGAAAGCCACAGACGGAAAAGAGATAGCATATGTAGATGAATGGAGATGGATTTATGCCTGGGTTACCTCTCATCCCAACCAGCTTAAAATTAAACATGTCAAGGCACATGGAAAAGGCTCCGCAGCTGAAACTGTATGGAATAACCGTGCTGATGCCATAGCCAGAGATTACGAAGGGATAGCAGTGATGACCCGAAGGCAGGAAAAGAAGATATTAGAAGCAGTCTGCATCCCAGGAAGAATTGAAAGGCAGGAACTGGTGAACATAGCTCATCAGTTCATGCATGAAGGAGTGGAAGGGATGCTGGGAAGGTTAAAGCAAGTGGCAGAATGGAAGGGGATGAGAGATGATGTGGATACATGGGTCAGAAATTGTATACAGTGTGTCAAAGATAAAGCTTGTCCTTCACACCAGCCTCAGATGCTACATCTAAGAAGGCTGGGACCCTAGCATAGAATCCAAATTGACTTCATTGATAAATTGCCAAGGAGTAAAGGAGGATTTCGATATCTACTTGTAATCATAGATTCCTTTTCAGGTTGGGTGGAAGCTTTCCCTACTAGGAACAATAGCGCCCGCACAGCTGCTAAGAAACTATTCTCCTAAGTAGTTTGCAGATATGGGACTCCCGAGATTATTGACTCAGACAACGGAGGATCCTTTATGGGAGACATATTTACTCTACTGCTTAAAGCATTAGGAGTTTCACACAAACTCCATGTCCCATACAGACCACAGTTTTCCGGACAAGTAGAGAGGATGAAACGCACTATTAAAGAAGCCCTTAGGAAAGTTGTAGACAACACCGGTAAGAACTGGCCAGAAAAACTGCCGCTAATATTAGCAGCCATTCGCAGCAGTAACAGGCTGAGAACTAAGATCCAGCCATACCAGATCCTCTTCGGACAGGCAATGAGGTTGGTCATCAACCCAGAACAAGCAGCAGACACAGAGACGAACAATCCGCTTGCAACTCATGAACACTGGCAGTGGTCAAAACAGTTGCAGGAAGACAAAGCCACCCTGCAGCATAGGATAAGCCAAGCCATTGAGCTCATGAATACAAAAATGGATCAGAATAAGAATGGAGATTCCCTACTGTGGGAACCAGGGGATCAGGTAATGTATTTGAAGTTGGGCAAAAAGGATCACACACACGAGTCAAAATGGACCGGTCCCTGCTCCATAGTGGATCGCCTCAGCCTTCTCATTTACCATATAGACAAAAATGGTAAATTAAAGTGGGTTCACGTTTCACAAATGAAGCTGTTTGCATAAACTAATTTTATTCTGTTGCAACTATATTTCCAGATAAAACACCCCCCGTGGACACGGTGTATCTTTATCCCTGCAGATAAACAGTACGAAATGCAGTTGCTGAGACCACCGGTTCTAACCTTACTTCCGCTTTAATTTTTTTTAAGGGGAGTGGGAAACCAGACAAAGATGAATCCTTCAAAATGGAGCACACAGCAGCAGCAGTTCTTGGTCTGGCTCACAATATTCGCCCTAATCCCGATGATAAAGATGCTACCTATCTCCGAAGAACACACTCACCCGGGCACACCCACGCCAAACCCTAACAAAGCACCCCATGCTCCAGTATACCTGGGACAAGGTAAAACAATCCTCACCGCATTACTAATACACAACAACTCACACATAAACAACATGCCATGGACCCCAACACACCCACCAGATATACACCTAAGATGGGTCGATTTGAAAACTAATCTGACAATAACACCTTTAGGGGAAACTCATGTATATGTTGGGGAAGGGGAACTGAGACTACAAGCAAACATCTCAGTCCCCGTAGGCCGGGAACAACATTGGATGGAGGGGGTGCCTATAAAACTGGACTCTGAGGAATAAGTCTTTGAGTCTCTGGTTCTGCTACCACCCTCCAGGAGCATCAGGTGCGCACCTGACCCGGACTCGGCTCCACTCTTGTGTACAGGATACCTGGCCAGTATTCTGTCACAAGCAACATTTGGGCTGGTAACTATAACATCTATACAGAACTTGTATAAATGATTGTGCAAATGAGTATATATATATAAGTGTATAAGAAATAAGTAAGTAGTAATAGGAATAAGTAGCCAAACAATGTTGTTTACTGTTATCTTTTGTTTTATTATGGTATTTACAATAAATGTGACAAATGTCTAGTCCCCTTTAATAAGATCCTGCTGGTTTTTATTGGTCTAATATAATTGGTATAACACTAACTCCAGCATGGTTAAATACTGGAATAAATTGCCTAGGGGAAGTTGTGGAATCTCCATAATTGGAAATTTTTAAGAGCAAGTTAGACCAATACCTGTCTAAATATACCCATATTGTGTGTGTGTGTGTGTAAGTCAGATATAGAAATGTAGTCTATAAATTTAGGTTGCAGAAAGAAAATGCTGCTGTACCATTTTTTAAATGTAAAAAGTAATTTATAAGCAGCATTTCATAGATCAAATAAGTGTTTCTGTTGAACTAACCAAACAGAAAATAAACATACTTGTTTCTTAAATAAATCCAATGATTACACCTGATAAATCAAACTTCATTGGCACAACTTCATCAACCACTACCTTTACCTTTTTTAAGTCAGTCCTGTTTGTCATCATACTTATGATAAACTTCTAGGCTTCCAAAACTTTAGAAATCTTCCCTCTTTTGATGAAGAATTACAAAGACTACACCACATATTTCAAAACTATGATCCACATTTAAAAAAAAAAAATAGGAGTGCGTTGTGGTTACAGCTCTGGGCTAAGACTTGATATCTGGATTAAATTCTTAGCTCTGCCTGATTTCCTATGTGACCTCGCACAAATCATTTAATCTTGCTGCACCTCTGTTTCCTATCTTGTCTATTTAGATTACAAACTCTTCAGCATAGGGATTATTTTATTACGTCTGTACAGTATCTAGCACAATAGATCCCTGATCTCATTTGTGGTTTCTAAGTGTTGATGTAACACAGATAATAGAGAAGAAAAAAGAAAACAACAATAGATGTTAGATCTAAATTATACCTAAAATTTATAACTTTCTGACTGCACCTCCTGACGGAACCCTGTAAATAACAATATTCAACAAGCACCAAATGTGAGACACACACTACTGAAATATTCTTCTTGGTCTATTTTCAAATTCCTGTAGTCTGAACATTGGAATGATTTTTATAAAATTAGGTGAGAAATTGTGAGACTAGTTAACCTGAGTATGTGTGTAAATCTGCTATTTCTGCATGCCAATAGCTAGTGAGATATCTGGGGCCATCTGATTTGAACCCGAGAATGCCAGAAGTCTTTGCAAAACCATGTCTAACTGGATGTGTTTGGAACAGAATCATAAATTAGAGGTGGAAAAGAGTTATTAGATCATTCAGCCCATCTTCCCATAAATGCAAAACTTCTCCTGAGCACACTGTTTGTCTAGTACTTTCACCAATCTAGTGTAAAAAGTGACAAATGATAATGGCTTCCATAACTTCCCTTGGGAAGCTATTCCATAAGCTGGAAGTTTCTCCTTATATTCAGCCTTCATTTTCTCTTATTCCTAGATTTACTACTTCCTAAGGGCTACTCTAAATTGTGCTAGCTAGAATAGTCCACTAGGGCCTGCACTGCTGACCACAGATCAGATTCAACAAGCACTGTACATACACAGAGCACTGTACATACCCCTTTCTGGCATGCTCATAATGGAGCAAATGGGGAATCCTCAGCTGCCTGGTTAAGGTAGCTTTAAAGTCCTTTGTGCCACTGGTGTGGCACAGATCGCTATCAAGAGTTGTGGATGTGACCCTAAGTAATTGACACACAAATGAAGAGCACTTGAATGCATGCAAATATGTTGATGCACTTTTTAAAAATCTGGCCTATTTAAAAATGTCTAAACAGGGTAGAGCCTGTTTGCTACACCAGTTTTACACCAGCATAAGTCCACTGTTGTCTTGGGAGTGATCCTGTTGTAAAGGAGTGGAAAATTGGACCCACTACAGCTATTTCTTGCAGCCTACTGAATGTATTACTGTATTGTGTAATTAATTGTTCAGTTTAACTCAAATAATCACACAATTAAAAAAACATGAAATTGCACTTGCTCACACTCAAACTGAAGATCGAAATCGTTACAGGGAAAATCTGTCAGCCTAAATACTACCATTGCCTAAAAAGTTTGAAAAACATAGTAACAGGTTAGAAACGATATATAAAGTTTTCCAGATTCCACATATATCTGTTTCCTCACATTCATATTGTAAATACTCACAGAGGGATCACACAGAGGTAGCCCTATAGACAGAAGAAATATTCTGGGTAGAATGTAGGTAAACAAGCTGATGGTTTTCTGAACATCTTGACTGTTCCATGACAGTTGACAGATCTGTTGTTGCAAATGAATGTATTTCTAAAATAGGGGTGCTTATTTTGTGTCCAGTAACCAAAAAGAATAGAACACAGCAGGAATGATGAATCTGTGACTGAGGTATAGGCAGATATCTACCAGGACATGGAAAGTCTTGCAAACTGATATAGAAAGGAAATCAATGTGTCTTAAGGCATCGAGATAGTAGGCACCTTTTAAATACCTTAAACAGAAAGAAAAATACTCTGTCACTGCTGTATTTTCTTATTGAATGAAAAGAGGAATCCATAGACTGAGAAATATTTTTCCCACAGTACTCAAGCGACAGTGGTGGCCCTCTGATCACGTGTGGGATATGCCTGCGCATATCGCATGTAATGGTCAGTCACTACTAGGATGTTCCCAATATTCCTCTTGTCCACTTCTAAAGACAAGAAATCAATGCAAACCAGCTCCAGAGGTTTGTTGCTGGTGATGTTCTTCAGATATGCAGCCCTCGTGGGCAGAGTTTTCCTTTGAACACATCGCGCGCAGGTCTCACATTTCCTGCGAACATCTTCAGCCATCCGTGGCCAATAGAATCTACTGCGGATAAGTTCCAGGGTCCTCTCCATCCCTAAATGTCCAAAGTCATCATGCAGGGCCCTCTTGGCCAGGGCTCTGTAATCTTTTGGCAGCACTAGTTGATTCCGTTGCTTTTGTAGAGGGTCTGTGGTCGTGCGGTGTAGCACTCCCTGAATCAGTTTTAGTTTGGTCCATTCTCTCAATAGTAGTTTGCCCTCTGGGGTAGGTGGGACAACCTCAGCTGGGCCTCGCCCCTCTCTTTTGGCAAGTAGTGTATCACGAATGTCAATATCTTGCAGCTGGGCCTCTTGCCAGTCAGCCGTATTGAGCATGGGCAAGGAAGATTGGTCCAAAGCAATATAGTTTACTGAAGCAGAAGGCATGCATTCAGGGGGTAGGCCCAAAGTTTCAGCAACACATCCATGAAGGCTCTCATGGGCCTCCGGCTCTCGGCGACTTACACTGCAAATAGCTCTCACTCCATCCGTGGGTATCACAGCAAGTCGTGGTGCCTGTGGACGCCTGGACAATGCATCTGCATCTATATTGCTTCTCCCTGATCGGTATTGAATGCTGAAGTCATAGCTAGCCAAAGCTGCCATTCATCTTTGCCCTGTAGCATCCAGTTTAGCACTTGTTAACACATAAGTCAGTGGGTTGTTGTCTGTCCACACCTGGAACTGAGCCCCATACAAGTAGTCTCGAAATTTCTCAGTGATGGTCCATTTCAAGGCCAAGAACTCCAGCTTGTGGGTGGGATAGCGGGTTTCACTATCAGACAGTCCTCGGCTGGCAAAGGCTACAGGTTTACGCTTGCCTTCCACCTCCTGGTACAGTACTGCCCCCAGACCCTCCAAACTGGCATCAGTATGCAGGATAAATGGCTTGCTTAGGTCAGCAAATACTAGGACTGGGGCATGAGTTAGGCAAGTAATGATTGCTCGAAAAGCCCTTTCACATCTCTCATCCCACCGTGGCCCAAAGGGTTCGAAGGGGCCATAGTGTCTCTGCACGGAAGGCCTTTTATTCTTGGTCTTAGATTTGTCCTTGCTGGACTGATATCCCCTGGTAAGATCATTGAGGGGTTTTACAATTGTAGCATAGTTTGTCACAAATCTGCGGTAATAACCACTAAACCCAAGGAAGGTCTTGAGTTCTCTGTAGTTGCTTGGACGTGGCCGTGTAGTGAGTGCTTCTATTTTATCAGGATCAGTACTCACACCCTCTTGGGACACGATGTGCCCCACATACTTCACCGAGGTCCTGCAGAACTGGCATTTGTCAATTGAAAGCTTCAAACTATAATCCTCCATCCTATCAAGCACTTTAAGAAGTCTTTCTTTATGCTCCTCCAAAGTTCTTCCAAACACAATCAGGTCATCCAAATAAACTAACACTTGCAGTAAATTCATGTCTCCCACAACTTTCTCCATAAGACGTTGAAATGTGGCAGGTGCTCCAGAAATCCCTTGGGGCATGCGTTCGAACTGATAAAACCCTATTGGGCAGATGAAGGCTGTCTTCTCCTTATCTTCTTCACCCAGAGGGATCTGGTAGTATCCACTCCGAAGATCCAACACAGAGAACCACTGGCTTCCCAGCAAACAGTCTAAGGCATCTTGAACTCGAGGCATTGTGTACTGGTCAACCACAGTACGGCGGTTTAGGGTGCGGTAGTCAATACACATTCGGATTTTCCCATTCTTTTTACGGACCACCACAATGGGCGAGGCGTATGAGCTGCGGGACTCTGTAATGATGCCATTTGCAGCCAGCTCTTGAAGATGTTGTCGCACATCTTCCATCTCGGAGAGAGCAAGCCTCCTAGATCTCTCTCTGAAAGGTCGAGAGTCATGTAGTCTGATGTTGTGCTCTACTCCTTTTGCACATCCCACATCCCACTCATGCAATGAGAACACCTTGGATCTTTCACAAAGTTTCCTTCTTAGGCGATCTTTCCACTCCTCGGACAATGGTGAATCTCCAAAGTCAAACTTTGCTGGGTCTATTGTTGGCACTTGAGTCTCACACTGGGGTTTTACAATTGATTCAGGCTCAAAGAGGTCTGCTATCTTTTGTCCTTGCCTCACAACAACATCTCTACTTGTTTCATTAGCAATCAGTATAGCCACCTTTTCCTGGGCTTCAGCAGGTAGGGTTATGACTCCACTGGGGACCAGCACTCCTTCCGGGAGCTCTCCTTCAGCCGGCTGCTCTATCATTGCTAATGCCCCTTTACTGCCTTTCAGCCTGGTACTCATGACAAGTACTTCTTGCTCCGTCCTTGCAGGCACTACTAAGGGGGTTGTACCCATGTACTTCAGTGCCCCAATCGGTAGCTCAGATGTCTCCTTCTTGGTGCTCTCAATCTTCCTATAGGTTTCAGCACAAAGCGTATGGATCATCAGGGTATTCAGGTACTGGTCCCCAGCCCGTTGTCTGCAGTAATCCGCGAGCACCTTGAAGAGGCTGAAGTTGGTCCCTATCAGCACAGACACATCAGAGGTCCCTTTCGGGTCAGGGTATATTAAGGCAGCGGTGTCCACCTCTTGCTTTACCCCAGCAACCTCCTCTAGGAATTCCAGGTGCACTATGACATACCCTTGATAGGGGTATTCATCCATGCTGAGGCCACACAGACCAATGCCAGTCAGTGGCTGTATGGGCAGGTGCCTAAGCATCTGTTGGTAGAATGACTGAAATATAATAGTCACTTGAGATCCAGTGTCAAGCACGGCTTTACAATCCGCCCCTTCAATCCTCACCATGACCTCTGCTCGAGGCCCTATCAGTCCTGCAGGGATCCCAGCTGGATGGTCTCTTCTGGGGGAATCTTTAAATCCTCTAGGCCTAGGTGATCTCTGTCCCCGGACCTTCTGGCAGCTACTGGATCTCTTCCAACTAATCCTCAGCTTTTCATACACTAAGGAGGGGTTCTCTTCCTTATGGCAGTTAGCAGCATTGTGCCCATCCTGACCAAACTGGAAGCAAAAGAATTGTCCTTTCCCCATTCGGCGAGGTGGGACGGTGACTCTAGATACTGACTTCTCTATCATCACAGTCTGAGGCTCCTTATTCCTGGAAATCTTAGCTCGGTCAATGACGCTTTGCAGCTCAGCTATCCGTTCTGTCAGGAGCTGCATTTGTTGGGCAAGTTCCTCTGTGGTGCTCACCATCAGTACACTGGCCCATTGGCAGTGGCGTCGTGCTGGCTGGTTCCAATGTTTGGGCTTCCCAACACTCGCTGGCTGCCTGCCTTTCTTCTTCTTCCCTGACCTCCTTTATCAGCTGGGAGTAACTTGGGGGATGTTCCTGCCGTTCTCTTAGTCGGAGATGAAGTAGGATTGGGTTCTGATACTGAGTCCCTCTTACAACTTGAGCCAGTCTGGTCTGATCCATCTGCTCAGCAGTCACTGCTCCCCTCATAACAGCTCTCTGAAGTAGTCTCTCCAGCCTCTGTATATAGGCTGAAATTTTCTCACCCCTTTGCTGTCGGGAATTAATGAATTTACAGTAACTGTCCTCAGGGCCCTCTACGCTCCCAAAGGTATTATCAAGGGCCTCTAGGCAGTCCTTCACACTGACCTCAGGGTCAGTGAGCTTCAGGGTGTGAATTACATCTAATGCTGGGCCACTAAGGCTCTCTATTAGACATCGTCGCTTTTCTACATCAGGTACGGCCCACTCCCGCAGCATTTCAGTAGTATGCTCCGACCAGAGTTCAAACTCCTCTTTCCCATCAAATAACCTTAACTTACGACAAGAGTTCGACGTAGCATAGGCCAACACAATCTTTTCCAATATATGCCCCAGTGCTTTTGCCCAATCATAGGCTGAGTCTGCCGCCCCTGAGCTAGAGGCTGCAGGACTGGGGCCCAACAAACCCGACATATTAGCCATTATACAAACAGTAGTTTCCTCAAAATATAAACACAATTATTTCCCAATACAGTGGAACACTCAACAGATGCTTGCGAGGGGTACTGACCCAGGTATCCCGGACGAGCCCCCAAAAATGTAACCCTTCTGCCCCTCTGAGTTGGCAGCAACAAGGGCCGGGTTCAGTATCCAGGGGTTCCATTTCAGTAACACAATGCATAACCGGCTCAAGCCCCCACCAAGTGACCTGGGACACTCACATACCACACCCTCCGGGCGCCTCTAGGAGGCAATACTTCCCCTCTCGCAAGCACGGAGTCTGAGTGTAGCAAAATCTTTTTAATAAAGGAAGGAATTAATGTGGCATCCCATTGGAGAAACATCACAAACAGGGTTATAACACAAACTATAAACAAAAACCCACCTCCAAGTATGTTTGGCACTGTCCTTTTTCCCCTTAGGGTTTTAAGTCCAATCACCCCAAAGTCCAACAACCCAAAAGTCTCTGGTCAATGCCACCCCAGAGTTCGAGAGTTTATCTGTAGAGGTCCCTCCTCCCAGCCTGGGTAGAAAGGGGCACCTTACGTGGTCCGGGGCCAACTGCCCTGCCTCTCCATGGGTTCTGCTTCTGCCTTCTCCACGAACTGCTCCGCTTTACCAGCCGCTCCACTCCGCTCCACCAGCTGCTCTGCTCCATGAGCTGCTCTGCAAACTGCTCGGCTCCGCTCGCTCTGTGGGCCGCTCCACCCGTCCCACAGCTACTCCGCTCTGCCAGCCGCTCTGCTGCCACCAGCTGTCCCGTGATCCGCTCCAGCCGTCCCCGCAACTGCTCCACTCCACCAGCTGCTCTGTTCCACAGTATAGCTTCAGGCTCCCCCACTAGTTAGCACAGTACTCAGTGCTCTCAGCTCACTTATTTCAGCTCTTTAGTGATTTCAACTCTTAGTGATCTCAGCTCTTAGTGGGGGAGCCCCACTGCTAGTGCACCTTTAGCCCAAAGTGAGTTCAGCTCAGTAACCAGTATTTAGATTCTTGAGGGAATAAAATAAAATCAACTCTGACATTCCACAGTGGAGAGAGGAGGAGGTGGAATTGGTGCTTCTGGCACCACAAGGAGACTGCACCACCGGGCACAGATACCCATCCCCAGCCTCTCTCAATTCACTGGGTTTTGGAACCCATGTCCCTTGTCTAGCAAGTACCACCCAACTGAGGGTGAGTCATTTGTCACCAAGCAGTCCCACAGCTCAGCAGTCTGGGATAGGGTAGGCGTGCCTATGCAAATACACTCTCTGAAATTCTTTCCACCAGATGTCAGGGTAGAGCTTATCCTGACTCTGCTTACACTTAGAATGTTCCAGACCCTTCTCTTTTAAATATCTGAAACAAAACACAATGGAAGACATCAACAGTTTGGAAAACAAAACCTGTCAACTCATCTACTGCAGCCATCCTGATAAATCCTAGCCCTCCTCCCTCCATCCTGTGAGATTTTACATGCCAAAAAAATATGCAATGTTAACACCACAGAGCATCTTTTCAATGAAATGATACCGTGCCAAAATGATACCTTGTCATGGTTTTTTTCAGAAAGCCTGAACAATAATATATTACTGTTTTGATCAAAATGTGATATTACCCCTTTTGACATTACTTTAGCATATGCAATATACTATATTCCTTCAAAAACAAAAAGTACTTGAACAGATGGAAATTGTTGCAAGAATTATCCATATTCACTGATTCCACAGATCCATTTTTGAAATCAGTTAATCTGCAACATTTTGTTTGAAATCATAGGGAAAAACATCTACACTGTAATCCTTTATACTTGTCTGCTGTGCCTGGATACCCATTGGTTGACAGCAGTTATTTGCCACAAAAAGATCAAATGTGAATAGGCTGTATATTATAGAGAGAAATATATTTGGAGAGAAGCCTTTTAAAAAATACTTGCAGCCTATACTTGTCAACCAGCTGATGATAAATTCAGAGGCTCATCTCCTCTCTGTGTAAGTGGGGTTTCTCCCAATCATTCCTGTTGCAACTGTGTCATTTTTTTTCCCTCAGGCATAAACTGTATTTCTAGTTCAGTGGGCAATGGGAATACAGGTGATCATACAGAGAACTGAGAAGCATTAGCAAAAGTTGGAGCAAAGAGGGGAGACTTGGAAATCACCTGTCTGTACTGAGGCCCTGATCCTTCCAAGACTTATGCACACTCTTAATTTAAATGCAAGTAGTCCAATTGACTTCAGTGAGACTACTTACATATGTAAAATAAGGCCTATGTGTAAGTTTCTGCAGGACCTGGGCCTGTCATTAGATCTGGGCATTGCTAATAAATCTCTCATTCATAAGGACTGAAAATTTAAATAAAATAAACACCCAGACTGTTTATATTTTTTTAAAAAGTTCTTAGCTCTAGCCCTTGAGCTGATTGGGCAACAAAATGGCAAATGAAATTTAATGTGGATAAATGTAAAGTAATACACATTGGAAAAAATAACCCCAACTATACATACAATATGATGGGGGCTAATTTAGCTACAATGAGTCGGGAAAAGGATCTTGGCGTCATCGTGGATACTTCTCTGAAGATGTCCACGCAGTGCGCAGAGGCGGTCAAAAAAGCAAACAGGATGTTAGGAATCATTAAAAAGGGGATAGAGAATAAGACTGAGAATATATTATTGCCCTTATATAAATCCATGGTACGCTCACATCTCGAATATTGTGTACAGATGTGGTCTCCTCACCTCAAAATAGATATTCTAGCACTAGAAAAGGTTCAGAAAAGGGCAACTAAAATGATTAGGGGTTTGGAGAGGGTCCCATACGAGGAAATATTAAAGAGGCTAGGCCTCTTCAGCTTGGAAAAGAGGAGACTAAGAGGGGGATATGATAGAGGTATATAAAATCATGAGCAATGTGGAGAAAGTGGATAAGGAAAAGTTATTTACTTATTCCCATAATACAAGAACTAGGGGTCACCAAATGAAATTAATAGGTAGCAGGTTTAAAACAAATAAAAGGATGTTCTTCTTCACACAGTCAACTTGTGGAACTCCTTACCTGAGGAGGCTGTGAAGGCTGGGGCTATAACAATGTTTAAAAGGGAACTGGATAAATTCATGGTGGCTAAGTCCATAAATGGCTATTAGCCAGGAAGGGTAAAGAATGGTGTCCCTAGCCTCTGTTCACCAGAAGATGGAGATGGATAGCAGGAGAGAGATCACTTGATCATTGCCTGTTAGCTTCATTCCCTCTGGGGCACCTGGCATTGGCCACTCTTGGTAGACAGATACTGGGCTAGATGGACCTTTGGTCTGATCCGGTAGGGCCGTTCTTATGTTCTTATGAGTTTATGTGGATGTTAGAAGTCTCCTATGCAACTCCATTGCAATAACATGGGATAAGTGGACAAATTATATTATACAGCAAGGACAGCATTCAGTGCTGTATGTCTGGGGTCCTAACAACATAGGCACAAAGCTGCAGTTTTGCTTTAGACACAGCTGACATCAAGCCTGCATTGTTATGTCTCTTGTATGTAAAAAGTGAGATCTAGATAGTGAATTATAATGGGGGACAATCCACTAAAAGGTTTGGTAGAAAAGTAAAAGCTATGCGTAAAAGAATGGAAAAACACTATGTAGAATACAGGTATTGTATTTCTGTTAGTTTGTTAGTTTTGATAGCTTGTCATCCAGGAAGCAACTGCAAACAATCATTAATCTTTTGGGTAAAAGCCTTAAACTAATTTTGCAGTTAACTTTGAATTTTGTTTTTAAGGTTAGACTTCAAAAACAAAGATCCTACATACAGGTACAATCAACATCCCCTGGACAACCACAACTCTAGTCCTGGATCATTCCTTGAAAACAGCCAGCAACGTACAATGAGCCAGAGTGTACACCCGCAGGATACATGTAAGTCTCATTGACTTCAGATGGAGTTACTTGTATGCTGCCATGGAAGAATCATGCCCCATTAAATTGATTCTACTTCCAATGAAGTTAACAAGAGAAGAACTGGAAAGAGTCAATGTCCTGTTATCAATGACTGCAAAAATTAAGAATGCATCTTATTAGACTACCTTATAGAATCTGATGACTGTACATAGCTATTCTTTTAGACTGGAAGCTGGTTGAGGCATGGGCTGGCATTACTATAGGGATGTACAGTACCTAGCACAATGGGGTCCTAACCTGCTTGGCCCCTAGGCACTACTACGGCTCTACAAAGGTTAAACAATAAATATTTACACTAAGCTGCATCTGTATTTACATCAGAAACAGTTGTGCATCCTGGCTTCTTCAGGGCCACATGAAATCCCATTAGAAATGCACACTTGGCTACTTTGTTCTCAGTATATTTTTTGGTTCATAATCATTGCACACCTCTTCCCCACAGTTCTTATGCTTCAATATAGTTGTTCACTTAACTATTGTACCAACACATACATGCCTCATACTCATGAAGCAATCAGTCAACCTATGGAACTCTTTTTTTTTTTTTTTTTTAAATCTTGGCCTTAATGATTCCTCAAAGAACCTATGGCTAGGGATAATCCATTTTTCTATGTTAAATCAAAATAAATAAACTAAGATATGAAGGCAAGGAGTCCAAAACATAGTTTTATAGGAGAAATATTTTGCTAGCAGTAAATTAGTGATTGTTTAAATATTCTGCTAAGAATTGTTAAAAGGAACAGAGATGATCTAAAAGGAAGGTAAACACTTTGCTACAGACCTCACATGTGAAAGAATAACCTATTTCAATATTTTTGGGCCTGGTCCAAATCCTTCTGAAATCCGTGGGAATCACTCAACTGACTTCTGTGGGCTTTGGTTTACGCTCTTTATGCTGGAAGTGGCATCTTTTGGAAGACACAAAATGAAGATCATCTTATTTGGGCCTTGATCTTGCAAAGACTTACTTATACATGGTATGTAATTTTATTTACTGTGACTAGTGACATGGGGTTACTCATAATGCATAAAGTAAGGATGTGTGTAAGGTTTGGTGCCTTGGCCATGAAAGACATCATGGATCTTTTTGTAAGTGTGGGGGTGTTAACCTCAGTGTCTTGCCATATTCTAAAAATCAGATAATTACATTTTGGCTACCTCAATTCACTGTGTGATTTTGATTGAGTAGGGTATTCTTTACTACCATTTCCAAACTGCTGAATAGAATTACTGATTATGCACTCCCCTCCAGCAACAGCTGCACTGAAGAAGTACTTAAAGTGGCCATACCACTTTCCAAGTAAATTTTGACTATCAGTAAGTAAGCTAGTATGACAAACTAAAAAAGCAAGAGAAAAACAAGGATGAGGGATATTAATAAAAAATTAAATCTAAAGAAAAATTAATATTGGATAAAAAGACTTTGCTCATTTCCTAGGAACAGAAATTACCATGATGGATCAGATCAGTGGCTCATCTAGTCCAATATCCTCTCACGGACAATATCCCATACTGAAGCTCTGGAGGAAAATGGAAGAAAAACTTTTAGTAGATAGAGATGGAATAAACTATCCATAGAGAAGGCTTTTTCCTAACTCCTAATAATTAAAGGCTCTTTTATTCCCTCAAGCATGAGATTGTTATATCCCTTCTAAATCTATTTTTTTTAATTAATTTTTTTTATTGTAACTGAATGTTCTTGTTACCTATAACAACATCCAATCCTTTTCTGAATTCTGCAAACTGGCAAAATTTTCAAAAGTTTAAGAGTGTTAACAATTATAAAACTTTAACTTTCCGAATCTCAACATCTGTCATTAAATAGTCTGCCCATGATTTCCCACAACTGTGAAAATTAAAATCAATAAAAATCTGTCAAAATTATTTTAAAAAGAAAATTGAATTCTGCCAAGCCTCTCTATGTAATTAACATACAAAAAGTGTTTTTGCTTCTTTTCAGAGAAAGGTGCTATGTAGGGCTTAATCTTCAGATCTCTACACGAAGTTCATCTTTTTGGGGGGCTTAGCAAGTGATCAGATGTATAAATTATTAGGAGCGAGTTGTTTTGTGATTTGTATGGTTGGTTGAGGATGCATTTGTATAGTTTTTATTTTTGTAATTAAACATTTTAGTTTCTCTGAAAGCACGCACAGCAAGGGATAGGTACTTCAAATTGAAATCAAAACAAAAATAAATTACTGTAAAAGCAATAGGCTACAAATTTGTTTCAAGCAACTTGTTACAACAAAATAGAGCTCACTAGAAAGCATTAAAATATTTGTAATATCTTGTGTGCTAGCAAAAATGTTTATTTATCTCATATAGCTACTCATAAATACTTGTAATCCACAAACAACATAATGCATTATCAAGACAAACATGAAATTCATGTCCACTGAAATTAGTAAATCAGTAATGGCCCAATTATTAGAATTGTTGATCACCTACAACTTTATCTGAAGTCAATGGAAAACACATCTATTTAGCACTTGTGAAAAATCATGGATTTAGGAGCCTAACTTTGCTATTTTTGAAAAACAGACGCTGTTTAAAAAACAAACAAACAAACAAACAAAACAAAAAATACCTTATTGGTACCATTTCTGTCTACAAAGAGCCAAGGAAAATATGCTTTAAAAACAGGAGATTTTATTTGATAAGTACATCATTTATTTTAAATTAACAATTAAAAACCCAAAGCATGTCATTTATTAGTGTTAAACAAATGTTCCAGATCAGCATTTCACAAAAATCGAAAGAATTTCAGATTTCAAACTATTTCAGAATATGCCTCCCATAAGGAACATTATCTCCCAAAGTAAACAGTTTTAGTAAAAGTGCAGATGGAATATTAGAATATTTTGACAGTATATTTTAAACAAAGGAACCTTTTTTTATTTTTGTAATTGCCTGGTTATATTAATAAAGACTTGGAAAAACCAGAACTCTGCTGAAAACAGACTGTTACCCTTTCCTGTGTTGCTGTTTTTCTCATAAAAATGATCCAGCTATTTTTTTTTTCCTTTCAATTTCACTAGGCATTTTGGAAGAGATCAGTCTCGAGAAAACCAGCCTGGCAGTGTAAGCCATGCAGATAACCTAGATATGATGACTGATACTCCGAAAGCACCTTAGATAGGAAAAAAGAATATGTTCTACATTCTTCTTGTTTTACAGCAGCGTAGTAATAATTAATAGTAGCCAAAGTGCACACTGGTAGCTACAAGTATCCTGGTACAGTACTCAGCAATGAAGGAAAAATATTTGTATGACCCCTATGTAGCACAGTATGCAGTTACTGTGCTTTCTTCTTGTTTTATGGATAATTTAAGCCACTGTCCATGTGCACAGCAGAAATAACAATGTTCCTCTCTAAAACAGAGTGACACCTTCCCAGCAATAAATAGGCCAGCAGGCGCAGCAGCCTGAGGCAGAACGGTGGTGCATTATTGGCAAGAAAAAGTATTAGGCAGATCCTCAATTTGTATAAATCATTGTAGTTCCGTTGAAGTCAATGAATCTAAAACAAATTTACAGCAGTTGAGTTTCTGGCCTTATGGCTCCATGGACATCTGCAGTCGAGAGACTTATCCCATAATTATAGATTAATTTTTATTACACTCGCACTCAGAAGCCCTTATCAGACTGGGCTCCCATTCTGCCACACCATCACTGGTTCATTCACCTGCACATCCACCAATGTAATATACGCCATCATATGCCAGCAATGCCCCTCTGCTATGTACATCGGCCAAACTGGACAGTCTCTACGGAAAAGGATAAATGGACACAAATCAGACATTAGGAATGGCAATATACAAAAACCTGTAGGAGAACACTTCAACCTCCCTGGCCACACTATAGCAGACCTTAAGGTGGCCATCCTGCAGCAAAAAAACTTCAGGACCAGACTTCAAAGAGAAACTGCTGAGCTTCAGTTCATCTGCAAATTTGACACCATCAGCTCAGGATTGAACAAAGACTGTGAATGGCTTGCCAATTACAGAACCAGTTTCTCCTCTCTTGGTTTTCACACCTCAACTGCTAGAACAGGGCCTCATCCTCCCTGATTGAACTGACCTCGTTATCTCTAGCTTGCTTGCTAGCACACATATATATACCTGCCCCTGGATATTTCCATTACATGCATCTGAGGAAGTGGGTATTCACCCACGAAAGCTCATGCTCCAAAACGTCTGTTAGTCTATAAGGTGCCACAGGATTCTTTGCTGCTTTTAGGTGATATATGTCTTATCATTTAAGAACAGTCACTGCAAAATTTGTGAAAAGTCACTAGCTTCCAAAATTACAAAGTCAACAAGTTTGCCCAAAAAACAAAGTCAAAAATTTTAGAATGGGCTGCTTTATGTACTAGATCCAATCACTTTTTCAAATGAGGAAATTCGTTTTAATCCTTATTGAGAAGTCTATGGATTAGATTGGGTAGAATCAAGAATTCTACCCTATTCTCTCTTCCACCTTCTACTGTTTTATACCACAAACAATATTTTATTACTGAAATTCCTGCTAAAATTTCTAAGCCAGCAAACCAAAATGAAAATCAAAACATGGAGTTTTGCCTTTTTCATTGTAAAAGCAAAAGACTGATAAGCGGGGTTGTCTCTGACCTATGCTTAAAAAAAAGTCTCTTGGTAATTTCCAGATCTAGAGCATTTATTTAAGACAATTGCACTTATGCTTCATTTCTTTTCAAAAAATTTCCATCATTAAGATTCACTTCAATACTTTTCTTCTATTGACCTCCACTCATAAATATACTCTTACTCACCCATCCACTGTTTGAGTAAACATGTTTACATGTATAAGATTTTAGGGCCAAACTTTCAACAAAAGCATTAGCAGGCTAAGGACTTAGCATTTCTTAGATTCTATACTGGCACTGTCATGTATGTCATTAATACTAACCATCTTGTCAGTTTCTAACTTAGCATTCGTTTTGTGGTCCATATTCTGTAAGAGTGCTGGAAGATCAAGAACAGAAGAAATTATATAATGAGGTAGCAGATAAGTGTTTACTGGCATTGTCATTGTTTTATTTATCCAGACAGTTGCTTTCAAACCTGCATTCAGGCCTCCTTGAATATCTGTGTCTAGTGAGTCACCAACCATCACACAGTCCCAAGGCTGTACCCCGAGCAGATCACAACAATGATGAAATATAGATGGTGCTGGTTTCTCTTCTTTCTGTTCTCCTCCCACAACAATAGCATCAAAGTATGGTTGACAGGCACATGCTTCAATCTTCTCCCTCTGAGTGAGTTTGTCTCCATTAGTTAATAAAAGCAAGCGGACCATTTTTCGAAGTTCAGTAAGCATGCTTCTTGTCTCCTCTGTTAGGGTTAGATGCTGTAGGCGTGTAGTTTTCCAAAGGAAATAACATTCTGCCGCCAGATTTCGATTAGCCTCACCACCCTTTGTTTCTTGTATTGCTTCTTCCCAATGTGAGATCCTTAAATCAGTAATGCACACCTTAGCTGGATCATGACATTCTTTGAGGAGTTTTTCCTGGACCTTATTACAAATCATGTGAGCTTCTCCTTCATCACACTGATGTTTTGATTGCAAAATATTTATTACCTTTAACAAATGTAAAGGGAAAGGAAGGTTACAATAAGGCATTAAAACTTTAGGGCCAGATTCTGCCACCCTGGCTTATATGAAGTATTACTTTCTTCCAGAGTAGTCCCACTGAACTAGATCGGGATACTCCTTGAGTAATGTATTGTTCAACATTAGTAAGGATGGCAGAATGTGGCCCATAGTTTAAAGTGACTTAACACTGAATTATTAAAAAAACTAACCCATAAGCATAGCTCCACTGCATCAGCAGGAGCCCTCAGAAGGCACTGTGCTTTGGCTTCCCTCCAACACCAGAGGGTATGTGGGAGGGAACAAGAGCGAGTAAATTACTTCACCCCTGAGTGTAGCATACACTTAATATGACCACATAAGGCAGGGGTGGGCAAACATTTTGGCCCAAGGGCCACATCTGGGTAAGGAAATTGTATGGTGGGCCATGAATGCTCATAAAATTGGGGGTTGGGGTGCTGGAGGGTGTGAGGGCTCCAGCTAGGGGTGCAGGCTCTGGGGTGGGGCCAGAAATGAGTTCAGGGTGTGGGAGGGGACTCCAGGCTGGGACAGGTGGCTGGGGTGCTCATGGGGGGATGAGGGCTCCGGCTGGAGGTACGGGCTCTAGTTTGCAGGAGGGTGGGACTGAGGGGTCTGGAAAGTGGGAAGGGAATCAGAGTTGGGGCACAGGAGGGGGTCAGGAGTGCAGGCTCTGGGCAGCGCTTACTTCAAACAACTCCCAGAAGCAGCAGCATGTCCCCCCTCTGGCTCCTATGTGGAGGTGCAGCCAAAGGTCCGCAGGTGCTGCCCCTGCAGCTCGCATTGGCCCTGTTTGCTGGCCAGTGGGAGCTGCGGGGGTGGGCAGCTCAGCCTGCAGAGCCTCAGGCTGCCCCTACCTATAAGAGCAGGAATGTGCTTCTGCTTCTGGCAGCTGGGTGGAGCAAGCCCCCGACCACGCTCCCCAGCAGGAGAGGGCTGGATGAAAACGTCTGAAGGGCTGTATGTAGCCCCTGGGCCATAGTTTGCCCACCCCTGATGTAAGGGATACCTGGGTGGGAGGTTAATCCTTCATACTCCCACAGGGGCTAGCACAATCTAATGCTGAATCTGTGACAGCGTGATGTTCAGACTCATGGTCTAAACTGTTATAAATCTCTGAAGAAACCAGTTAATACTCCATCAATAAGTGATCACAACTTCAGAGCCTTGTAATTTCTGCTACACAAATCACAAATAGTAACAAACAGCCTAATTGTGCAGCCTGTATTTAGGATGACTAAAGTAAGGCCTCAGATATCAGAGGGATAGGCACTGCTGAAACCCCTAAGCGAGGAATGGTGTGTCAGTTGCCCCTCGCCAGAAATGGCCCCAAGCAGCACAGTGCTTCATACACGCACCTCCCCTCTTCCGTGCTGCTTTCGTAGATCCACAGCCACCTCCCATGTCAGCATTGGCCGCTGCGCTAAGCCACCCCTCGGCCCGCTCCCCACCGCTTTGTTCCTGGGCCACCTAGTGGAGACCCAGCCCCCACCCGTGTGCGCTGAGCCAGGCAGCCCACGCGGGGTACCAGCGAACTTGTTATTGCCCCTAATCCCCTGCACAGCCACGTAGCCGCCAGCCGCCCAAGGCGGGTAATGGCGGGTGTCCCTCGGCCCCATACTGGCTGTGTCCTCCCTGTGCAGGGCACGGCAAGCGCCAGCGCCGCACAGCGACCCGGGGACGAAGGGGTTAATAATGTTACGGGGGGGAGCACGTGATGGGGTCCCTGGGCAGCATTTCTGGGGGTGCCAATCCCCGGGGGAGGGGGGGCAGCCAGGGCTGGTGCAACCATTTAGGCAGACTAGGCGGTTGCCTAGGGCGCCAAGATTTGGGGGCGCTAAAAAGCACCCCCACATTTTTTTAAGTGGTTGAGCGGCTGCTGCTGCTGGGATTGAGAGGGACTCGGAGCTGCCGGCAGCATCTGCAGCCAGCAGCCCAGGGTGTCCCCTGGGTCAGGGCGCCGCCGCGGCAACCAGCAGCCCAGGGTTTATAGGGGGCAGGTTCTATATGTTTGCGGTGCTTGAGCACCAGCAATATTCAGGGCTGGGGGCCCCGCTCCAGCAATATTTGGAGCTCGGTCTCTCCCCCGGCCCTGCCTAGATCGGCCCCGGCCCCGACCTCCGCGGGTCTCCCCCCCCACGCCCTGCCGCGTCCCTGCCTCACAGAAAGCAGAGCAGCACCTCTCCCCTGCCTGCTTCTGCTGCTGGAGTAGAACAGCTCCCGGCAGAACTGCTGTCTGCTGTCCTAGGGCCCCCCAACTCCTACTGGCAGGGCAGGCTGCCCTTACCCTGTGCTTCCGCCCTCGCCCTGAGTCTCTCCAACACCCAAACCCCTCAGCCCCCTACACCCTAATCCTCTGCCTCAGCCCTGAGCCCCCCCCACATCATGAATCCCTCATCCTCAGCCCCAACCCTCATCCCCCTGCGCTCCCTCCTATCCCCAAACTCCCTCCCAGAGTGTGCACCACCTCCCCTTTCCCACACACTCCTTCCCACCCCCAAACTCCCTCCCAGAGCCTGCACCCCTCACCCTTTCCTACACCCTCACCCTCAGCCTGCACCCAAACTCCATCCCAAAGCCTGCACCCCTCACCCCCTCCTGCACACCCACCTCCTGCCCTAGCCCGGAGCCTGCACCCAGCACCCAAACTCCATCCCAAAGCCTGCACCCCTCCTGCACCCTAATCCCCAGCTCAGGGCCTGTACCCCAGAGCTCTCCCCCCAAACCCCTCCCAGAGCCTTAGGCAAGTGGGGGCGGAGTTTGGGGGGCAGGTTCTGGGCACCACCAAAATTTCTACAAACTTGCCACCTATGCCGGGTCAGTGCCACCAGCAGCCCAGGGGTTCCACTGCACAGTTGCTACTTCACTTCTCCCGCCTCCCAAGCTTGCGGCGCCAATCAGCTGTTTGGCACCACAAGCCTGGGAGGAGAATTAGAGCAGGACGGCGTGCTCGGGGAGGACGCGGAGCAGAGGTGAGCTGGGGTGGGCAGTACAGGACTTGCATTTCTGGGGAAGATACAGACTGGTGGTGTGTTGGGGTCTCCCTGCAATATAACCAAAACCAGTGCTTAATTTGTAATGAAAGAGGTGCCAGGGCACAAGCTAGAGGTGGCAGGATGCCGGGACTCAAGCATCATGCAAGCAGCCGTGCAGCGCTCCATGGACATTGGCAGCTGAGTGATGTGTGAGTGGAGGTGGAGGATTGAGCTGCTGCTTGAATCTCTTGCATACACAAAATAAGTGATGCGGTAAGTCCAGACAGGGCCAGCCTTAGGATTTATGGTGCCCTAGGCGAGATTATTAAACTGGTGCCCCTGTGCCTGATCTGCTCTTAGCAACACAAACATAAGCTTACAGTATTGGAAAACTTGCCACATTCACGTTATTAAAACCAGTTTAACTTAATTAAGCACACTGTAATGCTGATGGACTAGCACTAAAGAAGCAGCACTATAGAAAAAATTCTGATATGACCGAATGATGCAAATAATATATTTTTTTTAATTTATCAAAAATTTATTGGAAATTTATATGAAGAGGTAATGAAACAAAGATTTGTTTTTAATTAAAAGCAATCTTTCTGGCTTTTTTGGCTGCAAAATCAGTAATAATGTCATCGTATGACAAAGACAAAGTCGTGTCTTGTTCAATTGCAAGAATAGCAAGACCAGTTAAGCGTTCCTGACTCATGGTAGAGCGAAGATAGTTTTTAATGAGCTTTAGTTTTGAGAAACTCTGTTCTCCTGATGCTACTGTTACAGGAATTGTCAGTAGAATACGAGTGGCAATGTACACATTACGATATATGTCAACAAGTTTGCGGGTATGAATAAACTGTACAATGTCCATCACCGATTTTGCATGTGGCAACATTGATGACAGTGTACTCAATTCTTTGTACATTTCAAGTCCATTTAAATCAAAACTATCACCATGCTTAAGGAGGCTCTCTAGGTTCTTGCACTTTGTCATTAGTTGCTCTTGTTTTCCTATTTCGTTGAATTTAGTTATGTCATACAAAAATCCAAACTGTTCATGGTGTACTTGCAAAGTATTAAACCTTTCATCAACAGCAGATACTGCTTTATCCATCACAACATTAAAAAATTCAACCTCAAATTTCTTTTCTGGATCGTCTGTGGGCATGATCTGCTGTACAGATTCTTCACAAAGAAGTGTCCCTGGCCTTTTTAACTCATATTAACTATGTATTTACTTTATGAAAGTTGGAGAAAACATTGTGAAAACGTAAAACATTGGCTGCCCAAATTCTGGGCTGGCAAAAGTTATACTGACTCACAGGGAAAAAAAAAAGCAGGAGAATCTTAGTACAACATATGGTCACTCTATACCAGGGGTCGGCAACCTTTCAGAAGTGGTGTGCCAAGTTCACTGTAATTTAAGGTTTCTCGTGCCAGTAATACATTTTAATGTTTGTAGAAGGTTTCTCTCTATGTCTATATTATATAAATAAACTATTGTTATTATCTGAGGTCTTGGCCACCGGTCCTGCTCAGGCCACTGCCAGCTGAGTAAATGAAACCCCAAATCGGCAGCGGGCTGGTGGCTGGAACCCTAGACAAGGATCCCAGGCCCTGCTCAGCCCGCTGCTGGTCTGGGGTTCTGACCACCAACTCCTGCCAGCCAGGATCCCGGCCGCCAACCCCCCCTCAGCCCGCTACCGGCCTGGGATTCTGCTCACCCAGGCTGGCAGGAGGCAGAGTGGGGCTGCCGGCTGAGCTCCTGACTGGCAAGGGGCCGGCAGCCGGAACTCCGGAGTAGCAGTAGGTTGAGTGCTGCTGGCACTCCAGACTGGCAGCAGACTGAGCTACTCAACCCCCCACCGGTCCTGCTCAGCCCGCCACCAGCCCGCTCAGCCCGCCACCAGCCCACTCAGCCCGCTGCCAGCTGAGTGAATGGAACCCCAGGCTGACAGCAGGTTGAGTGGTTCAGCTGGCCTGCTCAGTCCACTGCCAGCCTGGGGTTCCTTGGGGGTCCCCAGGCCAGCAGCAGGTGCTGAGTGGGGCCGATGGCTGGTATCCCAGCTGGCAACAGGGCAGCAGCTGGAACCCCAGAGCAGTGATGGGCTGAGCCGCTCAGCCTGCCTCTGCATACCATCAAAAATCAGCTCACCTGCCACCTTTGACACGTGTGCCGTAGGTTGCCGACCCCTGCTTTATACCCTAGTAAGGAGATGAGCATATTACAGTTGTTGGGGTTCTTATCAGGAGTAACAGGCTATAGGAAAGTCAGTCAACATTTTTTGTTTCTCTGATGAAAACTAACCCACTCCCTGCCTCAAACCAAACCTGTCACTAATAATTGTCAACAACTTAATTTTCTGTTTTTGGCTAAGATATTGATTTTAAAAAAAAATATATTGAAATTGGATTCAGGATTGTTAGCAAGAATTTTTGGCAAACAAAGTTGTTAAATGACAATCTAAATGGCAACACGGTACTGCTTTCATGCTTGGCTCACCCCCTAGCCTGCTGGTCCAACAGCTGCAATAGACCCCAAAATCCACCTCTTGGGGTGCAGAGTGGCAACAGCAGCAGCAAACCCTCAGGTGCAATCACACGCCAATGGGCACCACCACCAGCCTTATGGACCATGGTGAAGTTAGCACAGCATCTGATCTCAGACAGGTCACCCATGGAGCCACAGCAGCTCATCTTGCCCTGTGCAGCTCCCCCCGGATGAGACGAATCGCTGGCAGCTGCCAGCCCGGGGAGAGGCGCTCCCCAGCTAGGGTGGCCAGATCCAGATGTCCTGACTTTATAGGCCAGTCCTGATATTTGGGCTTTGTCTTATATAGGCACCAACTACCCCCACTTAGAGTGACCAGACAGCAAGTGTGAAAAATCAGGACAAGCAGTGGCAGGGGGGGGGGGAAGGAGCCTATATAAGAAAAAGACTCCAAATATCAGGAATGGCCCTATAAAATAGGGATATCTACCCCAACCCCTTGTCCTGATTTTTCACACATCTGGCTAACCCAACCCAGCCCTGTGTGACATTCCAATCCTGGCTCACTGCCCAGGAAGTGAGTTACTTTCACTTTCATTCCTCAGCAGGTAGCCAGCCTCCCCTCCCCCGCAGCACCTCACTGTCACGGAGTCCCCGGGCGATGCTCTGGAACTGCTCCCCACCAAGCCAGTCAGGACTTTGGGGAGCCTCCTCTCCCTTGGAGCAGACTTGTTCAGGGCAAGAAGCTCATACATCTTCACCTCCTGGGTCTCTCCTTGGAGCATTCAGCATCCTCTTCCCCTCTGTGTGCTTCCCACAGTGAGCCCACCCAGGCTGGGGAAGCCACAGGGTCCTGCACCCCCACTTCGCAGTCAGATGTGACTCATCCAGCCAGTAAAACAGAGGTTTATTCAATGGCAGGAACAGGGTCTAAAACAGAGCTTGTAGATACAGCGAACTGGACCCCTTGGCCAGGTCCATTCTGGGGGCAGTGAGCCAAACCCCCACGTCTGCCCTCAGCCAGCTCCAGCCTAACAACCCCTTCCAGCCCCTCCTCTCTGCTCAGCTCATTTCCCGGGCCAGGAGGTCACCTGATCTTTGTCTCCAACACCTTCAGCTGGCATCTTTGCAGAGGAGGGGCCCAGGCCATCAGTTGCTAGGAGACAGAGTGTCAGGCATTTAGGTGCACTGGCCTTTTGCTCTGCCAGATACTTAAGAACTGCCATGGGGACACTGAGGCACCAACACAGTATTCAGAGAAAACATTAGGAACATTCCCAGTTTGTCACACTCACCCAACCCAGCCCTGACGGAGGGGAGGGAGGAGAGAGAGGGCTGCTCCTGGGGAGGAGGGAGAAAGGAGGGGGTGCTCCGTGGGGCGGGGGGGAGAAGAATGGATGTTATGGGGGACAACAAAGGATACTGGTTCCAGAGCCACAGAGCCTGCCTCACCTCACCTCAGCCGGGGGGAAAGAGTCACACTCACAGGTGAGCTCCTTTCCCAACCCCCAATCCCTCCCCTTTCCAGAGACCCCAGCAGCCAATCCCATTCCTCAGACTGTGCTGCATTCGGCTCTCTCTAGGACCCAGCAGCCCTGCTTCTGCACTGTCTGGGCTGCCTGCAGAGTGGTGCCCCCAGGCAGAGTGGGGCCCTACGCCATTGCCTATTCTGCCTATGCCTAAGGACGGCCCTGAGTCCAGAGGTGCTGCGGCTATAAACTGCCAAGTCCAGAAGTGCTGGGTCTCAGCCCCAGCACAAATTAAGCACTAACCAATACTGGTCAGAGCGCGGTGTAGCTAACAGGCTGCAGTTACATTCAGACACTCAAGGTGTGGCTTGCATGCTGGGAGACTGTTTCTGAGTGGCGCAGGTAGGAGCTGCTAGAGCAATGCATCATGAGCCACTCAAGGTTTCAGGGCATGGATGACACAACCCCACTAGTCTGGATTGTGCCATGAGGGTTTGGCTACACTTGCAGATGTGCAATGCTGGGAGTTAAAGCTGTCTTCGTACAGCTGTATAGGGAAAGCACTGCAGTGTGGCCACGCTGACAGCTAACAGTGCTGCAGTGTGGCCACATTTGTAGCATTTGCAGCGGCGTTGGGAGTGGTGCATTATGGGCAGCTATCCCACAGAGCACCTCTTCCCATTCTGGCACGATGGGTTGTGGGAAGGGGCCGGAGGGTGCAGGTCATTCTGCTTCCTGGCCCATTTCCCCATGATGCATCGCTTCACATCCCAGCAATCCCTGTATTTCTGTCCACGTTTGGCGCCATCTTGACTCTCTCAATGGTTTCTGTGCAGCATGATTTCTGTGGGAAATGGAGCCGGAACTGCTGAGGAATATGCTGATGAGTTTCACCAGCACATCACTTTTGCAGTTGAGCTATTCCTTAGGATCCAAAGTGATGAGGAGTCCGATGATGATAGCGAGTCGCGTGCCGCGTACGACACGAACTTGCTTGTGGCATTAAAGGAAATGCTCAGCACTGTGGAACACCGCTTTTGGGCTTGGGAAACAAGTACTGAGTGGTGGGATCAAATTGTCATGGACGTATGGGATGATGAGCAGTGGCTGCAGAACTTTTGGATGAGAAAAGCCACTTTCATGGGACTGTGTGCTGAGCTTGCCCCCACCCTGCGGCGCAAGGACACGAGATTGAGAGCTGCCCTGCTGGTGGAGAAGCGGGTGGCTATTGCAATCTGGAAGCTGGCAACTCCAGACAGCTACTGATCGGTCGCGGACCAGTTTGGAGCAGGAAAGTCGACCATTGGAATTGTGTTGATGCAAGTTTGCAGGGCCATTATTTGCATCCTGCTAAGAAGAACCATGACTCTGGGGAACGTTTTGCACAAATGGGTTTCCCTAACTGTGGAGGGGCAATAGATGGGACGCATATTCCTATTCTGGCACCACCCCACCTACCATCCGAGTACGTTAATCGGAAGGGATATTTCTCCATAGTTCTCCAGGTGCTTGTGGATCATCGTGGGCATTTCACTGACATTAACACAGGCTGGCCCGGAAAGGTGCATGATGCATGCATCTTTCAGAACACTGGCCTGTTCAGGAAGCTGCAGGCTGGGACTTTTTTCCCAGACCAGAAGATCACAGTAGGGGACATCGAAATGCCCATTGTGATCCTTGGAGACGCCGCTTACCCATTAATGCAGTGGCTCATGAAACCGTACACAGGGAACCTTGACAGAGCGAGGACCAGTTCAACTACAGGCTGAGCCGGTGCCGAATGACTGTGGAGTGTGCTTTTGACCGTTTAAAGGGGCACTGGCGATCTCTGTATGGGAAGCTAGACTTGGGGAAAGCAGCATCCCCGTGGTTATATCCATGTGCTGTACCCTCCATAATATTTGTGAAGGGAAGGGTGAAAGATTAAGTCAGGCATAGACCTTTGAGGTTCAACGCCTGGAGGCTGAATTTGCACAGCCAGAGTGCAGGACTACTAGAGAGGCCCAGCACAGGGCTGCAAGGATTAAGGATGCCTTGAGGGAGGAATTTGAAGCTGAAAACCAATAGTAATGTTTGGTGCCTTGCACGGGAGTGAAGTGCAGTGGTTACAATGTTAGTAGGAATCTGTGTTTCCTAAGCTGATTTGCAGTGCCTGTTTCTTTCCTAGGCTAAGATATCTTTGACTTTCTGCAATAATAGAGACTGTTTTCAAAGCCAAGAATTCATTTATTGAAAAGAAAATTACTTTATTGACAGACACGCAACTTTTTGGGAACCTAAAAGGGCAGGGGGTGGGGTGGGGAACTGTACAGTCACAGGTTTGTATATGTCCTGTGCAATGACTGCTGCACTTCAGGATGGCTATACTGCATAGTGATGGGGGTTGAGTGCAGAGGGTAATGGTCGTAGTTCTCAGGGCTGGTTGGTGAACGTACAGGTGTTGGAGGCAGCTGGTGGTGGTAAGAACCTGGATGCTGGGGAAGGGGGTTTTGAGCTGACATTGGGGCACAAGGGAAAGAGCTTTGGGACGGGGGAGTAGTGGGGGCGATAGTGCTCTGCCTGCATGGCTACGAGGGCCTGGATAGAGTCCACTTGCCGTGCCAGGATGCTTATCAGCTGCTTTGTGCTTTTCTTCCTGGCCCGCTGCATTTTTTGGCAGATCCTGCTTTCCCTTTCCCTCCAGTCCTGCACTTTTTGATTCTCTGTGACAGAGTGCTCCGTAACTGCTTGCAGCAGGTCGTCTTTGCTTTTTCGCGGCTTCTTCCAGAGGTTTTATAGTCTTTGATCTCAAGGTAGCTTCTGGAAACGCAAAAAATACAACACTTAACAGAGGCAGCATTGTTTATACCAGACAGTTATTCCCACACAGTTAAGGAGTAACATTCTTCACAATAGCATAATTTTCCCATCCCAAAGAGAGCACACATAACCCACGGGAGCCCCAAAATGGTAAGTAAGGGGGACTGATTGCTTCAGGACTCTACTGTCCTCGGGGTTTCTGTGCATTGGGGAAAGCAAACAGCTGCAGGGGGCACCTACACTGAACACTATCCCAACATTTTCCACAGGAGTTGATCCTGGAAGATATCTTGCTGCCGTGGGTCACCTGGGAAGTGCGTTAGGGTCTTCTACAGCAATGCGGATTCCACCCTGGCCCCTATGCAGCTTGCCTGTGTCTTGCAATGGTTCCCCCACCCCTCGCGGCACAGTGGCGTGGACGTGTTAGCCTGACTGGGACAAGGATCACAGTGGCTCTCTCAATAAACTTGTGCAAGCGCATTGCCCATGCTCTGACTGAAACTTTTGAAGAGATTACCAAGGCCGATTACCGTGACGTGATAGATCACATCAATGCGCTATTCCACATCTAGGCATGCATGCATGCAGCCCTAACCCTTCCTCCTCTTCCGAAAAATTTCGATCCTGAAAATAAAAGCCGCTTACCGGGAACCCACTCCTCTGTTTGTCCTCCACCAAGTACCGGCTGTTGCGACTGGCTACCTTCCTCCTGGCTTGAGACGAGCTCCTGGCTGCATGCTTCCAGGGACTCCGGGGTGTCTCCCCCCACCCCAGTACCCTCACTCTCGGTTTCCTCTTCCCCCTCCTCCTCCCCCTGCTCTGAAGTGTCCATCGTGGTCCTTGGATTGGTGGTGGGGTCACCCCCAAGTATTGCGTCCAGCTCTTTGTAAAAAAGGCAGGTTGGGGGAGCAGCCCCAGAGCGGTGGTTTCCCTTGCGGGCTTTGCAATAGACACTCCGCAGCTCCTTCACTTTAACCCTGCACTGCAGGGCATCCCTGTCATGGCCCCTTTCCAGCATGGCCCTTGATATTTGCCCATAGGTATCGTAATTCCTACAGCTGGAGCACAGCTGGGACTGCGCAGCTTCCTCCCTGCAAACACTGATGAGGTCCAGCAAGTTGCCATTGCTCCATGCTGGGGCTCGTTTGGCGCGTGGAGGCATGGTCACCTGGAAACATTCACTGATTGCACTCCACACCTGGCTGAGCAAACAGGAAGGGAATTTTTAAAATTCCCGGGGCATTTAAAGGGTGGGTCACCTGAGGCCAGGGCAGTAGAGTTCGAACTGATGAGCAGAGTGGCAGAACAGGCATTCTGGGATACCTCCGAATGCCTCTGGAGGCCAATTACAGTGCTTTTGGTGGCCACACTGGCGGAGCAGCACTGCATCACCGGTGACTGCAGTCGTTATTCCCCGGACTGAGGTGGAGTACAGCCAGCGCAGTAGCCAGGGAGATACAGCACTGTATGTGCCTTGCAAGTGTGGACGGTGAGTGAGTTGCAGCGCTGTAAAGCCACCACCAGCGCTGCAACTCTCCAGTGTAGCCAAGGCCATAGTAAAGTTGATTTCTGACCTATACCTGAAGTGTGGAGTCTCTGAAGAATACTGGTGAATGGGCTTGACTGGATTCCCTTGTTGAGTCCCTTGTGGACAGTAACAGATTTTTATGTGGAGGGTTAATATTAGATATTGGGCTATCCAGCCTTTACAGTGAGGGCTGTTTTGTTGGTTTTACCTAAAACCCTAACTTGGCTATCAGTATTAGGCTTAGAGGAAAAAGTTAGGCACAATCTTTACTATGAAGAGATCCCAATTTCTCTGTTGTAAAATCACTGTAATCTTGTAAGCGTGACTGGAAGCAGTTAACCCATATCTCTTCAGTCCTCTTATTATGGTGATTCATTCAGTTTTGCAACTTCTAGTTCTCATGCAAACAGCAGCATGATTCTACATTGGCAACTCCCAGGTTGTTTAAGAGATCAGTTTACCTTAGGTGGAAACTTAACAGCAGGGTTTTAGGTAGGTGAAAGAGTGTTATCATTCCACATAGAGGCTGAGGGGCTGAACAAGCACAATTTGTTTCTCCCCCTTTGCCAATTAGCAGTTTCTCTTTACTTCTCCCATTACAATTCATGCCAAAGAGAAGTGGAAGTTAAATGTAATCGTCAACACTGGCTGAAATCAGATACAGTTCATGACCAAGAGTTCACACCAGGATCTTGTAATGCAAGACTTAGTTGTGATTTCCCTCATTGGGCAACAGAAACTGGGTGAGGCAACAGATAAGCCAGTGAGTTCATATGTCAGAGTTCCTCATCAGCCTCCTCCTCCCTCCTACCCCACAAAGAAAACTAGAGATATAGTTAAAGGGCAGAGTCTGGCAAAAGGCAAAGCAAACCCCAACCATGGCTGTGGACAGCCCTGTTACGGAACTAGACAAAATTCTTGATGCCGCTAAAAGGAAAAAACCTGAGGAGCTACTGGTCACGTATAAGGGGGTGCTATACCCTAGTGCACTGTGTCGTGCTGAGACCTTCCAAGCATTGGACATCATGGAAGTTAGAAAAGATGATGTGTTCCTAGTTGCTTATCCTAAATGTGGTAAGTCTGGATTTTTTTGGTGCAAAATTAAAAGAAAAAGTACTTAGATGTCAAATACATGTGATTATTTTCTAAGAATGCAGAAAAGCACTGAAATTCAAATGCTACATGCAGTAAATCCTCATTTGTCACAGGGAAGCACTGTGTTAGTGAGCTGTGTGTTCTCCTCTTCTATAATTTCAGATATGTGTTTAATCTAGCTGTGACAGACATGCTTCTGGCTGTAGTAAATTAAATACAAAGAACCGTGCAAGATTATGGAGATCTTAAATACACAACTGTCAGGGTATTCTAAGCTCTTTGATTCCTATAGCTGCTGTAATTCATCTTTTTTGTGCATGTGTACTGCATTATGGTGAAGGTGAAGATGAAGAGATGAGGTCAGTCCACAGAATTCAGAGCCAGATCAGAATCTGAACTGCCCCAAAATTTTGTTAATAACACACTAATGGCAGGCTTGGGAGCTGTACACAGGTATAAGGAGGCATGGTCCCCACCACTAGTTTAGAACAGACACAGACAAGACAGTTCACACACAGGTCACAAAGGATGGGATTTTCAGAAGCAATCCGCACTAGCCTAATTCTGCTCCCTTTGTAGTCAGTGGGTGTAAGGATAGGCCAAAGCTAAGCACTTTTGAAAATCCCACTGTAAGAGATGGTATGAACTTGAGATGGGAATAGGATCCTACAAGGAAAGACATTATAGGAGATATGTTTTGAAGAGGGCTCTGAAGGAAGAAAGGAGTTTACTTGATGCAGGAGAAGAGAAAGATTCTTCTGAGCAAACTTAAAAGGAATCTGATTGACTAATAGGTGATCTCCATTCAAGTTATATAGGAAATTTAACCAGAGATCTATAAAAAAATAAATTATACTGTTGGCCTTGCAGTGTGTAGGCAGGAATGAGAAAGCACTTAGATTATAACGCCATTTACTAAATAAAACTATTCTTGGAGCTGAAAGTTTTTTTTCTGGCAGAACCATAGGCTGAGCAATTGCAGAGACAGTTCATAGGCAATCCAGGTAAAATACATTGAGAGATTTTCAGTTTATTTATAGGGTTCTTATTCAGCCAAAATAACACAAATCAGGAATATCCATGGTCATATTCCTTTAATGTAGTTTAACAGTAAACTGTAAAGAAACAGGAAAGGCCTCTCTGATACCTCCAGAGCGCACTGTCCTGGTGTTTGTTAGCAAAACCCAGTCTTCCTTTCTTGTGAAAATAAATCAGCCCTCTGCTTTTTTATGAGTGTGAGCTTAATTAGGCTCCTGATTACCTTGGCTGTGGGGGAGACTCCCACCTGGGATACCAAAACCAATGATGGGATTTAACCCTCATGTTCCAACTCGTGGTCCTGCTTGGCAGAATCTCCCCCCTCATGCACCATTAGGTTAAGGGTGCAATAGCACCATTTTTGGGAGATACATGCCATTCAATACCCTTATCAAAGTTGTTCTCAGCCCAAGGCTGATGATTTTTTTCAAAATACTTGGTAACAGGTTGATGTCTGTTTGGCTCAGATCCACAAAGGAATGTAGATGCGCAAACTCCAGACTTAGGCACCAAAATCCTAGTTTTAGGCATCTCTCCAATTTACAAATCCCCAGTGACAACTAAATGTACTTATCGCCTACATTTTTGCTGTAAAAGTCTCCTAGACACCTATGTTTCTTCCTCTGGGCAAATACACTGATGCCTACCTCACACCTAAGCCCCACCACAGCCTTCAAGCCAGAGGCAGATAGGCACTGCCCCAGGTATCTCATCTGTAGGGCCTGATCCAGTAGGTGTACTCAGAGGGAGACTAACTCTGCACAAAATGACTTTGGGGAGGAGGAGGGGGACATATTATGTTTTCCTAAAATATATGTTCTAGGAATTATCTGGGGGATGTGTATGTCCTGTGTTATACAGGAGATCAGACTAGATAATCACAATGGTCCCTTCTGGACTCTTGGAATCTATGAATCTTTAGCCTAGCATTTAGGATACTCACCTGGGATATGAGAGATTCCCAGATGAATTTCCTCCTCTTCCTGATGAGCTGAAGGGACTTGAGCTAGGATCTCCCACCACTCATGATAGTACCCTTGAGAGGATCACATGATCGTTGAACAAAGCCCTTCCTCTCCCAGTAATACTCTTTTTTGCCACAGATAGCTACTCCTGAGCACTGCTTGTGCTGTACTCTTCCCTGTCAAACCAAAAGGAAGCATATGTGAAGTAGCTGAGCTGACTGGGTCAATAGAGAAAACAGGTGGCAGTTTGAGGATGTTACAGGGAAACCTCTTAATTAGTTATCTTCACTTCTCTGTTCTTCAGTCTTGCAACAAAAATGCCCTCCTCCTTCCCCATGAAGGAGAATTCTGTGTAGCAACAGGGTCTGAGCCGCAATTGGTGCATCCACACTGCAGTAAAAGACCCACTGCACCAAGTCTCAGAGCCCAAATAAATTGATTCAGACTTGCAGGACTTTGGACATGGATCTTAAAAACAGCTGTATACTTAGGTGCTGACTTCCCCTCTTTCTGAGGATGCTTGACCTCCCCACCTCCGCCTGCCTCCAGTCCCACCCAAACTCCGCCTCTTCCCTCGCACCCATTCCAACCCCTTCCCCAAATCCCTGCCCTGGCCCTGCCTCCTCCTCTCCTCCTTCCCTGAACATTCCACGTTCCTGGCAGAATGTGCAGAACAGCGCCACAGCTGTTTGGCGGTGGCTGGGTGGGAAACAGGGAGGTGGGCAAAGGAGTGGGGACGTGGCGTGCTTAGGGGAGGAGGAGGTGGGGTGGGAGGTGAGAGGGAAGCTTAGCTTAGCTGCTGGTGAATGCAGAGCACCTACCAACGTTTCCCCCTGGGTGCTCCAGCCTTGGAGCACCCGTGAAGTCGGCACCTATGGCAGTATAGATATTTGTGCTTGGGCTAGACCCAGGCTCTGAGACCTTCCGTCGTTGTGGGGTTTCAGAGCTCAGGCTCCCCTGAACCCAGACATTTTAGCTCCACAAGCCTTACTCAGTTGATCTAGGCCTTGAGATTCAGTTGACCCAGGCTATGGGTGCCATATCCTTACACTTTGTTCACAAGCTGTACGTCACAGAAGCAGCAGCCTTGAAGTGCTTACAAGGGTTGCCATAATATGCACATAGGCAATGTAAATAAAGTACAGTTGTTCAGGGGATATGTAACTTAACTTATAATTGCCAAAGTACAGGATTTCGTTCTCACCTCCAATGTTGCATTAAAGGGACACACAATATAAAAATCATACTTCTTTCTGAAAATTATGTACCTACAACTGTTACATGTTATATGGAACACCTGCAAGTTATATGCAGGACTAGTATAATGACTCTTTAGAAAGTTATGCTAGATATTTAACAGGCTACAGTTCTGAAATTCCTACTTGTTTCCTTCTAACAGTTATTTTGTGTTTCAGGAACAACTTGGGTTAAACACATTTTAAATGACTTAACATCTGCAGTTTTAAAGAATAAGGGGGAGGTACCACCAACAGACCATACGCAACTGCTTGAATTTGGAGTTCCAGAAAAATTTCAGGTCAGCATGGACTTATTCATAAAGCTTATTTTTAGCATATAGTATTTTTTTAAATGTCTATTTTACAATATCTCCTATAAGTACAAAACACATTACAGATAGGATATATACTTCCACATCAAGTAATTTGAAGTTAATTCTCTCAATTACTTTTTGTATGTGGGAATATATTATAAAATATAAAAACACAGGAAACAAAATGTGATTTGAAATGAAATTGACCTTTGTGTACTAAAAGAACAGAAGTTAATTTTAACTCTAATCTGGACCTCGTACTGCTATATTAGAATTTCAAATGCTTAGTGTAGATTTTGAGTGCAATATTTAAAAAATGTTTTGAAAAGAAAAGTTTAATGAAATCATTAGTTGATTATCCCTGATTTCTATCTATCCTAGTTTAAGGTGTGACCTAAACTATCTAGATTTCTATCTAACCTAGTTTAAGGTTTTCCAAGGTGAAGTTAAGCATATGCCTAAATCTTTGTGGGATCAAGAGAATGTGTGACTCTAACAGTGTATATGGCTCTGTGTGTGTGTGTAATGTTATCACTGCAAACCAAGAGTAGTAACACCTGATGGACTGTTATTTTTCATTAGGTGGTTTTATAAGTAATGCACAAGATTGGGAGTCAGAGTTAGAAGATCTCTAATCACAGCTCTGTGTCTGGCTTCAGGCGAGACATTTAATCTCTCCTATTCAGTTTCCTCATTTATAAAACAGAGATATTATTTGTTTTTGTCACAGAGGTGCTGTGAGACTTAATTCATTTGCGTTTGAAAATATTTAAGAACCTCAGTTAAGACATCATATGGGCTGATAGCAATGGAGCAAAACCTGAGTAAAATCTGAGACAGTGTTGCAGGACTAAGGGTATGTCTACATTGGCAGAGGTACAGTGCCAGCAGTTACAGTGCCGCTCAGAGAGTGCTGAAGGGGAACCGCTGTTGTGTGTTCACACTGTCAGCTGCCTGCGTAATAGCATGTTCACACTTGCGGCACTTGCAGCGGTATTTGGAGTGCTGCAGTCTGGGCAGCTATCCCACAGAGCATCTCTTCCTTTTCTACCATTAAGAGTTGTGGGAAGGCGGAGTGGGACACGGGGAATCTTGGGTCCTGTCCCAATGCATTGCTTTGCATCCCAGCAATCTCTGTGCTTCCATCTGCATTTGGGACCATCTTTCAACTGTTTGTGTACTGCACGCTCTGCCTCTTCGGTCTGCAAGAATGGATCCCACACTGTTGACCAATATGCTGCTTGCTCTCTCTAACATGTCATGAGTGGCAGTGGAGTTATTCCTTAAACTACAATGGCAAGAGGAGTGTGACTGAGACACTGCATGCGTCACTGGGCAAACAGGAAGGGGACTTTCAGAATTCCCAAGGAATTTAAGGCGTGGGGATGATGATGATTAGTCACTTGCGGCCAGGGCAGTAGAGTTCAAACTGATGACCAGAGAAGTGAGAACAGGCATTGTGGGACACCTCCTGGAGCCCAGTTGCAGCGCTGTAATCGACCAGGATGTCTACACTGGCACCACAGCACTGTACCCCCGGTGCAGAAAGCTGTATGTCTCTCATTGGGCTGGGTTTTTTTTACAGCACTGCAACTGTGCAGTTTCTGTGCACTAAGTGGCTTGGCAGTGTGTACACCTCAGGAGTTACAACGCAGAAAGCTGCTTTACTGCGCAGAAACTTGCCTGTGTAGACAAGGTCTAAGGGAAAGTCCCTAAACAGGAGGAGCTGGTGCACAGCAGGAAAGCAGTGGCTACTACAAGATACAAGGCAGTAGCCAATATAGCCTGTTGTTCTCCAGTTTACTACATGAGAAAATTCACTTCTCATGCTTATCTCTGCCATGATGTACTCTGGAACTCTTGTCTACAGTGCAGAGGCTATGGAGTCCCTCTGTGTTTGTCGCGTGTTTTCTGCAGTGGCAGCCGCTGGTGCATGCTCTTTTTCTTTTGCTTTGGGCCTAAATATTGCCACATAAAATGGCACAAAAGCTAGGCCTTTATTTTAATAATAGTGAACTAACAGCAAGAACAATGCAAACAGCTTTCTTTCTTTAGCTCTCTGGCCTCCCTATGCTACTTGCTTTGGAATGGTTTTGAAATCTGAAAAAATGATAGAGTTTTGCAGAAATTAGGCTTTAATAACAGTACCGTCTAGATGACATCATGAAGGACGAGAAGAACCAAAAAGAACGACTGCAATTTAACAATTACCAATAAAAACTCTTTCCATGCAAAATAGATGTTTAGAGCAAATGTATACATATTGTAAATTGTCAACATATTTGAGGTAGAAATGTTGTGGTTCCCTTTTTTTACATGTACTTTTTGTTTTCATGTAGAAAATAAAAAGTTTTCCTTCACCACGTGTTTTTGTCACACATCTCCATTATGATAATATTCCCAAGGCTGTTTTTGGAACTAAAGCAAAGGTAAGTGAGCATTTCAATAATGTTTGATATTACCCACTTTCTAAGCAACTCCCAGTTTTCCCTTTGCAGAAGTTCTCTATAGGATTGCCTGGAAAACAGGAACTCCGTTTCACAAAAAAATTCAAGGTTTCAGCATTTGGTTTTGTTCAGCATTGGGATGTAACCAAGAACTTTTGAATCTTTTTGTGAAAAACCAGAGAGAGAAAGAGCAAAGACTTGAACCTGGGTCTCTCATGTTCCAGGTTAATGCTCTAACTCAGGGGTCCCCAACGCGGTACCCACGGGGGCATCTAAATGTGCCTGCATCCTAGCCAGCAGTGGAACATCTGCCGAAATGCCGCCGAATTTCAGCGGCGATGCCTTTCGATGCTGCTGCTTGCCGCTGACAAGCAGTGTCATCGAGAGGGGTCGCCGCTGAAATGCCACAGAAATTCAGCGGCATATCGGCGGATGCTCCACTGCCACCACGGTCCTTCGTCTGGTGTCCTCCAGACAAAACGGTTGGGGACCACTGCTCTAACTGTTGAGATTTTGGCTATTCTGGGATATGTGTGTGTGTATGCCTCTTTTTCCCTCCCTCTTTCTCTGCCAGTCAGCATTTTCTGGTGAAAAAATATTTAACTGAAAATTTCCAACCAGCTCTAGTTCTCTGCTTGGCTTTTTCAGATCCCACAATCTGACATCTTTCACTATAACAGTGGAATTCAGTTTTTACTGATTGTTGTTTGTAATTCACACAAAGACGTCGAATCTTAGATCCCAGCCCTGCAAGGTGATCTGTATGGGATAGCCCTTATTGCTCCATGGAGGCTCCCCACCCCAAAAGCATGGGGGCTCCAAGCAGGTGTAAGGTCTTCCCATGCAAATCAGTTTGCAGGATTGGGGCCTCACTTTCCAAATTTCAGTTCCTGTAAGAGCTGATATATTTTTAATGCAGGACCCTTGAGATCAAAGGTTACCTTAAAACACAGAAGACTCTTTTGCCTTTGCTGTTTTAAAAGGTACTAGTGGTATTTCGAAATCCAAAAGATGCAGCTGTATCCTATTACCACTTCTACAACAAAAATCCTGGGCTTCCAAATGTCAGCTCCTGGGATGAGTTCTTTCAGAAGTTCATGAGTGGAGAAGGTACAGTTATTAGATCTTTGTAATGTTTCTCAGTGGCATTTATAAACAGTCTAGTACTATGTTCTCAACTCTTCTTTGGTCTGCAGTCCAGAAAGGAAATCTGGGATCATCATATTAAAATTAATCTGAAATGGATTCAAATTAAAGATCTGGGTTGGGGAGGCCGGGGACCTGGTGCTGAGGAGTTGAAGGTGCTTCTTTCTTCTTCAACCCTGAGCAATGCTCAGCACTGGGAGTATTGCTATGGAGACATTCAAATGGTCAGGATGGGGCAGTATGCAGGAATTCTACTTCATCCACAGCACACAAAGGGTAAACTGCAGCTTTCTGCAAGGCATTATCCTTCTTGTGATTTTGCATCTTAACAACTGGATTTCTGAGTGAGCCTCTCCCCCTTTGTTCTCAGCTCCTTTTTTCTCTTGCTTTCATTTGCATCTCTGAGCAGGGGTACACATTTTAGATCAACTCAAAATAAAGGTTTGGGGTAAAAATTTTAAAAGTATAGTGACTTAGAAGTCTAACCCTCATTGACTTTCAGTGAGAATCACCTAAAGGCCATATTTTTAAAAGCATATAAGTGCCTAAAGATGTAGATAGATGCCTAGTGAGATTTCTAAAAGCACCTAGGTACCTAATTCCCATAGACTTCAAGCACTTTTGAAAATTCCACCAGGCACCTTTCTGCCCATACTATCAATCACTTTTGAAAATGGGATTTAGGTTTTCTAAGTCTCTTAGGCACTTTTGAAAATTTGGCCCTTTATTTATAATTGAGTAGAAGTTTGAGCTACAACTGACCTACATCAACCCCTTTCTGTAAACTGAAGAACCAGGTATTTCAAATGAAGTTCTTGTGTAAAGGGGAAAAAGAGACTGTAAAAATGGCATAGTGGATTTTGTGCACATTTCTTTATTACTCCCAGATCAGAAGCGCTAGGCTTATAAATAAACAATGTTTTATGTAACTGCCAGCTCCTCAAATTCCATCGGGGATTTGTGAATCAAGCTGGGCTCTTTCCTTCTTCAACACCGCCGCCAGTGATAAGGACTCTGCAGGCCAAACTGTACTCTTAGTAACATCTGTACAACCCCACTGGCCTATCATTCCAATTTGGCAAGCTATTTTGATGCTATGATGGTGAAGCACAAGATGGAATAGATTCTAGCTTGTACTCTCCTAACTGTGCTGATTTGGCAGAGTTAAAAGGAGTGAAAAGCATTAAAGATGCTTCTTATTTCCTAAAGTAAGCAGAGAGGGCACTGTATGCACTCAGGGAAACAAGAGCTGTTTAGTAAGAGGATGCCTTGTTTTACATACTCATTTTGCAGAGAACTGCATTTTAGCAAAATATTGAGTCAACCTCTGTGTCATACTAGCTACTCAGACACTGAGGTGCATTTCAGGAATTTTGAGAAGCTGCTGACAGTACAGTACAGTGTCCATGTACAATATAAACAAAGTCTCTTTATTTCACCCCTTTTTGTGCAGTTCTGTCATGAAAGAGGCCAAAAATCAGCTGGATCTGGCCAGCTGAGAAATCCCCTCATGTAGGAGAGCTCTCCATGGACGCAAAGCTGGCATACTTGATTCTTGTACTATTCTGCCGCTATAACCGGCATGGGGGGGTGTCAAGAGACTAATCTTAACTGATGAATAGTTCTTTGTGGATCTTGCCACTTACCAAAGGTTAGAGTAGCCTCTAGGCTGCTTGAAGTTACCTTGGAGCCAGGTCTGAGCTGGGCAGGGAATCAGGGAACCATAACCATAAGATGCCTGACAGCCCCTGCAGCAAAAGAAGGAAATTTAATACAGCAAAGCATCTGTGCCATATTCTAGTAAACAATTATTGTAGAAACTAATTGTCAATATTTTGTAAGGGCCTACTCCTGCAAACACTTAGGCATATGAGTAAAATTTACTCACGTTAATAATTCCACTGAAGTAAAGAAAATTATTCATATGGTGAGTGTTTGCAGGACTTAAATCTGTGTTGTTGGAGTTATTAACTTCGCCATAAGTGCACTGTTAGCCTGGTTATGTGATAGATTGAATATACGCACATGGCTGTGTTACTGATTACTACAAAATGTATTCAAGAATTAATTTATTGTAAACAGATTTTTTTAAAAACTTATCATGTAGAAACTGTATAGCTTGATTATGAAAAAATAGTTGGAAGAAGAAAGTGAAAAGTCAAGTCTGGAGTGAATGACTTCCAAAATAATATCTGCCAAAAAAAAATAAAAAATAGAACTAAAATACAGAGAAGGACTACAAGCAGAACTGAAGGATTAGAAGATCTAAGCTCTCCAGGACTTTATATTGAAGTTAACCTGGACATTTCATCTTGGGGCCATTTAATATACTTTAAATCAGGGTTCTCAAAGTCCCAGCCCACAGTCCATCTGCGGCCTGAGACTTTCCCCAGTGTGGCCTGCGGGGCTCCAGCAATTTTGGGGCCATGTCTCTCCTTTGGCCCTGCCTGCTGTCCCTGGGCGCTCCTCCCCCCACGTTGCCCCCCGGATGATTTAAAATGGCCTAGGGCCTCGCCCACCACCAGCAGTGCAGCGGAGCTGAGTGGCTTCCTGAGTTCGCTCCACGTGGCTTCCAGCCCCTCCCTGTGGACCCTGGCGGGGCTGTGCCTCAGCACGCTGCCCCCGCCCCGAGTGCCCCTGCAGCCAATGGGAAGTTGTGAGGGGGGTGCCTGGGGGCAGCAGCGTGCAGAGGCCCTCTGCGCCGCCTTGGAGCCCCAGGTAAGTGCCACACCCTCTGACCCTATCCCAGAGCCTGCACCCCCACCCCCTCCCACGCCCAAACTCCCCAGAGCCTGCACCCCTTCCCTATACACCCTCCCTCCCCCAAACTGCCTCCCAGAGCCAGCACCTCCTCCTCACACCCCACAGCCACCAAACTCCCTATCAGAGTCTGCACCTGCTCCCCATACCTCCCCTCCCCCAAACTCCCTCCCAGGGCCTGTACCCTCCCTTCCGACACACACCTTCCCACCCCCAAACTCCCTCCCAGTGCCTGAAACTGCACCCCCCTCCCCTGCCTCAGCCCAGAGCCTGCACCCAGCACCCAAACTCCATTCCAGAACTTGCACCCCAGACCCCCTCCCCCACCCAAACTCCCTCCCAGAGCCCAACCTCTCACCCCTTCTGCACCCAAACTCCCTCCCAGAGCCTGCACTCCAATCCCCTACCACAGACCTCCTCCCCCACCCAAACTCCCTCCCAGAGCCTTAGGTAGGTGGGTGGTGGAGTTGGGATGGGCAGGTTCTGGGCAGCATGAGTGACATTATTGGCCCACTGGGAAGATTTGAGCACTGGCACTGACCCTAAGGTAAACTGAGTTTGAGACCCCTGCTTTAAATTATCTTGTTTTTTGACCTGTCTTAACTTCATTTTAGTCTGCTGGAGCTCATATTTTGACCATGCTCTTGCCTGGAACAAACACATGGATGAAGAGAATATCATGATCATCACATATGAAGAAATGAAAGAGGTAAATTTGTGTAGAAATTTAAAAATAGAAAAGACTTATTAGGTCATGTACTCAGTTCTGATACAGAATTGCTCCCTTCAGTATATTCTCAAGCATCTTGTCCCATCCAGTTTTCATTTTGTCCCAGGCAAAACCTTATTGTGAAAAGACCAGGTATATGATGTTGCAGCCTGTTTTCCCGCTGGCTACTAGTCCTTCTATTTGCAGCCCAATTCCCTTCTCAAGCACGAAAGCCTTGATCCTGCAACATTAAGCACATGCATGAGAGTAGTCCCATTGACTTCAGTGAGACAGTTCACATGCTTAAAGTTAAGCATGTCCGTGTTTGCAGTTTGAAGATCTTAAACGGTAAATTAAATAATGCCAGTGCTTATATAGAACAATACTAATTGATGCGGCTAGATAAATGCTATCAGTAGTAATGAATACTAATAGAAAGAGATCCATGCAGAAGATTGAGAGCATTCACTTAACACATTGCCATTTGGGCAAGGGAGGCACATTCCAAAATCTTATCAAAAGTAACCACCATTCCTGCAACCTCCTGCTGCTGAACTTAATATATTCCTCTAATGTTCTGCCCTTTGTATGGATGAGAATATTATCAACTACATTCATTTGACAAGATAGAGGGAAAATGTCTGACATGTTTGCTTTAACTCATACATAACTCTTATCACATTCTTGTTTTTCAGAACTTACTTGGAGGAGTGAAACAAATAGCTCAATTTTTGGGGTTCTCTCTGCCTGAGGAGAAGATTCAGTCTACTGCAGAGAATGCCACATTCGAATCAATGAGCAGTAAATCCCAAGAAACACATGGCAAATTAGGTTCCATCTTTTTCAGAAAAGGTACATTTATACAGAGTAATGATAATCACAGAGTTTAGAGCAGGTATCCAAATTGGTCATGGGAGCTAATTAACATTTAAAAGACTTGATAAGATACATGACTGTTGTGACCTTTTCAGGAGCTCCCAAAGGCAGAATTAATGTGTTTAATTCGTAGCTGATAATGAATTTTCTTCTCTTGAAAGTGGACATCCCTAGCTAGATGATCACTCAGGCACAGAATGCTGTTCTTTCAAAATATTAGTTCTGTGGAAAATCCCTTGGTTATAAAAGGTGCATGCATCTATACCTGCAAAATGTAGTGCAAAGGGTTTTCTTTAACCTACAATTTTAAGAAAACCATCCCCATTCATAAAGATTTCAAGCCTCATATTGATTTGAAATGTGACAATAAGTTCAGTCATTCCAGCTGTTTATGTCAGCATTTCATTGTTACCTACCTCTACCTGACGTGATCTTATACTTCCAGGAATAGTTATTAGTTTATTCCATTGTTCTTTTGCAGGTACTGTTGGAGATTGGAAGAATCGGTTCACTGAGGCTCAAAGCCAAGAAATGGATGCCAAATTTGAAGAATGTTTAGCAGGAACAAAACTTGGAGCCAGGCTAAAATATGATAAATACTGCAAATGCTAAATCTTTGAATATCAGAATGACATTAACATTTACTCAGAAACATCATCTGTTTTACTACCTTTTGTTTGAGAATGCAGAGATTAAAATAATTAGACTTTCACGCAAGGATTTGCACAAAAAAACCCAAAAAACAACCAGGAGAGAGCTCTCCTGCTGCCAAAAATTCCACCCCCAACAAGCGGCAGCAGCTTTGTTGGTAGGAGAGCGCTCCTGCCAACAAAGCGCTGTTCATACCAGCACTTTTCGTTGGCAAAACTTTTGTCGTTCGGGGGGGGGGTGTGTTTTTAACACCCCTGAACAACAAAAGTTTTCTCAACGAAGATCCGGTGTAGACACAGCTAAGATATACCTTGTGCTTCTGCCTTGAGGCAGCTTGATGACATTACCAAACCACCATAGTCATCTATGTTTAACTAAGTCCACAGTCTGTTGACTCGTGCCGTACAATACTTACATGGGAGAGATTGTGTAACCAATGAGTTTCCAAAATTCTTCTCAAACAAAGCTGGTGAAATGCATTCATCTTTCTGTTTGTGTATTCCAACATCTGCTGCAGTTCTGACACAGTAGTGTTGGAAGGATAATAGCATTGTACAATCTCATTTCAGTGTGTAGCTGTATCTTCTTACTTTTCCAGATCTTTGACAAATGAGAAAATTATTCACTTGCTTTGTCAATTCTTTCCTTCACTTCTTTAGTAAGCTAGCCATTAGAAGATATTGTATTTCCAAGATAAACAGTCATCAACTCTTCTGTATTTTTCCCCATCAATTACACATCTGCCATTGTTGACAGTATTCTCTCCTATATACATAATCTTGGACTTCTGCATACAGATACCAAGTCCCACTTAGGCAGCTTCGGCTTTTATGCTCATAACAAATTTTTTCATTCCATCCATGCTGGTATCCAGGATGACTGTCATCTGTTAAATCAAGGTTCTCCAGCTTATCTCTTGCTCAAAGAACAACAATATCGTTAACAACAACCATCACTCTTCTCATCACAAAAAGGAAGTTCAGAAGAGAAGTGGTGGTAGTATGCAACCTTGCATTACATCAATAATAATCTTAAACCATTTCATTTCTTTGCTAATTTGGTAAAAACTTTGTAGGCCACGTCTGCAGACAGCACCAGGACAGACAGTAATCTATACTGAAATGTGTCCAGATCTTCCAAAGGCCTTCTTTATGGACACTATCAAATCCTTTAATAAAATCAATGCAATCTAAAACTGTTTTCTGCTGGTATTCTAAGCCTTTCTCAGTAAGTCTTCTCAAGGTGAAAAATCTGATTTGAACATAACTCCTTATTGAAATCTAGCCTGTTCTTTCCTGAATATTTTTCAACAACCATTTCATCCTATTCAAAATGATAATGCAAAACACTTTTTCAGGTACAGATAGGAGTGTCGCTCTTCTCCAGTTATCACAAATAAACTGGTTCCACTTTTCAGGGATTATACAGATAACGCCTCTTCGCCAATCTTTAGAATACATCTGCTTTTCCCAAACCATTCTGTACAACCTTCGCATGTAATTCAAATCACTTTCTTTTCAGCTTTTAACATTTCAGCATCTGTTTTATTATAGCCTGGTGCTTTACCACTCTTCAGTTGGTTTATGGCCTCAGTTATTTCTTCAAAGATGATTACTTCTAGCAATATAGGTAAATCCACTATTTCTTCACATCTATCAGTGTATGTTTGTGGTTCTGGCTGGCTGAACACAAATTAAAAATGTTCCATCCACCAGGCTCCTTGTCATTCCTCTGTGGTTTAAAATCCTATCATCTCATGTCTTCACAATGCCACAACTGTTTGAGAATTGTGATGTCAGTCATTTAGATACTAGAAAAAGTTTTCTGTACACCTCCTCAGCTTGTCTTGCTTGTCTTTGACCACATATTTTTGTTGTAGAACAATGCTTGTTCCTGCTGAATTCTCTTCTTTAATTCCTTCCTCTTTCCAAGAAGTCTCCATGTATTTGGTTGGAGCCCCTTTGCTTTCTTAGGCCTTCTCATTCCCACTGTAATCCTGGCTGCATCCACATGCACTTCTTTGAAAAGCTGCCATTGTTCTTCTGTCATTGGTCAGTGTCTGTAACTCTTTGAATCTGTTGTTCATCTGCAGCTTGAAATGCACCTTTACTGCTGGATGTGCTAACTTTCTAGTATCATACATACCCTCTGCCTTGCCTGGTATTTTTATTTGGATCATCCCAATAACAAGATGGCAGTCACTTCCAACATTAGCACTCTTATATTGTTGGAAGCTAGGGTGATCTTTTCCAGCTCCAATTAATGGCAGCATAGTCTAGCTGAGGGGAAGCTGATTATTTTTTGTCAAGGTATAATCAAGATCCGGACTCTAGAGAAGATAATAAAAATAATAACAACAAGTAAATAAAAAGATATCGGGGTCTGTTCAAAAGCATCTGGTGGTCCAGATTTGGCCTGTGGTCCACCTGTTGACTACCCCAGTCTAGCTAGTTGTGGGTGAAGCCATCATTTGATCTCCATGTCAGTTTTGACTTTCCTTTGGGGCAACATTATTTCCACACATCTATATGGGTGCAAGAGGTATTTGGCTGAATATGTAGAACACATGAATGGTAATACTAGAGTGCCTATGACTATTTCAGTTTAATTTTTTTCATAATCTGTTATTAATTCAGGTTGATTCCTGCTCCAGATCCAAATTTTCTGAAAGTCCAAGGTTCTTGAGCATCCTGGGGTCTTGCTTTGGACTCATGTCTCCTCTTCAGTTGTTAATTTGGTCATCTGTATATCCTATATTCTTTGAGGCCTTGTATGAAATTCTTGTAGAGTCTATTGATCTGATGATAAATCATTCTGGCAGAAGGTTAACAGGAGAATGCATCAAGGGGTTTTGTACTAGATCCAGTGGTGTTTAATATAATTATTAATGATCAGGAAAGATGAGTGAGTAATGAGGTAGTTAATTTGCAGATTGAACTAAGTTATTGATGTTAATGAAGACCAGAGAGGACCGTGAGGAATTTCAGAGACATTTAAATATGCTAGGTGAGGGGAAAATGAAGTTTAATATTGATAAATGCAAAGTAATGCACATTGGAGGAAAAAATTTAAACTAGTCACACACATTATAAAGTTCTTAATTAATTGCATTAATGCAGGACAGGGACCTGGGTGTCATGCTAGACAGCTCAATTAAGACCGCTGCTGAATGTGCAGGTGTTTTTATTTAAAAAAAAAGACAAATATGAGGATATGTATGCAATGAAATGAAGAATAATATGGAAAATATTATAATGCCCTTATATAAATCAGTTGTGCAGCCTCATCTGGAATATTGTGTGCAATACTGGTCGCCCTGTCTCAAAAAAACATATTGCGGAATTAGAAGGGATTCAGAGAAGAGTGCAAATATTGATTAAGGACATGGAAAATCTTATCTGAAGAGATGGGAAAGGTTGGGATTGTTTACCTCAGGAAGGAGTATGTCAAATACTGAATGGCCTAAAGATGGGAGACCTGGACCTTCTCTTTAAGATGTCCTGCCATGCATAGCTCAAGAATACCACCCTCTGGGCAGACTATTAAGAACCAGGGCACAAACCCCAGATTGGGTGGGAGTTTTATACTTAGATTTCACCAACCAATTATCAAGTATACACTCCTCAGGCACTGTAACAGCCTTAACATGGAGTCATAGACAGGATGCCGATCTGTGTTGCAATCCAAGTAAGCTTATATTTGTGATAGATGGTCCCTTACACCAAAGATCACAGTAATATTCATACATGCATCCGATGAAGTGGGCTGTAGCCCACGAAAGCTCATGTTCAAATAAATTTGTTAGTCTCTAAGGTGCCACAAGTACTCCTGTTCTTTTGTGGATACAGACTAACACGGCTGATACTCTGAAACCTAGCAATATTCATGTTACTCCCAGTCCCAAAGGACCAGTCGCTTACCCCAGATCAATTGCACCTTAGATCTTACACCGAAGACAAAAGCTTGTAGTCAGTGCTATAGTAAACTATCTGAAGATTTATTATATAAGAAAAAGAAATGAGTTATTTACAAGGTTAAAGCAGGTAAAGTCATTGTAACTCATTTGTGTGTATAATCTTAAATTCCAATAAGTAATAAAAGTGTCTAGACTAAGCAAGCTCTGTGGGTACATCTACCCTAGAATAGAAGACCCATGCCATGATCACAGCAGGCTTCGGACTGCTGACTGGGGCTTGGGCTGCCATATTAAAATTGCTGTGTAGATGATCAGTCTTGGGGTAGAGCCAGAGTTCTGGGACCCTTCCCCATCGTAGAATTATTGTATTATAAACACAAATGCTTACTTATTACCTTACAATATGGACTACAGATGTTATACATTAGATTAATGAATGCGGCGATTTACCACTGTTCAATAAAGTCTTAACACTACGCACATTTTTATAACTCGAATATGTATTTTAACAATACTAACACACAGGCAAACCAGAGCAATTCCGGCTATGTTCTGATCAGTATCCAAGTGAGGCATGGGGACCTTGGCATGAGCTGACACCTGGTTTGCTAGCATCACACTTCTGTTTCCATGTCTCATAAGAAACGGACAGTGAGAAATTCAATGAAATGAAAAGGTAAAAAATTCAAAACTGATCAATGCATGCTTAGATTGTAGAACTTGCTGCCACTGGAAGTAGTTGACATCCCCACACTGGCTAGTAAAGCATTCAACGTGTTTAATGAAATGCCAAGTGAACAGGCTTTGAAATATGCTGAATTTAAAAAGCGTGTATTACAAAGTGTATAGAATGAAATTTAGATGTCTCAAAATGCATGACAAAAAGAAAGTTACAGAAAATACTCGTATAAATATGATTTGATGAAAAAATGGGTGAAAGGGAAAGGGGCAGAGAATTATGATCAGTAGTTTGATCTTTTTGCACAAGAACAATTCCTGAGCATATTTTCTGAAGAAATCAGACAAGCTCTTTGTGGTAAACCCCTGGATTGGTTCAAAAAGCTGTGGCTCTTGCTGACATATATGTTATAAGCTAAAGCATCCAGTGACCTCAACCACAGAGGGAAGGAACTCAATGTTAAGGTGGGGCCCTCTTTTGTCCCTGGGAAAAGAGAGGGTGGTTGGGAGTGCAGGATCTCCCCTCCCTAGAACAGATCATCCCATGGGAATCTCACTTGCAGACTCCCTGTACAGGAGAATAGTTCAAGAATGTGTTTCACCTGTGATTCTGTTGAATGCCCGAGGAAAGAGAAGTTAAGCCCACACCCTGTCCAACCCAAGTTTAACACACCTGTTCTTAATATATTTTTATTGGGAGTGGACTACAGCCACTGATTGAATGGCCCTCTCAACATTGGTAAGGTAACTCCCTTCTCTTCCTGTGTCAGTATAATAATGCCTGCATCTGTTATTTTCACTCCATGCAGCTGAAGAAGTGGGTTTTTTACCCACGAAAGCTTATGCCCAAATAAATCTGTTAGTCTTTAAGGTGCCACTGGACTCTTCATTGTTTTTGTGGATGCAGACTAACATGGCTACCCTCTGATACTTGTTCTTAACGTAGGATCCCAAGATATATCTGCAGGGCATATGATTGACTTTGTGAGATCTGACCAATTGGGGGTAGAGATGGAATTTGTTAAAACTGTCAAGTTAAATGGCAAAGAATGCCTTGGGTGGAGAGACACTAGTGCACATATTTCTCTAGTCAGGGGAAACACGGTTAAACAGTCAGACATACTCCCTGGAGTGAATACAGAACAGGCAATGGGATAAGATCAGGGCCGCCCGGAGAATTCCAGGGGCCTGGGTCTTCGGCGGCAGGGGCTCCCCGCTTTGGCAGTAACTCGACGGGGGTCCCTTCTATTCCGGGACCCACTGCCGAAGTGCCCCGAAGACCTGCAGCGGCCCCCCCCCGCGAAATACCGCTGAAGCGGGACCCGCCGCAGAAGTGCAGCCAGATCTTCGGCGGTAATTTGGTGACGGCGCCCCCGCTGTGGGTTTCGTGGCCCTTCGGTGGCGGGTCCTGGAACGGAAGGGCCCCCTGCCGTCAAATTACCTCTGAACACCCTGCTGCACTTCGGCAGCGGGTCCTACTTCGGTGGTAATTCGCTGGCGGGGGATCCTTCCTCCCCAGAGTAGAAGGACCCCCCCCCCGGCGAAAACCAGGAGCAGAAGCAGCTCCAGGGGCCCGGGCCCCCTGGAGCGAGTGAAGGACCCCGCTCCTGGGGCCCCGAAAATCTCTCGTGGGGGCCCCTGCGGGACCCAGGGCCTGGGACAAATTGCCCCTCTTGCCCCGCCCCGGGTGGCCCTGGATGAGATAAAGTCAATGTACTTCTGGCTAAAGTACATATGGAATGTGAAGGGCTGGCATGAGCTTTGAACATTGGTGCACTGAATAGTATTTTAACAGCAATTCTTATGGGAAATGATATTTTGTCTATAGCTAAAACAGTTAATATAGTAACTTGCAGCAAAAAAGAGTATTCTGTGATCTCAGAAGAGAATTGCATGGACAAAGAAGCAGCTATGGGGGAGGGGATGATCCTAGCCTCAGCTTATCAGGAAAAAGCAAGTGCTTTCAGGTGCGGAAGGGACCAAGGCAGAGGAGGATAGCCCAGATATAGAGCTAAAAGGGGAGTTGCTGTCTGTCATAACTAGAGAGGTAGCTCAGGTTGCCTGTAGCCAAGGTTTTGCAAATAAGCAGAGAGCAGACCCTATGCTATAAGGCATCTGTGGGTACATCCACAAGGAGACACCTAGTAAGGGAAATGGGGAAAGGTTTTTTGAAGAGGAAGAAAAGTTGTACAGAGGGGAAGGACAGAAGCCCGAGGAAACCTTACAAGCAGCCACTCCAGCACTGTGGGGAGTCAGTGTTGCTACCCATGATTGCCCTTTTGCTGATCACTTAGAGGCACAGAGAATCAACGAGAGGTTAAAGAAGAATTTTTACTGGCCAGGGATGATAATGAGAGACTATTGCAGATCTTGTGACTTATGTCAGAAGCAAAAAAGACCTGCAGGACCTCAAAAAGTCTCTCTACACCCCTTGCCTGTAATACAAGAGGCATTTTATAAGACAGCAATGAACTTTGGGCGCCCTGTGCAATGTCCTAGTAAAAAGAGAAAAAATATATCTTGGTTATAGTGGATTTTGCCACTAAGTATCCAGAAGCAGTTGTGCTGAGTAACATAGAAGCTGACTCTATAGCCAGTCCTTTTCACTGTTTTTAGCAGACTGGGTTTCCCTAAAGAGCTGTGATCAGATCATGCATCAAATTTCATGTCCCAATCATTCACTGAGTTATGGAATTTGTGTGGGGGATGAAAGATACCCCTTTTCACCCAGGGACAAATAGGTTGGTGGAGAGATTCAGTGAGATCCTGAAGTCTATGCTGGGAATATAGGCCAAGAAGCAGGTCCAGGACTGGGATGAAAAGTTACCTTATGTTATTTGCTTATAGTGAAATGTCCCAAGAATCTACATGATTTGCCTCCATTTGATCTTCCATACTGCAGGAAAGTGAATGAACCTTTAGAGCTCACCAGAGACTCTTGGGAAGGGAACATTGAGGTAGAAGGGGTGCCTGTGACTGAATATGTATAAAGGTTCTGGTAAGAGTTAAAGAGCACGATGGATGTGGTTCAGGCTAACCTCAGAGAGTTCAAACAAAAGGTCCGGTATGACAAACATACTTCTAAATGCTCTTTTGAAGTAGCAGACTTGGTGTTGGTGAAAAAATACAAAATACAAAACTCATGTGAGGGACCTTTTAAAGTAATAGAAGAGGAACATGTATGACATATACATATGTCAAAAGATGTCACAGTAATGCTCACAGATGCTGATATAAACAGGTCTAAAGTTTTATCACAGCAGAGAAGCAATGGTCAACATTTGTTGTGTTGAAGGGGAAACTGAGGCATCCCACTTCATTGATTTGATGGCTGAATGTCAAGACAATTTATCACTTGAAAGCAATGAATTAACACAGACTTAAAGGGCAGAGATTCTGGCTAATTGAAGAGCCACAAACAGGTTTTCTCCAGCAAACCAGGGAAGACCTGTGATCACCCATAAGATTGATACTGTAGGTCCTCAGCCTGCACTCAGCCGGCCTTATCATACCACTGGCACATTGCTAAAGCAAATCCATACAGAAATACAGAACATGCTAAACTTCAGGGTGACGAAAGAATCTGAAAGCTCTTGGGCATCACCCATTGTGCTTGTCCCCAAGAAAGATAACCTTAAGGTTTTATGTGGGCTATAGAAAACTCAATGCTCTCACTGTTTCAGATGTTTATCCAATGCCCAGAATTGATGATATGCTTGATATTTTAAGCGAAGCAAGATGTCTTAGCACATTTGACTTTGTAAAAGTGTATCCACAGAGTCCTTTGGACCCTGATGCACAGAAAGAAATCTGCATTTATTACTGATATGGGACTGTATGACTTCAAAATGTTACCATTTGGGTTAATTAATGCAGGATGCACTTTTCAGCAGCTGACCAACCAAAAGTTAAATGGATTGCGGGACTTCACAAGGGCCTAAGTCAATGCTATAGCAGTATTCAGCATTTTTTGGTCTGACGACAAGAAACACTTGGGGATTATATTATCAAAGCTCAAAGAGGCAGGCCTGACTATAAAAGCCTCTAAGTATAAATTAGGAGAAAGAACATTTCCATTTTTAGATCACTGAGTAGGGAATAATCAAATCTCTCCGATCCCTTAAAGGTAGAAACCACTTTAAACTGGACTGTGCCAAACCAATAAGCAGGTTCGGTAAAAAGACAAAGCCAAACAAGGTTGTGTGGACAACTGCCTGTCAAAGAAGGGTTTGATTAGGTACAGAAAATTTTGTCTGAAAAGCCTTTTCTGGCCTGTCCAGATTTTGACAAAATGTTTGAAGTCTGCGCAGATGCATCAGATGTTGGGTTAGGTGCTCTTTTGATGCAGTCAGTGGAAAGTTAAAAAAAAAAACAACATTCTATTGCTTTCTTAAGCAAGAAACTGATACCTACTGAACAGAATTACTCTGTCATAGAGAAGGAATGTTGTGCCATAGTGCGGACAGTCAAGCAGTTATGGCCCTATCTTTTAACAAGAAATTCAGGTTACTAACTGACCATTCTCACTAGTTTGGAAGCATTAGCTCTAAACTACTATGCTGGAGCATCACACTCCAAGAATATGACAATAGAGAATGTATATGTTAAGGGGAAAGAAAATATTGTGACTGATGCCCTGTCTAGGAAGGAGGGTACTGACCCTCTGCATATAGTTCATCCAGTGGCTAATCCCTCTACAGTTTTGTAAAGGGGGAGGTGGGACCCTAAGAACCCCTGTGTTCACAGCCCACACACTACTGCAATGATATTTATACAAGCTATGCCTTGGGAGGTATCATTTGAAAACTAACACCATACTGGTCAATAGTATAACTGGAGAATATATGTGACAAAGCTGCATGTGGAATTACAGCTGTCCTCTGATATTGTTTTAAACTCTGTATTTGAACAAAGCAGAAACAAATAAAGCAGGGTGACCAGTGACAATGGAATTGCAATTTACACCTGCGGTAAACCGAACCAAGGTGTTCGGGGAGTCAGCATGTCTGGATCAAAAAGAATTGTGTATTTGCTTGTGTAACCAGCTGGGTCGTCAGGCAGAGACAAGAAAGGTTCACTCACACAAAAGGTAAACAAAGCCATCAAGCTAATAAGGGGGGGCAGGTAATGACTCAACTGTCAACAAGAGATGGAAATTGCACCCCCAGAAAGCCTCTCTGCTTCTTGAAGCTAGGTCAATGAGCTTTACGAAAAATGCTTTTCAAAGGTTTACTGAACTATAAAGAGAGGGACAGTGAACCCCTACGTTATCTTTTAGCTAAGAAGATAAACCAACACCTTGTACTTCTATGGAAGGACCTGATGGAGAGACAGTCAGCCATGCTGAACCAAGGGTAGCTGGCAACCAAAACCATCTTACACAAATACTGTGTCTTGTTAGATTAAGTTTCAGACTTTTAGCTGCGAGTTTTCACTTTGATTTGCTTTTAATTCTTTTACTTGGCAGCCCTGAACATAAGTCCTCTTGTAAATAAGTCCTGTTCTTAATTTTAATCTGAACAACCCAGTGCTATGTCTGGATTGAAGTAATTGTTAACTCCAGTTAATGTGGCAAGCTACTGGGTATTGCCTCTTTATAGGACCAAATGAATGTTATTTCTCTGAGTAGTCCAGGAGATGTCTGGATACTCCGGGGTAGAAGGTTTGGGGAAATTTGGGACTGGGGTGTGTGTTTGGGTCACTTGGCTAGTAGTAAACAAGGCTGGTGGAGACCAGAGTGTGGCTATGGTATAAAAAGCAGGCTGCTGGAGCCAGAGTTACCGAACCAGGGCTGCTTATCACACACACTCAGTGCGTGCCTGTAGGTTGGCTGGGGGTGTCCAGACAATGAGCTGCAAAGGCAGAGCATTTTAATGCACTCAGGATTGCAGGGAAGGCAGTGACACAACCTCTCACAGGTCCCCATTGCACCTCAAAACTTGACAACTTTGTGCCTGCAAAGATTTATTTGAATCACTAAGGCTATTTCTATACTAGAAACTTTATGGCAGCACAGTCATATAGACACTACAGCAATGGAAGGGGTTCTTCTGTCGGTGTAGTAAATCCACTTCTCTGAGAGGCAGTAGCCAGCTCTGTCTACACTGGGGCTTAAGTTGTCAAAAGAGCTGGGTCAACCTAATTTTCTAGTGTTGACCAGTCCTTATCCACCAGATGAAAAGAAATAATACTTCCTTCCCCCATTATCCCAGTACAGCGAAGAATCTGTGCATATTTTAATAAATGATTCTTGGAAAAATAAAGTATCCTGGTTGATTATTAATACCATGTAAGGGCCTAGACCTGCAAACATTTATGTTTGTGAGTAACTTTACACACACAAGTAGTCTCACTGGGGTAAATTATTCCCATGGTGAGTGTTTGCAGAGCCTTAAACAAGTATTTTTTTTAACTTTTAAAAATAATTCACCATTTCACAAGTGCAATATCAGTCAGGTTATGTGATAGACTGTACACACATTCTATGAATATACACACACAGCTTTGTTCCTGATTACTTTAAAATGAATTCAAGAATGAATTTGTGTTCATTTCTTTAACTGCCATGTAGAATCTTGCAGTATGAAAAATATTTGGAAGGAAGTAAAAATTCGAGCCTGCAATGAATTTCTAAAATAACCCCATTCAAGAAAGAGAGCAACTATTGAAGTATTAGATCTAAATTCTCCAGGACACATTAAAATTAGCTTGTATATTTAATGTAAGGGCTAATTTAAATACAGGTCACAAACAGAAATAAATTAAAATGTCTTTTGTATTTAATTTCAGTCTGCTAGAGCTCCTGTTTTGATAATGCTCTCACCTGGAACAAACACTTGGACAAAGGGAATGTCATGTTCATCACATATGAAGAAATGAAAGGTGAATTTTTGTAGAAATTAAAAAAGCTATTAGGTGATGTATTCATATCTGATATGGAATTGCTCCCTAGTAGTAATAATGCTATGCTATTTCATCTCCGTGTCTTTTTAACAGATTTCAATGCCCCCACCTTTCGCCTCTCTCCTTTTTGTCCAATGCATTGACCATATGGTTTTGGATGTCTCTCGTACCCTTCTCACCCTCTCTGGGGCCAGTAAGTATTTGTTTTGGACTCATGGTTGTTTTGGTTCTCTCAGCCATTTTGAGAAAAATGACATGCTCATTATGCAGTTAATACAATTCTAAACAATTGTATGAAGTCTTAAAGATAGACGTGTTACTACACATATATCCCTGCATTTTCTCCATTTTTAGAAATTGTTGAGGACTTGAGCCCAGATGGCGAGGTTTGTTGTCTGACCGCGAGAGAGACAGGCAACACCAGCAAGGTCTGATCAAAAGCTCTTTATTGACAAGTGCACGCTTCAATAGAGAGCAGCTCATCTCCAGAGAGAACCAGTTTCCTCTTTACATCTTAGTATAAGCCTATATTAACAGTTCCATCGCGTCATAGATTATTCACTTGAGCAACCCACCCCCTTCTTCTAACTAGAAACTAAACACCTTTAGTATACATGTTTTACAGCATTAGGTGATTAATAATATCTTAACAAGCACCAGAAGTTAAAAATGTAGAGGAGTTAAAAACAGGCAGATAACAGAACCAGAGAATGATTGCAGGGAGGCTGGGAAGCTGGGGTTTCTTATCAGTTCTTCAAACAAACTGTTCCTAACACAGCACAGCTGGCACTATGCCATGAATGCAGCCCCTCCCTTATCTCACTTTTTCCCAGCTCTTTGTGAGACATGCTGCTTCTCAGTATTTTCCACTCAAGGATTTCCCAGAAACCTCTGTTAGCCTGACTTTGGTCAGGTTGGCATACCTGGTTTTGTCTGCTATATCTTTATTCAGGCCTAACAAAATGAAAGTGAGGTGGGGTGGGCGACAAGAGCCCACAATGGAAAATGGAGATTGTTAACCCACTCCAGAAACAGAGTAACACTTGGAAGATTTTCCTTTAAAAGTGTTTGTTCTAACAGGTATGACCTTTGAGCACTGATAATAGCTGGTAATCCTCACTCAGTCTCAGACCTTTGTTCTAAGAGCCATGTAGAGAATTTATCAGTATTTCTGAAAGAAAGATTGATGTTGCAGAGAGCTGGGGAGAGGAGGAATGCCAAATGCAAAACGTTGTCAATGTTAAGACTGTAACTACATCACTGACTGACAACACTTTAGCTATTTAAAAATAGTAGTTTGAAAGCCACGAATCTAGAGTATGTTGCAGCTTATAACAACCCTGAATTCCAGAAAGTGTGGGAATTCTGAGTCAAGATACCAACCCCAAATGTAACTTTACTTTTGTTCAGTGATGAGCTGCCAAAATAATAACAGGTTCCCTCCTTCTCACCCCACGAGGGGGTCGTGGCCGCCCACCCCGGGACTCCTGCCCCATCCAACCCCCCATGTTCCTTGATGCCCCTTCCGGACCTCTGCCCCATCCACCCCCCCTTCCCTGTCCCCTGACTGCTTCCTGCCGCCCCATCCAAGCCTTCCTCTTATTCCTGATAGCCCCCCAGGACCCCTGCCTCATTCAACCACCCCTTCTCACTGTCCCCTGACTGCCCCTCGAATCCCTGCCCCTGACTGCCCCCTGCTGCCCCACCCAACCCTGCTTCTTCCAGACTGCCCCCCCCGATCCCTGCCCCACCTGCCCCCAGTCAATCCCCTGATGCCTGCTCTCTGACTGCCCCACCCCTATCCACCCCCCACAATCCCCCAAACTCCTGTGCCCTCTTCCAACAACCCCTCTCTGCTCCCTGCTCCCTTACTGAGCATCCTGGAGCTGCTCAGCTGGGACCAGCATCGGCAGCACAGGGCTTGAGCCGGGCCAGGCCAGAGGGCCAGGACCAGCACCAGCACGAGCGTTGCGGGGCTGGAGCCGGGCCGGGCCAGAGCCGCAGGGCCTGGACTAGCACCAGCCCCGCGGCAGCCGGGCCAGAGCTGCAGGAGGCAGGCCAGAGCTGGGGGTGCTTGGCTGGGGCTGGGACAGGACAGGGCTAGGGGCACTCGGCCAGGACCAGGAGCCTGGCCGGAGGGAGCCGTGGGACCACAGCCAAGGGCACTCAGCTCAGGCTGGGGATGGGGGCACTTGGCCGGGGGTGCCAGGCCAGAGGAGCTGCTCGGCAGGGACCAGGAGCTGGGCTAGAGGGAGCTGCCTAGCTGGGCTGGGCCGGCCACACCTCCCCTCCCCCCGCGCCCCAGCTTACCTGCGTGCCTGCTGCTTGTTTCAGGCTTCTTGCGAACATCTGATTTGCGGGAAGCAGGGGAGCGGGAGGAGAAGGAGAGCGGAGCATTCAGGGGAGGAGGGGGAAGTGATCTGGGGCTGGGGCGGAGTGGACAGCTGCCGGAGCTTTTGTAAAATAAAGCCCTTATAGAACTGGTTGTCCCAGAACAACGGATTCTAAAAGAGCTTCTAAATTTTACAACCAGTTCCTGCGAACCGTGGGAACCGGCTCCCGCTCACCACTGCCTTTGTTTATCCTTACTTATCCTCCCGTTACTAATGGGGAAAACTATTACATTACTTTGCAAAATATGAAAGTCTTCCTTACTGTGTATATGAATTATAAAATGTGTGTTTTGCTGGGCCTTGCATATACTCTGCACAAGGGGATGCCAAATCTGTCTTCCAAGACTTTTTACATGACCTTGGAGTCATACTGAGACTGGACATAATTAACTTGATTTCTGGCCTATAACTGAGTTATGGAGTCTCTGAAGAATGTTGGTGAATGGGTCTAACTGGGTTATGTTGAGCTGGCAGGTTCTTATGTGGAAGGTTAATATTAGATATTGTGGTAGCTAGCCTGAACGATGAAGGTTTTCTGGTTGGTGTTGGCCAAGTTTGGGTTTAGCTGTGTATTATTACTAGGCTTTATAGGAGAAAGTTAGGAAAATCTTTACTCTGAAGAGTTCCCAGTCTCTCCCTAGTAAAACCATTGTAATCCTAGAAGCATGAGAAGCAGTTGCCCCGCTCCCCACCTTTACTCCTTTCTCTCTCCTGTCATTATGACTCATCCAGTCTTGCTATTCCCAGTTTTCAGGCAACCAACTGCAAAGATTCTCCAGCAGCAAATCCCAGGCTGGCCCACGTAGATAATTTTACACAAGGTGGAAAACTAGCAGCAAGAGGGTCAGGTGAAAGAGTATTCATATCATTCTGTGTGAGGTGCGAGGAGTTGAATCAGCATAATTTATCCTCCTTATTCCCCACTAGTAATGTCTATAGACAGTTACTCCTCCAGCACTACTCACTCCCAGGAGAAGCTAAAGTTCAGTGTAATCTACAGCACCAGCTGAAACTAGTTGCAGTTTACAGCCAAGAGTTCACACCAGGGATTGTGCAATTCAGAACTGTTTTTTTAGCTGCAGTTTCCCTCACTGCTGGGCAAGAGGAGCAGAGTCAGACAGTGCATGTGCCTAGAAGTTTATGGTTAAAAGTTCCCCCTCTGCCTCCGTACCCTAAAGAATGCTAGAGACATGCTGTTTAAGGAGAGAATCTGGCAAGAGGCACAGAAAGCTCCAGCCATGACTAAGAGCGGTATTATTAAGGAAATAGAGAAATATTTTGATGATGTTAAAGGAAAGGAATCTGAAGAGCTGCTGTTCTCCTACAAGGAGGTGCGGTACCCTATTGAATTGTGCAGTGCTGAGATCTTCCAAGCGCTGGACACCATAGAATTTAGACAAGGCAATGTGTTCCTAGTGACTTATCCTAAATGCGGTGAGTGTAGATTTTTTTGTGCAAAATGAAAAGTAAACATGATAGGTGTCAAATATGTGTGTGATCATACTGAAAATGTAGAAAAGCATGGAAGTTTAAATGCAACTTGCAGTAAATCCTCATTTGTCACAGGGAAGCAGTGTATCAGTAAGCTGTGTGTTTTCCTCTTCCATAATTTCAGAAACATGGGTTGAATCCAGCAGTGATTTAGCACCAAGACATAGATGTTGTTGACTGTATTAAGTTAAATGGAAAGAGTCATCCAGCGTTATACAAAGCTTAAAAAGACAGTTGTCAGGAAATTTAGCATATGTCAGTCTCTGTGCTTCTGCACGATTAAACCTTCATATATATTGTAAAGAGATGGGATCAACCTACAGAATTCAGATCCAGGCCAGAATCTGCCCCAGAGCTTTATTGTTAATAAAACACCAACCATGTGCTTAGAGCTGAACAAAGTTATCAAGACACATTAGCCCTGTGACAAGTCTAGAACAGGCACAGACTAGACAGTTCACACACACAGGATATTTAGGGTGAGATTTTCAAAGGTGATCAGTGTTAGCCTAAATCTGCTCCCATTGAAGTCCATAGGTGTAAAGTTAGACCAGTGCTGAGAAATGTTGAAAATCCTTCTGTAAGAAATGGCAAGAACTGGTGGCGGTGACAGAGGCTTGCAAGAGTCGTGTGTGTAAAGGCCCGGTAGGACATGTGCTTTGAAGACGGATCTGAAGGAAGAAAAGAGTTTTCTAGATGCAGGAGAAGAAGTTTGTTCTAAGAAAACTGAAAGGTAATCTGATTGGGTAATGGGAAATCACCATTACAGCTATTTAGGAAATTTAACCAGAGTACCTAAATAATGAATACATTATACTGTTGCCTAAGCAGCATTGTAGGCATAGTTGAGAAAGTACTTAAATTATAACTCCCGTTATGAAAGAAACTAACCGTTAAGCTTAATTTTTTCCTGGCACAGCCATGGACTGAGCAACTACATAAGGAAGACAGTTCACAGGATTCCCAGGCTCAATAAATTAAAAACAAAAGCAACTCTCAGATTTCCAGTTTATTTACAGGCAGGGATGGCTCTAGGGATTTTGCTGCCCCAAGCATGGCAGGCAGGCTGCCTTCTGCGGCTTGCTTGCGGAGGGTCCGCTGGTCCCTCTGCTTTGGTGGACATCCCGCAGGCGCGGGGGGCATTAACGCTTCCTTTCTTCCCCTACGTAACATAAAAACAGTCCCAGCGCTCTCTGCTGTATTTTATTATTTTATTAATAATGCTTTAAAATGTAAACACTTGGTGTGTTATGTCATCTCCTCTCCAAATAATCCTATGGCCACCTAATCACCTGACGCTCCAGGCAAATTAGTAACAAAAATCTGTCACAACATGATTAAATTTTTTCCAGGATCAGGAGCATATGTAATTCTGCTAATGAATATGGCAAAATCTGTCTGTCTATCTAGAAGTGATAATTGCAAATCATGAGTAGTGACACCAGCTGGACTCTTACCTTTCTTTATGTGGTCTTATGATTAAAGCACAAGATTAGAATTAAAGAGTTAGGAGATCTTTAATCACAACTCTGCTATTGATGTATTGTCTGGCTTCAGGCAAGACATTTAACCTCTCTTCTTCATAGGTTCATAAATTATAAAGCCAGAAGGCACCATTGTGATCACCTAGTCTGACCTCCTGTGTAACACAGGCCATAGAACTTTCACAAAATAATTCCCAGAGCAGATCTTTTTGAAATACATCCAATCTTGATTTTAAAACTGTCAGTGATAGAGAATCCACCATGACCCTTCATAAATTGTCCCAATGGTTAATTACTCTCACCATTAAAAATTTACACCTTATTTTGAGTAACAAATGTCACTTCAATGACCTTACGAATGATAAGAAGAGACACTACAATTTAACAATTACTGCATATATATATATATATATAACAGTAACTCCTCAGTTAACGTCCTCCCACTTAATGTTGTTTCAAAGTTATGTTGCTGCTCAATTAGAGAACACGATAGCTTAAAGTTGTGTAATGCTCCCTTATAATGTTGTTTGGCTGCCTCTTCTGGGAACTGCTTGTAAGATTCTGTGGAAGAGCAGCAACTTTACAAGGGAGCATTGCACAAGTTCCTCTTCTCCACCTCTTCCCCCTCCCTCCCAGTGCTTCCCAGAACAGCTGGGAAGCACTGCATCTCTGCTCCTCCCCCTCCCTCCCAGAAAGGCCTAAGCACTGCCAAACAGCTGGACTTTTGGGGGTGGGGGCAGCAAAGGAGCGGGGATGTGGTTGCTCTGGAGAGGAGGTGGAGTGGAAGTGGGAAGAAGTGGGCTTGGAGTGGAGCGGGGACTGGAAGAGGTGGGCCTGGAGCATCCCCTGGCAAAGTTGGTGCCTGTTTTTCTCTGGGGAAGCTGCTGCTGCTGCTGCTGTGAAGGTGCTTCGTAGTATCCTTGCCTGCAGTAGGCTGTGCCTGTGTGAGGTAAGCCAGGGGCACTTCCCAACCAGTATATAATGCCTTTTATCTGCCCCCCAAAAATTTCCTTGGAACCTAATCCCCCACATTTACATTAAAGCTCATGGGAAAATTGGATTCATTTAACATCATTTCACTTAAAGTTGCATTTTACAAGAACATAACTACAACGTTAAGTGAGGAATTACTGATTTAGTTTTTCAGGGTAAATGTACAGATACTATAAATTGTCAGCATCTTTAAGTTAAGGATATTATGGTTCACTTTTGTCACTTGTTCTGCTTTAGAAAATAAAAATTGCACCTTCTCCACGTCTCTTTTCCACGCATCTCCATTATGATGATATTCCCAAGGCTGTCTTTGAGAAGAAGGTGAAGGTAAGTGAGCATTTTAATAATGGAGGACACTATCCACTTTCCAAGTGACTCCCAATTTTCTCTGGGAAGTTATTAGCTTTAAGGCTGCTTGGAAAACAAGAATTCTGTTTTTGCAAAAATGTCCAAGATTTTGTTCCGCAACCAAGAACTTATTTTTTTGTGAAAAACTTAAGAGGAAAAAGAGAGCAGACATTTGAACCAGAGTCAAAGTAGAGACTTGAACATGGGTCTCCCACAGCTCAGATAAGTGTTTAACCACTAGGCTATTGATTGATTTGTTTAATTATTTTTCTCTCTTGTATATATATTAATCAAAAATTCCAACCTCCAGATGTTGGAGCTACAATCAAAATAAATAAAATAGAATTTAATTTTTACCAATCACTGCAATTGATGTAGATTTACTGATCTATGTAATTGAAATAGAAAATTGTAAATTTACCGATCAATGTAATTGAAATAGAATTTAATTTTTACTGATCACTGTAATTCACACAAAGAGGTCAAATCTTAGATCCCAGCCTGGCAAGGTGATCTGTATGGGATAGCCCTTATTGCTCCATGGAGCCATCCTCTGAAGTCAATAAATTGTTCTTCTGTTCCCTACATTGCAGGACTGAGGCTTCGTTTTCCAAACTGCAGTTCCTGTAAGAGCTGATATGTTTTTTTTTTTAATGCAGGACCCTTGAGCTTAAAGGTTACCTTAAATACCCAGGACTGATGTGACTTTGTTGTTTTAAAAGATATTGGTGGTATTTCAAAATCCAAAAGTTGTAGCTGTATCCTATTACCACTTCTAAAACACAAATCCTGGGCTTCCAAATGTCAGCTCCTGGGATGAGTTCTTTCAGAAGTTCTGAGTGGAGAAGGTACAGTTGTTAGATCTTGGCATGTATAAACACTCTAGTACAAAGTTCTCAACTCTTCTTTGGTCTGTAGTCAAAAAAGGGAATCTGTGATAATCATGTTAAAATTAATCCCAAATAGATCCAAACTAATGATCTGGGTGGAGGACCTGGTGCTAAGGAGTTGAAGGTGCTTCTCCCTTGGCCAACCCTGGCAGAGTCCTCAGGAGTGGGAACATTGGTGTGGAGCCATTCGAATAATCAGGCTGATACTTTTAACTGGGATTCTGCTTCATCCCCAGCTTTACTCTGCCTCCAGAAGGCACCTCCTCCTTGTGATTTCACATCTTAATAACTAGATTCGTGAATCTCTCCCCCTTTGGTCTCAGCTCCCTTTTTCTCATTCTTTCATCTTCATCTTAGAGCAGGTGTATCTGTTTTAGGCTATGTCTATACTGTGAGTTGGGGTGTGATTCCCCTTCTCATGTACAGGTTCATATTCATGCTAGCTCTCATCAAGCTAGTGTGAGTATAAATAGCAGTATAGCTGTGGTAGCACAGGTAACAGCAGCAGCTAAGCTGTGAAGAGTTCATACTCAGCATGGCTTTATACTTAGTGCAGCTCAGCCATGGCTCCTCTGCCACACCTCATGCTACCATGGCTACACTGCTAGTTAGGCTCACACTAGCACAATGAGAGGTGGCACAAGTATACATGAGCAGGGGAATCAGACAGTGTAAACATAGCCCTAGAGACACTCAAAATAAGGGTTTGGAGTAAATTTTCAAAAGTACCTAAGTGACTAAGGCTCCTAACTCCCATTGTTTTTCAATCAGACTTACGCTTCTAAGGGCCAGATTTTAAAAAGTTTTAAAAAGGGTTTCTGGCACCGTAGGCAGAATTCGGGAGGCGGCATTTTGTGCGCTTCCCATGGAGAATTAGGGGGGCGGTTCCACTCCAGTCGCGCCATCGAAGAAGGACCCTCCGCCGAAATGCCGCAGGCGACAGCGGCAGTCACTGAGCTGCTCAATTGCCTGCCGCTGTTTTCCGTGGCATGTCGGCAGAAGGTCCTTCTTCAGTGGCGTGATGGGAGCAGAACTGGAAGCTCTTGTGCGCACTGTGGGAAGCGCACAAAATGCCAACCCCCGAATCCTGGCGCCCTAGGCAACCGCCTAGCATCGCCTAATGGAAGTGCTGGCCCTGAAAGCACTTAAAGATGAAAATAGATGCCTAGTGTGCTTCTCAAGAAGTGCCTAGGTGCCTAACTTCTACTGAAATTTAAACACTTTTGAAAATTGTACTAGACATATTTAGATGCCTAGATACATTTAAATATCTGATCCTAAACATTGTTACTTTTGGAAATGGGACTTAGGCTTCTAACTCTCTTAGGTGCACCCCAGAACTTAGACCTTTTATCTATTTACAGTTGTGCAGAGGTTGGAGCTACAATCAAAATAGATAAAACCCCTTTTCTAAACTGAAGAACTCCATTTTTTATTCTATCATCTGTTGCCAAATAGTTCCAATTTCAAAGAGAGTTCACCCTGTAGGGACAGGCATGAGTGGCAAATTTCCCGTCAGGTCAGGGAGCTTCATAGCAATCAGGCTCAAACAGACACAATGAAGACAACAATGAGAGCAACCCTGCATTTCAAATGATACTCTCCTGGGGAAGGAGGAGGGAAAAGAGTGAAAAAATGCATTGTGGATTCCATGTGTGTGTCTCAATTGCTTCCAGATCAAAGATGCTAAGTTTACAAATAAACAATGTTTTATAGGTAACTGCCAGCTCCTCAAATTCCACCTGGGATTTGTGAATCAGGCTGGGCTCTTTCCTTCTGTAGCATCACCACTAACAATAATTAAGGCTGAAGTTTGTCACAGAGGTCATGGATTCCGTGACTTTCCTTGACTTTTGCAGCAGCCGGTGCACCTGGCTCAGGGGCAGCTTAGTCAGCTCCTGCACCAGTCTCACTGGCTGCTACTGGGGCAGTCTCAGGCCACCGCCCCTGCCTCCCCCAGTAGAAGAATTTGGCTGTGGGAGGGGGCAGGTGGTTGGGGCACAGGATGGGGTGAGGCAGGCTCTGAGCGGCACTTACCTGGGGGTCTCCCCAGAAATGGCGACATCCCCCCTGCTCAGCTCCTAGACAGAGGCGTGGCTAGGCAGCTCTGCGTGCTGCCTCTGCCTGCAGGCACTGTCCCTGCTGTGGTTAGACAATACAGGTACTCTCTGAAGATACATACACTCTTGTTTTAGTATTTTAATTTGTTGTATACTTGCCATGTAGAGTCTTGATGTATGGATTTATTCTGAAAAATATTTGCAAGGAGAAAGTGAAAAGTCAAGTCTGGAGTGCATGATTTCTAACAATCCATTTCATAAATGAAGTACAAAGAGGCAGTTGAAGGATTAAAAAAATCTAAGGTCTCCAGGACTCTATATTGAAGTTAGCCTGTACCTTTCATCTCAGGGGTAATTTAAATATACTTTAAATTATTTTCTTTTTAAATCTATCACCTGTATTTCATTTCAGTCATGTGGAGTTCATATTTTGACCATGCTCTTTCCTGGAACAAACACATGGATGAAGAGAATATCATGATCATCACATATGAAGAAATGAAAGAGGTGAATTTTTGTAGAAATGAGACATGGGAAAAACCTGTTTGTATACAGAATTGTTCCCTTCAGTACATTTGCAAATATCTTGTCCAGTCCAATTTTCACTTTGTGCCAGGCAAAACCTTATTGTGCATTTCAAAGACTAGGAGAAGGCAGGCATATGAAATAGCAGTCCTTTTTTCCCACTGGCTACTAGCTCTTCTCTCTGCAGCCCACCTTCATTTTCCAGCAAGAAAGCCCTGATCCTCCTTAGACATGTGCATGTGAGTAGTTCCATTTGCTTCAATGACACTATTCACATGCTGAAAGTGAAGCATGTGCAAGTTTGTGGGATGAGGACCTTAAATTTTGGGGGACAGGTAATACCCATGTTTGTACAGAACAATACTAATTGATGCTGCTTGATAAATGTAATCAGTAGAAATAAATACTAAAAAAGAGAGAAATGCAAAAGACTGAGTATTCTCTTAACAGATTTCCATTTGGCAAAGGGAGGCAGATACCAAAATCTTATCAAAAGTAACCACCCATTCCTGCAACCTCTTGCTGCTGAACTTATGCATTTCTAATGTTCTGCTCTGTGTATGGATGAGGATAAAATCTACTACATTAATTTGACAAAAGAGAATAGGAAAATGTAGGGCATATTTTCTTTGACTCATACATAACTCCAGCAAATTTTTGTTTTTCAGAACTCACCTGGAGGAGTGAAACAAATAGCAAAATTTTTGGGATTCTCTCTGCCTGAGGAGAAGATTCAGTCTATTGCAGAGAATGCCACATTCAAATCAATGAGCAACAAATCCCAAGAAACACATGGCATACTTGCTCCCATGCTTTTCAGAAAAGGTACGTTTATACAGAGTGATAATAGTCATTTCAAGGCTTAGAACAGCTGTCCAAATTGGTCATGAGGACCAATTAACATTTAAAAGCATATGCCTCTTGTGGCTTCTGTGATTAATGTATTTAATTCATAGCTGATGATCAATTTTTATCTTTAGAAAATGAACATCCATAAGCAGCTGATCAACCGGGCACTTGCTGTTCTGTCAAAATATTAGCTCTCTCTTTTCAAGGGTGTTTACACATATACCTATAAAACTTACTGCAAGGCTTTTTCTTTAACCTTTAACTGGAATTACCCAATCCACATTCATACAAGATTCAAGCCTTTCGTGGGTTTGAAATTTGGCAATACGTTCAGTCATTCCAGCTGTTTGTGTCAGCATTTCAATGATATGTTCCTGACCTGTGATATTATAATTTCTTTCATTGTTCTTTCACAGGTGATATTGGAGATTGGAAGAACCTCTTCACTGAAGCTCAGAGCCAGGAAATGGATGTCAAATTTAAAGAGTGTTTAGCTGGAACTAAACTGGGAGCAAAGCTAAAATATGATAAATACTGCAAATACTAAATCTTAACTTCATTCTGATGTTACATCATCACCTAAAAGCAGCAAAGAATCCTGTGGCACCTTATAGACTAACAGACGTTTTGGAGCATGAGCTTTCGTGGGTGAATACCCACTTCTTCAGATGCATGTGGTGGAAATATCCAGGGGCAGGTATATATATGCTAGCAAGCAAGCTAGAGATAACGAGGTCAGTTCAATCAGGGAGGATGAGGCCCTGTTCTAGCAGTTGAGGTGTGAAAACCGAGAGAGGAGAAACTGGTTCTGTAGTTGGCAAGCCATTCACAGTCTTTGTTCAATCCTGAGCTGATGGTGTCCAATTTGCAGATGAACTGAAGCTCAGCAGTTTCTCTTTGAAATCTGGTCCTGAAGTTTTTTTGCTGCAGGATGGCCACCTTAAGGTCTGCTATAGTGTGGCCAGGGAGTTGAAGTGCTCTCCTACAGGTTTTTGTATATTGCCATTCCTAATGTCTGATTTGTGTCCATTTATCCTTTTCCGTAGAGACTGTCCAGTTTGGCCAATGTTCATAGCAGAGGGGCATTGCTGGCATATGATGGCGTATATTACATTGGTGGATGTGCAGGTGAATGAACCAGTGATGGTGTGGCTGATCTGATTAGGTCCTGTGATGGTGTCGCTGGTGTAGATATGTGGGCAGAGTTGGCATCGAGGTTTGTTGCATGGATTGGTTCCTGAGCTAGAGTTATTATGGTGCGGTGTGCAGTTACTGGTGAGAATATGTTTCAGGTTGGCAGGTTGTCTGTGAGCAAGGACTGGCCTGCCACCCAAGGCCTGTGAAAGTGTGGGATCATTGTCCAGGATGGGTTGTAGATCCTTGATGATGCGTTGGAGGGGTTTTAGCTGGGGGCTGTATGTGATGGCCAGTGGAGTCCTGTTGGTTTCTTTCTTGGGTTTGTCTTGCAGTAGGAGGCTTCTGGGTACACAGCTGGCTCTGTTGATCTGTATCCTTATTTCCTCATGCGGGTATTGTAGTTTTGAGAATGCTTGGTGGAGATTTTGTAGGTGTTGGTCTCTGTCTGAGGGGTTAGAGCAGATGCGGTTGTACTTCAATGTTTGGCTGTAGACAATGGATCATGTGATGTGTCCGGGATGGAAGCTGGAGGCATGAAGGTAGGCATAGCGGTCGGTAGGTTTTCGATATAGGGTGGTGTTAATGTGACCATCACTTATTTGCACCGTGGTGTCAAGAAAGTGGACCTCCCGTGTAGATTGGTCCAGGCTGAGGTTGATGGTGGGGTGGAAGCTGTTGAAATCATGGTGGAATTTTTCCAGAGTCTCCTTCCCATGGGTCCAGATGATGAAGATGTCATCAATGTAGCATAGGTAGAGAAGGGGCGTGAGTGGACGAGAGCTGAGGAAGCGTTGTTCCAGGTCGGCCATAAAGATATTGGCATATTGTGGGGCCATGCGGATGCCCATAGCAGTGCCACTGATCTGGAGATATATATTGTCATCAAATTTGAAATAGTTGTGTGTAAGTATAAAGGCACAGAGCTCAGCAGCCAGTTGTGCTGTGGCATCATCAGGGATACTGTTCCTGACAGCTTGTATTCCATCTGTGTGTGGGATGTTTGTGTAGAGAGCCTCTACATCCATGGTGGCTAGGATGGTGTTTTCTGGGAGATGACCAATGCATTGTAGTTTCCTCAGGAAATCAGTGGTGTCACGGAGATAGCTGGGAGTGTTGGTGGCATAGGGTCTGAGTAGAGAGTCCATATATCCAGACAGTCCTTCAGTGAGAGTGCCAGTGCCCGAGATGATGGGGCATCCAGGATTTCCGGGTTTGTGGATCTTGGGTAGTAGATAGAATAACCCTGGTCGGGGCTCTAGGGGTATGTTGATTTCTTCTGGTGTTAGTGTAGGGAGTGTCCTGAGTAGATGCTGTAGTTTCTTAGTGTATTCCTCAGTGGGATCTGAGGGAAGTGGCCTGTAGAATTTGGTATAGGAGAGTTGTCTGGTGGCCTCCTTTTGGTAGTCAGACCTGTTCATGATGACAACGGCACCTCCTTTGTCAGCCTCTTTGATGATAATGTCAGGGTGGTTTCTGAGGCTGTGGATGGCATTGCGTTCTGCACGACTTAGGTTGTGAGGCAAGCGATGTTGTTGTTCCACGATTTCTGCCTGTGCACGCCGACGGAAGCATTCAATGTATAGGTCCAGACTGTCATTTCGACCCTCAGGAGGAGTCCATGTGGAGTTCTTCTTCTTGTGCTGTTGGTGGGAGGGCACCTGTGTATCAGTGCACTGTTCAGTGTTGTCCTGGAAGTATTGTTTGAGTCGGAGATGGCGAAAGTAGGCTTCCAGATCGCCACAGAACTGTATCGTGTTGGTGGGGGTGGCAGGGCAGAAAGAGAGTCCCAGAGATAGGACAGACTTTTCTTCTGGGCTGAGTGTGTAGTTGGATAGATTGACGATATTGCTGGGTGGGTTAGGGGTACCACGGTTGTGGCCCCATGTGGCAGGTAGGAGTTTAGACAGCTTACAGTCCTTTTTCCTTTGTAGAGAGGTGAAGTGAGTAATGTAGATCTCCTGTTTTATTCTAGTGAAGTCCGTTTGTATAGAAGTTTGGTTATTAATGAGAGTCTCCAGGTTGGAGAGCTCTTTTTTGATGTTTTCCTGTTTGCTGTATAGGATGCTGATCAGGTGGTTCCTCAGTTTTTTTGATAGAGTATGGCATAATCTCTCACTGTGGTCTGTGTAGTATGTAGATAGCAGTGGATTTTTTACCTTTAGTCCATCTGGTATGATGTCCATCTGTTTGCATTTGGAAAGGAAGATGATATCTGTCTGTATTTGTGCAATTTTCTTCATTTGACACCATCAGCTCAGGATTGAACAAAGACTGTGAATAGCTTGCCAACTACAGAACCAGTTTCTCCTCTCTCGGTTTTCACACCTCAACTGCTATAACAGGGCCTCATCCTCCCTGATTAAACTGACCTCGTTATCTCTAGCTTGCTTGCTAGCATATATATACCTGCCCCTGGATATTTCCACCACATGCATCTGAAGAAGTGGGTATTTACCCACGAAAGCTCATGCTCCAAAACGTCTGTTAGTCTATAAGGTGCCACAGGATTCTTTGCTGCTTTTACAGATCCAGACTAACACGGCTACCCCTCTGACACTAATCATCACCTATTTCACTACCTTTCACATTTGAGAATTTAGATCTTCACACGTGGATTTGCAAAATAAAGAAATCGTGAGAACCTAGTAAATAATTGGCCAAATTCAGCTGTTGGGCCTATATAGATGTAACAGAAGAATTTGGCTGAACATGTAGAACATATGAATAGTATACCAAAGTTTCTGTGCCTATTTGAGATTTTATTTTTTCTTGATCTGCCATTAATTCAAATTGAGCTCTGCTCCAGAGCCAAACTTTCTGAAAGCTCAGGGTGTTAAACTCCCTGGGCTTTTTCTTTGGGCTCATCTATCAGCTTCAGTAGTTGATTTGGTCCTCTACACTCCTATGTTTTCTGCGGCCTTGTATGAAATTGCTTTAGAGTTCATTAATTTGTGCCGATGGCCAATTTTCATCCTGGCAAAAGGTTAAAGGAGAGTTCCTCCAGGTTCTGTACTAGGTCTAGTGTTGTTTAATATAAGTGTAACCCTTCTGCCCCTCTGAGTTGGCAGCAACAAGGGCCGGGTTCAGTATCCAGGGGTTCCGTTTCAATAACCCAATGCCAAACCAGCTCGAGCCCCCACCCAGTGACCTGGGAAAATCTTACACACACCCCTAGGCGCCTCAAAGAGGCAATGCTTCCCCTCTCGAAGCACAGAGTCTCGGTGTGGCAGAAAAGATTTAATACATGAGATAAACAACAAACACTAAATTGGGAAAAACACCTCAACTAGAGTTCATAGACCAAACCATGAGCAAAGACCCACCCCAGGAAATTGGGCTGTGTCCTCTTTCCTGGGCTCTTGAGTCCAGCAACCCCCAAATCACCCACAGTCCCAAAAGTCTCTGTCCTGGGTCAGTGCAGCCCCAAAGTTCGAGAGTCTATCTGCAGAGGTCTCCCCCCCGCCAGCCTGGTAGAAAGGGGCACCTTACGTGGTCCGGGGCCAACTGCCCTGCCTCTCCGTGGGCTCTGCTCCCGCCTTCTCCACAAACTGCTCCGCTTTACCAGCCGCTCCACTCTGCTCCTCCAGCCGTCCTCAGAAACTGCTCTGCTCCGCCAGCTGCTCTGCTCCACCAGGTGTCCTGTGAGCTGCTCCAGTTGTCCCTGCAAACTGCTCAGCTCTGCTCGCTCTGTGGGCCACTCCACCCGTCTCACAGCTACTCCGCTCTGCCAGCCGCTCCACTGCCACCAGCTGTCCCGTGATATCTGAAATAAGATATGTGTGCCTAGCCCCAGGTAAACTTATCAGTTCTGTTCCCTTTGTTATCTTGTTAAGTTTGTGCCCTTTTTATCTGTATAAATAAAGTAGCTTAAGCCTTACATGGGACTCACACATTATCTGGGTGTATTAGCAGAGTGCTTTGCTAATAAAACAGAGTGATCTGACAAACTGTGAGTCCTGAATCTGATTTTGACACCCTGATGGGCCGTGTGCCTGAGTTACACAAATATATTAGCAATGGACTGTCATCTCTGTGTGGTGGTGGTAGCAGTGATGTTTGTCGGTGAACCACTACCCTCTGCTGGACAGAAACAGAACTATCATGAGTGGCTACTCCTAGTTTCTCAAAGTTCTTAAACCAAGTGTGTATCAGAGAACTCTAAAATGTATAGCAATGGGACAAAGTTAACAGCATTCTTTCTGCTTCTTTTCCAGGTGAATGGAGGGCAGGAGCTGCTATACTTATCTATAATTGATCTAATGGTATTTTGGGGCCCTAAAATCCATGAATTAGCTTATTATACCACTCCAATGATACCTTGTAACATGTTTAGGGCTTTAATTTATAGTACCTGTAAGTTTGGTTTCATGTTTCCCTGCCTCAGATTAATAAATCAATAGGATCTCTAGGTCTTTACCTTAATTTACATTGTATTTGCATTTTTTTTTTGCTTTTAGTCAACCAAATAAACTTATAGAAACTGAAGTTACTTTTGCCTGTTTGCAAAGGGGCTGTACATATCAATGATGGAAATGTAAAAATCCTTATTTCTGTAGCCCAAGGTCCAGTCTGCTTTAACAGCAGATGTGTGAACTACAAACTGTGGAATGCTGGGAGAACTTCCTGATTCCCCCAGGATGTAGCCTCTGCCATTGGACCAGGAAATTTCAGCATTAGCTGAAGCTGGGAGCAGGCGGCAGGCAAGCAGAGAGGAAGCTGCTGGACTGTAATCCTGTTCTCTGTTTCTTTACAGGTAGGACCAAAAAGGGCTTAAGGAGCATCATAGAGGAGTTTAAATGACACAAAAGGAGAACATGGGCTTGTTTGTTTTGAGGTTTAGTTATTATGGAAGCAGGGCCGGCTTTAGGCCAATTCAACCAATTCCCCTGAATTGGGCCCCGCATCTAGGAGGGCCCTGCACCCAAGCCCCGCTGGTGCGCTGTACTGAGGCGGCCTGGCTTCCCCAGGGGGCAATTTAAAGGGCCTGGGGCTCCCAGCAGGGACTGGAGCCCCAGGCCCTTTAAATTGCCACCAGAGCCCCACTGCTGGAGCCCTGGGGTAGGGCTGCAGGGCTCTGGGGGCTATTTAAAAAGTCCGGGGCTCCAGTCGCTTCTACTGCCCTGGCCCTTTAAATAGTCACCAGAGCCTCACTGCTTCCCCAGGGCTCCCGCGCCGGGGCAGTGGAAGCAGGGGAGCCCCGGGCCCTTTAAATAGCCTTCAAGTCCTGGGCTGCTGCTGCTACCCCGGTGGGGCAGGGAGGAAGAGGGGGCACTCACCATACAGGGTGGACTGTAACCCCTGTACCCGCACCCCTGCCCGCAGCCAGCCTCTGCTGCAACCCCTTGCCTGCCCACAGCCCTGCACCCCCTGCCCTGCCTGCAGCCAGTCCCGCACTCCCTGCCCGCAGCCAGCCCATCTCCAACCAGCCCTACACCCCCTGCCGTGCCCGCACCAGCCCATCTCCAGCCAGCCCCTCCCACATATCCTGCCCTGCCCGCACCAGCCCTGCACCCCCTGCCCTGTCTCCAGCCAACCCCTGCTGCACCCCCACTGCCTGAAGCCAGCCAGTTCCGCACTTCTCTGTCTCCAGCTCTGCCAATCCTACCTCCAGCCAGCCCCTGCCCTGCCTCCAGCCAGCCCCATGTCCACTGGTGCCATGCAGTTCCAAGGGCAGTAACTCTGCACACCTGCTTCAATGAGGGGGGCAGGGAGCAGCTGGGACCCACACATGTGCACATCCTAGGGTGACAAGACAGCAAATGTAAAAAACTGGGTCAGGGTGGGGGGTAATAGGATCCTATATAAGAAAAAGACCCAAAAATTGGGACTGTCCCTATAAAATCGGGACATCTGGTCACCCTAGCGCACCCCCAGGGAGTGGCAGGCCCCACACATGTGAAACGGAGCTCATTTCTAGTTCAGGCCCATCTTTTTAAAAAAGAGCTTTAGATGGGGTTAACATACATCCGTATTTTCCCGGGCATGTCCAACTTTCTGGTTCTTAAATCGCCATCCAGGAGGAATTTTTAAAAATACGGATGTATGGTAACCCTGTTGGTACAAAACATACATACTGTGGCACATCCCTTAAATTAGAACTTTTTATAGGGAACTGGTTGCTAAGAAATGAAAGGCTTTTTTTATGTTTTTTTTTTTAAGTCATCCCTGCCGGGGCCCCGCTGAAAATGTTAGAATTGGGCCCTGCACTTCCTAAAGCTGGGCCTGATGGAAGTTAGAACATACTTGTAAGGGGGTTCTGTTATAAAAAATCCCCTCTGCCCTTCTAGCTGGAAGTTTCAGCACTGACTGAAGCTGGGAGCAGGAGGCAGGCAAGCAGAGAAGATGCTGCTCTCCTCTTCTCTGTTTCTTTAGTAAACCTAAAACTTTGTTCCTAGTGATTTGGCTGAGTGGGTCTGGTCTGAGATGCATACACGTTGACATACGACACAGAGCATACAGAGTAACCCCAAGCTCAAAGTTTCCCAAAGTTGTGTAAAAACCACTAGGTAGACTTACCCTATCTTGAACAACCTCACGCTGAGCCAGTGGACAGGAGAGGGGCTACATTTCCATAACCAAACTCCAATAATGTGATTATATGCATAGACCGTTCCTACCCATGTGGTAGAAATGTTGGAGTTTATTTAGAATAGGCAGGTTTAGTCTTAAGGGATCCATCCCCTAAACACACACTATAGATGGGAGGCATATTTCACACTCCTTTGAGAATCTGTTGCTCCGGCTGTTGTGCTTCTCCATTCTGAACACATCTCCTTGTTACTAGTTGTACTGGCTTTAGCCAATGTTCTCCTCTCTCATTCCTCAAGATAAGTATAGTCAAATTATGGCAACTCTAGTGTTTGATTAATTTCACTAATATTTGTCAAATAATTGTATTGATTAACACATTTTATAGACTCAACCAACTCATTGGATGGCCAAAAGCTACCCAGGAAAAATATTAGGCTGATGGAATTCATTAGATATAGTCATTGGCTAGAGTTAGGTGGCTCTCCACCTAGTGTGCTGGCTTTGGGGAATCACATTCTAAGCTGCCCATCTCTCCCCATTCATTACAGAGGAGCTAGGCAACCAACTCAGGCTTTGTGGATCCCAGGGTTGCTCCTGTGATTTTGTAAGAGCCTGGCTCCCTTTTGCGGAGCTGGGCCGTTTTTTTCTTTTCCTTATAATAGTGTCAGATTCTCAATCCATTGCAGGTTCAAGAAAACCAGTAATGTCTCTAATCTTGTTGTAGGTGGCTGTGTATTGACTCTTTGATGCTGTGCAGTTGAAACCCATAATTTATAGTGTCAGCATCCCCCCCCCCCGAAGAAAGGGGAACAGTGGAAGGGGCGAATGGACTTGCTTGGGTATCTGCACGTAGCAGGGCAACTTAGCCAGAAGGGCCCATGTCGCAGGATGTGTGGCCCCTTTCAGTGACAACGGGGCCAGCTCCCCCTATGCGGTAATTAACTGCTCCCTGCCTGAGCAGGCAGGGCAAATGGGGGCAGGGGTTAAGACGGCAACCACCCGGGCCTCAGAAGAAAAAGGCCTAAAAGAGCAGAGGCAGGAGCTGGGCCCGCAGAGGAGCGGAGTCGGGGCAGGTTCTGGTTCTGCAGGACGAGCAGGCGGCTGAACTGCAGCCCCCGAAGGGGGAACTGAGGCTCAGGCCTAGGGAGGGGGCGCGAGCGGAGCCCCGGGCTCTGCAGAGGCTCCCCGCCGAGCCCGAGCCCGAGCCCGCACCCGCGGGGAGATGCTGGGTTTGGGCTCCCCACTCCCCGCTGCAGGCGGCTCCTCCCGGGGCGGCTGCTTGCGAGGGGCAGCCCCAGCCCACCTCCCTGCTGTCCCCGGCCGCGCTCCCGGCACCCGCGGAGCAGGCGAGCCCAGCAGGCGGCGGCGCCTCCTTTCGGTTTCGATTCCGGAGCCGATCCGGGGGCGGAGCGCGGCGGCTGCTGCGGGCAGGGGGAAGCCGCTGCAAGGAAACGAAACCGGGGCCGAGCCAGCTGACTGCGGAGCCGGAGCAGGAAGCTGCTGTCCCGCCGGGAGCCGTCCCGTCCCCAGCCAGGCGGTGAGTGCGGGGCCGCTGCGTGGGTGTGCGGGCGAGCCGAGCCGAGCCGGGCCGGGCCGAGCCGGGTTGGGTTGGGTTGTGGGGCGGGGCGGGGAGAGGCTGGAGCTGTGGGCGAAGCGCAGAGGGAAGGCTGAGGTTTGGGGGCGAGTCGACCCCAGGGAAGTCACCGGGCCAGTTCTCAGCCCGGCAGGCTCCTGCCAGGGGGTGAGGAGCCAATAGTACAGACTCTAGCTTAGGGTCGGCAACCTTTCAGAAGCGGTGTGCCCAGTCTTCATTTATTCACTCTAATTTAAGGTTCCAACGTGCCAGTAATACATTGTAACGTTTTTGGAAGGTCTCTTTCTTTAAGTCTATAATATATAATTAAATTATTGTTGTATGTAAAGTAAATAAGATTTTTAAAATGTTTAAGAAGCTTCATTTAAAATTAAATTAAATGCAGAGCCCCCCTGGACAGCTGGCCAGGACCTGGGCAGTGTGAGTGCCACTGAAAATCAGCTCCCCTGGTGCCATTGGTTGCCTACCCCTACTCTAGAGGTTAGGTGGGGGGTAGGATGGAGGAGAGGAGCTGGGGTGCCCTGGCTCTGGGTATTTTCTGCTGCCCCGAGACCCCTCACTGGGCTGCAGAGTGTGAATTGGAACAGGCTTGGGCTTGCCCCACACAGCCAAAGTTGGGCTAATGAAGAACTGGGCTTCTGGTCTATGACAAAGCAAGTGGTAAAATTGAGATGACTGTTTCTATTTCTGGAAACTAAAAAAGACAAAGAGGGGACTCCATGTCATTGGTGGCACCGCTTACCTCAGCAGCGTGACATGCCCAGGAAATAGGAGCAGTGCTGGGGACTGCGGGTATTCTTGGGAAGCCATGAGTGACTTCTGTTCCCCTTACAGGTGCAAAGTAAAGGTGCTAAGTATAGGTGGCCAGCAGTTTCTAAGTCAGGGGTGGGCAAACTTTTTGGCCCAAGGGCCACATCGGGGAATAGAAATTGCCTGGTGGGCCATGAATGCTCACAAAACTGGGGTTGGGGGCAGGGGCTGGGGGTGCGGAGTTTGGGGTGTAGGAGGGTGCTCAGGGCTGATACAGAGGGATTTGGAGGGTGGGAGGGGGATCAAGGCTGGGGCAGAGGGTTCGGATATGGAGAGAAGCTCAGGGGTGCAGGCTCCAGGCGGTGCTTACTTCAAATGGCTCCCAGAAGCAGCGGCATGTCCCTTCTCCGGCTCCTACAGAGAGGTGCGGCCAGGTGGGTTTGCACGCTTCTCTATCCGCAGGCACCACTCCTGCAGCTCCCATTGGAGCACGTAGGAGATGGAGCGGGGCCATGCCACAGCTTCTGGAAGCTGCGTGGTGCGGCCCCCAACCCTGCGCCCCGACCAGAGTGCTGGAACAGGCCAAGCCATGTGGTGTGGCTTGAGGGCTGGCTTAAAACGGCTTGTGGGCCACAGTTTGCCCACCCCTGCTCTAAGTAGAAGTTAATGCAGCCATTCCTTTTGAAAATGTGATACTTGTGTGTGGGCAGGGGAGGTTATGCTTATGATCCATATCTCTGAAATACAGACCATTAGGCACCCAATCACAGCAATGGATTTGAAGTCCCACTGTTCCAAAAATTTTATATTACAAAACAAATGCTACAAGGTAGTGTGAGGAGGGAGAAAATCATTTGGATGTATTCTTATACTGCTCTGTGAATGCCATGCTCCACTGCAGCACTTTTGGCATGTTGAAATTCAGAGTGAGAAAGATGTTAATTGCATTCCCAGTAGTAGTGAATCAAACTGCTACCTTATCTCTGTGTTAGAAAGGAAACAAAATACTAATACAAGTTAACTATAAGTAATCAAAAGAGTTGGGATATGATTTTCCCTGCTGCTGTTCTTAGTACTCTCAGATGGTTGGTCTTCCAAAGTTTCAATTTTTCTTTTTAAAATCATATGGCTTTAAACTGAGACTTTAGTTTTAAGGATGGTGACTTCCTTTTCTTTTTGTAGTATAGTTCTTTATCTCTTTCTCTGTACATTAGAGTCCAGATTCTAAAAGATATTTAATAGGGCTGTCAGTTAATTGCAGTTAACTCACACAATTAACTCAAAACAAATTAACACAATTAAAACTGTGATTAATTGCAATTAATTTGTAATAGCACTGTAAAACAATAATATAATTAAATTGGTATTTCTGAATATTTTTGGATATATTGATTTCAGTTAAAACAGAATACAAAGTGTATAGTGCTCACTATATTATTTTTTATTATAAATATTTGTACTGTAAAAAGAAACAAAGAAATAGTATTTTTAAATTCACCTTATACAAGTACTGTAGAGCAATCTCTTTATTGTGAAAGTGCAATTTACAAATGCAGATTTTTCATTTGTTACATAGCTGCACTCATAGGTGCCCACTACTAATGGTGCTGGAGAGTGCTTGACCGCCTTCTGCCGCAGGCCCCACCCCAACTCCACCCCTGTCCCGCCCCATTCAATCCCTTCTCCAAAGTCCCCATCCCAACTCTGCCCCCTCCCTGCCCCTATTCTACTCCTTTCCCAAATCCCTGCCCCGGCCCCGCCTCTTCCCCGCCTCCTCCCCTCACCATGTTCCTGCCCCTCGCTCTCCCTCCTGGAGATTGCTACAGCTGTTTGGCGGCGGCAGGCACTGGGAGGTAGGCGGAGGAGCCTACCTAAATTCCAGCCCTGGAGTGCCTATGGCTGCACTCAAAAACAAAACAATGTAAAACTTTAGAGCCTACAAGTCCACTCAGTCCTACTTCTTGTTCAGCCAATCGCTCAGACAAACAAGTTTGTTTACATTTTCAGGAGATAATGCTGCCAGCTTCTTCCTTTCAGGTGACATTGTAAATGAGAACAGGCAGTCCCATGGCACCGTTGTGGCAGTATTGCAAGGTATTTATATGCCAGATATGCCAAATATTCGTATGTCCCTTCATGCTTCTACCATCATTCCAGAGGACAAGCTTTCATGCTGACCACAGGTTCTGCGTGATAACAATCCAAAGCAGTGCGGACTGACTCATGTTCATTTTCATCATCTGAGTCAGATGCTATGAACAGAAGATTGATTTTCTTTTTTGGTGGTTCAAATTCTGTAGTTTCTGTATTGGAGTATTGCTCTTTTAAGACTTCTGACAGCATGTTCCACACCTTGTCCCTCTCAAATTTTGGAAGGCACTTCAGATTCTTAAACCTTGGGTCAAGTGCTGTAGTTATCTTTAAAAAATCTCATATTGGTACCTTCTTTGCAGCTTTTCAAATGTGCAATGAAAGTGTTCTTAAATTGAAGAACATATGCTGGATTGTCATCTGAGACTGCCATAACATGAAATATATGGCAGAAAGTAGGTAAAACCACAGAGCAGGAGACGTACAATTCTCCTCCAAGGAGTTCAGTCAAATTTAATTAATGCATTTTTTTTTTTAAACAAGTGTCATCCGAATGGAAGCATGTCCTGTGGAATAGTGGTCAAAGCATGAAAGGGCATCTGAATGTTTAGCATATCTGGCACGTAAATATTTTGCAACTCTGGCTATAAAAGTGCCATGCAAACATCTGTTCTCACTTTCAGGTGACATTGCAAACTAGAAGCAGGCAGCATTATCTCCCGTAAATATAAACAAACTTGCTTATCTTAATGATTAGCTGAACAAGAAGTAGGACAGAGAGAGCCTACAGGTCTAAAAGTTTTACATTGTTTTGTTTTTGAGTGCAGTTATCTAACCAAAAAAAAAAATAATAAAAAATTCTACATGTGTAAGGTGCACTTTCACCGTAAAGGGATTGCTCTACAGTACTTGTATGAGGTGAATTGAAAAATACAATATCTTTTAATTTTACAGTGCAAACATTTAATAAAAAAGAATATGAAGTGAGCACTGTACACTTTATTCTGGGTTGTAATTGAAATCAATATACTTGAAAATGTAGAAAACATCCAAAAATACTAAAATAAATGGTATTCTATTATGTTTTAATGGTGCAATTAAAACTGATCAATTGCAATTATTTTTTTAATCTTATGATTACCTTTTTAAATAGCTCGATAGTCCTAATATTTAGGTACCTAGTTTCCATTGAAATCACTAGGAATTAGGCCCAGATCCTCAACAATCTTTAAGATGCCTAAGTGCTCAGCCCATTCATTCTCCTGTATTAATTATTATTCTGAGAAGTCACTGTCTCAGGTTTCCTTCCTAGAAGAGTCACTATGGCCTGAAAACCATCAGCTTTCCCAGGAGTTGTTCAAACCCTTCTCTTACTGCCCTGGCAGAGTCTGCTTTAGTTCTGCTTTCTGAAATGGCACTGGTACCCCTCCTGATTCTGTTGAATGCATGTATATCTGGGGGTGGGGTGAGATGGAGGAATTCTGCTGCCTTGTTTATAAAGCTGGGCAATGATTAAATCTAGCCTTGACTAACAAAAGTGAGAACTCTATAGACTTTGTATCTGTTTTTTAGTTGCACTGTGTGAAGTCCTCAGAAGAAATACTAAAGCATAACCTCTATGCTGGAAGCTAGTCTTCACCCCATCTCCTTTTAACAAACTAACAAATGATAAACACAGACACTACACTTTTTATGCATTGTTTTGCTGGCTTTTCAGCTTCAAAGAGCCGCTTTCTACTTTACTTTTGTTTAAAAAAAATCTTCATGATAATTCTACTGATTTGGGGATATATATGTATTATCTCAGTTCAGATTTCTAAATCAGTTATTCCAATGCAAACTAATGTCTTCAAGAAACATTTGCAAGTCAACCACTCTCTTGTTTTACTGCAAAGCATCAATCTACTTTAACATATTGACATTTCAGTTCCATATTCTGTAGCTGCAGGAGCAGATTTGATTAATAACTACATTTATATTACACTAGTGCCTGAGTAGGGTTAGTTTGCACTAGATACTCCAAAAACATATGAAGACATGGCCCTTGCCCTGAGCAGTGTTTTTAAATAATAAACTGCAAGCAATTAGGTTCTGTTACCGAGATGAATGATTCTCACATACAACAAATATTTTCTGGTAAAGCACACCTAGTGGTTCTCTGTATTTGTAAACCTTTCCTTACTTTGCTCCAATACTCTTGAAACAATGTGGTCTTCCATCTTTCTTTGTCTTTTTATTCCCTAAGGCAGAGAGAGACACTGAGAATGCAAGATTATTTGTCAAATTTTCTTTCTCCTCACAGGTTGTTCCGAAATGGCAGAATATTATGTTAAGCCACAGTTGTACAAGGGAAAACTTCATGAATATTGTCAGAAGAATAAATTACAACTTGAATATAAGGATGTCAAAGTGGAAGGCCCTCCTCATGATCGTGTGTAAGTTCACAATACATGCTGAAAAGTATTACAACTTATTTTAATGCAAGAATATGTGAAGTGCTGTGTAAGTATTACAGCATTGCTTGAGCGGTTATAGCTTGTAAATAGTCCTTGCAACAGCCCTAGAAATTGGTGGGTAGGAATATAACTTTTTGTTCTGAAGTATGTGTGTGGGAGAAGGTGATGTCAGGGAGCAGGAAAGGGTATTTATTATCACTGTGGTAGTGCTTATAGGCTGTAATCAAGAATCGGGTACTGCTGAGCTTAGCACTGGTCAGTCCCTGCTCCAAAGTCCTTTAGACAGACCCCACACCTGATAAAACAACCCCCATCCTTTTTATGTATTTATACCTGCTCCTGTATTTTTCACTTCATGCATCTGATGAAGTGGGTTTTAGCCCACAAAAGCTTATGCACAAATACATTTGTTAGTCTCTAAGGTGCCACAAGGATTCCTCGTTGTTTTTTCTTAAAATCTAGGTAAGAGATTACGTATTAGAGTCCTCATACAATATTGCCTTTGCATTTCCGCTGCACTTGCAGATTTTAAAAGACTAACAAAGTCTAGTAGCTCTCTCTGTGAGCAGTTTGTGTAAAATGGTGTATTGTGGATATAAAGTCTCAGAACATGCATACTAACATTAGGCTCTTATAAGGAGTTGGCTAACAAGCTCCTATCACCCCTGGACAAAATCTGTTTCCTTCTCTCATTTCCATCTTTGTATTCTTTTACCCCCATGTTGTCCTCTGTGTGTGGAATAACTAGCAAAACTAAACATCCCATGTCCCTCCACTCTTCTCAGTGAGATCACTCTTAAACATTGACTTCTGTAATGACCACCAGCACTAACCCACATCATATTCTTTTTTTAATCCTAACATTTCATCAGAGTACTAGAGTGTGAAATTTGAATAGCAAATATAAATCTCTAAAATCATTTCTCTAAGGCCTTGTCTACACTACGCAGTTAGGTCAACGTAAGCTGCCTTATGTTGACCTAATAATGTCTGTCTCTGCACTACTTCCCTTCCGCCAACGTAACTCACCTGCTATGTCGACTCAGTGACTCCAGCTCCATGAGAGGCATAGTGCTTAATTCAACATAGGTAGGTTGACGTAGTGGCAATATAGACACTATGCTGCTTACGTCAACCTAACTGGGCTCCAGGAGGTGTCCCACGATGCTCCACTGAGACCACTCTGTTCTCAACTCTGCTGCCCAGCAGCCAGGTATGAAGGAAACAGCCCGTCCCCTTTAAAAGGACTAGGAACTTTTGAATTTCTATTTCCTGTTTGTTTGGCGTGGAGTGCTTGCCTGCCCAGCTGATCACGATGGCTCCACCTGCCGAATACGCTCCTGCCTGGAGTACACAGGAGATGGTAGATCTTCTGGATCTGTGGGGAGAAGAGGCTGTGCAGGCACAGCTCCTATTCAGCTGAAGAAACGTAGACATATACGAGAAGATCGCTTGCTGCATGGGGGAGAATGGCTACACCAGGGACATGCAGCAGTGCCACGTGAAAATCAAGCAACTGTGGCAGGCATACCAGAAGGTAAGGGAGGCAAACAGTTGCTCTGGTTCGGCACTGCAAACATGCTGCTTTTACAAGGAGTTGCGTGCTATTCTCAGTGGCAACCCTACAATGACCCCCAAGAGCAGCATGGATACATCTGAGAAGTTGGAGTCTGAGGCCACTGCCGGCAACACTGAGGAGGAGTCTTGGATGAGGAGAACGGGAGACAGGCGAGTGGGCAATTCATTGTCTCAGAGAGCCAGGAGCTGTTTGTAACCCTGGAGCAGTCCAGCCAGTCACAGCACAGCAACATGGCAGAGTGTGATGCTAGGGCAGAAACATTTGGTGAAAATGCAATTCCAATTAATATTTTGGGGTCACGTGTTCTTATATATTATTATTTTTTTTAAAGCAATCAGTTGAGGTAGAGTGACTATCTCCTTCCCAGTGGCTGCACCAGCTTGGCAGAGGGTGCCCTGAGAAAAAGACTTGGTACACAGAGATGGCCTGGGAATCCTCCATAGAGATCTCCAGGAAACTTCCACGGAGGTACTCTGCAATCCATTGTAGAAGGTTTTTATGGAGGGTTGCCTTTTTTCTTCCACCGTGGTAGGATACTTTCCTATGCCACTCTAGTATTAATTCAACTGACATCATTGCAGGACACAGCATAGCAGCATAAGGACACTGTCTGTACCTGGATGCTTGGAGCAGCTGTTACCCTCAGGAGCATGATATCAGCTATGGTCACCTACAGAAGATGGTGGTTATTTTCAGTTTCTCAAACCATAGTGCCTGCAGGCACCTGCCTAGTGATTTTCCACCCCTTCCCCCATGCTTTACAGAACATGGCCATAGTTTGGGTGACAGGGGTCTCTGTTGACCCCAGAAACTGCCAGCCTTGGGCGCCAGAGCAGCAGTGGCAATGGGGAGGGAAGGAATCCCTGCCCCCACATCGCTTCTGCAAAGGTTTGCAGTTTGCGGGGGCAGGGGAATGCTGGTCTCCGACCTCCAGACAGTATCCATGTTACAAAGAGGAGGTGTCATGGCCCCCTGGCCAGCTCCAGTGCTGCCACAGTTAGCCCACCCAATGCTGGTGACTGTCTGGTGCTTATGCCCCTGGCTCATAACTCACCATGACTGGGACAGCAAACCAGTTCAATGAATACCTTGCAGACATGAAAATGTTCTGCTTTACACTTGCTTGGATTCAAGGGAGTGGTTTTTATATAGCATCTCTATGCTAGACCCTAGGTCTGCACTGACAATGTTTCCTTTGTGCTTTGCATGGTTTACAGTGCAAAGTGTATGTAAGCAGAGTCAGGATGAGCTCTACCCTGACATCTGGAGGTGAATTATGGAAAGTGTGCAAAAGAATTTCAGAGGCTGATTGTGTTTGCATAGGCACGCCCACTCTGCCTAGCATAGCCCACGGCAGCCTAAAATGGTTACTTTCATAGCTGTGGGATCCCCAGTTTCTTTGTTATTGGGGCAGGAGGAATAAAGTGTTGTCACCCTGATTAAGTAAATGAGGAATTATGAAACTGTTTTATGATAAAGGGTTTCACTATCAACTAAATAGCACTTGCTAGACAAGGGACATGGGTTCCAAAACCCAGTGAATGGAGAGAGGGGGGGGGGGGAGACAGGTATTTGTACTTGGTGGTGTAGGCTCCTTGTGTGAGCCAGAAGCACCAGTTCCACCTATTCCTCTCTCCACTGTGGAATATCAGAGTTGATTTTTGATTCCCTTAAGAATCTAGATACAGGTTACTGAGCTGAACTCACTTTGGGCTAATGGTGCACTAGCACTGGGGCTCCCCTACTGTGAGCTGAGATCACTAAAGAGCTGGAATTGCTGAGCTGAGAGCACTGGGTACTGTGCTAACTAATGGGGGAACATGAAGCTGTACTGTGGAGCAAAGCAGTTGGCAGAGTGGAGTGGAGCAGTTTGTGGAGCCACTGAGTGAGTGGAGCCGAGCAGTTTGTGGGAACGGCTGGAGCGGATCACGGGACAGCTGGTGGAGCAGAGCAGCTGGCAGAGCGGAGCAGCTGTGGGACAGGTGGAGCGGCCCACGGAGCAAGCGGAGCCGAGCAGTTTGCAAGGACGGCTGGAGCAGATCACGGGATGGCTGGTGGAGCAGAGCAGCTGGTGGAGAAGAGCAGTTTGTGAGAACGGCTGGAGGAGCAGAGCAGAGTGGAGTGGCCGGTAGAGCGGAGCAGTTTGTGGAGAAGGTGGAAGCAGAACCCCATGGAGAGGCAGGGCAGTTGGCCCTGGACCACTTAAGGTGCCCCTTTCTACCCAGGCTGGGGGCGGGGGGACCTCTGCAGATAGACTCTTGAACTCTGGGGCTGCACTGACCCAGGACTGAGACTTTTGGATTGTGGGACTTTTGGGACTGTGGGTGATCTTTGGGTTGCTGGACTCTAGGGCCATTTGGGGTATTGGACTTTGGAGTCTTGGGGTGATTTGGGAGTTGCTGGACTCAAGAGCCCAGGGAAAAGGACACAGCCCAATTTCCTGGGCTGGGTCTTTGCTCACGGTTTGGTCTATGAACTGTAGTTGAGATGTTTTCCCAATTTAATGCTTGTTGTTTATCTCATATAATTAAACCTTTTCTGCTACAGCGAGACACTGTGCTTGCGAGAGGGGAAGTATTGCCTCTTCGGGACACCCAAGGGTGTATGTAAGATTTTCCCAGGTCACTGGATGGGGGCTCGAGCTGGTTTTGCGTTACGTTGTAGGGAAGGGACCCCTATGTATTGAACCGGGCCCTTGCTGCTATCAATTCGGCCTGGCAGAAGGGTTACATGTAGCTTTCAGCTCTTCCTCCACACCAGTGGAGAGGATCTCCCAGATAAGGTGAAGGTGTGATGACATGTTTAATGAGATAGTGGACACTGAGCAGAAGGCTTGGAGATTGCCATCTCTGGAAAAAATGGACACGGACAGGACAGAAGCCCAGGAGAGTGAGCGTGGCATGCAGCAGGAGATGCTGGGCATTCCGAAGGAATGGATGTGTGGAGGCATCTGGCTGGCCTTCAGGAGAAACACCTTGAGGCTTGACTCCCTCTGTAGCCCCTGCAGAATGGCATTCCAGCATCTCCGTACTCCCCCTCTCCCCTCACACATGTTCCACTAGGCAAGGGCGGACAGTGCAATATCCCTTACTCTCAACCCCTGGGGAGGGTGCCAAGAATAACAGCCGCACATAGGCAAGGCAGCTGTGCTTTTAAAGACAAGATGAATGTGTTTTTCCCCCCTCACAATTTTATTCCACTCTCTTTCCAAGATTCATTGCTTTTGTTAGAACTTTCAGTGTTTATATCTGTGTGTAATAAAAGTCCATGTCTTGAAAATGAAATCACTTTTATTAATTCAAAGCCTGAGGGTGGGGGGGGTAGGGGAGGGATAGGGAAACTGGGGTACTGGGAAGGATGTGCACTAGAGAAATACTCAAGGTTCAGACTATGGGTAGGCCAAATACAGAAAAACAGTGCACTTTACTGTGAATCATTACTAAAATGGGTTTTCAAAGCCTCCCAGAGATGCATTGCTTCACTCTGAGTTCTTCTTGTAGCTCTGGTATCTGGCTGCTTAAAATTAGCAGACAGCCTATCCACCTCCATGCCCCACCCCTGCAAAAACTTATCTGCCTTTGCTTCACATGTATTATGAAGCACACAGCAGGCAGCTATAGCCATGGGGACATTTTTTTCAGTGAGGTCTAACCTAGTGAGCAAACTGTGCCAGTGAAAATGGCCAAAGGCACATTCAGCCACCATTCTGCACTTGCAGAGCCTGTTGTTGAACCAGTATTTGCTACTGTCCAGATGTTTGGTGTATGGCTTCATGGGCCATGGGAGTAAAGCATGGCCTGTCTCCCAGGATCACTATGAGCATTTCAACACCACCAGTGGTGATTTTTATGGCCTGGAAAGAAAGTCCCTGCTTGCAGCTTTCTGAACAGACCTGTGTTCTTAAAGATACATATGTCATATACTTTCCGAGACTATCTGGCGTTGATGTCAGTAAAATACCCCCAGTGCTGCGCCAGCGCTTGCAACACCATAGAAAAGTATCCCTTTCTCTTTATTTACTTTTTGGCAAGGTGGTCTGGTGCCAAGATGGATATATGCGCACCATTTATCGCCCCACTGCAGTTAGGGAACCCCATGGCTGCAAAGCCATCAGGTACGTCCTGCACATTGCATGGACTCACTACCCTCCTTAGAAGAAAGCGATTAATGGCTCTGCATACTTGCATCACAACAACCCCCACGGTGGATTACCAACTCCAAATTGATTCCCCACTGACCCGGTAGCAGTCTGGCATTGCAAGCTTCCACACAGCGATTGCCAGTTGCTTCTCCACTGTCAGAGCAAGTCTCATTTTAGTGTTGCTGTGTTGCAAGGCTGGGAAGAGCTCCACATGCAGTTTTGTATGTGCAAGGCCACTTTCCAGGAAGTTCTGCAGCCACTGCTTGTCATCCCATACCTGCATAATGATATGATCCCACCAGTCAGCGCATGTTTCTTGGCACCAGAGTCGGCGTTCCACCATGTTCAGCTGCTCTGTGACTGACAACAGCAACTGAGAAGTGTTTCATTCCATAGCTTTCAGCTGGGCATGTTTCATGAAGCAGTTCTTCTCGCGGCCCTGGAAATACTTCAGGATAAGGCCTTTGTACAGAAGTGCACAGCTGAGTGGGGTCCAAGCTTCTCTGGAGATGGTGTATGTGCAGCTGTGCCAGCCTTTTTAAAAAAAGGCATGAGATATTGTGGGCTGCAGATGAAATCAGGGGTGGGAGAAAACTGTATCATGGGACGCTAAAGCCATGTTCCCAGTCACCACTGTGAGAATGTTTTAATCCTATGAGGCATTGCAAGCCTTTCCCAACCCCTCCTGCGATTAGTTGCACCATGGGATAGCTACCCACAGTACACTGCTCTCTGCATTGATGCAAGCGCTGCTAGTGAGGATGAGCTCCACTGACGCAAAGTGTGTGATGTGGACATGCACAGCCAACTGAATTACTGCAGCAGCTGCATGTTGATTTAAGTTGACTTCAGTTTGTAGTATAGATGTGCCCGTAGTAAAATAATGATGCAGTGGCAGACCAAGGGTGGATGTTATTTCGTTTATGTAACCAAGGCAGGCCAGCCTTCTCTGTTTCCGCAATCTGGAGCAGTGAAGAGCATCCTGGTGTTAGGCCCCTCCAAGTCCTGGACATGTATCAACAGATTCAAGCTTATCCATCGCTATCTTAATGCACTCTTCAGTGCTTTTGTAAAGCAGCTCGGTGTCTATAAATGTTACAGTATGAATATGTGTTTAAGGAGGAGGGAAGATATTATTTATAAGAACTCCTGAAGCTTCCAAAGAATTATGAAAACGGGGTTTGGGAGATGATAAACACCTGAATACTTAAGTACTTGAATAACATTTCATAGTGCTCTAAAGATAAATAAACAATGGAATCTTGATAAGGTCCTTAGACATATGCCACAATTCAGCTGTGTTCAGTGAGCAGTTTTCTTTATTGCAGGTTCACTGTCATGGTTGTAATAGGTGACAGAGAGTATCCTGTTGCTACAGGTAAAAACAAGAAAGAGGCAAAAGAAGAGGCCGCAAAGGCAGCATGGGATAGCATAGCACAAGAAAATCAAGTAAGTAAACAACATCTTTTTTTAAAAGTAAATGACAAACTATCATTGTTTTGTTTGGGTTATAGGGCTTTGAATGGGTCGTCTTCTAATATAGCCCAGGAATCATGGTAGAGGCAATTCAGATGGTCTCTAAACTGTCTGAGTGACGGGTTTCTGTCTAGTTTAGAAAATTGTTAATTAATGGCAATTCTACTAAATGTCAAAGCCAAAGCTAAAAACCTCTAGTCCTGGTTTGTGGGACCAAAAAGCCCAACAATGTGACTAGATGTCACCTGCTCTTTTTAGAACATTCTCTTTCCTATTTGTAAAAGGATACCTTTGTCCAGACCAAGTGGATCTATTCGAAATTTCTCTGTTGGAAAAGAATGTTCTTTTATAATATTCCATTAGAGTTTTTTCTAGACTTTTAATTCTTTTTTATATCCTTTAGAGTTGTTTTTGGAAAAGATATTCACATCAGTCATGAACATTTTAAAAAATAGTGTCCACATTATAATTAAAAAAAAAAAAAAAGTTTAGTTTCAGAACCATAATGGAGGCGGAAAAAGTGGCGCATCGTGGGAGATGAAGTCTAGCCGTAGAGCCTGGCCCATAGAGGAGAATGGGAGCATGAGGTACCTGAATGACAACTCCCACCAGAGACAGAGGCTGCATTTCAGAATTGAATTTTCTCAGTTTCTTCCTGACCTCCTCTTTTTAGCATTCCAGAGAGTGAGCAATATTTCTGCAAGGCCCATATGTACTTCACAGTCCTGTAGAGAATGTATATTTCTACATGGTGCATCTCATGAATGTGATAACTGGAAGGAGGTGTTCTGCAAACAGAAAAGCACTCTGTATAGATAGGTGTCCAAACATGGGATGCGGAATAAGGGCCTGTCATGGAAACAAATAGTCTAACTGACTAAGAACCATACTCATAACAAGAATATTCACTAGGCCAAACCTGCACAGAGTCAGGTTCCAGTCTGAGCTTTATTTTATGTGAATGACTATTGCTTGTGGGGAAAAATGGAGAGCCAATCAGCTTAGGCACCGCAAGCCCGGGAGGCGGGAGAAGTGAAGCAGCCATGGCGTGCTTGGTGAGGAGGCGGGGCAGGGGTGAGCTGGGGTGGGGAGTTCCCCTGCGTGCCGGCCCCCCCCCCCCTTACTTGCTACAGGCGGCCTTCCCCGCGCTCCCCTGTCCTAGCTCCCTTCGCCTAAATGCCGGCAGTGACCGGGGCGGCTGAAGATCCAGCTGCCACGATCGCTGCCGAAGAAAATGGCGCCCCCCAAATGCCAGTGCCCTAAGCGACTGCCTAGGTTGCCTATCTGGTTGCACCGGCCCTGTGGATACCTATTGGGAGGAGTTACTCACTTCAGTGGCCACCAAACAGTCATCAAATGTCAATTTGATCAGGATTCAAACTTAATTAACTACTTGTCTTTGTATACAAAAGGCACTGAGCCAGAACTAAGGGAATTCAGCCTCGCACCTAAGCATCCTAATGTCATTCAGTACTTGCTAGTAGGTGAAAGCCTGTGCTGCCACATGGGTCTATGCGTAAAGGCATGTGTGTAAAATGGCTGAGACTTCAAACATTGAATAGTAACAGATGGTGAATCTCAGTGGTGATTGAACCCAGTCATATTCCAAATAAAAAGAGCTCTCAGCTGTGCCTGTAGCTGTTTCCATCACTTTGTGCTGATTGAACAGAGATTCTAGGCTTCAGCATGACTCACCAGCAGGTGACAATCCTGAAACTTTCTTATATAGATTTGTTGATTATAAACTTCTTTATTATCCCACTGTAGATTTTGCAATTATCCAGGATGGTTCTCTGCTTTACAGGGCCAGTACACTCCATTAGTGGCGATTGTGGTTTATTTTTAAAATGTCGTGAAATGTCTATAACGGTTGGTTAAGGATTCACAACCCCTGCGGTTATACCAGCACTCTCATGATGTTCATTTTGTGCTATTTAGTAACTTCAAGCCTTTCGAGCTAGGCATATTTTGTATGTTTATTTTGTAGACTAAACAGGGTTCACTTCCACAAACTCCGCAGCCGCAACCGCTGAAACCATCACCATCACCGCCAATAGCGTTTTCATCAGACACATTGGAAGAGATACAACCACTTGACTATATCTCTATGCTTACCAAATATGGACTAAAACATAACATAATGGTTGACTATAAATTAGAAGATGAATCTGGACCGCCCCATAAAAAAATGTAAGATGTAGTTAATGTTGTTAATTCCTTCTGCTGCTTCTTTCTGTTTGCCTGTTCTGTTGTTTCTTTACATGGATGTTTTTAGATGAGTCTCCAGAACTGCAGTCATGTACTCACTGCTAAAGTCAAAGGGATCTGTCACAGTGACCTGCTTGAGGAAAGGGCATTTTTTTGTATCTGTTACTGGAATGAGATCTACCCACAATTGAAACCATAGTGGGAGGAATTAAAAGTGAATTGAAGAAATCCAGATAGTGGTGGAACTATTCCAATATCTGTTACCTAATAACTGCTCCCAAAAGAGTGATATTTAGCAAGGTATATCTTATTTAAAAATATTGACAGTTTGTGACATTGCCAGTGCATGACCCCCTCATTACTTCCTTACAAATTTCTGATCAAATCAGCTTTTTGAGATTGGCTTAACAGTCCCATAAACCAAGGAATTAAACCTGTTACCACTGAAGTCACTGAGAGTTGTTACTGCTTTCATAGAGAGCTGGATCAGTTCCCAACTGCTAAAACACAGTCGTCAAAGGAGAAAACATGGCTATTTGTACATTATGAGAAGCAAACCAGTTCATAAAGGAAGCCTTACTTTCAGTCTCAGGGCCGGCTCTTGGTTTTTTGCTGCCCAAGCAAAAAAAAAAAAAAAATGCCGCCCCTGGAATTTTGCCGCCCCAAGCATGTACTTGCTTTGCTGGTGCCTAGAGCCGCTCCTGTTCAGTCTTGGCAAAAGGAAGCCTCAGCAAACAGCCTTTGCTATAGCTAGTTGGTATCTGTGCAGAAGTATGCTACTTCTGAAAAAAATCTGGCAGTTGATTCCTCAGTTTCACATTACTTCCGGATTGGGGCTTAATTCAGCAGTTTCCTAGTCTAGAAGACAACAAAACTCCTTTTCCTTCTGATTCTTTTTGCGGCTTCTCTAATTAAGGCTCCTTCCTTTCCTTGCCTGTCAGACCTTAGCTTTCAGATCCTGCTTCCAAGTCCTGGTGACTCTGGTAATCCTTAAAGGGTAGATTTCTTTTCTCAGCCCATTGAAGGGGTTTAAGCCTTTGTGTTTCATCCAGAAATGGAGCACAGATACCCCATCACAGAGACAATACTGAAACTTGATAGAATGGTAAAACAGTGGTGATATAACTTTTATTACAGAAGCATCCAGATGTCACTGCTGTAACTGTTGTCCCATCGTACAAGGCATTTGTGCATTCAGTAGAAAACAACAGCACCTGTCCCAAAGAGTTCGAAGTCTAATTGAGATTAGTCATAATAAGTGGGTGTAGATCATGAAAGAGGAATTAGGAAAGAAACAGGTAACTGTTATAAGAATACATGGTTATATAGATTAGCCTATAAGTTTAACTTATAAAATTGTCAGTTGTTTTCAAAATGTGAATGTCCAGTATATAATACCTGGTTATTAATTACAGGGAAGGCCAAGCTAGATTGTAGAGGTGGGTGAGTAGCACTATACACAAAAGAGTTGATAGAATCCAATGAGATAAAATAAATGTATGTGTAGAGAGGACCATATAGTAGAATTGCTAGAGATACAAATTCCAAGTTGTAAGACTTCTAATATACTAGGTGGGTTATACTTAGCAGGCTTCTGATAAGGGAAAGAAAATGGAGTGCACAACACTGATGGACATCAGAGATAACAAAATCCAAAAAAGTGACAACCTCTCTTACTCACTTATGTTCTTTAAAAAAAATTAAAAGAAACAAATTTCTGAAGTCTCCAGCTTGGCTGTTTTTACCTAGTATATTCAACTTCGTTTCCTCAAGCTCTACAGTGTTTACCTACATGTCACATCTTGTTTCTGACTTTACACAAGCATTTGCTAATTAAATAGTTGCATGAGTAGCTCCATTGACTTCAGTGGGACTACTAACATGAGTGAAAGTACGCATGTACACATATGCTGGCTTTCATGTAAGCTCTTTGGGTCAGAGATTCTCTCTTTTTATATATTCACATCATAGGAGCCATCTTACTGTAAAATTTGAATGGAAAAAGTCATTGTAGTTTTTATCTTGATAGCTAGTGGAGGTAAACCCCATGTGGGGGGACTAGTTACAGTGAGGTAAAAGCTATAGTGCATTGTTTCCGCTAATAGTGTATGCTGAAAAAGTTAACTTATAAAAAGACATCTTTTATTGCAGTGAATCCATAGCCTTGGTTTTCTCTGCAGAGGATAGTGGCGTGATATCTGTTGTTTTCAGATAATAAAGACCACTGTTAGACACGGTTGCCAGGTGTCCAGTTTTTGACCAGAAAACATGGTTGAAAAGGGACCCTGGCAGCTCCGGTTAGCACCGCTGATCGGGCCATTAAAAGTCCAGTTGGCGCAGTGGGGCTAAGGCAGGCTCCCTACCTGGCTCCACGCGGCAAGCAGCGACATGTCCCTGTAGCCCCTATGTGGAGGGATGGCCAGGGGGTCTCTGTATGCTGTTTCCATCCTGAGCGCTGGCTCCGCAGCTCCCATTGGCCAGGAACCATGACAGTGAGAGCTGCGGGGGCGGTGCCTGCCGGCAGAGGCAGTGCACACTGTGCAGAGCCGCCTGGCTGGGCCTCCACCTCAGAGCCCAGGGACATGTCGCTGCTTCCAGGGAGCCGCCTGGAGGTAAGTGCAACCTGGAGTCTTTACCCTGCACCTCCTCCCACACCCCCAACCCCCTGCCCCATCCCAGAGCTCCTCCCCGGAGCTTGCACCCCCTTCTGCCCCCCAGCCCTCTGTCCCAGCCCTGAGCTCCCTCCCACACCCAAACTCCCTCCCTGAGCCTGCACCCCATCCTGCACTCCAAATCCCTTGACCCCAGCCCGGAGTCCCGTCCTGCACCCTAAGTCCTTCACTCCCCCTGCACCCCAACCTGGAGCCATCTCCTGCACCTTGAGCACCTCATCTTTGGCCTCATCTCGGAGCTCATGCTCAGCCCAGAGCCCTCACCCCCCTCCTGCAACCCAACCCCCTGCCCCAGTTCCGAGCCTTCTCCTGCACCCTGAACCCCTCATTTCTGGCCCCATTCCAGAGCCCACACCCCCTGCCGGAGCTCTCACCCACTCCCACACCTCAATCCTCTGCCCCAGCCTGGTATAAATGAGCAAGTGACTGAGGGTGGTGGGGAGTGAGTGTCAGAAGGAGGGGGAAGGAGTGAGTGGGGGGCGGGGCCTTGGGGAAAGGGTGGGTAGGGGTGGGGTACTGGGCAGGGGAAAGATGTATGGTTTCGCTCAATTAGAAAGTTTGCAACCCTATTAGAGCACGAGGTATCAAAAGAGGTATTGAAACAAATTGATAAATTTAAAAAGCATCAATTCATCAGCGACACATCCAACAGTTCTGAATGAATTAAAGAATGATGTGTCTGAGCTGCTAACAAAAAAAATGTAATTCATTAATATTAGCTATTGTAGTGGAGGGAATGAATGTTGTGCTTATCTTTTTGAAATGTGGTAGGGCAACAGGACTTTCTAACCAAAGAGCCCTAATTCATACCCGGTAAATTTTGGCTGAAATAATTAAAAATAGAATTATAAAACACCAGCATGAACATGGAAAGATATGCCCTGATCTTGCAAATATGTGTGTTTAAAGTCAATGGGGCTAACTGGGTTTGATGTTAAGCATGTATATGAGAGTTTTCAGGAGCAGTGTCTTAGTTTGGAATCTATTTCCAAACTATCTTTATAATTCTGTCACAAATCCATGTTCTTTGTTTAGCAAAATGACTTGCCATAGCAGTATTTTTAAATAAAATACATTTAGTAGTTTATTCAGGGTGAGAAGTGCTTCATGTTTAAGAAATGCTTTTTAAATTGATAGCTTTTAAACTGACTTCAGTACCCCTTTTAAAGGTTAACTTGCTTTATTCAATTATGATTTAAAAAATAATCTTACTCTTGTTTAATGCTATTAAGATTTTTCATAGAATCTGTCCTGGTAAATCAAACACAGATTTTAAAATTCTTCAGATAACATACTATTCTAGGCTAAGTTGTTATTACAATTTTAAATTTAAAAAAATACCTTCACAAGGAAGTAGTCTTAAAATCTACATTCAGGATTTTCAAATGACTAGTAGTTTACGGGTACCTTATTTGAGAAGCTTTATGGGACTGGCTTCTCAGAAAATGCTAAAGCCTGTCTTCTAAAAATCAGACCCTTTTAAGGCATCTCAAGTTAGACAAAGTTATATTTGAAAAGGTACATATGCAGAAGAATATTGAAGAACTCTGTTCTTCCTAGAATCATTACTACGTGACAATAGTATTCAAAATTGTTACAATTACAATTTTCCATATAGGATTTATGGATACTGTTTTATTCTCTATTATTCTTATAGATTTTCTTATAGCTGTAAAATTGGTGATAAGATTTATGGTGAAGGCACTGGAAATGATAAAAAAGCTGCAAGACAGGCTGCTGCAAAACATGCATATGGGCAGTTAAGATCTCAAGAAACGTCAAAGGTATGTATTGCATGTAGTCTGTATGTAAAGAAAAAAGCTTCATTTCTGGCTCATTCATCTTTGAACCAAGTTCCATCATCATTTGGTTAAAAACTAGCCTTGTTTGTTTCAGTTTGAGGGAGAAATAATCTTTGCCTCATAGATTTATGTCGGTGGTACTCCACTGTATGGTAGCTAAAATTCACAGTGTCTGTATAGTCAATAGCTTATTGTACCAAAAAAAAAATCTGTATCTCTAATTATATATTTCAGTATATGATCCTGTGAATTATCATTCAGTTAAAGACGAATGCATATGACAAAAGAACTTACGAAAAAATATTTCACTACAGTTTTCTTAAAAAGGAAACTTAACTAATATACTGAAATGGAATTTTCTCAAGCATAGTACAGTGCTGCTGTACAATTACTAACAGTTTTCTTAATTATATAGTTCCTTGTACTTGTGTTGGATGTGTTTAATTTGGGACAGAATTATTTTCTTTAAATCATATGGGACCTGAGCCTGCAATGTCAGTAGAATTCAAGGGAAGTAAAGGGTGCTGAGCATCTCTTATACATGCCTGACTGTGATATCACACTTTTTACTTTTAATCTGAAACTTCAGTGTCTCTTACTAAGTGGGGAAAAAAAAGGGATGGAAAAAGGCAGAAACTCAGTGGTTACGTAGGACTAAATTTTCAGCCAGTTCTAAATTTGTATTGCAAACTTTACATGCTCATCACTTTGTATGCCCAGTTACTATGTAGATGGAGCAATTAGATGCAGAAGCCTGTTTATGCATACACTTCTATTTTTCCACATGCAAAATTGCATGTACAATTACCAGCTCTGAAAATTTTGCCCTCAACTAACAAATACTGTTTTTTGGTCTTAATTCTTAATGGGGCCTCATCCTTGCACCCCATGTTACTCTTGCAAATGAGGCGATGTACTATAAATATCTCCTGGATTTGTGGTCAAGATCTTGTCATAAGATATTTACAAAACTCTACTTTTGGTAATGTTTATTTGCAGGTGTGAAAAAGGATGTGAAGTTTTAAATACCCAGGGCAAAATCCTGGCCACACTAAAGTTAATGGAAAAATTCCCACTTCAATGGGGCCAGTGCCTTCAATTTCACCCCAGTGCTTTAAAGTTAAGCATGTGCATAAACTATTCCTGAGGGAATTCTGCACCAGAATATTAAAAATTCTGCACATAATATTTTATAATTCTGCAAGTTTTATTTGTCCAGTAAAAAATGGGGCTCCAGCATGGCAGTGGTGAGCACAGGCCACTGGCTGCATTGAGGTGGGAGATCCCTCTGAGGCCCTTACCTCCCCTGCTACAGGGACTCAGCAGTGAGGCTGCACCCGACACTGACACAGTCCAAGGGCTGGGTGTGGTTGGGCAGGCTCAGCCCAGCATGATCCAAATGTGGAGGGGCTTAGTGTGGGGGGGATCAAGATGTGGGGTGAGAGGTTTTTGTGTAGGGCAATCCGGGTGCAGGTGGCTCAGTGGGAGATCTGGATGCATGGGCTCGTTGGGGGTTCTTGGTGCAGAGACAATGGGACTTTGCAGGGGATCTAGCTGAAAGTGGTTGGAGCTCAGCATCGAAGGTCTGGATGTGGGGAGATGGGGCCTGATGGGGGGTGGTGTCTGGGTGCTGGGGGAGTGGGGCTTGATGGGGTGGAGATCCAGGTGCAGCTGGTTGGAGCTCAGTGGGGTGGGAGTCTGGGTATGAGGGGTTCATTGGGGGGTCCATGTGTAGGGGCGTAGGGCTTGTCATGCTGAAGGTTCAATGGGCCTGCTTAATGGGGAAGCACCATTGCTGCTGAGGAGATGCTGCATGGCGGGCGCCCACTTCCCCCCACGATTCCCCTGTGCCCTCTTCGTCCCAGTCTCATCCCTCCCTCTCACTCCCCCATTCCCCTCCCCCTTAGCCAGCCCTGCCACAGGCACTCACTGTTGCACAGATAAGAGGAAGGCTCTCAGCACACAGAAGGGGAGCATGAGTGGCATTAGGACTCAGGAGATGGCCGTTTAGCTGCTGAGTCAGCGGAGCCAAGGTGCAGCCTCCTTCAGTGGGAAGCTCTGCATTAGCAGAAATGAGGGGGAGGGGCAGCGGCACGTAACCCTGTGTGCCACCCATGGCTCGCCTCTGTTGAGGGGCAAAATCTCCCCCAAAAGCTGCACCCATGGTCATCTTCCCCCCCCCCCCCCCCCCGCCGCCACGCGGCTGCCCTTTGCTTCCCTGCCATTTTCTGCAGGGAAGCACAGGAATTCTGCGAGAGATGGATGTTTTATGCAGGCGCGTAGTCACACAGAATTCCCCCAGGAGTCATAAACGCCTTCCCCAGCTGGGGATTTAGTGTTTAATGTAGTTCCAATAACTTTTTTGGGAACTCCATTGTTTTTGACATTTTAGAATGTTGTTATTTGTAGTAGTAAAGCCTTGACTGGTAGGTATCAGGTATTTTTTCCCCCCCCCTTTTTATATATATACAGGCAGGGAGACACGCAGCTGTTGCCAGTTCTGCAAATAGTCTACCTAGTAATTCTAATGGAATATCAAGCTGGTCATCTGAAAAGTAAGTGGGAACCATTAATATTGTGATGTTTAACAGTGCATTTGCTTATAATTCAAGAACTAGTTGAGAGCGTTTTAAGCAAAATCTGATGCTGTCTTTTCACTTGTGAATTAATCAGTTGTATTTTAAGCCTGTTTATCTACAGATCAAGAATACATCTTAATTGTGCAATTGAATTTAATTTTTTTGTATTTTTTATAATATACTTTATGATACACAGATTTTTCGGCTATTCTGAATGCTTTCTTGTTGAGTACCAGTAATTATTTTAGAAGCATTTCTGCTTGATGTGAAAAGAAGTGTCACTCCACTGAAGTTTTCGGTAGCCAGTTTTGTTTTATGACACTGCTTTGTTGAATGAAGATCAGTTCTTTTCAGTAATTTCTGTGTACCACATTATAATTTCTGCTATACCACTTCTCTCTTCATTCTCCATTAATCAAAAGAGGCACAAATCCAAAGTGGCACAACCTATTTAAGGAAAATGAAGAGAGAAGTTGTTAGCGGAAAGAAAATTATGGTGAGAAATTTTCTAGTCTCTGCTGGGACCCCTTGGCGCCAGCCTATTGTGCTTGATGGTTAATTTGGCTCTGGTATCACCACTTTACTCTCTCTGATGCCCTGTGTAGTGTTTAAGAACAGCTATATTCTGTAGCAGTGGTGGCCTCACTGCATTGAAATGATCTCTGTCCTTAACCTACCTTACCATACTGAGAATACATAACTAACATCTATAAATCACATTGACATAATAGGATGAAATCCTTTATAGAAATAAGTATTTTATAATAAAATGTGATCAAATCATGAGAATTGTGTTACAAGTGAAGATTTGTATTTTAAATTAATTCACATAATTATTTTTCTGTTGTGTCAAGAATTGTAGTTTTGATACAAGAATTATTTGAAGGAGAAATTTTGAAATCCATTTTTCCCCTTTTAGTGGTACTGATTCTGCATCTAAAAATATGAATTCAGATGAGAGCTTGGTAAATAAAATGAATGACCTGACAGTAAGTGAAGATAACTGTTCATCATCTTCTTGGGTACAGTATGAAAGCCTTTATTCCTCATGTTAAATTTCAGACTGTCATTATTTTACTCTTGTTCATAATGTTCACTTTTAATGAAGATGTGGATAACAGAGCTACTATCTCCAAAATATTTAAGTTGCACATAGGTAAAATTGGATACTTGAGGCTGCTAATGTCTATATCTGATTTTTGAAGTTAGTACGTCCTCAAATACTTTGCTGGAAGTGGAATGTCGCCCTAGTGCAGAGTGTAGTAGCTCCTCTCTCTTGAGTGGGATAAACCATTCAGCATACACAGCATGAGGTCTCTGCTCCGCAGTAGCTGCCTATTAATCTTAAACCACTCCCCAAAAGAAACATATGTGGCTTCACTCTTGCATTGTGATCTGCGGAAGTGGATGCTGTGTCACTGACTTCATGGGGACTAAATGCAGGTTCAGCAGTTGGCCTGTGAGGGTAACAATGCTGGATTGGGGCCTAAAACTACCAATAAATTGGAGCCTCATCTTCTTAGATTGCTTCACTCTTCTCTATTTCACCGCACGAGTTAAGAACTGCTTCCTCTAGCAGCCTGTTAGAGCCCGAGTTAGGGGAGTTTCAGAACATAGTGCAGTATCAATTTTCTCCTCTACCCACAATGGTTATCATTACTGAATATATCTGAATGTTATTTTAAATGTTCATTATCTTTTTAGCATCATTCTCACTAAACATACACTAGGTCAGATTTGCTGCTGGCTTTAACAGGCATACTTCCATGGAAGTTGATGGACCCTTGCTTCTACATTGAATGTAACTGATGCATGTTGATAAGAATCATGATGTCATACTTAGAGCTGGGGGACATTTTTGGGCCAAAACTTCTTTTGGCAAAAAGTGCAGACTTGGCTATGCTGAAACACTTCTGGAATTTGTGTCAATTTAGCTAAATTGTTTGGTGTAAAATATATATAAATATATACATATAGTCTGAAAACTTGAAACCTTATTTCAGTGCTTTTTAAATTGTTATTTTTTCAGTTCAAAATGACTTTTCAGTTTGAAATTTCCTTTAATTTTAAAAATGTTAAAAAATGCTCAAAATAGAAATCTTTAATTTTAGTTGAACTAAATGTTTTGTTTGATCAAAGTGAATTTTTCCCAACTTCTGATTCATCAAAAAGTTTGAAGAAAATAGCTTTGAGGTTGACATACAAAGTCCCCCCCTCCCACCCCCGGGATTGCCAGCAAACTCTGAAAAATTCATTATTCACACAGCTCTAGTAATATCCAAATTTCACGAGGAATTTAAACTGATTGACATCACACAGATGAGCCAGCCAGTCTAAGTATGGCTCTGGATAGCTGGTAGCCACATCCTAAATCATATTAAAATAATAATTTATCATAATTTAAAACAGTGAATATATTTGTTTTCTTTTTTGATATAGGCAACTCCCAAAAATGCTGCCATGAAATCTAAGAGGTATGTAATTACTTTTGCTTTCAAATATATATGTTATTTAATTAATATTGCAAACCCTGTTTTGGTGGCTTTGATACTTGACTAAAACATGACACCAAAAATATTTCCAGGTAAATTTATTTTCTCTCTTCATATGTTGCAAGGTTTTATTGTAAATTTTCTTTTTTCCCTAAGAAGAGAGAGCGCAACGAAATTGGCACCCTCATTCTCACGTCCGGAGGCCAAGTACACTAAGGATGAAAGGTGAGAAGGAGATTTTAAGTAAGAGCTGTATAGTTATTGCAAGGATGGGTTAGATTTCCGTGACTAACAGTTTTGCATGTTTATTGCAAAGCAAAAAAAATGGTGAGGAGGAATTCTATTTACAAGCATATGAAAACTGCCTCTTGTGGGTGAGGTAAAGGTTATTTCCTATAATAAGAATGTTTGTTTATATTAGGCATTTGTACATCTCTGTAGAATGTTTCTTTGTTTTTGCTCTACCCCTGAGAAATGGGTGGTGCTACAAATGTTGTAATAAAAGAGATTATTCAAAGAAAATGGGTGGACAGCTTCTGTTCTTATGAAAATTCCAAATGGAAATGTCATAAGCATGTAAAATAAAGTAAGAATGCCTCTAATCCAGCAGTTCCCAAACTTGTTTGTCCGCTTGTTCAGGATAAGCCCCTGGCCGTGAGATACTTTGTTTACCTGAGGTTTGAGTACCTCCTGTAAGATGATGCTCAGCGTCACTCAGGAGATGTTCTGCAACTTTCAGAATCAGACTCATACTTTCCAAAATTAGTATTAGGGCTGATTGTGCTAAAATTGTTGTTGTTGTTATTATTATTATTATTATTATTTATTAATTTTATTATTTTAAAGACTTATCAAGGATTTTGAAGAGATAAAGCCGATTGGCAGCGGTGGATTTGGGAATGTTTTCAAAGCAAAACAGATTATTGATAAGAAGAACTATGCTATCAAAAGAGTCATGTGTAATGAGTAAGTACTGTACATCTGCTTGCCTTTATTTGAAAGGACACTCTCCAGCAGTTTCTGTAGATGAAACTATTTGTTTGTAATAATCTCTTAAAAGTTTAAGTAATTTTTCTTTACAGTATTGTCCATTCTATCTGACAAACATGTTTATTCCTCTGTTCTCAGTGGAGCTGAAATGAGTGTGCTATCTTTTGAAGTTTGCTTCTCTGTGCACTAGAATTATAGTCCAGCACAGCATAGGAAACAGGATTTGTTAACTTGTGCACTCTCTTTGTTAATGTTATGCCAATATTTAAAAAGAGAAAATGGGATGACCAGGTAATCATAGGGATATCAGCCTGACATTGATCCTGGGCAAGATGATAGAGTGGACAAAAGTGCAAATGCGTTCCTTGGATGCATAAACAGGGGGATCTCAAGTAGGGATAGAGAAGTTATTTTACCTCTGTATTTGTGTGACAACCACCAGGGTACAATCTGGACTGTGGAACTGTTGTGCTTCATTATCTCTCCAGCTTAGGATACCCCTCACACTGCTCTGCTAGTGAAAAGCAGCCCCTCCAGGCTTTGCTCTCACATAGCCATTAGCATGTGAGAGTCACACCCTGCAGAGTCACATGAATGCTCTTCCAGCCCCTCATAAACAGATATAGGGCAACACCTGCATATCTCTGAGTCCCAGCCTTGTACCCCAGCAATGTGTGTTTTATGCTGCTCAAGACCTTCTTGATCAATATAAGCTCATTAATTAGTCCACCATTCCATCAAAGGGTAATAGATATGTACCAGCTTTTGTTAACCTGAGTAGATTCCTCAAACACTTCAGTGAACCACACTGTTTTAGATAAAACATTAAACAAGTTTATTAACTATTGAAATGTAGATATTAATTGATTATAAATGGTATAAGCATAAAAGTCAGAATTGGCTTTTAAAAGAAATAAAAGATAAAATTGCAAGCTAATTCCTCAACTTTTTCATGTTAAGTAAAATGTGAAGCAAACAGCTTTTCTCATCCCTCTGGATGTTGCAGGCAGTTCACAGCTCTTAATACACCGTCTGGATTCCCTTCCCAGCCTGGGACCAGTTTCCCCCAGTTCAAAGTCTTTCAAGCAGTCTTATTTCAGTAGAGATGTGGGAGAACAGAGGTGTGACTGGGTGCCTGGATGGGCCACACTGAGAATGCTTTACTCAGGGCAGACTGCAAGGAATAGGGCAGACAATCCCCAGAACTGGTGGTTTATTTTTCAATTAGATTATAGACTCATAGACTCTAGGACTGGAAGGGACCTCGAGAGGTCATCGAGTCCAGTCCCCTGCCCTCATGGCAGGACCAAATACTGTCTAGACCATCCCCAATAGACATTTATCTAACCTACTCTTAAATATCTCCAGAGATGGAGATTCCACAACTTCCCTAGGCAATCTATTCCAGTGTTTGACTACCCTGACAGTTAGGAACTTTTTCCTAATGTCCAGCCTAAATCTCCCTTGCTGCAGTTTAAGCCCATTGCTTCTTGTTCTATCATTGGAGGCTAAGGTGAACAAGTTTTCTCCCTCCTCCTGATGACACCCTTTTAGATACCTGAAAACTGCTATCATGTCCCCTCTCAGTCTTCTCTTTTCCAAACTAAACAAACCCAATTCTTCAGCCTTCCTTCATAGGTCATGTTCTCAAGACCTTTAATCATTCTTGTTGCTCTTCTCTGGACCCTCTCCAATTTCTCCACATCTTTCTTGAAATGCGGTGCCCAGAACTGGACACAATACTCCAGTTGAAGCCTAACCAGCGCAGAGTAAAGCGGAAGAATGACTTCTCATGTCTTGTTTACAACACACCTGTTAATGCATCCCAGAATCATGTTTGCTTTTTTTGCAACAGTATCACACTGTTCACTCATATTGAGCTTGTGGTCCACTATGACCCCTAGATCTCTTTCTGCCATACTCCTTCCTAGACAGTCTCTTCCCATTCTGTATGTGTGAAACTGATTGTTCCTTCCTAAGTGGAGCACTTTGCATTTATCTTTATTGAACTTCATCCTGTTTACCTCAGACCATTTCTCCAATTTGTCCAGATCGTTTTGAATTTTGACCCTGTCCTCCAGAGCAGTTGCAATCCCTCCCAGTTTGGTATCGTCCGCAAACTTAATAAGCGTACTTTCTACGCCAACATCTAAATCGTTGATGAAGATATTGAACAGAACCGGTCCCAAAACAGACCCCTGCGGAACCCCACTTGTTATACCTTTCCAGCAGGATTGGGAGCCATTAACAACTACTCTCTGAGTACGGTTATCCAGCCAGTTATGCACCCACCTTATAGTAGCCCCATCTAAATTGTACTTTCCTAGCTTATCTATAAGAATATCATGCGAAACTGTATCAAATGCCTTACTAAAGTCTAGGTATATCACATCCACCGCTTCTCCCTTATCCACAAGGCTCGTTATCCTATCAAAGAACGCTATCAGATTAGTTTGACATGATTTGTTCTTTACAAATCCATGCTGGCTATTCCCTATCACCTTACCACCTTCCAAGTGTTTGCAGATGATTTCTTTGATTACCTGCTCCATTATCTTCCCTGGCACAGAAGTTAAACTAACTGGTCTGTAGTTTCCCGGGTTGTTTTTATTTCCCTTTTTATAGATGGGCACTATATTTGCCCCCTTCCAGTCTTCTGGAATCTCCCCTGTCTCCCATGATTTCCCAAAGATAATAGCTAGAGGCTCAGATACCTCTTCCATTAACTCCTTGAGTATTTTAGGATGCATTCCATCAGGCCCTGGTGACTTGCAGGCATCTAACTTTTCTAAGTGATTTTTTACTTGCTCTTTCCTTATTTTCTCTTCTAAACCTACCCTCTTCCTGTAAGCATTCACTATACTAGACATTCCTTCAGACTTCTCAGTGAAGACCGAAACAAAGAAGTCATTAAGCATCTCTGCCATTCCAAGTCTCCCGTTACTGTTACCCCCTCCTCATTGAGCAGTGGGCCTACCCTGTCCTTAGTCTTCCTCTTGCTTCTAATGTATTGATAAAAAGTCTTCTTGTTTCCCTTTATTCCCATAGCTAGTTTGAGTTCATTTTGTGCCTTTGCTTTTCTAATCTTGCCTCTGCATTCCTGTGTTATTTGCCTATATTCATCCTTCGTGATCTGACCTAGTTTCCATTTTTTATATGACGCCTTTTTATTTTGTAGGTCATGCAAGATCTCAAGGGTAAGCCAAGGTGGTCTTTTGCCACATTTTCTATCTTTCCTAACCATCGGAATAACTTGCTTTTGGGCCCTTAATAGCGTCCCTTTGAAAAACTGCCAACTTTCCTCAGTTGTTTTTCCCCTCAGTCTTAATTCCCATGGGACCTTGCCTATCAGCTCTCTGATGTTACCAAAATCCGCCTTCCTGAAATCCATTGTCTCTATTCTGCTGTACTCCCTTCTACCTTTCCTTAGAATTGCAAATTCTATGATTTCATGATCACTTTCACCCAAGCTTCCTTCTACTTTTAAATTCTCAACAAGTTCCTCCCTATTGGTTAAAATCAAGTCTAGAACAGCTTCCCCCCTAGTAGCTTTTTCAACTTTCTGAAATAAAAAGTTGTCTGCAATGCAGTCCAGGAACTTATTGGATAGTCTGTGCCCCGCGGTGTTATTTTCCCAACATATATCTGGATAGTTGAAGTCCCACATCACCACCAAATCTTGGGCTTTGGATGATTTTGTTAGTTGTTTGAAAAAAGCCTCATCCACCTCTTCCGCCTGATTAGGTGGCCTGTAGTAGACTCCCAGCATGACATCACCTGTGTTTTTTACCCCTTTTAGCCTAACCCAGAGACTCTCCACCCTTCCGTCTCCTATGTCCATCTCCACCTCAGTCCAAGTGTGTACATTTTTAATATATAAGGCAACACCTCCTCCCTTTTTCCCCTGTCTATCCTTCCTGAGCAAACTATACCCATCCACACCAACATTCCAGTCGTGTGTATTATCCCACCAAGTTTCAGTAATGCCAATAATGTCATAGTTGTATTTATTTATTAGCACTTCCACTTCTTCCTGCTTATTACCCATACTTCTTGCATTTGTATAAAGGCATCTAAGATACTGGTTTGATCTTGCCTCCCAGCTTTGCCCTGACCCTCCTTCCTCTCTGCCATTATAGCCCGTGCTCCCTCCTGTTTCCAACCCATCTCCCAGGTCTTGTTCCCCACTTACCTGTGGGCTTTGCTCACCTGTCCCCGTCGAACCTAGATTAACCAAGCCAGTAATAAAACAGCTTCTGTAATAACATGCTGCTCACCAAAAAGCCAAATACAGTCCCCTTTTTAGCATTCCAGCCCTTGACTCCTATCTAAATAGCCAAGTCTAATATAGTGAAAGGTTATTGAAAACCTGATACACCATATGTGAGGTTCACCAGTCCCAAAGTACTGGAAACTGATCCCTAAGTCAATATGAGTCTCAGATCTTGCCCAATAATCATGCGGGTGCCAATCCTTTAGTAAATAAAAGACTAAAGATTTAATAATAAAAGGAAAAAGAAGAGAGTTGCTGGAGTTAAAAAATCAGTGTACATACAGATATGTGTAAAGTCCTTAGGTCAGTTTCATAGCAGAAATGGTGAGGCTGCTGATTTGTAAAAGTCTTCCTGGAATTAATTTAAAGAGTTATAGTCCAATAGCAGCAAAGAGTCCTGTGGCACCTTATAGACTAACAGACGTTTTGGAGCATGAGCTTTCGTGGGTGAATACCCACTTCATCAGATGCATGACTAACACGGCTACCCCTCTGATACATAGTCCAATAGGCACTCTAGATGCAGAGTCTATGTCTTTCCATACAGCGTTTCTCATATGCGGCCACCAGGGGATTTTCTTGTGGCCACGGCCTCCTGGACTGTGGGGTGTGTGTATGGGGGGGGAGTAGCAGTCCCTCTCCCTCCTGTTGCTCCAAGATGCACTGCCTTGGCATTGGCTGCTGGAGCTGCCTGCAGGGGTTGGGCTCTTCCTCTCCCGGAGACACCTGGAGCACAACGCTGGAGGAGCAGGCAGTCAGTGGGTTCCCCTGCTTCCAAGAGACTATGGGGCTCAGGCTTTGGGCTTCAGCTCTGGTGTGGTGGGACAGCAGGCTCCATTCGCACAGCTTCAGGCTCCATCTCCAGGCCTTGGCCACAGGGCTGTGGCTGTGGGGTTTCAGGCTCCAGTCCCATGCTACCTCCCCCCCCCCCGCCCCCTCCATCCGTGGCTTAATTTGTCCCCAGGCGTGCCAGGGCTGAGTAAGTCTGTTGTGAAAAGTGATACTAGTATGTTTATTAATATCACTTTTCACAACAGAATTAGCAGCTAGCAGCAAATAAATTACAATGATTTGGACGTGTATATGCACATATTTATTTGTTTTTCCTAAAGCTAATCAAGTATTTTAGGAAAAAAGTATGAGAGTGGCCACCAGCCAGAGTTGGTGGCCACACTCTGAGGCCACCAAAAATTTTGTCCTGAGAACCTCTGGGGTTATTCCAAATCATTATTTGGAAGATCTCAATCTTATAACTTAAATTCTCCCTGTCAGTTTAAGCAGACCTGAGATAAAAAGGATCAGGCTCGAAATTTTCTTTATAGTTCTCTAGCAAATTAATAAACCTCCTCACAGCAATTGTCACATCAGGACCTTCCTCCCATGAAGAGTAGGTAGTGCAGATTGTTGCTTTGAAGCATATCGTCTGTTTCGTATGCATACACAGGTAAACTAGCTGCATTAATTCACATAAGACAATTAGCCATTCAGATGATCAAGGAAGTTCATAGGTGAATTGCTATGTGGAATTACAAGTTTTGAGGAGAGATTATGACAATAACATTATTATACCACAAGTCCCACATTTAGACTTCTAACAAGATAAAAGTAAACATAGTCAAATACACTTAGCATCTACTCTTGATTCTCTAACAATACAGACAAATATGTTAAAGATTTGAGTCTGCTTAATATGGCTTTAATAACTATCTACAAGGAATGGCCCTGTTTATCACAGCAGTACTCTTCTGATATGTCCTTAGGGGTTGCTTCCAGGTCACCCAGCTTGCTGATTATTTATCCGTTGCTGGCTCAGTGTTACAAGAAGTAATGAAGAAGCCATTGTCTCTTATATTATACCCTCCTCCTCTCCTTGAGGAACATCCCTCTCCGTCCACCCTGCTTGGGGTACAGACAGTGAGTCTGTGGGGTACATGAGATTTGAAGTATCTCTCAGGTAAATTGTAAATTTCTTGCTCATGCCTTTTTTGTGCATGAGGCTTGAGCTATCTCTGGGAATGACATGCAAGTCCTTTGTTTATAGGTCTTTGGTTACCTGTGAGGGGCTAGTCTGTGGGCGTTTCCCAGACTCACAATATATTTCCCTAACAAACCTATAGCAAAACCTCATAACTCCATATACAATGATGATACACATGTGTTAACAAGATGATAATGTTCAGTAGCTCATGAGTTTTCAAATGATACCTCACAAAGCATACTTTGTACAAAATATATAACTATATGAAAGTGGTGAGTATAGGGGTTACAGGGTGTTATTTTGAGGGAGAGTGTATAACAGTTTGGCACTGGTGCAACCGCTGCTAGATTATTATGTCCAATTCTGATGTCCACAATTCAAGAAGATTGTTGATACATTGGAGCGGGCATAGAGAAGAGTCATGGGAATGATTAAAGGATTGGATAATATGCCTTATAGTGATAGACTCAAAGATCTACATGACAAATTTCTGTTCCCAGTAAAGGGCTCTTCAGTCTAGCAGACAAAGATATAACAAGATCCAGTGGTCAAAAGTTGAAACTAGACAAGTTCAGACTGGAAATAAAGTGTAAATTTTTAACAGTAAAGAACAATTTACCATTGGAACTATTTACCAAGAGCTGTGGTGGATTCTAAATCACTGGTAATCTTTAAATCAAGATTTGATGTTTTTTCCCAAAGCTGTGATTTTGTTCAGAGAGGAATTATTTTGGGGAAGTTCTGTGGCCAGTGTTATACAGGAGGTCAAACTAGATTATCACAGTGTTCCCTAAGGCCTGGGCTACACTAGTGGGGGGGTTAGAGCTATTCGCGTAGTTGAAGTCGAAGTATATTAATTCGACTTATCTGGCCGTCCTCACGGTGGAGAGTCGATTGCTATGGCTCCCCCATTGACTCCGCTTACTCCTCCTGCCAAGGTGGAGTATGGGCGTTGATTGGCGGATCAATTTGTTGCGTCCAGATGCGACGCGATAAATCAATTCCCGATACATCGAACACTACCTGCAGATCGGGTAGTATAGATGTACCCTTAGGGTCTGGGAATCTATGAATCTGCAAAACACTTGGTAGATTGTCTATGAAAGGTGATTGATGCTTTTATCAAACTTGTCAGCAGCAAACTAACAGATTTATGGAACATTTAAAGGGACAGAGTCACTTTGAAAACCACCTTTTGTGTCTGAAAATATTTGAACTCCCTGTACTGACCAGTAGCAATTCAGATGACTATACTGGGGGAAATCAGCCCTCCCTATTTTTTCTTTGTGCATTTGGCAACACTCTTTATAAAACCAGTGTAATTGTTTCTTTGTCATCATGTCACTTGCTAAAAAGACCATTATAAGCCTCATCAGGGGAGCATTAAAAAACTTTTGTGGACATTCTAATTTCTGATAAAATCCCAAGTAATATTTATTTTAAATAATCAATTAAAAAACAAGTTGTAAGTGTCTCTTTAACAAATCGTTTTAAGGATATCCTACTCCATGTTATTTACAGCAGTTTCAGAGCATTCTTTAGCCTAAATTGCTTTGGTGTCCTATTATAATGAGTATATTGTATTACTAAGTGTTCTTCAGGATATTTCTATTTAACAATTTGAACGTAAGCCCTATGTGTTCCTCAAATAAAGGGTCACATTTGGGCTTCATCTGAGGTAGAAATTAATTCATTGGACAACCCCACAATAATCAAGGTAGGCCCCAGCTCTGCAGATGATCTTGCATATGAATAGTCTTGCTGAGCTCAGTGTATGTAGAGGGACTACTTGTAAATTAAAAAGTATATGCTGTAGTGTTTGCAGGATCAGAGTCTTAGGATACTTAATTTCTCCATGATCGTATCAACTCTATGCTTTGCTTATCTGTCGTGTTCTTATGACCAGATTAGGTATTAAGTACAAGAGTCTGAGGTTTTTTTTGTGTGTGGGGGGACACAGAGGGGTTTTCTCATTTAAAACATTTTGAACAGGGTTCAAACACTTGAGTGCTCAGGATAATAGAGCAGACAATAGGCAAAATACAAGAACCGCCTGCCAAATGAAACACAGCTAGTAGATATAATTTTCAGCTTCTCTTTCAAAATTAAATAATAATATATTGACTTTTTAAAATGATTCAAAACAGAGATACTTAATCCTGAAGATTGCTACTGCTGCTTGATATCCTGTCTTCAATTAACCTTATTGTTCATTTTATTAAGAAGTGTCAGTTCTTCAGTGTTGCGTAACGAGAATTTTTCTTTATTTATGTAGTAAAGTACAGCGTGAGGTACAAGCACTAGCAGAGCTTGAGCATGAAAATATCATACGCTATTACACCTCTTGGACTGGGAAAGACTATCTCAATTTTGAGAATAGTTCAAGCATTTCAAGGTAAATAAAAATGAATTCTGTAGTGTAATCAATGGCCCTTTAACTGAAATAATCAGATTATTTTTTCCCTATTACAGATTTATGTGGCAAAAAATGAGTGAATTACAGATCTTTACACTGATATTTTTTCCAGCTAATAAAAGAAGAAAGAACATAAAAATATTTAACATCAGGCAGCATGCTTAATGAAAGATGTACTTGTATATCTCCTTTTGGTTGATGAATTTGCCAATTTTTTGGTGAACAGTATGTGTGGCAGATATGTACATTGACATTTAGGCCTAACTTGGGATGATGTCTTATATTGAAGCCAAATCAGTGGCAGGATCTTCAGCAACTGAGGGAGATGGTATTTGCACTGGGATTAAAATGCAGGAGTTATTTATTCTCAAACCTGTGTTTCACTCACTAGATCATGCCCGTCCCATGCTACTGTTCTGCCCCACCTGGTGGCCAGAGAGCCTACTGGCTGCTCAGCAGAGGACCTGACTCAGAGCATGTCTACACTACAGCCCTAAGTCAACCTATGTTAGGTCGACTTACAGCCACTGCAGTAATTTACTGTCCACACTATCCTCCTGTCAGTGATGCATGTCCTCACTAGCAGTGCTTCCATTGACTGAAGAGGGGCACTGTGGGGGGCTGAGGGCCAAGTATCTAAGCTCTGTAGCTCCCAGCTGGGAGCCCAGCTGTCTCCCCTCCCCTGGGCTCCCAGATCCCTGCTGGGAGCTGAGGGCAGCCACCCCAGCTTCTCAGCTCCTGGAGCGGGAGCCTCTGGGCCCAGCCTGGCTGAGAGCAGGGAGCTGGGGGCTCCAGCATGGAGCTGTGAAATTGACAAGACAGCCAGCAGTCCATGTAAGTAACGCAGATGCTGCGTTGCCCCAACTGCACCGACATAGGTGCTATGTCTCTTGTGGAGATGGAGTTATGTCAGTGTAGCAGGGCACTTACATTGGTGGGACAAAGCTGTAGTGTGTACACTGGCATAATTAAGTCGAGATAAGTTGCCTTATGCCAGCCTAACTGTGTAGAACAGACTTCAGTGGCAGGCAGCTGGCTGTTTGGGAGTTAGGATGGACTCCAGTGCCATCACTGGGTGCCCCAAGCCTACCTGGAGTGAGCCTAAACAATTAGGGACTTTTGGCCATGATTATGAGGGCCTGCAGCAAAATGAAAGGTTGGAAACCAGCAAACCATTGAGCCAACTGCTTTGGAACAATTGTGTAGTGCTGGTTTTAATACTGTGATTAAATTTTACTCTTACAGACTGAGGCCAGATTTGTTATGTGATTGCCTTTTTATCCAAATGGAATTCTGTGAGAAAGGAACACTGGATGACTGGATTGATGAAAAGAGAGGGAAGGAAAATTACCAGACTGAGTCTCTCATCAAATTTAGACAAATAGTGACAGGAGTGGAATATATTCATTCTAAAGGGTTTATTCACAGAGACCTCAAGGTAAGCAGAACAGATGATTTTTGTGTGGATGGGCAGATATAATGAATAGATGTTTGGAGGATCAGAAAATGTTGAACTGTTATTTCCAGCGGGACTCCATGTGAGCATAAGGGTCTGTCAGTGTGTGTAAGATTGGGCATAAAATCACAAAGCGTTTTTGAATGTGAAATGATGTATACTAGCTATATATTACGTTTCAAGTTTGAGTTCAAAATCAACTTTAATAAATCACATATAACACATCATATATTTTAGTGTACTGAAGTTAATGCCCTATAGAGCAGTGTTTTTCAAAGTTCGGGTCCCAACCCAGTACTGGGTCATGGCATGTAAGGCACTGGATTGCCTTGTTCAGCCCCCAGTGACCCTAGTGGCTCTGGTCAGCACCACTGACCAGGATGTTAAGTCCTGTTGGTGGTGCTGCCCAGCTAAGGCAGGCTAGTGCCTATCTGTTCCGACACTGCACTGTGCCCTGGAAACAGTCAGCAGCGGGTCTGGCTTTTAGACTAAGGGACCATGGGGCTCTGCATGCTGCCTCCACCCTGGGCACTGGCTCCACACTCCCATTAGCCAATGGGAGCTTGGATAGGGGTGCTGCCTGCGGGAGAGAGCCACATGGAGCTACTTGCTCACCTCCGTCTAGGAGCTGGATCTGCTACTGGCTGGTTCTGGGATGCAGCGCGGTCCGCGGTGCCAGGACAGGTGGGAAGCCTTCCTGTGCACCCCAGCAGCGCCACTGACCAGGAGCTGCCAGAGGTAATCCCTGCCCCAGCCCTGAGCTCCCCAAACCTGGGGCCCCTTCCTGCAACCCAAACCCCTCATCCCTGGCCCCACCCCAGTGCCTGTACCCCCAACCCAGAGCCGTGACCCCCCCCCTCCTGCACCTCAAACCCCTCATCCCCAGCCCAGAGCCCTGACTCCCTCCTACACCCCAACCCCCTGTCCCAGCCTAGAACCCCCTCGCACTCTCTGAACCTCTCATTCCTGGCCCCATGTCACCCCCGCACCCCAACCCTTTGATCCAGCCCTGAGCCCCTCCCGCATCCCAAACCCCTCATCCCCAGCTCAGTTGGGTTTTGGGCATCAACAGTTTTCTTCAACTGGGTCACCAGAAAAAAAGTTTGAAAACCCCTGCTATAGAATAACATAGTAGTACTTAACTGTATGCAAGAATGAGAACAATTACTTATTGTGGCAGTCATGATTTCAAATTTTGACTAGTGTGTTTAAAATACAGTTTTTATTTTGATTCATAATTCCTATTCATTTCCTCTTCCACTGAAGTACCCTATGACTGATTTTTTTTCCCCCCCTGGTGCTAAAAGTTTGTAACGTGAAACTGAGACACTCTTTTAACTGTCCTTTTTAGCCCCTCAACATATTCATATCTAGTGAAGATAAAATAAAAATAGGTGACTTTGGACTTGTAACTTCAATGACAGATGACCTACGGACAACAGACAAAGGAACAAAATCATATATGAGCCCAGAACAGGTAACCGTTATTGCAGGTTTAATAGTTAGACATCAGGAGACATGAGTATCTCCCTAGTTATCCTTGCATTTAAGTCCAGATTTAACCATCCCTGTCCTAATTTCTTCAGTACTAAACCAGTTGCCTAAAGTTTTCCAGGTGTAATCCTAAACCAGGATAGGGGTTTTTTTTGTTTTTTTTTGTTTAAACTGGAAAATCTGAAGCAGATTGCGTAAATCTGTGAAATGAGGTGATCCTATCTCATCGATACTGTCTTACATTACAAAGTTTGAGGTCAGTGGGAGCTGTGGGTGATCAGCAATTTTGAAAACCAGGCTACTAATTTCGGTACCTGAATGTGAATTTGGGTAACTTTAGGCATCCAGTATTGAAAATCTTGGCCTTAGAATCTCTGTATCTAATTCTCTATCTGTAAGGGGGAATCAGTTACTTATCTTACATATGTGGAACTATGGACATTTTAAAGTCTGTATATTTCATTTAACTTAACAGTAAATATTATCCCTATTTCACAGATGGGGCATATTTGGCACAGAGATTTAAGGACTTGTATGAAGCCCTGGTGGTCCCAATCATGCAGTCCTAAAGCAAAAGTCTCATTGACTTCATAGGGATTTTAGCTTGGACTGTATGAAAACACTTCAATTACAATACATTTTTAGACCTAAAAGGCATGTTAGGTATATGCTATTTTTATTGTAATCATCACAGGCTGGAGACAAATATGGACAGGAAGTGGATATATTTGCACTAGGATTAATTCTCTTTGAAATTCTTTGGATATTTTCCACTGGCACTGAAAAAATTAAGGTAAGTAATCTTAAATTATTAATTAAAAATAGGTCAGAAGAAAACTATATGGGGGGGGAGGGATAGTTCAGTGGTTTGAGCATTGGCCTGCTGAACCCAGGATTGTGAGTTCAGTCCTTGAGGGGGCCATTTAGGGATTTGGGGCAGAAGTCTGCCTGGGGATTGGTCCTGCTTTGAGCAGGTGGTTGGACTAGATGACCTCCTGAGGTCCCTTCCAACTCTAATGTTCTATGATTTGACATATTACCTGTATATGATGTAGTGTTCCTTATTGCCCCTTATGTGTGGAATACCTTCCTTATACCAGTACATCAGGTGTTCATCCTCTTCATTCTTGTCCTTCCTGAAAATTCACTTCGGTGAGACCGACATATGCATATTACTTTTGTTAATAAAAGCTGTTCCCCACCATTTAAAACAAAAATTACCCTAGCACCGTTCACTTGTCTATGTGTTTTGGTGCAGCTATCTGTTTGTCACCTCTGTGTAGCCTTTCATTTTATTTAAAGTGAATTTGTAATGTGGTATTACACCACCATGGATTTGGCTCTGGCATCTACAGTTTCCATCTTAACAGATTGAAAGTCACCTTTGCTACTTGCTTCAGATTTAGAGTCTCTAGGAATACATAAAAACCAAGGGTAGTGACCACACGGACATTCACAAGTACAAGATCTAGTCTGTTTTACAAGTTTTATTAAAGTTTCAGTGAAAGTTATGAATAGCCAAGCATATAGAAATTCTTTCTGAACCTATGCACAAGTTACAAATATAGTTCTACTCACATCCTTAACAAGTGTTAAGGTCTCATAGGTCTTTCATGGATTGATTATTAGTAGAGGGATGGTTCCTGCTGGTTTGTTCCATAGGGAGCTCAATTTTCCTAATCTAGGCACCCTCTTTTATAATGTAATTCTGACTAACCTCATTAGCATTTCTGCACATCATGCACACTGTGGTTAGGCCATGTGTTAGCAAAATGTGATTACTGGGTATCTTGTAAGCAACAAACTACTTTTACTGGTTTGCAATATCACCCACTGGCACATCCTTTCCCGTAATCTTAGGGCATCGGGTTATTCGTCGGTCACTTAGTTATTTCGGCGTTTCTTAGCTTGATGGCATAGTATGACTAAGCTAAAATCTTACAGGCCTCAGCCTGTAAGCCTTGCATTTCAGCCCTAATTACTTTTACTCAATATGATTCCTCTAAATACTGACCAATCTTATACTTCTATAATCCTACAAATTAACTTTAATTAACATGCAATGAATATATATGATTTGATTAATCATAAAATCACACAATAAATGAACAATAAACTAAAATCCTTGGTTACATCTGCTATCTAGTCTGTCAGACAGCTCTGCTGTCTAGTACAACAAATTTAATCTCCGTCAGAGAGGGGAAGAGAGAGAGAGAGAGTGAGTGAGTGATATCAGTTGAGATACTTATGTGGCCCTCCTCAGTATGGTGTCCGAGTGACTCATTATTTATCCTTACAGAAACGTGTTATTTTACAGGTGTGCAACTGAAGTACAGTGAGATTAAGACCCTGATCCTCCAAATACTTAACCACATGTGTAATTTTATGCTAAGACTGGGTTGTAAAGGGTGTATATATTTTTTTTTAAATGGGAAATTAAAAAAAAATCTTAAAAAAAATTTCAATGGGAAAAAACAGGTTGCTTTTGTCAAAGTGAATTTTTTTCAACATTCAAAAACCAAGAAAATGTTAGAATTTGGGTGTTTTGCTTGGTTTTCACTATCTTTTCTCTCCCTTTATTCTTGCCCTTTTGGAGGATAAGGGAGGGGAGAAAAAAGAGAAGGTAAGAGAGATCCCCCCGCAAAAAAAACTTGTTCAAAAATGAGAGTTTTTTTAATTTGAAACAAATGTTCATTTTGTTTAAAAAATGGTTTTTAAAATCAGTTAAAATTGATGCACTTTTTTTTGCCTTTTTTTTTTTTAAATTAAAAAGACATTTTGCATCAAAAAACTTTTTTTACCAGCTCTACTTTATGCACATGAGTAGTCTTACTGAAGTGTATGGTATTACTCAGGTGCATAAACTTACACACGTTTCAGTCTTTTCAGGATTGGGGCCTTGACCAAGGTCACACAGTAAGTCTGTGTCAGAGACAGAAATTGAATCTGGAGCTAGGTCCCAGTCCAGTGCCTAACTACAAAACTATCCTTCTATCCTGTAAAATATATATCGCATTTACCTGCATGGGACTGAAGCACTCTATTGCTAGTAACCCCCACACCCTGCTTTGTACTCTTGATGTCTGGGATGCTTTATGGCTGGATTTGCTGACAGATCAAATTACGTTGGAGGGGGAGGGGAGGGAAATGGCTAGTCTGTTATGTGCTGTACTAAGTCTCTGAGATACCCTTCTCTTGCAGCCCTCATTCTGGTAAAACTTCCTTTGAAGTCAGTGAATTTTGCTCAAGGAAGGACCACAGGAGTTGGTCAAAAGGCATGTGTCTGACGATCAAAACAGAAGTTTCTCTGCCTTCAGCATTATTTTTTAAAATTAGACCTCTGATGCTGTCTTTATCCTTTTTGCTGTAATGCTTGTCCTCTTTCCCCTGCCTTCCCAATGCCGGTCACCTTCCTCGGTCATGTCTTGTATTCAGTTACAAGCTTTTGGGGGCAGGGAGCATAGCTAAAATTTTCAAACCTGAAAACTATGCCTGAAATTAAGTTCTTAAATCCGTATATGAACACCTAACTAGAAGTGGTCTGATTTTTCAAAGATGCAGAGCACCTGCCACTGTTATTGACTTAATTTAGAGCAAAGGTTGCTCAGCATCTTTGAAAATTAGGCCACTTCTATTTATGTACCTAAATATGTATTTAGGAGCCTAATTTTAGGCACCTGGGTTTAAAAACGTCAGTCATTGTGACTTAGCACTGATTATTTAAAAGTGACTTAAAAAGGGGTGTTTGAATTTTTCTAATGGCATTCATGGGATGTTTGAGTGTGTGTGGTGATAGGGGCAGAGAATGCTATTTGCATCTGCTTGTCTCATAAGTAGCAGTGATGCCAGCAGGGCCATAGTTTAAGTCCTCTCCTGTAGATTTTTCCATGGAGTTTGTGGTGCAGGACTACTATTTCTTTTTAATTGACAGTGAGAACTGGGGATTTGACAGAAATGAGGCAGAAGCAGGTTTTCATGGACCTTGAGGCTCATAAGGTGAAAAAGCCAACAAACTCAAAGCTCTACAGAATACTTTTAAAAACACCTTACAGCCAAATGGAAAGCTTTCAGATACTTCCTCTGACAAATGCTGTCTTTTGAAGACTTGCTCTCTACCTGTCACTACATTTTCTGATTATTTTGTTTTCATGCTTTGTGTGGTTCAATCACAGGGCTTCAAAATGCAGTCAGTGAAAATATCATACTAAAAAAAATATTTGGTGTCATTTTTAGGAGTGGCAGAAAATAAGAGAATGTGTACTTCCAGAGGAGTTCAGCAAGAACTTTCCATTAGAGGTATAGCATAACACATTATTTCATCTATTTCCTCGTTCATGTTCATGTTCAGTATTTTATTTCCTCTAATATATACTGTACCTTGTTTGTTTGTTTTACAGAAATACATAATTGAGCAATTGCTCTCAAAAGACATTGCAAAGAGACCTTCAGCATCTCATGTACTGGAGCTTTTGAAGCTTGTTGCTAAAAAGAATCTAAACAACACACATACATGTTAGGCTGCCTATCTAAAGAAACAACATAAGCTCTGTTTCGGTCCAGAATTTGACACCCTCCTGCCCCCTTAAAAATGCTGAAATGTGACAAACATATTTGGAATCTTAGGTTCAATCCTATTGACCTTCACAAAACCAGGCTTTACATGGAGATCTCTGCAGGGATTGGGGGCATGAAAGCCTCTTCTTGTGATCCAGAGCATCAGTATACATTTCTACTTACACTCCATAGTCTGAAGTCTTGTGCCCCTGCCCTTTCTCACCTGTGGGCAGGTGGTGCGTGTCGTGTTTTATAGGTGGATCAGCAGTCATGGACCCATAGTTATTTTCATCCACTGCTGTGGAAGGAACCACTGTGCAGTGTTAGACCATGGTACTTCCTGGGGTGGAGAGGTCTGTCCACAGTCTGCCCCTGCTGTACAACAGAATGTCAGCAGTTCCGGTGCAGAGGGCCTCTTATTTCCATAAGTATGAAGAAGGCAGGATTTGATCTTTTATACTTCGGTTTGCTGCTGCCTGCTGTTTTTAAATCTTTTGCTCTCTCTCAGCAATAACCATTTATTTTTATGTCACCTAGAAATATTGTAGGTTTTTTTACAGTAGGAAATTTTAGGAAAAATTGCCACTTCTGGCTGTATGGGTGGAAGTACTAGGGCTAGGTTCACAAGAGGGACTTGATTGTCTAGTGTGGCAGTTAGGCACCTAAGTCCAACATTTAGGCACCACTTGCACTCACAAAATCACTGGTCAGCTGCCATCTAAGCCTGTAGGCCCCTAAAGTCCCAAGGTGACTAAGTTTCTACTGGTGAAGTCCTAGAGGGTTCCAACTTTTTGTGGCTGGATATGCTCACCCAGGATGTGGGGAAGCCTGGGGTCAAATCTCTATTCTGCTGGGTCCTTCCATCTCCCATGAGAGTATCCAAACCACTGGTTTCAATCTCTTGTTGAAGCTGCTCCACTTTATAGTGGATAATGAAATATTCATGGGGCTAGAGAACAAGTGAGAGTGACTCTAGTGGTTATGTCAGTCTGCTGGGAGATAGGAGACTCAAGTTCAAGTCCCTTCTCCACATCAGGCAGTGTAGAGATTTGAACCCAGATCTCCCACATCCTGTGTGAGGGCTCTAACTACTGTGGTATGGGATAATGCTCCTTTGTGGTTTTTCATGAAAAATGACTAACCTGGCTTAGGTGTCTAACTCCAGGAGAAAGCTGTGAATCCAAAGTGGAGGTCGGTGTCTTCCTCTAGTTGGGACTTAGGCTCTCAACTCCCTTAAGCCCCTTGGAGGCCACAAACAGCTTTCAGGGGATTCACCAAGCGGGGCCAGGGCCAGGGCCAGGGGCTGAAGCATGGGGCCTGGAGCCCACCACGCAGGGTATGGTGCTCCAGGCAACTGCCCTGCTTGCTATCTCCTAGTGCCGTCTCTGGTTTTTATATGCAGAAACCAGTTATTGTGGCACAACTGGGCCGTAGAGTTTTTCTAGCATGTTGAGGTGGTGTCAGAAAGAAAAAGGTTGAGAATCCCTAGCAAAGGCCACATCACTCTCCATAGCATTTCCACCTAAGCTAGCTAGTAGGCTGAGTGGGCTGGCTTTTGTGAGTCCCATTCTGGCTTTTCCCATGCACTGTACAGAAAGCCTGGGTGCCTGACTCAGGACTGTGAACTCCACTAAGGGGCAGGGCACCTAAAAGTCCACTTTATGAATATATAGCCTCTTATGTAGAGAAGGTTTGTGTGTCTTTATTACTGCCTAACACTGTGTGGGAAAATAACTGAAGTCTTCTCTAGACAAGGTCTGTGCTGTGTGCTCCTCCCTGGCTGATTGGTATCTACATATAATTAGCAATAGCTAATATGCTTGTTGCTGGCACATGCACCAAAATATCTGTTAAAGCACCTTTTGATTACTTTAATATAATAAATTTCACTCCACTTAAAAACACCAGACAAGTTAATGTTTGCCAAATGGAAAATGATAGAATTTGGTAAGAAAGCATTAGAAATGTTATACATATTTGAAGATTGCAAGCTTTTGGGTTTTTCTGTCTTTATATCTGAATGTTAAATTATCAGCCAGTTGCTGGTGCTGTATAAACAATGCTATTATGATTGTTTCAAACAATGAAGAATTTAAAACTATTTAGGCTCTTAAAGAATGTGTCCCTTTGAGAATTAAAGCTCAGTTTAATGATTCACTTTATAGAAACCAGGTGTCACTATGACTTAACACAGTAGTTTTCAAACTTTTTGAGCTGAGCCCTCCCTTTGAGTTTCAATTTTTGGTTGTAGCCCCCAAACCCAGACAAAAAGAGGCACGTCGGGGTAGAGGTGGGACTTCCTCTTCAAGCTCCGCCACTTGCCTTCTGCCCCTCTCCCAAATATTCCTCCGCACCTCCACAGTTTGAAAACTGAGTTAACAGATAAGATCTGTTTTTGGTCGTTTGAAGATTGGGATTTGTCTCTGAAATGTAAATCCATATCCTATCCAAGTCAGCTGTGTCGATTGCTTGGGCTACACAACGTTCCCTCAGTAGTAGCTTTATAGTAATTATGTGGTCTTCAATCTCTGTCCACTTCCCAGGAGAAGAGTCAGTGACACCACCTCACTCCCTCATTTTATATATATACACCACATGGAGACAGGGATGCTGGAACAGTTTGTAGAGCAGGGGCTCTAAGAGCCATTGAACCAAACTGTAAACTCTGTATATGATGGAAACCACTTCAAGCCAGGGGGTGCTGCAGCCCCCCAGCATTCCTAGTTCCAGAACCTCTGCATGGATATGAGTTGTGGTGAGGCAGGTGCCGCAGACCAAGTGGTTGTGGAGGGTGCTATCAATAAGAGGCCGAGGGACCTTCAGAACAAGGAAACAATCTCCAATAAGTTGTGGAGAGAGGGAGAGCGAGCCCAGTAAATACCATCTCCTCCCTGCCCTCCCAATCTTTCTCTCTTACCAACCCTGTCCTAGAGGTGCCCAATTTCTGAGCCTTTCACTTGGCTCTGCAGCTTCACTTTCCCATCCCCTGTAAGATCAAGGAGTTCAGTTTGGGTCTTTCACATTTGGTTGCATAGTTCAAGCACTTTAGATTTTTGGAGGGCACGTTTTAATAGAAAAGTCCTGGCTGTGCTTATAAAAAGCAGTTGGAGGTAGGAATCAAGCACTCATAGGCATTTTTAATGCTTTCATCACTGCAACATATCAGTGCCAAAGGATAGCATAACCATTCTTTAAAAGCTGTTCTTAGAAAATAAGGCCCTTGTCTTGCAGTGAGCAGGGATCTGCATGCTGATATCCTTGTGCCTATGTAGGGACCCATTGGTCCACCTACACAGAGCTCATTGCAAAAATAGGGTCCAAATTTACAATATTATGTTTGTAGATAGCTATTCTGACTCTTAGAAATGGTGAATAAAGTCATAATTTTTGTTCTTATACTGATCAAGTATTAGCATTGCCTGGCTGTCTATTAGAATAAATAGTACTCCTTAAAAAAACCCCAGCCACTGCAGGAAGGCGCATGAGTTCCTAAGTTTGTGCTCTCTGAGGTAGGGAAATTTGGTGCTGGCCTGCTGCTACTGTTTAGTTTTATATAAATTCTAAACTTGTGGTGGATTCTTCTGTAATGAATGAGAATAAATGTAAGCTTTTGCTCTTTTTTTTTTTTCTTCAGAGGTTAATGTAAGTGCTTTCTTCCCCATTAAAACAAATGTTTGACATCTTCCTGTTTTGGACTAATTCCTCTTTTCTAGTGACTCAAGATGCCAGTGAGAGTATATCCTAGCACAAAGAAAAGCCACCTAATTGGATTTCCTTTCCTCTCAGGGAAAGTTCTGTAATCATCTGTGACAGAGTATATGAGGCCATCTGCTGAAGGTCTTGTGCCCTGCCACACCGTCCCAGAAAAGGGTAGCGGGGAGGATCCTTCAAGCTGCCTAGAGTGGCTGTGTCAGCATCCAGCAAGTCAGTATAAGACAGGGGTTCTCAGACTTTTGTACTGGTGACCTCTCACACAGCAAGCCTCTGAGTGCGACCCCCCCCCCTTATGCATTAAGAACACTTTTTTGTATATTTAACACCATTATAAATGCCGAAGGCAAAGCGGGGTTTGGGGTGGAGGCTGACAGCTCGCAACTCCCCCATGTAATAACCTCATGCCTCCCTGAGGGGTCCTGGCCCCCAGTTTGAGAACCCCTGGTATAAGACAAGCTGCAGGGCAAGAGTAAGTTGAGTTCCTTGCTGGAGCTAGAGGAGCATGGATGATGTGTAACTGGCTGAGGGAGCTGCAGGACCTTGGACAGAGCAGGGGAGAGTGAGAAGGACCCCTGAGGTAAGGCTGAAGACAGTATGGGGCCAAGGGAGGCTGCGGCCAGAAAGGCCCTAAGAGGGTGAAGGGTCTCTAGGGAGAAAGCCCTAGTGGCAAAGCCCCCATACCAGGATTGGGGGACTACTGGATTGATTGTGAGCCGAGCCCTAGAAGGGGTACAGAGACATTCCAACAATGGGATACTGGGATAGGTCCCTTTTAGACTGTTTTCCCTGGAAGGGATTTGTTTGCATTTCACATTCTGACTGTGTGACTTGACCAGAGGGTTGAGTAACTGAAGACCTACCACAAACAGAGTGCAGGCACATGCACTCAACCAAGGGGGTGCTTGTGAGACGTGAATGTGTCTTGTTACATCTTACTGGCACATTTTTCCTTGGCAGCTGGCATGCAATAACTAAGAGGTCCTCTGTCACTTGCCCATTAAACTTCAAGATTTACGACAGTAAAGTCTCTGTTCACCACAACTGATGGTTGTCTCAGTTCAATGCTGTGATGTATCTAACACAAGCTACTGCCTGCTTTACAGTAAAAGCTAATTCTTCTAGTTCAGCTCCTTTTTCTGTAATTGTTATGGATTTACTTCCACTAGCAGTTGCTGCTCATGGACAGTGCTGCCCCTGTTCAATAGGTATTGACTGAATAGAACCAAGTTGGACAAAAAGATAGTTACAAAAAGCTGTTTAATTATGAACAAAACACTTTAAAAATATCCACTAAATTGATGAAATGTAGAGTTTCTATACAAACATCCATATTTACATTAAGCAATAGAGATTGATGAAGCCAAATACTTTGTGCAAGGTCAGACTATTTTCAACCAGCAGAGTTCATATATCTGGCTGATTATGTTGACAAAAACTAAACTTATGATTCAAATCAGACATCCTCATGAAGGACGCATATTAAATGACATGTCTAACACTGTATACTATAAAGACTTAACCAATATTCACTGTCAACTAATTATCCTCTACTCCATGCTTTATGTTATGTGGGAAAAGAAGGGCAGTGTTTTCCCCCCCAAGGAAGCCTTTAAAATGTTGGTTACAAAGTCAAGTACTGTCCATTTCAAGTCTCCATCTGTCCACAATCACACATATACACACACATGAATTTAGCAGTATGAACCTAAGTACCTCCAACTGGAGGTGTACAGATATCATAAACCATAACAATTTGGTGCAGTTAGCTACCTGTCCTCTGAGGTGCAAGACTGGAATTGCAGTTTTTAGTTTGGTAGAAATCTGCAAAACTCCTGCCTGCACCTAAATTATTTAGCGTTAAGTACATACGTAAATCTGTAATTCTTATTAAATAGTGAGTTCAATGACTAGCTTCACTTTAAAAAAATATCTAAAATCTACAACTGCTTTTGTGCTTTCAAAAGTGTGTGCTCTGAACCTTTCAATATATATTTCCACCAGCAGTACTTGTGTGAATTCTTGATGTCCCATGGAGAGATTTTAAAATACTGCTGTGAATCAACAATATTTTTCCAGAGTTCCTTTTATTATGAAGATTTTAGTCATGGTCTGCTGAACTATCTCCAGGGCAGTTTGAAGATAAATCTGCAGCCTCTACAGTATAAAGGAAAAGAAGGTTAATATTTCAGATATGGGAAGAAAAGATCTATAGTCTTCTAAACCTTATTTCAAAAGAGAGGGGTGTGGAGTCAGAAAAAAGGTGATGGAGAAACAGTACAAACAGATTAAGTTAATTCCAAATAGTGTTGTAGTTTGAAGTTCTTATAAACTTATAAAATAGAAAGGTGGTACATGTGGGACTGATGAGGGATGTTTCAGAGGACAACGTTACCAATTTAGCCACAAAATACTGATTTGGAGCCCAATATTGATCATTCACTGATTCTGAAATTCAAGAAAGGAGAAATGACTGAATCCAGCCAATAAATACAAAAGTTACTTTCAAGGATAACATTAGTGACACTAGCCTCCATGGGAGTTTTGCTGGGATAAAGAAATAAGAATTGCAGGATACGGTTCCAAATACATAACCAAAGGAAAATTATATCCAAGATGGATTTAACTCTTACCCTCATATGCTGTTCCACACCAGATACAATAAAGATGCTCTTCCCTTAAATAGGCAGTCAGGATTTGTAACTTCTCAAATACCTACAGAGAAATATATTTTACAGCTTTGAGAAGGAATCACAATCAAACAGTCTGGGATGGGCCCCTGGGGTGCAGTGTCTTCCCTGCTAATCAATAGTTCTGGTGCTAAAAAGGGCTCACTAAGAAAAGATCACACGATACAGTAATCAAAAACATGGAAACCTTCGTACACCATAACTGATACTACAGCAGAAGTCTCCAAATTGTGGCCTGTGATGCGCCAATGATCTATGGCGAGCTAGCTGGTTAAAAGATGTTGGCTGTTCTTTATTTTCATCTACTGAACAACTAAAAATACCTTCTTTCAAGTGAATGATGTTCCTCATGGGATTCTTTTATCATCCATCTCCGCCACAGGCTGAGTTCATTAAAATAACAACAGTGGTGGGTTCTTGGGCATAAAAGGACATGATTTTCAAAAGTGACTGATTTGAAGGTCCACCTTTTTTTTAGAGGCAATTACTCAGCATTTTCTGAAAACTAGACCCATCAAGTGTCAAACTGGGTACCTAAAAATAAGATACCCAAAACCACTACTCTCTTGAAAATCTTGGCTCAAAGGTGAGGTAATGTTATCATTTAATTTTGCTCTTTTACTCCAAATCAGTATAATCATGCTTTATACTCCACCTAATAGTATTGCAAAATCACTTTGCAAGGCAGAAAGAGAGGCCGCTTATTAGAACTTTGATTGATGATATACACACACACACACACACGTTTTACAAATGAAGACAGCTTCATACTAACTTATGTTTCAGCACTCACACTTAAGTCTGAACCTTTGTATTCATCCTTTTCTTCCTCCTCTCGATCCTTTTCTTCTTGCTCAGGTTCTGTCCAGTACCAAATCTCCTTGGGAACCTTAATATCCTTAAAAATAAGAAAAATTACAAGCAAAGTTTTCTTTGTCTCTATAGGTTTCTCCAGTAGATGCCTGAACGCAATTTATAATGGGACAAGTACAACTTTATAAACTTTATTATTAATTATGATCTTGAGACACTGAAGCTTCAAGAATAGAACTGATCAAATTTAGACCATACTGGATCAGAGCAGGGGCAATTTGTGGGTTTGTTGCTCTTTAAAAACAAATTTAAAGGGATGATAAAATAAACTCTGCCAGATATGCTGGTAAAGTTCAAGACTGCACAGCAAATTATTATTGTATCTTTTGTCATTGGTTCTCTTTATTGCCTATGTCCACTTTCAGAAGGCAGAAGGCTCTTTTTATGATTTTACAGTTAAAAATCCTGAGTCTGCACATGCCCATCATTGTGAAGCTCTTCCCTTGTGTGGGATAGCAGGTGAATAGCCTCCTCTGAGCCAGACACCACCATCAATCTGACAGCCTGACACAAGCTACCAGGAGACATATAAGTAGTAAATGGTCAGTAAGGTGGAAGAGGCCTTCTAGCTGATGTCTGAAGTGTTCTCAAAAGGCTTACACACCAAAATGAATTCAGGTGGAATATATTTCTTGTCTTTAAGCCCAAGGATGTAACTTCTGTCCCATATGAGCTCTATTGGACCATGGGACGCAGGCTCTTGCAGTGTAGCATTCCCCCAGGATGGCTACTAGCAAGTTAGCAATAGGAACACACCACCCCCAAGCCCTATGAGGATACGCTTGGTGTGTCCAGCATCTGTTCCACTGGACATTCACAGAATTCCCAGATCCTCTGCTCCCAAAGGAAAGTCTGCTCCTGCTTGCCAGTTACACCGTAGATCACAGCTCCGCTTAAGATACAACACTTAGATTTGTTTACAGAGAAAATATAAGTTTATTTAACAAAGACTCAAATGATAGCATGCAGAAATATTGGAAACAAAGGGTTAAATATAAAATAAAATCATAACACGTGCCAGAGCCTAAACTTAGTTAACAAGACACACCCTTGTTTAATTAAAGTTTAGCTCACCCCAAAGTCATTCCAGTGTTTTTCAGCAAAGCCTGGCTGTGATCCTTTTTTCATAAGGCAAACACATGGTCAACTTACTTCCTAAATGAAGGATAATTGGGTGACCTCTGCACCCCCAGATATTAGTTCCACCAATCCACTGTCTTCACTTGTAAAAAAGGTAATCTCTATACCTTGTTTTTTTCCTGTCTAGAATCTCCCCCTGAAGACTTTGCAATCACTTGATTAGTATTTTTTCAGATTGTAGATAGTATGCATCACTCAATCTGCATACAATCAGGCAACCAGAAAAGTTTCTTGTTTGAAAGAAACCAGTTTAACATCTTTTGGTGACTAGCTCCAAGTCAGAAACCGTAAGAACATCATTTTCGAGATATAGAGACACACACACACACACGTGTAACTCCTTACATATTATCCATACATACATTTCATAATGATCATGATGACCAGTGTGCCATAGGCTTTCAGTACAGACCTTACATGACATCCTTTGGTGAACTAGGATGTAGATACCAGACCCACGAGATCCCTGTAACCCTTATGCACCCTGTGCCCTCTGCCAGTTGGCACCAGAAGGTCCCTAGGTAACACAGAGCATCTCAGGGAGACAAGCATTGCCACTTTAGTCCAATAACACCCAATATTATACAAAACTGTTAAGAAGTGAATAATATTGTTGTACATGAAGACTGAAGAATTTGTAGCCAGCTCTACACTATAAACCATCCTTCCACCCCAAAGCAGCGTATTAGCTTACCTTTTGTGTGTCTAATTGCTGACAGGCCCTCTGGCTTTTTCTAAGGTCCCCTTCTATCTTACGTTCTTCTTGTTTGCTTTTGAATCTCTTTCTGTCAATAAAAAAGTAGCTAGCTACAATCAACAGGCAGATAAAAAATTCACACATTATAGGCAAGAACTTATTGTAATGTAAAGCTAGTTGAGATTTTAGACACACCATAGTTTCCCACAACATTTGTAACTCTTTGTAATGCCTTTGTACAGGCGTACAGTCCTCTGACGGGATCAGAGAAGGCCATCCTAAACAGGACCATGCTGAAGCTTAAGAACGTCATTGTAAACTTATATGTATGTATGTGTCTTCCTTGAGGAGGCTACATTTAAATAGTTTTAAAAACAGATTTCTGGTTTAAGTTGCACCCTCTAACAAATGGCCATAGGTACATTATTTGTTCTGCCCCCCCCCCCCCCCCCCCCCCCCCCCCCGCTAATGTCCACTGTAATTAAGGGGCACAGCAGAGGGAATTTATGTATTTTGGTTTTCATGTGTCAAATCATATTTTCTTTTTAAATGGTTGGTAATTACCCTCCCCATGGCCCACTCATCATACAAATGTTATTCAGAATTGAGAAGACATTTTGATGATAGTCAAACCTGAGGCAGCTAGTACCACTTTCAGATAAGCATGAAACTTGGATCCTTTTTTACTTACCTGAAAATGTTTACGACACATGAAAATAAATCGTTTTACCTAAACTGATCTGCAGCATCTTCATCTGCTTGTTTTTTCATATGAATCTTTCTTCTGTAGTTTTCTAGCCTTTCTTCTGCTTTCCGCTTTTGTAGTTCTTCATGACCAAGCCCTCCTCTGCCTGTTTAAGTTCAAAACACTGTCGTGAGCAGCTGAGAGACTGTGAAATCCAACAATTAAAAGAGGTAAATATTACACACCTGTTTTAATGTTCAGAGGAATAGGCTCAACAATGCCTTCTCCTGTAGGAAAAAAGGGCAGACAGCTTATGAAGCCAGGTCTCTCCCCAAATCATAAACACAGCCTATCCAAGTATACATAAGATTTTGCCACTGAACAATTAGTTTTTATGGTAATTTTTTTTAACAGGTGGCTAAATCAAGCATCAAGGTGCACTGACAATGGACCGGTGGATCAGGCATTCCTTATTTCTCAGTTGAATTGTTGCTGTGTGCTGCATTCAGGCTGCTTCCCTATACACCAAAGGAGGACAGCTTAATTTGACAGGCATAACATATTAGTAATTAATAATAATAATAATTAATAATACATTGCACCCTTCTGTAGCATCTTTCATAGGAGACTCTTAAGACACTTTACAAAGGTTAAACCTCACTATTCAGTCATGGAGTGCAACATTTATTCATCCCCTAGTGATTTACTCTGGATAGGTATTTATCCTTCCCTAGAGCTCCGTGCAGAAGGACTTAGTGTCTGTGTGCACAGATGCCTTTCCAGAATCAAGCTGTAAATTTGCGCAGATTGGAGATAGGTTCTTTAATGTTTAAAAGTTACTTGCTTGGAAGGAACACCAATTTCAAAAGGCCCTGCTACAGACAGTAAGATCTTTGTAAAACATCATCCACATCTGAAATACCATTTAGTTAGCAGTAAGTACTGTTTCTTCCTCCTCCAATTCCCCCATATCCCTCACTCTTTTTATTTCAGAGATTTTAAGGGCTTGCTCTCATCTTCTGTGCTTTCTTCTGCTGTGCCAAGGTGACAGTTAAGAACTACCGTAGCAACTAGGAGTTCTTCTAGAGGTATTCATTGAATTCATCCAGAGATAAGGTGGAACGGTATTAGTAACAGGTACCCTTTTAAACCCACATTTTGAAAAATGGGCATACATCTAAATTCTAGAAATTAGCAAACTTACCACTCTTGCCAAGGGCCTGCCCACTTTTGTACCCCATCTTTTGGAGCAAAGCAAAGCCTTTGTTTTCGTTTCCTAAAGCACTTTTCAACACAGTGTCACGTCTCTCTCTTTCCTCTTCTTTTAGGCTCTTTTGTCTATTTTTCTGGTTAGCTTCCCTCTGCTTTTCTTCTTTTTGAATAGCTTCTTTCACATGCCTCACCATTGGCAATCCTGGCCTGACATCCTGTCTAAGGGAACAAATAAGTATTAATATGGTCTGTTTTTTAATTAAGAGGCAATAAATGTTTAATGGCAACATAATCCATTACAATGAAACAGTGAGGACATAGAATCAGCTTTGGATAAGCAACCTCTAGTGCAGAGGTAATCAATTATTTTTTTGTCAAGGTCCAAATTTCTTGGTCAAATTTCTTTTTGTCAAGGTCCAAGCTCCAGAGAAAATATATAGCTGCCACTTGAGAATGGGGAGTGACTTTAAGACTGGGGAGGCCCACATTGAAAATATTAAACTCTGAGTTCTCCATATCTTTGAATCACTGCACCTCCATTCTAATACCCTATTTTTCAATTGCTTGTAATGGACTAAAAAATTATCTTTTGGGCCAAAACTTCTAATTCATACTATTTGTTTGTGGAAGGAATTTGAATACAATTAATTGTGCTGTTTGAACTATAAATATGTGAAAACCTTAAGAAAATAGGTCCATAGTCTTTTTTTTCACTATGAAAACTCAAGTAACTTTGTTCTAAAATGGTGGCTGCTCTAGTCCATGGAAAACATAACTTTGATTTTTCTGATGTATGACTAAAATGTCAAATATAACGTGCATTAAACTTCCTTAAAAAAGAAATTAAATTATTTCCTCCATAACAATCTCCCTACAGGTGAAGGTCAGACATTTAAATGGAGAACCTGAAACCTGCTCAATTAGACTAAAAAAGGGTTAAAAGTCGTTTTAGCTACACAACTTGTCGCTTAATCCCCCCATGCTAATTCTTGTAGCTTTACCACATCTTGCAAACACACATGCTTCACTTGAATAAGCCTTTAAATGGCTTTAAGAATGACAATAATTGTATTACTTATCCTGTAATATAACTGCAAATAGAGACTATGTGTAAACTTTTAACACAGTCAAAATGGTATTTCCATCTGGATGCTCTCTTATCTCTCCTCCTCTGCAATAAAGGTGACATATCAAAGGAGATCCCATACAGCTCAATACAAGTGTTTGGTTGCACCTTACAGAAATGCTCTTGTCTATATTATAACTAACTAGTTTAAAAGATTAGCTCTTAAGGAAAGAATCCTTAGAAAGAGGTATTTATCCTGCCTGCTAGACTACTATACAGTCAGATGGATTCTTTCTTGTTTAGGATCTCAGGCTACTTTGTTGATGCTGGGAAATGGCAGTTACCAGAAGAGTTTCATTAGCAGCCAATCTTGTCTCACTTCCATTTCCACCTGGACATATTATGTTTCTACAACAAAACTGGTGAGGACTTGTAAGGAATACAGTGCTCCTCAACTTTTCACCTTAGCCACCTACAAATAATTTATATTTGGGAGGAGAGGCATGGTAAATGCAAAAATAAAGTACACAGATGGAGGAGGTCCAATTTTTTGAAGTAATTAGTGATCTGAGGTGCCTCAAATTTTTGGCGTAAATTTTCATTTTGGCTAAAATACTGCTTGCTTTACTCATTTAAATCATCCCAGTGAAATCGCCCTGTGACTTATGTGAGTAATGAAAAGAGGATTTGGCCCTTAATGAGATGCCTGGAAATTGACAGAATGGTTGATTCATGACAGGCTATTCATAAACACTAGTGAAAAACTCAATGAGTAAATCTCCAAAATGATCAGTATTGTTACTGGATGTAGATGTGTATGATCTACTTAGCCAAGCTACTTACTGCACATTAACAAATGAATCAGACATATAGTCATCTTCTTCTTCCATGTTTAATATGTATACCCTGTTCAGATCCTCCTACCTATAACGAATGAAAATATTTTATTACACATTTTACCTTTTAAAAATTAATTGAAATGAAATAAGATGACTGTTTTTTGGGCTGAGATAAACTTATTGGCTCAGGTTTGCTATATTCAGTACTGGACAAGTGCCAAAAAACCACTACTCGACTGAGGGACTGACAGCAGTTTTATCATTTGATATTTTGTGAATTACCAGGGGGTAGAAATGAATGTTTCAGTTATCCTTGCTCTCGTCTCTTGCTCAGCATAGTTCTATAGCAGCCTCACCTTAGGGATTATTATTGCTTTACCAGGGTTACACTTAAAAAAAAAAGGAAGACTACTATGTCAGTTGCTCTGATGCATTTATCTAGACTTAACTTGACCCTCTTTTTCCTCGATATCCACACTTGGTATTTTTGGCTTAATTTTCTTCCGTGGTTGCCCATACAGTCTACAATTCAAAGAAGCTCTTCCCCTCTTTAGTTTTAAACACTTCTTCGCTGAATAAATATCACATGAAAAATGGGTGAATCTGTATCTTTTGTGAGGTTTTAAACATCATCAGAGAATTACAATTTCTTTGTCCATATTTTTTCTGCCAGGATTGGCATTTGGGCACTGAAAAACTAGGCATCAGGCAATTTACTCTTTATTTAATGAAGTTTAGGCTCCCGTTAATGTTCTCGCTTGATGGTCTTTGTTCGGATTTTGTGCATTTAGGCAAAATTTTCAGATATCCTGAACTTTCTGCACCATTACCATGGAGATGACCCATTTGGTAGATCACTTAACCTGGCAGTTATACCTACATTTTCTAATCTCAAAATTTCTTTAGCCATTCAAGCTCACAAGACAAATTGATGTTTTTTATTGGAGCATATGCTATAAAATCAAAAGGAGTATCCATCTTAATCTATAAAAGCAGCAAAGAATCCTGTGGCATCTTACAGACTAACAGATGTTTTGGAGCATGAGCTTTCGTATTCACCCACGAAAGCTCATGCTCCAATAAGTCTGTTAGTCTATAAGGTACCACAGCATTCTTTGCTGTTTTTACATCTTAACCTTGAATGCCCTAGAAAACCGCCCTAATAAATTAAATATATTTTTGTATTCTTACAGGGTCTTGATCCTGCAAATACTTAGGCAGGTGCTTAACTTACTACCCTGAGCAGTCCCACTGAAATAAAAATTTACAAAAAGTGTCACTTACTTAAAATTAAATTAAAATTAGAAGTTGGTGCAATAAAAGATATTAACTTGCCCACCTTGTCTCTTTAAGTAAAATTACACACACATATTTGAAGGGGGAGGGAGGAGGGCTAAAGCATGGGGTCAACATTTTCCCCACAAACACAAGACATTTTTGCAGAATTCCAGCTGTGAAAATCTGGAAGTTATAATCCTCAGTCTGAAAATCAGGTAAAAATAAAGCCAGTCTGATGTTCAGTGGCTTCTGCTTCACTTCATATCTTAAGAGTTTACAACCCTCAATTACTACCTGCACAATCAGCCCCTGCCCCCAAAACCTCCCAGCACCTTCAGCCACCCCCCCACAAAATCTTCCACCCCCCAGCCACTCCAAAACCTCTCCCCATCCCCAGCATCCCCAGCCACCGCACACCGAAACCTCTTACCACCTCCAGCCATCGCACCCCAAAACCTCTTACCACCCCCAGCCATCGCACCCCAAAACCTCTTACCACCCCAGCATCCCCAGCCACCGCACCCCAAAACCTCTCACCACCCCCAGCATCCCCAGCCACCGCACCCCAAAACCTCTCGCCACCCCCCAGTATCCCAGCCACCCCTCCTCAAAACCTCCCACCCCCAGCATCCCCAGCCACCCCAAAACCTCCAGCCACCCACAGCCACCCTCCCAGCATCCCCAGACACCGCACCCCAAAACCTCCCACCGCCCACAGCCACCCTCCCAGCATCCCCAGACACCGCACCCCAAACCCTCCCCGCGACCCCTCTCTGCCGCTCACTCACCCCGCGGCCCCTCGCCCCCAGCTCTCTCGGGCTCGGTCCTGCGCACTCTGGGCTCAGGCGCTTCCTGGGTCCCGGGCTGCGCCTGCGCCCGCGCCCGGCCGGACCCGGCTCTTCCTGCCGCCGGGAAGGAGACTCGCTCGGTGCGCTGCTGTCAGGGGTCCGTCGGGCTCTGCTGGGACCGCCGCCTGCGGGTGAGTGCGGGCCGGGGGGCTCGGCTGCACCCGGGGAGCGGCCGCGGGGCGGTGGGTGCCTGGTGCCCGCAGGCCGGGGGCGGGAAGACGCTGCGGGAAGGGGGTGGCGGACGGGGCCCAGATTTCCTGCCTCGAGCCCCGGCGAGCCTGCGGCGGGCCTGGCCGGTGCCAGTGAGAGATGCGGGGCGGTTTGCGAGCTTGGCCCTGCGTGCGGGGCTCGCCGAGAGCCCGGCCTGGTGGCAGGGCTCCAGCAGCGCCTGGCGATGAAACTCACCAGACCCGGCAGCACCGGGGATGGCGGCTCCCAATGGGTGGCGTGACCCTGCAGAGGTGGCAGATGGTGCCGTGGGGCTGGCACCTCATCGTGTAGAGATGACGGACCTGGAGGGTAGCGTGGCTCCGTAGTAGTGTTCTGTGGCCTCTGTGTGTTGTATTTGTGGTTTCCAGGGCTTGTACCTCCATATTCAGGATGAAGGCTGCTGCATCATACCACTCCATAAACAACAGTTGGTGTGCTGAGTGAACTGAGTACCTGTATGAATAAGGACCGGGGATACATGTTTAGATATTTAATGGTATGGAGCACCATGTTGGGACTAAACAATAATCAAAAAGATGTATACCTGTATCCCTGGGTGTTTTTGTGTCCCCTATGTCTGGAGTATCTGAGGGCCCAGATGTTAATTAATTTATCATCGGACCACCCCTGTAAGGAGTATTATACTTATTTTACAGATGGGGAACCCAAGGCATAGGCAGAGTAAGTGACTTGTTTAAGGTCACTCAACAAGTTAGTGGCAGAGCTGGAAATAGAATTTGGATGTTGTTATTCCCTCTCTGCTGTTCTAAAACTGCCAGATAACGTTCCCTCTTTCAGCTATATACTGCTCTCAATTAATGCATATCCATTCAGAATGCTGCTGCAAAGATCATTTTCTTAGCCTGTTACTTTGACCATGTCACCCCTCTCTTTCTCCCACTGGCTCCCCCTTCTCTGTCACATCCAACAATAACTGCTTCTCTTCCCTTTCAAGGCTAGCTGTAGTCAATCCCCACTCTATCTATCATCTCTCATTTGCTGTTGAGCTACTGGTGTTAATTTCTGATCAGCCAAGGTGCCAGCCTCGGTTGCCTGCTTGCTTGTTTGAAAACTTAACACCTTCATTGTTACTCCTCTGCTGCCCCTCATGCTTGGGAAGAGCACCCTATGAACATTCACAAAGCTGCCTCATTATCCATCTTGACATCCTTCCACAAGAGTCTCCTCTGACATGTTGCCTACAAAAAAGCTTGACAAAAAGTAATTGTCAAAGGGAAATCATAATAGAATGTGGGTATTACTGGTGTAGTTCTTCAGGGATCAGTACTAGGCCTGATGCTATTCATTACTTTTATCAGTGATCTAGAAGTAAATGGAAAGTCGGTTAGGATAAAATTAGCAGATGATACAAAGATTGGCAGAATAGTAAATAATGATGAGGACAGGGCAATCATACAGTGTGATCTGAATTGTTTGATAAACTGGGCCCAGTCAAACAGAACACATTTTAATACAGGCGGATGAAAAGTCACATACGTACAAAATGAGGGACTGTATCCTGGAAAGAAGTGACTCTGAAAAGAATTTAGTGATCGTACTGGACAAACAATTCAGCATGAGTTCCTTGTGCAATGCTGTGGCAAAAAGGAATAATGTGATCTTTGGATGTGTCAACAAAGGGTAGTGTAGGGGTAGGAAACTGTTTTTACCTCTGTATACCCTGCACACAGTTCTTGTGTCCACATTTAAAAAAAGGATATTGAAAAATTGGAGAGAATGCAGAGAAGAGCCACAAAAATGATTGCAGGTCTGGAAAAAATGCCTATTTAGCTTATCAAAAAAGAATCAAGAGGTAACTTGAATATGGTGGATAGGTACTAGCACAGGGAGAAAATGCCCACTTAAATTAAAGGGCTCTTTAATTTAACAGAGAAAGGCATAACAAGAACCACAGCCAGAAGCTGTAGCCAAACAATTTCAAATGAGAAATAAGGCACAAATTTTTTAACAGTGAGGATGAGTAACCATTGGATCAAGACTACATGCCGTTCTGAAGATATATTTTTGTCAGACCCAAGTTATTGGACTCAATAGAGGAGTAACTGGATGAAATTCTATGCTCTGTGACATAGAGATCATGTTAGATGATATAATGGTCCCTTTTGGCCTTAAAATGTATAAATCTGGCCTTTAAATCTATGAAACATATCAGAAATAATGTGGTGAGACTCCTAACTTATACATTTTAATAGGTTTAATGCACATTTCTTCCATTTAATTTCCCTGCTTTTTTATCTCTAAGGACAAAAAAGGAGAAGAGAATAGGAGAAATAGAAAAGTAGAAAAAAATAAAAAAGTATAGGGTCTGTAGAGTACTTCTCTCTGGGTTTGTAAATTGTCTAGTGTGTGGATGAAGTTACACTTGGTGAAATGCATGTTTCATACAACTATACTGCTCTAGTTCTATTAAACACAATTTATGGACTATGTACTTTGTGCAGGAGATCCCTCCAACTGGAAGGGGTAAGGGCATCCTGGATCTCACAAATCAAAAAGAGGCTCCCCAGACTCCTTTACAAGGCCTCATGGAGTATTCTTCTACATGGTATCCGGTACCTTTGGGACAATAAAGGAATAATTAAGATCTTGGAGGGGAAGGGAAGGGAATCTCCTGACTAGTAACATTCTTTTTTTCTCTTTACTACTTTTTTACAGGGACCTCAACATTATTCTTTGCCAGGCAGAAAAACCTCTGAAATTCTGAAGCTGCCTGTACTTTGTTTTTGACATTTAAGGTCCCTATACCTCAAATACACGTGCATGTGCTTAATCTTAAGCATGTGACTAGTCCCATTAGGTATGTCTACACAGTTCATGCTAGTGAACCTTGCAGCCTGGAGTTACAGACTTGGGCTTGCGCTAGACAGGAACTCAGGCTCTGGAGCTCATCCCCCTTCCTAGGCTTCAGAGCTTGAGCACTGGCCCACGCTGCAAGTTCAAAGAGCTGGCTACACACCTATTTTTAAAGCTCTAGCATGAGCCCTGCAAGCCCAATTCTGTTAACCCAGGTTGAGCAGCTCACTGCTGCAGGCTGTATAGATGTACCCATTAACTTCTGTGAGACTAATTAAACATAAGCATAAATGTATTGGGGTCTGATACTGTAGTCTATTTAAAATGCAGTTGTGCTCTGAAAACTGTAATTTGCATTAAATAAAAAATATTGTAGCAAAGCTTTTTATTGCTTTACATTGTACATTAACTTTATTTTAGAGACAACACAGGAGTCTACAGTGAAGTCAGAGTTTAAATAAGGATGGAGCTGGCTCATAGTTTGTTGCTAAATGAAGAAGCTTTGGCTCAAATCACAGAAGCAAAGAGGCCGGTCTTTATTTTTGAGTGGTTGCGATTTCTGGATAAAGTGCTTGTAGCTGCCAACAAGGTAACTTTATTTCTCTCTCTTTATTTCTCTTTCTAAAAATGTCATGTTAATTTCATACATATGTAAGGGTATCAGATGGACATCTGTAACAGTGGCAGTAGGATCTGGGAGCTAACCTTCAGAGTGACTGGAAGTAGGCCCCTTTGTAAATCATGATTTCTTGTAGTGCACAGAAATCATGAAAATGCTTCCAACCATGATATTTTTTTAAAAGTAAAAGGAAAACTCTCTACAAGAAAGTCTTTAATACTTAAAAAAACAAACAAACAAACAAAAAAACAAACCTTAGCTAATTAATTTCAAGGACACGATGAATTTTCCAAATAGTGTTAGTCAATTTCAAAGATGGAATGACACTTCGGTATTGACTGACATTACTTGTGAAATTCATTCTGTTCTTGAAATTGACTAATGTTACTTGTAAAACTAATTCTATGCAAACCTCATAAAATTCAGTAATTTGCCGTTTACACTGTCCTGAATTGTCTAATACAAAAAGATTTGTGATTTACACAGGGCCCTAACTAACTATAAGTGCATATATAAACTTCCTACTGTAGCTTGTAGTTTTGTAAATACCTGTGCTTATTAATTTATTTGTTGCTTGTGCTCAGTCTGAAATTATAGATTTACAAACTACAATAAGTAGTAAGATCTACAGTTCTTCAGTAATATGTATACCTCGGAAAGTTTAACTCTTCTCTTCTAGTGCAGGACCTTTTAATGATGAGGAAAAAGAGGTGAAAAATGGCAAAGAAGGACAGTCCTGGGAGCTTAAAGGACCCTCTGTGAAGTAATATTGTATTAAATGATATATGATAGAAACAGTAAGAACTCAACAATAGCAACCATTTGTCTATTTCCATTTAGCATTTGTATGTGCAGGTGTAGAGTATTTTAGATTGAAACATAAAACGTGTCCCTCAAAGTTTGTGGAAACTGGTAGAAATGTTGAATTACATATGAATGGAAAGAATATAATAACATAAATTTTGTTCCTTTAATAGACAGATGTCAAGGAAAAACAAAAGAAGCTTGTGGAACAGCTAACTGGACTCATCAGCAGTTCCCCTGGGCCACCCACACGTAAATTACTGGCTAAAAATCTTGCGGCTCTTTATAGCATTGGCGATACATTTACTGTTTTTCAGACACTTGATAAGTGTAATGACATTATCAAGAATAAAGATGATACTGCTGCTTATTTACCAACCAAACTGTAAGTAAAATGTTGTCTTAAGAGTGAGGAATGTTTGTTATAAAGTATTTCATATCTCTACATTAATCTGTATGTGTATGTATTTGTATATTATATACATATGTATATATAATAGAATATGAAAATAAATGAGACATAACAAGAGCAGGATTGGGAGTGTAGCGGGAAGGAATTAGAGCTAACAAAGATTCACGTGGTTGTCTGGAGTTGAAGAGTCTTTCTTCCAGGTAACGAAATGTCTTCTACTCTGGACTAATTTTTACGTTTATGTCATCCAGAGGAAAGCTAATGCCTGACAGAATAACAAATGGACAAATTCCTCTACTTGGATTTTCTCAAATATTTACAAGCACATTCTGTCCCCAAATTAAAAGGTGCATGGAACCTTGCAGGTTAAACCCTAACATGGATTTCATATTTCAAGAGATAATTGTTAATGTTAGGCACTCTTCAGAAAGAGTGTTCACTGTTTGTTTGTATTCATCTACTGTAGCATACAGTGTGTGTCTCTTGAATAGATAATCTCCATGCTCCATGTATTTAGCTTTAGCTCACATTTCAGGTATCCTAGCACAGTGTCTTTCAACCTTTTCGATAACAGTGACTGGCTTGCTGCCTTCCTGAACTGTGTCATGGAAATCTAAGGGATCGCTGCTGATCCAAGGACTGGTCGTTGAGAAACACTGTTCTAGCAGGCTCATTGGTAGGAAAAGTTTTCAACTAGCAATAATCACATATCAGATTAACTTCATTGGTTATGATACTGCCACTTAAGGTTGTAAAACCATTTATGTTACAGCCCTTTGTTTTTACATACTCAACTATCTGAAATATTGACCCTTTGGGTTGAAACTGTCCTTGCTTGATTGATGCCTTTTTTATGAGAAATGTTGAGCAGAACAGTTTTTATTATGAATTCCCAAACATATTACTTTCCCCACTTAAAGACTATCCCAACCGCCTTTTTTTCCCTTTCAGGTTATTCAAAAACAGCTGAACTTTGAAATGGCAGACTTTTTATGTAAGGTGTCCTTGATGAGGAGTTATGTGCTTTGATAAGTTTGAAATGAACAGCTGGTTGGATAATATGCTGTCAGTGATTGAAGAATTATTGTTGAGCATTCTCAGCTGTGTATTTTAAAAACTTTAAGCGAAGAAAGCCTTGTCCCTTTGTGATATCAGTTTACACATCGTCAGGGGCCTGGGATGTACAGGATCTGCTTCTGTCAAGCTGCTTCTGGAACTATTTATGTGTCTAATTGAAACACAAAATTGCTTAAAATCCTTTCTGCCTCAACTCTCCTCTTTTCACCCTCCAAAAGAATGAAACAAAACAAAAAACCCCACTCCAATGAACCAAGTTATTCTAGTACCTGAACATCAGGAAAAGGAAAAAATGCAGGTGCAAAAAACTGACTGACCCAATGATTTTAGCGTATCTAAATTTAACTGCATTGTACAACATTGTATGCATTTTGAGTTTTTATGTAAAGAAAACCAACAGCAAAACTTCTATCTTTTTTCAGTTGTTGGGGCACATATATCAAAACTTAAGGAACGTACTGCTTACCTTTAACTGTTTTCTGCTGTCTGGCTGAAGACTGTTTTCAGCAACCATTTAGACCCTTAAACCAGCAAAGATTTAATGATATGCTTAATTTTACACAGGATTAGGGCCGAAGGAAAAAATCCTGCCAATGGATCAACTCAGAAGCATCCCTGTTCCCATGAAAACCCCACATAGCTGATCACTCTATTTTCACTATCTAGGTTGAGCGAAATATAGAGTAAACAACCAACATAACCACTGAATAATAAATAGATTTTTAGTAATAGAAGATGATTAACAACATGCTGTACATTTAAAAAATAAATTTCCTTATCTCCTAGTCTGCTGCTAGTTTTATGTTAAACGTTAACGAAAAGATTTCTAAGGGACATCTTGTCTTTGTAGGGCTGCAGTGGCATGTGTTGGAGCTTTTTATGAAAAAATGGGCAGGATGCTGGGCAGTTCTTTTCCAGAAACAGTTAATAATCTCTTAAAGTCTCTGAAGAGTGCAGAGGTAAGTTACAGGCGCATTTTAGGTCAACACATTTAGGGTTTTTTTTAAAGCCAAAACTATTTTTTTTTAGTTAAAATGTCTTCACAGCTTTTCACTGAACTGAGCAAACAGATGCTGTCTGTATGGTTCGTATCAGTATAAAGCTATACATATAGTTGTATTATGTAAGTGTTGTAAAATTTTGGCATGTAACTATTATATAGCAGTCACTTAGTTGTGATTGCAACTGTTAAAGTTGCAAAATGGTTCAAAATACTGTTACAGCCCCTGTAATGGGGTGCTGGTCCTGTGTCACATGTACATGTCCTTGCACCCTGGTTCAATGCTCAGTCCTTTAAGATTGAGGGGCTGAGTTCAGGGAGCACATGACAAGAGTCCTGTGATTCTAAGACCATGTCTACACTGCAAAGTTAAGTCAACCTAACTTATGTTGGCATATAGCCGCCGCAGTGATTACAAGCTTTGCTCCTTGTGTTGGCGGTACATGTCCAAGAGCACTGGTACTGATTGTGCTGTTAATATGGGTTGGCTTCTTAAAGCCAGTAAATTGTGGGACGGCTTCTTAAAACCAGTAACAGTTGATATAAGCAACACAGTGTCTACCTAATTAATCAACATTGATTCTACACCTTTCATGAAGGTGGAGTTATTAAGTTGATATAGCAGGGCAGTTACGTTGGTGGGAGTGAAATTTTAGTGTAGATGTTTACGTAGGTCAGCGTAAGCTGCCTTGCGTCAACCTAACTCTGTAGTGTAGACAGGTCTAAGTTGCAAGCAGCAGCTGCTGTAAACAGGCAGTCTGCCCTACTACTGAGAATCCAGGGTCAGGGAAGGACCTGGGAAAGGCTCTCAGTAGCAGACAGGAAGGGCTATCTTCCTGGAGAAGAATGTGTCCTCGCCTCTTTCCAGCTGGCAGAAAGTGGAAAAGTATCTATTCTCAAGTGTTTTGTATGTATTTGAACCATTGTGTCTTCTTTGATTAGTAAACCTGACCCCGAAGAAAGGGATTTGGACCTAAGCCTGAGTACATAGGGTTTATTTGGACTGTGCTGGCTGCTGAATCTGCTCCCTGACAAACAGTCTTGTATCGAGTTGGATTTGCAGAAAAAAACTTCAACTGAGGCTGTTGAGTTTGCTGTCGTCTTAATGGTTTTTGGGGGGCAGTGGGAGAGAAATTTGAGCTCATTTTGTTGAACTCTTTTTGAGTTTTTAAATGTTTAACAAACACCGTTTCCTAGTCTTACAGCTATTTATTTTTCATGAAAAACACATAACAAAATAGACAGTCTCTGCCAGTGTTCCCTCTAATTTTTCCCACCCATGTGCAGAATGAATTTTGTTATGTGCACCAATATGAAGGTGATATGTGACACATCACAGGTTGGGGGGCAGGCTAGGTGGAGGCCGAGGGAAGTGTGCCTCTCCCCGGGCAGGTTCCCTGGGTGCCTGTGCAGCAGTAAATAGGCTGCTGGCCGGCCACGCAGCTTACAGAGAACTTAGGTCCTTGCCCCAAAGAGCTTACAGTCTAAGTGGAAACATTCCATATGCTCATTAAGGAATAGTAATTTAGCTAGATTACAAAAAAAGAAAAAAAAATTGTTTGATTTCACAGTTGTCATAGACTGAAGTTTGAATACTGAGTGTGCCAAGTACAAAATTACACCTTTAAGAAAAGTTGCATATGTGTTTAGCTAGTTAATTGTGTATTGGCAGGTTGAAAGCTTTGTGGATGAAGGTTATGAACTATGTAAACCAAATAGTTCTAGATTCTCCCTCCCCCGTTTTTTTTCCTTGTTAATATATCTGAGAAATAAAATGCAAAAAATTAAACTAGGAGATTGAATCCAACATTAAGATTGCACAATTACAATAGCAACGGCTGCGAGTGTACTATTTTCTATTCCTGTTTCATATGGAAACCATAGATGCTGGAACTAGGGGTGTGGGGGGTGCTGCAGAACCTTTGTCTTGAAGTGGTTTACATCACATACAGAGCTTACAATTTGGTTCAATGGTTCTCAGCACCCCCATTTTACAAATTATTCCAGCACCCCGATTGAAAGTGCACATTAATACATATGTTTATTACTATACATATACCCAGTGCTTGAAGTAGAGTGAAACAGCAGAGGGAGCTCTCGCTACACCACCAGGAAGGACAGGGGGCTCTTGCTATACTGTGAGCGTACACATGTGCCATGTTGCCTATAATAACTGAGACCACTTTACATACTTACATGTAGCATTTGCAACTACATGAACACTACACAATAATTTCATGGTATTTGTTCAGTCTCTAGCTATCTTAAGTGGTTTTATTTAATTGGTGAGTTTGTATCATCTGTGCACACCAATATATACAGCCACAAAAAGAGAAGGTGATACAACTATAATGCTGATATTTGGGGCACAAATAACTATGAAGAGCTGTTGATTGTGAATTGCTTTTTTTACCCTTTGCTTTCTTTTCATGTATGCAGTCTCAGGGCCGAAGTGAAATATTAATGAGTTTACAGAAAGTTCTAAATGGACTGGGTGGTGCAGCAGCTTCATGCCACCGTGATATTTATAAGAATGCACGATCTCTGCTGACGGATAGATCTATGGCTGTACGATGTGCAGTAGCTAAGGTAGGTACATTTTTTATAAGGTTTAAAAATCCAATATTATTTGTGCTCGATGCTATGTTCCTTGTAGTTGGGCTTACTCCCAGTTCTTTATTGTGTACTGTGGTATGTTTCTGAAATCATAGTACTTGGTGCTATTTGAATATAAAATTGGTAGCCACAAAGTGAGTTATAGGGAAAATGGCAAATTTTGCTTTTGAGTTTTATAACTGATGATTTTCGGTCTGGAGGAATAAGGAAGGTGAAAGTGGGCGGCATACCAGTAAGAAGTAGCTGCCGGTACCGGCCCGTACAATGCTGACGTTAAAGTGCTGCTGTGGCAGTGTTTCAACGTTGCTGCCCCTTTGCCTTCCCCTCCCCCCCGGGCTGCTGATGGTGGGGAGGAGGGGGCAAAAGCGGCAGCTGCCCCAGGGCCCAGCGTCTTAAAAGGGCCCGGGGCTCCCGGCTGCCGCTGCAGTGGCCGGAGCCGAGGCCCTTTAAATCACGGCTGAAGCCCCAGGCGGCGCAGGCCAGGCAGTGTGGAAAGGCTGGTGCCGGAGGCTGACCCACAACCCTGCCCCTTCTGCCTGAGGCCCTGCCCCCGTACCGGTAAGTCTTTTATAGTACTTTAACCCCTGAATAAGGAGTTTGGTGTCATGAGGAATGTTTGTTCACTCTGCCATGGTGCCTTTTCTGTACTTCCATAAACTCTGACGTTTGTGTATTTATGTTAGATTGTAATTAATGTGATAAGTAGCAATCCATTTTTTTTTATTTAGTGGTAAAAAATTGGTGCTGAGGGAAAAGGTGTGTGTGTGTGTATCTGTCTTTCTAAAGTTATATCCCAGAATTATAGGAATTACACATACAGAATTTATCTCTACAGTACACTTCTTAGTGCCTTGTCCAGTCTAGCTTTAAATGTTGCAAGTAACTGGGATTCTACCTCTTCCCTTAAGAGACTATTCCACTTTTTAATAGATCAACATGTTAATTTTTTTCCTGATAGTTCCTGATATTCAGCTACATTTTTAAAATTGTATCTTTCTCTACTTTTGTTCCATCTTAAATTCCTGTCCTCTGATGTTTACATCCTACAAATATTTATTGATTGTTTTAAGGTCACTCTTTTATTGTTTCTTGGTCAAGATACCCTATTTATAAATAATTCTTTTAATCTTTCCTCAAAAGCTAGTCTCTCCAGTTTTAGTCATTTAAATCAAGGCACTCAAGATGTATTTTGGGGAATAATGCTGTACAGATAGATGAAGCAGATCATCTACTAGGTCTATTTTCTGCTCTCTACATTCAAGTTGGAGATAAGAAATTAAATTTCAGTTTAACTTTCACACATTCCAACATCCAAACTTATTCACAAATGTATGTTTGGAGTTCTAGTTTTTACCGCAATCCTCAGACAAGAACCATTTCTACAATTGTACAATACTTGTTAAAGCCAGATATATATCATGCAGCATATTAATTTTTAACTAGAATACTTTGACAAAATTACTCCAAATCAGCAATGAAAACACACAAAAAGAACTAGTACAAGCTTTGCCTACAGACTGATGGAGAATATGGATGAGGTGGAGAGTTACACAGATTCTCAGCAAGAAGTCAGTCTGAGATGTTAAATCTCACCAGACTGGGGAGACTGTACACATTATGGATCTTGACATGTAGAATAGGATAATATTTCTTCCTAGAAGGCCTGAAGAGGACCCCTGTCAGCTATGACTAGCACAGTCTGCTCAGTTTAGAGTATAAGAGGTCCTTCGACTCTTGGATCTGTCTTCATCTCTTAGTATCAGAGGAGTAGCCGTGTTAGTCTGGATCTGTAAAAGCAGCAAAGAGTCCTGTGGCACCTTATAGACTAACAGAAGTATTGGAGCATGAGCTGTCGTGGGTGAATACCCACTTTGGATCCAACGAAGTGCGTATTCACCCACGAAAGCTCATGCTCCAATACGTCTGTTAGTGTATAAGATGCCACAAGACTCTGCTGCTTTCATCTCTTAGATGTCCCTTACAGTCTTGTACACAAAGGAGGCTGAAAGTATCATTTACTTCAGATATTTCAAGGCTAGTTGAGTATATTAAAACAAAAGAGGTGCCATGCTTTTGAAGTTTTTGCATAGTCCCATGGTTTTTCTTCAGTGGTTACTCCAGCCAAGTTATCTGGGCTTTAATGAGAGAGGCAAAAACAAAAAACCAATCCAAAGGGGTCCATATTAACATGTCTGCCAAATAAACCTAATGCGTAGGCTTAATGACAGAACGGAAAAAGCAGGCTGTAGTAGTATTCAATCATTCTTATTTTTCTACAGTGCCTACTGGAACTACAAAATGAAGCTGTATTTATGTGGACTGCTGAGCTAGAAAATGTAGCAACACTCTGCTTTAAAGCTCTGGAAAACTCAAATTATGGTGTACGAGTTGCAGTATCGAAGCTTTTGGGGACAGTCATGGCTACAGCGTTGATACCAAAACAAGCAACAGGTATTGCATTATATGACAACATGACGTGGTGTGTTGTTTCAGTTCATGGAAGGGCTTTTTTTTCTTTTTTGGTAGACTTAAATTTTAAAATGAATGAACTAAAATGAGTGAAGTCTGTGGATTTCCTATTAAATTCCTATAAGGAGATAAAGGCAATAGTTTAGTTTTAACTTACAAAAAAGTAATTCACCTGGCATGAAACATGAAAACAAAACTGTGAACAAAAGCACAGTAGCTAAGATCTCAGCTATGATTCCTCAAGACTAGCATTGTACATATAGATCTCCAACTTGTTCCCACCCATTAGTAGGGCTCCGTATCTGTCACGGAGGTCGCAGAAATCATGGATTCCATGATTTTCCGTGACCTCTGCGACTTCTGCAGGGGCCAGTGTGGCTGACCCCACAGCTGCCCAGGCAGCTGGCTCTGGGGTCAGCTGTTCAGGTGGCCCCCAGGACAGCCACACAAGCTGCTGCTGGAGTGGCCCCAGGGACAGCCACACTAGCACCTGCTCTGGTGGCGCCTGGCAGTGGTCCCAGGGTGGCCGGAGCAGCTGCAGTCTGCGGCCCCAGGCAGTGGTCCCTAGGCAGCTGGCCGGAGCAGCCGTGGTCTGTGGCTCCTGGCATCTCATGCCACTGGCCCTAGATGGCCCCCCATCAGCATCCCGGACTCCCCCCATCAGCCACGGCCTTCCAGCACCCTCCCTCCCCAAGATTTAATCACAAGTATTTTTAGTAAAGGTCATTGACAGGTCACAGGCCATGAATTTTTGTTTATTGCCCATGACTTTTACTAAAAATACTTGTGACTAAATCATAGCCTTACCCATCACAACTGTAGCCTGATCCACCTTGTAAAATGTGTAGTTGCTGGAATACCCACCTATGTCATCCTCTGCCCCTTGTAGACAGTTATTGTGGTAAATAAGTAGAAGAGTAAATATCTAGTTTAACAATCTCAGAGTAATGAGACCTAAAATACTCTTGTTGTTACCTTTAAAAAAAAAAAAAAAAAAAAGCTTGAAATTGCACGTTCAAGCTCTGTCTGTGGTGAGATTGATTGGCTCCATCATTCTCAAAGGGGCATAGTTTCACAGCTATAGCACTCATGGAAGATGTAATGTAGGCAAGGGTCAGACTGGCTTAGGCATTTTTGCGGTTGTGTGATCTAACCATGGCAGTCAAAACACCTGAGCCTTGTCTTTGCTAAAGCCTCCACTGGCACTACCACAGGTGGAGTGCATCCATTTGGAAATTATGGGTCCAAAAAATTCCTAGTGTAGACAAGACTTGAGAACCAGAATCTGATGTCTCAGATTTGTACTAGTATATTGACTTATATAAGATAAAGCTATTATTGTGCATGCATGTGAAAGGACAGTCATGAGTAGTTTAAAATGTGTGAATTTATAGTGATGCATCTTTCTTGATATTGAAGGTTAGAATTAGGTCTGTATATCTTATTTTATTTTCTCTTACTTACTTCCTCAACCCCCACCATCACCACATACACAAATCTGAAACATAAACCCTTTCAAAGTGGGGAGGATTCTATTATTTAAAAAATAAGGCTTTATTTATGAACTTATGTTATATGGCTGAGAAGTACTGAGTGTGGCATCCTCTGCAGCATATCAGGTTTGTTCCTTCAATGCGGCCACAGGGAATTCCTAGGGAGAAATGCAGAATGCTTCTTTTCCCCCAAACCATGTTACCGTGGGGCACCAAGAGGCTAGACTTGGCCATCTCCCTTTATTTCAACTGTTTTTCCCCCTTCCTTCAAGAATTTGCACGTCTGGGCATAGAGCTGTGGTTCTGTACATGGATGCTGGCAGCAGTAGTTTGAGGAAGATCTGAATGGTTTGATCCTTGTAGTTTGTTATTGCTTTTGCTATGGCAGCTGTGTGAACATCTTGGTGAAGAGCACAGGAGGGAGTCTTCCACTGAGAATTCAAAATAATGAAAATGCAGAAAAAATAAGGATTAAAAATGGATTCATGGTGGCAGGAATGATATGAATATTTAATGGTGCTTCTTAAGATGGCTAGATTGTCTTGTTTTAAAAAGTATACAATTAAATGATTACCGTTCTCTTTCCAAAAGTGATGCGTCAGAACGTGAAGCGGGCTACACTGGAGGAAGTCCTAGAACTTATGGCCACAGGGTTTCTTCGAGGAGGGTCAGGATTCCTAAAAAGCGGTGGTGAGATGTTGAAAGTAGGAGGGTCTGTCAATCGGGAAGTGCGAGTTGGTGTCACACAGGTTTGTGATAATTTTTAGAAGTTTTTTTCCTCTTATGTTTTCTGAAAATATAGTAACAACATATACCCTGGAGCTGTTAGCCCTGTGTGGGGAAAAATGTGACTATATAGGCTCATTAAGTTATTGTTCTTTTATTTGTCCTGGAACAGTAGGATTGCATAAATGTATAATGCACTTTCTTAATTTGGAAATTTGTATAAACTTATTTATGAATTCAATTTGACTTTCCTGTTGTTCACTTGAGATAGTTATGTTAGTTCTATGCACTACATAAATATTGCTATTATTTTTTAGCTAGTAGTACTGGCTGACTTTTGAAAGCTTTTTTTTTTTTAAAAATTAGAGAATATGACAACCACAGATTAGAGTTTGCTGTATATACTGGATATATGAAAAATATCATCCAATCTATGAAAAATAGATGATTCAGAATGTAACTTAAATTGTATTTCTCCTAATGAGAACATTACTTCTGTTCTCTGATCCGTATTGGCTACCAGTTGGCTTTCTGGGTAAAGTCTGCAGCCCTAACTCGTTTGGGTCCTGGCAAGCCTGTTAGACCATCTCGCTTCCCTCAACTGAGATCTGCTGAGGTACTCAAGGTCCCAGTCACCTAGTTTAAAACAAGTAGAGCTGGGCATAAGTATGGGTCCTCAACTCTGAAATACACTTCCTCCTGTAGTCAGCTTGCTAGAGCCCTGATCTATGGAGGCTCAGTGCGCTACACAGGACTCCTTTTGTTTTTCTCCAAGGGTCCTCTGCATATTCCAACTCTTTGAATGCTCCGAGCAGTGCAGCCCGAATTATGGAATTCTAGCTAGCAGTCACTGTTGGAGTGTTCATGTGCCTCCCTCACCTCTCCACCCCAGTAAACGTTCCAGGATGAGGGCATAAAAGGGGGGTGACTCTCTCCAGCTCCTTCAGTTCCTTCCAGCTGTCACCAGTGGAATGGATTAGGAACTGCTCCAAGGTGTTCCTAGATCTGTAGCTAGTTTGATCTAGTTAGTTCATAGTTTGGTAGTTAGTCCAGTAGTTAATAGTTTTGATATTAGTATTATAGAGTAAATTAGTTATAAGTTTTTTGGTGCAAAGGTGGTGGAACCAAAGACTAAAATCCCCAGATTTAAAATGTGCATATCATGTCTGGCTGTGTGTCTGGCATCTGACGCACATGCTGGAATGAGGGGCACTCCCTGTTGGAATGCTTGATTCACTCAATCTTTTGCAACATGAGTGAAGAAGAGAGTCAGAACAGCCTTCAAGCAATTTTACCACGAGAAGCTCTGTCAGCAAAACCATCCAAAACTAGGCAAATGCAAGGTTCATTGCAGAAACCAGTTTAGGCCTTGAATGAATCTGCAAGGAAGAAAGATAAAGCTGCCTCCTCAGTACTCAGCACTGATGGATCCGGAAATAGGAAGGATCCGAAGAGGAAAGCCTACTGTGGTGTCATCCTCTGTTTCCAGAGCCAATCCACAAGAAAAAGACTCAGACATTAGGGGTCGCGTGAATGCTCCTATCCTCATTGGTGCCAGCCTGTTTGAAAAGAGCCAGTCTGTGAGAGGGTCTTCAGGGAACCTACTGGGTGTACAGATTCTTATGGTAAAATCAGGAAATGTTCTTCTTCAGATCCAATTCTGTTGGATCCAAATGAGCCAGATCCAAAATTAAAGCTAAGGAAGAAGTGGTTTGGGGGAAAGATTAAGGATCTGATCACTGATATTGACACAGCACCACAATGAATAGTAATGGCGCAGATATATAGATTGGGTCCATCTCTGACTCTGTCAGTGATTAACCCTTGTGTTGCATTTGCGCAGGACCTGGACATTTTCTTGGCACCAATTCAAATGGCTGTTTCCCCAGGGAAGAGATGGAGAGTTGAAGTCAGGATTTCTCCATTGCTCCTGCCACCTGAGGCGCCTTCTGTGTGAAAAGGCTGACAAATTGCAACAATTCCCTCAGGAAGGTCTTACTTTGTTCCATTCTCATTTCTTTTTTAATTTGTTAGTAGTAGAACCTGCACTATTCATGTTGAAGGTACAAAAGTTCACTCTGCTGTTAAAGAAGGGAAAAGGCTGGATGTGTTTGGGAGGACAATATTTTCTTCAACTCCTTTAGGTTTATGAATAGTAAATTATGAAGCTTTCGTGGCTAGATATCAGTATCATTTATGGGGGAAACTTTTTGACATTCCTGAATGCACTACCGGAGGAGCATAAAAGATTAACAAATACTTTTTTAGTAGGAGGGCAACATGTGGCTAAATATCCATTGAGAGCAGCATCTGACTCTTTAGGTGCATCAGCTAGAGCAATGACTTCAGCTGTTGCATTAAGAAAACGTGCTTGGGTAAGATCAGTGCATCTTTCTCAGAAGACAAGGATGAGATTTGAGGATCTTCACTTTGAAGATGGCTTGCTTAGTGCACAGTCAGATGGCTTGCTAGGGAAAACGAAGAACGACAGATCTACAGTGAGACCTTTGGAATTTAATACAGCAACAGGATCATCTGCAGTTCCATTTTTTCTATACCAAAGACAATATCCACTTTCTTTGTCATTGGCTCCTTACTCTATCAAAGGAAGAATTATTGCCAGCCTCAACATCATTCCTCTCAACAACAACAAAACAAAAAGAGGTCATTTAAGCATCACAATAAGAAAGGTAATCTTCAACATCGTTGTCTTCTGCAGTTCCTCCAAGATCACAGAGTTGACAAAAAGTCACAGCTACAAGTCAGCCTGGTTAGATTCTGTTATCCTCTGTTTGGGGAACCACCTGTCCCATTTTTACCAGCAGTGAGAATTAATAACATTGGGCAGCTGGATTCTAGAGATTATTGAATGTGGTTATTTGGTAGAGTTCAAATCCCTTTTTTCCACCAACCCCTCTCTCCTATTCTATCCTCAGTGAAGGACCTGGTTCATTTGGGTTTGATCAGAGAGTAGGTTTTTCCTATTAAAGAGTCTAGTTTCTGCATGTTATCTCTAACTTCTCTCATTTATTCTCTGTGCCTTCAGTAGTGGTTTGCAGCTCTCGATTTAAGATGTGCATTTCACATTTCAGTATGGCCACCTCACTGGAAATATCTGTGTTTCATTGTAGGAGAGGAGTATTTTCACATAAAGTATTCAATTTTTCTGTAGCCTAAGAGGGTTTAAAAATGTCACTGTTGTAGCAGCATAGCTGAGAAAGCAGGGGATTTATGTATATCCCTTACCTTAACGACTGGTTAGTAAAATTTTGTCGAAGGAAGAGACCCTGTTTCATGTAAATTCCAGTCTGGAATTAAGTATAAATTGGGAAAAATCACTCCTAAATCCAACTGAAAGGATCTCTTCCCTAGGGATCATATTGAACTCCGTTATAGCAAAAGCCTTTCTTCCAGAAGAAAGATTTATAAAATTAAAATAATCTTTACATCTCCTACTGCAGTTTCCTCAACAGCCAATACTATTTTTATTCTGTTTAATGAGTTTCTTAGCATCAGCTACATCAGAGACCCCACATGCTAATCTTTGAATGAGAGGTCTGCAGCACTAGCTAGGGAGAAATTACAAACCAGGCACAGACAATACACATTGCAAATTGGTAATTCCACAGTAGGAGTTAACAACACTGACGTGGTGGACATGCAGTCTAAATGCGATGAAAGGTATACCATTCTGTTTCACTATGCCATCAGTAATATTTACCTCCAATGCATCTACTCTGAATGGGAGTCCAACTTAAACAACAGTATCCTTTTGTTTCTGTTTGCATTGAATATATATATCTTGTATTTGCAGGCATATGTTGTCTTTGTTACAACGCTAGGAGGCCAGTGGTTGGAGCGCAATTTTGCTACATTTTTGTCCCATGTCCTGGATCTGGTGTCCCATCCTCGTGCAACTCAGACTCATGTTGAGGCTGTATACTCTCGAAGATGTGTGTCCTTTATCTTGAGAGCAACCGTAGGCAGTTTATTAGGGGAGAAAGCACAGATTGCAGCTGCCAAAGATATTTGTCAAGCCATTGGTAAACATATGAAGGCAGTGGGTAAGGAACTTTTTTTCTATATTTAGAAAACAAGTGGAGCAAATCTTTAATAATGTTTCTTCTCTACTAGTGAATGATTACTGCAGTTATGCTGTTAAACTACTCAGCTGTTTTTTTTCCCAATCAGTTTGCAATGTTAAGTTATCCATACTAAAAATTTGGTTCTACTCTGAAGAGTGATTCAGCACAAGTGACATTGTGGAGAGTGGCATTTGTCCTCTTATAATCAAGTTTACATGTAAAAAGATATATTTTTTTATCACACTGCTATCTCAGAAAACTGTCTTATGGTCTTTCAAAATCAAGCTGGGTTCTTTCCTTCTTATCATTATTACTTCTACTAATCGCACAGGTCATATTAGGCTCTCAAATAAACCCAGGCATTCTTCCTGAAATCTAATTTGATTTTACAGCTGTAATAACTGAGAGCATATTTTGAAGACAGTGGAGTTACAAAAGATAAATGTGGCTATAACTTGGCTTGCAGAATCTTTAATTATTTGTGATAGTGTCTGAGAAGGAAAGATTCAAAGATCCCATGGAAAGTTTTACAAAGCTGGCAATTAAAATTTTACTTATAAAATGAGAAAAATTGAGCTGGAGATTGAGACCGTAAACTGGAACTGCACAGTAACATTTTCGCAGAATAATTTTTTCAGGGTACAAGGTCATAGTGAAAACTACAGTTAAGATTATATCAGGAATTTCATCAGAATTCCTGTTTCCCTGGTCATACTAGCCTGAGGCCCGTGGCACCACGGGGCTGGCAATCCTGCAGGCCTGATCCAAGGCACTGATGGCTGGATCTGGACCACGGACCATAGTTTGCCCACCCCTGCCTTAAAGTCTATAAGGGGATGGATCACTCGATAAGTTTCCCTGTTCTGTTCACTCCCTCGGAAGCATCTAGCACCAACCACTGTTGGAAGACAGGATAATGGACTAGATGGATCATTGTCAGACCTATTATGGCCGTTCTTATGTTTTCACAGTGTATATCTTCTTTGCTCAGCCTGAATAGCCTAGGGCTGCTGCTGAGGTAAGATGCAGGAGGAAGAGTGGAAATACACAGAGCAGACAGCACCAAATTACATCTCTGACTTTTTATTTATCCCATAGTTAAGGGTGTGGTTCCTTTTTGTTATAAGCCTGCTTTTTGCAACCCCTGACATACATGTACATGCAAATTCTTGAAAGAAACAAAATCTAAAACTCTGCATAAATATATTAAGATTAAATTTTTATAACTTTTAATATATAGGTGTGTGTGTGCGTGTATATATATAAAATAAACATATGTCCATATTTTCTCTATAGTCACCATTGGTAGTTTAGAACTGCTCCATTTCTGAGCTAAACGACTTTTGTAATTATTTCTAGTATCCAGAATCATTTCTGGTCATCCATTATAAATGGGGCTTGGTTGGACTGTTTACTTTGGCTTTTGCTAATAACCATAAAAATGTTAAATTCTGGGGGGATTTTTTTGCCATGTCATTGTAGGTAGAAAACTTGTGGTTGCATTTGCATTTTTAAGGCTGTTGCCAAAACTAAATAGTTTCTGTCCAGCTTCTGTAGTGATTCTTATCTATATTCAAGTATGAGTCAAGTGACAGAGTTTAGTAAGAGACTTGATTTTCTTTGTTTGCAGAAGCGGTTGTAAATGATACTAACGGTGAAAATAAATCAGGAGCTGCTGACATAGCTGCAAGCCAACATGTGATGGTGTGTGCCCTTCAAGAACTGGGTAGCCTGGTTCAGAGCCTGAATGCCACTGCGTCTCCACTCATACAAGAACCCTCTCTAGGTATGTGGATGAAGTTCAGCAGCTCTATACAGTAGTTCATAAGCAGTTATGTGGAACACAGTTAAAAACTGGCAAAATATAATGGATAAATAATCATTTAAGAAACACGTTATCTTTCTCAGGGTGAAATTTTTTAGGAAAGTTAATTGAAAGTGGCCTAGCTGTTGCTGAGAAAAGGGAAAATAAGTTGTTTTGCTCATGTTAAAAAAATAAATAAATTTGTAAAGCGGTTTTGTTGAGAAGCTCTGGTGCCTGCGGGCTTTGTAGCAAGGGGAGGGAGTTGTCTTTGTGCCAGGGATGTGCCTAGGGTGACCAGATTTCCCAATTTTTATAGGGACAGTCCCGATTTTTGGGACTTTTTTATAGGCTCCTATTACCCCCTGTCCCGATTTTTCACACTTGCTATCTGGTCACCCTAGGTGTGCCTTTTGCTGTTCCCAGGAAAAACTGCCCAAATTTGACCAAACTGTAAGCCTTTGAAAAAGCTCAGTTTGCATATGTTCAGGGGAGAGTTGTTAGCATTTAACAACAGGTAGATTATCTGAAAAGTGTTTTTGTACTGAGCATGCTGCAGTGCAAGGGCTTTGCAGGATTTTCCCTGCAGTTTCTTCTCTTAGCTACTGAGGGGGACTGTGGTGTTGAGCATAGGAACTAAGGGCAAGGAGACTCTCCTTGCTGGCACCCAAGCACTGAGAAGAAGGAAGATGCCTGACTCAAATACAGTGGGGATAAGAGCTCATGGACTCATAGACTCTGGACATGGGGGTGTTGGAGGGACTAGATTGGGACATGGAGCCTATTGGAAACTTGGACTGGCAGGTGACAGAAAGAGTGGAAATGGTGGGTGAAGAGAGACGGGGACTTGCTGGGAATGGAGACTGGGCCTGGCTACATGAGGAGGGTTCTCTTGAGACTAGGATGAAGAGTCCAGTGGTTGGGGGAGGGGAGAAGACAGGACTGGGATGGGGTAGAAGAGTCTATGACCCCTAGAGCAAACTCCTATCCAGAACCTGGAATGGAACCCAAGATTTCTGAATCTTGCCATATCTCTGTCATCAAATATCTGTGAAGCCTACTGGCAAAATGGCTCTGAAATCTGTCATCCCCTTCTAGTGGCTGTTTAGGATGACAGTCTACTGGTGCTCTGTCACCCTGAGCTCGAGTGTTAGAGGCCTGTACAGTGGATCTAAAGGTTCCAGTCCTTCTGGTGAACTATTTGGGGATCAGTATGATGCCATGTGATAGAATTTATGTCAGTTTATTTTTTAAAAACATAGGAAATAACACACAAAAATGATGTTAAAAGAAAATTTAAGGTTGCAAAATTAAGCACTCAGAAGTTAGGGAACACCAGAATTAAGGCTGCCTCTGCAACGTTGAGTTAGCCCCCTTGTAGATATACATTGTGATAGTCTTTAATTACATGATCATGTATTGTTTTTTCCACAGGGCTACTGGAGACAGTAACCTCAGTTCTTCTTCATCCAAGCATGGCTGCTCGACTTGCTGCTGCATGGTGCTTGCGTTGTGTAGCTGTGGCATTGCCTTTTCAGTTGACTCCATTTCTGGATAGGTGCGCTGAAAGGCTCAACAATCTGAAGACCTCACCAGAAGCAGTTAGTGGCTACAGTTTTGCAATGGCTGCTTTACTAGGTGGAGTGCATCAGTGTCCCTTAGGTATTCCTCATGCAAAGGGAAAAGTGAGTTGATGATGAAGAACGTTTAATCTCTGGAATTGTACTGTGGTTAAAGACATTTGTATTGAGAAATAAATGTTTCAACTGTCTGCGGGACACTGACCTTTAAAACATGGTTGAAACCGGACTAATAACTGATAAAGAACAAAAGTCATTTTTTGTGTGCTTTTAGTTCTTGTTTCACAGCTTTGTTTTCTTGTTGTGATTTCATTAAATTCTGTTTCAAGAATCAATTGATAATACAGACAAGTTGACTGTATCAGCATTGCACATACATAGGAGTAGATAACTTGCCTAAAAAGTAATCTGTTTTTTCCAAAATGTTAGATTATTTGAGAACATTTTAACATACAGTAGAGCATGTGTAATAGGTTACTTTGTGGCAGCTTCCTTAGCCGATTTAACTTATATTTGAAATCTATTACTCTTTATCTTGTTGTTGCAGATGGTTGTCAGTATTGCTGAGGATCTGTTACGAACTGCTGCTCAAAATAGCAGACTATCCTTACAGCGCACTCAAGCTGGGTGGCTTTTACTTGGTGCACTTATGACTTTAGGTTTGTACTAGTAGTTGCTTTTTATTTTAGTTATGTTGTTTTAATTCTTGTCCAGCATTTGCGATGTATCTGTTATGGTAAATACACTTTGTGCTGGAGCAATCAAAAACCTAGCACAAGGTTATTTATTCTAGGGGAAAAATTACTTTGTTTGTATAGCATCATGTTCATAACTCAACAGTTAAATTTTCATTTATCCCTTTTTAAGTTAAATTGGAGTGGTACACTGATACTTTTATATAAGCTGATTTACCATACCAGATCACAACATTTTTCTGTTTAGTTCTGCATTTAGCAATAGCAAGTAGCTGATGCCTTGGAGGAAGGCAAACCCCTCCCTCCGTCCATAATTAATGTGCATTACTTAATTATGTAATGCTATATGCAGACAGAAGGAATTCTTTACTGCTTTTATAAATATGATATGTGATTACCCATCTCAGTATCTCATCTCTATGGAACAGTATAAATAATTATAACTGAACAACTACAGATCTTAATGGTCTTAATTATCTAGTTGTCTTTTTAAAATCCAACCCAGTATTTGACTCTGACCGTCTGTGGCATTACATTCTGAAAATTGATCATACACTGGTAGGTTTTAAATATCCTCTCTTTGAATTTTAGTGATCCAGTAACAATTTTCTAGTTATATTATGACACACGGTGAAAACAGGACAGATCTCTATTCACTGTTCTCAGTCAGGTTCCTTCTCAAGTCTATTCTTTTTGCTCTAAGTAATCCTGCGTTTTGCAAACTTGTTATCATATGTGAGCCTTGAAATACATTGAACTATCTTGGTTGCCCTTCTGGGGACTTTTTCTGTTATTTTGTGTTTTGTTTTGTTTGTTTTTTAAAGAAGAGTTTGCAACAGTGGATTTTATGCCCTCCAGAACTTTCTAACGCTTTTTGAAAAACTTACCATTAAAGCTAGATACTTATTTAATAACTACCAGTTAGTTTTTTGTTTGTAATGTGAACAGTTTAGCTTAGTTAAAAGAACATGTCTTGCTCAAACTGAGTATACGATGAAAAACAAAAATATAGACTGGTTCTAGAAGTCACTAATATATTATTATAAAAACATCCAGGTTTTTAAAGTCACATTGTCAACTTAAATTTGCCCCCAAGTTTAGCATTTGTATAAACAAGACTCCGCAGAACCTAAGATTAATACACGTTTCCATGAATTAAAATAACTAATAAAACAGTTGTTTGCAGTGTTGTTGTAGCTATGTTGGTCCCAGGATATTAGAGAGACAATGTGGATGAAGGAAAATCTTTTATTAGACCCACTTCTGTTGGTGAAAGAGACATGCTTTCGAGCTGCGCCTCATCTACCATGCCTCTCTAATAATGAAAGTTGTTAACCAACAAATAAAAATGCCCTTGCAGTTTATTTACAGCACTTCAAACCTAAAAATGAGAATGACTTCCTTTATTTTTCATTGTTCTAGCAGGAGGAAATGCAAAAAGTAAGAAATCAGCAAAAAGTTATTGTATTCAGAAATCTCTATTGCTTTGCAGTTTATTTTAGTCTGAAGTTATTAATTGAAATACCCTTATTTTTTATTATATAGAACATTATAAATAGATGCTGCAATTTCAGATAAACATTTCCTTGTCTAGGTCCTTCAGTTGTTCGGTACCATCTACCTAAGATGCTGCTGCTATGGCGAAATGTATTTCCTCGTTCTCTAAAGGAGCTAGAAGCAGAGAAAGCCCGAGGAGACTCTTTTACCTGGCAAGTAACACTGGAAGGTCGTGCTGGAGCTTTGTGCGGTAAGAATCACAAAGAAGTGGTGAAAGTTCATGTCTTGTTTCATTAGATATATGCTAATTTCAACATCACAAATAACATACTCATACAGAGACTTTGTAATTCATCTCTTTCTGTCAAAAAGTAATTGAAAAGGCATGCACAAAACTTGTTACATAATTAATTTTTTTCAGTGTGTAATCTTACTAATTGTTTTATAACCTATGAGTTAATTAAAATGTGATTAAACATTTTCATTTTTTGTATCCTGTTAGCATCTGTAGCTTGGTTATTTGCTGAAATTTATTTCCATTTCTATTGCCATTTAACTTTGACTGAAATGTTTTACATTGATAGCTATGAGGAGTTTCGTTGCTCACTGTCCTGAGCTCCTTACTGAAGATGTGATCAGAAAATTAATGACACCTATAGAATGTGCCATGACAATGATGTCACAGTAAGTAGACAGCTTTTAAAATTCTCTTCCTTTCTGCATTTTTAAAGGGACAGTCTGAGGCTAAAAATGCCATTGTTAAAACAGTCTATTATAAACAATGGCTTACATTATCAAAATGGAAAAAAAAATCTAAGTTGTCACTGTTTCAGGTCTGAGTTCTACTTTTCATTGAGTCTGGATATTGAAATTGGTTCAGTAAGTTTCACTTGTATTTCTTGTTAGTTTTACTTGTGGTTTTTCATGCTGTGACCTTATGTTGCAGTCCTTGGATTGCCCACAGAGTAGTGCTCATTTCTTTCTCTTGAAGATCAATTTTTTTTTTTTAATTTAATTTCATGAAAACACTTATTTTGGTCTTTTGTGATAAACTTTTACAAAACATAACTTATATTTTGGGCTCGTTTTGACCTCTCTCTAGAGAGACAAGGTGGGTCTGGGAAAAAAGAAGAAAAAGATCTCTATGTACGCTTGGAAGATTTTCTCTCACCAATAGAAGTTGGTCCAATAAAAGATATTACCTCACCCACCTTGTCTTCCTAATATTTTGGGACCGACATGGCTACAACAACACTGCATACAACAACTGACTTGACTTGGTCATTTTAAACTCCCTTTTTGATTTTGGATTTCCAGCTCAATAAATTCTTGATTCCTTAGTTATAGTCCCTTCACAAAGAATAAGAACATCAAGAAATTAGAAGTAAAAATGAAGTTTGTTAATAAAAGTGGCCTATTATACAATGTAACATATGAAAAGGTTTTAAATATACACTGCGGAAAACGAACAAACAAAGAATTTACAGTAATAATAATTTACTAATGTATTTTGATCTGCTCTTTGATTTGTATGGTGTTAAAGATCCTCTCAGTACTGTTACTTCTGAAAACAAATTAATAATCTGAGTAACTTTATTCAGAATAGTTTTCTGAGCAGTGTACTGTTATCTCAACTACCACTTACTTAAAAAAAAAATCTTAAATGCCCTATATCATAACATAATTAATGTTTGATTGTACCTAACTCTCTCTCCTTTTTCACACTGTAGCATTCCATCAGTAATTAAAGCCCATGGAGCTCATCTTAAAGCTAGTGCAGCTATGGTCCGTTTAAGACTTTATGACATTTTGGCTTTGTTACCTCCAAAAACCTATGAAGGTAAATAAATATATATTTTTAAAGGGAATTACCAAATAAGAAAGTATAGTTATGCTTTTTGATGGATTCTTTGGTGGGTAAGGCTTAGATCCATACCAGTTGAAAAGAAATCGTTGTTTGAAAATCTTTACAGTGCAGCTTAAATATTTAAGATCTAAATTAATGGTTAAAAGAAATGATAGAGTTCAAAGGTGTGACAAATCTTCCATATGTATTTGGTTTATTATTTCTGTTACCACAAAGCAATTGAATTTCTGTGATTTCAGTGCAAATACAGGATTAAGAAGATCCAATGTCATTGTTTCAAAATAAAAGATAACATTAGTTAGATAAAAATGGAAACTCTAGAGGATGAAGAATATAGTATTAGAATTTTAAATATTATATTATCAGTTTAAATGCATAATTTCTACACTGCATAGTACAGCACAACACATACAGTGTATGTAATGTATATGTACAGAAGATAAAGTTCCAATTTGTAGAGTTTTAGGTTTTATTTAAGAAATACAATAAACTGATATAAAGAGGCAGACACAGAATGATATCTTAAGGCTGATACACAAAGGATAGAGATAAGATTCATTTCCTGGTTTTAAGTTTATGGTTTCCTAGTCTTTAACATTAATGCAGTGCTAGATTGATATACATAGTGGATAAAAATCCATAGTTAAAAAAAACCTTAAAAATTAAAATTGGATATTTTTCTGTAAATTGGATCCTTTAATTTACATTAAATACAGATTTTTTTTAAAATAAACATTTAAAATGAAATTTGAAACTCTGAAAAATTATATTAAGGCCTAAATTTATATAATTTATTACAATCATTTAAATTAAATTAAAAATTAATATTAAGCAGTACATGTTTGCCGCTTAAGTTTTAAAGAAAGTCAAACCACTTAACTGGGGAAGTCACTGGCTAAGCATGTGGAACCAGAGTTTACTGAAGTGTAAAACCAACTTTTGACAGCAATAGCCTTTTCTGCTGGGCAGAGTTAATATTTTCTTCATTTCAGTTTATTCAGCTAGGTTAGTTCAATGACTACTTCATTCAAAGTTAAGAAACCAGTTGGGAAAGCAGGAAAGCTTGTTTTCCTCTTTCATTCTGTGAATAGAAACTAAGTGTGAAAGGATGAGATCTACTAGTTCTAAAATCTTGAAGGACATGTTGACCAAAAGCAATCACTGCAGTTTCTCTGATTACAGATTTTTTATTTAATAAATCAGTTAGTATTAAATGCAAAACATGTTGTGATAAACTTTTTTCTTATGTATCCTGCACATTTAAGGTAGTTTTATTTAACTACTACTAATAAATACAAATTAAAATGCTGTTATTATGCATATTTTGTTGGATTTGAATTTCCATCCAAATAGACCTTGACACAAATCACAAGTAAAATATTATTAATCATCTAGTAAATAAATGCACCATTCACTATAATAAAAAATGTAAAATTTAGGAATCTGAAAAATGTAAGCTAAGATATATAATTGCTTACATGAATGTGTATAGACATACATCCTCTTGCTTAGCAAAAATAAATCTGGTATAAAAGTTTTATATTTAGTTGCAAATCAGCATGCTTTAATGGTCACCCACAAATGAGAATCAACCATTTTCTATGGAAATAACTAAAACTTTAAATGGAAAAACAAGATTAAAATCTGTTGTTTAAATTAGTATTTCCTGTTTGCTGATTAAAATCAGCTTTGAATTAAATCAATCCAAACTGTTGATGTATAGAATATATTGATTTCAAGTGTTCAGAAGGTTAGCATCATTAAGTTGACATCTAACTTGTAAATGTAACTGCAGTTAGGACAAAATGCTCATTTTCTTATTTATGTGTGTGAATTTTCTCAGAGAATTCTAATGAAGGATCATTTATTTAGTTTAGATTCCCTAAATGTTAGAAAGTACACACAGTCCTAAGGAAATAAATACACTCAAACATTTAAAATGATTTTGTATTTTTCAAATGCTCCATATTGTCTGGTCCAAAAGAAATAGTTTGTATTCTATATTTTTTCTTTCTGCATGTCAGTAATTCAGAGTTTAATAAGCTTAGACATGCTAATACAGGGGTCGGCAACCTTTCAGAAGTGCTGTGCTGAGTCTTCATTCATTCACTCTGATTTAAGGTACCGTGTGCCGGTCATAGATTTTAATGTTTTTAGAAGGTCTCTTTCTATAAGTCTATAATATATAACTAAACAGTTGTTGTATGTAAAGTAAATAAGGTTTTTAAAATGCTTAAGAAGCTTAATTTAAAATTAAATTAAAATGCAGAGCCTTCTAGACCGGTGGCCAGGACCTGGGCAGTGTGAGTGCCACTGAAAATCAGTTCATGTGCCGCCTTCGGCACTCATGCCATAGGTTGCCTACTCTTGTGCTAATATATTACATTATGAAACAAGTCTATTAGATCAATATTAGTAGATGGGACAAAGAGCAATAGTACATTTATTTTCTGTGGCAATATGATGTTTACAAAAATAGACTCTGATCATGCAAAGTGTTTGCAAGATTGGGATCGTGATCTTGTAGGAGCCAGCATGAGGCACTGGGCTTTGGAGTCAAGGGTCCTTTTTGGATTCTGTGTGCACATATGCCACTGACCCTGTGATAATCAAGTTTACTGCTCTTTGCCTCAGTTTTCCATCTGTAAAATGAGAATAATGCTACTTGCCTGCATTTGTAAAATGCCTTGAAGTCTATGGAAGAGCCAAGAATTATTATTAGATTTAATGTACAATTCTGTTTTCTAGGATCATTTAATGCACTCCTTCGGGAGCTAGTGGCAGAATTCACTTTGACAGACAATTCTGCTAATACAACTACATCGCTGCTTAGATCTCTTTGCCATTATGATGACAGTGTTCTTCTTGGCTCTTGGCTGCAGGAAACAGATCATAAATCAATTGAAGATCAGGTAAAAAAAAAAAAATCAGTAATAAAACTCCTCTTATCCTTGGCTCTGCTGAATAAAATCCTAAAAACTGAAACTGCACTCTTACTATGGATCTGGAAGACCAGTGTTATTCTACTGATTTCCAAGCTTGTCTCAAAGGATTTTACAGGTTTTAAAGCCAGGCATATGCAGTGTAAATTTCTGGTAAAACTAGCTACCAAAAAAAAAAATCAGTAGAGAATATCATTGCACAGTTTATAAAGTTCTGGTTAGTCAACTATCCTTGCTTTTAAAATGTGAATTAAACCTTTCTAGATTTAGCAATAAGTTCCATAATTTTTTCCTCAGCTGAGATATTCTAAAATGCAAAAGAAGCAGAGTTTATAATGGAACTGTTGTCACAGTATGTACATTGCAACTAGTGTTATACCAAAAAGGGACTTTTTTCTTCTTAAAGCAACAGTATGAAATCATATCCTTCATCTGGATGGTAACGTACAAAGTCTTATTGGGAGTAGAAGGAACTACTTACATTTTTGAAGGAAATCTGTTTGGCTGTTGGAAACATTTATAGGCATGTGAAAAATTAAAAGAATTTGGGCAATTTTTCTTTTGAAGACCCTTTTAATGAATTTTTGCAGATAATCAACTCTTAACATTGGTCCAGTTGTGATTTTTGCCAGACATCACTGAAAGAAAGTCAAGACACTGGGAATGTTGTTTAACTAGTGTCATAAACAGATAGCTAAGGGTTAATGTCTCTTTCACCTGGAAAGGGGTAACAAAAAACACCTGACCAGAGGACCAATCAGGAAACAAGACTTTTTCAAATCTGGGTGGAGGGAAGTTTTTGGTGTGAGTTCTTTGTTCTTTGTCTTGTGTCTGTGCCCTCTCGGCTCTGAGAGTGATTTTTCTATCTCTTGGCTTTCTAATCTTCTGTTTCCAAGTTGTAAGTACAAGGATAGTAAGACAATAGGTTTATATTGTTTTCTTTTGTATTTACATGTGTGTAGTTGCTAGAATATTTTAAATTGTATTCTTTTTGGATATGGCTGTTTATTCCTTTTTCTTTTAAGCAATTGACCCTGTATATTGTCAACTTGATACAGAGCCTATTTTTAATATCCTTTTTTCTTTTTTTTTATATAAAGCTTTCTTTTTAAGACTTGTTGGAGTTTTTCTTTAGTGGGGACTCCAGGGAATTGAGTCTGCAGCTCACCAGGGAATTGGTGGGAGGAAGAAGTCAAGGGGAAAATCTCTTTGTGTTAGATTTACTAAGCCTGACTTTGCATACCCTCTGGGTGAGGGGGAGAGATTAGATCTCTCGGTACTTGTGTTTCCAGGACTGGAAGCAGGGAATCTCCTAGGGTCTCCAGGGAGGGGAGCCTGGGAGGAAGTAACAAGGAAACAAGGGGAGGGGGTTATTTCCCTTTGTTGTAAGACTCAAGGCATCTGAGTCTTGGGGTCCCCCAGGGAAGGTTTTGGGGAGACCACAGTGAGCTAGGCACTGTATAATTCCTAGCTGGTGGCAGCCGTACCAGGTCCAAGCAGGTAACTAAGCTTGGAGGTTTTCATGCTAACACCCATATTTTGGACACTAAGGTCCAGATCTGGGAAAAAATGTTATGACAACTAGATCACAACTTTATTAATTAAATGCATCTGGGAAATTATCTGGCAATAACTCAACAAGTGTACGGGTCATCAGTACCACCTAGAAGAGAGCTGTCCTCGGTGCCCTCCCCTCTTCGCTCAAAACCTTTATCCTGGTCTCAGCATTAATGCTGGGACTCCAGTGGCTTCCTCTTGTACAGAGTTTAAAGGGGAGGGTGAAAGGGGCTTGATCCTTCACTGTACCAGATGTTAGGAGGCCCATCTCCATTTCCCACCTTTAGGGGATACGTTTCCTGTAATTCTGATCCCAACTTCTCTGTTTTAGGCGTCTGTCAGGCAGGAGCGCTGGAACAATTTGTATAGTGGGGGTGCAGAGAGCCATTGAACCAAACTGTAAGCCCTGTAAATGACTGGAAACCATTTCAAACCTAGGAGTGCAGCAGCACCCCAGAAACCCTAGTTCCAGTATTTATGCTGTCAGGTTGTGACACCATGAACTCTGTAACCTAAGCTGCCCATATAGTTCCTGGACTGCCAAGGGGAAGGTGAAATACCTCTCTGTCCAGGTCAGTCTGGCATTGTGGGAAAAACTCCTCAGCCCCTAAAAGCTGACTAGTATGATGCCCACAGCTGGCCCCAAAACCCAGCCTTAGCCTGATATTCAGGAGGCAGGGGAGCTGTTGCTCCCAGAAGTAGAATGGTATACTGGGTGGAGGTAAGGGTTTATAAACCCTCCCCTTGGGTGCACAGGAAGCAATGGCTGGATTGAAAGGTACAATGGAAGCCCAAGTCAGTTAGGATGCCTCCTCCCCCTTCTCAAGCCCACAAAGAAGCTGAGCTCCCATGAGGAGTGGGAGAGGAAAGGACCTTCTTTCCCTTGCTGGCCCAGGCTAACCCTCTTCACCTTTGAGGCTACTGGGGTGAACAGTCTGTTTTATTGTCCCACTCTTCTCTATAAATGTGCGTTCCTGTACTTGCATCCATAGATCCTTGTCTTGGAATTGCATATCCTGATGAGTGACACCTAGCCCTGTTCAAAGCTTTTAATGTTTGGAACTGCATGCATCCTACTGCCTGCATGGAACTACAATCTAAGCAGGTGTATAAAGAGGCATGAAGAGGTCTCAGTGACTACTCAGTTTCTGTTTGATCTGCTTGCCCAGGAGACCACAGAAGCTCTAGCCTCAAACTATATTTCATAAAAGCAGCAAAGAATCCTGTGGCACCTTATAGACTAACAGACATTTTGGAGCATGAGCTTTCGTGGGTGAATACCCACTTCTTCAGATGCATGTCATTCACCCACGAAAGCTCATGCTCCAAAACGTCTGTTAGTCTATAAGGTGCCACAGGATTCTTTGCTGCTTTTACAGATCCAGACTAACACGGCTACCCCTCTGATACTATATTTCATACATTGTTTATCACTTAAATAACAATAAATACTTGATATGAAAAAACTCACCTTTTTTCACTTATGGTTGCTGCTGTTTGATGGCATACCTGGATAAGGGGGTGAGTTTAAAGAGATGTTTGTACTATGTCAAAGAAGTCAATTTCTAGAACTAAAATTGATCTGTTTGGGGAATCATTACTCCTTGAGTTGTTACAGGATTTACGCTGCCTTTCCGCCTCAAGCGCAGGCTGAGGAAATGACACTTTAACCTTTTGCCCTGAAATGCCTCTTTGTGTTCACTGCTTTCAGAGCAGCTGTCAGAACCAAATTTTGTCACTCTGTCTTTAATTCACCCACCTCATCTGTACTGAGATTGCTCACACCAAGCCGTTAGCTGCTTTGAACGTTCTGGGATTTGCCTGGCATTGCATGTAGGAGTGTAGTTAGAGAATTCTAACTGCTGGTGAGTAATGTAGTTTTAAGTTGCTGCATATGTAGTTTGGTTAGTTCAGTATGTTCAGTATAAATATGTGCAGATATGTATTTAGAAGGTATTAATATCTTGTGGTTATTTGTAGCTTCAGCCAAACAGTGCATCTGGAAGTGGAGCTTTGGAACATGACCCATCTTCCATTTATTTGCGCATCCCAGCTGGTGAAGCTGTGCCTGGCCCCCTTCCTCTGGGAGTATCAGTCATTGATGCCTCTGTGGCACTCTTTGGTGTGGTTTTTCCTCATGTTTCTTACAAACACAGGTCAGTCTAAGTTAATGTGCAATTCAGTGTATTGTTGTCTTTCCTTTTTCAATTTAATGGGATTATAGTTCTCTCAAAAAGTCAGTCTACTTCTGGTGTTCCATGTTCATTGTCTCTCAGTGGGTTCCATATCACATGTTACTCTTGTTAGAAGTAAAAGATCTTTTTCCTAGTTTTCAGCCCTGAAAATTCAACTTAATGTGTGGTGAGGTCATTTTTATAATTGATTTAAGGTGTATGAGCATGGAGAACACTTTGCAGTAATTCAGCTTTGCAGTGGCATGGATAACTATGACAAAGTCTACCTGTATCTGAAGGAAAAGACTCTGTGGCTCTATTCCCACCTATCCCCAGCATCTCTGGGGGAAAGGTGAGGCACAAAGCCAGTTCATATTCTCCTTCCCTCTTATTTCTCAGCAGCATGTAGGTGGAAGGAGAGAATGTGAATTACACTTTGCACTCTCCTTATTCCCTGCATTGTGTCTAAGGTGGAGGATATTGAAGCAAGTGAATTTTTCTTCTCTCCTATCCCCATAGTTCCTGGTCATACTGCACAGTGTCTGCAGCCGCTGTTTCTTCTAAGCAATCATTTCTTCTGAAATGGCAATCTCTTGTTTGTGGCTGAGTTCAAGGCAGAGCCATTAAGAGCCAATCAGAGGTCTTTACCCCCTCTGCCTGGCAGCATGTTCTCAGGCCACCAGGTGAGACAGGGAGAGATTTTCATATGGCCCAATACATTCTGCAGCCAAATAGCAGAATTCACAGGGCCTTGTTTAAACCCTTCTGCTACTTTTTTTTTCTCTTTTGCGTTGGTCTTTTTCCCTTTAGGCAAAATGTAGTGTCTTTTCAGTATGTTTTTTGGCAGTGTCTCTCTTAGTGATAATGTTAATTGTTCTTTTGTAGGCTACAAATGTTGGATCACTTTGCTGAATGTGTCAAACAGGCTAAAGGTGTCCGCCAACAAGCTGTGCAGCTTAATATCTTCACTGCTGTTCTCAGTGCATTGAAGGTAAAACTGCTTACAAATTTGTAACTGACAGATACTAAAATCCTCAGATTTATAGACTTTTATATATAAATGTTAAACACAAAAACTACATTTAAAGATCATTACTAAGGTTGCAAAGTCAAGCATTCAGAAGTTAGGAAAAGCCAGAATTAAGTTTGCCTGTGCATTCTTAATTTGGCTCCTTTGTACGTGTGTTATGATACTGTCTTTAACTGCATGATCACATATTATTTCCCCACCTATAATTTGAGGGGAAGAGTGTTTTTCCTAAAGTGACCAGATTCTTTTTCTGAGTGATAATAGTATATTCCTTGTCTTTCTCATACTTGAGGACCAAACGGGCTGCTGCAGTCATCCAGCATTTTCACTCCCATCCAGTGTGTTAAGATATGATTTTGCTACTACCTTGATTAGAAAAAGAAAAATAGTTTCAAATTTTTCTTCATATAGCTAAAATGTTCTTTAATTTAGTGACTGTTGCAGTGCAACACATTGACATACCAGCTTCCAGTCTGATGGAGTTTGATCCTGTGGTGTCCTAGGTAAAGCTAACTCTAATTCAATAACACTGGTATATCTTTTTTTTGTTTTTTTTTTTAACATAATAATGACAATGCGGGTTAATGGATTGACTTCCCTCTCTTGTGAATTAGGTAGGATGCCAGCAAATGAGACTTCCATTTTCACTCTTTCCATTCAGCAAGCTCCAACCCTTTTGTGTCTCTTGCCCAGTTTGTATCCTGCCTTTATGGACATCGTAGCAGCTGTAGCAGCCAGGTTGTTCTGGTGGGCCCTCTTTGGTTTTTCTTTAGTAGCCTCTTCCTTTTAGGCCAGAGTTGGGCTGTCCCTCCTCTCGCCCCAACCATGCTGCTGAGCGGGCAGCACTCTGGGCAGCGGGGCTGCGCACTTCTGCAGGGCAGTGCAGCAGTGTGTGTGGCTCTGGCAGGTGGCGCAGCTGCCAGACATGCTGCTCTGAGTAGCGTGGTAAGGGGGCGGGGAGCGTGGGGGTTGGATAAGCGTGGGAGTCCTGAGGGGCCTGTTAGGGGTGTGGCTAGGGGTCAGGGCAGTCAGAGAGCGGGGGAGTTGGATGGGGGTGGGGTCCCAGGGGGGTTGGATAAGGGGCAGGGGGCCCCAGGAGGGGGCAGTCAGAGGACAAGGAGAAGGGGGGGTTGGATGGCTCTGGAGGTTCTGAGGGGGCAGTCAAGGGTCTGGAAGTGTGAGGGATTGGATAGGGGGCGAGGGCCAGGCTGTTTGGGGAGGCGCAGCTTTCCCTACCTGGCCCTCCATACAATTTTGCAACCCCAATTTGGCCCTTGGGCCAAAAAGTCTGCGCACCCCTGTTTTAAGCTATGTTCACACTTCAAGCTGGGGTGTGATTCTCATCGAGTTATTGCAAGTGTGTGCACATGAGCAGGAAAATCATGCCCCAGCTCAAAATGTAGACATAGCTTTAGATTAATAGTTTTTATTGTAACTGATTAATTTTTGCTTTTCTGTTGAGAAGATCATTTCCCTCCTTCACATGGAGTGTTAGGATGAGAAGAGTCATGAATACACTTAATGCAGTGGTCATGTTGCATCCAGTTTCTTATGACCATTCTGCAACCCCTGACATTCTGCCCCAGACTCTCACAGAGCACTTGTTTTCACAATTCTGCAAAGTAGTTGACTGCAGCAGTGGAAGTACAAGGTACTCCAAAGAGGGGCTCCCTAGGGGCATGTTTCACAGGTGCAGAGAATGGAAGATAAACAGTCTTCAAAGTAAGGATTTTTCTACTTCTCACAAACAGTCCAATCCTAGTAAACCTGAAACTTTTTCCCTATGGGTAACAGATTGCTTTGCTGACTTTGGCCCTCTCCTACTGAGATTTCCTCCCCCTACCACACACACTTTAAATTGTGGTGTACTGATTTTGATGCTTCACCTATCGAGTCAGTTCATTCTCTTCAGCATCCAGTAACCTATTTGCCAGAGGGATGGGAAATCATACCATTGTTGTTCCTCTGATAGTGTATGCCCTCTGTCTGTCTCCTGGTACTGAATAGACTTTGCTCAGAACTCCATGAAGATGAAAGCCAGTGTCATCAGGTCATTAACAGTGACGCCAGAAGTTCATTGATTGGAAATGTGGTCTTTTTCAGATAAGACAAAATTGATTATTAGTCCCCTTGAATGCTGTTAGAGACTAACTGGACTCACCAATTGCAAGTCAGTTTAGACTAGAAGAAAATTCTCCCAGGAGACTTAATTTTTTTTTTTTCCTCATTTTAAGGGATATTGCTCTAGCAGTTTTTCCAGGCAGTGTTCAGATTTTTCTATTTGCAAGACTGTAGTTATGCAGTCAGTGGCTAGCTGTTGAACCTGAATCACTTGTTTGGTAGACTGGGACAAGCTAACATGATCTCCAACCAGCACTAGCATCTGGGCAAAGTCTCCATTAAAATGTTACTCTCCTCTGTCTGACTACCTGAATGTTGCAAGGAAAATTTCTGATTTCCTCCAGTCTGGTCACAAATGCATGATTTTCTGATACAGAGCTAGCTTCTGGAGTTCTTTTCCCTTTCTCGTCTTCCCTTAGCCATTATATCTACAAGTCCCTAAAACCTAGACCATCAGATACCCTTTCAGAAAGCAGCATGCCATATGACATATATTACAGACAACAGTGCAGATGTCTGTCCTTAGGATGACCAGACAGCAAATGTGAAAAATCGGTTCGGGGGAGGGGTAACAGACCAAAAAATCAGGACTGTCCCTATAACATCTGGACACCCTATCTATCCTTCACTATCATGAAGAGCAGATTTATCATATGCTGAAGTTATGTTTTGTTACAATGATTCAGCTTACAGTTCTGAAGTTCTCCACTTGATGTGCTGGCGAGGGGCTCAGGGGAGTCAGAGTGATGGAAGGAGGTGGAGTTAAGTGTGTGAAGACTGCAGTGTCTCATTGGCTATTGCCTTGCCTGCCTGATCTATGAGAGGAGCCAACCCATCCAGTTATATTGTTGGAACTGGCTCATGGAAAACAATTAGTGAAGAACCATGCAATGCCATTGCTGTTGGTTTTGGGAGGAAACTAGTTGCTTTGGTTTTTGGGGCAGAAGCAGAATATTGTTTTGGTGGTAGTTGGGTGTTCGTGTAGTCTTAATTTTGTTTCTTTATTTGTATTAACATGTAACATTATTTTGATCTTATTTAAAGAAAAAAAAGAAAAAAAACCTTGGAAAATAGGGAGAGAAGTAGAAATTAAACACCTTTCTCAAGGTGTGAGTTGTAAGATATGTCCAGCTGTGTATAAGACATCACTTCAAAAATTACGTAGTCTGTTTTATTAGTGAATTATCCTCTTGTAAAAATATCAGTTTAAACTGTGTTAAACTTGATTTCAGCAAACATACTTTTATTTCTTTTGGTCAAATATTTTTTCCCATTTGTTCATGTAGGGTTTAGCTGAGAATAAAAGCACATTAGGACCAGAAGAAGTCCGCAAATCTGCTTTGACATTGGTTATGGGTGCCCTTGACAATCCTAATCCCATTTTGAGATGTGCAGCAGGAGAGGCACTTGGCAGAATGGCCCAGGTAGTTGGAGAAGCAACTTTCATCGCCAGAATGGCTCAATTCAGCTTTGACAAGTAAGTTGTTGTCACTTTGCCTCAAGAAAGGAAATAAAAATAGAATTCAAACATGTTCAGAAAATATCTCTGCTAAATACGATAATGATAATTTTAAGTATATTTCCTTCATTCCTGACCACTTTGGATTGGGAGGCCTAATCAGGTTTACAGATCCTGAATTGTTTCATATGCTATTACTAAGAGTGAACAATGACTGACTGAAATGTTTGGACTCCGGAACAATATTGTTGAATAGTTCTTGATCATCTATTTAAGGATGAAGAAACTGCTTCAGATAAAATAAACATGGCTGACTCTAAGTTTATGTAAAGTGTGGGGTTACCCAGAACAATGCATATTGGTAGCCACATGTCATCAACACCTCTTCTCAGCACCTAGGAGTTGGCTTCTCTGTTGGCCCACAGTGACTTGCTTCCTTAGTCCATCTGACTCCCCATCACTAATTAGGCCTTTAAAGACCTGTCTGTACTAAAGATTCAGGAAAATAAGTCTGACCAATTTTTCCTCAGATGAGTACATGAACTATACTTCAGTGTATTTCCTTTAAAATGGAAATTGGTCTTCTGATGATCCAGTTACGTTAAATTCATCTTCCCTTTTATGAATAGCATTAATTTGTCCATCTCTTAAAAATATAAAAAGTCTTTTTTGTTGTTGTTGTTTGCAGAAATGCAAAAGAGGTTGCAACTTCTAAGTATAAAAACTTTCTTTCTTATAAAGGAGGAATCAGCTTTACTCAAATAGGCCAAATACCATCTGGGGACATTCTTTTTGTGAAATAATTTGTTTCTTCAGTGATGTCATTTCAAGGCAAGACTCTGTTTCTATCATAAATAAGGCAAAAGTTACCTAGAGTTATACCTCTGGATCTCAGCAAACTAAGCAATATCAGAAATTGTAAGGGAAAGTTCAGATTCTTCCTGCTTTCACCTAGATTCACACATGCTCTCATTCTATGTTTATAGGTAAGAGTTTTTCTAAAGGAGTAAAATTTATTATCCTCAGCTATTCTCAAGAGATCTTCTAGATAGTTTAAGTATCTCAGGGATACTTATTTTCATGTGTTAAGCATTTTTCAAGATTTTCAGTATTCAGAATTTAAACTTTGTTTTTATAATACAATTGCTTGTAAGACTTTGTTACTTCCTTTGACAACCCATGATTTTCCAAGCACTGCTATGGTTTTGTCCACAATTTCTCTTCCAAGATCCATTTTATCAAATGGATTTTTCAATTTGTCCATATTGTTAAGTAATTCTCATATTATATATTGGAGGCCTTTTATTATTTATTATTGTATGTTTGCGTATGGCCTAGTGCTAAGGTCTTACATCCAGAAAGAAGAGAAATTACTCTTCTCTTCCTTCTTTACAGGTATCCATTCTCCGTGACTACCAGAGGACAATTGTAGCTAACAGCCTAATTATTTACAGTTATCATAGCTGCAGCAGATGGCAGGGGCTCAAATCTTCCCAAGCATCCATCAGAAAAGTTATCATGTCACTACTTACGTAATCTGATGATTTGAAATCTTGCTACTTTCCCACTTGTTTCTTTTGAATAAAAGATTATTTTAAAAAACCCTCATAATAAAACTCATAGCAGTGAGAGGCAGTGGGATCTAAAAGGATTTAACAAGTGAGCTGGCACTATATCAGAGGATTCAGCTGTACTCCCGTCAGTCCTCCACCATGTCTCTTCATATTTTCATTCTTGATTGTTTAACCTTTGCAATAGTTTAGCAATGAGTTTTCTGAGTAACAGAGTACTGTGATCTGCAACATCAAGCAAAGAGTAGACAGTTTAAGAGAATCATGTGTCCTGTCGGTTACAAAAATATTCCTTATCTAAAATGTCAGAAGTAAATACTTCCCAGAAGAGAAGAAAGGAGTTATAGTAAAGTCAGAATAACTTTACAAGCAACTGAATATGAGGAGTTAATAATGAGAAAGTTTTAAATATTTTCCTTTTGTCTTTTTCATTGATATCTTCCGAGAAAGTCCCTACTTTTTTTGAGTTAACAAATAGTCCAGGCGGGAGCTGAGGTTTGTTATTTTTCTGACACTTGAACAATCCTTGCTTCAACTACAAATCTAGCAAATACTTTGATTTATGCTTTAATCTTGATAGGTTAAAGTCTGCTCGAGATGTTGTGTCAAGAACTGGTCATTCGTTGGCTCTTGGTTGTCTCCATCGTTATGTGGGTGGAATAGGTTCTGGACAACATCTGAAAACCAGTGTCAGTATTCTGTTGGCGTTGGCACAAGATGGAACCTCACCTGAAGTCCAGGTATAAAACAAAAAAGCATTTTAAAATCATCCAATAGGGTTTAAGATTAATGTACAGCATTTTCTTTGCTGTTGACAGTAGTACAAAAGAGAAAATAGTCAGGCCATGTCCCAAGAAGTCAGGGCCGGTGCAACCATTTAGGCGACCTAGGCGGTTGCCTAGGGCACTGGGATTTGGGGGGCGCCATTTTCTTCGGCAGCAACTGCGGCGGCCAGATCTTCAGCTACCCTGGTCGCCGCCGGCATTTAGGTGGAGGGAACTGGGGCAGGGGAGTGCGGGGAGGACCACATGCAGCAAGTAAGAGGGGAGCGGCACGCAGTGGAACTCCCTGCCCTAGCTCACCCCTGCCCCGCCTCCTCCCTGCGCACGCCGTGACTGCTTCACTTCTCCCGCCTCCCAGGCTTGCGGCGCCTAAGCTGATTGGTGCCGCAAGCCTAGGAAGCGGGAGAAATGAAGCAGCGACGACGTGCTCGGGGAGGAGGCGGGGCAGGGGTGAGCTGCTTCACTTCTCCCGCCTCCCAGGCTTGCGGCGCCTAAGCTGATTGGTGCCACAAGCCTGGGAGGCAGGAGAGGTGAAGCACCGATGGCATGCTGGGGGTGCTTGTGCTCGTGCACGGAGCAAGGGTGAGCTGGGGCAAGGGGGGTGCCTCAGGGCGGAGGGGGTGAGCTGCCATGGGGGGTGGGGGGCGCCTCAGGATGGGGGCGTGGGGGCAGAGGTGCAAGGTGGAAGTTTCGCTTAGGGCGTGAAACATCCTTGCACCGGCCCTGCAAGAAGTATGTCTAAATGGGAGAGAGAGATCTTTTTGTCCTAAATACAGTTTCTTTAGGGACTTTATGGTGCAGTGTGCTGAACAACAAACTAACCTGACTTTGAACAGTTACTTTAGGCAAGTGCCTAATTATGCTGAGTCATCTCAAAATGTAAATAAGTTATTCCATTCTATAAGGCAATGAATTAAAAAAAATTATAAGACAATTGGGAAAACAAATGTATTGTAAGTTAAAGTAGAATCTTAAAGGAAATGTCAAAGTTAGACCCAGGACTCAGTTTGTCAGACCACTCTTGTTTTATTAGCACAGTGCTCTGCTAATAACACCCAGATAACATGAGCAGCATGCAGGACCCACACTACCTCAATTTATACAGATAAAAAGGGAGTGAACTTGACAAGGTAAGAAAGGGAGCAGAACTGACAAGTTTGCCGGAGGCTACACATACATAGTTAATTTCATTATTAACTTTTACCAATCTCCGGCTAATGTTTCACCATTAGCTTAAGTGGACTCATTGTTTATGCCTTAATGTTTCTTTTCCTGACACCTATATTTTAACATTTTTTCTTTTGCTTAAAGGTACATATAGCATTTCTTTAATCCTTTCTATTTTTACAGTATAATTCATTCTACTTTCACAGAAAGTAGATGCATTCATGATATCCCTTGGCAATGAATTCTACAAAGCCAGTTAAATAGTAAACGACTCTCTGGAGAAAGATATAAATAAAAACTTTGAATAAAAGAAAATTACTTGCCTATAAATATTATTCTCAAAAGGTTATAGTGTAACTGCACCACATATCAGGAGATTTTTTCATTCTTTTTCCTCATTACTCCAAAGTAAATTATTAGTTGAAGTCGTTACTGACTATTATGCCTCATCAGTAGGAAGGTGTGTCTCACCCACGGAAAGAGGCAGTTTAATGGCTCAGAACTTTAAGCTTGGACCCCCATCCTCTGCTACCTCAGTTGCATGGAACCGCAGACCACCAGTGCCTTGTTTTAATTATTAACTTTAGAGAACATGGAGTAGAGGTAATTCTCTTTCTGAGGAGACAGGATTGATAGAAGTTTTTCTAAACATAGTTTGCCACTTGGAAAAACAAGATTTGCTTTGTTTAGTGATTAATATAAATGTATGTATAAAACCAACCCTCATAAATTTCCATAGTTAAGCTCTCAAAAGTTAGATATTGACAAAGTTCAGGTTGCATGTGAAATATTAATTTTTTACTACAGTACAAAAATTTAAGAAATCAAAGGGGGAGATTTTCAAAGGTGCCTAATCCAAATTAACTTTAAATGGGAATTAGGCATGTAACACTGCCGTTTGAACCTTTAAAATCCTCCCTCTAAATCAGTAAAAAGATACTGCAGTGTTACAATGAAACAGTAGAAAGAATGAAAAAAAGTCACAAGATGCAACATTAGTATCTAATATTGTAGAATAAATAGTGTTATGTATTTGAGAGAGATTATGTGATCATGTAATTAGACTGTAGCAGCAGAATAAAGGCAATGTGGTCAGCTAACTTAAATGTTCAACTGTGCAACTGTAACCGCCTCTTAGGATAGTCCCTTTTCTTTTTATGGAACTTCCCACATTTTTTTGAGTGGGGGAAAAATCATAATGTAAAATTATTTTGGTAAATGCCACTGGAACACACGGTCCTTCATACTTTGCAGCCTACAGGAGAGGGAGTTTTTCCTGTGAACATTAGCAGTCCTGAAACTTGTTTCCTACAAGCTTTGTAGAAAATGAGACAAGGGCACCTTGCTTCATCCATAATGTATCTTACAGGATGTTCAGTGAATGAGGCCAGGGCTCTGCCCTTCACTATCTTTCTCCAATGCAGCTAAGTTTACTACATGTGAGCAGCATGGCCTTCGTAGCTGCACTTCTAAGAGTTCAGAAAGAAAACTCAGTGCAAAATGTACTGTATATGCAAGCTGAGAATTTCAATTGGCCATAACATTATCAAATGAAAACCTGTTTCCATTGGCTCAGGCACTTCTTGTTGAGGACTACTTCTGAGTCTAATTTCAACTTTCTGCCCCAGTTTTGGCTTTAGAACTATGCAAAAACATGTCAATTTTTTTTATATAGTGGAAAAAGTACATGCATCCTTTTCTTCTCATTCTCAAACAGCTTAGCTATTTTTATTCAAACAAACAAACAATTCACCTGCAAGCAAAGACCAAACCTGGGAAATTTCAGCCCAGAAGTGAATGTTCCAGATTGTGGGGTGACGAAGACATTCTTAAAACAGAGGGTTAAAATAGAAATGTTTAGGCAGGGGTGGTCAGAGCCATAGCCACTATAAATAAATCCTCAAAACTCTAAACTAAACAAACTTGTATGACTCAAAACCAAAAATCTCTTTGATTTATTATAGACCTGGTCTCTCCATTCACTTGCCTTGATAGTGGACTCTAGTGGGCCAATGTACCGGGGATATGTGGAGCCTACTCTGTCTCTCGTTCTTACTCTGCTCTTGACGGTTCCACCATCGCATACAGAAGTGCATCAGTGTTTGGGCCGATGTCTTGGGGCTATAATAACTACAGTTGGCCCTGAGCTGCAAGGTAAATTCTAATCTGCAATTTAATTAAGATAAAGTTACGTTTATAAATAGGATAGATGCTGTTTTTTCTTAATGTCAGCTGGCTGTTAAAGTATTGCATGGTGTCAGATAGTAAGGCATTTGTGATTGGTGTGTAGGGTCTGTAGATCTGCATCTGCACTGTGTGTATTGAAGTGACACAGTTCAGGGCAACTGCACCTGTATTTCCTCTTCCATGAGCCCTCAAGGGCACCCACTCTAGGCTTCTAGCTCCTCAACTGTCAGCTCTCCTGGATAAAGACCTTCATCTCTCTCCCTCATGACAGGGGACTTTCAAGGCTACACGCTTCCTTGCCCAATCTGTGATATCTCCAGCAAGCCAGACTGCCTAAACAGACCAGCATCTGCACTTTGCTTTCTCTCTGAAGGCTGTGTAAAATTGTAATAACCAGCAGTTACAAGTTACCACACAGCTCTTAAGAATAAATGTGCTTGCTTATAAAGGTGAAAGCATTACATAAAAAAAACATATAAAAGCTATTAAAAAAAACTTATATGCATGCTAAAAAGCTTACCAAAGGTCACCCCAACTTCAGCCTTAGACTCTGGTAGGTGTCAGCCCTTCCAGCTCTTCACAAGGATTTCCTCCATCCCCAGACTCATCTTGGTCAGAGAAGGTCCTGTCTCTTAGCTAGATCAGATAGAAGGCCCTGAGATAGTTTAAACTCAGGCTATTTTTTCCAAAACTCCTTTCTTTGTCTGTTGGTCTCTGGGGAATCCAGTTTGAACTAGTATACCTGAGCCCCTTCAGGTGGTGGTACCTCTCTGGAGGTGTTAGACCTGAGTGAATTTGCCTAATCACTCCCCACTGAACCGTGGTCACCCTTCCTGTGGAATTGCATACAATTCCTGGCTCATAATGATACATAAGCTTAATATAGTAAGAACTCCCAAAGATATTGCAGGAAATTGCCGTATATGTTGCAGGTGGCTATATGAACTGGTGCCAAAACTATCTAACTCCAATAATGAGGTAGTCTCAGTATCTCAGATCTTTATACCTTGACCATATTCACAGTGTGGTATCTGAGGGTATGTGGTTCAAACTGGAAATAAAAATGAAGTATTGTAGTTTTTCTTTAAGGTGCAAAGGGGATTTTGGTGGATACACATGGTATGGGCTTTGATAAAGTGCCATAGATGAGGCTGGTAGTGAAACCTCAATTATAAATTCCCTACCCTTTGAATATGTTTGTTTAACTACAATCTTGTAGTTGTATCTTAATTTTTTTGCCTAGGAATTTCCTTATTGATTTTTAGCAGATATTTTAAAAGTATTGATATATACAAATGTAGATTGTTCAGAATTTTTTCTTATAAAGACAATATTTTGCTCTAATTATAGTTGTGCTGTAAAGATGGTGAATGGAACTTGTTGAAATGCGAGACAACATAGTCTTTTCATCAAATATTCTGTGTAGTCTGTAACCTGTTGAATCCAAGTGATGCAACCGAGGGAGCTAAGACACTCCATCAGTACATTAATATATTAAACTGTTCCAAAACTGACAAAAAATATAAAAGTCTTCCAAAATGTCACAAGTATTCAGAGTTTAAAACTAAATCCATAGCAAATAACTCTAAAATTGTATATCTGGTATTATAAGAAATGGGTCTATGCATGCAGTCTTATCCAAGACTACTAAATGAAATAGATTTCCAAAACCTGAAACTTAATTCATTTTACCAAGTGCCATATCTGAGAAATAATGACTAACTGAACGATGTCTGCAGCATTTTTCTGGCTAATGCTCACTTGTGTAAAATTTGAGGTTTAAAGGACTTTTGGGGCTAGCTGATTGCTTTGGAACTTAAGGGGGTAAGTGTCAAAATTGGGCTAAAATGGAAAGCGAGTTCTAACCCTGTATACAGAGTCCTTTTGAAGTAATACAGCTGTTAACTTCAAGTATAGGTATTTAGAAGAGTGATGCTGTATGTAATTTACAAAGACTTCACATCTCTGAAGTTTTGTGATTAAAAGATTAATATCTATAACAGTTATACAAAAAAGTTGCTTTGTTAAGGATTCTTTATTCTCTTAGGTAATGGAGCTACTATTTCAACAATCCGCTCTTCATGCTTGGTGGGATGTGCGATCACACAAGATCACTCGGACTCTCTTGTTCAGGCAGCTGCCATATCCTGCCTTCAGCAGCTTCACATGTTTGCACCCCGCCATGTCAACCTATCCAGTCTGGTTCCCAGCCTTTGTGTGAGTGTAAAATATGTCTGTCTTGTCCTATATCCCTAATGCTGGAAACATCAGCATTAAAGCCTGCAGAAAGGAACGAGAAGTGGCTAGCAGCCTATGGGGGAATACATACGCGCTGAGGGGCAAAGTTTTCAGAAGCACTCAGTGGCTCCCAAGTCAGAAGTCCTATTGAAAAGCAATGAAGGGACTCAGCACCTATATCATTTAGGCACTTCTGAAAATTTTACCCAAGATTAAAAAGACTAGGGACCTGTTTCTAATTTACACTAAAGCCACTTTACACTTCTCTGGGTGTGTAGAGGGGCCTTAAAGTGAGCTTAGATTATAGTTACATTCACTTTAAATCACTTTACTCTGCCAGAGTGGTGTAAAGTGGCCTTAGTTTAAATGAGAATCAGGTCCCAGGACTATTTAGGTTGGAAAGGAGAAGAATACACAATAATAAGTCTCAAGCATATAAAATAACAAATGAAAAAGAGGAGACCTTTGGGGGACCCTATCTCCTATGGCTACTTAGAAAGGAAGTGTATGTGGGGAAGGTGGCATAGCTCCTCCTATCAGAGTCCTAGGCAGAGTCTGTCTTGCTGTTGTCCCCAAGTTCCTCCATTGCTGCTGAGGTGAGTACTGTCACTTGTCTCAATAAACACGGCACTAACTTTCCTGCCTCAAGCCAGGAAGTGATGCAAGGGCTGTAAAATCCAAAATTTGATCTAAATAAAACTATTAGATGAAAATTTAAAAAATAAATTGGAGTTAAATATACTTCTGCTCAGACATTCAGAGAGACCCTACCTTTAAGCCATCCCTGGCCACGTATATCCCAGACTCTTCACAGATCTTACTGAAGGATTGATCATGACCAAAGGACTCTCAGGCCTATTTATACTGAAACTGGGACTTTCCCTGTTTGTGTAATCTGCTGTACAATCTTTCCTTAGAGTTCCCCCACTCCAGCACATGTCCCCTTGTCTTGCGTAACTGGTGCACTCTTATTCCACATGACCCATACTCTGTAATATGTCAGAGTGCAGAGAATTCCAAGTGAAAGGTATTGCTCAGCACAGATGTAGGTGGGCTCTTCTGTTAAGTGTGAATAACAGGCTGATATTGTACCACATCCTGTGACAAATAATTCTCTCTGTCAATTCCTTTATGACTAAAACTCCCAGTGGGAATATTATAGACAGTGAAGTTAACCCAAGGTGTAATTGTTGCTGATTGAAATCTTTTTCCATGCCATTCTGCTGTCCTTTCCCTGCTCCATCATAAACCCTCAACTACCTAATTTTCCTTCCCTCCCTTTTGCTTCCAAAATCTTGTTCCTTCCATGATAAGCCTACCTGCAGATGGCTGTGCACATGCTCCCACAGCTGTTTGGACAAGTAAAATGTGGACTTGGTGGCTGAATAGAGGACTGGCTGAAAATCCTACCCCATTAAATGATAGAGAAAACAGTGACAAGCTTTTGTCTTCTGTTTGGAACCAACACATGTATCAAAGTTAAACCAATCTCTTCCATAATGCTTTTCAGATTCCTTCCTGCCTCTCTATTTCTTCATCATCATCATCCTTTTTTTTTTTTTTTTTAAAGCAGGGAGTAATCTTTCCAATAATTTAAATCCTAAAGTTCTCTTTTGTAGTTCTATTGAAACAACTTCAGGATGATACTTAGAGGATCTCTTAAAGTCTGTTTTTCAAGATTGAAACCTTCAGGCATTCATGAATTAAATAAAGACCTAGTGATAAATATTTTGTACACCCTATGACCTTCCATTTGGGAAAGCAATTTCCACCCTCGTAGCAAACTAATAGAGGGAAAGCAAATGTGTATTAAACTTATTAAAAAAAATGTCCCTGGGGTAACTTGGGATTAGAGTTTCTAAAAGAGCACTCTTTTTCTCCTCCCTTGAAGAACATACAGTTCCCTGTACAGCTACTTCCTCTCAAGAAAAAGTAGGGCGCTTGCAGAATTCTTTTGGAAGAAAAATATTTACTTGTACTCGAGGTGATTCAAAGCATATTACAAGCAAATGTTACTTAGCACAGAAATCTGGAAGCTCTCATGTTGAGAAGTACTTACTGACATATGTGGTTTAAACTGTGGTTTAGATTTGAACATAGGAGGTTTTAATGACAGTTGTCATAAGTGACGATTTTATTGAAAATTGTAATTTCTGTCACTGGCAGAATATGGGATCCTAGTATTCAGAGTTTGTAACCAATGTTAAAGCATGCTATAAACTGGACTAGAGCAGTGGTTCTGTTCTAATCTAAATAACCTCTTAGTTCTCCTCAGCCCATCACATAGGCACAGCTCTTCTTAATAAGGTCTGCTCTAGAGTAATTTATTAGAATTGCTAGGACCAGAGGACTGGCTCTGCTGTTGTTGCCCAGCTCTCTGTCACAGTCCCCTCCCATTTCAGCACCCAGTTGAAGTTCCCAGACTTCCAGATAAACATCTGAGAACAATTGCAGCTGCCTAGTGCTGAGTATTTGTGAAAGTGTGGTCTCTTTGTCTGAGAGCTGAAATAGGAGAGAAGCGAAGAAATTTTCCAGAGTTCCTGACTGGCTTCACTTTTGCAGTCTGTGAGGCTTAATTTGTGTTGCACATTTTAAAATATTGAATAATAAACTTTATTAATAAGATTTCTCAATTTTGCTTTTTAAATTTCCCACTTGTGCTTCCATTTGGGAAATGGGGCAACATGCTGGGATGCTAATAAACCCCACCTGGAACCGGTGCACTCAAACTTCCTCTAATTAAACTCTTTAGAATCTTGAATGCTGCAGCGGGCAATAGCTGCTTTATGGAAACAGGAGAATAGAACAGAATTTCTCTCATTATATTATGCTCAGAAAGAAATTAAACAAGCATGTTCTCCAGGAGAAAGATGATCAAGATCTGTGTGCAAATGCAGTGGGCAGGTACAGATAGTTCTGTGTTTCTGATAGGCAGAGGTTCATTTCCAAAGGACGTGATCATGTTTGGGTAGCTAGCTGCATTCCCTTCAGTAAGTTAAGGGACTTATCCATTTTAATTAACGTTTTCAGCCAAATGTCTTCTTGCATTCTGACTTTCTGTGCAAGTGCAACAGTACTTTATAACTGTTTACATGACCTACACTTGATTTAGCTGAGCAAGAGGCTGTTATTAATCACTAACAGTTTTGATTCAGTTAAAGACACAGCAGTTTACCGGTTTACAATGGCTCTGATTGCAGGTTCACTTGTGCAGTTCTCATTTATTGCTCCGCCGGGCTGCAGTGGCATGTTTACGACAGCTTGCGCAGAGGGAAGCAGCAGAAGTATGTGAATATGCCATGAGCTTAGCAAAAAATGCTGGCAACAAAGAGAATAGTGGCATCAGTAAGTATTACCTGCATGGGTCCTTTTCTAATATTTTGTGTGTGTGTGGTTTCTAAGACAAAAACAAAACCCATCCTTCTTTGGAGTTTCTTGCTATTTCCATACTTCCAGCTAAAAGTAAAGACAGTAGCCCTGGCCTCTTAAATATTGAGAACAAATTAGAGATGGAATTTCCCCCCAAAATGTGTTGTTCTAAATCAGTGTTTCTCAAACAGGGGTCGTCGCTTGTGTAGGGAAAGCCCCTGGCGAGCTGGGCCAGTTCGTTTACCTGCCCCGTCAGCAGGTCTGGCTGACGGTGGATTCTAGTGGCCGCGGATTGCTGCTTCGGCCAATGGGGGCTGCTTTAAGTGGCACGGGCTGAGGAACATACTGGCCGCCGCTTCCAGCAGCCCCCATTGGCCTGGGAGCTGCGATCGGCCGGACCTGCGGACGGGGGAGGTAAACGAACCGGCCTGGCCCGCCAGGGGCTTTCCCTACATAAGCGGCGACCCCTGTTTGAGAAACTCTGTTCTAAATTGTTCCTCTCTCTTACCGATTGTGTTTTCTGGTTTTGAAAATGGGCATGTCACGTAGGGGATGGGATGGAGTATGGGTGGCTGCCTCGCAGTGCTTCTTATGGGGCCAACAATGGCATTTCCTGTGCTCCCTGCCTTAGTCCACAAATTACTGCCAACTGCTCAGAGCCAAGTGGCCTGTGCTATAAACTTAGAGGCAGTCTAAAACTGCTGAATGAAAATAACCTCAGAATTTGTCTGTCTGCACCTTTAAACAAACAAACATAACTTCAAAGGCAAGATCTTAATTGTAGTACTTGAGGATAAGGCCTTGACCTGGCCCTCGGGTTCTGGGATAGCACTTCTCTGGCCCTGTCTCACCCCGGAGAAGCACAGGCAAGCCTTTTTAACTGATGTGCTGGCACCTGATTGGTCAGTGTCTCCTCTTAAAGTCTAGTTGGCAGCCTGGGTTTTCTGTAAGTAGGGGTTGTTAGGGCACCAATTCCTGAAGCGGGGAGCAGAGGGGACCTGATAGACCCCTTCACAGGGCATGATGATCTGTACTGTGAGTAGGATATTCAGTTTTGAGTGGTTCTGTTGGCAACATCCTTAGTAGCCAGTTGGATTTCCCAGTTGCCCCAATTTTTTACATATATAATTTTATCCTGCTGTTGCTTCTCAAATGAGTTATGATTCCTGCTCATCAGGAAAAAGTACAATACCCAGAAGCTGTCCAAAGTAAGTATATAATTGTCTGCTGGTAGTTACATACTTAATGTTTTTCAAATTTTTAAAAATTTAATCTGGTGCTGATGTTGCCTTCTTTCAACGGATTATCACACAAACAATTTTTCCACTCTGCCACAGAATGATGTGCATTCTAGTATTGTGGGGCACAATTAAGACTTAACTCAGAAGAGATTCTCCAGGATCCAATGCGGCTAGATGCTGAGCATTTCCTGCAAGGTGTTGAGAGCTCTTCTCAACTCCTATTTACTGTAATGGTAATTGACAGTATCTATCATTTCATGGGAGATGCTCAGTAGCTCATAGAATCTAACTTCTAAAAAGTTTAATATATTAAACTATGTTAGAGTTTATTGACAACAAATTGTAGTAATGCCTTTGTGTTTGTGATCTGTGCAACTAAGAGTGAATGCAGAATGTCCTTTTCTAGTACTGCTATTGCTCTAATTTCAAGGCACAAATATGATTTAGTTTCTTACTGGAAAAGTCTCTCATTTTACAGATATTAACCCTTTCACACCAGGAGTTGGTTCTCGGCGGGATAGTCATTGCCGGCATCAAGGAGTTAATATAACAGAGACTGGCCTCGAGGGGGTTCTTTTTGGAATGTTAGATCGGGAGACTGATCGAAAGCTGTGTTCTGATATTCATGATACCTTGGGACATATGCTTTCATCCCTGGCAGTGGAAAAACTTTCACACTGGCTAATGCTATGTAAGGATGTCCTAGCAGCCTCCAGTGGTAAGTGTTTGACAACATTCATATAATAAGACATCATATCTTTAGATTTAATTTATTTTTGATAACATTCATTTAGAGCTCTTTTGTGTTGTCTTGGGATAGGTATCCATGTTTAGTTTTATCACCTATATCTTGGATTGTAATATTTTAGCTTGTTCAGAAAGAAAAAATGGCAAATATAGTCAGTTTTGAATAGTCTATGTATACACACACACACACACACACATTTTAAAGTAAATCTGGTACTGTATACGTAGGTAGTTCTTAAAGGGTGAGCATTACAATAGATAACCCACTTTCTTGGCCTCTGCTTTTAGCAGTTGACTGGCAACAATTCATGTATCTTATAATGCTGAACTATTAAAATGCTTCTCCTAAAGAGTGTAATGTCTACTTTGGCCATATAACCTCAGTTTCTTCCTTTACTGCTGTTAGTAAAGGAGTTCTCCAGCTTTCCTGTTTCTGCCCCACACTACATTCACCTACATCACTTCACAATTTGTGATAGGAAACATGTTTTTTTTTTTAGATTTCTTTTGGGTGCCTTTAGTGATTGGTAATCTTCTTTATTTTATTTACGTTTAAGAATGATGTTTTACTTTATGAGACTGAATGAACTTGGCACCTCATGGGGTCCTAGTTTGATTTTTAATTTTTATAATACTGGCTTGAATTCTCAGCTGGGATAAATGGTCCTAGCTGATTTACATCAGCTGAAGGATCTGTTTCACTGTATAAAATTTTTATTCTTTTTCTTCCTTAGTGTTCAGGTTATCAGAGAGGCAATCTAGAGGCTTGAAGAAGTGTTCCAAGTGCAGTCATAAAGTGCCATTTGCAGACAGATATGACTATTGCCTGAGATGTATTGGGACAAACCAGATGAAATCAAGCTGGCTATAAAATCAGTGCCTAGATGTTGTTACAGAAAAATTTAGTACTCAGGACACTTGGTGTTCATAGGAATCCAGTCTTCACATGTAGTGGTTACAATTAAAATAATAACTACTTGACAGTTATTTCCTGTTTGGAATATGAGGGAAGTTATCTCAAATACCACTGTGTGATGTTGCCAAATTCTGATTTCTTAATGGCAACTACTGGAGATGTCCTGGAAATGAAGGTGGTCCTTCGTGTATTTCAGGTTTATACAGAAGGAAGAGTGTTACTTGCATCTAAAACTTCCCATTATGAGGTGTTGTGAGTTATTAATGTGGTGTTTACTACATTGATTAAACCTCCTTTTGAGCTACTCGTTCACTCAAAATTCCTCCCTGGAAGATTTTATTCCTGACTTGACCTTGCAGAGCAGGTGTGAATCAGTCTCTCTACTCTCTCCAATACACTATTTTATATAAGTACAATGTGGAGCTATGGATTCAAATGAGAGCCCTTCTAAAGGTGTTATCAGATTTCTACTTACAAATTAGTTATCCTTCTAACATTTTCCCCACACCCACATCCCTATTGTAGTGGCACTTTATTTAATGGGCTTGATGTTAAAAGGTCCTCTTTCATTTTATCTGGAGTAGATTCTAAAATCCGTAAAATATGCATTCAGCCTTTTCTTTTAATTGACACTTGTACAGTAGGCCAAATATTTTCCCAGAGAACCATGTTTAAATGCATTTCTCACTGCTGTTCTTCAGTAAGCCAGTAACTTCAAATTTATTTTGAGATCTCTTTGGTTCGAGATGTATTGGCACATGCAAAGCCAATTTTCAGGTCAGCCACATGTATTTTCTGGCATACTTTTGCGAAGGTTGCACAACCTTTCTCACCCTGAAATGCCCCAACTCTTCTGCAGCCTAAGTGTATTATTTTTTAGGAATGGGGTGACTCAGGTGAGATAGTTTATCCCTCTGATAAGTTTCTTCTTATTGCTGTGGAAGCTTTGGTGTACTCCCTTATCATTTTGATGCTCTGAGAACTGGACAATGAGGTTTTGCCTATCAGTTTCTAGCTAATAGCCTTTTAATTGAAATCTCTGATGCTTTGTTTATCTCCTGAACTGGGAATCTATTGCAGTAGTCAAATTTGGAGAAAAGAATATTATTTTCAGTACCTGTGATGATTGTTTTCAAAACATGTTTGTGTGTGTTGCTATAATAAATTGCCCACTTGCCTTTCTCACAATATTGGCCTTTCGTTTTTTCATTTAATATGCATTTTATCTTTTACTTGAAAAGAGAATGAGAGTTCAAGCATGGGTAACATCCGTATCCTCTGCATTGACAGTTTAACAGTTAAACTTTCTAAGCTACAGGACCCGGAAGTGGGGATTTCTTGTAATAGATACCTGCAGAGAGCTAGAGTTATAGGAATGTCATTTTCTTATCTTTCAAAAAGATGAAGGATGATCTTAGTATGCTGAAGGGAAAAAACATCTTTACTTACTAATATTCCTTTACTGTGCCCTTCTCCATTGTCAAATGCCATAATTTCTATAGAAAAGTTAGTCTCCATTTTAATTTTGAATGGATTGTTAGAGTTGACAACTTCACATTGTAAATTGTGTCTGAAAAATTACTACTAATGGTGGAATTGCTAACTTTTATGACTTTGTGTGTCTGTTGTAGACATGAGCACTGCAGCTCCTTTGGGAGGAGGAAAGGATGAAGAATTGGAGAAGAAAGATGAGATGGATGATGACACAATGTTTACCACTCTGGGTGAAGAGGATAAATCGAAGCCTTCTGTGGCTCCTCGCTGGGCCACTCGTGTATTTGCGGCCGATTGCCTGTGTCGAATTATCATGCTGTGTGAGAATGCGAATAAGGCTCACTTTGATCTGGCCATGGCCCGTTCAGCCAAACTCAGAAACCCTAAAAGTAATTAAAGGATTTGCATGTGTTTTGGTTTAACTTAACTGTAAAGAGATATATTAAGAGTATTAGATACCCACAAGGAGAAAACTTTGTTAAAGACCAGGTAAGCTTGAGTAAGGGAAGCAGCTATCCATGCAAACTATTAAAAGCAAAGAAATGTCCAGTTAAGGTATCCTCCTTTAACATGTCTTCTTCACCACATACCACATTAACCAGTTTCCCTGACAGACACCACACCTCAATAAATAAGTCTCCTTACACTCTAACACGGTAGTTTTCAACCACGGGCACAGGAATGCAGAAGTCTTCCAGGGAGTACATCAACTCATCTAGTTATTTGCCTAGTTTTTACAACAGGCTACATAAAATACACTAGCAAAGTCAGTACAAACTAAAATTGTATACAGATAATGGCTTGTTTATACTGCTCTGTATACTCTGAAATGTAAATACAATATTTATATTCCAATTGATTTATTTTATAATGATATGGTAAAAATGAGAAAGTAAGCAATTTTTCAGTAATAGTATGCTGTTTCGTCACATTATATTCTTCACAGATATTCTTGCATAACCAGTTACAAACTCTTTTAAAATCTAGAGACTTGAAAATAACATCTGTAGGGTTTACTTCTTTTCTGTTGATTTTTATTACTCCTTTTCAATATCACATTTTAATAAATTAAGGAAATTAATTTTTTAAAAATAATTACTTACAATATCTGGCATTAAACGCTAAGATTAGGATGTTAAAAAAAAAACAAATAAAGAAAAGTCCTCACAGAAATGTTACTGATTTCTGAATTATTTTCCTCTACCCCTTGCCGTCGTCACACACTTTTCTTTTACCCAGGGTCTGGAGGCAGCTATTTGTCCCAAAGAAGTGAGGGCATAACCCCATTTGCACCCAAATAAATATTATTATTACCTGAAATACTCAGTGGCTGGCTACAGTACCTGAGTTTTATAATTGATCAGATGTTCCTTTATCAGCAGGGGTCACTGTAGGCATAGGATTGTAACAGCAATTGCATTCAAGGCTTTCTGTGGGCATGAGGAACAAGTCATTAAATCTGTTTTTGCAAAATGTTCTCAAAACAGACATGAAGTATTTTAGCATTCAGAGCAATTTTTTCTCATGACCTTTCCTTTTACTTTGATTCAAATTCATAACACTTAGTTTTTCACAACAGGCATTTCAGAAATCTGAAGTGATCATTTATATTAATAATCAAAAGAAAAGTATATTCAATTAAATTTTTTTTTCAAAAGACGCAACTAATTTTTTTTCAAGATTGGGTGAAACTTGCATATTATAACATACTCTCCCTGTTAGAAATTTGTGAATAGTTGCAAGTGTCTGTATATGGACATCAGTTGGATATCTTTAACTTAGTTAATGGCTTTATTATTTTTATTTTCAGATGATCTTCTAGTGCTCCATCTCTCCGACCTCATCCGTATGGCGTTCATGGCTGCAACTGATCACAGCAACCAGCTGCGGATGGCTGGTCTCCAGGCACTTGAAGACATTATCAAGAAATTTGCATCAGTTTCTGAGCCAGAGTTTCCAGGTCATGTGATACTGGAGCAGTATCAGGCTAATGTGAGTCCTTCTTTATATGTTTAGGAAATTGTATATTTTTCTGTCAATATGCCAGTGTCAGTTCTGAGAACAGTTTGTAGTTTTAAATGACTTGTGAAGGAATGTTGTGTGTGAGAATGTACTGCAAACACCAATTTATTTACCGCTTCAAAATTATTTCTGTATCTCCTCTACCTGTTTGTTATAATTTAGTAACTGGCAAAAGTTCCAAAAATCAATAGCCACTGATCCTTGAAATCCAAATATTAGGGTGAACATTTATATTTTGGCAACTGTCATGGCCATTTCCCTGGCAGAATTAGAAATTTGAAAAGAGCACTTTGATTCCATTCCAGATTGAACCTAATAAATCTATTTTTCTCAGGGATTAAAAAATGTGCCCCTGTTCTGTAAAGTAGGCCAGAAATCTGTGAAAGCACAGGAATGGAAGTTGAGATCTGAGCTTATTATTCCTGGATACCACTGACTTCTTGTGTGAGGTGGTTAAGTCCCTCAAACCCCGTGCCTCAATTTCTTCATTCTTAAAATGGGAATGATATTGAGCCCCTACTTCGCAGGAGTACTGTGAGAGTTAAAAGGAGACAGTCAATTTAAAAACCATTTTCAATTGGAATTAGTTAGTTGTGACAACAGTGGTTTACGCCTAAAATTACTGTAACTGGAAGAGATTATATTTTTCTTCTGTTTTTTCTGTTTGTTTACTTTGTGCATTTGATAACACTTTGCTTATATAGTCAATTTCACTGTTGGTCCTGATCCTGCAAATATTTACACACATCTTGTCCCATTGGCTTTAGTGCAAAAGTTAAGCACATATGTAAATGTTTGCTGGATCAGGATTTCAGTTGGTGAGTTTTCACGGTTTTTGTGGGGATCTTTCACACAGCAACAGGGGAGAGAAATATTCTTTAGAACATTGAAGAGTGACTATTAAATGACAAAAATTGATTCAAACTCATTTTGCCCCTTTCAGTTATTTAATGCTTCTATAAAGCAGTTTGCAGTCTTTAGATGAAGGGAGCTATGTATGTGCAAAGCATGCAATTATTCTGATTCCTGTCTGTATAGTTTTATTTTGTTAAAAGAATACCATTTGCTGCGTGACTGATTTCATGTTGTTTTGGAGACCTTAACTTTTGAAGTTATTGTGTGTTTGGTTTCACAATCTTATGGCATAAGGCAGGAATGGCCAACCTGAGCCTGAGAAGGAGCCAGAATTTACCAATGTACATTGCCAAAGAGCCACAGTAATAAATCAGCAGCCCTGCGGATCAGCGCCTCCCCGCACCTCCTGATCAGCTATTTTGTAGTGTGCAGGAGACTCGGGGGGGGGGGGGGGGGGGGGGGAAGGAGGAGGAGGAATGAGGGCATGGCATGGTTTGTTTTTTTGTTTTTTTGGATTGACACTATCTGACAAGGATTTATCAACTCTCTGCTTCAATTCTGTCCTCCTTCACTCCCATCTTTGATTTGGAGCTTTCCGTCTTTCTATCTGCCTATAACCCCTATTCCTGTCCCTTAGACCCAGTCCCTCTTGCTTCAGGGTCTCCCTTGGGCTTGCACACTCTCTCTCTCTCTCTTTCTCAACACCAACCTTCCCCCCATCTTCAACCCCTCTTTGATCTCTGGCTGATTTCCCACATTGCTTCTCCTATCCTGAAGAGCCCTGCAATTGGCTCCGGCTACCTTTTCACCTACCCTGTCATTTCATGTACTTAGAATCTCCCACTGTTTGTTTTGGTTTCTTTGTCTCTCTTCCCCACCTCCCTCGCCCCGCTTTTGCTTAATCCATTTCCATCTGCTTTCTGTTTTCTTCACTTCAGTGAAACTGCAATCACAAAGATCACCAGAGACCTGCTCATACCCAAATACAAGGAAATTGCTCTCTAACTATACTTGTCTCAGAGTTCTAAGGTGTTGATTCCAGTTGGTCAATTGAATACCACGCCTCCTGAGCTGCTTAGTTATCCTCCCTGCTCTAGTGGTCTGTTTCATTGGGATTTCAACCAGCTCTTCAGCTGTGAAGCATCCAGAATCTCATGATGCTTTACAACTTAGCCTTTTCCCCATAACTTTTTGTAAGTGCTCCATTGTTGGTAGTCATTGCTCTGCTCCTTTAAAAAGAAAACAAAATTCAGTTGTGGTACACCAGCTCCTGTCAGAATGGAGTGTGATTAATTCTTTTAAGTCTTTGTGTCTCCTTCTTCCATTCCTGATTGGGAATTTTGCATGCTCCTTGAGACCTTTCTTCCTGAGGACAGTGCTGAGTTGTCAGTGCATCCAGAGCCTCGAGTCCACTTATCCTTCTCCAGCATTCAGAATACCTACTATGCTCTGGCCCAAGTTCTGCCTCCATATTGATGTATCCTGTATTTTATGCCCACCTTCTCCCATTCCACTGAGACTATTGTTTTCACTTTCAACCTCCAAGTCTATATTACCAGTCAAAGCAGTTCTCTAGCACATCAAACTCTGAGATGACTTTTGCTGTATTTTTGTGTGTGTTCTGTTCTCTCTGCCTTTCCTTCTCAAAATAGAGAAGTGTCTCAGTGACTATAAAGGTTCAGAATTCAGTTGAATAATGTCCCTGATAGATTGCACAATTCATGCTGTCCCTGAGAAAGACTCCTGATTGTCTCAGCCTGTGAGATTTGCTCACGGATGTTGCCATGATCAATCCTGTCCCAGAAAAAATGCCTGAAAGTCCCCTGGTCCTCCCCATAATTCCTGTCAATTCAGTGCAAAGTTCAAACTGTCTTGAGGAAACATGAGTTGAGACTCCATGCAATGTCTCTGAGGCAATGCAGGGCTCTGCAGCAGTGTATCCAAATTATGGGGAGATACTACCAAAGCCCAGTGTCTCAGCACTTTTTCAAACTGCACGTTAGGTGATTTCAGTGAAGCCCTTTGAAACTTTTTAGTATCAAATTTTCCCAACCAAGGCCTCACTTCTTTTGAAACACGGACTTCATTCAGAGTATCTCCCAGCTTCAGGCTTACTCTGCCTTAACTGCTCAGGCTTACTCTGCCTTAACTGCTGGGCTCAGCTATCTCAGGCTATGGGTTCCACCAATCCTTATGTGTAGTGTTAGTAGCCACAGAACCTTAAAAACAGCGGTAGTTGACCAAGTATAGGCTGTAAGCTCCCCTCTACCAGGGACCTGTTTAAACTATGTGTAAAAAATCGTGGACATCTACAGCGGTTGCATTTAAATTATTTTCTATTTTGAAAGATCGTATTGGTTTGATAGATAATTAGAGTTAAAATGAGGACTACCAATAGCAGTGTTAATATCTTTCAAATGGTAGATGTTTTTAAGTGCATCTATAGAAAGACAATGAAAATAGTAACAGGGCAGATAGCTGTAGCTGTTATGAGAATATCTCCATGATAATTAACAAGGCCTATAATAGCAATTTCATGATTCAGCATTTCTGATGTGAATGATTCTCAATAATATGAGAGGACACTATGTTTGCATGTGACAAAGATAAATGTGGTTCAAAAAGGAGATGCTCCTTGTAGGGAGGAACGGGTGAAAGGTGCAGTACAAAGGTGTGGTTTTTTTTTTTAAAGGCATAGTATTATAAATTTCTATAAGCAACATAAAACAATGATAACTGTTGATGGAGTTTTGATGCCAAATCCAGCGCTTTGTTAGGCTCTATACATTTTGCGTGTGTTTATAAGCCTCATTTAATCAGATTTTTTTTTTCTTTTTATGTAGGTTGGAGCTGCTCTAAGACCAGCTTTTTCTCAAGATACTCCTTCTGACATAACGGCAAAAGCCTGCCAGGTACATAGAAAAATATTAAGACTATGTAGTGAAAACTTGACATATTTCAAAAGTGTGTGTGTGTGATTTTTTTCTTGTTTTTAGAAAAAGAGTGAGAAAAGAAAAATAGTAGTAAATATCCCCAGAACTGGAAAAATTTGGAACGTATTTATTAGAAGCAATGAAAGAGGCTCCAGATAATATATTTTGTTTTTCAGTAGTGCTGAAATCCTTTGTGGCATTACATTAAAAAATCTTTTTATTTTGCCTTTCTGCAACCAGTAGTAAATAGCTACATGTAAATACTGGTTTATAACTTTATTGATACCTGTTTTTAAATGAAGGGTCCTGGTCCATTACTAGGGCTAGTAGGCACTTCAACAATACTCTGCTACTAACCATAATTGAAGATGGGACTTGCATATAGTGTTGTTTGTTTTGGTTGTTGTGAGGCTAACAGATCTGTTGAGAAATAGGTATCTTTAATCTGATGAAATAATTTGAGGTAATGGTGATTTACCATTGAATATAGGGCTTAAACTCAGGTTGTGGATCTCTGAATCTAATTCTGATACCATGTGTACCTATGTCCATTTCACCCTATTGAAAGTTTCTTCTGCATTCAGTGCTAGGATGAGGAAATTAGTTTGCAGGGTTAGATGATTGCTAATAAGCCAGCACCAAAACATCCAAATCAAATGGGACTCAAATAGGGGAGACAAGGTTTGGACAGTAAAAAGAGCTTTAAATGATTTCACACAAACTCTGCAAACTAATTTCCTCATGTGTGTCTAGAAGTGAGATGAGCCTATATGAGCTGCTTTGAACTGTGTTTTTTGCTTTCTTTTGGTAGTACTGCAATGGGGTTGCTATTTGCTAGGGAGGAGGAAGATGGCCTTTGGTTAGCATTTGTGTTTCAGCTCCCTCTAATGGCTTGTGAATTTGTTACAAGTAGGTTTTATAGAAGTCTTCCCTATGCCTGTCCAAGACAGGGAGCTTCTGTTGAGAGAGTGAGCCCCATTGCCACCCTAGAATTTGACCAGCAAGTATAGCTGGTCTGGAAAACTTAAAAAAAACACAGAAAATAAACTGACAATTTTTTTGTGTGAAGAATGTTTCCTTTTTTTTTTCTTTTGACCTGCTGCACCAGAAAGCTAAGAGAGAGAGAGAGATTTCTTTTAAACTTGAGCCCCATGAATCTGCCTCTTCCCACTTCCCTGCCCAACAGTCCCCACTGGGATTAAAGAATTGCCATTGTCCAGGGAAAATATTGTAACCTGCCCATATTGAGGGAAAGAGATGCACAAAATTCTTCCACTACCTTCCCTCCAGGTGTGAGAGAAATCTGCTACCGCTGCTTATGATGGAGTGAATTAAGATTCTACTGTGCCTACCTCTTATATTCATGTGTGTGTGAATATTCTGCTGTCACCTCCTCTAGACGACAAAGAGGTATAAAAATTACACTGTAACACAGCCCTTGCAGAGGAGTGGAAGATTCCATTACTTGGGAAGAAGCATAGCGACATCTGTTCCCTTAAACTTGTCTGAGGAACCTGACAAGGTGCAGATGTTGTTGGGGAGAGGAGGAATTTAGATTCCTTTTGACTCAGTAATAAAGGTGAGGGAAAAATGCTTTCCCATCTCCTAGGTGGCATTGAGTGTCATAAAGAGATAATGTGTCTCCCATGGTCATCGTATCAGTATGCAGGAATACTGGAAAATAACCCCAGTTCACAGCTCTTCTCTCCAGGAAAGGAGTTGGGGGAAGGTGCATTATTCAGCTCAGTTTAGACAAAGCTAGTAATTGTCACAAGGCTTGTCACAGACATTATTCCTACTGGAAATCTTTAACTTTACGGAACCCCTATAAATTGGCTCCTTTCTGTGGTGTTATAGCTTCGAGGGTGTGATTGTATTTAAGAGGATGGTTGCTGGGGTATAGTGCTGAACAGGTGGTCTGCATGATGTCTAAATCTTAAGGATATGATTTATTTTAAAAAAAATGAAACACTCATAGTCCCAAAAATGTTTTATTGACTTTTATAGGACCTGGTTTGGGGAAAAAACCTTTTACAGACATGGTAACATATGGAGAAATGGACCCTTTTTAAAAAATAACTTGAAACGGGAAAGAAGTTGTTAGTGTGATTTAAAGTCCCTCTTATTCTAGTGATTTTGGGGACATTTAGTACGTAATTTTACAATTGCTAGGTTTTTAAAAAAAGTTGTTTATAGGTTACTTTTAAAAGGGCTAGTATCCAGTACACAATTCAAAACAAATGTGATGAAAAAAATTGTATTTTGCATGATTAGGCTGACATACTCAAGAACAGAGTAAAAATGTTATTGTTTCTACTAGTTACTGTGGTTCATAAATAAACACAAACATCTCTGCATAATATTACATGGCATACTTTACAGGTATCTACATTATAAATTGCAGATGCCATGAACTCTGCAAACACCATCTTTATGCTTGTAAGTACTGACTTAAGCTGGTCTAGAGTATCATGAAAAGGAAAAACTTAGTTAGACTTTTTTTGTCAAAGGGGGCTATTAGGATATGTTACAGAAAGATTTTAATTTGGCATAAAAATCTGTTTGCCTGAGCAGGTATCATTGTGCATGATTCCTTCCAAAAAACCTTTTGAGAATGCTTTTAAATATTCTTGCTTAGGTATGTAGCACGTGGATAGGAAGTGAGGTTGTAAGTGACCTGAATGATCTTCGCCGAGTTCACAATCTCCTTGTCTCTTCCTTGGACAAAGTGCAAGCGGGAAAAGGGTCTTCCAGTCAGCTTTATCAAGAGAGTGCCACGACTATGGAAAAATTGGCAGTCCTGAAAGCCTGGGCTGAGGTAAACATTCAGCGTTAATATTTACCATATACCTCAGATTAGTTACTATAGCATAGCTGCAACTTCCCATCCTTTTAGCCAGCTGACCAGTCCACCAGCCCCAAACCTTCTCTCTTTTCCAGCTACTCTGACTTCCTCCCACCCTCTCCAGGCTTTTGGTTCTCCATGCTTCATCTTCTATCTAACTTGTCCACATTTGTCATATTGCTTCTATTCTCTCTCCTCCCCATGACTGTCCCACAGCTCCACCTTTTCTCCATCCTACCCATTTGTGCACACCCATGCCCCCCCACCCCCGAGAATTTCCAAACTCTGTCAGATGTTGATTTCCTTCCCAGGCCCTTTCTGTTAATTTAAAAACAAAATTCAAGGATGTGCTAGTTAAATCAAAGCATAGCTAATTAGTAGGGCCCTACCAAATTCAAGGCCATGAAAAAAGCATCAAATCTGTGAAATCTGGTCCCCCCCTCACCCCTGTGAAATCTGGCCTTTTGTGTGCTTTTACCCTGTACTATACAGATTTCAGGGGGGGAACCAGCATTTCTCAAATTGGGAGTCCTGGCCCAAAAGGGAGTTGCAGGGAGGTCATGGTATGGCCACCCTTACTTCTATTCTGCCTTTGGAGCTGAGCGGCAGCTGTTGGCCAGGCACGGAGCTCTGAAGGTAGCGCCCTGCCCACAGCTGCTCAGAAGTAAGAGAGGCAGTACCATACCATGCCACACTCACTTCTGTGCTGCTGGTTTCAGAGCTGGTCAGCCGGAGAGTGGCGGCTGCTGACTAAGGGCCCAGCTCTGCAGGCAGCAGTGCAGAAGTAAGAGTGACAATACAATACCATGCCATCCTCACTTCTGTGCTGCTGCTGGCAGCAGCACTTCCTTCAGAGCTGGGATCCTGGCCAGCAGTTGCCACTGTCCAGCTGCCCAGCTTTGAAGGCAGCGCTGCCACCAGCAGCAGCATAGAAGTAAGGGTAGCAGTACGGCAACCCCCTCTACAGTAACCTTGTGACCACCCCACAACTCATTATTGTGTCAGGACCTTTACAATCACAATAGCGGGAAATTTCAGATTTAAATAGCTGAAATAATTAAATTTATGGTTTTTAAAATCCAATGACAATGACATTGACCAAAATGGACCGTGAATTTGGTAGGGCCCTACTGATTTGCCAGAAATTTCCCAAAAAGGGAATAATAAACTACAGGGCTACTGAAGTCATTGTTTGGGAATGTAAGATACCAAGGAACATACATGTGTCTAAAAACGATGGATTTCACAAATAACATTGTGTATGGTAACTAATTAGGATGTCCATATGGGTTAAATCAAAAGGGACTTGAAAGAGAAACTATCTGAATGTTTGGCTAAGCATTATGAACTGTCATTCTAGCAGCGTGAGCAGTTTGATGAAGTTGTAGAAAAATGGCTTCATTTTCAGAAGGGCTGAGTTCCCACAATTATTACTGAAGTTGATAGGAGCAATGGGAGTCTAGTAACTCTGAAAATCAGGCCAAAAGTTAATATAGGAGTCAGATGAGATAGTGAGCATAAGAAATTATTGGACAAAAAATATTTTTAAATTTTAAATACTGTGCTGCAAGATAGTCTAACTGATGAAATATTGTTGTAAAAATGTTTGGGTTTAATTTAACATTTTTATATGTATTTTTAATGGTGATGATGCTCTTTTTGTTGGCTGGAACTACTGTATTGTGTATAACCTTTTAAATGTGGGTGTATTTAATGAGCATGTGTGACATGAAAACTATTACAGAGGACCCTGAATATGGTGTGCCAAATGGAACACAGATTGGTCCAGGTCTTACTAAAGCTTTTCTGAAACCATTTGCACTATTATACATTTTATAATGCAAAAATAAAAGTACTGATTAAAGAATCTACTTTGTGTGAACTTTGCTATGCATGCCATTGTGCATTGTTTTATAAAGTGTTACTTTACTGAATAGAAGTAGTGAATAGTGTTTTGAAGAAGCTGAGCACAAGCAGGTCTTTGTTTTCTCTATTACATTAACATACTGTAGTTCTCTTGCATTTAATTTCTGTGGAAGTTATTTTGAGAAAATAAGGAAAGTATTAGCACTTCAGCCCTGTAGTGTTAAGCTATTTTCAGCTTTGATCTGAAGCAAAGCATCTGTTGTGTGGGGACATTTATGTCTGCTACATCTCTTTTCTAAAAACACCTTTTTGTTCCTATTGCAAATCTTTTCCCCCAGTCTCTCTCCTTATTTGTGTAATGTGTCCTTGTGTAAGTGCTTTAAAAATTTTCCCTCAGCCCCACCATGTTGGGTATCACAGATACCAATTTACAGACCCTTTAAAGAACAGTTCACAATTGGGGGAAAAAAAAAGGGGACACTTATTCACAAGGCCTGAGCCACACACAGAAAGTGACCTGAATGAAACTAAATTGATTTTATTCCTTCCTAAACTGATTTAAGAGTAAACCCACAAGTGAGTTGCACTGATGTAACTAAACCGGTTCCTAAATAGATTTAATTTAGTTAAATTGGGGCATTTTCTGTGAGAAGAACCCTAACTGACACTCTTCAGGTTGAAAGTGTGAGTAGCCAGATTGGCTACTGTGCTATGAATGTTAACAACAAACTCAGATTTAACTTAGAAATATAGTCTGATAAAACCTAATAGCTTTTCCGTTTTTCCTGTCTTTATTTCCATCTGTTGCGTAGCATAACATGTTCCAGTATGATATTTTGCAGTATTTTTTTAAAGTGTTTTCAGATTGTCACAAAAATGTTAAACTATTCATGATATTCCATAACAGCTAAAATAAAGGTCATTTACAAATGCAATTTGTCATTTAATTGAAAGCAGGCTTTTTTCTTTTTAGAATTTTAAAGCAAAAATTTTGTATCTGTTTTTATAGGTGTATGTTGTAGCTATGAAAATTAAAAAGGAAGCAGAGACCAAACCAAAGCGAGCAATAAAGAATACGGATGATGATGATGAGGATTTTGGTACTGTAGATGAGCTACCTCCAGACAGTTTGATAACACTTGTACAACCTGAGCTGCCTACTCTGAGTCGCCTTTGGCTAGCTGCATTGAAAGACTATGCTCTTTTGACTTTACCAGCTGAATTTGCTAGTCAGCTTCCACCAGATGGTAAGCACAGCAATCTTTTTTTTTTTTTAATGACTATGAAAGACAGAATGAACATCTTGGTAAGGAATTGTTGGAGGAATTTTGAATTTCTTCTATAAATTACTTGCTTCCTAAATGAGTTCCTGTAAATGCATAACTCTAACACTGGATGTATACCTTTTTCATTATGTATAGACAGAAATCCTAAGGCTGAAGTAAATGTTTTGTGTGGTGGTATAAAGTTTCATCAGCGTGCATTTGAGATGATCTATTGCTGCTGTGTGGTGAAACGACAACGGAGTTTCATATGTCATCCCAAACATCTTTTATTTCATTTATGCCTCTTATTTTCAGAAAAGTTACTTTAGAAAAATGTACAACAATTGAAAATGTCTTTGGTGCTATATTTCATATCACTTTGTCTCTAAAGTTGAGTTGTGTTAGTTGTCGTGTTCAGTCTTTGAAATGACTAGAGTAGAACAAATGTTAAAATATCTACAATCTATAATAACTGTTCTATAAATGGGATGAAATAATGTAAAGTTAGTGATTAACTAACTCATAGAACTTTATCTCAACCATAACACTGCATTTTCACTAAAGTCCTGAAACTTCACCATTGACGCAAATGGGAACTTTGGCATTGACCTGAATGAGTGCAGGATCATGCCCAAAGAAAATCAAGGGAAGTTTCTAAATTCTGTTCAGAAACAAATCCAATATATTTAACTTGAATTTCAAACTTAGTCATAGCTTTCTCTGGCATTTCAGTGACACAGATCAAGTTTTGTTAGCATTCATTGCAATTCTTATTTCCACAGAGCACTATAGCAACAGTAAAATGCATGAAGATTCTCTAAGTGTAATTCATTCTAAAATTGCTCACTCTTTAAATTGAATGAAACAAGTCTTTGAAATATATTTAATTCCTAAAGTCTCCCCATAACTTAGAATTTACACTATCCTTTTCTCTGTTTATAGTTTATATCAAATATAAAGTATACATTTTTTTAAACATAATTAGTCATTTCCAGGATTACCTAAATCCATGTCTAGGGTTATCTAAAATAAAGTTGTCTGATTTTTCAAAGATACTGAGTATTTGTCGCTTCCATTGGCTTGTGGGAGTTGAGAGCTCAGCATTTCTGAAAACTAGGCAATTTTATTTTAAATGACTAGACATGGATTTAGCTGCCTAAAGGTAGTCAAGCATGTTTTGAAATTTTAACCTAAATTTGTACTTTAGAATAATAAAAACATAAAAATACACTGAAAATGTTAATGATTGAGAATTAAAATAGATAAGAATACATTAGTAAACAATGACAGAATTGAATAATAGATTATAATACATGTGTGAACAATAATATAAATGATCACATTCTGATTATTTTAATAATCGTAGACATACCCCAGTCCTGCAAACACTTGCATGCATTTAATTTTACAGATGTGAGTAAATTAATTGAAGTAAATTGGACAATTTGTACTTAAAGTTAAGCATAGGCAGGTTTGCAGGATTGAGGGTCTTTTAGACTATGAGTGGCATATATTGTATTTTTCCAAACACGTGAAGAAACAAGGTCCCTGCTTTGAAAAGCTTACAGTCCAACTCAGGAAAATACTGATATATGTACTTGCAACACTGGTTCAAATGTAAGAAAGCTTGGGGCCACTGGTGAGGAAATCAATGAAGTGTTGCATTCTAATCCATGGAAGGCTGTAATATATCCATAGAACTACAGTGTACTAACATTTTAAACAGCTGAGCCAGGTTAAGGTTCCATTGAAAAGATTTAGCTGGATTTTAATAACTTTGCAAATGAAATATAAATTAATGAGAGTTTATATTCAGTGACAAATGTAACAGATTTTTCAAACTTTTAGGTGTTTGTTTTTAAGCTGCTGTTTGTAAATGGGACATAATTAAGAAATCTTAACTTTTTTTTTCTTAAATAAGGAAAAGAGACTCAGATATAGAGCCAGTACTTGGCTTTTTATGGCTAAAGTTTCTAGGGTGGCTAATATTTCTTTTGTTTTGGTTTGGTGATATTTCTTGGATTGCATTGTATCCTCCTGGTCCTTTTGTCTTTCTGTCAGTTTCTGAAGTCTTTGTGGATTTCCTTCAGTCCTATGCAGCACAGAAAAAAAGTTAGAACAGGGAGGACATTTAGTCTCACTTTATCATCTACTAGCAAAACATATTTTATATCAAAGAACAGAAAGTGGTATGGGGACAACCGTAATGATACAGACGCCAGCTAGTCCTGTTGACATGGAGAATTGTGCTGCAGGTAGCAGTAACAAAGATCAAACTTGAATATCTACATCAGCAAATGTACCCTATATATTTATACACCTCTACCCCGACATAACGCGGTCCTCGGGAGACAAAAAATCTCACCGCGTTATAGGTGAGACCGCGTTATATCGAACTTGCTTTGGCCCCACCTGTTCCTTTTTCCCTGACCGTCCGCTCCAGAGACCCCTGTCCCTAATCACCCCCAGGACCCCACCCTCTACCCAACCCCCCTGCTCCCTGCCCCCTTACTCCGACCTCTATCTACTCCCTCCCCTCTCTCCGCCCCCTGACAGGCACTCACCGGCAGCGGTGGGAAGTGGAGCAATGTGGCGGGGAGGTTGGGGAAAGGTCCCGCACTCACCTGCAGCAGGAAGCGGAGCGCCATGGCTGGGAGCTGGTGGAGTGGAGCAGGCTGGGGCCAGGCTGCTCCGCTTCCCACTGCCGATGCGTGCAGGGAGGTTGCACTCACCTTTGGCGGGAAGCGGAGCAACGCGGCCCCAGCCCACTCCACTCCGCCACCTCCCAGCTGCAGCGCACCGCTTCCCACTGCAGGTGAGTGCGGGGAGGTTGAGGAAAGGACACCCCCCGTACTCACCTGTGGCGGGAAGCAGAGCGCCGCGGCTGGGAGCTGGCGGAGTAGAGCAGGCTGAGGCTGGACTGCTCCGCCTCCCGCCGCCGGGGAGTGCGCGGAGGTTGGGGAAAGGATCTCGCCCTCCGCACTCCCCGGCGGCGGGAAGCGGAGCAATGCGGCCCCAGCCGTGTCGCTGTGGGGGCGGGGTTTGGGGAAAGGTCCCGCACTCAGCAGGGGCGGGAAGTGGAGGGCCACGGCTGGGAGCTGGCGGAGTGGAGCGGGCTGGGGCCGGGCTGCTCCGCTCGCGCCGCTGCTGGTGAATGCGAGGGGGATCCCTTCCCCCACGCCTCTCCCCCGAGTGACACGGCTGGGGCCGGGGCGAGGGAAGTGGAGCGCCTGCTCCCGGCCCCCAGCTAATCCCCCTGGCCACTCTGGGACTGCCGGGCCCCCAAAATTGCCCCCCCCAACAGCTCCTGCCTCCTAGACCCTGGGGTGGGGGTATCCCTGACTGCCCCCAAGACCCTCTGCCCCTTATATAAGCCCTTGGCCCTAGCCTGGCACTCTTAACACGCTGCTCAGAGCAGTGTCAGAGCTTTACCGCGTTGTATGCGAACCCATGTTATATGGGAGTAGAGGTGTACTTACAATATATGCCCTCTCACGCACACACATGTACTTTTTATGCTAATTTAACAGGTGGAGCTTTTTACACTCCAGAGACAATTGATACAGCTAGACTGCACTACCGGAACTCTTGGGCTCCAATCCTACATGCAGTGGCACTCTGGCTAAACAGTGCAGGATTTAATGCTTCTGAGTCACCAGAAGAAGCAGCTGCAGCAATGCCTAATTCACAGAAACGTTCCTCGTCTATCATGTTAAACCAGGCACCTGGAACACCACCTACCACTAAATCTTTGCCAGAGATAAACAAAGATAGAATGCATTTGATTTTAGGTAAGAGCTTTATGATATCATATTTCAAAGTTTAATACCACAGTGTAGCTGCATTTAAAAGGACACCATGATCTTGAAATCTAGCCAGTTTACAATGGACCATATGGCCATTCCAACACTTACAGTCTGGCAACCCATCTCTCCAAAATGATTTTTATAGCTGTGAAAAACACTGCTTCATGTCCTTTTAATGAAATCTTCCAGATTAGTTTTACATCTGATTGTTACACTATGTTTAAAAATAAGTCATTAGGTATCTATATATAGTATATTTATTTTAGTTCAGATGATATAAATTGTGTTCTCTAGATGTGTTCTTTCAATAATTTTAGAATCATGAGTTAGATTAAATTATACCCAGGGATGCTGGTGGTGCTGCTGCTGCACACCCTGGCTTGAAGTGATTTTCACTATGTACAGGGTTTACAGTTTGATTCAGTGGCTCTCAGCAACCACCTCCCCCACCCACCCCCACAAATTTTTCCAACACTCCTGATTATATCTCCTGATCAGATCATTATTCAGTAAAGACCTGTGTGACACTGGCCAGGTCACTTGGTCTATGCTGTGGCTCAGTTCGTCATGTGTGGAATTGGGGATCGTACTGTACTTCTTACTTCATGGGGTGTTGTAAGGAAAGCATCCGTTAGTAGTTGAGGCATTCAGGTACTATAGTGATGGGGGCTCTGAAAAGGTCTAGGTGTATAGATTTGTAGAATTTGGAATATATGCCCTAGCTGTACGCTCTGTCAGTGGCTCTTTTTTACTGGTGACCCCTTTCATACAGCAAGCCTCTGAGTGTGACCCCCTCCCCTCATACATTAAAAACACTTTTGTATATATTTAATACCATTATAAATGCTGGAGGCAAAGCGGGGTTTGGGATGGAGGCTGACAGCTCGTGCCACCCCATGTAATAACCTCGCAACCCCTGAGGGTCCCGACTCCCAGTTTGAGAACCCCTGCTCTGATTATCTGTGTATATCTTTCAGTCCTTTTTGATCCATGCTATACAAATAACTAGTAAAACAGTGTTGCACTGACAGTCGTATAATTAATTCTGAGACTTTTGTACAATAAACCCAGAGACATATTAGTAGTTTTGTTTTTTCTTTCTTTAAATAGTAGCAGTTCTTTATAGAGATTGCATGTGAAAGTACTGTAATTGGAGTATTTGAATTTTAAACATTTGTAATAATAATACAAATGTTTCTTGAAGAATTGTGTTGTAGAATTGTGTTTTTCTAGGTCATACTTGAAAATAAAATCTCTTCTATTGCAATTTATTTTTTCCAGTTAAAATATTGTATTTTAAAGAAACTTAAAAACACAGTTAAAAGTGGCAGATTTTTAATGTATAGATTTGCAAAAGCAAATGACAAAACTTACTTTCCTTTCCTGATCTGTAGGTTAGTGACCATAATTATTTACTATTTACTGTATCAATTTTGGTTTTACTGGGAAAAAAGTGACTGGTCTGGAATTTTTAACACACAGAATCTCTCTCAATGGCAAAAATAAATCACGAGTATAACTTTTGTGTTTTAAAAAACCCTCGAACAAACCCAACTTCCGTATCATTTAAATACTTAAATATGTTATAAAAACAATCCTCATCATACAGGTATAGAAATAAGATTTGTTTGTGTTTCTTTTCAGGTGTTAGTATACAATTCCTCTGTTCCCCCAGGCCTGAGGAGCCTGTTGAACATGTCACATCTTGTTTACAGGCACTGCACACTTTACTGGATTCCCCTTGTGCTAGAATTCATATTGCAGAGGATCAGGTATAGTACATAGGCCTAGTAATATATTACTGATGTTGGAATCTCAGTGGCTTATTCTGTTTTTAGATGCGCGTGTGTGTAAATGTTCAGTGATTAATCTGTATTCTGTTTACTTCTACGTCCCTGAAAATTAGAGCTGGTCCAAAACTAGGGGAAAAAACATTTCTGAAATGTAGGCAAATTCAAAATGTTTTTGTTGTTTTTCATAATAATTCAATTTTTTCTTTTTCTGTAGATTTTAAAAAAATTGGTTATTACCTTAAATTTTTAGCAGTGATTTTTTTTAAACCTGACCTATTAAAGTTGCAAATAGAAAACAACAATAACAGAAAAGCTCCAACAATGTTTTGCAAAACACAAAATGTGCTATTTTTTTCATTTAAAATTTTTTTCTTAAATTTTCAAAAGTAGGCATTTTAGAAATGTTTTTTCAAAAGTTCCATTTTTGAATGAAGAACAGATTTCAATGAAAAATAATAGCAGTCAAAAAATTTTGAGCAGCTCTACTGGAAATATTCTTCACTCATTATATTCAATATCTAATGTACTAGATTCTCCTAGGGAGAGAAATGAATTCTAAATTCAAGAAGGAAAACTTTATAAACAAAACTCAGTGTCATAGCAGAAATATATTGCTATATCTTGGAGGTTAGGAGATCTATTTAATTTGCCATGATGATTTGGTGTAGGAATAAGTGGGATCTGTAAAAAGCTTTTCCATTTTAATTGGTGACTCATGTTCAATTTTTAATAGCAATTCAGTAAATCTGAAGATCATGGCAGTGGACTTATCACCTCCTTCTCTTTTCTTTAATGCCTGATAATCCACAGAAGATGACCTATTTTATGATTATCTCTGTACACTTCTGTAGAACAGAAAGCTTTATAGGGAAATTACTATGGAAGTCCTGTAGCAACACTGCAGACCAAGTACTCTTTCTCTTTTTTTTATTTACAATTACTTGGATTTTTGCTAGCCACAGAGTTGAGGGTTAACAATTATGTGTTGTCCTCTCCCCTGCTCTTGAGTAAGTGGCGTAAAACCCACGGTCAATCATTCAGAAGACGTTTCAGCTCACATAAGCGCAATGGGCCTAATGCCACTTCTCTCATAGTATCACAACCATGTCCCAGATGTATTCAGACAGTTTGTTTTCATGGGTCTTCATCTTTTAGCAGCTTTATGGTGTTTACAAGGGCTTTAATTATTTATTATTTTGTGGGGAAAATACACTACTTACTGGATAAATCTGGCAAAGTTATATCATTGTCCCCTTTTGTGTGTGGTTGGTTACTTTGGTCATGGGAGGCTTTCCCTTCAGCATCAGATCTCCATATCCCCCAGCAGACTTTAACATTAGTTTTCAAGCAGTTGAGATGAAAAAATATTTTGTTTTAAAAAAAGACAGTAAATTGCAAAACTCAACCAATACATCCATTTAATACCATTAGGCTTGTGTATCGGCACACTTGCCCATTTTAAAAAATGTTTCTCCTTTTAAATCTTACCATTAAAACAGAAATGAGAGAACAATCCTACTAGCAATCCCTTGTGTTTCTCAAGTGTAAACCTCCTAAACCACAATTTGCACACTCTTGGGATTAGATTTAACCATTTTTGTTCTTTTAAAAAATCCCAGGTTATGGTGAGTGAAAAACACTCCCTTAGAGTAAATCAGTGATGTAACAGGATAAAGGGTGGGGCATATGCAAAAGTGAGTCTCTCAGAAGTGAACTGAAAAACACAATTAGTGTGTACCAAAGGAACTGTGCTTTTTAAAACAGAGAAAAAAATATTCTATGACTAAGACTAACAATAGATTAACCAGAAACCATTTTTGCTGATAATTAGGGGTCTGTGAACCATTCACTTTTAATTTAAATTTTAAAAAATACTTTAATTTATTCTAGCTCATTGGTGTTGAGCTTCTGAGTGTGATGCATCGACTCTTATTGACCTGGGATCCTCCTTCAGTCCAGCTGCTAGTTACAGGAGTTGTCCAGCAGATAGTGAGAGCAGCTCAAGATTACTTGCAAGAAAAAAGGAACACTCTAAGTAAGACTTTAAAAACAAACAAATTTAAAACTCTTGTTTGCATTTACAGAAGAAAAAAGCAACAAATTTCCTAATTGGGAGAAGAACTCAGATTTATTAAAGTGGTTCTTCTCTGAAAACTGACTAGGTAAAAATGGCTCCTACTTATCCCACAGATCTGTTCAATGTATTCGTAGTTATGCCTTCAGTTATCTTCACTGACACCTTTTCTCAGGGTGATTGTGGGGCAGGGCAAGGGCTTACTGCTTTTTACTTTTGTTAGTGCTGTAGAAAGAACCAACACAGCTAAGAGAGAGTGGAATGCATTTTATACCTTTTTCTGTATCAATAAAATTGTTTATTAAAACCCAATAAGTTACGTCTTTCCAAACCCATGCAGGCAATGGGACAGCACGTGTTCCCTAAAACATCATTTGAATTCAGTGGAGCTGCATAGGGGTACTGAGGGCATAATTACAAACTTTATTACTGACAATGGCAAAGGAGAGAACATAGCTTGTAAGTCTGCCACTCAGAAGAAAATCTTATAAACTGAGCACATTTGATACTAACATCATAGAGACGGTACACAGAATCCCACAATACTGTTTTTAGAGTCACATTTCAGATTGGAATAGCACTTTAATATTTTTTCTACAAAAATCTTATTTGTTTATAACTAAGATAAAGAAAAAAAACTATTGTATTAATATACTTCACTCAACATTGTGCCTGGCAACATGCAGAAGTTGGCATCTTTTGATGATAATTTTACCACGAGTTTTTTAAGTATGAAACACAGCAACTGTTTTCAGACATTGTAATTGTTAAATTTTATCAATTTCTGGGCTCGTTGTGAAATTTTTAAGTCAATTGTTATGATCACAAAACCTTTAAGACAATTTAAAACTCCCTCAGCACATGTTAACTTTAAAAGTAGTATTTTTCTTAACCTGTGTGATCTGTCTGACATTATACATTAATGTGAACCTCTAGCTCTTCTCAAAGTATTATCTACCTGTCAGTGTATTTTATCTAATAGTTATTTAGGGTTTTTTTAATATTTACCCAAATGTCTTTCACTGCAGATGAAGACGACATAAAGGAAAAAGAAACAAACCTTGTGTTAGGAGAAGGTGGTGAGAATGGTGGCCTTGTGCCTGGAAAATCTCTCGTCTTTGCAGCCATGGAACTACTAATGTTTATCCTAGTACGGCACATGCCACATCTAAGCCCAAAAATGTCAGACTCTCCAAGTCATGTTTCTGCCAAACCCCAGCTCTCTGAAGAAAGTGCTCGCCTTGTGGCTGCCACAGTTACCATCCTATCTGATCTGCCATCTCTGTGCTCTCCATCTGGTACTCTACTATAACTTCATATGCATAAATGAATGGGTTTTATGAGAAATATAAGACAAATCCTGTAATTTGAAATGACCAAGTTACACAGCAGTAACTAAAAATGTTACCTCCGTTGCAGACCACTTTAAGTGAAGCTAATTTATTGATGGTGAGGTTTAGATTCTAGAGCAATTTAAGGGTGCCCACTTTTCAGGTCACAGGACATCAGGAAAATCGCAAAATCAAAACTTGCACTATATGCCCTGTTTGTTCTAATACAGCAGAGGCCTCTCTCACGTCTGCAAGAAATTACATTGACATTGCAGATGTTTAGCACTTCTTGCGGTTGAGCCCTTAGTGAGGTGCAAAGTTAATAACAATTCTAGAGAAAATAATTTCTGAAAAATACTTGGCCTGTAGTCCAAATGAGTGATTAATGGATGGCAAATATTTAGTTAAAAATAAAAATATTCTATAAGCCAGCCCAAAGTCTTGCACTGCTGCCATGGGGAGCCTATGATTTGATTCGTGGTCCCATTTTTTCTTGCTTTCAGAGATGACTGAATAAAGGAGTGTTTGAGAAGAAGCATTCAGTAGTGAACTTTCAGACCAGTTAAGGAATGATATTGACAACTGCTACAAGGAATTTTGGCCAGGTTTTTTCAGCCAGAAAGCCATCTGCCCAGACTCGTGGCTTTAAATATGAGCTGGGGGAAGGATGAGTACAAATTCTACGTGTATGGGCTCTTTTTAGCTCCAATTGGGATGTAAAAAAAGCCCTAATTGGGGAAAGAATTAGTTATTTATCTATTTTTGGTGCTTTGTGGCCCCCATTACCATAATATCTGAGCATCTCACAGCCTTCCCCTATTTATCCCTTGTGAAGTAGGGAAGTATTATCATCTCCATTTCACAGATGGGAAACTGAGGCATAAAAAAGGCTAAGTGACTTGCCCAAGCTCATATAGGAAGTCTCGGCAGAGAAAATAATTGAACCCGTATCTCTCCAGTCCCAGACTAGTACCCTAACCACTGGACCATCCTTTCTCTCTTTAATGGATTTTTAAAAATCATTCCTTGTCAACCTAGAGCAGATTTTTAATGGCTGAGTTATAAATCCCTGAATTGCTGATAGCTTTTTAACTTCATTAGCACAAATGACTGCAAATGAAGTAAATTGTCATATCATACATTTGGACTATAATAAGATGTTTCTTAATTGTTAAAATATTATTGAATTATATTTACTACCACATAAGTAAATTATAGTACATTTTGGTATATCCATTGCTAGCAAGAGATGTTCCACTAAGGAAATATAAAGAAGTTGTGGACCATATCTGGTGTTAGAATTAACTGCAAGAATGCACTTTATTTTTTATTTCAGGATGTATGACAATATTACCTACAATCCTGTTTCTGATTACAAGAGTACTGAAAGAAACTGCAGTAAAATCAGTGGATAATCAGGTCTCACCACCAGTCAGTGCAACTCTTCAGGCGATAAAAACTATTGTAACTCTTCCAATGGCCAAGACTAAGGAAACTCATAAGCAATGGACCAGTCTTATCCGCAGCACTCTGGCATCTGTCTTGGAGTACTCCCAACCAGGTAAGCAGTTTACTCTTGACCAGTTAAGCAGCTTAAAGCTAAAGCTTCTGTTTTGGAGAAGTCAATGTTACGTGTTTGTATGTAATATATTATAGGCTACATATCAGGTTAGGTTTATGGGGACGAAAAGCTGTGATTAACAAAGCATAGCTTGTAAAACAGAGACAAGGTCTAAGCACTAACACAAGCCTGCCTAAACACTCTGCATTATAGTGAACTGTATTTATAACGTATAAAATGTATGTAATGCTGAATACTATGCCGATTTTAGAATAATACAGCCTTATCTCAGGGCAGCACACTTCATCTTCATCCTTCTTGACCTCTCAGCTGCCTTTAGCAATATAAATCATACTCTCTTTCTTGAAATCTTGTCCTTACTTGTTTTTTACAAATCAGTTCTCTTCTACCTCTCCACTCACTTCCTCAGTGTTTTTTTCAGCAGGCCTCCCACCCTTCTTCTGTTTCCATAGGTCTCTCACAGGGCTTGGCACACTTACCGTCTGTTTCTGTGCATTTTCTTTAGGTAACCTCATCAACTCACACAGCTTCAACTACTATCTCTGTACCTTTGACTCACAAATTTACCTCTCCATTCCTGATCTGTCTCTCTTCTTCCAATCCTGCATCTCAGCCTGTCTCTCTGAAAACTCTTGGACGTCTCACAACCATCTTAACTCCTTGTCTTCCTTCCCAAACCCTTCCTCGCTTTCTGTTACTGTTGACAATCCATCCTCCCCCATGTCACCCATGCCCATAAACTAGGAATCATCTTTGATTATCCCCTCTTTCCTTTTACCCCGAAATATCTGCCTGCCCAGAGAGAATCAGATCTCAGTGACCAAAGTGGTGCATAGGGAGAGAGACAGTGTCTCAGGTAGGCAGAGCCATAATTGTATCGAGCTGTATGCAATAACTCAAGCTCAATACCTGGAATTGTGGTTCATGGAAACTGGAAGCCAGTGATGCTTTAAGAGAATCGGTATAATAGGCTTCATGTAGTCTTCATCACAATAATTCAATGTGAAGGAGTAAAGGCATGGCTGACTGTGGCAAATTCACATCAGAGAATTGATCACAATATAGTCTAGCATAATACAGAGGGGTAAAAGACTAGCCACTGATATCACCAGGGAATCAAAGAGAAGTGAGGACCCAAAAGCATCTCCGTATTGTAAATCTCCTTGACAGAGGACTGAGTGACTCTTTCAGTAATGGAAAAAAACATACCCCTGCCACAACCCCTAGATGCTTCCCCTGGCCTACCAGCAGTATCTCCATCTTGTCTGCACTGACTTCAATCAGCTTCTTCTAATCCAAGCGTCTTTTCTGTCCTAGAAGAACAAAGAGATGGTACAATCCATGTTGTCTGACCCAAAAGAGAGATCCAGAGATGCATGTAATTTATCTACCGAGAGTATCTCTGCCAAAAACATCTCACTACACCCCCAAATAACCTGAAATATAGATTGAACAGGAGAGGTGGGGGAAGAGTTTGGCAGAAGTGATCATGTGAAATCTGAAGGGCCAAGAGCGTAATTACACAATGCCCTCCTTTAGGATCTTTGAGAGGAAGCAGTCATTGGATTAAGTTTTCCAGGCCAAACCCATATTAATTTTCAGTGGCCTCTTAAGTTGTATGTCTCATCAAACTTCTCTCTCCCAACTTCACCTTGGCTCAAGGGCCTTCAAGCCCCCATTTCCACAAGCACCACTGACACTTACTATAGACCTTCTGTGGACTTTATGAGATTTCATTTAACTCCTTGCAAGGTGCATGCACTGAGGCAAGGGTTTGCATGCCTTCAGTTCACTTTTCAGGACCAAATGAAGTTGCACATTTTGCCAGTTTAGCAAAATGGACAGTGTGATTTTAACAGGCTTATTAACGCAGTCAGATCTAACTAATTTTCAGCAGAACACTCAAGAACCCTTCTCCTTAGTGCAGGCTACTCCCATACTAGATTTTTGGTTTCTACATGCCAGCCCTTTCAGCTGCAGAGGCTGTTTTGAAAGGGTTTGCAAGAGACTTGGTTATAATGGGGACTGTATATTGTGTTTTTCACCATCTTTCTGCTCAAAAATAGCATAGTTGTATTTGCTTAAACTTTAAAAACAATAAAAATATACCTGTGGCCAGAGACCAAGCATGAATAATTTTGGCTGCATAGGTAGAAATTTCAGGAAGTTTTTTAAGCAGTTTAAAAGAGAGGATTAGACTAGAGTGAATCATCTTAAACAACCTCAACTATATCAGTCACTACCACTAACTGCAAAAATGTGACTCTGGTGGTGGTGAATAAGCACGTATTTGAGCATAATTGAAGTCTTTTCTAGTACATCTCTCTGTTTTGAATTGTTCTAGTACACAAGGATTTACTAAACAAACTCTAAAACCTTTTCACAGTAAGCTCAGCCTGCTTTTTCTTTTTGTTTTTCAGAGGGCACTAAGTCTGTTCTTGATGAAGTAAGCATGCTTACAGCAATTGCGCTCTTCCTTTGGTCTGCAAGTACAGAAATAATTGGAGTGCAGTCCTTACAGAACGGCTGCATTAACAGATTTAAAAATGCATTGAATTCCTGTGATCCTTGGGTAAGCTCATGATGTGGGAGTGTGCACAACCTTTTAAATGCTTGACACAAAGTAACTAGGAATAATATTATATTTTCTGAATTCCCTGAAATCTATAATTTCTTCACTTCAAAAAGTAACCAGATTCTGCTTGTCAAATTAACAAATTAACCATCACAACTATTGCATCAATGGCAATTATAACAAAACATCGCACTTTTGCAGTAGGATTTTCAAGTTGTGCTATATACTTGATTTATGTAGATTTATAAAAGTTACATCTTTGTTAATGTAAGAAATTTTAGGAAGGAAAAGACCACTGGGCCAAATAAGTCTAGACCTTCTCTGGTTTATTTTAATACTACCTCCTCATAATGCTACTCGAACTCCTGTTTCCATAGATAAAGATTAAGGTCCAAATTTGCAGTGATTCTCCTATTTATATATGTACAAAATTTGTGTTTAATATTACTTACATGTACAAAACCCATTTTGAGTGTGCAGTTCAGGGATGCAGTTGTCTGATTTGCATGTGCATATCATTTCAGAGGCCCTCTGAAAATGGTTACATATTTGTCGCAAACTCATTTATGCTTTTTGTTTTGTCTTCTCTTTAAATTATCTTTTCAACTAGTCCATTGCAAAAGTGATAAATTGTAGCCTGACTTCGCTCAGACATGCTCAGTTTAGCATGAAGTGAAACACAATTGCCATGTAGAAATTGGTTCTTTGGAGCAGTTATACAAATTTGCAGATAGTGTAATTTTAAGTGAAAGAATGTTTCCCAAAATCATGTGAAACAGAACGTCTTGTAGTCTCAATGTCAGAGAACTCAAGCCTCCCCACAGCCCCTTTTTGTGACTTTGTATTTTTTGTTTGATGGACTCCATCTGTTTGCTCTTCCTCCCCCATTGGTAGAGCTTTTCTCATCACCAGTGAGACAGTCGACAATTCCCACAATATTATCGATCACATCCAAATTACAGTTGCACTTGAACTGAATGTCGTTTGCTTGAAAGGAACAATGAAGAGAGACTAGAGGAGATAAAGGGAGATGATATAAAGAAAATCATCATCAATTCTTCTCTTACCTAAGCAAGGGCTGCACTGAGCTGACTAGTATTGATTATAAAAGTTAAAGGTTGGCAGTGGTAACTTACCATGCTATAGTGTCCCTTCTCTGAGTAATAACAAGATATCTAAAAGAGAACTGCTTTCCCTGTACTCCTCCTTTAGGGGAGTGGGCATGGGAGGAGAAAATTCTGTCCATGTCTAAGAAAGAACTGTCTTACATAAGTCCAGCTCTTTGCTCTTCCCCAGCACCCTCCTCAATCCAATTACATAGATGTTGTGAATTGTTATCTCCAAACTTTATTTCTTGATGTAGGTCTAAACTTCTTCCTCTATTTTCTCCACTACTCTTGGGATTTTCTAATATGTTTTTTATATAGTGTTTCCCCCAAGAGGCACTCAGAGATTTCCTGAGGAGAAAAATATAAAGAAAAAGCATGCCAGATTTAGGCATTTAGAACTCTATTCCACCTGAGAGTCCTTCTCTGCAGTGGAGTCATCAGTTTCCAGACTGAACTGGAGTCTTATGCTCTGTCACTGTTCAGCAGTTTGCCAAAGCTTGACTTGCTGGAGTTCTTAAGGTGGGAAACAGTTTGAGACCATGTCTCTTCTTCCAGTTCAATAGTCACACCTACAGGAGCTCCTGATGGAGACAGTGAAGAGGGGAGTGTCTAGAATGCCGAGAAGGAGCCTTTACATCTATCCCTATTCAGCTCTGTATAGAGACCAACAACAGGAGAAGTTCATTTCTCTCCTCCGTTTAAGGAAGTTCTCTGCCTTTCTCATCTAGCCAGAAATGAACACTCCCCCAGCAGAGTTTTGGTAACAACAGAGAGCAGCTTAATATCAGCCATACTGGGTCCATACTTTGTTTTGTATGTCAACAAGGGAAATATACTCTAGATTGCATTGTATTATTTATTTTATTATTTCAATATATAAAATGGCAACTACAGCAGCCCCTAGGTGGCTGCACATTAATGATTAACAGACATACATTTAAAAATAAGCTGAAATGATATAAAATAGAGAATTATTTAAAAATACTTGTACCACCAAAGAATAATGCTCCATCACTGAAACAACAGCCTCAGGCAAAAGCCTGAATGGATAGCTGTGCTTTATTTTATAACCTCAAGTTAGGAAACTCCAACTTTGTTGGACAAACAGAAGTGAACTGCAGAATGGAGAGCTCTCAGCTAGGAAGTCCTTGTCCCTTCATTCCATTCTGGGAAACTTTTATCTCAGAAAGAGCACTACAGACTGCAAAGTGGATTCAGGCCCTGATTTTGCACCATTAGAGTTAATGGAAGCTTTGCCATTGACTTCAGTGAATGTAGAATCAGCAAAAATTCCACATTTGAGGAAAGAGTAAAAGAACTGTGGACCAAATTCTGCCATCAAAAGCTGGCACAGGGCTCCTGCTGAAATCTATGAAAGCTTCTACCTGCAAATGTGTAGATTTTATTCTTAAATATGTGCAGTTTAAACAAAAGCTAATGAAGGTTCCGTGGTAAGTCACTTCAAGAATTTACAACTGCATCTGCTCTAACCCCTCAGACAGAGACCAACACCTACCAAATCTCCACCAAGCATTCTCAAAACTACAATACCTGCATGAAGAAATAAGGAAACAGATCAACAGAGCCAGACGTGTACCCAGAAGCCTCCTACTGCAAGACAAACCCAAGAAAGAAACCAACAGGACTCCACTGGCCATCACATACAGTCCCCAGCTAAAACCTCTCCAACGCAATATCAGGGATCTACAACCCATCCTGGACAATGATCCCACACTTTCACAGGCCTTGGGTGGCAGGCCAGTCCTCGCCCACAGACAACCTGCCAACCTGAAGCATATTCTCACCAGTAACTGCACACCGCACCATAGTAACTTTAACTCAGGAACCAATCCATGCAACAAACCTCGATGCCAGCTCTGCCCACATATCTACACCAGCGACACCATCACAGGACCTAACCAGATCAGCCACACCCATCACCGGTTCATTCACCTGCACATCCACCAATGTAATATATGCCTTCATATGCCAGCAATGCCCCTCTGCTGTGTACGTCGGCCAAACTGGACAGTCTCTACGGAAAAGGATAAATGGACACAAATCAGATATTAGGAATGGCAATATACAAAAACATGTAGGCGAACACTTCAACCTCCCTGGCCACACAATAGCAGACCTTAAGGTGGCCATCCTGCAGCAAAAAAAACTTCAGGACCAGACTTCAAAGAGAAACTGCTGAGCTTCAGTTCATCTGCAAATTTGACACCATCAGCTCAGGATTAAACAAAGACTGTGAATGGCTTGCCAATTACAAAACCAGTTTCTCCTCCCTTGGTTTTCACACCTCAGCTGCTAGAAGAGGGCCTCATCCTCCCTGATTGAACTAATCTCGTTATCTCTAGCCTGCTTCTGGCTTGCATATATATACCTGCCCCTGGAAATTTCCACTACATGCATCCGACGAAGTGTGTATTCACCCACGAAAGCTCATGCTCTAAAATGTCTGTTAGTCTATAAGGTGCCACAGGACTCTTAGCTGCTTTTACAGATTCAGACTAACACGGCTACCCCTCTGATATTCAAGAATTTGAAGAGTCGAAACAACAAGGATGGAAGAATATTATTTATAGTGGTGCGGGAGTATGAATTGAAGTAACCAGTTGAAACTGGTCCCAGAATGTAGGTTTCAGGAAAAATGTCGTGAGATGGAAATTTTAAACAGCATCCTAATGGAAGTTGAGGAAGCTCCAACACATTGCGGGAGCCTTTAAATCTTAATTATACAGAGCACTATCAAATCTGTTGCAAGGAATTAATCTTGCATTGATAGGAAGATAAACCAGGCAACCTAATAGGTCTCTTTCATTCTTACCGTAAATGATTCTACTATCTATAATTTTAATTTGTAATCTTATCTATATCTCCAAGTTTTCTGCCACCCCAAAATGTGATCAGTGTCAGACTGATCTTCTCACAGGCCATTAATATTTTGAATAATACTGCTCAAAGTCCCTGTAGGACCCTGCTTGATAACTCATCCTATATGGTGTTATAAATATGTCCAACTTCGTAGCCCGCTTTCTGGATTATCATATGATATTCAAGGCCATATCTCTCCAATTTGTCTGAGATTTATATGTAGTATTTTGGAAAAATTCCTTTTCAATGCCAAATCTAATACAGTTTGACACAGTTGACAGAGTTTTAGAATATTAAGAACATCAACTTAGTTTTCCATGACCTATGTTTTGTACTACTCTAATCTACTCTAATACTACTTTTAGGCTGGGGGGACCCCTTTGCCTTTGTGGAATTGGAAGGGAACTTCAAATGACTCCTCATATACATCCAGTGTTATTGCTAGTAATTCTGTTATTTATGGAGTCAGCTCCTTGTGGACTCTAGAATGCATCCCATATGGCTGATTAGTATATTATTAACTTTGGTTAACTTTCCTATCTTACCTTCCTTTCCTATCTTTCACTTAGTCATTGCTCTCTTGTTTCCTGCATTTGTTTCCTAGTTAAACTCCTTTTTCTTGTATTGAAAACTGAGTAACAATATTTTTAGCAGCTGAGCCATCTGTTAGTCTTTTGCTGTTTTCTGCCAATTTCAGTGGTCTTTTTCCTTTATTTCCTCCAAGCATTTTTATATTCACACAAAGATGTGATGGATTGTATTGCCGACCGCCAAGTCAATATATAAATCAATAAAATGTATTTATCTTGATTAGGTTCAAGCCAAGTGTTATCAGCTTCTACTTTCTGTATTCCAACACACCAACCGTGCCCTGTCAACTCCATACATCCATTCATTGGCACCAATAATGGTTGAGAAACTGAAAGCTGTAGAAGGTAACCGTCCAAACAGCAACACAGAGCTTTTAGCAGTCCAGGAAGGAATTAAAGTCCTTGAAACATTGGTTGCCCTTGGTGAGGAGCAGAATAGTAAGTATCTTTTTTTCTGTAGAACACTAATAATGCTGAAATACAACATTTTACATCAGAAATGTTGTAGTTAGGGATTTGGTGATGGAGCTGATACAGTTAAAATGGTAGTTGAAATTATGCAAAAACTGTCATTGTATTATAGCTTTACATGACAAGGGCTGTTGTATGCCAGGATTGCACTAGCACTCCTACCTTTTGTGGTTGTAAAGAAAACTTCCAAATGTGGTGTAGTGTTGTCCTCGTGCGCCTGCAAATGGAAAAAAGTAATAGAGAGCTGCGCACTGCTCCAATTGTTACCTCTTTCACTAGTGACCATTTTAGCAGACCTATTGCCTATTTATGTAGGTATTTCTACCAATACTACACCCATCACCAAAGTTATTTGATTATCTTGAGAAAGAGCTATGCTGGGTTTGGAAGGGCTGTTTGAAATTGTGGGCAAGTCTGAAGAGAGTAACATCACTTTCTTTCCGCAGAAAAGAATATTCATAACATATATTAAAATTCAGTTAAGTTAAAAATGAATCCGCATTCGGAGACCGATTGACACCTGAGAGTCATCTGTAAATAAGATTACTGTTTTCAATGTATTTCCCAGTGATATTCATCCACATTAAAAACAAAAATGCCACAGAACTTACTCAAGAACTTACTCAAGAGCCACTCTGGTTTTGGAATAGCTGAGCTGAGCCGAGCAGGTGTGAAATGATAGACTAGTAGAAATGTATTGGGGAAAATTTGTCCAACATCTGATTTTTGTTAACATTAGTTAGAGCCAAACATATCAGTCCCCCTACTTACATGAGCACTCAGTTCACATTTACTTCAAAATATAAGAACATAATAAGTAATATTCTGAAAAATCCTTTAACCAAAAATGTTTATTACAAACTTAAAATTTATAGTCTAATATAATTATTTATTTTAAACAAAATAAAGCTGTAATTAGATTATTCAAAAAATCAGCAGCAGTGACTGCTTTAGTTTACTTTTTTATTTTTTTCCAAGAAATGTCTCTTCCTTGGGTTGCTATCTCCTCTGATCTCACAAGCTAAGCACACTTGGGCTTGTCAGAACTTGGATGGGAAACTTTCAGTCTTGGCAATTAAGTAGATGACTCTCTTCTGAGTCTTTCCTGAGCCAGTGCATCAACACAGGGGGTGCTGTTCTAGTGGAGGTATAATCTTTCAAACAAAATGTAGAAATAAGGTCCTAACCAAGTGTAGTCACTAAAGATACCAGGAAGCTTTTCACAGAAGTAATGATAATAAATCCTACTAGTTTGTGTTTACATAACATCTTTTATTTTGGGCTCTCAAAGTACTATGCAAATACACTTTGATCCCCCGTGTGAGAGATTAATAATATGCCCATTTTACAGATGGGGAAACAGATACATAACAAGCATAAGTTATTTGCTGAAAATCATGGAATGAGTCAGTGACAAAGACCGGGTCTAGAATGCAGGAATCCTTAAAATCCTTATTCTTACTACTAAACCATACATTCAGAGTAAGAGGTATGCCAGTGTCCTAGGTAAATTCCAAACATGGTAGCAATATTATACTACCAATTCTTTTATTTCTGTGCTGCATTTTAAAACTGATATGGAGGTACACTTCACTTTGTGTCCTAAACTGGTATGTCATACTCCGTATGATGGCTGCTTTACAGAAATAAGATGAAATGATTTTTCAATCTGTAAAGTCCTATAGGATCCTTTGAGGTACAAGATGCTCTACCACTTTAACAGATTTAGTAGTGAGCACTATCAGGCTGTGCACTAATCTCCCCAGTGAAGTGGCTGGAACAAAACCGAAGTGTGTTAAACACTAGAAAATATGGAATACAGCCAAATCCTACACCGGCCAGGAAGAAGACTGGATATCCTGAAAAAAGGTCTTCTGCAACTTAGACTCCTTTTGATTTTATTATATTATTGCTGTGTTTGTTTTCAACTTTGACCGTATTGGCTCTTTTATAGGAACAGTATTGTTGCCACAATTCATTTTCCATATAGTTTTCATTTCTAATCTATTATGCTTTTTTCTTCTTTCACTTTCAGGAGTCCAGTTGCTTGCTCTTCTAGTTCCAACTCTGATCTCTTATTTACTGAATGAAAATGCTTTTGCTTCTGCATCTACAATATCGAAAGATCTTCATGAATTTGCACTCCAGAATTTAATGCACATTGGTCCCCTCTACCCTCATGCTTTCAAGACAGTAATGGGAGCTGCTCCTGAATTGAAAATACGTCTAGAAACTGCAGTCCGAGCAAGTCAGGCCAACAAAGCAAAAGCAGCTGCCAGGCAACCACCACCCACAATACATTCTGTCCCAACAATTAAACTTAAAACTAGCTTTTTTTGAATTATTTTGAGTTGTTATTTTTGGGATCATACCTACAATTAAATGTCAGAAGCACTACATCATTCCTTATGTGCTACTGCATATATGTTTGTATTTTGCATTATTTGTATGTCAGAGGCAATCTAATAGCTTTATGTGTAATTACTTGAAATTTGTGCATTATAAGGGAAGTAGTGTTAGAAATATTTATATAGATTTTTAAGAAATTGAATTTCTTTGATCATATTTGTGAATCTGTTATAAATTATCCACCAAAAATGTATCATCTGTCCTACTACATTGTGTTGTTTATTTTTAGAACACTGAGTCAAACCTTGCAAATTAAGTGTTTTTAAAAGCTAGTTAATGCTATCTCACTGTTGTACCAGCACACTAACACAGCAGGGTTGGAGTGGGAGGAGAAACCAGTGTTCAGTATTTACTATTTATCTTTGGAAATTTCAGGTGTAATAATCACTTTTTTCTTAAAAAAACAAAAACAAAAAACCCCACAAACCTGGTGAAGTTGGAGTGTATCAAACGTATAATTCATTTCAGGTCACATGTAATACAAAAAAAGCAGGAACTGGAAAAGATTGCAGTCTTTTCCAAGATAAACAATCAAGCATGCTGTCAAAATAAGATGTTATTAACTTTGTGGTATATCTCTTTCTTTCAGATCAGTTTCCATGCCTGAGAGTTAATAAAAGGATTCAAAGAACCAACCCCCCCCCCCATCTCTCACTAAGATACATGAAAAAATGCATTGGAAATAAGGTTTATAAATGGGACCATATGCCATCTGCATTTCTGTGGCTCTGGAATTTGCCTGTTGCAAAGGTTCCTGTGGTAAACTGTTTTCCTGCTCTGCCCAGATCCCACAGTTCAGTGTTCTGCTTACTTTGCCTAGATTCTCAGAGAGAAGAGCACTGTTACCTGCTACAAGATTTGACTATAATGGAGGCCATTGGGCTGTTTCTCCTGCCAGACTTCACAAGGGGCTGGTGGAGAACCTTCTTTCTGCAGCCACAGGGAGGAGGCTAGAACTCTCACATACCTTTCTTAGAGTCAGGAAGAGGTGGAAGGCATAAGGCCATATACTCTGTGCATATCAGACCTACAATTTCTGGCAAGGGTCCTGATTTATTCAATGCAGTAGGGCTATTTTCCTTGGTAAACTGGGAATTGTGCAACATTGTGAAATATTCAGGAAAATACTGAAGTATAGTATTTTTATTGAATTATATGTTAATGCCTCTGTTCCTATCGATTTTAATAGTCAGCAGAAATCTCGCATTTTAACGTCTTTTACACTGCTTTAGAATTTCCAGGTTGCCACATAAATCAGGGGTCCTTCCTATATAGGTTTGTTGTGTCATAAAACCTATAGGGCTTTCATAATGAATGGCATGTTTCTATCCCTCCATCTTTGTTGTCCATTCAGGTGTTCCTGTAACAAGTCAATGTACAAGCTATTTATATAATTTGAGAAGTGGATCCTAAAATTTCTGTTATTTGAACCTCACAATAAGAAATGAGTAGTAATCAGAATTTAATCGTATGATTGATATTTGGCTGAAATATGTATGGATTTTGATCTTGCCATAGGCATTTACCCATCTCTTTCTTCTAAATAGCCACTGTGATAGCCCTTCCTTTGAGATCTGTGCAAGGGGAAGGGGAAGATCAACTGTAATTAAAACTAATTAATTAAGAATAAGATAGTTCTTTTTCACCCTGTCAGTTAGTTTATACAAACTCTTTAACATAATGTTATGTTTAGAAAAGCTTTTAATTCAGAATTGTTCTTGACCATTATTCAAGATGACAAAGAATGGTGTGAGCTCCGGTGTTCCTGCAGACAGTTACTACAGGACGTATCTTTACTCCCACACCTATTTCTACTAATGTAATAGGACTAGACATGAGCGTAAAGACACATAGAGTAATGAACTGTTTATAGAATGAAGCCCAAAGTGAGGAAAGAGTGGCAGCAAATAATTATTTGCTTTAATCTTCCTTTCTATACATAGTGATTAAGTTAATTAAAATTTACAATATAATTCGTAATTTCAAAGCTGAAACTAAGAGCTCATTGAATAAAAAGTACAAGCCTTTTAACATTTCATTAGGGAAGATGAATTTCAAAGTAAATGTGTCAGCAAGATTTTTAGAGAAACCATATAAACACGTAAAACAGCTGGAAGTGAGAAAAACAATATGATATGTTTTCTCTGATTGTTTCAAGTTAGTTTATGCTTACTGGCTTCCTATCCCTGCCATGCAATAAACATGCAGGAACCCCAGTGAAATTGCTGATTTTTTTTTTGTTATGCATTGAGGACAAGTCTTCCCTTCTGTCATGAGCTATCTGCCAGTTTCTCTCTGCCTTGCCTGAATTAGCAGCAAGAATTCTTCTTCTTGTCTCCTAATTCCCCTAAAATAGTCTTGTTTTACCCTAGCACTTTTTTTCCAGTTAGAAGCTGGAAACTCAGAAAAGGCAAAGAAACAAATCTTAAAATGCAAGTTTAGAGCCAGCCAAGCAAAAGTGGGAAGCTGTAGGAAGCCAGTAAAAAAAAAAAAAGAAAAAGAAAGAAAAAATAAAAATAGGCGAAACATGTTAATTGAAGGGAAAACAGACACAGAAAGAGATTGAGGGATAAGGGAAAGGCAGATGCAGATGAAAGGCTTTTTCTGCACCACATGTAGACATACTGGGTTCTCATGCTCATTTAGAAACAAGCCTCTCAAGTTTCCCATCTACATTGTACTGTGCTTTTCTTGCTCCTCAGGAAAAAAAAATATTTTATATAATAATCTGGCACCAAACTCCTTTTGATTAAAAGATGAAGTAACTTGGCATGCTTTCCTCATTTTTGTTTTTCCTCTCTTTTCCTCTCTGCTTTTCTCAGGTTTCATAGTCTTTTTTCAGTCTGTTTTCCCCTGAATTAACTTATCTCCACTTTCGCTCTCCATTTTTCTTCTCTATTCTTTCCTTTTTTTCTTACTGCCCTCCTTACTTTTGCTCCCCATGAGCTTGGTTTTCTCCAGCTCATATTTTCTCTCACCTTTCCTGCTTTTTCTATCTTCCTTGCTGTCCCTCATTCTCCTTTTTCTCTCTCTCCAAGCTCCTTCAGTTTTTTCCTCTCAGGGCCAGAGTGAAGAGATCACCTAGTATGCTCCTCTCTGTAGTTATAGTGATCTCTCTTACTGCCAGGCAAGGAAGCAGGCAAGCACTGGCTTTCTGAAGAAGTGATAGATGGTCATCAGTTAACTGGAAAGAGTGGTTTGAAAAGCTCAGCAACACTCCTAGTCTGTACAAAATATGGTGAAGGCTCTGGGCCTGCTCAGTGCCTTCACCTTTGATGGGCCTGTAGAAAAGCTCATCGTATGCCAAGACAATATCGTTGGTGACATATTGAGTCTGTTGCTTACAGAGCTTGCAGCATTTTTAGTGGCCTCACATGTTCTCAGCCTTTTAGCTTTCTTCTGGATTTGGCAATCCCCTTCCTCTTCAGCAAGGCTCCTTTCATTAATATCTCTGTGAATCTGTAGTAGAGCTTTGAGTGGTCCCAGGCTATGAGATAGGAAGTGAGGGCCATGGCAGCTGCAGCAGAGTAGGAGGCTCTGGCTCTCCTCCTCAAACACCAGCTGGTGAATCCATCCCCTTGGCCCAGCTTCTCATGAGGAGCCAATTTTAAAAGTTTAGACTCCCACTGTCCTTTCAGAGGAGGTTGTGGTTCCCATGAGACTTCCTGTAATATGGTCCAGTGACCTTACTCAGCATTCCCCCTCTAGGGAGAACAGAGCTTCCAGGACAAGCTTCCTTCCGCTGCAGTTCTATGGGATGGCTTTACCGGTCTCAGCACTCCAGTTTTTCCTTCTGCTGCAGGGAAGAGCAGTCTTCAGAAGATCCTCCTGTGCTGAACCCTTACAATACCACAGCTTTCCAAAATTCCTCCTCCAGGCAGGTCATCTGAGAGTTTTCCTCCCTGAGGCTGGGGAGGAGGGGACTGCCATAATTTTCAGTGCCCCAGTTCCCTGTCTCCATCCTCTTAACAGTTGAGAAAAATGACCCTTTCTGCTCCAGCCATTTTTAACAATGTAGTTTTGTAACATGCTGGCTAAGGCCATGTCTACACTACAAAATTGTCAACATAGAGCCAGCCACCGCAGTTATTAAATTGCATGTGTGCACATGCTTGGCTTCTTATGTTAGTGGTGCACATCCTTAGCGGGAGCACTTCATTGTATTGTCAGTGTGGGGCATAGTGGGATGGCTCCTGAAAGCCAGTAACAATGCAGTGTTTACACTGGCACTGTGTTGAACTGACTACATTGACTGACTACGTTGCTCAAAGATCTAGTGTTGCTAAATCAGCACCAAGAAGCACTTATTTTAGCAAGAAACAAATTTAAGTGAAGGCTGCTTATGTTGACATAACGGTGGGGTGTAGCCTGAGCCTCACTGTGTTGTGCCTCTCTCTAGTACCTAGTCTTCAGAGGCTCCTGTAACCAGTGAACAGACTTGCTTCACTACCTCCCATGGTAAAGGCCGTTGACGGTCCTGAGTAGAAAGTTCCTGTAGGGGATGCATCGCTGAACAGACCTGCCTTAGCTTTATGCAAAGCTGCTCTTGCAGAAAATCAACATGCTGCACAGAAAGTGATTATTCTGGATACAACTGACAGCCTGTCTCTGACTGTCCTCTGTGCTAGAGTGTGCTACCCAGCCTTACAGAGGACAGGAGTAGTTCTCGTGATTAAGGGCTGGGATGAGAAATGGTTAATTTCCTCTGGAATTTGTACATTTCTCACGGTGCTGTTGACGTGCGGCTCTGTACGTCTGTCTGATGCACCTGTCATGGGCCGCTGCCAGCTCCCAGGGAGAGAAGACACGTGGGGAGAGGGGTTGGTTTTGGGGTGAGGGTTACGTAGATTCTCCCTCCAGCCCCTGCTTTTGCGGGGTGGGAGGAACGGAAGTGTGTGAGGGTCCGCCTGGAAGGCGCCTGTCCGCCCCTGGCCCGGGGGCAGAGCACTTGTCTGAGCAGCTGACGCAGGGATGTGTTTTCCCTGGTGTGATTTCCGTTTCTCGGAAGTGAAGAGCAGAGCAGCCGGCGACCGAGGGCGGATAGGGGCAGACCCTGCCCTGTCTGCGCTCAGCTCCCCGGCAGAATGGCCCCAGAACTACATTTCCCAGAGTGCCGCGGGCCGGGCCGGTGTGGATCGCGCGCTGGAATTGTCCCCGCCAGGCCCCGGTAGCAGCCGGCGGGGGCGTCCTGTCAGGCGGTGAGGGCGGGCGGGCGCGCCCAGGTTGTTGCTGCTGCCGGGACGCGGCGGCTGCGGGCGGCGGCTCCGGCCATGGACGAGCAGGCGGGGCCCGGCGTTTTCTTCAGCAACAACAACAACAACAACGCGGTGCTGCTGCCGCCGGGCGGGGCCGGGCCGGGGCTGGAGCCGGGGGAGGCCGCCGCGGGGGGCTCCTTGGCGGCGGCCGCCCCGGCCCCGGTGTCCGCGGCCCGGGCTCAGTACAGCGTCCCCGGGATCCTGCATTTCCTGCAGCACGAGTGGGGCCGCTTCGAGGCGGAGCGCGCCGAGTGGGAGGCGGAGCGGGCGGAGCTGCAGGTAACGTCGACCCTCCCCTCCCCTTCTCCCTAGCCCGGCACCGGTGGCCCCGGGGCCTGGGCCCGGCCCGTGACTGTGAGGTCCGGCCGCTGTTTGGGGGAGGCAGAGACGCAGCTTGGAGCCCCTCGGACATCGGCCGTCCCCTCTGGCGCCTGCGCTGCCCCGCATCGCACCCCCCGGGGAAGGGCGGCGCTGGCAGCTCCGCCCCGGCCGCGCAGCGTGTGGGGGGCGTGACACCCGCGTCCCCTCAGCCCGGTGCACGCGGTGACAGGACGCTGAGCCTTATGTGTCCCAGGGCTTGGCAGCCGGGGGCACCCAGGTCACGGTGTTGTCCTCAGTCTCTGTCATGTTCTCTGTCAGTTTCACCTGTGCGTTGGGGCTGTTCTGCAGATCCTTGCTGCGCTGGGGCTTAGGGTGTCTGGTCCCACCCGTCTCTTGTTTCTCCCATTTTATCTTCCCTTGTTTCTTTGAATGGCTCCAGTTTCTTCGTGTCTCTTTCTTAACGTGAAGAGGAGTGATGCCATGTACTCTTCTGCTCTCCCTATGTGTCGAAATCTTTTGTGCTGAGAGAGGCTGAATCTGGGCCCTGTCCATCCTAGAATAACTGGGACCTTTAATTCTCCAGCAGTGGTAGCAATAGTAGGAGGTGTAGTGGAGAAAAGACCTTGGCATCTTTATTTTCTACATTACAATTGTTGTCGTTCCTGACCGAAGATGACACTGACAACAGTTTTATGTCTTGTGAGTATGGCTGTGGCTAAAAAGACTGATGCGAGAGTGCCAATCCTTGCTACATGAAGCGCATAGGTAGCTGGATGCTGAGGAAGAGATTACCATCGATGTCTGCTGCTGGTTACGACTCAGCCTCTGTGCCTCAAGATCGATAGGGTTACCCAATACGAGATTAACCACCATATCATTGACTACTGCTTATATTACTATTGTAATGCTATTGTAGTATTGCCTATACTACACTACAGCTTCTGCTGTTGATGCTTCCCAGAGTAGTTGCATAGTGAAGAAAGCATCCTGATTTTCCTGTCTAGACAAGGCCCAGAGCCTGTTAGCCTTCAGTTGGTCAGAGCAAGTTGCTAGATAGAGAACTCTCATCCTCCCATCCCTTCATAGGCTAAGGAGTTAGAGCTCTAGTCATTCACAAACTATCTAGAGCCACTTCTCGCAGGCCATGTCTACACTAGCGAGCTTACAGCGGCACAGCTATACTAATGCAGCTGTGCCGCTGTAAGATCGCTCATGTAGCTGCTCTATGCCCACGAGCAGCTTTCCCCCCATACAAAATGCTGTCCACACCAGCACTTCTGTTGGTGTAACTTATGTCAGTCTAAGGGGTGTTTTTTCACACCTCTAAGTGACATAGGTTACACTGACAAAAGTGCTAGTGTAGACATAGCCTTAGTTATTAGTATGCTGTAAGAATTGTAATAGGAGAGGGGGTTTTCCAACCATTTACAGGTGAGTTGCAAGAATGAATCTGCTGTAGATCACATCTCTATCTGTGCTCCTAATAACTAACTACTTGGTTCTCAAAGTGACCATGTTTGAGACTAAGAACCTACCACCCATTCCTCTTCTCTAGGTTTCCCTTTTTGTTTTTCGCTTCCTATCCCTTTGTCCTCTTTTCTCTTCATATCCCTTCCCCAGCATGCCACAATGCAGGCTGCTTCCCTGTTTTTTTATAGACAGGAGAATCTCCTGATTTTGTCAAAATCTCTGTTCCTCTGGGATTATCAGGCAGGTCTGCTGAACAGGACTGCAGGTGTGATGTTCTTCTATGGTGATTCCCTTGCACAGGTTTAAAGACGTGCTTGTGAGGACAAGGGAAAGAGAAGAGAAAGATGGATGTGATTGAGTCTGAGCTGAACTGATTGACCTTCACTGCAAAATTTGTAATTTAGTAATTGATTCATTATCTATTTGTGTCTAACAGAAACGTGTTGAATATAACCTCTGTATCTGGACAGATATAATGAGCATCAGGCAGGCCATATGTATAGTGGAATCCCATAAATAAGGTTTGATTTGGGCAAACTTTATTTTGATAATCATATGATATGTATGTATTCACATTACAGTGTGCATCACAAATAAAATGGGCATGAGAGAAAAATGTCCATCTTGCAAGGACCTAATCGTGCTAAACTTTTTACTACTACTACTACTACTTTGCACTTATGTAGCATGCTTCATCAAAGGATCTCAAGATACTTTAAAAAGGTTGGTAAAGATGATTCTCCATTTTGTACACTAGGTGGAAAAACTGAAGTACAGAGGTTAAACTACTTGCTATCTTGTCAACGGCAGAATTGGTAATATAACTAGGGCTGTCAAGTGATTAAAAAAATTAATTGTGTGATTAAACAATAGAATACCATTTATTTAAAGATTGGTGGATGTTTTCTACATTTTCAAATATATTGATTCCATTTTCAACACAGAATAGAAAGTGTGCAGTGCTCACTTTATATTTATTTTTGATTACAAGTATCTGAAGTGTAAAAAACCAAAAATGTAGTATTTTTCAATTCACCTAATACAAGTACTGTAGTGCAATTGCTTTATCATGAAAGTTGAACTTACAAATGTAGACTTATGTATAGAAAATAATTGCATTCAAAAATAAAACAACGTAAAACTTCAGAGCCTGCAAGTCCACTCTGTCTTACTTTTTGTTCAGCCAATCACTCAGACAAACAAGTTTGTTTACATTTGCAGGAGATAATGCTGCCCACTTCTTGTTTACAATGTCACCTGAAAATGAGAACAGACATTCTCGTGGCACTGTTATAGCCAGCGTCGCAAGATATTTACATGCCAGATGCGCTAAAGATTCATATGTCCCTTTATGCTTCAACCACCATTCCAGCGGACATACGTCCATGTGATGATGGGTTCTGATTGATAACAATCCAAAGCAGTGCAGACCAATGCATGTTCATTTTCATTATCTGAGTCAGATGCCACCAGCCGAAGGTTGATTTTCTTTTTTGGTGCTTTGGGTTTTGTAGTTTCTTTATTGGAGTCTTGCTCTTTTAAGATTTTTTGAAAGCATGGTCCATACCTCATCCCTCGTTGATTTTGGAAGGCACTTCAGATCCTTATACTTTGGTTCTAGTGCTGTAGCTATCTTTAGAAATCTCACATTGGTACCTTCTTTGCATTTTGTCAAATCTGCAGTGAAAGTATTCTTAAAATGAACAACATCCAAGACTGCTATAACATGAAATATATGGCAGAATGCGGGTAAAACAGAGCAGGGGACATGAAATTCTTCCCCAAAGAGTTCAATCACAAATTTAATTAACACATATTCTTTTAATAAGCATCATCAGCATGGAAGCATGTCCTCTGGAATGATGGCAGAAGCATGAAGGGGCATACAAATGTTTAGCATATCTGGCACGTAAATACCTTGCAATGCCGACTACAAAGTGCCATGCGAATGCATGTTCTCACTTTCTGGTGACATTGTAAATAAGAGGGTAGCATTATCTCCTGGAAATGTAAACAAACTTGTTTGTCTTAGTGATTGGCTGAACAAGAAGTAGGATCATGTTGACTTGTAGGTTCTGAAGTTTTACACTGTTTTGTTTTTGAGTGCAGTTATGTAACAAAAAAAACTACAGTACTTATATGAGGTGAATTGAAAAATACTATTTCTTATGTTTACAGATATTTTCACAGTGAAAGATAATCAAGAATAATATAAACTTTGATTTCAACTAAAACACAGAATACAATATATATATGTAAATGTAGAAAAATGTCCAAAGTATTTAAAACATTTCAATTGGTATTCTGTTGTTGTATTCTATTAATCGTGATGAATTATTTTTAGTTAATTGCGCTAGTTAACTGCGATTAATCAACAGCCCTAAATATAACCTATTTTTTCTGACTATAAGTTATCTGCTTCATCCCTTGGGCCTGCTGCCTCTGTGCCAAAGCATCTCAATAAGGTTATAATTAGCTTTGATTGGCACTGCCACAAGCTGTAAAAACATTTATCTGCTAGAAAGAGATACTCAAAAAGGTGTGAAATTCTTTGCAACCTTTGTAAAACTCAAAGAAATTATTTCCTATCTGACAATTTACAAATGATTGCTCTCTGATCTGTATTTTGTGCTACTGAGAAATGGCTTTTGGAAATTAATTGATCCACATAGCTGAATTATAAGCAGTGTTAATTAAAACCAAATTCCATTGACTTCTGAAGCCTTCCAGCTGGCCTGTACATACGTACGCGTGTGTGTGTGTGTATATATATATGTATATGTATATGTATATATATGTATATGTGTATGTATATGTATATGTATGTATATGTATGTATATATGGAAATGTTTAATAGAAGTTTGAGGTCATATAATTTATCCTTCTCTGGATGCTAAATTGTTCCATATTATACAATTACTGGTTTTTCATCTAGCCTAGTTTAAATGTTAAATTATCACTTTTCTTGGGATACTGTTTTGTGCTCCTGATAGTACATGATTTTTTTCTCATTTTGCATGGGCTTCTTGTGCTAGTCTGTCTAACTCCTCACATACTATGGTATTTACACCCTTCAGATAGTCCAGGAGTGGCCAACCTGAACCTAAGAGAGAGCCTGAATCTACCAATGTACATTGCCAAAGAGCCACAGCAATACATCAGCAGCCCCCCATCAGCTTGCCTGCTCCCAGCGCCTCCCACCTGCCGACAGCCCCGCCAATCAGTGCTGCCTCCTCCCTCCCCGCACTCCTGATCAGCTTTTTTGTGCCCTGCAGGAGGCTCGGGGTGGGGGAGGAACGAGGGCATGGTAGGCTCAGAGGAGGGGGTGGGGAGTGGGGACAGAGCCTTTGGCAGAGCCAGGGGTTGAGCAGTGAGCACCCCATGGCACATTGGAAAATTGGTGCCCATAGCTCCAGCCCCAGAATCTGTGCCTATACAAGGAGCTACATATTAACTTGTGAAGAGCCGCATGTGGCTCCGGAACCACAGGTTGGCCACCCCTGAGATAGTGTATACTGTTACCATGTTTTCCTTTGCCTTCCCTTCTATAATCATAGCATAGCCAAGTTACGCTTATTTAGGTTTTTTTTAATCTCCTCATAAATCAATTCCACTATGATCCCTGTTCACTTGTGGGTGTATTCTCCAAACTTCATCTGATTTGCTAATACTTCCTTTGTAATGAAATTCCCAGAATTAAATGCAGCATTCCATATCCACTCACACCAAAGTCAAACAGAAAGATTGTTACCTTTCTATTGCATCTGTTCCCTTGCACATCTTTAAAAAAGAAATGCTTGTGGGGACAAAGGAAACAGATAGGACGTGATTCTAAACTGGAGTGATTGACCTTAATTGCAGAATTTGTCATTTAGTAACTGATTCAATATCTATTTGTATCAAGTTAACAGAAACAACTCTTAAAAATAACCCATGTATTTGGCACAGATATAATGTGCGCATTAGGCAAGCGACATACAGTGGAATCCCATAAATAGATTGATTTGGCAAACTTTGTCTTGATATTCGTATGTGTGTATTCATGATTAGGACCCTACCAAATTCATGACCATGAAAAATGTGTCACGAATTGTGAAATCTGGTCTCCCTCAGTGAAATAGGTCTTTTGTGTGCTTTTACCCTGTACTATACAGGTTTTATGGGGGAGACTAGTGTTTCTCAAATTGGGGGTCTTGACCCAAATGAGAATTGCAAGGGGGTCATGGTATTGCCACGCTTACTTCTGTGCTGCTTTCGGAGCTGGGTGACCAGAGAGCGACGGCTGTTGGCCAGGTGCCCAGTTCTGAAGGCAGCATCCCGCCACCAGCAGCACAGAAGTATGATTGGCAATACCATACCATGCCACCCATACTTCTGCACTGCTGCCTTACAAGCTGGGCAGCTAGAGAGTAGGGACTGTGGACCGAGGGCCCAGCTTTGCAGGCAGCAGCACAGAAGTAGAGGTGACAATACAATACCATGCCATCCTCACTTCTGCGCTGCTGCTGTCAACGGCTCTGCCTGCACAGCTGGGCCCCCTGCCAGCAGCTACTGCTCTCCAGCTGCCCAGCTCTAAAGGTAGGGTCACTGCCAGCAGCAGCACAAAAGCACCGCAACCCCACTAGTTGTAACCATCTCACAGCTCCTTTTTGGGTCAGGATCCCTAGAATTACAACATTGTGAAATTTCAGGTTTAAATAGCTGAAATCATGAAATTGATTATTTTAAAAATCCTACGACTGTGAAATTGACCAAAATGGCTCATGAATTTGGTAGGGCCCTATTCATGATACAGTGTACCTCACAAATAAAATATGCATAAGAGAAAAAAATTCCATCTTGCATGATGGGATGTTTTTGCTAATTTCTCATGCTTTCATTTGAGGTTTCTAACATCTTGCATAGCAAACTCGTTTCTAATTTGCTTTTCACCTGTTGGATTTTCTCAGTATTAGTTTTTCCCAAGTTTATCCTTCCCATCAAGAATCCCCCAAAAATGTACTAGCTCACATTTTTCAAGTTCAGTTTTATTTTATGATCTGCCTCATTGTCATCTTTCTTGTGTCATTTCTCTCTTTGCTGGGGTTCTTAACATTGGTACATTAATATCACTTGCAAATTTAATTAATATGCTGTTTCTTCCATCTTCTGATGAAGATGTTCAGTAAGATCAGAACTAACACATTCATGCGTGATGCCAATAATGCATGTCCCCCAATTATATACTTTGCAATTATACTGTTGCCATTTGCTTACAAGTATTTACAGTAGAACCTCAGTTATGAAGACCTCAGGATTGGAGGTTGTTCGTAACTCTGAAATGTTCATAACTCTGAACAAAACATTATGGTTGTTCTTTCAAAAGTTTACAACTGAACATAGACTTAATACAGTTTTGAACTTTACTATGTAAAAGAAGAATGCTGCTTTTAACCATCTTAATTTAAATGAAACAAGCTCCTTACGTTGTCAATATTTTTGAATTTTCCTGTATTTTTTTTTAGTAGTTTACATTTAACACAGTACTGTATTTGTTTTTTGTTTTGTCTCTGCTGCTGCCTGATTGTGTACTTCCGGTTCCAAATATATGGTTGACCAGTCACTTTGTAACTCTAGTGTTCAGAATTCTGGGGTTCTGCTGTAGTGAGTTTTCAGTGCACATGAGTATTCATGTCTGAGCTGATATAAACTAATGCAAAGAGTAAAATGTTGAGAGACACTGTCAAATATTTTGTGAAATTAAGTGTTAATCAGCTTCATTCCCTTCATCTTGTTTTGTTTTTTGATAATATTACAAAATGAAATTTGTGATTATAGCTTATTCTATTATTTTCTAGTTTGGTGATTTATTATTATTGGAAATGGAAGCTAGATTTATAGAGCAGAAATTGACACAATTGCACATCAATTTTTGAAAATCAGTGCTAACTTTTCTTAGATTCTTCTGGGGTAACTCCTCAATTCTCAAAAATAATTATTCATTGTGATTGTGTTTTTACTTAAATTAAATTTTACTTAGATTAGGTTTTTACTATTAAAATTTACACTATTTACAAGAGACAACTCCTTTTTATAAAAAGAAAACAGTCAGACATTTGGGAGTAGTGGAACCTATTAGGGACAGTGCTCTCTTATTAAAAAGAACAGGAGTACTTGTGGCACTTTACAGACTAACAGATTTGTTTCAGCATGAGTTTTTGTGAGCTACAGCTCACTTCTTCGGATGCATAGAATGGAACACACAGACAGGAGATATTTATACATACAGAGAACATGAAAAGGTGGAAGTATGCATACCAAGAGGAAGAGTCTAATCAATTGAGATGAACTATCAGCAGCAGGAGAAAAAAACTTTCGAAGTGATAATGAAGATGACCCATAGAAGGTGTGAGGAGAACTTAACATAGGGAAATAGATTCATTTAGTGTAATGAAGCAAATGCTCACCAGCAACCGCACACCCTACAACATAAGCACTAACCCAGGAACCTATCCTTGCAACAAAGCCCGATGCCAGCTCTGTCCACATATCTATTAAAGTGACCCCATCATAGGACCTAATCACATCAGCCACGCCATCAGGGGCTTGTTCACCTGCACATCTACCAATGTGATATATGCCATCGTGTGCCAGCAATGCCCCGCTGCCATGTACATTGGCCAAACCGGACAGTCTCTTCGTAAAAGAATAAATGAACACAAATCTGACATTAGGAATCATAACATTCAAAAACCAGTGGGAGAACACTTCAGCCTCTCTAACCACTCAGTGACAGACTTGAAGGTGGCAATTTTGCAACAAAAGAACTTCAAAAACAGACTCCAAAGAGAGACTGCTGAACTCGAATTAATATGCAAATTAGATACAATTAACTCAGGCCTAAAAGGAGACTGGGAATGATTGGGTCATTACACTAATTTAATCTATTTCCCTATGTTAAGTTCTCCTCACGCCTTCTATGGGTCATCTTAATTATCACTTCAAAAGTGTTTTTTTTTCTCCTGCTGATCATAACTCATCTCAATTGATTAGACTCTTCCTGTTGGTATGCATAAATATCTCCTGTCTGTGTGTTCCATTCTATGCATCCGAAGAAGCGAGCTGTAGCTCACGAAAGCTCATGCTGAAATAAATTTGTTAGTCTCTATGTTGCCACAAGTACTCCTGTTCTTTTTGCGGATACAGACTAACATGGCTGCTACTCTGAAATCTGCTTTCTTATCGTTTGTCCATAAGTAACCTGTTCTTTGGAAAATGTTAATCAAATAGATAAAGGTGACCAGGTGGACATAATCTACTTGGATTTTCAGAAAGACCATATGTAAGATATTAATGAGTAAAAAACCTAAAAAGATGAGCTTCGTCAGATTAAAATGGTGTGAAGTGGTAACAAACAGCTGGTGTGAAAGGATACTGTTTGAATTGGAGAGAAGTGGTAGAGGCGTATCTTGGAGGTTAGTATTGGGGTCAATGTTCTTGTCTCTAGGGGTTGGGGAGAAACACTGATGGTTGGAATTGTGACAGAGAGAGCTCCTCTCTGTTTCCCTCTTCTGCTATAAAACAGAAGCAGTGTCTAGTGGGTGGTAAGATTGGGCCATCCGAGGCAACTGAGTTACAGTAGTCAGGAGAGGGGGTAGTCAAATGGACGAGCATGGCTATTTATATTTTTGAGAACAGTATTTGTCTTTAAAAAAATAAATAAATTGTACATATACTGTTCCCTGACATTATTTATTTATAAATAAACTACTACAGAATGACAGTCTTTTATTGCAAATATAATTCAGTCAAACTTTGAAAAAGTAAAACTATTAATCTTGAAATGGATAGTGAGTTGATGAAGTTGAATTTATTTAGTTTTTTCAAAAGTGTAAAATTTCAGATGAATTTAAGTAATTTTGGAGTTTGAACATAATAATGGAAGACAAAATTAATATGTGCAGAAATCAGATATTACATAATATAACCCTCTCGCCTCCTCCCCCCAACCAAAACAATAAAAACAAACCCCAAACTTTGGGGAAGGTGATTTGGCAAAAGTCTTGCATAACTCATTGAAGATGTTTGCTGATTAAGAAGCAATTGCTTAAAAAGGCAAATAATGGTTGGGTTTATAGTTTTTTGAAGGATAAAAATATGGAAGATTATGACAATGTCCATTTTTTTAATTTAAGCACAGTGAAGACTAAAGTGCTCCAAAGAAGTTAAAAGAAGATAGAGAATATTGGAAAATGACAAGAGGTTGCAAGAGCTAAATTTATTTAGTCTGGAAAGATGCTAAATGGACCTTAAAGTAATTGAAAAATTATTATCAGTGAAGGGAAATCTGCCAGTTGCAGATCTTGTAATTAGAGCATTCACCTGAAGCAGAGGAGGAAAGGTTATTTTATTACCAGTATGTCATTGGTTTGGTTTTTTTGTTGATCAGTTACCACAAATGAGCACTTACACTCATTAGTAGCCTCATTTAAGACAAGGGACTACTTGTGCAAGTAACTGTTCACCAGTGTGAGTAAGGAGTAAAATGTGCAGGCTTGATTGTTAGGTGCAGAGGAAAATTTAAGAACTAAATCACTTCTGAATATAATTTGAAGGGATTTTCAAGGCCCTTCATATCTCTGCCCCTTATTATATATTCTTTTCTTTTATTGCATCAGTACCCAATAACTGTCCACTTTTCTCATCACCATCTTTGCACCTTCTCCCATGGTTGGGCCCAGGATCTGTTAAGCTTACGATTTAAAGACACGTATGAACCCTTTAATAGTGCAAAATTATGTATTTAGGGAATAACAAGAATCGTTGCTATAAGCTGGGGATTTATCAGTTGGAAGCAACAGAGGATGAGAAAGACCTGGATGTATTGGTTGATCACAGGATTAATAGGAGCTGTCAATGTAATGTGGCTGTAAAAAAGACTAATGCAGTCCTAGATTTCCAGTAGGGACAGGGAAATTTTAGTACCATTATACAAGGCACTGATGAGACCTCATCTGGAATACTGTGTGCAGTACTGGTCTCTCATTAAGAAAGATGAATTCAAACTTGAATGCAGAAGGGCTCCTCGGATGATCTAAGGAACGGAAAACCTACATTATAAGAGGAGACTCAAAGAGCTCTGCTTGCTTAGCCTCACCAAAAGAAGGCTGAGGGGAGATTTGATTGCTCTACATAAATATATCAGAGGGATAAATACCAGGGAGGGAGAAAAGTTATTTAAGTTAAGCACCTATGTGGACACAAGAGCAAATGGATATGAGCCAACCGTCAACAAGTTTAGGCTTGAAATTAGGCAAAGCTTTCTAACCATCAGAGGAATGAAGTTCTGGAAAAGCCTTCCAAGGGAAGCAGTGAGGGCAAAAAACCTAACTGGTTTCAAGACTTAGCTTGATAAGTTTATGGAGGGAATGGTATGACAGGACTGCCTACAATGGCCCAATGGCAACTGCTAGTAGCAAAAATCCCCAGTGTCTGGAGATGGACAGTATATGGGAAGAGCTCTGAGCTACTACAGAGAATTCTTTCCTAGGTATCTGCTTGATGGGTCTTGCCCACATGCCCAGGGTCTAACTGATTGCCATGTATGGGGTCGGGAAGGGATTTTCCCCCAGGTCAGATTGGCAGAGACCAGGAGGTCAGACTAGATCAGGGGTCTCAAACTCAAATGACCACGAGGGCCGCATGAGGGCTAGTTCACTGGCCCGAGGGCCTCATCACTGATACACACACTCCTCGCTGACCCTGGCCCTGCCCCCACTCCACCCCTTCCATGAGGCCCCACCTCTTCCCTGCTCCCATTCCAAGCCCTTCCCTGAAGTCCCCACCCGAGCTCCGCCCCCTCCGTGCCCCCAGAGGGTGTATGAGTGGTGTGGCAGGGGCTCAGGCAGGAAGTTGAGGTGCAGCAGGGGGTTGGGGTGCAGTTTGCTCAGGGTGCAGAAGGGGTGTGGGATGCAGCAGGGGGCTCAGGGCAGGGGGTTAGGGTGTGGGGTGCAGCAGGGGATCAGGGCAGGGAGCTGGGATACAGGAGGGATGTGGGATGTGGCAGGGGGTTTGGGTGCAGCAGGGGGTTGAGGTTCAGGCAGGGGACTCAGAGCAGGAAGTTGGGGTGTGCGGGTGCTCAAGGAAGGGAGTTGAGGAGCTGCAGGGGGTTGGGGTGCAGGCAGGGGGCTCAGGGCAGGGGATTAGGGTGCAGAAGGGGTGTGGGATGCAGACAGGGGGCTCAGGGCAGGGGGTTGAGGTGCAGGCAGGGGGCTCAGGGCAGGGGATTGGGCTGTGCAATGGGTGGGGGATGCAATGGGGGCTCAAAGTATGGAGTTGGGGGATGGGGTGCAGGAGGGCTGCGGGCTGGCAGCAGTGCACACCGAGGCCAGGACAGGCTACTGGCCCCACTCCACTCCAGGAAGTAGCTGGAACCATGTCCCTGCGGCCCCTGGGGGAGGGGGATGCAGGGCTCTGTGCGCTGCTTGCCGCGCCTCCAGAAACCTCCCCCAAAGCTTCCATTGGCCATGGTTCCCCATTCCCAGCCAATGGGAGCTGCGGGGTGGTGGTGCCTAGAAGCCAGGGCAACACATGGACGGAGCCCTCTGCTTCTTCCCCCCTCCCCGGCCGCAGGAACATGATGTTAGCTGCAGGGAGCTGCGCGGGGCTCGGGGGCAATCCTGCAGCTGTAGTTTGCCCACCCCTTGCCTGGAGGTAGGCTGCGGGGGCGGACATGGGCTGCTTGGCGAGCCGCAGGAAATAGCCCCACTGGCCGCGTGTTTGAGATCCCTGGACTAGATGATCACGATGGTCCCTTCTCACCTTGAAGTCTGAGTCTGTTTTTATTGTTCAAACTGTTTCTTACGGAAATGACTCTACAGAGTAATTAACATTGTGAATATGGTTTTGTAGCTTTTTTTAATGTATATTAAGGATCACAAATTTAGTGTCTCCCTGAACTGTTGTACAAGTCATAAATGTTATTTTCAGTGTTGTAAATATTCCTTTAAAATATTGTCAAATTTTCATGATTTTGGTACAGGATGCACTGTTGACTATTATAGACATGCCCATGGAATATATTTTGTACCTTATAAGTAAAGATAAAAACTGATATGTACACTCGGTACATATTTCAAAGTGCTAAGTGTGTATTTGTAGTCTGTGCATTGATACATAAGCTTTTCATTGATATCTTACATACAAAGTCTGTTCTTCTCAGTAGTCATTTTACATTGTCTGCACCAACTGGAGCTATAACATGACACTTGCATTGTGGGATAGATCCTTTTTGCCTATGTCATCTGACCAAGAAATTCTAATTATAGGTAGGCTCCAGAAGCACATATTCATTACATCTCTTTTGAGACTGAAGTTTTATTTACTACTTCTAGGATGGACTGTGTGAAATTCCCAAGACCACAAAATTCTTGTAAATTTCTCTTGCATCTTGATTCAATATTAAAAGCAAACAATATGTGAGTGTCTAGTCTTTAATCTATATGCATGCAGACTTATATGGGAGAGATGAGAAATCAGAAAGCCACCTACTCACATTGTTAGCATAATGACTCAGGCCCTCATGGCCTGTAAGGCTGTCCATTTTATTTTGCCTGTCAATCCTTCATTCCCACCTTTCTCAGTGAGTTCTAGACATCCTTTGGCTTGGAAGGAGGAAAGAAAGATTATGATTGTTTCTATGTTTAAATACTTGTGAGATGCTCAGATACTAAAGTAATCCAATGGAGTTACTTTATCTCCAATATCTAGGCTTCCTAAAAGGTTTTGGATTCTTTCAAAGTGAAAAGATGACTCCTTTTCCATTCTGACATTGTTTCATTAACATAATTACTCAGTGTTTATACATGTGTAGTTTCTTGGGTAGCAAGATAAGTCACTTTCTCCCACCTCAGTCCCTTAATTAAACCCTTAATTACGTGTTCAGATTTAATTCATTGTTGCAAGGACTTGTTTGTTCTTATGTGATTACTGCATTCTATAGGCTTCTATGGGGGTACTCATTTTTTGTGGGGAAAATACATAGTTTGGACTCAAATTCTATTGAATATATCTGCCTTTCCCCTGCACAATGGTTCTCTCCTGCTGACGCTAGGCCATTGTGAGTATGTCTACACAACGTTTTGGAATGAACAGGACTGGGTCAACAAGACTTGGAATAGTGAATCACATTAGTGCTCTAAAAATGCTGTGTAGAAGAAAAAAGTTCAGATTTCATGGCCACAAAATTATTGTTCGGCATTGACAAAATTCTTGGCACTCTGCAGGTCAACAATTAGAGACCCCAAAGTCCTGTTTCTGAAATTTGACATTGGAAAGCACAGAGAAGGATTGAGCTATTAAGGTAGAATGCTTCTAGTCAGTGTATAGTGTGTAATAAGACAGTTATTTTAGCCAAGGTACTATGCATTGGACCTGTGCACTTAAATGATGTTAAAGTACAAGGAAGCATGAGAAGTCTACATTAAAATAGTAATAAATAATAAACAAGAAATGCTACAATTTTTGGATGGGTTTCCTGTAGTAAATACCTAAAAATCAATTAGGTTTGAAATGTTTTAATGTGTTAGTAGTATAGTTTTTTTTTTTTTTTTACAACTATTTATTAGCATTGGTCTAGATCAACTTACACTTCTAATTAGACTTCAAAAATGTTATACAGACAAATTTAGCTTTCATGTGTTTGGTGCCCCCCTCCATCTGTCTCTCTAGTCCATTCACACTGCTCCAATTTTGAGAGTCGTGTATTATGCTGAGGACCAGGAACAATACTCTATATTTCAAAAATATTACAGTTTTTAAAACAGGTCTGTGAGAAGAGTCCCAGTCTAGACTAAAGTTATTTTTTGTTACTAGAATAACCTGTTTCTTGGAGAAGATTTTAGTGTTGATGATGCAACATTTTTAACCGGTAAAGGGGGAAAAGAAGAGAGGAGAGAGAACCTTCTTCATTTTTGGAGGAGGTGAGGAGGACTGAAAATTCTAAGATTTTTGTATGCTTTTTCATATTCTAAATATGTGCTGGATGTGATACAGGACTGAATATTCAGTGATTTAGTCTAGAATAATCTGTTGATCTTTGCTGTTTAAACAGTTTTAGCAAGATTATTCTCAAAACATGGAGGGTTCTTTTTCCAGTCAAGGTCATTGTAGAATTTGGAGTGGGTAAATAATCCAACTGCAAATTAGAAATTAATATTTTTTTTTGCTAGACAGCACCTTCATCTTGCTTCTTGACTGTAACTCACTGTGTCGTTTTGCTTTTCATCAGCTGCTGTAAAATTACAGGACCTGTACTGGGTGTAAACCTAAAACAGGCTGTTGGGAATTTGTTGCAGGCCAGTTGGAGTACTTGGGGGATCATTCTTAACGGACTGAACACAGGAATGGGAGCCAGGGACCTCCAGGTTATAATTCTGATTTGTCCCAATTACCGTTGACCTCAATGTCCTTAACTACTCTCTCCTTCAGTTTTTTTTCCAAAACCTTGCATACTACAGATGTCAAACTAAAAGGCCTATAGTTACTAGGATCACTTTTTTTCCTTTCTTAAAAATAGGAACTATGTTAGCAATTCTCCAGTCATACAGTACAACCCCTGAGTTTACAGATTCATTAAACATTCTTGCTAATGGGCTTGCAGTTTCATGTGCCAGTTCCTTTAATATTCTTGGATGAAGATTATCTGGGCCCCCCGATTTAGTCCCATTAGGCTGTTTGAGTTTGGCTTTTACCTCGGATGTGGTAATATCTACCTGCATATCCTCATTCCCATTTGTCATCCTACCATTATCCCTAAACTCCTCATTAGTCTCATTAAAGATTGAGGCAAAGTATTTGTTTAGATATTGGACCATGCCTAGATTATCCTTAACCTCCACTCCATCCTCAGCTTTTAGCGGTCCCACGTCTTTCTTTGTTTTCTTCTTATTTATATGGCTGTAGAACCTTTTACTATTGGTGTGACTTCTGTGTGTACCTGTCTATGAAATGGGGATAACTACTACTTCACAAACGTATTGCAGAGAGAATTAATTAATGGTTGAACAGCTCTTCAATAAATGAAAAGATTTATATAATTATGGAATATTACTAATAATGGAACATCTCTTTTTAAGTTGGAGCAATTCCAGAAACATCCCTTAAAGCCATATGTGGATGGATGAAATTGATACCAAACATAAATAATTTGTGTGCGTAGAAACTAATAGCCCAAATATAGCTTCCTTGCCTCTTCTTGAATATCCCATATTAAAGGGAAACTCCAGATAGTTTTCTTTTTTGCTCTTCTATGATATCAAGGGATTTGTTAACAGCATCTTTTTTTTTTTTAACTTAAATCTGTGGAGGAGGATGAGAATTTTAGATCCTGTGAATTTTAGAGTTTTTGTTAATATAAAGTTTCATGCAAATTCTAAGCTTTAATTTAAAAAGATATTACATTTTTAATCTTTATGTAGCCATAAAATGCAAGATGATGTGCTGTTGCCCTCCTAATACAACTTTGTAAAAAATATTTTTTTGTAGCAAAATAGTACCAAAAGTGTGACCTTATCCCTGGCCACTCCAGTCAGTTTCAATGTAGTGTGAACTTTAAAGCATATTGGACCATTTTACAATAGCATACAAAAAACTTGACAAAGGTTAGATTGCTGATGTGCTGAGACCACCACTTGTCGTGCTGATTAATACTCTTTCCTTGTACTCTCCGTCCGTGTGTATCTGTCTTATACTCAGGACTGGCGCTAGGGGTTTTAATGCCCTAGGCACATGGCAATTTTGCCGCCCCGTGCCCTGGTCCTGCGGCTCCGGTGTAGCTGCCGCAGTGGTGCCTGCGGAGGGTCCACTGGTCCGCGGCTCTGGTGGAGCTGCCGCAGTGGAGCCTGCGGCAGCTCCACCGGAGCCGTGGGAGCAGCCGACCATCTGCAGGCACGACTGCGCCAGCTCCACCGGAGCCGTGGACCAGTAGACCCTCCGCAGGCACGACTGCAGCAGCGCCACCAAAGCCGTGGACCAGTAGACCCTCCGCAGGCACGACTGCAGCAGCTCCACCGGAGCCGCCTGCTGCCCCCTCCGGCAAAATGCCGCCCACCAATAATCCTGGCACCCTAGGCGATTGCCTAGGCCGCCTAAATGGAAGCGCCGGCTCTGCTTATACTTAGATTGTAAGTTTTCTGGGTCAGCAGCTATCTTTTTGTTCTGCTTGTTCCGTGCCTAGTGCAATTAAATCCTGGTCTGGACTGGATATCCTAGGAACTATGGTAAAACAAATAATAATTAAGCATGACAGTTTTTCCCTCCATTAAAATAAAGGTAAAATGTTCTTGTTCCCTGAGATTTTCATCCTCCTGAACAGCACGGAAGTGCGGGGGATGGGATCATACTCTTGTGGCCTGGAAAGTCTCATCTGTGTACCTGTCTGTCTCCCTTAGTTCCCCCAGTTCAGCCACTCTGATCTTAAAGCCTGTACTCGGTATCTGAGGGCCATGATTTGCTTGCACCTGCCCACAAGGCAGGTAATCATACATGCTGCATTCAGTGCAATAAACTGCATAGCCCCCATTCTGCTGCTGGACTTCTGCCTGCATTATTTTTACTCTTGCAGGGGTTCTGTTTGTTTGTTGAAAGGGTATTTAGCCTAAGTTTAGACTGCTTTTTAGGTGTTTCTGTCTCTCTCATTCCCTCTCTAAGGGTATGTCCACACCCTGACCCACGTAACAATGGTGATACAACTCCCAGCGTGGAAGCAGCTATATTGATGTAACTGTGTTTCCGTCAATGTAGCTAACATACTTCGGGTAGGTGGTGTTCCTACACAAACAGAAAAACCTCTTCTGTCAGTTTATACTACGTTTATGATACGGGTCTATGATGGTGTAGCTATCCTGGTATAGTCACTTTAGTGTAGACACACCTTGACTCCACCTTGAGTCTTCATTGCTGAGCCAGCAGGAACTCAGAGTGCTATGGTAAGAGAGTTCTCCACTCATAGTGAAAGAAGCATTACATGTCTCTGCATCAACCCTTCAGGCCACTTCAGAATTGGTGATGACTAGCCTAGAAGTTTGCTTGACACAGCCCTCCTTGGCTAGAAGGTCAGTTACTGCAAAAACCTGTTTATGGGGCGTGTGTGTGAATCCCTTGAGATTTTGACATGCTTTCTTGGGAGTGGCCAGGGTACAATGCTAACGTTATGACATAGCATGTTCACAACAAAGGTATTCTTTCCTTAATTTACAGTACAGTAAAATAATTTAGATTCAAAATTTGATACACATTAAAACTGTCATATTGGGAAATACATTGTTGCTTCCAAATAATCATCAAAAAAAATCTGGTTGCAGAGGAAATTTAAAGAAAAATCTGATTGTGCATTTGTGAGTGTGAGAGAGAAAACAAAGCAACCTAATCTGGGTTTTCTCAAACTCTTCCATATTATGTACCTCAGATATTGTCTTGTGAACCACTTCCCCTTCAACTTGCAATGCTGCAGATCATCTCCCCTCCCATTTGCAGTCATATCCCTGTGGCAACTTCAGAAAAGTAATATTAAATAAGTACTTTTTTAGATTCCTTTTCCTGCAGTTTAGCAGTTGGATATGAAGAGCCACCAGCACCATAGAGTTACAGGATTTGTGAGTGTATATTGTGGCTGAAAGTAGAAATGAATTTTGTAGGGAGGCACAGACCCTCATCAGTATGGTATGCACGTTAAATAAGGTGTCTTTGATACTAGCAGTGAAACGTTTAAATTTTTGGTAGTGGGGTAGATGTTACAGAATATTTCATATTGCTTCCAGACATTCTGTGAATCTTTCAGTCTTCTAATTGCCTTTTACCATCTTATCTCATTGATCACCTACATTCGGCATTACTCCTTGAAGCATGTTTGTTTACATATTTCACTTGGATATTGGCCATTTATTTTGATCAGAAGGGAAATATAAATTTCTTAGCATAGAGACTTTGATTAAATATGGCATATTTCCATTTGAAGTTGTAGAAATATACAGCAATAAATGTTCTTGACTTGCACCTCGTGATATTTTTATTTCCTATTGTTTTCTCCTGACTGGATGAAGGTGCAGGTAGCTGTCATTGTTAAATAAATATTAAGTAATATTGCGTACAGATACTGTTAAGAAAACATTATAGTTGCATGTTTAAGTATTCAAGTCAGGAAATACCAGTGATAAGACTTGATGTGTAACCTCAATGTTGTCTCTTCTGCATATGCATTAGTGTTTTTTAAATTTAATTTTACTTATGCTTTAAATTTCTCAAGTATAGTATCACATAGCTTTTTTCTGTAAGCTTAGATACATATCTTGCAATAGTTTTTCACTGTACAGTAAGGTGACTTCATTGTAATTGTCTAGTATATATTTATCAATTGAATACAAAAAATTAGGGTCACTAAAGCCTTGGAAATAACAATAATAAAGAATTGGAGATCTTACCGTGTTCCTCCAGTGTACCCTATGAAAATGACCAAATGAGATACTAACATTTCCAGTTTGGGAATTGCACAGAAATATTGTATATTCTGCATGGAAGGATGTTGTAAGAAGTAGGTGGAGGGGCATGAACAAATTATGCCAGAAACTATTAGTCTTAAGAAAGAGAGGCCATAAATTTTTCGTGGTCCCTAAAGTGGGCTTGACTGTTACCGATCAAGTGAATGGGCAGTCACTCTGAAGAATCCTGATAAGCTTCAATGCACGGAAATAAGACTTAAGTTTGCAGCCTTGGCCTGCCTGGTGATTTTCAGGGTCTGTCTTTTCAGGGCTTAGACCTGGGGTAAGCTGCAAAGATCTAAACCCAAGGGCTTGAAAAAACTGAAAGCTGGTCAAAAGCCTATCAACCTTTGTATCATTCTCCTGACCTCTGTTGCTACATCCCATTCTTCATCTCTGTTTTGTGTTTACCACCACAAAGTCTGAGTGGCAGACGTCATTTCTTGATCTTATCTAGTTCAGTCTCTCTTTGGCAGCCTTACACTTCTTGCAGAAGCACTGGACACAGTGATTTAAGAGTCCCATGACTTGATCAAGCTCAAGCTGTTGCAGAACAAGTAGTGTTTTCAGTCAAATATTTAAACAGACTGGAGACTTGAGCTCTTGTTCCCGCAAGCACCCCTTTTACTCCTTGTTTGACAAATCCAGGAGCTATTCAGAAGCCTGGAAACAAGAAAAAGCTACAATATAGTAGTAATTTTACTAACTTGGGCCAGTACTTCTCAAGACATATGGATAGAAACCATCTGCAGAGTCTGTTCTTCAAAACTTTCCTCCAATATACATGCTTCCCTCCTCTCCCCCAACACCAAAATTTCAGGGGACACAATGAAATGAGAAACAATACTTTCCTACATTCCACATCTTTGAATGTGGGCATTCCTCATCAGGATCAGCCACATTCTTCTGTGGGCCTAAGAAGCACTCGAGCCGTTTTCACTCTTTTGCCCTCAATTGGCCAGTCATGTAGTCCACACTTAGAACAAAGAACCAGCTGTCTCTCCTGATATAGAAAACATCAAAAGGCAGTACCTTCATTTTACCTCAATGCTTTCTGCAGCCACTATTTCCCTTTCCCAAAATAAGCAAACAGAAAATAACAAACCTTCTTCTCCCTTTATAGTCCCATTAACCTTTGAAAAGCATCTCTCTCAAAGTTTATTGACCTTCCTTCATCAGATAGGATAACCTCATGCTGTTCTTCCCTTCCTGTCATCTTCCCATCCCCCTTCTGATGTCTATGTAAATTGGGCTTCTGTTGTTTTTTTTGTCACACGTTGTTTAATTTCTTTGGAGACAGGTAGATAGCAGTGATGTTTCCTCCTGCCTGGGAGGGAAACTGTTTCTCTCTGTTTGGTCATAGGCTTTAAAGCATAATATCATTAAATGTATATAATTTCCTCATATATACATTAATCACCAGTGTGTCATTAGCTTTTAAAAAAGACCTCTCTATACACTTCGTATACAATATTACTATATTATAAAAAATGTTGATTCAGTTACTTGATGCCTTGAGGTTCAGCCGCCCTGTCTTTAGTGACCAGTAAAGCTTTGAAATGGATTTTTCTCAGGTTTACCCCTGTAAGTAAAGCTTATTTAAGCTTTGAGGAAGGCAACATAGAGTCTGGTGGTAATGGAAGCTCCATGCTCTTTCTTCCTCCACTGGTGTTTGCTAAAATGCAAATTTTCTGTTTCTGCAATCTCGTGCCTTGTTTGATGACTCTGTTGCTTATATATAAATTGAGGTAAGCCCATATTCTTTTGTTTAATACAGACTGTGCTTATACGTTGCTTGCCAAACACATTGTAAGGATGATTCTAGCACATATTCATAACTTATTGTATACATCCTGTGCATATATCATACAGGAATATTAATGATCAGTGAGTTACTAGTTTTCCAATAATATCTTACATGTCGCCTTTGAGATACCGATTATGACAATAGTGTGTGAGGCGTAGTCAGTATGTCAGGCCTGATCAACTGCTGCCAGAGTAGAGCACCACAAATTGGCCTTTGTGTCATAATCATGATGGGATTAATTTGGAGGAAGAGTTTACCGATCTATAGGCAAAACCCTTCATATTACAGAGTATTAGCCTGCCATCTTGCTTGATTCTCCTCCCTGAAAAAATATGGCAGGAGCTTCAGCAGCTTATTCACGAGGATATAAATATGGCCTGACATTGGGTATGGGCAGCCTAGGATATGGGTTAAACTGTGGTCAGGGCTAGTACCGTGGAGTGGATGCCTGTAAATATGCTTGGCTTCAAACATCTAAGTTAGACTTAGAGTTTAAGTTCAGAAGGGACCATTATGATCATCTAGTCTGACTTCCTGCACAATGCAGGCCACAGAATCTCACCCACCTACTCCTGTAACAAACCCCTAACCTATGTCTGAGTTATTGAAGTCCTCAAATCATGGTTTAAAGACCTCAAGGTGCAGAGAATCCTTCAGCAAGTGACCCATGCCCCACGCTGCAGAGGAAGGCGAAAAACCTCCAGGGCCTCTGCCAATCTTCCCTGGAGGAAAATTCCTTCCCGACCGCAAATATGGCGATCAGCTAAACCCTGAGCATGTGGGTAAGATTCACCAGCCAGCACCCAGGAAAGAATTCTCTGTAGTAACTCAGATCCCAACCCACCTAACATCCCTTTACAGACCATTGGGCATATTTACCTGCTAATAATCAAAGATCAATTAATTGCCAAAATTAGACTATCCCATCATACAATCCCCTCCAGAAACTTATCAAGCTTAGTCTTGAAGCCAGATATGTCTTTTGCCCCCACTACTCCCTTTGGAAAGCTGTTGCAGAACTTCACTCCTCTGATGATTAGAAACTTGTCTAATTTCAAGTCTAAACTTCCTAGTGTCCAGTTTATATCCGTTTGTTCTTGTGTCCACATTGGTACTAAGCTTAAATAATTCCTCTCCTTCCCTGGTATTTATTCCTCCCATATATTTGTAGAGAGCAATCATATCACCCCTCAGCCTTCTTTTGGTTAGGCTAAACAAGCCAAGTTCTTGGAGTCTCCTTTCATAAGACAGGTTTTCCATTTCTTGGATCATCCTAGTATTCTTTCTCTGTACCTGTTCCAGTTTGAATTCATCCTTCTTAAACATGGGAGACCAGAACTGCACACAATATTCCAGATGAGGTCTCACCAGTGCCTTGTATAACAGTACTAACACCTCCTTGTCTTTACTGGAGATACCTCGCCTGATGCATCCCAAGACCGCATTAACTTTTTTAACAGCCATATTACATTGGTGGCTCATAGTCATCCTGTGATCAACCAATACTCCGAGGTCCTTCTCCTCCTCTGTTACTTCCAACTGATGCATCCCCAGCTTATAACAGTAATTCTTGTTCTTAATCCCTAAATGCATGACTTTGCACTGTTCACTATTGAATTTCATCCTATTACTATTACTCTAGTTTACAAGGGTCATCTAGATCTTCCTGTATGATATCCTGGTCCTTTTCTGTGTTAGCAATACCTCCCAGCTTTGTGTGATCTACAAACTTTATTAGCATATTCTCACTTTTTGTGCCAAGATCAATAAAAAGATTGGTCCCAAAACTGTTCCCTGAGGAACTCCACTGGTAACCTTCTTCCAGCCTGACAGTTCACTTTTCAGTATGACCAGTTGTAGTCTCCCCTTTAACCAGTTCCATATCCACCTTCAATTTTCATATTGATCTCCATCTTTTCCATTTTAACTAATAATTCCCCATGTGGAACTGTATCAAATGTCTTACTGAAATTGAGGTAAGTTAGATCCACTGCATTTCCTTTGTCTAAAAAATCTGTTTCCTTCTCAAAGAAGGAGATCAGGTTGGTTTGGCATGACCTACCTTTTTGTAAAACCATGTTGTATTTTGTCCCAATTACCATTGACCTCAATGTCCTTAACTACTTTCTCCTTTGAAATTTTTTCCAAAATCTTGCATACTACAGATGTCAAACTAACAGGCCTATAGTTACTCAAATCACTTTTTTTTCCTTTCTTAAAAATAGGAACTATGTTAGCAATTCTCCAGTCATACGGTACAACTCCTGAGTTTACTGATTTATTAACAATTCTTGCTAATGGGCTTGCAATTTCGTGTGCCATTTCCTTGATTATTCTTGGATAAAGATTATCTGGGCCCCTCGATTTAGTCCCATTAAGCTATTTGAGTTTGGCTTCTACCTCGGATGTGGTAATATCTGCTTCCATATCCTCATTCTCATTTGTCATCCTACAATTATCCCTAAACTCCTCATTAGCTTCATTAAAGACTGAGGCAAAGTATTTGTTTAGATATTGGACCATGCCTAGGTTATCTTTAACCTCCACTCCATCCTCAGTGTTTAGCGGTCCCACTTCTTATTTATATGGCTATAGAACCTTTTATTATTGGTTTTAATTCCCTTTGCAAGGTCCAACTCTGCATGGTTTTTGGCCTTTCTCACTTTATCTCTACATGTTCTGACCTCAACAAGGTAACTTTCCTTGCTAATCCCTCCCATCTTCCACTCCTTGTAGGCTTTCTGCTTTTTCTTAATCACCTCTCTGAGATGCTTGCTCATTTAGCTTGGTCTACAACTCCTGCCTATGAATTTTTCCCCTTTCTTGGGATGCAGGCTTCTGATAGTTTCTGCAACTTTGACTTGAAGTAATTCCAAGCCTCCTCCACCTTTAGATCCACAAGTTCTTCAGTCCAATCCACTTCCTTAACTAATTTCCTTAATTCTTTAAAGTTAGCCATTTTGAAATAAAAAACCTTAGTCTCAGATCTATTTTTGTTTTAGCCTTCCATCTAGTTTGAACTGAATTAGCTCATTATCGCTCGAACCAAGGTTGTCCCCTACAACCATTTCTTCTATGAGGTCCTCAGTACTCACCAAAACCAAATCTAAAATGGTATCTCCTCTTGTTGGTTCTTCAGCTTCTTGGTGAAGGAATCCATCAGCTATCACATCCAGGAAAATCTGAGCCCTATTATTATTACTAGCACTTGTCCTCCAGTCTATATCTGTGAAGTTAGTCTCCCGTGATCACACAATTTCTAATAGTGTTTATTTCATTAAAAACATTAAGGCAGTCTCTATCCATATCTGAATCGGATCCCGACGGTCTGTAGCACACCCCAAGCACTATCTCAGGGGAGGCTCTAGTAACTTTCTTTCCCAATGTGATTTTTGCCCAGACAGACTCTGTCTTATCCATTTAATCCCTCCTTATTTCTTTAGTCTACCTCATCACTGATATACAATGCTACTCCACCACCTTTTTCTTTCCTAAACATCGCATAGCCTTCAATACCTGTACTCCAGTCATGACTACTATTCCATCATGTTTCTGTTATTCCTATAATATCTGGTTTCACTTCCTGCACAAGTGGCTCTAGTTCCTCCATTTTGTTACCTGGGCTCCTTGCATTAGTGTACAAATATCTTAATTTTTGCCATTAGGCTTCACTGATATTCTTTACCCGATTAGGCATAGACATTCTACCACCAGTATCACCTATTGGACTGGTATCTACACTACCCTTCCTCTTTACGTCCATTCTCCTACTCACGGCTGTATCCTTTCTTACTTTGTTTTCTTCCCTCTCAATGTTAAATTCCGGCATGGAGATTACTTGGGCATCTCCCAACCATCTCCCCCAAATTCCTAGTTTTAAGCTCTCTTAATCAGTTGTGCCAGCCTCCATCCTAGAAGTCTATTTCCCTCCTTACTCAGGTGAAGTCCATCTAGAGAGAATATGAATGCTTCGCAGTGGCCATACATCCCAAAGCCCTCCTTATAGCACCACTGCCTGAGCCATCTCTTGATCGCCATAATCTTGTCACACCTTTGTTGCCCTTCTCTAGAAACAGGCAGAATCCCACTGAAGATCACCTGAGCCTCGATTTCCTTAAGCATCTTCCCCAGCCTGGCATAGTCTCCCTTGATACGTTCCAGTGAGAATCTAGCTGTATCATTTGTTCCCATATGAATGACAATCAACAGATTCTTTCCCGCTCCCATTAGGATCCTTTTCGGCCTCAGGGCCACATCCCGTATCTTAGCCCCTGGCAGACAGCACACCCTTCTTTTCTCCGGATCAGCTCTAGTTACAGGCCTGTTCATTCTTCTCAGTAAGAGAAGTTCCATGAGTTGGTTTAGAAAGAGCTCAGGGACCTGGTTTGTACCCAAGAGAACTCTTTTGGGCACCAGTTGGCCTTTTTGCATGATTGGTCATGAACATCCTCTATTACAATTTTATATATAAAGGAGATTTTTTAAAGTAGTTAAGTGCTAATTTCCATTCGGAGACAATGAGAATTAGGCACCTAACTGCCATTTGTGTCTTTAAATCTCTCACCTCCCTCCAGAAACCTTTTTTATTAGTTCAACTGACATTTCTTATAAACAATGTTTCTGAATAAACTTCATAGTCTATTTTTCCCAACATTTAAATAAAGGCTCAGCCTTTAAGTTTTCCTTTTCCTTTCATGAACTTTAAAGAAATCCCTTGACCTGCAATATAGATATCTACGAAATGTTTAACCTATTTACATGCTACTTCAGTTATTATTCAGCTTAAGACATTTTTCTCTTACATGTTGTTTGTGTCTTTCTGCCTAAGTTTTTTTGGATGCTTCTTATCTGTTTTTTATATTTGCTTGAATGTTTAGCCCTTAGACCAAATTTAATTGCTATGTGAGGCAATTAAATATTACTATATTTCTTTAACTCCCGTTTATTATTTTGGAGTCTTTAATGAGGTCATGGTTTAAAGGGTTTGTCAGTGCAAACTATGGGTAGTTTTATAACAGACTTAATAATAATAATTTACAGTACAAACACAGATCAGAAAGACTGCTCCTGGCCCAAGGAGCTTACAGTCTTAGTATAAGACAAGAAATGGCAGATTGAGGTAATGTTTGTTAGCATGATAGTCACTGGTCTCTGAATAGTAGCAACCTAATATCGTGATGCCTACAAAAGAAACTTAACAAAGGAGATATTTTGAGGAGGGATTTGAAGATGGATAAGATGATGATTTTGTGGATTTTTACAGAGAATACTTCAGCTGAAGTGCATGGGGCAGCATAAAAGAATGCCCAAAGATTCTTGTTTTGAAAATGTAACATGGGCAGTGAAGGCTGGCATCATGGGCTAATTGGAGATGAGCACTGGTAGCTTGCTTGTGAATTAAAGATTACAGATATGCTGGGGACTGACTGTGAAGGGTCTTGAAAGTGAAGACGAGCTGCTTATGTTTGAGGCAATAGAGAAGGGGGAGCCAGTGGAGGAATTCAAAGAGAGTTGATATGGTCAAAATAATAGTTTTCAGTAGCCAAACTTCATTTAAACATGTTAAATGGAGTCAGTTGTGAAATGATTCAGAAGGGGTTGGGAGTGGATGGCACCCTTAATATATCTGTCATGCAAATATATTAGGGGAACAACTTGCCTTTTTTAAAACTTTTCTAAGTAGAGTTTTGTCTTTTCCAGGCCCAGATTGCCTTTCTTCAAGGGGAAAGGAAAGGACAAGAAAATCTGAAGAAGGATCTAGTGCGGAGAATCAAAATGCTGGAATATGCTCTTAAACAGGAAAGGTACATCACCTTTAAGATACTAGAGAATTTTGTTTAAAAAATCTCTTACTAATATTTGTCTTTTAATATTTGATCTCATTTGACTCAGAGGAAAAATATTTTTTTGTAGATCTGAATCTTGAATTGGTAATTATGAACGTAAGAATTGTTAGACTGAATCAGTCTATCTCATCCAGAATCCTGTCATCAATAGTGTCCACTATTCAGATGCTTCAGAAAAAGGTTTTAAAAAACCCTGCATTAGTCAATTACAGTATAACATCTCTCAGGGCAAGTTTCTTTCTAACTCACAGAAGACATTGTTTTATATCATGAAATTTTTTTTTCTCTTCCAAAGCTCTTGTTTGTTAATAAACTAAATAAAAATTCTTGTTATCCACATAAATATCTGTATTTATGGATCTTGAAAGAGTTATCAAAATTTTAGTGTTCTACACATGTCTATCGCAACATGTGGTGTATCGCACCCAGTGCACTAAATGCCTCAATAACAACTATGTGGTTGAAACCAGACAATCGCTATGCTCTCAAATGAATTCACATAAAAAAAATGATAATGGACAAAAACACCAAATCACCTGTGGGTGAACACTCTTCACAGAGGTCTGACAGAAGTCCTCATCCTTAAAGAAAATCTGCAGAACACCTTTAAAAGACAAGCCTGGGAGTTTAAATTCATAACTTGCTAGACACTAAAAATCATGGACTTAATAAAGATACTGGATTTATAACAACCTATAACCCAGTAAATCGCTCCTTCCAGCTTTTTTTCCCCTCTCCAGTCAAAGGGGAAAAGGAGAAGTGTTAACTGACCACTTCACCTTAAATGGTCCCTTGAGATGTGTTAACTATTTGTGCTAAACAATCTGATCCTTGAATTTAGCTTTGATACTGAGTACATTTCCCAGATTTGAAGAAATCTTGTGTGAGCTCAAAAGCTTATCTCTCTCACCAGCAGAGGTTGGTCTGATAAAAGAGATTACCTCACCCATTTTGTCTCTCTAGGGCTATGTCTACATTAGAGACCTTAAAGTGGTACAGATGCAGCTGCGCCATTGTAAGATATCCCATGTAGACATTCTATGCCAATGTCAACATAATTAAATCACCTCCAACAAGCAGCAGTAGCTATGTCGGTAGGAGAGCATCTCCTGCCGACATAGCACTGTCCACACCAGTGCTTCTGTCGGTCAGGGATGTTTGTTTTTTTTCAAACTCCTGAGTGACAAGTTTTACTGACAAAAGTGCTAGTGTAAACATAGCCTTAGACCCACGGGAAGGAGACTCTGGAAAAATTCCACCATGATTTCAACAGCTTCCACCCTACCATCAACCTCTGGACCAGTCTACACAGGAGGTCCACTTCCTAGACACCACCGTGCAAATAAGTGATGGTCACATTAACCCCACCCTATGCCGAAAACCTACCGACCGCTATGCCTACCTTCATGCCTCCAGCTTCCATCCCGGGCACACCACACAATCCATTGTCTACAGCCAAGCACTGAGGTACAACCGCATCTGCTCCAACCCCTCAGACAGCGACCAACACCTACAAAATCTTCACCAAGCATTCTCAAAACTACAATACCCGCACGAGGAAATAAGGAAACAGATCAACAAAGCCAGACTTGTACCCAGAAGCCTCCTACTGCAAGACACACCCAAGAAAGAAACCAACAGGACTGCACTGGCCATCACATACAGTCCCCAGCTAAAAACTGGCCAACGCATCATCAGGGATCTACAACCCATCCAGACAATGATCCCTCACTTTCACAGGCCTTGGGTGGCATGGCAGTCCTCGCCCACAGACAACCTGCCAACCTGAAGCATATTCTCACCAGTAACTGCACACGGCACCATAGTAACTCTAACTCAGGAACCAATCCATGCAACAAACCTTGATGCTAACTCTGCCCACATATCTACACCAGCGACACCATCACAGGACCTAACCAGATCAGCCACACCATCGCCAGTTCATTCAGCTGCACGTCCACCAATGTAATATACGCCATCATATACCAACAATGCCCCTCTGCTATGTACATTGGCCAAACAGTCCCTACGGAAAAGGATAAATGGACCCAAATCAGATATTAGGAATGGCAATATGCAAAAACCTGTAGGAGAACACTTCAGCCTCCGTGGCCACACAATAGCAGATCTAAAGGTAGCCATTCTGCAGCACAAAAACTTCAGGACCAGACTTCAAAGAGAAACTGCTGAGCTTCAGTTCATCTGCAAATTTGACACCATCAGCTCAGGATTAAACAAAGACTGAATGGCTTGCCACCTACAAAACCAGTTTCTCCTCCTTGGTTTTCACACCTCAACTGCTAGAAGAGGGCCTCATCCTCCCTGATTGAACTAACCTCGTTATCTCTAGCCTGCTACTGGCTGGCATATAAACACATATACACACCTGCCCCTGGAAATTTCCACTACATGCATCCGACGAAGTGAGTATTCACCCACAAAAGCTCATGCTCCAATACGTCTGTTAGTCTGTAAGGTGCCACAGGACTCTTCACTGCTTTTAGAAATGTACTAGGGGCATTTCATTCCTTATGCTTTAGGGCATAAAATGACCACTAAATAGCTTAGGGAAAAACCACCACTTTCCCTCTATGGGCACAGTTTCATGTTTATCCATTAATAATTAGTCTTGCACCTTTCTCAGAAGTGTGTGATATTAGACATCGTCAGTCAGGATATCAAACTAGATGGTCAACTAATCTGATCTGGCATGACAGTTCCTTTCTTCCTCTGTTTTTAACCATTTTTAAAGCAAATTCAATGTTTCTGAATGGGTTAGGCTGACAGCTATTTATAGCAATCTGTGATATAAAACAGCAATCTTCACTTTCAAGAAACAATCTCCTATTTGTTCTGGGAAGGTCTCTAAGCAGAAATTTTGTTTGGTACTTAGAGGCAGGGCAGCATACTGAGCACAAGAAGCCCTGCTGTGTGTCACAACAGTATTTTCCTAAAACAGTTCACAACCTGGGTTAGCCAACATTCAGTGAAGAGCTTATGTTGATTGTTCCCACTGAGCATCTGGGAGTCACAAAAAGGACAATCTGCAGGAGAGGAGCAGAACTTTTCTCTTGGTCAATTGTGATGAGGGCAGGGGAAAGCAAGACTCGGGAGAGGAGGAGAAAAAAAATCAGGTAATTAAGAGATAAAGGGAAGATTACATGGCTCCTGCCGTGCCCTCCAAATTTACCAAATCTTTATCAAGCAAATAACCATACCTATTAGTCATGAGCCAGTGTGTAAAATGCTGATCCATACTATGGCCCATTGGCAGCATGTCATGACAAGTGGGAATGGCACTGGTTTCTCAACAATATGCTGCCTCTCCAGCCTCTGTATACTGAGTATTCAGCATATTTTTTCAGTCGCTGAAAATGATTAACTTGATTTCTGATCTATGTCACTGTTCTGTAATTAAGCACTATAAAATCATGCAAGACTCATTACTTATAGTGTAAAAATTTTCCACTATGGAGCAAGGTGTTTTTGGTTCTATTCCCTAGCAAAGAGATTTGGTCAACTTTAATACATAATGATTTCTGTCAAGGATTCTTTAATACGTTATATGCAAAAGTCATTTAAAAAGAAGAGGGATAATCAATAATTAATTTGAACTCTTTCATACATTTGCTGGTTCAAAGCAATTCTGCTGTAATTTTGCTACCATCCAGAAGATTGCAGTGTAAGACTTTTGTTCACACTTCGTTATTTTATTACTTTTTTGGTAGTAATGTTGCTCAGTTACCAGTTACTTGTTTAAATTATTATCCCTGGATTTTCAGGAGCTAACTAAAAACATGCTAATCTGTTTTAAGCATATGTCCAACAACTAATAATCCATCTGTTACTCATTTGCTTTTCCAGAGTATTTTAACCAAACAGAATTCTTAGGCCACTTTTCTAGAAATACTTTTGTTATTTTTTAAAATGGTGTGTCTGGTCAGAGTAAGACTGGCGCCTTCTCCCCTGACCAGGATATCTCCCAATGCTGTTCCTGGCAGTCTGTCTTGTTTACGTATATTGGTCTGGCGGCTCCTCTTAGTGCTTCTATGGATGTTTGGCAGACACTCTCAGCACAGCTGGATTGGATGCTTCAGGTCTGCACACTGAAATATTTCCAAGAAATAGCCGCATTTCTTGATTAGAAATCAAACTGGTTTCTTTCTATGAATTGGTCTGTGAGCAATGAAAGTCTTTGATCCTAGGGCATTTAAATTGAGAGAGTTTAAAACTTTAAAATTAAACTAAGTTTCTTGTTCTCAATTATTGAGATGTTGGGGCAGCCATATTGAATAGCAAATATAGATTACTTGCACAGCGGTTCATGAAGAGGAAAAGAATGAAGCAGAGCAATGAATAAGCTAATGAAGTGAGAAATCAAAAGCAGTTGTAGTGATCCTCCTTATCTTAGTAACTAAGCAGATCTATTTAGTAACAAAGTTTTGCAGTCTAAAAATATCTTCCTTCCAAATGACTTTCAAAGCTGGTTGCAGTTGGAAAATAACTTCTGTGACAAAGTTCCTCCTCTACCCTGGTGGGTCCTGTGTTTATTGGTGGATTTGATCGCCTCAGAGATTCACCATGTGGGTCAGGAAAGAGCCCAGAGACCTTCCCCTCTCATAGAAGCCACAGTCAAGGTCAATTACTCATGTATCTGATTAGGAGTTGGGAGGTTTGGGGGGAATCCAGGCCCACCCTCTATTCCAGGTTCCAGCCCAGGGCCCTGTGGATTGCAGCTGTCTAGAGTGCCTCCTGATACAGCTGCGCGACAGCAACAACTCCCTGGGCTACTTCCCCATGGCCTCCTCCAAACACCTTCTTTATCCTCACCACAGGACCTTTTTCCTGGTGTCTGATAATGCTTGTACTCCTCAGTCTTCCAGCAATATGTCTTCTCACTCTCAGCTCCTAGTGCCTCTTGCTTCCAGCTCCTTGCATGCACACTACAAACTGAAGTGACGTCCTTTTTAACTCAGGTGCCCTGATTAGCCAACCTGTCCTAATTGATTCTAGCAGTTTCTTCTTAATTGGCTCCAGGCGTCCTAATTAGCCTGCCTGCCTTAGTTGGTTCCTGCTTCTTCTGGAACTGCCTGTTACCTTACCCAGGGAAAAGGGATCTACTTAATTAATCTGGGACTAATATCTGCCTTCTAACACTCTCCTGTATCCATCTGGCCTGACCCTGTAACACTTTGGTAACATGATGTCTGTTCAAGCCAATTATTTTCATATCATTTTACTTTTCAGTCTCTGCATACTGTTGTTCCTACAAATTATTCGTTTCAGAAATTAATGTAGAAGTTAATAGTTCAATGACTTACATCTCATCTAAACCATAGTTTTCATGTGAGGATAATGTATATCTTTAAGTTTAATTTCTTATCCTCCAAACTTTAGGGTATTCTTTTTGGGTATTCCATATTGTCATAATGATCATATGGGAAACTAAATTTCTCCATTTATCTGCTGCACAAACACAAGTATAGTTAGCTGCAATGTACAATTCTCCATATATGTTAATATAGCTGGCCTCTATTCTGGAGCAGCCAGTTTTAGTGTTAAAAATGTAGTTCAGTTGGAGCTAGTCAGAGTTGGACTACAATTTGAGGGAATTTAGTGAACGTATAATGAGAGAAAGTATTAAAATCCATTGGTGTAGAAGGAGTGTTGGGAAAAGTAAAAGACTAAAGTGCAACAAACTATAGTCCCTCTGAAAATGGAAAATGCAAAGAAAACCAACTGGTTGTGGTGGATCAGTAAGTATCTACTCAAACTTCTGGGATTGAAAAGAAACTCCGCTGGGATTGAAGAAGGGGAGAGGAAACAAAACTAGATAGAAGGAGTTTAACACACAAGATAAAAAGTGAGAGCCATGAAGAAAATGAATTAATTACCTTGATGTGAAAGGAATCAGAAGGGCTTTCAAAAGTATATTGAGGTGGGAGGAAAAACCTGCCTAAGTTAGTAGGTCCATTTATAAATGAAGATGTGAAAGTGAGAACAGGCATTCGCATGGCACTGTTGCAGCTGGCGTTGCAAGATATTTACATGCCAGATGCACCAAAGAGTCATATGTCCCTTCATGCTTCATCTACCATTCCAGAGGACATGCATCCAGGCTGATGACACGTTCTGCTCGATAACAATCCAAAGCAGCGCAGACTGATGAATGTTCGTTTTCATTGTCTGAAAGAAGGTTGTTTTGGTTTTTTTAAATTTTTTTTTTGGTAGTTCGGGTTCTGTAGTTTCTGTATCAGAGTGTTACTCCTTTTAAGATTTCTGAAAGCATGCTCCACACCTTATCCCTCTCAGATTTTGGAAGGCACTTCAGATTCTTAAACCTTGGGTCGAGTGCTGTAGCTATCTTTAAAAATCTCACATTGGTACCTTCTTTGCGTTTTGTCAAATCTGCAACGAAAGTGTTCTTAAAATGAACATGTGCTGAGTCATCGTACGAGACTATTATAACATGAAATACATGGCAGAATGCCGGTAAAACAGGGCCGAAGATATATAATTCTCCCCCAAGAAGTTCAGTCACAAATTTAATTAACACATTATTTTTTTAACGAGCATCATCAGCATGGAATCATGTCCTCTGGAATGGCAGCTGAAGCATGAAAGGGCATACGAATATTTAGCATATCTAGCACATAAATACCTTGCAATGCTGGCTACAAAAGTGCCATGTGAACGCCTGTTCTCACTTTCTGGTGACATTGTATATAAGAAGTGGGCAACATTATCTTCTGTAAATGTAAACGAACGTGTTTGTCTTAGCGATTGGCTGAACAAAAAGTAGGACTGAGTGGACTTGTAGGCTCTAAAGTTGTACATTGTTGTGTTTCCGAGTGCATAAGATCATAGACTATTAGGGTTGGAAGAGACCTCAGGAGATCATCTAGTCCAATCCCCTGCTCAAAGCGGGACCAATTCCCAACTAAATCATCCCAGCCAGGGCTTTGTCAAGCCAGGCCTTAAAAACCTCTAAGCATGGATATTGCACCACCACCCTAGGTAACCCATTCCAGTGCTTCACCACCCTCCTAGTGAAATAGTGTTTCCTAATATCCAACCTAGACCTCCCCCACTGCAACTTGAGACCACTGCTGCTGCTTCTGTCATCCGTCACCACTGAGAAAAGCCTAGCTCCATCCTCTTTGGATGCCCCTTTGGGTAGTTGAAGGCTGCTATCAAATCCCCCCTCACTCCTCTCTTCTGCAGACTAAATAATTCCAGTTCCTTCAGCCTCCTCTTCTTAAATCATGTGCCCTAGCCCCATAATAATTTCTGTTGCTCTCTGCTGGACTCTCTCCAGTTTGTCCACATTCCTTCTGTACTGTGGGGACCAAAACTGGACACAATACTCCAGGTATGGCCTCACCAGTACTGAATAGAGGGGAATAATTACTTCCCTCGATCTGCTCGCAGTGCTCCTACTAATACAGCCCAATATGCCGTTGGTCTTGTTGACAACAAGGATACACTGCTAACTCATATCCAGCTTCTTGTCCACTGTAATCCCCAGGTCCTTTTCTGCAGAACTGCTGCTTAGCCAGTTGGTCCCCAGCCTGTAGTGGTGCATAAGATTCTTCCTTCCTAAGTATTGAACTTCATCAGATTTCTTTTGGTCCAATCCTCCAGTTTGTCTAGGTCACTCTGGACACTATCCCTACCCTCCAGTATATCTACCCTCCCCCCAGCTTAGTGTCATCTGCAAACTTGCTGAAGGTGCAATTCATCTCATCATCCAGATCATTAGTAAAGATTTTGAACAAAACCAGCCCCAAGACCAACCCCTGGGGCACTCCGCTTGATACCGGCTGCCAGCTAGACATTGAGCCATTGATCACTACCTGTTGAGCCCAACAGTCTAGCCAGATTTCTCTCCACCTTATAGTCCATTCATTCAGTTAATACTACTTTTTTTTCTTGCTGGCAAGAATACTGTGGGAGACCGTATCAAATCTTTGCTAAAGTCAAGATATATCACATCCACCACTTTCCCCATATACACAGAGCCAGTTCTCATCATAGAAGGCAATCAGGTTGGTCAGGCACAATTTGCCCTTGGTGAATCCATGTTGACTGTTCTTGATCACCTTCCTCTCCTCCAAGTGCTTCATAACTGTGCCAAGTGCAATTATGTAACCAAAAAAAATATAAAAATAAAAATCTACATTTGCAAGTTGCATTTTCATGATAAAGAGATTGCACTACAATACTTGTCTGAGGTGAACTGAAAAAATACTGTTTCTTTTATCATTTTTACAGGGCAAATATTTATAATAAAAAATAATATAAATTGAGCAGTGTACACTTTGTATTCTGTGTTGTAATTGAAATCAATACATTTGAAAATGTAGAAGAACATCCAAAATATTTAACAAATTTCACCTGGTATTCTATGGTTTAGCAGTGCGATTAAAATTGCGATTACTCGCGATTAATTTTTTTGTTAATTGCGTCAGTTAACTGCAATTAATTAGCAGCCCTAATTAACTTCATTTAGATCAGTTTATTAGACTTTTGTAAATTGCTTGCCTAATAGCACATCAAATGGAATTCTCTTACAGTTTCTCTCTCAATGGGGATTATTGTAAAAAAACTTAAAACTTCTTGTCTGTTCACTCCTTTAACCAGTATAAAGTAGACAAAAATATATATCTTTGACTTGCCAAGAAGTGCAGCCTAAAGATTGGACAAATTTTGTCTGGAACATAAGGCTTAGTATTTTAAATAGACCTCTGATCTCTTTTGTCATTGTAAAACAATGTTTGACTTCAGTGATCCATGTATTGACTGTAATCTTATATTCTGTGGAAGAATCTCTCAATATCAGTAATTACTTCTTTTCATGAACATTGTTGAATTCTATTAGTTTTATAAATCTGCGCTATTACATTTAAAAATAAATAATAAGAGGAGGGAGGTAATGAAAGGAAGTAAGGAACAAGAATATTCAACTGCCAGGAAAATACTAGCCCATTTTAAATTAAGGATGTTAAGCAGGAACACGTGTTATCTTGTAAACTTGGGTCAGAGGAACCTGGGTCAACACTGGACGACTCACTTTTTAGAAGAATTGTGATACTTGCTACGAGTGTGTGCATGGTAAGGGAAAAGGGAACCCCTCCTTTGCCTCTCATGGAGCTTCCCTCCTGAGACACTGCTCTGCCTTATCAGTCACCATCTGATTTTAGCATAATGTGAGTAGGTGAGTGGATTTGCTAGTTGATGTTTGCATCATCTGAAGTGTAGTAATTTGCCTCTATGTGACGAAACATGGTCTGGTGTTTTTGAAGTACAGGACTCAGAATAATGAGATCTGAATTGTGCCATTGTGACAAAGTTTCTCCTCTACCTTGGTGGGTCCTGCGCTTATTGGCAGATTTGCTTGCCTCACAGATTCACCCTGTAGGTTGGGAAATAGCCCAGAGACCTTCCCCTATGGTAGAAGCCACAGTCCAGGTCAGTTTCTCCTGTGTTTGATCAGGAGTTGGGAGGTTTGGGGGGAACCCGGGCCTGCCCTCTACTCCGGGTTCCAGCCCAGGGCCCTGTGGACTGCAGCTGTCTAGAGTGCCTCCTGGTACAGTTGTGCGACAGCTACAACTCCCTGAGCTACTTCCCCACGGCCTCCTCCCAACACCTTCTTTGTTCTCACCACCAGACCTTCCTCCTGATGTCTGATAATGCTTGTACTCCTCAGTCTTCCAGCAGTATGACTACTCACTCACAGCTTCTTGCTCCCAGTTCCTCGCGCACACTTCCTCTCCTCTGGCTCCCTTTGGCCTGACTAGAGTGAGTCCATTTATAGCAAAAGAGGGGCCTTAATTAGAGTCAGGTGCTTAACAGCCTCACCTGACTCTTAGCAGGTTAATTGGAGTCAGGTGTTCTCATTAGTCTGGAGCAGCCCCTGCTGTGGCAATGCTTTAATGATGGTTCTTTGCCACTTCAGTGCTTTAACGTTCCTTTGTGCGCCCACCCTCCAACCCCCGGTTGGTGAGGGGTGCAGCAATGTTAAAGCACTGCCACGGCAAAGGGCCCTGCAGCACTTTAATGTCACTGCTCCATTGCCCCCTCGGCCCCCCGCAGCCTCCGACGGGCAGGGGATGAAGGGAGCAGTTGCCCTAGGGGCTGGCGATCTAAAAGGGCCCAGAGCTCCAGAGCAGCGGCATCCAGAGACCTGGGCCCTTCAAATCAATATGGGAGCCCTGGGCAGCACAAGCCAGGCAACCTGAAAGGGCTGGTTGGGGGATACTCACCCCCCCCCCAGCCCTGCCCCTTCCAGGGGCCAGAGCCTGCCTGCCCGCCCCCCGGCCTATACCAGTAAGTGGCCTTACTTTCACCCCTGCTTTTAGTTCTGCTGAAATAAATTGGACGGAAGTTATTTTGGGGGGGGGGAGGTTTGGAGCAGGCAGAATGGAAAAATATCTTTCTAAAACGGACCTATGGTATCTGTGCATCTACAAGCATCCTTTAAATGAGTTAATAGAGTTCCTTTTGCCTTTTCTTTTTCAGAGCTAAATACCACAAATTAAAATACGGAACAGAATTGAATCAGGGAGATATGAAGCCTCCAAACTATGATTCGGGTAAGAATTTAAGAGTGAGGGAAATATGGTATAAAGTTCTCCTGGAATTTTAGCTACAGTTTGTTGAACAACTTAGTGGACACAAAGAAGATAGTAAAGATTGCTTAATGTTGCAAAAGACAAATGTTAGCCAGTGCAGTTTGTTACACTGATATTATAGGTACAGTTTGTTTCTTAAGTATCTGTAATTAGGCCATCAAATGAGTTGAAGTAAAAAACTGGATGCTGCAGAATATATCTATTCTCCCCTCTTCAGATCAAAATTCAAGAAAGTTCTGGAGTCACAGAAAGGTGGGGAAAACATATCTGGAGAATCTTGTATTGGAGGAATAGAAGAATTGTTGTGAATTAACAATAGCAGTGTAATGCAACAGCAATGAATTCAAAATGCTTAGTGCACCTCTACCCCAATATAACGCTGTCCTTTGGATCCAAAAAATCTTACCACATTATAGGTGAAACTGCGTTATATCAAACTTTCTTCGATCTGCTGGAGTGCGCAACCCCCACCCCATGCCCCTGGATCACTGCTTTACCATGTTATATTTGAATTCATGTTATATCAGGTCATGTTATATCAGGGTAGAGGTGTACATCATTTCCTGATTCATGATCTTGGTTGGAGTCCAGAAAAGTTTAAACAAACGTATTAGAGGTAAACTAAAGTTGAAGGTACATACTATAGAATTTTATAAAATTTCAATGACAACTGGAAAATAAATATATAACAAATGGTGAATTCAAGTTTGGAACAGAACAATTTTTCCCTGTATTTATGGATAGCTTTCTTGGGTTATCCCTCGAGAAGATGAATCATCTACTCCTCATAAAGAAATGGAGTGACTATGAGCCACAAAAGAGGAGGAATTGGAATTCCTTTTGTTCTGATCAGTAAAATAAACATTACCAAGTGGACTTTTTCTCCCAGGATCCAGATTATGCAACAAGTCCTTGAGAGGAAGAAGGAATAAGCAGAAATTATTCCACAGCTTTATTCTCCCATATAGCCAATAAAAAAAACTTACATGAAAGTCATTTCTGCACACATCACCCCTGCCATTCACTGGAAGGAGACTTTCCTGGTTAACTGAGTCCGGCAAATCCCTATTTTACTGAGTGCTGAAGATGGTCTAAAAACACTTACCTGTCAAATTCTTGACAACACTTTCCCTTCCAAACTGCGGAAAATACAATGAAGCACAAACTGAGGCATCTTATTTTTCATCTCTTACAGAATAGTGCCATTCAGCTCTTGTACCCAGACTGGAAGAATACTCAATTCTGTTACATTCTACATGTAGCTGCTTAAAAGAATGGAGGTTCTTGCACCATATGGGATCTAAAGCTGGTTTTTCATATGCTTTCAGGATGGAGATGTTTCTGTTATTTCTAGTCCATGCGAGTTGTACTTGCTTTACTGCACATAGATCCACGCACATCTACATGCTTCTCTTAGACCAAGTCAGAAAAAATATTGAGGCTTATTTCCAGTGATACATCCTGCATGTCCCCTCTGTGGTACCTTAAAGTTTCTAATAATTCTGGTTATAATTCTCCTAATCAAGGGATTCAGCTCTAATCTGTATTTTGGTGACATTCTTAAAGAGCTCTTCTGTGCCATTTGGCAAGCAGTCCAAGTTCTTTCAGTCTCCTTCCTGAAGAATAATGGATCTGTCTTCAATTTTTGGGAGGGAAGCAGAGATCTCTCTGAGATGTCTTTACTTCAACCTTAATATAGGCAACCTCTAGGTTTCCTATCCGAAGAGGAGTTAGCGTGAATTTACTTCAGTCTTGATGCATAAAAGTCTCTTGGCTTTATCTAGAGCAGGTTTTGATAATTGTATGATGGATCCAGATGTGTTCAGCTGTCTTCAGAAAATCAATATCTAAATGACTGATTATTTCTCATTGCTATTCCTGAGCAAGCTTGTAGATTTAAAGTCATAATAGTACTTAACATTCATATGGCACTTTTATATGTGTTTATTTTTAAGACTGAGCTGACAGGGCAGCAGCACGTTTGTTTATGCCATAATAGTTTTATCTGGGTTAAAGGAAAAACTTAGTTGTGGTTTTAAATAAAAGATTATTTTCAGGTAAAAATTTGATGAAAATATATTGAACAACTATTAAAATAACCATGGCTGGAAGAAAACTGCCTATTGTCTAAACAAAAACAGCTTCCCCACACACATCATTGAAATATGGCTGAACTTTTAAGTTATCTGTAAGGAGGCCTGACTGAGAGATGTCTCCATGACCAAATCTTAGACATTGGTTGGGTAAACTTTAAGGATTGATATTGTGTCAAATGCAGTGGGAACCAATATGTTTTTTTTATAATGATTTTCTTCATTTTATAAGAATCTAATTAACCTTAAAATATGTGATCGCTACAGAAAACAGTAGTGCATATTTCCAGATATATGCATATGACCGCATCCTTGTGAAGAAAAGGAGTTGGAACCAGTGAGATGATGGGTTTTATACTGGGAAATAATGGTAATATGAAGGCGCTGATGATAAGTATGACTTGTTCTCAGAATACAGTAGTATGCTGATGGCAGTCTTTATAGTGTTCTCTCATAGGTAATACTGCAGAGCTGCACTTATTTTAAGAGCTTAAAAAAATAAGACTGAAAAAAACTGATTTTAATGAAATCTTTTCCAGATGAAGGGAATGAAACAGAGGTTCAGCCCCAACAAAATAGTCAACTAATCTGGAAACAAGGGCGACAGCTGCTGAGACAGTAAGTGTCAAAGTTCAGACAAGGGAGCTAGATACAAACAAGCTTGGAAATTGAATGTGTCACTGGGCTTTTCTTACAGATTTCCGTTAGACTTTTCTCTTTCATGAAAAGAGTAGCAGAGTTGGGTTAACTTTTTCTTTTGTCACTAACTTTTCCAAAGTTTGAGAAGTTTTGACAAGTTGCAGAATAGAAAAAGTAAAAAGTCAGAGGGGGGCAAAGTACTTGCCACTTTTCATATGCTTTCAGTGGCAAAAAGGGAAAAAATGGAGAAAAGTAGTGGGAGGGGGATTAAAATTTGGTTTAAGAAAATTGACAACAATCTAATGAACAATATAAAATCTTTTTCACAATTTTTTTTTCAATTTTTGAATGGAAACACACGATAATTTTGCCTCAAGGAGCTTCCAATCCAAAAGGACTAGAACACCACCATCTGTGTTGTAGTTTTCAGTTCTTGACATATTTAACTCTCTCTAGAGCAAGAGTTGGCTCCATATAATAAACTTCCTGCTATTTATTGTGATTATTGCAATAAATTGAAAATAATAGCAGTGAGTACATACAATAGTAATCTACAGTGATTTTGAAATGCTGTAATGGAAGGTGCATGCACTTTGATGAAACGGAGTCAAAATTTATATATTTTATCCAAGTGTCTGTCCCCCTAACTATGAAATATCACAGCAGTTAACAGTCCCTTGCTTTAAATGGTCTGGTTCTTGTTGCAAGGCAATGTCAGTGTAAGGTCCTCTATTGTGTAACCCAGTCTGTCCCCACATAAACCCTATACCCTATTCTGTCAGAGTGAGGCTCCGGTGATTTTCATGCTGCAAAGCTTACCTGTGTTTCCATACTTTTTTGTTGGGGAGGGCTGAGTGGGTAGGAGAAAAGTCTGGGTTTTGTTTAGTATCAGAGGGTAGCCGTGTTAGTCTGGATCTGTAAAAGCAGCAAAGAGTCCTGTGGCACCTTATAGACTAACAGACATGCATCTGAGGAAGTGGGTATTCACCCACGAAAGCTCATGCTCCAAAACATCTGTTAGTCTATAAGGTGCCACAGGACTCTTTGCTGGGTTTTGTTTGTTTGTTTGTTTGTTTGTTTGTTTTCCTGAAAGGCCTTAACTTTTGGCACTGGACCAGTTTTTTTGTTGAATGGATTATTATTTAATGTATGTATATCCATAGTTTGATGGGCACATTTTAAATAAATATTTTCTTGGCTGTGACTCAGTGGTTTGAGGACAGGTCTCCCTCTCTGAATCTTAAAGAAGATTGTGCTGTTTTATACATGATTCAGCATCATATATTATAAAATTGATGCTTAAATTAAATACAGACTTAATTTTGCATAATTAATTTATGGGGCTGCCAGAAATTCAGCACTGACTCTTTCTCCCACCAGACTGGTGGCAATGAGGATGTAATTGTTGTTGTTAATGCAAGGAGTGGCTTGTATTAATAGGAGAAAAACAAATGCCCTAGTTTGTCATAGTGTGTTCCTAAAATGGTGTAATACATAACACTTACATCCTCAGAGACCTTTACAGTATTGACCAATTAATCCTCATAACACCCCATGAGGTCAGTAACATTAGCTCTATTTTTACAGATGAGGAAAGAGACTGAAAGATTGACTCACCCAGCACCATGCAGTATATTACTGGTAGAGCCAGTTTTAGAACTCATGCATCCCAATCCCACTCTCAGTTTACTAGGTTGCACTTTCACTTCTTACGCACGTGAGCCAAATGCACGTTCTGCAGGAATATTTAAGATTAATAAAATAATTAAGTAAGACTAGATCTGTACAAAATACATTACATTGTAAAATCATATGTTGGTCCTATTATAGCGACAGTAACAGAATGGGAAGTTGACACAATAGGTGTTTAGAGGCTTTGTCTAATGGTCATCTAAGGGACAGAATTTAAGCTTTACTTTTTTTAAAGTTTGGTTTAGATTTCCATGAACTTCTCTTGATAAATAAAATGGTTGTGGTATGTTGTATGTAACTGACATTTTTATGAATAAATTGCAGATATTTTAAGTTAAAGTCCTTTTCCATCTATTTTGGTAAATGTAATGAATAACGTATTGTATAAACACTGACTGCTAGCCTCTTTGATTTTCTCAGTGACTGTAGAGACTGGTACTGCAAGAGACAATCCCCTCTGCAGCTGGTACAAGACAATTTCGTAGCATGTTTCATTAGTGCAGTACCATGCTTTGCTAAGCATGGTACTGCAGATGAGTTTAGGGAGACGCTTACAATTATTTAAATCAATAAATAACAGTATATTATTGAGATCTGCATGAAAGACTAGCATGAGTTCTGTTCTTACAGGTATCTGCAGGAGGTGGGTTACACTGACACTATACTGGATGTGAAGTCAAAACGAGTGCGAGCTTTGTTGGGCATCTCAAGTGATGCATCAGACAGGGAAAATGGCAAAAATCAAGAATCAATGGTAAATGGTACAGAGGCTGAGGTTAAAGAAAACGCAATGATTGGGTAAGTGCCTAGGATAACAAACGTTATCTTTGTGTATAAGTGCAAATTATTATTATAATTGTAGTTTATGTTCATTTGAAAACTTATACTTTTTAGTCTTCAAACTGACAATATTTATAGCCAATTCTATTTTAAAATTTTAAAGGATGAATATGGAAGCCACACTTCTCTACGTAAGTGTATTGCTTCTTTATGAGAATCTTAATTTTATTTCCGTTGGAAGGTCCCATTAGGAAATCAAACCTTCTGATTTGTGATACATCTGTTGTTAAATGCTTAAGAGAAAATACCAACTGTCAGGGTCAGCTTTTTCTTTAGTTTATTAGAAACCTTAATATAGATTAGAGGCCTCTGCATTCTGGTAGATAGTGCTTACTGTTATAACAGTATAATCTCTAGTAAGCAGAGGATTTTATTTGTAGTATCTGAAAACATTTTGAACATGGATAAGTTTTAACTGTTATAACTCTCCAGCTTTTTCACTAGTGTTTACATGAATAAATATGTGAAATTCTGGGTATACTCTAAGTGTAGCTTCCATATGCTCATGCCAATCCTTTTTTGATATATTTCTAATACTGTTGCAAATGTGGTACAATGAGTCAAATTGCGCAGAGTTCAATGCTTAGGCTTAGGCTTTGCCAAACTTAATTATTTTTAAATTTGATGGATAATACTGATTGATATTTAAGTATTGATTTTAATTTTTATTGATTTAAATTTTCACAGGTTTGGGAAATTATGGTGTGTTAGGCATTGTGTGTGTGAGAGAGAGGAGGACAATTAATGACAGTTGACATTGAGACTCAAAGTTAGTTTTATAACCATTAAAACACAGACTGTCAAGATTTTAGACTTAGATCAAACTTTAAGTTCTCAAGCACAATTTTTCTTTCTTTGCCTATTTGTAAATTTCAATTATGCAGGAAAATATTTTTTCACTGGTTAGTGTGTGTACAGTGAAATTGATTTCAACATTTACCAATAAAAATCTAATTCTTTCTTTCAAGCTGACTTCTGTTTTGTTTACACAATAATATTTTGCTAAAAGTATTGTAAATAAACTTTTAAATCTTTTTCTTGCCACACTTACTACCATGAATATCTGAAGCTCACTTTAGGTGTTCAGCAAAATTATTCCTTGGTTCTTGATTGAAATACTGTAGCTTGGAAGAGCTTAAACTAATAAAAAGGATGTTGAGTCATTTTGATTGAAAATGTGTGACTGAGCTCTGTACTCCCATAGGTAGTATTACCACCAACAAGCAGTAGACCCTTGTTTGTCTAGAATTGGCCTCTTGTTTCACAAGCAGGTGTGGTTTAAATGTAGCATAGGTAGTGCCCTTTTCTTCTGAAGTATAACTGCTTTATGTGGCACCTAATCTCCAAAGGGAGTTCACAATAATCCCAGCCAGTAGATAATTGTACTGGCATCAAGCATGTGTGGAGAGAAGTTACTTACTTAACTCATTTTCATTCTGTAATTAAAATTATTCTGTTAAATGAGGAATTAGGGCATATGAGGGGACCACAACTGTTAAATTATTTTGTACTTCTAAATAGTTAGTAAGCCTTGCCCTGAGGAGGACATCCTCTGGTTGGCAAGGGCTGCTGCTGCTGAGTCAGCCTTGCTGCTCTGAGGTAGTAACCTAATGGAATTGACTATTTGTTGTAGAAAACTATTTTTCTATAGATACATTATTTTCCCTTTCCATATTTATCCTCTTTCTCTCCCACTCCTCCTATGATAGTTTTTCATTTTTGTTCCAGCCTTGAAGAATAGTGAGTTCTGACTACGTATGTAGCTTTCAATTTGGGAGATGTGAATGATTTGTTTCAGGTAAAGTGGGAGTTAAGCTCTCTCTCCCTCCTTTTGTTTTACTTGAGATTAGTGGAGTGTCATTTTCTATTAGTTTGAATGGAAGAGAGCTCCAAATAGGGAGATATATAATGGGTAAATTGGATTGAATGATGGAGCTGAGCTAGTATATTTAAAGATACTTGTTAGGAAGATACTCATTAGAGGACATAGGCCTTGGAGTTGGTGGCATCAGGTACTTAGTTTTGCCTCCTTCAGCAACTCAGTTGTCCTTTTTGAGAACTATGCATGTAGTGGGGGGTGTAACTGTTCCTTCAGATTTCTTCTCCATAAGCTTTGATCTTACAGAGCTAGGTCTGTTTTGAATAAGGATAGAGAGACAAGGTGGGTGATTTAATATCTTTTATTAGACCAACTTCTGTTGGTAGAAGAGACAAGCTTTCCAGGTCACGCAGAGTAGCTCTGTGTGGCTCCAACCTCTTTCACCAACAGAGGTTGTGTCTCTAATACCTGGGACCTGCACGGCTACAACAAAAACTTGAATAAGGTTAACATTTGCAAGCTATTTCTGGCTGTGTGTGTTCAGTGATCCACCAATTATCTGTCGTTCTAGAAGACTTGCAGTTGCAGGATTATGGTATTCCATGCACAACCTGAGAAACTGCTATGTTCTCCTCACTTGTAATTCACAGGGTCACTAACTGCTGAGAAGAGTTGAGTTGAGCATCTGGGTGTGTGGAACATGACAGATGTTTATGGTTCAGTGCGCGTATAGACCCTCAGCTATATGATTATTTCATGGTGGAATACTCTGAGCTTGTTTTTGCATTCTTCAAATGACTGTGTTTGCAAATGTCAGCTCAGACCTCTGGTTTGCTTAGTCTTAGAAGTGAAGGATGTCAGGGTTGAGAAGAACTCTTGCAGGGCAGAGTGTATAACTAGCCACCTGTGAATATTTTGGATTGTAGAGTACATGTGCATAGGAGATCAACCATCATATCATATATTTCAGTGCAGGAGGTATTCCATGCTTCTCTCCCTTTATTTCAGTCCTGATGGGCTGCACAGCCTGTCTGCTTCCTCAATCTCTTGAAGAGCACCAGTGCTGAGTACGTGATTGATATTAAGGGCAAGCAGGATGAACCACGTCCTAGTCAGAATATTTGTTCAGCCTTCAGAGACCTGAGACTGTCAATCCCTATACCCAAGCAAATCTGCCTCTCAGAGTATTTCTACACTGCAATTAAAAACCTGCTGCTGGCCTGTGCCAGCTGACTTGGGCTAAGGGGCTTGGGCTCAAGGGCTGTCTAATTTTGTGTAGATCTTTAGGCTTGGGCTGGAGCATGGGTTCTAGGACCCTGAGAGCTGGGAGGGTCCCAAACTCAAACACTGCAGTTAAATAGCCCCTTAGCTCGAGTCAGCTGGGACAGGCCAGCTGCGAGTGTGTAATTGCGGTGTCGACATACCCTCAGAAACACTTCTGCCTAAATTGTGGGAAGAATTGGGGCAAAGTTTAGATGGCCCAGCCCACTCTTCAGTGGCCCAGAGGAAAAAGTACCCAGAGTGAGGCACCCCATTCGTCCCAGACAGCTTACTTCCTCGAGGGGGAAAGAATAGGGGACTTCAATCAACTGCACCTCCTCCCCACATCCATGGTGTATAGAGAGCTGATGGAAGGTTTTGAAGCCAGAATAAGCTTGTGACTGGGGGCAGGAGGGAGACAATGCCTGAAGGCATATGAGGTGCTGGTGGTGGTAGTAGAGAAATAAGTGATTGGTGGGTGCTGTGATAGAGGGTATGTGGAAGAAGAGCAAAAGGAAATGACAGAGAAGAAGAAAAGAGAAAAATCGATGGGAACTCTGAGACAAATTGAGAAGGGGTGGAAAAGAACATGAGTGAAGGAAGTAAAGACCACAAACTAGGGGAAAAGAGGGGCTTTGAAAGGCACAGAAGGAAAGAGAGGGAACATGCTACAGTTTGAGGGGAAATGCCCAGATCTCAGAGTAAAAGAAGGGAAAAGCACAGAGGACACACTAAGTTATAATGTTTTAAAGATTTTTTTTTTTTAATATAACAGTATAGAAATTTACAGAAAGAGCAGATTGGCCGAAGTGACTACCATACAAAGAGAATGTTGAGAGGAAATCTCAAGAGTTAAACACTTAAAGCTACAGTATGGTCATTACTTAGGGTATGTCTACACTACGGGATTATTCCAATTTTACATAAACCGGTTTTGTAAAACAGATTGTATAAAGTCGAGTGCACGCGGCCACACTAAGCACTTTAATTCAATGGTGTGCTTCCATGTACTGAGGCTAGCGTCGATTTCCAGAGTGTTGCACTGTGGGTAACTATCCCGTAGCTATCCCATAGTTCCCGCAGTCTCCCCCACCCCTTGGAATTCTGGGTTGAGATCCCAATGCCTGATGGGGCAAAAAACATTGTCGCAGGTGGTTCTGGGTACAGCCTCACCCCTCCCTCCGTGAAAGCAGCAGACAACCGTTACGCGCCTTTTTTCCTGGGTGAACTGTGCAAACGCCATAGCACAGCAAGCATGGACCCTGCTCAGATCAAGACCGCAATCGTGGACCTTGTAAATGCCTCGCGCATTCTCTTGCAGTTTATGCTGAACCAGGACCTGCAAAACCAGGCGAGGAGGAGGCGGCTACAGCAGAGCGGCCACGAGAGTGATGAGGACATGTACACAGAATTCTCTCAAACCGTGGGCCCTTGCACTTTGGAGATCCTGCTGGTAATGGGGCAGGTTCTAGCCATTGAACGCCGATTTTGGGCCCGGGAAACAAGCACAGACTGGTGGGACCGCATAGTTTTGCAGGTTTGGGACGATTCGCAGTGGCTGCAAAACTTTTGCATGCGTAAGGGCACTTTCATGGAACTTTGTGACTTGCTTTCCCCTGCCCTGAAACGCCATAATACCAAGATGAGAGCAGCCCTCACAGTTGAGAAGTGAGTGGCAATAGCCCTCTGGAAGCTTGCAATGCCTGACAGCTACCGGTCAGTCGGGAATCAGTTTGGAGTGGGAAAATCTACTGTGGGGGCTGCTGTGATGCAAGTAGCCAAAGCAGTCATTAAGCTGCTGCTACGAAAGGTTGTGACTCTGGGAAACGTGCAGGTCATAGTGGATGGCTTTGCTGCAATTGGATTCCCTAACTGTGGTGGGGCAATAGATGGAACCCATATCCCTATCTTGGCACCGGAGCACCAGGGCACCCAGTACATAAACCGCAAGGGGTACTTTTCGATGGTGCTGCAAGCACTGGTGGATCACAAGGGACGTTTCACCAACATCCACGTGGGATGGCCAGGAAGGGTTCATGACACTCGCGTCTTCAGGAACTCTATTCTGTTTAAATGGCTGCAGCAAGGGAATTACTTCCCAGACCAGAAAATAACAGTTGGAGATGTTGAAATGCCTGTAGTTATCCTGGGTGACCCAGCCTAGCCCTTGTTGCCATGGCTCATGAAGCCATACACAGGCAGCCTGGACAGTAGTCAGGAGCTGTTCAACTACAGGCTGAGCAAGTGCAGAATGGTGGTAGAATGTGCATTGGGCCGTTTAAAGGCACGCTGGCGCACATTACTCACTCGCTCAGACCTCAGCCAAACCAATGTCCCCATTGTTATTGCTGCTTGCTGTGTTCTCCACAATCTGTGTGAGAGTAATGGGGAGACCTTTATGGCGGGGTGGGAGGCTGAGGCAAATCAGCTGGCCGCTGATTATGCGCAGCCAGATACCAGGGCAATTAGAAGAGCACACCATGAAGCGGTGCGCATCAGAGAAGCCTTGAAAACGAGTTTCATCACGGGCCAGGGTACGGTGTGACTGTTGTGTTTTTTTCCCCTTGATGAACCCCCACCTTGATTGACTCCTTCCCTGTAAGCAACCCACCCTCCCCCTTCGATTACAGCTTTCTTAAGGAAATAAAGTCACTATCGTTTAAAAATCATGTATTCTTTATTTAAAAGTCTTTATAATAAGAGGGAGAGAACTGACAAGGTATCCCAGGTGTGGTTTGGGAGGAGGATAGGAGGGAAGGAAAAGGGCACTAAAAATATTTCAAAGTAATGACAGCCCAACCAAAAGGCTGTCCACGGGGGTGGAGTGAGCGGGTGCACCAAGCCTTCCCCCACGCGTTCTTACACATCTGGGTAAGGAAGATATGGAATATGGTGAGTGGTGAGGGTGGTTACACAGGGGCTGCAGCGGCACTCTGTGACCCTGCTGCTGTTCCTGAAGCTCCACCAGACGTTGGAGGATGTCAGTTTGATCACGCAGCAGCCCTAGCATTGCATCCTGCCACCGCATATCTTCCTGCCTACATCTCTGATCTTCCTGCCGCCACCTCTCATCTCGAGTGTCTCTCCTCTCCTCACATTCACTGTAATTTGGTACCACATCCTTCCACTCATTCAGATGAGCTCTTTCATTGTGGGTCACTTCCATGCTTTCTGAGAACATTTTGTCTCGCGTCTTGTTTTTCCTCCACCTTATCTGAGAGAGCCTTCGGGATGGAGTAGGGAGGCTTGAAAAATTTGCAGCTGCATGAGGGAGGTAAAAAAGGGAGAAAAGCATTTAAAAAGATACATTTCACAGAACAATGGTTATACTCTTTCACAGTGAACAACACTATTCACCTTACATAGCACTTGTGATTTCACTACAAGGTTGCATTTTGCATCTTAATATTGAGTGCCTGCGGCTCTGGTGTTACAGAGTTCACAGACACAGGTCCAGGCAGCAGAATTCAGCTTGCATGCGGCCATGGTAAGCCATTGTCTTTCGGCTTCTGCAGCCTTCATATACACAGTGTCGTCCTTTCCCAAATACCAAGCAAAGCCCGTTCAGTGCTGCTTCTTTCCTGTTAACATGTAGCAGCAGAAACCACCCACCCATCCAATTCTCTGGGATGATCACTTTACCCCTCCTCCCACTGCGTGGCTGGTATCATGGAAGATCACTGCTAATCACTCCCCTTCCCCCCCCACCGCGTGGCTGGTAGCAGGGAAGATCCCTGCTAGCCAAAGGCAAAAAAGCTCAGCATCATTACCCCCCCCTCCCCTCTCCCTGCTTGGCTACTTGCAAGGAAGGATTTCTTTTAAACCACAGGCAAACAGCCCAGTAGGAATGGCCATCTCTGTCCCCTTAATTAAATTCCTGAATTTCAACCAGGTTACCATGAACAATATCACTCTCCTGAGGATAACACAGCTAGATAAAGAACGGATGTTGCTTGAATGCCAGCAATCACTGGGACCATACGCAGCTAGGCTTTGTCATGCAATGATACCAGATTACTTGCTACATGCATGGCATGGTCAAGTGTCCTACCATGGTGGACGGAATAAGGCTGCCTTGCCCAGAAACCTTCTGCAAAGGCTTTTGGAGTACCTCCAGGAGAGCTTCATGGAGATGTCCCTGGAGGATTTCCGCTCCATCCCCAGACATGCTAACAAACTTTTCCAATAACTGTACTGACCGCGAATGTATCCCAAGCCCTCAGGGCAAATCAATCATTAAAGAACACTTGCTTTTAAACCATGTTTTATATTTACAAAGGTACACTCACCAGAGGTCGCTTCCATGGCTTCACTGTCTGGGCTAGTGGCTTGGGAGGGCTGGGATGATAATTCTATCTGGGTGAGAAAAAGCTCTTGCCTGTTGGGGAGAACTGAGTGGTGTGTGCTATCTGCAAGCTCGTCCTCCTCTTCCTCCTCCTCATCTTCCCCGTCCGCAGAATCCTCAGGCATGGCTGAGATTACCAGTCCCACCTCGGAATCCACGGACAGGGGTGGGGTTGTGGTGGTGGACCTCCCTAGAATTGCATGCAGCTCAGCGTAGAAGCGGCATGTTTTCGGCCCTGCCCCAGACCTTCCGTTTGCTTCTTTGGTTTTCTGGTAGGCTTGTCTGAGCTCCTTAACTTTCATTCTGCACTGCACTGCACTGAGTCCCTAGTGTGGCCTATCTCCATCATAGCCTTGGAAATTTTTTCAAATGTTTTTTCATTTTGTCTTTTGGAACGGAGTTCTGTTAGCACAGAATCCTCTCCCCATGTAGCGATCAGATCCAGTACCTCCCTGTGCGGTCCATGCTGGAGCTCTTTTTCGATTCTCAGGAGACTGCATTGTTAGCTGTGTTGATGAGCTCTGCGTGGTCATCTGTGCTGGTGAGCTCTCCACGCTGGCCAAACAGGAAATGAAATTCAAAAGTTCGCTGGGCTTTTCCTGTCTACTTGGCCAGTGCCTCCGAGTTCAGATTGCTGTCCAGAGCGGTCACAGTGGTGCACTGTGGGATACCACCCGGAGGCCAATGCTGTCGATTTGCAGCCACACTAACCCTAATCCGATATGGTAATACCGATTTCAGCGCTACTCCTCTCGTTGGGGAGGAGTACAGAAACCGGTTTAAAGAGCCCTTTATATTGATATAAAGGGCCTCGTTGTGTGGACAGGTGCAGAGTTAAATTGGTTTAACGCTGCTAAAATCGGTATAAATGCGTAGTGTAGACCAAGCCCTAGATTTAAAAAAAATGAAAAATGTGTTTTTTATTATTATTGAAATGTAAGTTGTTAGTAATAAGCTAATACTATTTTAGTTTGTATCAAATGAATACAGTAGGAAAAGTAGTACAAAAACTGAAGGACGCTAAGTGAAGACCTGTTAGCAGTGAAATGTAGACCTTCAATACAGTAAAATAAGATGTGATGCTGTTATAACCTTATTCCCAGATTCTGGACCTTAGCGTCCAAAATATGGGGGTTAGCATGAAAACCTCCAAGCTTAGTTACCAGCTTGGACCTGGTACTGCTGCCACCACCCAAAAAATTAGAGTGTTTTGGGGCACTCTGGTCCCACTGAAAAACCTTCCCTGGGGACCCAAGACCCAAATCCCTTGAGTCTCACAACAAAGGGAAATAATCCTTTTTCCCTTCCCCCCTCCAGATGCTCCTGGAGAGATACCCAGACACAAGCTCTGTGAAACTACGCAGAGTGATTCCCCCTCTCCGTTCCCAATCCTGGAACAAAAGCACTTTCCTCTTCACCCAGAGGAAATGCCAAATCAGACTAGCAATCCAACACACAGCTCTCCCCTTGATTTCTTCCTCCCACCAATCCCCTGGTGAGTACAGACTTAATTTTCCTGAAGTAAAGAAAAACTCCAACAGGTCTTAAAAGAAAACTTTATATAAAAAAGAAAAAATACAAATGTTCTCTCTGTATTAAGATGATACAACACAGGGTCAATTGCTTAAAAGAATATTGAATAAACAGCCTTATTCAAAAAGAATACAAATCAAAGCATTCCAGCACTTATATTCATGCAAATACCAAAGAAAAGAAACCATAGAACTTACTATCTGATCTCTTTGTCCTTACACTTAGAAACAGAAGACTAGAAAGTAGAAAGTACTTCTCCAAAGCTCAGAGGAGCAGGCAGACAGACAAAAGACTCAGAGACACACTTCCCTCCACCCAAGGTTGAAAAAATCCGGTTTCCTGATTGGTTCTTTGGTCAGGTGTTTCAGGTGAAAGAGACATTAACCCTTAGCTATCTGTTTATGACACGCCCCCCAAATTGCAGACAGTGGGGAAGCTCACTGGCGGCAATTTCCTTCTAGAACTTGAAAATAAACAGATTAATACAACACATGCACCTTTACATATACTACTAAGTATATAACTAACAGACTTTTACATGTTAAGAACACTTTTTAACTACTGGATTCTGGGAAACTCTCACGGGAGAGTGCATCAGCAACTTTGTTAGAAGCTCCTGTGATGTGTTGAATGTCAAAATCAAAATCTTGGAGAGCTAAACTCCAACGAAGAAGTTTCTTGTTGTTCCCCTTGGCAGTATGAAGCCACTTGAGTGCAGCATGGTCAGTTTGTAGTTTGAACCGCCGTCCCCAAACATATGGGCGTAGCTTTTCCAGGGCGTACACAATGGCATAGCATTCCTTTTCACTGACTGACCAGTGACTTTCCCTCTCAGACAGTTTGTTGCTGAGAAACACGACAGGATGGAAGTTGTGATCTGTTGCTTCCTGCATGAGCACTGCTCCTATACCACGCTCAGATGCATCTGTGGTTACTAGGAATGGCTTGTCAAAGTCCGGGGCCCTGAGCACAGGGTCAGACATGAGCATCGCCTTAAGCTGGGTAAAGGCCTTTTGACGCTCATTAGTCCACTTAACGGCATTTGGCTGGGTCTTTTTGGTTAGGTCGGTCAATGGGGCAGCGATTTGGCTGTAGTGTGGTACAAATCGCCTGTAGTATCCGGCCAAGCCTAAGAAGGATTGGACCTGTTTCTTTGACCTTGGGACAGGCCACTTTTGGATAGCATCCACCTTGGCCTGTAGGGGGTTTATGGTTCCTCGACCCACCTGGTGCCCCAGGTAAGTCACTCTGTTTTGGCCTATTTGACACTTTTTGGCCTTAACAGTTAGTCCTGCCTGCCTGATGTGCTCAAAGACCTTTTCCAGGTGTAGTAGGTGTTCGGGCCAGGAGTCTGAAAAAATGGCCACATCATCGAGGTAGGCAACTGCAAATTCTCCCAGTCCAGCTAGTAGACCGTCTACCAGCCTCTGGAAGGTGGCGGGTGCATTTCGAAGGCCGAAAGGAAGGACATTGAATTCATACACCCCCGCATGGGTGACGAATGCTGACCTCTCCTTGGCAGGTTCATCTAGCGGTACTTGCCAGTACCCCTTGGTTAAGTCTATTGTAGAGATGAACTGGGCACGTCCCAACTTTTCCAATAACTCATCGGTACGTGGCATTGGATAGTTGTCCGGACGAGTTACAGCATTTAGCTTACGGTAGTCCACGCAAAAGCGTATTTCCCCATCTGGTTTGGGTACCAGAACCACTGGAGATGCCCATGCACTGGTAGATGAGCGGATTATACCCATCTGTAGCATGTTCTGGATCTCCCGTTCTATAGCAGCTTGGGCATGAGGAGACACCCGGTAGGGTGGGGTTCTGATTGGGTGAGCATTACCTGTATCAATGGAGTGGTATGCCCGTTCAGTCCGTCCTGGGGTGGCTGAGAACAATGGGGCGAAGCTAGTGCACAGCTCCTTGATTTGTTGCCGCTGCAGACGTTCCAGGGTGGTTGAGAGGTTCACCTCTTCCACGCCACCGTCTTTTTTTCCATCGTAGTAGACACCGTCAGGCCACTCAGCATCATCTCCCTGGACTGTAAACTGACAAACCTGTAAGTCTCTGGAATAGAAAGGCTTGAGAGAATTAACATGGTACACTTTAGGCTTTAGTGAGGAATTGGGAAATGCTATGAGGTAGTTTACAGCTCCCAGGCGCTCTTGGACCGTGAATGGCCCTTCCCATGATGCTTCCATCTTATGGGCCTGTTGCGCCTTCAAGACCATAACCTGGTCTCCTACCTTGAAGGAACGTTCTCTGGCATGTCTGTCATACCAGGCCTTTTGCTCTTCTTGAGCATCCTTTAGGTTCTCTCTAGCAAGGGCTAAAGAGTGTCGGAGGGTGCTTTGTAGGTTGCTTACAAAGTCCAGAATGTTAGTTCCTGGAGAAGGCGTAAACCCCTCCCATTGCTGCTTCACCAACTGTAATGGCCCCTTAACCTCGTGACCATACACAAGTTCAAATGGTGAAAACCCTAAACTGGGATGTGGTACAGCCCTGTAGGCAAACAGCAACTGCTGCAACACTAGGTCCCAATTATTGGAGAATTCGTTGATGAATTTTCTTATCATGGCCCCCAAAGTTCCATTGAACCTTTCCACCAGGCCATTGGTTTGATGGTGGTACGGGGTGGCAACCAAGTGATTCACCCCATGAGTTTCCCACAGTTTTTCCATGGTCCCTGCCAGGAAATTAGACCCTGAATCTGTAAGGATGTCAGAGGGCCAACCTACCCTGGCAAAGATGTCTGTTAGGGCCAGGCACACAGTGTTAGCCCTGGTGTTGCCTAGAGCTACTGCTTCTGGCCATCGGGTAGCAAAGTCCACTAAAGTCAGTACGTACTGCTTTCCTCTGGGCGTCTTTTTTGGGAAAGGGCCCAGAATATCCACAGCTACTCGCTGAAATGGGACCTCAATTATGGGGAGTGGCTGGAGAGGGGCCTTGACCTGGTCTTGAGGCTTACCTACTCTTTGGCATACCTCACAAGACCGGACATACTTGGCAACATCCTTGCCCATCCCCTCCCAGTGGAAGGACTTCCCCAACCGGTCCTTGGTTCTGTTCACCCCAGCATGGCCACTGGGATGATCATGGGCTAAGCTTAAGAGCTTCTCCCGGTACTTAGTTGGAACCACCAACTGTTTTTGCGGCTGCCATTCTTCCCGGTGTCCACCAGAAAGAATTTCCTTGTATAAAAGTCCTTGGTCTATAACAAACCGGGATCGATTAGAAGAGCTGAGAGGCGGTGGGGTGCTCCGTGCCGCCGCCCACGCTTTCTGAAGGCTGTCATCTGCTTCCTGCTCAGCCTGGAACTGTTCCCTTGAGGCTGGGGTCACCAGTTCCTCCTCAGACTGTGGACTTGGGCTTGGTCCCTCTGGAAGCGATGTAGGTGATGGGGTTGTTTCCGTTGCTGGTGAACCGCTCTCCGCTGGTGCACCTGAGGGTATTTCAGGCTCTGGCTGAGCCTTTTGGGTATGGCTGTCGTGTGCTTCTGCCAGTTTTGGCTCGCTGGCGCCCTCTGGCGTTGAGTTTGAAGATGTGGTTGCACTTGCTGGTGCTGGTTGCTGTTCCAGTTCCGGGCCTGGTACTGGAGATGCTGTGGCTGTTTCAGTGGTAGGCATGGAATCCGGGTCCACTACCTCTGTCTGGGTCTCTGGTAACACAGACGGGGCTTCTGTGGACGGCTCAGGAACAGGAATGGGTCTGGAAGCTTGCCTGGTTTGGCTACGGGTAACCATTCCCACTCTCTTGGCCCGCTTCACTTGGTTGGCCAAGTCTTCCCCCAGTAGCATGGGGATAGGATAATTGTCATAGACTGCAAAAGTCCACATTCCTGACCAGCCTTTGTACTGGACAGGCAGTTGAGCTGTAGGCAAGTCTACAGCTTGTGACATGAAGGGGTAAATGGTAACTTTGGCCTTTGGGTTGATGAATTTGGGGTCAACGAAGGATTGGTGGATAGCTGACACTTGTGCCCCCGTGTCTCTCCACGCAGTAACCTTCTTTCCGCCCACTCTCAAATTTTCCCTTCGCTCCAAGGGTATTTGAGAGGCATCTGGGCCTGGGGATCTTTGGTGTGATGGAGGTGTAATGAATTGCACTCGCATGGTGTTCTTGGGACAGTTGGCCTTGATATGTCCCAGTTCATTACACTTAAAGCATCTTCCATCTGATGGGTCACTGGGCCGAGGTGAGTTACTGGAGATTGGTGAGGTTGAAGAGTAGGGTATCTGTGGCTTTACTTGGGTGGTATGGAGGGTCTTTGGCTGTCCTCGGTTGTAGGGTTTATGGTCTGTGTGCCCCCTGGGGTAATCGTTCCCCTTGATAGTAGCTTTTTTGCTTTCTGCCAGTTCCATCCATTTGGCTCCAATCTCCCCCGCCTCAGCGATAGTTTTGGGATTTCTATCTTGTATGTACCGTGTGATGTCTTCAGGAACACCATCCAAGAACTGCTCCATTTGTATGAGGAGGTTCACTTCTTCCAAGGTTTGAATGTTGTTTCCTGTTAACCAGGCCTCATAGTTTTTTGCAATGTAGTAGGCGTGTTTGGGAAATGACACCTCTGGTTTCCATTTTTGGGTTCTGAAGCGCCGACGGGCATGATCTGGGGTTATCCCCATCCTGTATCTGGCCTTGGTTTGAAAAAGTTTATAGTCATTCATTTGCGGCTTGGGCATTTCAGCTGCCACCTCTGCTAAAGGTCCACTGAGGTGTGGCCTTAATTCTACCATGTACTGGTCTTCGGGGATGCTGTACCCAAGACAGGCTCTTTCAAAATTTTCCAAGAAGGCCTCGGTGTCATCACCTGCCTTGTAGGTGGGAAATTTCCTGTGCTGGGGAGCAATAATTGGCGCCGGGTTGTTAGGGTTGGCTGGCACATGCAGCCCAGCTTTTGCCATCACCAGTTCATGTTTTCTCTGTTTTTCCTTCTCTTCATTCTCTTTTTGTTGTTTTTCCATTTCTTTTTGGTGCTTTTCCATTTCTTTTTGGTGCTTTTCCATTTCTTTTTGGTGCTTTTCCATTTCTCGGCGGTGGGCCACCTCTTCTTCTTCTAGTTTTCTTTTGTGTGCTGCCTCTTGGGCTGCCTGTTCTCTTTGGAAGGCTGCCAGTTTGAGGCTTTCTTCCTTTTCTTTCATCTCCATCTGTCGCCTGTGTTCAGCGTCTTTGATTTGTTCTTCGGCGTCAATCCTTGCCTTAGAAGTCATGGTTCCTGTTTTCTTGTGTTGGGGTGCCCTCCGATGTTTATCTTCTGAACTGCAGGCTCTCTGTTGCCTCCTGAAGTCTGCCTAGCAACAGTGCTTTTTTCCTTTTCTCTCTCTAGCTAATGTTCAATTAAGGGAAACCAGAAAAACCACTTTATCTGCATGCATATAAGTGCTGGTACTTGCCTCCTAATGGGAGGGCTATTGCATGACAAAAGACCCTTAACAGTCTTCTCGCTTAATATGCAAACCACAAACTGCTAGAGAGCAGAAAAAAAAAATTCTCTCTGGTTCCCTTTTAAAACCAAACTGTTTCTCTCTGCTAAAAAGCCCTTAGCAGAGAAAAGAAAAATATAATATTCCTACTGGCTTCTGGATTCTGTCTATATCCCGTCGCTGCTACACCATGTTATAACCTTATTCCCAGATTCTGGACCTTAGCGTCCAAAATATGGGGGTTAGCATGAAAACCTCCAAGCTTAGTTACCAGCTTGGACCTGGTACTGCTGCCACCACCCAAAAAATTAGAGTGTTTTGGGGCACTCTGGTCCCACTGAAAAACCTTCCCTGGGGACCCAAGACCCAAATCCCTTGAGTCTCACAACAAAGGGAAATAATCCTTTTTCCCTTCCCCCCTCCAGATGCTCCTGGAGAGATACCCAGACACAAGCTCTGTGAAACTACGCAGAGTGATTCCCCCTCTCCGTTCCCAATCCTGGAACAAAAGCACTTTCCTCTTCACCCAGAGGAAATGCCAAATCAGGCTAGCAATCCAACACACAGCTCTCCCCTTGATTTCTTCCTCCCACCAATCCCCTGGTGAGTACAGACTTAATTTTCCTGAAGTAAAGAAAAACTCCAACAGGTCTTAAAAGAAAACTTTATATAAAAAAGAAAAAATACAAATGTTCTCTCTGTATTAAGATGATACAACACAGGGTCAATTGCTTAAAAGAATATTGAATAAACAGCCTTATTCAAAAAGAATACAAATCAAAGCATTCCAGCACTTATATTCATGCAAATACCAAAGAAAAGAAACCATAGAACTTACTATCTGATCTCTTTGTCCTTACACTTAGAAACAGAAGACTAGAAAGTAGAAAGTACTTCTCCAAAGCTCAGAGGAGCAGGCAGACAGACAAAAGACTCAGAGACACACTTCCCTCCACCCAAGGTTGAAAAAATCCGGTTTCCTGATTGGTTCTCTGGTCAGGTGTTTCAGGTGAAAGAGACATTAACCCTTAGCTATCTGTTTATGACAGATGCTAAAGGGACTTCTGTAATGTGATAACTTATAACTTTTCTCAGGACTTGAACAGGTCTAGGGTACCTTCCTATTACGTAATAATGTTACAGTAAAAGTACACAAATAATTGATTTGTAATCAAGGTGGATAAAAATCCATTTTTTATGAAAAGAGAATTTAAAAAAAATTCTATCTTTTTTTAAAATAAATCTGCTTAAAGGAAATCTGAATTTAATACAGAATATGTTGAGGCCAAAACTTGCTATATTCTCTTAAAACATCTATATAAAAAATAAATGTGCTGAATCCATGAGCCTCTATCAAAAACTGAATTAAAAACTACTTTTCTATATAAAGAAAGATGTTGTCCCCCTGTTTCTAGATTTTGAGGTCAAGCTTTATCAATATGGCACAATAAGTCAGCCTAAGTAACTCATTTTGAAGAGTCTTAGGCAAGTAGCAACTTATGTTCCAGTCATTTTCACTTAAGCATATTTGAAAATTTTCCCAGGCTGACCTGAAATAATCAGTTTAATTCACTGATTGCAGTTAGTCTATCTGTTTTAATTTATCATTTAAATGTAAATGTGAAATGGGTTAAATGTATATATCCAAAACATTTAAGGTTGTTCTGGTAATAAAAATAAATTTTATGTGCTGTTTTGTGTGTTTAAATTCTAATTATCATCCTAATACAGCTTGACACAAATCATGACCTAAAAGTTAATTATCTGGTAAAGGAAAAGAACAGCTTGGTTAAACGCCTGTCAGGGATAGTCTAGGTTTACTTGGTCCTGCCTCAGCACAGGCAGCTGGACGTGGTGACCTCTCAGGGTCTCTTCTAGCTCTACATTTCTGTGAGTCTGCATCTTTAAATAAGCAATATATCACTCAACATTTTCTAACATACTGAAAATGTACAATTAATATGAATCTGAAAATATTAATCTATATAATTGCTTAAGAAAATATATATATAAATAAAAACATACCTCCTAGATAGCAAAATTGTGTATCAAATCTACCGTAAAGGCTCTATTATTGTATGTTTATGTATTTTAATGGTTTTTTCAGCCAATGAGAGTGCACCTTTCTTGGAAAATAACAAGTACAATTTGATTTAAAATGGATTATTTAAATATAGGCTTTCCACTTGATGCTTTTAAATCATGATTTAAATCAATCCACCATGGTGGCAGTCAATGTTTAATAAAAGGACTTGCCTACATGCCAATGGTGAATGAATTTGTCTGACAAATGCCGATCAAATTTTGCACTTGGGGATCCCCAGGAAGAGGATCAGATGTGATGCTTTTAATACTGCCTGCTTCTAGCACAGTGTCTTGCATAAGACCATTGCACCAAGTGCAGCAATTGCTGTTGCTCCCTCAGCCTCCATCAGCTCTACTAGCTCACTGCCTTCCACCATACAGACAGACATCTCTTATTTCCCTCCTGTCCTCTACCAAATGTCTCTTACTGTTGTACAGATAAACCCTGTCGTCTTCCCCTGTCCCTGCATGTAATCCCAATGTCCAGATGTCAGGTTTCTGGAGGAAACAAGGATACTCTTCTCCTCTCAACAATGTAATCACTTTATTTTGTAGAGTTTTTTGTTTTGTTTTGTTTTTTTAAAAGAGGGGAAAATTCTTGTGCCTGGTGTGCATGCATCCATTATACCATATCTCATCTGACCTATGTTCATGGCCAGCATTTACTCCTGGGGGAATTCTGTGCTACTGCATACGTGCAGAAGTCATGACCCTCGCAGATTTCTTTGCTTGCCCACAGAAAATGGTGGGAAAGCAAAGGGAAGCCGCAGTGCAGGCACATTGGTTGGGATGCCCGGAGCAGCCAGCAGAGATAAATCTCCATGTGGGGGCTGGGGATGCTCCACCAGGTGGCTCTTATCCTGTGTTGAGCTCGGCTACTAGTCTGAGCTGGGCTGGGGGCGGGGAAGGATGAGACTTGTTCTTCCCCTGCTAGGAGTGGTTGGGGCAAGGTCAGACCCACCCCCAGAATCCTCCCTGACTGCAGGAAGCTCCACATGCTTTCCCACATCCCACTTCCTGCCCCCATTGCTCCTCAGCTGGGGTGTAGGGGGAGGTCACTGTTTGGGGAACTGCCCCCCATTTGCCCATCCCCCAAGCATCCAGACCCCCCCCATACCCAAACCTCTCTGCCAAATCTCACCCCCCTGCCCCAGACCCCCTCTCAAGTCCTGGCTCCCTCACCAATCCCCACCCTCTCTGCATCTGGAACTCCATCTCTGCACCAAGACCATCCCCATTGAGCCCTCCCATACTTCAACCCCCACCCTGATGAGTCCCTCAACCCTACTGCCCCAACCAACTGCACCCGGACCTCCACCCCACCAAGCCCCACTCCCCCAGAACCCAGACCCCCTGCTGAACCCCCAACCACCTTTGTGCAGCCAGTAGCCTGTGCTTCCCACTGCTGTCCTGGAACTTCTACATCTATTTATTAACAAATACAATTTTCAGAATTTTGCAGAATTTTAAAATATTGTGCTCCAGAATTATTATTTTTTGGCTCAGAATTTTTAATTTTTTAGTGCAGAATTTTGTAAGAAGTACCAGTATTCTAACGTTCAGTGCTGTAGTGTTGGCTATAAATGCTACATCTCTGTAAGAATGGGAAAATTTCCATGAAGAAGCTGGGAATGCTTGGGGTGACTGTGGTAGGAGGCTGCTTTTATTCATCTCAATGTTCCTGTGTGGGGAGGAGGAGGGTAGCAGTAGGCAGAGCTGCTGCTGCAGTAGTACTGTGAAGACTGTCACTTTCTTTTCTAATAGACTGAAATGCTTATTTGAAGATCTGTGAGTTTCTAACTACTTCAGAAAATTGTTTTAAGTCTGGACAGTCTCAACTTTTCACATGTTGGTGTTGGATTTCCAGTAGACTTGCTGGACAGTATTTTTGGAGCACCATGCTCAACTTACTCCAACTGTCTGAAAATCACTTAAGTAGGAGCTGAAGTTTTTCCTGCTCATCGTATAGTATATCAGTAGTCACTAGACATATGGCTGAATATTTGTCTTTTTACACATTTCTGTATATCTGCTAATATACAGATCCTCATGAACACTTTAACACTCAAGAACATCATGTGGATTTGGGATGCTTCCTGGAAGATTTTGATTCCATTTATGAAAACATTATTTTGATAGCCTGACATTGATAATCCTGTTCCCATATGTTTCATGGCATTTAAAAGGGGAGCTATGTTCACTTTCTTCAGATCAACCCACTTGCATTACGGAAGATAAGTACAACGTCTCAGCATGAATGAACTCAAACAGATACTAAAAATAACTTTCTATTAACATTTGAAATTTCCAGTGCCTGCAGTGAGCAGAATGAGAGTTTTTCCCACATCAGAGTTTTATGTCATTAAACCAAACAAATGGAAACTGCCTCACTAAAATGTCATATGTAGCCTTGTACAACATGAAAGTATTTAAGTATCTTTAGCTTATTCCTTAAATCTCATAATTAATCAAGTTAATTCACCTTAACTGAATCCTAGGTAGTCCAAATTAATTTCTTTTTGAGAATATATTTTTATTATTGACAGAAGAATAAACGTCATAGAATAAAATTGATTAAATGGAATAAAGGAATAAAATATCTAATAATAAAATAGATAATTTATGATGCTGAGGACTTGATAAAGGGGCTCAAAGATGAGAAACTGCATTGAAATGGCCAATCGAAACTTATTCCAAGAGGTCGAACATTTGTTAGAAAAACACTTTTTTAAAGGTTACGGCTGATTGGGCTATACTCTCTCTCTAACCTCAAACTGGATTTGCACCTTTTTATTTTAATAAGGCTGGTTTCTGTTTCACATCTTACACATGAGCAAAATTAACTCAAGTCAGCACTGTCATGGAATCTGCTCCCTAACATCAGGAGAATAATTAAGCATTTTCCCATGACCCTGATTTATTTTCTGGAGTAAAATAAACCATTCCCACCAGGACTTAAGCAGCTAAATGTCTTTCTACTCCAAAAGACAGACGACCGAGTAATTCCTGCATCCATAAATCCTCTTAGCACTTACACATTTAATCAACCTGCTCTTTGTGTACTGGCTGATGAACATACATAGTGTGTGTTAGCATGCTTATAAAATGGTTTATTGAAAAAAAAATTAAACCTCTGAATTTAATTGGAGGAAGGAAATAATGCCAAAATAGTGTGTGAAGTAGACACGAATAGTAAATAAAAACAATTATAACATTGAAAAACTATTTTATTTTTAAAAATCACTTTTTATTTCCCCTCCTTTCCTCTGTTCCTGTCTCCCTCTTGCTTTGACATGAGTGGGGCTTCAAAAACAGCTGTTTTTGCCGCACCCAGACACACACACCAGATGAGCTTAAACAGGGCTTCTGAAGGAAAACTACTGGGCCAGTTGGCTTTAGTGGATTATTAGGAGTAATGCTTCAAACAACAAGCAACACCTTACTGTGTTCTTTGAAGTCACACTCTTACTGATCCAATGAAGACATTCGGGCCAGTGACAACAGCTTCACTTTAGAAGCGTCTCTCGTTCCACTGCCACACATCTGTGACCAGGACTGGTCCCTTGTTCTTGGAAACCTAATACAAGGCACTTATGGTGTGAAGAGGAAGAGACAAAAAAAGTTAAGAAATAAAGGAGAGGGAAGGAGAGGGATGAATAGGGAAGTAACTTTTAAAAGTTGCCCCAATTATTTTTTACAAAAATTGTTTGTGGTGTGGTCTGGCTAGTCAAGTGGTCGTATCTTTTCGTGTACATTTGTAGGGACATAATTATATGGGCTGAAAGCTTCTTCAGTCAGTAAACTTGCAGTTTACATCCAAACCATTTTGTAAGTATTACTTCCTACTTTTATTTAGTTTTGCATTGTTTCTTATATAGTGTATGTTAATTCATTAGAACTTTCAAAGAGATTGTGACAGATTGTCTAGCCTGTCGTCAATTTATACACAAGGTAAAAATTATATTAAAGCGGTTCTACAGTTTTATTTGGTGACGTATTTCCTTATTTTTAGTTATGCTGCATTATAAAGGGCCTGGCTCTCTGCATGGTAATGAAAATTCTTCAAAGTGTTTGGAGTCACTAGTCATAGAAAAGAATAAGCTAATTGATATGTATGCATGTGTTTTCTGTACTCAGTCTGAGACACAGCTTAACTAAGATTTTGGCAGGCTTAAAAGAACTTTCATACCATGAGAAGGGAGTTTTTAAAGATACTATGGCCTCAAATTTGAACAGATTTTGTTGGTAGGAAGAGATAAGGAGTCAACAAAAAATAGCTTAGGAAAGTGATGTAACATATATTTGAGGCCCAAAGCAGGCCTTGGGGAGAACAAAAAGCTGTATTTTCTGTAAGGGGAGAGGGGATTTTGCTAAAAGACACTCTCCCACCCCTCTCTCTACCCTAGGTCATGTAAAACCTTTCTGGTACTCTAGATTAGGCCTTTGAAACTGGGGGTCAGACAGACTTTTTCTTTATTGGCCTGCTTAAACATTTTTTAGTCTAAGGAGAGCCTGTATTTAACTGTTTTATTTTGTGAATTTCCTCTGGTTCTGTAATTTACCAATAAAGTCTGTTTTGATTTAAGACAGTCTGTCTTCAGTCTTTGATACTGTTAGTCACTGACAAGAGTCTCTGAGAAGAAACTAACCTCTTCCCTTGTGGAAGGGAGGGCATAGCAACTGAAAGATTCAAGGTGGGAGGTAATTAAGATCTCAGGTATCATTACAAAGACAATAACTGTCTGTAATATAATATTACATTTAATTTTAAATTATAAAATATTATGGGTCATGTTAGAAGCAGCAAAGAAAATTCAATATGCTCTTAGTGCCATCATCATACAAAAAAGTGAGTTAAACTTTAGTGTCCTGTGTTTTATAGTTTACTGTGTTTAAACCAGCTCCTAAATTAGACCTTGAAAGCCAGATGGACATTATATGTTTTGGACTAGTATCTTATGTTTTAAGGTTTTGACCAACTGGCTCCCAAGCCAAAATTTTTGCTGGAAAAACAGTTCAAGGCAGGAATTGAAGTTGGTTGCTGGTATGGTGAGACCAGTCATATCAGAGAGAGCTTTAAATGATATCTATGGAGTATTTCTAAAAGAACAGAATTGGGGGCAGAGGTGTATGCTCTACATTATCTCAAAGAGGATTGGGAGTTCTGTGAGGATAGTTATGGTCTCTATTCCAAAAGGGAGTCAGTTCAGATATTTCCCAAATCTGAAATCATTAAAAAAGCATATTGTACTGCCTGGTCCTCTTACCCTCAGTGTGTGTGCAAGGAATTTCCCCTGCACAGTTATGAGTCCATAAAGGTGCTATAGGGAGAGGTGCCCTCAGCTGAGTCCTGTTTTTCCCCCCTCTCATTTAATGCAGCAGTTCCTACTTCATCTGCTTTTGTCGGTATCCTGCTGTTCAGCCTTTTGTCATTATCACGATTACACTTCACACATCAACCAACTTTCAAACACAGGTTTCACTTTCAACTATTTAAAACATTTTCTTCTGGTATTCTCGTATAATTGGTAATGTAAAGTTGAAATCTATTTCATTTTTTTATCTGAGTTAAAAGTAATTTCAGTTACTACCCTTATCCTTGAGCAGTCCTGCCAATTTTCTTCACATACTCGTAATTTTTAATGATTTTCACTCTCCTGTTGCTGTGTGAAGGCCCATACGAACAGTAAAGGAAGCTGACTAAAGAAGGGTAAATCTTGAAACTGACTTTACACAAAGTGCTGTTGAATGCACAATGTAAAACAAACTAAAAAATAGATAAGATTCCTCTCGTATTTTTCAGTTAACAGCATTTTTAGACATCACTTGTAATAGTCAGTAAAAAATTAGATATTCATGTGATTTGCCAAATGGCAAGAATACCACAAGTAAAAGCATTAGGTGCTAATGCAATTAGATTGCCAAATTTCCCAGAGCACAAGGCAGAGACAATATGTCTGCAAGGTGAAGCTTCATTTCTCCGTATACCTCTAGGGGTTGGAGATTTTTCCACTTGTTTCCATCTTTATTTAGCTGTCCTACCAGAATCTTTGTTCAGAGTTCTGTCCCAGTGCGAATAGTGTTAGACTGATTTGGTTTTATGGATTCTTGTTCATCGTAGGAGTCTGAAGAACTGATTCACTAATTGTGTTTAATCTTAGGATCTCTTTTACTGTACTGCATGTTCATCAACATTACTTTGATTAATGGTCACAGGCTCTAGCTTGGATTCTTTCTCTTAACAGTTGTTGACATAGCAACCCTTCCTGTTCCAGAGACATTTTCTGGATTTTTGCCAGAATTGACAAAAGTAAGGTTAGCAAAATTATATTTTGTTGAATGTTAACTGCTCTTTAGAGCCCCTACTACATACTTGAGTCTTAAACAGATTTTTTTTCATTGAACTGTTTTACAGTAGCAAATTTAGTGCTCATCAAAGGTTTGTGATTGATGGGTCTGGAGCCTTCTGTTTCCCAGCAAGAGGGAGGCATCACAGGAAGCAGTGAAGTCATATTTTGCTCCGCCACATTACTGTGCCCCTCTGAATGCATGGCTGTCTTGGCTCATTCAATCCTTGTGCTTCCTACTGCAGCTTCCAAGAAGGGTGCCAGTTGTGCTGGTGGTTTGTGATGTGGGTCCAGCTGGAAACTGTTCTAAAATACTTCAAAAAATTGAAGCAGCCAAGTGGGGAATTGCAACGGAGTAAGAAATAATTACAAAGTGTAAAAAAAATAAAATAAAATAAAAGACATCATTAATATTATATTGTTTGCCCACAAATATAATTACATATAATCATTGTCCAGTTTTACCAACTGACTTATTTTTATCTTGCAGAGTACTGGTCATTACAGAACAAAACAACCAGATTGGTGAATGCAATTTTTTTTTGTTTTTGCTCTTCTTTATTCAAAATATGTTTTTTGTCCAGGAAACCAGAATTGACAGACTCTGCCTCTCTGCTAGAGACCTTCAAATTTCTTGAAAATGCAGCTGCAGATTTCAGTGATGAAGATGAGGATGAAGATATTGAAAGAGAGAAAACAATGATTGATACCTCAACGGTGGGTCAAAAAAACCTCATTGTTGAAAAACTTGTGGTGAACAGAAAAGTAAAAGGAAAGTGTGAGGTTAAGAAAACGTAAACAGGTTGATTCTCTGTTACTTATACATATGCATCTGCATGTGCCCCATGCAAATTATTGAATGTACCCCATATATGACTAAATGTAAATCTGCCTAGTTGGGTGTGCAAGATTGGAAGCGTGAGATACGCGCTTCTGAGTGTGTGTGCACAAAGTAAGCATGCCTACTTGGAGCTTGAAAATGATCCCCAAATGTTACTTTTTACTCTTCTTTGGTCTATTCTGTTAACTTTATATATATATAATTAAAAAAAACAAAAACCTCTTGCTCTATTTGAATCCAGAAGTTTGTGAACCTAATTATTTTTAATGAACATCTGATCAATTTTATTTTTTAGGAACCACACACCTTCTAATTCAATCTTCCTTCTTTTGATGTTGAGAAGTATAATCTGTAATGCTAAATCAGAAATCCATTTGATGCGAAATATTTGCTTATATTGGCTTAAAACTTTTAAACTAATTTGAGGAAAATGCTTTTTGCAGTTTCCCAAAACGTATTACATTTCATTTTTAGCAGCTTGTAGAGAATCTTAAAGTAAATGTACCTGTAATATATGAATAAACCCAACCCTATTATTTAACCCAATCCCTTTTTGTTTTGTCAAATTGTTATGATTATAAGAAGCACACAGAATCTTTTTCAGGGGAAAAGGCAATACACCATGTTTATTGAAGATACAACAATTAGCATATGCATTCAATCACACCACACACAGACACACACTGTCCTGCCAAGCAGTGTTATAGTTATCAGTCCAGAGTCCAGATCAATCTAGTGGCCACCTAGGTTGATCACCGGTAGGGAGCAGCTGGGTTCCATCGGTCGCGACACGATGCTCTGGGGAAGTCTTGGCAGGACGAACCCAGTGTTTCATGAACAAGGCACCCTGTTTATATAGTGATTTTCCTGCATTGGGACCAATGAATTTTGCACCGTCATGCTGTAATCAATTGTTGTTTGACAAGTGCTTGGTTTTTTAAATGGTTTTTTTTTATTTTTTTATTTTTTTTTAAGTTTCTCAGGGAGTTATCCCATGCTGGTTGTAATTACAGCTTTCTTGTCGCCATTGATAGGTGCCTGTCTCATTTTTAGAGTCTTTAATATGTCCTTCTCTGACATTTTAATACGGGCATGTTGCAGCCTCTTGGCGCCCTTGTGTCTGTCTCCAGTTCCTCCCTAGACCATCTGGTTAAGCAATGGTCTTTACACTTATCTCGTAACACACACATTCCTCATTCACACACAACACAATTAATTTATACAGAATATTTTGAACAGGAACATCAAGTTGCAATGCAAAAGAAAGCAATTAGACATTCTTTTACTTATTTTAAAATGCTAAACCTACAACAAATTGGTGACCCTCAAAGGTCTGTCACTGCCTTGAAATCAGCACAGACACAGATTCTGGCTGATGTATCTGTACCAGTGGCCCATTAGGTCATTTCTTTCTGTTATTCAAAAAGAGTAGGCTGGCAGGATATGATCAAATCATACACCAATACATTTAATACATGTTACATTATTTTTCTTTCTTTCATTCTAAATTATATAAAATACAAACAGTACTACTACAAAATGACTAAACTTCTTTTTGAGTATACAATGTATGGAAAGATTACAATTGATCAAATGAAAATGTCTGAAAATTTTGTCCTAATAAATCATGTTTGTCTAATCAGTTAGTGGTATTTAAATATAATTTTAAAATAATGGACCAATTAGTAGTTTGATGGTACAATGGTGATTGATTGTGGAAGTACAAATAAATGTCCTTTCTTTCTCTGTCATCAAGGGACTGCCATCTGTAACAAACAAATTTACTTTCTGCAGATCTAAAAATTTTGTTTCAATAAGTCTTTTACCTTTGCAAAAATTATCTCTCCTGGGTGTGTTTCTAATCATATGAAGCACAAAAATTCTTCCTTGAAAATTTCACCATCATAAAATCTAAAAAACAGTGATAGCTGGGCAGTGTCATTAAATCGCTTGATTCAACCTCTTTAAGAGATGTGTATTTGGCATTTTTAAAACCATAAAGCAGTGCTGACAGACAATCCTTGTAATTTATCTCCAGTCTTCACACTGCCATAGAATTAGGCAGGGAAACTTGCTTCACATGGTTCACAATGTCATCTTTTCCTATTTGACGGAGATAAAAACAGTCATAGGCAAATAGTAGGCTCTAAAGTTCTACATTGTTTTAATTATAAACATTTTTTTAAGGGGAGCTGGTGGACCACACAGGAAGCCTTGATGGAACACATTTGGCTCCGAGGCTGCCTATTGAGTATCGCTGCACTACTGCTTAGATCGGCTTAACTATGCCACTCAGTGGTATGGATTTTTCATGTAGTTATGTCAACCTAATTTTTAGTATAGATCAAGCCTAAGTGAAATAAGTACTGCTCAAAAGCAGTTTTTTCTTTGAAATAGAGGCCATTAAAATTGACAATATATAACAACTGATATCTATAAATAATAAACCTAAGTCACTGGTTAATTAAATGACTTTAACGTAGACAGTCCACTTTTGTTGTAGGAAAAATACATTTTGTTTGACCAGTATATTATGAATTAGTGTAGCTTAGAACTTTTTGTTTTTTAATAAATTACTGAGATGGTGTTAATGACCAAAGAAAATCCAACTTACGAGTGATAAAAGCATAGATGGTGATGGTAAAATGTGCAACAAATAGGCAAGGTCATCAGCACCATTTTGCCCAGCAAAGATGAATCTGAACAAATCAGAAGACAGCAGCTACTCAACAGACTCTCACCTCTATGTTTTTGTGTGTATCTATAAGGTGGGGAACATCAAAGACAAATCTGGACATCAAAAACTGTGATTTCAGAAAAGTAGAGCCTATCTGACCACTGATACTTGCTTTTCTTGATGCTTTTGTGAAGTCCTGCATGCACTTTTGTCCTCTTGTAAAAAAACAACCACTGTGCATTTATTTTGGACTAAAATCCTTTCATGTATGTTTATACACAAGCTACTTGTTGTGACATTACCCGTGGTACAGTCTGGATAGGTGGATAGCTGTCCCCCCTCAATTCTCAAACCTGGAGTGCCTCTTACACTGCTATGCTGTGAGAGCAACCACTCCGTTTGCTCACACACAAACTCCAGCTATATTGTATGAATGCTATAGCTAGCCACTCCTGAATTACACTGCAGGACAAAACCAGTCCCAGACTTTCCCCCCAAAATATACGTCTTGTACTGCCCAAATGAAGTTTCCCAAATATTTCATTCCAAAAACACATTGTTTAGATAAAACAAGTTTATTAACTAAAGAAAGATAAATTTTAAGTGATTACAAGAAATGAGTCATATAGGTCAGAATTGGTTACAAGTAAATAAAAGGTAAAACGCATCGAATACTGAACTTAAGCTAAATGAATTCAAAGCAGTCTCAGTAATGTTATACAGTAGACTCTTATAACTTTACATACAATGTTGCCACACATATTTTACCAGGACAATAATAATCAGCACATTATGAGTTTTCAAAGGATACCTCATAAGCCATACTTTGTACTAAATCCATTATAGTTTTTTAAAAAGGGTGAACATAGGAATACAGACTGTCAACACTTGTAGACTGTATCCCTGGTAAATTACCAGTATAGCCCTTAATGTGCTCTGGTTGTGTATTGACTGCTTTAAGGTGTGAAAAATTGTTGTTTTAGACAGGACTTTCCTTTAGTTTTGCAGTTTGAATAAATCAAATGTGTTTACTTTGTCCTGTTTCCCCCCTGCCCCTGCTGCTAAAATACAGGTACCCTATGTTGTTGTTGTTTTTTCCTGCCTCTGTTCTAACTTTATTAGTTCCACATGTGAAAGCAAATAGTACTGGTAGATACAAAGTTGTATTTTTAGTTTAATTTAGCTTTTTTCTTTTTATTTAGATGGTGAGGAGAAGAGTGGTGTCTGATAGCAGTGAAGACAGAGATACAGAAGAAGCTTTGAAAGAATTTGACTTCTTGGTTGGATCAGATGATGGAGATGGAGAATCTAGAAGTTCAGGAGATGGAACTGACTGGGGTAAGAGAGCTTAGGGGATCACACCATAAAAACAGAAAATGAGTCAAGCATAAAAATTGAACAATATTTTGCCAAGATCGCAACATCTTTAAAGGAGCTCTACTGTAAATCTTTGGGTGGTAGCCTGAGATATTTTTACTTTTCTGTATGCAGCTTTATGTACAGTTTTTTAAGATATTCATATTTTTGTTCAGTTGTCTCTATTAAGTAATAATGCAAATAAATATAGTTTAAATAATCTTTATAGAGTGCCAATACCTTTTCTATCTATCCAAACTATAGAAGCCCTATAAAAAGTTGTTTTGTCAGATTGTAAACGTGAATATGAGAGGTTTTTAATATTCTTCCCTTCCTCCCACTTTAATACAGAAAACAATGTGAGTCATAAAGATTTAATTTATTTTTTTTCCATTCAAATGGCAGCAATTTGAGCAGTTTGATCTATTCTGTTGCTCAAATTCCTTTGAAAAGATAGCAGGCATATATTTAAATCCTACTTAGTTAGAAAGAGAATTTCATAAACTATTGTCTAGTAATATTTGGTTCAAGTTAATATCTTGCAGCCAGGTTATCAGAACCCAGTTTACTTTGAAGAATTGATTACTTAAGCCCCAGCACACTACGTAGACTAGCTGCATGCCAAGCTGATAGATTCTGAGGATATCTGGCCCAGTATGTAAAAGGTTGAGAGGCTGCAGTTAACTCTGATGGTGGGAGGACGTGAGCTCCCCAAGCTCCCCTCATAGCCCAGTGCATATCTCTAACTCTCTCACCATTCATTAACTGGTTACAAGGAAGAAGAAAGCTTTACTTGAGCTTTAGGCTTGCAGTAACCCTAAATGTACTGAAATCACTGGGCCTTGGATTGGACTGGAAATAGTTACTTTAAATACAGCTACAAGAATTCCCTTAAGTAATTAAAAGGATATGATTCTTCCCAAAAAATAGTTCTTGAAAGACATACTGGTATTTGCTTTTTTTATAATTAAACCTTCATCTTTTCTGCTTTCTGAGCATACTGTATCTATCACTTGTGCCACTGAAATGTGAATAGGTTGAGTTTGTCAGTTATCAGTCCTATTTAATTTAAGGTGTTAAATAAATTCTTAACATTGACAGCTCAGTACAGATTTGCAAAACATTTACTCTTCCAAACCCCCCCCCGGGCCCCAAAAAATGTTTGTTATGGAAAGTTATTATTTCCTTTATAGTAGTATGTTTTCAATCCTTGTAAAATTGGATCCAAAGGAGGTTTTCAGTTCTTTATATCACAGCTTGTAATTACAGTTATAATAGTCTGTCTGCATAAGCTGCCGCAATGTCATTATAAATCCTTTATCAACTCATTTAAGACACTTATTTGATTTAAATGAAATGAAAAATTAAAGGTAATAATGTCTTATAACTTAATATATTGAAAATAGGGGGAAAACAGATGGTAAAGTTGTTTAAAAATTGCTTTCTAGTTTTGAACAGTACATTTTTTGCAACAAAAATTTCCTGAACATTTTTAATAGTAATTTATTAAACAGGTACAATAGAATGCCATAACTGACTACTTCTGAGAGTCTTTAGAGTTGATCAGATCTGTTATTTCTAAACTAGAAAGCATTTACATACTAGTTCAAAATCCACTTTGTAAGATGGATTAAATATGATGTATGGTACATGTAGGAAGTATGTAAGTGTGTATTATTATCATAGGCATGCCATAGAATATTAACATCTGAAGTAGTTTGCTGACAACTCTGCCATCTATGTCTTGCATATTTCTAAACATTTTTTGCCAAAGAAGAGCAGAAATTCCATGTCAAATCTGGGGAAGAAAAGCATGATCAGCTAAAACTTCTCTCCTGATTTCAGAAATGATGGCCTGCTGTCCACAAACAAAACTGCCCTGCCCTGCCATTAAATGTAATGCTGCTTATATTTCATGATCCATTTTTATTCTACCTCTGTATTACACTTCTGGGAATGACTCCAGTGCTGATGTGGGGAATATTTCTTAACTTCTACCCCCAGCAAATCACCAGACTTGCGGAGACTGGGGAAAAATCTGCGGTGAAGAAACTGATACACTCTCCTTTTCCCTTCCCTCACAATATATGTGGAAAAGATCCACACATAGAGTAGACCTTCTGTACATTGGTCAAAAGGACTTAGCCCATCGATGGCCCGTAATAGTTTAGCCTCTTCTCTAAGAACTTGTTTAACTATTGATATTTCTCCATTTTCAAAGGTGTTCCAAAAATAATTAATTCTTAGCTCAACTATTTGTTTCCTTAATTAATTAATCTATCACCCATCGACGTAACTCATCTTTGATTGCTGTTTTTTGTATCGTAATTCTATCAAAATCCAATGTGTTAGTCTCTTCCAGTTTATTAGAATTTATAAATACTTCCTCCATGGATGTGTTAATGTCTTCACCTCAATATGAGGTGAAGAAACCATTTATATCAGTGGCTCTCAACCAGGGGTACATATACCCCTGAGGGTATGCAGAGGTCTTCCAGGTGCTACATCAACTCATCTAGATAGTTGCCTTGTTTTACAATGGGCTAAAAGCACTACCAAAATCAGTACAAACTAAAATTTCATAAAGACAATTACTTTTTTATGCTACTCTATATATTATATCAGTGTTTCTCAACGGGGAGGTGTCATGATTTATTTTATAATTATATTGTAAAAATGAGAAAGTAAGCAATTTTTCAGTAATATTGTGCTGACACACTTTTGTATTCTTATTAGGGCTGTTGATTAATCACAGTTAACTTGCAATTAACTGGAAAAAAACTAACTACTATTAAAAAATTAATCTCGATTAATCGAAGTTTTAATCACACCATTAAACAATAGACTGCCAATTTAAATGTATTAAATATTTTGGATGTTTTTCTACATTTTCAAATATATTGATTTCAATTACAACACAGAATACAAAAGTGTACCGTGCTCACTTTACATTATTTTTCTTACAAATATTTGCACTGTAAAAATAACAAAAAATAGTATTTTTCAATTCACCTCATACAAGTACCATTGTGCAATCTCTTTATCATGAAAGTGAAACTTACAAATGTAGATTTTTTTTGATAACATAACTGTACTCCATAACAAAACAATGTAGAACTTTAGAGCCTACAAGTCCACTCAGTCCTACTTCTTGTGCAGCCAATCACTAAGAGAAGCAAGTTTGTTTACATTTATGAGAGATAATGCTGCCCGCTTCTTATTTACAATGTCACCCAAAAGTGAGAACAGAAGTTTGCAATGCTGCTACAAAAGTGCCATGCAAGGTATTTGTCTCAGGGATGCTAAACATTCGTATACCCCTTCATGCTTTGGCCACCATTCCAAAAGACATGCTTCCATGCTGATGACACTCGTTTAAAAAAAAATGCGTTAATTAAATTTCTGACTGAACTCCTTGGGGGAGAATTGTATGTCTCCTGCTCTGTGTTTTACCTGCATTCTGCCATATATTTCATGTTATAGCAGTCTCTGATGATGACCCATCATGTGGTTCGTTTTAAGAACCCTTTCACTGCAGATTTGGCAAAACGCAAAGACGGAACCAATATGAGATTTCTAAAGATAGCTACAGCACTCGACCCAAGATTTAAAAATCTGAAGTGCCTTCCAAAATCTGAGAGGGATGAGGTGTGGAGCATGCTTTCAGAAGTCTTAAAAGAGCAAAAAGAACAGGAGTACTTGTGGCACCTTAGAGATTAACAAATTTATTTGAGCATAAGCTTTCATGGGCTACAGCCCCACTTCATGAGATGCATGTAGTGGAAAATACAGTAGGAAGATTATAAGTATAATTATACACACACACAAAGAACATGAAACAATGGGTGTTACCATACACACTATAAGGAGAGTGATCAGTTAAGGTGAGCTACTATCAGCAGGAGAGAAAAACTGTTTGTAGTGGTAATGAAAATGGCCCATTTCCAGCAATTGACAAGGAGATGTAAGGAACTGGCAGAGGGGCATATACCATCATCTGCCAGCAATGCCCCTCTGCCATGTACATTGGCCAAACCGGACAGGTTCTACGTAAAAGAATAAATGGACACAAATCAGATGTCAAGAATTATAACATTCATATTGGAGAACACTTCAGTCTCCCTGGCCACTCGATTACAGACCTAAAAGTCGCAATATTACAACAAAAAAACTTCAAAAACAGACTTCAACGAGAGTCTGCTGAATTGGAATTAATTTGCAAATTGAACACCATCAAACTAGGCTTGAATAAAGACTGGGAGTGGATGGTCCATTACACAAAGTAAAACTATTCACCCATGCTTATTCTCCCCCCACACACACACACACAAACACACTGGAATGGTGGTTGAAGCATGAAAAGGACATATGAATCTTTAGCAAATCTGGCACATAAATATCTTGCAATGCTGGCTACCATGGTGCCATGCGAATGCCTGTTGTCACTTTCAGGTGACATTGCCAGCAAGAAGCAAGCAGCATTATCTCCAGCAAATGTAAACAAACTTGTTTGTTTGAGCAATTGGCTGAATAAGAAGTAGGACCGAATGGACTTGTAGAATCTAAAATTTTACATTGTTTTATTTTTGAATGCAGTTATTTTTTGTACATAACTCCACATTTGTAAGTTTAACTTTCATGATAAAGAGATTGCACTACAGTACTTGTATTAAGTTAATTGAAAAATACTATTTATTTTATTTTTATAGTGCAAATATTTATAATGAAAAATAAATTTAAGTGAGTACTGTACACTTCGTGTTTTGTATTGTAATGGAAATCAATATATTAGAAAATGTGAAGAACATCCAAAAATATTTATATAAATGGCATTCTATATTGTTTAAACGCGTGATTAATTGCGATTGATTTTGTTTAATTGCTTGACAGCCATAATTCTTATGTCTCATTTTGTAAGCAAGTAGTATTTCATTGAAGTGGAACTTGAGATACACAAGACAAATCCGATTCCTGAAAGGGGTACAGTAGCACAGTTACTAGCTCTTGCATGGTAAATAAGTACCCCAAATTTCACAAGAAGCCAAAAATCAAGCTAATCCCATTTCAAAGCAAGGCCAAAACAAGCCAGTCGCTAAGAACCCCAACACTATGTGACTAGATCCCCCCGGCATGCAGTCTGGGACTGGGGTGGTCCTGCTGTGCACCCCTGACTCTCTCCTCACCCCTTGCCCCTGCTTGCTGGCAGCTGGTCAAAAAAAAAGATGCAACAAACTACAGGCCAAACAAGCAACATGCTACAAGCCAAAAACTAGTCAACAAGCCACTCACAAACCAATTAAGTCAAAAACAAGCCCAATTTCTGCATTATTTCACGGGTTTGGCATGTCTGTACAGTAGCCTGGAAATGTGGAGAGCCACTGATTTAGATTATCAGCCTCAGACATTGCTTACCTTCATGTCGTATTGTGCCTATCATTTTGTTGGCCAGGGAGAGCTGAATACCGCTATCAGCGTCACTTCTGAATAGCCTGTAGTGGTGTCAGAAGAATATAGAATACACTTTCCAAAGGAGTGAGCAACCATTTATTTTCTTTCAGTAATCATTCATTCCTTACATTACTTCCCTGTTAATGGCCTTACTGTTTTTTTTGTCATGCTTCTAATATTTTAATAATACACCATAAACTATAATGGCCATCAATTAGGTAATATGGTTAATAAAAAAAATTAAATCAGAAAATGCTACATGGACAAACTTTTTTAATAGTTTGTTTTAACTGACAAAATCTGAGATTAATTTTCTAACTTTGGGGTGTGCTTCTTTCATTTCACACTGGGGAAAAAACTGCCACTTAACTTTTGAGTAGTTTGGCTTTTGTTAGTTGAATCTAGATCTTTGAGGAAATACAGTTTTGTGTTTTATTATAGCTGTAGATGAGGTGGTCTGCATTCAGTTGGAAATCCTGCTTTCCACAGTTTTGTACTAAGATGGGCATAAACGTATTGACTGAATCATAGCATGAAAGGTCTTGAGTGTTTTTATTCATTTAAATGTTAGATTTTGAAACTAGATAAGTTATCACTGTGTACACAAGAAAATACTTTTCATATGGGTTTTGAACATGCACATTAGTCCCTGAAGAGCCCTTTAAATGACAGTTCAATCATAGCCAAATGATCTGTTCTGAACCATCAGGAGAATAATACACAACTTTTTAAATTTTTTAAAAGGAAGGAACACTTTACCAATTTTAGGCTTAAGGAATAAACTTTGTATTAAATATTAATGAAACATGATAAATTTGAATGAGGAAAATAAAGCCTTAATTTAATACATTTTTTTAAAAGAAAACCCACAGTTGTGATGTAAAAATACATAAATGATAAATGGTTTTTTTCAGTTCTGAGTTGTCTGTTATAATAAACTGCCTAAATACAGTCTTCTGGTATGCTGTTTAAATGTTTTTAATATTCGTACCTACATATCACCTTTCATTGGAGGATCTCAAAAGAGTTTACAAGTGTGGGTAAGTGTTATTTTCCCTGTTGTACAACAGGGGAAACTGAGAATCAGTGACTTAACTGCAGGTATGGCAGAAGTTCAGTTGAGTTTAGGTATAAAATGCAGGCTTCCGACACTAGACGTGCTGCTTCCTTTGTCTGATTGTGATATCTCAAATTTTTCCAGTCTCTTGTTAAATTGAATGCTCTTTTAATGTCTAAAATTATTTGTAAAAACCCTGGTGAAATGTAAAGTAAACTGTTACAAGAACCACTTTAATTTAAACATACTTTTTTTGTATAAATTATAGGGTCAGACTAAGTAAACTCTAGACATACTGCACCCATGCTGTAAATGCTAGGTTAGGTTAGTGATGTAATGTGTATTTGTGGATATAATTATTTCTCTGGAAAAATAATTAAAGCAGTAAAAGTATTACCTGCTTGTTAGAAGAGGAAAAACAAAACAAAAAATGAAAGCAAAAACACTGTTCTATGAACAATCACTTATTGGGTTCAGAGATGAAGCATTTGAAATTTCATCACAAAATGATTTTTTAAGAAATTCTGAGCAAGTGAAAATAGGGGTGAGAATACAGTCTCGCAGAATTTGCAACCATAGTGCTACTTGTGTATTTTAAATACAAGGTATAAATAAGATTCACAACAGCTGCTACCTCTTTCAGTGAAAACTGTTTAGTGACATATTTAAAAAGGATGTTTCATTTGTTTTACTTTATTTAGAAAAGGAAGATCAGTGTCTCATGCCTGAAGCCTGGAATGTGGACCAGGGAGTAATAACCAAACTCAAGGAACAATACAAAAAGGAGCGCAAGGGAAAAAAGGGAGTGAAGAGTAAGTGGAAAACATTGCACCTTAAAATCATAAATCCCACCTCTTTCACACCCCTAATTCTATCTTTCTTTCAATGTTTTCCTAAAACTACTTACTCTTTTACTTTGTCACTCCTGACTGCTTTCCTGTTCACCAGTGCTCAGGGGTTGAAATTAATGATAGTCAGTCCAGTTGCCTGAGAAAGTAGGAAGATGCTGACTGGGATATAACTTTTACCAGTTTAGTGTTGGATAAATTCAAAGTGATTATGCTGGACATGGACTATGTAGCAATCAGTGGTGCTATATAGACATATGAAGTTTAAATGCATTGTTTTGATACTTTATTTAACTGTATATTTCAACTGAGAAAATGTCAGAACTCTTAGTTGAAAACATGCCAGTTTTATAAGACCTGTTTTAGAGTTTAATAAATAAAACAAACAACTCTTTAGTATCTGTTAGCTGATAGAGAGAGAAACAAGTTAATTTCTACCCCGTTTGTACTTATTAGTCACAACATGCAAGTCATGCTGTCCTCATAATTCCTTGTGCAGGGCTCGAAATGGAAAAAAATCTTATTGACAACCTCTAAATCAATTCTTATTTATCAAATACCATTATACCTGTGGAATTTATATTTGTCATAGGTGTTATTTGGATTCCAAGCAAACAGCTGTGATAGGGATCTGAAATACAATTTCGAGCCCTGTTCGTCATACCTTTCTCTGTTACATCTCCTGAAACAGAAATCCATTATGTTAAACCTTTGTTGTTAAATAAAATAAGTATTATACACCTTTCAGAGTTAAGTTAAATGTTTAACATGGAAATCATAACTATTTCAAACATAAAGCTGTGTTGAGAACTCTTGTGGGAATAATTAAAATTGAAAAATAATGCACCTAATTCAGGGGAAAATGTGAAGGATATGTTTCATTACTCCTCCCTTTGTGGGAGGATGCTTATTCATTTTAAGGGAACTGTCACTTCCAGCATGTTTACAAAATCCTACAAAAAGATGCCGTGTCCTCTACGTTATTGTTTCAAGGCTGCCTCATTTTGTTACTTTATGCATTTAGTAGATTCTAAATGTGATTGGTTGCAGGTCAGTAAATATTAGCTTTGAGATCATAGCAGCAAATATAGCATGTAGAGATTAAACCTACATTATTACTTTCTCTAAGCAAATCATATGTACTTTAGATTCCTATGCTGATATGAATGACATTTGAAAGAATTCTGTGTTCTTTGGTTGCAGTTATTTGAGGTGCCATTGAGATACCTGAAAAAATGCAAGCATAACAAGAAGTTGAGCTTCCCCTACAAAAAGTTATTGTTTTACCAAATAAATTCTGAATTTCTTCGTAATTAAAATAGAGATTCTCATGCAATGGGAATATACAGAAAATTATTTTAATAATTTTTTGTCTACATATACAATGTCATAGTACATGTATATAATATACAGTTCCAGGGCCAAAGTTTTAATGAGCTAACTTGCTAGAAACATTTAAATTAAGAAATAAATAGAAACGAGTGCATTTCTCAGTTAGATATTGGGTGTGTAGATCCTGATTATCAAATTGTAGTAATTAATGATTAATTTAGGCACAACTATCATTGGAACTTTGTTTTATATGTTTAATGAGCAAAGTGCCTGATGCAAGACTGCAGTTTGGCACCTTGCACTACTTCACAAGGGTATTGTAGTTAAATGTACAGTAACATGTTTTTGGATGGAGTTTTGATCTGGGGGAGACTAAGAATTGCAGACATTAAGTATCTTTCCATGGACAAACCATCATTGGAAGGGCATCAGTGCAGAAAAATCGGGAGGAGTCGCACCTGTTATTTATCACCTGTTCATGATCTTAGAGAAGAAAGGAGTGAGGAAAGAAATGGAGGTGGGAAGGGGATTAAACACTTTAATATTGAGATGTATGAAGTCTGTTTATAACTTTAATCTCATCATAGATGAGTATTCAGAGATAAAACTGTTCAGTACAATGTTGTTTTTCTATAAAATCAGATACTGTATTAAAACAATCTTGCAAAATCCTATTCACTCTTAGCCTGACTCAAGTAACATTTTGTAATAGACAACTAAAATACTATTTAGTTTCCTCATTATTGTGATGAGGGTGGGAAAAATAGAACTTGTACCTGGGCTAATACATTTATAATGATTTTGCAAGGCTGTAGTAAAAATTCCTGTGAAGTAGCGTAATAAGATCAGACATATATTAGAATACACCTCTGTGTTAACGCTACGTAAAAATAGCTGTATTATTTACTGGTTTAGGAAAAACCATAATGGACTATGGGTAAGATATTTTCCCATTCTTAATTAAACTTACAACAGGAAAAACTACCGAAGATATGTTTCAGCCTCAATCCTATATAAAACAGTCAAAACAGGGATGTGGGAAAATGATGGCGCAAAGCACAGGTAAGTGTCAAGAAGGGCATGGGTCTTCACCACATGTAGCTTCAGGAAGTAAGCCAGCGAATCCAATTTGATTTATATGTTTAATATAACAATTGTGTAAATTATGTAGCATCACAAATATACACTCCTGCACAAATAATTGTAAAATATTCACAAATTTATTTAAAGAATATACTGCACAAAGCATCTGCACAGATTTTTAAAATAATTCACAAATGTTTGCAATTGTTCTTGGAAAGCAAGAAAATATTTTGTTCATTTTGTTGCGATGAGTCAATTGAAGGTATTTAACTTTTTCATGCAAATAGCAGTGTGAGTTCATAAAAGTGGGAGAAAAAATTCTCAGTTGCTTCCATCACTTTCTTTTTCAAAATGTTCATTTCATGCTGAAAGGTTAGTTACTGCTGGAAGTAGGCGCTCATTGCTGATGTTTATTAGGAAATGTCTTATCAAAGATGGGATCCATTGTTGCTTGTCTTGCTGTAACATATTTGCTGTAATAAATTGCATTGCTGTGAATTATGTTTACATAAGCCATTTCACTTTTGTTTTTCCCGGTTAGGGCCCAACAGGTCAAAGCTGCAAGACATGCTTGCAAACTTGAGAGACGTTGATGATCTACCTTCATTACAGCCATCTGTCACATCCCCTTCTAGGCCGAGTAGCTCAAGGCTTATTGAACATGAGATAAACAGGACAGATGAAGGCAAGTATTTAAATCTGCATATGTTTATATAAATTTGTATATGTTTGTATATTTATAGTAATAATTATTACCTAACATTTTACATCTGATACTTTAGAGCGCTTTGCAGATATTCATTTAGCCTCATCATACCCCTGAGGTAGATAAGCACCCCTTATCCCCTTCCTCCATCACCCGGGGGAATTCAGGGAGAGATTTAAATTCCTGATCTGAAATTTTTTGAGGTCAGTGGAAAGACTGCAATGAGCTTCGTGTCAGGCCCTAAGTCATTTGCCAATGTTCACCCTAGAAAACTGGCAGAGGCAGGTATAGAACACAGATCTCCCAGACCTTAACCACAAAACCATCCTTTGTCCATGTATGTTTGTACAGAAGATGTGTAGCATTTTATAATATTTGAGCGCAGTGATAAGGAACAAACTCTGCAGCTAAATTAAAGGGTGTGTCTAACATGGAAACACGCAGTGACTGAGTCCAGAATCATAGAGGAAAGACAGACTGCAATTTTTGCTCAGGTTGGTTGCCCATTTCTTAAATTTTATGGTGGAAAGTCCTAATATGCTGTGCACGGTCTCTGATTCGGTATGTAACACTTACCTTCACAAACACTACACCTATAAATTGTTGTTTGCAGTGTTCTAGCTTCAGTATTTCAATTATTTTAATGATATACAGAATAATCAAATAATCAAAAAGTGCCTTTTCTGAGGTGTTGTATGAGGCATACTGTGATTTATGCCCAAAAGATTGCTAAATATGACCAGAAAAATGAGCAAAACATGGTTTTGGCTAATAATCCATATCTCTTCCTGAAACAGTAAGAAATTAGATTGACAAAATTACAAAACAAATGAAGATGAAAAAGAGTTCCATATGGGTTAACTGCTACAGAGCACAATAGTTCAACCTCCCACATGCTTAGAGAGGTTTTTTTTTAAAAAAATGGTAACTTAGCAACAATTTGAAATGTAGCAGAATTATTTGTGTGTGTTGAGCATTTCCTGTCATCGCACAAGTGCCTCACTGGTGGCAAAAAACATGAGAGCTTTCCACATTCATTTTCTTTCAAAATATATATATTGTAATTGAGAGCATCTGACTAGCTTATGAACAAGGCAAAACCAAAACACGTCAATCACTTCATTTTTCATTGGTGAAAATTTATTATTAAAAATATAGCAGTTTAATATCCATTTTAAAAAAAATTACATATAAAGAAGTATTAAGTAAGTTAAGAATGCAAGTGAGAGAAAGGAAGCTGGTAATTCATGCATCAGTTCCTTAGTAGAGCAAAGAAGAAGAGATGTTCATGAATAAAAAGCAGAAATTTGGGTAGAGTTAAATTTATGCAGTCTTCAAGCAGAGTACAAAAAGCTTGAATCTGACTAGAATAAGGTAGAAAAGAGAATGCCATAGGGAGATTCAGAGAAATACATGAATGGTGAGAAGAAATGATCTTACTATATTCTGGATGGACTGGAGAGGATTAAGATGAGATCAGATCTGAAGAAGGCATAAAGATAAATTGGGCAGAAATTACATGTCAGTAGGAATAATCTGCATGTCTGCATACTCAGAAGGATGTTAGCATGTTTTTCTGTATTAGAAAGGTCTAACATCAAAAAGGGTTAGAAACTTTTTTTTTAATTCAAGCTTAGATTCTAGAACAGTGGTTCTCAAACTTTTGTACTGGTGACTCCTTTCATGTAGCAAGCCTCTGAGTTCAACACCTCCTTATAAATTAAAAGCACTTTTTATATAGTTGACACTATTATAAATTCTGTAGGAAAAGCAGGGTTTCGGGTGGAGGCTGACAGTTGGCGACACCTCCCTCCCCCCCCCCCCCCGGAATAACCTCGCTGTGACAGTGTACCCCATAAGGTTTTATGGGGTGGTGCTCTCAAATGTATGTATGATATAACTGGAATAGGGTTTTGCTACATATGCCATGTGTCATAACCTAGTCCCAGATTTGGACCTTAGCGTCCAAAATATGGGGATTAGCATGAAAACCTCCAAGCTTAGTTACCAGCTTGGACCTGGTAAAGCTGCCATCACCCAAAAAATTAGAGTGTTTTGGGGCACTCTGGTCCCCCCAAAAACCTTCCCTGGGGACCCCAAGACCCAAATTCCTTGAGTCTCACAACAAAGGGGAATAAACCATTTCCCTTCCCTTCTCCCTTCCAGGTATTCCCTCCCTGGGTTCCTGGAGAGATAAACAGAAGCAAACTCCATGAATCTAAACAGAGGGATTCCACTCTCCCCGTTTCCAGCCTTGGAAAACAGAAGTACCAAGAGCTAATCTCTCTTCCCCCCTCACCCAGAGGGAATGCAAAGTCAGGCTAGTAAATCTAACACACACAGATTTCCCCCTGACTTCTTCCTCCCACCAATTCCCTGGTGAGCACAGACTCAATTCCCTGGAGTTCCCCACTAAAGAAAAACTCCAACAGGTCTTAAAAAGAAAGCTTTATATAAAAAGAAAGAAAAAATACATAAAAATGGTCTCTCTGTATTAAGGTGACAAATACAGGGTCAATTCCTTAAAAGAAATATGAATAAACAGCCTTATTCAAAAAGAATACAATTCAAAGCACTCCAGCAACTATACCATGTAAATACAAAAGAAAAAAACAATAACCCCTATTGTATTATGATCTCTGTACTCACAACTTGGAAACAGAAGATTAGAAAGCAGGAAATAGAAAAATCCTTCCCATAGCCGAGAGGGACAGGCAGAAGACAAAAAACTCAGACACAAACTTCCCTCCACCCAGACCTGAAAAAGTCTGGTTTCCTGATTGGTCCTCTGGTCAGGTGTTTCAGGTTACTTTTTTTCAGGTGAAAGAGACATTAACCCGTAGCTATCTGTTTATGACACCATGTAACATATCTGTGTAAAGGTTATGATCTACTGGTTATGTTCATCCTAGTTGTATGCAGGCACCATTTGTGTGTTCAAAGTTATGAACTTTGGCTGTATAATGGCTTGATTTCTAAGTAGCCTTAATTAGAACATTTGGTCACTTCTTGGGAAAGGAATGTGCAAGTTAAGTGCTCAGTCAGGAAGCACTTAACAGACAAAAGAACTTGGAAGACTCCAATCCACATAAGAAGTCTACCTGAGGATGTTCAAGATAGCATGTGGGTAATGGCTTCTACCTGCAAGCCCTGAGTCATGCATGGGCATGTGACTTGCCCATGTGATTCCGAATCTCCATTTTGTTACTGGATTCTACGCAGGGTGAGGAGGGGATCTTCACCCACAAGAGAGAGTATTTTTAAAGCCCTGGGAGACCCCTCCATTTTGTCTTCAACTGGCTAAAGAAGGAGCCTCTCCACCCCTCACTCTCCCCCCAGAATACTTGAAGGAAACTGGAACAAAGAACAGTAACTACAGGGGTGTGAGTGATTGCTGGACCCAGGCTAAAAGGAAATTAGTCTGTAAAAGGGAGCATTCTGAAACTGGTGAGGATCTTATCCGTATTTAGTTTGATTAGACCTAGATTTGTGCATTTTATTTTTTTTGTGTGACTTTGTTCTGTCTGTTATTACTTTGGTAACACTTAAATCCTACTTTCTGTATTTAATAAAATCACTTTTTATTTATTAATTAACTCAGAGTATGTATTAATACCTGGGGGAGCAAACAACTGTGTATATCTCTCTATTAGTGTTATAGAGGGCGAACAATTTGTTTACCTTGCATAAACTTTATACAGGGTAAAATGGGTTTATTTAGGTTTAGACCCCATTGGGAGTTGGGCATCTGAGTGCTAAAGACAAGCAGTTCTGTGAGCTGTTTTCAGGTAAACCTGCAGCTTTGGGGCAGGTAATTCAGACCCTGGGTCTTTGTTGGAGCAGACTGGAGTGTCAGCAACACAGGGTGCTGGAGTCCTGAGCTGGCAGGGAAAACAGGAACAGAGGTAGTCTTAGCACATCAATTGGCAGCTCCCAGGGGGGGTTCTGTGATCCAACCCGTCACAGTCACGACCCCCTGAGGGGTCCCAGCCCCCAGTTTGAGATCCCCTGTTCTAAAAGGTGGTAGGTCTTAGACATTTCCTCCACAGCTTCCCATTCTCAGTCTACATGTCACTCAAACAACAAAGGCCATTAGTATATGGTGGAGGGCAGAATATATGCAAACGTGTCTCAATACCAGGGGTGTATGGTTCCCTCCTATTCCTTCAGTTCATATTTTCTTCTGCCTATCAACAGAGCTTTCAGTCACGAAGCGCTGTTCAGACATTGGTTTTCTATGTCTCATTTTCTTTCAGAACTCATTATTTAGTGAATTTTCTCTAATAACTTATTTTTTTATGTCCTATGGGTGCTCAATTTAAGGTGCACATGCCCCCATGTGCCTTTGATAAGAGACTTGGTAGCAGTGCCTTGCAATCTACCCATGAGCGCTGTCATTCCCCATACTGAGGGTATAGAAGCAGTATCAGATGAACAGCCTTCAGTTCCTTCTCAGCTGCCTAGGCCTGAGTTGAAGCATTTTGTCTATGTCATAGTTACCGTTGTCATAGGGAATAGATTCTAGTTTTTGCTTTATTGTTTAGAGCTTACTTTAGTCCCCCTTTTTAGTTTTTACCAGTTGTATAAGGTAGGTAGGTGGGGGGGGTGTGTGTATGTGTGTTAGGAAACTTCTTTGAGACTCCTCGTTGCTCCCCCTCCCACCGGGGGGGGGGATGAGTGGGTGGGTGCAGGCTTTCCTTCTTTGAAGGATGTTATCTTTGTGTTAAGCTTAAATCCTCTGGATTGAAACATTGTCTCACTTGATGGAATCCTGTGTCTGTTATTGATGGTCACTCACTGTGTCTGCAGCTTAGAGGACATCCATTTCCCATCTAAGTGTAAAAGTTGTTCAGGGTTTAAGAGTAGGCCTAGAAAAAACATGGAAATTAAGTTTAGGCTTCTCATGGTGGTGCACTCCCTTCGCCTTGCTCAGACCCAGGTCCAGATACCCCCTCTTCTGCCAGCTATAGCGGTCTCCCTGTTTGTACAGCGCCCCATCAACTTCTGCAGCCCACTCACCCACTGGGGAGAGAACCACAGAGGATGGCACCAAGACTTCAAGAAAGAGGAGCTCCAAATCACCTCAAAAAGAAGATGGTGCCAGGAAACCAAGGTCACCACAGAGACCCACTGCTTTAGAGACCTCGCATCCCAGAAAGGATACCACTGAGGCTCCTGAGAACTCCTAATACTGAGGGCCCTTCAGTTCAGGCTTCAGGAACTTACAAGTCCTGTGGTACCCTGCTTCCAAGTTTCCTGCAGTATCCAAGTTGACATTAATAGCACTGATTGATCAGTTTGCAAAGTCAGTCATCCACAGAGCATCATCAGAGTTCTGCACACTCTCACCTGGTACCACAGGAGTTTAGATTTTCCAGGACTTGTTTGTCTTGGATGAACTGGAATCCCCTCTATTGATGGATATGGAAAGACTCTTAGTACCAGGGCCTCATCTGTCGCCATCTATTCTGCAGACTAACATTTCTTCCTAATGAGGCAGTGATGCTGCCACCTCCATCACGTGTGGATGATCTTAAGCACTTCCAAATGCTCACAAAGACAATTCCTGACTCCCTCCAGAATCCCCACAGAAGACATTCAGGAGACCCAGAACAAATTCTTGGATGTTCTCTATATTGCCACTTCTGGTCTAGTAGTCTTACCTACAAACAGAGCCCTGCTTGAACCTGCCAAAACAATTTTGGGAAACCCCAGCTCCCGGACCTCCAACCTGTAAGAGGACAGAAAAAAGAAAAAAGAATGTTCCTGCTAAAGATTCCAAGTTTTTGTTCACACACCTAGCCCTCAATTCCTTGGTGCTGGATGCTGTGAATAAACAAAGTAGACAATACCATTAAAGGCTATTCCACATTCTAAGGACCTAGATCTCTTTTTGGCCAAAAAAGGTGGTCCTCTGCTTTGTTACAATTTAAAATTGCCAATTATCAAGTGCTGATTACAAAATATAACTACACCCATTATGAGAAATTTAGTTTTTATTGATCATCTGCCTCAGGAATAATGAGAGCAATATCAGGTATTCATTGTGGAAAGTCATTTATTAACCAGGACTTTGTTACTCTAGATGTGGCTGACATGGCAGCTGACTCTTTCTGCAGTGGTCATATGTCATGACTTCTGGCTGCAATCCTCAGGTCTCCCTAGGAAAAACACTGTGAGGTTCAAGCTCTTTAGTGAGTTCACCAGGGGACTCTTACATTCTTGCAGGGATTTGAGGGCTACTATCTGCTCCCTCAGTATCTACGTGCTTGCAAATAAAAGAGATTCAGCAGGTCATAGATGGTGCACAGATTCCACCAAGCCCAATTCCTTGTTTATCACAGGCCTTTGCAACCACTTAAGAAGAAACCTAATTTCCACGATAGAGAACCGTCCTCCACCACAAGAACAAACACTACTCAGCTTTCCTCATCTCAGTGTCAATGTTGATGTTTTGGCCAAAGGTTTTGCTCTCTTCCATTATTTGGGTATCATCTCTCCTATTTTCGATCTTCGTAGGAGAAGATTACTTCTGACAGATGGATTTTGGAGGTTGTAACATGAGGTTATTCCATCCATTTCACCTCCATTTCCCCACCCTATCCTCCTTCCTCATCCTTTTTCAGGGACTCCATCTGCTGAAACAGGAAGTCCTGTTCCTTCTCCATATAGTAGTCCACAGTTCCAGTTCCTGCCAAACACAGAGAGAAAGGGGTTCTATTCCAAGTAATTTCTGGTTCCCCAAAATAAGAGTATATGGAGACGAATCTTAGATTTCAGATGGTCGAACATTTTCGGAAGTTCAGAATGGCGACACTCATAGCTATAAATACCATCTCTAGATCTGGGGGATGGGTCTGCAGTCCTTGACCTTCATGGTCAGCCAGGAGCACTTCCAAGATCACGTTCTCCCATCCAGGCTCTCTACTGCCCCCGGAGTCTTTATGAAGTCCCTTGAGAAGCCACTCAACTCCAACGATCAGGAATAATTGATTTCTGCTATCTCGATGATTTGGCTTCTCAAGGGCCATTTGTACAACAAAGTTCTTTCCACAGTGAGGAAAACTATGACCCTATTCAACCAGTTAGGACTTGAGCCCAACAAAGACCAGTCCACATTGAGACCAGTTCAGTGAATAGAGTTTATAAGGAGCCACCTAACATGCCACAAATATCCAGAGTTTACCTACCAACTGACAGGTTTTTGACACTATATGATCTGATCGTGCAGGTTCAGGTAAGTCTGCAAAGAGCCACAATTTGTCTGCAGCTCCTAGATCATATGGTAGCCTGCACATTTGTCACGCTTCATGTCAGATTGCACCTACACTGCTCTCAAGGATGATTGAGAACTGATTACACCCCCAACAAGCACAGTCTGAACAAATTACTGTCAATTCCTCATCAGGTTCTACAGTTGGTGGAAAGACCTGGACAATGTCTGTGTTGGCATTCCTTTCATTCTGCCTCTCAACGACTGCCACCATTGTATGATGCATTTCTTATAGGTTTCTCATAGGGTGGCAGTTGGGTGTATAATATCGTCAAACACATAACATTCAAGGCAAATGGATTGCCCAAGAGTCCACTTTCCACAGTAACCTCCTGGAACTCAGATCAGTTAGATTTGCCTGCAAACGTTTCCTTCCCATGATCAAGGGCTAATCTATCGACAGACAACAGAACCAGCATTCATTATATAAATTGTCAAGGAGGAGCAAGATTCCTTTCCCTTTGTGCAGAAGCAGTAAAATGGTAGAAGTGGCACATAGCACGTCGGATTTTCTTCTCAGCATCATACTTACTGAGTCTTTAGAACACTATATCCAATGGCTCAAGCAGACACTTCTGCTAGGACTAGGAGTGGGAATCAAATACCTAATTCTTGAGCATATATTCCGCACCTGGGGTTTTCCAGAAACAGACCTCTTCACCAATGTCCTCAGCAGAGGGTGTCGGATGTTCGGATCAAGAGGGTCTAGATCATCAATCTCAGGGAGAAGCCTTCGTCATCTTCTGGTCAAGATATCTCCTCTGTACCTATCCACTAGCACTGCTGCTCCTCAGAGTACTAAACAAAATCAATCAGGACAGAGCTAAAGTCATCCTGGTTGCACTGATTTGGCCAAGGCAAATATGGTTCCCCTGCCTGATTCACCTTGCATCTCACTACAGCTTCCAACCATTCCTGACCTGCTGACTCAAGAACTGATCTCAGCTCGAACGTGCAGTAGCTCAAGGCTTGGTTTCTAGATGGTTCTCTGGGGTAGAGGTCTCCTGTTGAAGAGAGGTACAGGAGGTTTTGTTGAATAGCAGAAAAGCAGCAACTAGAAAAATTTACCTGCAGAAATGAAAGAGATTCCACCATTATTGTATCCCCTGCTGAGTCTTCCCTTTTGGATGTCTTAGATTACCTGTCGAGTTTGAAGAATTCATGCCTCTCTCTGAGTTCTGTTATAGCTGCTAAATGAACTTTCACAGTTTTCTGTTGCCCTGTTGATTGGCTTTTAGTGTTGCTCACCCCATCACTTCCAGATTCACCAGAGGATTGGCTGACCTTTTTCCACATGTCAAAGAACCCACTCCTATGTAGAACTTGAATTTGGGCCTCAACTTTATAGACTCATAGACTTTAAAGTCAGAAGGGATCATTATGATCATCTAGTCTGACCTCCTGCACAATTCAGGCCACAGAATCTCACCCACCCACTCCTGTAACAACCCCCTAACCTATGTCTGAGTTATTGAAGTCTTGAAATTGTAGTTTGAAGACCTCAAGCTGCAGAGAATCCTCCAGCAAGTGACCCGTGCCTCATGCTGCAGAGGAAGGCAAAAAACCTCCAGGACCTCTGCCAATCTGCCCCGGAGGAAAATTCCTTCCCAACCGCAAATATGGCCATCAGTTAAACCCTGAGCATGTGGGCAAGACTCACCAACCAGTAAAGCCTCCATTTTTAGCCACTAGCTAAGTGTGTCCTTCTACACTTGTCTGTGAAGACTGCATTTTTAGTGGCCATCACCTCCACTAGGAGAATTGGTGAGCTTTGTGCCTTAATGATTGGTCCCTTTCTACACAGTTTTCTATAAAGAAAAGGTATGTCTTTGGCCACATCTCCCATTTTTTACCCAATGTAACCTCAGACTTTAATATCAGTCAGGTCATCGGCTGCCAGTGTTACATCCTAAACCTCATCTGACTAGGGAGGAAGCTGTCCTATGCACCTTATACAACAAGAGGGTATTGGCTTTTTATTTGGAAAGGACTAAACCCTTCAGAGTCTCTCCCAGGCTGTTTCTCTTTCGTGGACAGAATTAAAGTCCCTCTTTCTTCTTGAAGACTCTCTAAGTGGGTTTCCATTTGTTTCATCTTCCACTATGAGGCTGCTAATGCTAAACCTCCTTTCAGGGTTGTAGCCCATTCCACCAGATCTCAGTCTATTTCCATAGCTCTGTTGAAGAATGTATCCATTGGTGAAATATGCAAAGCTGCTGTGGACTTTCATCTACACCTTGTCAGAACACTATGCCTTAGTACATGCCTCTAGGGCAGATGCTGCCTTTGGGACTGCAGTTCTGCGAACTGTTAAACTACACTCCTAAGCACCCACCTCCTTCAGAAAGTACTGCTGAGGAGTCGCCTGAAGTGGAGCATAGGGACCTTACTGACAGAGAAGGAAAGGTTACTTACCCTCTGTGGTAACTGGAGTTCAAGATGTTTGACCCTATAGGTGCTTCACTACCTGCCTTCTTCCTCTCTACCTCAGAATCTTTGTGTTGTAGGACTTTGTAGTAGAGAAGGAACTGAGGGCAGTTCATCTGACACTTCCTGCATACCCTCAGTCTGGGGCACGAATATGCTAGGATGCATGTGTGGACCAAATGGGCACACTGCTATCAAAAGCCTCTGATCAAAGTGCATGGAGTTCATGTGCACCTAAGTGTAACACCCAACAAATATCTTGAAGAATTCCAGTTACTGTACAGGGTAAGTAACATCTTCTTTTGTATGCCTGTCACTTTTTAGCATTACAAAGATTAAATGTAACATCTAAACTACCCACAATGGACAACACAAATATCCATTCTTTGTATCTTTGTAATGTGTTAACATTTGAGAAATGTTTTAAAAGTATATCTATTTAACAGTACCATTCCAGTCATAACCCAGTGATTGTCATAGCTGAGCAAATGCTTTATCATAAAGATGTGTCTCATCCCACACTCTGAAAATCTTTGGAATCGATTTCTGGTGACACACCTGAAAGAGCAAGATACAATGGCAGTGACCTTCCACTGAAAGCATCCTACATTAAATCCCTAAAATGTCTAACTTGACACTGGTGGCAAAAGTATCTAATCAACAGTTGCAGTGCTGAAGACACTAAGGCAGCTATTTCCAAGCTACTTATGGGTTTTTGCAGTAAATTAGAACCAATATATTGAATTACATCTGGAAACAAATGGGAAGCCAGTGGAGTGGAGTTAGCATAGGCATAATTAGCGCTCGCTGACCCATTTTTGTAAGCAATAGGCTGCAACTTAGGGCACTATAGGTGAAGATTCCAGGTAGTCCTCAAGAGGGCACAGCAACAGCCTAACCTGAAGACAGCAGAAGCATGAATGACTAGTCAAGTTTGCACCTTCCAGGAAAGGCTGCAACCTATATATAATATGTATAAATATAATAATATATGAGCCACAACTTCGGAAATTCAAGAGCAATGAAGAAACTGAAGATTTGTGGCAAAACTGATCTCTTATTTTCATTGCATCTGATCCCTCTCCTTGCTGGTTTTCTTTTCTAAACTTCAGTTCTCCTGGAGCAGCTGTATAGTTCAAGTTGAATGTGATGCATAGGCTAGAATTTCTGTAAGTCATCCAGGCTCCTTCAAGTTTGTTGGTGTGAGCTCCACAGGGAAATTAGTTAGGGTATAGATGGTATCCACATTTAATTGTTCTGTTTTCATTCCTGTTAACTCAAAGATAAGTATCAGGTGACCTGAAGGCTAATTCCACCAGTATTATGATACCATTTCTGTTGAATCTACAACACATAATCACCTCTGAAATTTGAAGACTTCTCCGTTTTTATTTTTACCTAACGTTGCTCTCAGTTGAAAGGCTAGGTCAGATGCTCCTTATGAGAGAATGCTTGAACACTCCCTTTTTAAATACCCAGTGCTCCTCTGGGTACGTATACCTATAATTTCCAAGATAGCTGTGGAAGCAGTGTATAGAAGGAAAAACCTAGGTTTTTAATACCTGAATTTCTCCAAATATGTTGCCTCAACCAGCCCCTGTTTCCATTCTTCCCTTCCCTGCATCTTTGAAGCATCTGTGTATTCTGTATAAAATTGAAGAAGTGGCTGTGCACCTCTTTATTACTTTGGCATTAGAAAGAGCTGAAAGGGACATAAACAATTGCTTTTAGCAGTCCTGAGGCACATGGACTCCAAGGGTGTGGATCTGTGAAAGCAGCGTATTCAAAGACCTCCATTACTGGAAAGTGCCTTGGATATCTTTTGGAATATGTGTCTTTTCTGCATGCGTGAATGTCTATTGCTCTTTTGTCCTTGGTTACTAATTGAGGTAATTTAATATATACTATTTTACAGGGAAAATGAACAAATATTTTTACATGAAAACCCACAGAATTGTATGTGTATAGCTATGACTTTTTGCGTGTTTTTCATTTCTTGCAGTGGAAGCTTTAACGTTCCCTCCTACATCAGGGAAGTCATTCATTATGGGAGCAGATGAAGCCCTTGAAAGTGAACTGGGTCTTGGAGAATTGGCAGGCCTTACAGTTGCCAACGAGGCAGATTCACTGACTTACGATGTAAGTGGTAGTTTAAAATAAGCCATTTAAGGTTCTGCCGTCTATATGTGTGTGAAGATCTTAGTGAAGTCTGTAACCATGTAAAGCTTCTGACTACAGGAGGAACCCCACATGTGCAATATATAGAATAAAGAAAAGTGTTTGCAAAATATCCATCATTTGCAAAATGAAGGATAATTCTCTTTATTAAAAGAGAAAAAAGTTAAGTGACCTTTTAAGGGTCTTCTGCTGTCTTAACTCAAAATAGCTGTTCTTCATGTATAGTAATTGCTCCTCAGATCCCCACCCTTGGGGTACATCTCCACTGCAATAAAACTCCTGTGGCTGGTCTGTGTCAGCTGACTCTGGCAGGCTGCAGGGGTATAAAATTACAATATAGCTGTCTGGGCTAGGGGACCATAAGAGGTGGGAGCGTCCCAGAGCCCAGACTCTAGCCTGAGCCTGGATGTCTACACTGCAATTTTAGAGCTCCGTGAGCCCGACTTGGGCCTGCTGCATGTGTTTAATTGCAGTGTAAGGCATATCCTTGGAGTCTGTGTGCCATGCCACAGACCTTAGAACTATTGAAAGTCAAATAGCCTTAATAGGTGATAGCACTGTGCACATATAGCTCCTCGCTAAGATTTTAAGATGCATGACTCCCTCCTTTGTTTCTTCTGTATAGCCTGTTAATGAATGTCTCAACTGCTTATTTGGAGCCAGATGTCAGATTTTTCATATTTTTAAAAGCTTTTACTTTCTAGCAAAGTGTATTTTAGCTATTATTTACTTTAGCCATCTGTCCCTGTGTTCTTACCTTGGTGATCTGGCAACTACAGATCAATCCCAGTACAGTGCTCTTTTGCAGATGTACAGGAATTGCAAACAGTAGCAAATGGAAGCTTTCAGGAGCTTTAGTTTTCATCCGACCTGACCATACATGTAGTAAATTACCATAGGTGTTATGGCTATGTGATTTTTTTTTTTTTTTAATAAACTCTGGAATAAAATCATCCCCGGCATTTCAAATTCCAGAAATTAACAAGCAGACCTTTAAAGGCATATACACCCAGACACAGATGTTACACAGGTGACTGCAGTTTATTCAAAGACATTGAGTAATGCTGCAGCAGCAGCCATCGCTATATTCTGCAAAGTATTCAATTTGTCTTTTGTGAGTCATGATTTGTTTAGCAACAAGAGAGGACATTCCTGTTTAGGTACATTGGATCTGGTAGCATGATCTCCTAGCTTTAGCTCAGGGCTGCCTCTGTTTCCACTAAAGTATGCATGATTTTCTTTCAAGAAGGGAGGGACGCTGTTACATTCTGATCCCCCCACTTCCCTTCATTTGGTAGTATAGATTCTTGACTCTTAACTGCTGAAATCTCGAGTTTAAGATATTTGTCAAGTGGTGTTGGAGTCCTCTAATCTATTCATATGAAAGAGCTTTCACATTGTCTGTTTGCTTCTTTGTTCAGGCTTCCATGTGGATTCTGGTGTCTCTTATTTGTTTGTTCAGTACTTTACATCTTGGAGTAGCAGATTTCATTGCTGAAACCTATCATTCCTGTCTCTAACCTGAAAGTTCATATGGCAGTTGCTTTTGCATATTACTGCCTTCCTGTGAAAGGGCATTCATTTTTGTTCATTCACTTACAATGTGATTTCTTAAGAGCCTTCTACAATTCTGTCTTGTGATCCAGAAATCAACTCTTTCATGGTTCTCATTGACCTCACTTGACTGAAGGCTTAGGCTGCAAGTAGTCTGATCAGATACTAATTTTGGACGAACTGTCTTCCAGTCCTTAAATCAAATTACTCTTAAGCTACCCTCTGTGGTTGATTTCCAAGAGTAGAACCCATCTTGGTAATTTAAAGAGGGAGAAAAGTAGGTTACTTATTAGTAACTGAAGTTCTTAGAGTATGCTGCCGCTGTAGACCCATTTTTCTACCTTTCTGCCTTCTTCAGAGATGCTAGGATGTCCAGAAGGGTGAAAAGGAATTGAAGTAGTTTTACCTGATAGATGGAGCTCTAGACTGGAACTCAGGTGTTCTGAGTTCTGTTTCTGGTTCTGTTACTAGCCTACTGGCTTACCTTAGGCAGGTCACTTCATCTTCTCTGTGCCTCAGTTTCACCATATGTAAAATGAGGATAATGATATTTATCTCCTATGTAAAGTGTTTCTAAAATCTGCAGATGAAAACTGCAGTCTAAGAAGTAGATGATAGTACTGTTATCTGTATTGGCACCACGCAGTGCATGCCAAGTAGCATGTGGTCCCCTCCTAAGACTGTTTTCTGTTCCTGTTAATAATTTAGTACCTCTGCGGGTCACTAATTTCAAACACATAGGTCCTCAGCATTGTTTAGTGAGGGCTTTAGAGTAAGATTGGGGAAAGTTCTCAATATTGTGTTCTTTGAACAAACATTCCAATTCAGGAGAATCAAAGTACTATAAAATCCAGTTCTTCCTGTGAAGAAAATTGTATAAACGCATTTCCTCTGGTAGAAACAAGTTTTTTCAGATACCTCAATCAATTTGAGACAAAAATACGTTTGAGTGCTCTGTCTAGGAGTAGTTCCTCCTTGATAGGAATAGGAAATCACTTATGTGATCTAGAGAAAAGTACCTTTCTCCTTAATTAAAATTTCTTTTAGTTTGACATTGGTACCATGTGACTTTACAAAATGTGTCTCAATCCTAAGTACATAATTAGCAAGTAATACAATGAGACTAAGTTTCATGGCTGCTATAAATCTGTGTAAGAGACCCTAAAAGGGCTCTGAGATCTCAGTAGTCATTAATCACACAGATTTTTTGATTTAATCTCTGTGACAGACTCCTTTTAAGAAGTTCTGATCTGACAGAATGTTACTGCCATCTGAAATTCAACAGGGATTACCAAATCTCAATTGTCCAAGTGAGTGAAAACAAACATGTCTAATCTGTAGTAGGAATCTCATGTGAGGTGGTGCCATTCTGGGGAAACTTGGTGTGAAAACTCCAGATAAGTGTCGTACAAGTGAAGGTATACATTTATTGTGGACTCTTGTCCCATAATCTGTTTTTACTTAAAGAGCAAGTTGGCCATTAGGAGTTCTTGTGGCACCTTAGAGACTAACACATTTTATTTGAGCATAAACTTTCGTGGGCTAGAACCCACTGCATCAGATGCATAGAATGAAAAATACAGTAGGCAGGCTCACTCGATGCATCTGATGTAGTGGGTTATTGCCCACGAAAGCTTATGCCCAAATAAATGTGTTAGTCTCTTAGGTGCCACAAGGTGTCCTTGTTGTTTTTGCTGATACAGACTAACATGGCTACCCCTCTGAAAGCTGGCCATTATCATTTTAAATCCACCAGCAAGAAAGAACAGAATTTTTATACCTGGTTTGGGAAGCCCTCTAGATGGGAAAATGTGAACTGTTCCAGCAAATATTTCACATAAGTAGAACTGGGAAAGGAAAACACACTTGCAGATAGGCTCATCCAATCAATGGTGTCTGGTTGACCTGTCAGTCCGTAACTCTGGTGTTCGTATCTTTGAGGTTCTGCTGCTTTCTCCATTCCGTCTAACAACATGAATTCTATCCAGGCTCAGTCTAGACAATGATTACACAATATTGATAACCCTTAGTGGTAAACTTGCTTCCCACTTGTTGGAGGAGGTGATTGCTAAATCATCAAATTATGTTTGAATTCTTAAAAACTTGGAATCTTGCTAAATGTTAACCTACAATTTCTGTCTCTTTTGGAGAGAATTTTTGATAATATGAAGTCAGCAAGAAAGGCTTATTGTTTTTCATATGATGGAGGCCTGTGTCCTTTAAGTATCATGTTCCACACCAATTGTTTGATTACCTTCTGCACTCTTCATTTGAATTACAAACATCTTTCTTCAGTCACCATTCTGTTTAGTGCTTCATAAATTCACAAAGGGCTTAGATTTTTCTTCCTGGTTTTTAATAATAAATACTGAACTACAGTAGCATCTTGAATTCAGACATATCAAAGTATTTTACGAACATTAATTAAGTCTCTCAGTTCTCCAATAAAGCAAGTATTCATTACATCCATTTTACAGGTAGGTAAACTGAAACATGCAGGGTAAAATCCTGGTCCCATTGAAGTCAATGGCAAAATCCCATTAACAACAGTGTGATCAGGATTTCACCCAGACACCTTAAGTGAATTTCATAAAGTCCCATAGCATAAATAGCAGATCCAGAATGAAGCTTGGGAGTCCTGACTTTGTCATTGTCAGGCCCTGAGAGAATCCTTCTCTGTTGGGTGTTTATTAAAAATTAGCATCTGGAGTACAAATGTGTAAATTAATAATAACTAATAGAAGTGAACATCAATCAGTAGTTAAAATGATTAAATATATATTTATCCAGTAATGTTTTGATGTTCATCAGTCTTAATCTTACATCGTTAAATGTTACATTCTCGTGTAATCTGTCAGAAAATAAAATATAAACCCTCCCTTCCCATCCAAAACCTGTAGCTACTTAAAGTTGTTATATTACTGTGTTAGAACATTAATTACAGTTGTTAACTTTATAGTTATTTAGGAGATATTTCCAAAGTGACACTGAAATCTGTTCTGCCCTGCTCTTTCTGGCCATATCAGTAGAATGGATCCTAAACTTCTCTGAGTTGGAATTCTGTCACCTAATTCCTATATGCCACCTGTTGAAGAAATAATCCGTTACCCGTAAGCCTTCTTTTTAACAAACTGGAGCTGACAAATGTTGTCTCCCTTAAAGGGATGCTATTAATTTGAAATTGTCAGTTTAAAAAAATGACTTGAAAGTATTTTATATCACTGCACCTGCCTCTGACTCCACCTGCCAATTTACTATGGCATTTGCTTTCATCCCCAGTACTTTTTCTCTGAAATTAGGCCCCACTCATTTCCCAGCAATAAAGGAAGAGTCTCGAGGATCTGCAGTCTTTTTTTAACTGAAAAGGAGCATTGAATTTAATCTAAAATAATTTGTCACTCCAAGAACCTCATTTATAGATTTAGCAACCACTATTTCTCCTTTAATCCTTATTGAGCCTGATTTTCTAAAGTTTTAGGTTTCTATGCTGTGTGTTCTCGTTATTACTTCAATATTTATTAAACTCTGGGAAACAAGTTTTAAGTCTCTGATACATACTGTTTGAAGATATGCTGGATAGAATGCATAGACTTTTCAATATTGAAATCTCTGAGCTGTATTCTATTAAAGACCAATCTTTCAAAGGGGCATCAGTCCTCTCTGCCTGCAATTAATTATAGACACAAATGTTGGGATCTATATGAAATGTGCTTCACAACAAATATTATGATACTGTTAGTCCTGATTTAGTTTTTGTATCAGCATTTTATTAGTGGACTTTATCTGTTATTGCCAAGCAAATGAGTGCAGGGGACTCAACTAGATGATCTCTTGAGATCCACTGCAGTCCTGTGATTCTATGAAACTTAGCGCAAGTAGTGGTTGATGACAAAGCCTAAAAGATCATCCATTGTTTTATTTCAGCCTTTGTCCAAGGGAGCTGTGTTGAAATGACTGCCTTACAGCATTTCTTTTACGTTACTGAGACTGGATTATCATTTGGGTCACTTTTAAAAAGCAGTTATTGTTAAAGAAGTATCTTTGTAAATATAATGAGGAGTCCTTGTGGCACCTTAGAGACTAACAGATTTATTTGGGCATAAGCTTTTGTGAGCTAAAACCCACTTCATGTTGTTTTTGCTGATACAGACTTAACACGGCTACCACTCTGAAACCTTTGTAAATATAATCTTACTCAACTGTTCTGCTTCCTTTTTTTAATTCCAAGTCATCACTGCTTATTTTACTGATAAAAATAAGTTTGTACTGATCCTGTTAGCACAACAACGCCAATACACTCTAAGAAAATAAATTGGATTAAATTAAGATCCACATCCCAATTGCATCCTAACTATTCCTATAATGCACCCTGATTGAGTCAAGGCCGCTGTTTAATATGTGAACCAGAAAGAACGCAGCTGAACTTCCAGATCCTAGGCTGAGTTGGCAGTACTGGTTGTTAGGAAGGATATCATTTGACTTGTAAACTGAGAAACTTTGAGTCACTGAGCGATGATAAATGTGACTCACAGAGCATTTCATGTTTGCACAGAGGCATATCCATATGGGAAGACTTCCATCCTCTGTTTTTATGGGATCTTCTCTTTATCATTTTAAAAAAGTAATCCAATTGATGTTATTTATGATCTTATTTTTTAATTCTTGTCATAAACTATGGCTACTTTTTAAAATATGAAAGTGAGGAAGAAAAGTAAGGTGCAAATAATCTGACTTTTGTATATACTACCTGTATATGTAAATATGAGTTTTCTCATGCTTGGCAAATAGAGTGCTGGTTAGTTTAAAGACATGGAGATATGAAAATGAAGTAACAATTTGAAGTAATCCATAAATGCTAGATTAAAATTCTGATTTCTCCTTTTGTTGTAAGTCCACCAAACTAAGTACAAATTTTGGGTATTTTTTCCAAATAGATAGCAAACAATAAGGATGCACTGAGGAAGACCTGGAATCCTAAATTCACATTAAGAAGTCATTTTGATGGAATAAGAGGTCTGGCTTTCCATCCAGTTGAACCAGTCTTAATAACTGCATCCGAGGACCATACGTTAAAAATGTGGAATTTACAAAAAACAGCGCCAGCAAAAAAGTAAGGCTGTTCTTATTTAAGTGTTTATGTGAAACCATTTTAACTAATTATTTAGAGAAACATTAACAACAAAGAAAAGATAATTTGGGGCTTGATCCAACTGCAGGTGGAGTCAATGGGAGTCCTCCCTTTTCACTTCATTGCGAGGGGGAATGAGGCTGTTGTAAGATACAGACTTTAAAATAATGCCAGGCTGAAGCCATGTAATTTTGTTAATCTCTTCTTTTCTTTTTACTGTACTTCCATATAGATACTGTTATATTATTTTACTAGGAAAACTTATTTAAAGGTGGTGACTTATTTAATTATATATCACTTACATGTGTGTGTATATATATTTACTGATAAAAATATGGACAGACATGAGATCAGATTCTCTGGTCCACTCTGCAGTTTGTACGCTGCTGAATCTGGATGCATCTCCTCTGCTGGAGATTTCTTGAATAGCCAGTAACTATGCCGCCCTCCTAGAGTTATCAGAATGATTGGTGGGGAGAGACTTGGCCAGAGCATGGTGTACTCCTGCAGTCCCCAACGTGCAGTTCCTTAGGGACAGTTACCAGCTGGCAGTCTAGAGCATGTTCTTTAGCTGCTGTAAATTCACTTGGGGTTTTGGCATAACCGACCTTAGAATCAGTGAACTGTAATCCACTCTCTACCTCTCTCTTGTGGCTGAGCACAGTATAAAATGTGGCCCACAGAATATATGTGATCTATTCAAAGTTTATTCCCTCTTTTTGGTTTGATTGTTGTAGGATTGCTCATGACTAGACTGCTTCCTCTTTTTTTTTTTTTTTTGGGCTGCTTTACAAAAAAAATATCTTTCCAGTATTGCTTTTTGGAGAGGGAAGATGGTTAGGGAAAACTTTAATATGAGTTTACAGCAGTTGGACAAGATAGCTGTTTCAGCATTCTGTTTTCAAAAAATATTTCAGGGAACACTTGTGTATTATAACAAACTCTGAAATTGCTCTCCTGTGCTTTTGTTTAGGAGTGCCTCTCTTGATGTAGAACCTATATATACATTCAGAGCACACAGGTATGTACATGCCTTTGCGCATATAGAAACACTACTGTGCTCTGAGAAATAGTTTTCGTATGTTTAAAGTAGTTTTCAAGTATTAATTTCTACCATGTATGAAAAATCAGCTAGTCTTTTTATTAATTTAGTTTTCATATTATTCATTTTAAATATTTGTATGTGTGTTTGGTTCTATTATGAATGTCTTTATTCTAGTTGGAGCTTGTTAAAGCTACCATTTTAAAAAGACAAATGTAAATATAAATATTGCAAAATAGGGAACTTTTGTGCTTGTTACTGCAGTACAGAATTTTTTTTTCCCAGTATGTTTGCAGGCAAAATAGTTGTTGAATTATATTTTAAAACTGATAGGAACAGACTCATCGTTTGTGCTTCTTTTGTACTTCATACAATTGATTTAATCATTAATTTGGTCTGACTTTAATAATATGACTGGACATTGGGGAGCCTATTTTGTCAAAGTCAAAAGCACTGTATCACATACCACCTGAAATGTGCAGTATTTTTGTTGCCATGTTTCCATCTAGCGAGTCTCAGTTAAGAGTTCACAAGACCAAATGTTTTCTTTGAACATAGACTTAACAGTTATTTTTCTTACATGTAATCAGTGAGAAGAGTTGAAATGATGATTTGGTTTCTGTGGATTTTTTCCAGTGGCCCAGTGCTCTGTGTGGTAATGAGCAGTAATGGTGAGCAGTGTTACAGTGGAGGAACTGATGGCCTCATCCAGGCCTGGAATACAACAAACCCAAATATTGACCCCTATGATTCTTATGGTATGTTTCTGTCACACTTGGCACATTTTTGTCACAGACACTTAGCGAGTGAAAATGAGGTATCTAGTGAAAACCTGAACTTTTGCTGGTTTAGCAGCGCCGTGAACTGTTTTGCATAGTGATATTCAGAACTTGAAAGAAAAAGGTAACTATTGGCTTTAGTATCTAAGGGCTTGACTACATGAGAAGTTAGTACATGCAAGCCATAGTGTGAATCTACAGCACACCAATTTGCTGTGCACTAACTTGCCATGTAGACAAATCATAAGTAAACTGCTGCTTTAGTTCTTGGATTGACTCATTATTACGGGCTGGCAAAAGGGTGAAACCTGCCAGTTTAACGATGAACAAGGACTATGTCAAGAGACTTCTTAACATGATGTTTCATATATGGTTTGTATGAAAGTTGGCTTTTGAGAAATAAGCTGACATGCTATTAATGACATTTTAATCTTAACTTATGTTTAACTTCTTGAATGCTAATTTCTCCCTCATGTAGCATAATTGCAGCAACTTTTTTTTCTGTTGCTTCTGTTGATATTATACATGAACACTTTCAGATTGGAAAAGGCTAGGAATACATGGAATTATCCTTTCATTTCTCATCCTCTGTACACATTGTCCGAGACAGATGCAGGTTCGAATAAGGATTTAATTGAGAGAGGAAAATTAAAATGTGACAGATTGAAATTTCAAACCACGTGGCCGTTTATTAACGGGGATAAGTTACAACTTGGGCCGGCAAGAGGCGATTTATCAACTAGAAATACTATCAGAGTAAAACCAAACACAACTTGAAACAGTCTATTTACATCCGACAACAAGAAACCAAACGATTTATAATCAACTACTCACTAAAATCCAGAGCAGATATACAAAACTAAATAAACTGTACACATGTTAACCAAATATTGTAAAATACACCAACCAATCACAATAGCAATCAATACAACAATTTGACTTTCATATACTGTATACACAACTTTGTCCCAAGTAAGAGTGAGAAAGAAAGGAAAAAAGAAGGAAGAGGCTGAGCGAACAGAATATTTATAGAAAATAAAATGCACATACCACACTCCAAACGCAGCTGACCAGCAGTACAGACACCAAGGGCATGACGAATTGGTGAGAAATAATCCAAAAGAAAAATTGACACGACACGAGCCGGCAAAATCTGGAGGAGACCCTGGCTGAAAGGGTGATCAGGCCTTTCAGCTAACACGCAGATACTCCTGCTGTTTTTGGCGTGAGACATGGTTTTATTTGAAGACTCTTACTCGTGTCAGCGTCTGATTGGTCCCTAGCTCCTTCACCTTCCAGGTTCCGAGCTGGTGCCCTCTACGTCAATAGGAAGTGCATCTGGCACACTACTTTTTGCACACAGCCCTTGTCATAACAGATAGCTAAGGGTTAATGTCTCTTTCCCCTATAAAAGGGTTAACAAACAGTAACCTGAAACACCTGACCAGAGGACCAATCAGGAAACAAGACTTTTTCAAATCTGGGTGGAGGGAAGTTTTGGGTGTGAGTTCGTTGTTCTTTGTTTTGGGTCTGTGCCCTCTCCTCTCTGAGAATGATCTATCTATCTTCAACCTTATAATCTTCTGTTTTTAAATGTAAGTACAAGGATAGTAAGACAATAGGTTTATATTGTTTTTTTTGTATTTACATGTGTGTAGTTGCTGGAATGTGTTAAATTGTATTCTTTTTGGATAAGGCTGTTTATTCATTTTTTTTTCCTTTAAGCAATTGACCCTATGTATTGTCACCTTAATACAGAGACCATTTTACGTCCTTTTTCTTTCTTTTTATATAAAGCTTTCTTTTTAAGACCTGTTTGAGCGTTTTTCACTGGTTAAGGCTAAGAAACGAAGGGAGGGGGAAAGTCTCTTTGTGTTAGATTTACTAAGCCTGACTTTGCATACCCTCTGGGTGAGGGGGGAGAGAGGTTAGATCTCTCGGTACTTGTGTTTCAAGGACTTGAAGCAGGGAGGGTGGAATCCCTTTGTTTAGATTCACGGAGCTTGAATCTGTATATCTCTTCAGGAACCCAGGGAGGGAACACCTGGAGGGGAAGAGAGAGAAGGGAAGTGGGTTATTTCCCTTTGTGGTGAGACTCAAGGAATCTGGGTCTTGGGGTCCCCTGGGAAGGTTTTGGGGAGACCACAGTGAGCTAGGCACTGTATAATTCCTGGCTGGTGGCAGCGATACCAGGTCCAAGCTGGTAACTAAGCTTGGAGGTTTTCATGCTAACACCCATATTTTGGACGCTAAGGTCAAGATCTGGGAAGAAATATTATGACAGCCCTAGAGTGTAGCACACGGCACTAACTTGACCTTTTGACCAGACAGAACGTTCAAAAATAGGCACACAGCACTATAAGGTGGCACACTGCACCATAGGGTAGCACACGGCACTATGGTGTTGCACACAGTATCAATGTGACCTTTTGACCGACAATTGGCCATACAGACGCCATGTTTGAGCTTTGGTTTAGGGTTGTGACACACATCATAAAGATATCTGAATATTTCTCCCTTTCTAAGTGCTTCTTCTTATTTTTATAATACCATTGGGGTGAACAGCTTTGTAGAAAAATGTAGGAAGACAAGAGCTGTGCTGAGGAACTTTAAGTGTAAATTAGAGAATTTAATAAATAACAGTAGTGGTCATGGAAAACGGGGACAAAAGAAAAACATTGGAAAGGAAATACAGTTTTGGAAGACTATGGGTTTGCAAAAAAACCAAATCATACCTGTTTTTCATTTATGTGTTAGTTTCTGGTAAGTTTTGGCGGTTTTAGGATTACGTTATAAATTAAAGGTAGTGTACTAGTGGAAAGAAACAAATCTGAAGAGGATCAAGATTGCTTGGCCTACACATAAAGAGTCTGTTCTAAGAATTGGTAGCAATGTGGTGAAAAGTATAGAGCTGCAAATGAGAAAAGGAAACAGCTGGGGAACACTAAAGAGAAGAGTGCACATAAGGAGCAAAAGGAGGCAGAAGATACTTTAAATATAGGCAGGGTCTGAGCTGTGTGTATAGGGCCTTATGATGAGGCAGAGGGGTTTGGCCTTGATTTAGAAAGAGATTTTAACCCACTAAAGAGACTCAAGTAGCAGGGAGACAGGGAAAGCACCAGGAAAGGAAGGTGCTTTACGCCCTATGGTATTTTGAATATACTGAACGGGTAGGAAAGAAGCACAGGCCAGAACAAAGGAGGTGGCAGTAGTCAGTACAAGATAGTTAAGAGTTTTAGTGGTAGTGGTATAGAGGAAGTGGATTTTTAGAGATGTTGTAAAACCCAATTTTACTGTTTAAAAATACAAATTAAATAACTGAAATCCAGATACCCTAGTGAAATCTGAGTACCGTTACACTGAATAAGCTAAACTTCTTCAGTGATAGCCCAGCCAAATTCTCTGTTTTTAATATTTGATTCTATATACAGCCAAAGGAATTACTTCTAATTCAGTGGTTTCTCTTTATTTAAAATTTGTTTCAAAACGTTTATCCCCTATCACTTTTTTCACAGATCCGTCTGTTCTAAGAGGTGCATTTGTAGGCCACACAGATGCAGTATGGGGCTTGGTTTATAGTGGAGCACACCAGCATTTACTATCCTGTTCAGCAGATGGCACCATACGTTTATGGAAAGCTTCAGAAATTGCTCCAGCTCTTAATATATTTAATGATAATCAAGGTACAGAATAATTTCCTACTTAAATGCTTATAGCTTAGCTGTTTAAACTCATAATTTCTGTTATTGTCCCACACACTCCTCCATCCTGCTCTTGAAGACTCCATCTTAGTTTTAATAGTAATTTTTAAACAACTGCAACTTTTTTGTAAGTATTTTTACCCTTTAAGTTACTTGTGTCCTCTAACTTTGTACTATAGATGTTTTTCTCTGGGAATTAGTCTTAGAGCTCCATGCAAGAAAAGATTTCTTTCCCATGAACAGACTTCAAAGTAGAAATGGCTCTCCTATCCCATCCCAAGCTCTTAAATAAAGTATCTTAATAAAAAATATTCTCTGAGGTAGTATATCCACCAAATAGGATTAAGTTGGTGACCATATTAGACTATATGGGCATAGATTCTGAGTCCTTACTCTCTCTAGATAATAAAATCTGTTTTAAACCAATGAACCACTGTAGAGTATCACTTCAAATAATGACTTGTATTCATTATATTATCAAGTGCAAGATGGCAGTCAGTGTTTCAATTGATAAGTAATGTTTGAAAATTATATAGTTTTAGACAGCATTAATAACTTTTTCCTTACGTCATAATGAAACTATATAATTTTTTATACCAAAATGGTTTCTTGCTTTTACCAACTAATTCATTTCTAAAAAATGTTCTGCTTTTCTGTAGAAATGGGAATCCCTTCTTCTGTGGACCTTGTGAGCAGTGACCCAAGTCACATGGTAGCATCATTTAACAGTGGGCACACTTGCATTTTTAACATAGAGACACGGCAACGAATTCTTACCTTGGAATCCAACACAGATACCAGTATGTATCCAAAATGAAAACATTTTCTTCTCGAGAGCGGTTGATATTTTTATTGTTGAAAGCTTGTATTATTTTACTCAAAATGAGAGTATGTTCACAAAAAATAGGGAAGTTGGGTGAGAGGTGAAATTATAGAGTGAAATGCAGTTGCTGGCTTTTAAGCAGTGACGGATAATGTTACAGCTAATCTTCTAGACCTCATGCAGGGCTCCAGCAACACAGTGAACCACATATCTCTGATGAAAGGTCAGAAGAAATGCATATTTTGAACACGCATTGTGTGACTCATAATTCTATTGGGATATTTTTAAGCAGTTACTGTAATAGTAAAAATTAAAGCAGAGGAAATAGGTTGGGGGAATCCATAGTGAAACCCCTCCTCTGTGTGTCCCTATGCATTAATTCACTTATATGTAAGTGAATTAATGTTAGGTAGTGTGTCTGAGTGACAGTGAGTGTGCATGTGTGTCACTTCTAAAGTGCTTTGGAATGATTTAGGATAAAAGGCACTATATAAAAATAAGGTATTACTTGAGAGAGCTTCCATTACAGACACATGGTAAATTTAATGCCTGTGAAGAATTTTTAGCCCAAAACTTGTTACTGATTTTATTCTTTCAAAGGAATGTGTGCTGGAGTTTGCAATCATTAGAGATTCACTATATTTTTTTTTCATAGCCGCTAACTCTTCCTGCCAGATCAACAGAGTTGTCAGCCATCCAACGCTTCCTATTAGTATCACTGCCCATGAAGACAGGCACATCAAATTCTATGACAACAATACAGGTAAGTGTTCTTTCACCAGACACTGTCCAGAATAGCACTGTAAAACAAAACAAACATACTCTCATAGTAATTTGTTGGCAGTCTCATGAGAAAGGTCAAGGATTGACCTTTGACATGAAACTATCAACCCAGACTTCATCTGTAGAAAGCTCATACAATTGGCACATTGAGAGGCAATGTCAGGAAACTGCAGTCTGCAGTTTCTGGTTTTAAATGTCTCACATGGTAGTGATTTCCCCATTTCCCCTGTGAGGGCTATTGCACAGACCTAGTGGAAACTCATTCTTGGGAAACTTCCCCTCAGGTTAGTCTAAAATTTTCATTTGCTGATTTTTCATCTTTTTTTTTTTTTTTTCCTAATTCTGCCTGCTTGGATCCTCATAAGCACTTAAAAGCAGCCTAGGCATCTCTGTAGGATTGCTGAGCACTGGGTCTGCCCTGGCCTATTTGGGGAAGCAGTAGTTTCCTTTTGAAGTTCTACTAATGACATTGCTCCAGACTCAGTGGGAGCGCTACTCCAGTAATGTTGCTTCAAAGAAAATGGCCTCTTCTCCAGGAATGACTGGACAGTTTTTAATTCGGTTTAAGTGTGGACGGGGAGCTGAATTAACATTCCCAGTTCAGTTTTAAGGGAAGCAATTACCTGCACAGAGGTGCTGTGGGATTCAATTACAGTAGTACACCAATCTTTTCCCAGCAGTCTGTGGCCCTCTTGCTATTGCCAATTCGCTTTCTTCCTTAAAAGTTGTGTTGCACACAATTCAGTATTCCCAGTGTTGTTTTTACAGTAAAACACGGGAGTTTAAAGTGTTATGTGAGCTCATGGCAAGGGATAGTAGAAGCTGGGGGAAAAGATGAAAATAAATCTATTTATTAAAAGTTGAACAAGTAGACAAAAAGCCTTAACCTTTTTCCTGTTTTCTTACCCTTTGTGTGTTAATTTCCTTCCACAACAGAAGAATATATTCCATAGATAAACGCACAAGTGTTTTGTATGTTTTTAAATGAAGGAGCTGCTATAATAGCAATAAGTCATGCAAGGCTCAACAGTAGTAAAGGACTGATTCCATTTTGGAATTGTTGAAGGCAGTCAACTGTATTTACCCAAAATGTGGATGATTGCCTACCAGTGCACACATTGTTGTGGCTTATTGCTGAATAACTGACCGCTAAGTCAGTCAGGAAGCAGATACTTGTATATGCACTCTGGCTGCAGCGTTAGTTCAGGAAAAACTATTGATTGTTCCAGTCCACAAGGCATATGTTGTATACACAGTACAATGGATTAACACAGTTGTTGACTTCAGAACTGTTGATCACTTAAGCAAATGAACAATATAAAATGACTTGATACATAACCATACTCGCTCAGTCATGAGAGAGTATTTTTCTTTAATATGATATAAAACATGAAAGCTCTACTCAGTGAGAAAAATCAATGGACAGAATTAAAATGTTCATTCTCTTTCAGATTCAGTGGGGCCATACAAAGTAAATTGCCATAATATGTTGAATTACAAAAATTAACTGTAGAAAAATAACAGGGATAATCTTTTCTTTCAAAGGAAAACTGATCCACGCAATGGTAGCCCACTTAGATGCTGTCACAAGTTTAGCTGTTGATCCTAATGGCTTGTATTTGATGTCTGGCAGTAAGTAAATCAAATGTTAACCTCTTCCTTTATCATAATAACTTTAATGTTTTTTACAATTAAGAAAACATGTTTCCCTCTTTCTCTGTGTAGGTCATGACTGTTCAATTCGCTTATGGAACCTTGAAAGCAAAACCTGTATTCAAGAATTTACTGCTCATCGCAAAAAATTTGATGAGTCTATTCATGATGTGGCATTTCACCCATCCAAGTGTTATATTGCCAGTGCAGGAGCAGATGCTTTGGCTAAGGTCTTTGTATGACACAGTGCTTCCCTTTCAACTCTAGCTCTTGTACATTTAACCAGATGCACAAAAGAGAGGGAGACATGAACAAGAATCTTCATTTCCTAACCTGAAATTAAGAGAACGTTTGTAATGGTTTAGTTTTTGCAGGGTGCTCTTTTCTAAATTAAGGTTTCTTCAGGTTTCTGCGAACTCAGCTGGTGCTGAGAGCTTGGAAACTCTGTTTCAAATGTCAACAAAAGAACTGCTTTTATTTCTGAGGGTGTGAATATTCGTCCAGACAGGCCTTGGGCGAAACTAGGTATCTGTATTCTCTGCTAATAAAATTGGACACTATAGAGGGATGGTCAAGTAAATAGGTGGCCTGATTACTGCAGGGAGAGGGGAAGGGAACTTCCAAGTGTTTCTCATCAAGGAATCTTATAAACTGAATACTTAAATTAAATGACCTAAAAAGGTGACCATTCACATGTCCATTGGGCTACCATGTGAATGTCACTTGTTCATCCCTTTGGTATTAATGACTAGATGGTGTTTAGAGGAAAGTAGCTGATAGTTAATCTCAGCCCACTTTGCTGCTAGCATAAGGTAAATTTGGATAAAAGGAAAAAAATACTAAATTTTAAAAAATATTAATGCAGTAATGTTTTGTTAAATCTATTATGTTATACAGCAAATATTTAGTTGCAGAAAACGTATACATTTTATTAATTTTGTGAAAGAATGTGATAGCAAGTGGCTTGAAGTTTAGGCCATAGTCTAATCTCAATTAAGGAGACAGGCTGAAATAGTCTGTATATACTGTAATAAGGGATTTAATTTATTCAAATTTATAATACTGTTTGTTGTTGGTCAGGCACAAGAAATTATAATAAAACTTCCTACAGCAATCTCTAGCAGAGTTTAGGCAACACATCTTCATTTTTTCCCTTTCCTACAAAAAAGGGTGCCACTGTGGATGAAAATCATGATTTCATTTTAAGAATAAACGTGGATTCATAGTGCTCTGTCTGAGCCTCGCAATCAGATTAATGCAGTAGTTGCCTTTACAAAGTTCCACCAGTTTGAAAGATTCTGCTAGTTCTAGAGAGACCCCCTAATTTTCAAACTGTTGGAACTTTTGAAATGTTCCCCCTGTATGGGGCATGCTGTGCCATTGATCTTTCAAGTGTGGTTATGTGAAAAGTGACCGTTTAAAAACGGCACCTTTTTACTCAGCAGATCTGGTCCCTCGCTATATTCAGAGTATATCTGTTTACTTTAGTGACAGAAAAAAGTTTGCTGGTTTATAGTCCTGTTGTCCCTGCAGGGTGTATTGCAGGTGAGAAAGAGTAAGGTGGATTCTATTCTGCTGGGCACCATCAGACTTGGTTACCTTTCTGTTAATCCATTTAAGGCAGTGGTGTCCTCAGTTCCACTTGTGGAATGTAATTAGTTCTGCAGATTCTTTATTACTGGTGATGATGTGAGAAAGAAAGAACCCCGCCTGACTCTCAAATCCCAGGTTGAGTTTGACTAGAAGTAAATAAAGAAATCTTTTCTTTTAAACTGGCACATTGGAAATAGGAATCATTGAAACACAGTAAACATAGGACACAATGCTATTTTTAGAGTGATTTTTTCAGAGCAGAACCCTCCATTGATTACAATAGGGAGTTTAGATTAGCATTCAGTGTCACTCTATTGCTTTATGATAAAAAGTTGCCCCAAACTGTTTGAGGCTGCAGTGTACTATATTTAATGCTAAATACCCTGGAATATCTTTTACTGCTCAGCATATTCAGATATTTCAGTTTGTGATATTGATGTACAATATATTTCCATTAAATAACATTAGAATTTTATCACTAAACAGATTACTATAATAACTCAAATTATTTAGTTTTATATGATAAAAAAGGGGAAAATCTGACTGCAAAACTGAGCATTCAACTTTGTGAAAAATCATTTGTGTACTTGACTTGTTCTTTCAGTGTCATTATTTTATTTCTGGAAAGGAAATTACAAAGATTTATTTGAAAAATTCTAAAAGTTATGTATATTATAGATGTGTATATATATATTGTAAACATGTATTAAATCTGTCTTGTAAGGGAAGACTTCATTGGTGCATTTTAATGTTTTAGTATTAAGAATTCTTCTCAGTTTGTGTATACAAAGGATAATGATAAGTATGAAATGAATGTTGTGCTGTTTGCTTACAAAATATAATATGTAGTTACAGGTGTTTAGATTGCTGTACATAAAATTAATAGGCCAGCATGCTTGTTTTTAAAGACTGTCGTTCTAACTGATTAAAAGTTGAATGTAAGAAAAAGCGGCTAATCAAATGTGAATTGAAATATGTTCCATTCTTACTGTTGAGTTCTTGCTCAAACTGAAAAGTGAATCTTTTAAAGCTGGCAATAGCTGGAAGATGAGGTGCCTTTAAAAAAACAAATGTAGCCTTACAAAGAGGTTGTGGAGTATATATTTTTGTGCTGGTCTTCATAATTGATGTTAATGTCTTTTTTACTGTATCTGCTCATGTACTTGTGGGATTGCAGGATACTGTGCATGAGCCTGTCAGCTCTTCTGAACGTCATCATAGAAGTTAGGAATGGAAAAGACTGCTTAGGCAGTTTAGTTCATCAGCCTGACAAAGTAGGATTGTTACCTTATTGTGCATTTTGGTAGTGTTTTGACCAGTGAGGTTTTATATATGTCCCAAAAGATTAGGCTTTTATTGCTTCCCTTGGAAGACTACCCCAACGCTTAGATATTTTTCACTGTTGGAAAGTTTTACCTGATATTCTGTCTAAATATTTCTTTTCTTAATTTCATCACATTATTCCAAATTAGTCCTTTGTACTGAATAGTTCCTCTCCATGCTTGGTATTTACACCCTGAAGGTATATGTAGACTCTTATCATATCCCTTTCTTAATGGTCTCTTAGGCAAGCTATACATGTTAGCTCTTTACATTTTTTCCTCACAAGTCAACTTTCTACAACCCCTGATCATTTCAGCCTTTTCAGTTTGTCAGTTTATTTCTTCATAACTTGCCGTCCAAAATAGTGCACACACCATTCCAGATGCAGTGCCATCAGCACTAGTATAGACAGGGTCTGTTAACCTCTGTGTTCTGTGATGTGATGCTTCTGCTCACGCAGCCCAAAATGTTATTGGCCTTTTTGCTGCTGTGTCAGATCACAAACTCAAATCCCAGTTGTATCTGCCATCTTCTTTAGACAATTTTCAGCATTATTGCTTCCAAGGTTGTTGTTTCTTCTTTAGTTATGTGCAACTCCTCCCAATTCAGTATAGTCTGTAAATTTCATTAATGTGTATTGGCCAATAATGAAAATAGTCACAGGATTGGACCCAACTCTGTTCTTTGCGGTATCTCCACTAAAAATTTCCATACCCATGATGCATTACATTCTGCCATTATGCTATTTCCACATCAAGTTCACATGGCAATTTTGTAGTTATTTCATAGAAATTTCAGTGTAGGTTAACCTGTGTTATTAATCTTTGTTTTTCGTAAAGTCCAGTTGAAAGGAGAAATTGCAACCCCTTTATCTGGTGAAAATGATCTAATGGGCTTAAACATCCTCCTTTTCACTTCCAATTTACAAGGATAAACCATATGCTGTTTTTGTATGTTTATGGTTCAGCTAACTAAAATACTTTCTTGTGCAGAAGGATTAGACTAGTTTGGGACACACCTTTGATTAAGTATTATGGGAAATATTTCCTTCACTATTATAGTGTCTTAAGTCAGTGCATTTTTTTATTTGTTTTTTGAGTACCTTAAAGACACACCTCTGTGACATGCCAAGTAAAATCCTAATCAGAGTGTTCAAATGTCTCTTTCATTTATATTGTTTATAAAAGTCACCTAGGAGTACCATGGTATTCAGATCACATTTAAGTTTTTCATTTAATAAAAATTTTCTTTAGAAAGAGCTCTTTAAAACAAACCTCATTTCCTATAGTGGTTTTTTTTTTTTTAGGGTGCAGTGTGTGATTAAAGTAATGTTACAGGTTAAGTATTCCCAAGCGTAATACGGTTCAGTTACTAAGTGTATAATTGTTCAGTATTCAGCTTTGTAATTAAATCATAACTATAGATGTAGAAGCTGCAAATTCCAAACAAATAAAAACTTGTCCTTTTCAATAAATAAAATCTAAAGTAACTAAACACACACTTTTTTAAATACATCAATCTGAACTCATCCCAAATTTTTCTAATTCTCAGCTGCTTTAACCATTTGTTATAGGGAGTTCCACAAACTATGCATTAATGTAAAATACATACATCATTTTTTGACAGGAACACTGGATTCCAAGCATATTATCCATCCTAAAGGAAACAAAAAATACATTAGGAAGCATAAACATCATATCTTGCATCGTTTTCAAACACTTCTAAAGACTTTTCTATAATGAATGTCAACTTCTGTGAAGTCTGCCCACCGTGGGTTGCAGGATATCTTAAGACCCAATCTTAAATTCTAAATTTTGCCCTTTTGTGCCAAAGTAGAAAGTATAGTTTGGTGAAATAGTAAAATATACCACTAGAGAAGGAGTAGCAAGAGATTTGTGGTATCCTGTAACAAAATTTTTGAAAATAAAATGGTGTTTTGTTAATTTATTTTTCAAATATAAGGTCCAGTCTAACTTGGACACATACTCCTCAGAGATTCCAGTGTGACCACACATGAGCTTCAAATTAAGCACATGTGTAAGAATTTGCAGTATCTCAGGCCATAAAAAAGTTAATAGGTGACTTGTTCTCATGTACTGTGATAGTATTAGAACTTAATCACAACAGAGGAAGTGCAGGACCAGTTTTCAGCCTTATTTCTGAATGCCCCTGATTTTTTGGATTTAGATCATGACCTCTATGTTATATAAATGATTATAGTATTTTTGCATTTAATTAATTATAAACAATCCATTCCATACAAATAAATGCACAGTCAATGCCATTCTAAGCTTAGCTTTGGAAACATTGCTTTATATCCAGTGTGATACACAAATGTTTTAGCCATTTTACTATGTTACTAAATGATGCTACAGCTTTTTATTTTTATTTTGACATGCAAATGAGCTATGGATGAGTAAAGTTCAAGGATATTTCAGAGTCAGTTTATGAACATGTATATATTTCAGATAGGTGAAATGGAACTCTTCATTAGATTGGGAAAATACAAAGTGGAAAAAACTGTGGAAACTCTAAGTACCCTAAGTACAATACAACATTTAAAAATACATTCTGAAATTTGAGGCTGCTAAATGGAAAATTATTTGGCCACAACTACTAAAAAGGGAAAAATCAGACCATGACATTGACAAATGAACATACGGTATTGTTAGGAAAATTTATAATGTGTAACATAGTTAATTTGTTACCTCTTAGACCTTTCCTGATGGTGAGCTTCAAAGCTACAGTCAAATTAACTATTTCACTCTTGAGTGGCATAGAGTAACTCTGTAGTAAGGTTTTAGTTTTGTTTTTGTTTTTGTTTTTTGAAATCTATTGCTCTTCCCTGAGGCAAATATTTCAGGTAGTACCCTTGTCCCATAAGGAGTTGAGAATTTACCATTTACTTTGACTTATGTTGTGTTTTTTGTGGAGTAGGCTACACTGAAAAGTGACATAACTTGACTTCTGTGGTATAAATGGATTTAGGTTTATAGAAGAACACTGGTAACTATAAATTGCACGTAATCTGCTAATCAAACCCCTTGCAATGTCAAGTACTACTCAGCATGACTAAGGGTAACAATAGTAAGGTGGTAGACAACATTTTGCCCATCAGGCTGTCTGTGGGGTATGTCTACAAACCAGAAAAATTGTAGTTGGAGGGAAACTGAATTTTGAAGGGTGGCCTGACGTGAAATGGAACAAAATGAGGAAATCTTAAGATGGTGAAAAATTTAAGGTATGAGCCCGATCAAGCTCCTATGTTTAAGTGATCCTTACTCAGGCAAGTACTCCTTTTCATTCAATGAGTCTGCTTCTGTTAGTGAAAATCTTACAAAATCAACCTCTTCGGTTGTGTATGATGACTTTTTCTTGTTTACTAACAACTATTTGCTGAGTAGCCACCTTTTTCATGGTCTTGTTTGTTGTTACCATTTGAATCTCTTCCATAAACTATACATTCACAGAGCCTTAAAATCCCATCTGTTTTTGACTTCCTGCTTTGGAGGGTGAATTGCATTGATTAACAGTGACTTCCTGTTTAGACACTTTTTCTGAAGGACAGCTGGGACTTCATGTCTCTAGGATTACAGCAGCTGAGTTTTCATTATTTAGCACAAAAAATTTGGACCTACTTATTTTTAATTTTAGTTTCTGATTCTAGTGAATTTTCTTATTTTTTTATCCTACCTGCTGACTTAATTTTGTTGCTTGAAGTCTGTTTGAAACCTGAGAAGTATTGTACAACATAAGACCTTGCTTTAAGATTCTGTTCTCGGTATAAATCCCTTTTAACGGTGCAACAAGGGTTCTAATCTGGTGTTTGCAGTGTTGTTGTAGCCGTGTTGGTCCCAGGATAGAAAGACAAAGTAGATAACGTAATATCTTTTACTGGACCAGAATCTGTTGGTGAAAGAGACATTTTTTTCTTTTCTACTTTTTCCTCAGGTCCTGATGACGTGCTCTGGGTAGCTTGAAAGCTTTTCTCTTTCACCAACAGAAGTTGGTCCATTAAAAGATATTACCTCGCCCACCTGGTTTTAATCTTGCTCATTTTCAGTAAAGATACTTTGGTTTGTCCATGGTGACAATCTATACAGTAGCTAGATTAAAAAATATATTTTAATGCAGGTCTCTACATGAGCTAGTGTGATATTTTTTTAAACCATTTTGACCCTGTCTACACTGCCAAGACTTGTTATGACACAGTAAGACCACAACCATGTTTACACCATGCTTAAGCATGTTTTTTAAACTGTTTAAAGCCCCGTGCTGACAAAGCCTAAAAGTCCTGTTTGGTTGCATTCATTCACCTTGAATTGCAGGCTCCCCAAATTACTTGCTCAGAGTCTGAGAAATCTTTGGTCCTAGCACCAAAGTCTTAAGCTGAAAGGTTAAAAAAAGACTTACAGAGCTGGATTTGTACTTTTCTAAAAGGGAAGGAATAATTTCTTGCCAAACCAAATAGATTCATGACTTTTGTGGCTTGCTTACTAAAAGCAGCCAAAAATATTGTATAAAGGATAAACGATGGACTTCAGGCTGACACTTATCCATTAAGAATTATTTTTTTTATTCTATCTTTCATTGAAATTGTGATCTTTACATGTAGCTTGTTTTTTCAAATGTAGAGCTCCCAAAATGGTTGTTTCATCTCAGTCAAGCATTTACAACAAACACACAAACAGATTTCAGGGGTATCACTTGAGCATTAGCAATCTGGAGCAACTTACTTTTGTAAATACAAAAAGAGTATGTTAACCAACAACATTTTGTAGCTTTGGAACCTGAGTGGATTGACAGGGAGTCTTGTACTACATGAAGTGGTTTCCTTAAATCACACATCTCAGCAACTTGTAGAAAAATACAGGAAAATAAAACTATTATTCAGTGTAATATTTTCTAATAATTATAGGTGTAATAACGTCTTAACATGGATATTCATCAGTATACCCACTGTTTGCAGTGTGTTTTGCATGAATATCTCAATTGGTTTCTTAAAGAGACACTCAAGTTAAAACAGTCTTTCAAAGAAATTTCTTTGCCTGTGGAACTAATACTACCCGTAGTTAAAACTGAAGTAATTTTAAATGTTTCACTATTAATGTAGTTTGTTTCTTGTTTTGATTCCTGTACATCATTTTTTTCCCTAAAACCAAAAACTGTATTTGGGACCAAAGCTGTCTGGTAATGCCCCTTTTAAAATATAGATAGGGTTGCCAATTTTGGTTGAACATATTCCTGGAAGTTTCCTCACATGACATAATCCTGAATTCAAGTTTAATCTTTAATGTCTGGAGACTCCAGGTCAATCCTGGAGGGCTGGTAACCCATTTTGCAGGTGGTGACTACAAAATATTAGTGACTATAGCTGCCACATTCCTAAGTCTGAACTTTGTGCTGCTCCAATGAAAGTTGAAGTGAAAGGGTGCCAGTTGCTAAGAGTAATGTGGGAAACGCATCCTTGAAAACAATTAACAAGGATAAAGATTGAGCGTGCATGTTACTTTGGAGTTCTTATGTTGCACACTCTGAATGACTACTTTGGTGTAACAGTATCAGACTGCAAGTACTTTGTGAAATGGTGGCTCAGATGGAAAATATCTATTTGTTGAGTAATTCTGTCGGCTTGTCAATTTGTCTCTGTGGTTTAGTATGAGATTATGTAAAAGTTATAAACATGCTAATTTGGTGGTATATGCTACACTTTTGTACACAGTGAATTAATTATTTTAAAAGTGATATATCAGTTTTTTAAATTTGCAAAGTAACTAATTTTCCCAATAATAAGAATCCATAAATTGCAAATGTTCTATAATTTCAAAAGGATTTTGCATTCATTGGGGAAAATCTAACTGCTTGTGTTAATCCCTACAATTTTGAGATGCGTTTACCATCAAACAGATCAGAAGTTTTTTGTATTAGAATGAAAGCATTGTATTATCAGTTAAAAGTTTAATATTGTGTCAGAACTTCAGAATTCATTTTCAGAATCCTAGACATACATACAAAACTGCAAAATTTAAAAAGTTACAGGGCAGTCGTTTAACACTTATTTGCATATTTTGGGAAATCTCAATAGGAGTTCTGTAAGTTTTCTGTTTTTATGAACTGCAATGAAACTATTGGTTGTGGAACATATTGGGTCAATTGTGTTTTAAAGTTATGTTTGCTTGTCTGATAAGCCAAGTATGTCATTAAAATTATATAGATCTGCTTACGTTGATGTGCAATTTAAAATGAGATAACATTGAGGTAATCATGTAGGTATTTATATTGCTATGGCAGTAGTGAAGTGAGATATCTGTATACTGTACCCACATTCTGGCCTGAGCAAAATCACATGGACTTCCAGAAATAAGCAATGGTTTTTAAAAACAGCTTTATTTAATGTTGCAGGAGCAAGTAAATGTTATTTGTACCATATACTTGTACATGTAAATTGGGTGCTAATAAATACTATTTTTCAACATTTTGTAGTGTGTCCATATTTTTGCCTTATAAGAAATATATAAGCCTATAGAGTGTGGGGACACCCCAAAAGAGCCCTACAGATGTATATTACACATTCCATTGTGGGCCATGTTAGTATCATCTGAATTTTCCTTTTAAATTTGACTTTTACAAAAGCAGTTCTTCTGTTCCTGCGCCAAATATTATCTCCCTTTCCATTCTTTGTGCTTGGTCTACGTTTCCATGTGCTGTTGATTATGACTATCCCATCTTGACATCAGTGGTACCTTACAACTTATGCAGTCTTTATGCACAAAGGTCTTAGTATCTTCACTGGGAGTTAGAGGTACATTATTCCAATAGAGTAAATGCCTTTATGTAGGGAGTTGATCATCACAGAGTGATGCAGCGATCTTGGGAAGAACACAATGTGCTTCAATCTTACTTTCTCTAACATAAGCAGACAGTAGCATGTACATTTAAAAAAAGCGTACACACAATTCTCCCCATGTGGAGAGGATGATAGAGAATGAACCACACATGACAGAGGTCAGTCGTGTTGCTTAATGCACTATTGGCAGATGCTCAGTGAAGAGCATGGTATAAAAATCTGTATCGAATTGAACAGAAAAACTTGTTAGCAAACTCATCCTGTTTCCTCTGAGTTCAGAGTAGGGTAGAGAAGAGCCCCAGCCTCCTTTCAGTGGCTGGCAGAATATTCACTTTTCCCAATTCCCTCTACTGTAGGAAAACAGGAATTGCTAGAACAGAACAAAGGTTTATCTAGTCCAGTATCCTGTCTCCAGCAATGGCCAGTAGCCGATGTTTCAGTGAAAAGTGTAAAATGCTCTTATGTACAATTTATCAGTAAGCTGCCCACATGGGGAGGTTTCTTCCAAAGCCAACTACAAACTGTCAGGGCATTATGAACTGAAGCATAAAGATGTATATCCCTTATTGTAATAGGTGCATAGTCTTATTGGCCATGAAAACAAAAAATGCCATTAATGTTAAGGTTGATAGTAAATATGTGTATATAATGGAAAGTTTAAAAATATGGAAGTGAGCAAAAATTATCTTAGTCTTCTTAATAATTGCAGGATTAAAAGTTAACCTAGACAACGTTTAGTAAACCCCAGAAAGAGGGGTGAACTGCTGTAGAAGCAGGAAGAGCATACCCACCTACCCTACCCTTCAGTTGACTAGAGCTAGATGTAAACAATGTGGCTGAGATATTGCTAAATCTGTAATGTCCCCCAAGGCTCAGTCCTGTCACTTGTTCTGTTTAACAAGTAGGTACAGCTGCATGGGGCTAATGAGACTTCATTGGCTATCAATAATGCCATCGGCATGTAGATGACTCATCAAGCATGGATAGTTTTGTACCGCTGCTGTCCCACTGCCTTGTACATTTAAGAACCTGAATGAAAAATAGCTGGTTCAAGTTCTGTCCAGAAATGAGGGAGTTGTTTAAGGAGCTAGCAGTTACTGTGATCTTTCTCTTGAGAGAGAGAGTCCATTTTACAGTTTAAGCGGGGGCAGGGGGGACGGAAGTCCCCTGCTACTCGGGGTGCCCAGATAGCAGCAGTAATGAGGAATGCTTTCTTTCCACTTAGGCTGGGCAGGAGACTGTGTGGATGTGGATCTGGCTATGGTTATCCATGCTTCAGTGACATGAAGAAAGGACATTTTCATGGCCCCCTATTGGGCTAGCTACTTCCAAAAGCTTCCCTAATCACTGGGAATATATTACCTCAATATTGCATACAATGCAAGAGCTGCAATGAGCACAGAGAAGGGAAAACTGGTTTGTGCGTCTCATATAGGAGCAGCAGCCTCGGGGATCTCTTCCCCGGGGCTTCCCAAATATGAAAGCAGTGAATAGGGAATACGAAGGCCCCATCTGAAAGCTTACCGCCAGCCCTGGTAGCTGAATCCCCACAGAGCAACAGCAGTATGGGATCTCCCCATGCCAGCCACCAAGTGATCACAGCAGGGCAGTGGGCCACTGGCCAAAAGGGCAGGGAGGAGTCCCAGCCCATCCAATATCTCCAACCCCACTTCCTGGCCTGTGTGGAAGGCGGTTATGGATCACCATCATTCCCCTCCTCACAAAGCCCAAGGGAAGCAGTAAGGAATCTGAACTTCTGGCCCAGCAGTGGCTGCTCCACCCAGCCTGCATGCTACAGGAACTGAAAGGAAGGGGTATTTTGTGGGGCAGTGAACCAGTCTGCTCCACATGCTTTGAGCTGCATGAGATGTCACTCTCATGGGCCCCAGGCACAGAACGACTTCTGCCCAGAGCCAACTCTGCCCATACTACACGCACACCACTCCTTTTAGTCTTGCACAGACTCCCTCTTGGTTTCATATCAAGTATTTGCTGTGGCAAGTCCTAGTGGGGGACGTGAGGTATTTGGTGAGTGTGGCTGGTGTGCATGGGAAGGTGGAGCAGCAGGTACCCATGTTCAGTCCATAGGAATAGGGTAGTATCCCCTTTAAAAAGTTGGTGAGCTTTTTAGTGAAACTCACCATGGTGTAGAAGCCTCCAGCAGTCAGGCAGACGAGATGTATACCTATAGTGAGGCCTGGCCTGTGTGCATGTAATTAGTAAACACATCTATTTGGGATCAAGCTATTCCCAGGTGATTCCTTTATGTTCTGGGAGATCATCTGTCTAGCTGCTGTGGTACCTAATGCTGCTAAGCCCAGCATTAGCTGCTATTGTGTACTCAGTGAGCCCAGTCAGCATGGCTGCAGAGAGCATATATATCACTAATGTACTGGGTACATGTACGAGTTATGATCTCTAGTGACTAGCTCACAAAAGGATAGGGAGTCGCTGCTATCAGCTAAGGGAGTTTTCCTTCAGTCCAAATGACAGCTTGTGCTTTTGGAGCTGAGAGACTAAGGGCCAGATTTTTAAAGGTAGTTAGGTGACTAAATGGGAGTTAGATACCTAGATATCGCTGACAACTGGCCCTGAGGCATTTATCCCAGCTCTGCATGGGTGTCTAGTTTATCTAGTAATGCTTAGCTTTTAGCCGTACATGGCTTAATTGCAGCAATGGAGTCAATTGTGTCACAGCTACCAACTTGGAAACCATGGGATTTCCATGCCATTCAGGTCTCAGAGGTCCACAGCATTCACACTGATGTTTCCTACAGATCCTCAGGCACTATGTGAGAGATGTTTCACCATTTGTTCCCTCTGTCCTAACATCAACCTCCATCTCAGGTGCAATGTATCCAATTCTGCAAGTTTACACTGCTTGGACTTGACTTTCCCTTCCATGGATCTTTGCAAGATTTGCAGTAAGTCAGCCAGGTATGCTAAACATAAAATAAAAAGGTTTCTGTGCTTTTAACACCGTGGGTCTTGCTGATCGCGATGGTATCTCTAGTTTTAGGAAACCCCTATTTGCATTTAAAAAAACTAAAGTGCAACAACATTTGGATGTAGAGTTTTTAAAATATTATCTTAAATATGCAAGCTGTACTGCATACACCTTTATGGGTTCTTTATTGCAAAAGGTTTAGCAACTTGTATTACGAAAAGCTCTTTAAGTAGCTCCAACATGTTACAAAAGGAACTCTGCTTCCTTCACAAACAAATATACAAGAAAAAAACTGTTTTTATGAAAAGTTTTACACATAACTTACTATTCCATGTTTTAACAAAATGTTCTTTGCAGGGGATTTTCAGCAGATGACCTGTACTTTGGTTTCTGTCCAAGGTAAATGTTTTTTAACGTATCACAGGATATATTCTGCACTTGTTCTATAAACTGGATTCCCATTGATATCAGTGGTAATTCCACAATTGTAGAATAAACCAAAAAAATCACTTTTGGGGATCTGACAATTTAAAGATCACTTCAAAGACTTAGGCAATGAAATTCTCATGACATTCAGTCACCACAGAAAAACAGTTGTTCAATAAGTTTATGGTTTTATTTTTTAAGTGGTTTATCTTGCTGCCTTTTGAAAAATAATCTTGCATGCTTGATGGTGACTGAACTTTGTTACACATAAGTGAAGAGCATTTACCATGGTAAATGATTATCAAGTTTACTATTTTTCAAGATTAAAATGTTCAAAGAAATGAATGTCCTAAAGCAGGGATCAGCAACCTTTGGCATGCAGTTTGTTTACCTGCCGTGTCTGCAGGTTCGGCCGATCGCGGTTCCCACTGGCTGTGGTTCGCTGTTCCAGGCCAATGGGGGCTGTGGAAAGTGGTGTGGGCTGAAGGATGTGCTGGTCACCCCTTCCCACAGCCCCCATTGGCCTGGAGCGGCTAACCACGGCCAGCGGGAGCCACAATCAGCCGAACCTGCAGACGCGGCAGGTAAACAAACCGGCCCGGCCCACCAGGCTGCTTATACCCTGGCAGGCCGCAGACCAAAGGTTGCCGATCCCTGCTTAACGCATGCAAATTGCCCTTATTGCTCCTAACTTCATATTCCCATGTTAGACCCTGTGTGTAAAACTGGTCTACTCAGGGTTTATGGAGGGTGTCAGAATTTAGGCCAGTGAGAGTTCAGAATGCCTTGCAAGTGTGTGTGTTTTGCTGATGGAAGGCTGCAAAAATCTAATCAATTAAATAGCATTAGTAGAACAAGGAGATTATCAAGTTATGTCAGCCTATCTGTATTGTGAAGTAATGCATGCCTGTAGGCAATCACTGCAGAGTGGCACAGATCCCTTCGCCTCTGTCTCTGATGAAATTATTTCTTTTGGCTAATTAGGGTTGGAAGGATTGTATTTCTAATGATGTTTTTGAGCAGTAATTTTAATGACATGTTTGCATTCAGATCCTGTTATTTATTCAAAGTTTAATAGCTATGAGAATTGAGCCACACAAAAATCATTTAATATTTCGTCATTAATTTCTTACCCTTCCCTTTTTAACTATCCCCAAGCATTGTGGACTACAAATTCCAATAGCCAGTGAAGTTCATCATTTCTCTCAAGTAACATTTAACTCTTCTCTCCTTTCGCTCCAGGAACTGTGATAAATGATGAATGTATATTATCAAGTTTTAGTGGGTGAAAAAAATAGATGCCAGCTGACACCAACTAAAGCCCAAGTCTTTCAAGACTTCAATAATATATCGCATCTGGCATCGTTTGCTGATGATTAGTTCCTCATTTAAGAAGACAGTGTCATAATACACCTCTACCCCAATATAACGTGACCTGATATAACACGAATTCAGATATAACGCGGTAAAGCAGTGCTCTAGGTGGATAAGTTTAATATAATGCGATATAATGCAGTTTCACCTATAATGTTCGATATAATGTGGTTTCACCTATAACGCAGCAGCATCTCCAGACACCAGTGCACCAAGCATGTGCCTGGAGCAGCAAACCGCAGGGAGCACCCTGCCAGTCCTGTGAGGGCGGAAGCGAGGCTGCCTTCGGCAGCTTGCCTGCGGGAGGTCTGCCAGTCCTGCGGATTTGACAGCAATTCGGCAGTGGGTATATGCTGAAGCCGCAGGACTGGCAGATCTCCCACAGGCAAGCCACCAAAGGCGGCCTGCCTGCCGTGCTTGGGGTGGCAAAAAAGCTAGAGACGCCCCTGCTATAACGCAGTAAGATTTTTTGGCTCCCGAGGACAGCGTTATATCAGGGTAGAGGTATAGTATAATTGGCTTGGTCAAGCACAGTGTAATGCGCACTCTGTGAACCAACAGAGACAAAACCAACCCCAAATACTCCATCTACAGAGTGTCTTTACCATTAGGAAGTCCTGCTTTTGCCAATGTATAGTACACAATAATATAGGCAAACTGTGTTTCTCTTAAATCCTTAACAAAACAACTCTAGAGCAGTCTTTTTTCTTCATGCTATTGATCTCCATCCATGCTGCAGGGTGAAACTTAAAAGAGAAATGGTTTGATGACAACGCAGTGGTTCTCAAACTTTTTTCATATTGTGTACCACTTAAGACAGAGGTCCTTCCTGAGCCCAGACCCTCCTTGCAGTAACTATCATGCTTGGACACTGATAATAGGACAATGTTAAGAGGACAAGATTCTAAATAAACTCCCTCTAACGCAATGGGTGGAGATTCTGGATTCCATTTTCTCAATTTTGTATGTGCATCAGCTGCTTCCTCTCCATGGGTGCAGAACTCTATTAGGGTCAGTGAATGCCTGCAGACCCCACTGCTCTCATCTATCCATTTGCAGTTTGGCTCTTTCTCCTGTTTGTATCTATCAGCTTGAAATGATACCAAATGAAAACCTGTCAGAGAGACACAAAACAGCTGTCCAAGGATTTAAAAAAAGTGTTCTGGATGTTGTTGGAAAGCATGTCTGGAAACCCTGAGTCCTGGTCTGGACAACAACTAGCAGGAAGCATCACTGCTAGAAGACAGAGATCTTTGCTACTCTGATAAATACAACTTGGCCTCTACCTGGCAGTGTTCCACAGCCTACCAGTATGGGAGGGATAGCTCAGTGGTTTGCATATTGGCCTACTAAACCCAGCGTTGAGAGTTCAATCCTTGAGGGGGCCATTTAGGGATATGGGGAAAAAATCTGTTAGATGATTTAATTGGGAATTTGTCCTGCTTTGAGCAGAGGGTTAGACTAGATGATCTCCTGAGGTCCCTTCCAACCCTGATATTCTATGGTCCATAGACCACAGTTTGAGAAGCACTACGATAGAGAATGTCTTTAAAGAGAGCTTCTGCAATATACAAAGGCCAAATGAAAATGTCCCTGGGATCTACATTAAAAAACCTTTTCAAACCTCTCTTCTGGAAACAAATTTTCAATCTACAAAGCTGAGTCACTTGATTTATCTTTTCAAGGGTTGTAACTGTCTTTGTCTAGCCAACCAAGTCAGAGTTTTGAAGCCAGCAAAAAAGTTAAAATAAAAATGCCCGTCTACACAGAGCTTTCTCATGCATAAGGAATAGAGCTGAAATCAGCTTTGTTAACTGAAAAATGCCAGAGAATAACTCTTCTAGTATTTCTTGGACTCATAGCTGGCATTACTTGTATAGCATTTTGTGTATTTTCTGCATGATACCCAGTGACCCAGCGTCAGTATAATGCTTTGTCTACTTGCATCAGTTCCGGGGTTGTGAATTAAACTCTGTACAAATGTTCTGGATGATCCTAGGAACAAATTTGTAGAGATAGTCAAATTCATCCACGAAGAAGGAATGCTCTTCATCCGGGTCTGTTGCAATGGATTCCAGTTCATCCTGGGCTGCCCATGCAATTCCAACGGAATAAGATATGACCCCTGAAAAGACAACCAGCGTTTAAAATGGCCAGGTGTGTTTTCAAAACAGTCACTGCATTGAAATTGTTTTTTACAAAATCTGATCCCACAATAGATGTTATGTTTAGGGCATAAAATGAAGGGACCAGACTCTGGACTGTGGCTTCTGAGAGACATTATAGAAAGTGCAGCCAATGGGCCGCTCTTATGTACAACAGGCTCTGAAACTCTTTTGAGTGTTACAGCTAATTCCCCTCCCACCCACAATACAATGCTTACACTGGAGTCCCTGAAAGGAGCTGCATATAGCCACATACATCAGACCTATGTTGCTTCTGTGCCAGGAAAATTCTCCATGTCCCATTGCAGCTTATTTTACAGCCTCTATTTGAGCGTCCAACAAAAATTGAACCATATATACAGACACGGATGTGGGGAGGCAGTGTCAGCCCTGAAGAACAAGTCTTGCCAATGGCAAAAGGCATCAAACAGTAGTAGGCTGTTGCCTGAAAGACTGGCACAGAAGGTGTTTGAACATCCTACACTGAAAGCAAAAGTGAACTTTATACACACACTTCTTGTGGCTGTAGGCCTATAGAAACCCATTGAGCACTGCAGTGTGTGAGAGACATCCTGTCTGACAAATCTGACTACACTATTTTCTTACGGACTTCCCATCTTTTTACTCACCCACCTTCATCTTGATTAGCTCTAACAAGGCCATAGCTTAGGGTGGTGAGCTGCCCAAAAGTCCATCTACTGCCATAATGCAATGACCACTCTAACTGCCTTACCTCCATAAATGTTAAGCTACTGTATATAGGTGGAGTGGGCCACCGTAGCAGAAGATAGCACTAGTTTACCATTTTGATGAGCTGTCATGGCTGGCACTCGGACATCGTCATAAGACCTGCCATCTGTAATGAGAATCATTATCTTCCTCTTGTTGGGTTTAGATTTGCTGAAGAGCTGTTCAGAGGCATAGCTGATGGCTGCTCCAGTGCTGGTCCCTCCACTCCAGTAGTTAATTTGCTTAATAGCATTCAGAACATCTTGCTTCGTGCTGTGTTTGTCAAATCCAAACTCCAGCCTCTGCTCATAGGTGTACTGCACAGCTCCAATACGAGTGTCGGTGTCTGAAATCTCAAATTCTTTGCTTATGTTGGCTACAAATTGGAGGACAGTGCGGAAATTGCCAGTGCCAACGCTGCTGGAACCATCAATTACAAAGCCAATGTCAGCTGAATTTAGACACGTCTTGCTGCAAGCCAATCGATCAGTGTCACAGACCCGCTTCACCAAGGTCTGGACTACCTTGCGTAGGTTGAACCAGCTTGGCACGTTAATGGAATAGAAGCCATTTGTTCTGCATACAGCCTGCAGAGAGATGCAAATACAAAAGTAAAAAGGCACTTTTTGGGCATAATGTGGATTGAGTTCAATTATGTAAAGTGTGATCAACTAAAGCACTGGACATCGTGCCCCAACATTTATAAAACATGTGATGGAGCGGTCAGTGTTAATTGTCAGAAAAATTCAATATGAAAGTCCACCACCCTCTGAGTTTCGTTTTGTACACAGGTTATGTCAGAGTTAGGCCAAGAGTCAAAACTACAAATTCATTTTCAAATATCTTTGTTCATGTAGTTCAGAGTTATACTCTGTACAAAGTGGCCTTCTTGGGAGTTCCTTGTTTGACTGGCAATGGCTCCAGATCACATCCCCTCCAGTTAAAAGTAAAAAGATGAGGTTTTGTCCACCTGTCAGTCCTGCAAATTCAACATGGTACCTGAGAGTCAAGCTGCATTCTTTCTGGCTCATGCCGTCCCAACCAGAAATCAGGATCATGAAACAGAAATGTGGCACAAAAAAAAAAAATGTTGGTGATGCATAACCTAAAGGAGACTCTGACATGGTTGTGTTGGCTCCCCAGTGCAGTGGAAGCAAAATTTCTTAATTTTTTACAGCTTAGTAAATTAAGCAGTTATGACTCTGAATGCACATAGGGGGCAGGTGGAGGGAAGCTCTTCCAGACCTAACAAGAGGAGTTGGGAACTTGTGGTGAGGGAATGGATTTCTGGCTTGCTGGCTGGGTGCAGGGAGAGAGGAGGAGGAGGCTAGAATGTGGAGTATGTTGTAGGTAGGAGAGGTAGATTCAGAATTGTTTTAGAATGTAAAATCTTTAAGATGTTAATGTTCCAACTAACTTGTTGAGAGGGTTTTAGCCAGATTGTGTCTGCTCTTCATCGTCCACCTGAAAGGAGGGTTCAACTCTTTCTGTACTAGTGTCCACCCCAGTACATTTGGTGTCAGCAAATCTACCTTACGGCAGCTCTAAGTTAGTTCCGTACACATTGGTTTAGGCTTCACTTCATAGCCTCACTGTGTTTATTTTCTTCTATCTTGCTGCTCTTTTTATGTTCTGATACTGCCATTTACAGCCATAAGATAAATGCACAGAATCATAGGACTGGCAGGGACCTCAAGAGGTCATCTAGTCCAGTCCCCTGCCCTCATAGCAGGACAAAGTATTATCTAGACCATCCTTGACAGGTGTTTGTCTAACCTGCTTTTAAAAATCTCCAATGATGGAGATTCCACAACCTCCCTAGGCAATTTATTCCAGTGCTTAATCACCCTGACAGTTGGGAAGTTTTTTCTAATGTCCAACCTAAACCGCCCTTGCTGCAATTTAAGCCTATTGCTTCTTGTCCTAGCCTCAGAGGTTAAGGAGAAGAGTTTTTCTCCCTCCTCCTTGTAACAATCTTTTATGTACTTGAAAACTGTTATCAGGTCGCCCCTCAGTTTTCTCGTCTCCAACCTAAACAAACCCACTTTTTTCATAGGTCATGTTTTCTAGACCTTTAATCATTTTTGTTGCTCTTCTCTGGACTTTCTCCAATTTGTCCACATCTTTCCTGAAATGTGATGTCCAGAACTGGACACAGTACTCCAGGTGAGGCCTAATCAGTGCAGAGTGGAATAATTACTTCTTGTGTCTTGCTCACAACACTCCTGCTAATACATCCCAGAATGATGTTTGTTTTGCCAGCTTTGCCTTCCTGCTTGGGCCCCCTGCTCTCTATCTTCCGTGCTAGCTCTGGCAGGGTCACAGAGCCTCATTGTAGTTTTGCCCTTTTAAAAAATAAACGAAAACAAGACTATAAGCCAATCAAATACAGCCTAGAGACAGTCCAGCTAATGCCATTAAGGGCTTTCAAGCTCATAGGAAATGTATTTCATGGCAGAGTGACAATGGAAAGGGCTCAAAATCATCTTGCAGGGTAGCTCAGAGAACAAGTTGCTTTCTGAAAATACTTTCTAACTTCCACCCTGCATCCTGAGCCCTAGCTGATCTGGCATATCACACCTCATGTCACAACTTCATGCCAATTGGCCCTGCAGTACTTTTTAAAATGACATGAGTATTGGCTGCCTATCCAAAATGGTTTAAGGCTAGACCATCCATAGTGTAGATTGCAGGGATTCACTCTTCCAAGAGTAACCAGAAGTTTCATCTATTTGTAACAAAGCAATGAAGACGACATACCTCAAACAAGTTTACTGAGCAGACATTACTTACACCAATTAGCTGAATAATTAGTATGTGCCCCTGTGTTATGATTTCTCATTTAGACGTTTGTGGCTTTTATTTTGTTCTGTTGAAGAAATCTCACAAAAGCAGGTTGAGCTCCAGGTGTGTTTGGTATATGTAGCATTTTTAGGGTGCACTAAGTATCTTAAAAGGTATCAGTCTCTGTGGTATCCAGGTGCAATGACTTTTATAAGAACCAAATAGCATCACAGGAATGGGGTGATGTTTCTCCGTGGATGTGTGGGCTTTCCTGGCAGAGCTAGGTAGATACAGTCCGGGAGACTTAATATTCCAGCTGTTGGCAGGAAGGGAGTAGACTTTAAACGAAACTATTATTTCTGTCTCTCTCAGGAACCTCTATGGCTCTTATTACTGTACTGTGTGTAAGCACTCCACAGTCTCATGTATTTATCTAGCTTCACAATGCACCTGTGAGGTAGACAAGTAGTAGTATTCCTATGTGACCAACGGGGACTAAGGCACAAAATTATGTGTTGCATGCAGCCTGAACAGAAGTACCTAACTCTGCCTAACTCTGAGAGGACACACCCCTCTCAGTGATATCTCCCTATTGGCTAGTTTAGGCAGCTCCCTGCATAGCTTGCTGGCTGTTGTGGATCCCATTCTGAGAGATCTCTCTCCTTCATTCAATGTATAAGGAGCGTCAGCACCTAAATCAGGAATTGTGGATGCCATTCTTAGTCTGGTGATTTTCTAAGTGCCTAAAGCTAGGCATTGTGATGCAGGGCATTGTAATGCTTAAGTCCATTTGTGGATCCAGGCCAGAGAGACTAAGGCCTTGGCTACACTGGCACTTTACAGCGCTGCAACTTTCGCGCTCAGGGGTGTGAAAAAACACCCCCCTGAGCGCTGCAAGATACAGCGCTGTAAAGCCTCAGTGTAATCACTGCCGCAGCGCTGGGAGCTGCGCTGCAAGCTACACCTGTAGAGGATGTGGAGTACCTGCAGCGCTGGGAGAGCTCTCTCTCAGCGCTGGCGCTCCGACCACACTCACCGCGGCAGCGCTTTGAAATTTCAAGTGTAGCCATACCCTGAGGGTATTCTACACTGGCAGAGTTACAGTGCTGCTCAGAGAGCGCTGAAGGGAACCAGCTGTTGTGAGTTCACACCGTCAGCTGCCTGTGCAATAGCATGTATTTTTTGTTTTTTATATTAAAAACTTTATTTAACTACTTGAATAATTTACAACAGATATCAGAATGAAAAAGTATATATTTCTCCACAACAGATGTGTATACAAACCAAGCTTATCAGTATACTAAAATGAACCAGGCCAAAACAGCTACATCTTGAATTCATATTACCGGGCATCAAATATAACCAATCTTTTTGTTCTGTTCTTGTACATTATTCTGTACCCACATTCTTGACACCTGATAGGATCTCTTGCTTTTATTTCATTTTTGGTGTCACATTCTCCACAAATGTAAATCATTGGCTGTTGCTTTGGAGGCTGAACATCCTTTTGAGAATCCATATTCTGTCCGGAGCAGGCTCCGCTCTGCTCCTCTCGGGTCACACTTGTGGCACTTGCAGCGGTATTCGGAGCAGTGCACTCTGAGTAGCTAACCTACAGAGCATCTCTTCCTCTTCTGCTGCTAAGAGTTGTGGAAGGTAGAGGGGGTCGCAGGGCATCCTGGGTCCTGTCCCAATGCCCCATGATGCTTTGCTTCGCATCCCAGCAATCCCTGTGCTTCCGTCTGCATTTGGCACCACCTTTCAGTGGTTTGTGTACTGTGTGCTCTGCCTCTTCGGTCTTCAGGAATGGATCCCGCACTATTGACCAATATGCTGCTTGCTCTGACTAATGCATCATGAATGACAGTGGAGTTATTCCTTAAACTACAAAGGCAAGAGGAGTGCAACACTGATCTTGCCATGCATATTAGCTATGACATGAGATGGCCTGTGGCATTCACGGAGGCGCTGACCACAGTCGAATGCCACTTTTGGGCTTGGGAAACAAGCACTGAATGGTGAGATCGCATCGTCATGCATGTCTAGGAGTGGTTGCAGAACTTTTGGATGAGGAAAGTCATTCATGGGACTGTGTAATGAGCTCGCCCCAGCCCTGCGGCGCAAGGACACGAGAATGAGAGCCGCCCTGCCATTGGAGATGCGCGTGGTGATTGCACTGTGGAAACTGGCTACTCCAGACTGCTACCGATTGGTCGCTAACCAGTTTGGAGTGGAAAAGTCAACTGTTGGACTCATGTTGACAGAAGTGTGCAGGGCCGTTAATCACATCCTGCTCCAAAAGACACTGATTCTGGGCAACATACGTGACATTGTGGATGACTTTGCACAAATAGGATTCCTTAACTGTGGAGGGGCGATAGATGGCATCCATATTCCAGTTCTGGCACCAAACCACCTCGCCACTGAGTACACTAATCAGAAGGGGTATTACTCTATGGTTCTCCAGGCACTTGTGGATCATCATGGGCATTTCACAGACATTAACATAGGCTGGTCCGGAAAGGTGCATGATGCACACATCTTTCTGAACACTGGCCTGTTGAGGCTGCAAGCAGGGACTTCCTTCTCAGACTAGAAGATCATGGTAGGAGAAGTTGAAATGCCCATTTTGATCCTGGGATACCCCTCCTTATGAAGCCATACATGGGGAACCTTGATAGTAGTAAGGAGTGGTTCAACAACAGGCTGAGCAAGTGGAGAATGACTGTTGAATGTACTTTTGGCTGTTTAAAGACCCGCTGGTGCTGCCTATATGGGAGGCTTGACCTGACCAATGACAATATTCCTATGCTTAAAGCCCTGTGCTGTACACTCCATAATATTTGTGAAGGGAAGGGTGAAAGCTTCACTCTGGGATGGACTACTGAGGCTCAGCACCTGGAGGCTGAATTTGAACAGCCAGAGACTAGGGCTATTAGAGGGGTGCAGGGCGGAGCCATAAGGATCAGGGATGCCTGGAGGCAGCAATTTTGAAGGTGAAAGCCACTAATATTTGTTGCTATGCTCAGCAGCATAATACATGTAATGTTAGGAGATGATTGTGATTGGTGGAGATGATGCACTATGAAGGTCTAAGAAAATTGCCTGTTGCTCTGTAGGGCTCTGTTTGCTTTCAATTAATGGAATAAAGATTGCTTTCAAACCAAAACAATTCTTTTATTAAAAAAACAACTGGAGAGGGGAGAGAAACAAAAAACACATATGCAGGGGGATGGGAGAAGGAGGCTCTCAGGAGGAGGTTGGGTCCTGGAACAGTTAAAGATTTGTGTATCTCCAGGTATCATATCCAGCCTTCTCCTTTGGAGTACAGTGCAGCAGGTGCTGTACTTCAGCAGGGCTGAACTGCAGAGGGATGGGTGTTGAGTGCAGTGGGTACTGGGAGTCAGCAGAGCTGGACTGTGATGGGGCAGGAGTGGAATGCAGCAGGTACAGACTGGAGCCAGGAGGTTATAAGTGTGTGTTTGTTGGTGGTGTCTGAGGGGCATATGGGAAAGAGTTTTGTGACAGTGGCTGCAGGGGAGGGCAGGTGTGGATCTGATTGGTTTGGAGTGCTTTTAGTGCCTGGAGCGTGTCCACTTGGCGCTCCATAACCTTTAAGAGCCATTCCATGGCTTTGTTCTGGTGCACTGCATTCTCCTTTCAGTCCCTCTTCTCGCTGTCCCGCCATTCCTTCAATTCTTGTTTTTTGACCTCTCCCCAGTAATGGCAGAGTAGCGTGGGAAAGTTACCCTTAATGGGGCAAGAAACAAAGCAGCTCTGCCAAAGAACCTGTGGCAGTGAATTGCCCAGTATCTCCATGAGAGTTTCCTGGAGATCTGAGGAAGATTCCTGTGAAGTGAGGGAGTCAATCAACACCCTGTTCCACTGCTCAGCCTAGGCACGTGGTGGTACGTGCATCATACAGACACAAGCCTGCAACCGTCCCCTGCCCCCCTAACAACTCACTTTAGCGATTCCCAAAATCAAAGCCATTTACCAGGGTCGTCCTCTCTTGTTTACGCTTCACCAAGATCTGACAGCTGTGATTAACTAGCCTTCTCTGGGGCAGAAAAGGGCTGCATGCATCTCTGACCTCTGAGTCATCCTCTGCCTCTAGGTTTGCCTCCCCCTCCACATCCTTGTCCAAGATTTCCTCCTCATGGCTTGGTCCACTTTTGACTGGCACGCGAGCCACCGAAGTATTCACAGTGGAGGTGGGGTCACAACCAAGTATCATATCCAGGTCTTTGTAGAACTAGGAGCTTGTGGGCACAGCACCGGAATGGCGGTTTACCTCCTGCGCCATGTGATAGGCGTTCTGCAGCACCTGCACTGCAGTGTGTCCCAGTCATGTCCCCTTTCTGTCATGCCACATGAAATCTGTCCATAGGTATCATAATTCCTATGGCTGGAGCGCAGCTGGGACTGGACAGCCTCCTCTCCCCAAATGCTGATGAGGTCCAGCAGCTCAGAATTGCTCCAAAAGGGGGATTTGCCTGGTGAATGGAGCAGGCATGGCCACCTGGAAAGATGCACTGAGACCACTGCATATCACCAAGCAAACAGGAAGGGGACTTTCAAAATTCCAAAGGAATTTACAGGGTAGGGATGATGATTGGTCACCTGAGAGCAGGGCAGTAGAGTTCAAAGTGATGACTAGAAAGGCGAGAACAGGCATTGTGGGACACCTCCCAGAGGCCAGTTGCAGCGCTGTAATTGACCAGGGTGTCTACAGTGGCACTGCAGCGCCGTACCCCCGGTGCAGAAAGCTGTATGCTTGGGGTGGATTTTTTTACAGTGCTGCAACTGTGCAGTTTCTGTGTACCAAGTGGCTTGGCTGTGTGTACACCTCAGTGTGTACACAGGAGTTACTGTGCAGAAACTTGCCAGTGTAGACAAGGTCATAGTTACTTTTCCAAGGTTGCACAGGAAGTCTGTGAGGGAACAGGGAGATGAACTGAGCTCTTCCAAGCCCCAGGCCTAGCATCCTAGGCACTAAAAATTTGAGTTATAGTTATTACTTCATATGGCAAGGGTGCTGAAGGTAGCATTTAAGAAAAAATGTCTTCATAACATCTACAAAAGGGTTGAAGAATGGCTGTTATGCATGTCCATTGGCTGCTATATTCAATAACATTTAAAATTTAGAAATATGTATTTTCATAATACCAAGTGTTTAGTTTGCCACAGGGACTCATTAAGAACTGTTGATGAAACCTATATTTTAAAATAAAGCCATTTTTAGTTAGAACTTCAAAATTTCCAGACTTTTTTTCAGAATATTCTGGTTTCCCTTTCCATAACTCCAGAATGCTCTGACAGATTTACATCATGCATAGCAAACATAAAACACCTCCAAAATTGGCTGCTCACTTGCATGCCACACCATGGTTCAGTCCAAAGCAGTTTGAAACTGGTAAGATGTTCACACCTTGTCTTAACTTCCCCCAGTTACGGATTTATAATGGAAACATTGGAAATTTAAGTAGTAGAGGGGTCAAAAGTGTTGCTTTCTGATGAGTAGTCTAGGAGCGGGGCTTAGACGGACTTATTGATGCTAGAAGTCTTTTTACTAAGCTACTGAGCTGTTTCTAGCCTATGTAGTGGATGGTCAGTGGATCAAAAATTGTGGGTGTCACCTAATTTATTAATATCATTTAAAATAATTTTGTGTGTTCAGCGACACCTCAAAATCACATTTTTAAGTTGTCTGTTTTTACTGACTTTGTGCTATTGTGCCTTCTCTTGGATGTGGAAACGGGAGTTGTTTATGACCTTAGTACTAGCATGGGGCTCAAGGGCCTCTCAAACTTTGTTGAATGGGAGAATCACAGCGTTGATACAAATAAAAACTTCTGAGTCAGTTACGCTAGTGAAAATTCAGAGTAACTCCATTAGCTTCAGTGGAATTACTCCAGATTTACACTTGCATTTTGTAACTGGAAACAGAATGTGGCTTTTAATGTCATAACTCATACAAATCCTAACAACAGTAATATTAAAGACATTATTTCATTAAAAAAGGCAAAAGACATGCTTTAATATATACAACACTAGTTTCTACTGTAGTTGTTCAAGATAATAAAAATCATATGAGAATTCTAGTGGGGAAGGATGGTATTAGGAATGCAGTGATTTCAAGGGAAGGTATTTTTTGCAATCTATTTATTTGTGTGGTCTGGTATTTTTGTAATGCAGGGATATAGACAGGAGCTTTATACAGCCTTAATCCAAGCCTTAAAAATGGTATTTGTTTCTAGCTCAGATCATTCATGGAATATAGAAAAACAGGGATTAGAAATGGAAAAGATCTATAGTGTTTGGTTATCTGTCCACATTTGCCAGCCAGCACGGAATTGTGGCTCACAGCCTGTTTTCTAACACTTTGTCAAGTCTAGCTTTACAAGTCCCAAATGCTGTGGTTTTCACCACATCCCCTGGGAGACTATTTCATAGCTGAATGGATCTCACTGTAAGGAAGTTCCCCCCTCTCTTAATTAGCCAGTAAAAATGTTACTGGTTCTTCATTCCAGCCGTTCTTTTCTAGTGTAGGCACAATGTAATATAGCCAGCCTCAGACAAACATAATTATGAACCCATGACTAGACCATTGCTGCCCATTGCTGTTCAACATTCAAATTTTAGATTTTATGGCAATTCTTACAGAGAAACCATAACCATAAGAAAGAAGGAAAAAAAAAAAAGGGAGTGGAGGAAGAGAGCAACCTCATCCAAGATGGGCTCAAATCAAACCATCAGATCCAAACACCCTGAAAACCTTAGTAACATTCAGGCCTAGCTCCAGGCTTTGCACTGTGAACCCAGATCTAGTTTCATGTACCCTATTCCCCAGTACCTTGTCCACAAAGTTGGGTTCAATAACATTCTGTTTTTCGTTTTCATCAGCTCCTTCAATGGTGACAAAGAAAATGTTGATTCCAGATTCTCTTGCCAGTCTGGAGGCCTCCTCTACCTTATCGGTGGGCCATCCATCCACCAGCACTATGGCTACATTGGGTGCTCCACCTCGGTTTCCATTGGAATCCAAAAAGAAGTTTTTGTTAACAAATGAAAGTGCCTTCCCTGTAAGAGAAGTGAATGGGAGGATGTTATATCCTATTGACAGTAACCAGGCTCTTTAGACACAGCAACACTGAACCCTGAGATTCACTGACCTAGAGGTCAAATTCCAGGCCTAGAGCACAGGGAAAGGGGTGCATTAGCAAAGATAGAGTGGAGGCAGCTTGACATGGCTACACAAACAGGAACGGGAGCCACCTGCAATAGTCCAAGTTTATGCCCTACCCTGGTTCTAACAGAGGTGCGAACTTCACCCTTTCTCTGCTCCTCTTTATTAGCGCTGATGAGCAAAGAGAGCACCAGGCTCAGATGTGCCAGGGGAGCTGCTGATGAGGTTGAAGGAGAAGAGCGACACCCCACAACTCTCAACTTTCCTGAAAACCAAACCAAGGCAGGAGCAGTGGAAACTAGACGTTAAAAAAATTAATTAGAAAAAAATCTTTTACATGAGATGGGATCAAAATCTCACTGACTAATGCACGTAAGTTATCATTAAAAGGTCTTTGCTAGCTCCTTTCTCCCCAGATCAGTGCAATGGAGGGGGCAGAGAAGTTCTAATACCCTTGTTAGTCTGATGGTGATATACGCAACAGAGGATGCCCGAGACATGTTCTTGAGCATGAGGTCATCATCTGCCAAGCCTGGTTCCATGGTGCTGCAATGAGCTTATTTGCCCATGAGAATTAGGATCCCACATCCCATGGTCTTTCTCGGGTTAAGGAATTGCAGATATGCTACCCCCATTCCACATACCAACATTAGAACGTCCTCCTTTCTGTGGAATTTTCTCAATGGCATTTTTCACATCCCTGGAGTTTGCATGAGTTTTGAGGTTAAATTCTGTAGAAGGGTCATCGCTAACATGTAAATAAGAAAAAATAAAAGTAGCTATCAGTTTTTGTTTTCCATGTAGCATGGTTCCATTTATAATTGCTTTAGTAATGCTGCCTGGGGAAGGAAGAGGAAGACTCGTCATGTAAGGCAGTTCACTACATAGTAACAGAGGAGACCCTTAAAAGGTCGTCTCTAGTGTTTCCTATATAAACATGTTGGTATACCTGTAAAACACAAATGATAAAGTAACAGGCATTAGTGAAGACATGCCAATGGAATCTTAAATGTTTCTTTGGCAGTGGACATCTCTGAACTTGTTCAGTAGAGCAGTGGTTTTCAACCTGTGGTCCACAGACCCTGGCGGGGAGGGCGGTCCACAGACTAGGTCTAAGATTTCCAAATAGGTCTGCACCTCCATTCAAAAGTTTTTAGGGGTCAGCAAATGGGAAAAAAGGTTGAAAACCACTATAGTAGAGGCGACTAGCTTGCCTGTGGTAATGGTGTAACAGAGTTATATGAATTACAGGGCTTCTTTCATTTGAAAGCTATTTTTAGGTAACTTTACAACATGTATTAAAAAAAAAAGCTTGGTGTGTATTTTTGTTTCACCTTTTAGTACTGTGCTGCTATTGGTATGTAAATTGAACTTCAAAGTCTATTTTGTACTAGTCTCATTAGTTTACAAGGTTACTTCCTGCTTAAGAAAACCCTCTCATTTATTTCAGTGATTTTTATCACTTTGTTATTAGTTAGCAGGAAAAGAATAAAAACATTTAGGGCTAGAAGGGACCATTATGATCATCTAGTCTGACCTCCAGCATCTTGTTTACTTCTGTCTATGTTCAATCTTTGAAGATAACCAAGTAGATTTTTCCCATAGACATTTTTATTCAGTCTCCTAATACTCCAAATATATTATTCCCCAAGTTTCCAAAGTTGAATTTTAGATAGTTTCTCTTATTTAGAATAGATGTGGTATAAAATAATAAGTGATCACTCCAAAATGAGTTGGGAACAGTGCAGGAGTGACCCTGGACAGGATGAGATAGAGCCAGATGTTACCGGGAGGCACTCTTACCCATACTGAACAATGCCCATGAGAGGACCAGCTACGCCAACATCAAGAGCTTGAGCCACATCACTGAGGAATTGTTTTTGGATCTGAAAACGGCGTTTACCGATGCTCCAGCTCCCATCAATCAAGAAGGACAAATCAACTTTGCAATCTGAGACAGGAAATAATAATGAGACACTAAAGATCTGTGAAGGGTATTTTTGTTGTTTGTTAGATTTGATTTTCCTCTGACAGGAAATCAAGGCATGAACGTTATAGCTGACAACCTATCTCACTATGTGACCGCAGCAGAAAATTCTCATTCCTATTCATTTTCAGAGGATCATTGTCATCCAGTCTGACCTCTTCTATAACATGGGCCAGAGAATTTCACTCAGTCATGACTGTATTGGATCCAATAACTATAACAGACGTGATATGCAACCTTGATCCTTAATCCTACACACCGGATACAGGGAAATCCAGTCAATCTGTTAAAACCCTGAGTCTGAAATTCCTGTTCCATGGAAGAAAATGGCAAAACTCCTATTTATTTCAATAGAACTAGGATTTCACCTGGAGTATTTAGGCTTTGCAGGTGAAGTACAGGGTGGCTGAGAAGGTGCAATCTATATCCCCCCAGTAAGTGAGGTGCTGTAGATTACTGTCCCTGGCTGCTAGTCCATGAGTAGGAATAGCCACTGCAGGGCTTCTGTGCCTGTTGCATTATGGTGGGGCCACTGAATCCGAATTACTGGAGGTCTCTCACCTCCGCAGCCTGCTGCATTGTGAACAGGTAACACTACTGAACAAATTGTGATTTTCTCAGTGTAGCTACTTGAGCGGGGGAGGCCTTTCTTCAAGTGGCTACTGAAATCAAATCCTAGTAATGCTGCATGCTATAGCACTAGAGAAGTGGCTCTAAACCTTTCCAGACGACTGGACCCATTTCAGGAGTCTGATTTGTCTTGTGTATCCCAAGTTTCACTTCCCTTAAAAACGACTTGCTTACAAAATCAGACATAAAAATACAAAAGTATCCCAGCTCGCTAATACTGAAAAATCGCTTACTTCCTCATTTTTGCCATATAATTATAAAATAAATCAATCAGAATATAAATATTGTACTTACATATCAGTGTACAGTATATGGAGCAGTATAAACAAGTCACTGCATGAAATTTTAGTTTGTACTGACTTTGCTCGTACTTTTTCTGTAGCCTATCATAAAACTAGGCAAATACCTAGATGAGGTGCTGTACCCCTGGAAGACCTCTATGTACCCGCAGGGGTACACATACCCCTGGTTGAAAACCACTGCACTAGAGGCTTTTATATGAGAATGGTTCAGTGATTACTTTGGCTGGTGTGTAATTAATTCCGAGACTGATAATCTCATGTGGTGTCTTCAGATTTAGTGTAGATGCATTTGAAACTGAACTATAGACTCTTACATGAATATATGCAAGCCAACATACCTTACTGTACAGGATCACTCTAGAAAAGCCAAGCTTATCCCTAAACAAACTCCCCCCTCTAATTGCACAGAAGTGCTTGATCCATAATAATCCGCAAACGGTCTCTTTGGTCATTAACAGCCTGATCTTGCTTCTATTCCAGTCAATGGCAAAACACTCATTGATTTGAATGGAACCAAAATTTGGTTTAACTAGAGTGCTAATTAAGGTTTTTTTGCCTCAATGTAAACCCCATAATTCCTCTTTGATGTTACTTCCTACCAATCAGACTGACCAAGACTGGTGTATTTTAATTATCAAATAACCAAAAGGCTACAAAGCACTGATTGTTCCTACCTGATTATGCAGCAGACTTTCCATCTAATTGCTTTCAGTTTTCCCCTTAGGGAAAACTTTTCTAAATTTCAAAAATGCTGAATTATGGAAGCATGATAGGGAAACTCCGTTCATTCATAGGGAACCATGGGGCACAGCTGGAGTTTCCAGTAATGCTGCCTTAATAAAGGGCCATGTTATCCCAAATTCCTGCTCCTAAAGCTAGGTCTACACTGGGGAAGGGAGAGTGTCAACTCAAGATACACAACTTCAGCTACGCGAATAGTGAGGACAGCGGCGAGTCGACTGCTGCTGCTCCCCCATCAACTCCACTTCTGCCTCTAGCCACAGTGGCGTTCCGGAGTTGACGGCACAGTGAGCGGGGATCGATTTTTATCGTGTCTACACTAGACGTGATAAATCGATCCCAGATAGATTGATCACTATCTGCCGATCCGGCAGATAGTGTAGACGTACCTTTAATGTGAAATTCTCCCCTGTAATGTGACTGTGTAAAATGGTGCTCTCTTACCTATAAGGGCCCTGACTGTGCAAAGACTTATGCATATGCTTAATTTGCTTTTACATGCAAACTGTGAGAAGTCCCGTTGTCATCTATAAGACTATTCACAGCATGAAAATTAAGCACATGTACATCTTTGCAAGATGGGGAGCCCAAATCTGCTCCCTATAGATTCAAATACTTCCAAGGTTAGATTTGAATTTGGTTTCTCTCTACTATGGAGATGAGCATGGGAAAGGAACCGGAGTGGGCTAGAACTGTCGGACAGCATTAGAGTTCATGGGATAAGAATTCTGATACCTGCTATTTCATTTTACTTTGCTATTGTCTGTAATTAAACTGTGATACTTTTAATCTCTGTTCAGCCGCTTATTCCTCACAGCCCAGGCAACACACTAACCTAAATAATTTTTTAGTGAGCCTCCCTAATTACTGTGACAGGATAAAATATATCTACCAGTATTAAATGGTATTAAAATTAATACCTAATTAAATTGTATTAAAATTAATTCAGTATTATACTATTAGGGATTATGGGGCCATTCAGTTAAATATTTAATTTGTTTAATATCCCTTTTAAATGCTGTTCATAGTGATGTACAAATTTCCATTTGCTGCAGAATTTGGTACTGACCGTACACAGCTGAATTGCCACAATCCTCAGTACTGTGAGGTGAGAGCTGGGGGATTTGATAGCTTAGAGAAGGGCTTCCGTCAATGGTGGAATGGAGAATCTCTTCTCCCTACTCAATGTCTGCTTTCTTTTTCTCTCACTCCTCACTTTTAGGCCTGATCCGAAGTCAGTGGGAAAATCTCTCATTCACTTCAATGGGCTATGAGTCATGCCGTTGTGAAAAGAGGGCCTTCCCACCCCTTTCTAACAGGAGGTGAAGGTTTCTAGATGCTCTCTCTCTACTACCTCCCAGCCGTACCTAGTAGGTCTCTCTCCCTTTGCTGCTGTGACTGCTGAGCCCATTTTCTGAGTGATTCCCTCCTCCCTCCATTAGATCTGCTGCCAAGCCAGTAGAGCCCCAATTCCAAGAGCCAGGCCTGCTCAGTCAGTTATCCCAGATGAAGGGAGTGCTCCTGTTATCAGTGCCCAGTTGCCTAGGTCTTATCCCAGGCAGAGCAAATACAAGGCATTAGTTAGTAGGCTTCCTCCTGACAGGATCCAAATTCTGTGTCTGATGGCATGTTGCGAAGCCATGGCCCTGGGATTGTAGAATTCACATGGTCCTCCGTATAACACTTTGAATGGCAAACATCTCACTCATGCGTCCCAGCTCAGGTAGACAGATGCAGGCTAGCTCTTCTTGAGTGAGCATGCTAAAAACCGCAGTGTAGCCAGAGGTAGCCGCCCAAGTGTGTACAATGCGGGTCCAGGAGGGTTTGTACTCAGGTGGCTAGTCCAAGGTGCTACCTGTGCTACTCTCAGCGACGCAGCTATTTTAACATGCTAACTCAAGCAGAGCTTACATGTGTCTGTCTATGCACACTGGGAAGCTGACAATGTAGATGTACCCTTTGCTTTGAGTAAGCTAAGAGTCTGTTGCTATTTTTTTCCTTAAGGTAGAAACAATTATTATTTAGAGAAGATGAGAGACATGGCAAATGGCTAAACAGAAACTTTTAAGGATGTCTAGGTTATTCTATTGTAAAGGAATATATGTTCCAAAAATGTGTTTTCCCCCAATAGCTAATGTTTAGTTCCTTTCTTGACTATAGTCTCAAAAGTACGATTCACATAACAGCAGGAGATTATTATGACTTAATGATATTATTAATTCTGATTTACGTACTTGGATTTCCCTGGGAAACTGGTTCCAAAGGTTTCAGATTCAAGTCTTCCTTTGAACTGAAGCCTGGAGAAATTAAAAAAAAATTTTAGTCACTAAATGCGCAAGAAACTGTTCTGAGTCTGACCTCACTGATCAGAAGAAGGTAATGAGTGAACAGATACATCTTGTTCCACATACGAATAAGGAGGCAGGTCTGAAAGAGATTTGTGCCACCTTTTGTTATTTTGGTCAGGTGACATGTAAAACAATGCATCTCTGGGACACAGGGACTTGTTGCTTGTCTCCACTGTTACTGATTAGAAAAGGAAAGGATTGGGATCAAGTTATTGTCCTTCGCATTGGCCTTACACTAGGTCTTAGTTCTTTTGCTTAATGGAGATGTCCATCTACTCATCTTGAAATCTTCTAATCAGAGAAGAACTATTAAATCAGGGTGCTGGCTATATTCCATGTCTAAAACTGATGGAGAAAAGACTAAAAAGTTAGTAACACATGGCTATTTCCAATGTGTTTTACACATTTACTCTAAGGCTAAATCTGCTCCTAAAATCTAACAAAATATACATGGCAAAAAGACTGGAGAAAGAGTTATTGTTTTGTATCCTATCCTGGTACCTCCAGACAGTTCAGAGCAGTGGCTCATCTAAAAGGTTTACTATCCAGCAGGCTAATCTGGTGGTGCAGATTTTTCTGAGCACAGTTCTATTTTGTGGTGTTTGCTAGAGGTATTAAATTTGGCTTTTCTGATAGTAACAACCTCAGTGAAATGAATTAAGCAGGTGATCTGTTCATGACACAAACACTTCTGGAATCTGTCTCAGAAGGTGGTTCTTACTATAGCTCTCAAATTTGTTGCAAAGATTAATTCAAATCTGCATATTTCACTTTCTTCCCTTTGCTGAAAACCCCAGCAATCAAAGGGTGGGTTACTATATGGACTGCATGTTAGAAGGGAAGGGAAATAATGTGAGAAATTGAGAGTTGATTCTCTACTGCCTTGCACCTTCATTTACCCCAGTTAAAATGTATATTAAGTAGGAGCACTATTCTGACTTACTAGCAGCTTACATGTCCTTTGCACTGGTGTAAATGACTACACAAGGTTTCAAGGCAGCAGAGAGTCAGGCCACTCATGTCCTGTTTCCCTATATGGAGATAGGAGCAAAGACAACGAGCATCCTACCACATTAAGGGTGCTAAGGATAACCTAGGCATGGCCCAATATTTAAATAAATACTTTGCCTCAGTCTTTAATAAGGCTAATGAGGAATTTAGGGATAATGGAAGGATGACAAATAGGAATGAGGATATGGAGGTAGATATTACCACATGTGAGGTAGAAGCCAAACTTGAACAGCTTAATGGGACAAAATTGGAGGGCCCAGATAATCTTCATCCAAGAATATTAAAAGAACTGGCACATGAAATTGCAAGCCCATTAGCAAGAATTTTTAATGAATCGGTAAACTCAGAGGTTGTACCGTACGACTGGAGAATTGCTAACATAGTTCCTATCTTTAAGAAAGGGAAAAAAAGTGATCCGAGTAACTATAGGCCTGTTCGTTTGACATCTGTAGTATGTAAGGTCTTGGAAAAAATTTTGAAGGAGAAAGTAGTTAAGGACATTGAGGTCAATGGTAATTGGGACAAATTACAACATGGTTTTACAAAAGGTAGATTGTGCCAAACCAACCTGATCTCCTTCTTTGAGAAGGTGACAGATTATTTAGACAAAGGAAATGCAGTAGATCTAATTTACCTAGATTTCAGTAAGGCATTTGACACGGTTCCACATGCGGAATTATTAGTCAAATTGGAAAAGATGGGGATCAATATGAAAATTGAAAGGTGGATAAGGAACTGGTTAAAGGGGAGACTACGACGGGTCATACTGAAGGGTGAACTGTCAGGCTGGAAGGAGGTTACTAATGGAGTTCCTCTAGGATCAGTTTTGGGACCAATCTTATTTAACCTTTTTATTACTGACCTTGGCACAAAAAGCGGGAATGTGCTAATAAAGTTTGCGGATGACACAAAACTGAGAGGTAATGCTAACACAGAGAAGGATGGGGATATCATACAGGAAGATCTGGATGACCTTGTAAACTGGAGTAATAGGATGAAATTTAATAGTGAAAAGTGCAAGATCATGCACTTAGGGATTAATAATAAGAATTTTAGTTATAAATTGGGGACACATCAGTTGGAAGCAACAGAAGAGGAGAAGGACCTTGGAGTATTGGTTGATCACAGGATGACTATCAGCCGCTGATGTGATATGGCCGTTAAAAAAGCTAATGCAGTTTTAGGATGCATCAGGTGAGGTATTTCCAGCAAAGATAAGAAGGTGTCAGTACCGTTATATAAGGCACTGGTGAGACCTCATCTGGAATACTGTGTGCAGTTCTGGTCTCCCATGTTTAAGAAGGATGAATTCAAACTGGAACAGGTTCAGAGATGGGCTACTAGGATGATCTGAGGAATGGAAAACCTGCCTTATGAAAGGAGACTCAAAGAGCTTGGCTTGTTTAGCCTAACCAAAAGAAGGTTGAGGGGGGATATGCTTGCTCTTTATAAATATATCAGAGGGATTAATATTAGAGAGGGAGAGGAATTATTTAAGCTTAGTACCAATGTAGACACAAGAACAAATGGATATAAACTGGACACTAGGAAGTTTAGACTAGAAATAAGACGAAGGTTTCTAACCATTAGAGGAGTGAAGTTCTGGAACAGCCTTCCAAGGGGAGTAGTGGGGGCAAAAGACATATCTGGCTTTAAGTTGACATATCTTGATAAGTTTATGGAAGGGATGGTATGATGGGATAGCTTAATTTTGGCAATTGATCTTTGATTATCAGCAGGTAAGTATGCCCAGTGGTCTGTGAAGGGATGTTAGATGGGATGGGATCTGAGTTACTGCAGAGAATTCTTTCCTGAGTGCTGGCTGGTGAGTCTTGCCCACATGCTCAGGGTTTAGCTGATCGCCATATTTGGAGTTGGGAAGGAATTTCCCTCCGGGGCAGATTGGCAGAGGCCCTGAAGGTTTTTCGCCTTCCTCTGCAGTGTGGGGCATGGGTCACTTGCTGGTGGATTCTCTGCAGCTTGAGGTCTTCAAACCACAATTTCAAGACTTCAATAACTCAGACATAGGTTAGGGGTTTGTTATAGAAGTGGATGGGTAGGATTCTGTGGCCTGCTTTGTGCAGGAGGTCAGACTAGATGATCATATTGGTCCCTTCTGACCCTAAAGTTTATGAGTCTATTATATCTAGGTAAGTGAAGCAAGTCATTAAGGAGATGTGCAGGTTTTTTCTAAGAGAGTTAGGTTCTTCTGCTGGGGGAAGAGAGAAAACAAAGTAAGGTCTGATCCAAACCCCACTGAAATCAATGGAAAGATTCCCAGGGCCAAAATGTGGAATCGGAAAAGAAGCAGCCTGAATGTGTTTCTGTCCCTTCATAAGACAAACTAAAGTAGATATGGCCTGGAGAGGTAGTATTGGATCACAGAGTATTATAGAAGCAGCATAAGGATGATTGAAAGAGTTCAACCTGACTTCAGTTCCCGGTTTTAATGTCTGGCCATTTTATCCTAAGTTAAAGCAACTCACTTCTACCTAAGTGTAAGAAGCTATTTCTCTCACATGAATAGGACAAGATAGGGGAAGATCAGCCGGGGCAATACTGCAAATAAAGGGAAAAACCTACCTATGCAGGAGGATAATTCTGTTTTGTTTCCTTACGAGACAGTGAACCGGTTATAATACTTGTCTATCACCGAGACAAGTCGTAGGAGAACCACTCCCAAGTCTTCATCAGCAGGCAAATGGAGAAAATACTGCAGACTTCAAAAGGAAACCAGCAAGATGGTAGCATTAAAAGTATGAATTTAATTACAGACAAAAGTTTAGAAATTATGAAGTGCTTCAGGGTTACTCTTTCCTGTAAAGCTGCCAGCCACCCACAAATTAACTCGTGTCAGTGTGAACGTACGTAAAGAGAGTAGATAACCAAGAATATCAGAGGAAGCTACCTCTGAACTCTGAAGGGAACTGGCAGAGCTTTGACTTCCTGGAGCATCTAAGGTGAACCCTGCAGATACCAATGATCAGATTGTCAAGGAAGATAGACCCAAGCCAAGAGGAAGAGGAGACGCCAACAGCACTCTGTAGCTACAGATCAGTTCCTGGTCCTATTGTATTCTGATAACTAATCTTCACAAAGTACTAGCTCTTCATACACTCCAATCACGTGCACCCACATAAACATAGGCAGGAACCATCTTGTCATTCTGTTCTGCACACAGTGCCTAGCACAATGAGGTCCTGACCCCCTGGCTAGGATCTCTCCATGCTATCATTGTTACAAATAATTATTGTTAAATGAAATAATAATCATTATTAGTCTTAGCTGGGGAAATGTGTCTCAGTTTTAAATCCAACTCTCAGTTAAGAAGGCAGCTTGCAGCATATGAACTTCAATTACCAGACTGCTGCTGGATCCACATACGAACAAGATGGGGGGAGGGGGGAGGGGGGAGGCACAAAGCTCATTTCCTCTTCCCTTATGATCCTGTGGAGGGGCCAGCCCTAGCACAGTGGGAAGCAGAGCCATTTCCCCCTGACAGAGCCAGCCGTTGTGCTAGCCTCCCCAAATGCGGCTGGATGCAGGGCGTGGCTCTGCATAGTGGAGTGGAACAAACACACAGAGGAGCACACGCAGCATTCATTTGATCTGAAGGGTGGCTGCTGTAATGTATGTTCTTTGAGAGCTGTATAAGAGGTTGTGACTGAGTTAGTTGTAAGGCCGGTGCAAGGATGTTTCGTGCCCTAGCGAAACTTCCACTTTGCGCCCTCCCCCATCCCCGAGGCACCCCCCTCCTTACTTGCTGCAAGCGGCTCTCCCTGTGCTCCCTGCCCCAGCTCCCTCCACCTAAATGCTGGCGGCGACCAGGGCAGCAGAAGATCCGGCCGCCGTGGTCGCTGCCGAAGAAAATGCCGCCCCCAAAATTCTAGTGCCTTAGGTGACCGCCTAGGTCAACTAAATGGTTGCACCGGCCCTGGTTAGTTGGATTCCTCCCTAGGCCTTTTCTACACCGTTAGAGCAAAAAGTACCAACACAGGCATAGAGGGCAGGAGTCTGGGAGCTGGCTAAACTCCCAGCACAGGTTAGGACAGCTCTCAGGTGCTATCTTCACTTGCACCCTTGTTGCAGTGGTCCCACTACAGGCACACAGGGTGCCTTACACACTTTTTTTGGGTGAGGGAGGAGGGAGTTCTCCTACAGCTGCAGCTCTACCTCCCCACCTTCTGACAGGACCAATTCTCAGACAAAAATCCTTCCTGAAACCTATATCATCCACCCCTAGCCTGTCTTTGCACCAGAAAGGCCTCACCAAAGTTGTCTTGACGTAGAAGAGCCAGGCCTTTGCCTTGTGAAACAAGGAGGGCCGTGCCCAGCTTTTTGTTCTTGTGCTGTACTGTGACTGGCACTGTCCCTTTCAGCTGGGGCTTCTCTCCAGTGTGAGCTGTTAATATTGTCTCTGACCAGCCCTCCCATGCCAGACTTTAGAATCCATGAACTAGAGGACAGCAAACGGAGAGGAAAATGCTTTTGTTGCCTCAGGGAGACACTCAACACACAGTAGACCAAGATAACTTAATAACAGGAACATAGTCATTAACATAAAACCCATAGTGTGGCCTGCTTCCTGCTTTAGTTCATTCTGACTAACTACAGCTGCAGCAAGAGCACCACCACATCAAAGAGGGAGAAATACTGGCAGGCCTCAGAAAGATCAGGTTCTAAAAGAAACCGATGTCAAAGCAGCATACTCCACTAGAGCCATTTCTAGTCTGTATAGGAATTCCCTGTAGTTGCCTGGTCCTCTTGCAGGGAGCCCTGGCTGCTGCATTTCTGAGCTGATTTTGCATGCTTGCATGCACTTGTGCCATTTTTAAAGAGGCAGGAACTGAGAGGGCCAGTGCAATGTTACAGAAGAACAAAACGGAGCCCTGTGTTATGTTGCAAGTTTTACAATGTTTTTCCCACCTGTGCTGCTCATAAACTTTATTTAAAAGAGAGATTTCCCATATAAAGCTGCAACTGACAACAAACGCTCTTCCACTTGCTCCTTTTGTTTCTTCCTGGTAAACAGTACTGACGAAGTGGGTATTCACCCACGAAAGCTCATGCTCCAATACATCTGTTAGTCTATAAGGTGCCACAGGATGCTTTGTTGCTTTTTACAGATCCAGACTAACACGGCTACCCCTCTAGTACTGAATATGTATCCCCTAACCATTAGCTCACTACTCTCCTGACACACTGCGGGCTCTGTAGCCATAGCCATCTTTGCACAAGAATTTTAAAATAAAATCGACCAAACCCATTCGCAGACTGTTGTTCCTGTTTCATTGTTGTCCCTCTGCCCAGTGGTAGCAGGGCCTTGAAGGTCACACTCTCAGTGACAGAGAGTCTGTGTAACTTGTTTTATTGACACCAGGGATGGCACAGGGATAATCAAACAGCAATAGGCAAGCCCTTCTTTCAGTAATCTTGGCTCAACACTAATGCCACATTCCTAGGGAACAAATAAGCCTCAAGAATTGACTCCAGTCAGAGACCAAGGCAAAGAGCAAACTCTGCTGCTGCTGGCACAGGCTTGCTCTATCCAGAATGTTGCATTGTATAACCAACAACAACACAGCATGTCTGCCAACACTGAACATTTGCTCTCACACTAACAAAAAAACCTACTTGGAAGACCACATTTAACAGCACAACCTGGTGATGCTGCCATAACAATCACTAATAGATATCAGTCCAAAATATCTAATATGGAAGGATGGGAAGGATCTCCATACTTACAGCAGGAGGGCCAAAACCTACTCACTGGTCTAAGGGAGACTATGGGACAAAAAGTCTGATGGGAACAAAGAAACTGCTTCCAAAGAGAAGTACCCACTTTCCTCCAGGTAAGGTTGCCAGTTTTGGTTGGACATATTCCCGGAACTTTGATCATATGACATAATTATTAATAAAAGATTAATCTCTAACTCCTGGAGCCTCCAGGACAATCCTGGAGGGCTGGCAACTCTATTTACAGGAAATACCAAAGGGTGCAAGAAACGTGATTCTCCTCTAGATAAAGGATCAGTTGAGAGCCCCTAGTGGCATCGCTTCTTACTACTTTCCCCCTTGACCAGCCTGATATTGAGTCACCTGTGGGAAAGAGAGGAGTAGGTGTCAGGGAAATGATGCCGAGGTAAGGAAAAGGTATGGAGCAATACATCCATTCCCTGGAAAAGGAATCAGCCATTCAAGCAGGGACTAGTGGTGGCTGACTGGTAGCATATCTGATCCTCAGCCTCAAGCAGTGACATGTTCCCTGTGCCTTTGGGTACATCTGTGTGTGTCTGCATCTTTCTTTGGAATTGGCCCTCAGGCCTAGTCTATGCCATGTGCCTCTGGTTTTCCATCAGTATGCTCCCTACCAGTGGTAGGGTCTGTTTTTGATCCTGGTCCCATAAGCATACAAGGCTTGGTTCCCAGTCTACAGTCAGATTCTCTTAGGGAGCTGGCTCAGCAGTAGGGTCAAGAGGCAGAAGTTCACTGCTGCAGTGTCCCAGCCTGGAGTAATGTCGGTCAGATCTGCCTGGCTCTGGCCTACCTATAATTATCAGAGCAGCCTCAACCCTGAATCCCAGTGGAAGTGGCAGAAGGGACCGCAGTGAGGCTAACAATCATTGACGTAAAGACTTCATTCCTTTAAAGCCAGACCCAGAGAAGTCAGTCCACTGTTTGGCAGTAACAGCACATCATCCTGTCACAAAGGCAAGCTGCAGAGGAGTGAGTGGGGGCAGGCAAACACCAGAGTTTAACAGGGCAGTCACAGGAATGGCTAATTGGCTTTAAAGAAAAACAAATATAGGCTAAGTCTACACTACAAATTACTTTGCTGTAACTTACGTAACTCAGGGGTGTGAATAATCCACACCCCTGAGCTACATAAATTACACCGACTGGCATAAACACCGATGTGGACAGCTACCACCTCTCGCGGAGGCAGGCGTTATTAAGCCGATGGGAGAGCTCTCACCTCTTGGCTTACAGTGTCTTCAAAGCGCTACAGCGGTGCAGCTGCACCACGGTAACTGCTGTAGTGTAGACACAGCCACAGTAATAACCTTCTAAGTAACACAGGAAGTGTGAAGAGTATCATATTCACCCATGGGGTGGTCAACAAATAATAAAAACACAATAGAATTCATGTCACCTTATTTAAACAGAACAGGTGAGAGAAGAGAGCAACAGCTTTCCAGAGGCAGGAACTCAAAGGAGATTACAGAGGGGAAAACAAAGTCTGGGCTTAGACTGATGAGTGGCTGAAAATCAGAGCAGTTGGGACGTTTCTATGTGGGTCTTTGTTTGACAGATCTCTAGGAGGAAGGCTGGACAAGGAGCTGGGGGCTGTGAGCCACTGCTGCCAAGGCAGGCACAAAAGCCTGGCACTCAGCAAATGCCCAGAAAGCAGCAAACAGTTGAGCTACAAGAGACTTTCTAAAATGAAGGGACTGTGGTGGTCAGTTCAAATTCTGAGTGACCAAGGAGAAAGCAATAAAGTGACAACAAAAAGAGGATTTGGATCAGAGAAGGCAAATTGCGGCAGCAAATTCAGCAGAGGAGAGAATTCATTACTTTGGGATCAGCAACTTACCACTCTACCGAAGGGGCCACGAGTGTTTCCTTTCTCACCCCATTTTCAGGTGTTTAATAATTTTTTTTAAACATTCAACTTTGGGGCTCAGATTTTTCAGTTTGAGTCCCTCTCTGAAGAAGATAACGTCTTGAAAATATGAGCAAAACTGGTTTTCATTGTATTTTACATAGCAAATGGTATAAAATACTTATCCTACTATGAAAAAAAAATGCAATCTTGTTTTGAACAGCTCTTCTGCAGCAGGTGGGCATAGAAAGGTGAAGTTTGGAAAGGGAAGTAGCCCTCACTGGGGAAAAGTGCCACTGAAGACTTTCCTGAGAACTGGTTATTCTTTGGCAACATTATGAGCCTGCGTAAACACTACACTGATCTCTTGCTGAGCATTGGTCTCATGAAGGGCCTGATTCTCCACTGCTGTGCACCTTTTGCAGTCAGAAATCCATGCACAGTGAAAATAAAAAGTCGCCCTTATGACCAGCTTTGCATTTTCTTCACCTAGGTGTAAATGAGTAACACAAGGTGTAAAGAGGTGCAGAATCAGGCCCAATCCTGCAAAAACATAAGTACATACTTGTTGGCAGAACCAGAGCCTCAATTTGTAAATTGCACTTACAAGTCATGAAACAACAACATTACGGTTTCGTAACCTTCCCCTTGCCTACCTGTGTGTATGCATTCCACTGCTGTCTTCAATTACATGATCACATAATAGAGAACAAATAATACCACGCTTTTTCTGCAGTCATGGCCACGTGTGCAATGTGTACTAACTGTGTATCACTGTATGTGAAAGGCACTCAATACACTATACTTGCACAACAGATTGAGTATAACACTGTGGAGTAATTAATTATGAACATTTACCATCCTATCTACCCCCCCAAACTTTGCAGCTAAGTCAGATCCATAGTTAAGTGCCTCATCACCTGATCTGCATTTAAGGCAGGCTCTGTGCTCCACATATGTGTCTAGCTGAGATAGCTTTGTAGTTACCTACAAGCCAAACTAGTCATGTGAATTTAACATTTATGGAAGGTTGTGGGTCAGCTGACTGATTTATTTTCCATGTAACAATAATGCCATCTACCAAATATTTCTCTGTGCTAATTGGGGAGATGGTCAATTTCTATGGGCCTCCGGATTCTGCCAGCCCCAATTTAATTTTGTTATTGCCATGGGAATTTCAGCTCGCTGTATGGGCAGCAATCTCCATGCTAATTAGTTTTTCCTTCACTGGATTGTCACAGCTGTCCATGCTCATTAATACTTCCATTCACTTACATAAGACAGCAGTTGATGCATGCACACTAGAAACCATGCCTTTGAAGTGACACTCTGAATTCATCAGACTTTATCACTAGTCTACACACACATTTGGGTGACAGAGAAAGTACAAATAAGACCGCCCCAATATATTTTCATCAAGTTTAAAAGTAACCTCTTATTTTTGTCTCCAAATAGAAATCCTCACCACTAGTCACTGTGCTGCAGTTCATTCCAAACAGATGCAGAGAACTTGCCTACAATATGCAGTAAAATGTCCTCTCTCCAACTCTGCCCTCTCTGTATCAGGGAAACCTGTTCATCTACATAATGATACATAGTTAGGGATATAGAATCACCTCGCCTGACTCAGGTTCTGAGTTTTCATTCTAATGTGCATGTGCTCTGCCACTCATTGGAGCTAATGCAAATCTAATTTATATCTCAGCTCTGAAGTAATTAGACTTTTCAAGTAAAAATTCTTGAAAATTGGACTTACAAGGCAGAGTTTCACAAAGGAGAGCTCAATGAATCATAGAAGTTAGAGATGGAAAAGATTTATTAGATTTTATGGTCCATCCCCATGCCAGGGTGGGACTGTTCCCTATTATATCATCTAATATAACACCATCAATTAACTGGAAGATGAAGCTTGACAAATTCAGACTAGAAATAAGGTGTAAAGTTTTGAGAGAGAGAATAATCAGCCATTGGAACAACTTTTCAAGGATTGTGGTGGATTCTCCATCACTGACCATTTTAAAATCAAGATTGGATGTTTTTCTAAACCAGGGGTCGGCAACCTTTTGGAAGTGGTGTGCCAAGTCTTCATTTATTCACCCTAATTTAAGGTTTCATGTGCCAGTAATACATTTTAACATTTTTAGAAGGTCTCTTTCTATAAGTCTATAATATATAACTAAACTATTGTTGTATGTAAAGTAATTAAGTTTTTTAAAACGTTGAAGAAGCTTCGTTTAAAATTAAATTAAAATGCAGAGCCTCCCCCAACTGGTGGCCAGGACCCGGGCAGTGTGAGTGCCACTGATAATTAGCTCACGTGCTGCCTTTGGCATGCAGGGCCAGCTCCAGCATTTTTGCCACCTTAAGCGGAAAAAAAAAAAGCCACAATCGGTGGCAGTTCAGTGGCAGCTCCACTGCCACCGCTTTATTGTTTCTTCGGCGGCAATTTGGTGGCAGGTCCTTCCCTCTGAGATGGACTCAGGGACCCGCCGCCGAATTACCCCCAAAGAGCCGGATGTACCGCCCCTTTCCATTGGTTGCCTCAAGAACCTACTTGCTACTGGTGCCTGGAGCCGGCCCTGTTGGCACGCATGCCATAGGTTGCCTAGCCCTGGTCTAAATGTTATGCTCTAGGGATTGTTTTGGGGAAGTTCTATGGGCTGTGTTAAACAGGAGGTCAGACTAGATGATCACAATGATCTCTTCTGGCCTTGGAATCCATGAATCTAGTGTTTTGTGCGATCCAACTTTTAAATGTCTCAAGGAATACAGACTTCCATAAACTCCACGAAGGCGTTACATTTTGAAAGTCACTTCCAATAGGCTACGAATTCTGAAAATTCTATTTTTGTCTCATCCACCCATTGTGTGTTGTCTATTTCAGATCATAAGCTTTTTGAAGCAGAGACTGTCATTTTCTAAATGTTCGTACAGCACCAAGCACAATGGAGCGCTGGCCTGGTTGAGCTCTAGGCACAGTGCAATATAAAAGTTAAATAATAATTCTCTTGGAACTTTCAGGAGTTTTCCATGTGTTCAGTTTATGTTTCATTATAACCTCTTATATCAGACTAATTGATCGATCTCCTTTCTTGGTGTCGGCAGCCTGACACTCTGCAGTTCATCATCATGCACCTGCATTTTCCAAGAAATACAGTGTTCATTTAGGCCCCTTTTTTTCAGTAGCTAGAAGCCCCTTTTGCAGCATGGTTTGCTACTCTCTCCAGACCTCATCAGTTCTGTTCCTGGAAAGAGGCTTGCTTGAGACAGATGGAAACATAGGGCCTATTGAGGCAGTTTCAACCAGAGATAAACTGAAAGCCACATTTGTTATTGTTACAATTCCTGTAAATGGAAGTTATTATTGTTAGTGGCTTGGGCCTTCTTAAAAGTGTTACTTCCCCTCAAGGGTGTGGAATGCTAATTATTCCCAGTGTAGTTGCTGGTGGATCTGTTCTGTTTTACTGTGTTAAATATTTACCTGTGTCAAAAAGGCTTGATCCAGGTTTCCACAAGTCAGTTTCCAAAGCTTTCAAGCATAAAAAGAGAAGAGAAATTATTACTTAAAATCACAGAATTATGGGACATTAAAAAGCACTTTGCACAATTTAGAAAAGTCAATTTGTAGAATGCAACATGATGCAGGGCTGCCCGGGGGGAGGAGGGGCAAATGGAGCTATTTGCCCTGGGCCCTGCAGGGGCCCCCACGAGAGTTTTTCGGGGCCCCTGGAGCGGGGTCTTTCATTTGCTCTGGGGGCCCCGGAAAACTCTTGCGGGGCCGGGCCCTCAGAGCTTCTTCCAGTCCGGGTCTTTGGCGGCAATTCGGTGGCGGGTGGTCCTTCCGCTCCGGGACCTGCTGCTGAAGTGCCGGTTCTTCGGTGGCAATTCGGCGGTGGGGGCTCCTCGCCGTAGGTCTTCGGGGCACTTCGGCAGCGGGTCCCGGAGCTGAAGGACCCCCCACCGCCGAATTGCCGCCGAAGTGGGGGCCCCTGCTGCCGAAGACCCCAGACCCCCTGAATCCTCTGAGCAACCCTGACACAATGAGTAGAATCTAGTGAGATTTTTTGGATCAGTAAACCTGGAAGCCTTTATGAACACATTTCAAGCCCTATTTAGTAGCCTCTTATCGTCTTTCTCTATATTGAGCACATCTCTTTAAATCAGTTTTGTTCTTTTTATATTCACTTGGAAAAAGGCTGGCCTTAGCAATTTTTCTTTTGGCCAGGTCAGCAAAAAAGTTCCACCAAACAAGCCCCCCTGCTGCCTCCAATAATATATATCAACTCCTGTCCTACCTCAACTCTTCCAACACCAAAGAGATGAGCTGATTCCTGCTCACACCCCATCAGGTAGGAATGTGATGAACACCACCACCTCTGTTTGTGTAAATAAATACAAGACTGCCTCTGTTTTCAGGGCACTGTATCACTTGATTAGAAAATAATATTTTGTCCTGGGTTTTGGCATCTTGGAAGCGCTAACAGTTAGGTGAGATAGTGCAAATGGCAGCAGGCTAGGTGAGCCCATGGGCATGTCAGACACCATCCCTATGTCCATCATAAAATGCTGCTACCTGGCCCTCCATGAAGAACCCTGAGACCATTCTTCCTCCCCACCATCGTCCCCTGAACTACCAAATTTCTCACCCTTTTTGACGGATACTCATGGTTGGGGATGGGGAGGGATCCCTCAGCGGTTTAAGCATTGGCCTACTAAACCCAGGGTTGTGAGTTCAATCCTTGAGGGGGCCATGTAGGGATCTGGGTCAAAAAGTCAGTACTTAGTCCTGCTAGTGAAGGCAGGGGGCTAGACTCAATAAAACAGGTATATATCCATATATATGTGTGTTTTTGTCTGTGGCATAAACCTGTGAATCTTAAGCATTTGAGCACTATCACTCCTAGGTCCCTAAGTCAGCCATCTTTGAGAAGGGCACTTGTTTGTCCTTGTGAAGGGGGGGAACAGGCTGCTGGGAAGGAACCTAGGTAGCCTTCCACCCCTGATAAAGGTCTTCAAGCCCCCATGACCTTATTGTACTGAGCATTGTTCAAACACAGAGACACAGTCCTGGCTCTGCAGAGTTTAGAACCTAAAAGACTCAAGAACCAATGAAGGGTTGGGACAGGAATATACTACACAAGCAATGGAGTTTTATTTTGATGTTGTGTTTTTATTTTGGGTGGGGAGAAGGAGGGCAAGAAGGAAATGGGGTCGTGAGTCAGGAAGCAGGAGATGGAAGGAACAGGAAGAGGAACAGTCACTGCTCATCATCAGCCTAGGCGTAATCAATGTGCAGTTCTGTAGGCTTGGCAGGGGGGGCAAGGCTTGGTGAGCTTGGGTGGGTGGGAAATGGGTGAGTTAGACTGCAGGGGGATACAAGGATTGCAGAAGGGCTTAGGCAGTGGGATTGTGAACCTGGCTGCAGTCATGTCATATATAGATCATTCGTTAATAGAGTGCCAAACGTATGTCAATTTTTGTTCTGGAGGTGAGCAATAATTTCCAGTGAAGAAAAGCTTTCTACTTCACCTTAGCAGCCACTGGAATCTTCATAGGCCTCCAAAGGGAAAGGTTCACACAAAACAAAACTCGAGCACAGCTGGTTCTATGAAAGGCCACTCTTCCATCCCATCATGGGAAAGAGCGCATTCTTCACATGTAATTTGTTCTACAAACACATCAGCTGTGCACATCCAAGGGAAAAAAAAGATGTTTTAAATTTAAAACATATTGGAGCTGCATCCTACATGGAACTAACCTGCCCTTCTACACTCACTATGACCAGGCAAGATGAGCTGAAGTGAAAGTGGACAGTTGGTTGTTACACGGGAATGTACCTGTCTCACAAACAAAATATTTCTTTTCACAACCATCTCATTGTTAAGGGTGATGCTTGTGCTCAAGCCCACGGCTCAGCCTTCATGTATTTTTGAATGGAGCACTGGCTCTTTGATTCTTCTGGATTGTTCAGTTTCACTACTGATGGGTTCTTTTCAGCAGCACAAATGATTCAGAACTGGTAAAGATCATCCCACTGATGGTCTGTATTTTTGTTGTGAATCACAACAAAGGAATCACTAAATTTTTGTCACTGCACTTGAGATGTGGCAGAAATGCAAGAACAAAAACAAGGAGGAGAATGGTTCGAGTTTCTACTTAAGAGCTACTTCCACTCAGATGAGGACAAAACAGATTGTTTGTTTCAAGAGCCTCACGGATCATTCCAAACCCTTATGATTGAGCTCTGTCTGCTGCTCCTTCAGGCAGTGTTTCAGTGCTCACATCCTTTAACAAGTTTCTACCAAGGAGTGGTCCCTCCCTTTTCCTTTACAAACAGTCTTTTTTTTTCATATACAAGTGATAAATGACAAAAATTGAGTGGGCTGATTGCAAATGGGACAATTCTTAAATCTCAGCGAGAACAGCAGGTTGACAATAATGTCTTATTCCTTGGGATTATAAGAAGCTGGATGATAAGGAAAGCTCTAGATGAAATTCACATCCCTGAGAGACAGAAATTAAAATTCTTGAAAGGAGCCAGGACTTATTACATGATGAATGCCCGGTATGCTCTGAACAATCTGTGGTATATTGAGGACTTTGCTGAAATTGCAAGCTGTTACTTTAAGAGTGGGAGTGGGGATTTCCTTGTCCTGATTGCAGGCTCGGGTTGTTCTGTAGGGAAGTGTATGATGATAATCAGTCTGGAAAGAACCAGCCTAGAACAAGGTGGAGTGAGTAGTGCCTCTTTGAGTTAGGGAGAAGCCTGTTTTGTCTCTTTCTGTGTTTAATTTCTGTATGTTGTCTAATAGTCTAAGAATAAAAGTAGTGTTATATTGCAACCTTCCAGGAAGAATATTTAATGTTTTCATCTAAATTCTCTGTGTGTGTTCCGTTAATGTAATACAGCCTGCTCATAAAAGATCAAGTGGGTGTGACCTCTCAATTTGTTGACTTTTGGAATGCAGCAAGATTAGGGTTTTTGCGTTTCGAGTACTTTATAAACAGTTTTGTGGTGGTGATGGGGTATGGCTTTTTTTAAAAACCCAAGTTTAAGTTCTTGAGAGTGTGAAGAACTACAAGAAGAGTTTGGTCACTATCAGTTGCCTGGGGGAGATGAAATTCCTAAAGAAGTGAAGGTAGAAGCTTGGCAGGAAAATGGATTTATCTGGATGGAGGTCAGCTTAAACAAGTGTGAGTAGGCTAATGACAAAAAAACTCCTCAAGCATCAGGCCAAGAGTGCAGAACTGATCCTGGTTGTTCCGCAAGAAGTGTGTGCTCACCTTGTGTGATTAAGAAAAACAAAACTTCATTCCAAGAGAGCCTGGAGTGGGCCAGTAGCTTCCCTTCAATCATGTGCTGAAGTTGGCTGGGAGCAACAATTTTGAGAGGCCAAAACTGGTGTTGAAAAAGATGAAGATGGGGACTTCTTGGGAATACAACAAGAATCAAAGACTGATTTTGGGGGGGTTGGTGGTTTTCCTTGTGATTAAAACAACATCGTCATTCATGATATGGAACTCCTGTTTTGTAACTGCCTTGGAGAAACATTAGGATGTTTGAACAAAAATATTAGCAGAAATAAAATACCTTCTTCACAACAAACAACTCTCAGCATTATGCTCCCTCCTCCTTCGGGCCAGGTTCTCCCAGACTGGAACACCTGCAGCTCCTTCAGTCCCCAAGACATGAATCCTGCTAGTTTTGAGCCAACCGGCCCCCGCACGTGGTGTCACATTCATGTGGAATTAGAGAATCTGGGCACAGCTGTGAGTGGCATCCCCCTAGGCAGCTCATCTGCACTAGAAGCTCATGTGGGCAGGTAGTGCAGGCTGATGCCCAGGCTTTCTCCACACCTCCCTGCACCAGTTTTGGCAGGCATGAGAGATGATTGAGGAGAACAAAAAGTAGTGAGAGGACAAACAAAAGACACAGAATATATCTGATGGAGAGAACAAATAAGTATGACAGAGGGGGGCCATATCAGGGCAAAAGCTAAGGAAGAGGAAAAAGAGGAGAGGAAGATTGAAGCAGGGGGAAGGAGCATCAGACATTTGATGTCTTTGACATACAGTTTGAATGCCCACAAAAGAAATTGTCAACATCTTGGAGACATTCATTCACAAAACTTTACTCTAGAGCATATCAGTTACTGAGCTAGTAGTTTGCTTCACATTCACAAATATGGTGGCATGATGTAACAGCTGTTCAGCAGACAACTTGCTATGTGTCTCATGGGATCACCCTGAAAATTGCATGAAATGTTACTTATGATCCTATCTTTAAGGGCAAACATTTGAAATGAAAGGGAATGAGGGGACTTTAGGCAATTTCTAACAGTAGACTTTACCGAGATGGACTGGAGACCCGGCAGGTTTCTGGAAGGCTGCAACAGGCTCTTGGCGTTGAATACCTGTGTGATTTGACACAAGGCTCAACTTCAGTTGGTTAGTACAGAGGAATGTGATTACAGGGTGGACAATGGACCTGAAAGTAATACTCATTGATTTCTTTTGAAGACAAATGGAAAAGGAAGACAGTAACTGAACAAAGAAGTACCTTTGAAGACTGAGACAAAGGGTCAAATTAAGATCTAGTGAAAGTGGATGCTTCTCAGTGAAGTTGTACCCACTTATACCAGGCCTGAATCTAGGGTTCAGAATGACTCCTTCAAAGTGCTAAGCTAACTCGACTGCTGGACACTGAGGGAACTCAGTGTCTCTCAGGATCAGGCCCTGGAACCCCAGATTGAAAGGCATCCAATACATGGTTATAGAGCCCAAACCCCGATGGTTTAGCAATAGCAAATGTGCCCTTGTTGAGTGGTTTGAGATATTTAGAGAACATTTATGATTATTTTAATTTCTTTGTTCTTTACCCAAACAAGTAGCCCTTGTTAATTAAGCATATTCCCATGCAATAATCACGCCAATGTTCGTTAGCATTGCAGACTGCTGGAAAAGAGCTTAGAAGATGAAACAATATTGTATTATTTAACTCTCAGTAGATGCGAATTGTATAATTTGCTACAAAGAAACATTTGAAAAGTTACTTAAAGCCTTTACCTGTATTGGCTCGAGGAATATTTCTGTTACTTGCATAGGGTGAAGTACTCCTGGATGCTTTGAAAACATTTTATTGGTCAGTGCACAGAACTGAAATAGAATTGCTTTCATTATTTTAATTATAAAATCTACTAAGTCTGTATTAGTTTAAGGACATACCTTGATTATGGCCTCTTCCTTGTGCGGCCTGAACCTGCCCTAAGTAGGCATTAAAATGGAAAATATCATTAGATTATGTTTAGTTCAAGACTACCATTATCTGGGATTTTCAGTGAGTTTCATTTTGTGCTTGTCAGAGTTAAGGATGTGTATATGAAGTTTCTTTATACTTCAGCAATGTGCTTGTGCTTATTGTTCATACATTGAAGTTGTTTCATTTGGGGGCAAAGTAAAAAATATATAGTTCTTGGTTTTTGTTTTGTTTTTAACTGAGAAGGTTAATTAACATTTGCCACTTTACATTTAGAAATGTTACTTGTACAGGACAGTAGGGCTGCAGGAACAATTTCATAGTTATGGTTGTGACTTAGTTTCCATTATAACCCTGATTTAAACTTTATTGTTTCCCCAGCTTTATTGTTCTTATTAAGTATTTGCATTGCAGCATTGCCTAGGAGCCCCAGCCAAAGACCAGGACTTCATTGTGCTAGGTGCTGTACAAACACAGAACAGAGATGGTTCCTGCCCAAGAGAGTTTACAGTCTGAAGATAAGTCAAGAGACGACAGATAGATATAGGCGGATGGGGAAGCCCAAAGAAATAACAAGACAAAACATAACTAATGGGGCAGAATCTATTTCTAGCCGAAATTTCTCATTCCTCATCTCTACACAAGGGAGATGTTTTAAAGATTAATAGCATGAAGTGGTTTTGAAAAGCAGGACTTTGACACAAAGTTTTGAAGAGTTCACCAAAGAAACCACAATTTTTTAGTCATGGTTCAAAGATACTTTATCAAAAACGCACGATCATTAAATTTATTTTATTCATTAGTTTCCTTAGTAAGAGCCTGATCCAAAGCTCCCTGAAATCCATGGGATTTTTTTCTTTTGACTTCAGTGAACTTTGGATGAGGCCCTAGGAGGTAGTATCTTGGGATCTTACTGATAAGATTAGGTGGAAAAGCTTGAGTTATTAGCTCAGAAAAATCTGAACCTTTGTTTGCTCCAAATGATCTCGGTGTTGCAAAAGCTGGGGAAAGTAACCCCTTCTTGGAACAAATTAGAATCTTCACTGGCATAACTTGCTGAGCTAGTAAATTCCATACTACATCATATAGCTCCTTTTCCAGATATTCCTGGGAGCTCTTCCCATAGAACTTAGGAGGCTCCAGGAACAAATAAACCCAGTTTAAGAAACTGACAAACATAACAGGTGAAACTGGCAGAGCCTGTAAATTCCAGAAGCATACCACTCAGGTTCAATGAGTGTAGAAAAACTCACAGACACACCTAACAAATCTGGCTGAGTTTTTAAGTTCTGGAGGGAAACATCTGTTTATGCAGCACAGTCTGTACAGAACTTTTGCAGGGGACTCTTTCCCCACTGGAGGGCCTGAGAGATTTCGGCATATGCCACAGAATCCAAAAAGGATTAAACTATGAACTGAGATCTCTCCAGGAGTGATGCTGTCACAACGGCAGTCCATAATGTCTATCTGAATACTATTCACAAGGCCACTAGGAACACAGTAAAAAATCAGTTGTCAAAGAGAAAAAATATTAGATCAGTATCAAAAGAATCTACTCCACTAACTGGCATCCTCTCACTGCCCCCTAGCCAAGATCCAACACAGCCTGGCCCTGTATTTACAATCCTTTTTGGATACACGGGTTTTGAGGAAACTAGCCCCTGAAGACATGTTACCAATGCTTCAGAATGGTGCTTAGTTCTGTTGGCCTTCCTTAGCCAGTAAACAGGAGGGTTTTTGAATTACCGCTCAGTGCCTACAAGGGTTGTTCTTCTTTTAAATATAAGGCAAGCAGGGCGGCTTCACCTGTTTTGCTTCCCCAAGTGGTGAAGGAAAAAAATAAAAGAAAGAAAAACCTGATTGAGCTGCCGCCGAAGCGCTGCTGGAGAGGAAGAGACGGAGTGAGGGCCTGCCACCGAATTTCCCGAAGGACTAAACCTAAGCTGGCCGAAGTGCTGCCGAAGACCTGGATGTGCCTCCCTTTATATTGGCCACCTAAGGCACCAGCTTCCTTCGCTTGTGCCTGATGTACCTGAAGGCAAGCCAGGGAGCCTGCACCAATGCAGTGTGTTAAAAGGTGAGTGTTTATTGAAATGGAGCACTGAACAAGCAGGGGGCTGGGCATGAGAAGGAGAGGTCTGTGACAAACTGGTGCCAGGTGGTCAAACAGAGTGAATCCGCAGAAGAAAGCGATCAAAAGTTAACAAGGTGCAGACCTGTTCAGCTGAGTGCTATGACTGCAAACTGCAGAGAGGGCAGTAAAGTCCAGTTACTGGAGCTTTGGGATAAGTCAGGAATTAATGTTAAATGTGTAACTGCAGACCAGCTCTGGGATGCTTTGATTAAATATGACCAGGCAGAACACATAGCTAATACCCTGCAACCTAGGCCGAGAATAAAGAAAATGCATTCTGTGCTAAGGAGCTAGTACAAACCCATGACTGGAAACTGATTCCAGTCTTATCGTGAGCATGAATCAGAGGTCATGGTGGCTGCGGATGAAGATAGCTAGGCACAGAGGTGGAAATGGATGGGCCAACCCAGCCAGCACAGCTGAGCAGAAGAGAAAGTTGTGACCTCGAGTGCAAGACCATACACAGCAACGGGAGCTGGAGTGAGACACTGAAAGCAATGTACAGAAGGTGTGAAGAAGTGGCGGCAGGAACGGCAGCAGCTGGGCCAGCAGGCAGTCCCTGGAGGAGCAAGTGGTTAGGGTTATCTTGGGAAAGAGCCAAGGTCCAAAAATACGCTCCAGGTTTTTTCCTCCAGTGCCAGGTGAGAGATCTTCTTCAACAGCACAAATGTGTAGGTAGGTACTGTTAGACAAGTGGGCTTAGTCCTCTCATCTTGCTCCACTGCTTCTAGGAGGCTTAGACCTACTCAAATACAAGACCTGTCTGGACTATATGAATCAGTAAGAAGTAGCCTTACTGAAAAATTCTCATCTGACCTAGAGGCCTATGTACTGAAATACCTGCAGAGTAAGAAGGCCTATTACAGCATGTACATTTCTATGCTTAATTTATTAGGTGATTCCAACACTACCCTAATCAGGCCCTACCAAGTATCATGCATCTTGCACTGACATTCATGCATTAGGCAGCCCTCTCATTAGGGTGACAGCTTCTAATGGCTGACACCCAGACCCACCTGCCCCACCTCTTCCACATGAGGCTCCGCCCCTTCTCCACCTCTTCCCCAAGACCCCACCCCAGCTCCACCTTGTCCTCCAGGCCCCACCCCCCACTCATGTCTCTCCTCTGCATTGTTCGCTGCTTTCCCGCCGTCCTCATAGCTGGAGTCTCTCCACCTCCCTTCCTCCTCCCCCTGCTGGGCTTCCTCTGCTCCTGAGCTGCAGACCCTGTTGCAGAGCTTGCCTGCCCACAAGATGCAGGTAGGAGGCAGCCCTGGCTGAGTAGGGACTGGCGTGGATTGATGACCCATTGCCTTCCCCCCATCAGCCACCCGCAGTAACCAGACTTTTGATGTCCAGTCAGTATATCTAACCGGACGCTACCAGGTCCCCTTTTCAACCAGACTTTCCGGTTGAAAACCGGGCACCTGGCAACCGTATTTATCATGCCTAAATCATGTAAAAGATTGGGCCTGTAGTGGAGCAGGCCCATCTCTACTGTTTTTTTTTTTTTTTGCCAGATTCCATGTAATCTACTGAGACAGTCAGTGTTTAGATATAAAATTTGAGGCTTTTATATGAAGTTTATTTGTTAATTCATGTTTTTCTGGCAAGGAAAACAAGGTGAAAACAAAAAAGGAAGAATATAAGGAAGGAAGCATAAATACAAGGACTGTTAGGGACAGCAAGGAGTATTTTCTTCTGAGAGACTCTAAGCCATAAATCACCTTTGGTTTAATCATGTAAACTTTTCCTAATACCAGTGGTTGGTAGTGGCAAAGCATCTTTTCTTATAGATGCAACCATAGTGGTAATCGTTTGAACTACACTGTGTTAAACAAAGTGAGTTTACTCTGGAGGTGCCTTTTGAAAGCAAGTTACCAATGTACCATGATGGTCAGATGTGAGTCCCCATTAGCCAGGACAAACAAGAGAGGGTTTGATTCCTTCTCCAGTTTCTACAGGATCTCACTGTTTTTAAATTTTGGACCAGACAGATTGTGGTGAGAAGCTGGGCATCCTCAAAAGCTCCAGTCTGCATCATAAACATGAGTACTGAATGCATGTAAGGTTGAGGCATCTGAGAGGGAATCTGTGATGATCAGACAAAAATGCGGCCTTTTTAAAAAAAAATTTGGCAATAGCTTGATTTTTTTTTAAATGAAGTATTTAGAATTCAGAAGACATTCTTATCAGATGACATCAATGATGCAGTAGGCCAGATTTGGGGTATAAATACTGTGCTTGGCAATGTCCTAAAAATCATATTAAGGTGTTTGGTCCCAATTGTGTTCCTGACAGCAGGCTATCTCCCATGGTCCTCAGCACTGGCACATGGTGAGGTACCGCCCCACACCCTGGGCCCTTATAATCTTTCTGTATGTATAGCCTTTTTTTTCTCTTTTGGGAGGAGATTCACATTAGGAACCTAATTCAAGAAATTTAAGAAGAAACCTGGATCTAAAATGCTATCAGGAGACTAATCAAAGACAAATAAAAATCACGAATACATTACATTTTAAAGTCTTAGGATGAAATCCTGGCCCACTGAAGTACATGACAAAACTACCATTGATTTTCATCGGGCTAGAATTTCACCTTTAATCTACATTCTCTTGCTGATTTGGGATCTCAAACAGGCTCTTAACTCCCTTGTAAAGAAGACATGGCCTAACTGGGGTCCTGCCCTGCATGAACACGAACGAGAAAAGGGAGAAGCACACAAAGGACCAGATTTAGAAAGGTATTTAGGTGCCTAAAGATGAATTCAGGCAACTAGAGCAATTTATAAAAGTGCCTAAAAGGAGTTAGACACCTAATCCCATTGACATCTGGTTTGGTGCTTTTGAAAATCCCACTAGGCACCTATCTGCATTTTAGCACAATTAAATGCATTTGTAAATCTGTTCCTCAGAGAACTACAGCCCAGATCCTCAAAGGTATTTAAGTGAAATCAATGGGAATTAGGCACCAAAATATCTTTTGAGTATCTGGATTTACGGCCCTCTGTCCATCTTTGTGCAGAGCAGGAGCATAATCCAGTTGGAGAGAGCACAGAGGCACTGCACAAGGCCACTACATTTTGTAGGTCCCCAAAGGGGGAATGAAGGGGTGAATCGAAGGTTGGAACTGAATTGGCGAGAAGAGATGCCCTGGTGTAGAAGAGAATGGAGAGCCAGAGTGAGCCAGAGTTCCATAAAGGTCTTTCACTGCAGCATTACTCCTCACATGACAATCTGCCCTAGAGATGAACACTTGCACATTAGAATAAATGCCTCAAGGAATCAAAATCTTTCCTCTCCTTCCTATTGTTTTCTCCCCAATGCTTTCAAGGTGTAACTCAGTGATGAGGTAATACAGTGGGATTCACAACTTAATTTAATGAATCTTGTTCTCAGTACTTGAATTAACTAGCAGATAACCATTGCATCCATCTGGTAGGATACTGAATGGCTACTCTTAATTTCAAAGGAGCTTATTTAACAAGACAAAACATCCCAGCTTTGCTTTCAGATATATGGACACCATTCCCATTGGCTTCAGTGACAGTTGTATCTGAGCAGAACCGAGCCCAAGGTGCTCGGAAAGGGTGGCAGATGTAACAGCTGAGCACAGCACATGTTCCTTTTCACTCAGTAGAAGCCAGATTTCAGTGCTCAGTCTGGAGAAACTTGCTAGCATTTGAAATGTGTTTCTTTTTCTTCTCAGCTGAGTAATTAAATACTGCAAGTTGCTTCAAATATTTGTATTACAGCTTGTGGGCTAGAATGGAAGCAGGTTTCTGGATCAAGATGAAGGAGGAACTTTGACCAAACATGATGCTGTTGTCAATAACACTAATGCAAAGCCAGGAAAAACATCCCATTTATGCCAGACCCTGAGCCTTGTCCGAGGTGTTTCCAAACAGCCCTGGCCTAACTTAAGTCAGTGTTTCAAAGCTTTCAGCTCTCAGCGAGGTGAGTTAAATAATTATCCCACAGTCTGAATTACATACGTCAGAGCAATATTAAAGTTTTGTTTTTTTGGCAGGGGGAGGGGAGAGAGTGTAAGATGAGAGGGCCAATACGAAAATATGCATCAAGAAGCTCAGGGGGCTTGGAAAAGTTCGAGAGTTGGGAAGACTGAGTGCCCATAACTTACCAATGCAGAAACTGCAACAAGTGTCTCAGGTTAGGACACCTAGGTAACAGTGGTTCATTTTCAGAGATTGCTGAGCACCAATATCTCCCGCTGGAATTGTGGTGCTCAGCATCTCTGCAAACTAGGCTGGTGCTTATTTTCATGTTTACCTACAGATTTAGATGATTCATTTCAGGCCCCCATGTTTGGAAATGCTGACCCAGGTTTGTGCAAGATTTCCTCAAACGCCACTTTAAAAACGGGGGTGAAATCCTGGCCGTTCTGAAGTCAATGGGAGTTTTGCCACTGGCTTCATTGGGGCCAGGATTTCACTCCAGTTTTGCAAATCTGAGCCTTAATGATATGGAAACACGGCTACTTTAATATGCACTTTATCCACTCCTCACAACTACTGTACTTACTTGCTGCTGCAGCTGCCACAGCTGAGTAAACTGGATGGACACTGCTAGGACCTAGGCAGAAACAAAACAGTTTCTAACTGAAAAAGGTGTTAAACAATAGAAACAATGTACATGCTTGTTAATGAATGAAAGTTTGTGTGTAGTGGGGCTGGGGGACCAGGGAAAATCAGGTCAGAAAAGTCCATAGTAGAAAGCTTTTGCTGAGAGTCCTTTTTAGGGTCCAAGTAAGATTGGGGGGCAAAGTTATTGCAAAAAAATCTATTTTGAGTAATATACTTGAAAGTGATCATGAAAAGATGCTCATATCTGCATGATGAATTATCAGCTGCATGATGGTACAGCTGGCCAAATCATTCAAAGGAGTATTTGTTGAATAATACATTTGAAAATTATCATGATTTTACTGTGGCCAGAGGAGGGTCCGAACTCAGGTGGAACAATGCAATTCAGATGTAAGTCTATATTTTATCTAATTGGAAGTAGTATCTATCTTACTCCTGAGATATATATAGACTTGTAGATAACTAATATTAATGTAGCTGCTTTTACCTATTACATTCTATACTTACATAACATGAGGTTTATGTTTATGAAACATACTTTCTTCCAGATGGGCTTTGTAACCGCTCAGAAATCCATATTAACATTCTTAACACACTAATTCCACCCCATCCTTTTTGCTGATTCTTTTATACATATTAATATCCTACATTGTATTATTTAATACATTTTGATAGTTTACTAAACAAGGGCCAATTAGACCTATTCTTGAAATATTATTTATTATTATTAATATTTATCAGGAAAATCGAAGGTCAACAAGACAGTACAAATCCCTGCCTTCATTCTACTGACCTATATCCCTGACCCTATGCACTGCAGATCGAGGTTTGGCAGCAGTAATAGCAGTTGTAGTGCTGGTTGTTGCAGGAGATGTAGTTGGCTTTGGTGTTGTGCTGATGGGTTCTGGAGTCATGGTGGGCTTCAGAGTTGTGGTGGTAACCTGTGTAGTTGGTACCGGTCCCGGAGACGTCTTGATATTCTTTGCGGAGTGCATCGGCTATAAGTGTGTTTAATATATATATATATCATGTAATTAGATATGACATATGACATTATGTAGAAACTCATAAAACGGTTGTCAACTGTTTAAAATGAGCACAAAGTAGCCAAGTTCATTCTGGCCACATCCCGAAAATGTCTATGAGCACCAAACCCATTCATACCTTCACTGCTGTGTAGATATATAGCATATGTCTTGATGTGGCATAGTATTACACCATTCTATGGCAAGCAGTTACAAGGAATAATCTGGAGCATTCCATGCCCTTGATTCTCCCCTACAGTTTCTCCATTTCACAGAGAATCTAAAAACACAACGTTCCCAATACTGCTGATATTGCAGTCAATTTCTATTGCACTGGTGTATCTTTTCTACATAAGCAGCTAGAAACTCCATGTAAATGTAACTCATTTTACCTGACATATTATAAATCATTAGTGGTCCCTGAGCAAAACTGAAATACGTGGTACCTACCACAGTACTGCAAGTTTTCTGACGTATGGACAACTTCTAGGGAAAATGCTTCAGGAAATTGTGTCAAGATCAGAACAGCAGCCACCTGTTTAGCTGAGATGAGGTGAGGTGGGGATACCACAATATTTTTGGGGGGCCTACATTGTTCTAAATTTGACTCATTTCAGACCAGTTATTTTAAAGTGCGTATACTCACTATTATGATGGAGGGGAAAATGAGATGCTTCTAAATTTGTGAGCTGCCAAATGTTCTTCCTAAATATCACTATAAGCAATGATTTTACGTGTTTTTATATTTCAATTGATCAGCTTTAAAAATAAGCCCCTCAACTCTGCCCTCTCAGTCTATCTACAAAAACTGCTGTAGAAACAAACATTTCACAACACTGCCCTCAGTCCATCGCCACTTAGCTCACAGCCCCAAGAAAGGCCTAAGAAATAATGGGAATTGAAACAGGGCTGTGTATCATTATTCAATCCATTGATGGCTACATCAGCACAGCCTAGTGTTTCATTGCTGGAATGTTCTCCTGTTGGAAAGCATCATCCCTGACACTGTCTGCTGGATTAATTACTACCTGCTGCTAGCCAGTTAAAAATGCAAACCTCCGACGGTTTTAAAGGGTAACCAAAGAGAACTAAGAAAACAAAACAGATGAATTGGAAAAATTAACAGAAACAATTTCCTTAGAGCTGACTTGTGCCTGTCATGCACAGATGTGCTAAAGGGGAAAAGGTACAGGCACAACAAGTCCTCCCCTCTAACTTTTTACCGATGTGCTAGAGAAAAGCATATTCTTGATCTTTGTGCCACAGCATGCAAGAACCAGGGAAATCTGAAGATGGCAACAATACTAGAACCAAAGGGGGAGGGCCTAGGAAGGACTGTGTTTGATGGTGAAAACATGGACTGTGCTTCCTGCTGGGTAGGCTAGGAGGAGAATACATTGCACCCTGCAAGAGGGTAGCAGTCGACACTGCTGAGAGTTTGTTATCCTGTGCTCCTGGAAGCATTATGCCTACCTGAGCTTACAGTACTTCTTGAGAGTTTACTGTACAGGCACTGATGCCCCTACCCCACCTCCTGCCAGTGCAAGGGAGTGGCTGAAAGCCACAGTGGGGGCCCTTAATATTGCACTGCAGTAGAGCAGTACCAATGGTACATGCAAAGTTTAGGTTGTGATGGTGCCCTGCATCCTCACTCCCCTCTCCTTCTTTATCTTGGCATGCTCCTTGGTGATCGTTTGCACAAGCTCGTTCTCTTGCTATGAGAATCCAGAATAGAAGCTGTAGGAGAGGTAGACTGGTATACATCACAAATTCAAATGCAGACTTTTTAGACTGAAGGGCTAATTCATGTCTAAGGATTTGCTGTGAGCCACAGCCCATACCTTGTTCAGGTGATTTTTCTGATGCATTAGAGGTGTCTGTATTCCTGGTAGCTTTTATATTGTGTGCTGACTTTTTAGATTCTGTATGAACTAAAATAAAGCACTGTGAAGGGGTGTGTTTGGCCTATGAAGCTCCCTGCTTGGCGAGGGGTCTAGCTGTTCTACTACACCCAGGGCCGGCTTCAAGTTTTTTGCTGCCCCAAGGAAACAATTTTCCTGTGCTCCTCTGCCCCCCGGCCTCGCCCCAACTCTGCCCCTTCCCTGCCTCATTCCAACCTCTTCCCCAAATTCACGGCCCCGCCTCCTCCCCCGGGCGCACCACATTTTCCCTCCTACCTCTCCCTCCCAGGCTGGGAGGGAGGGTGGAGAAGCGGAGCGGTGGCGTGCTCAGGGGAGGAGGCAAAGGTGAGCTGGGGAGGGGAGTGGTTTCTCTGCCCCCCCCCCCAGGGTTACTTCCTGCGGCCCTCTCCGTGCCCCCTACCACTGCAGCTCACCTCCGCTCAGGGCTGGCTCCTGGATTTTTGCACCCCAAGCCAAAAAAACAAAAAAAGGAGCCGGAGTGCCGCCCCTTGGAAAGTGCCACCCCAAGCACATGCTAGGAGTGCTGGTGCCTAGAGCTGGCCCTGACTACACCCCGCCCCAAGAAGCAGCAAGCTGAGAAGAAAAGAACAAAGAAGGTGGGTCTTCCAAGTTTGTCTAGAGAGGACTTTCTGAAGTGGCCATTTTGGAAACTATAGACCTTGCCCTCCAAAGGCTCAAGGGGCTATTAACAGCCAATCAGGGCCCTGCTGGTCTAGAGAGCAGGAGCAGTGTGGCCTTAGTAGAGCAGTTCCTGGCTTGGATCAGAGGGGGACTCCTGTCTGGCCAAAGTACCCTATGGGATGGTTGGTTGTGGGTGGGCCTTTGCTCCCTGACTGGTCACAAGTCAAGTAGCATAACCCCCCAGTAGGGGATGGAGGTTGTTTGGGAGGTTGAAAAACTGACTCAAATTGAAGGGCCCAGACCTGGGGCTGAAGACCCTAGCTAATAGATGGTGTATTAATTAGACTCTTCCATTTGGACTTTGTGTCCAAGCCACTGAAGACCCAACAAAGTCAGGTGGCAGCCTGAAGGAGGCAATGGGGTGAGCAAAGGACTGTGCTACTGCACCACAGCAAGGAAGCACTCAAGAGGTGAGCACCTCTAACAAGCACCTTTCAAAAATGTAGCATTGGGAGAAAACCATTTTAATTCTTTCTCCCATTTACTGAGCATAAATCACCAGATCTCTAGGGACAAATACATTAGTATTTCTAGACCAGTGGTTCCTCAACCTTTCTAGACTACTGTATCCTTCTCAGGCATCTGAGGCCCGAGCCCTGCTGCCCAGGGCTGAGGCATGTAACTTCACATTGTGGGCCCGCTGTGGAGTGGGGCCCCAGGCATCTGCCCTGCTTGCCACCCCCTAACTCCAGCCTTGCACTTGTGACACCCCCCCGCTGCTCACAGCCCCCAGGTTGCAAAACACTGATCTAGATGAGTTGATGTACCTCTGAAAGACCTCTGTGTACCCCTGGTGAGAGCCACTGCTCTAGACTATGGTATACTTTGGACTTGGAGTACACTATTACTTCCTTGCTGCAAGTCTTCTCCCACCAAATGCTGCAGTCCTTTACTCTGACAAAACTCCTAGGGGCTTCACTGGGACTTTTGAACTGAACCAAAAATGTAAGATTTGGCTAATAATACAGGCAAAATTCAGATAATTTACAAACCATTATGTTGATTCTGCTTCTGAGTAACATGATGCCCTCAGAAAGAAGCACAAACTGCAAGGATTTTTTCTGACTCCTGATTGCTACCTGAAAGTCATTTAAACCCTGCTCCTGCAAACAGTTTGAATGTGCTTGCCTCTGAGCATATGAATAGTTTGCATCCACTTAAAGTATTTGTAGGACCAAGGCTTTAATGTGTGTAGAGTGGTTGGTTAGTACTAGTTTGTATATTATATTTCAGTCATTAATTAAAATGCAGTCACAGGTCATTCACACTTGATATTGTCAAATCACTCAGGGGCCCAGATCCTAAATTCCATTACCCCCAGACTCTGATTCAGCAAGGCCCTTAAGCATGTACACAGGTCTGATGACTTAATTTAGCACATGCTGAAGTGCTTTGGTGAGTCAGTCGGAGTGAATACTGGTGAATTTGGTGTTTAGTTTCCTTTCTCTTTTTCAGCAGTGCTGTCTTATTTTAGAGATGACTCTAGAGTTATAACTTCCCCATTAATTTGGATGCTCTTTTAAACCAGCAGTGGTTGTTTGTTTGTACCAACTGTGAGTAGTTATAACTTGGGAGACTTTTATTGCTCTGCACAGGTTTTGGGGTTGGGGGCTGCCACTTGCATTAAAAAACAAAAAGAGAAAATATCAGGTGGCATGAGTTTCTAGGGACATTGGGACAATGGTAGACAGCTATGTGTGAAGAGGGTGTTTTGAGTAGTTTGGCAGCCAACCAGTGAGTTACTCTAAGGAGTCTCTCTAACTGCTGGAGATAATGGGTTCAATTTTCTAGTCATGTAAAGTGGTTGTAATGTCTTAAATTGGAGTAAAACTGGCACTTCTCAGATAAGGAAGAGGTAACTGTCTGTCACAAGATGGATCCTGTATCCTTTACAGAAACCCTAATGTGAGAAATCAATTGCACAGCCGTGCTCCTTTGATAGGCACAGTTTGGCTGGGAACTATGGATGTCTGGTGGGAAGAGGGGCTCCTTGGGGAGGGTGGGGTCAGGGCTCTCTGATTCATGTGGAATTGGGCTGGGGAGAAACATGTCAAAGATTAATCAAAACTGAGTTTGATACAGGAATTGTTATCAAACCCTTTGGTCATCTCGGAGATTTCCTCTCAACAGCACACAGCATCACTTGCCAGGATCTTTTTCAGTTCATGCTGTTTAATGGAAGACCAGTGGCCAATAAATTTTCTGCCGTCCATGGTTTTTTGCTGATGGCTGAGGCCAGTGACATTTTGTATGTATAAATGAGAAGTGGCTGGTTGAGGTTTCCTTGTATTAATTCTGTTATGAGATGTGATTAGGCACGATGGCATGGCAGAAATAGTATTTTGAGTTAGACTGATTGCAGGCCTATTGAAGCTTTTAAAGTCCTGTCCCATGACTGTGGTGGCACTTGCCTTGGTGTTCCCAGCTATGGTAGGGGGCTCAATGAGTGGGTGTATTTAGGGTAAGTCTTTTGTTTTTTTTTCCTTTTCCTGGAAGGAGACACCTTTTCAAAAGTATGTTCTCACTTCTGTGGGTGTGATTTGTCCCCATAAAATATGTGCTCATGAGGGCTTTTTTTTTTCTTTTTTTTCTTTTTTTGGTAGGCATAAACCTGAACACTTGCCACCTGTAATATTTGACTATGAGTGCAATCAGTCATTGAGTGGTGAAAATGTAACTCACTTTGTAGGTACAAAGTCACTGCTGAAAACCTTCCAGGGGTAAACTGACAGGTCCTCAATACAGCTTGAAATTTGGGCTACAAGTCACTTGTGTTCATTTGTGTACATATGATCTGAGATTTCTATAATTGGGACACTTCATCAATCCAATAAAAAGAAAAGATAGAAACAAAGTCCTATTTTGTACTGTGAAAATGCGCTGAGAAAAAGTGCATGGATTTGAGCTATATATTTGCAATACAAGCAACTAGAATATTCAAATGTAACTATGCAATTGTGCAAAAAAAACCCCAAAAACAAAACCAAACAACCCATTACTTTGAAGATAACAACCCCCATATTTTACTTTCATGCAATAATGTGCAATTGGGTAACATTAGTAGCTACAAACATTTGTTCAGCATGAATGTATCCAGAATGTAGGTACATATCAATAAACACATGAACTCATTGAGAAGCCACAAAATAGCCACATGGTAGCACCGCTAAATAGTAGTGGATAACCTCATCAAGGTTTCAGAAATCACACTGGCAGGCTGTGAATGACTAAGAGAAAAGTACCATAGTGCTATAAGACAGTGCTATGGCTAAACCCAAGGCATCATCTCACACAGTCAATCACATGTGATGGCCAAATAGGATGTCTCATTAGGGCTGGAGCCATTCAGTACTATTTTCACACACTTATCAACAGTAGATCTACCTCTGTTAAAACACCAATGGCTCCTATGTGCATTACGTGGTGTAACAAGGAGCAGATATCTACATGACCTCAGTGACAAAGATATTAACAATAGTCAATATATCAGAGATAATTGGTATAAGACCTGATCTAAAGCTCATTGAAGTCGATGGGAGGCTGTTAGTTGATTTCAGTGGATTTTATACCAGGAACATAGAGTGTAGAATGGTGCCCATTACTGCACTAGGCTGGCCATTTTTTGAAAGGGCTGGGGATGTTGTCAGTTGACATTTATTATGGTTTTTATGTATTATTATCCATGCAGTTGATCTCCCAAAGAGGGATTAGTAAACAGCATCAGACGGAAAAGGCAAATATACACCCCCTAACCACAGGTAGAACTTCAAAACTCATTAAGGCAAATGGTACAGAATCATATTCTCTGACTTAAAGCAAGAAAAACCACTGGGGGAAAATGGTCTGTGGGGAAAGATAGCAATAAATAACAACTTTCTGGAATAACTGGCATTGTTGCCACATATATTAGAGAAAAGCATGTGATGGTTTTGTATAAAGTATTAACATCTATTTGGGAATTAATACCAAGTGATGACGCATTTCTGACTCAGCAATAAAAACTTTATACCATTTCCTCATCTAATATAAACATATTATATATACACACACACACAAAACCACACAATTTATATATATATATATATCACACCACACAGAGAACATATATATAAATTATGAGGGCCATCAACTGTAACTACTTGCCTGTTTTAACAGGTGAGCTTTTTGAGGAAGCATATTCAAGAGTTGATGGGTATGTCACACCTTTCTTTGGTTTGCCTTCTGCAAAAGGAAAAGTATATATCAGATCAGAATGATATGGACTAGGAATCTTTAAATGTAATGGAAAACAGTCCTGTAAATAGCTCCAGTGAATTCTAAATATAACCACATGACAAGCTGACATCCAAAGAATTCCAAGTTCTCACAGGGCAAAATTTGCATCAAATGAATGGGGCAAATCGGCCCTAAAAACAAACCCGTAATTCCCTTAGCTCTCTTTGATTCCATGATAATGTCTAAAAATCATTCCACTAAACACACCAATGTCTAAATAGGGGAACCAAGTGAGGTACTAATGCAGAAGCTGTAACATGACATGAGTTCCTTTCTTTAACTACATCATTTTTTAAAAACCTCTTGTTTCATGATGTATCATTTCTAACGTGTCACTTACAATACAACAGTGAGAATCCCATGTGTGTGTGCTGGGTCATATGATAGTTATATCGGATCTAAATGAGAAGTCCTTCCCTTGAAAATGAGGCACAGTTCTGTTATGTTCTAAACCACAGACCTTTCTAGTGCCACACCAGATGGCATTTCTATTGACACATGTGGCTGTGAGGACTCCTCTTAAGTTGTAGTTTTGATGCTGTTGTGTTCACAGTACTAGAGAAGCCAGAGTACACTCTATACTCTGGGCCAGATTCAGAAATGTTGGCACAGAAGGATAGGTATTGCATTTTCCTACCCCAGCTACAGTAGTCCTCTCCCCTCCCGCCCACAACTGTGCCACAGAGGGGATGTACCATTGTGGATGACAGGGGGTGTTCCTGCTTAAGCATTAACTTCCACAGAAGCTCTGCCAGTAGGTGCTACTGAGGACAGGCACTGAATCAGCATCATGTCAGATGGTGCTGCTTGTATTTTTTGAGTTGTGCGGTACTCTTGTTCTGCCAGAGCCTCATCCCCTGGCGAGTTTGCTACATCCAGGGGCCTCTGCTGGGGTTTATGCCAGAATCTAACCTTCTCCATATAAGGACAATAGCTGAGTCAGAACCCACGTCCAGACTAACCCGCGGCATCGGCGGGTTAAAATCGATTGCTCGGGGATCGATATATCGCGTCTAGTCTGGACGCGATGTATCGATCCCCGAGCGCGCTTACATCGATTCCGGAACTCCATCAACCCGAACGGAGTTCCGGAATTGACACGGAGAGCTGCGGACATCGATGCAGTGCCATCCAGACGGGTGAGTACCTCGATTTTAGAAATTCGACTTCAGCTACGTTATTCCCATAGCTGAAGTTGCGTATCTAAAATCGATTTTAATTCCTAGTCTGGACGTGGCCAGAGAAGCATTGCCTTTGTTCGCCAGTTCAATCTCTTCTTAACAGCTCCAGCCTCTTTATTCCATTTCCTCTGAAAGCCTGAGCTGTTGTAACCAATAAAATCACTAGGTGATGAAGTGAATTTGCTGAAGTTCCCTTTCTAAACATGGCAAGATGCAAAGGTCAGTTTCAGCACTCACTCACACTGCTAGAAGTCAGGAGTCGCTTCACTGAAGTTGAAAGAAGTTACACTGACATACAACTGGTGTGAAAGTCAGGTCTTGTCTTAATATCTGGTGCTACATGTGATTTGTAATTTTAAATAATGTTTGCAAATGTGCAGCTAACGCTAATTGCTCGGTGTGATGGCCACTTGGTGAGCTCTGGCATCTTTGGTAAAGAAATGTTTGTGTCCCTGGGTGTTCCATGCATCCATGGGAGCTGCTCTAAATGGAAGCTGATTATTGGTGTGGCCAATCATGCTTATTCTTACAGTGACGAGAAAGCTGACACAAAATCTGTTTGGAGTTTGTATTAACCATAATGTTGTGTTTAAAAGATGGGGTTGCTGTTAAAGATGGGTTGAAAACATGAGTATTATTGAACATACGGAAGTTTGAAAATAGGTGCATAGGTGAAATTTTCCCCCACCTTCTCACCACTTACTTGTCACTAGCACTCTCAGACATTTGGGACTCTCTTTTCTTTACCTAGTAACCACAAACCTGAATGGACTCATTCACTGAGTGCCAAGACATCTGGAACTTGAAATGAATCCGAGTCCATTTGCATCCTTCCAGTGTGCTCACCACTTCAATCCCAGTGACCATGCTTTGTGTTGTTCCCCACTCCTCCCTCTGTCCACCACTTCACAGCCAGGTCCCTTAACAGTTCCTCTTCCGCAGTCTCTTCTATTGCTTATTCACCTCAATAGTTTGATATTTAAACTGGTAAGTTTCCTATCTGGGAACAAACTGTCAGCATGCTTTCACCGTACAATACCATGTACACTTTTGATTTGCTGACAACTAACTTGACTGGTGTATAGACAATTCCTCAGCCTAAAAGGTCAAAGCTGTCCTGGAGTCAGATACCTCAGTTGGCTTTTCTGGCATTTTTGTATTTCTAGTCTATATGCATCTCTTTTCTAATAAGTAATAATTCACAAACAAATGTCAACTTTTTTTTTGCCAGTGGGGTTTGTCTGCATCCAGCCACAGGCCAAGTAAAGCAGAACTAGATGAAGAGTTACAGATTTCAATCGTTTAGCCTTTACATTCCTCACAAAGAAAACCACATGTTTCAGAAGGCCCAGTATGGACTCCTTTCCCTTTAAATATGACTCTCTTTCTGCATGAGCTACTATGATTAGACCCACTGACTCACTCAATCAATTCCCTGCCATTGCAGGGGCCTTGGGCATTGGTGTACCTCGGTCCATCCTATTTTCTGCCCATGGCATGCTATAGTTTATCTGGACTGCAGTAATACTTTAGTCCAATCCAGGTTACTGGATTCAATGCAGAGGCAACTGAGTGGAGTTTTAGTGGCCTGTGATGTAGTCCCTTCTGGCATACAATTAAGCACAAGCAGGACTGGAGCCTTATTTGAGGCATTTGAATGTTATCATTCCTATGTGTACCCAGTCTAGCTTGAACCTAGTCTTCCCTTCTCTGTTAGGTAGGTTTGTAACTTTCTTCTGCACCCTCTAGCCCATGGTGTTTATGTAACCAGGAGGTGTTGCTGTCTGAAAAATTAGGAGGAGCTGTTGTTGTGAGAGACTCCAAAGTTCACTGGGTAGTACCTGAATTGCTGCTCAGTTAGAATTTGCTGTTTGTTAGAATAAAGCAAGTACCAGAGGCAATTTGGCCATGACCGGAAATTCCTAACTATCCAAAGTAAATCCTCTTAAAATGTGAGCCAGGGCTGGGCTGTTAGAAAGCTGCAAAAAGATCATCCACAAACATTCATTCAAATTCCAAATGACAGTTCAGTTTGATCATATTCCTACACCTTATTTGCTGTTAGCAAAAAAAAAATAAAAAAATTCTTCATTTGAATTTCTTGAGAATGGCTGTTCATACATTTGTGCTATGTTGATCTTTCCACAAGGTATGCCTGAAATATTAGTAGTTAACTAGTAGTACTGGTTACTTCTCTTAGCCAAGCAGTGGAAACGTGCACACCACCATCCACTTGTGTGACAGGAGGTTCAATACAGAAGCAACATAAAACCATGTAAGTTAGCACCTCCTTTACTAACTTAGACTTCTCTATGCATTGGTACAGTTGAGTGTAAGGGGACTTAATTTACACATCACCTCTGAATTTGGCCTGGGACTTTCAGGACTTGTCTTTAACCCCTTTGGGGCACATGTCACACTGTAAACAGTAGAACACTGTAGTGTCATGCTCTCACTGATTCCTAGTGTATGTTAACGTAGTGCTGTTTGAAACAGGACAACATCAACCTGCACTAGGAACCTATTAGATTAGAGCGTGTCAGCAGGATCTACATGGGGCAGTGAGAGCGCAACGCTTCAGAGCGTTCTACAATTTACAGTATAGCATGTGCCCAGAGGGCTGCAAAGACAAGCCACAAGTTGGGGAGGAATTCAGGACAACAAAATCTGACTTAAGTAAGAATTTAATGGACTGACACAAATTGGCTGCTTACTAGAGGTGGAGCAGAACTGTAATTAATACATTGATATGGTCTCTTAAGACAGGATGATGTCTCATCAGAGCATTCATAGATTATTAGGGTTGGAAGGGACCTCAAGAGATCATCTAGTCCAACCCCCTGCTCAAAGCAGGACCAATCCCCAAATGGCCCCTTCAAGGATTGAACTCACAATCCTGGGTTTAGCAAGCCAATGCTCAAACCACTAAACTATCCCTCCACTGAATATACTTTGAGATATGGGACTGGTAATCTTTTAAAATTGGGATATGTATTTCTTTTAATAAGGAGCCCTGGCACTGCTTGCTGTGGCCAATAACTGGAACAAAAAGGTTTTTGCAGTTTATGGTTAGGAAATAAAGCTTCAAAGCATGGAGTGAGGTTAACTGAAACATATGTTTCAGGCTCTCTGCAAATTTAGGCAGACAATAGCTCTGAGATGTGAACTGGCCCATCTGTTTAAATGCGTGCTAACTCAGATACCCCAGATGATACTTTGTGTCAGCATAGTCATCTATTTCACTGTACATCAAAGCATGTAAGAAAGCAGAGGTATCAAATTATGAAGGTATACAGTCTACTCTGAGTGACCATTTATTTGGATAAGCTTTTAACAACACAACAGGGTGATGGGGCTTTGGTCATGAATTCAACTGACCAGTTCCTTTGCATAGAGTACATGTCACTTTAAAGCGTGATAGTATAACATAATAACTGAATTAGCTATGTAGATTGCTGATTTTTTTTTTTCAGGAGTAGGGAGGGTAGTACCTGAAACAATGAAGGACTCCCTCCAGCGTGGTAGGGACAAGGATCGGATTCCATTGGAGAAGCTCCCTCTGTAACCAGATTGTCCAGCAACTTTCTGAACAAGGATTTTCCCTCCTGAGTTGTCAGTTGCACCACTACAAAAGGGGGTTGGGAAGTGTTAAATGATATCAGAAATGAGGCAGAGAAATTTAGGAAGTGTTCAACTATACAAGAGTTAGGAAAGTGTCCTCTCATTTTAAATAACATGGTTGAGGTTACAACAGTCCTCAGTGCAGTTTGGAGAAGTCTGCAGCTAAGAAGTATTTGTGCACTTACAGATGACCTAGGGGTCTTGTATTTTAACCTAACTCAAGTGTCAGTATATGGCTGAAGTAAATTGTCCAATGGCGTTGTCTGACCAGCAGTGCCGGTTCAGAACAGGTCCCTGGCTCTTGAAGACCCACGTGTATATGAAAAAAAGGGCTGAACTCTTTCCTGAGTTACTTTGTGCAACCATGTTGACTTCAGCTGGATTTTTAAATCACGCAGGATTTGGCATAAAACTTCTAAGGTTCAAGAGATTGAGTCAGATCTCACTGCCTTTATATCATTGTATGTACATTAACTCTGGCAGCTGTGATTTATGGGTATGTATGTAGGACAAGATTCAGGGCCCAAGAATCTAAAATAAATTTTGACAAATATGAGGGTAATTTCCCCCTTTATTTTAAAGAACCTAGTATTTTCCCTGTTCAAAAGAAATCGACCAGGTATTACCTGTATCTGATTGTGCCTGATTCTAATCTCACGGTGGTGTAAATCAAAAGAAACACCACTGAAATCAATGGAAAACATGGCAGCTTCTGTGTGTGCTGAATGCTACGAAGTGTTTACCATGTGATGACATTATATGAATCCTAGTGTGTATGAAGTCTCAGTTTCTGCAGACACTGAAGCATTTGTTTGAAACCAAGAAGTGACTGCTACTATAAACAGAGCAGTCTATGCTAAGTGGAATGAGAAACATAAAATGGTGAAAAATAACTTTGAATAATTTAAATTGTTGCTGGCAATAGAAGGAAAGGAAACTCACAGATTTCATACACACATCAGAATAGTCAACAAATCCAAACTCAGATGGCACCTAGAGAAAATTGCGACCTTCTGCTCCAAAAATATAGGCGTCTACCACTTAAGCTACAGGAGAAACTATATTCTCGATCACTATGTTGTGTTAGGTTTAAATTGTTTTTGACACAGTTTGCCCTTAGGTATTCATGGACAATTCCCATTTTAGTCAATGGGAATTGTACACAAGTATTCTGAGGGAAGAATTTGTTTTCTGTAAGCTAGTCACTTCTTGACAATTCAGTAACAAACACCTGAACACACATTACTTCAGCCAGCAGATGGCAGTAGTCTATATACATAAAAGCTAGCTGGTACAATAAAGAGCTGCATAGGATTTTTACCCACACAGTGTGTCTCTCTCAGCATATGCTATGCTCCACACGTGAATTGCCTGCAGTTTGGCGTGGCAGTTTGTAAAGTACCTTTTCACCAATTCTGGTTTTTCTGGGACGTGTTTAAGTCACTCAATATTTGGAGTCTGGGTGGCTTTAGTGTGGGTTCATGGGTTCAACTGCACCCCAGGGTGCAGAACCAGTCAAATGTACATTCCTTCCAGCCTGGTGGGGAGGGAACACCGAGGACAGGAGAGGGAGTCATGAGCAGCTGGCTGAACCTGAGTGCCGGGTCACAATTTGTGGCGCTAGGCCCAGCCCATGGGACAGGAGCTACCACTACAGGTTGAGTGTGGGATGGGCTTGTTCTCTAGCACCACTACTACCCCCTCAGCCCTCCCTTCCACACTGTGTTGGAACTAGGGCCGAGGGGGTAGTAGTGGGCTGGAGTAGGGAGCTGGGGTAGGGAGTCATGCTGCAGGTGACTGGAGCCCCCTTGGCAATTCCGTATAGAGTACCCATTGATTTGGGAGGCAACATCTGCCCCTGGTTTGGAGCAGATGCTTTCAGTGAATGTTTTCATGGTCTTTTCTAGCTTAAATGGGATCAATAGAAAGAATCCTACCAAGAGAGATGATAACCTATGTTGCCTACACATGATTAGTGAGATTATTATTTATGTGAGACCATGAACACTTCTGATGGTATAAAATAGTGTAAACACAGTTATTTCCTATCCATAAATGAGTGATCTGGAAAAGTCTGAGCACCTCATGCAAGGTGCTGAGCACGCTCAGTAATAACTAACACCTAGCTCTTACAGCGCTTTTCATCCGTAGATCTCAAATCCCTCTACGACAAAGTGTTCCTACTTTACAGATGGGGAAACAGGCATAGAGAGGTGAAGTGCCTTGCTCAAGGTCACCCCGCAGGCCAGTGCCAGAGCTGGGAACAAGAAGTGATTTCAGTAAAAGTTCTGGGTGCCTAGCACTCTCAGATTGGACCCATCACATCAAATACTGTCTATCTCTTATACTCTTTTTTTTTTAATATAAGAATTGTGGCCTGCAATTCAACCTGCAAAGACCAGGCAGGGTTTAATAAGCTCCAAAGCCAATGACCCCCCTATACTGTAATTATAATTCTGTACTGGAGTGTCTCAGTAGTTTAAAGCTGCTGACCTGTGAATAGCAGCACTGCACACAGTGGAAAAAGAAGCGTAAATGTTGGTGCCATAAACACGGTATTTTATGTCTTGACATCCTGGTGGACATTTTGCAATGAATTCTGGATTGATTATCTTCCCTGCTTTGATATCGCAGTCTATCTCAGGTACATCTGTGAATGCAAAAAAGCGGAAAAGTTAGATTTAATATTCCAATAGTTGTGTAACCATGTAATGCACAACAGTGCCCTCTTTGAGCATATGAGCGAATTCCTTCAGGGCACAAGAGGTGTGTTTGCTTGTAACATAATAAATACATTACACGGATAGGGTTGTAACTAAAGATGGATTGAGGAAGTGAATTGACATTTCTGACCCTAAAGGAAATCTCCAGTGTAATATAAAAGATTTTAATCACTATGGGATAGATTATGGTCATAGGATGGGGGAAAGGGGCAGAAGTGAGAGCTGGGAGTTGCATGCATCCCTGAGGCAGAATGTCCACCAGTGTTCCCCTTGTGGTAATATGGTTCTGTTTCACCTTCCAAGGCAAGGCTGTGGTAAAATGCTATGATCTTGCCCTAACCCATTAAAAATGTTTGACTGCTATGCACAGCAAACAAGGGATATGAATATAAACTTAAGATCTGTTTTATCTTCACCAGTTAGATTATACAACCTAGTGGCAGGCTTGCATTTCACCCAATGCAGCAAAACTGAATGCACAGAAAAGTCCTTTTGGGACTGTAGCTAGAAGTCCCATATAATGTCCCCTTCCAATGGTTAAGAAGCACAGGTTTCACCTTCCAGGGCATGTATTTCAATGTATTTATGTGTCTTACCTAGGCTTTTCTACCAGGCTCTTCACTATGGTATCTCAGCATTTCTATGTAGTACTGTATGTCATATGCTGTATTAGGTATAGTTCACTTGATGTATAGATTTCATTATGTGATGTGTATGTTTTCTGCAAAGAGGCTGTGTAGTGCTGTATGTGCCTAATGGCTCCTAACAGAAGCCCCAAGGAGTTGACAAAAAATAATCTGAGTGAAGTTATGGCTTTTTTTCTGCAGTGGACATTCCTGTTTTGAAGCAATTAGGCATGCTGCTGAGACTACTTACATAGTTTAGCCTTTTTGTTCTTCTTTGTGGCTTCTTTAGTTGCATATGTACAAGTCAGAAACAAAGCTAAGACAAAAAAAATAGGATGTCAGGTAAACAGGAAACTGCAGCATCTTTCAGCACATGCCTCTGTGCTTGGATGTTCTGGAGTTAATAATAAATCTGAATCATCCTGTTTTTAAAAAATGAAATTAACATTTTTCCAGCAACCAGTAGAATTCTGTTTGAAAAGACATATTTCAATGCTGTGTGTTTGTTTGTTTGCAGGGAAGTAGAGGTTGACTGACTGTTGGAATACTTACATTTTCACATAACACATAAATAATTTGTCTGCATGAAGTGCCGCCTGATAGAGCTGCTGGAAGAAAAGATAAGAGGACTGGAGATGCAGGTGGAAACTCTGGCTGAGTTTAGAAGGGGATTTGAGCAGATGATGGAACACAGACATGATGAGGCGCAGGGGATAAGCTCAGATGAGCGGATAGAAGCAGGACCAAAGAACTCTGAGGAGGGGCGGCTGGGTGAGGAAAGTGGACGGTGGAAGCATGTGACTAGGAGAACCAGGCAGAGGAAAAGACGGGCCAGCGATGGAGAAATAGAACTCAGGAACAGGTTTGCTGAGTTGGGAAATGAAGATGGAGCACAGCAGGCTGCTGAAGGAGAGAGGGCAAGGAAAAAGAGACGAGCAGCTAGTCCTGCAGAAGGAGGGGAGGAGTCAATGAAGGCGGCACCAAGTATGAGCCCTAGGAGGATTGTAAGGGCGAATACAAATCGAGAGGACTTGCGGCAAGCTGGTGTGGGGGATAGACTGGAGAATCACACTGTTGCCAGGAAAAGGCAAGTCTACATGATTGGAGACTCTTTACTGAGAGGAATAGACAGGCCTGTAACTAGACCTGATCGGGAGAACAGAAGGGTGTGCTGTCTGCCAGGGGTTAAGATACAGGATGTGGACCAGAGGCTGAATAGGATCCTAGCGGGAGCGGGAAAGAATCCGTTGATTGTCCTTCATGTGGGAACGAATGATACGGCTAGTTACTCGCTGGACTGTATCAAGGAGGCTTATGCCAGACTGGGGAAGACGCTCAAAGAAATCGAGGCTCAGGTGATCTTCAGTGGGATTCTGCCAGTTCCTAGGGCAGGGCGACGAAAGAGTGACAAGATTATGGCGATCAACAGATGGCTCAGGCATTGGTGTTACAAGGAGGGCTTTGGGATGTACAGTCATTGGGAAGCGTTTACGGACAGACAACTGTTCGCTCAGGATGAACTTCATCTAAGTAAGGAAGGAAATAGAATTCTAGGATGGAGGCTCACCGACCTCATCAAGAGAGCTTTAAACTAGGAAGTTGGGGGAGATGGTTGGGAGATGTTCAGGAGATCTCCACGCCGGAATATAACCTGGAGAGGGAAGTAAACAAAGTGAGAGGGGATACCCTTGCGGACCAAAGAATTGATCCAAGGAGGAATAGTGGAGTAGAAACCAGATTAACGGGTGATGCTGATGGTAGAAGGTCTGTGCACGACGGGGGAAAGAATGTCATTGATGCTAAATGCCAACAATTAAAATGTCTGTACACTAATGCGAGGAGCCTAGGTAACAAGATGGAGGAACTGGAGCTACTGGTGCAGGAAGTGAAACCGGATATTATAGGGATAACAGAAACCTGGTGGAATAGTACTCATGACTGGAGCACAGGTATTGAAGGCTATGTGCTGTTTAGAAAAGACAGGAAGAAAGGCAAAGGTGGTGGAGTAGCCTTGTACATCAATGATGAGATTAACTGTAATGAAATAAGAAGCGATGGAATGGATAAGACAGAGTCTATCTGGGCAAAAATCACACTGAGTAAAAAAGCAACTAGAGCTTCCCCTGAGATAGTGCTTGGGGTGTGCTATAGACCGCCGGGATCTGACTGGGATATGGATAGAGACCTCTTTAATGTCTTTAATGAAGTAAACACAAAGGGGAAATGTGTGATTATGGGAGACTTCAACTTCCCGGATATAGACTGGAGGACGAGTGCTTGCAAGAATAATAGGGGTCAGATTTTTCTGGATGTGATAGCGGATGGATTTCTTCATCAAGTAGTTGAAGTACCTACGAGAGGGGATGCCATTTTAGATTTGGTTTTCGTGAGCAGTGAGGACCTCGTAGAAGAAATGGTGGTAGGGGATAACCTTGGTTCGAGTGATCATGAGCTGATTCAGCTCAAACTAGATGGAAGGATAAACAAATGTAGATCTCGGATTAGGGTTTTCGATTTCTCGAAGGCTAATTTTAAAGAGTTAAGGAAATTAGTTAGGGAAGTGGATTGGACGGAGGAACTTGCGGATTTAAATGCGGAGGAGGCCTGGAATTACTTTAAGTCGCAACTGCGGAAATTGTCGGAAGCCTGCATCCCAAGAAAGGGGAAAAAAACCATGGGCAGGAGTTGTAGGCCAAGCTGGATGAGCAAGCAACTCAGAGAGGGGATTAGGAGAAAGCAGAAAGCTTACAGGGAGTGGAAGAAAGGCGGGATTAGCAAGGGAAGCTACTTTGGTGAGGTCAGAACATGTAGGGATAAAGTGAGGAAGGCTAAAAGCCGCATTGAACTGGACCTTGCAAAGGGAATCAGAACCAATAGTAAAAGGTTCTACAGCCACATAAATAAGAAGAAAACAAAGAAAGAAGAAGTGGGGCCGCTATACACTGAGGATGGAATGGAGGTTAAGGACAACCTAGGCATGGCCCAATATCTAAATAAGTACTTTGCCTCAGTTTTTAATAAGACTAGTGAGGAGTTTAGCGATGATGGAGGGATGATAAGCGGGAATGTGGATATGGAGGTGGATATTACCGCAACTGAGGTAGAGGCCAAACTTGAACAGCTTGATGGGACAAAATCGGAGGGCCCGGACAATCTCCATCCGAGGATATTAAAGGAACTGGCGCGTGAAATTGCGAGCCCGTTAGCGAGAATTTTTAAGCAATCAATAAACTCGGGGGTTGTGCCATAAGACTGGAGGATTGCTAACGTAGTCCCTATTTTTAAGAAAGGGAATAAAAGTGATCCAGGTAATTATAGGCCTGTTAGCTTGACGTCTGTAGTAGTCAAGGACATAGAGGTCAATGGTAATTGGGACGAATTGCAACATGGATTTACTAAAGGTAGATCGTGCCAAACCAATCTGATCTCCTTCTTTGAGAAGGTGACGGATTACTTAGATAAAGGAAATGCGGTAGATCTAATTTACCTCGATTTCAGTAAGGCATTTGACACGGTTCCGCATGGGGAACTGTTAGTTAAATTGGAAAAGATGGGGATGAATATGAAATTTGTAAGGTGGATAAGGAACTGGTTAAAGGGGAGACTCCAGCAGGTCGTATTGAAGGGTGAACTGTCAGGCTGGAAGGAGGTTACTAGTGGAGTTCCTCAAGGATCAGTTTTGGGACCAATCTTATTTAACCTTTTTATTACTGACCTTGGCACAAAGAGCGGGAATGTGCTAATAAAGTTTGCGGATGACACAAAGTTGGGGGGTATTGCTAACACAGAGAAGGACAGGGATACTATTCAGGAAGATCTGGACCACCTTGTAAACTGGAGTAAGAGTAATAGGATGAAATACAATAGTGAAAAGTGCAAGGTCATGCACTTAGGGATTAATAATAAGAATTTTAGATATACGTTGGGGACGCATCAGTTGGAAGTGATGGAGGAGGAGAAGGACCTTGGGATATTGGTCAATAGCAGGATGACTATGAGCCGCCAATGTGATATGGCTGTTAAAAAAGCAAATGCGATTTTAGGATGCATTAGGCGAGGTATTTCCAGCAGGGATAAGGAGGTGTTAGTACCGTTATGTAAGGCGCTGGTGAGACCCCATCTAGAATATTGTTTGCAGTTCTGGTGTCCCATGTTCAAGAAGGATGAATTCAAACTGGAACAGGTCCAGAGACGGGCTACTAGGATGATCCGAGGAATGGAAAACCTGCCTTATGAAAGGAGACTCAAAGAGCTTGGCTTGTTTAGCATGGCCAAAAGAAGGCTGCGGGGGGATATGCTTGCTCTATATAAATATATCAGGGGCGTTAACGTTAGGGAGGGAGAGGAATTATTTAAGTTTAGTTCTAATGTAGGCACGAGGACAAATGGGTACAAACTGGATATTAGGAAGTTTAGACTTGAAATTAGACGGTTTCTAACCATTAGGGGAGTGAAGTTTTGGAACAGCCTTCCGAGGGAAGTAGTGGGGGCAAAAGACTTATCTGGCTTCAAGACTAAGCTTGATAAGTATATGGAGGGGATGTTATGATAGGATAGTTTAATTTGGGCAATTGATCTTGGATTATCACCAGATAAGTCTGCTCAATGGTCTGCGGGGAGATGTTGGATGGGATGGGAACTGAGTTACTGCAGAGAATTCCTTCTTGGGTGCTGGCTGGTGAGTCTTGCCCACATGCTCAGGGTTTAGGTGATTGCCATATTTGGGGTCGGGAAGGAATTTTACTCCAGGGCGGATTGGCAGGGGCCCTGGAGGTTTTTCGCTTTCCTCTGCAGCGTGGGGCATGGGTCGCTTGCTGGTGGTTTCTCTGAGTTTGAGGTCTTCAAACCAGTTTTGAGGATTTCAATAACTCAGTCCTGGATTAGGGGTTGTATAAAAGTGGATGGGTAGGGTTCTGTGGCCTGCCTTGTGCAGGAGGTCAGACTAGATGATCATATTGGTCCCTTCTGACCTATGAGTCTATGAGTCTATAATAACTTGGGGGAATTCACTACCAAAAGATGCAGTTCAGTCCAAGAGTTTAACAGGCTCAAGAAAGGATTAGACATTTTCATGAGTAATGAGAGCACCCACAAGTATATAAAATAGAATAAATAACATTGGGGCTAGAAAACCTCATGCTTTATGGCTGCACAAACCAACAATTAACTGAGGGATTTGGGAGGGGTTGTTAGGAAGAAACTTCCCCTATAGGAAGGTTGTTCCTTAACACGACACAGATGAAAGCTCTAGTGCCTAAGCAGGTGGTATTGGGCTCTGATGGAGACAGGCTGCTGAACTAGATGGACCACTGACCTGATTTGGTTTGGCGATTGCCTATTCTCCTACAGTTAATGCATCACCAGAGGCTGAGGTTTATCGTTTAACTATTTCAGTGCTTTTTTTAAAATGTGGAAACTATATGGTGGTGACCAGTAGATCTCACTTACCATTATAGGGCTGTCTGCTAATTAATGGTCCTACAAAAATGTTCAATTTTCTGGACTTGTTATAGGTACTATATTGTGCATTAACCTGCATTACAAACACCCTCACCCTCCTAATCTCCCATGTCCCATCTGTATTTGCAATTGTTCAGAGTCTGATCTAGGACCTTGTCCCTTGCCTTCTGTGGCTAGAAATACACACAAGTTGAATATGCTTTTCAAGATCCTTGACTGTGTTAAACGCACAGATTCATGCGCTTCTCCCCAGCCTGGGGCAGACCTGACAGTGCTGTGGATCTGATTGGGCTGGAGGGGCACGATCTATTGAATGCACCGAGTCCAAGGCTCCACAGAAATATTCAGTGGATTGCTGGATATCCACTTGTTGCAACTTTTCATTCACATCCTCCCCTAGCAATGGTAGTGTGGTGCATCATGCCTCATCTAGCCAGTAGTACCCCACTGTGATTGTGTGCATGTAGATGGGAAGAGTCACGTGATGCTAGCAGGGACATTAACTGCTGCTCTGTGCAGCAGCAACTTACAGTGTGCATTGCTTTGTAAACTGCAAACCTTTAGATGGGAATTATGCTACATGGATCCACTGGATGATTTTTTCATGTACTGTAGGATGCTCATTGCATGTAGCTGCACATTATGAAGAGTAGCATGCCATGTAGCCGTCCTCTCCATGCAGCCTCATTCCCCATTTTGCACAGGTCTGTTGAAGTTTTGCTTCTGTCTTTATTTCACAGTAGAGGGGAGATATAGCTAGATATTTATTTCCAAGTTCTGTGCAATCCACACATCTCCTGTTACTACACAGAGCTACCTGAGACTCTTCATGCATTTCTAAACTCTATATACAATTTATTAATTTGGTCTAATGGGTCCCCTAATCCATAGGCTTTGATAGCTGCACTTAGTTTTTTTATTTAAGGTACATATAGATGCTTCAGAAAGGAGTTGCTTCTCTGGTGGGTGCTTATTCTTATGTTTTGCTTCTGTGTCAGGTACCTTCCCTTTTGACAGGTTTCAGAGTGGTAGCCGTGTTAGTCTGTGTCAGCCATGTTAGTGTGTATCAGCAAAAAGAAGGAGGGTACTTGTGGCATCTTGGAGACTTGTCAACTGTTTGAAATGGGCCATCCTGATTATCACTACAAAAGTTTTTTTTCCTCCTGCTGATAATAGCCCACCTTAATTGATTAGTCTTATTAGAGTTGGTATGGCAACCCCCATTTTTTCCATGTTCTCTGTATATGTATATCTTCCTACTGTATTTTCCACTGCATGCATCTGATGGAGTGGGTTTTAGCCCACAAAAGCTTATGCCCAAATAAATGTATTAGTCTCTGAGGTGCCACAAGTACTCCTCTTCTCTTTTGAGGAGTTGATGCAGATGAGGTAATATTTCTTATGGGTTGGGTATAAATCTGCTTAGACTGTGAATCATGTCTAAGATCCTTTTCATTTGGGGGATGGATTCAGGAGGCTGCATGTCCAGCTTTAATTTACGCGGGGCTGGATGGCTGAAGATCAGGGAGCAGCAACCACCTCTCTGCAGTGTGTCCCCCCGCCACGGCAGTGTTCTTCCCCGCCCCTTCCACTGCATCAGAATTCAGCTTATGGGGGATGGAGAATCTGCACCCAATTGTAGAGGAACTGTTCCACTTTTCTGGGGCACTGCTGCCAGAACTCCACATTACGCACTGACATTAAGAACATTCCCCATTCCTTCTTCAATAACCTAATGTGTAACCATTCCATTTAACTCCTCTTTTACTTTAGAGAGAATTAAAATTCCCCATGCTGTGTGGAGAGACACTATAATAATATGTTTAAATTTACTCTTGACTGGAGTATGTCATAGCAATCTTATTCCTCCCTTCCCACCCCTAAATTGCTACAGATTTCTTCCAGCAAGTGCATGGACTTAATAGCTCTTGGAACTTGTTCAAAGGAGGGAGCAGTGCCCTAACCCCATGCCACAGTATGTAAGTTGAGTATGAGAGCCACTTACTCCAAATGGCAGGCATGCCAAACAAAACTTGGGGACTCTGTTACTTGAGAGAAGTGGAATTGTCAGTGGGGAGGAAGGCTCTTCTATTTCTTTAAAAATACAATCCACAGAAAAGAGGGCCAAATTCTGCCCTGACTGACCCCTCGTGCCATGTCAGTGAGCTCAGCTGGGTTGCATGTACTATTAGGGTAGAACTTGGTCCAGAGAAAATAATCAGGCCATTGGTCTCTTGCCTTGTGGCAGACTTAACTGCGCAGATTAAAATGAAGGGAAAATATAGCTAACCCTGAGTATCCAACCATCCTTGACAGTTCCCACTTAGGGCAGTATCACAGTTAGTGACAGAAAATGCAGCTAGGCAATATGATGGCTGGATTCTTTCAAAGAGAAACTTGTAACTAAAACACACACACACAAAATCATGTTTGATCCATTCAGCCAAACCCAGATTGATTGTGTAAGGTCCGCTCCAAATCTTGGAGCCTCCGCGTGCTCTCTAAAGGAGCAGGTCTCTCCTGCACAACATCCTGGTAAATGATGGCAAGGTATATTTGCAGCCCTTTCCCCTGAATATCATCTTGATCATGTTAAAGGTCCTGCATCCTCCTTAGACACAGGAGAAAAAAAATAAAAGAAGATCTTCGCAGCATGATATACACATTGTTCTTCCTCGGAGCGGGCCTTTAAGATTTAGACTTAATTATGCAGTCTACTGTAATTATTGCAGCCCATGTGCAGTCTAATGATCAGTGCATGTGATTAATTTAATGTAATTTTTTGGGGTGAGGAAATCAAGAAGCTAGAGTAACCAGGATTGAATATAGCTGCACAAGGTCCCCCTACATCTTCTACTGGGAGCCCACCTACCTGTGGCAGACCTAAATGAACACAGGAAGCCACTAGCCATTGACTTGGATTGGAGAACTAAAGCGTCCCTTCTAGGTCTTTCAAGCCATCTTTGAAAGTTTTTCATCATTTTGTAATTTTATCCAGATCTCAGATACTTCTTTCCCCAGGAGAGTGCCTTTCTTAGCAAACATTTCACTGACATTCACTACTGAACCCAAAATGTCTGCATCATTCAGATGTGCATTGTTCATGTGACGTGGATACTTTTCCAAAGTCATTGACTCAGTCCTAGACAGTGTTCGTAAGTGTATTTGTGTAGTCTATACTTACTTACCAAAGAAGGTTGCAATGATTGATGCCTTCATGTCAAGAACAACAAAATCAGCAGTTTCAGTAAAGTGCACTAGAAAGGAAAACAAAATAACACTGTCACGTTGCATTCAGAGGTAGTATGTTGACTACTGTTGGTGAGGAGGGGGAGAGAAGGTAGTTCTGTGCACAATGCCTTAGCCCTTTGAAGTCTTAGCATCCTGAATCCTCTTCTTCTGGAAGCAGATTCTATAAAGACTTGAAATATATTAATAGACAGTGCTATAGCAAGTAAGCTAATTTGAGTTTGATGAACTGGGCCAGGATTTTATTCCTGGAATCTTTTCAGGTAAATGGGAATTTTGCCATTTACTTCAATACAGACAGAATTTCACTCTAGATGCTTATTTCTGAAGCCAGCAGCAATGGAGGCCATAACAGAAGCTGACATACTCTTGCAGTCATAAATGTTGATTTAATTCCCTTTTAGAGAGCTCACAGAAAAAAACCTCACTACTGTTCATAGAATGAATCAGCACATCAATGACCAATTTTTGAGGTGCTCCACTGTTTTTCATTTCTGTTTTTTGACCAAGACGAAAATCAGGAAAGTGCCTCTTCCTAAGAGATTTCTTGTTCTATCTTTGCAGACTTGAGAAGTTTAGACAAGAATCTGAACTTTAGGAGCCTTATGCAAATCATACTCACACTGGAACTTTTGAAGGTTTCTATCACTAGATAAAGCCCCCTAGGCCTGAGATTGAAGAATAGCTGATGGTGGTAAAATGCGAGAATCCCATAATCAGAATCTGAGCACACCAGTACTGTTGAAAGTAAAAAATGTTAATTTAAACTCCCAGTCATGGGCAAGGCACCAGATATGGCCACACACTAAGCTGTAGGGAGCTTGAAATTCTTAGAGTATTATGTTTCATTCATAATAATCATTCCATTGGTATCTGATTGATACAAAATAAATGTTTTTTCCCCCCCTCTAGGAAGGGCAGTATGCTGGTTCCTGCTGTCAGCATCTGAATTCGCCCAGGCAATGGGAAGGGAAGAGGAGCCTCTGACCAAAACGGTCTGCCATTGGTGATCCTGCTAATCAGAATTCATAGTACAGCCACCTTTTAGAGGCACTCTCCCTGGGCAAATTCAAATGTGGGTAATGGGAACCAGCAAGTTTTTCTTCCTAGAAGAAGAATGCATTATTTGCGGCCACAAATAATGGCAGCAACCTCCACTGAGCAAATGTTGTATGGTTGAGCAGCCCTGAGCCTTCAAATGCATGGTACTCTGAGCAGCTGCACCAGAAATTCCACTGACATCTTCCCCCACTCGATTCTGGGGCCCCACCCTCCCAAGTAACTGAGTCAGTCACCATGGCAAGGGGTCCCCTCGCTGCCTCAGGGCTGATGCAATTGCAGGGGTTGTATGGGTCTAACACAGCCCCTGGCCATCAGCCTCCATTTTTATAGGCGTTCCAGGGGACCTATGCCCACCTTTCCTGCCACACCTTTACAAAACCCTGCAGCATTTGAGCATGCCCAACACTAGCTGGTAGGAGTAGAAGTTTCCTAACCCATCCTGCAGCGGTCACAGCCACTGGCAGCAGTGGCTCCAGGCACCAGCGCTCCAAGCGCTCGCCTGGGGCGGCAAGCCACGTGGGGAGCCCCGCCAGTCCCTGCAAGGGTGGCAGTCAGGCAGTCTTCGATGGCTTGCCTGCGAGAGGTCCGCCGGTCCCGCGGATTTGGCAGCAATTTGGCAGTGGGTATGCCTAAGCCACGGGACCGGCGGATCTCCCGCAGGCACGACACTGAATCTGCAGGACTGGGGACCTCCCGCAGGCAAGCTGCTGAATCCATGGGACTGGGGACCTCCCACAGGCAAGCTGCCATAGGCTGCCTGACTGCCGTGCTCGGGGCGGCAAAAAAGCTGGAGCCACCCCTGGGCATGCTCCAGTGCTGAAGGCACTTCTGTCGGCAATTGTAGCTTGTTGCCATAGCCTGCTATTGCTGTGGGACACAGAGATGTGTGTCCACCTGCTGTGGCCTCTCCCCAGCCTCACAGCACTCTCCCCAGCCAGCCACACTCTAGTGCTGTCTATCTCTGCTATATTCAACTTTTTTTTAGGATTATTCCCAAAAATGTAGGATAAATGAAGCAGCACACGAATGTACTTTAGTTAGGCCTATACTTCCAGTGCAGTTATTCTCATACTGGAAGATATCTGAAAATGACAACAATACAAATAGATCTGGCTTGGGGGGGGGGGAATTATTACAAACTGCCTCCAAAGACCAGAAACTATCGTTTTGTAAACTTCCTGATCAACTCCTGCAGTCTGAAGTAGAAAGTCAAGAGCTGCCTCTCAATTCAGCAAGCATGACTCTGTCATTGTGTCAAGATTTGTGAGGAAAACAATTTGTGCTGTCCACAGAAGTAGCAACTGTAGTATATATTTCTGGAGAAATTTGCTTGAAACCAGCATAACTGAAGATGAGCTATGAAGCCAAAGATCCCATAGACAGACGATCCACCAACAACAAAAAAATTCAAAAGATGCTATCGATGAACTTGAAAGAAGCTATACCAAGGGCCCTGTAGATGAACAGATCAACAATGGAGCAGGCCAAAACAGACTTCCTGCTGTAAGAAATTTGATATTCCCATCTAAGAAAAATTGTTTTCAAGATTCAGTTTTATCATTTGAGCAATTGTGAATGCTTTTACAGATTGGTCCTTGCCAGCCACTGAAAGTGATGGGCCAAAAGGCCCGTTTCCTTTTACCCTCTCCAAACTTCCATTTTCCATCTTCATTTGATAGAATTAAAAATGCACCACATGAAGATTTGCATTTCAAACGGCTTAGCATACTCATATCTTTAAGATTATGCATGCTGTTACATTTTTGTTGTTTGGGGATATAGAAACTTGGAAAACAACATGGTTAACAGTGACTGGAACAATATGCTAAAGTCAATGTCTCTTCAGAGGAGGAGCAGACAACATGTGCAGTCACATGAGGCAGCTCTACAGTTTGCGAAGGGTCATAGTATCAATGCCTGTCTTGGATGGCTTGGATGTTCTACCTCAATCTGTTATGGTGGCATAGGATCTGGAAACCTTCAGTAAAAGAAAATTGACCGGTTCCAAGCCCTCCGCACATTTGAGAGAAAAGTGAATGAGCTCAGGAAACTCACATCTGAAGAGAAGTATGAGGAAACTGTAAAAGAATCTTGGAAGAGGTGGGTTTTGAAAATGCAAACTGTCCAAGCTACAGTAAGAGGCGTGTACGCCACATGGATGATGAATTTATAAATGATTCTGTATTAGAAGCCAAGGATAACTATCAAACAAAATATTTCAAGGTCTTAGACAATATATTTGGGGAACTAAAATCTTGATGTGAGAGATTTCAAGACTTATCTACTCTCTGGTTTCCTCCATCCCTGGCAACTTCAAAATAAAACTTTAGAAGAATCAAAGGAGGATGTTCTTAAAATCACATGAAAATACTCTTTTTTTTAGATTTAGTTCATGAGATTGTCTTTCAAGATGTATGGTTTTACAAAGGACACTGTGGTGTACATTTTGTCACTTGGGGTCCAGATCTATTTGAATTTCAGAGTGTCCAGATCTCTTGATGATGATCTACTGGAAATGGAAATTCTTCCTGACCATACCAGCTGAGCACTTTAAGACATGGAAAATCTACAAGCATTCAACATGATGACAGACATGGCTGAGTGACCTTGCACTCCTTGCAATTGAGAGAGATGAGATAGCAAGGTTGGAGCTGGACAGCAACAGCATCATAGAACAAATTTGACAAGGAAAAGTGTCATTGTGGTCTGAGGTTCCAATAACTGGGAATACACAAGCCGATGCAGTTTGGGTGAGATGCTATATTTGTTTAGGCTGTGATGTTTGTTTTACTGGGGGTGGTTTTTTAAATTTTATCTTTTTTTTAAAAAGCCTAAGGAGATGTGACCATTGGACCTCATGCTGCACGATCACTGACCGCACTCTGCCCCTTAAGTCTGTCCCTGCATAGGATACTTCCAACCATTCAGAATATTGTTCATACTTCTACAGTGAATCTGTCAAAGGAAACAGAAATGGCAGTGAGTTCCAGAACAGCGAGATTTAAAAGAAGCCCAGATCAGTTCTTAACCCAATCACGTCTTGATCCAACACCAAATCAGTCCTTCCAAATCCATTAACAGCAAGATACCTAGGCAATAGCTCTTCCCATCCTTATAGCAGAACTTGTCATTCCATTCCTTCAATCTAGTCCCAGTAGAAGTACCTGTTGAGCCCCAGCTGGCTCACCACTGAATGCTACTATAGCCAAACTTTTTCAGAAGTTGCCACTGATTTTTGGCTCAAACATTCTGATTTTTTCAGAAGTGATCTTAAGCTGGGCACTTAAACACTGAAGCACTTAAAACCACTGGTGGGAATTTAGGCCAAAATTCACAGGGAGTTGTGGGTGTCTATAGGTGCTTGTCCAGTCAGGATTAGCTATCTTTTGTATTTTAGCCAAGTTAGAATACGTATGGAATGATAAACCTTTATTAGCAAAAACTGAAATTGGCATATGGGCAAACTCCTATATTTGGGGGCATTTTGTTTGTGTTGAAAAGACTTGATTGTCCGGACTGATAAAATGCTGGAGTTAGTGAATAGCCAAACATAGTTTGAGTTAAAGATAAAGAAATCTGGTCAGAGTGGTAATGGTTTTTTGTTTTTCATAGCTCATTTATTCCCTCTGTTCTAGTGTAAAATAAATTTTGATAAAGCTAGGATTCCAAGACCTTCACCATGATAAATGATTTAGGAGTAGTTGTATGCAGCTTTCTAGCCCTTATTGATTTAGACCAGAAGGTTTTGCTGTCCCATGTGTTCGATTTTCCTCTCTCTCTGTTTGAATGTCGGGGAGGGGAGGGAAGGGAGAAAGGGAGGGCATTTCCAGTTCAGATATGCAACATTTGTGAAGCTGGGTGGGATGGGATGGGGCAGAAGTCATTGTCTCCCATGGAACTGGGACTATACTCAGTGGTTTGGGGGGGTGTTGTACCATTAAGATTTACAAGCACTCTCAAAACTCTTACAAAGGTTCTGTTGTTCCCCAAGGCTGGCAGCTCCTGCAGCACTCTGCTGCAAACTGGAGAGTCAGAATAGATACGTGTTCAACTGGCAACATTCTTTTCTAGAACATTTTGAATTTTCTGCTGAAGGAAAGCAAGTAAACTGTGGGGAGTTCAGATTTAAAGGCCATCCAGTAACAAAATTCACTAGACCGTTTTGTTTGCAACAAGACTCGTTCAAAAAAGGTAATCACTTTTGCCTGCTCAGACCAGCTGGAAGGCCTTGTCTGTACTTAAAACATTTGCTGGGATTGCTGTATCTGTATATCTAAATTGGCAAACTCTGCTAGTGTAGGTTCAGTTTATACAGGCAAAAAAACAAAAACGTTTTGCTAGTATAGCTTAGACAAGTTCCCAAGTTAAATGAGCTACACCAGAAAAATGACTTTTTTTTTTACTTTTTTCCTATGCTGGTAAAACTTTTAAGTGTATACCAGGCCTTAAGTTGTTGTGGAGTTCTTACTGACATGGCATCTAAATGCTACATCAATTTAAAGAGCACTAAAACCCAAAATAAAAGTGATTTTTCTTTCTGTTTCCTGAGATAGATGCTTTGATCTTGCAATCTACCCATTATGGATGGCCTACTTGAGCCCATGTGGATCCAATTGCAGATTCACATCCTATTTCAAGACTTTTTTTTCCCTTCTTCTTCAGAGCTTTGAGATAAATGCTGCATGATAGTCTTAAAATCTCTATGTTGCTCTCAATTCAACAGTTATGAATTTAGAAAAGGTTTCTCCGTTGGATCAGTTCATAGCATGAACATTGAGACTATGCTTTGTATTTTGCCATAATAAACCCCATTTATAGGGATTACATTTTGTACCCTACATTTTGTCTTTCCTGAGCATATGAAACCACTCATGGGCATGCAGATTTTGACTTTAGTATGAAAAACAAAGGTTTATACATCAAAACTATTTTACCCTTTTTGTTTGAATCCAAGACACCTAAAATGTACCTCACCTAGTTTCCTTCATTCTCTTCTGATGTTAAGTCTTATTCCTTAGTTTTGACCTCCATCTTTTTCATTTTTCCCCCAGATTTTTTGATGAGTTATTTCGGCCTTGTACATTTGTACAATATAAGTAATCTGATCTTATTGTGGATAGCCTACTCCCAAAGATGTACTACAAATTAACAGTAAGTGCTCATGTTCTACAGTTATTTCACTGATACCACTTATTTCAGTGCACCTGGTTACAACATCTGGCCTTCAGCAATTTGATGCAGGGCACCACATGGATGCCTAATGCAATTAACTCTTCAAAACATAAAAACAAATCTTAAAATATAAGATTATGCTTCTGTCAAATTATAGTTTATTTAAGTTACACTAATCTCTCACATGCTTTTACTGTCATGTATCAATATACCATGCTCATCCCCATGATATGAGTGTCTGATATCGGACCCAGTAAAAAGCATTACATAGTCTCCCTTTTGACTAGAGCATATTATTCCTGATATGAATAAACTATATGTTCTGACACATAAGAAAATTCTATTTATCGATACATTTTTCATTCATTTTCGACAAGCTTTGTTGTGTAAATAGTATGCAGACATTTCTTGACTTCCTCATTTAGCTTTTAATTAGGGAAATGTGTTTAGGACTTTTCAGACACTTCATAGCAGCCAAGTATCAGAGGGGTAGCCGTGTTAGTCTGGATCTGTAAAAGCAGCAAAGAGTCCTGTGGCACCTTGTAGACTAACAGACGTTTTGGAGCATGAGCTTTCGTGGGTGAATACCCACTTCGTCAGATGCATGTAGTGGAAATTTCCAGGGGCAGGTATATATATGCAAGCAAGCTAGAGATAACGAGGTTAGTTCAATCGGGGAGGATGAGGCCCTGTTCTAGCAGTTGAGGTGTGAAAACCAAGGGAGGAGAAACTGGTTCTGTAATTGGCAAGCCATTCACAGTCTTTCAGTACCTACCTGTAGGAGAACACTTCAACCTCCCTGGCCTCACTATAGCAGACCTTAAGGTGGCCATCCTGCAGCAAAAAAACTTCAGGACCAGACTTCAAAGAGAAACTGCTGAGCTTCAGTTCATCTGCAAATTTGACACCATCAGCTCAGGATTAAACAAAGACTGTGAATGGATTGCCAATTACAGAACCAGTTTCTCCTCTCTTGGTTTTCACACCTCAACTGCTAGAACAGGGCCTCATCCTCCCCGATTGAACTACCTCATTATCTCTAGCTTGCCTGCATATATATACCTGCCCCTGGAAATTTCCACTACATGCATCTGACGAAGTGGGTATTCACCCATGAAAGCTCATGCTCCAAAACGTCTGTTAGTCTATAAGGTGCCACAGGACTCTTTGCTGCTTTCATAGCAGCCAGACCTACTGATAATTAATAATAGTTAGCACTTATATTGGGCTTTTTAGTCATAGTTCTCAGAGTGCTTTACAAAGGAGAGTCAGTATCATCATCCCCACTTTACTGATGGTGGAAAGTAAAGAAGAGAAATACCATACTATACAATACAATACTGGATCTTATAGTACTCTTATCACTTTTGGGCTTGTCTCCATGACACTGGTCTATGGGGATGCGAATTGTAAAGCACTCTAATATGTGCTCTGATGCCCCATGTAGACCCTGCTGGCACACACTAAAAGGTACGTAGTTTGAATTGATGTCGTACTGTTTTTGACAGGACTATGTTAACGCAAACTAGGTACCTTTTAGTTTGTGCCAGTAGCGTCTACACAGGACAGAGTGCTCTACAATTCACATCCGCCTAGACCGTACTGTGGCACCAGAGAGACAAGCTCTATCCGAGCACCTTCCAGTACTGCATTAAGCAATGGAACTAACATTTGCAATTTGTAGTCTCCAGGAGAAGAAAAATGAAGTGATATGCCCTGGCAGATTTAGAAGAAGCAGGTTTCAATTTGGTACCTTATCCCTGGATTTATGCTGCCTTTTGGTATTAAGGAAAATTTAACATCTCTCCCTCTTGGAGCCTATTCTAATTCTTCTTATAGTAACTGAAAAAATTATAAGGGAGTCTAATTCACACTGCCATAAAGATTACTTCTGAATTTGGCCTGTAGGTTGTTATTCTAAGTATTTGAAACTATAGTAAATTCATTGTAACTCATTCTTTCATTTAAAATAATAAGACATTAAGAAAGATATCTGGGTTTGAGCCTTATTAAGTTATCAGGGAAATAAACCAGCTGGATGCTATTTTGGAAGATCTCACCCAGAAGGTCCCATCTCTGGTCTCTTCTTTTAGGTACACCATTTTCTTTTTTTGTCTCTTACATTTGACATTCCTGTAAGTGGTGTGACAATGTGAGTTATACTTTCATCAGCTCTGTGCATTTGCACTCCTGCTCAACAAGTTGTTTAAAGAAGTTTCTGAATACTGAGATACTCTTGACCTTGAGGTAAATAATAGTAGATTACTGTGTCTTCAGTTTGCTTCACGCATTTAATGAATGGGCTCTTTCCCTGTACTGTTGGTGAAACTGGGGTCTTCATTTCTTATATTTATTTTTGCTTCAGCCTTACTTCTTTTTGTTTTTCTCTGGCATTTTTGGCCAACAATTATCTTGAGGCATAACCAAGCAGGGAACCCAAAAGAGGAGTAAGATTGCTGCTGGCAAATCATTACATCTTTAGTGGGTCATTTTGTAAGAGCTCTGCTAACTAATGGCTATCCAGCATTAAATCTCCCAATGTTTGCTTTGGATCTCTGTTTTTCTGAACATGTTTTCACGCCTCTACTCATCAGATTGGTATATTGGATATTTTGAAAATCATCCCTATTTAGGAAAACATTTAAGCATGTGCATAACACTAGCATATGCTCAAGTTCCAATGAAGTCAATGAGACTTCAGCACATGCTTAAAAGTATTTGCTGAATTGGGCCTTACATGAATAGTTTCCTCTCCAAACATCTATTTGGAAGTTGATTGCCCCATCCCCCAAGACTAAATGTTTGGAAAAACCTGAACATGTTGAATAAAATAAAGTTTGCAAACAACACCTCCATCATACAAAGTCACATTTTATATTGCCATCTTGACCTTTTATAAAGCCCATTGAGACAGCTGCAATATGAAAGTTTCTACAAACTGATGGATTGTTTAAACAAAATCCATATAAATGGTTCCTGTGTGGCACATCTTATGCTCCTAAATGAAAGTGCTGGTTTTATGTCCTTTATTTCAGGCTAGGGGTATCACTGTCGATATATGTGCAAAGAAACTCTTTGGTGGTGTTGTCTCTTAAACAGCTTACACTTGCACAAACTATTTTCTGTAATGTCCTGTGTTGCAAAACCCAATTTGTACACTTTATACAGCAAAAGTGCACACCATTGTTCTCTTTCTCAATAGGCTAGTGGCATAGTAGCCTCAGTGACCCATAAGAAACAGCAGTAGACTTTGTTTAAAAATCTCTTCGAGCTACTTTCAACAGTGTGGGTTGAGTTAAATATACCGTTCTCTATAGAGGAAATAAAATAGGTTTTGTGTAGGAGTGGGTGAATTGTTTTGGTTAAAATAAGAACTGACCTTCACCTTCCCCCAGAGTAAAACCCACATCAGTTTTTTTTTAAATTGGTTGTTTCTTCTCTATTTTTGTTTCAATATGCCCATTCTAGTCTATATAGCCTTGTATCCTGCACTTATTGTAGTATCTGCATTAAGTGACGTGTCTAACATCTGGTATGTGTGGTTTGTTTTCTCATATTCTCCCCAGGGCGGAAGTGTGGAATTGGGCATGCAGTGTACTGTGTTTTTGGTAGGGCTTTTAGGGTTTTATGTATACACTACTAAGTGTGTGTTAGATAGGTCAGGCTGAAGAGCACATTGCCCCTTGGACCGGAGGTGGTGAGGAGTGTGATGGTTCTTTGTTCCTGTGGGAGTTCATTCCACAGCCATGGACTGGTCCCTGGGAAAGCTTTGTCTCCTACACTGATGAACTCCACTCTTATTGTAGAGGCTTCAGTTGATCCAGAGGAGCAGAGTTGTTGGCCATGGTCCTCATCCTGGAGTCTTGGCGATCTTTTAAATATCTTGGGCACAGACCATTGAGCACCTTGAAGATGAAGACTGAGATTTTGAACTTGTCTGGGTGTTCTGTGGGAAGCCAGTGTAAAGAGAGAAGGAGAGGTCTGATGTGCTCATCGTAGCCTGTGGTGGTGAAGAGATGTGCCACAGTGTTGTAACTAGCTGGAGTTTTCTAAAGGTGGCTGGCTTCATGCCCAGGTATATTGTACTGTAGTATCTAACTGAGAGGTGTAAATAACTGAGGCCAATTCATCATCTGCCAAGATGGGATACAGTCATCTAACCCATCAGAGATGGTCGAAAGTATTACTTGCAAATGCTGCTATGCACAAGGTTGGCAGCAGTGAAGAACGCAAGAGTACTCCTAGATTATGAACTGAATTGACCAATTATGGGAATGAACCTTCAACTAAAGGAGATTGCACCATGGCTGTAAACTCTTCAAAATGCTTTTGGTTGCCCATCTGCAAAACATCTGCTGCTCAGGTCCAGCTTCATTCAGCTATTCTTCATCCGTGAGCTGTTCTTGTGCAAGAACTGGGCCATCTTAGTGGAAGTGTCATGTTTGCATGTGTTGAAAAACAGGTAGAGCTGTGTGTCATCTGTATATTGCTGGCACTTGAGTTCATGTCATCTGACCAGTTCACCTATGGCTGCACACGTCTAGCAATAGAGGTGCAGTTTCCAGTCATTAGTTGTTGAATGTATCCCACCAAGAAGGACTTGGACCATCTAGTGCATTCTCCTGGACCTCTGTCACCTTTCTTAGGTGAGACAGCAGTTTCTTATGGTTAATAGTATTGAATGCTGCAGAGAGGTCTAGAAGGATGAGAATAGATGTCTGCTATCTATCCATTGAAACAGGGGTGGCTCCAGGCCCCAGCACGCCAAGCGCGTGCTTGGGGCAGCAAGCCGTGGGGGATGCTCTGCCAGCGCTGAGAGGGTGGCAGGCAGGCTGCCTTTGGCGGCTTGCCTGCGGAGGGTCTGCTGGTCCGCAGCTTCAGCAGACCTCCCACAGGCACGCGAGAGGTCCACCAAAGCCGCGGGACCAGTGGATCCTCCGCAGACAAACCGCCGGAGGCAGCCTGCCTGCTGTGCTTGGGGCAGCAAAATCCCTAGAGCTGCCCCTTCATTGAAAGCAGGAGATCAACTATCAGGGCTACTAAAATGGCTTCAGATCCATGTCCATACATGTCCTGTGCCTTTCTACCAAAGAACCATGCATCTTTCTCATGGAACCACGGTCTTCGTAGTCAGACTCTCCTCTTGCCTCACTTATTCTGGTTACTCAGCTTCACGTGGTGCCCTCCTTTAGGCCCTGATTCATTAAAGCATTTGGGATTCAAACCTACGCACTGAAAGCAAAGTTCCCATTTACTGTAGTGGTGCAGGATCAGGGATTTAAGCACAGTCATAACTTTAAGCATGTGGGTAATCTCATTCCTGTTAAGCATGTGTTTTTATTTTAAGCGTGTAAGGTACTCCCAATGGAAATCAATGGGACTGCTCACATGTTTCAAGTTTTTAAGAGCTTTGCTGAACTGATGACTTAATTGGTGCTTAGCTCCTATCTCTAAAAGGGTGTGTGGACCCACATAAGCAAAACACTCACTTTCAGAAAGGTCCTAGAAACCACAGGTGCTACTTGGAGACTGGACCAAAGTATTTTAAAAAAACCCAAATGAACAAAGTCAATCTGCAATCTTTTTCATCTGCCTTATTTTAATCCTTAGATTGTTATAATTAAAATATACATTCAGAGCAGCAATACAATATACCTGACCAAAAGGTATTGCAACATTCAGGGTCTAATTCCTCAACCCTTATGTAAGCTCAATAGTATTTACCCCTAATCAGGTCAAGTGAGTATCAGGCAGCTGGTTATGGCTTTCTGATTCTGTGCCAGTCAGACGCAGTGCAAGTTAGTTAGATAAACTCCTCTGGTGCTCTAAGTTATGTCAAAGGAAGACCAGTACAACAGAGCTTGACCACACCACACCACCTTCCTGTCCCCAGCATAGCCCTTCCTTCCCTGACATATCCCTTACAGTGGAGATAGGGGGATGTGGCTGGAGTAGGAGGTGACTGTCACCTCTGCCAGTTTTGCCAGCCTAATATTCTCTGATGGCCTCCTCTGGACAGAATGTGATCTCTTTGTACTACTTGAGTGGTGCAAAACAGCTGTAGTGGACTGGAGGATCCTGCCCACAATACCTATATACCTAGCTGTTTTATCTATATCTCATCTCTTTCAGATGATGACATAGAAATAACTTTTAGCCTGTGCTGAAAACGCCCGCTTTTGGCCCAGCCACACCCATTTTGGGGTATTCTTCATCACAAGCAGGCAGGAGATGTAGATGTGATGGTTTTGCAGGATGGCAGATACAGTTATGAACTGCAGGCCTGAAAACATATTGTTTACTGTGCTCTTCAGAGATATTTGTGTGAAGACTTGAATGTAGCATTTAGTCCAAAATAGCCATGGTCATGGAGGTATAATAAACAGACCTAAAAACCAGCACTTTAGGATCAGCCTAAAAACCCCAGTGGGCCTGTATTACTCATTTTATGCCAATATAACTCCCTGGAGTTAAACCAACATCAAGCTGGAGTAACACAGCCGTGAAACAGGCTCTGTTTTCTTTGGAGCTTTTTCAAAGGAAGGTAATTTATATGACATTATAGTGTATTTTATATTTAGTCCCATTTTGCCAGGCCCCTCTCAGACCCTAAATAAAACTGCAATGATTGTAATTTTCAAGAGATAACTATCAATTATGTTAATGCCTGACCTCTCCTTCCAGCAAAGGAAGAAATACATTGGTGGGCTTCATCTGCTTAAAGTAAAACATCATTGGGAATGTCCAGTGACCAAATCCACAAGATTCAGTAGGCTGCATCACTTCCCACATTATTTTATACATTAATTTAACCATTCAATTTTGATTTGCCACTTCTGATGGCACGTTGGGAACAGCTGCTAGATCAAATCTTATACTTGTTTGCAGGGCTTTGGCATTGTGCTCCGGCTCCGCTCCAGCTCCAGGCAAAAATCTGCAGCTCCACTGCTCTGGAGCTGCGCTGCGCTCCAGCTCCGGGCTCCTTTCTGAAGCCCTGCCTGTTTTGTTTGATTACTGTGCCACTGACCTTTCTGTGCACAACGTCTGCTGTCCTGAGCCAGCTCAGAGTCTCCTCCCTCGAGCATGCACCTTCATTCCCCCTTAGTTGGCAAACATCTCCATCCTGGTTACTGATGCAGGCCAGTTGATGCACCTGCCACTGCTAATCACTTGTCAGTCAGCCACCCCATACTACTCTTACTCCCTCATGTGCCCAGCCACTTGCCTTGCCCTGCCCTCTCCTACCCCCACCCATACTGCTATGGCTCCACCCTTGTTGACTATGAACCAACCCCCACTACCTCTGCACACTGCAGCTTATAAAATTTCCCAACTATTCAAAGTCTCAGTATTTAAAATGTTGTAGAGGTTGGGGTGTTTTCCCCACAAGCAGTTCTACTACACATCCACCCCCAAACCTCCTCTATGGGAACCTGCTATTAATTCCCCACCACAACCACCACCCGAAAGAGAAATTCAGGGTGAAGGGGTTAAATAAGGAAATTGGAAACATTTGCAATTTACCAGTGATCAAGGGCTGATGTGGGTCAGTATATGAAATTCATGGGCTCCATGAGTCTCCATTTTTCTTTTTAGAAAATGCACCGTTTTCCATTTTCCACCCAAAAGCCAGTTCTAACAAGTGTAATTGTCCGTCTTAAGTGCAATACACATTTTCTTAAGTTGATGCGAAATTAAAAAAAGGGCTGAGTGCCCATCATATTGTACTGCCTGCAACCTAAGAACTACTGTATTGTCCACTTTCCCCTGAAGGTACATATTTTTGTTGCAGAGTGAAGAATTTGTTAAAAGCTTTGATTCCCTGGAAGAAATTGCAGATCACCTCAGGGATGATTTTATGAATTTTTCTTACATGTCCACACAAAGCTTGACATCTTTCTTCATAAAAGTTTAGGAGTAGAATTTCAGAGAAGATATGGGATATTTATTCTCTCCTTGACACAGATACATGGGTCTTGTTATTATTATACCTGGATCAAAAGCAGGAGAGATTATCCATTTAAAATTTGAAATTACTATTAAGTCAATGTCTCTTTCAGTTGATATTATTATTAATATTGCCAACATATATAGGTCAGAAACTGTACAGATTTGATGTTCAGGAAATCATAGCAATCCACAAGATTCCAGAGCTGCCCTGCCATAGGGATAGGACAATAATCAGCAATGCCATTAATGCCAAGTACTGGTTTCTTGATAAAGGAGACTTCTTGTAATGTCAGAGGATAATGTATTCTAGGAAGTCTAGGAAATCAGAGCGCATTGGAGGAAATTCACAGAAGGTTAAAAACAACTTTAAAAAGCTACGCTAAAAAAGTTTGTTCTGAAGTGGGAACACTCAGCACAAAATTCAATGTTATTTTTATAGTTCACCTTTAAAAGGACAGTGCTTCTCCAGTTTATTTTTTTTCTCCTTTATGCTTTGTGACAGCCTTTTAGAATCCAGAAAGAATGGTTCCTTGCAGACTAATTGCATTATTTCCATTTGACAGATATTGGGTTTTTCCATTCCTCTCAGTGAACTTTTTTGTTTTTGTTTGGATAACAGCATCATGTAGGGAACCAGGAGCTCTGGGAAGAGGGTTTATTCGTAATTAACCTATGTTGTCTGCTGGCTCTGAAGCAGAACACAAAACTGTATTTGTCTCGGCCCTACAAAAGCACACATCTTGGCAATAGAATAGTGGCTATTTGCCCCTGCCCTGGACATCAGCGCAGTGTTGGCTCTTTCTGAAGAATGGGCTGTGGAATTTTGCTTAAGGATGCTTTTTTGCTGCTGCTTACTTTCTATTCTCTCTATTTTGTTTGTTCCCTGTCCCCCCCCCCACGAACTTGTTTTGACCAGAATTATGAAAAAGAATTGCTGATAGTCCAATCTTTCTGGATACCATTTTTTAAGATCCATGTTGCATGTCATGTAAGCTCTAGGCCTGTCTAGTGATAATACTTAGCAGTTATAACTCCTGGGGGGATTCTGCTTGACTGTGTGCCCACAGAAGACACCTCTCCCCCACACAGAATTCCTGTGCTTCTCTGCAGAAAATGGCAGGGAAGCTGTGTGGGGGGTGACCATGGGTGCAGTTTTTGGGGGGGGATTGCCCCCTCCAAAGAGAGGCAAGGCATGGGGAGCAAATGGGGTTACATGTTGCTCCCTCCACCTTTTCTGCAAGTGCAGAGCTGCCCAGCTGATGGAGGCTGTCTGGACTTTGCTGGTCTGCAGCTGAATGCCACCTCCTGGTTCCTACTGACAATCGTGCTCCCCTTCTGTGTGCTGGGAACCTTCCTATTTTCTGTGCAACAGTGACTGCTAGCGGTGGGGCTGGGTACAGGGGGCTGGGCAAACTGAGGAAAGAGGGGGTGGGGGGAAGAGGTAGTGGGGAAAGAAAGGGGTGGAATAGGGCAGGGGGGAGGGGAATGTGAGAATGAGGGGAGGGGGATAGAGAAGAAAAGGGCACAGGGGAATCATGGTGAGAAGTGGACACCCTGCCTGTGGCATCCCCTCAGCAGCAGCTGGGGCTTCCCCATTAATCAGGCCCATTGAACCCTCACCCTGACAAGTCCTACCCTCTACACCTGGACCCCTCTGAGCCCCCCTACACATCTCCAACCAGCTGCACCTTGACCCCCACCCCATCAAGCCTCAATCCCCTGGCACCTGGAACCCCACCCCCACTAAACCCTGCACACCTAGACCCTCCCACTGAGCCTCATCTCCCCACACCCAGACCCTCCTGCTGAGCCTCAACCGCCTTCACCTGGATCCCCTGCAGTGTCCCATTGCCCCTGCACCCGGAACTCCCAACGAGCTCCTGTGCATCCAGATCTCCCACTCAGTTGTCCACACCCAGACTGGCCCACACAGAAACCTCTCAGTCCACACCAAGCCCCTTCACACTTGGCTGAGCCTGCCCTCCCACACCTGGTGCAGAGAGGCAGGGCCCCCAGGTGTTTCTGGGGCAGACCCATCCCTTGCACTGTGTCAGGGTCAGGTGCAACCTCACTGCTAAGTCCCTGTCCTGTGTGTGAGAGAGAGAGAGAGATAAGGGCATCAGGGTGAACTCCTGTCTCGATGCAACCAGTGGCCTGTGCTTTCCACTGCCATGCCGCAGCCACAGTTATTTATTGACAAACAAAATTTTCAGAATTTTAAAATAGTGTACATAATTTAACATTTTTGGTGTATCATTCCCTCAGGAGTAAGTTGTATATCCTTTAGCTAAGGATCATAAAGCACTTTCCAAACATTAAATGATTAATATTAAAGTTATTGTCAAAAGCAAAATGGAAACCAAATCACATCTTTCAGTCCCTACCTCTCCACAACTATGGGGCCTAATCCTGAGAGGATATGAGCACCCATGACTGCTGTTGACCTCAGATTGGAGTTACAGTTTCTTAACACCTCTCTGGATCAGGATGATAGTGATTTACTGACTTTTTGCACATTAAGAGCTTTTAAAGTCTGCTGCTTCTGCATAGTGAGGGAGAGTTCGACACAAAGCATCTTCCCTCTGTAGGAACCTGAAAACAAGAGGTGGAGCTACTCTTATTGAAAGGGATAAGTGCAACCAATCTGGGACCAGGAAAACTGGACGTGTAACTTGTGGTGCAAAGTTTTGTCCCCAAAATCACAGAACTCAGTTTTGCAAAATTAAACCTAACCTGGATAGAAATGATATTGAAACTTGGTTTTAAATATTTATCCTGACAAACAGCTGTGGCAGTTCTGATATTTGGGTTTCCTTATGTAATTTTCTACATACTAATTTCAACAGTCTGAATAGCAGCCATAGCGCATCCAAGTCTGAAACTTGACACCCCCAAATTCCATGTCTCATAGCAAAGTATCTTGGGAGGCAAACGGGTAGTCTCATTGTTCCAAGGACAGTAGAAAAGAGAATCTGCCTGCCCAGGACACAGAACCTTGTGCTTTGTCAGCCTGTGGCTTAACATAAAGCCAATTTGTAGAAATACAGGGCTGGAAGGGACATGGAGAGATGATCTAATCCCAGTCCTTGGACTGAGGCAGGACAAGTATACCTGGACTATCCCCAACAGATGTTGGTCTAACCTATTGTTAAAACCCCCTAGTGATGGGATTCTGCAATCTCCCCCGGAAATCTATTCCAGTACTTAACTATGCTTATAGTTAGAAAGTTTTTCCCAATAACGAATTGAAATCTCCCTTGCTGCAGATTAAGCCTATTATTACTTGTCCTACCTTCAGCAAGCATGGAGAACAATACATCACCATCCTTTTCATAATAGCCCAAAACATATTTGAAGACTGTTATTGGGTCCCTTCTTTTCTCAGGAGTAAACACCTAGTTTCTTAAACCTTTCCTCAGAGGGCAGGCTTTTAAAAAACATTATCATTTTTGTTGCTCTCCTCTGGACTCTCTCCAATTAATCCACAACTTTAAGAAAGTGTAGTGTGTTCAATTCTGTGTGCCCCACCAGCTGAGGCCTCCCCAGAGCTAAGAACTGTGGGACAATTACCTCCCATGTCTTACATATGGTACTCTGTTTAGTAAACCCCATAATATTAGCCTTTTTCACAACTGCATCCCCTTGTTGGCTCACACTCAGTTTGTGATCCACTCTAACCCCTAGATCTTTTCAGCAGTACAACTGCCTAGCCAGTTATCCCCCATTTTGTAGTTTTGCATTTGACATTTCCTTCCTAGGTGTAGTACTTTGCATTTGTTTTGTATTGAATTTCTTCTGATTGTTTCAGACCAATTCTCCAATTTGTCAAGGACTTCTTAAATTCTAATCCTGTCCTCCAAAGTGCTTGCAACTCTGCCCAGCTTGGTGTCATCAGCACATTTTATAACCATACTCTCCTCCTTGTTATCCAAGTCATTAATGAAATTGTTACATAGTACCAGATCTTGGACTGACTCCTTCCCTATTTTGGCTTGTGTTCCTTCCCCCTTGTTATATTAATGGTGTTAAATATCTGGTCATAATTAACCTTTTTAGTTTAAAGCCCTCCTTACTAGGTAGGCAATTTGCTGTGTGACTATGTTTTTCCCTTTCTTGTTCAGATGGACTCCATCTCTTCCTAGCAATCCTTTTTCCTAAAACAGCATCCTATAGCTGAAGAAGCCAAAGCCCTCCTGTCTACACCATCTGCACTTCTTTCACAATGCTTTCCAATGGAAGATCTGCAGATACATTGTGCAGAATGTGGTGGGGAACAGTACATATGCATTGACCTCAGCTGGTTGGTAGCTGTAAAATAGCCAATGAAATCAGTGGGTTCTGACCTGTGTTGCACCCTTATTAAATGGTGTCAGAAGTAAACTACATTTTGGGCAAAAATAGAACAAATGATGTTTCCTGAACACCGAAGGGAACCTGGCAGAGAGATGGAGGAGGCAGTTTCAATGCTTCTAAATTTTCCTGTAAACAAGTGATACTGGAGAAGGGAAAATTCTCTACACTGCTAAATATACAGGCCCCCTGGAAACCCACAATACATTCCAGTAGGAGTATGAAAGAACTGAAAGTGGATAGAAAAAGTCCCTCAGAAATTTCAAGAATAGTTTGACTCATGCAAGAATTTCACTTGGGAATGGTACAACTTTCTTTAAAAGAAGCTAATTGTCAGGTAAGAGCATTGCGATTGTTATGTTACAGAGTTTCATTATAAGGCTAAGGGTTGAAGATCAGTCTGTAAATGCAATTGATCAAATAGCTGTATAATTTTTCACAGGATGCAGAAGATATATGTAAAGAATTTGAAGAAACAGAATGAGATGCATCAAGGATATCATCTCAATGTGCCACCAAAAAGGTGTACATCATGGAAAGTTCCATTAGCCTTGAGAAAGAAAAAGCTGAAATTGACTGGGTGATAAAAATTGATGTCTGTCTCTGAGCAGACACAGACATCAACTGGATGAGTTAACAATATGATCATGATAATAAAACCAAGCAGATTAACGATGTGCATAGGTCCAAAAAGATTTGAATAAGGCCAAAATAGTTTGGAAAAGAGAAGACTGAGAGGGGACATGATAGCAGTTTTCAGGTATCTAAAAGGGTGTCATCAGGAGGAGGGAGAAAACTTGTTCACCTTAGCCTCTAATGATAGAACAAGAAGCAATGAGCTTAAACTGCAGCAAGGGAAATTTAGGTTGGACATTAGGAAAAAGTTCCTAACTGTCAGGGTAGTTAAACACTGGAATAAATTGCCTAGGGAGGGTGTGGAATCTCCATCTCTGGAGATATTTAAGAGTAGGCTAGATAAATGTCTATTAGGGATGGTCTGGACAGTATTTGGTCCTGCCATGAGGGCAGGGGACTGGACTCGATGACCTCTCGAGGTCCCTTCCAGTCCTAGAGTCTATGAATCTATGAAAAAATGAGTACTGTCTATGATAATAGTTGAGGAAGCTGTATCTAAATTTGAAGGAGCAAGAGTATTTTCAATTTTGAATATGAACTAAGGGTTTTGCCAGCTATGACTAATAGTGAAAATGAAAACTACAGTTAGACAAAGTATTTTCACTGAAACCTATTTTAAATTAAAAATAGATTGAAAATTGATTGAAATGAAAATTATTGTGGAAATTTTCTTTTTGGTCAGAATTTTTTGGTTTTTCAATTCTTGTTTTAATATTTCCCCCTTCTTTTTCTCTCTCCCTTCCCCACCTTATCCAGGAGTGAGAGAGGGCCTGTAGCAGAGTGGCTCTCTGCTCTGGCCCTGAGAGGGTTAAACAGCCCTGGATAAGGAGTTGGGGGGTGGAGAAAGCAGCCTTTAGGCTGGGCTGATTGGGGAAGTGGCAGCAGCTGGGGCCACATCCCAAACTGAGCCCCGACCCTTATATAAGGTTAGAGAAGCAAGGAGCCCAGATAGTCTTCCTGTGCTTGTAGAGGGAGAAGGGCCTGGCTGCATAGAACTGATAAGGTACCTAGAGTAAAGCAGGGCTTGGGAAAGGCAGAGGAGCTGGGGAGCTCCTGCCTGGAAAGCCCCAGGCTGTGGCCTAGAATTAGGCCAGGAGGTACTGGGGTTGTAGGGTGCAACCCAGGGGTAGGCTAAGGCAGCAGGTCCAAACCCCTTTGCTGCTGATGAGTGGCTGATACTGTAGTCTGCCCCAGGGTGCGGGGCTAGACAATGACTGGCAGTAGCCTATACTGAGGCAAAGTGGGGATAGAAGGTGGGGGGGTTCCCAGGGTGGGGAAACCCCAGAGAGAAAGGGGTCGCTGCCAGGGGGGATGCAAAAGAATCCTTGTTGCACTTGGTCCAAGATTGATGGAGATCTTTTATCAAGGAATGAACCAAGATCTTTGCTCAGAATTTATTTTCTAAATATAGTAGAAATCAGTTGTTGTTTGGATAGGGTGGTCATTAGAAGAGTGAGTTATATCTTCTCTGTCCCAATGGCAGTGAGAATAGGGAATTCTTTGTCCCAAATTCTATTCCACTTACTCAAATTAAGCACTAGTTACTGACAGTAGAACTACACATGGGGTAAGGTACTAATCATGCGTGAGGATGGGAGAATTTAGGCCTATAGTTTCATCAGCTGCCTATGGTGCTGCTGTATTAACAATGTATAGCACCACTATTATTCTTAAATATCCAGAAGCCATGGATCAAAGTTTTATCCTTTAAAAAAGCTCTTCATTTTATCTTTTGACTTCTTGGATCTTTTTATTCTATTAAATTTGTTTCATATTCTCTCTTCACCACCACCATAGACCAATGAGAGAGATGCTGCAGTGATGAGCACCTAGAGTAGAATCTAGAGAGATGAAATTGTTTTTCAGTTTGGGAGGAAAATAGATGTCAAGTATCCAACCATGCCTACCTGGTAATCCAGTCCTAAATTCTTAGGGTCAGAATGTGCCTTTTAAACCACAGCCCACATTGGAGGGGCCCCAGAAGGAATTCTGGCTGATTCAGAATTCTTACACAGCCAGAATTCTTCCTTGGGCTCTCAGGAACAGCAGATCCACCACCCTGCCACTTGCTGCAGTAAATGCTTCAGCTCAGGGAAGGAAGGGTGGGATCGTTTGTTAGCTAGAACTCATTACTAGTGCCTACATACCCCAACTGATCTTTCTCAGGCACTCATATGGCCCTCGTGACCAAGAGCACCTCACAGTCTTCAATGTGGTTAGTCTCAAGACACCTGTGTTGGCACAGGCACCAGGTTCCTTCAGGCCCCAGGGCTGCTCAAACCCCCACCCTGCCCCAGGCCCTGTGCCCATCTGATCCCCTCCCCCAAGGGCTGCTGGCAGATGGGAGGTGCTGGGGGGGAGCTCACTGACAGTGGGTGCTAAGCACCCACTAACTTTTTTCTGTGGGTGCTCCAGATATGGAGCGGACTTGAATAGGACCATGATTTCACCTTAAGTGTCTTGCCTAAGGCCCCACGGGAAATCTATGGTGGAGCAGGGACTCTCATGGAATCCCATGTTGGCACCTTATCCACTGGATCATGCTTTCTCTCAGGGATTGGTTTTTAGGCATAAAGGCTATAATAGGAGGGTGAGGAAGTCTAAAGCCACCCCTCTCCTTAAGCACCTTTGTAGGGCCAGCTACAATCAAGCATTTAAAACAAATTTACATACATTTCAGGGCTACTTTTAGCACAAAAGCAATGAATGCTCATAAGTAATGGATAGAAATAATAAATGACAATGGTGTTTTTATATGACCTCATGCATTTAATAATTTCAAACCTCTTATAATAACTGCCCCCGTTAAAAGCAAAATGACCATCTTTACATATAACAACAAAGCAAAGAAAACATAATTCATCTGAAAGGTGATAAGATGAAATTTCAGATGATATTAAGACTGAGACTTTTTAAAAAAAATTGTAGGGTTTTCCTGCCTTTGAATCACAAAAAGGCAGTATGTGTTTTCTTTCACCTCAGGTGACATGAACCTTGCCAAGCAATTAGCTAGATCAGATAAAAAATGGATGAGAATCAAGTCTCTTCAAAATCAGATGCTAATTTAATACTGAGAAAATAAGATGTGATTATAATATAGTGAGTTTTCTTTAGTTCTGTTTGCACCTTATTAAGGGCCAGCTCCTACAGCCCTTACTTTAACTCCAATGACAAGTTTCTGAATAATGTCTGCAGGTTATGGTCCGTTATGCATAGAAAATAAACAAGTACAAGCAGCTATAGTGTAGTAAAATGCAGGATGTTTTTATTGAGCAAAGTGTACCGTAAAACTCCATTTGAAAATCTTAAGGCTTTTTTTGCTCTCATTCTTGATTTACTGCAATGTAACATATCTATACACCGTTAACATTTTATCTGGAGTGTGTTGGTTTTTTGCCATGAGTGATTAGTTACATTTCTGAAATTATGAAGAAGGGAAAAGAAATCTGCCCCAAAGAGGATCTGTAATTCCTTTTTGGTTCTGAAAGTGATGTAGTTACCATAAACTTCTAGGAGGTATATTGACTTACTCTTCAGAACTCTCCTTGTGAAATGTTTCCTGGGGGCACTTGGTTCATGTTTGTACTGGTCTGACACAAATCACATTTTAAAGACTTATCAAGAATCCAATCTCTCTGTGCAGAGCTGAGCAGCTGCGGCAGGTTCAGTATTGCTATTCAGTTTTGGAGTCTCACCAGCAGAACAAGCATTCAGCACCAAAGAATATATAGTGTGTAGCAACTCTACTGTATACACATCCATCTACCAGGGGATTCAGTACTATCTGCTGCAGTGAAACAATTTCATTTAAAATACAATATCATAGTGATTTGTATTCCTAAGTGTTACCTTCATGTTAATTAATGCTACCACTCATCCTTCCTGTACACAACTTATTCACACATTATTGAGCACAGAGAAAAATGACAAAATAGAATTGACAGTGAATATAGTTTAAAAGTAGTATACAAAGAACACTGCACAATTTGCAGTTTCTTTCAACTGTATTGATCTATTTGTGTGTGTGCACAGACACATAATATGCACAACTATTTAATGAAATCACTAAGCCTTTATTGCTGAGGCTGTATGTGTATACAGTTTAAGAGTAATGGTTTAATAAATAATTTCTAAAGTATATATAATATATAGAACAGTTTCACTGTATAGATTCTACTTCCCTTTTAGGACCTTTCGTAACATGAATTCAGTGTAAAAGTTTAGACAAAAAAACCCTCTGTAGTTTTCTAAATGTATTTAATTCCATACCAACAAAACAAGCAAACAATTTTCCCCTCCCCGTAAACAGAGTTATAGAACACTGGAATAGCATCAGAATTACCTTGCCTGAGGTGTATTCCCTTTCTCCTCACAGTAAGAATGTGGTATTTTTTCCAAGTTTTTCTGCACCACAAACTTCAGTCAACGTTAGTCTAAAGAATCAGAAACAGGCAGGAAAAGGAGGCCTGGGCACCTTTTCTTTTTTGAGTGGAGCTAATCAAACATTCCCATCAAGCTCCCAGCACTTCGAAAGGCACATAACACTCACTCACTTGCTCTCTGTCTTACCCCCCTCAACATACACGCAGAGCTTCTTACACTGATTTAGCTGCTGAATTAGGCAGTCCTCTTTTAAATTTCTGCTCCCTCCCACTTTTTTTTTTTGTTGGTAGGGATTTCTCAAGATGAAATTAAAATGTACCCACCAGTCTGTCAGACCTATCAAGTTTTGCTCTTTGGGAAAACTTTACTGATGATTTGGTCCCTTTTTTTTAGTTTCAGCATTTCAGCAACACTAAAGTTGAGACTTGTGAGTTTGTATGGTCAGAAAAGGACTACAGCTAGAAGACTGAAATACATTGAGTAGGTCCGAGGATTACAAATATCAGACTGGTTAATTGTGAGCTAAATTTAAAAAAAACAGAACTTGCTTTTTAAGAGCCAGATTCTGATCCTTTTACTCACCTGGAGCGGCATCTTATTTCACAAATAGCATGGAGTTGGGTGCTACTTTTTGTGAGCAAGAGTATTAGAATTTGACCAATAAAAGCATTTCAGGTAGAAATGAAAAACAGTGCTGCTTTCCTTCTTGACTGTGTTTTTTGGGCATTTTAGTAAAATGTTCTTAAATAATTCCCATGGCTCATTCATTCATGTATTTTTGTTCAAATTCTTTCTCCCAACTGATTTGGCTCATGATTGTTTTCATCTTTGTGAAAATGGCTGTTTTAAAGCACCAAGTTTATATAGTACTGGCTTGGACTTTATTCAGTTTTCACATAACAAATGTAATCAAGTCATTTCCAAAACAAAATATGACAAGACCAAATGAGAAACACAAAATGACCCAAAGAAGTTGAGTGAGTATTCCTAGAAAAACCCAGTTCCCTGCAAGTATGAGGTTAGAAATGGTGATCATAATTCACAGTGCCCTCTGAGTATTATTAAGTATATGAAGAAGGCCCCAGATATTTTGCTTTGGCCAAGGATGAGTGCTTAAATAAGTAGAGGAAACAGAATTCAATAGAAACGCTGAAACCATGTGTACTTCCTGATTGCCCTTGGTCCAAGGATGGTGCAGATTTATTTGAATTCAAAAACAAAAGATTACCTTTGATTAGTAGATCACTATTCTAATTTTTGTTGAAATTGTATTGTTGTGCAACAGATCAATATAACATTGGTTACTCATCAAAATATTCCAAATGAGTTACTAACAAATAATGGCCCAGAATTCATTAGCGGCTAATTTCAGCAATTTTTTCTGTGATATATCCATTTGGGCACACCACATCTAACCCTTAAGATGCAAATTCAAATGGTTTAACAGAAAAATCAATTCAAATAGTAAAAAGAAAAGCTGTTAGAATATCACAACACACCGCATGATGGTTTATGAGGCTTATCTGTTCAGATACTCCTTGGCAAAAGGACCTTAGGGCCAGATTTTTAAAGATGCAAATAGGCAACTAGGTACTTCTGAAAATCTTACCAGGTGCCTAACTCCATTGATTTCCCTTCACCTCAGGAACTGAAAATGAAAAAGCAACACATCTGACACAAGTTCCATGTGGTAGATGCACCTCTATAGCCACTGTGGAAGGGAGACAAGCCACCAGTGCGAAGAGTCCAAAATGGCTACCCCCTCACACATGAGATTAGCACCCATGTATCCCCTGACCACTGCTCTAACCCCCTGAGCTATGGAGAGCAGCTGTTGTTTTGGGAACAAGAAGTGGTCATGTGATCAGGAAGCCATCAGGTTTGGCGATGACAGTTATTGATGTCCAATCGGAGGCAGAATAAGCCTCTCATTTGTCATATGTTCAGATCATCTACACTGACTTCCATCTGAGATGTCTCCAGTTGTGTAGTCCATTAATTGGTGGTGTTTTTTGTGGTGGTGGGTTTTGGTTGCTATTCTTTTATTTGCATATGAGTTTAAACAAAAAAGGTGGTAGAACATGTAATGGTAGCACCTGAATACTGTCCTTTGTCATGATTCAAGATTATTTTCTTTCATCTGGTGTTTGAAAATCAACCGGTTGGGATTATAATTTAATCTTAAAATTCCAAAACTATTCTAATTCTTCTGGGTTAGCTAGTGGAACCCTCTTGTTACCACCACTGTAAGTGTGAATTGGGCAGTTGCCCATGGTTTGTACCTCACCACAATACCAATTTGGTGATTCTTTCTTTGATTTTTTTTTTCATTGTGGAGGAAATTTCCACATCTTCAGTGTGTTGTCTGAACGTGGTTAAGTGCGCTGCACTGCCTATGGGGAAGGCAAACTCCTTGGATTTCTTTTGTTGGCTCTTCAATCAGGTCTTTGTTAGGGACATCACAAGTGGGCAACGATTCAAGCCAGTGAGTGCTGGCATTCTTTCCATTGGCCTGTAGCACTGATGTATGGATCCAAGAATGCTTCCTGGAGTTGAATCAGGAGAGTGGCAGTGAATTGGAATCTTGGTGTACTGGTAGCTCTGGAGCGGCCAGGAGCTTATTGTACTCCTGGATCACAGAGTGTCTTGCCTGATGTTGGTTGGTATGGTGCCTGCCAAAACTGGAAGTCATTGTATTGGCATTGATTTGAGAGAGCTGTTAATAATCTTGAATGCAGCAATGATTTCAGTGTCAGTGAGACTAGGGTGAGACCTACTGCATCAAACTGGTGTGCAACACTCTGCTGTTGACAAAACCAAGGCTTGTACTGATTTTCAAAATGTGTGTGCATCACAGCCCCATGATTTGCCCAAGAGCTTCTGAATTATGTTAACCCTTGTTTTTATCATCTTTTTGGTGTTGTCAAGGTTTTGGCTCAGTGTCCAATCGAGGGTAACTCCAAGGTACCATGGAGTGTGGTCATGCAATAAAGGCAGACCACAAAAGTTCCCTTTCAATGGCACTTCGGCTTCATGGTTGTTTAAGTGAAAAGCAGAGATGAGTGTTTTCAAAGTGTTGGGTTTCCACTACCAAGCTTTGAAATAAGTCTCGAGTGTTCTGAGGTCACTTTTCATCAACTTTTCTGTGGCCTTCAGAGAGGACGATTACATTGCTAGTGCAATATCAGCTGTATAGGTGATTTTATGGGATGAGGTGACCAGAATGTCACTGGTATAGAGATTAAACATAGCAGACACTAAAACAGACAGGCTTGCTCACCTTTTGTGTTCCTGATCTGTGTCAGGTGACTAATCCCAGGAAGTAAAGCCCAGTCTCTTACTATTATTCCTGTGTGTCATAAATGTAGTGCATGTTATGTGGCTTTCCTCTTTCCCATCCCCACCCCCACCTGGACAGCACAGAGAATAATTAATATCATATGCCACAACAGCAGCAGAAGCAATTTGTTTTCTCTTCAGTAAAATGTTCCAGATAAAATAATTAATGAAAATCAATGTATTTTCACTGTAATATGATAAAGACAAAGCAGTGCAGTTTTTGTAGTGGTAGCTCATACCTCTCTAACCTATATGACGCCTTTGAAAGGTTTAACAGAGTAGCTGATAAAGCAAGAGCAGTGAATATAAATTATTTAGATTTCAAAAGAAGTTGAAGTTCTTTACAAGGAGCTTTTAAGAAAACATAGCAACCAGAGTGAGGTAAAATCCAGCCATGGGTTAAACAATGTTTTGAGAGGTAGAAAACAAAGAATAGGAATAGGCCAGTTATCAGAATAGAAAGAGGTTACTATTCAGGTCTCTAGAAATCAGTGTAAGGTTTAGTACTGTTTACTATAGTTATTAGCAGTCCTGAAAGAGTTGGTGATCATTAACAACGGAGAACTGTATAGAAACAGGGTAGTGGCTGGATGCCTTAACTCCTCACTTCTAGATCATGTGTCATCTTGCCTTTTTATTTATTTATTTTTAAAGGCACAGGATTTTTGTAAAGAAAATTTAATATTTTTCTTTTGGATACAAGTTGGATGTAACTAAAATGAACATTCAACCTTAACTCTTTTTCAGCAAAGTTATTGTTTGTGAATGTGAATTGATATAATAGTGGCCTATTCCACATATTACAGTCAATATAAAGCACTGTGATGTCTGTGTACACGAAACACACGTCTATTGCACAGGACGCCCAGCATGTTCCCACCACACTCGGATGGGGACACAGATGTGGTACATTCTCATTCTCTAAACATGAACCTATCAAAGCAAACAAATTGGAAGAAAAATTAGTTATTCAGCATCTGAAGCTTCCACCTCAAGTCCTGACACTTTGATTTACTGCTGTGGTGTGACAAAATGTCCAGATTTCTTAATTCTCATTTGCAGTGGGTGGTGACCTCTCGGGGCAAAATTTGAAAGGTTGGCTAGAGTCACTCTAATACTCAGATGAAATTATAAACATTTGACTTTTGGGAAGCTTCACTGAAGGACAAGGTCTGTCTTCCCTTAATTTGAAATAAAGAAAAAAATAATTGTCCTATTTTAGTTGTGCTCTGTATCTCAGTGTTTACACCAGCGGCAAATATTTTATCTCTTGACCATGGTATTATACTTTGAGTTTCTTTTAATCCTTTTCATTCCGAAATCGCAAACTGGTCTATGAAGATCAATAAGTAACAACTATCCCTATTTTACAGATGGGAAAACTGAGACCCAAAGCAGTTTATCATGTTATTGCTTAAGATTACATAGTCAGTTGGTGTTTAAGTTAGGAGTAAAACCCAGCTTCTTTGATTTCCAGCTCTGTGCCCTATCCATTGGACCAGGTGAACTGGTAGAGGTGGGTCATACTTCAACAGTTTACGAATAGTTTACTTTGTCTCCTTAGTTTAACATTTTCTATATCCAAGGTTTTGTAGATTCTAAGGCCAGAAGGGACCATTAAGATAATCTATGACCTCCTGTATAGTGCAGTCTATAGAAATTCCCCGAAATAATTCCTAGAAAAACTTCCAATTTTGATTTAAAAAGTGTCAAGGATGAAGAATCCACCATGAACCATGGTAAATAGTTCCAATTGTTAATTACTTTCTGCATTAAAATTTTGACTTATTTCCAGTCTAAATTTGTCTAACTTCAGCTTCATAGAATCACAGAAGATTAGGGTTGGAAGAGACCTCAGGGGGTCATCTAGTCTAATTGCCTGTTCAACGCAGGCCAACACCAACTAAATCATCCCAGCCAGGGCTTTGTCAGGCCAGGCCTTAAAAACCTCTAAGGATGGAGATTCCACCACCTCCCTAGGTAACCCATTCCAGTGCTTTACCACCCTCCTAGTGAAATAGTGTTTCCTAATATCCGACCTAGATCTCCCCCACTGCAACTTGAGACCATGGCTTCTTGTTCTGTCATCTGCCACTACTGACAACAGCCTAGCTTCATCCCCTTGACCTTTTCTTTGTTAAGCTAAATAGATTGAGCTCCTTGAGTCTATCACCAAAAGGCATGTTTTCAAATCCTTTAATCACTCTTGTGGCTCTTCTCTGAATCCTTTCCAATGTACCAATATACTTCTTGAATTGTGGGCACAATATTTCAGAAACAGTCACACCAGTGCCAAATACAGAGGTAAAATAACATCTCTATTCCTACTTGAGATTCCCCCTTTATGCTTCAAGAATGCATTAGCTCTTTTGGCCACAGAGTCACACTGGGAGCCCATGTTCAGCTGATTATCTACCATGACCCCCAAATCTTTTTCAGAGGCACTGTTTCCCAGGATAGAGTGTCCCATCCTGTAAGTATCACCTACCACCTTTGTCCCTAGATGGCTAAATGTAATTGTATACGTACTAAAATACATATGCTTTGCTAGGGCCCAATTTACCAAGCTCTGAGTCAGCGACCTGCTGATACTGGAGTGGTGGTGGTGTGTCACAATGTAAAGAGGGGGGCACATAACCACCCCATGTGTCACCTCTGGTGAGATGTCCCCTTTATTTTGACCACTCTCCCAATTTTTGTATCATCTGCAAACTTTATTAGTGAGGCTTTTATGTTTTCTTCCAGGTCATTGAGAAAAAAGTTAAATATCATAGGGCCAGCAACAGATCCAGGATCTCACTAGACACAGACCCACTTGATGACGAGTCCCCATTTACAGTTACAGTTTGAGACCCATTTTGTGTGGAGCTCATAACTTGGTCCTACATGAAACACCTTAGCTGCTGGACTCTTGTGGCCAAGTTCTCATTTGCGCATTGCTAGTTGCCTGTCATTGTGAGGGGCCAGGGTTTAGTGCACATCCTTCTTCTCAGCACCTCCCATTGGTTAGCAGAGGTAGCTCCTGGCCAAGTGTGCTGGCTTTTGTGAATCACATTCTTAGGCACCCATCTCTCCCTGTTCATTGCATAGGAAGGCTGGGCACCTAACTCAGGGTAATGGATTACAGTGTTGTTGCTGGGATTTTCTAGGTGCCACAATTGTAAACGCTACAATGCTTGAGTGCCTTCATGGATTCCACTCTAAGTGACTTGCTGAAGGTCACATAAGAAGTCTGCCTCAGAGTCAAGAACTGAGCCAAGATCTCATAAATCTCATTTGGATACCTAAACCCTCAGAACCTTCTTCTGTCATCAGATCATTGCTGTCTACACTGCTACAATTGTGGCCATTTATCACATGTTGTGAGAACTTGCCAAGGAGCAAGCCTTTCACATCAGTAACCAGTACGGCAATTGCAAGAGAGAATCTTGGAGCAAAGCAAAGAATGTCACAACAACACCGGGGTTGTCACACGTGTAAACAATAGCCTGTTCAGAACTGCAAAAATGCTTTATTGCCTTTGTGTGTTCAAATGCTGATAAATGATCAGGTAGCTAAAATGAACGGCCTTCAGTTTCTTTAACAGCCTATGTAATGAAAGATTAATTCAGGTACTGTTTTAATCAAGACCATGTACACTTAAAAACCTGTAGATGTAAAGAGAAATTTGGCGGCCAATCACAGTAAAATGTAAATGGTATAATTTGGACCTCAGTGTAATGAGGGGTTATGTTTCCCATTGTTTGGTTTTAACTGGTTAAAGCACTTACTTCTAAATTGCCACAGGGTAAATAAAGTAGCCAATGTCCTGGAAACATACATAAAATATACCAATGTGTCTGCACCCTATGTCTGAGAAAGGCATGAAGGCTGAATTATGTGTGGCTGCAGCTGCTTTGCCAACATTCTGTGATACATAAGAGGCTATTTTACAAAATCAGAGCAACTGGATAGCCAGTCTGCCCTATTCTCTGTATGCAGTGTAGTTGTAGCCATGTCAGTCCCAGGCTATTAGAGAGACAAGATGAGTGAGGTAATGTCTTATCGATTGGACCAACTGCTGTTGGTGAGAGTCATAAGCAGGAGCTCTATGTAGCTCGAAAGTTTGTTGCTCTTACCAACAGCAGTTGGTCCAATATAAATATTACATCACTTACCTTGTCTTTCTATTCTCTGTAGATTTTTCTGAACGAGCTGAGTCCACTGGGCCAAATTTATGCATAGTGTAGGCATCTTTTTTTACTTTAATTGAGGTGAACCTTCTTATACAAGGACTGAATTTGACCTAGTGTATGTTTTATAAAACAGAATGGCTACGGCAATGGCCATATTTCCAGAGGCTACAAAGTCACTGGAACACCTCGTTGGCTGTAGACCTGAAAACCTAAATTGGTTTGTACCATTAACAAGCGGATGAAGGATCACCAAACTACATTTCTCAAATTTACCAGCAGGTGGCACTCAAGCAAGAGTCTTGAAATTACCTTGCCATAAATTTCCAAAATGAAGTGTGTGGGGGGCGGGGGGGAGGGAATATTATTTCCCCTGCAATGATTATCACTGCAACTATATTTTAGTGTGTATAATGAATCAAATATTACAAGATTTTAGTGAAATGATCTACACTAGGGGTTGGCAATCTTTCAGAAGCGATGTGCCAAGTTTTCATTTATTCACCCTAATTTAAGGTTTCGTGTGCCAGTAATACATTGTAACATTTTTAGAAGGTCTCTTTCTATAAGTCTATAATATATAACTAAACTATTGTATGTAAAGTAAATAAGGTTTTAAAAATGTTTGAAAAGCTTCATTTAAAATTGCAGAGCCCCCTGGACTGCTGGCCAGGACCCAGACAGTGTGAGTGCCACTGAAAATCAGCTTAAGTGCTGCCTTTGTCACACGTGCCATAGGTTGCCTACCCCGATCTACAGTCTGAGTGACACATTCATTACAGATGAAAATATAGAAGCTCTTTTGAGAACCCTGGAATCTTTGTCGCAACAGCTCAAAACTGTGGACTAGCGGTGGAAAAGGAGAAATGCGCCTTTTTTCAGCCCCAATGATTTCATTGGGTCATATGACTGATCTGGATGAGGCTTAAGGGTTCCACAAACAATTGAAGATGTGTCCAAAGTAACTGTGTTTAAATAGCATAGATCTGAGTAGGTTTTTAGCACTGGTTAATTGTTGTGGACAGTTTTGTCCTAATCTATCTTTGTAGTAAATCATATGGTACAATGGAGAATGTTCTTGGGTTTGGAGTGGAGAACAGAATAGGGCGTTTGAACAAACCAAGACGTTACTCATATCTGCAAAGGTATTTGTATGTTTTGATAGCAAGTGAAGAAGACTTTAAACATGTAATGCTATGGCAGATGGGTCCAAAAAGTCAGCAGATTTACCTCTGACATAACGGCCACAATATTCCCTATACTGAATTTAGAATAGAGTATGCCACAATTACTGGGATGTAATTTAAACACTGTGAACAATAAATGTGAAGATTTGAAAGATGCCCACTATATTCGGACTCAGGAAATTCCATGGTCATCTGTATGGGAGGACAGTTGTATAGATCAGACCACAAGCCTCTTGTTAAAATTCTTGAAACTACAGTGGGTGTATCAGCTTTAGAAACTGCTGTATAATGAAGGCAGACTCTGATGCCTGTATCTTACCATGGTCACATCAGGTAAAAGCCATCGGAAAGCCAAAGAAATGTTGTGCCATCAGAGATGACATATTTACCGCAATCAAATCCCAATCTGAGAATCACTATTTTGGCCAAACTTCTAATTACTGGAAAAGAATATATGCAGAAACTGCACAAGACTCAGTCTGGAAAAAAAAACCTAGTGTGCAGATTCTAATAATTCTGAACCCAGAGTTGGGGAGACTGAGTCTCTCTAGGATTGGGTACAGCCTGGGGAGCTTTTATATACACTGATGTATCCTTTATATGAGAACAGGTACTGAAGCAGTGCCACTGTTTAATGAATGGTGTAAATCAGGCTTCTCGTCCCTCCTTCACAGCACAGCCAGCTCTGATTCTGTCCTCCTCCAAGGATGAGGTCCTGGAGCCGTGCCACCTATCTTCCTTCACTGCTCAAGAGAAGATGGTAGAGTAGGATGGTACCTTTGCGAATGTCTCATACAATGTTTAAGCAGGTGCAGGAGGTACATCTGGGAATAATCCAGGTCCTATTTTAATGGTGTTTTATATATAGCTATGTACCTGTTGTGTCTGTTTTCAGACACCTTTAAATTTCTAGAAATCTGCTATGGAGGCAGCAGCCATTTTGTTTTTCATTTCAGTGTAGCTTGTTATAGAGGTCACACACACACACACACACTTTAAGACCTCTTGTGGGACTATACTTATTTAGTAGTTTTCCATTTGACTAAAGAGAGAGGTCATTCAGACAGAAAATACACAGTTGCTCTTTGAGTATGGAACAACATAGGAGATTTTCCTGGAGGGGACACTAGAAGGTGCTAGTATTTCAAACAGGGTACAAAAATGGCTTTGCAATAGGTTGTTACAGAGAAGGAATATTCTAAGGAAACCATCAACTTGACTGACTGAATATTCAGAGATAAGCCTATCCTGATGGTTCCCAAGTGCTTGTCAGCTATATAAGGGAGCTCATCTGTTTAGATAAACCCTGCTGCTCTGAGAATAGAAGAACTGCTTATCGTATCCATGCTTACAATGTCTTGCATTTAGTGGTATAGCTGAGAGCCACCTGACAATGGTCTAATGAAGTTTGCCAAATAGAGCAAGACTATAAAAACCTTTTGGCATTGCGGATCTCATAAAAATGACGTAATCTATGTCGTGGAATCTTATGTATTGTGGAGGCAATCAAGTGTTTCCACCGTGTTGAATAGACAGCTGAAGTAGAGTCTTGCAGTTCCAACAGAATCCAAGTGACTTAACTATTCGTTATCTCTATTCGAGTGCTTTCAGAGCAGGCCATGTGCTATAGCTGTCACCGTTAATTCAGTTTCTGATGCATATTAGGCCTTATTCTAGATCATACAGACCCTCACCATGAGGATAAGGTCTATATAGTCCCTATAAACCAGACCTGTAAAAGGTAAATTCAGTAACAGTCTTCTGTTTGTTTTCCCTGATCATGTCCCCTGCATGTTTTTCTACTGATTCTCTGTAGGGCATCAGATGTCAGTGTAAGCTGGTGATGCCAGCAAAAAACCCCCCCAAACACTTCACAGTACTGAGTTAGTGCCTGCCTCCCTGAAACTGAAAACATCCTCTCCGTGGTGCCCTTATCTCTGTCTTCTTTAGCCTAGCCTCTAGGGACCAAAGACTGTTCAAAATGTAGATTTTTTTTCTGGAGGCAACATGCTGGAATCATAGCAGAGTGCTGGCAGCTACAAGTTTCCAAACAAACTCAAGGGCCAGAACTGCCAGTGTGTTTAATGGTGTGTATGTGTGATTAATTTATTTTCTTTGCTGGTTTGTATCTTACAAAAATATAGTTGCTAGAGTTCATAAAAAGCCCATCTGCATGCAACCCCTTACAAAGACTCACCACATACTGATGAAAACTGAGGGTCTATCCACGCTTTAGCTGAAATCGTGCTCTTGCGGTTTCCCTGATCAATGTGGACAGGGATTTTTTTCTGATATCTAGCAATGCTATAGACTGCCCCTCAAGGTTATCAAGAATAGCTTTATAGCATGGTTTTAAGTAACATGGTTCTCAGAGGGGGGAAAAAACTTGTCCATGCTGATCACAGAAACACTGTAGAACCATACATTGCTTCAAGCATAGTATAGAAACAACCAAAGTGATGTTTGAGGAACTGGGTTAATGCACTAGTAGCTGCTTAGGCTTAACAGTAGCAAATTGTAGCTCAACAAGGGTTTCATTCTCATTAGAGCTCATCAGCATGGTCCAATGGGCAGTTTGCTGTCCTTTGGGAGGTTTCCTCTCTAGCGTAGGTTCTGAGTAGATTCAAAGTTTGTGACTAGTAGGATAGGAAAGAAAGCATTTCTGGTTCATTACAAGGCATTATCTATCATTTGAGTATTTGGATGCACCAGACAGGTACAGATAATTGCTTAAGGGTACAAGAGGGCCAGTAAGCAACATTTTGGGTTTTTTGAGACTGTAAATTAGAAGTCCTCCCCATTGCCCCCCTACTCCACCCACTCCAAAACCCTTACTTCCGAAGCTGCTTTGAATACTCTGTCACTGAAAGGGCTGTATGTGTGGGGGATGAGAAGGGGGCAGTGTATGGAATCTACAGTAACAGGGTTACATCTGTCGGGAAATAAATGGGAGTGTGTTGCAGTACCAGCATTGAGCCGTTCCCAATCATGCAACAGGGTGACGATCGTCTCCCTACCCTGCCATTCTAGTGTCCTTGCCTTAGAGCACCTCTGCCTCCCTCTCCCCACCCCCAGACTCTCTGCCTTGCTTTACCCTCTCTCCAAAGATTCCAAGTCCTCCATGCCCCTTTCCTTTAAAGATATGTGGAACCCTGCTGCCTGTATTGCAGTGCTGTGAGGATGGCCAGAAATGAATGAGTGCAGCTCTTTAGGGCTCACCTGCTTCTCTTTTTTCACCCCCGTCATTACCCCAAGCTTGGAAGCATAGATGAACCAGGCCTGCTGACAATGTGACAGAGGAATGGGGAGAGCAGAGTGAGGGTAGCCAGCTTCAACAGTGTTCCTGAGCATGCTCAGTACAAGCCAAGCAGCAAATCAGGCAGGGGGGCACATGACCCTGCATGCCCCGCATGTGTCATCTTGGTTTGGAAGACGTGTATATGTATGCAAGGGCTACCGAACTGTGGAGCCATCTATGGCATTGCCTGTCATGCCATTGGGTAGGGCCTTATATAGGAAGCTCATGTCAAACTTTTATGCGTTCAAGATACTTTCTGCAGGAGTGGTGCTGAGCTTTGTAGCTGGGAGGGGGGGAAAGGGAGCCTGCCCCCCCCCCCACTCTACTGAGCTCCAGTCCAGTGCCCAACAATGGGTGGCTACAATCAGCCCCATGGGGTATCAGAGCCACACCCTCCCTAGGCCACTTCCTACCCTGGCCCCTGCTTATTGCACCAGCATAAATCTCGAGTCTTTGAGTCTTCCTACCCCATCACTGCTCTTTTTTTTTATAGGTCCTCTTCTGGTCCGGGTAGTGAGGCCTCAGGCAAGCTGCCTCTGGGGCAATACTTTGATCCTCAGAGCTAATGACCACTGTCTGCTCCCTTCTACCACCTCCCCTCCTTGTGAGCTGTTGTTCTCCCATTTTAAAGCCCTGCCTGCAGCTTGTGCAGGCTCTGCAGGTGGGGCTGTGTAGGCTCAGCGCTGCTCTTTAATAACCTCCTCTCTGTGGTTTGTAAACCCATCACACCTTGCAAGGGGATATGTGGGTATGTACTCTACACACCGTCAAAAGAAAAGCAGTGTAGATACACCCTTAGAGAGAAAGAAGAAAGGTATTTTATAGAACATCTCTGCTGAACACCTTGCATGCAAGATTGGAACACAGAGAAGTGATATGTTCACTTGGCCATGCCTAGTGTTCACCTACAAATGGCCACTTTTCTCTGCTGTTCCCTGTACCTTGGCATCAGTGCAAAGGGGATGGATTCCTATATCATGCGCCAATTACTGCAAAGAATAAGATTTTTTTTAGTCTGTCTTTGCAGAATAATGGTATGTGACTCGTTGCAGGTAGAAGATCATTATGCACAAATTTCTGCAGTGCATGAGCCTCTATCTATACACTTTGTAAGTCTCTGATTTTTTGTAAGCACTAAAATTTATTCCACCTTAAAAGAGAGATATTAAACATTGATACATCTCACAGTAGTTGTAATAACTACAAAGTTGGTTAAACAGAAACATACTAGCAAAGAAGACCCATCCATCCCTCTTCTAAATGCCCTTTAGGCTCCATAGAAAGATCAAATAGAGTCTGAAAGCTTTCTTTGAAATCTATCTTTTGAAAAGAAAACCTGTTTCTTTTTTAGTTCTAAAAAGGAGAACCTAGCTCTACAAATCCTATTAGATGGATAAATCCTTCTAAATAGGGTTCTGTCCCTTCTTCCCTGCCGTCAATACCATGGCAGTATTTCACAAAAGCGTGATCTGTTTTTTTGACCCTAAATTAAGTAAAGCAGGTCATTTTAATAAATTGCTTAATCACATGTTTAAGTTGAAAATACTGTGTGCATTCCTGTAATCACCAGCATGAAATCTCCAGCAGAATTCCAAAGAAATAACTGCCAACTCCTTATGGAAAATGTTGCCATGGATTTCAAACTAAACTAGTTCTACTCGGGATAAATACATTAAAAATTATGATGCACTTTCATAGTTACTGTTAAACAGCTCTATATAACAGATAGATATTAGTCATAGTAGCAGTATTTTCCATATAAGACTCTCAAAGCACTGTACAAAGAAAAGCAAGAAATGAGAGAATATGGGGGGGAGGGAACCCTACAGTATTTCCTATGTATGTAAATTACAAGAAGCCTCCATTTTCATGCAATATGGCCATGTCTAAGGACTCTTCAGGGCAGAAGTAATAACAAATAATAAAGTAGATGTTGGAAATTATTCTTAAAAGACCACCAGTATATCTTTGGCATGACTGACATGTTGACTCTACACTAAACCATTCTAAAAGCTTTGTTACTATTAATGCTGGCCAAAAAAAGCAATTGTGATAGTACAAATGAATCCAGCAGGACAACAATCAACTACATAGTTCTGCCAGATAAGAGTAAACCTCTTAATGGTGCAACTCTCAGCAACAGCAATGCAGAATTCAGATTAGCTGGGAAAGAAAATAATTTTAAAATAAGTAATATGTACTTACCTCATTACTTTGTATCCATTTGATATTATAATATAGCTATATCATCCATGCTTAAATGTAAATGTGTTGGAGGGACGGAAAAATAAAGTATGTGACTGTTCTTGTAATATTTTCAGTGCAAAAGAGTTGTTAAGAACAAGCAACATTTTATTCATGGGGGAGGGAACTGTGGGGCATACATTTTTTAAAGATAATTAGGTGCCAAAAGATACAGCTGGGTGTCACGAATAGGACATGGGTGGTCTGGCCCAGTGGGAAGGACCAGGAGACAGGTCTGTGGTTGGGGCAGAAGTCAGAGCTGGAAGTCAAGCTAGGGGGCAGAGCCCGAAGTCTGAAACCAGGAGTTGGCTGTAAGCTCAGAGCCAGAGTCAGGGACCAGAAGTCAAGCCAAGAGTCAGAGCCAGAGTCAGGTGTCAAGCCAGGAATCAAAGCCTGAGTCCAAGGCAGACAACCAGAGCAAGGAGTGTTGTAGCAACAAGCCAGGTACTGGCGGGTTGCAGAGACAGCTGCCTAGAACACGCTCCGTGCTTAAATAGTGCAGCTGGACCAGATGTCACGGGGTATGCTGCCACTTGGGTCTCTCATGGGCAGCGCTACCTGTGGTGCTTAGTCTCCTAACCCAGTGGTTCTCAACCTTTCCAGATGACTGTACCCCCTTCAGGAGGCTGATTTGTCTTGTGTTTCTCAAGTTTCACCTCACTTAAACAGGACGTGCTTACAAAAGCAGACATAAAGATACAAACGTGTTGCAGCACACTAGTACTGAAAAATGACTTAATTTGTCATTTGTACCAAATAATTATAAAATAAACCCATGGGAATATAAATATTGTACTTACATTTCAGTCCGATACTTCAGGCTGTTTTTCACTTGTGAGCCTTGTTTGTAACCAGAGCCCTGCCACTAGGGGGTGAAGCATGTAGCTTAGCTTCACGTGGCCCCCTGTGGGCAATTGCACTACTTGCCACCCCCCGCTGCCAACCCTGTACTTGCAACTCCCCTAAACCCGTCCCATGACCACTACCCTCCTGGGGGCTGCAACCCCCTAGGTTGAGAAACACTAATCTAGATGAGTTGAGTACCCCCTGGAAGACCTCTGAGTGCCCCCATGGGTACAAGTGCTCCTGGCTGACCATCACTGATCTATGGTGCTTCAGTCATCAGTCAAGCTCTAAGAGGCAAGCATACAACCATGGCAGTAGAATCCACAAACTTATAAATGAGTAGTGAATTGCTTAAAATGGATGGCACTTGGTGCCAGCACGAACAATGATGTTCTCCCAGAAGATTAGATGAGACTCAGCTTGGAGAAAGCTCAAACATTCAATGAAACATTTGAAGATGTGGAGCAGGCACACAGAGAAAAAGAGAATGGCAGCACAGAATGGTCTGGCAGATGTCATGAATGGCACCCAATCACCCCACCATTATTTCCTAAAGCTTGTTTAGGGGTCTTCTCACAGATGGAAGGGGTGGGGAAAGGCCCGCCAATGTGCTCGGGCCCAGGGCCCCGGAAAACCTTAATCCACCTCTGCACATGACTGAGAGCAGGCGTGTTTTATGAATGCACTGAGAACCACTGAGTGGGGACTGCAGAACAGGCATCATCAGTGTGTCTCAGAGCCTCACACCCAAAACCACAGTGAGGTTGTCTGTCTGTACACATAATCCAACATTATGCCAGACACTGCTGCCTAAGTACCAAATATTGCAATAGCTGAGACATGAGTTTTTTTTTAATTAAAGCAATATCTATTGGTAAGTGTTGGAGACTGGCAGTAAAGACTCTAACTAGCAGTGATACTTGATTCACTTTGTGCTTGACTGTAACCTCTCTGTGTTTCACTATATCCACGTGTAAAATGGGGGGAGGGGCTGCGGAGGGCAGCTCCATGTGGGATGGAGGGGGAAAGAAAAAGGGGAAGGGAGGGCCAAGTTCTGCACAGGAGTGAGGAGAGGGGTTTGGGAGGGGGTAGTGCCACATGGGGGGAGAAGGAGAGGGGCTCAACAGGTGGGGCTGGGGACTCCACACAGTGGGGGATATGCTCAATCCTCACCCTCCCACAGCACCTGCGTCCGGCTGGCCTGACCAGGGAATGGAGCCTCAAGAGGGAAGAGGAGGAGCATGGCGGCAGGCCCCTGGGGAGGGGGGGGAAAGGAGGAGCAGTCGGTAGAGCCAGAGTTACAGCTTGTGGTGGGGGCCCCCAACTGGCCGGTGCCTCTGAGTACAGGCCCCGTGGACCCATATGAAAATCCACCACTGGGAGGTTGGGGTGTCCAAATAGGTGTGTGAGATGCATTCTGGAGCTCCCCTTTCCCCCTGTGCTGCTGTGAGAGAGGGGCAGGGGGCAGAGTCAGAAGAACTCTAAACAAGCTTTAGCAAATAATGGTGGGGTGATTGGGCACTGTCCATGACATCTGCCAGACCATTCTACGCTTCCATTCTCTTTTTCTCTGTGTGCCTTCTCCACATCTTCAAATGCTTCACTGAATGTTTGAGCTTTCTCCAAGATGAGTCTTATCTAATCTTCTGGGAGAACATCATCGTTCATGCTGGCACCAAGTGCCATCCATTTCAAACAATTCCTTGCGTCATGTATAAATTTGCCGATTCTACTGCCATAGTTGTATGCTTGCCTCTTAGAGCATGACTTAAGAACCATAGATCAGTGGTTGTCAACCAGGAGTATGTGTACCCATGGGGACACTCAGAGGTCTTCCAGGGGGTACTCAACTCATCTAGATTAGTGTTTCTCAACCTGGGGGTGGGGAGACTCATGGGATGGGTATGGGGGGTTGCAAGTGCAGGCTTGGCATTAGCAGGAGGTAAGCAGGTCAATTACCCAGGGCCCCACTCCACAGGGGGCCATGTAAAACTGAGTTATATTCTTCAGCTTCAGATGGCAGGGCTCGGGCTTCAGACAAGGCTCACAAGTGAAAAAGAGGGTCAAGTATTACACTGAAATGTAAGTACAATATTTATTTTCCAATCAGTTTATTTTATAAGTATAAGATAAAAATGAGAAAGTAAACCATTTTTCAGTAATAGTATGCTGTGACATTTTTGTATTTTTATGTCTAGTTTTGTAAGCAATTGGTTTTTAAGTGAGGTGAAACTTGAGGTACGTTAGTCTGGAAAGGTTGAGAACCACTGGTCTACACCATCTACAAACCTGACAGAGAGTATGTCTTTGCTGCAGACCTTTCTCCCACTACGGAAACTGCCTCTGCTCTACAAAGCTTTCATCAGGCTAGGCAGAGAAAGGCAACTGCACTGATCAGTGCAATACTGCTGTGACACACAGCTGTTCTGACTGAATTTTATTGCATGGCCCCAGTCACCTCAGCTAGGTCAGGGTTAAAAAAGGTTATATTGTGGACACGACAGGCATCACTGCAGAGGTTCCTGTTACAGTTAGTGCCTCATACACTCTACTGGGGTCCAGACATCTTCTGCAGCCATTTTTGAGCATGGAGACATAACCTGTATATCTCACAGTTCCCCAATGCCTCTCAAGATGGAGAAGCATGTCACCTGGATTCTCTTCAGTGCCCAGGGGTGTGTACAGGAGCTAGTTACCCATTCTCCACCACACACCTCTCAAGTCTCTGTGAAATCCTGAAGTAAATGGGAGTTTTGCTATTGATTTCAGTAGGGCCAGGATCTCACCCCATAGGTCCAAGAGAGGAAGGCAGGATGGGAAGGAATCTGTCTTGGCTCAATTTTTTCCCCCTGTGGTTCTACTGTCAGACATACAGAAGCTAAGTATAAGTATGAGTTGAACAATATGGGGACTTCTGCAATCACCTATTCCCCCTAGTAGGGGAGAGATGGTGATAGGAAGAAACAGGTGCAGGCTGTAAGGAGCAGGACCTCATATTAGAGTCCATGTTTGCTTGTGGCTGGCAGACAAGAGTGGAGCTGGGAAGAGCAGTTGTTAGAGGAGATTTGAGGTTTCCTCAATACAGTACCAAACAACCCTATTGATCTGTTTATATTTAGGAGCTAACATGACCAGAGCCCACAAGACACTCCATTACATAAGGCTGACCGGATCTGGCTCTGTCGTTGAAAGGAAAAAGACTGGTGGGCGACTTTTCAAACAGTGAAAGCTTAAATTAAGTGGAGCTGATAATGTCACGAGGCCCCTTAATCGCAAGATTTTACGCTGTGAGAGTCACAGATAGAGCCACACTTACAGGACCTTGAGGCAGAGCCATGAATTTACTTGGGCAAGGCAGGCAGAGGGCGTATGTGAGTATTTGAAGGTAGTCAGAGCTATTTGCAGCTGAATATCATCAGCACAGAAATAATGATTAAAATAAATACGTTTTAAAATGTTGAAAGAATGACACTGTACCTGTGTTCCATGAGGGCAATAGGAATAAACCTGACCATTTTCCCCCCATATCAAGATTAAATATTTTTAAAAATCAGTGCTGACATTCCTTTATTGTTGTCTAATGAGGACTGGCTTGCCTGGCTAGGAAAAAGTTATGTAACCAGTTGCTCGGATTTCATTGAAGAATCTGAAGTAGGCAGCAGTTGCAAATGTCACCATTCCTCTTTAGAGTTTGTTTAATTGAAGCCCAACTTGTTTGCATGGTGTGCAGTTCTTTGTTTTCCCCCTTGTTTTCTGAGTGCCAGTGAAATGTCACAGCTCTGACTATTGTGGAGTTCACAGACCAGCCACACTGCTGTCCCTGCTGAATTAACAAGGGGCCTCATTGAGCCATTGTTCAGGGAAACTTTCCACGAGGGAGGTGCTGGCTACTTAGCTATGCTATTCCCAAACATTCCCAAACATTTTTACACTCTGCTTCTTTCATTAATTGCATTATTTGTTTTTGACCTTGTTGCTGAGCAAGTCAAATTGTCTCACGCCTGGTTAGCAAAGCCTGAAATAATTGTGACTCAGTCCAGAGTGGTTTTTTAAGGGGATGAGTACAAGCACACAGACCAGTTTGGTTTCCTGGGCCTGCTGTGAATATTTAATTCATGCTGGCTTTATCCAGATCTCAAGGAAAGGCTTGAATGAGAACCAGTGGTTCAAAATGTGTCCACTACGCGCTTGACGGTTAATTCTTTTTTTGTTTTGTTTTAGCTAAGTCACTATAAGGATTTACTGACTGATTCAGATTAACCCATCTTTCTTGTAAAAGTCCAGCAAATATTACATTTCTTCATCTCGAAGAAATTTGCACTCTAGCATTAGTCATTCTAACAATCTTTAAATAAGTTAATTGCAACAGGAATGAGGAAGGTGAAATTGCTGGTTTAAAATGGGAACTCCCACCTCTGGGAGTCCTGGTGGCTTTTTCTGCTGAACATGCAATTGGATATAGAGTAACAAGACTTCCTGCTTTTGAGATTTGAATGATTGTAGCAGGTCTGTAGATCGATCAGCTGAATGACTGTAGTTGCCCATCGTGCAGCAGGTCATGGCATACTTTCAACAGGCTGGGCGCATCTGCTTTTAAAATCTCACCTTTCCAGGTCTGCCATACATAAGTTGCGTATAAAACTTTTACTGCTACAGTTTTAGTAGATGTGCCCAGTGCTACTCTCTTAGCAGTCAATAGCAAAGCTCCTAGTGGCTTAAATGAGAACAGGATTATGACCATTATTAGAATCTCCATGAATGCGAATAACTCTCTTACAATCTTGATTGGTTGTAGCTTTGCTTTACACTGTGGAGACACTATTGTCCATCAAGAGGGAGACTCTAACATTCAAAATTAAAGACAAAGCTGAAACCTATAAAAAAAATGAGAAAAGGAGGAAGGCAATATATAAATCACTTCCTTATAACAATGGTTTTCTAAGCTCAAGTAATCAGTCTCCTTTCATGGCTGCAAGTAAAGTACACTACAGTTTGCTTTAATGCTGTGAAAGATCCTATACGATCCAAAACATAAAACCTGATTTTACACATAAGCTTTGTAATGCCATAAAACCATTTCTGACCCACAAAAATGAGAGACCACACATCAGCCATCCCTGTTGAATGGTTATTCATGTGATTGTGCCAACTAAATTACAGCAGCACATTCTGCATGAGGGACACATGGGAATTGTTCCCATGGAGATATTAGCAAGAAGTTCTGTGTGGTGGCTGGACAAGTTCAGTGCGTAAGACTCAGTCCTGGGGTGGAATGACAGCAAGGAGTTGTTTGGGGTATGAGCATAAGCCAAATATGCCAGCACTAACCATGACATGTATGACTGTGGTTCAGGATGGACTTTGGCGGAGAAGACATGTGGATTTTGCAGGAGCACCTTGGGAAGAAATATTCTTTGTGGTTGTTGATGCTGATGCGCATGCTAAATCTGCATTATTTATAGCAAATAGTGTATAAACAGCCTTAAAGGAGTACTGTGCTTTTTTAAAATACAGCCAGACAGTCATTTAACAGTTTGCATTATAGGAAATTGAAATCTTTTTCATTTCAATAAATGGGCTCAAACATCTGGCCTGCTCCTTTATAGGTGCACCATTTCCATCACTGGTTTAGGGCAAAGACTGTCGTTTAAATAAAGTTTAAACCCTTAAAAGACAGTACTTCAACCTGATACTCAAACTTGTTGGCAGTCTGGCTGCCTATTGTAATCTTCCTCATATCAAGGCATCAGCCATGTTACTTTTTGGTAAAAAATTGGACATAAAACTATATCAGGTATGAGCTGAAATTAAGCAGGATGTTGCAGTAAAAACAAAAGAAGTTTGGGGCACATAATGCTGGAGTAGGAATTTGAAGTTCAGATGCTTATATTCTAGCCAGGAGCTCTGCAAGCCAAGGGGGAAATAATTGGGTATTATCAAAAGTTGTGGCACAGACAGAGCCAGTATCTTACAGCACCCATGCAACTTTAAGTCTGCCCCCTCGTGCCCATGCATTATGATACAGTATTCAAATACAGGATGGAAACTATTTTTCCAACAGGACCCCTTCCTGAATCAGTGCACAGGATGAACAGTGTTCTGGGAATCAGGCAGCTGTTCAATAGTTCCTTCTTTTCATAATTTGATGTATGGGCCCTGCCTTCTTCTTCATGCCATGTCCAGACTCAGTGCAGAATTATTAATTTCCTCATGGAATTTTTTTATGGTGCTCTCACGATATATCTGTACCTCACAGACCAGAGCTTCTTAGAAGGGGGAGGAGGGGTAGTTTGACCAAGGGCTCCCTCAGAAGGGCATTCCAACTTGGGGTCTCAGCACCACTTGGATTTGGCCCCTCTGGCATGAAGGAGGAATGGCCAGGCAAATTTGAGTGAGTGGCATTGTGACCTGGTGCAAACCTGAGTGGTGCTGTAACGTCGTGCACCACATGTCAATACCTGGAGTGGGGAGCTCAGCCCCAGTGGACAAGAGCCATGGCTGTGGGGTGAATGAATGGCAGGCTTATTCTCCAACCCCATCTCCCCTGGGCCTGCCCTCATTGGTAATTTTTTTTGGAAGTGTAGGGGGTCTCAGTTTCAAATTTTGCTCCAGGTCCCAAAAAAACCTCTCTGCGGCTCTGTCACATACACCAATGAATTTATCTGCACATGTCTCCTGTGAGGTACAGACATAGCATCTCCTTTTCACAAATGAAGAATTAAGATCAGAGATAATAGCCCAACATTTACAGAAGTGTACACTAATTTTAGGTGCCTAACTTGAGAGACCAAAGGCCTGAATTTTCAGAGCCCGTTGATTTCAACCAAACTCCCATTGACTTCAACTGGAACTGGGAGTGATCAGCACTTCTGACAATCAGACCCTCAAATTCTCAGGCTGGGCACCCCAAAACAGTGGACACTTTTACAAATTTTGGTCTTATTCTCTTAGGGCCAGATTCTGGAAGGTATTTAAGCACCTAGAGATACAGATGGGTGCCTAAATAGCTTTGAGGATCTGGCCCTTTGTGCCTCAATTCCCCATATGTCAAAGGGGGATAATATTTCCCTCTCTCACATGGCAGTTGTGAAAATAAATCCAGTCATGTTTCCAGAGAATGAGGAACACAGAATCAGCGACTACCACTGAAAATTCTGACTGATGTGACTTAACATCTCGTAGGAAGTCTATGGCAAAGCCATGATTGAACTGGACTCTCCTCACAGTTCACTGTCTTAAGATCATCATTTTTTTTTTAGGAAAACAAATTAAAGACAAGGGAAGAAAAATAGAAACAAAAATCAGGAGTCTCAAAGTTTCATTGGCTTTAAGGTCATTGTGCTCATCTATTCTGATCTTCTGCACATCACAGGACACAGAACCTCACCCACCCACTCCTGTAAGAGACCCCTAACCTCTGCCTACATCACCAAACTCCTCAAATCATGATTTAAAGATTTCAAATTACAGAGAATCCACCATTTACTCTAGTTCAAACTAGCAGGTGACTTGTGTCCCTCGCTGCTGAAGAAGGTGAAAAACCTCCATGGTCTCTGCCAATTTGACCTGTGGAAAAATTCCTTCCTGACTGTAAATGGCAATCAGTTAGACCCTGAGCATGTGGATCCACCTACCAGACACCTGGGAAAGAATTCACTGTAGTAACTCAGAGTCCTCCCTATTTCTGGCAGTTGGAGATGCATTTTAAAAACCCTCCATGACTGCAATTATTTCATACTTTAAGTCATGAAACAAATCACTTTATGTGCACTGAAGTGATGTTACACATTTTAGACTCTCCCCGACACACACAGTCACACACTGGTATCTGCGTGCAATCACAAAACTGCTTCTATTCAAGGCTTCTGGATATGGTGTCTATTTATTTGAGCAACACTTAGTGACAAACATGCCACTGTTTTTGCTGCCCTTGCTGCTGCTGAGCCTGTACCACGTTTGGTGTCTGCAGTGGTATCCCTCTGCCTACCCTGCACAGCCAGATAGACTGCCTTGTTGGTGCTCTTTTAAAGGGAGCCAGGGTTCTGTGGCATCACTGTGTATTGATGAAGGACCATAGCTCACTACTGCACACAGTCCTTGCAAGATGAAGTACCATTGCTGCTTGCCCAAGTTTTTGGGAGAATTGAGTACACCTTCTCCTCCATCAGCAGATATGCCTGCATTCTGCTCCTTCTCCCACCTGGCTTTCCTCACTCACGTCTTCCTTTTCTGGTGTCCTCCTTTCCACCACTACCCATCTCCTCCATCATCTAATTCCACTATTTGTTTATGTATATGTGATTGTGTATCTATTAAAGTGGTCAAAAGAAGTGTACATTACAGTTCAGACTGAATTCTAGCTTCCACTCTTGCAGAGTTGGAAGATGTCCATGGAAGTGGGTCTTAGCTATGCAAGACTATCCTTTGGAGTGTCACGTCTGTTGTGAATTGCCATAGCAGTTCTGTGTATCCTAAGGGCCAACTCCTGCAGTGAGTGTATTGGGAGAAAGGCATAGGGAACCTATTCACCCCCTTTTTCATCTTCCTGTGTGCAGGGGGCAATGTGTTTCCCTTACAAACAACAAAGCACTAGGGGGGAGAGCCAGGTTAGCTAGGTGGCTGGTGATGAGATGTGATCAGCCCATGAGCTGAATAGCTTACGTGTACACTTGAGACAGCAGCGTGCGTCAGCTGGGGCAGCATGGTGCATCACATCAAAGGAGAAGCAAAGTGTATCCAATAGTGCATAGCACCTGCACACACTGAGCCAGCAGCATGGTTCTTGTGCTAGATGCAAGCGTTTGCACCCCGCTACTCACCCTACTGTCACCCCTGCTTCAGTCCATCCAGTCTGAAATCTGCTGTGGGTTTGATTCACTCCTGTAATTGTGGAATGCAGCTTCACCCAGACACAAGCAGCTGACCTATTTGCTTTTAATTATTTATGATAATGAAATAGAAAAACGCCAAATTCTCAACATTTTTCCACGAAAATGAATACACTTTCAGTTCAGCTCTATGGCCATGAAAGAAATCCTAGTTCACTGCCATTGCTTATAAAGTGTATTTGTTTTAAGTTCAAATCAGATGAAAATCTCAAACCAAATATACTAAATGGAGGAAATTAAGTTGGATTTTTTTTTGATAACTTTCCCAAGAAACACACATGGATAAGCATACTTCTGCAAAACAAATACAATGTTTATGTACTTGGATACTCAAATGTCAGAGATTCATAACTAGTAATGGGGTTTGCAAACCATTAATTATTTATCTTGTTTAATGATGGAGCATACAAATGCCAATGAATACATGCAGATACAATGTTTCAAAGGGAACGAGTTTACTGTAAACATGCCAGTACATTTTTTTTTGGGTGGAAGCCTGTGAACAAGAATAGCCCCATAAGGAGGAGGAAAATGGACATGTCTCTGTTTGTTTTCATTTTCCAAAACAAACCTGACAGAATAGGCAGATTCTGCCAATAGCATGAAAAATAAAGCCTTTTTACTGGTTGAACCCTGCAGCTTTGCTATTTAAATCACTGCCTTGTCCTACAATTTTTATAGAGTAGCTATTTCTAGCTAGTAGTTGGCAGCTTTGTATTATCCCTGCACAGATATGCGGACTGCCTTGAGAAGAGTCAATAAAGGCTGGGTTTTGGTTTTGTTTTTTAAATAATTTTCAAACCATACTTTATTGATTTTCTTGTGAGAACAGCATCTTGCTAGATTCATTGCCTGTGCACATAGACCTTGACAACTAGCCCAGTGACATGGCTGCTACTGCACTCAGTTCTAGCTAAACTTCAGGACTCTTATTTCTACACCCACCCCCACCCACTCACCCCTCTAGTTCGAGTCGCCAGAGAGTATCATGGAGGTGACAGCGCTAGTCTCCTGCAGAGAGCATGTGGCTCTTACACACCCTCTAGTGGCCGATCATGGAGCAGCATTATAGTGATCTTAGCAGACTCCGACTTCCCTTTTGGTCTTTGACTAATGGCAGCATTGTGAAGCCAGAGGAATGGGATAAGCCCGGGACTGTTAAAGGGTAGAAAAGGCTGGGAAAATGTGCTTTGGGAAATGAAATCACCTAATTAATATAATTTGGATATGAAATTATTAGTGATTTTGGCTAACCGATTAATTTCCTAAATAAAGTCTTTCAAATGCTGTAATGTAGATCCAGTAGGGTGACCAGATGTCCCCTTTTTAAAGAGGCAGCCCCATTTTGGGGGGCTATAGGCACCTATTCCTCCCCTACCCCCGTCCCATTTTTTCACAGTTGTTATCTGGTCACCCTAAGATCCAGAGAAGGAAAAATTCCCTCTGGCACTAGATTTGGTGTCCACCATTGTAATTTGCTGCACTGCATTTTATAACCCATATATAATAAGAATTACATCTGTTTAGCATATCCTGATTTGCTTTAAGTCATTCAGGAGTCATCATTAGTTCTATAGTAAGAGACAGATGGAATGGGAATTAGGGAGCTGCTCAGAAGTGGTGAGCTGAATCTGTTCTAGTTGTACATATTGTGGGTGGGGGCACATGGTAATTGCAGCCTTACAGTCTATCACATTCAATATCAGGGTTGGTAGATGTAGAATCAAAGGTACCAAAATACACTTCCCTGTTTTTGGGAGGCGGGGTGTTGGTTGGACTCCCTACCCCAGAATCAGGACTGGGTGCAGGCTGGACCACCGCTGCACATTTCTCGTCTCTCGGAGAAGGAGAAGGCTCCGGCTTCTGCTTGAGGTTTTTGAAGCGTTTGAGCTTCACGGGGTCCTTAGTCTCCTTAGCACAATGCAGCAAGACGAAAATGTCCCTTCGGAATTTGGAGCTCATTCCAAAGTAGATAATGGGGTTGTAGAAGCTGGCAGACTTGGCAAACAGACTGGCAAAGATGCTGGTTAGATTGGGCACAGAGTAGCCACAAGCAGACCAGATTGAGATGACTGCATATGGAGACCATGCTATAATAAAGGCTGTGCAAATGACAATAGAAACCTAGGAGAGAGAATGAAAACATCTTTTATTTTCTTAAGACAATACAGTACATTGGATTACACTAAAGAAGCAGAAAGATGCACTGTGGTTTGATGGCTAAGAAACACCTGGCTTGTATTCCCAGCTGTACCACTGAACCACTGTCTGACCTTGGGCAGGTCATTTAACCTCTCTGTGCCTGTATTTTCCCTCCCACACTCCATCTTAGATGGTGAGCAATTTGAGGCAGGGATTATCTGTTACTATATGTTTGTACCGAATCTAGCACATCTTATATGGAAAATGTGGTGATTGTCTGTTTTAGATAAGGAATTAAGTGTACGTCTTCATTGTCATATGTTGTTGTATATGATGGAAACCATTTTAGGTCAGGGGGTGCTCCTGCACCCCCAGTTCTGTTAATTCCAGCACCCCTGCACTAGGACACACTATGGGCCAGATTTTGCAACTTTTGCTCTTGTTCATTGGTCCTTATTCATATATGTTCTCTGACTTTGTTCGGACAGCTCAGATGGGTATTTCTCAAAAGTAAATCAAAGATGTAGAATTGGGTCCACTCTAAATATTTACTAAGATAAAAATAGCTAAAATCCTTTGTAGACCCCTGGTTTTCAGAAGTGTTGAGAATCTCACAAGCCCAGTTGTAACATCAGTAGGAGTAATGGGTGATCATCTCATCTAAAAATCAGGCTGTAGGCCAGTGGTGGGCAACCTGTGACCTGTTAGGGTAATCCATTGGTGGGCTGCCAGACAGTTTGTTTACATTTGCACAGCCAACCGCAGCTCCCAGTGGCTGCGGTTCGCTGTTCCCAGAAAATGGAAGCTGCGGGAAGCGGCAACCACCTGTTGCTCACCATTGCTCTAGGCCAATATTTTCAAACATAATACTTAAAGTTTGACATCTTAGGCACTAAATAAATGCCCTGGTTCTTAGAAGCATTTGGCAGAGAGTGTTTCCAATGAGTGCAATGGAGTAGTGGAAATAAATGCCCTGGTTCTTAGAAGCATTTGGCAGAGAGTGTTTCCAATGAGTGCAATGGAGTAGTGGATATTCAGCACATCTGAAAATCAGGCTACTTACTTGGGTCCTTAAATATAGATTTAGGTGCCTAACTATAATTTATGTTTGATTTTTTTGCCACTTGTACTTTGAAAGAATTGGGATGAAGATGCAGGGAATATGAAATAAAAACAGTCAAGTCAGGGCAGGAAAAAGACATAGGAAGGGAGACGGGAAAGAGGACCATGAAGAAGAAAGAAAAAAGATACATAGTAGAAGGACAGAGAGTGGAGGTTGGGAGGGTGGGGAGAAAAGAAGGAAATGCAGGATAAGAATCAAAATGGAAAAGAAAGGAGAGCAGAAGAAAAGAGTAGGAAGAAACAGTTTTTTATTATACCCTGGTTTAATAATTATTAGTGGGATTTTTAAAAGCACTCAGCTTTTACTAAATCTCCTATTAACTTTGATGGAACAGGAAGCAGCGTTAGGCCAGTGATTATCATTTTTGAGAATTCCACCATAGGTTTCTCTCTGCACCGCACTGTCACTTCAGAAAAAGAAGAGGATACAATCTTTGGTGATCCATAAATAAAGTACTTCCGTTTATTTTCTCCATATTTTAACCAACTGCATGATTTTTTTCATGTTCTGGTTTAATGTTAATTTGTGATCCAATTTGATAACAAGTCTTCAATTTCTTCACTGAACTCTAACGCTATTTCTATAGAACATAGAAGATTATTTTCTATATACTAAGCACCCAGACGTACCCGAGTGACATTTCGCTCCATTCTCCTCTGCCTATCTGTTGGATCACCCATTCCAGTTAGTGCATGGCTTGACTTGACAGTATTGATGATGGACACATATGAGAAGACCATCACAGTCACAGGTAGGAAGAAACAGCAGATAAATATAGACACAATATAGGACTTGTAGATTGTAGAGAAGTTTGCTTTTGCCCAGTCTATCTCACATGTGCCATACATGCGATCTAGAAAACAAAACAATTTGGTTAGCTTTTTTCCTTTTTAACGTATTTCCCTTTATCAATCTTAAAGCATTTGATTTATACATTTAAAACATATAGTTTTCTTCTTTTAAAAAGCAAAGGATCAAGTGATCATGGTGATGTAATGAATTATGAGATAATGTTCTATAGACACAATTTTCTAAGACCTCATGGATTGCAACAAAATATATTACAGGCTACTTGCCTCTGATTTAGATTTCCACTGCCTATCTAGCATGAAGAAACCATTGTTGGGGGGACAGTAAAGTGTGATATTTTAGTTCCCACTCTCAGAAAAATGGTTATTAATTCTGTGGGTTTTATACCATTGTAAGTTATGTTCTTCCATTTGCTATTACTTGTTACACAGAAACTTCTTCTAAGATCTCGGTACCAAACAGCATAATAAGAAGTTATTGTATCAAAGATAATACCCTAAGCAATTAAAAAAGTCATGTTAACTAACAGATTACAAAATAAGAAATAGGAATAAAAAATACAGTAATTCCTCACTTAAAGTCATCCCGGTTAACATTGTTTTGTTGCTGATCAATTAGGGAACATGTTCGTTGGAAGTTGTGCAATGTTCCCTTCTAACGTTGTTTGGCAGCTGCCTTCTCTATCCACTGCTTGCAGAAAGAGCAGCCTGGTGGAGCTAGCTGGTGAGTGTTTGGAACCAGGGTGGACCGGCAGCCCCCCTATCAGCTCCCCACTCCCCTAAATTCCCTGTGCAGCAACTGCCCAGCAGGCTAGCAATTGCTGTTGTCCCTCCCCCCACTGCCATGTGCTGCTCCTGCCCTCTGCCTTGGAGTTGCTCCCTGAGACTCCTGCTTGCTGAGTGGGGGGTGGAGGGGGAGGAACAGAGGGGCTAATGTCAAGGTGTCCCCCTGCTCCTGCACCCCGCTTACCCCATCTTCCACAGAGCCGGGGGACACACTGCAGAGGGAGCTTTCAGGCAGCAGCAGCTGCGGTCTGGTCTCAGCTTGCTGATCTAATGAACAAAGCAGTGTACTTCTGACCCCACTCTTCATACTTAAAGGGGAAATGCGCATCTCTCTCTCACTCACACACGCACACACACGCACAGGCACAGGGTGTGTGTCTCTGTCTCTGTCTGCCCTCCCTCTTTTCCTGCTGCCTTGTACAATAAGAATGTGAGAGTTAACCCCTGAGGGCTCAGCCAATTGCTAGTTCATCATTTAACAGTAAGGCATTCCCTGGGAAATATCGCACTGTCTGACTCCACCACCTCAACCAAGCTTCACAATCATCATCACTGTGTACCAGTATTAAACAGTTTGTTTAAAACTTATAGTGTGTGTGTGTATATATATATATATATATATATATATTAGCCTTTTGTCTGCTGAAAAAAATTTCCTTGGAACCTAACCCCCTCATTTACATTAATTCTTATGGGGAAACTGGATTCGCTTAACATTGTTTTGCTTAAAGTCGCATTTTTCAATGTTAAGTGAGGAGTTACTGTACAGCAAATGGCACAGATAATGGGAACACACTTGACAAAAACTGAGATCAGACATAAATTGCAAACTAGAGCATACACAACTTTTTCAGTTATAAAGGGGCTACAGATGCTTAGATAATGGGCCAGATTTACAAAGGAATTTAGGTGCCTTAAGATGCAGATAGGCACCTAGTGGGATTTCAAAGGCGCCTATGTAAGATAGGCATTTAACAGAAGGTCAAGGGAATTAGACATCTAATGAGTGCTTTTGTATATCCCACTAGGCACTTATCTGCATCTTTAAGCACCCAAACCCCTTTGTAAATTTGTCCCAGTAACAAAATATTGAGTTTGACTCATAGCGATAGAGCCTGCCTATATATTTCACCCTTGAACAAAGGTTGGAATGAAGGATTCAAGGACTCCCCAAAATGAAATGAGCAGCAGGGTTTTCTAAACAGTTTTAAAAAAAATTAATTAGGTTGACTGCTCAAACAACCATTGCAATAAAATATATCACAGATAAGAAAAGCATGAACCAAAGTTTTAGCTGTTTGCACAGTCAAGTATTTACAATCCCTGGAAAAGTTAAACAGGTGAAACCTGCATGATTCAGCAATGGAACTCATATTAGCATCAAATGACAAGACCTAATCAAAAATAACTTCTCTTAATTCTCCATAACTGATGAAGTTTAAATGGGATGAATTAACTTTCAGAAGACGGAGACAGAAAATTGATTACTTACCCTGAGCTAAAAGACATTGGTCTTATCCATATTTAACATAAAAAGTTCTGATGCACTTATCTGGATACATTCAGTAAGAACCTTGCAAACCAAAGGTGAAATCCTGCCTCTATTGAAATCAATGGCAAAACTCCTACTGACTTCAGTGGGGCCAGAATTTCATCCCACAAGTATATTGTATGGGGAAATATTGGAAAGGATGTATACATCTGGACAAAGTAGCACATAAGCAGTACTTTCATCCATGTAATGTAATATCACTGATTAGTAGAAGATGTAGAAAAAGTACCATGCCCAAAACTGAGATTTGAGGAATACCCAGAGTACAACCATAAGCATTCCCTGGATAAATTATTCTTTATGAATTATACTCCCAGCTCTACCGATAATCAGTCTGCTCAACAAGATAAGAGGGAAATCATCTTTGTTCTCTTAAAAGCAAATGTGCCAATTGTGTCACTGAAAGAATGCATGAGAGGCCTTTTACCTGTATAACTGCCCCATCCAAATATTGGAGCCACTGACCAGAAGAAAGCTGCAATCCAGATGAGAACCAGGGCCACAGTGATGCTGCTGTTGCTCATGCAATGCCCTGGAACATACAGCACAGTGAGAAAATGGCACTTAATACGCTGACCCTTTCCAGATGAAATCTATTCACATTGGACTACTGTAAAGACCATGGAGGGCTAATTGGGGGAATCCTGGTACTTGAGATAATTCCCAGACTAAAAAAAAGTTTTTAAATGAAAGGTAAGGTTGAAAGTATATATCAGTGACTTGAATGTTCAAGATTTTGCAAGGACATTGGAGTTAGATGAAATTAGGGTAGATTAAAAAGTGATAGATAAATTAGATATGAGAGAATTAGGAAATTCAGTATTATAGCTACAAGAAACATATATGAACTTTGCTGTTTTGTAAACCTTTAAAAAGACAGGAAATTATAAGCTTAATTTAACATGAAAAAAGAAAAACGATGGAAAGAATGGAAATTCACAAGTATAGGATTCAAATAATGTTAACTCTGCCCCCACACTGGTAGCCAGAGGAAAACAAATCAGAAACTCAAACTACCTTATTCATCCAGCAGAACACTTTCATCTCATCCATGATCAGAGAAACCAGAATAACTTACTCTTAATCATACAGTGGTTGTGCCAGTTCCCGCCTTCTTTAAAGGGATAGAAAAGCCATAGAAAAAGACATCCTTTACCTGACTAGATTAGCAAAGTACTCGCCTCACTTTTCATTAAGATTCCATGTGCCATCACTTACACAAATATCATTAGGCGCATGTGCTGCGGTCTGCACATGCAAATCTCTCAGTGCCAGACAACATATAGGACAAGTATTTTAATCTATTACATTTGAAATAAATTTCTGCTTTCCAGACAATAGGTGTAGACAACTGGCTACATATATTTTTCTGGGGTTGTCTGGTTGTGACGTGTGATAGGATTTAGCCCAGAGTCCAGCCTGCTCAAATACTATGAGTGTCTTCTGGAATGACCCTTACATTTAACTCTGGCACAGATATCTCAGATATGTATTTTAATAAAGTTATTGCTTTCCCCATACTTATCACTTTTCCTACAGAATTTGAGCCTCAGGTGTGTCAAAGGCAAAAGGCTTTTAGTCACTCACATTTCTAATAGTTTTAATTAATGAATTCCACTCTCTTCTCTTCTTTGTCCTTGATTCCCAAGCTGTTGATGATGTCATTGGATGGGAGGGGTTCTGAATGATCCTACTTATTAAATATAGGAAATGTTTTCAACCTGAGTCCCCCAAGTGCTCCACTGTGTCCTCCCTTACTCTCCCATACCCTCCCCTGTCAGGGATAGTTGAGCACAGTTTCCATAGAGCTCCTTGAGTATCTGGCCTGACTCCAGTGATAATGAACCTGCAGTTTCTGCAGTGGCTTGGCTGCATCAATGGCCCTTGATAATGTTGCAGGCAGCAGCAGCAATAAAGGAATGGGAAAAGCCATGTGGGCCTAATTCTGATTTATACGGAGGCACTTTACACTATGCAGCAGTATAAAAGTGGCCTTAAAGTGAGAGTAAATTGCATTTACACCCCTTTACACTGCTGGAGTGGCATAAGGGGCCTTAGAGTAAATGAGAATCTGGCTTATACATATGTTTAATCTTCAATTGTGTAAGTATTCAAAGCAGGCTTTTTAAGTACTTTCCTCTAGCCAGCAGAAGTTTTGGAAGCTTGGCTACAATGCATGCAGCCCTGCTCCCTGCATCGATGCAATTAATGTGGTTCTCATAGGAGCAGTGGTAAGTTGCTGAAGAGGTAAAACTCTAAAAGAGGAAGATTTCTTTAGAGCACAGAGAGCTGTCCAGGACACTAGACTCCCTGCGGTTACTCAGGGCTAGATTCACAAAGGAACTCAGCCACTTTGGGCTAGATCCACAGAGATATTTAGACTCCTAATTTCCACAGAAATCATTTTCTTGGGCATGGGGTATTCTGGGGCAGATTTTTCTCAATCTCTCATGGGCACCAGAGAGAGAATTACTGTCAGAGGTTAGGGCACTCATCAGGGATGTGAGCGAGCCAGGTTCCAGTCCCTCTGCTCCAATGCATATTTAATTGTTTATACACAGTGGAACAGCCTCAACGGGAAAGACTGAGACCGACCCCTGAATAGCCCATAGGCGAATGGTTAGGGCACTCTCCTGAGATGGGTGGAAAACCAAAATTCAAGTTCCTTCTCCATATTAGACAGGGCGGGGGGATTGAACCCAGATCTCCACATCCTGGGTGATGGCCCTAACACTATTGGGCTAAAAGTTACAAAGGGGGCACGATCACATCCTCTGGCTGTTTTGTGTGGGTCTAGGTATGTCCAGAGCTTGCCTACCAAATTGGGCCCCACAGGCAAGATAGGTGGGGGAACACCTAATTTGAGGATCCTTCTGGGGCTTAGCTATGATGCCCAGGCACCTAGGCTGAGGTGGCTGTGACCTTGTTCTCTGGTAGAAACTTAGGTGAGAGAGACGTACATTTAAAATATGGCTAGATATGATACAATGAATACAAAATATGGAACACAGCGCAGCCTAATTCTGACTGCTCCAGCACCAGACTGAGTTAAAAATGGGCCTTAACAGATACATCAGTGACAAGGTGCATTGGTTCTGGTGCAAAGGTGGAACTTCCTGCAGAATATATATTGCATTGTCAGGGTTATTAGTGCCTGTGCAATTAGATATATTTATATAACACAGTAAATTTATACGGTTCTTTATGTACAGAGATTGAGACAGGATCCCTGCCCCAAATCTTACAGTGTAAGTCACCCAAACAAAGACAAAAGACAACACTGGAGTTGTGAGCTAGCATGGGAAACTATTGATTGGAAGAAGACAGGAAGAATTTCTGGAAGGAGTGGGTTTTAAAGAGGGATTTGAAGTAGGTGAGCAAGGGCTTTTGGTGGGAGATTTCTAACAGGATAGGAGATACAAAATGAATAATGAGAGAAGGACATCAATGGTTTGTTAAGTGGGATGATTGGATAAAGGGTGAGGAGCACATTGGGCGTAGGTGGGAATAAGAGCAGAAATGTAGATGGCGGCATGGTTATGTAGAGCTTTGTAGGTAGGTGACAACAAAGAGTATGAATTTAACAGAGTAAGAGATAGGAAGCCAATGGAGGTATTCAAAGTGGTGTAGAGCAGTGGGAGAGGGAGATAACTTTAGTAGTGGTAATTTGTATAGATTGGAGGGCATGGAGGTTAGAGAAGTATACAGTAAACAAGAAACCAGCACTTGGGGTTTTAGGGGCAGGGGTTGTAAGGAAAGGGTGATTTTTTGAGCTATTGCAGAGGAAGAAATGACAGGACTTAGTGAGAGAACTGGAGAAGGGAGAAATAGAGAGAAAAGCCAAAAATGGCATGCAGATTACAGGTCGAGGAGAAAGGAAGGAGAGTGGCAATGTCAAGGGAGCTAGGCAAGGGGTCTGGAGGAAGGTTTAGGAAGAAAGAAGTTCAGTGTTGAAATAGTGGGCCTGATTCTGACCTCACATGGTGTAAAAAGTACATTGTTGATCAGGTCCATTGAGTTTGAGATGGTGGTAGGGCATCCTAGAGACAATGGCAGAGAAGCTGTCTGAGATGCAAGACTGGATAGTGTTGCAGAAGTTTCAGGGAAGATCAGTAGATTTCAGTGTCTCTGGTTGACACCTAATCCTATTCACAGTGCCTGTTGCGAGCAGGCAAAAGACCATAGAGCAGGCAAAACACCACTGAGAACAAAAATGCATTTGTGGAGGGAAGTGTCCCAAGTCAGGTCTATTAATGGCTGGCAACTGCCCTAAACTTCATTTCTTACATGATGAAATTCACCTCTTTGCAGAGGGACATATGCACCACTGAAGTGCCATTTACACTCTATTTGGAGGAACTTAAGTGATACATAAGGTTAGTGTTGGCCCTCTGCACAGGGGTCAATTCTACTCACAGTGAAGTGAATGTGCCAAGAATAATCCTTCTCTTATTTGGGTTCATTTGAAAAATGTTTGATGGAAGCAGATTTCCAACAGAAGTTATTGGGCTTGATTTTGATTTCCCCACATATCCATTTGACACTGTGTTACTCCACTGACTTCAAGGGAGTTACTCTTGATTTTCACCAAGGTAACTGAAGGCAGAGTCAGACCATCGCTATTTTTAATTCCTTCAAATGTGTTGTTGAAGACCTTACCTCTGTCTGGATGGCAGCCCTTTATGTAGCGAGTCACACTGATCACTGTAAGGGTATTAATGCTAGCCAGGCCAAACAGAAGTGTCAGAAAGCCATCAATCTGGAAAAACAAATAAAAAAGGGGTTTTGTTCCCACAACCAAACTGCAGAATGACAAGGGGGTTGGACTGAGGGGAACTGTTGGGAATGCTCCAGTGGTTTTATATTAATGTTCTTGAAAGTTTTTCCAAAAGCCCAAATGCCAGTGAAATATAAAATGTCAGAGGTCGTTACCATCTCTGTGATCAGTGAACAATTAGACACTGAAAACTAGATGCGGTATGTCATGTGGGTAATGTGAATGTAAAACAAACAAGCAAACACCTTCTGAAATACATCCTCCCAAAATACAAAGTTACGGAATGAAAGAGAAAAAAGACTGAACAGGAGAAAGGGGATTGGATGCAACAATCCTCATTATATAGAGACAAATATGTAAACTGAACACATGAAGTTTAGGTTAAGGTGGCAGTAGCAATAGGAAGAATGCAAGACGTAATCAACTTAGCTGAGTGGAAAAAAAAGATTTTGAAAACATCCAAACCTAAATCAGCCAGATTATTTACCTTTGAACAATGCTAGTCATATTTATTACAGGTATTTGTAAAACTGACTCAGGTCCTGATCCACACAGGTATGGCTACACAAACCCTTTTGCCTGTGTAGAGCACCAGTGAAGTCAATGACCCCCCTAGCAATCTATGCGCAGGATGGTTACAATTAAACTAGGTTAATTCATGGATATAAGAAAGAAGTTCCTGCTGAATCTAGCCAGCTGTTAGTGAATACTGTGTGACTGGGAGGTGATCTGCATAAAATCTTTGCAGGCTTAATCTAATTTTCAAAAGCTTGGAACAGATGCAAACATAGTTTGAGCTAGACAGTCACTTGGAGGTATAAGTTCCACATTAAACCGAGCAGGAAAACTGATGTAAATGGCCCCACATTGTACCTTGCAAGAATTTGGTATTCAATCGTTCCATAAATAAAAACCCTGCAACTTAAACCAGTTCAATATTCTGGCTAAATATATTCAATCCTCACATAAATGGCACAACTTTCATTGAATTCATGCCCAAATTTGGCCTGAGGACATTGTGAATGAGGTGAATATAAATTAAAGTTGGTGTGATATGCTTTATCTTACACCCTTCTCCTGGTTGCTTTTCTTGCAACAAACCCCCTCGCGCTTTCTCAGAGTATTGTTTACATTCATTTTGCAGAATCACTGAATAGTAAATCAGTGCAAGATGCACTATTATGGCATTTACACAGCTCCTTATATCAGATTTATGATCAACTTACACCTGATGTGTAACTGAAACTAATGTACATGTCACAAAAAATATGAACCAACAATTCCCATGGATGCAGCATCTGCTTACTCCAGGTCGCATTTGCCTGAATTTGTCCTGTTGTCTCTCAGGATTAGTTAAACACCTGGAAATGCAAATGTACTGTACACTTCATTAAGCTTATGGAAGCAAATAGCTGCTGCTCTGCTGTGTGCTATATCTGTACTGCACCAATCCAGATAACAACATACACAAGGACTACTGTAAATCTACACAAGTCATAAGCTTAAAAATAGTACTAGTTATTGCTCAGAACCAAACAGTGTTTCAGGAATCATGTGAACAGTGGAAAATCTGAACATAAGGCTAAAAAGCAGTAATAATAAAATACATATAAAGTGTCAGGGCCAGATCCTCAGTGGGTGTAAACTAGTACAGCTCGACTGAAGTCATTATGTGTCTGCTGAGGATATAACAATATACCTTCTTTGCCTCCAAAGATGACAACAGTTATTCTCCCATCCCCATTTCCCCATCATTAGTAGACATGTGTTATAAACAGATAGCTAAGGGTTAATGTCTCTTTCACCTGGAAAGGAGTAACCTGAAACACCTGACCAGAGGACCAATCAGGAAACAAGACTTTTTCAAATCTGCGTGGAGGGAAGTTTTGGGTGTGAGTTCTTTGTTCTTTGTCTCGTGTCTGACCCTCTCGGCTCTGAGAGTGATCTTTCTGTCTCCTGGCTTTCTAATCTTCTGTTTTCAAGTTGTAAGTACAAAGATAGACAATATGTTTATATATATATATTTTTTTGTATTTACATGTGTGTAGTTGCTGGAGTGTTTTGAATTGTATTCTCTTTGGATAAGGCTGTTTATTCACTTTTTTCTCTTAAGCAATTGACTCTGTATTTGTCACCTTAATACAGAGAGACCATTTTTATGTCCTTTTCTTTCTTTCTATAAAGCTTTCTTTTTAAGACCTGTTGGAGTTTTTCTTTAGTGGGGACTCCAGGGAATTGAGTTTGCAGCTCACCACGGAATTGGTGGGAGGAAGAAGTCAGGGGGAAAATCTCTGTGTGTTAGATTTACTAAGCCTGACTTTGCATACCCTCTGGGTGAGGGGGGAAGTACCTGTGTTTTCCAGGACTGGAAACAGGGAGGGTGGAGTCCCTCTGTTTAGATTCACGGAGCTTGCTTCTGTATATCTCTCCAGGAACCCAGGGAGGGAACACCTGGAGGGGGGAAGGGAAATGGTTTATTCCCCTTTGTTGTGAGACTCAAGGCATCTGAGTCTGGGGGTCCCCCAGGGAAGGTTTTGGGGAGACCACAGTGCGCCAGGCACTGTATAGATTCCTGGCTGGTGGCAGCTTTACCAGGTCCAAGCTGGTAACTAAGCTTGGAGGTTTTCATGGTAACACCCATATTTTGGACGCTAAGGTCCAGATCTGGGAAAAATGTTATGACATGGTGGCAGTGGTGGGATAGATAGAATCCAGAAGCCAGTAGGAATATTATATTTTTCTTTTCTCTGCTAGGGGCTTTTAAGCAGAGAGGGTTTGGTTTTAAAAAGAACCAGAGAGAATTTTTTTTTCTGCTCTCTCTTGCAGTTTTTGGCTTGCATATTAAGCAAGGAACCATTAAGGAACTATTAAGGGTCTTTTGTGAGACAATAGCACTCCCATTGAGAGTCAAGTATCCAGCAATACACATGCAAATAAAGTGGTTTTTCTGGTTTACTTTACATTTAAAAGATTAGCTAGAGGAAGAAAGGGAAAAAGGCACTGTTGCTAGGCAGACCCCAGGAGGCAACAGAGAACCTGCAGTTCAGAAGATAAACACCGGAGGGCACCCCAACACAAGAAAACAGGAACCAGAATGTCACGAAAACCAGAAGCTGTACAGCTGGAAGCAACGGAAAAACAAATAGAACTGCTCAGAACACAAATGGCCAGAAATGAGGCAACTCACAAACAAGAGATGGAAAGGCTACAAAAAGAACAAGATGCCAAAAATGCAGCCCACCACAGGAAACAAGAAGAAGAAGAGGCAGCCTACAGAAGACAAATAGAACTCCAAAGGGAGACCCACTGACAGGCCATGGAATTAGAAAAGGCTAAGCAACAGGCTCCAGCCAATCCTAACAACCCTTCACCAATTATGGTTCCACATCCCAAAAAATTTCCCACCTATAAGGCAGGTAATGACACTGAGGCCTTCTTGGAAAATTTTGAAAGAGCCTGTCTTGGGTACAGCATCTCTGAAGACTAGTACATGGTAGAATTGAGGCCGCAGCTCAGTGGACCTTTAGCAGAGGTGGCGGCTGAAATGCCAAAGGACAGAATGAACGATTATAAACTGTTTCAAAACAAGGGCAGATTAAGAATGGGGATAGCCCCGGATCATGCCCGTCGGCGTTTCAGAACCCAAAAGTGGAAACCAGATGTGTCATTTCCCAAACACGCCTACTACGTTGGGAAAAATTATGAGGCCTGGATATCAGGACACAATGTTCAAACCTTGGAAGAACTGCACCTCCTCATACAAATGGAGCAGTTCTTGGATGGTGTTCCTGAGGACATAACACGGTACATACAAGATGGAAAACCCAAAAATCTCACCGAGGCGGGGGAGATTGGAGCCAGATGGATGGAAGTGGCAGAAAGCAAGAAAGCTACTGTCAAGGGAAAGATACCCCAGAGGGCACACCAACAATAAACCCTACAACCGAGGACAACCAAAGACCCCACCTACAACCCAAGGAAAGCCACAGACACACTATTCTTCCACCTCACCAGTCTACAGTAACCCACCTCAACCCAGTGACCAGTCAGATAGAAGATGCTTTAAGTGTAATGAACTGGGACATATAAAGACCAACTGCCCAAAGAACCCAAACCGAGTGCAGTTCATTACACCACCATCACCCAAAAGATCCCCAGGCCCAGATGCCTCTCAAATACCCTTGGAGCGAAGGGAAAATTTGAGAGTGGGCAGAAAGAAGGTTACTGTGTGGAGAGACACGGGGGCACAAGTGTCTGCTATCCACCAATCCTTCGTAGACCCCAATTTCATCAACCCAAAGGCCCAAGTGACAATTTACCCCTTCATGTCACAAGCTGTAGACTTGCCTACAGCTGAACTGCCTGTCCAGTACAAAGGCTGGTCAGGAATGTGGACTTTTGCAGTCTATGACAATTATCCTATCCCCATGCTACTGGGGGAAGACTTGGCCAACCAGGTGAAGCGGGCCAAGAGAGTGGGAATGGTTACACGTAGCCAAACCAGGCAAGCTTCGAGACCCATTCCTGTTCCTGAGCCGTCCACAGACGCCCCGTCTGTGTTACCAGAGACCCAGACAGAGATAGTGGACCCAGATTCCATGCCAACCACTGAAACAGCCACAGCACCTCCAGTCCCAGGCCCGGAACTGAAACAGCAACCAACACCAGCAAGTGCAACCACATCTTCAAACTCAATGCCAGAGGGCGCCAGCGAGCCAAAACTGGCAGAAGCAACAGACAGCCATATCCAAAAGTTTCAGCCAGAGCCTGAAATACCCTTAGGTGCACCAGCGGAGAGCGGTTCACCAGCAATGGAAACAACCCCATCACCTACATCGCTTCCAGAGGGAGCAATCCCAAGTCCACAGTCTGAGGAAGAATTGGTGACCCCAGCCTCAAGGGAACAGTTCCAGACTGAGCAGGAAGCAGATGACAGCCTTCAGAAAGCTTGGGCGGCGGCACGGAGCACTCCACCACCTCTCAGCTCTTCTAATCGATCCCGGTTTGTTATAGACCAAGGACTTTTATACAAGGAGATTCTTTCTGGAGGACACCAGGAAGAATCGCAGCCACAAAAACAGTTGGTGGTTCCAACTAAGTACCGGGGAAAGCTCTTAAGCTTAGCCCATGATCATCCCAGTGGCCATGCTGGGGTGAACAGAACCAAGGACCAGTTGGGGAAGTCCTCCCACTGGGAGGGGATGGGCAAGGACGTTGCCAAGTATGTCCAGTCTTGTGAGGTATGCCAAAGAGTGGGAAAACCCCAAGACCAGGTCAAGGCCCCTCTCCAGCCACTACCCATAATTAAGGTCCCATTTCAGCGAGTAGCTGTGGATATTCTGGGTCCTTTCCCAAAAAAGACACCCAGAGGAAAGCAGTACGTACTGACTTTCGTGGACTTTGCTACCCAATGGCCGGAAGCAGTAGCTCTAGGCAACACCAGGGCTAACACTGTGTGCCTGGCCCTAACAGACATTTTTGCCAGGGTAGGTTGGCCCTCTGACATCCTTACAGATTCAGGATCTAATTCCTGGCAGGGACCATGCAAAAACTGTGGGAAACTCATGGTGTGAACCACTTGGTTGCCACCCCGTACCACCATCAAACCAATGGCCTGGTGGAAAGGTTTAATGGAACTTTGGGGGCCATGATACTTAAATTCATCAACGAACACTCCAATAATTGGGACCTAGTGTTGCAGCAGTTGCTGTTTGCCTACAGGGCTGTACCACATCCCAGTTTAGGGTTTTCACCGTTTGAACTTGTGTATGGTCACGAGGTTAAGGGGCCATTACAGTTGGTGAAGCAGCAATGGGAGGGGTTTACGCCTTCTCCAGGAACTAACATTCTGGACTTTGTAAGCAACCTACAAAGCACCCTCCAACACTCCTTAGCCCTTGCTAAAGAGAACCTAAAGGATGCTCAGGAAGAGCAAAAGGCCTGGTATGACAGACATGCCAGAGAACTTTCCTTCAAGGTAGGAGACCAGGTTATGGTCTTGAAGGCACAACAGGCCCATAAGATGGAAGGCACAACAGGCCCAAAACAGGTTATGGTCTTGAAGGCACAACAGGCCCATCGTGGGAAGGACCGTTCACGGTCCAAGAGCGCCTGGGAATGGTGAACTACCTCATAGCATTTCCCAATTCCTCACTAAAGCCCAGAGTGTACCATGTTAATTCTCTCAAGCCTTTCTATTCCAGAGACTTACAGGTTTGTCAGTTTACAGTCCAGGGAGATGATGCTGAGTGGCTTGAAGGTGTCTACTACGACGGGAAAAAAGATAGTGGCATGGAGGAGGTGAACCTCTCCACAACCCTGGAACGTCTGCAGCGGTGACAAATCAAGGAGCTGTGCACTAGCTTCACCCCATTGTTCTCAGCCACCCCAGAACGGACTGAACGGGCATACCACTCCATTGACACGGGTAATGCTCACTCCATTAGAACCCCACCCTACCGGGTGTCTCCTCATGCCCAAGCTGCTATAGAACAGGAGATCCAGAACATGCTACAGAGGGGTATAATCCGCTCATCTACAAGTGCATGGGCATCTCCAGTGGTTCTGGTACCCAAACCAGATGGGGAAATATGCTTTTGCGTGGACTACCATAAGCTAAATGCGGTAACTCGTCCGGACAACTATCCAATGCCATGCACCGATGAGCTATTGGAGAAGTTGGGACGTGCCCAGTTCATCTCTACAATAGACTTAACCAAGGGGTACTGGCAAGTACCGCTAGATGAACCTGCCAAGGAAAGATCAGCATTCGTCACCCATGCGGGGGTGTAAGAATTTAATGTCCTTCCTTTCGGGCTGCGAAATGCACCCGCCACCTTCCAGAGGCTGGTAGATGGTCTACTAGCAGGACTGGGAAAATATGCAGTTGCCTACCTCAATGATGTGGCCATTTTTTCAGACTGCTGGCCCGAACACCTACTACACCTGGAAAAGGTCTTTGAGCGCATCAGGCAGGCCGGACTAACTGTTAAGGCCAAAAAGTGTCAAATAGGCCAAAACAGAGTAACTTACCTGGGACACCAGGTGGGTCGAGGAACCATAACCCCCCTACAGGCCAAGGTGGATGCTATCCAAAAGTGGCCTGTCCCAAAGTCAAAGAAACAGGTCCAATCCTTCTTAGGCTTGGCCGGGTACTACAGGCGATTTGTACCACACTACAGCCAAATCGCTGCCCCACTGACCGACCTGACCAAAAGGACCCAGCCAAATGCAGTTAAGTGGACTGATGAGTGTCAAAAGGCCTTTACCCAACTTAAGGCAACGCTCATGTCTGACACTGTGCTCAGGGCCCCGGACTTTGACAAGCCATTCCTAGTAACCACGGATGCATCTGAGCGTGGTATAGGAGCAGTTCTCATGCAGGAAGGACCGGATCACAACTTCCATCCTGTCGTGTTTCTCAGCAAGAAACTGTCTGACAGAGAAAGCCACTTGTCAGTCAGTGAAAAGGAATGCTACGCCATTGTGTACGCCCTGGAAAAGCTACGCCCATATCTTTGGGGACAGCGGTTCCAGCTACAAACTGACCATGCTGCGCTAAAGTGGCTTCATACTGCCAAGGGGAACAACAAGAAACTTCTTCGTTGGAGTTTAGCTCTCCAAGATTTTGATTTTGAAATTCAGCACATCCCAGGAGCTTCTAACAAAGTAGCTGATGCACTCTCCCGTGAGAGTTTCCCAGAATCCAGTAGTTAAAAAGTGTTCTTAAAATGGAAAAGTCTGTTAGTTATATACTTAGTGGTATATGTAAAGGTGCATGGGTTGTATTAATCTGTTTATTTTAAAGTTCTAGGAGGAAATCGCCGCCAGTGAGCTTCCCCACTGTCTGCAATTTGGGGGGCTTGTCATAAACAGATAGCTAAGAGTTAATGTCTCTTTCACCTGGAAAGGAGTAACCTGAAACACCTGACCAGAGGACCAATCAGGAAACAAGACTTTTTCAAATCTGCGTGGAGGGAAGTTTTGGGTGTGAGTTCTTTGTTCTTTGTCTTGTGTCTGACCCTCTCGGCTCTGAGAGTGATCTTTCTGTCTCCTGGCTTTCTAATCTTCTGTTTTCAAGTTGTAAGTACAAAGTTAGTTAGACAATATGTTTATATATATATATTTTTGTATTTACATGTGTGTAGTTGCTGGAGTGTTTTGAATTGTATTCTTTTTGGATAAGGCTGTTTGTTCACTTTTTTCTCTTAAGCAATTGACTCTGTATTTGTCACCTTAATACAGAGAGACCATTTTTATGTCCTTTTCTTTCTTTCTATAAAGCTTTCTTTTTAAGACCTGTTGGAGTTTTTCTTTAGTGGGGACTCCAGGGAATTGAGTCTGCAGCTCACCACGGAATTGGTGGGAGGAAGAAGTCAGGGGGAAAATATCTGTGTGTTAGATTTACTAAGCCTGACTTTGCATACCCTCTGGGTGAGGGGGGAAGTACTTGTGTTTTCCAGGACTGGAAACAGGGAGGGTGGAGTCCCTCTGTTTAGATTCACGGAGCTTGCTTCTGTATATCTCTCCAGGAACCCAGGGAGGGAACACCTGGAGGGGGGAAGGGAAATGGTTTATTCCCCTTTGTTGTGAGACTCAAGGCATCTGAGTCTGGGGGTCCCCCAGGGAAGGTTTTGGGGAGACCACAGTGCACCAGGCACTGTATAGATTCCTGGCTGGTGGCAGCTTTATCAGGTCCAAGCTGGTAACTAAGCTTGGAGGTTTTCATGGTAACGCCCATATTTTGGACGCTAAGGTCCAGATCTGGGAAAAATGTTATGACAACATGCCAACATCATTTCTCATTGAGGGACAATTATATTTCCTGATCAACTCAATCTACCAACGGAGCATACAAAAAATGGCAGGAAAATGAGACTTGTCATTCTGATTTAAAACAAAATACCGCACCATGATAACTAGAGCTAATTGAAACATTTTCAATGAAACAGCATTCCATCGGAGAATGCTGTTTGATTAAACTGAAATGTTTCATGAGAATGTGTCAATTTCTACTAAATTGGTGATTTAGATAATGTGAATGTTTTTCACCTTTATCATTTTGATTAATTTAATTTTGACTTTTGTATTAAAACATGTTATAATTCATTATTATATTTAATGTTTAGCATTATATCCTAGTATAGTGCTTTGACATTATTAAAACAAAACATTTTTACCTTATCAAAATAAAATACTTCACTTTTTCTTAGCTGAAATTTTCAACATTTCTATTTGACAGGAAAATTTTTAAATTTTGATTTTTCATTCTGATTTGGAACTGCAAAAAATGTTACTTCAGAATTTCCTGCAGAACAGAAATTCTATTTCCCAACCATTTCTAATTATAAACAAGGAAGCAGGACAACACTTACCAAACAATATATAGCAAGTAAGTAATCACTACCTTTCTTTAAATATCACCTTCTTTAAATGCACATCAGCATTTAAGTTACATCAGTCTAGTTTCCTTCCAATAGCAGTTTAGGGAGACCTGGTTCCCCTTTGCTACATACCAGGTGTCGATATTTAAACATGTGCAGAGTGGGTGTAAAATGCTACCATTTTGACTTGCAAAGGTATAGATGACTACACAAGGTGCATTGGATAATAAAGGAATCTATGAATCTGATCCAAAGTCCACTGAAGTCAATGGAAAGACTCCCCAATTGATTTCCATCAGCTTTGGTTTGGACCCTCTATGAGCATAAAATATGCTTATTTATGCATTTTGCCTTCTGACTTTGGCACCTTATCTAATACCCTCCTATTCATCTTTGATTCTGTTACATCCACAGGGATTTTACTTTGTAAGCCCCATATGTGGTTTATTGTGTTTGAATTGGGGAGAGTATTTGATAGTGTCTCATGCAGCCTTCCTCTCAAAATTAATTCAACTCAGCTTGGACAGACACATACCTCATGTGGACCAAAAACAGACAGCAGGCCCAAAACCAATACATAATGACAAATTGCAAAGTACTGAGGTCCTGGGAGGTGCTTAGTGGGGTACTGCAGATCTTAACATCTTCATTAATGGACTAGAAGAGAGATTAAAAAGCACATTAATGAAATTGCAAGAGGATATCAAATTCAGAGGAGCTGAAACCATAAACAGGACAGCGAAAGGCTACAAAAGAGGCCTAATGGGTGGAAGCAGGGACAATAAATAGCATCCTAAGATTCATCTTGGAAAAATAGCAACATATGTTTCAAGTACCTAAATACCAGGGTTAAAATCATATCAGACATAATGTCTTCAGTGCCCTCCACTGGGGTAGAGTGCCTGCCTTGTACTCCTAACCATCCTTAGCATGGCCCAGCCTCACAAAAGGCAAAGTGGAGCCCCAAATGGGACTTCCCAAATGTGTAGCAGACGGTGACTGAAAACAACATACATTTTGCAATTTGCATACTGCAGTAACTGTACATTGTTTCTACCTATATATTTTACCAATGAAAATACAATATTTGCTCTTTGGTTGTGGGTTAAAAGAGAAAGGGGATTAATTAAAGCACTATGCTTAGCACTAAGGAGCTGTCAGACCCACTAGCTTAGCCAGCTTTAGCCTTTTCTGCTCCTGTCTGGCTCACTCCCAGCTGCAGGTGTTAACTGTTGGCTAGCTCTAGGGGCATTGTTTCTTCTCTTCTTTATAAAATCAAGGTCAAGGTCAACTCAGGTTTCTCTCTCCCTATTCTTTACTCCCCCTTCCTTTCAGTGAACTTACTGTTGGCCCCTCAGCTGCTCTTTTCTAGGGATTTACTCCAGTTGCTGTCTCTCCATTATTCCTCTCTCAGGAATTTGCTGTCAACATCTGCAGTGCTGGGCGTGCAGGGGGCTTTGAGCTTCACAAACAGAGCTGAGTTGCAACACGCTCTGCATAATTATTTCCATTTTAGATACATATATAGCCCCCATTACCACAGCTGAGTGTCTCACTGTCTTTAACACATCTATCCTCCCACTTTTACAGATGGGGAACTGAGACTAGGTGACTTGTCTGGGGTCACACAGGAAGTGTGGTAGAGCAGGGACTCAAACTCAGGTCTCCCAAGTCATAGGCCAGGGCCTTAACCAGTGGACTATCCTTTAGATTTACAAACAAGGGAGTGGCTTACACACCAGGAAGATAGACAAAACATTTAAGCTAGTACAACAGGGTATTATTAGGTGTAGCGGAATAAAATTAAGACAGGAAAAATATTAATAGGGATACAATTGGGGATCCTCCTGCACTAGGGGGAAGAGGTCCAATAGCTCTTTCCAGCCTCTCGCTTCTATAGACCTAGGAGTTAGAGCCTGATCTCAGTTACACCCATATCTATTCAGAACCAGTATACGGTTCTGCTACAGTTATTCCAGATTTACAATTGCATTACTGAGATCAGAACTGAGCCCTAGATATCCACTCCAGTGCAAGGAGAGGAAGAGGAAATAGGAGGTGTCTCTTGAGGAGAAAAGGTGTGCCCAAGACTAATTATAGTCCATGCGCTTTAGAGACTTGTCAGCAAGATCTTTCTCACCCACCTCTACCCCTAAAAAGATAGCATAGATCATAGGTAGCAACAGAGACAGATCTACAGAATCCAAAGTAACTAGCAACCCAGAAAATACTAATTATCCAACCACAGTATCTTGAGTTGATAGCTAGAAATACTAATATAAGTACTGAGAATAAAGTAATCCATTTCTTTTCCAAATGTAAAGATAATTTGGCCCACCAGCTAAGGAAATACTAAAATATGTAGGAGAATAAATAAAATGTCTCTAATCTAAAATGTTAGTGTATCTTTTCATGCTTTCCCTCTTCAGCCATTACTTGATTCTCTTTTTCTCTTCTTCTACCTCCAGCCCATTCTTTCCTTCCATGGTCATAACATTTTCTGTTATTTCAGTGTAAGGCAGTGGTCATCATAATGTGACCGAAAGACCACTAGTGATCTGAACACTAACGCTACCCAATTCGTGATTCCTAGTGTTGAGAGGGGACTCCAATAACTGCAGACCTCTCACTTCATAAATTAATAGAGACAACATCAGGAAGTTTGTCTGATTTTAATTTTGACTCAATCAGATTTTATGCTAATATTTCTTAACGAGCAGGGAGATTAGCCAGTTTAAAAGCTTTTCTTTCAGGACTACACCAAAGCTGTTCCTTCTGCCACATAGATATTGACAGATTCTGCTTATCTTCTTTACTGGTTGCCTACAAGCTAAGACATGAACAAAAGGAAAATGTCATCCTTATTCTACTTTCTACTTCTCATGCTTTAGTTTAAATCTCATTATGTCCACAGTACACTATTTAAAACTCACAATGTGTAAAGCTCATAATGCCTCAAATTAGTTTCTTAAGCTTTGCTCTAAGATAGGAAGTGTCAGGAATCTCCCATGTACCAACAAGTTTTAGCAACGGACTGGATTCTCCTCTCAGTTAAACTGCTGTAGCCCTATTTGCTTCAATGGAGCTATTCTTATTGACATCACTGCGAGAGAAGAATATGTCTCAGTGGTTCTGATCTTAGATTAACAGAGATAGAATGGTATGAAAACAGATTGCTAAAGTAGCAACTGTGTGTCAATTTAGGCTGAAACACTAGTCTCCCCATTGCTGACTGCTCAAGATAGAGGACACAAATCTGATTCTGTGAATCTACTGTTCCTTCCTAAACTGCATGTGCTTCTCCATAGACTAAGCTGTCCCGTTGTTGTCCTCTAGTTAATATGATGAGTCTATCAAGAAAAACTAACCAAATGATAGAGATTATTTTCCCCTGTATATATTAAACCTGTCACAGTCTAGTCCCCAGAAATAACATTTAAAAATGCAAAAAAATGATTCCAAATTCATATCATGTAAATAAAAAACAACAGAATCCCCAACCCAGAAACAAAAGGAGAAATCTAAATACTCTCTATTCAAACCACTTCACCAAAAAAGACTAAGGCAATAGAGAGAGTCCTCAGAGTATTCCCTAAACATCAGCATATTCTGTTGGGTTTTTTGCACCAAGTGGGGAAGTAAATTCCATTTATATCAAATAAAAACAACCTTCTCCTCACCCTCCTACCAATTCTCCATGAGTGTAGTTTGAGCAACATAGCTCATTTCAACTGTGAGGTCAAACAGAAGAGATCCCAAGGTACACAATCCAAACCAACAACTGGAACTGCATTTGGAAATGAATTAGAAACCACTGCTGTCTCTGACTTCCTCCCTGCCCACAACATTGCTAATCTGGGTGGTTGCATTCTGTATTAGCTGAAATGTCTGAGCGGTCATCAAGGGCAGCCCCATGTAGAGGTCAGACAATAATCCAATGCATTAAGGGTTTCTAAACCAAAAAGCACTTAGTTTAATAGTAAGCCAAGTTTAAATCATTAAGTGAGAACAGGTTGTACTCAACATTTTATATTCATCAGATTAATGAATCATTCTGCCCAACGAATGTAAAAAAACTCGTTCAGTATCATTACATGCAAAAAAAAGAGGATATTAATGCAGTACTGAGGATGCACAGTTAAGCACTCTAAAATAGAGAAATACAAAATTCAAGGTTGGACAATCAACCGTAAGTCTCCCCCATTGCATGTTTTGCAATACAATACAGTCTTACACTCTGTGACCATACACTATTTCCAAACTAATACAATATCATATTGTACAATGTTTTCTACAACCTTAGATACTAGCATCTAAGATTAATGGTATGATCAAAAAATTAAAGGCATTATTGTAATGTATACATGCACTGGGATAGAATTAAAGCTGTGCAATTATCCACAATGTTCACTGATACCTGAACTCTTAAATGTTCAGCCTTGGTCTTGCATAAATACTTTTTCCATTTCATTTGTTAGCATTTTCTAGAGAAAAAGAAAAACAGAAATGTGTCCCATTGCATACTAGTAGTTGCCAGACATCAAAGGTCAATTGGTGGGTCTAAAAATATAATTAACAACAGAGAGCAGATTCTGATCTTCTTATTTATATTAATCAGGACTCTGCTGATTTGAATGGAGTTATTCTAGATTTACGCTGGCATAACTGAGATCAGAATCAGGCCCTATCAGCTAAAGGTTGACTCATAGCTATTGGTATTGCAGTTCATTCGTTTAGTTACTTGCGCATATACTGATATATAGCCATGTAAGTGCATGAGGTCAAGTTGGTCCCAGGACGACATCATTTTAAATATGCATAACATTAAAATGACCGAACTGATTTCCTTCAAATTTCCCTTTATCTCAGTAAGAACTGAAAAAAAAAAAAAAAAACCCAAACAAACCCCACATTTGAAGAAAATGTGTTCAGTACTTTTAAAGTTACACATATGGAAAGTATTTGAAAAGTATGTTCTGGATTACATAAAAGCATTCTATGGGCTTGATCCTGCATAGGACAAGTGTGGAAAACTGTGTGTTGAAATCCAAGGTTAAGTCTCACAAGCAGAATAGGAAGCACAGAGGAACCTTTTCCTGCATTACTGAGATATTGGTATGTGGCTGCAAAAAGGGTGTATCCTGGTCACAGAGTCATCTTTATTTCCTGGCACCAGTCTCCTGACATGGGTCAGGGTTACACAAAGTTAATTACCCTATCACATGACAGTGATCAGTATCTACTGACTCTAGCACTACAGTTATAGTAATGACTAAATTACTTCTGCTCAGCAGCTGGAATAAGACTAAGGGGAATGCATAGATAAAGTTTAGCAGACACGGGATTTGAGCTAAAGGAAAGGAACATTCTTCAAAAAGGAATATTCTCCACTCTTGCAAGAAACGGTAAACATCATGGACTTGAGACTGACCACCTTCAGTGTGGAGGAAATTACATAGTACTTAACTTCACCTGGGTTAATGATTAGCCTTTACTTAGCTTTGCACTGGAGGGCAAAGATCTCATATACATTGCGGTGCACCATGCAATGTCTAAATGCACACCTATAAATTTTTGAAATAGAGAGGATGTCACTCTCAGAACTTATGGTAGAACTCACAGGCCTGATTATCTTGTCCCAGTGAGCACACCTGGATATACCAAGTTCTTGGTTCCCAGATCTGTGCTCACATTACTAGACCATTACACATTTCTCACATCTCTCTCTCTCTCTCACACACATACACATACACATACACAGAATGGTTCACATCATTATTTTTTGTTTGCGCACATAAGTATAACTGTTGGTAGCAGTTACACCTGAAGAAAGAATATCTTCTGAGATTAAGGCAGAAAACACTTTACTGGTAATCTGTTCAGCAGCTAAAAAAAGCTGCATCACAGCCAACAATAAGGTTTTTTTTTAAATGTAACTCCGATAGAGCCAAATATATTTTTATTTGTGATAGTGCCAACTAGTGACTCCTGATAACATTACAACACACATGCGCAAAATTAGTAGAACTATGAACAATTTGGACTTCATATAGCCAAGAATAATATTGTTTTCAAATAATTAAAGATTTACAGAATAAACAAATTGCCATTTGGAAACATCTTGATATCAGTGGAATAATAAAAGCATAAGAAGATAAGAATGGCCATACTGGGTCAGACCAAAGGTCCATCTAGCCCAGTATCCTGTCTACAACAGTGGCCAATGACAGGTGCCCCAGAGGGAATGAAAGAACAGGTAATCATCAACTGATCCATCCCCTGTCGCCCATTCTCAGCTTCTGGCAAACAAAGGCTAGGGACACCATCACTGCCCGTCCTGGCTAATAGCCATCAATGAACCTATCCTCCATGAACTTATCTACTTCTTTTTTGAACCCTGTTATAGTCTTGGCCTTCACAACGTCCTCTGGCAAAGAATTCCACAGGCTGACTGGACACTGTGTGAAAAAATACAGTCCCTACTTTCAGTATTTTCCCAATTAGACAACACACTGTAGACAATAAATACACTGTAGACAATAAATCCTTCTGAAAAAGTGGGAAAGTATTTACTACCCCCAAGATTTAATAATTATATACTCATAAAATAAGAACCACTGCTGGATGAAATATTGATAATGAAGCATACATTATTTCCAAATCTTACAAAAACTTCATTGGAATTAATATTTCAGTGGTGTGAAATCATATGAAATTCTTTGGCAAAAATTCACATAATTTTTTCACCAAAAAATTGGCTAGTGGGCCTTCAGAACACTATCCACCTCCACATGACACCTAGTAACTATTGCCGGTTGAATTTTTTTATGTGAAACTTTTTCCTCAAAGTGGGGTTATGGTGAAAAATCAAAATTTTCATAGAAAAATTGTTCTTGAAAAAAAATTCAGATTTTCATTGAAAAACTGAACAGTTTTTTTTCCCCTCCCAGTTTTTGGAAATCAGAAAACTTCCTGTTTGAAACCTTTTGGTTGTCAACAACATTTTGGTGTTTGGATTTTCACTGAAACCCTGAATTTTTTTGCAGAGATTTTTTTTGAAAAAAATTTTTTTTTTCAAAATGCATTATGGGAAATCATTTCCTAACCAGCTGTACTAGAAATGCAATGCTACCTTGTGTATTACACATATTTTACTCTGACAGGTGTTTTTTATGTGTTGCCTCAGTAATGGAAAATGCTGGTGAAATGGTGTTCATTCAGACAGAAGGAACTATAGCCACTTACTACATGTCTGGGCCTTGTCTCCTTGATATAAGTAAATGCTAAGTCAGCTATTCAACTATCTGACTCACAATCCCAAAAAAGTAGTAACCCTGGCCTTTACAAAGTATAAAATACCTTGAATGAAATCAGAGTAAAATTATCTGGAGTACAAGGACCAAGAAAAATGGTGGGTGGTAGACCTTATCACCTCTGAACCAGACGCAGTGGAAATATTTCTGAGCCAGAGTGGAATGGTGTTACAACATTCAGCCTCTATGTATTACTGTAGAGAAAAATTAAGTATTAAATAGTGAACTATGGAGTTTTCCCCTGAGAACTTGCATAATACACTTCAATGGGTATTAGAGCAGGTTCATTGTATTTATTATTATTATAGAATGTTAAAAAAGAACATATCCAGATGGTTTAAAACCTTCTGTACTTTTTACATATCTATGGAAATCAGGGCTTTCCTTTGGTGCCTACATAATCCCAATAATAGGATCCTTTAAACGTAAACAGAAACACAGCTTTCATGTGAAAGTAAGGTAATTATATAGTTTTTTTAGTCCTCAGAATGTACTTTATACTGATCTCTAGGATTATAAACTTGTCAGGTGAGTTTTCCTAAAGACCATTGGTTATTCATAGGTTCTGCCACAGATACCCATGGGGATTGCCACAGCCACTTTGTGGCCTGCAAAGCACGTGGCTATCAGTTCTCTGGGCTGATTCTTGGCTGTAGTGAAGCCATCTGTGCAGTCACTGCCAGGGTTGACAGGGAGTCACTTCTGGCTGCTGGCTAAATGCCTCAGATGAGGTGATTCTTCTGCAGAGCTGCTAATGTGGCTGCTAGCCACAAGAGATCATAGCATAGCAAAGGTGTGAGCTCAGCTCCCAGCAGCTGAAGCAAGGACGTGGTATGTATCTGTAAATCAGAAGGGATGAGACGGCTGTTTGGAGCTCCTTTGTTACATTGATACTGCTAGCTAGTATAGATTCTACGTTGAAATAACGTAAAAGATTAATAATAACTTAAAACTCACCAGAAAACATGAAATACTACAGTGGATGGGGGCCTAATGGCCTCAGATTACAATGTTTATTCAGAAGCAACAAAAACCTGGTAATTTCCAACTGAAGCCACATTGCCAGAGAGCCACAGTGGACTGAGGAAAGGCTGGAAAAATACAGGGTCTTCACACAGACTGCCCTAGGCCTTTGGCAACCATCTAGACAGAGAACTATAGGCTCCAACCCTGTTCATGAGCAAACACATCCTTTTCTGTGGGAGGAATCTTGTGGAAACTCTGTGAGGCAAATAATATAGACAACCTGTGCCAAAGTCCATTGCAGTCACTGGGGATCTTTCCCTTGACTTCAGCCAGCGCTGGGTCAAGCTGACTGGATCCAGTCTCCTGTGTGGGCTTTTTCTCTATAAGGGACTATTTGGAGAACTGACCCTTGAAAATATTTTCAAATGTTGACACTATACATAAAGTAGCTGAACTCTAGAGTCTGAAACTATAGCTTGGAAGAGTGTGAACTGCCCTTTTATTTAACTGGGTGAATTCACTCTGAAACCTACCAATGGATGTTTAACTTTAGGACAGATATCCTACAGAATATATGAGGCCTGGGCTAAGATAGAAACAGAATTGGAATAAATGATCAATTTGCAACTTGCAAGACAGTTAATAAGGGGTGCACTAAGACTGGTGTCATTGAATATATTTGTTAAAGAATTGGAAGAGTAAACAGAGAGGTTACTAAATTGGAAGATGACACAACATTATTTAGGACAATCAAGTCAGAGAGAATTGTGAGGAACTACTGAAGGATTGAAAACAAATGGTAGTATCACATTGATTTTCAATTTTAATGGGAAGTTCTGCTTAAAAATCAGTGGGATGATCTGGCCAGACCAAGGCTAGGATACTGGAAGACATTATCACAGATTAAATTCTTTGGTCCAAGTGATGCACTGAAGAAACTGAAAATATTCAACACACTGATGGTTTCTAAACTAAATGTAACCAGTTAGGAAAAGACATTGGCATGATAGGAATGAGACTGGTAAGCAAGTATTACCACCCTTTTACAAATGAACATAAGAACATAAGAACGGCTGTACTGGGTCAGACCAAAGGTCCATCTAGCCCAGTATCCTGTCTACTGATAGTGGCCAAGGCCAGGTGCCCCAGAAGGAGTGAACCCAACAGGCAATGATCAAGTGATCTCTCTCTTGCCATCCATCTCCACTCTCTGACAAACAGAGGCTAGGGACACCATTCCTTACCCATCCTGGCTAATAACCATTAATGGACCTATCCTCCATGAATTTATCCAGTTAGCTTTTAAACATGGTTATAGTCCTAGCCTTCACACTTTTTATTTGTTTTAAACCTGCTGCCCATTAATTTCATTTGGTAGCCCCTAGTTCTTGTATTATAGGAACAAGTAAATAACGTTTCCTTATTTACTTTCTCTACATCACTCATAATTTTATATGGGGAAATTGAGAAATTATGTGACAAGACAGAGCTAGGAATAGAATTTAGAAATCTGTGATGCTAAAGTTTATGCTGGTTCTGACTAACTCCTCTTCCCTCAAATCAAAGCTATTGTCTTTTCCTTCTATGTTACTTAAAGGTGAACTAGAAAGCAAAAAAAGAGGTGGGTGGGAGGAATCTTTTTCCATTTTGTTTTTTCAATCTAAATTGTCTCCCTGCAGAGAGAGCTGCAGCTCAGGTTACAGCCTTATGTGACTACTCTGTTAAGGTCTTCTAAATATTGCTAAGGTCCTCCAGTCAAGAGACAGAAGTGAGGACTCTTCCTATAGTCATAATATTTCATATGTAAAATCCTCATGGAAAAAAAGTAATTTTTGAGGGGATGGAGAAGCCACAAAAGGCCATCTTTGAACATCACACAGGAGCAGTAAAGGGCAAAGCCAGTCTTTGGGTGTTTTACTTTGTACTTCATCTTTAACATGCTCCATTTTTAGCTGAGCAGGATGTAAAGGTGAGCTGAATATAGATCTAAAGATACATAACCTGTACTCAGCACCTTTAACACCTGCTTTATCTGTTAATGCTCTTAGTGCCAGTTCCATGATTTGGCTTTGGGTTATCTTCATCTTACACAAATGTCAGAAATGATAAGCTATATATAAACAAAATCCAAGCAATATCTTACTTTGACTAATTCTGTGTGAAGATCAGCAACAGCTAGTTACAGTCATAGATCATTAGGGTTGGAAGGGACCTCAAGAGATCATCTAAGTCCAACCTCCTGCTCAAAGCAGGACCAATCTCCAAATGGCCCCCTTAAGGATTGAACTCACAGCCCCAGGTTTAGCAGGCCAATGCTCAAACCACTGAGCTATTCAATCCCTTTTTACATTCAGTGTAATTCCTTGTAGGAGTTTCATATATAATTCAAACAACTGAACTGCATATACATCCAACTGTATTTCTGCATATACCTCAGGGCTGATACAATTCTGTGAAAAATCTGGTTTCTGTACTTCTTAATGAGCCACTGTCAGTTCTATTGCAAGAATCTTAAAAATTGGGCTGGCTGGGCTGAGATCATGCCAGCTATGCGGGGTTGAGCTCAGGGCTGGCGCAACCATTTAGGTGACCTAGGTGGTCACCTAGGGCGCTGGAATTTGGGGGGCACCATTTTCTTCGGCAGCGACTGCGGTGGCTGGATCTTCAGCCGCCCCGGTTGCTGCTGGCATTTAGGTGGAGGGAGCTAGGGCAGGGTAGCGTGGGGAGGGCCCCCTGCAGCAAGTAAGGGGGGAGCGGCACGCAGTGAAACTCCCCGCCCCAGCCCCACCTCCTCCCTGAGCACGCCGTGGCTGCTTCACTTCTCCCCCCTCCCAGGCTTGCGGTGCCTAAGCTGATTGGTGCCGCAAGCCTGGGAGGTGGGAGAAGTGAAGCAGTGATGGTGTGCTTGGGGTGCTTGTGTGCAGAGCAGGGGTGAGCTGGGGCTGGGGGGTGCCTCAGAGTGGAGGGGGTAGCTGCTACTGGAGGGGACTTCTCAGGGCAGGGGCGTGGGGGGAAGCGCAAGGTGAAAGTTTCGCCTAGGGCATGAAACATCCTTGCACCAGCCCTGGTTGAGCTCGGTCAGTTTTTGGCTAAGAAACCTTCACCAGTATCTGCCTGCTGCAGAAAGCAGTATTTGTGATTCGGATCCTTTTCCTGCAAGCAGAACTACATGCATAGCCTCTTACTGCAATGTTTATGAGCCCCAATGAAGTCAGTGAACATCTGTTGAGGAACATAAGGGTCAGTGTAATGCTGGCAGGGGAAAGCCCCAGGGAAAGAAAGAAAACATCATCATGTGGATGCAAGGGGAGAAGATGACTGGCTCATACATCCCTCTGGGTGCCAGAGGGAGAGAATTCTGCAGTGGGTGGCTGTGTGGACCAGTGCTGGGGGGAAGTGAGTGGTGTGTGCTGGGGGAGTTGAATGGAATTGATGAGTTCACCACAAGATGGAGTGAGGTGAGTGTAGGGATGATTGGGCAAATGAAAAGTGAGTGGGTGCTAATTGGGAGAATAAGATTGGGATGAGGTGAGCTTGACAGGGATTGAGACTGAGGTATATAGAGATGCTGTGCACCATTTTCTTCAGCAACTTATGAACTGAACAATAGAAAGGAAACCCCTGAAACCTGGTGTTGGCCTCTTCTACCCATTGTTCTTGCCTTAATTCCTCAGTCATATGCCTGAAGTTCTGTCACTGCCTCAGTCACCTCACCTGGGACCATACAGGAAAACTGGGAGCACAAAAACATTATCTTGGTTAGAAAGCTATTATAAAAACATAAAACAATTTAAAATCAAACTAATTCAATGAGCTGGTAAGAACCTCTAGGGATGTGGGAGACCGGACATAATGGGCAAAAAGGTGGGAGGGAGAGAAGATTGGGGAGCTTGTTAAAACACAAATAGGGTGGCGAGGCTTTAAAATTTTGCCCCAGGCCCTGTAAATTTTAATTTACTGTGGTATGTTTTAGGTTGGTTTGGACTTTTTTCTGTTATTTTCCCTGTTACCTTTGCAAGGCTCAGACGGGTTGCATGACAGAAAAATAAAAACAATACATGAATATAGGGTCATTTTCAATTTTTTTTTCCAGGTGGAGCACTTAACAGCCAGAATGTCTTGTGGGACTGCCCTCAACTGTGAAAACAGAACATCTCTGTGGCAAGTATAGCATTTGCTCACATGAGGAAGTAACATCATTATGGTATCTAGGCCAAAACTTTCAAACCTGGCTGCCTAAAATTAGGTTCCTAGTGCCATAGCTAGGCACTTAAATATAAATGGCCTGATTTTCCAGAGGGCCGAGCATCACTGAATTTAATGGGCACTGCAAATTTTTGGCATCTTTGAACATCAGACTACTTTTATTAAGGTGCCTAAATGTAGACTTAGGAGTATAACATTAGCCTAACCCTGGCCGTAATACACTTTTAGCTGTCTTTAATGCAGTTTAGCAGCCGTAATGGGGGGGGGAGGGGAAAGGCCGCTAGGGCCATATAACCAGTGGGCTCTCCCTGGACCACGAGCAAGTGCTTTGTAGACCACTAGTCATTATTCCATTTTAGTTATTTCAAGAGTCTACAAACCTCCCCCATTTCCCATTGGTGGCTGCAGCCTTCTGAAGCCAGCAGCTCTGTATTGGTATTATGATTATTGCACAGGGGAGGCTTCGTATGTTTGCTGGGAAGTAAGCTTTAGTAGAATTTGAAGTGCTCACACAGAGAGCTGTAGTGTGTTTCTTTCCCTCCCTTTGTTAAGGGTAGTAATTTGTAACATCACATTACTAACACATTTCACTGCCTCTTTCATACGAACATCTATTGCAGTAGAACATATGAATAGGATCTTTATAGAGAGGACAGGTATGTTAATGGTTGTTAAGCTGGCCAATGGAGGACTTGATTGCTCAGGAGATTTTCTAGGTCACTGGCTCACATCTGGACCCAGGCACAACTATCACAGTTGATGTGAACTGACCCACTTGTCGGCACTCCCAGCAGAGGCCAAAGACTACATTTGCCAAGAGAATGAACTGCTGCCTCAAGCTCTCCAGGACAGGGTTGATGCACACTGGCAGGGCAATGAGAGGACAGAGAACTGAACTACAACAGGGCAAAAAACAGTCTTCAGTTTTCTCCTGATTTTCTGAACAGGGTAGGAGAATCCCAGAGGGGCTCTGGTCTGCAGCCAGACCACGACTTTGACTTCTTATCTTGGTTCAATTTGACGGCTGAAGATATCTTAGCTCAGCAATTGCAACTTAGTGGGAGCAGCTAAATGTTGTACCAGGGATTAGGCACAACTAGCAGAAGTCAGCCACTGCTGCTCAAACAGGCAGAACAAGAGGCAAGGTCAATTGATCCCATGGTATCGAAGTCACAGATTCCTGAGAAGAGAGCCTCTGTGAACCCTCAGAAAGAGAAAAAAATCTCTCTCAGAGGAGAGTGGAGGTGCCTCTCTCTTCCAAGGGGGGAAGAATTGATGGAGAAACCTCTCCCCCTTCAACCGGAGATGAAAATGATAGAGACACTTCTTTTCTACCTGGAGACAAGTCTTTTGTGTATGTGTGGAAAGGGTCCACAGGCTAGAGTGTTTTGGAACAATAAGAGAGGAGATCTCATTTCTCTGTCATGCTCTCCTCCAGGAACAGGACTAACTAGATCTGGTAAAGCCTAAATCTTCATCTTACCATGGAGATCAAAGAAGGGCATGGGCAGAGAAAAGAAAAATAGTCAATTAGATCAAACGAGATGAGTGCATGAGATAAAGGGAAATGACAATCTAACTTAGTAAAGGAAAGTTTCCTTAAACATGTCTGATAGTGAAAGCTGGCTACTCAGAACTAGAACCAAAATTTTAGTCAAGTAGACCATGGTGGAAGGCCAAAGTGAGGCAGAAAATTGACTTAGTGAAAGCAACCAAGTGCATGAAAATAGAGATTGGCCATGCCTGATGAGATAACTGTATGCATATGTGCAACACAGCCCAAAGAGTGATCCCAGGCTGTTTCAAGACTGGCTGCCAGTGAGATGAGGACTGGCACAGATTAACCTGCCAGACAGTGACTTGATGGTGATATACCAAAGAGCACAGCCAATCAAAATTAGTAGCACCAAGTCTAACAGCAGACCGACAGACCTGCAGCTAGACCAATGGCACCAGGGACCAGCAAACAATAATCTTCCATGGCACCCTAGGCTCAGTTTATAAACATTAAGAGTAAAAGTTACTTGGAACAATGGGACTGAAAACTGAGCAGCTCTCCTCTGTCCAGGCCGTGGGTTGGTTGTTTGTCTTAGTATTTAGTATCTATCTAGATAGTTAATATATTAGATATTCAGCGGTCACAGTGCTTGCTATGCTCCCTGCCATCGGATGAGTTCTTTGGAGTATATAATGCTGATGGCATTTCCTTTATATTCATTATTTAGTAACTTTCCATTTATTTATGTATGCTTGATGGCCCTTCCCTTCACCCCAAAAATAATTATTTAGGAACCATTTCTCTCTCTCACTAATTTTATTTCTCAATCAGTGTATCATAAAGACAGTTGACGACAAGCACCTATGTGGAGTTACTTATCCCTAGGTTACTGCCGGCCTCTCCCAAATGTATAGTAAAGACCCAAGGGCCTGAAGTCTTTCCAGTGATTTCAAAGGAAGCTGAATCAGGCCCCAGGTGAGTGCAAATGAAGATGATTTGAGTCTTGAGGCTAGCAGGTGTGGGTGAGAGAGAGCTCATTCCAATATTGTTTGAATTATAAGATGTATATGAAGTTTGGGCATTAAATAGTAAGAACATTATTTATTGTAATGAAGAACTGAATATTTTAAAATGAGTTTTAAAATCACACACACATATTGTGCCACTGGTCTTTTTTACACAACCCCCACTGATTTTAATGGTAGCTCATGGTATGGTCATAAATTACACAATATGTTAACATGTGTTTTCTTGTTTTCTCTGCATTCTGTTTTGTCAGATTTAAGAAAAGGAATATGAGCATGGGTATGAGCTTGTCCTTAGAAGCCTGAGTCCCATTAAAACTGACACAGAGATAAACCTCCACAGAAAAAAGCATACTTTCTGTCATCTGATACATATTGCTTATCACTTAACAAGTGACAGCTTGCTCAAACTGTTCCTCTTGAATAATCAATAACTTTATTCAGAGACATCTCTGTTTTTCCACTTTTAAATTAAAAGTGGACTGAGCTCTTCGATAAATAGGAAAAAGAACTTTTTGTGTGAGATACATTCTGTTTAGCTCAGTTATTTACATGCTCGTATTACAAGGAAATATTTACACAATCCCTCACACAGCACGTTTGTGTAAAACTTTGACACAGCGCCATTTGTTTACTCATCCTGCCAAGAAAATTCTGATTTTTGTTACACTAGGTTTTGAGTCTGCTGTAACTCCAGTGCAGGCCATGGAATTGCTCTAGATTTACATGATGTAAAGCAGATCAGAATTTGATCCAATAATTTGTAAATATCTCGCTCCTTACAAGAGCTATGAGCTGAATTGCTTCTGTGTTAGAACTGCCATTTTGTAAAAGAGAAACAGAAATGAGGCCCTAACTGTATTTTTCCATTTAAATTTAATTATGCTTAAGTGTTGGAATCATTTATTAAGATTTTTGCCATATACAAAGGGGGAAATGATGTTTCAATTGATGGCGAGTAACCTGAAATACTTTTGTTCGGAATTTTTACTTTTAACTTCCTTTGCCTTTTTTAACAGTAAAGAATTCCTTATAACACTTACTAACATCACAATTAGTGAACATGAGAATATACTAGTTGCACTGGGGTAAATCCAGAGTAACTCCACTCAAGTATAAATGGAGTTACTCCAGATTTATACAAGTATAAATAAGTTCAAAATCTGACCTTTAAGAGTTATTTTAGTCATGCTGGGCCAGATTCTTCTCTCATTTACACCAGCATAAATCCAAAATAACTCCAATAACTTTTCAGCAATGTTCTTCTGGATTTCTTCATCTGTAACTGAAAGCAGTGGCTTGCCCCTGTGGCTGGTTAGGGAACGTATTACTAAACGTAAAATATAGTAGCTACACATTCTTAATTACAAAATGGATGTTGCATTCATATACCTGAAACAATAACTTGTAACTTCTAGAGCTCACACACAGAATTATCAGACATATTCATTGCAACAATGTGCAAATTAGAGTGTTCCTTTCCTTAGAATAGGCAACAGGTTGGCTGTTAATAGAGAGGGGTCTGAACCAGATTCTCGGATCCAAACAATTCAAAACTTTGCTTGATATCCAAATTTTACAAGTGGCTCCTTGTTTAAAATAGGCAGAACCAAATCTACTTACTTACATTGGCTCCATCAACATAGCATCTGGGCACCTCGCAAACTGTAAAGAATTTATCCTCAACAATACTCCTGTGAGGTAGAGAAGTACTACTACTTCCCCTTTACAGACAGGCAACTCAGGCACAACGAGATCAAGGATCAGATCCAGCCCCACTACATGGGGCAAAAATGCCAGAGCAACATAAAGGGGCTCTATAAGCCCTGGTTCCAGCTGGAGGAGGATTCCCCTGTGCAGGCACTGTGGAAAGCAGCTATAACGGCTGCCTTCTGAGGATCCTTTCACAAGCCATATGGAAGGAGTTGTGCCAGGGTGTAGCTGGGGGCAGAGTTGCAACTTCACACTGTAGAGATCCCAGGCTCCTCTGTGACCCACAGCGCAGCCCAGGGAGGCTGCCATAGCATAGACAGGTGACAAGGGCTGTTCAAGCAATGCCAGGGTCTTTCCCAGCCCCCTCAAGTAGTTCAGCCTAGCAGGACATAAAGGTAGCTTAAATCCAGCTTAGTCCCTCCCTCCCACTGGGATGTGAGTGCCACTGAATTCAGTGGGGCCAGGATTTCAGCCTCAGCGATTTGCCCAAGCCCAAGGTCAGGAAGTCTGTGACAAATCTGGGAATTGAACCTAGATCTCCTGAGTCCACTTTTAATTTCCTACCACCACCAGCCTTCCTCTGAACAAACACATTTGAAATGCTTTAAATTCTGGATCTGAATTTTTCAGCTTCAGTGTAACTTTTTGTTTTATTGGTGACTTCTTAGCCATGCATTAAATAAAGTAAATGAAAGAGTTCTCCTATAATTTCTCTTAAAAACACACCCAAGAATGGCAGCTGTGAATATGCACGGAAAGCAAATAGAGGAATTTTGCTAAAACAACTAGCTTTCTTTAGATAAAATCTCTTTCTACTGACATGTATGGGCACATGTTCTGAAGGAGAACAAGAATATTTTGCTGAGGTCAGAACAGTAGTTTTATGGTAAGTTAACTCTCCTGTGGAGAAGAGAGCAAAGCATGCCTCCTTGACAGGCCGTGACTTAGTGTGAAAGGTAGGAACAGGCATCAGCTGTAAAAAGGGGCTTCTCTCAACTGTTGTCACCACTCCCTCCTCTCCTCTGCAGCAAAATTGACGAGACAAAGAAAAAGACATAGGAAAGGGGCTTTTGTTTTTGTCACACAGTGCACTCTTCTATTAAGTATAATCCTTCTCACAAATGTAAATGAAAATACCAATAAGCTAGATTGTACCCTAAACACCTTCTCACGGAGGGGGCCCTATATATGCATATCTCCCTCTTCCCAGGGAAAAGACAGGTGGGGGAGTCAGCCTCTGATGTGTCAGTTTCCCCCTACTTCCCTCAAGACTCTCCATTAGAGCTGGGCAGGAAACAGTTTCCTATCCCACAAGTATTTTTGAGAGTTGAAAAATGTTTCCTGTCTCGAATCAGGACAAAAATGTGAAATCTCAAAAATATTAGTAACCTGAGAAAACAATGTGTGTTGTCTTGTTTCAGGTCAATTGAAATCTTTCCTTTCCATGATTTCAAAACTTTTAGTTTTGATTTCATTTCCACCTTTTCGTTTCAGTCTTCTTAGCTTAAATTTCTAAATGAAACTGGAATTTTTCATTCTGAAAACGCTGAAGTGAGGCATTTTGACACTTTCAAAAACTTGTCCTCAGCATTTTTTTGAGTCAGGAAATTTGTCAAACCCAACACTTTGGGTTTTGACGAAATGCCATTTTTCAATGGATAAAATTATTAGACTGCTTTACTGTCCATGAGTTCAGGGATCTGCAAGTTTGATAGAGGGAAAAGGGTGCTGTGGGTGTGATCCTGTTGGGACAAACACAATCACTGCAGGAAGAATGTTAATAGCCAAAGATGGTATTAGCTCTCTCTTTCCTGAGAAGCCCTTATTTGCACTGGTGAATCAGGGGGAGGTGGAACTGGGTCATAGAGGCAGCTGCTGGTTGGGAAATCACATTTCAGTTGGAATCATGACAGCATGACTTCAATGATACTCTGTTTGCAGAGTGCTAGGGTAGAGATGCAGGAGGTTGAAGACCGATGTGGAGGTGCAGTGACTTCAGGAGGATGGCACTATGGTCCTGGAGGATACCCAGGATCCATGCAGATCTAGACTCCTGGTTTCTTCCATGGGATAAGGTGGTGAAGCCAAGCCCTTCTAATGGGAGAATGCAGGAAAAAACCCACAAGAAAGTGGACCTACAGAGTTGTTTGCACATAGGAGTACGATGTAATATGAAGCAGAATCTTATAAAGCAGAATGTATTAGATTAAGGATTAGGAGAAAAATCTGTAAAGCATTTACACTAACACTCATCACTGAAAGATTCTGATGTAAAGCAAGAAAGCCTACACATAAACTCTCCTCCATCCCCAACATTATGTGAATTTATACCTCCTCCCTTTAAAATGAAATGGGAGGAAGGATGCTGATGTGAGTAAGGCTCAGGATCATGAATCAGAAGGTCAGGAGTCTTTGCTCTTTGCCCCAGACTCCCTGTGGGATTCTGGGCAAGTCACTTCATCTCTGTCTGTGCCTTGGCTTACTTATCTGTAAAACAGACTGTGTTAGGAAAAAGTACGGCTCATCATGAGCGAGTGTGGCAGAATCTAGCCATGAATGGTTTGTCTGTCCAGCCACATAGCACTTTTCTTCATCACTCCTTCCAGTACCACATAACAAAATACAGAATTAACAAATACCATAATATTGCTCCTCATTTTCCTCAATCAATTTAGTTATCCAAGAGAAGTTTCGGAGGTGACTTGATCACAGTCTTTACCTACCTACGCAGGAAGAACATTTCTGATTGTACTCTTTATTCTAGCAGACAAGGCCATAACAAGATCCAATGGAAGCTAAAGTTAGACAAATTCAGGCTAGAAATAAGGCACAAATTGTTTCCAGAGAAGGGTAATTTACCACTGGAACAACTTACCTAGGGATGTGGCAGATTTATCACCAGAAATCTTTAAATCAAGACTGGATGTCTTTCTAAAAGATACAGTGTAGCTCAACCAGAAGTTATGGTGCAGGAAATACTTGTTGAAATTCTATATCCTGTGTTATGCAGGAGGTTAGACTAGGTCATAACAGTCCCTTCTGGCTTTAAAATCTGTTAATCAAATAGGCTTTACCCCTAGATACAAATTGACTTTGACAGAACTACTCATGTGCTTAAGTTAAGCATCTGGTTTAGTGCTTTACTGGGTAAAGGCCTTAGTAAGTATCGAGCAACAAAATGAAGGCACAAGATGAGTAATTTTTGCTCTAAACTCCATTTGACCAAGTGGTGCCCTGTGCTGCATTTTGTCCAACTTTAAAGTCTTAGGGCTTTTCTATACTTACGGCTAAATCCGCCCTGCTGTGATCGATGTAGTAGTGTTGATTTAGTGGATCTGGTGAAGACCTGCTAAGTAGATGGCAGAGCGCTCTCCCATCAACATCTGTACTCCAGCTACCTGAGAAGCATAAGGTAGGTTGGCAGGAGAGACACTGAAGTAGTGTAACTTAGGTCAACTTACGTTGTTAGGGTAGATCAGCCCTTAATGAGTAACTTGGCCAGAACCTCCAAGAGCTGGAGAAAAGCAGACTCTGTAGGCTGAACTTTATAACATCATTGATAGCAGTGAAATGATGCTAAATAAAATTGAAGTATTCAAAATTAAATCTGAGCAGACAATGTTAGAATCCTTGGTCTCCCAAATAGTGGAGGAGACAACCTAGTGACTTTCCTAGAAGAATGCAACTTCCTCCACTCAAGTGGTGCAAAACTGAAGCTTCCAGTTGTTTTTCAAGGGTAGCCCAAAGTCAAGCATATTGCAGTAATACAGCTTTAAGAACATAAGAAAGGCCATAGTGGGTCAGACCATGATCCCTGTGAACTGTCCCTCACTTCCTGTATCCTGTCCAATATCCTGTTTCCTGACGTGGTCCATACGAGAACTTCCAGGGGAGTGTATTGCACGGGGCAATTATGGAATAATCAAGCCCATCTTCCACTCCCAGCTTCTGATAGTTAGAGGTTACTAAGGTGTGGAATACTGTGGCATGATAAAGGAAGAGCCAAAAACCTCTGAGCCAGACCTAAATGAAAAAAAATTACTAGGTGCCACAACTGTCACCTGGACATGCAAGAGCAGCAATGACTCCCAGACAGTATACCTTCACCACTGCAGCATAAAACAAGAGTTACAGTTGTACTTCTGTTAGACATTGTGAAAACAAAGAGGTTTCAGTATCTGGGTTCAGTGAAAAGCACATGAAGATCTGAGTGTCCTTCACATATTGCAATCCATTATGTGTGCAACCCATTGGTCGCTATACTTTATGTGTCTCCTCTGTTGCAGAGGATCAGAGTCTGACCTAAGCTGCAAAACCTGGCTCTTTATCTCAAGCGGTCCCTTCTACCTGCAAAAATGCAGCTATCACACAAAATGTTTCACTATTTTCCTGAGCAAATGGAAACTTGTATTTGAGGACCCTATGGGAAGAAGATAGGTACTCATTACCATTATTTGGCACCTCTCAGAGAACAACACACACAGTAAAAGGGCTATTCCAGCCAGTCCAGTAAAGTCTCATAGGCAAGTCAATAAAACTTCATGGTCCATGGTATCAAAGGCTGCTGATATTTCTAACTGTAAGCAGAGTCAGGATAAGCTCTAACCTGACATCTGGTGGAAAGAATTTCAGAGAGTGTATTTGCATAGGCACGCCTACCCTATCCCAGATTGCTGAGCTGTGGGACTGCTTGGTGACAAATGACTCACCCTCAGCTGGGTGGTACTTGCTAGACAAGGGACATGGGTTCCAAAACCCAGTGAATTGAGAGAGGCTGGGGACAGGTATCTGTGCCTGGTGGTGCAGTCTCCTTGTGGAGCCAGAAGCACCAGTTCCACCCCCTCCTCTCTCCACTGTGGAATGTCAGAGTTGATTTTTTTTATCCCCTCAAGAATCTAAATACAGGTTACTGAGCTGAACTCACTTTGGGCTAATGGTGCACTAGCACTGGGGCTCCCACACTAAGAGCTGAGATCACTAAGAGTTGAAATCACTAAAGAGCTGAAATCACTAAAGAGCTGAAATTACTGAGCTGAGAGCACTGAGTACTGTGCTAACTAGTGGGGGAACCTGAAGCTATACTGTGGAACAGAGCAGCTGGCGGAGTGGAGCAGTTGTGGGGACGGCTGGAGCGGATCACGGGACAGCTGGTGACAGCAGAGTGGCTGGCAGAGCGGAGTAGCTGTGGGACCGGTGGAGTGGCCCACAGAGTGAGCGGAGCCGAGCAGTTTGCAGGGAGAACTGGAGCAGCTCATGGAGCAGAGGAGCTGGTGGAGCGGAGCAGTTTCTGAGGACAGCTGGAGGAGCAGCGTGGAGCGGTTGGTAAAGCGGAGCAGTTCGTGGAGAAGGCGGAAGCAGAACCCACGGAGAGGCAGGGCAGTTGGCCCTGGACCACGTAAGGTGCCCCTTTCTACCCAGGCTGGGGGGAGGGACCTCTACAGATAAACTCTCGAACTCTGGGGTGGCATTGACCAGAGACTTTTGGGTTGTTGGACTTTGGGGTGATTGGACTTAAAACCCTAAGGGGAAAAAGGACAGTGCCAAACGTACTTGGAGGTGGGTTTTTGTTTATGGTTTGTGTTATAATCCTGTTTGTGGTGTTTCTCCAATGGGATGCCGCATTTATTCCTTCCTTTATTAAAAAGATTTTGCTACACTCAGACTCCGTGCTTGCGAGAGGGGAAGTATTGCCTCCTAGAGGCGCCCAGGGGGGTGTGGTATGTGAGTGTCCCAGGTCACTGGGTGGGGGCTCGAGCCGGTTATGCATTGTTACTGAAACGGAACCTCTGGATACTGAACCCGGCCCTTGTTACTGCCAATTCAGAGGGGCAGAAGGGTTACATAACAAAATCAGCAGGGACACCAATGGCTACCAATAGAAAGAGATCATCAGCCAGGTGTTAACAAGATTCTTTATATACCAAACTCACATGCGAAACATCAGACTGAGAGGAAAAAAAGACATCTGGGAAATCAAGTTGCAACTGGAGCAGCTCCTACCAAACCTGCTCAATAAACTTGGCACTGTAAGATGTTAAAAGATAATAGACTAAAAATACAAACATGGGACTTCACAAATATTCCCAACAAAAGGCACTGGGTAGGAATATGCAAGCCCACTTGATTACTCCCTGAAAATGCGGGAGGAGGCTATGCTTAGATTGCTAGTTCTGTGGAGCAGGGACCACCTTTTCATTGCTTGTGTGAACAGTGCCTAATACAATAGGGCACAGATCCTGGCTGAGGGCTCTCGGCACTACTACTGCAATACAAGCAATACTAATTAACAGTGGACCTTTAAGGAGCAGTACAACATTAAGTGTGGTTTCAGGAGCTTATTGGGTAAAGGGATTTTTGGGGTGGAAGATCACTGGGAACTAGTTAAGACTGATTAATCTAGAGAAACACCCACATTTTTGGATGCTTATCTAAAACAAACCAGAACTATGATCCATTGGAAAGTCAATTGTCACTAATTTTCACTCTCATAACCTTGAGTGGTTATTTATATACAGCACATGTGCAGAAATAGCATTAGTTATTTTGTCTAATTAAATAATTCACCACATAATGCATTCCTACCTGGCATGTCCATATCGATGTGATGAGGAATCCATCATCTTTAAAGACATTGAAGATTTCAATGATCCCTCGGGAATAACCAAACACAGACACACTTGCATCTGATACAGCCAGATTAAATGTAAGATAATCCGTGGGCTGCAGGACAGCTCTCTGCTTATAGAGAACAAAAATCACAATGCTGTTTCCAAACCAAGACATCCATCCTGAAAAATAAATTAAATTCCATGAAAGTCAAATTAAAGACAAACAACAACAAAAAAATCAGGAAACAGCATGATATATAAATGCATGATGCCCGTACGTTGATGGACAGTACAATGGCAGGTTATTTCATTAAAAACAAATAAACTTGAACATTTTCACTCCACTGTGTTGTATACTAGGCCTCCTTGAGTACCCAGGTACATTTCACTTGTTAATTTCCTTCTTCTGCATAACACTGGTAATAAAACTGAATAGCAACAATGTACTTGTCCACAGAAGAACAACCATACACGAGTATACCTGTCAGTTCTAGAGAGCCACTGCCCTGTGCAGCTGGTGAGATGGAATTGCTTCTCATGGAACAGTCTGTGATCTCCTTATGACAAAGAATACTGATTGGAATACTGTTTAGGAATGCACATTTTAATCCGTTTGAAGATAATATTTTTAAGGCCTTGTGTCCTATCTTTCAACCTCAAATAAATGAAGAAGCCCTCAGAAACTGGAAAGCCGTATTTTCTGTTTAGATAGAATTGTCTCCCCCCTCAGATACTGAAGGTACAGTGATGTCTAGCAGCCATCAGTCTTGTTGGAAGAGAAGAGCATAAGGTAGGAAGGGAATTATGAATCTGGTGAAAAATCAGTCAGGCACTTGTGCGCAGAGACCATGATTTTTAAAGGCATATAAGCATTACTCCACACAGTGTTGCAAGGCCTAAATCCCAGATTTGTAAAGGTATTTAGGTGTCTATCTCCTGTGAGTCAGGTACCTAAATACCTTTCAAAATCTGGCCTAAGTGACTTAGATGGCTAAGACTCATTTTCACTTAGGAACACTTAGGAGCGTATGGCCCATTGACTTTCAATATGTCTTCAGCTCCTAAATGCCAAGCTATTTTTGAAAATTTAAGGACTTGACTACATGGGGACATGGAGAGAAGTTAATTCTAATTAATTAAAGGTGTCAATTTGAAGTGGATTAGTTAAGCCACATTAAATCCTGGGTGCTGTTAATCAAAATTAAATTTGTCTTAATTTGGTTTAGTTTAATTCACTTTGGAAGCAAATTAAATTAAACCACATTAAGGCCACTTTAATTCTGAATGAAGCCCTTGAGGTTTAATTTGGTTTAAATTCACATCTTTAGTTAATTCAGATTAACTTTCCTGGATGTCCCCATGTAGATAAGCCCCAAATCACTTAGGCCCAGCTCCTCAAATGTATTTAGGCACCTAGCTCTCATTGCAATCAATGGGAGCTAGCTGCCTAGATACCTCTGAGCATCTGGGCCTTAGACATTGCAACACCGAACAGTGCAATGATTTTAAGTCTGGGCCAAAGGGTCTGATCCAAAGCCTATAGGATGTCAGCAGGAGTCTTTCCATTGATTTCAATAGACTTGGGATCAGGTTTAAAGCACATGGGCACAAGTTGCATGGAATGCCATTGACCTTATGGAAAATAAAATAGGTTCTGTAAAGCGAGGGCTGCCATCTCAGAAACCTGTCTAGCACAGACAATTGCTATTCAAAAGAGTCTTAAGGGTTAAAAATTTGAGAAACTGCCTACATAGGCTCCAAAAGAGGATTTATCAAACCCTGAAACATTAGATTCAGCCTGCAGATAGGAACCATCTGTGTATTAGGAGGCTTAATGCTAAATGGAGATCTGAAGAAATTTTTGGGCAGAGGGGCTGTAGAATATCCCTGCATAGTCTCACTAATCACCCCCCAAAGTGGGGAATCAATACATTAAGGACATGAGGGGACAGACTATCTTCCTAAAGGCTTGTAGAAAGCTGTCTAGCTCTGCAGTGTTAATTATGAAATCTCACTAATGGCATGAACAATTTATAGTCAGGACAAATTAACTTGGAAGGTATTTATGAGGCCAAAAAGATTTCCCATTACTTTAATCCAAAATGCTAAGCAACTTGGGCCATCAACCCATAAAAGGCAAAATTAACAAGTATCTTCTACAACAACACAGAATTCACCAGAACATTGGGCAGCTGAAGACAGGAGTGAGTCAATGGAATTACTTTGGACTTGCACAAATTTAATGAGAGTAGAATTTGGCCCTTGATTTGGAACTAATTACTTCAGTATACATACAAATTGATAGAGAATGTTACAGTACAGAGGTTCCTGAACAGTGGTTCATAAAGTCATTATGCTAAATGGCTGCCGAAGCACTGCAGAGGATGGGTGGATTTCCCTTAAAATCTATTAATATGTAAATTTCATTTGCACACAGTGCATTTGCTGGGAATATACAGAACTACCTTTGTAGCACAGTGAATGAGGAGAATTTTCAGTTAAAAGAGAAGTTAAATGAGAGAGAGGAAGAGATCTGGTCCCATGGAGAAACACAGACCTTTCTCAGATTTGAAACTATAGAGAAAGCTGGAGCATGAGAGAGTGTGTGAGAGCGTAATGGGGGTACTTTATAATAAATGCACTTCTTGGTGAGTGAAATTACAGAACAACCTTGTGTATGGCACAGCCACAGTGGAGGGAGTTGATTTTACAGAAGCAAGAAGACAAGCTTTCTCTGCTGTGCTGAATACTTGTGATATGTGGAGTGGCTTGCAATTTGAATATGTTAATATACTGAGCAACAAACTGAGGGGAAGTTATTCTAATTATATCAAATTCTAAGGCAGGCAGTGGCACCCTCATAAAAATACTCCAGAAACAAACGCCATCTGGTGTTTTTGCCTATAACAGCAAAGAATTCCCACTACCAAGGATCTGTTAAAAATTTATACATTTCCAGGCCATTAAGCATCTAACACTGAACCCTGTATCATCACTGATATGCCTTATTAAAGTCACTGACTATAATGAACATAAACCAATAAAACTAGTTTAGCTTATAAAACAATTTAGAAGATGGATCAATAAAAGACAAAATGCAGTATAGTGAAAAAGAAGAGCAAGGGCTTCACCATCAGTGACGTTGGGGGGAATTCCCACCAGTTGCTTTGCAGATGGCACATGTATCAGACAGATCATATTTAGGAAAGAGCCTGAAAAGAAACATCTGGTATATGAACTACTAAGAGGTAGTTGTATTCCCATTTGGTGTGTCAATAAAATAGTGGATAAAGGAGAACCAGTTGACATAATTTATTTCACCTTTCAAAAGGCCATTCACAAATGCCCTCACAAGAGGCTACTTAAAAAAACAGAGGAGTCCTGGAGTGAAGGGCAAAGCTCTGCAATAGATCAGAAACTGGCTAAGAGCGAGAAAATAAAGAGGAATCTGCTAGCAATCAATATAAATCAGAAGTTAGGAACTGTAGAAAATTGATAAGGGAAACAAAGTGACATAAGGAGAAATCTATGGCCAGTCTCTCAGGAAGGTGTTAAACAGAGCTGCTAAAGTTAGACATTTTTAAATCAGCAGGTTAAGATAACTTACATCCAAGAGTTTTAAGAGAGCTGGCTAAGGAGCTCACTGGACCATAAATGTTGATTTTCAATACATTTTGGAGCACTGGGGAAGTTCCAGAAGATTGGAAGAAAGCTAATGTTGTGTCAATTTTTTAAAAGGGTAAACACAATGACTCAGGAAATTATAGCTATCAGTCTGATATTGATCCCAGGGATGATAATGGAGCAGATGATATCGGACTTAATTAATAAAGAACTAAAGGAAGGTAAAATGTAATTCATGCAAATCAACATGGGTTTACGGAAATAGGTCCTGTCAAACTAACTTGACACTCTTTTTTGATGAGATTTCAAGTATGGTTGATAAAGGTAGTGTTGATGTAATATACTTAGACCTCTATAAAGAGTTTGATTTGGTACCATACAATATTTTGATTAAAAAACTAAAATGATATAAAATTAACAAGGCACATATTAAATGGATTAAAAATTTGCTAATTGATAGGTCTCAACATATAACTGTAAACAGAGAATCATCTTTGAGCAGGTGTGTTTCCAGTGAGGTTGCATAGGGCTCAGTTCTTGGCTCTATGCTATTTAATATTTGTATCAATGACTTAGAAGAAAACATGAAATCATCACTGATAAAGTTTTCAGATGACAAAAAATTGGGGAACTGGTAAATAATAAAGAGGACAGATCACTGATTCAGAGCACTTAGATTTCCTGGAAAACTAGGCACAAGCAAACAGCATGTGTTTTAATATGGCTAAATGTAAATGTAGGAACAAACAATGTATGCCATATCTACAGGCTAGCTGTCTCTATCCTTGGAAGCAGTGACTCTGAAAAAGATCGTTTGCCAGAGGCTGGAAATGGGCGACAGAAGATGGATCACTTGATGATTACCTGTTCTGTTCATCCCCTCTGAAGTAACTGTCGGAAGACAGGATACTGGGTTAGTTGGACCATTGATATGACCCAGTATGGCCGTTCTTATATGTGGGGCGTGGTGGATAATCATCAGACCATGAGTTCCCTGTGTGACACTGTGGCCAAATGAGCTAATGTGATCATGGGATGGATAAACATGGGTCTCAAGTGGAAGTAGAGGTTATTTTACCTCTATATTTTGCACTGGTTCAACCACTGCTGGAATATGATGTCCATTTCTGGTGACCACAATTTAAGAAGGATGTTGATAAATTGCAGAGGGTTCAGAGAAGAGCCACGAGAATGATTAAAGAATTAGAAAACATGCCTTATAGTGATAAGCCAAATAGACTGAACTCTTTGAATATAACAAAGAGAAGGTGAAGTGGTGACTTGATTACTGTGTACAAGTATCTACATGGGGAACAAATATTTAATAATGGATTCTTCAGTCTAGCAGAGACTGGTATAACACAATCCAATGGCTGGTAGCTGAAGCTAGACAAATTAAATTGAGATTGGATGCTTGAGATTTATGCTTTAGGAATTATTCCGAGGAAGTTCTATAGCCTGCACGATACAAGAATTCAGACCAGATGCTCTTCTGGCCTTGGAATCTATGAATCTTCAAAAAGGCCAACATTTAATGATAGCCTAGATCAATGTGGCAGCATTTTAAAAATAATTTACTTTTGCTGCTGTCATAGGTTTCACCCCCACTCTGAACTTTAGGGTAAATATGTGGGGAACTGCATGAGAACCCCTAAGCTTAATTACCAGCTTAGATCTGGTTGCTGCCACCACCAAATGGTTTAAACACACATTTATGGGAAAGTCATTTGGAAACTTTTCCTTCCCCCTCCCCACCAATTCCCTGGTGAACACAATCCAAAATCCTTGGATCTTAAACCAAGCAGAAATTACTCATCCCCCCTTTCCTGGCAGGATTGGAGTTTAATTTCCCTTTCCTCCACCAATTCCTGGTGAGTCCAGATCCAACCCCCTTGGATCTTGAAAAAAGGAAAAATCAATCAGATTCTTAAAAAGAAGAATTTTAATTAAAGAAAAGGGGTAAAAGAAATACCTCTGAGAGATTAGCATGCAAGCTGCTCTCACAGAAAACAGATTCAAAACACAGAGGACATTCCCCTGGGCAAAAACCTTAGCTACATAAAAGAAAACCCAATTTGATTATCCCTCTTGTGCAAAAAGACAAATTCACAAAAGGAAATAAACATAATCTAATTCAGTCCTTCTCTAATACTCGCTACCCTGGTTGATTCCTGCATCTTTTCACTCCGGCACAGACCTTAATGAATAGAACAAGGGAAGAACTTCCCTCCTTCCTCTTGAAGCATCTTTTCCCCCCATTGGTTCCTCTGATCAGGTGTCAGCTAGGGTAGGTGAATTTCTTAGCTTTTAACTGCCTGTTTATGACAGCTGCCATGTATGTAACACTCCAGTAAACGTTAATCATGTCTCAGAACCTGCTCATAACTTGATGTCAGCATTATTCTGACAATGACAATCTGTTCTGAGGATGTCATGTTTCTGCTATCTTTCATTTACTGAATGAGCTCTCAATCTGCTGCAAGAGAGTTTTGCTGGTTTTTTTATTGAAATAAACCAGGATATCCTGTCACACTTGTCACACATCTTGATTCAGATTGCTCATTGCCTGAGCAAGCTGCATAATAAAACAAAAGCTAACAAACAAATAAAATCAATTTAAAAAATCAACTTCTTTATTGCAGACATAACAAACTTGAAACCAAAGCTGGTACTGATGGCGGGTTGTTTTTTTTTTTTTAGAAAAAACATGAGATGGCATTTATGAAAAGAAAGGAGAACACTATGAGGGTCCTTGGAAGACATCAGAAAACAACAAAATATTCACACTTCCTAGATTGCAAGTTCTTGGGAGCAGATTTCACACTTGGCTATCATATTTTCAGTGGCAGTATTCATGCCAGGCCAGAACAGAACAGAACACCTTCTGCTCTGTCCTTAGACTTCTCAACACCCAGATTGGCACTATTGCGGTCCCCTAATTTGTGAAAAACTGTGTAGGAACAGAGTTAGAACATTCAAATCACAACCCATCAATACGGCACTGTAAACAAACAGCACACCAATTGGAACTAGTGGGGAAAAGACAATGGAAGTGAAGTGTCAGGCTCAGCTGTTATCAGAGGCAAATGATCCTGCTGTTTGAGGCAGTAATTGGATTGGTTAGCTAAATTTAGACAGGCCATGAATTAAGACAAATCACTGATGCACTAGAGGAATTGTGTACTAAATATGCCTTTTTGTTCATTACAAGAAAGAGACAAAACTGTAGGTTACAGGGAATGCTGCTCTAAAATTCTGCTGATTCTCTTAGCCACTTTATGAATCATTGACTCAAGGAACTGGAATAGGAGGAGAAAATCTCCCATGTTGATCACAATGTTTCTGATTATGCTACGTTTATAAGAATGCCATGGAATGAGGTTATGTTCCAACTGTATTGTAATTCATTGTGGTTTTGCCTGTATAAACAGGACCAAGCTAATTCAAGGGTACTGTGCTACAGCCCTGATTTTTTTCAATCATAGGTTAAAGGGTGTTTTTGTGTTTGGAAGTAGCCCTTTCTAGAGGTCGGAACACAATTATTTTTATTTTTTTCTAATTATACTGTCTGCCACTGCTATAGATTGTTTGTAAGCTGCCTCCTTAACAACAACAACAACAAAAATCCAAACAAAAAGCAAACATATTGGAAGAGGTTTGCACAAGAAGTAAAATTAAAACACATTGTTTAAAAATGATCTAGGGGAAACTCTTTTTATTATTCTTCATTGTATCATTTTTATTTCTTTAGAGAAACTTGCAGCATCAAAGTGCTGAGGAGGAGTCTGATAGGTACCAAGTAATCACAGTATCCCATTCTCAGCAGAGCTAATCAGTTAAGACCTGATCTTGAACCACTGAAGTCAATGTGTGTTTTGTCATTGATGTCAATAAATACAGGATCTAGCCCTAACTGAGAACGTGTTCTAGTGTGGTTCATTCAGTAGTTGATTGTGCTGTGTGCTTTCTAGGCTGCTGATGCTGCATGCATGTGTTTGCACCTGTGCACACAAGTCTGGGATAAATCAGAACATCTCTGCTTCCTTTTGACCACATTATTTTTATTCAGCTTCCTAATAAAGTGGCTGCTATTTTTTTCCAACTTTTTTCTGAACTGTCTTATTCTTTACTCCAACTACATTATGTCGGCTATTTCTGTTGGTAAAGATGCCAGTTTCATATAGATATAAGAAAAGGCCTTCAAGTCTCTTAATCATGGCTGTGTGTTTTCCTTTGCAAGTATCAGGTGGTGATTTGCAGCTGCTGGTGATACTGGGGGGAATACATGATAAGATTAGAAAAAGAAAAGTTTATTTAGCATGATTATTTAATTTACAAGCCTGTTTCTCAATGGTTGTACTCAGGAACTATTTCTCTTTACATTGCTGTTGAGTTCTTATTATATGCAGCATCTTTTAAATGCAGTTTCATTTCTTTATCATTTATAAATGTAGATTGATCGATTAGATAGAATCACTATAAAGCTAAGACGTGATTGTGAATTATTCCCTGGAAAACAGTTACCTTTTGATATTGTTTCATATGAAGTTGGAATAATAAATGGCTATTTTTATTTTCTTTGTCAACTGGTACATCTACATTCTTTGAAATTTCATAAAGTCTGCCTACAGAACAACAGATACGGTAATTCACCATCATCCTGCGCTGAGTCTGCTGTAAATTACAGTACAGTACTTAATCCAAAAAAGTCTTAGGAACAAAGTGAGTTAATATGAGGTTCCATTTTCAATCACTTTTAATATGAGTGTATAATTACTGCCTTACAATGTAATCTGAATATCAAGTTTTTAGATTTATGCACATATTATTGTAACTACTGATGGTGAGTAATAAATTAGCACTTAAAGGAATCTTAGACTCAGATCAAGAAAGTTTCCTCTAAACGTATATAAAATATTAGATGGAAGAATTTTACCAACAAATTTACAATATGATTGTAGAATTCTATTTCATTTAACTAATGTATTAGTTTTAGAAGGTGAACTATTTGCTGAACACAATCTGAATACAGACTGCAGTAAGCAGAAACTAAAAGCATAGAACAAATTGAATGCCACTGAGACATTTTGAGAAAACAAGGTAATGTCATATTTTTCTGCACAAGATATTTTGTTCGTATCCACATCTTAAATGAACCTTAGTTAAAGGAATAGCTTGGACTATATCATCATATCCTTTTGCCCCCTGTACAAATGTTTGCATTTAAAAATAATAAAAAAAATAAAAACACTAGCTCCTTTTTTTTTTTTGAAAGAACTTTCTGAAGAAAAAGTTGCAGTTTATGACATCTTGTTCCTTTGTGGATGAACACTATAGGAATCTCTTTGAACTTTAGTCCAAACTTAAAAAGGAGTTTCATTTCATAAGCCACTCAGAGATACAGTACATACCTAAAGCCAGTAGGTAAAAGCCTATAATAGTCTCTCCTTGTTCTGAGACAGGAGGCTCTTTGTTCAGAAAGGTGATGTTGTTGTTCCTCCATGGTGCCTGTGAAGAAAACTGGAGAGACATTTTCAGGCAAACCCCGTGACTCAGAACTTGCCCTTTCTACCCCCCTGTGGTTAGTCTCAAATGCCCAGTAAAAGAAAATCGTCTCTGGCTTTCTTAAACTTCTGCTCCTTGCATTCTAGGAAGCGGTGCACTGAGACTGAAACTAAACAGAGAGATCTCAAGAGACAAGAAAGAGCTTTGCAGCCCTCTGACCTGTTCTTATTTGCTAATCCTATCTATTAATACAGCCCATGAATCTGTGACCAGACCAAGGCAGCTGATTTCCTTATATCCCTGGTGCTGCTAAATGCAGAAACCTTTAGTGACTAGAGAGAATATATTAGACAAAGTGATGATAATTCTTTAAAATACAACTATATGTCATATAATATAATATAATAACCCTAATTATATATATACATACATACATACACACACACACACACACACATGCACGAGTATATATATTATTGTAAAAATACCATAATGAACCTGCTCTGCCCTCACTGAAGACAATGAGGATTACCTTGAATTCAAATGAAGACGGTTCAGGCCCATATTTTATGAGGATAAATATATTTTATGGATGCATTTTACTACATTCTGTGAGCTACCTAGGAATCTCCTGAAAATTGTCACTGAATAATACTGTGCTCCACCGCTGGTCCATTTGCTCAATTGCACTAAAAATCATCAGTTTCACTTTGTGAAATTGTGAGCTAAAGCTCTGGAACAAACGTTCTGAATCTGGGCAGATGATGCAGTTTCAAGGTGGATGTGCATGTTGATTTCTGAGCAGAATCCTCTCTGAAACAGCAGCACTATAGAAAGTGCCTAATGAGTCCTGTTATATGATGGGGGATTCCATGTCAGGTTATCCGTTTTCTTTAAAGCAAATACAATTGTTTCATAGCCAGGGCTGCTGATAATTAGAAAATAACATTATTTTCTGTTTTGTAGGCAATATGAAATAGTGTAGGTCTGATTTTCAGAGTGCTGAACACCTGCAGCTTCCACCAGAATTGGAGATGCACTGTGCTGCAGAAAAATCAGATTTCTCTCATTTTGAAAGCAGCCACTGCATGTGATTTCAGGGGCTCACAGTTTGTTTTATTTAGTCTTCACTGAAAATACAGTCTTCTAATGCATGTGACGAAGTGGGTATTCACCCACGAAAGCTCATGCTCCAAAACATCTGTTAGTCTATAAGGTGCCACAGGATTCTTTGCTGCTTTTACAGATCCAGACTAACACGGCTACCCCTCTGATACTAGTCTTCTAATGATTATTAGTTCTTTTGGATGGCATTGGCCCAATTACAGGTTGGATTCTGATATCAATTACACTGATTTAATCCTGGATTAACTCCTTGGAACCAATGGAATTACTTCAGATTTTCATCAGTGCAACAGAGATCAGAATCTGCCACCACATTTAGCTCTACCCAACTCCCTGCTCTGAGGTATCTGCTTATAATACCCCCCGGATGTAACTGATGTCTTATATACAGTAGGCGTGGAAGTTAGGTGCCTAAATACCTTTGTGAAGCTCATGTTAGGTTTCTTTTTTTTACTGGTATAGCAAACCCATGTAGCTGCATCTGTGTACAACCTTAGCATAGATACTTTGCGCTGGTGTAAACTGAGAGGTGCACTGGTACAGTTCACACTGGTTTCAAAGTGGGTTAAACCAGAGTGGTGCAAGTCACAGTTTTTCTTGTTGTCTGCGCTAAGGGCTTGCACCGGTACCAGAGATACCAATGTAAAGATTATTTGAGCCTTATAGAGTCAGCCTAAAACTATCCCATTACATGAAGAAAAGCAGAGCTTCTGCTTCATTGGACTTCAGCTTTCCAAAAGTTAAACCTCATCCTTACTGAAAAGAAGATGCTCCATTATGAATCCTGGGTGTGATGAGCACTAGAAAGAGGAAAGCCCGTTTCACTACAGAGGTGGTTTACTGGGGTGGTACAATCAGCCCAATGCCTACCACAAACCAAGCTATTATTAAAAAAAAAAAAAGCCCAGATCAAGGATGTCCTTGGCTCCATGCGTGAGTTTGTCTTGTCTCCTTTGCTGCAAAAACTCTCTGGGCCCTTCCCCTAATGATCCTAGCCCTGAACTGATGAAGACAGTCCTGCTCAGCACTTACTAGCAGGTAATCCCAGCCTGTTTTGCTTCTTAGAGGGCTAACAGGCTTTTCTTCTAAGGCCTATTAATACAACATATAAATACAGAAAGTCATACCCTTTATAGACATTCTGCATCATCAAGATACAGCATTATATACACACTCTAATCCCTCTATGCAGCTATTAGAATGCTGAAAAATCCAAAATCCAAATCATAGTGAAGAAACCCAGGTGTTTACCTCTCAGGGACTCCAAACAGCTAACCTACCCCACTTGTGCCACTCCCCAGAGTAAGAAGCCTGTTCCTACATGCCTCAGTCTCAGGCAGCAGACCAGCCTCAGGCAGCTGTATTTGGTGAAAGGAAGACAAACATTTACTTGCAAATCCCTCTTAATCAATTATTTGTTTTTATCTCTGCTGCTGCAGACTAATACCTTACTTCAGGCTTTTCCGTCATTTGTCATTAAGCCTGTCATCCTGAGGGAGAAAAGAAAATAAAGAGGATAATAATAGAAGATGTTGCAGCATCTTAGAATAGGCAGAGGAAGATACATCGATTTTTGTCAGCATGTAGACAATCCCTTATCCCTAACTGCTGAGGGGGTGGGGAGAGAGGGCACCCACATAGAGTCAATTCATCTTGTTTCAGAGACAACAGAATAGGTTTAGCCAAAGCCAATTGCTGTATCAGAAGGGAGGACTCTTGCTTTCGCCTTAATGCATGTCTCTGAAATGACTTCAACCCCTGGGCCAAGATTTTCAAAGATAGGCACCTACATCCATTTAGGCATCTAAATAAGTGGCCTGATTTCCACAAGTGCTGAACACCTACCAGCTCCCATTGACTTTACCGGGAGCTGCAAGGTTCACGTCCCAGCTCCATTTAGCACATGCCAACCCTATCCCAAGTAACCGAAACACAGTGCTGCAAACACTGCAGCAAAATGAATCAGGACCTGAATTATACAGGTATTCAAAACCCCTACAGTGAACTCGAATGGCCAAAGTACTGGGTGACCATGGCCACTTCCCCACGCCTTAAGTGCTCATTATATGTTATCCCTGCCAGAGCAACCAGTGAAACAGCCTTGACTTCCCTCCATCCTCTCTCCACCACCATTGAGCTAATTAGTGATACTAGCAGTGGTTTGTCCTCCATAGCCTTTGCACTTACCTGTGAACAAGGTAATTATGCTCAATCTCTATGTATGAGTAAAAAGATTCTTTTGCCCTCAGCCCTCCTGTGCAACTATGTACCCAATCTTATCTAACCACTAGACTGTAAGCTATTGCAGATATAGTTCAGTAAGAAGAGAACCTGTTTCCACTGATGTTAATGGTCATTTTTTCCATTGATTTCAATGAAACCTGGATCAATCATTATTCCTAAATCCTCTATTTGAAGAGCTTGCCCCCAGTACCTGGCTTTGGTAGACATCAAATAAAAAAAGAGTTAGATTCACTGCCACCTATTACTCTACATGTAAACTAGGTACATTTTGTTTGGGACTTAGACACTACTGTACTGTACCTCTGGCTACAGATTTCTTAATGCTAAATCATTTATGAAATGTGGAACATCACCAGTGCCAGTACAGAGCCCTGGGGGACACTGCTATTCCTCTCTCTCCATTGTGAAAAGTGATAATTTATTCCTACTCTTTGTTTCCGGTGCTTTAACCAGTTATTGATCCATGAGAGGACTTTCCCTTTTATCCCGTGACAACTTAGTTTGCTTTAAGAGCTGTTCATCATGTAAATCATGTTCATTTATGTGTCTGATCATTCTGTTTTTTTGTTTGTGTTTGTTTTTTTAAACTATAGTTTCAACCAATTTGCCTGGTACTGAAGTTAGACTTACTGGACTGAAATTGCCAAAATCGCTGCTGGAGTCTTTTTTGAAAAATTGGCATCACATTAACTATCCTCCAGTCATCTGGTACAGAAACTGATTTAAGTGATGTAAGCTGATTTATGTTATAGCTTCAGGACTGACCTACATCTGAATTATAGAATTCTTTGTCAGTACTTGTATATAATAAAGAGAAAAAGGCTCTTCTCTGAGTAGAAAGCATAGTAGAGTTCTTCCTGGTCTAGCATCATCGTTACTGTGTATTCCACCGGACTGGTGAGTAGCGATCGATCTATCGGGGACCAATTTATTGTGTCTAGTGTAGATGCGATAAAATCGATCCCTGATGGCTCTGCCATCAACTCCTGGAACTCCACCGCGGTGAGAGATGGAAGCAGAGTCGATGGGAGAGTGGCAGCAGTCAACTCACCGCTGTCCTCATGGCCAGGTAAATCGACCTAAGATACACCAACTTCAGCTACACTATTTGCGTAGCTGAAGTTGCGTATCTTAGGTTGACCCCTCCCCACCCTCAGTGTAGACCTAGCCCAAGTCTTCATGTTTTGCAGTGAGGGACTGTAATTTACTGTGCTTCACAGTTTCCTCCATAAGCTCTGTGGTGGTGTTTTCTGTCAAGGTCATGCTTTTTGGCAAACTCTCACACTGTGTTTCATGTGTCACCAATTCCAGCCTTTTATTCTTATTCCAGCACATGTCACTTCAGTGGCGATCAAATTTACCAACGACACCCAAATTGTCATCATATGGATTTGCTAATCTTACAAAGTGCCCTGGAGAGATTAGAACAGTGGAGCTGCTGGCAATGAGACAATTTTAAAAAGAAGAAAAATAAAACACCATTGTGAAGTGGAAGAATCCATGTGTGTTCATATGTAGCAATGTTTGGGTGGGAAGGCATGTGAGTTGAGATTGATGTGGATGTACATAGTGGTTTAACTGCTGATTTTCTGGATGTTAGTTGGTCTGTGTTGATGCAGTTGAATCCCCTTAACTCTAAGATAACTTCTGGGGCCCAGAGTTTAAGTGGATCTCATTTCTAGGTATTATTAGCTCCACTACAAAATATCTCTCACTGAATGTCCAAGTGCCAAGGTGGTTCTCTGACTTGCCTAGGGCACTGATCCATGTGGTAGGTGGCAGTTCTTCTTCCAGGATATTTAAATCATATGATGGTAATTCTATGTTTAGTGATAATCCTTTAGAACGAAGGAAGCATCATCTCTGTTCGCAAAGGTTTTTACCTCTGAGTCTGGGAGGATGTGTACTGTATTTCTTTTTGTTTCAGTTGTGAGTGCTTTAGGCCATAATGCTGCTGAATTTCTACTGAAAAGTCTGGATCAGATTATTACTATGACAACTCCTAAATATCCATGGCATGGTTAATATCTTCAGCATGATGTCATAGCCTAACCCTTTCACAGTAATTGAGTTTGGGGCGATGAAGTGCCTTGGGGTCTTGTTGGAACACTCTGCAGTATTCACCCTATTGATACTTAGGGGGAAGACTCCAGTGTAAGAGGTCTTACAAGATTTGTTCTACATTTTGCAGAATCATTTTTCTGTGTTTTCAGCAATGCCTTAGATCCCAACAATGGCCAATGACTTTCAGATAACATGGCAATAATGAAACAGAATTGGGTCCCAACTGCAGCCAGTTAATCTCCTGCTGGAAGGCATTTAATCCCTTCATTTCCAATAAAGGGAGTCCAAGGGCCTTGGTGTTCATCAGGCTACATGTTAATCTCCCAAAGAGGTGGCGGGAATGGAAAGGGTAAATCAAAAAGGATTCACAGCCACCCTCCTCTTGGTCTCCCTTCATGGTGTATAAATTGCAACCTCCTGCCGCCATGTCCACCCAATGCAGAGATCTGCTGAGAGCTAAGGGGTTTTTTTTTACTTCCCACACCTATTCACCTTACATAGCACATATGATTTCACTACAAGGTCACATTTTGCATCTTAATATTGAGTGCCTGTGGCTCTGGTGTTACAGATCTCACAGACGCAGGTCCAGGCATCAGAATTCAGCTTGCATGCGGCAATGGTAAGCCATTGTCTTTCGGCTTCTCCAGCCTTCATATACACAGTGCCCTCTGATGCTTCTTTCCTGTTAACATGCAGCAGCAGAAGCCAACCCCCCTCATCCAATTCTCTAGGATGATTGCATTACTCCTCCCCCCATCGCATGACTGGTATAATGGAAGATCACTGCTAATCACCTCCCTTCCCCCGCCCACCACGTGGCTGGTAGCTGGGAAGATTCCTGCTAGCCAAAAGCAAAAAAGCTCAGCACTATCCTTCCTCCCCTCCCCCCACTTGGCTACGTGCAAGGAAGGATTTCTTTTAAGCAACAGTCCAGTAGGAAAATGCCCATCTCTGTCCCCTTAATTAAATTCCTGAATTTCAACCAGGTTACCATGAACAATATCACTCTGCTGAGGATAACAGAGTGAGATAAAGAACAGATGTTTCTTGAATGTCAGCAATCACCGGGGCCATACGCAGCTATGCTTTGTCATGCAATGATACCCGATTACTTGCTACATGCATGGCGTGGTCAAATGTCCTACCATGGTGGACGGAACAAGGCTGCCTTGCCCAGAAACCTCCTGCAAAGGCTTTTGGAGTACCTCCAGGAGCGCTTCATGGAGATGTCCCTGGAGGATTTCAGCTCCATCCCCAGACATGTTAACAAACTTTTCCAATAACTTTACTGGTTGCAAATGCATCCCAAGCCCTCATGGCAAATCAATCATTAAAAAACGCTTGCTTTTAAACCATGTTTTATATTTAAAAAGGTACACTCACCAGAGGTTGCTTCCATGGCTTCACTGTCTGGGCTAGTGGCTTGGGACGGTTGGGAGGGTAATTACGTCTGGGTCACAAAAAGCTCCTGGCTGTTGGGGCTAACGGAGTCCTGTGTGCTCTCTGAAAGGTCATCCTCCTCTTCCTCCTCATCTTCCCCCTCCGCAGAATCCTCAGCCATGGTTGAGATTACAACCCCCACCTCGGAATCCACGGACAGGGGGTAGTGGTGGGGCAGCCCCCTAAAATTGCATGCAGCTCAGTGTAGAAGCGGCATGTTTTCTTCCCTGACCCGGACCTTCCGTTTGCTTCTTTGGTTTTCTGGTAGGCTTGTCTGAGCTCCTTAACTTTCACTCTGCACTGCACTGAGTCCCTGGTGTGGCCTTTTTCCATCATAGCCTTGGAAATTTTTTCTAATATTTTTTCATTTCGTCTTTTGGAACGGAGTTCTGTTAGCACTGAATCCTCTCCCCATATAGCGATCAGATCCGGTACCTCCTGTGCGGTCCATGCTGGAGCTCTTTTTCGATTCTCAGGAGACTGCATTGCTACCTGTGCTGATGAGCTCTGCATGGTCACCTGTGCTGATCAGAGCTCCACGCTGGACAAACAGGAAATGAAATTCAAAAGTTTGCGGGGCTTTTCCTGTCTATCTGGCCAGTGCCTCCAAGTTCAGATTGCTGTCCAGAGCGGTCACAGTGGTGCACTGTGGGATACTGCCCGGAGGCCAATACCGTCGATTTGCGGCCACACTAACCCTAATCCGATATGGTAATACCGATTTTAGCGCTACTCCTCTCTTTGGGGAGCAGTACAGAAACTGATTTAAAGAGCCCTTTATATTGATATAAAGGGCCTAGTAGTGTGGACAGGTGCGGCATTAAATCGGTTTAACGCTGCTAAAATCGGTTTAAACGCGTAGTGTACACCAGGCCTAAGGGTGGCCGAACCTGAGCCTCTTGTGCACACACAATAGGCTTCAAAGGCACATTGCAACTAACGCTGTTGTCACATCCGTGTAAATCCGGAGTAACTTCAATGGCATCACTGGAGTATGTGTGGATTATATTGCTGTAAGTAAAAACAGGATTTGGACCATTAACTGCATAATTAAGAGAATTTTAGAGAATCTAGCAGAAGCTGGCCACTCAAATTCTATATATAGAGTACACATCTTATAAGTAATTAATTTGCCTGACAATCTGAAAAATACAAGCACTTAAGGCTTAAATTAGCACTCATTACCACCACTAGTACATCAAGACAGCTTTTTTAAGTGAACAATAAAAAAACTCCAGACTTATGACAGGCTAATAAAGCACTTTTTTATGGACATTCTAAATCAGCCAAAGATCTCTGAGATAGCACGCAAAACTGACTTATGAAGGATGTAAGCTAACAGGTAGCTTCTCTTTGAGATGCTAAAAATGTGCAAGAAACTTTTAATCACTGTCCAACTTTCCAAACTGTTTTACTGACAATATATCCCATCACAACAAGCCACTTACCAATGTGCTATTCACTGGCCTCAGAGACAATCTCACATTAGTAGACTACAGTACATCATATTGAAATATCATAAAAACTATCATTTATGCAGGTGGTTTGTGATGTAGTATAACATCTAACCAGCATCTGATTTCCCTGAGGTACACTAAATAATTAGGAAGTTACCATGGGAAGGGATTTGCCAAGAAAAGTTGCTAGTGTCTGGCAAGATTATATACAAATGGCACCTGGCAGTTGAATCAAAGGAGCTGGAGAAAAAAATATGAAAAACAAAAAGATTAAAATAAAATAGAAGCATGTATATTCTTCAGCACTGATTTGTCACATAAAAGGCCATTAAAAGTCTGTGGGAATTGATAGCAAGTTCTACTGAATTTTGCTCCAAATTTTGTGAGGAATTTTTAATGTATAATTTTGTGGGAATTGTTAAAGCAAATTCATTGAATACACACTGAACAATTGTTGAAAACTATTTACATTTTTAATGGATATTTTAAAATAGAATGTACTTATTTCACCCAATCCTGGCTGTTTTGCAGTTGTTGCTGATGTTTTGGAAGGGTTGTAGAATCTTTTCATTGACAGTTTCACTTTAAAAATGGTGCACAGTTTAGACCCTGATCATGCAATGAGCTGACCCATGCACAGCACTGTTGACTTCAGTTGGAACTGCACAGACTCAACACCTCTGAAAAATCAGGCCCCAAAATGAGTTACATTAGGCCCTAAAAATTGAGGACCCAAAAAAATAGTGGCCACATTTCAAATCAGGGGGAATTCCAATGTCAAGTCCTTTGTTTGGTCACTGTTCCCCCAGAATACCACTTGTCAAAAGCACTCAGATAGGGTCTGATCAAAAGCCTATTGAATTCAGTGAAAAGATTCCCTTTAATTTCAATAAGCTTTAGATCAGGGTCATGTTGCCTAAAAATATGACAAAGGGTGGCATAGGAGCCACCATGCGAGCTATTTGCAATTGGAATGCCTTCCTTCACTGGTGGGATCCTCTATTGGCTAGTTCATAGTTCACCAGTGGCAGAACACCATGTAGTTGCATTGCACTGGAGGATCTGGACCAAAATTTTACCTACTCACCTAAGAATATGAAATAAAAATATTTGTCTACACCTCTTCTCTTTTAGGTTAATTAATTACTCATAAGAAATGAGTGCCAGATTCTGCTATTTCTTTCATTGCTGTGATTCCACTGCTTTCTGTGGAGCTACCTCTGATCTATACTGCTGAGAGACTAAAATCACATCCAGTGTTTGTCTATTGTACAATATAATGAAAACAACCTGGATAAAATTTACAGCTCAAAGAAATTTTTGAATTTAGTCTTACACTATGTCAGCACATCATGAATCCAAGACACATTATATCCATAGCACCAACTCATATTTCAGCCCTCATGTCAGTTTTCCTTTCAGTTTTATCTAAGAAAAGAAAAACTTAGCATTGTTTAAATCAATTATTGTAACATCTGCTTCAGCTGTCATGATTTAAACTGAGTTTAATCTCTTTTGGATCATTCTGCACCTCAATTTCCTCTTTATACTCTTTAGCCTTGAAATCAAATGTTCTCCTGAAGCACTGCAGCATGCAGTTAGAGAAATCTGGTATATTGCTGGTTGAAGTAAGGCTTGTCTTTATGGATTGACACATTAGAGTCATAATAAGATTAAAATAAATAAGTTCTTATGGGATCTTGCTTGTAAATCATTCTGTATTGACACAAGAGCCTTTGCAGCTTGAGGCATATGCTAGATGGATACTGAAGGACAGCTAGTCAAAAAATGATACATCAAAGGGAAAATTCACTCCTGTGCTGAATGCCTGACCAGGGCCCATAGATAAATGTGGTGACAAACAGTCCCTGTCCTGGAGAGTTTAAAGTGTAAACAAACAAAGGCTAAGATAGACAAAGTGTGGGAGAAGAAACTGAGACACCACCGGTGAAGTGACTTACCTAAGGTCAGACAGCAATGAGGTAAATGGCAAAGCTGGGAATAGAATTCAGATGTCTTGAGTCCCAGTATCATGCCCTAGCCACAGGAACACAGTGTCTTTCCAGTGTATACACTGACTGTAGCACAGTGGTACCTCCTTTGTTAATTATAGGATGATACTATGATTATTGCAGATTCCTGTGCTGACAGATGTTGAACTTTTAATGCAACCTACTGAAAAATCAGTCATCTTATTGTTTTCAAGTGTGGCTGGTTGCAGAATTTCAAAGGGCGTTCATACTGTATTTTACATCTCTAAATTCCTTGTTTCCAGGTATACCCTCTTGGTTAGTAACTGCAAGAGTTTCGCAAGGATTCTCTTGTTGACTGTCCCCCTCATCCAGGAACCTTTTGGGGCATACAATTTTCTTATTCTTTCTTGAATAGTAAAATTTGTCGGTAGGCCACTGATGGCCATGTTCTGCAATTTCTGTAAAGTGGTTTCTCTCCTTGCTTGTGAACATGCAAAGAGAGTGCAAGAATTCTGATTGGGTAGTTTTTCCCATGCAGTTTGTACCAAGGAAAATGCCTACACAAGGTGCAAGACAGTGAAGAATCAAATCTCCGAACTTCCTGTCCAAACTCTAAGATGCTGAGCACCCACAATTCCCATTAAAGTCACTTAGATGTGCAGGTGCTTGGCAACAATCAGAATTTAATCCTGTATTAAGAAAGTATAAAGCCAGAAAAAGAGAGAGAGAGTGAAAGAGCAAGGTCTCCTACATAGTGGTCACCACTAAAGTCTTTGTTCTTGCTTAATTAACATTACCAGAATGTTATCTACACTTAGCCAGAGGACTACCAAGAACACCACAGTAAAGTTGATTACTTGCAGCCAGCAATTGTTGTCATTAACATTTTTAGTTCTTCTGTTCCACTAGGTATGCTGGCAGGGGACAGCAGCAGTAAGTCTAGGAGGTTGAGTCAAGAAAGAAGCAGATGTTACTGTCTCTTGCCACAATTCTTCCTGGACTATCAGTGTCCAGTAGAAAAAAAGCAACTCACAATGAAGCTCATTTAGTGCTGCACAGGGAAATCAAATGGTACAGTCCTTCCCCTAGCAACCCAGGGCACAGGAGCCTATACAAACTGCACTGTCTTTCCTGTGTTCAGCACTGCCTGTTCCCTGCACCATGGAGGTGCAGAGTGGGGTGAGGCCATGAGGCTCTCTCCTCCCTATCTCTTCAAGGCAACATGCTTGTGGGGGTACACCACAGAGAGAGCAGAGCTCCTATACTTTTCCAAGTGCAAGGACTGTTACTGTGCCTTTGCGTGGGGCACAACAGCCAGTCATAATGTGGCCAGCCCCTAGGAATGACACTGATGCTCATGTATAAAAAAATTTTTTAATGCAGAAAATCAAAGAAGAAGAAACCTGACACATTATGTAACTTGATTATAATAAAAGATGACTAAAAGGGCTACTATCAAACACAGCTCTGAATTGTTAGCCTCACCCACAAAACCATAGCTGGGATGCGGGCTTGACCTACTATTGCCATGGTGCCGAACAGTCATTTTTGTCTCAGACCCTAGCCCATGCTACTGAGTTTAGGGTGACCTTCCTGGACTAACAGGAAAACAGAAGACATTGCTAATATACCCAAGCATGTGTTGGACACAGCTGACTCATAGTTTACGTTTGGAAAGCACCTAACACATTAGTGGTGCTACTAGAAACAAATAATCGCTAGTGGTCTGAGAGCCTTCCACAAAAACGCACAACCAAGTCAAACCAAAACCATAGACATTTTATGATTAATCATCCATTTTTGTAAACCTTTCCCCCCCCTTCCCCACAACTCTCTTCTGACCATCAGATATTACTATTTTGTTTTCTCTTACCCCAGGACTCAGCCCATATATGAATACATCAGTGTTCAGAATCCCATACATCAAAACTGCTAGAAGAAAAGGAAAAATACAAAACTCCTCCCTCCCAATTTCACTATATGAATTAGTTGACTTGAGAATAGTACTTTTCCATAGTTCAAGAACTGGATTAAAAAATATGCACTTAATTTACATAATGGTAGAATTCCCATGTTGAACAGGATATATGAATATACCTTCATAAACACATTCTGGAAAATTAGTGGGACTGCTGTTTTTGGACAAGCCACCTTACTTTCTCCTCCAAACGTGGGAAAGGCATCAGGAATGCAATTTCTGGGAAAGCAAACTGAGGTTTGGACTAACATTTGGTAGCCACTGGTTCTTTTGTGCAGCTGCCAAAGGAATTGTTTATAAAACCCAGGTATTTGGCCCATGTGGTAAAGAATATGAATTTCATCACAGACATTATTTCATCATATAAACAGTCTTAACAGAAGCATCGTTATGACACAGAATACAAGCATTTTGTGTAGAAACTCTATTCTGGCACAGAATTTAGGTTGATATTTTATAGCAACCAGCTTTCTGCCAATATACTGTAAATATAGTATTTTACAACCAGAGTAAAAGTATACCCTCTGTATTAGAGAGCAAACAGTAATACACATATATAAATAGCGGGATTTTACAGAAGAAACTTTGTACAATAGTCTTATTAATTAAAAATGAGACATGCTTATTTTCAACAAGGCAGATTAGACAAAGTGAAAACATATCAGTATCAGTGTAATTTTGCATTAGTCAAATAGCTCTATCATAGGTTTGGAGGATGCATATTTTTTCCTCAAAACTGTTTAAGAAGTATTAATTAGTTTTGGCCTCAGCCTTGTCCCTTCAAGCTCCACTGACTACACAGATATGACAAATCAGGAGACAAGAACTGGGTCCAAAGGCACAAAACAAGGCCAGGGTGGTCCTCTCAAGCAAGTCAGGGTTTATTTGCTCTCAGTACCCCTGGTACATTAGCAGCCTGTGGAGAATGGGGAGAATTTCCCATTTTTGACAGAAGCCCTCTATTGAATTCCCTGTTGCCTCCTCCTACCAGTGACTCCCAAATGACGTATAGAAATCCTCTCTTCTGCTTTCCTGAGCTGGGGTGCATAAGCAATTATTTTCATCTCTCTCTCTCTCTCTTCCCACCAGAAAGACTGTAAATGTATTTCTACCTAGTTGTCTTCATGCTAGGAGACTATTTTGAGGCAGAGATTTCTTGTCAGCTTGCTTAGGGTATTTGGTTCCTGGTCATTCATGAAAGTCTTAGCCTATGCAAACTATCCTTACTTGTGTATTGTCTGTGTGCTTTGTGGAAAACAGTCCTCTATCCTGTAGTCCAAGGGTAGGCAACCTATGGCATGAGTGCCGAAGGCGGCACACGAGCTGATTTTCAGTGGCATTCACACTGCCCAGGTCCTGGCCACCGGTCCGGGGGGCTCTGCATTTTAATTTAATTTTAAATGAAGCTTCTTAAGCATTTTAAAAACCTTATTTACTTTACATACAACAATTGTTTAGTTATATATTATAGACTTATAGGAAGAGACCTTCTAAAAACATTAAAATATATTACCGGCACGTGGAACCTTAAATCAGAGTGAATAAATGAAGACTCAGCACAGCACTTCTGAAAGGCTGCCAACCCCTGCTGTAGTCAGTCTCTACTGTCTCAGGATATATTCATATCCTGTGACTGTTTTCCCTTCTTCCCCATGTGTTTGGTCTCTTTAAATATCTTTCTAAGATTCTGGTTGGTATCAGGTCCCATCATGGCCCTTTTCTCCTATCTGGTCAGATGTGCCAATTCCTCCAAACTGAGATTACTAGAGCAAACATTTCTGGATTCTCAGTTTCTCTTGGGGAATAGCCACACATGCCTCATGCTCAAGCTTTCGGCTTCCATGTGCCTTTGTTTGTGGGCTGAGTCTCATGTCTTGAACAAAGAGGCAGTAGTGACACCTCACATCACTGTAGCTTGCAAACTCCTCTTGGAAATTAAGTTTTTTTTCTCCATTTGTGACTGGGTGTTCTCAGCTCTATGATTCTGTACAGTCTCTTGAGAATGTGCACCATCTTGTACTTTTAGGGCCATTTTCAGTGTCATTTTCAGTTCTGGCTCTGTGAACTGGCTTGCCTTCTTCTCTTTCCATTGATTGGCTGTCCCTTGACTTACCACTTCATAACATATGACAGTCAAATTTACCTCTTCCTCCAATGCAAGATGAAACAGGGGTAACTAATTGTAGATTATCAGGGGATCATTTTGTGGATGCTGGTGTGTGTGTTTTCAGCATATAGCCTTTACAGAGAGGAAGCATTGGAGGATACTATAAAAAAAGGCCCCCCATTTACCATGAACAGATTTCCTGTGTTGTTTTTTTGTTTGTTTGTTTGTTTTCTCCAGTTCATCCTGTAGTATTTGCAGGTTCATCCTAGAAGGAGTGCTCCCCTCACCACAGCTGCAGTTCACTATTTGTGAATAGACCTTTTTGCTCTCTGTAACAATAGTCATTGGTATCAGTGGATATTGATTCCTGTCATGTGACAGGATGTAAGCTTTCAGACCCTGGCACGTGTCAGATTACTGGAAGCAGGAAATAAAGTTCAGTCAAGTTTACCTGCACTTCTGTGCTTAACACCTTTAAAACATGCTGTTTTGATGTTTTCACTCAAGTAGCGCCATTTAAAAATACATAAAATTATTTTGTGTAAAATTTCAAAGTTGTTTCCTTTTCACAGTGTTCAAAACAGACCCATTTTTCATTCCTATATGTGTTTTGCAAAAGACTAAGTAAAATTTTAAGTGAAAACCTTATCAAAATCCAATCAACGTAGACAAGACAGTGAATATGGCACTGTGGAACCTGGCAACCAATGATGATTACCACTCAGTGAGACATATGTTTGATCTAGACACAAGATGTGCTTGTGTGACAGAGATGTGTCTGTCAATAAAGTCCTGCAGAGGCATGTGATCCAAATACAATACATATCTCCAAGATAATGGAAGGGTTTGAGCACCAAAGGAATTTCCCAAATTGTGGAAATGCTACAGATGGAAGAGGTTTATTCATTCTTCATTCATACAATGAAGCAATGGAGAAAAGGGATCAAAAGAGTTAGTGCTTCATTAATGCAACCCCTGGTGCATCACTAGGGCTGGTGCCTGATGTTCACGTAGGCAAGTTGATCAAAATACCTGAGGATATGCACCTTTTCTAGAATGCTAGCCTGTTTGAGAAAGGGCAGAATGGCAGATTGTTCTTTCCCCACAGTAGTGATGGATGTGGCATCTGGCTACACTGTGATTCTGAGACACCTTTCTCACCTGCTACTCCTTTGTCTTACATCATTGGGGACAAAAGTTGATCCCACCACCAACTCAGGTGGAACAGAATATTGATTAAATGTGCCTTTGGCAAGCTCAGGACTTGATGGAGATGCCTCTCTGAGCAAATAAATCCACAGATTTTAATCATTATTGCAGCAGACTGTATTTTTTGTAATATTGCAGAAAATACTTTTCTTCTACACAACACACAATTACCTGTGAGGCTCTTTACCTCAAGACATTTTGGCCAAAATCTTGAGAGGATTGAAAAAAGGATTAGATATTTGTATGGATATGTCATAACCTTAGTCCCAGATTTGGACCTTAGCTTCCAAAATATGGGGGTTAGCATGAAAACCTCCAAGCTTAGTTACCAGCTTGGACCTGGTACTTGCTGCCACCACCCAAAAAATTAGAGTGTTTTGGGGCACTCTGGTCCCCCTGAAAAACCTTCCCTGGGGACCCCAAGACCCAAATCCCTTGAGCCTCACAACAAAGGGAAATAATCCTTTTTCCCTTCCCCCCTCCAGGTGCTCCTGGAGAGATACACAGACACAAGCTCTGTGAAACTACACAGAGTGACTCCCCCTCTCTGTTCCCAGTCCTGGAAACAAAAAGTACTTTCCTCTTCACCCAGAGGGAATGCAAAATCAGGCTAGCAAATCCAACACACACAGATCTCCCCCCCGATTTCTTCCTCCCACCAATTCCCTGGTGAGTACAGACTCAATTTCCCTGAAGTAAAGAAAAATGCCAACAGGTCTTAAAAGAAAGCTTTATATAAAAAGAAAGAAAAATACATACAAATGGTCTCTCTGTATTAAGGTGACACAATACAGGGTCAAATGCTTAAAAGAATATTGAATAAACAGCCTTATTCAAAAAGAATACAAATCAAAGCACTCCAGCACTTATATTCATGCAAATACCAAAGAAAAGAAACCATATAACTTACTATCTGATCTCTTTGTCCTTACACTTAGAAACAGAAGATTAGAAAGTAGAAACTACTTCTCCAAAGCTCAGAGAAAGCAGGCAGACAGAAAACAAAGACTCAGACACAAACTTCCCTCCACCCAAAGTTGAAAAAATCCAGTTTCCTGATTGGTCCTCTGGTCAGGTGCTTCAGGTGAAAGAGACATTAACCCTTAGCTATCTGTTTATGACACGCCCCCCAAATTGCAGACAGTGGGGAAGTTCACTGACGGCGATTTCCTTCTAGAACTTTAAAATAAACAGATTACTACAACACATGCACCTTTACATATACTACTAAGTATATAACTAACAGACTTTTACATTTTAAGAACACTTTTTAACTACTGAATTCTGGGAAACTCTCATGGGAGAGTGCATCAGCAACTTTGTTAGAAGCTCCTGTGATGTATTGAATTTCAAAATCAAAGTCTTGGAGAGCTAAACTCCAACGAAGAAGTTTCTTGTTGTTCCCCTTGGCAGTATGAATCCACTTTAGTGCAGCATGAATCCACTTTAGTGCAGCATGGTCAGTTTGTAGTTGGAACCGCCGTCCCCAAACATATGGGCGTAGCTTTTCCAGGGCGTACACAATGGCATAGCATTCCTTTTCACTGACCGACCAGTGCCTTTCCCTCTCAGACAGTTTCTTGCTGAGAAACACGACAGGATGGAAGTTGTGATCTGTTGCTTCCTGCCTGAGCACTGCTCCTATACCACGCTCAGATGCATCCGTGGTTACTAGGAATGGTTTGTCAAAATCCGGGGCCCTGAGCACAGGGTCAGACATGAGCATTGCCTTAAGTTGGGTAAAGGCCTTTTGACACTCATCAGTCCACTTAACTGCATTTGGCTGGGTCTTTTTGGTCAGGTTGGTCAATGGGGCAGCGATTTGGCTGTAGTGTGGTACAAATCGCCTGTAGTATCCAGCCAAGCCTAAGAAGGATTGGACCTGTTTTTTTGACCTTGGGACAGGCCACTTTTGGATAGCATCCACTTTGGCCTGTAGGGGGTTTATGGTTTCTCGACCCACCTGGTGCCCCAGGTAAGTCACTCTGTTTTGGCCTATTTGACACTTTTTGGCCTTAACAGTTAGTCCGGCCTGCCTGATGCGCTCAGAGACCTTTTCCAGGTGTAGTAGGTGTTCGGGCCAGGAGTCTGAAAAAATGGCCACATCATCGAGGTAGGCAACTGCAAATTCTCCCAGTCCAGCTAGTAGACCATCTACCAGCCTCTGGAAGGTGGCGGGTGCATTTCGAAGGCTGAAAGGAAGGACACTGAATTCATACACCCCCGCATGGGTGACGAATGCTGACCTCTCCTTGGCAGGTTCATCTAGCGGTACTTGTCAGTACCCCTTGGTTAAGTCTATTGTAGAGATGAACTGGGCACGTCCCAACTTCTCCAATAGCTCATCAGTGCGTGGCATTGGATAGTTGTCCGGACGAGTTACCGCACTTAGCTTACGGTAGTCCACGCAAAAGCGTATTTCCCCATCTGGTTTGGGTACCAGAACCAATGGAGATGCCCATGCACTGGTAGATGGGCGGATTATACCCATCTGTAGCATGTTCTGGATCTCCCGTTCTATAGCAGCTTGGGCATGAGGAGACACCCGGTAGGGTGGGGTTCTGATTGGGTGAGCATTACCTGTATCAATGGAGTGGTATGCCCGTTCAGTCCGTCCTGGGGTGGCTGAGAACAATGGGGCGAAGCTAGTGCACAGCTCCTTGATTTGTCGCCGCTGCAGACGTTCCAGGGTGGTTGAGAGGTTCACCTCTTCCACGCCACCGTCTTTTTTTCCGTCGTAGAAGACACCGTCAGGCCACTCAGCATCATCTCCCTGGACTGTAAACTGACAAACCTGTAAGTCTCTGGAATAGAAAGGCTTGAGAGAATTAACATGGTACACTTTGGGCTTTAGTGAGGAATTGGGAAATGCTATGAGGTAGTTTACAGTTCCCAGGCGCTCTTGGACCGTGAATGGCCCTTCCCATGATGCTTCCATCTTATGGGCCTGTTGCGCCTTCAAGACCATAACCTGGTCTCCTACCTTGAAAGAACGTTCTCTGGCATGTCTGTCATACCAGGCCTTTTGCTCTTCCTGACCATCCTTTAGGTTCTCTCTAGCAAGGGCTAAAGAGTGTCGGAGGGTGCTTTGTAGGTTGCTTACAAAGTCCAGAATGTTAGTTCCTGGAGAAGGCGTAAACCCCTCCCATTGCTGCTTCACCAACTGTAATGGCCCCTTAACCTCGTGACCATACACAAGTTCAAATGGTGAAAACCCTAAACTGGGATGTGGTACAGCCCTGTAGGCAAACAGCAACTGCTGCAACACTAGGTCCCAATTATTGGAGAATTCGTTGATGAATTTTCGTATCATGACCCCCAAAGTTCCATTGAACTTTTCCACCAGGCCATTGGTTTGATGGTGGTACGGGGTGGCAACCAAGTGATTCACCCCATGAGTTTCCCACAGTTTTTCCATGGTCCCTGCCAGGAAATTAGACCCTGAATCTGTAAGGATGTCGGAGGGCCAACCTACCCTGGCAAAGATGTCTGTTAGGGCCAGGCACACAGTGTTAGCCCTGGTGTTGCTTAGAGCTACTGCTTCTGGCCATCGGGTAGCAAAGTCCACTAAAGTCAGTACGTACTGCTTTCCTCTGGGCGTCTTTTTTGGGAAAGGGCCCAGAATATTTACAGCTACTTGCTGAAATGGGACCTCAATTATGGGGAGTGGCTGGAGAGGGGCCTTGACCTGGTCTTGAGGCTTACCCACTCTTTGGCATACCTCACAAGACCGGACATACTTGGCAACATCCTTGCCCATCCCCTCCCAGTGGAAGGACTTCCCCAACCGGTCCTTGGTTCTGTTCACCCCAGCATGGCCACTGGGATGATCATGGACTAAGCTTAAGAGCTTCCCCCGATACTTAGTTGGAACCACCAACTGTTTTTGCGGCTGCCATTCTTCCCGGTGTCCACCAGAAAGAATTTCCTTGTATAAAAGTCCTTGGTCTATAACAAACCGGGATCGATTAGAAGAGCTGAGAGGCGGTGGGGTGCTCCGTGCCGCCGCCCAAGCTTTCTGAAGGCTGTCATCCGCTTCCTGCTCAGCCTGGAACTGTTCCCTTGAGGCTGGGGTCACCAGTTCTTCCTCAGACTGTGGACTTGGGCTTGGTCCTTCTGGAAGCGATGTAGGTGATGGGGTTGTTTCCGTTGCTGGTGAACCGCTCTCCGCTGGTGCACCTGAGGGTATTTCAGGCTCTGGCTGAGCCTTTTGGGTATGGCTGTCTGTTGCTTCTGCCAGTTGTGGCTCGCTGGCGCCCACTGGCGTTGAGTTTGAAGATGTGGTTGCACTTGCTGGTGCTGGCTGCTGTTCCAGTTCAGGGCCTGGGACAGGAGATGCTGTGGCTGTTTCAGTGGTAGGCATGGAATCCGGGTCCACTACCTCTGTCTGGGTCTCTGGTAACACAGACGGGGCCTCTCTGGACGGCTCAGGAACAGGAATGGGTCTGGAAGCTTGCCTGGTTTGGCTACGTGTAACCATTCCCACTCTCTTGGCCCGCCTCACCTGGTTGGCCAAGTCTTCCCCCAGTAGCATGGGGATAGGATAATTGTCATAGACTGCAAAAGTCCACATTCCTGACCAGCCTTTGTACTGGACAGGCAGTTGAGCTGTAGGCAAGTCTACAGCTTGTGACATGAAGGGGTAAATTGTAACTTTGGCCTTTGGGTTGATGAATTTGGGGTCAACGAAGGATTGGTGGATAGCTGAAACTTGTGCCCCCGTGTCTCTCCATGCAGTAACCTTCTTTCCGCCCACTCTCAAATTTTCCCTTTGCTCCAAGGGTATTTGAGAGGCATGTGGGCCTGGGGATCTTTGGGGTGATGGTGGTGTAATGAATTGCACTCGCATGGTGTTCTTTGGACAGTTGGCCTTGATATGTCCCAGTTCATTACACTTAAAGCATCTTCCATCTGATGGGTCACTGGGCCGAGGTGAGTTACTGGAGACTGGTGAGGTGGAAGAGTAGGGTGTCTGTGGCTTTACTTGGGTGGTATGTGGGGTCTTTGGCTGTCCTCGGTTGTAGGGTTTATGGTCTGTGTGCCCCCTTGGGTAATCGTTCCCCTTGACAGTAGCTTTCTTGCTTTCTGCCAGTTCCATCCATTTGGCTCCAATCTCCCCCGCCTCAGCGAGATCTTTGGGTTTTCCATCTTGTATGTACCGTGTGATGTCTTCAGGAACACCATCCAAGAACTGCTCCATTTGTATGAGGAGGTGCAGTTCTTCCAAGGTTTGAACGTTGTTTCCTGTTATCCAGGCCTCATAGTTTTTTGCAATGTAGTAGGCGTGTTTGGGAAATGACACCTCTGGTTTCCACTTTTGGGTTCTGAAACGCCGACGGGCATGATCTGGGGTTATCTCCATTCTGTATCTGGCCTTGGTTTGAAAAAGTTTATAGTCATTCATTTGCTGCTTAGGCATTTCGGCTGCCACCTCTGCTAAAGGTCCACTGAGCTGTGACCTCAATTCTACCATGTATTGGTCTTCGGGGATGTTGTACCCAAGACAGGCTCTTTCAAAATTTTTCAAGAAGGCCTCGGTGTCATCACCTGCCTTGTAGGTGGGAAATTTCCTGTGCTGTGGAGCAATAATTGGCGCCGGGTTGTTAGGGTTGGCTGGCACATGCAGCCCAGCTTTGGCCAACTCCAGTTCATGTTTTCTCTGTTTTTCCTTCTCTTCATTTTCTTTTTGTTGTTTTTCCATTTCTCGGCGGTGGGCCGCCTCTTCTTCTTCTAGTTTTCTTTTGTGTGCTGCCTCTTTGATTTGTTCTTCTCTTTCTTTCATCTCCATTTCTTTTTGTTTTATTTCCAGTTGTCGCCTGTGTTCACCTTCTCTGACTTGTTCTTCGGCTTCAATTTTTGCCTTAGAAGTCATGGTTCCTGTTTTCTTGTGTTGGGGTGTCCTCCGGTGTTTCTCTTCTGAACTGCAGGCTCTGTTGCCTCCTGAAGTCTGCCTAGCAACAGTGCCTTTAGCTAATCTTCAATGTTAAGTAAACCTGAAAAACCACTTTATTTGCATATATATAGTGCTGGTAATGACTCTCAATGGGAGTGCTATTGTGTGACAAAAGACTCTTAATAGCACCTTAATGATTTCTTGCTTAAGATGCAAGCTACAAACTGCCAGAGAGAGCAGAAAAAAAAATTCTCTCTGGTTCCCTTTTAAAACCAACTGTTTCTCTCTGCTAAAAAGCCCTTAGCAGAGAAAAGAAAAATATAATATTCCTACTGGCTTCTGGATTCTGTCTATATCCCAACCGCTGCTACACCATGTCATAACCTTAGTCCCAGATTTGGACCTTAGCGTCCAAAATATGGGGGTTAGCATGAAAACCTCCAAGCTTAGTTACCAGCTTGGACCTGGTACTTGCTGCCACCACCCAAAAAATTAGAGTGTTTTGGGGCACTCTGGTCCCCTGAAAAACCTTCCCTGGGGACCCCAAGACCCAAATCCCTTGAGCCTCACAACAAAGGGAAATAATCCTTTTTCCCTTCCCCCCTCCAGGTGCTCCTGGAGAGATACACAGACACAAGCTCTGTGAAACTACACAGAGTGACTCCTCCTCTCTGTTCCCAGTCCTGGAAACAAAAAGTACTTTCCTCTTCACCCAGAGGGAATGCAAAATCAGGCTAGCAAATCCAACGCACACAGATCTCCCCCCCTGATTTCTTCCTCCCACCAATTCCCTGGTGAGTACAGACTCAATTTCCCTGAAGTAAAGAAAAACGCCAACAGGTCTTAAAAGAAAGCTTTATATAAAAAGAAAGAAAAATACATACAAATGGTCTCTCTGTATTAAGGTGACACAATACAGGGTCAATTGCTTAAAAGAATATTGAATAAACAGCCTTATTCAAAAAGAATACAAATCAAAGCACTCCAGCACTTATATTCATGCAAATACCAAAGAAAAGAAACCATATAACTTACTATCTGATCTCTTTGTCCTTACACTTAGAAACAGAAGACTAGAAAGTAGAAACTACTTCTTCAAAGTTCAGAGAAAGCAGGCAGACAGAAAACAAAGACTCAGACACAAACTTCCCTCCACCCAAAGTTGAAAAAATCCGGTTTCCTGATTGGTCCTCTGGTCAGGTGCTTCAGGTGAAAGAGACATTAACCCTTAGCTATCTGTTTATGACAGGATAACAACAACATCCAGAGTTAGCATTGATAAAAATAACATTGGAAGGGACGTAAACACTCACACTTCAGGACATAATGCAGCCCTTATCTGATGGGGTATAGTAGGAAACTTTCCCTGCTATTGTTATTCCCTGGCTACCTACTGAGGCGGCTTCTTGCACCTTCTTCTGAAGGATGATACTTGCAGTTGTTGGTGACTGGATACTGAACTAGATGAGCCCCTGGTTTGTTTCAGTCTGGCAAAGGTTACATTCCTGTGACATTTGTGAGAGCATGGGGGAAATGTAATACACTAGCATAAGGCACCATCCTGTCTCCACCGAAGTCCATGGGAGTTTCGCAATGGACCACAATGAGAGTAGGATTAAGCCCTCAGTACACATGTTTCTATCTTCCTCTGGTTGGGACAGAGATTATAGCAGCCTGGTACATACTTTCAGCTATAAAAGTTCTCCTTTAGCTCAAGAGAAACTTGTAGTTTTGGTGCTGAAGGTTTTGGGTTGGATTCTCATTGACAACCATTGTGTCTTGATGTATGCAGTCAGCTACAGCTCATAAGAGAAGCAATGCAAGATGCAGCATTTTTAGTAAGAAGCCCATGGAGTTTCGGGAATCCACCACTGCTGTCAACAACTGGCAGCATAGTTAGGGATAGGTTTCAGAGTGGTAGCCGTGTTAGTCTGTATCAGCAAAAACAACGAGGAGTCCTTGTGGCACTGTGGAGACTAACAAATGTATTTGAGCATATATTTTCATGGGCTAGAACCCATTTCATCAGATGCATGAAGTGAAAAATACAGGAGCAAGTATAAATACATGAAAGAATGGGGGTTGCTTTACCAAGTGTGAGGTCAGTCTAAAGAGATAAATCAATTAACAGCAGGATACCAAGGGAGGAAAAATAACTTTTAAAGTGGTAAGAGAGTGGCCCATTACAGACAGTTGACAAGAAGGTGTGAGTAACAGTAGGGAGAAATTAGTATTGTGGAAATGAAGTTTAGGTTTTGTAATGACCCTATCACTCCCAGTCTTTATTCAGGCCTAATCTGATGGTATCCAGTTTGCAAATTAATTCCTGTTCTGTAGCTTCACAATGGAGTGTGTTTTTCAAGTTTTTTTGTTGAAGAATTGCCACTTTTAGGTCTGTTATTGAGTGACCAGAGAGACTGAAGTGTTCTCCTACAGTGCATCATCAAGGATCTACACCCTATCCTGAAGGATGATCCCTCACTCTCACAGACCTTGGGAGACAGGACAGTCCTAACCTAAGACAGCCCTCCAACCTGAAGCAAGTACTCACCAGCAACTACACACCACACAACAAAAAATACCAACCCAGGAACCAACCCCTGCTACAAACCCCGATGCCAACTCTGTCCACATATCTATTCAAGGGACACTATCATAGGACCTAACCACACCAACCACACCATCCGGGGCTCGTTCACCTGCACATCTACCTAGGGCCAACCCTAGCTATTTTGCTGCCCTATGCAGCCCCCTCATGGGGGGGCTGTGTGGGGTCCCAGGCCTCCGTGGGAGGAGCAGGGGGGCACCCAGGCCTCTGGGGGAAAGCGGGGGTGGTGGTAGGGGCTGTCCCCAGGCCTCTATGGGGAACGGGGGGCATGGGGGCTGGCCACTTCCTGCAGGAAGTGGAGTGACCCAGCCCCAGCCTGCTCTGCTCCCCTGGCTCCCAGTCTTGGGGGAAGGGGAAAACCGCCTCCCAACACTCGTTGGCGGCGCGGCTGGGAGCCAGGGGAGTGGAGCAGGCTGGGGCCAGTCCACTCTACTTACCAGTGAGTGCAGGCCTGACTGCTTCTGAGTCTTCAGGGGAGTGGGAGTGGGGCGGGGGTGGGAAGAGGTGGGGCTGGGGCAGAGCAGGGGCGGGGGCCCTGGGGAAGAGCCAGATCAGGGGCTGGAGCAGCATGCAGCTCTGCAGGGCACCAGGAAATTTGGGGCACCAAATTTCCTGGTGCCCTACACAGCTGTGTACTTTGCATACGGGTAAGGATGGCCCTGCATCTACCAATGTGATATATACCATCATGTGCCAGGAATGCCCCTCTGCCATGTACATTGGCCAAACTGGACATTCTCTACACAAAAGAATAAATGGACACAAATCTAACAGCTGGAATCATAACATTCATAACAGTAGGAGAATACTTCAACCTCTCTGGTCACTCAATACCAGACCTAAAAGCGGCAATTTGTCAACAAAAAAACTTCAAAACCAGACTCCAATGTGAAGCTACAGAACTGGAATTAATTTGCAAACTGGATACCATCAGATTAGGCCTGAATAAAGACTGGGAGTGATTGGGTCATTACAAAACCTAAACTTCATTTCCGCAATACTAATTTCCCCCTATTGTTACTCACACCTTCTTATCAACTGTCTGTAACGGGCCACTCTCTTACTACTTCAAAAGTTATTTTTCCTCCCTTGGTATCCTGCTGTTAATTGATTTATCTCATTAGACTGACCTCACACTGGGTAAAGCAGCTCCCATCCTTTCATGTATTTATACCTGCTCCTGTATTTTTCACTCCATATATCTGATGAAATGGGTTCAAGCCCACGAAAGCTTATGCCGAAATAAATTTGTTAGTCTCTAAGGCACCACAAGGACTCCTCATTGTTTTTTATAGTTAGGGATGACACCCACCAGTGCTACTGTGATTCCACGACTTGATTTTATTTACACAAAAGTTAGACTGGTGCCAAGGCAAGGTCCTGTGCTGGGAATGGTGATCAGGGTGATTACAGACAAATGCACTGTAATGATCATTTTGGGCACTCATGTTTGCTAACAGGGTGGTGATCACTCAAGAAAAATAGCATCAACATTTATTTAAAAACCCCACAACCGTTAATGAACACTAGCAAACAAAGCAAAATCAGAGGGAGGGGAAATTAACTCTATTGCTATTAGCCAGGAGGAAGCAGGGACACAACCAGACTATAGTTCTGGCACATGTGTTGGGAGGAGGGTGTAGCTTGCAGGACGTCACTGAAGTGGTAACTGCTACAGTAAAGCTGATGGTAGATAATCTCTGGCTATGTGGTAGGCAGATGCTAGGACAGTATGGAAACCTTCTGTCATGTAGAGAATAACCATGGCCTGATTTTGCAGTTCCCTTTTGTGCTGTATGCACTCTCCCTCCCACCCCAGCTCTGACCCTCTCCATCTGCAGCTTTGTGCTCCAAAGAAATGGTTTGAGGCTGTCACTTTCCTTGTCCCATGTGTCTGTTCCTGCTTCTCTCTCCTGCATCTTCTGTCTCCTTCATGTCCATCAGACCTGAACACTTCATGTCCCCCTGCCAAATCTCCTGATCTCTTCCTTCCTCAGTTAGTTCAGCTGCTCTGGGTGACTCTGCTTTTTCACTCTTTTAGCAGCTACTGGAGGGTTTGAAGACCAATCAGCATAGTCAATTTCTGTTTTTTATGTGCAGCTGCAGCACCTGCGAGGTAAGGAAAGTAGCATGGATTAGTAAGAATAGTTACTGCAATGTCGCGTGCACATCCCCACTGCTTGCTACCAATATGGAAGGTGTAAAAGGGAAGTGCCACCATCATTTCTACTTTGGTTCCAGAATAGCAATCAAAAATACAATGTAATTTTTCCTGATTTTCCTTCCTTTTCTTCGGTGTAAATTCTTTAATTCATTCCAAAGAGTGAACCACATAAAAGATCAAAATCCAGACCAGGAACACAAGGCATCTTGGTAAAAGCACCTTTTAAAAATAACTGAACATTTTTACATTTTTAGGAAGGGAGGAGGGATATATTTTCCAGGTCACAGACACGAAGTATGGCCAGAGCCGCTGTGCAGAGAAGCCTGTAGATGCAACATGGTGGTGTGTAACCACCACTTCTGTTAGTAATCAGATTCTTTCAGCACTCAAGCCCCGGCTGAACTGGGGCAAAAGGAACTAGCATGGGACCAGGAAGCAGATGAACTTGCACTTCTGTATGCACAGACTGCACTATCACCACCTATTGGCAATAAATAAGAAGTGGAGATTATAAAATCTCAAAATGTGAATACAAAAAACCAGATTGACAGATGCTAAGACTTTAATGGCAGGCACTGTATTTTCGGGGGGCGGGAACTGAGACAGAATTCTGTTTGTAAACAAATATCCAATAATTGAAAATAACCTCATCTTTATCATAGGACAACCATTTCAAAGTTAGGAAATTTGGACTAAGTTCCACACACAAAAAAACCCCCTTAACTTTGCTCCTTTATCCCTGTTCATAAGTGTGCTAGTGGGATATCCGTATATTGAAACTTCAGAGTTTCAAATTAACAAATGTTCTAAATCACTGATTATGAACAAAAACCTAAAGATACTCTTACAGGTATATTGCCTCCCTTCTCTCCTCCATGATAAATAAGTAACATCCTCACTTGGTTTGGTCAACGGGGTTCTCTGAGGTCTATGGCGTACATGACTACAGTGAACTAGATAAACGTATGTATCTGATATATTGGGAGAATGTGATCTTGAACACATTCCAGGAGGGTGAATAGGAAGATACAAAGGGATTTCTTGTCTCAGGTTCAATAATTCTAACCCATCAGATGTAGGCTGGGGAGTGGCAGTCTCCCATTCAAGTTCACATGACCTCTCTCAGTATGACATTCAACAGAATCAATAATTACTGGAATGTGAGAGGGTAGAAAATACCTTTGAGGAAGGTATTTCCACAACGTTAGAGTCTTTTCCTTTTCAGATTCCTCGTGAGCTTCCATAGCTTCTGTTTCATGCTCTTTTCCCCTTCTTCTTGGTCTGCTGTTGAGGTATCTTCAGGGACGGTCTTGCCTCTCAATTGCTTTGAGCTGGACTTGAACTTTAATGGGATTTCTCTGTCTTTAAAAATCTTCATCTTTCTTTGAACAGGCAGAGAGCAGAAAAACCTCCTCAATCCAGAAAGAGGCTCTGCTTCAGGCAAACAAGCTGTCTCAATATTTGTTATGGTGTCTAAAGCTGTAATGCAGACTGAGGCTACAGGGTCACATTTGAGATCATCAAGAGCTGAAACCAAGAAGAAATGAAAGTCAAGGCACACATTATTAATGAGATGACATTTCATTAGGCTCCATTATCTTATGCCATTTTCCTGGACCCCACGCCATATCCCAACATCAGAAGCAGAGAATATATATTATTTCTAATCTGCCCTATGTGCCAGGATGAGGATTTAACCTTCCTCACCCCTCATCACCACCTTCAGGCCAAAGCATTCAGTCATCACATTAGTTAGATGCCATAGATTGAGAACTATCTAATTCAGGGGCAGGCAACCTTTGGCATGGGAGCTGATTTTCAGTGCCACTCACAGTGCCTGGGTCCTGGCCACCAGTCTGGGGGGCTCTGCATTTTATTTAATTTTAAATTAAGCTTCTTAAACATTTTAAAAGCCTTATTTACTTTACATACAACAATAGTTTAGTTATATATTATAGACTTATAGAAAGAGACCTTCTAAAAAGGTTAAAATGTATTACTGGCACGCGGAACCTTAAATTAGAGTGAATAAATAAAGACTTGGCACACCACTTCCGAAAGGTTGCTGACCCCTGATCTAGTTCAATTTGTGAAGTCCTCATTTCTCCTTTGTAAATGGGAAAGCTGGAACACACTCACAACTGGGAACTCTCCTTCTATCAGAAGAGGGGTTAGGAATTGTAAAGGGATGTAACTAGAAATAACGGGATGACATTAAGCATAAAAGATGTAGATCAAATGTGAAAAAAAATGACAAATAGTGAAGTCTTTCAAACTGTAGCATAGTCTCGAAGAAAAAGGGGCTGGATGCCTTATAACTTGACTGATGTTGACCACATTACTACACAAAGCAGTGTAGGGTACATTCCTGAAATAGCGCTTTTTTCCCCCATTTCTAATTTATTTTATAAGCCTCATTTGAATCTATTTTAAATAAGAATAAAGACTGCAGTGCTGAGGATTGGGACTGGTCTATAAAGGCTTTCATTTTCAAATCATTGCTTCGAATTCTACTGGATAGCTATGTGAAATGAGTTAAGAATACAAAAGGCGTTGTAGTGCAATAGTCTAGTATCCTATCATGGCAGTGGCTGGTACTTGATGCTTCAGAGGAAAGCAAATAAAAACTCAATATGCCTTTAAGCTAAGTATGTAATACCATATCATAAGGAACATAATATTATGAGCCTAATTTTGATCTCAGTTACACTCGTTTTACATCAGTGTGACACTACTGGGCTACATCACTGGCCCTTCTTTGCCAGCCCGCTGGGGCAAAGGGGCCATAGAGCTGTTTTAATTGGTCTCCTGAGCACTTCCCCAGTGGAAGGAGTATTCCCAAGAAAGGCAGAGCCAGTAGTGGCACGGTGCTATCCTCACCCCTCAGCAATGGGGCCTGACCAAGGGAAATCGCACATGACATAAAGGCTATTGCCCAGGGGAGCTGGATGCAACTTAGAGCAGTCCTGAGACTATACAAGAGCAGCCCAAGGATTAGGGAGCAGCAGAGGTGATATAAATCACCCCCTGCTCTGCCTCCAGACCTGTGCCAAGTGCAACTCAGCCAGATGGCCAAATATTGCTCACTGACTTTAATAAAGGTTCTCCTATTTTATACCTGTCAGTGGGAGCAGAATTAGGTCCCTTATATTTATATAATGGGCTTTCATCCTGAAGGATCTTTAAGCACTTTGTACACTTAAAAATTCAAATACAAACTATACACAAGGATTCCTTCAAGTGCACAATCCTGCTACACACATTTCAGGACACAAAGTGAAGAAAACTTTTATCCTTCTGCAGCTCCAGGAGGGATTTAGATATGCAGAATGTAGTTGCTCCCACTGAAATTTGGCCAGGACAAGAAAATTCAAATAATCTTATTAAGGGCATCTTCAATAATCAGAAAAGACTGAGATCTCAGCTTTGGGTAGTGCCTGCAGCAGCATGCTGCCTCCTAGAAACATGGTCTGGCATCAACTTAGAACTCATTCAGAAGGAAGAGTGCAGCTCACTGAATCATAATTTTCAGAGTAGTAGCTGTGTTAGTCTGTATCCGCAAAAATAACAGGAATACTTGTGGCACCTTAGAGACGAACAAATTTATTTGAGCATAAGCTTTTGTGGGCTACAGCTCACTTCATCGGATGCATGTAATGGAAAATACAGTAGGAAGATATATATATACACACACACATACACACAGAGGGAACATGAAACAATGGGTGTTATCATACACATTATAAGGAAAGTGATCAGTTAAGGTGAGCTGTTGTCAGCAGGAGAGAAAAATAACTTTACACAAAACTATTTTCCCATGCTTATCTCCCTCCCGCCCGCCCCACCCACACACACAGTTCCTTATATCTCCTTGTCAAGTGCTGGAAATGGGCCATTTTCATTACCACTACAAACAGTTGTTTTTCTCTCCTGCTGACAACAGCTCACCTTAACTGATCACTCTCCTTATAATGTGTATGGTAACACCCATTGTTTCATGTTCCGTGTGTGTGTATCTATATATCTTCCTTCTGCATTTTCCACTACATGCATCTGATGAAGTGAGCTGTAGCCCACGAAAGCTTATGCTACAATAAATTTGGTAGTCTCTAAGGTGCCACAAGCACTCCTGTTCTTTTTGTGAATCACAATTGCTATCTCACACACTGGATCTACGCTGTTGCTTGGAGATTTCCCATCCAAACGTGTAACCAGCCCAACCCAACATTGCTTGGTTTTGATGAAAGCGAAGGAGATAACAAACCAAGGTAAAACATCCAAATATGGTCAATTGTACACTGCAGAGCCAAGAAAATAAATTAGCTTTCCACCACCTCAAGATAAATAAAGTTATCTTTATTAGGAAGTGCTAAAAAGCTACTGTGCAATTTATCCCAGCACTTTGAGTCTTCACTGAGCTGTTCATAATGACATCTCGGTCTCCTTCCTGAGGGACACGACCAGTTCATAGCCCCTCAACGTGCCCACTTTTATCTACATTGAATTTTCTCCCTCATCATGTTGCCCAATTTTCTAGTCTTATAAAATTCCTCTTCATTCTTCCAAGTCTTGATTAATCTAAATGACTGAGTCATCAGCAAATTTCACCACCTCACTAGTCATCCCATCTTCCAGGAGGATATTAAACATATTGAACACAGGTCCTATTACTGATCCTTGAGAGACTGCAACATGCTTTTTGTGTTGCTTTCTGTCTTTTAACAAGTTATTAATATATGCCAAAAATGTATTTCTCGCTCTCTGGTTACTAAGTTTCCTTAACCGTCTTTTGTCAGGGACTTTATCAAAAGCCTTTTGAAAAGCTAAACTTATTTATTTCCTCATTTATCCATTACTTTCTTAACTCTTTCAAATAACTCTTGTCTTAGAAAGGCAGCATTTACTATGACAAACTATGCTACCATTACTGATCCTGGATTATCTGGACATCACTCCTCTAAGTGCTTTATAAATGTAACCATTTTCTGATCTATTTTTTCCAGGCACTGAAGTAAGTTGTCAATAAATTCTTAGAATTTCCCTTAACACCATTAAAAAAATTGGTACAAGGTTGGCAATCCTTCAGTCCTCCAGGGATGAAATTCTTTCTAATGATATATTACATATTTTTGTTGAACTCTTGCATAAGACCCATACATTTCTGGTGATTTATTGCAAAAAATATAGGAATTATTTATAATAAAAATATTGCCATCTTAGTCCAGTAACTTATTAGACAGATTTCAAACACACAAAGTGCACCCTTCTAGACAGCTGCAGCAAAGATGCCACAAAAAGCCCAAACTCCAGTCTCAGCCCTTGACGATGTCAGTCCCAGTCCAGGTTGAAGCACATTGGTGAGGCAATAGGGGTGGGCAGGGGGTAATATGCATGGTCACTACTCATGCTGTACCTATTCTGCAGATTAATAGGAAGATTTCAACTCTCTGGGTTGGTCAATGTCAGCTTGGAATTTTTCAACACTAAAGTAATTGAAAAATACATTAAAACCCACAAATTCATTAAAGGAGCGTAAGAATGTAAACCCGTCTAACCAACCCACCTGTCCCACCAGCTTTTTCACAGAAGGGACAGAGGCAGAAGAAAAGATCAAGAAGTCTGACTTGCATCACATGCTGCTGCAGGGTCCCCTGGACAGGAAGGAGATTGAGGCCTCAGAAAGCAAACAAAAAGCAAGGCCTTTAGACAATATAGATGCCAGGGACTCTGCCAGAGAAGTTGGCCCACTCTGTGGTACTTCCCTGCTTCTTTGTCTTCCCTATTAATACGGCTTTGGCAAAAGCTGTGGTTTCCCTCCTTGCACAAAGCTTCCTTCTGGGAGAGGATGGCGGGAGAGTTAATGCTGCTTGGATATGTCATATAAAGATGCCATGGAGAGTAGCTGCTTCTCCTGGCTCCCTTCCAACCCCAGCAGGTTCCTTCCTGATCAATGGAGCACACCACCATAGAGCAGCAACACAATGGCTGCCACAGGCTTGAGCAAAAGACAGAAGCATGCTGCTTAGCAACTCCTCCAGTTCTGTGCTTACTGCCTCTACTTTTTGCCATTGGAAATGCAGAGGCACTTCAGACCCAAAGGCAGGGAATTGGAAGGTAAGGAGTGAAATTCTGTTGCCATTGACTTCAGTAGGGGCAAGATTTCACCCAAGACTCTGATGGTTATGCCCATGTTGCACACATTAAGATATACATTTAACTCACAATTGAAATACATATAGCAATGGGAGGATCCAGGATCAACTTTTTTTTTCTTTTTATGTCCATAATTTTGTTATCCCTGATTTCACACCAGTTTTACCGGAAATCCTGTTTTCAGCGAGAGATTTCCAATTTCCCACCTGCAAAGAAACCCTGTCCATGCTAGCCCCATTGTAAGGGAAAACATGCAGTTCCCTCAGTCCTCTAATGTAAACAAGTAGAGGATAGTCCTTCTAAGACTGTAAACTTTTCAGTGCACGGACTGGACTTTATTTTGTGTTTATACAGAACTTAGCCCTTCATCCTTATAAGAACTTTTGGCTGTTACTGTAATACAAATAATAAACAGTGATACTTCTTTAGTTTCCATTAAAATCTTAGCACATGTCCACTGAGCATGCTCTGATGCTATTTTTCACTTTAGTTTAATTATTTTCTCCAAAACTTATTTTAACTCATGCAAAACTAGCTGTGCAAAGATTTAAAATTTAGCTGTTAGGCATTATTGATGAATAAAAAGTTAGCTTTCTTTTAATTCAAAAGTAGCAAAAGGGATTTTCCTCAGCATTTTCAGAAATTCACCTATGGGTTGAGACTAAACATGGAAAGTTAAAGTCTTCTTGAGATTTTTTTCAGAAGGTTATGAGCTGAGCTGAGAAAATGATTGATTTGTGATCCTTTTTATTTTCTGTAAACCAGGGATGATCATTTTTCTCACAAAGCAAAAGACTCACAAATATTTGTGAAAATAAGCAACCATAGGAAGGTCCACACCACAAGCATTTGCATGAACAACCTTTGATTTCCCACTCCTGTTTACAGAAGTTTCATTCTTCCATTCAGGAAGATGTGATTTGTGTGAGCAACCACTTACCACAAAAATAGCAAATAATGAATAGCAAATTTTTAAATAAAACAAGCAGAACAGATCAATGATAACTCATAGGCTGAATGAGGTTTGTATGAACAGTACTGTTTGCATTTTTGGAATAATGAACAAAATCTGTAGAAAATTGAAGTCTGCTCACAAATAATTTGCAAGCAAACTAAAGGGCAACAATTACTGAATAAATTATTCATTACAAATATTGCAGTTTGCCCTCCAAATAATATATGAGAACAGGTGTAACAAGTATCTATAATGGCACTCTCTCTGTTTATAGCCTTAATTATTATTTTAAAATGTAATTGGTACTGTTTCCATTTCTATAAACTCCTCCTGAATTACTGTCCAGAGGACAGGTGGGTAGGGGAGGCAGAGGCCACCTGATAACATAAATGAAGAAGCATTATAGATTGCAAAAGAACCTGGATCACAAGCAATTTCTTACCATTGAGCAGTAGCATCATATCATCTCTGTCAACTTGAATTAAGTTCAAATTCTGTAGTGTGAACTCTGGATATGCAATACAAACAAAAATCAGGTACTTTACATAACTTCTAAAGTTTCACTCCTCTCAAATGAAAGAGGTAGGAAGATGCTTTCTTGGGAAATCTGACAAATCCTCCAAGTCCCAAGTTTCCTAAGAAGTTCCCAATAGACCAAATTCTAAAGGAGGCTAGAGGCCAGGCCCTCAGGGAGTGTAAAATGATTTTAGTGGAGCTGCACCCATTTACAACATCTGAGGATATGATCTCTACAGAAATTCCCATGGGACCAGCTGAAGAAGAGCAAAGGTAGGGCAATTCCTCTAGAACAGCAGTTCTCAATGCTCAGCCCAATTAGCACCCAACTGCTGCCCAGCTGTGTGCTAAAAAAAATTCAAAATTTGCCATTCTGGTCTGGCAGGGAGCAGGGCTGGCTGAAGGGGAGACAGCCTCTTGCAGCCTACACCAGCGCTCCTGCCAGCAGGGGACTGGTAAGTGCCACAGTGGGGTAGGGGGTGGGAGAGTGGGTAGGAGTTTTTTGGCAGAGGGAGCACTCTGGGAACTAGGGGTTTGCCCCAGGTTTTAGATGGGGCTCCACTCCAGACCCCCTTCTCGGGTCCTGGCTGCCAGCCCATCCAGGCACTCTGCTCTTGGCCAGTGCTGGGGGTTCCAGCTGCTGCCCGGCTCCCCACTGCAGCATGGGGTCCAGCTCTGGCTCCCTACTGCATCCCGGCCCACACTGGGTGCTGAGCATAGGGGACTGTGGGCAGTTTTAGGGTAGGGGCATTGTGGTTTTCAACTTGTAGCCCACAATGATAAATGGGTTGAGAACCACTGCTCTAGAAGGAAGAAAATAGAGAGATTCTCTGGGGTAACAGGATGCAGAGGACTAAGGGGTTAGGACATCAATTGCCCCATTTTTTGTACAAAACCCTGGGGTTTGATTCAGGTCAGTAACTTAGGAGCTAAGGATGCAGTTCTCACAGCTAGAGGTAACAGAGCAGAATGATGAAAAAAATGGGTTTGAGCCATTGTGTTTACCTATAAACCTGGCTGCTGCCTCTCGTAAAAGGGGCTGAGGGTTCTTTAGGTAGGCTATGCTCTTAAGTAAGAAGTCCCCCACCATTCTCCTGCATTTCCTCACCTAGAAAACAACAAGAAATACACCATAGTAAAGACTCTCCTTCCGACTTGGGCCAGTCATGTGGGAGAGCACGGAGCTCACCACTGTCCCTGGGTCAAAGGACACCTTCACACAGCTTGGATTCAAGTGCAGAGAGATTCCATTAATCACCTCTGATTGGGGGACTATTTTAATGATGCTTTCAAGGCTCTGACATCCTGACCTTGATGGTATGAAATCTGGTACTGACCAGCAGGCACTGAGGCTAGGAATGTCCCTACAGTAAAATAAGCGTTTAGAGTCAAAGAGACATCCTTTAAAAACTGGAAGTCGAATCTTAGTGAGGTAAAAGAAAGGAGCATAAAGTCTGGCAAAAGTTAAAGTATGGTTGGGCAGGCCAAAAAAGAATTTGAAGCACAATTAGCAAAGACACAAAAACTAACAGGTAATTTTTAAAAAGTGCATCAAAAGCAGAAAGCCTGCCAAATAATCAATGGGGCCACTGGAGGAGAGGTGCTAAAGGAGCAGTCAAGGAAGACAAATCAGTTGCGGAAAAGCTAAATAAATTCTTTGCATCAGTCTTCACTGCAGAGCATGAGGTGGAGATTCTCACACCTGAGACATTCTTTTAGATGACAAACCTGAGGAACTGTCCCAGATTGAGGTGTCAGTATAGGTGGTTTTAGAACAAATTGATAAATTAAACAGTAATAAGTCACCAGGATCAGATGGCATTCACCCAAGAGTTCTGAAGGAACTCAAATATAAAATTGCAGAACTACTAACTGTGGTACGTAATCTAATCACTGAAATCAGCCTCGGTACCAGATGACTGGATGATAGCTAATGTGTGGCCAATTTTTGAAAAAGGCTCCAGCACCAATCCTGGCAATTATATGCAGTAAGGCTAACTTCAATACCAGCTAAACTGGTTGAAACCATAGCAAAGAACAGAATTATCAGACACACAGATAAACACAGAATGTTGGGGAAGAGTCAACATAGCTTTTGTAAAGGGAAATCATGTCTTACCACTCTATTAGAATTTTTTGAGGGTGTCAACAAGCATGGGGACAAGAATGATCCAGTGGATATAGTGTACCTCAGTCATTCTCAAACTTTGGTACTGGTGACCTCTTTCACATATCAAGCCTTTGAGTGCGAGCCCCCTTATAAATGAAAAATACATTTAACACCATTATAAATGCTGGAGGCAAAGTGGGGTGGAGGCTGACAGCTCGCAACCCCCATGAGGTCCCGATCCCCAGTTTGAGAACCCTTGATGTATGTGGACATTCAGAAAGCCTTTGACAAGGTCCCACACCAAAGGCCCTTCCATTAAGTAGGCAGTCATGGAATAAGAGGGAAGGTCCTCTCATGGAACAGTAACTGGTTAAAAGATAAGAAAGAAACAGTAGGAATAAATGGTCAGTTTTCAGAATAAAGAGGGGTAAATAGTAAGGACCTCCAGGATCTGTACTGGGACCTGTGCTGTTCAATATATTCATAAATGATCTGGAAAAGGAGGTAAACAGTAAGGTGGCAAAATTTGCAAACAATACAAATTACTCAAAATAGTTGAGTCAAAAGCTGACTGAAGAATTACACAATCAGCTTTCGACTTAACTTTGACTTGTGAAGAGTTACAAAGGGATCACACAAAACTGGATGGCTGGGCAACAAAATGGCAGATGCAATTCAATGTTGATAAATGCAAAGTAATGCACGTTGGAAAACATAATCCTCCCAACTATACATACAATTGATGGGGTCTAAATTAGTATTTTACCACTCAAGAAAAAGTTCTCGGAGACAGTGTGAATAGTTTTCTGAAAACACCTACTCAATACGTAGTGGCAGTCAAAAAAGCTAACAATGTTAGGAACCATTAGTAAAGGGTCGATAGATAATAAGACAGAAAATATGATAATGCCACTTGTCATAACCTTAGTCCCAGATTTGGACCTTAGCGTCCAAAATATGGGGGTTAGCATGAAAACCTCCAAGCTTAGTTACCAGCTTGGACCTGGTACTTGCTGCCACCACCCAAAAAATTAGAGTGTTTTGGGGCACTCTGGTCCCCCTGAAAAACCTTCCCTGGGGACCCCAAGACCCAAATCCCTTGAGTCTCACAACAAAGGGAAATAATCCTTTTTCCCTTCCCCCCTCCAGGTGCTCCTGGAGAGATACACAGACACAAGCTCTGTGAATCCAAACAGAGTGACTCCCCCTCTCCGTTCCCAGTCCTGGAAACAAAAAAAAACACTTTCCTCTTCACCCAGAGGAAATGCAAAATCAGGCTAGCAAATTCAACACACACAGATCTCCCCTGATTTCTTCCTCCCACCAATTCCCTGGTGAGTACAGAGTCAATTTCCCTGAAGTAAAGAAAAACTCCAACAGGTCTTAAAAGAAAGCTTTATATAAAAAGAAAGAAAAAATACATACAAATGGTCTCTCTGTATTAAGGTGACAAAATACAGGGTCGCTTGCTTAAAAGAATATTGAATAAACAGCCTTATTCAAAAAGAATACAAATCAAAGCACTCCAGCACTTATATTCATGCAAATACTAAAGAAAAGAAATCATATAACTTACTATCTGATCTCTTTGTCCTTACTTTAGAAACAGAAGACTAGAAAGTAGAAACTACTTCTCCAAAGCTCAGAGAAAGCAGGCAGACAGAAAACAAAGACTCAGACACAAACTTCCCTCCACCCAGAGTTGAAAAAATCCGGTTTCCTGATTGGTCCTCTGGTCAGGTGCTTCAGGTGAAAGAGACATTAACCCTTAGCTATCTGTTTATGACACCACTAGATAAATCCATGGCATGCTCACACCTTGAATACTGTGTGCAATTCTGGTCACTTCGTCTCAAAAAATATAACAGGGTTCAAAGAAGAATTAGATAAATTCATGGAGGATGGAGGTCCATCAATGGCTATTAGCCAAGATGGTAAGGGATGCAAACCCCATGCTCTGGCTGTCCCTAAATCTCCAACTGCCAACTGTTGGGACTGGACTACAAGGGATGGATCACTTGATAATTGCCCTGTTCTGTTCATTCCCTCTGAAGCATCTGGCACAACCACTGTTGGAATACAGGATATTGGGCTAGATGGACCATTGGTCTAACCTAATATGGCCATTCTTATGTGACAGGTTTTGTTGGTATTTTTATAAAATGCTATTGTCAATAATTAATTATTCAACAAGCTGAGCTTTTTGCTTCATAGGAAACTGCTCTTGCTGCTGTGTGGAATAAAGAAGCTTCCATGTAGCAGCATTAGTTGTGTAGAAAGGAAGTAAAATGGGAACATGGGGTGGGGCATCTGTGGTGATGAAAGACAATTTCTAATGTCTTCTTAGTGAGCTTAATACACTGACAAGGACACATTATATTGGCTCTTATGCTTCTCCAAACTCAGAATGAGGGGAAGGACTAGCTTGCACCTCCTGTTCCCAACCCCATTGAAAATCCAGAGTTCACTTACCAGAAATGTGCACATCTCTTGCAAGACCTGAAGATGGTCACTCAGTGTCATTTGTCTGAACAAGTTTCTCATCTGGTTCCACCCCATTACCTGTGCACACTCTGCCAAGGTGTCTCCACATGCCTGAAAGATAAAGAAAGATATGGAGGAGTTCCCGAGGTTACAAGAATTGAAAGCTGATGATTGGTGAGAAAATACAACCGGAATGAAGAATAAGGTCAAAGATTCCTAGGACAGAGGAAGTGAAAGGAGAGGTCAGGTGTCTCTTGCCTCTCATCACAGGGTAAGATTGAGGATGGTTGAGGATAAGATTCTCTACTGGAACCTGGATGTAGAGAGGAACTTCCACATGGCTAGAGATCCTGAAAATTCAGGCTCTGACTCACCTTTAGTATCTCATGATTATTCCCCTGCATGACGAGCATCAGAGGCACCAGAGCACAGTAGATTTCATTATGGATGACAGGTCCAGGTTTATATTTGTTCACACATTTCAGCATTTTGCCAAATGCAATGATGGCAGAAATGCGCACTTTCTCTCTCTCCTGTGAATGACAAAAGATGGGGAAACCTCTTAGGGTGAAAGACTCCTGCAATTAACTACTACACTTATCTCCATATAACATAAGTGACATCATCAACACTGCCAGTTAGCAAACACTTTAGATGTATAGAGGCAAGGTGCAAAACAGCATAAACTACATGTCAGTCAGCACTACCACAGCATATGAATTGTCTTATTGTGGTGGATTCGGTCCAATGGCTGTTTGGTGATTTGATCGAGTTTCCTGAGGTCCTTATCACAAAAATCATGACCACAACCAGCACTCTTGCTGGCAGTCCATAAGAAAGCACCAAGGAATGAACAGACCATGCAGACTGGACTCCTCTCACAGTTCTTCCAAGTCAGGACTGAGGCACATCAGCAGGGCAGCTTGGAGCTCCTTGCAGTGCCATTGTTTGTGCTATCCCTTTTCTGTGGATAGAGGGCAGCAGTATCCCGTGTTGTCACACAGATACTTATCACTAGCACTAGAATTCACAATCTCTTTGACTGCAATTATAAAATGGCTGAAATGAAACACAGAAGTACAAACTGTAAAAGGGACAGAGAGGGATAAAAGCAGCTAGATTCCCCAGCACAGTGCTCCACCCCTGGCAATCCACCGCTTGCTTCCAAGTGAATTTTTCAACATATAGGTCCGTGGGGCAGTGCTGGGGACCTTGTCCTGACCAAAATGCAGTCAAGAAGGGAACAAAATATGCATTTTAAACAAGTGCTGCTTTCAGGCCAGGCTGCAGTAGTTTACCTAAACAGTCAATCCTAGTGAGGTACGATGTTGTGTCTAGAGAAGGCATGCTAAGCAGTGAGGGGGTAGGGCCAAGTGAAGAGGAGGGGATGGTGATCTTTGATTCCCTTCTCACTTTCCTCTTCTCTCCTATCCGGGAGAGGGCAGTGAAAAACCCATGATTCCTCAGACTGAACCTGGGGAGGAACTCCCACCAATATGGCTCCATGGTCCTCAATATCTGAAAGGGTGCCAGTAGCTGAAACCTCTTTCTCTCCCTTTCTGCCCAACCCTCACCTTGCACATGCCAGGGCCATGTAGAAAACAGTGAGTGAACTATGGGTGAGGAATGCAGTTTGACTGATTGGCAAGTGCTAGATGCAGAGAGGAATGGGTAGAATGTGTATGTGTGTAGGAGGGGAGATAAGAAAATTAAAGAAGGAGAAGGGAAGAGAAGGGAATAGATTAAAAGAGAAGAACTGAGAGATTAGCAGACAAGAAGAAAGAAAGGAAAGAGAATATGTACAACGAGGGAAGATAAGGAAAGAAAGGTAAGGGATGAGGAAGGCATGAAAGGGAAAAGATTAAAAAAAGAATATGGGTGAAGGAGGGAGATAACACCAAAATACTAAAAGGAAGGGGCAATAGGAGGATGGAAGAAAAGAAGGGATTATTAACCATTATTGAAAAATTAACTTGCAAAAAGATACACCAAAATATGCATAAAGAAAGAAAAAATTGCTGTGAATGAACAGAAAATGAAAAGAGAGGAAGAAAAGCAAAGCAAGACCAGTTAGTAACAAGATCTTTTATTCAGTCCACAACACTCTGCTGTGTACCTGAAGTTCTGTTAGATCAGTGATGTGATGATAGAACTCTGTGGCCTGCTCAATACATATTACCTGGGTTGCTGGGCTCTATTTATGGCCCTGCAAACAGATGTAACTAGGGGTAATGGGAGGAAAAGACAATGTAGGCTGGTCCAACTGGAAACATATCCTATCATTGAGGGTCTTTTGGACTGTGGAGATCTCCCAAGGGAAATGGTGGAAATCTGTTTGCTTTAATTATTTAAAATTAGACTAGAGAAAGCCCTGAAGGAACAAACCTCCATTTGCTCCCTCAGATATGGAAATGACTTAATATGCCTTTTCTATGCCCTATCTGTAGGATTTTCAGCATTACTGCACTGTCTGATATGCCTTGCTTGTTGATTATTTGTATGCTGAAGAATTTCTGACTCTTCATAATTAATGCTTTGTGAAAGTGCTCATCATATGACCTGAAGCTCTTTGCCTTCAGCCACTCCATTAACTATATTCTCTGTAACTACCACACTCCTTTGTATAATATTGTGCACACATAAGGAGTCATTCATGGTATTGCCTTACATCAGTAATTAGCTGCCAAACAGGCCGGACGATATGGCAGAATGCAACCTTGACCTCTTCCCCTTCCATGTAGTAAATGATATTTCTTAGGGCTTTCACAGCCTGCTCTGCAATCCTCTCCTCTTTCTCTTTTAGGAACTCTCGGAGGACTGGAAGGTGATTTCTGAGATGTGTCGCCTGCACAGAAGCAGCAGCCTATTAAAAGCTATGAGAGCTGGTAAAATAGGATTAGTCAAACTAAAAATGCAATTAATTTAGTCTTTGGGGGGATTAACTAGTAATTTGTAAACTATTTCTCATTTTGGAAGATGCATTTGTTACATTTGCAAGTATTCCCTGGATTGTCTGAACAAATAATTTTCAGACTATGAGTGGCTTATCCACAGTTTGCCAGCTGTCTGCTCCAGTTATCCATAACTTTGGATTTCTGATTGGTCACAAAGTACTGTTTCTGCTCCCTGATTGATGACTGAAGCTATTTAACAGGAGAACAACAAAAGGTGAGTGTCCAGTCTTGAAAAACAAACTTCCATTACAAGTTTGTGACACTTTAAGGATTTATGAATATTTCCATACTGGCAGCCATCGTAATAGTCACAAATAACCAATTGTCAGACACTATGAATGCCAGTTAATCAGTGGTTTATTCACTAAAAAATTAATAAACATGGCTTTTCATTATGCGATCAACTCTAAAAATTACCAGTGACAGAACAATTTACTGTACCATGTCTTATCCTAGGTTTATTATATCCCTTATCTAATGTGTGTTTTACAACAAAAAGGATATTTTTTCCTTGTTCCAGGACTGCATCATCACCTACTGGAGCTCACCTAATTGTTACCCCCTAAACCATGATCAAGCTCAGTAATTTTATTTCTTCTTGGTCTGGTTTTACTCTGTTTCAGTGACACCAACACAAGTGCCTTAGTTCTCACATAATTGCTCTGCATTCAGTTCTGCATTACCATCATTTCTAGTGTATTTTTCTGGGGTTTGTTTTATAATTGAATAATATATCTCTCACCTTCCCTGGGTGGAGAGCTAAATTACTAATTCCTCTGAGTCCCAGGAGCCTCATGATGGGATTTGGCTCTTGGATCCATTTTTTTAGTGGAGCCAAGATGTCGAGTTCCAGACTCTGGGCCACAGAACGATGCCAGAGAAGCTACAAGCAACACAAAATGAGATGCAGCCAATTAACACCAGACTTTCCAGTTCTATTCTCTGGGTAGATATCATCTTTTTCCTGAGAAATAAACTGTACTGTGTCGAGAAAGCTCACACCTCACCCAGAGGTTTAAGCCAGCCATTTTGAGCTCTGGGTTAAACAGCTGTTCTCAAGATCAGACTAATATTTAGATTTGAAGGGAAATCTCCCTTACTGAAATGGTGATAGTGATGGTTTTCACTGAGTTAGATTAGGGGTCATTTAGTAGAGATGACCCCGAAGAACTGAAAAGTGAAAACCACGGATAAAATATGCCATTTAATATGGTCCAAGAGAACTAGAACCATCTCCTAGGTGATCTGTCTCCATCCCAATAAGACTTGCTGTTGAAATCTTCTACTGCATATGCCCCATTCATTTTTGGAATAGGTCTGGAGCAAGATGCTCTCTAGAACTCCAGCTCTGCAAGTAGTTAAAGAAACTTACCTGAGCATAGAAGGCCCTGGACATAATTTTATCATGCTCATTCTCACTGTTGAGCAGCGGGATCAGCTTGTTAAAAATCCTGTGCAGATGAAGAGGCTTCAAATGCTTCACCATGGCACTGCAACAGGACACAAACATACCTGTGTGTTTTCAGGTGAAAAAAGAATTGTGTAGCAAGTTCCTGGAACAAAGATCCCAACTGGTTCCAGGCTGATAAATGAGTGACTTTTGTCTCTTACCTTGTGATCTCCATTATTCCACAATAGTAATCACTGGAGCTGGAGAGGAGGTCCCACCCTCTGTGTTCCTCTACATAGTCTAACACCTCAAAGTAACCAGCGCCTGAGAGGAGGGTCTTTACAGCCTCCAGAGCACAGCTAGATTCAAAACAATTCCAGTGTTACTGAGTGACATCAGTGCCGCTCCTAGTAGTTACGTGAGTCTATAGAAACCCCACGACACAGATACTGTATTATAACATAACATAATATTACACAGGGTGCTGAGGATTCAGGTGACCAAGAGAGTGGAGAGACCAGAAGCGGGCAGAGGGAGCTGAGTGATTATTGAAGTAATGGGAGAAGGACTGTGGGAGCCTTTTCTTCTCATTTCTGCTCAGATATTGCACTTAGTTTCTGTAGGCATGATACAGAGACTATCCATTTTGTCTATTTTTTGTAAGTAGGGGAGCCCTGCTGACTGTATGGAAATGTAACACACAGTGAGAGAAACCACACACGCTCATCAGAACAGAAATACTATAGGAGTTACAATCAGACTAATAAGAACCTTGACTTTTCAGTAATTACCTGGAAGGATCGAATGCCTTTGGCCTGTGCCCCTGGCCACACTCTTTCCTGTAGACCACCATGTTCTCTAATGGGTTCTGCTCAATGACTCGCTGGACATGACTAAGTACTGCCAATAAGAGGCTGGGGTAAAGTTCCTGCACTGCATCTCTGCAGCCAGGGACAGAGAGCATCTCACACAGTGCACACGTTACCTGAAGAGGGTAAAACAAGATTCTGTTACTCTTCGTTCGTAGGCCTGGTCTACACTAGGGGGGATAGATCTAAGATATGCAACTTCAGCTACGTGAATAACTTAGTTGAAGTCAATGTATTTAGATCTACTCCCCACGGTGTCTTCACTGCAGTGAGTTGACTGCTGCCACTGCCCCGATGACTATGCCTGCGCCTATCACGCCAGTGGAGTACCAGAGTTGATGTGAGAGTACTCGGGGGTCAATTTATCATGTCAAGACTAGATGCAATAAAATCAACCCCCACTGGATCGATCGCTGCCCGCCGATCCACTACTCTTAGAAAGAAACGCAAAGGGTATTAAATTGACTCCACAAGATGCTCAGACACAAGGCTCATCTCGTTCTCAAGGCTTAAGGAAAGGGAGGGCCAGTATAAATCTATGATCTAATGAAGAATTTTCCAGGTCCTGAGAGGATGGCAGTGTCCCCCTTATATACTACTAAAAAGAAAGCATCCTAAAGGCTTTGCTTTTCCAGTTATACCTTTTGCTGTCAAAAAAACAGCCTGTGAAATGCTAGGATACTCACAGCAACAGGCTGGAGGGAGGTCTCATCATCAGAGATACTGCTATTGACTTTTTGGACTGGTTTCTCCTCCAGGATTGTTATCAGCAACTGAAGAACATTGAGGGTGGTTTCTCTTCTGGTACCCAGGAACCTCCATAGCTCAGTTGTGTTGCTATGAATTTAGAGGCCCAATAAAATAATACTTTGTACTTATCATAGATTATCAGGGTTGGATGGGACCTCAGGAGGTCACTTCTATAACACCTTCCATTCAAAGATCTCAGAGGGCTGCGGTGAAACAAGTCTCACAACACTTATGTGCTGTACTGTAAGTAAGTATAGTTATCCGCATTTACAGATGAAGAAACTGAGTCTCAGAGCTATAAACTGATTTGCTCATGATCAAACAATGAGACACTGACAGCTGGGAAAAGAACCCAGGGGACTCATGCTTAGCTCTGTGCTCAGACCATTCATCCCTCATGAATGGACCGTCTACATGGATCAAATCTATACTGCTATAACTTGTCTCCCTATCCAAATATATTGGTGATGTTTTGAGTAGAAGCATGCCCGGGGTCAGAGAGCAGAAAAATAAGAAACAATGTGTCCCCAGAAAGGAAAAAAGAAGGAAGAAGAGATTCCCCACCAATCATATGGACATGACACTGGTTCCGTTTGCCACAACTGTGTGTTATTACACCAGGAAAGTAGGCTGTCTCATGGTTTCCAGTAAAGCCAGCCATGTCATTTCCATGCAATCAGCTATTACACAATATAGATTATAACACATCAAATAATCACAACTACAACAGGTCAAAAACTTTTTAAAACTTGACTGAATTTGTTGTTAAAATTTCAACTTTTGCCAAATAAAAGATGAATTTTTTTGTGAAAATTATATCCTATTTTTCAACTAGCTCTAATCACAAACCAGTGCAATGAGGAGAGTAACATGAAATCTAAGTGCTTAAAATGCTGAGAAAAAGAGAAAGGAGGAACATACATTTGGAGACCCAAGGCAGGAAGAGCACTGGCAAGCTTTCTACCTGTCCCATGGGAGATGGTGGTCCAACAGGATAGGCACCACTTTCTTGGTGTTGTTTCCAGCCAAGAAGCACACTGCCCTCAACATTTCCTGCCTCGTAATGGGTTCATGGATGAGGCTGAGGCGCTTGTAAATGCCAGTCAGAGTGTCATCTACCTGCAAGAAAAACAGTTAAAGGTTTTTTCCTATACTTGGGTGTATGTGTTTGTATGTTTAGGATGGAGGATCTTGTTCTATTTCTCTCTGAGTTTAAATCTCAGTGCCACAGTGATGATCACTCAGCAATAGGATGAGTTCCCCTCTCCAAAGACGACACCTTCCTAACGAACAAAAGAGGTCAATTTCTGGAGTGCAGGGGACTCCCAGAGAAACACCAGATAGGTAAATATATTCCCAGACAAAATCCTTTTTTGGGCAGGCAGAGTTACAGATGGAATTTTTCTACCTACCAACCCACCCACCAACACTTACTTATGTCTTTTATACAAATAATTTTATATATACACACATACATATGTGACACACACACACACACATCCCCTCCACACAAAATAGCAAACATATTTCTATTACATGACTTATTTCAGATTAAGACAAAACAACAATCAGAGGAGGAAATCTAAAGTTTTGCTGGGAGAGAGGACAATATGACCCCTCTATAACATTTTGTATCTTGAACTAACTCTCATTCCATAGGAAGCTACACCTCCCCACCGGCTATGGACATCCCTTTACTATTAAAGCTGCAGGAATTGGAATAAAGAATGACAATATTTCCTTTCACTTACACACACATATGGCATGGACCATAAGAATCTCATTAGAAGGTTGTGGTTCATGAAAAAAAAAAAAAAACTTTTGAAAGTCATGGAATTGAACAAGTTAAGGATTCACAAATCACCTTAACTATAACCCTACATTTCCCTAATGTGTATAGTATAACTACTGCAAACTCTGTTTAGAAACCCTTTTCGCAAAGTGAATGACAATGAAAGTGCCTCTCTTCTCTCCTCTGTGGCAGTGGTTCTCAAACTAGGGCCGCCGCTGTTCAGGGAAAGCCCCAGGCAGGCCGGGCTGGTTTGTTTACCTGCTGCGTCCACAGATTCAGCTGATCACAGCTCCTACTGGCCGCGGTTCGCTGCTCCAGGCCAATGGGGGCTGCAGGAAGGGGAGCCAGCATATCCCTCAGCCTGCACCACTTCCCGCAACCCCCATTGGCCTAGAGCCACAAACCTGCAGACGCGGCAGGTAAACAAACCAAGCTGGCCCGCCAGGGGCTTTCCCTGAACAAGCAGTGGCCCTAGCTTGAGAACCACTGCTCTATGGGGATGTGGTAAGGCCTCAGCCTGTTTGCTGAATATTTCTGTAGTGTGGATAGGATACAGTGTGTATCAGCTTTCCTGACTTCTTTACTACCTTTACTCTACTTTCAGGTGCAACTCTCTCTCTCTCTTCTCTGTCCTCAGAAGGTCATTCAGTGTCTTGGGGGAGAAACAACAATTGGAGACTCATTTTGTCTCTCTTCTCCCTAGCAGTGTTACGGATCCACACAAGTTCTCCCCAGTATCATGCTGGGTGCTGTGTCCCTGCTGCAAAGTTTGCCACCACCTCAGTCCAATGTTATTTGGTTTATTGAATTTACCAGCTCAACAAAACCTAGCAAGAAGTTTATAAACTCCATAATTCTCGCACAGGTCTCAGAGGTGTAAATATTCACAGCTAATAACTCCACAATTAACAATACTACCTTCTAATATCAGTCTATGCACCAGATCTCATTGAGAACAAGTGACTAAAATGGACTCTGTCGATCAACTTGTCAGATACAACATTTCAAGAAAAGCAAAGTCAGAAATCTGCTAAAAGCAGAAAATATATCTTTTTTTCAAAGTCATAAATCAAACATATCTTGTCTGATTCACCTCAATCTTCCCCAACCAAGAGAGCACATATGCTAAATTTCAGGGGGAGAGTGTTTTGGAGTGATGGAGTGGAGTACTTGTTTTGAGTGATGGGGCATCAAAATCAGGTGTGTAATAGAAATGCTGATACTGCTTTGACCTAACTATTTTGCATCACTGAACTTTAATCTTTAAAGATATTCTCTCATTGCTTATAAGGCCTTTCATGCCTTTCTCAAAGACTATGACGTTTGTGGAGAACTTCAGAAAATTCCCAGTTTCAAATTTTCACATCTAACAATTACAGTATTTTCCATGTAGCCTTACTGAAAATTGTCCAAATCCTTTCTTCTCTTTACTTCTCAATGTACAAATCAAACTGGCCCAAGGGGAGGCATGAGAAACTTCAGGGAGAAAGGAGGTCCCTGCCCCTGAGAAATCTAAAAAGACTTCAAAATTGGGCTTATAATAGAAGCTACTTTATGGGCTTACCCATAGGTCATTATTGTGGCTCCATAAACCACTCTAATCTACACTTTTAACTAGAATATGAGAGAATGGCAGTACGTCAGCAAAACCAACATCTGCACCCAGATTCTGGTTCCCCGAAAAGAGGAGCCATTTCACGACTTTCTTACAAAGTGCATTGGAACTAAGACACTGGACAATTTCAGCACAGGGAGCCAGCAGCCGCACCTCCTGGCTCCAGAACAGGGAATTCTAACAGCAGCCTCTCTCACCATCTCCTACCTTCTCCAGGTCAGCTCCCCGTTCTTCCAGAATCGCACTGAGCAGTTCTCCAGCTGCCCGAGATATTTTTTCCCTGGGATCTGTCAAGCCATCAAGTGCTGTCAGAACCAGGTTTGTTAGCTGAAGTGGGGTAAAATACTCTGCAAAAGCCTAAAACAAACAGAAAAGAGCATGTCATGGTAACACAGTTCCTAAAAGTCTTTGGTTTAGGGCATTTTGTTTTCTGATGAAAATTCCAAGTTTTCTGAGCAAACCAGATATTTGTCACACACAAAAAAATTGTTTGGTCAAAAACCCAGTTTTTCAGTTGATTAACAGTATCAATGGAAAATTTTTGAATAGTCATACTCATACTATAACTGTTATTGAGCAACTGCAAAATCAGGTTAATTTTTCCTTACCTGTAACTCAAAAAAACATTTTGGCTAATTTGTTTCAAAAGAAAAAGCTTCCTTGGACTTTACAGTAAATGCAAAATTAGGACAAATAATTTTTCTTAGCCAAAGCTGAAGGGGAGTTCAAATAGGGCTTATAATGATATGTGGCTGCATCCTTCACTATGGAGCTGTGATCAATGGCTCTATACTCCTCACATAAGGAAACACCATTCATTTTTCAGAGCACTGAGTGTAATTACCTTAGCGATTTGTGAGGTGTTGTTGTAGAACACAGAAGGACTGTATGTTCCCAGACTTTGTAGTGTGTCTACCTTCTCCACTCCATGTCCCTTCTCAAACTCTGGAACAGATACACACATTTGTGTCATTTGTCATTTCTCAGTTAGGTGACATTTCTTTCTGTTCTTGTCAATGTATTTGAATGTGGCCATGATGCTAGCTGGAGACAAGTCTACAGCTGGTTCAAAACTCAGTAGAATAGCTGGTGAGGGATATAACACAAGCTTTGCCTTTGTATCTAGTGTATGAGCACTATTCACTGGACTCATATCAGCCTGTGAATCAATATTTAATCTGGAAAATGGGCTTCATTCTGAGCTATTCCTTCCTAAAATAATGTTTTCCTTTTGAAACTGAGCTTCCCACCCTTCAGGAAAATTAAACCAATCATATTGGAGCATGAGCTTTTGTGGGTGAACACCCACTTTGTCAGATGCATGACCAATCATGGCTTCCCTCAGCCCCATCTCACATTTCTAAATGCTCCCCAAAAGGAGCCAGTTATGCAGAGTAAACAGAGATCTTCAAAATATACTTCCTCCCCTTACATACATTCAGCAGTGAAATAGTTAACAATGTTGACACAAAATATCATTATTGGTACCTGAATTAGCACCCATTGAAATGAATGGCACAGTTCACGCCTCAGAGATATTGTTTCAGGGTCTCTGCAAGCTCAGGCATACACCCCTACATTGGTTATACTTGGTAAACATATTTTCAAGGTTTTCTTTTCAAACCATAATGGCTAGCGATTTTTTTTTAAATGAAAGCAGAGATTCTGGAGAATGACTGAGAGGCTTGTCCACACTTTCTTCCTACTCCACAGCTACTCCTTCAAGCCCTCCCAAGGCGAGGTACTCCTCAGTTTGACAAATATGACCTTAATACTAGATACTTGTTATAAACAACTGCATATATTGTATTTCATTTCTCTGTGTACTTTGCTCTTTCCCTTTCATTTCCCTTCCCTTATCCCTCCACCCCCCTCAGGGAAACTTGCATCTATTTCAATGACGCTCTCAGGCACAACAGTTCTGTATGAGCACCGATAAGCTCATCAAGGCAGGGAGCCATGTCTCTGTACTCCATGCAGGGCACTGTGGGCTCAATTGGAAACTTATCCTAAATAATAAATAAATAAATAGCTAACAGCAGCTGTAGCCTATTTCACTACTTTCCTGATGATGCAGTGCCACGCTATAGAATAACAGAAAGATTACATTAGGACTTTGAAACTAATCTGTTGGTAATAATAAGAAAGGCTTGTAAGGGTTAGCTCCAAGGTGGAAGTTTTCCGTTTCCGGTGATGTAGAAAAAGGGTGTTTACTTACGCTTTTTAACCAGCTGGATACAATACAAGTTGTATACTGCCCGGGCTGCCAAGAAGCAGATGTTGTCCACAGGGTCATGGCATCGAAGGGCAAGCAGCCTAACCAGGCGACCCAGTCTGCTGAATTCAATTGATGTCTAATTAAAAAGAGAAGAATCCAGTTAGCAATAGATAACGTATAACAGGGTGTGTGATCATCAGGGAATATATGGGCACACCTGGGTCTTGTGCCTGTTAACATGCTTATGATGGGTATGTGTAGACTGACTGTCGAGCACATTACTGTGCTTATAAAATCTGGGTATCTTTAAACACAGAAAATGTTTATGGTATTTAAATATGCCAACAAAAGCCCCATAATCAAACAGGATATCCAATAACAAAGAGTCATCATCAACAAAAAGGTAAAGGGCCTGATTCTCTGCTTCCCTTTACCTTGTGTTTAGTCATTTACACCTGGGCAAACAAGGGCCAAAACGCTGTTATTCTGACTACATACAATTTTACATGTTGGGGAACTGCACTAGTGTTAGCAAGATGGAAATTTCAGAGAGAAGAAGCCAGTGTAGGCAAGCTCTAAGAATGCAGTGTGAGCTTTGAAGCTTTTCCAGTTTGTTTCTGAAGAGCCTGTGGGTGATTTGACACACCTCACTAATGCGACACAGGTGATTTCCATGCTCTCCCTCTTAATGTACACTGCATGAGACTGGAATCAGGCCCAGAGGCTGGGGTGGTCCTGTCGTAAGGTTAGTTAGAGATGTATTGTTTTTATTTAATAAGAATGAATTCTGAATAATGTTTATTTTGTGTTTTAAGCATTTCCCTCCTAACACAATATGTTGCTTCAGCTATAGTCTCAAATTAGCATACTGTAGTTAAAAATAAAATAGTTTGAAAGCCTGAATATTTGAAGTTAAGGTTCTTCACACAGTCTTCACTGTGATCTAAATCTGCTACTCACCACCCACCTAATGGTAGTACTGGTGTATTAGAAGCACTGCCTATGATGACAATGGGCCAGACCCACAGGTGCACTAGAGTACTACTTCGCACACCCGAGGGGAAGAGCAAAGGGTGTTTTTTCTCCTTCCCAATTGATACGCAAGATTTCTAGGCATTGGGTTGGTCCCCAGCACAACTTTGAACAGCCTCAAGATTGCTCTGAGTGGGGCTCTTACACCAGTGGGGATTGATGGAGCATAGAATGCTCCTACCATGTCACTTTTGCTGGGGCATAAAACAGCACTGTGAGGGAGTGGCTTAAAGCCAGCTCTAAGAGCCTGACATCTCTTTTGAATTCCCTCATGCCAGAGGAATCTCCAGGTACCCACTTAGGGAAGCTTAAACCCCCTTCGCACAACTGGCATAGTACAAGGGACCAATAACTTTAGAAACTGTTCACATCACTGAAAATATAATATATTCTACATGGGTGCCTCAATGATTGTGGCTCTCTGGTAACTGCAGAGAATCTGTGTAGCATGCACCGGGTCAAAGCCTACATCAGGCCTGTTTCTAGATGGAGCCATGTGGGGAGGATGGAGAAGGTTTACAGAATAGGATTTTTACTCTATATGTTGAAGGTGAATTAAGAAAATTGGGTTCTCAGGTTCACAGTGGAATGGAAGATCAAGAAGGAGGTTTCTTTACTGTATATAGGTGAGAGATGTTGGTGTGTTTCTCCATGAATGGTTAGGTGAACTAAAAAATGGCCAAGCTGATATAAGGTTTGTAGTAGTTGGTTTATGAATGGCAACCATCCATATCGAAAGATGCTGGTGTAAGTGCTAAAGCAGTTATGTTGCTATGTGTCAGCATTGCGAGTGGCTAAAAAGTCTGATTCTCAAGCAACAGTCCTTGCCACAGACAATGCAGGTATAAAGCGTAAGGCCATAAAATGAACCAGTGCACTACTAGTCTGTTGCTAGCTGTATCTTCCTAGCTTCTGATGTTGACGTTGAAAGTTTTCTAGTCCCTTTTGCAAACACTTTTGAACCTGAGCCTAGGCTGGTCTAGTGGCCTTTGAGCATCCACAGGTTCCTTATATAGGCAATCCTTTGGAATGCATCCATCATCCATCTGGTGCAGATGACCAAACCCATAGAGATATCTGTGTATAGGGATTAGACTTGGTCATTTTTCTTTCTAAAGTACTTCAGCGTCAGGAACCTTGGTTTCCCACTTGATATTTAGAATATAGTGAAGACAGCACATATGGGAGGTATTTAGCCTTCTCTCATGCCTGCTGTGGCTGGTCCAGGTCTTGCCACCATACAGCAGCATGCTCAAAATGCACATATGGAAACCTGTATCTTGGTGTTTGGTGTCGGTTTCCTGTCACCCACACTTGACTAGTAGGCTGAATGTGGTGTCTGCCTTTCAGATGTGAGCATTAAGTTCACCATCTAGAGAGAAGTTATCCAATACAATTTGATTCTAGAGAGCAAAACTTGTGCACAACTTCAAGCTAGGTACTATTATTAGAAGTTCTGTTGGATCATGTTTTCAACACCTCTTGTGCCATAATCATTGCCTTTTTTAGACTGATGCTTAGACCAAATTCCTTGCGAGCTAGCACAAAGTTTTTGGAAAGTTGATAGAACTACTCTTCGCTGTGCGTGACAAGAACTGCACCATCAGTGAAAAGAAGTTCTCTTAGCAGCAGATGTCTGACTTTGCTTTTTCCTCTTAGATATGCAATGTTGCGGAGTTTTCCATCTAATTTTGCATGAAAACCTACACCCTTGGTGCTAGATGAGAAAACATGACAAAGCAGCAGAGAGGGGAATATACCAGGTGCTGAAACATCTCCCAGTTTGACACTCCAGCAGCTTTCAAAAAAACTGTCAGATTGATCACCATCACACTGGACTTTAGCCTTCATGCCATCATGGAAGTACAGAAAAAGACTGAGGAGGATCGGGGGGCAACTAATATCTCCAATAGTTGGAAATGGCCCTTTCTTCTGATCAGGTTAAAATCCTTTCTAAGATCGATGAAATCCAAAGAGAGGTTTTTCTTGTTCTTGACACTTTTATTGCAATTGCCTTAGTAAGACAACCATGTCAATAGTGGATCTACCAGATGGAAGCTACACTGACTCTCTGGATATACATGACTCTGGATATAATTGGCTTCTAGGCTGGTGATTACTACACATGGACCCAAACCAAAACCCACTACCCTGTAAACTTTGGGAAAGTTCAGATTCAAATTTTTCAGCTCAGATCCATCTTTATTATACACAAAATATGAGATGAGGTTTTATGGTTACCAGTGGAAATGTAGAGGAGATATATTTTGGAGTGACGTGCGGGGGTTGTGTGTAGACGGAGATGGGTGTTGATACTGGGCCATATTTAAAGGTGTTTACAGAAACTTGTCTCAAACATTTCATATAACTATGATGTTATAGTTAATTAAATGATACTTATAATGTTACCTATATAGTGAAGTTTTTTGTCTAGCAATTTAGAAACATTTAAAACCATTGATATGTATTTCTTGTTACTGCAGCACCATTCAGTACACTTAAGGAATAAAGTGGGTGATTAAATTCCATTGTAAAGCTGGTGGTACAACTGCAATAAATATTATTTCAGGACAAAAAAGATTCAACAAAAAACAGCCTGAACAGGAGAGGAAATAACTCTTTTTCTTGCCCTGAGAAGTTTTGAAAGACCAGTGCTGTTTGCATTGACTTTACATTGACATCACTTTAGGGAATGGATTGAAGTGAATAACTTCTCCAGGGAGAATTTTGAGCAGACGAAGTGCCAGTAAAGATTTCAGGGTAATTTATCAGAAAAATAAAATCTGTTATAACTTGAGTCCACTGGAATCACTGGCAAATCTCCTACTGACTTCAATGGATGCAGTATCAGGTCCTACATTTTGTTTGTTTGTTCTGTGAGTAGTAGGCTGCTTATTTGGGCAAGTGTATGTGAAGTGTATGTTCTTTATTGAGTCAGGTCAGTACAGGTGAAGGGATACTCACGTCAAAATTGGGAAGCTTGGCCACACATCTTAGGATCCGGGCACTGCACCACATTGCTCGTTCTCGCTCATGATCCTTTCTGGAGATTAGCCAGGGCTCGAGGTACTGTCGGAAAAAATGAAGGAGATAACTGCTCACAAAAACTGTAAACTCCTAAAAGATCATGGCCTAAATCTACCAGTAGCTGTTGTAAACTGGGAGTAGCACCACTGACTTCAGAGAAACTACTCTGATTTACACCAGCTGAGGGTGTGGTGGGTCCTTTGTTTAATGGTAGGTCAGATAAAAAATGTAGCATTCTCCTCTATATGTAAATAAAGTTTATGGGTTTTCTGAAAAAGGGTTCTCTTCTGTGCTTTCCCGAAATTCATCCTATAATAGTTCCACTGAGAAGGAAGACTGGCATAATAATCTGCTCTGCCAAAGAGTGGCTCCTTCCTTCACTCTGAATCTTAGTCAGTGGATTCAGAATTTGATAGGGTATAAAATGAAGTCTATTTTTATCTCTGGAAATGAGGGTAACACCATATAGGAGGCTTATCCTGCCCAATTTTTCTAGGGAAAGTGAGATTTGCGGGGGGAGAGATGTCTTTCCTTCCTACAAGTCAAGATCTGGGGGAAAGCACTTCAGAGAGGGAAGAAGAGGGAAGTATATTTCTCAGTTGTTATAAAAGTGTTGACATTTCTTTTATATACATTAGATTGGTCTAACACCCTGACATAGCTGCCGGAACTAGGGGTGCTTAGGGTGCTGCTGCACCTCCTGACTTGAAATGGTTTCCAATATATACGAGGTTTACAGTTTTGTTCAATGGCTTTCAGCACCTCCATGATACAAAATGTTCCAGCACCCCTGCGTCCTGCAGTATTATCATCTTTCTAACATATAATCTCTGAAAAGAGAAGAGTATGGGAAGGCTAATTAAGGCATAAATATTATGGCCCAGATTTTTAAAGGTATTTAGGCATCGCTGCACACAACATTGCAATGAGTAACTGATTTAGGAGCCTATGTATAAAAAGGGATTTAGGTACATAGGAGCCAAAATTTTATTGGTCTCCTAAGTGCCTAAATCACTTCTGAAAATGAGATGCTTAAATAGTTAAAAAATTGGACCTATAGACTTGTGCCCAGGACCCCAACACTTGGAGTTGTCTCATGAGGGCAGAAGCTCAGCTTTCATGATTGTTAAGAAAAGTTTGAAAACATGAGCTGAGCATAGTGTTGCAGAGATTCCTGCCAGCATCTGCAAAGAGCCTGAAACAACAGCTCTCAGAAGTGTGAACTGCTCCATGCATCTCAATGGGGTATAAACTCCAAGGGAACACAAATCATTCTGCCAAAACAGCCCAGCAAAGTACTCTATGTATGGCAGAAAGAGAAGAATGGGCCCAGACCACCCACCTAACCAGATATACTCTGGCTGCTGGGCTAAGTATTGGGAAGGCCCTTTACTGCCATCCCTGTCTCTCTGGAATTAAGAGCCCCCTTCCACCCCTGCTTCTCTCCAGCGTAGTGGGGCTCTGGTGCTGATCCCGAGGGTCACAGGGGTCCCATATGACTGTCCCTGCCTCTTTGGGAGAGAAGAGGGAGCTCCCGGCCACTGCCACTCCCTTTGATGGGGGGATAGGGTCAAAATGCTGGGCCATAGAGCTCCCATGTTGTGGTGTGCCTAGAGCCCCAGATTATCTTAATTCAGCCCTGAACTCAGAGGGGACAGTTGAACCTTGATTGTTTAATCTCTCCTCTATAACTCTCTTTTCCTCTCTTGGATGCCCCCCTATTGCTTACCTCCAAAATCTTCTGGGCCTCCACAGGACATTCAAATACCAAACCCTCAAGCATTCCTCTCAAGGCATCGATAGTTTCCTTGTACAGAGACTAGAAGAAGAGGCAGTACAGTAGTCAGTGTCATAAAATCTGACATTCTACAGGCAACGTGAGGTGTAAAAATACTTCTTTAGAGAGATAGGATGAGTTCCTTAGTCTCTCTATGCCTCAGTTCCCTACCTGTAAAATAGGAATAATAGCATTTCCCTACCTTACAGGGGCGTTGTGAGGATAAATACATTAAAAATTGTGTGGTGCTCAGACACCTGGTAATGGGGCCCATATAAGCACCTACGATACATAGGGTAAGTTTTCTGATCTGATAAATAGGAATAATTATTTCTCTGCTCAGATATATGCACTCACTATTATTTTCTTTAAAAGGGACAAAGAGTCCTGTGGCACCTTATAGACTAACAGACGTATTGGAGCATAAGCTTTCGTGGGTAAATACCCACTTCGTCAGATGCATGTAGTGGAAATTTCCAGAAGCAGGTATAAATATGCAGGCAAAAATCAGTCTAGAGATAAAGAAGTTAGTTCAGTCAGGGAGGATTGGCCAGTGAATGGCTAGCCAACTACAAAAGCAGTTTCTCCTCCCTTGGTGTTCACACCTCAACTGCTAGAAGAGGGTCTCATCCTCCCTGATTGAACTAACCTCGTTATCTCTAGACTGATTTTTGCCTGCATATTTATACCTGCCTCTGGAAATTTCCACTACATGCATCTGATGAAGCGAGTATTCACCCACAAAAGCTTATGCTCCAATACGTCTGTTAGTCTATACGGTACCACAGGTCTCTGTCACTTTTTTCAGATCCAAACTCACACAGCTACCCCTCTGATATTATTTTCTGGCAACCTGCCTTAAATTCCTTCCAAGAACAAGATGTGAAATAAGTTTGCCATTCTCAGCAGAGATTCTGATACAAAGCCAGATGAACAACAGCTGAATTGCTACATACGCACTGGGCTACATATGCATCAAGTCACAAAGTGAGAAAAAGAACTCACCATTTAAATATGAAATTGTGTCATCGGGATAATAATATTTTTTTCCTGTACTTCCCTAGCTAAGAAAAGACCCCCTATTATTATAATATTAGAACAGTTCTCTGCTAAAGAGCCAGAACCCTGGTAAATTTGGAACTGTGCAATTCCATTATTTCCCTTTAGCTCTATTAGTGGTGAAGTAATTTGAGACTAAGCAGAACAGATGCATCCTTAGCACACAGACCCAGGTGTGCGTACATTGGCTGATGATTGCACACCTTGCCATGTGCTATTTCTTACTAACAGGTTTTGTCTCTTTTTAATTAGACTTCAGTTGAATTCTGCGGACTGGGTTGCCTAGTTAGACTACTTGCTCTTCATTGCCATGATCCAGGAGACACTATCTGCTTCTTGGCATCCAGACTCATGTTCAACTTGTAATATCCTGCTGATCAAAAAGTGTAAGTAGGACTCAACATTTTTTCTCTAGATCTCAGAAGGAAACTATCTTATCAGGCTCAACATGTCACCATCCCCTGGAGGACTACTGAATTAAAGACACATGGGGCTTCTCTTATGACTGTATTTTTTTAAAGGATAGATTACCTCTGGGTGTTGGCATTGTATATTATCACATGCCTCTGCTAACATGATCTCCATTGGAGGCAGAGAAAAGACACTTTTGTAGCATGCCCGGAGTAGAACAGCTTTCTTCTCAGACTTTAGTGGTGGCTTCAGCTTTCTGACAAATGAGAGAAGCCCCCTTAATGAGAGTCATGACAATGTCTGGAATCCAAGATAAGAAAGATATATCATCCATTATTCTTTAGACACCCCCAAACATAATGGGGTGTTTGTTCTGACCATAGCAAGCAATAGAAGAGTGTGTGTGTGTGTGTGTGTGTGTGTGTGTGTGTGTGCGTGTGCGCGTGTGCGCACAGAGATAACTGCTCTAATATAATGCACCAAAACCTATTAAAATAAGTGTCCTACTTAGGGATAAATTCATAGGCCAAAGATAGGAAAATTAGCTTTTCCTCACTTTCTTTAGTTCAGAGTTCATAAACCATGCAGTAAGCTAGCTCTGGTTGTCAAGAAATATTTCTTATGGGTAAATATTTGTATAAACTAGGGAACAAACTATGTTTGAACTCTGAAGTTTTTATTGACATTTAAAATATTAATTTTGTAAACCACAAGGCTTCCATTGCTTTAGTCAGACATTATAGTGGCACCATCTAGTGGACACAGTACTGTAGTGCCTTCCTTTGCACATACAGCACGCTGTGTTTATGCGTTTGCCTGTGGCTCCACAATGTGTATGTTGTACAGCGTTTATAGGCTTGGAAGGATTCGATTTTTATTGTTAAATGCCAATGAATGTCAATTTCACCATACCAACACAAAAATATTTCCACTGATAATCATAAAAATGCACAGATAGGCAAAGAAAGAAAAATGCTGCTTGAGAACTTAGAGTTTGATTTGGATATATTCTTTGTATATTTTGACATGTGATGTTGATAATTTGTCTTAACAGTTATAAATCAACATCTACTGTCATTAAATAATTATTGTCCGATTCCCCACAACTGTGAAAATTTAAATTCATAAAAATAAAAAAGTACCTAAAATAAACTTCATTATCTGTCAAAATTATAAAAAATAAAAATTGAATTCTGCCCAGCATAAGTACGCACCACTTCCCTAAACTACATGGCATGTGTAAGCTTGCTCAAGCGCATGGTAATTATATCACCCTCTGCTAGCTCCAATACTATTATACAGTTATGACAGTTTCATGGGTTACAGCTGGTAGATATTAAACTCAATGTAAACTAATGCTTTTAAAGTGTTTGCCTTAAGCTTTCAGTGCTAGTAATATCTTAGCCCTGGAATGTACTTTTATTTAAAATTCTTCATATCCTTTCTCCTCTGTCAAACTGACCGCCATATTTTAACAAAATTGTATTTGGCATCAAAATTATTTCAACAGTTCTTTGTTGAAAGACTGAAATATTCTGTAAACATACTTTTAACAGGCTAACAACCAAATTAATGCAACATATGCAGTATGCTGTATAGGTGAGCAGCACGTTAAGTTTCAGCAGGTTAATTAATATTCAGAGAGTTGAAGCAATTTCTCACGACATTTTGTGAATGACTAATTTGTCCCCTGAAGCTTATTACCCAGGATTCTATGCATCTATAAAAAGAGTTTGTTTCAACTTCATGGCAAACTTTGGGATAGACTGTCTATGGTGTGGAGTTTCAACTCAGAATAGTACAGGTGGTAGCCATCAGAGAGCTGGTTATCTCCCTAATTCTCTGCCTGGCCCTGGCCCCAGAGGTTAGAGTAGCTTGAAGAGTTGTCTGTCATCTGAGGATAGTTGGAGCACAGTGCACTCTGGCCATACCCTCTCTGTGTCCTGATATACCCATTACACTGGGGATTGGCATAAGGCTTCCTGGACATCTGGAGTGCACAGTGACCATGTCTGTTGCTAAACCTCCTCATCAGTGCAGAACATGATCCCACCACGGTCTTTAGCTTCCTCCCTGCCCTCTTTGGGGTGATTTGTGTTCCCAGCAGTACTAGGGAGTAAGAGTCTGCTGTGACTGTGGCTGGCCCACGTGCAAGTGAGCACAAGGGAAGGGGAGAAGGCTCTTACACAACTTGAAAAGGGCCAGACGCAATTTGACTCATACTCTCTCTGTAGTCTGGGCAAATGTCTCTCTGCAGCTCCTGTGCTTTGTAACCTGCATTCAGGCTTTTAAACAGGAAAAAGGAGAGCAGAATCTGAAGAAACAGAATGTTTGCGGTGTGGTCTTTATTACTGATCTCTCCTCAACTATGCAATCAGGCACTGCTAGCCACATACACCATAGCATCTGTTTCAGAAATGCTGCAATAAATTACAGAAACTTTGACCCAAACCCACAGGGAAACCAGCTGTACTATAAGTTTTTTTTTGGGTTTTTTTTTAGTTCCTCACAGAGGAAAAAGTCTTCACTTTAAGAGGTGCTTGGATTCAGGATCACTAGAGCATAAAGTGAAATAGGCAAGCAAAAAAAGACTTAATATTCCTGCTTATTCCAGATAACAAATTAGCAAACAGGACATGACACAGGAGCCAGTATTCCTGGGTGTAGTATGGAGCAGTGGCTCAAGACTGAAATCTAATGGAAGACTGGTTGAACTTTCACAATACCTCAGGTTCGTGACAACAATCATGGCCTGCTGGCGCACAGGGTTAGACAGCAAGTTAATTGACTCTTCTTCAATCAGCTTCTGTAAAACAAAGAGGAGACAAAACAACAGCAACTGAGCTCCAGCTTTGCTCACCAACTCTCCATCTTTATTTCCACTGCTCCCGAAGGACCTATGCATGGGATATTATAAAATTCTGCAGCATCAATCAGTACTTACTCTAGAGAGACACAGAGGAGCTATTTAATCTCAGGGGCTATCCAGATCTCAGTTGTAAGAAGAATTTTTGATTATAGAAGATGATGTGACTAAAATAATAACAAGTATTTTTTTAAAGGAGGAAATCTAGTCAAACCCTGATATATCATTTCCCATGTGCCATAAAAACCTTCTTAAACTGGCTCAGTCAATATCACCACAACGACCAGGTAGACAGTTATGAAAGGTCCTGGGTGGGGCTGCTAAAGGCACACAGGTGCCATGACAAGTTCAGTATTGAGAGCGGTGAATGGCTAAAAGCAGTGTTGGTGGTTGTAGATAGGTATCTTGGAGTGCTAGGGGTATGCGTTGTGCATGTGTTTAAATGCTGAAAGGAGTTCTCGGTGGGTGTGGGGCATTCATTCAAGACGTAAGTGACTGTAAATTGGGGAAAGACTCCAGTAACAGCAGGCAGGGCTAGTTCTGACAGGCCATGGAAACTGTGGTCACTGAGTGTAGGTCTACACTGCAGTTAAAAACCTGTGGCTGTCCCATCCTGCTGGCCTGGGCTCAGGGGCTGTTTAATGGCAGGGTAGACATTCTGGCTCTGGCTGCAGCCTGGACTCTAGCACTCTGTGAGGTGAGAGGATCCCAGAGCTCAGGGTGCAGCCTGAACCCGAACATCTACACTGCAATTAAACAATTCCTGAGCCTGAGCCCTGCCAGACTGAGTCAGCTGGCACAGGCCAGCCATGGGTGTCTAATTGCACTGTAGACATACCCTAAGGGAGGTAGAAAGTTTGAGTTCTGTGCATGCTTGTTTTTCTCTTCTGCTCCACATATGGAGAATGTGCGGAAAGGCAAAGCTGACTATGTGCTGGGCCTCATGGACCCAAAGATTGCATATTTCTTCCCCAGATCCTGCTAAGTCTAAAACTGCTTGGTATTGAGAAAACCTCCCCCCGCCCACCAACCAGTGAGACACGAGGGGAAGTGGCAGTGGGGAAGGGTATATTTGAAATTTTGGTGGGAGAGTAAGTGTTCTTTCCTCACCTGCTGCCCCTGAGCTGGATTCTTCCTGTGGTTCTCTGCCCACCCAGTCATTTCTTGCTGCCTTAGCTAGGGGTTTCCTCCAGGATCCCAACCTCCTGGCCATTTCATGCTGCTTCTTACTGGGTGGCTTCTCTCCTTATTATTTCTTCTGTCATATTCCAGGTCTTTGGCCCATGGCTGGGGCTCCCAGCCAGCCACTCTATGTTACCCCTGCCCAAGGGCTTCCTCCAGTGTCCCCTTGCATTCCCATACATTTAATATTGCCTCTGACTGCTTGTTAGGAATCAGGGCCTGTGGCAGAGCCAGGCTCCAGACAACCTTACTGAACAAGTACAACTGGCCTGCTTGATTGGCTACACTGCCTGATTAGTTGGAAGGATCTGCAAACTGTCTCTTAAGCCCTGCAGCAGTTCAGCAGGTGCTCAAAGCATTTGCCCAAGGCTGTGATAGCTACTTTGCCTGCCCTGTTCCAGCCTTGGACCCCACCATACCCCACTCCAGGTAGTCAGATTCTGACCCTCGGCTCCAAATCAAGACCTGTGACTTTGGCTCCGACCTCTGGCTCTGGCATCTAGCCTCTGCCTCTGGTTCTGACCGTGGGCTCCAATTCCTGGCAACCAACTCTTGCTCTAAGCACTAGGCCTAACTCCTGCTCTAACCACGTGGCAAGACTGCGCACGTCTTGGTCACTGACAAGTTCGAGTAGCCCCTACACAAACAATACAGGATCTATGGCTGATGCAGTATGTATGGAGTCTACAAAGGCCAAGCTCTCTCTCACCTTCATCTCCAACCCCAGCTCCCAATGAGCCCAAGCTCCCCTGCCTGAAAAGTTCAATTGTAATCATGTCAAATGTTGTGGGTTCCTAAATCAGTGTTGGCTCCTATTTCTGCTACGCCCACAGCTATATCCCACTGACCAAATCAGAGTGAGTTTAATTACTAGCCTGCTTATTGGGGAGGCCCTGGCCTGGGCATCTCTGCTCCTGAAAAAAATAATGAAGCCCACTTCTGGGACAATTTGAGAACTTCGTTAGAGCAAATGTATGGCTGAAGCTATGTTTCAAATGTTGTGGCAGGGATGCCAGCGAGTTGCTAAATATGCAGCAGAGTTCTGGTGTCTGAGTGGAATTCTTGGGATAAACTGCCTTGCCTAAGGAACTCACCATAGACCTGCATAAGATGGTGGAAATATCTGACTGGACTGCACCCAAAGACATATGCCAGGTTCAGTGATTCCTTGTATTTTCGAATTTCTACAAGCAATTTATTAAGGGATTCTCTAACCTGGTTGCACCATAATGGCACTCCTGCAAAAGGGGGTCAGATTAGTCTGGTGTGCAGAGGCTTAGTTGGCCTTTGACTGAAGAGGGAATTCACCTCAGCACTCACCCGGATTCATGCAGATCCCACTAAACCATTTACAATTGAGCCCAGTGCCTCACACTTTGCCATATGTGCAATATTATCTCAAAATTTGGGGCCCCACAAACATCTCAATTCCTGTGCCTTTTATTCTTGGAAGCTAACCCCAGCATACAAAAAATATATTTGGGTAAGGGATGTAGGGATCAGGGTGTTTTTTGAGGAATGGCACCACCTCCTGGAAGAAGCCTTATTCCTGGTCCAAGTCCTGATGGACCACAAGAATCTGGAGTACCTATGGACTGCTAGATGTCTTAACAAACAAACACTTAGAACTGCTGGTCCCTCTTCTTTGCTTGCTTCAGTTTTGTAGTAACCTATCACCCAGGGACAAGAAACAGGAAGGCAGATGCCCTATCCCACAAAGACAAATATCATAAACCTGGAGAAGAGCCCTCTGCAACCATCCTCAAGGTGTCCAACTTTGTCAACAGGATGATTTATAGCAATCTGACATCCTCCATCCACTCCCTGCTCCCCAGCAACCCATTTGCAGCCCAGATCCATCAGAAGCTGAATGATGCAATTACCCAACCATATTCCTAGTTCTGACTACCAAATGGCCTCCTCTATCACTCACTTGGATTGTGTTTATGTTCCAGGAGGACAACCTCAGCTTCAGGTATTAAAACTATGCTGCAGTTCACTACTTGCAGGCCATTTTGGCCAATTCATGAGCTGGAATATGTTCTTGAGGAGCTTAAAATGGCCAGGCCTATGAGCTTACTGCAAGAATTATATTAAGTCCTGCAAGCTGTATGCCTATACCAACAACCCACAATCAGGATCCTGAGGGTTGCTCCAGCCTCAGTCTGCTATATCAATGGATTTCATTGTAGGACTGCCATGCTCCCACAGACAGTTAGTAATCCTGGTTATTGTCAACCTCCTAACAAAATGGTGCACTTCATCCCATGCTGTATTGTTCCTACCACACGTTGGATGGCTTGACTCTTCCTGGAAAATGTCTTTTGTTACCATGGGTTACTGAGGGGCAATGTATCAGACTGGGGTCTCCAGTTCATCTCGTGATTTTGGCAGGAATTTCTCAGACTCCTTGGCATTGAATCCCTCACCTCATCCACCTATCACCCACAAACTAATGGACAAACAGAGTGTCAATCAAATCTTGGAGCAGTATCTTTGCTGCTTTTTGCGTTATCACCGTGATGACTGACTTCCCTTGCTCTGTGATGTCAAATTTGCATATAACAATGCAATCCATCCATTGACCCAACATAGTGCATTCTTTGCAAACTATGGCTTTTACCTCCACATCCATCCAGCCTTGACCATAAGTTCCCCAGTACCAACTGCTGTGCATTTAGCCTCCCACCTACAGCTGGTGCAAAGGGAGCTCAAGGAACACTTGCAATCCACCCAAGAAGGGTATCAACACCATGTGGAACAAGACTGCCAGGCTGCCTCCAATCTGGCCATAGGGGACAAGGTATGGCGGTCAGCCCAGAACCTTAAATTGAGCCACCCATCTGCCAAACTAGACTATCAGTACCTGGGCCCCTTCAAGGTTATAGAACTTATGAACACAGTTGCCTTCATGTTACAGCTACCTGAGTCCTTGAAGATCCACCCTGTCTTTCACATCTCACTTTTTAAGCCCTACACCAAGAATCCATACCCAAATTGCTCCAAACCACCACTGCCACCCATAACAGTTTTTGGACAGGAGGAATATTTGGTTGACCAAATCCCCAACTCTTGGTGAGTTAGGGGAAGGCTCCAATACCCTGTGGACTATGGTCCAGACAAATGGTTTGGGAACCAGTAGAGAACATCCATGCTCCAGACCTGTTGTAAGAATTCCATCAGAAGTACTCCAAGAAACCAAGCTCTGAGGCCCCTCTGAGGCATTCTTGGGAGTGTGGGTGGGGTATTATCTGGAATGAGGGTCTGCAGCAGAGCCAATCTGGAAGCAGAGCCTGCAGCAGAACCAGTATCTGGGCAACCTAACAAGCACAGCTGGCTGTAGTAGACTGACTGATTGGTTACACCAGCTGATTGGTCAGGAGATTCAGCAGACCAGCTCTTAAGCCCAGCAGCAACAACAGTTCAGCAGTTGTTCAAATTATTTGTACACAGCTGCAGTAGCTCCTGCACTTGCTTGTTCCCAGAATTGCTCCCACCTTATTCCAGTTTTGCTTTTGCCTTGTTCTAGCCCTGCTCCTGCCTTGCCCCCATCTTGCCTCACTCCTGGTAAACTTAGTTCTGACTTTTGGCTCAGATTCCTGGCTCTGACTCTCGGCTACGCACTCCTGCTCTAACCACTGGGTATGACTGTCTACTGTGATCATTGACACTGCTATCACTTCATGCTGCCTGCTGCTTCCTCTTCCTGTCCCCACACCTCTCATCCTGCAAACCAGGCCACCCCAACCTCTCTGCACCCCCAGCCAAGCTGCCACAAACCCACATTGGCCCCACCTTCAGTCAATTTGCCCTGATTTATAGGGGATGTGTGGACTAGTATAAAATAAAATGACAATTATATTTGTAAGTGGGGACAAAGTGGATCAGTGGAACCATGGAAGATCCCAGATATGCTTGGACCAGCCTTGCAACCAGGTTCCAGTAGGGTTCATTGAATCAAAGTGCCAGAGCTCTGTGTACGGCTGCCATGTGCTCAAAATGTGGGAGCTCTGTGTATAAATTCCATCACACCCAGCTTTTTACTGTCAGCGTTGCTCAGAGTTCTCTATAATTACCCAATGAACAGAGACCCTTGGCCAGATTCTGCACTCATTTCTGGGGTGTAAAATGTGATTAACTCCACTGATTTCAATGGAGTTACTCTAAGACTGTAAATGAGAGCTGAATTTGGTCCCATTTATATATTTCACTCACCACCATGAATGCCACAATGACAGCTTTCTGCGAGAATTCATGGGCTTCTTTTGCTTTCTGGGTGATGTCGCCAACAGTTCTGGTGAATGCAGCCATTGATTTCAGAAAGCTCAGCTTCAGACCTAAGTTCTAAACCCCACCAGAAATGGGGAGAAAGATAGTTTAGTGGATTAATCACACAGACCTCAATGTCAGGAGAAATAAAGCAGTTTAGGTTGTGGCTAGACTAGAATATAAAGGTGAGATGTTAGATCCAGCTAGCTAACTTCTACTGGTAGAGTAAAATGTTTACATCTTCCCCTCTGCCAGGCCTTAATTCAAGTTTATGACACTAAAACACAATGACTTTCTCTAGGCTAGAGTTTTAGAAGATGTTAATTAGATCAAGTTAGCTAAGATCATGCCTTTACATCTTAATCTAGATAGCGCCTTAGAGTGTTTGTGTCAAAACATAGTATAATGAGATACTGTCCCTTACCCATCCTCCCTGTTCCACATTCTAAGGCTGTGTCTACCCTAGAGACTTTACATTGGCACAGCTGCGCCACTGTAAGGTCTCCCATGTGGCCGCTTTATGCTAACGGAAGAAAGCTCTCCCATTGCATAATAATACTTCCATCAATGAGAGGTGATAGCTATATCAGCGGGAGAGCATCTCACACCAGTGCTTCTGTCGCTGAAACATATGTCAGTCATGTGGGTGTTTTTCCCCACAACCTGACAGACAAAAGTTTTACCAACAAAAGTGCTAGTGTACACATAGCCTAAGAAATATTCTTTTTCTAGCCAACTAATATCCAATATCTGTTCTCATTGGCTGAACTCAGAAGCAAGGATAACTTATGTGTTGCGACCTTATGACCCACTGAAATACAGGAACATAAAAAGGGGTCCATATGTATCTAGTATCTTCATACAAGTATCATTTGTTTTAATCATCATGATTAACAGAACATTTCATTAAGGCTGTAACTCACCATCTACAGTAATAACAATCACTCTAACCACTAGAATATGAATCTGAAAAATCAAAAGCTACACCAGAGGTAAACTTTTCAGTTTAATTTAAATAAGAAGGGAACAGCCTGAAACTGGCCTGTCACCATACCTATAAAAATATCCATTAGTAACACTGATCATACCCCCTCACTTTCCATGATCTGATGTAAAGAGAGACATTTTCTACACCCTACACCAGATCCTGTGACCAAGAATTTGACAAACCTCCTTCTGTTCTCAGGACATGAGGAGAAGGCATATCTCAGAAAATCCCCCCTTTCTCCCTGACTCCAGTTCTCATGACCAAGTGACAAGTGAGATCACTATATTTGGACAACACTTCAGAAGCTCGCCTTGCTAGAAAAGGCAACTGCCAATATCACCTACTAGTCTCAAGCCTGGTCTACACTAAACGTTTAAACCGAATTTAGCAGCGTTAAACCGATTTAACCCTGCACTCGTCCACACAACGAGGCCCTTTATATCGATACACTCCAACGAGAGGAGTAGCACTGAAATCAGTATTGCCATGTTGGATTAGGGTTAGTGTGACCGCAAATCGACGGGATTGGCCTCCGGGCGGTATCCCACAGTGCACCATTGTGACCGCTCTGGAAAGCGATCTGAACTCGGATGTACTGGCCAGGTAGACAGGAAAAGCCCCCCGAACTTTTGAATTTCATTTCCTGTTTGCCCAACGTGGAGCTCTGATCAGCATGGGTGGCGATGCAGTCCCAAATCCAAAAAGAGCTCCAGCATGGACCGTACGGGAGATACTGGATCTGATCGCTGTATGGGGACACAGATCTGTTCTATCAGAGCTCCGTTCCAGAAGACGAAATGCCAAAGCATTTGAAAAAATCTCCAGGCTATGATAGACAGAGGCCACAGCAGGGACTCAACACAGTGCTGTGTGACAACCATAATGGAAAGCCAAAGAATCAAATGGATGCTCATGGAGGGAGGGAGGGGGACTGAGGACTCGAGCTATCCCACAGTTCCTGCAGTCTCCGAAAAGCATTTGCATTCTTGGCTGAGCTCTCAATGCCTGAAGGGTCAAAAACATTGTCACCAGTAGTTCAGGGAATATGTCATCAATTTACCCCCCCCTTACCCACTCAAAGAAAAGGGAAAAAAATCATTTCTCGCCACTTTTCAATGTCACCGTATGTCTACTGGATGCTGCTGGTAGATGGGATGCTGCAGCACTAAACAGCAGCATCCTCTCCCCTCCCTTCCCGGGTGGCAGATGGTACAGTACAAAATGACTGATAGCCATCCTCGTCGTCATCCTGTGAGTGCTCCTGGCTGGCCTCGGTGAGGTCGGCTGGAGGCACCTAGGTAAAAATGGGAATGACTCCCTGTCATTCCTGGCAGACGGTACAAAATGCTGGGTAACCGTACTCATCATAGCAGCTGGAGCCTGAGCTTCATCAGCCCCTACGTCTCCTTTCATGTCTAAAGAAAAGATTCTGTACTCCCTGGACTATCATAGCAGCAGGAGACTGCGTTCCTCTCCCCTCCGTTCTTTAATGTCCTGCCTGGACTATTATAGCAGCTGGAGGCTGCCTCCCCCTCACTTTATCTCGCTAAAAAGTCAGTGTTTCTTATCCCTGCATTCTTAATTACTTCATGACACAAATGGGGGGAAACTGCCATGGTAGCCCAGGAGGAGTGTAGGAGGGGGGAAGCAATGGGTGGGGTTGTTGCAGTGGCACCCCTAGAATGGCATGCAGCTCATCATTTCTGCGGGATCTCTGGGGCTCTGACCCCGAGCAGCTGTGCTCTCTGGCTCTCTAGTAGATTTGCCCCATATTCTAGGCAGGACTGACTATTTTTAGACAAAACATAAAGAAGGGAATGATCCGGGGAGTCATTCTCATTTTTGTCCATGCACCCTCAGTCGACCTCAGCGAGGCCAGCCAAGAGCACCCATGACAGCAGCAGATGGTACAAAATGCTTGATAACAGTCATGGCCAATTTCCAGTTGCAAAGGGTACAAAATGATTTAAAACCGTCATCTCATCACCAATTTACAATGGCAGACAGTGCAATAGGGGTGGTAACCATATCTGCTACCTTGCAAAGGCAAATGAATGCTGCTGTTTAGCGCTGCAGTACCGCCTCTGTCAGCAACATCCAGTACACATACGGTAACAGTGACAAAAGGCGAAACAGGCTCCATGGTTGCTATGCTATGGCGTCTGCCGGGGCAATCCAGGGAAAAAGGGCGCAAAATGATTGTCTGCCGTTGCTTTCACGGAGGAGGGATTGAGTGATGACATTTACCCAGAATCACCCGCGACACTGTTTTTGCCCCATCATGCATTGGAATCTCAACCCAGAATTCCAGTGGGTGGGGGACACTGCGGGAACTATGGGATAGCTACGGGATAGCTACCCACAGTGCAACGCTCCAGAAATAGACGCTAGCCTCGGTACATGGACGCACACCGCCGAATTAATGTGCTTAGTGTGGCCGCGTGCACTCGACTTTATACAATCTGTTTTAAAAACAGGTTTATGTAAAATCGGAATAATCCCGTAGTGTAGACATACCCTCAGAAACATCTGAAAACAGACAAGGGAGAGGCATAGGGAGTGTAGAGGGAAGGGACCTGCTAACTGTACCTTACCTTTTTCTGGAGCAGTTTTTCAAACACCATGTCATAACTATAAAGTGAAGGGTAACAACCCTCCTGTGTACAATACTATAAAATCCCTCCTGGCCAGATACACCAAAATTCTTTTATCTGTAAAGGGTTAAGAAGCTCAGGTAACCTGGCTGACACTTGACCCAAAGGATCAATAAGGGAACAAGATACTTTCAAATCTTGGGGAGGGGGAAGGCTTTTGTTTGTGTGCTCTTTGTTTTGGGGGTTGTTCGCTCTTGGGACTAAGAGGGACTGGACATCAATCCATGCTCTCCAAATCTTTCTGAACAAGTTTCTCATATTTCAAATTTGTAAGTAACAGCCAGGCAAGGAATTTTAGTTTTATCTTTGTTTTCTCAACTTGTAAACGTTCCTTTTGCTAGAGGGTTTACCTCTCTTTGCTGTAACTTTGAACCAAAGGCTGGGGGGGTGGGTTCCTCTGGGCTCTTTGAATATGATTACCCTGTAAAGTAATTTTCCATTCTGATTTTACAGAGATGATTTTTACCTTTTTCTTTAATTAAAATTCTTCTTTTAAGAACCTGACTGATTTTTCATTGTTTCAAGATCCAAGGGTTTTGGATCTGTGTACAACAGGACTAATTCGTGAAGGTATACTCTTAACCCTATCCAGGAAAAGGGGTGTAAGGACTTGGTGGGGGAGGAATTAGTCTCAAATCTGCCCAGGAAAGGGGGGGGTTAGAGACTTGGAAAATTTTGGGGGAAAGGCAGAGTTCCAAGTTGCTTTTCCCTAAGATTTCGAACAGGCTTGGTGGTGGCAGCTTACTGTTAACCTAAGCTGGTAAATAAGCTTAGGAGGCTTTCATGCGGGTCCCCACATCTGTACCCTAGAGTTCAGAGTGGGGAAGGAACCTTGACACACCAAAAAACACCAAACTGGAAATCTTTGTTCTGCTTAAAGAACTCTTAATTTCTTTAAAAAAGGAAAGATCATGGGTATTATAGAACAGCAACTGTTACTTCAGAATCAGGAAAAGTAGTTAGATGGATCACTAATCTGATTCAGTATGGCAATCCCTATGTTTTTATGCTGTGGATGCAATGCAGATAAGTGGCCCTTACGGTGACCCCTTTCCAGAACATTCACAGGAGAAGCAATAATGGATGATGTCCCAGCAGATAGTTTCCTGTCAGCTTCCTAGTGGAGACAAGCTGAGCCCAAAACAAAGATTGCTGCACCCCAGGAACTCTAAAGCTTAAGGAAGAGAAAAATATCCATAGCAATAGTCCATGTTCATAGTACCGTGGCTGAGGCAGTGTAGCGACAGTAGTGGTATAACATTTGGGACAGGATGTGGTCCACCCACGGCAGAATGTTGTCCTTTGTTTCCTTGGCCACCTGGTCATAGCAAAGGTGAAGGGTGTTGGAAGCCATACTCCACTTATTCTGCTGTGCATCCTGTGGTAGAAAGGGAGATAAATGCAAACTCATCTTTCCAGATCACTCTCTCATGGACAAAGCCCCCCCACACACACAAACACACACACGCGCACCAACAGAACTGCTTCACTCTCCAAATATTCAGTGCTAGAAAATTGTCCATAGGTAAGAGAAAACCTGCAGATGAAGGAGAGGTTCTCAGAAGAGCTGAGATTGATAGGCTTTATGGCCAGAGGGGACCATTCTGACCATCTAGTCTGACCTCCTGCATACCATAGGATTTCACCCAGTGATTCTTGCAGTGGAAGAGGGAATTATTCTTCTCTGCCATGTGAGTGAACTCTACTGAGGTCAATAACTTGTGATTGAACTAGAGCAAATCCGGTCTCTCTCTTAAAAGGACATCCACTCTTGAGTAAAAATCTGAAGTAGGCAATTTACAACAGATGCGATACTGCAAGAGAAATATCCATTGTGTAAGCAGGGTCTGAATGAGCTCTCCCTTAACCTCTAGTGATGAGCTGGGGTGGAGGGGGGAGAAATTTCAGGACTAAACTGTGTTTACATTATCACATTTACTCTGTCTAGGTATTCAGCAGACAGAGCTGTGTGGCCAAAATGATCAGTTTTGCCTGATGTTGGGTCAGTGCCATCCTCTTTCAGGAGACAGAAGTTTAAATACTGAAACAGGGGAAAGCTAAGCAGCATCTTCTCCTGTGCGGGGCAGTAACTCCAGCACACTGAAGTGGCCTCCAAGACAATGGGGTAACAGTTCTCAGAATTCATTCCTGCAGTCCTTTACTCACCTGAATAATCTTTTCAAAGCCCACAGAGAATACACTACTCTCATGAACAAGACTTTGCAGAATTGGGCCCACAGTTTGTATCAATAAGCAACGTTATTGCAACATGAAGGCAGAGATTTTAAATCACACAAACACAGAAAATTCAAGTTCCCAAAACAACCTTAACTCTCCCACCTTGTACATGTGCATTACAAGAGGGTCTGTGATGAGGCATATAAATGAGGTGCTCTGGATGCAGTCAACCCTTACCCAGCCACACTACACCTGCAATAGGTGTCAGGCTTGGAGGGAAGGGTTAAAAGGGAAAGTTATTTAGACTTAGAATCTCCTGTGTCTAGTGGCACATGAGGCAACATATTTTCCCCCCCGCTATCTGTCCAGAGCAAGATATTAAAAGGGGAGAGTACAGCTCAGTCAGGGGAGGAACTGATTCAGAGACTGCTCCCTACCAGAGCTTCCCTGAGGGATGAGAGGTCAAACAATCGTCTCCCATCAGGCCTATCTGCTGGTGCTGAACGAGTCTGCTGCAGGTGGTGCCCCTCTTGCAGGCCTTTTGTTTCCACCCACTGGACTGGGGGCCCTGCAACAGTTTGTCCTGGGCCCAGAAGTGACCAGGTCACAGGTCTTTCACTAAAAGATCACACATCATCAGGTAGTGCAACCCATTCTTCTACAAATGCAATTCCTACTGGAAAAAGGCAGCACTCTCCTTTGTAACTTTAAACAAGTACAGATGACCCCAGAAGTGTCACTGAAAAGAAAGGATGGAGGGGAGTCTGAGAAACCTGTCTGCTTTGCAAGCCTCACTTGAGCCCTGGTTTCACAGTAAAACAACACGTCAGCTGTACCTCACTGGGTGAGCTTTCGTCTGGGTTCAGAATGTTAATGAATTCCTGAAGCACCACCAAGATGTCCTTGAGGTGACGGGTAGCTACGAGACTGATGGCAGAAGCAATCCCCTAAAACACAGAGTCAGGCTTCAGTATTGAACATTTCCCTTTCCTTGTTCCTCACCTGTACCCTCCACCCCAACTTTTCCACCACCCACACTTCACTTCCACATCCCTTCCCAAGCTTTAGAGGGTCTCTATTCCATTTGTATAGGGAGGCACAGACTATCTCCTCCATCATTATTCTCCTCCTTTCCCTAGTCTGCTTAGAGATCTTTGATAGCCTTTATATTCCTCTTCCTTTCCCCTCCTCCACTCCAAGATTATGTAATTTCTCCCATTCTAGTTCACAAAGAGATAGTTGGTCACTCTTCCATTTCTCTCTATGCCCCCCTCTCCAGTCTATGGAAATTCTCATTAGTCCCTTTCTCTCTCCACAGAGATTCATTGATGACCCCTCCATTTCCCTCACCTCTCTCTCAGCTTCCTCCTGCTGAGAAGTCCGCAGTATAATGCTGAGGTACTCTCTCACTACATCTCTGTTTCTTGATGCCCGTAGAACTGCCCCATAAAATTTATATGGGAAAAACTGTAAAAATACAAGATTATCTTTAGATACAGGGGAATGATTATTCCCCATTAATAAATCTTAAAACTCACCATTTACAGTATATAAGAAGAAATAATTTCTTTGGTGTTTTCATATCTTTGAAAGAACTTCACATCATTATGGGCTATGAGTAAAGAATTGTGAAGTCTGTTGGAACACTAATTAGAGCCAGTTACACTGTGACCTCTGTGACATTGTACTCCATATGATTTTATGAAAATATGCTAACAATTGTGACTATAATATAACTGGAATATACTTCATGCAAAAGGTCTCTTGTAAGGTATCATTACAAAGCTTATAATCTACTGAGTGTGTTCATCCTATTTGTATAAATGTATCACTCTTGTATCTGAAACTAGAAATATGAAATATAACTCTGAGGTCCTATTGTAATTATGCAAAGTGTGGGCCATTAATGGTGGCTTGGAATCTTAATGACTCCCGTTAACCAGGACAATTGGTTGTAAATGGCTCTGTTTACTTGTAAGTCTTTCTGTATACCTGTGTGCTGGAAAGTGGTGTAATGAAGTCTTAAAGTGACATATGATCAAGCTCAGCTTGTAGGGTGGAGGACTGTAGCGGTGTTGCCTATAGGAATCCTTAGGTCACTGGTTCGATTCTGGCTTGAAGAAGACATGACCACATGTCACTGTAGGAGTCTAATAAGTTATGAATACCAGCTGCTCCAATTTTCACTGGAACTACATTGTTTTACACCATTTGAGGATCTGGCCCCATAGCTGGAGAACCAGAGAAGAGAAGACAGTATAATGGGAATACCACACATGAGAAACATAATTTGCCCACAAAGAGTAGATTATATATGCTGGGTTATTAGCAAGCATTTTCGTAGTCCCACCGCAGCACGCAATATTCAATATACACTTTTGGGGTGGATCACCACCTAAGACTTATGGCAGAAGTGTGTTTTAAAAGAGCATTGGAATGAGGAGAGCGTAATCGTTTAGACCTCAATCCAGCAAAGCACTGCGGCATATGCTGAACTTTAAGCATCTGAGTAGTCCCACTGACGTCAATGAAAGCCAAATGGAAATTTAAAATTCTTCTAGCAGAGAATATTAATTCCACTTTGTCTAACAAATAATCCTGTGTTTTTGTAGGTTTCCCCATATAAATTTGATGGTTAAATCAAGAGGCCTACACATGTGCTGAAAAATAAATATGTGCCTAAGTGTTTTGCTGGATGAGGGCTTTGACACACAGGACTCAAAGGTCCTTCCCCAGCATAAAGGGCAGCATGGAAGAAGACACAAATACAAGAACAGGAGATGAAATTAAGGAGAGAGCAATTAAGCTAAATTTTATGACTGAAGAGTAAAAGGAGTGGGTAGAAATTCTCTGCACTGTAGAATTCTACTGTGTCAGGTATTCTGGTGCCATTAGGGACAACTGCCCCATTGAACATATTGTTCTAATGCTGCATCACTTACAGATCCCCATAGCAAGAGCTTTAATATGTATTTCTTAAACACTGACCCTGGGCACCTTGTAATCCAGCCACTCTTGCATACTTTCATCTCCCCAGAAACCTCTCCTAATGAAGGTAGTCTGCATTTGTTGTTTCACTCCTATTCATTAAACCCTAAACCCAAAACCCAGAACTGACCTTATCTTGGCACCTCTGAGAATAGCTTTTGCTTTTCACAAGAATCTCATTTGCGAGCTCACAGGACCATGCATCATCCATAATGGCTTCCACTGACCTTTCTAAAAGCTGATCGGGGTAGGGAGAAAGTCTCTGTTAGGAAGAATATTTACAGCTCTTCAAACTCATTGCTACCTATTTTCAAAGTATGCGAATAGCCCGACATTTAGAGACAGCTAGTCTGAGGGTCTTTTATTGATGCAAGACATTAGGAACAGAGGAATTGCTAGAAAGCCTATTTAATCTGGTATTCTGTCACCAACAATGACCAGTACCAGATACTTCAGAAAAAGTGGGGGTAGGGTTATGACATGGTGAAGACTTACCATTACCCCATGGCCCGCTAACTAGCATAACTATGCTAGGTACACTGAGCAAAGTGTGTTTCACTGGATATTGACTCAGCGCAGGGTACTTTCTCCCCAGGGCAGTGAGGAAAATAGGATGCTTCAGGAATCCCAGAATGCACTGCTACAACCTTGCTGTAAAATGGGCTGTATGTGGATGCACAAACGTGGTTTTATTGCTATGTGGATGCACACAGTTGGCAAGAGCAGGTAAGTCAACCAATCATTTTATGGTACAGATGCTCCTGCAGTGGTTCCCTTGTGCAGTATAGACACATGCTGAACATAGGTGGAACACAGTAGACACATTTTTGAAGAGCTAAAGGCCCCTAGAGAGGATGAATGTTACCTGAAGCAGCTTGTTCTTCCATTTCTCCTCTTCCAGAGTTCCTTCATTATGTGCTGGAAGGGGCAGAAATGCAGCTTGTCAGCAAAAGTGTTTTGAACACTGTTCAGATTGACTCAGCAAGACATAATGGAGACTCCAAATACCAGTACAGAGTGAGATGTATCAGCTAGGATGTGTGCTTTAGCTTGGCGATCAACATACACATATTGCATGCAAGAAAACTATTCAACCACTTGAACAAATTACCAAGGTAAGTGGTGGAGTCTCCATCAGTTGATGTCTTTAGATCAAGACTGGATGTCTTTAGATCAAGACTAGAAGATATACTTTAGCTCAGCAGAATTTATTGGGATCAATACCGGGGTAACTGGGAGAAATTCTTCTAGATGTTATACAGGAGGTCAGACTAGATGATTGAATGGTCCCTTCTGGCCTGAATATCTATGGATCTATGAAAAAGTTATTATCAAAGCTGATGGAGATACTGCACAGCTGGCATTTCCAGGGCTATATTTAGAGACTTATGACCCTTCACCCCCATTGCACCCCCACACAGGAAAATTCCTGTTGAAAAGTCAATGAGAGCCTGAATAAGGACTAAGGACCTCAGGATTTGATCCTAGCTAAATAATATAGGAAAAAAACCAAGGTTGGCAAACAGATTTTCCTTCCCTTCCAGATCTGACTCAGGGAACCAGGGCTACTAGGAAAGAAAGTCCCTAATGCACTCAGGAGGTGTGGAGGGAGTTCTGACCTGCCTCACTCATCAGATCTCCAGTCAAACAGGAAAAGAAACAAGAATGGAGCATAAGCCAATAGGAAGACTGAAGTGTGTTTGTACATCTAGGTTCAGACCTAAACCCAGTGAAGCTGGAAGAAATGGATTGTATTACAATGTATTGACTCAAGAGCAAATGTCAATCCACAGTGGTGTGTTGGACTGGATAAACCACTATGAGCCGGTCTTGCTACCACTGAAATAAGCAAAACTTTAAATGACTCGAGTGGGAGCAGGACTGTGTAAGTCTATAAGAGCTGCCTTAACACAGATGCATACTACTTCCATGGGACCATGCAAGTGTACTCTGAATCAACAGGAGAGTTGACTCAGAGCCTGTCACACACAGCAGCTGTTCTGGGAACCCACCTCCCATTTCCTTACCTTCTAGATATTGTATAAGCTCAGGAATCATCTCCATCCACAGCTGTCCCAAATCTGAATGAATCACAGGATGGAGAGAGTTGAGAGGGTGGAGAGCATGCAGCAGTTGGAGAGCAACAACCCCACAGCCTCCATGTTTGTAGGGATACAATGAAATCACCTGGAAAATGAAGAGCCAGCGTTCAATTCAAGACTCTAGCAGCAAAAGGAAAGGTTGGGAGATTGAAGTATAATGCTTCATTTTGTCTCTTAACAGGTTGCTTGTGCTGGGATGGAGATCAGGGCAGTCTGGAACAGGTTTATTTATTTATAGCATAAATGGCATTTGCAGGTCCCCCTCATGTCAGAGATTATTTCACACAGATAGCCACAGAGGCCTGCTTTCAATTTCCTGTTGCCATACCAGACAGCATCAGAGACCCTAAGTGATCCAGCCATGATGTGCAGGCAGATCTGGAAGATTATCCTTTGAAATGGTCACTGCCCATCACCATCCGGTATAATTTAAGAAAGGCTCAGCTGGCCCAACCACTGCAAACTCTGGCTTCATAGATGACATATTTTAAATGTTTTATGATTTATTATTGAACTAAATGAAAGCTTCCTGGACCAAATAGATGAGTTAAAGGAAGAATTGCTTACCAAAAGATGTAGCAGGAGTGCCTGAGGGGTTGGGAGTTCAGTTGCTGTCATAAAAAGAAATGGAAACTCATTGAGTGTACTGGAGAGCTGGGGGCAACACACTGAGCTGTGAGTTAGAGATTAGACAATTTTTTAAAACCTGTAGATAGTGTTTACTGATCAACAGGGTTGTTCTCTAACTTGTTATAAGGTCAGTCTCAGTTTTGCCACTCTTAGAATATAGAATATCAAGGTTGGAAGGAACCTCAGGAGGCCATCTAGCCCAACCCACTGCTCAAAGCAGGACCAATCCTCAGACGGATTTTTGCCCCAGATCCCTAAATGGCCGCCTCAAGGATTAAACTCACAATCTTAGGTTTAGCAGGCTGATGCTCAAACCACAGAGCTACCCTCCCCCTTCTTGGACAGGTGAGTATGCTCAAAAATAAAACAGAGCATTTAAACACCTGGCCAGGTGTCCAAGACTCCTGTCAGCATCCCTGCTATGAGTCACAGAGCATTAAAACTAAAGATACTTAAAGGGTAAGAAGTGAGAAGTAACTGGATGGAAAGACAACTGGATAAGTAAAAGACATCAGAGTTGGAAAACTATAAAGAAAGGATGCTTGTAAAACAGAAAACAATTATGTAGATTCTGGAACCTTTTGAACACCATTGTCTTCATATAAACATATATAATGGCAGCCCCAGAGTATTTATATGCCTCTTGGAGCTTTGCTTTGCAACCTTTAGCTATTTACGGTGTCTCAATCCAGTCTACTCTATAATAAAAAAATGATCTCTAGGAGACAGTGATCGCAAACAAAGACTTGTGTTGCTCTCTAAATAGTTCAAGGCAGAACCAATATAGCTGGGCATGATTTTCACCTTCCTGGGAAATTTCCTTGTACACTTGTGCTTCTTTTTAGGTACATCTCCCTGCTCATAAGGCTCTTTATTTATAGATTTCTAGCATTCAAAACATGAATGCTGACAAGAGTTTTGGTCAGTGTATGAAAACTGGAATGAAATGCAGCACTTTCACTGGTTGCTTATGTCTTTCCATATGTAATGTAAGAGTGTATACTGAGGAGTTGGGTAAGCTCTGACTGCATGAGAAGATTCCACAAGAATTGTATTGCCTCTTGCTAAAAGGCTAGGTACCTTACTAGTGTCAGTCCAGTAACCTTCTCCAGCAGGAAGTTTCATTCATATCTTATATTTTGAAGGAGATTTAATTAAATGTAGGTGTTCTGATACTAACGTTGTCTGTGGAACTCCGCCAGGTAAGGAGATAGGCCTCCTTTCCCCAACTTTATGAACAAAGATGTCAAGGTTTTGCAGATGGGGATCAAAGTGTTGACATACTCCAGAGGGCACACAAACTGCAATAGCATTTTCCAGGGCACCTGAAAGCAACAAACAGCAAAGGTTTGGATATCTTTATACATGTGTAACCCACGCACCTCCTAGGTGTGGTGCTTTGTCCTGTGTAGTGGCACTGAGATCACTTAGAAAGAGATTAATGAGTCTGCTCTACAGCCTTAGCTAAGAGCTATGTGGCTTTTAGCTCATGCAGTAAAGGCTCATGCATTTAGCTCCAGAAGTCCCAGGGTTGATCCTGCCCGATGACAACTGGGGTCTGTCGGTGTTACACATGCAACATCAGCTCTCTTGTGACTTTCCTTTTATCAATGGGAATAAATTGCTACTTCTTAACCAATACTTCAGAACTCTGACCTCTTACTTAATGGCAGATACAACTGCTTTTCTCTGCCTCTCACAATAGCCCATCCAAATCTATACTGTTTTGTTTGATTCTTCCTTCTCATTATGGTCCTGATTCCTTTGGTATGCTAAGCACCTCCAGTAAGTTAACATGTCCCCTCGAATGCCAAGGAAATTAAAGGGAGTTAAGCATACTCAACATCTCACAAGAAGAACTCAGCACTTAGCGGGATCCAAGGTACTCCTTTCCTCTCTTCCTAGCCAATCACATACTGCCCTCTTCGTGACCAACCCAGGCTCTTTTGCATATAGATGTCTCTCATGAGGAATACATCCAAAAGAACATCCTTTTGAGGCATGTCTCAGCTGGTGCATGCAGGTGAGGAAGTCAGGGGGAACCCTTTAGGTGGAACTACTGGAAAGTTTGATCAGCCCATGTGTATTCATGCTTACCAGGTTTAGGGTGTTGATACTATACACCTGGACTGCCTCTTCATCCCAGTCACCTTCAGGATTCTATGAATAGATGAAAAATCAGGACAAGTTTATCTATTTGCCTTCTAACCACATTGTGATGGAGGGGAAGAGGGATAGAGTAAGTGCTTGGGTGACTGCAGGTATCTAGAGGAATGTTTAAAAGATAATTATTTGAGTCCAAACACAGCAGTCTTTAAGAAAACAATTGAAGCCCAATTAAATCCCCTTCCTTCTCCCAGCTTGCCATGTCCCAAAAGCACTTTTCAGTGACATTTTGAAAAAGTGAAATCATTCCCATTCACATTAAAGTTTGTAATTTTTTGTTTTTACAAAAACCAAAACCTGCATTTTCGTGTAAAACATATTTGACACCATCCCTTTAACTTAAATAAATGTAATTGGTGGATACTGGCGAAGACAGCAGTAAGGGGCAGAAAATTATACAGAACATAGTATGATATTTTCTACATCAATGGTACATAGTTAGGGTAACCATCCATCCCATTTTTAAAGGGACAGTCCCATTTTTGGGGACTTTTTCTTATATAAGTGCTTATTATCCCCCACCCGCTGTCCCATTTTTTCACAGTTGCTATCTGGTAACCCTATACATAGTGGTATATACACTCATGGCAGGAAAAGGTATAGCAGAGTTTGAAAGATCCAGGGAAAGGGTAACAATAATTGTTAAGAGGCCAGGAGGATTAAAAATAAGTGGAGACATTTTTCTGTTTCTTACCACGGTGAAGACAGGGAGTTCACACTGCCGAATGAGAAAATCCACAAGTACACTGCCTCCTGGCAGGATGAGATAGCCACAGCATGCAAAACTTCTAATCAGCTGCAAGAGAGGACTTTTCACCTCCAAGAGACACACAAATGAAGATCGTCAGTGATATTTAAAAATTCCATCGTGCACCACACTGTCTGAAATGCTCATCCCCACAGTAGAGTTTTTTACATTGTGCTTCTTGAGTAGATGATCGGGTCTTGCTGATCATAAATGAGAAATCAGAGAATGCAGCTGCATCATCCCTGTTGTCAGAGCCAAAGTGCAAACAATCTGTCCCAGCCTAACAGGCAAAATCCTTCCCATTAGTTACACTGGTGATTCTATACATTCATCTCCCACTCTACAAGTTTAAGACAAATCTGTTCCCAGACATTTGAGTGTTCTCTTACCTGATAGTTGTTTTCCTGTATGAGGAGAGCCACAGATTGCACCATGGTGTCTTTTACTTTGTCCATATGGGGAGCTGAAAGGAATACAGACAGGGGTTTTGGCTGGCTGGAGTCTATCACAAGAAGCTCCTCACTCTTTTTAACTTCCTTTACCAGCTTTCTTGCCTTTTTATGGATTAGATAAATATTTGGTTAACTTCTTCTTAGACTTTGTGCTCCAGGAAAAGTTATGTAAGCACAACCACTGTCATACTGTAAGATTACATCACCACTTCATGATGCACCATCACGGCATAGTAGCATTGCATCACACCACAGGTATTTTGGGACTCTTTCAATATGTTGCAAGCCTCACCCTAATCATGTGAGACAGCCCTATCATGGTGAGGATTGTTTTGCCCGACCCTGCTTCTGCTGCCAGACTGAGACTGAATAGGGCTATGCTGGTTGATACCTGCTGAGGATCTGGCACTATTAGTACATCAGTAAGGTTGTGAACATGAATTAAGATTGGGAATCTATGCTTGAATTCAGATTTCAAATATAAAATTGTTCATTCACACACAAAGTTCTAACACCAAGCTTAAATCTGCCATGCACACAAGAGGCTGGTTCCAAAAATCTGGGGCAAGAGCCTCAGCTGGGACACGGTTCCACTGAAGTCAGACAAGAAAACACCTGGTCCCCGGGGTTGACAGTCAGAGGCACACTGATAATTCATTTGGTATTCGTGAAAGGGAGGAGCTGATGGCACTTGCTAGTGCCAGAGAGAATATAAGCAAGTGGCAGACAAACTCCCCCACCACAGTTCCATTCTTGCGCTTTCCTTTCTTACTTACGCTCTTGGGTAACTTCTCTCAAGACTGTGAGAGCTGCAGTGCACTCCACCTCTTCTGCACCCTCCATCGGCTTTCTGAGGAAAGCCATAATATCCTCCTGATAAATAGGACCTAACAGAAGAGAAGTCTGACTAATAACAAGTGACGTAAAGGGAGGAAAACCCATCACCACATTTCCAAATGCGGTTTTTCAGAAGAGTCAGGAATCTGAGATCCTGTTACTGTTGTTTCATTTCAATGTTTCTTTCTATTCTTACCCAGCACCTGGAAGGCTCGCAATGCAGAAGTTTGGTTCCAGTTACTTAGCGTATCAGATATTTCAGTCTTAGCGCAAACCTGAAAACAGAAGAAATTTCTGTCACAGACACATGGTGCCACAGCAAAGGAGGATTTGAAACATTCTCAGAAGCTGGAAAACCTGTTCCTTCAACACCCCAGGAATATTTAGCAAACCAGCTCCTCTAAAAGAGAATGAACATATTTGCTTCATTCAGCCCCACAGGAGTGACCCAAGACAGTCTCTGATACGTTTGTTAAGTTTTCCACTGACAGAAGAACAAGAGTCCGTGTGACTCTGATTGGTGCATCAGAAGAGAGAATTCCTCCAAGGGAGGTTGTTAGGTTCTTACTCTCAAAAGAGGTCTTGTGATGAACCTTTCCTGTTGAGGAGAAAGCAGCACCCACTTCCTGACCTGAGAAGAGAGCTGGAGAGAAAGGCAGTGCCCCGTGTGACAGAGAAGAGAACAGTAGATGAAGAGGGACAGATCTGTGATGACAGAGAAGGCAATAGCAGTGCTTCCATCCTAGGAGCTGGCATTCTCCTCTCAATGGAATAGCAGGGAAAATCATCCCTAAAAATTTCAGTCTTGACAGCCCTCTGCAGAAATGTTAGATTTTTCACTCTTCTTTAAGATATCTGAGAAACGAAACAGCCCAGGACAAGAGACAGGAAAGTGATGGAGAGCTGACAACTGCAAAGGGCAAAATCAACTATCGACCAAGAGTGCCATCTGGAGCAAAGTGACATTATTTTCCATTCTTAATTGGAGTCAACCCTCCTTACCTGAGTGAATAGAGTACTGAGAATATTGTCCAGACTATGGTACAACCTCTTACTCCATTTCCTGTGGCACAGTACAGCATCCAGAAGATGGCACAGGCACTGTGGTAAAAAAGAAAAGAGTAATAAAGAATTATCTATTGAACCAATCAGCTATGGAACTCTCCTTCTAATTATGAAAGGTTATCCACATAGCCTATCAATGGCTGAATTTAACCCACATTTGTCTCTGTACTTCCTGAATCTCCAGGGACAAGAAGCAGACCATATCCTTCATTCCATAGGCCCCTGAATCTGTCACCGGCCATCATTTGAGATCAGGCCAGTGGTTCAACTGGTTGCATCCTATTCCCAGTTTTTCTTCTGTTTTTTTGAAAAATATCTAACCAGTTCCTCATCTGTTCCTTACTCTAGATATATGTCCCTGCCCAGCTCCTTTCAGACCTAGCCTAGGCTTGGAATCAGTATCTCCTCACAACATGAAAACAATGGTTCTGTGGTAATGAAGAGCAATCTAACTCCTCTAGTCACTAATAACAGACATACCCTTGGATTGCTCACCTCTGTGACATAAAAATGTTGTATCCTGGTCCCATACTGATGCAGGAGTTCTGTGATCAAACACTGAAGATGATTTTTCAGTGTTTGAATAGACATGATGAAAAATAGTTGGCCAATTACATCCAGTGTGGCTTCCATCACCTACGCAGGAGGAAGAAAAAGCAAGGAATAAACATTTGCCATGCGAGATTGAGTATAGTTACCAACATGTCCATGTATTGGCAGCGTTGAGGTTCCTGGAAATATCTACCATTTTAACAGTGATATCTCACCAAAACTTTCTAGAGAAGGTCTCTCACTTCTGAGGTCTGTGATAGGATGTTTCTGAGTATTCAATGTCAAATCACACTGACTTATAGCTGCTGTTTTACACAGTAAAATTTTCATTCTCACCCTGAAATTTGTTTTAACATTACTCCTTCACTGAATATCAGCATTTCAGATTATTTGACCATCCTGCCTCCCCCACAATGTGTATTAGCCTGCATTTTCCCAGGCTGAATGTGATAGTGAAATTTGCTACCTGTAGTTTTAGTTTCTTTGGGTCCTTTTGATTATTTTTTTGTTCTCACTGGTATTTGCAACATTGCCTAATTTTCTATGCTTTTTAAATTCACTTTCCTCCAAGAGCTAAAATAGGAAAAGTGTCATGAGAACTCTGGTCATATCCCTCTGCCCAGGTCTCTTTTGTTCTGTCTGTGCCTGTTCCTCTTCATGATGTCTGTTGTCCCCTTTATCCCTTCCCTCAGACTAACTTCAAGCCTAGGATGCAGTTAGCAGTAACACAATTATTAAATAACTTCCTAGTGTGGAAAGCTATCAGGATGTGGAACAGTCCAACAGAAGTGGCAGAATTCCCATTGCTTAAATTATTTCACATTAGTCAAACCATGGGAGGTGGCAGCATAGAGAACAACCTCGCATTGGTACCAGGGATAAATAAAATGACATAACAGGTCTTTTCCAACTTTAACTTCTACACACCTACTTCAATATAATGTTATCCTCGGGAGCTAAAAAATCTTACCGTGTTACAGGTGAAACCGCGTTATATCAAACTTGCTTTGATCCACTGGAGTGCACAGCTCTGCCCCTCCCCCCCGAGCACTGCTTTACCATGTTATATCTGAATTAGTGTTATATTGGGTCACGTTATATCGAGGTAGAGGTGTATTTATGACAAAAGAAGGTTAGGGTTGTAAATCAAAACACTAAAAAAATTAGGAAATTCCAGTATTAAGGTAGTGTGTGCCACCCTAATTCTACTTTCTTGTATGTATGCACTCTGTATACAATCTTTAATGACAATCACAGCATCCCAGGATTTTTTCTACAGGACCCCTGCTTCATTCATCCACTGTCTTTCATAGGCTTGGAACTTGGCCAAATTTGGGTAAATTTTCATAGGAACAGGAAAAGGCACAGTTCTGACAGCAGACTGACACCACCACTACTCTGACAAAATTTAAACCCCCTAGCTTCAAATCATAGATGCTCTAGAGCTTTTCAGGGAAACAATAGTATTTTTTAACATAGAAAAATGTATTTTCCCTAAACTTGTTTTGAGAAACAGCTGAACCATTTTTGCTGAAATTCCTGCTCCCACCCCATCTCAAAGAAAAATTCAGATTTCTGGCATGGCAAATTTCAGCTTAAACAGCTGAAGTTTGGCAAAGTTATAAACAACTGAAAAGCTGTCTTATAAAAGAAAATGTCAATCAAACCTACTTGCATCACCTATAGTCCAACTACACTTGATAAGCATGTCAGATGAATGTTTCTGCTAAAATTATCAATATTGAAATAGTTAACAATGTTGACATTTGAACTGTCATGATTAGGTTCAGTGAGAATGCCCAGATAAGATTAAAAAGGACAGCTAAAACCTCACAGAGGTACTGTTTTAAGCTGTCTGACAATTCACATGTTGCTTCATGTTTGGATCTTCACTACCATTAGGGCTAGAAACTTAATGCCTTGTCCCAAAAAGTTAATGCTCAGTTCCTGCAGAAAATCAGGAAGCCTTTAAGAACAGAAGGGTGTCCTAGCCCATCCTCACTCACTTCACACCCTGCTTTTTTAATCCCATGGTGGATTCCTCCACATCAAGAATGAGACCACATTTTCAGAGGCAGAGAGAGATGTGAAGGAAGCTTGTCCTGCTGTCACCCAAGCTATAGCTGTTCTGTAGATAAATAGACAATTAAACCTATAGTGCTGGCTTTCAAACTCCTTCCACCTGTACACATTCACCTGCCAAATTCTACACATATACTAAAAACACTTGGTGCCTAGGATTTCCTCTTCTCACCGTTCCCTTTGCAGTTGGGAACCATTTATTGAAGAGCACCAGGAAGGTCACATAGGCTTTGGCAGCTGCAGTTTCTCTGGTAATGTCCAGCTCTTCAGCTCCCTGTGGTGGCTGTGCCAGGTACCTTGATGCACACTGGGAGAGTTCTCTTAGTACTGCATGGAGAGTCAAAAAATTGTATTTTACTCTACAATTGGTAATAATCAGCATCGTTTTGGAAAGTTCTGCATGGTCCATAATTGAAATAAAGACTATCCACACTTTTCACAAATTCAGTTTGGAAAACCACCTTCCTGGAATTGATAGCTACTCCCCTCTAAACTCTGCCAGAGGTCCCAGACATGTTTACATGATTCAGCCTTTGCAAGTTGAATAGTCAACATAAAATGATGCCTAGCCACTCTGTACCAAACAGGAAAAAATACATGAAAATTCTGAGACCCCATAGCTCATTTGGTAAAAGAATCCCATTAACTGAGGATTTCACAGGGAGAGTTGATCTTTAATCCCTCTGAAATTAGAAACAAATGACAAATGGTGGATTTATGCACTTGCCCTGTGAACTTTACGTACAGAACAAAACCAAAGCACCGAGGAAGTGATTTTGGAACATTCACTCCTGGTGACAGGTACAGATTCATGGGAATAGGCTCATTGGCTTCAATGCTGTAACAATGAGAGGAAAGGGTTTCAAAATCTGGCCCTGGACACTGAATTCAAATGACTTTTTTCCTAGACATTAGGAGCATATTATCTTCACCTCCTTTCACATTCACAACCTTCCTAACCATGGCTCCATGCTGTCAATCTCCACTGACTTCCCTAGCCACCTTTCTGTACATTTCTGTATGCAATTCAATATATCCTTCTTGATGTTTCAAAATCTCCCTTGGACTCACTTCTCCAGACCTCTCTGACATGTATACTCAGCTACTTCCTCTGCCTCATCTCTCTACTCTCTTTCATCCTTGCCTTAAGAAAATACATAGGCAAGCTAGGGGTCAGTAGTAGCTGGATCTCAGTTAGAGAAGAAGAGGGTATAAGGAGCTTCCTTCCCTTCCCCTCCCCTCATTGTATAAGTTTAGGCAGAACTGCTTTTTCTGTGCTCAGGCAAGCACTTGCTAATTCTCCTCTCACCTCCTCCCTCCTAATGCATCATAAAGTCAATGAAAGAAGTCTGTGGGAAATGAAATCCAGACCTGGGAAATGGAAAATCTCTAAATACAAGGAAATTTGAAATTCTCACCATCACTAAATATCAGCATATGTTCTTCTGACTGGACTAGGGGCAGGGCTGGCAAGACACAGTCCCACATTGCACCTATATAGGGAGCCATTACTGGAAGAGAGGAAAAGAAAACACAACCAACTTTGTTTCCAGTTGGAATGTTCCTTTTTGTCCTGTGAAATTCATCTTCAGTACAGGAGGAAGGGAGATTTGCTTAAGGGAATTGTATCTGCCTGTCCAGCCCACCACAGAGCAATGGAGTGTATGCTTCATATTACATATGTAAAAAGGATACACAACTCTATGCATTTTTGAGAGATGTAGTTCAAGATCCTGCTACAAGCAGTTGTTACTTGTGGGCAGTTCCAAGTGGGCTGATATCTTGATAAACAGCTTCTCCAGAAAGTAGTTTTTATAAAAAGCCAAATGTCAGGAACACTATAACATGAAGGGCTCTCTCCTCAGGGCCGGCGCTACCATTTAGGCAGCCTAGGCAATCGCCTAGGGCGCCAGAATAATTGGTGGGTGCCGTTTTGCCGGAGGGGGCAGCTGGTGGCTCCGGTGGAGCTGCCGCAGTGGTGCCTGCGGGTGGACGGTTGGCTGCTCGCGCGGCTCCGGTAGACCTCCCGCAGGCTCCACTGCGGCAGCTCCACCGGAGCCACGGAGCACCGGACCCTCCGCAGGCACCACTGCGGCAGCTCCACCGGAGCCGCGGGACCAGCGCGCGGGGCGGCGAAATTGCCGTCTGCCTAGGGGGCTCAAACCCCTAGCGCCGGTCCTGTCTCTCCTCATTATCCACTAACATACAGAGGACAAAGGTTGGCTATGGACTATAGATCTTCCATCTGTGGCCTGGAAATATACCCAGATTGCCTCTCAGAGAGGAACTCTTATGGAATGCAATATTTTCACACGCAAGAATCTAAAAAATAAATCTGTAGTGGAAATGTGTATAGGTGAGGGAGAGCAGAAGGAGGGTCTCTGGTTGTGTAGGTCCAGGAGATATTTTGGGTCTTTATATACATAGGCATCTATACCTACACCTTCTCACCAGGATAGCCTTCCACCTCTTCCTAAACTCCCCAGCAGCAGCCAATGGTCCCTCCACCTCCCACTCCTTCAAAAGCTCCTTTCCTGGCCCCAGAAGCAGATCCTTCCCCTCAAGACCCCAATTTTCCTAGCTGTCAGTGGCTTCTGCAAGAAGCCAAGATTAATCATTGGATGATATGCCCTCTGCCAAACTGATGTTCCTGCTGCAGCCAAAAGCATGAGCTAAACCAAATGAAAGTGTAAAAACACAAGGGTAGAGGAGTTACCTTGTGCCTTGGGCCAGATTGTACCTTTAAGGCATATGCCTATGATGGAGGCAGTGTGAAGCTGCACTGCCCCAAAGGAGTTTGAGAAGGGAGCATGTATGATGCACCTGCTCCGTGAACATTACATACAGAACAAAAACAAAGCACCTTTGGATGGTGCAGCCTACTCAGCTCTGCAGTCCAGTGCAGTGGTGGGACAGGGCCATGTTCCTGTTGGGGCCATTTGCAACCTGCATGGTGTGTGGAGAAAGCAGCCTCAGCACTCTACCAAGCACAAATACTATGTTTTTATTGAGCCCAAACTCCCTCCCACCACTGACACAGCCACAATAAGGCTATGGACAATCTATCCCTAAGAGGATGAGAGGAAGCTCCTTCAGGAGTGAATGGTGTAGGGCAGAGATGTCTGAAATCCTGCCCTCCACCCCTGACAATTTTAAGTTTTCAGAAAAAAAAAACAACCCCAAACTTCACCAAACCACACATTTTAAATTGAAAATCGGAGTTGTAGTGCCTCACGGGAGTTATAGTTTGCTCTTCATGGCCCCATTCCATTCTCTGGGATGGGCTGCCCAGCTGGACTATATCTCCTATAATGCACCATGGCCAGGCTCTCCACATTATTCTGTCTCCCTTCACCGAGAGAGGAGACCATGATCCATTATGGAAGATGTAGTCAAGCAGCTGATCCAAGCTCATAGAGGAAAATGGGAATATGAAGAGCAAAGTACAACTCCCATGAGGCACTACAACTCTCATTTTTGGCAAAATCTTTAGGTTTGGGGCTAAAATATTTTGACCAAAAAAAAAAGAAAATCTATCAAGAAAAGCAGGCATTTTTAATGAAAAAATTCATTTTGTCACAACCCCAATTTTCCATTGAAAGCCAGGTTAGGTGGAAAATTTTTGACCAACCACAGTGTAGCAGTCACTATAGGAAGGGTACATAGGAAAAGCCCAGGTAACTCAGATCTGTTTAGTAGGCCACACAGGTGAATACTTCCCTGGAGAATAAGGAGAACAACATGAAACACTTTCCAATCTAACAAGAAACTCAGACAACAGGAAGTTCAGAAAGATGGTACCACTGAGTTGACAGAGCTTCTCCATTGCACAGAGGATACTGCGGTGGGGCAGGACTTTTGGCTGGAATCTCTCCTGCAGCATGGCCACAACATCTCCTGGACAGTGCTTCCCAACCGCCATTAGGATGGCAATGGCAGCCTCCTCAAATTCCTCCTTCAGCTCCTAGATCAGCACAGAGAAATTCTCGCCTCATTAGCTGTACTCAGAATTACACATGAAAGACTTTTCTCTGTGGAATCATTACCATCAGAAAGGAGTCCAAGAGACAAGTAAGAGAGTGAACAGCGTCAGCTGAGATCTGGAAACCCTGCCCTCCTCTCCAGACGTTTGGGGAAGGAGAAGAGAGGGGGAAATAACATAATCCTATCAGGGGATTAGAAAAGGGATCAACCTGATTAATTTAGGGTGTATCCTATCTTAGCCATTACAGTCCTGTGGTCTCACAGCTACAACATCATGGGTCTACTTAATCCTTCGGATCCTATTTTCCAGCTTCAGGACATTGGTAACTCTCACTGAAATCAATGGGAATTACTCAGCTCCCATGGCAGAGGAACAGGACCGCTGGCATAATTCCACTCACTTCAAAAGACTTACATCAGGGATGAATTAGGTCCTGTCCTCTAAACAGGCAGAATGCTAATGAGGAAATATGTTTAAATGCCTTGTTTAGACAATGGTAACAGGCGATTCAAGGAAAGGCATTGCTTTCCTAGAAATATCCATGATAAAATTATAAAACAGCATTAAATTTGGGTTCCTGAAGGATCGCAAAGCACTTTGCATATAATATGTTATATAATCTCTAAAGGATCATGCAGCCACAATTGGGTCTGATCATGGCAGTAGTTCTATACCAACAAGCTCTTTGGGACAGGGACTGTGTTGTTCTGTGTTTATGCAATCCCAAGCACAGTAGGGCCCTGGTCTTTTACTGGTCTCCTCATCACTATTATAATACAAATAATAAATATGTGTAATAATAAACAACATTAAGTGATATTTGAAGAAAAATGCATCTAACAGAAGAATTTTCACATATAGGAAACAGAATAATGACTAGCTCTAGAATATAATTTTGTCAAAAGTGCCACAGAGTCTGCTATAGTTCACTTCAGTTACTGAATAAACCTGAATATGTTTACTTAACTCATGAGAGCTGACAAAATCTCAGCTCAGGTTATCATATGGGCTTCAGAAGCTGAGGGTCAGAACAGATAGCTAAGGGTTAATGTTTCTTTCACCTGGAAAGGAGTAACCTGAAACACCTGACCAGAGGACCAATCAGGAAACAAGACTTTTTCAAATCTGGGTGAAGGGAAGTTTGTGTGTGAGTTCTTTGTTCTTTGTCTCGTGTCTGTTCCTCTTGGCTATGGGAAGGATTTTTTTTGTCTTCTGCTTTCTAATTTTTTGTTTTCAAGTTGTGAGTACAAAGATCATAAAACAATAGAGGTTATTGTTTTTTTTCCCTCAAGTTGTGAGTACAAAGATCATAAAACAATAGGGGTTATTGTTTTTTTTTTCTTTTGTATTTACATGTGTGTAGTTGCTGGAGTGTTTTAAATTGTGTTCTTTTGAATAAGGCTGTTTATTCATATTTCTTTTAAGCAATTGACCCTGTATTTGTCACCTTAATACAGAGAGACCATTTTTATGTATTTTTGCTTCTTTTTACATAAAGCTTTGTTTTTAAGATCTGTTGGAGTTTTTTTAGTGGGGAACTGCAAGGAATTGAGTCTGTAGCTCACCAGGGAATTGGTGGGAGGAAGAAGTCAGGGGAAAATCTGTGTGTGTTAGATTTACTAGCCTGACTTTGCATTCCCTCTGGGTAAAGGAGGGGGGTGGGGGGTGAGCTTGGCTCTCTCTCTCGGTACTTGTATTTCCAGGACTGGAAATAGGGAGGGTGGAATCCCTCTATTTAGATTCACGGAGCTTGCTTCTGTGTATCTCTCCAGGAACCCAAGGAGGGAACACCTGGGAAGGAGGAGGGGTAAGGGAAATGGTTTATTCCCCTTTGTTGTGAGACTCAAGGAATTTGGGTCTTGGGGTCCCCAGGGAAGGTTTTTGGGGGGACCAGAGTGCCCCAAAACACTCTAATTTTTTTGGTGGTGGCAGCTTTACCAGGTCCAAGCTGGTAACTAAGCTTGGAGGTTTTCATTCTAACACCCATATTTTGGACGCTAAGGTCCAAATCTGGGAATATGTTATGACAGAAGCATGTCACGTGACATGCCCAGGACACCAATAACCATCCTTTATTGTTTATGGCACTATTACCTAGAGAAAGAATGAAGCTCTGAATAAGACCTGGATGTCTAGATACAATTTTGAGTCCCTCTTTCTCTCCTACATCTTATATTCTTACCGAATTCTTGATTAGATTGATGGAGGTGATGTCAACCAGCCGCTGGGCCAGGTCACTGTTGAGGTGATTGACAACATTGATTTTTGTTTCTAGGTTTCTCAAGATGTGAAGCTGGTGCTCCACAGACAACTGCAAGGAGGACAGAAAACAATGACTTGTGTTGATGTATGGGAAAGTGAGAATTTAACATCATTTCTGACAAATTCTGTGGATTACAATATTATTCCAAGTACTGTGATTGGTGGGAAGGGTCAGGAGAGAAGGAATCAGAGTATATGGGAAACGTGAGAGGGAAATAGACTGAATCAAATCAAGTAAGTAGATGGGATAAATCACAGAGGACAGGTGAGGGGAGAAGTTGGTTTATATGGGAGAGGCAAAGGGAAGGAGGCTGGTTCATGTAAACTGTTTTTGCATTGCATAGACACTGTTCATACCAAATCATTGTTCTCAAGACATTCTAGGATGCTCTTTATCTCCGCCTCCTCATTGTCCGATTCAGTGAGCTCAGTTACTCCTTCTTCCTTCCCCAAAGCCTTTTGGAATATTTTTGAAGCTGAAAAAAAGAAAGAAAGTTAATTCTTGTCTAATAGGAGGGTACCCACCTCCTCCTGGTCAAGCAGGACAAAAAACACATGGAAACGCACAGTCTCACATTATAAGTTCCTCTGGAAATGTTCCCTACATTCTGGACTAAATCCTTAGGCACTTTAAATCCATTGACTTCAACGGAGCTGCGTTGATTTACACCAGTGAAGGACCTGTCACTCCCTGTTCAAAATGGTTAATGTCAAAATGGAATATAGAGATTTCACACTATCATGGTCCTGCAAATGCCTCAGCTTTGTAATGCAGAGAAGGCAATGAACAGTCTGGAAGAGAAATGTAATTATTGTGACAGGGAAAGTGCTATGCAAATGAAGAAATCTTTAGTTCACAACGAGAGGATATAGAACACATTGCACAGGAGCTATGGACATGATCCAAAGCCTATTGGAGTTAATGGAAAAACTCCCATTGACTAGACCTGGGTAAAAAAAGTATTTTTCACGTCACTGATAATTTTAATAAACCAAAACCAAGATTTAAAAAAACTTCTGGTGTACTGAAAAGTCAAAACAAATGTTTCAGGTCAAATGAAATATTGTGTTTAAATTTCAAGCATTTTAAAACTTTTTAATTAAAAAAAGTTAAAGGAACAAAATCTCATCTTCAATTGAAAAACTGAAACATGTGTTTTAACATTTTCAAAACAAAAAACTATGTATTTTTTCCAGTGTTTTTTTCACCTAACAAAAGATTTGGCAAAATCAACATGAATTTACTAAATGTTTGGTGTTGCCAAACCTGCATTTTTTGCAGAAAAAATTTCAGTCAAAACATTTTGTTGAGCTCTACCACTGACTTCTCTGGGCTCTGTGACAAAGTTTGGATTGCTACAAGTTGCAACTTAATAATTCAGAAGACTTCACAGAAAAAAATAAAAAGGTAAACAAGCAGTTATGAAAAACTGGATTAATATTTATTTTGATTTAAATAATAATTTTAAATAGACCTCTAGACAGGTAAGCAGTGAGATACCTTGAAAACTTTGGATGAAAAGTGTTACCAAAAATGCAAAGTATTATTAATTTATTTTAATTAATTATAAATTTCTGTCAATCCATGAACCAGACACACTTCTAATGACAGAAATAGTGCAGAAATTACCCATAAAACTCCACAGCCACGTCAACCTAAAGCAGAACATCATTAATCTCAAGGGTGAGAACAGTGCCACCACCAGGAAGACAGGAAAGATGGACATTTAGCTGAACCTCCTACCTTTTCAATGAGCTGCACAGGATTTAGGGCTTGTCTACATCAGAAAGTTGCAGCGCTGGTGAGGGAGTTACAGCGCTGCAACTTTGAGAGTGTCCACATCTGCAGGGCATCACCAGCGCTGCAACTCCCTCTTTGCAGCGCTGGCCGTACTCCCGTTTTGTCTCGGGTGTAGAGGATCCAGCGCTGGTGATCCAGCGCTGGTAATGCAATGTAGACACTCACCAGCGCTTTTCTTGACCTCCGTGGAAGGAGGAAGCCTCTGGTAATCAAGCTGGTTTCCTTTCCCGGTTTGCCCTCTCGGTCCCGGAGCCAGCCAGCAAACCGCGGGGAAGGAGACCTGCTTGCTCGGGGTTCCGGGACCGAGAGAGCAAACCGGGAAAGGAAACCAGCTTCGCCGCGGTTTGCTCTCTCGGTCCCGGAACCCCGAGCAAGCAGGTCTCCTTCCCCGCGGTTTGCTGGCTGGCTCCGGGACCGAGAGAGCAAACCGCGGCGTTCCCGGTTTGCTCTCTCGGTCCCGGAACCCCGAGCAAGCAGGTCTCCTTCCCTGCGGTTTGCTGGCTGGCTCCGGGACCGAGAGAGCAAACCGCGGCGAAGCTGGTTTCCTTTCCCGGTTTACTCTCACGTTCCCGGAGCCAGCCAGCAAACCGCGGGGAAGGAGACCTGCTTGCTCGGGGTTCCGGGACCGAGAGAGCAAACCGCGGCGAAGCTGGTTTCCTTTCCCGGTTTGCTCTCTCGGTCCCGGAACCCCGAGCAAGCAGGTCTCCTTCCCCGCGGTTTGCTGGCTGGCTCCGGGACCGAGAGAGCAAACCGCGGCGTTCCCGGTTTGCTCTCTCGGTCCCGGAACCCCGAGCAAGCAGGTCTCCTTCCCCGCGGTTTGCTGGCTGGCTCCGGGACCGAGAGAGCAAACCGCAGCGTTCCCGGTTTGCTCTCTCGGTCCCGGAACCCCGAGCAAGCAGGTCTCCTTCCCTGCGGTTTGCTGGCTGGCTCCGGGACCGAGAGAGCAAACCGCGGCGTTCCCGGTTTGCTCTCTCGGTCCCGGAACCCCGAGCAAGCAGGTCTCCTTCCCTGCGGTTTGCTGGCTGGCTCCGGGACCGAGAGAGCAAACCGCGGCGAAGCTGGTTTCCTTTCCCGGTTTGCTCTCTCGGTCCCGGAACCCCCCTTGAAGCCGCCCAACAGCGCTGCAGTGTGGCCACATCTAACACCACTTGCAGCGCTGGTTGCTGTAAGTGTGGCCACTCTGCAGCGCTGGCCCTATACAGCTGTACTAATACAGCTGTAACAACCAGCGCTGCAAAATTTTAGATGTAGACATGGCCTTAGTCACCAAAGTCACAGATTTAAGGGATAGACACTAATTCAGCCACAATAGCCTTTAGTCTAGAGGTACCACGGCTAAAGAAAACCATGAAGCAGGTAAACAGAAGTGCAAGGGGCAAGGGAGGAACAATGAAATTATGATGAAGTGAAAAGAAAACTAAGATTTAAGAATCAAAGCATACATATGCGGCCCCTAGTCTGGGTACATGAGGTGTCTAATAATTTTTGATGCCCTTCTCTGGACCATATATATTTCTGCCTTTTCTTTTTTTGATGTGACCAAGTGTTGTATCATTTTAGAACCAAATTCTACTCTCAGTTCCAGAGGTATAAATCCAGAGTAATCTTATTAAAAACCAAATGAGTTACTCCCAATGTTCGTACGCTACACCTGTCAAGGTGGTGTGTGAGCAAATCTGGATTTGAACCAGCATAACTGAAAATAGAACGTGACCTTTCCTGGCTGATATGTTCACTTTTAGTTGATGATGTCTTGGCCTTGCAAGAGGATGGACTTGATTTTAAATGTTATTCTCTGTGCCTCTCTCCTGTTATCCTGAAACCAAACACAATGCTCAAGGTCACCAATGTATTAAGTACCAGTTTTATATAGTGATAGTAACAATATTCTCCATATTGTTTTCTTTCCTTTTCTTAATATAGCTGTGATGGGTTATGATGTGTGGTGGTAGGAAGATAACTTGGTATTTAGGTCCTGTTAGGGAGATCATGGAGGAGAGGAAAGAATTCTCCATTATGATGTTTGGCTTTGAATCATTCAGACTCTCTGAAAGGCACTTCCTGAGCTGGGTGGGCATGAGTCCCTCTCTTTTCACTTCTTCTATAGTATCAAACAAGTGATCTGCCTACTTCCTGGCCTGGTATGAATGCGCCTCTTCTCTTTTCTTTCTGTCCTAGTTGTGTTGGGGGGAAAGAAAAAAATCTGTCCATCTCTTATTTTCCTCTCTTTAAACAGAATCAGTAGAAAAATAAAGGTGTCAAGACAGTTTAGAAAAAGGCCTTTGTGAGTGCATTAGCATGAAGCAGGATTGACTATTGTTTGTGTAAAGTGCTATGCAAATGCTATTCATCATTAATAACAATATTTTTATTGAACTATTTCAGGAAATAGTAACACTTGGTATGTTAATGCTGTAATATAGCAAAATTGGCTTCCTTAATCAATTTCCTGTTTTAAGATACTATTATTAAGTTAGCTAGGACCAATATATTGCACTATAGAATTATTTAAAAGTCCAACATAGCACATGAGAGCATGGAACAAACCCTAATGAGCCAAGTCATGTATACAACATATGGTCACAGAACATGGGATACATAAGTTCTTAAATGTGCTGTAGTGCACAATCCTGCACTGGCTAAATCATAAGGGGTAATGGTAAATGAATTATATATTATCTTATCTAAAGACTTTTCCATCCCTACTTTCTCACTAAATGATTTAAAGAGACATTTTGGGGTAGATTAGGCACAACCTGTACATCTTTTAAACTAAAACAGAAACAATAATAATGTATGTGAAAGTGGTTCCTTCCAACACTGAAGTACTTGGATCATTGTACATCCTAATTTGGGTGAGTGGTCTTTCACAGTAAGTTATACACAGTCTAATTAGAGGGGGGAAGAAAGGCAAATATTATTTTACATTGACATTGTGGTAGTGACTAATTACCTCAATTAAGTCATGACAGCATTGCATTAGCCACTGAATACATATATAGTAAGTGACACTTCCTGCTCCAAAGAGCTTATAGTCTAACAGACAATACATAACAGGTGGGTCATAGGATGATAAGGTAAGATGGGGTAACAAAAATAATAGTGAGTTTTAGTACAGACTAGGTGTAGCTAAGAGTTGTACACATCAATAGCAGATATCACAGCTCACCACAGACATACAAAGGAAAAATACCAAAAGTCATAGATCTCATTTTAATAATATGCTGTTGCCTCTTTTTGACCTGAGTGGCTAGTCAAATTTTAGGGCCCTGGGGACGTGCCAGTTGGAAGAAGAAATTGTTGAAATGTGGAATTTTGACACATGCTTGTTTATTTACAAGGAACATGCAAAGTCTTCCTACTCTGAACTCTGGAAGAACCAAGAACAAAAGGTGCAGTTTCAGAGCTCCCAAAGCCTCTTTAGCTAAAACCAGACCCAAAATTCTCTCTCTAGCTTTTTCCAAGTAACACCGTGCTCACAAGCTAGCGCTTGGCTTTCTTGCTTTTTGTCTCTGCCTTTCAGTGTAGTCTCTGTTCTCAATTTCCATGTGTTCTGCCTTCCATCATGCGCACAGATGCAAAATCAAACTCCAGGGTTTTTCACAATCCCCTTTTGTTTTAGACTGGGGGCTTCTGATTAACTCAGTTATGTAAATTGAAAGGTGCGTTCACACCCAGTTCCGAGAGTTGTGATCAGTGCAGTCACCAGTACCTCTCAGCATAATGCTCCTTTCTTTTACAGTAAAAGCTCCTTAATAACGCTTAGCTGATTGTTTAAAATACTGTAAAACTGCTATGCCACTGCCTTTCATTCAGTAGCAATGATCCTCTCTACATCATAATGAATGACAAATGCCTAGCCTAATTTTGAAGAGCTCCTGCCTACGCTTAGCCTTTGATGCAGTTGGGTTCAAACATGGCAATGCTTAAGGTTCTCAGTTAAATTAGTGCAGCTGTTTATTATAACAGGATTGTCTAGTGGTTAGGGCACAAGGGGACCCAAGTTCATGTCCCTATTCCACCCCAGACTTCTTGAATGACCTTCTGCAAGTCTCTCTCTACCTCTGTTCTCCCTCTGCAAAATGGGGATAGCACTTTCTTAACTCACAGATAAATACAATAAAGATTATGAAGAACTCAGATATACAATAACAGGGACCAGATAAGTACCTAAGAGATAGATCTGAATAAATCTCTTCAATAAGTGTCAATATGAAGGAAGCAAGATTCTCCTCCTAAAACCTGATTCAACCCAGTAGAGAGATTTCTGTTTTCCTAGAGTTGGAGATTATTTATAAGAAACCATTTTAAAAGTATTTATCAACTGTTCTCACTGGCATCTGGTAAAAAAGAAAAGAAAAGGTTACTTACTTGTAACTGGAATTCTTCGAGATGACTGCATGTTCACATGTGTGGGTAATGGGCTGACGAGTGCAGCCTAATGGTAGAACCTTCTGCAAGCAGTGCCTGTTAGAGAGCCTCTGTGCCCCCTTCTGCTGCTCCTCTCACTGTCGCTGAATGTTCTGAAGATGAGGCTACATAAGGGGTGCTGCTCCCTCTACTGCCTCAGTTGTTTCTACCACTGACCCAAAGGAACCAAAATAGGACTCTGAGAAAAGGGGAAAGAAGAGCAGGAAGTGAGTGTATGCAGAGGCCTCTGTCATAAACAGATAGCTAAGGGTTAATGTCTCTTACACCTGGAAAGAAGAAACCTGAAACACCTGACCAGAGGACCAATCAGGAAACAAGACTTTTTCAAATCTGGGTGGAGGGAAGTTTGTGTCTGAGTCCTTTGTTCTTTGGTTTTCTGCCTGTCTCTCTCTCGGCTATGAGAGGATTTCTGTTTCCTGCTTTCTAATCTTCTGTTTCCAAGTTGTAAGTACAAATATAGTAAGGCAGTAAGGTTTCTATTGTTTTCTTTTGTATTTATATGGGTATAGTTGCTGGAATGTTTTGAATTGTATTCTTTTTGAATAAGGCTGTTTATTCATATTTCTTTTAAGCAAATGACCCTGTATTTGTCACCTTAATACAGAGAGACCATTTTTATGTACTTTTTCTTTCTTTTAATATAAAGCTTTCTTTTTAAGACCTGTTGGAGTTTTTCTTTAGTGGGGAACTCCAGGGAATTGAGTCTGTGCTCACCAGGGAATTGGTGGGAGGAAGAAGTCAGGGGGAAATCTGGGTGTGTTAGATTTACTAGCCTGACTTTGCATTCCCTCTGGGTGAGGGGGGAAAGAGAGATTAGCTCTCGGTAATTCTGTTTTCCAGGACTGGGAATGGGGAGGGTGGAGTCCCTCTGTTTAGATTCACCAGATTTGGTTGCTTCTAGTTCAGTGAAACTGTACTTTTGTTAATTCACTCTGTTTACTGGTTAAGATGAACTTGTACATCACCATGTTCTGTACTTCTAGAACCTAAAAGACAAAGCATGTTTGTAATTTAGGATAAATGAATGTAACTAGCTCTTAAAATGCTTACCGTTATTCTGTCTCAAAACGTCTGTCACAACAGTCTCTCATACTCAGTAAACCATTCCCTCCCTCTTGCAAACTGCACCAAAATCAGACTCCACATACAGCAGAGACACTTCTGAGGTAAACTGAAGGATGATTCTTTCTTACTTGAAGGGGAAAACAGTTTGAGGCAGGTCCTCAGCTGGTGTAAATCAGCATAGCTCTCTTGTCCCTAAAGAAGCTACACCAATTTACACCAGCTGAGGATCTGGCCTTAAATATTCATTAGAGCTTTAGTTTTTTCAAAGCAGAGTTCACTGGAACAAATGTAGAAATATCCAGTGTCTACCCATGCAACCAGCTGAATTCCTTGACTTATCCATTGTCAAGATAGGTCATAATGGACTACCACACTGTTGCTAGGAGATCAGCCACAAGACTTATGTAACAGGTTCTTCTGGCAGTCACCTCTCACTCCATTAAAGTCAGTGGGGTTATTGGTGTAAAACCCATGTGAAAGGAGCATGAAACCCAATGGCACTGAATATACAAGGTTTGGGAGTTGGGTAGGGTCAGGGAGGGGCTATCAAATCAATCAATCTGGTACAGTCTGAAAGTCTCAACAACTATATCTTTTTTATTTGTATTGTGCTAGCACCTAGGAGCTGATCATGGGTCATGATGCTACTGTGCTTTTCACTGTAGAAACACAACCATATGGGCCAAACCTTCCCAAGTTTTCTCCTTACATACGAAGCATGTTTCTCTTTTTAAAATATGAATAGTTTGTTATTGATTGTGGTTTTTCCCAGAAGCTGACAGGGAGGTATGTGGTAGAGAAGATGCATTTACAAAATAAATGCTGTCTCCTTTAGCCAGGTTGAATACCACCATACTCTGTTAGTATTCTCATTTTCCTCAGTAGAATGTAGTGGTTGAATAAGGTCCTCTCAATGCGAGTAGAGGGAGGTAGAATTTGATCCCAAATGTGTGACTATGAAAAAATATGGAGGAAGAGACCAAGTATTCTGTTTGTTTGTTTGTCTCTTGACTATATTTTGAAAAAAATACAGGAAGTGCTAATCAATTAAACCTATGCAAAACAGAGAAAAGGGAAAACCCAATCAACCCCAACATTCATGCATCGAATTGTATCATTTGAGTGGTGTATAATAGTATAGCAATAGGCCTTCTCTAGTAACTGACCTTTCTCATTTAATACAGAGGTCCTGATGTGGACTTGATGCCCTGTTGAGCATGGTCTGCAAACACAGAGATGGAACACGATCCCTGCCTTGCCGAGATTACAATCTAAGAGTTCAATCCTACAGATACTTACATTATATGTGTAAAGTTTATTCATGTGTAGTCACATATGCTTAAGAGTTTGCAGCATTGAGTACCCAAGTATCCAAATACATGTTTTAAAATAAATATATTTCCCTTGAAGTTGGCACGTGCTTTTATTTCTTTTTTTGGGGGGGAGCAGTTATTTATAAGTAGCTTCACCCTTTTAACTTGCTGTCATGGAATGTGATTTTTTTTTTAAAGTCTCAATCTGATCTGAATTAGTCCACATTCAGAAGAAGTGACAGGCTAAGGGGAGTGTAAACCAAACCTTACTTCACTTATCTGATGTTCTAAGTTCATAATTCTATGATACTTGGCCAATTGTTAATAACATCACTAACATCGGAGCGAGCAAAAGAGAATTCTCTGCTTTCCATCAGCCCTTACAGACAAAACACAGAATTATGTATTCCTTGTTTAGTGTAAACAGTGTGCTTTGTGCTATATACAAACACAAAAGAGAGACTCTGCCACAAAAAACTTGCAATCTAGAAGGCAGAACTTGGTCCTTCAGTATGATCTACACAGGCAAATGCCTATTCCTCATGTGAAGTCCTGTGGACTACACCAGTTTACACTAATTGGGGATCTGGTTTTCCACCTTATCCACCCCTGACTGAAAGGATTATAAGATCTCTGAGATATTTGACAATTATGGACTACTAAAAGCAATTAAAGGAAATTAATGGGTGTAGGAATCAATTTAAAAAAATGGTGCTAAGGCTGCCAGGAGATGAAGTGATAGTTAACTTATCATCAGTGTCAACAATTAGCCTAATTATTAGGCCTAAACCTTCAAAAGGGTCTGTGACTGTTCTGCAAGATGCTGATTGCCCTCAACTCCCACTGAAGTCCATGGGCAATGAAGGCACTCAGCGCCAGGCAGCACAGCCTTAACACCTTGACTGTTGGGTCCCTTACTAGGACCCTGAGCTAACAGAAGCCTATTATCTAAGGTGAAAGCGCAGATGCATTAATTAGACGGGTGGCCCTTCATTCTCTCGTGTGTGGCCACCCATGTGCACAACTTACAGGGAACTATCCGTGGACCACCTGAATGGAGCTCGGGGATCACAGTCTGAGAACCTCTGCACTAGACTATGGCCTTCGAACCATATATGTTATAAATTCCTCAGGGACCATGTTTTGTACAGAGAAAACTGGTTGCTAAACACATACTTATAATAAATAAGAACATATGGTAAAATCCGGTAAATTACTGTTCTGTAAATCCATATATTTAAACATACATACCAGTATCTATAATTTTTCATTCCATAATGTACTAGACTACTCTGTCATAAATGGATTTCATTATCCTTAACTTTCAGAAACTTTTGAACCTTCGTTTTTCCTTACCAGACATGGGCTCTTCTGTTTCAAATGTGGGTAAATAGTGCCATCATGTGGCCTTGTATATGTATTTCAGAGAAGTATTTAATGGACAAAACCACAAAAAAAAGTCAGCAGGTATCCATCCCTGAGTGATGAGCTGTGTTCCCTTTAATTTTTCCCACACATACGGGGAATGAATATGGATGTGATGTGTGATAGATCACTTCCATATTGGTGCACATAAAATTCATGTGGTGGGGTAGGGCCAAGGGGTTCAGGGTGTGGAAGGGGGCTCAGAGTTGGGGCAGAGGGTTAGAGTGCAGGAGAGTGAGGGCTGTAGCTGGAGGCGCAGGCTTTGGGATAGGGCTTAGGGCTGGGGCAGAGGGTTGGGGTGTGGCAGGGGAAGGGCTCCAGTGGGGGGTGTGGGTTTTGGGATGGGGATGAGGGGACTGGGATTCAGTAGGGCTCCCTAACGCTACAGTGGGGAGAGACACTCTCCAACTCTCTTCCTGAAGCAGCACCTGGGTTGGGAGGGCAAGGGGCACCTGTCCCCCGGCCATGGCAGGTCCGAGGCTGGGCTAGGGCAGGGGCATCTCTCCTCACCGCAGCTCTGAGCGTCTGCATGGTGCTTAATAGGCAGCTGCATGGCCTCAGTTTAGAGGGAACGTAGTTGGTGAGCACAGGCATTGACTTTTGGTTTTGCCAGTGGGGGCTCTTGAAGAGATGCATGTGTTGGGGGCAGGCGCTGCCAGTTTTGGGGGGAGAGGCTATTTTCATCATATTTATACATTTCTTTCATATTCTAGTTATTGAATGTGTCCATCACTGGTGTCTTAATTTACTCATGATTAAAATAGTAATGTACTACATAATTACATAATCATGAATTACAGTATATTAAAATCATTGCATTCACCTATATGCTGTCTTCACCTTTGTCCCACTTTAAAGACATTACATCTCACTGTAGCTATTGGATGAAACTGTTAGCAACACTATGGTTCAGGGGTGCTCAGTACTGGGTTTTAAATGGAACCAGTGGTGCCAGGCCCACATGCAGAAGGGAATCCAGGGCCTGGACTGTGGCCTCACCCTCACCCCACCCGTGCTCAGCCTCTTTCACCCACCTGCTGCTTGCTCTTCTCTCTGCTCACTCCTCTTCATTTCCCCTCCCCTGTGTGAGTGGTGGGTGAGGCCTTTGGGGGGAAAGGCTAAATGGGGAGGGGCCTCAGAGGGAAGAGGCCCCGGGGCAGAGCCAGAGTCTGGGCACTGGGGCCCACAAAAGATGAATCCAGCCCTATTGGTGTTGAGCATACTCTATTTTTTTCGATGGGTGCTTGAGCCCCAGAACACCCATGGAGTTGGTGCATATCGTGGGGAAATTTTCCAAAGAGAAAAAACACACACAAATTATTCCAGTAGTAAAAACTGATAAAAGCTAAACCAGGAAGAGTTACTTACCTGTAAGTGAAGTTCCTCAAGCAGAAGCTTAAAGTCTGTTGACTGCAAAATACTAATGCAGAAGCAGCTAGTACTGGAGCATGATACAGAGCAATGGGGCTGATAGATATACTCAGAGGAAGAATTCTAACTTTTTGAGGCATTAGTAAACCAAACTGTTGGCAGCGGGTACTGAAAATGACACTGAGTTCAAATTAGCAGAAAATTGAAGTCTAGGGAACTCATTGATCCCCATTCTGTAATATAGTGCAGCTCTGATGACAAACACTGTAAGGCAGCACAGATAAAGGCTGACCTCTAATTGGAAACAGACTAGGTCCAGAAGATGACAGCTTTCTCTTTGCGGAGCCATTCCTTAAATAAAGGAGGGCGGGGATGGGGGGGAACATGTCAATACATTTACCTCATTGGGTAAGGCCCAATCTATATATTAAAGAGCCCTTTACATCATGGTTGTAAACTAGGCTGGATCACTAAAACAGGACAAGGCCCCTGCCTAGAGCCTTTAACCATACAATCTTTTCATTCACCACTTACCAGGGCAGAGGATATAACACCGGAATCTGGCTTGGATAACAAGACTGCATTCTACATTCAGTCCCTCTGCATTACTGTAAACTGTAAACCAAGCTATCAGGACCTCAGGAGAGAAATAGAAACCATGCATTTAAATTCTCCAGGAAGTGGTTAGTCTGGCCTGTAGCAGCTCCCTATGCGGCTTCATCTTGTGATTAAGAATCTAAGCTTCCATTTATAAATCATCAAGTGTTTCACTCTTATGGTTGAAAATGTAACCTTTATAATATAAACCATCTGTAAACTGATGCAGCAATGTCTCCCTGAGCCTTGAAGTAGCCTGAAAGGATGTTTATTATGTAGAGTAATGTGATATTTATATCAGTATTGGTAGCTATTCCACTACTGAACGATGAGTGAAGATACTCATATTATGAATATATTTTGGCAACAAATAAATGGAGTGGCAAAGTCCCTCCTCTACCTTGGTGGGTCCTGCGCTTATTGGCGGATTTGCTTGCCTCACAGATTCACCCTGTGGGTCGGGAAACAGTCCAGAGACCTTCCCCTCTAGAAGAAGCCACAGGCCAGGTCAATTCCTCCTGTGTTTGATCAGGAGTTGGGAGGTCTGGGGGGAACCCGGGCCTGCCCTCTACTCCGGGTTCCAGCCCAGGGCTCTGTGGATTTCAGCTGTCTAGAGTTCCTCCTGGTACAGTTGCGTGACATCTACAACTCCCTCTGCTACTTCCCCATGGCCTCCTCCCAACACCTTCTTTGTCTTCACCACTGGATGTTCCTCCTGATGTCTGATAACACTTCTCAGTCCTCCAGCAGTATGCCTACTCACTCTCAGCTTCTTGCATGCCTCTTGCTCCCAGTTCCTGACACGCACTTCCTCTCCTCTGGCTCTCTTTGGCCTGACTGGAGTGAGCCCTTTAATAGCAAAAGAGGGGGCCTTAGAGTCAGGTGCTTAACAGCCTCACCTGACCCTTAGCAGGTTAATTGGAGTCAGGTGTTCTCAGCCTGGAGCAGACTCTGCTCTGGTCACTCAGGGAACAGAAAACAGCTTATCCAGTGGCCAGTATATCTCCCTTCTACTACTCTGCTGTTCCCAACTGGCCTGGGTCTATCACAATGGATATAGGACTGTGGGCAGAACATAGGAAAATGAACTTTACTTACTTCTAATCAAGGTTTGACATGCACCGACAGGTGCCATTGAACAATGCAGCCTTGTTCTAGCAGTGCCTAGTCAACTGCTCACATGAAATTCAATAAAGATAAATGCAAAGTACTCCACTTAGGAAGGAACAATCAGTTGCACACATACAAAATGGGAAATGACTGCCTAGGAAGAAGTACCACAGAAAAGGATTTGGGGGACAGCGTGGATCACAAGCTAAATATGAAGCAAACATCATTCTGAAATATATGAGCAGGAGTGTTGTAATCAAGACACGAGAAGTTTTTCTTCTGCTCTACTCTGTGCTAATTAGGCCTCCACTGGAGAACTGTGTCCAGTTCTGGGCACCACATTTCAAGAAAGATGTGGACAAATTGGAGAAAATCCCAAGAAGAGCAACAAAAATGATTAAAGGTCTAGAAAACATGAACGGTAAGAGAAGATTGAAATAATTGGGTTTGTCTAGTCTAGAGAAGAGACGACTGAGAGAGGACCTGATAACAGTTTACAAGCACATAAAAAGTTGTTGCAAGGAGGAGGGAGAAAAATTGTTCTTAATTTCTGAAGACAGGACAAGAAGCAATGGGCTTAAATTGCAGCAAGAGAGGTTTAGCTTGGACATTAGGAAAAACTTCCTGTCAGGGTGGTTAAGCACCCGAATAAATTGTCTAGGGAGGTTGTGGAATCCTCATCACTGGAGATTTTTAAGAGCAGATTAGACAAACCTGTCAGGAATGATCTAGATAATACTTAGTCCTGCTTCTGCGGCGTGAGGGAGACCCTGGCGCACGTTTACTTAGAGTGCGCCAGGTTGCAGCCCCTACACCGGCTCCTCATTACCATTCTATTACGTTTCTGGTTGCACTTTTCCCCTCACCTCCTTCTGTACGCACTCCCTATCCGTAGCCCCATGAAGTCCCGGGACCTCCTGGTCAACCTCCTCCTCGCCCTGGCAAAAAAGGCCATCCACGCGATCAGGGAGGGGAGGTTGGCCGATGGAGACTCCGGTGACTGTGGGGCTTGTTTCCGATCCATGGTCCGATCATGCATCCGGGCAGAGTTCCTCTGGGCAGTGTCCACTGACTCCCTTGACGCCTTCGAGGAGCAGTGGGCGCTGTCCGGGGTTCTCTGCTCGGTGTCCCCGTCAGGTTCCCTTCTTCTGACCCTTTGACCTCACTCCTGTCCCTGTTCTTTTATTAGTTGTCCCCCGAACTCAGTGGGTTCTGTGGCCCAGTGGTTCCTCCCCTTAGGCTGGGGGAGGATCCTTTAGCAGTGGGCGGGCTTTGGCCACCCACTTCCCAGACACCCAATAGATACTTAGTCCTGCCATGAGTGTAGGGGACTGGACTAGATGACCTCTTGAGGTCCCTTCCAGTCCTACAATTCTGTGATTCTATGCCCTCCCCACCCCCAGGCTATAAGTACATTTTGAGGGTGTGGCTATAAATAGGAGGTCACTGGTGGTTACTGCCTCAGTTCCTTCCACTGCTAATACAGAGCAGTAGAAGATAGGACTCAGTAAAAGGGGAGGAGGACAGGCACTGTGAACATGCACAGTCCATTTCCAAGAGCTTGGTTACAAGTAACCATCTTTTCTTCTGCAAATGTCTTTTGCATATTCCCACTCTTGAGACAATTTAGTCAGTAGTATGCATATTATCTAGGACTATGGGTAAGGAGTCCTAACTAAATAAGGACCATGGCAGCGATCTACCAAACTCTGCATATGACCTGGCTGAAATATCTAACAAGGTAGGTTTTGTGAATTTGTGTATAGAACTCTACAGGGCTGCTCTACAAATCTCTATCATCGGAACACATTTCAAACCTGCCACCAAGGCTGCCAGAACCCTAGTGGAATGTGCTTTCAGTTGGAGAGGGGGAGATTCTGATACACCCTTATAAGTTTTCACTATACACCCTCTGACCCACCTCAACAACGTTTGTGTGGAAACAGGGTTTCCTTTACAGTTACCAGCATATGACACAAACTATTTATGTGAAGATCTAAAGTCTTTAGTCCTACCCAAATAGAATGATAAAACTCTCTTTGCATCCAAACAATGCAGTTTTTATACACCTTTCTTCAAACTCGACCTGGGAAAACACTGGCTAAGTAATAGACTGATTGACACTGAACTCAGAAATGACTTTTGGTACAAATCTAGGATGTGGATGAAACACTACTTTGTCATTATAAAAGATCATAAATGGAGGATCAGCCATTAATGCACGAAGTTCACCAATCCTCCTGCCTGATGTTATCACTATAACAAAGGCAGTCTTAACTGATAGATGAAATAAAGAACACAAAGACAAGGGCTCAAATAGTGGCGACAGAAGCTGTGACAGCACTAAATGTGTGTCCCATAGAACCACAGGATCTCTTACCAGAGGGTACAAATTTAACAACCCTTTAAAAAACTTCTTTACAATCTCATGTGAGAAAACTGATTTGCTATTTTATATATTAGTATGGAATAAATGGCTAGTGTGACTAAATGTACCTTAAGTGAAGTAACAGATACATCTTAATGCTTCAAATATAAACTCTACTCTAGTATAGAATGAATAGGCGCTGATACAGAATCTATACCCCTATTTGCCAACATCTTTTCCATTTTCATTGATTACGTTTTCTAGTTGATTCCTTTCTAAGGTTTAGTAGACTAGTTTGAATAGCTGTAGAAAAAGACATTGTCAACTTCATTAAAGAAGTATTGCCCATGCTATTAGATATGATCATGTGTCTGGATGGTACACTTTTTGCTGTTGAGTCAGATGGTGCATTGCCATTAAGTATCTGTAATTCCCAGATCCATGACATCCAGGACCATAGCTTGGACCTGGATGTCATGGATCAAGAAAACTTTCTTCAGTTCTATGTTGGAAAGGTTAAATGGAAGGAGGCTGGTAAGGAAATGTCAGAGTTGACCAGTAAGGCCAAGGAATCCAAGGCATTTGCCATGCATACCAAACATGTCAGAGCCGGGACACTTGTGTTTGTAATAGTTTGTGTCCACTAGAGATCTCTGAGATTGTGGTTCTGTACCCAATTTCCTCTTCACTGTTGCCAAATTAACCAGAACCAAAAACTGCTATTCCAGACACTTATATGTCCTCAGTATTGGCTGCCACTGGTGCCTATATAAACACCCAGACTCACAAAAATTCTTCGGAAGTCAAAGGAAAAGATTTAGAGTAGGGCTGTTGATTAATCACAGATAACTCAAGCAATTAACTCCAAAAATTAATCAATCACAGTTAACTGCAGTTTTAATTGCACTGTTAAACAGAATACCAATTAAAATTTATTAAACTTTTTTGGATGTTTTTCTACATTTTTCAAATATATTGATTTCAATTAAAACACAGAATACAAAATGTGCACTGCTCATTTTATATTTTTATTACTAATATTTGCACTGTAAAAATGATAAAATAGTATTTTTCAATTCACCTAATACAAGTACTGTAGTGCAATCTTTTCATCATGAAAATGCGACTTACAAATGTAGATTTTTTGTTACATAATTGCACTCAAAAATAAACCATGTAAAACTTTAGAGTCAACAAGTCCACTCAGTCCTACTTCTTGTTAAGCCAATCGCTAAGACAAACAAGTTTGTTTAAATTTACGGGAGGTAATACTGCCCACTTCTTGTTTACAATGTCACCAGAAAGTGAGAACAGGCATTCGCATGAGACTTTTGTAGCTGGCATTGCAAGGTATTTTCATGCCAAATTTGCTAAATATTTGTGTCTCTCTTCATGCTTCGGCCACCATTCCAGAGGACATGCTCACATGCTGATGACGCTCATTAACAAAATAATGCACTAATTAAATTTGTGACTGAACTCCTTGGGGGAGAATTGTATGTCTTCTGCTCTGTTTTATCCACATTCTGCCACATATTTTATGTTATAGGAATCTTGGATGATGAATCAGCGCGTTGTTCATTTTAAGAACACTTTTGCTGCAGATTTGACAAAACACAAAGAAGGTACCACCAATGTGAGATTTCTAAAGATAGCTACAGCACTTGACCCAAGGTTTAAGAATATGAAGTGCCTCCCAAAATCTGAGAGGGATGAGATATGGAGCATTTTTTCAGAAGTCTTAAAAGAGCAACACTCCAATGCAGAAACTACAAAACTGGAACCACCAAAAAGGAAAATCAACCTTCTGTTGGTGACATCTATCTCAGATTATGAAAATGAACATGTGTCGATCCGCACTGCTTTGGATTGTTATCGAACAGAACCTGTCATCAGCATGGACACGTTCTCTGGAATGCTGGATGAAGCATGAAGGGGCATATGAATCTTTAGAGTAACTAGCATATAAATATCTTGTGATGCCAGCTGCAACAGAGCTATGCAAATGTCTGTTCTCACTTTCAGGTGATATTGTGAACAAGGAGGCAGCATTAGCTCCTGCAAATGTAAACAAACTTGTTTGTCTGAGTGATTGGCTGAATAAGAAATAGGACTGAGTGGACTTGTAGGTTCTAAAGTTTTACATTGTTTTATTTTTGAATGCAGTTATTTTTTGTACATAATTCTACATTTGTAAGTTCAACTTTCCTGATAAAGATTGCACTACAGTACTTGTATTAGGTGATTTGAAAAATACTATTTCTTTGGTTTTTTACAGTGTAAATATTTGTAATAAATAAATATGAAGTCAGCACTGTACACTTTGTATTATGTTGTAATTGAAATGTTTGAATATGTAGAAAACATCCCACAATATTTAAATAAATGGCATTCTATTATTGTTTAATTGTGTGATGTGATTAATCACAGTTTTTTAAATCACACAATTAATCACGATTTGTTTAATCGCTTGACAGCCCTAATTTAGAGGTTCTCTCTTTACATCTCTGATCTGTCCAGCCATGATCCATCAGTTCCAATCAATCTCCAGAATAAATGTTTTGTCTTCTGTCTTGGAACAGAGGGCCCTGGTTCTGTGGAAATGCCCAGCATAGAGAATCTATCGTCTCTTCTGGATTTCCTCAACAGCAGTGGCCTTGGTGATGTCAGATTAGATGACTCTGGTACTGAGTGCTCAGTCTCTTTTGAACTGGAACTTGGTGCTGAGACTGTTGGTCTAAGTACCAAAGTTTTCCTGGAACTGGAAGGGCTCTGAGCTGAACCAAGTCTCTTTGTTTTTAACCACATAATTCATTAGAAATCTCAAATCTGGAGGATATGGTAGATAAGGCTTCCTGCAGAAGAGCTTGGAGTCTGTTTTGCTTCTCCTTTCTGGAATCATGGTGTGAAAGTGCTGCAAATGGAGCAACATGAAAGAAAATGTCCTTCCCCCAAGCATTTTAGGCAGAGAGCATGGGCATCAGAATCCGTAACAATGCACATCTCTTTGATCATTGTGTTCTGATCTTTGGATCTGCCATAATAGCCTAAAAAAACTAATACTAACACTTAAACTAACTCTAATGCTATGTAAAAAAAACAACTAAGCACTTATCCCAACTATTTATATGATCTTGATCCATAGAAGATTGTCATCCGTCCATGTCAGAGGAACTGAGGCAGTAACTGCAAGCACCCTATTTAAAGTCACACCCTTTGTATTCGGAGCCTGGGGGCAGGGCAGGAAAGGCTAGGACTGCTAGTAGAAGGCACCATTCAATGGGATCAGTCAGTGCACATCCCAAGTGTGGGGATATGCAGAGGACACTAGAATAAAAGCTACAGTTTATTTTTTTTCCCATTCTGGCTCCTGACTCCAACATATATAATCCAGATTCAGTAGGGCAGTATTTACTCCCAGAATCACACACCAGTTAAGATGGTGAGCCAGATATGGAAGAGAGGAGTATTACCTGCACACAAACTGCCTAGAGTTCACGGCCAAAGCATGTGCTATAAAGAGGCTCATGAAGACAGTGTTATCCTGTTTTATCAAATATATAAACAAGCTGGGGTTCCGAGGCAACAGAAACAGCCAACTCTAGTGAAGGTGTGCTGGGAATACTTCCTTCAGCACAAATTGCTGTACTTGCAAAGCACATTCCTGGGCTATTCAGGATAGCAGCAGGCTGGAGCTCCCCATACTCTGTGTTCGGTGGCTGAACTGTCACAGAGAATCATCTCTCTCATCCAAAGGAAGTGCACCCTCTAAGGCTGGGTCTGTTTACCTCCTGGCTATGCTGGCAGCTGAAGCAAATCTTTAGGTTAGCTGTGCAGCAAAATAGCTAACTGAGCTTCTTTCAGCAGAGTCTGAGATATCAAGTTCTGACTATAACACAGGCAGACAGTTCACTGCCACTGAAGTGTGCTTTTCTGCGGGCATGTAGAAATCTAGCCTACATCCTACATATTATGCCAATTTTGTCCACGATCCTTGATTTTGTGTCTTTCAACATAAGAGAATATGAGATAGGATAGGGGGCCCTTAGAGCAAGGGCCAACTATTAATGTCCTTCCGAAAGCCATACCTATCTTTCTCCAAAGCTAGGTAAACTTGAGGTAGCAGCAGGAATCAGAAAAGGAGCCAAAGGTCACTTTAAATGTGGCTAATTTGTCAAAGGGCTAATTCTTTACACCGAGTGACTCATTCTTTTCCATTTGGTTCTTATATTGTCCACAGCACAATGTTATCTGAGTGCTTCGTATTTGGAGGTTGGCTCTAACGAAGACTTTAAACACAGTATATAAGGAGCTCTTAAGTCCTGACAAATTCAATTTTCCTAGGAAGTTTTTGAGGCAAGTTATGATGTTCTCCCCACTCCTCCTCCTCTCTACTTTGTGAACAGAACAACATTTTCTGTTAAGTTTCTTAAATGCAAGTCCCAAACTGAGAACCCATTACAAGATATTGACCAGAAAACAAAAAGGATTTCAGATGTTTACCTCGTCAATTATGTTAATTATGGCTAATCATCTGCACTCTCTCTGATAGGTTTAAAGACTAAATTAAAAAAAATCTTCTTTAATGCCATTATTGTTTTCCTGTTGCATATCATGGTATCTTCAAATTGTTGTACCAAGATTTTTTACGTACTGAGAAGATAAAAAGAGAATTAAGAAATAATTGGTTTCTCTATTATATATCCAGGTATTTTAGAGACTGTCCACTAAAAACTATTTTTTCCACTGAATAGTGGTATTCTAGGTCAAGCATAGCATTGTTTGTATGAAAAAATGTTTAGTATAAGTTCTATATGTTGGATAACAGCAGTAATAAAAAGAATGAGAGGACATTCCTCAGGGTACCCCCTAGATAGAAGGATTTTTTTTGAAGATACAAAATTAACTGAAATTTTAGCAGCGCACTAGATGACAGGACATTTTGTGTCTTAACTGAAACCATGCAATTGCTAGACATACATTCTAAATTCCCAAGTGAGCTGGGCAATTGCCTTTTTTGACATCTAGGGATATTGCCAGCATCTGGGAAATCTGGTTGTATCACTGGATTACAGACATCTGTGTATTATCAAACCATGAGCTTGATTATAATCTCAACAATTAAAAAGGGACTAATTTCATTGCAGAAAAACTGGTGAGATCAGAATCTGGTGCTTTATGTTTTAACAAACAAACCCAATCTGGACATATTATTCACAGCTAATTCTAATTTAAATTGGAAGAACTTTTACATATACGTTAGTCATATTTTTTGTATCCTGTGCCTTCCGTCTGTTCTCTAAAGTTACCATTGATTCTTTGAGAAATCTGTATGCCATTTTCTGTATTGAGAATTTATAATAAATGAAATATGTTGATATTTAATATTATTTTTATTGAATACAGTTTTAAATAAAGGCAATACCTAAAGGGACTAGACAGAAAAATATTAACAAACAGCATGGAGCACAAGGTCATAATGTGAGGAAGACATTAGCACTTAGAGAAGAAAAAATAAATAAATAATCAATGCAACACTTGCAATGAGCCTCATAGAACCATCAAACAGAAAAATGTAACGATTAGTCCCCTGCTAATGGGATGTATTAATCAGTGCTGTTTGCAACCAGTTCAGCTACCAACAGCCACCATGCTCAAAAAAGCATAAATGATAGAGATGAAATCTGAGTTAGGCTGAAAGTAAGAATTTGAATAATGGGACAAGAGATTAGGTTGTAACTCAGAACAAAGCGTTTGCAAACAATACTTTATGCTTTCTTGGCTTTAGAACAGACATATTAAGAAATGGGATAAATTAACAACCTTGTCTGTGCAAAAACCATCTTTAACACTTCTTGTTCAGTATTAGATCTGCTTTATGGAATCTCCCAAGAGTCTACTAATATCTATTACATTTGTTTGGAAAGATCTTGAGAACTACAATGGGTAACGAATAAGGAGTAATGTCTCAACTCCTGATATTTAACCCCAGATCTTTTAATTTCAGGGTTTCTCCCTAGGCTTTTAAAAAAAGTGCCTTCAGTTTACATAGGGCCCATTGTGATAAAGTAATACAAATACCCTCTGACTCAGATCCATGCCTCTCTCCAGTTTTATTTTTTTAACTTGTGGTACTTTGTGATGGAAATTTTGAAAGACTTCAATATTGTGCACCTGAATTTATGGACAGACATTTCTGAAGCTCTAGACTCTTGTGCAAAGTATTAAACATAAAATTAGGACCAATACCCAAAATATGAAATTCACCCAAGTCCACTAAGGTTTTAAAACTGCCCCAACATCCAATACAGTCCATCTTCTCAGAAAACGCCAGGCAGAAAAGAGGTGAGCTTTGCTGAGTGACCTGATGATCAACAAATCTGGGCTCTGGTGGATCAATGGGGACAACACATTTTCAAAGTGAGATTATTTCACTAAAAAAACCAGTGCCTTCAGTCCCTTCCTGACAGAATTAGAGGGATGTTAGGTTAACGTGTTTCAGTGGATTTTAGCTGTCATAGCTGGAGTCGTAGTTGAAGAGGTAGTTCCAGAGCTACCTATGACCTACACCATTTTAGGGCTTTATAAATTAAAAACATCTTAATTAATGTGGAAATTATAGGAAGCTAGTGTTGACTGATTATCATTACAGGTGTGAAGTGCTCTGCACTGTTGCCAAGCACACAAGCTGCCACATTTCTGCACTAGCTGTAATTTCCGGGTGGTATTTAAAGCATGTAGGATGGTGATGTATACAATCTGGAGGTGACAAAGGCATGAATTATGGTGGTGACATCCAAAGAAAAGGTCACAACTTCCTGACCTAGCATAGGATGATACAAAATATCTTGGCCACTACAAGAAACAGCTGAGGATCCAGTAAGACACAGCCCTTTGCAGAAGAGCTGATATTATTGTTGATGTTTTACTGGTAGTTTTGCCCCAGACAATGAGCATGCTTTCCTATCTGGACTGAATCTCAACTAGTTTGCCCTCTTATTCCAGCCAGCGGGTAAATCTATAAAATGAACTACCTGAATAATGAAATGGTGTGGGGGGGAGAAATGTATATCAGCTTTCTTTGGTGAACACCGATTTTTGGTGATTTATACCACTTAGGTTTTTTAAGACATCTTGCTCCCAGATCTGTCCCAAATTAAAAATGCCTAGTAGGGGCCTATCCTTATGAGTTAGGGAACCCTGAAATTGTCAGCAACTGCTCTCCAAAGTCACACTCTCAGTGCTCTGGAAATATCCAGGAGCTAGGGGAATTCTGACTCTTTGAAAAAGCACAAGACACCAGTATTGCTCCAAGGCCCAACTGCACAGAGAGCCTTAAGTGCGTAAAAGTTACAGAAAAAAGTTACTAGCAGGCTGCAAATTATTCGCTGGTTGGGTGCACATTCGGGGCGGCTCCAGGCCCCAGCATGCCAAGCGTGTGCTTGTGGCAGCAAGCTGCGGGGAGTGGCTCTGCTGGTTGCCACGAGGCGGCAGGCAGCCTGCCGTGCTTGGGGCGGCAAAATGTCTTAGAGACTCCCCTGTGCACATTACCCATTTTCAGCTTTTGTTGCTCAGTGCCAGGCTTTTATAGGCGAGGTTTACACAGAATACCTACACAGGGACAAACATGGCTACAAAAACAGTGCATACAGAATACTTAAAAAATACAATTCAGTCTGGTAGGGCAGACAATTTTGTCAGGAACTTCTCCAAAGCTAAGGACATTTTTAGGAGGTTCAGACTACATAGTATATTTGGTATATCCTTTGCACTTTTTTGGGCAATGTCTGTTTTCCTACAATGTTAAATTCTAAGACTATTATTTCAATTTTTCCCCAAATGCTTTTCTGATTTTTCCACTACCTGTGTTCCATTTCTTTTCTCCTCTTCTCCCATGTTCCTAGCACCTTGCATTTCCTGTCTGGGCCCTCCATTCTCCCTAATTAGTTAATCCACCTACCCTCGTTATCTATCATCTCTTACCTCCTTCCCTTGCCCACTCCAGGAGTAGGGGGTAAACAGGGAAACTGACAGCATTGGTTTCTTTTACCTATTTAAAGAGGGAAAACGCTCATGGGGACATTTCTCTCCTCATTCCTAACTCAGCAGAGGGCCAAGGAATGATCAAGCCTGGGGAAACCTCTCCCCTTTTTGTGGTAAAGGAGGTGTAGAGTACTGTGGTTCTCTGCATATTCCTTTCTCATCCAAGGAGAAGACGGTAACTCAGGAGACACCTCTGTCCCTGCCTTTCCCAGCTTAATGTCTTCTTCGCTTCCCCCACTGATAGGGCTTGATTCTGCAACCACTGACTTCAGTGGTTCAGGATCAGGCGCACACATCTCTGTCCTGGCTTTCCAATATTGTACTCAGCAAAACAAGTCCAGTAGTTGCAATCCCCAGAATCATTATCGTATTAAATAGTCACCTCAATTCTCAGGACAAATAACTTCATTAAAGTTTCAGTTGCTACAATACATAAAGAAAACAATACAAAATATCAAAATATTAGTTAAAAAAGCCTACAATATAATTTAGCTAAGTGTCCCAAAGAAATGTTAGAAATAGGATACTCTGCAATCACTTGGTATCACAAATGGAAAAGTGATGGGTACAATGGAACAATTCCATATGCTTCCCCCAGAACTAAAACTATTTAAAAAGTATGGAAATAATAATAAATGTACATAGATTTGAGCATCCCCATATTACATACAATCTACATATTTTGCTTTGAGGGAAATTTTGCCTGCATCTGAATGTTGATGAATAACGTGCAGGGAGCATACTGAAAGATCTACCTGGCACCTTGACTCCAATTGCATTGGGATTTCGTACCTTTGAGACTGACGAGGCAATGTGGAACTTGAGTCTGAACTGTATGTTGAAATTCAGCTCTAACAAAAAGTACAACTCTAGTAGGACACCATTCAATTCTACTGTTTTTGAGAACTTCTTCTTGAAAAAAGCAGCACAGTCCTGGAGTTGGTCTCACTGAATGCACAGAGGAATGCCAAGCACTAATGGGTTCTATCTGCAAGATGCTGAGCACTCTGGCCCTGATCCATTTAAGCCTGTGTAACTTTAAGTAACTTTAACATAAGTAGTCCCACAGAAATCCAGTATCTTAAGTTCTTTGCTGGATCAAGGCCAGAATGCTCAATATCCTGCAGGATTGACCTTATTGTCAGACATTCATTTTAGGACTAGACAGCACCAGAAGTACCTTTGAATAGACCTGGCTTGGAGATAAATAATGGTTCTCACCAGGTTTGAAGTCACTGATCTGTTGGTTCCTAGTTTCTATAATGAAATAATGGAATAGATTATTTCTTAGTTGAAAACTAGAAGACAGTAGGTTGAAATGAACATTCTACAGAAAAACAACACATTCAGCAAAAAAACCACAAGGAATGCCATGTTGAATTCACAACATATCAGCAGAGGAACAATATTTTTCTTTACAGAAGAACTATTAAGAAAAAGAATATAACAGGCAAGACTCTCTTCACAGAAACGGTAACCATTTAAGCAGATCAGAAGGAGCATCTCATTGACAGGTGAAAATAATACTTAGCCATTATCCTGCTCAAGAGGTTGTCCACTGCTGACCAAGCAGTGTAATGGCTATAGATCTGAGTTCTGAATATTCTGCAAAAAAGACAGGCACAACGGACACATAATACTGAAGTTCAGTTATAACACTGTAACTGAATCTAGAAGGAAAACTTGCATTACTGAGTGACATGTTCTAATAATGTGCTCTGTTAATCAAGTGGAAGAACTCATATAGTATCTACTACTAATAATCAGATTCTTAAAAGTATTACATTGTGAAAATTATTCTAGAACAGATTCTTCATCACTAAGATTTAAGATAAAGGAAACAGAAGCAAATTCTTGAGAAATTTTTGATTATAAGCTCTTCTGAATTGTATCTGCTATGTTTTGTACAATGGCTGGCTCTGGGGGCTTCTATAGTATAAATATAATAAATATGGAATCAAACCAAAAACAGTTTGTTTCTTCTTCTATTGGCATTTACTTCTCTTTTCACACCACTGGACTTGCTCTAAGACTAGCAAAGATATTTAATATGATTTATAAAATATGTTCCCATCAGTGACATCCAGGTACAGGTCTAACATCATTACAGACAGGGAGTTACAAGAGCCAGATCTGTAGGATGTTTATAAGTACAATGGGTATGAAAGTTCAACATAACAGTCTTGGAAATGAAATGACCATTTCTCAAACACTACACATAATTAAAGGACACTGAACATCTTAAAATATTGTTTAATACTGCAGCCTCTAAAATATATCCAAATATTTACCATGAGTACTAAAATGATAGCATTAAGGAGGAACATACCAGGTCTCAACAGACGTAATTATTAAAAACTGAACCAACAGAAAATGAGAGTGATGAAGAATATCATCTAATATTTTGAAGTTTATGTAAATCAGGTAGCAAGTAAAGGGAGCAGAGATACTGATTCTTCCTCCTGAAGAGCATCAAACATTTGTTCATGTCTGAACAATACAGTATTATAGTTTTAATCTGAGTTACTGCTTTGTAAAAAAAGTGTTCAGTGCCAGTTTTCCACTATCACTGTTTTGGTGTCACTGAAGAACTTCAGTGGAATTCTTCAGTGCAGGCTTGGCTATGATCCCTTTTGCAAGTCTGATATAAGACAGAGGTTTGTTTTTTTTTTTACACTGCAGATTAGTTAAAATTATAGGCTTATTTATTTACAGTATTTAAATTTAGTTTTCCTTCCCCAACAATGAATATGTGGGAGGGGATTACTATGTTACACAATGTAAAACAGATTTTAAAAAGCCAAACCAAAGCTTGTGAGTAAAACTGTACAATGTTTGTCTATGCTCAAGCACACTGCACCATCAAATGAAAAGCGTGTAAGTTCTATCCTCATGCCCAAAAAGGCCTACTGTATGATTCAAAATTCCAAACATACATGAAAGTAAATACTACAGGTTTAGATACAGTGCCAAATGGAAAGAAAATACAATGAACTATCTCTGGAAAGCTCTTGTCACAGGAGGAGCCTGGTTACTTCTGAAGTAAAGCAGCATTTCATGTCGGACAGAGAACTGCAAAAGAACCACAAAGATACAGGCCATAAACCTCATTGAACACAGTGTGCATAAACACACATTGCAGGTACAGTAAACAAACATGAAGATGCTTAGTTCTATACTCTAAAGCAGTGAAATAAAATCTAAATTGAAATAGAATAATTAAACTGCAACCCTCTTCCCAAAGAAAACTCTTATGACAAAAAATACTATCACTACACTATATTACACAAGAATGAGTTAACTAAAGATCATGTCTTAAATATGGTGTTTTTACACTTTACATTTAACAAGCTTTCTATCCTGAGGAATTAATTATAATTTCACGGCAACCATTCAGAAAAAGTGCAATGTGCTACCATGCAGGAATATTAAAGTATGTATTGAAATTTCAGATGACAATTCTAAGCTTGATGTGTGTACCCTGTGTATCACGTAAAGTGGAAGACAAAGACATGTCCTTCACATGTTTCTCATTCCTGTTTTGCATCTAAAAGATACCAACCTCAGAGCAATCCAGCTTTCAAACCAACGCTAGCAGCAACACAAAAGCAAACAAAGAAGTCAGGTTGTAACAAGAAACACAAAAACTTTAAATAATAAGACAAGAAAATAAACTCCCTTATTATCAGAAACATGTTCACAATTTTAAAATAAAAAACACTGACAGTTACCTTTTTGGCCTTTTAATTAAAACAAAAATTCAGTTTCAGCCCTTTTTGGAACTTAAAAGATTAGGTGCGGATAAAAGAAAGCTCAAAGATGGAAATCATATCACTTCCACAATCTAAATAGTCCAGGGGTCGAAGAATAATTAAAAAACTATTTAATTTGACAGAAAGACAAATACACACATTTTCTTCCATTTTACTTGGCGGTATGTGTAGCAACATTTTTCTTGAACTACCTTCATAACCACTGTTTTTTTCATTATGGGCAATGAGGCAAGAATACTCAGATTAGTTACAGTTTAATCCGGTCAGTTTGTTACTGTAAGAATAGAAGATTTTAAAAAGGAGCTTACACTGGTGAAGGGTTCGTATGAACTTAATAAAGTAATTTTCAAACTTATAAAGTCTTTGTGTCAAGAACAAGGAAATCTAATTGGCTTTCATAGATGAGTTTTTCACCATGGTAGTATATAATGTAAGGCAAAACAACTACTGTAATGTATTGTTAAGGCTAGAGATTTAATTCAACTAATCAAAAGATTCAAGTTATAGGTATCTATTTAGGGTTTTTTACAAGTGGCCATCAGCAAATGTATCTTTGGCCCTTTGCATTCATATATTTCAACAAAGTCTATATATAATCATGCCACACAAGAATGAAAAATTCTACATACTATATTCTTACCAAATTACAGAAATGTTTATTCCTTGTGTATAATGATGTAATATTTACTAAATAGCATCCGTTATTTCATCGTGCAATGAAATTATAGTATTGTAATGCATACTGTATGCAAGTAGGCAGAGTGAAGGCTGCTGTGAGAATATTAAAGGGACATGATTAACTTAATCATACTCATCTGAACATTTGTACCTACTATTATTGTAAGTAAAACCTAAGAACACTCCACTAGCTGAAATTACATTCATCTCTGCTCTGCAGTTGGCACAAAGTGCTGTAAAATGCACAAACTAAAATGTTATTTCATTATTTCCCCTGCTTTTGTTGATCTTTCACATGATAATGAGAAGATTTTTTTTTAAAGAAAAATATGATTGTAAAACCACTAAATTGGAACATTAACTGCAGAGAAGGTATAACATCCAAAAATACTTTTAACTCATTATTTGAAATTTCCAATTTCAAACTGATAGTATACTTTTATTTAACTGAAAATTTTAAAATCTTGGCCTTGATTCATTAATATAGATTTTTTGTGACACTAAAACACCTCTCTCTCCTTCAGATCACTAACATCTCACTCTTCTGCTTCCTCCATCCTGCTTGGGATTGAAACATGGCTATTATGTTTTTCAAGAGCCAATCATATTCACAACACTTGCACAACACCTTCAAAAGACAAGCCTGAGAGCGTAAATTCATAACTTTGCTACACAGTGAAAATCATGGACTTAACAAAGGACATTGTATTTATGGCAATCTGTAACCCACTAAAACCACCTCTTTGTTTTATGATTGCAGAGGTTGTTAACTGGCCACTTCTCTTACAATGTGTGTTAACTACATGTGCTAAACAATCTGTCCACTTTGTATTTAGCGGTCACACTTTGGGTATGTCTACACTGCAATTAGACAAACATGCCTGGCCCATGCCAGCTGACTTGGGTTTGCAGGGCTAGGGCTAAGGGCCTATTTACTGTGATGCAGATGGTGGGCTCAGGCTGGAGCCCAAGCTCTGGGAACCTCCTACCTCACAGGATCTTAGAACCTGGGGTCCAGTCCAAGCCTGGACTTCTACACCACAATTAAACAGTCCCTTAGCTTGAGACCCAAAAGCCTGAGTCAGCTGGCATGGCCCAGCTGCGGGAGTCTATTGCAGGGCAGATATACCTTAAGAGTATCTTCCCAGACCTGAAGAAGAGCTCTGTGTAAGCTTGAAAGCTTGTCTCTTTCATGAAGAAAATGGTCCAAAAGAATATATTACTTCACCCACCTTGTCTCAGTCATATTCAGAAAGATTTAAACACATCTGGAATGCAGCCCAGACGTCTGACTGAATTTCACAAAAGTAAGTATTTCCATTTTAGATCTAAAAATCATACACTGACTTATATATTGCTGGGTAATGAATTACAAGGCACTAAATACAAATCACTAAGCCCCTTTCATTACCAGTACCATAAGGATGGAAAACAATGGTGAATTGTGACAAAGACAAACAAAAGGATTTTAGACCACATCAAAAATAGTTTGGACAAAAAAAAAGGGAAATATTAGTCCATTGTGCAATACCACGAAAAGACCCTATCTGGAACTGTGAATCTAGTTTTGGCAACTGCCTCTGAAGGTTACACATTTTAGAGAGGATCCGAAGAACTACTACATAACTGATCACTGGAATGAAGGGTCTTGGCTATGAGGATAAGCTGAAGTCACATTTTAAAGTAATTTTATTTTTAACAGTCGTTTTAAAGACTTTTTGAATGGCAAACGCAATGCAAAATATTTGATTCCAATCACAGAAATCCCAGTAAATCATCCTTCCCCACCCCCCCGCATAATGTGATGCCTCACTGGAAACAGCCCCAAGTTGACTGGCCTTTTTAGCTATTTTACTGCATTATGTATTCACATCTAGTTGTCCTAGATCTCTTTTGGCATTGGTAACCTTTGAGGATCTTCCCTTCCACTCACTTAGATGCTTTACCTGGCCTTTTTACCAGTTTGAGCTCAATTTATTAATTTCTCCCTTTATTTCATACCGTTTATAGCCTTTCTGCTTTACTAGTTCTCACAACACCTAATTTAGTACCAACTTCCAATTTATTAATTATCATCTGTAGCACTATAGTGTCTAGAGGTCCTATCCAAGATCAAGTCCTATTGTACTAAGTGTTGTACACATACACACAATCAGATAGAGTACCTGCCCTGAAGACCTCACAGTTTATTTAGACAAGACAGGCAAAGGGGGAGAAGAGAAACAAAGGCATAGAAAAGGGACGTGACCTGGCCCTAGGTCAGACAGAAGATCAGCAGCAGAGCTGGCAACAGAACTCAGGTCATCAAAGTCCTTGCCCAGTGTCACAAGGCAGTAGACTAAGCTGTCTTTCCCAATTCATTAGCATATTGTTCTACCCACTCAACCATACCAGTAATGAAGCTATTAAAGATGAAACAATACAATAAGTTCAACAAGACCCTACCAGACATTCCAACTCAACACAGTAGTTATTACCTGCGTTTTAGTCCTTCACAAAGTAGATAATCAACATGTCAGTGCTCAAGCATATTTGAGAGAAACTTGACACTTCGTATAAAAATGCTTTAACGAAATCCAGTGAATCTCTATTAACCTCAACTAATTTTTTGATTCTAATCAAAAAAAGCAATCACATTGGCAAGATTTGTTCTTTAGAACATATGCTGTTTGTTGCTTAGTATTCCATTTACCTATAGATGAACACAGATCTCTTTCTATCTCTGTTTGTTCCATATATCACCAGGTACTGAAAATGGAAATTGCAAGAACTGTTTATAATATTTTTATTTTCTTCTCCAATCCTTAGTTCTAAACAACCTCTGAAACAATAACTGCCAGAGCTTTCTCATGTTATCTAATTCCCTTAATATGCATATTAGCCAGATGTGCTGGCCTGAATATTCGTATTTTTAAGTATTCCCTTCTCTGCATTTTATCATGAGTGCAAATTGGTGCCTTGATATAAGGGTTCACTGAAGATGATAGCCACTTAATAAGGACTTTTAGAGAGAACTATTTTTCTGCTTGAGAAACAGTATTCAGGACTAGAAAAAACTCAGCTAATTACATTGACAAGATTCAATATTATCAAGACTTCACATAGAGCTGCACAATGTGCCATTATCACAGAACAACCCTCTCCACTTCTTTTAGGGAAAACAGAAGTCCCTAGCGAAACAAAAGAGTCATTTGATTTAACATACTTCAATAACTCATGATGAAATTAACACTTATTTTTTCTGTATTTAATTTTCTTGACTCAACCTTAACAGCAAGTAATCTGTCTTGTATTTATCAAATAGCTCAGACTAGAATCAATTATATGAAATCAGGTCAGTTATCCCTAAAAACACATCTATGCTTCTAGAAAGTGGGCATGCTGCCCCAAAATCTTCACTGTTGTTCTAGTCTTGATCAAGATATCCTCTACATTTCCAATGAAGAGAGACTACCTTCAAAAAAGCAAGTAAAACATTTAACCCTAAAATTCAGGGATGAAGTTGAAATTATTATAAAAGAATGGTTAATGAATGATAGCAGCAAATGGCTCCAAGGCACTGCAACATCAAAGCCTGCCTGAACAGATTGTTTAAAAAGATCTAATCCTCCATTATAATCCTTTGAAAGAACTGTCTACATGCCAGATAACAGATTAAAGTCTGAGAACATTTTGGGTATGTTTATATTGCACTTGGAGATGTGACTGCAGCTCATACAGACATATCCAAGACAGCTTGAGTACCAACAGCAGTGAAGCCATGGCTGCATGGGTTAGCCACCCAGGTACGTAGCCGGGCTCTCTGGCAGGCTTGTACTCAAGTTGGCTAGCCCATTTTGCAGCTTGTGCTGCTGCAGCTTCACTGTTGGTACCAAGCTAACTAGATTGAACCTAGCTCAGGTATGTCTACACATGTCCTCACTGTTCACCTGTAGTGGACTGTTCTCTTCATTCTGCTCTGACCCCTTCCACTCATTTTGAGCGAACCGCTTGCTATTCCCCATCAGTCATGAGTCCAGGCTGGAAGAGTAGTCTTTTACGAGAATAGGCAATTTAAATTTAACAAAAGATGTTCCAATCTGGAATTTTCCCCATTCTTGTATACAGTTTTTATATGTTTATGGTCATTTATGGTCTGAAGCATTGGAAGAGTTTCAGCTGGGGCTGTGATGCACTTCCCAGGATTATATAACGGGATGAGTGAAGATACCAAAAATCAGAGTCATCAGCTGCTTTGGTGGCCCTGTGGGTGCAGTTAACCCATTAGTCATGTTTCCAGATTAGGAGAATGTGTGTGTAAAATGTGCCCATTCTGATTAGTATTTAATTACTAAAAATTATGACGATGTTTTAAACATCCAAGCATCTTCAAAATAGACAAATTATTTCTTTCCCTAAGAAATACAAATACTTAGTAATTTATTTCTTTCAATGCAGGGTTACTAAGTTGAAAAATAAATTTCAATAGTATCACCAGAATTTTTCAGCCTAACTGTTTTACCTGTCACATGAGAAAAAACACTTAATTAAAGTTCCAGACAAAAAAAACAGCTTCTGCTATTTACTCTATATGAGCTAAAGCAAGGTTAGAGAATACAGACAAGACACAGATATTCAAGAAAGACTGTGAAGTCAAAATGTTACACATTTGATAAAAGCTCCTGCCTGGCTTTATTTAAGACGACAGGAAAATCAAACACAGACCGAATTCAACTGTCCTGCAAAAGTCATCCGTTTCATTGGATTTTTGGAAAGGATAGAACAAAAAAGATGTGGAAAGAGTGTTTGCAGGTGACGAGCTAGCAGTGTTCTTGTTATGATGATTTTAATACTGCTGGGCTTTTTTGTAATATTAAATTGAGCGTTAGGGGGCCTAGCTAATTTCACAACCATCTTTTATTTTTATTTAAATTGAAATAAAGTCAGCATATTGAGTAAATTTATTGATAACTATAAACTGTGAGGATTTGCAAATACTTGCGAGGTCTGAGCAATCAAATTATGAGCAGGAAATACAAGAATCAGCTTAGAAAAATACAACCAATTAGGTATGAAGAGAATAAATCAAGTGATATTTTATCTGAAAACAGATACTTGGAAAACAGTAACACTAAAAATCAAGGACAGCAAGTTAGAGATGATGTGCAGTGTATGATCTAGCAACAACAATGGTAATGCAATTTTGGACTGCATACAAAGAGGGCATTACATCATGGAGGCAGGGACACAGCAATTCCACTTACACACTATGGTCTACATCCTACAAAAACTTATGCCTATGCTTAACTTTAAGCATTGAAGTAAATGGGACTACTCTTATGTACATACTTAAAAGTAAGCACAAGTGTTTACATGTGCCTAAGTGAGAGAAGGAAGCAAGACTGTGCCTGAATACCACATTCTGTTCTGGGCATCTTAATACCACAAAGATGCAGATAAATTGGAGGGAGTTTAAGAGAAAAGACCAAAATAAGTAACAAAGGGATTAATTTATGGAGAGAGATTAATTACACTAAACATGCATTGTATAGTTTTAGTTCAAAAATAAAGCAGAACATGATAACTAAGGGAGAGAAATGATTTAAAATGAAATAACCAGTAATGATGGAATGAACTAAGAATGCAATTTCAGGTGAAATGTCTAGAATCCCTATGATTATCTCTATTAGACTGTGGAACTGTTTTTCAAGGTAAATGATGATCCCCATTGCCTGACACACTGAAAATCTGACAATGTATAGCACTGGAAAATGTACAGTAGGTACAATCAGACCTTTTAATTTTAAATAGAAACTGTCAGAATAAAGAAAATATCCAAGGACATTGTTTGTGGAAGATAGCCACATATGGATCTATTAGCCAGAATGGGCAGGGATACAAACCATGCTCTGAAGTATCCCTAGCCTCTGTTTGCCAGAAGCTGGGAATGGGCAACAGGGGATGGATCACTTGATGACTACCTGTTCTATTAATTCCCTCTGAAGCACCTGGCATTGGCCAATATCAGGAGATAGGATACTGGGCTAGATGGATCATTGGTCTGACCCAGTATGGCTGTTCTTATTATTTACTAGTGACCAGAAGGAAAATTTCAAATTTATACAAGTCTACAAGCCCTGTATCAGCAATGTGCATTATTTCCACAGATTATTTAAGTAGTTCATTGTTTCAGAAAACCTGTCTAATACATTTTGAACTATTCATATTTTACTTTTATACTAGATCTTAAATGATTTGGTTTTGATACTATGATGTCCTATGGCGATCTTGTAATGTGCTTTAGACCATCACAAAGAAATGACAGTCACAATGTTTTATTTATGGTGTGAAATGCTTAGGGGCTTCTGGGCACATAAAATAAAATTAAAGCATAGTTTGATTAGAAGATAACAGATCTACTTATTCATGAATGCCACAAGAACAGCATTTGAAAATAAATATTTAATATACCTCATATTAACTTAAAATAAAAGATCCCGGCTAATACATGTATACTAACAGGCATACTCACCCTTTAAAATGTAGTCTGTTAATAAGCTTGGCACTTTCTCGCTGTCCTCTTTCATAGCATAAAGAACTGAAAAGCATGGGAAGGGAAGGGTGGATGAGAAAAAGCAATAATTCAGATCATTAGTCTTAAATTAAAGATGTTACTCGGATAAGCACACTGAAGATACTTTAACTATTCATCTAGATATTGCATCCATATCAATTAGAAAATATGTAATTGGAATACTAAAAAAAATGAATGGCAGACACATGGGGGCTGCTCCATACCCTTTCATATGCATAATTCTAACTTAAATCTATAGTGTATGCACATAAGAGCCAGGGAACTGGGTCAAGGAGTACTGTATAAGATGACTCTTTTTCAAAAAACCACACTGAATTTTAATGCTTTTTTTCTTTAACATGTTTGATCATATCAGACATAAGAGTTTTTCTTTGTCATGTATTTCAATGCACTTTTATTATAAAAATTCAATATAAACAGTAAAGAAAACACGAAAACATGGTACCAACATTTCTCATTCCACTTAGCAGCTATCAGTGTTGTTTTGGAGTTTTAAACCAAGATCTTACAATGGGGAAAACTTTCTAACAGGATATTGAAATTGTAATTCTTTAATGTTTCAGTATTTTTCATGTTATACCCCCTAGCTCTGGGCTCTAGTAGGCCAAAATTTACTTTCAGTTATGCAGCTACAGAAGTTCTGTAAGTGTCACCAGGTTATGTATTATTATGTATTATTTCACCCTGAGATATGGCTACAGAAATAACTGTGCCATTACACTCCCACTTAACCTTTCCCCATCTACTGGAGAAGAGTCTGTGACTCCATTCACAGCAATTAAGCATTTGGGAACACAGGTGGAAGACAAGAGCATACTGACATTCCTAGAATGTGGTGGTTCTCTTCTCTGACAGTCTTTAGACATGAAAAGATCCGGGCAGGAGCACATGCTAAAATTGAACTACCCCAGCTAATAACTTAATTAGGGTTGGAGCCATCAGGAAGGAAGAGAAAGATCCGTCACCTGATTTTTCCAACCACGGTCCAGGGAGGATACCAAACACCTGACTGTATTTGGAACTGATTTTGACAGAATTCTTTACTAACAATACCATTTATACGACATTTTATAAACAAGTATAGACAATTTTGAGACAAGCTTTCTGCAGAGGGTAAACATTCAGATTTGCATATTGTCAAGATGTGGAGTTGGAATAAAGAATCTGTAGTTCTGGCTGTGAACACTCCACTTGCCCAAAAAAAGGGCAAGTTTTCACAACATTTAGTAAAAAAAAACCCTAAGATGAAGCCACAAGTTTTTGATATAAAGAAGTAAAAAGGGTGAATAGTTGTAAAAATCAAACTACAGTTGAGGGTAAAAGGTAGAGAGAGTTGACCAAGAGGGTGAAAGTAAGTAAAAAAAGAATGCCTACAATTTCAAATTCCATAGTAAAGACTGGGGAGAAATTTTCAACGATTCAAATAGCAGTTAATATCAATGGGAAGTTAGATGCCTAACTACTCTTTGTTCCTTTGAAAAATTTCCTGATCCAAAGTCTACATTCCAACACCATGAATTGGGTCAGAAATTGCCTGTTTGCTATGTGGTCTGTGTGTTTCAGAACAACACATCATAATATTAAATATAAGAAATTAAAGTTTGACCTTTTCTTTGCATATATAAAGACAAACTCCCATCTTTCACAGCCTCCCATGTGGCAAAACCTGACACAGCAGAATCTTTGCCAAACCAAGATATTTTAATTTATTAATTTTTTTAATGAGGTACTTAAATATATTGGCGTTCAAATGCAGTCTTTGTGATTTCCATTTACTCAAAATATTCAGTTAAAAATTAAAGTCTGATAGATTAATTTCAATGGTTTTAGCTAATCCCTTAACAATATTAGAAAGCAAAACATTACTGTGAAGATCCTACGTTTAATTTAATAATACTGAAAGTCAACTCTTATATAAGAACTATTTCAGCAATCAGGATTTCACGTAGTGTTTTATAGCTGGTGGCAGTTACTACAAGAAGGAACTCCTGGAATGTGAAAGAAATTCATATCTACAGGGATTTAATTTATGCAGACTGAACAAGCATCACACTACTTAAGTACTAAAAATTTTAGAAAAACTTTTGCAGGCTCCTACCATCCAAGAGGATGCTATATTTATTTCTGAAAATGTTTCAGATCTCTTGGGAACATTCATATGGTTTGAGGAATGCAAAGTGCTTTCTCACTCAGGTTGTGCAAAAATTTCAGTCTGTATAAGCTGGCTAACAGTGTTAGCTGTCGATAATGATAGCTAATAATTAGTGAGACATGAATTCTAAAAAACCCAGTATTTGAAAAGAAAATAATACTGAAAGTCGGACGACTACCATGAACCACAGTAGACTAAACAACCTATTGGCAAAAGGACTCAATTTTGTTAACTTGCCAACTGTAGAACTTTTTTTTGCAAGCATTTAGAGTTGGATCTGAAAAAGATCAAACTATTAATGAGAAGTTTCTACTTATACATGCAATGCTTGTTTTATGTTTTAAAACAGGCAGCTGTTAGGTTTAACAACACAGAATACAGAAAAGACATTTCCATTGCTGGTCCCTGGAGCAGTGGAACTTTAACTACAGGAAAAACGTCCGTTAACTGCCCTGGCTACTTATGCTTATCTGCTGCTTCATATTCAACTACAGAATTGTTGAGAAGTATATCCCTCTGTAAGTGTTCTCAACATGAGAGGAATGAAAGAATCAGAAGCACAGCATTACCAACTAGCAGCATTAATAAGCTCCAGAATGCTCATGGGAGAATCTGAATACTATATGACTATTCCAGAATACTATATTTATCTTTATGTTGAAACAAAATATTCAGTGTTTGTAGTTTAAATAACGAGTACAATATTTGCTTCACAAATGCACAAGCAAGAAGTAAGCCAGGAAATCTGCTACTGAGGGCATGTCTACACTAAAAACATACATTAACCTATGTTAGGTCGACTTTCAACCATCACAGTAATTACCATGGTGGTTAATGCCCTTTTGGTGGTGGTGCGTGTCCTCACCAGGAGCGCTTCCACCTATTTAAGAGGGGCAGTGTGGGAGGCTAAGAATCTGGGCCTCTCAGCTCCACATGCAGCTCCCCACCCCCACACTGGGCACAAAGCTCCCTGACACCGGAGCTGCTCCCGGGAGGCTCGAGGTCTTCAGGCACTGAGCTCCCTGTTGGGACCCTGACTGCGGCAAGGAGCAGGGAGCCAAGAGCTGGGTAATGCAGCCAGGCTCCTGGCAGTGGGGAGCCTCTGTGCAGTACCAGGCTTCCAAAGGGAGCTGGGCAGGCACAGCCCAACTCCTGAGCAGGAGCCCAGGCAGCAGCTGGGCTGGGACTAGGGAGCCGCAGGATAGCTGAACTCTGAGCAGGGCAGGCACAGAATGACTGGGAGCCCAGGAGGCAGCCGTGTCTAGCTGGAGCCCCCCACCCACCCTGTGTCAGCCTGGCTTTCTTGTCAATTTCACAGCTCCAGCAAGAGCCATGAAATTGACATGAATGACAGCCAACAGCAGATGTAAATAACACTGTCTATATGGACACTGCATTGCCTTAACTACACCAAAATAAGTCCTATCCCTTTCTTGGAAGTGGAGTTATGTTGTGCAGTAGAGCACTTACATTGGCGGGAGCAAGGCTGTAGCGTGTACACTGACATACCTGTAATTAGATATAAGCTGCCCTCAACCTCTCTCTGTAGTGTAGACCAAGCCTGAGTAACAGGATCAGAATTTCAACCAGCCCACAGAAAACACTTACCTCTTTACAGTACACATTTGTATAAATGTTTTGGTTGTTAACTAAAAAAGTTATTCTGCTGAGACTTTTGGCTTCCCTCCCCTTTGACTAATACTGGAATTTTGACATTTTGAACTATGCTTTAGTCATAAGTAAAGGATTATGACCTCATTACAGGATTAAACAGAAAATGAAGTTAACTGTGAGAAAGCGCTAGTTTAAACACAAACCTTAAGTACTAGCCAAGGGAGCATATTGCAGGAAAAGAATGTGTATCTAAGTTACTTTTGTTTAAATGTTCTATGTTAAAATTTTATATGTCTCTTGCCAGCAAGAAATGCACATAAAATCTTACATTTTCAGAAGTGTTTAGTAATTCTGGGTACTCAAACTCAGACACCCTAAAGGACCTGCTTTTAAGAGAGTGGACACTTCAGACGTTGTGAAAATCACATCCCATTAGGGTGTCCTAATTTGGACACACCAAAATAACTGTCACATGAAAATCAGGCCAAGAAAAACAGATTTGGAAGTCTCTGAACAGTGATTATTTGACAACTATAATTAAATAGCTCCCCCCATCTACTCTCATTCTCAGAAGTTCTAACTTCACTACATAAATGGTTGTCTCAACTCAACATGAATTTGCTGATAAGCCCATTAGTACACATAGCATATTTTGAGGAAGCGGGGAAGCAGCGTTGCCAACATTAATGATATTTGGTATTTTTCTTAGGGCTCCTGCTCCTGAAGTCAAGTCATTACATGAGAATATCAGCTTTTAGTTAAAATAAAAATTTTGTAGCCCTGACAGTTTCAGAGACAAGCCTGAAAACATGATCCGAGTGCATTCTAGAGACTCAAAAACCAGAAGATAAACAAGAACCACCCAAAATTTATTATGGTTTAAAAACAGTTATATGATTTTGGGGGGGTCTAACTCACGATTTTTGAACACTCGTTTTTTGGCAATACTATGTATGGGACATGAGATCAGCAGGAGAATTTTAAATATTTACTCACTTTTGGTTAATGTTTGTAGATCTTCAACACAGGGGGGTCCACTTTTCTTCTCATAAGGAATGACTGTTGTTAAGTACTGCCAAATGAAAAACATGATTATTCAGCAATCACTTTGCTTATAATTTAGCCTGCTTGAACTACAAAAATCTTATTTATTTTGTGGAATTACAAGATGATATCTAATATGATCAGATATTTTGCAAGAAACAAGTTTCTCTCTCAATGGTCCTAAATCTACCTCTGTCACAAAAGTCGGTTTTTAATTTTGTCATAAATTACATAAAAACACAAACATGAAGGTGTATTAACATTTAAGAAAGTAACTGTGCATCATTTAAAGTTTCTTACTCTAACAAGTTCCTTGTATCTCATGTCATGGATCCTAGTGAGAGTCCTTTCTTGGCCACCCACTAACACTACTGTGAGGAGAATTCAGGCCTCAGTGCCCCAGATCCAAAGAGTGCTATAAGCTCCTGTAGTCTGAACTGAGTCCAGCCACTGCCCCAACCTCAGGGTTCCTTTGCACATGCTCAGGGTGCAGACCTTCTATCTGTCACGGTCCCCCCGAAGTGTCAGAACCCACCGTTCAGCTGCCTAGCCACTCTGGACATTTCAGACTTCGTAGTATTTAAACATACCCCCTCAGCCAGAACTCACCCCAAAGGTGTGAAACTTCTGGTTTACAGTTTAACTCCTTCTGGGGGAACACAATAGTTGTGAAGCAGTCAACACAAATACTTTGTTCAATCTACTAACTTTATGCTCTTTAATCATGTAAAGCACAAGGCAGTACAGATTACACAAAACAATAAAACTTTCTTTTGAAAACCAGGGTCCAGACTCCCCAAGAGGAAAACAGAAGGTTTAAATTAGGGTTGTGATTAATCGCAGCTAACTCACACAATAAAATAAAAAAGATTATTTGCAGTTTTAATCACATTGTTAAACAATAGAATACCAATTGAAATGTATTCAATATTTTTGGATGTTTTTCTACATTTTCAAATATATTGATTTAAATTACAACACTATACAAAAAGTGTACACTGCTCACTTTATATTATTTTTATTACAAATATTTGCACTGTAAAAATGATAAACAAAAGAAACAGTATTTTTCAATTCAACTCATACAAGCATTGTTGTGCAATCTCTTTACCGTGAAAGTGCAACTTGCAAATGTAAATTTATTTTTTATTACATATCTGCATTCAAAACAAAACAAATAAAAACTTTAGAGCCTACAATTCCACTCAGTCCTAATTCTTGTTCAGCCAATTGCTAAGACAAACAACTTTGTTTACATTTACGGGAGATAATGCTGCCTGCTTCTTATTCACAATCTCACCTTAAAGTAAGAACAGGTGTTTTCATGGCACTGTTGTAGCCAGCACTGCAAGATATTTACATGCCAAATGCACTAAAGATTCATATGTCCCTTCATGCTTCAGCCACCATTCCTTCTTGTTTATGAACTCCTTGTGGGAGAATTGTATGTCTTTGGCTTTGTTTTACTTCATTCTGCCATATATTTCATATTATAGTAGTCTCGGATGATGACTCAGCCCATGTTGTTTATTTTAAGAACACTTTCGCTGCAGATTTCACAAAATGCAAAGAAGGTACCAATGTGAGGTTTCTAAAGATAGCTACAGCACATGACCAAAGGTTTAAGAATCTTAAGCGCCTTCCAAAATCTGAGAGGAACAAGGTGTGGTGCATGTTTTCAGAAGTCTTAAAAAAAGCAACACTCCGATGCAGAAACTACAGAACCCAAACCACCAAAAAAGAAAATCAACCTTCTGCTGGTGGCACCTGACTGAGATGATGAAAATGAACATCTGTCAGTCCGCACTGCTTTGGATTGTTATTGAGCAGACCTCATCATCAGCATAGACACATATCCTCTGGAATGGTGGCTGAAGCATGAAGGGACATACGAATCTTTAGTGCATCTGGTATGTAAATATCTTGCAATGCTGGCTACAACAGTGCCATGAGAACACCTATTCTCACTTTAAGGTGACGTGAATAAGAAGCAGGCAGCATTATCCCTTGTAAATGTAAACAAACTTGTTTGTCTGAGCGACTGGCTGAACAAGAATTAGGACTGAGTGGACTTGTAGGCTCTAAAGTTTTTATTTGTTTTGTTTTTGAATGCAGTTTTTTTTTGTACATAATTCTATATTTTTAAATTCAACTTTCATGATAAAGAGATTGTACTACAGTACTTGTATTAGGTGAATTGAAAAATACTATTTCTTTTGTTTTTTACAGTGCAAATATTTGTAATAAAAATAAATATAAAGTGAGCACTGTACTGTTATAGTTGAAAACAATACATTTGAAAATGTAAAAAACACCCAAAAATATTTAAATAAATGGCATTCGATTATTATTTAACAGTGTGATTAAAATAATATCCTTTCTCCTTGGGACTGCAAGGGAGGGTTTGGACTGGTAGCACTGGTCCAGGACAATAAGTCACAACCTTGAGATTCAGGGAACATTAGAATTTGCCCGTCTTCACATCTTGAATAAATTATTTTAGAGACTCTCATTCTACAAACATGAGATACCTAGGAAGGATCAACCCATTTTAGGTCAAGAACTGGACATAGTCTCCTTGTTTTGGGGACAGCAAAATAGATCCCAAGGCCCTTCTGGTCTTCCAGGATCAGGGGAACAGGCTGTATCTTTAGGAAATTGTTTAGGGTACCTCAGCTGCTTTTTTGTTGGGCCAATGTCGCACTGTGTAGTAGAATGGAGTTGTCGTAATACAATGGATCTCATACTCAATCGACTGCATATCCATATACGGTAGTATTGTCCAGGACCCCTTTAAAGTTATTTAAGAAAGTATGAAAATAGTTCCTCAACTTTCCCCCAATATTGGGACCTCATATCCAGACTCTAGAAACTTCAGGTTGACTGGTTAAAATTTGAAGGAATTCTTCTGATAATTGTTACTTCCTCCTTTGTCAATGAAAGACTGTACATTGTTAAGGCCAACTGCTTCTGTAAATGGCCATGCCTCCTTCTTACTGGATTATAGTTTCTAGTCTCCCAGCATCTGCTCCTCTTTGAATGCAAATTCAAGATTCAGCTTGGCATCTCCTGGGGCAGAACTTTGCTCTTTGAATCAGCCAAGGACTGTCGACTTTCTCAATGTCTTACTGAAAGGAAACTGGCCTTTAAAAGGCATGTCTGTTAGCCCGGCTCTGGAAGAAAGAAAACAAACACTACCCACTCTTTTAGCTACATGGCCTCTCTCCTGGAGCCATGGTAGTCTCAATAAAGTGGCAGAATCATGTCACATGTGAACTCACATTGAAGACAGTGGTGCTCAGAAATGGGAGTCTTGGTCACTTCACAGTTTTTATCTTTGGCCTTTGGAGATCTGCTCAGCTTCTGTGACCAGTTCACTCTCCCTGGGAAACATATGCTGCATAAACTGAAGATTGTAGGGAAAGGCTTAAGGTCACAAAGATTCTATTCGAAGAGATACCTCATTTTTTCTGTCAAGGAAATCCTTGAGATCCACACCTCATTCCACAGTCTGTGCTGCCCTTTTCATTGACCTGAAAATGCAGCATCCATTCTTGGGTTCTCAGTAAACATTTCCACATCTGATGTTCTCAGAGGACAGTGAGTTTTAATGCCACACTCTGATCACATTTCCTGTCTAGAATACACCACTCATTGTTCATCTTTTCAGTCATGGATGTAGACATGCAGAGCCATATAAAAGGAAGATAGCGCAGGATCCCCTGGCACTGGCAAACACTCATTCTATGGCTCCAGGGTACATGCTATCATCCTTAAAGAGGGCTGGCAGCTCCTCAAATACGAGGATGTCCTAATTTTGAGACCAAAGGTCAGGGACTGACTCATTCACCCTCTTCTCCTTCATCCTTTGCTTGACCCATTTCTTAATTATTTTTGCTCTTCTATAGATACTGAACCTGGACAACTTTGAACTGCCAAGTCTTATGGCGTGCTTGAGGAGGCTTTTCTTGCCCTTCTTTCGAGTTCTATTCCTGAACTACTGTCCTCTCTCAGGACAGGGGTCAAGTCTTTGTCTGAAATAGGCAGAACTGAGCCTGCACCCATCCTTTACCCATCTTTCTTATTGTGAGGGTTGGAGCTGCTGCCCTGCAGCTTAGGCCAAGGTGTAGTCTGGGGACTACCAAATCTCTTTCTATACCAATGGAGAGTCATACATTGTCAAAGGGAGGGAGGGAGACCCTTCCTTTCTCACTTCTTTTGCATATGAACCACCCCTACACATTAGGCAATGTTTCACCACAAGATAGATGGTGTATCCATTTTTGAGCATCCTACCAAGAGCTTTCTGAAAGGCCTCAACAACATTTACCCTGAAGTGCGAGCTCCTACTCTACCATGGGATTTCAGCTTAGTTCTCCAGGGCATCACCAGATGCCCATTTGAACCATTAATTACATGCTGTTTCTCCACCTGTCAATGAAGATGGCTTTTCTAGGCGCCATTACATCGGCAAGATGGGTGGGAGAATTAGGCTGCCTCATGGCTGATCCACCCTACAAAATATTGTCCAAAGATACACTTACTCTCAGACGACATCCTAAGTTTTTACCTAAGATCACCTCATCATTCCACCTCAACCAACCCATCCACTTACCAACATTCTACACTACAGGTAGTCAGGAATTCACACTACATACCCTCGATGTACACAGGGCCCTGGCATTTTATGCAGACAGAATGAAACCATTTTGCAGGTCCCTGAAATTATTTGTTTCAATCACTGAATGATCAAATGGAGATGCCATATCCAAATGGATTTCAGATTGCATCAAGCTGTATTATCATCAACATAACCTGCAATCCACTACAGGGACTTGCACACATTCCGCCAAAGCAATATCGACTCTGATAGCATTTCTAAACAATGTTCCTGTTACAGACATCTGAAGAGCAGCAACCCCTTGGGCTTCTGCCCATACATTTACACGGTATTATGCATTAGAACCGTATGCAACTTCGAATGCACTACTTGGACTCACTATATTATCATCTGCCATGACTTCAGCTCCGAAGCCCCTTCCTTCCATAGGAGAGCACTGCTCTGAAGTCAACAAAAGTGGAGCACCCCCATGGACATCACTTGAAGAAGAAGAGGGGATTACTCACCGTGTGCAGTTACTGAGGTTCTTTGAGATGTGTCCCCCTGTGGGTGCTCTACTACCCTTCCTTCTCCCCTCTAATTCGGAGTTTCACAAAATCAAAGATCTTTGGTATGTTTACACTGCAATCATGAGTTGTGACTGCAGCTCACATAAACTAACCTTAATTAGCTAGATCAAAGCTAGCTCAGGACCTGGAGCAATGAAGCCACAGGTTGGGAAGAACTATAATCCATGTGCCCGGACAGACACAGATGATCAAAGATAGAATATGAGTTTACACATTTAATTTCAACTCCTGCATGTAATTTTATACAGTCTAATTGGTCTTTTCCGTCTCTATTTTCTATGATTCAACTATTAACTCCAACACAGATCTAAAGGCTTTTGTCAGCTCAAGTTTGCAAAGGTATCTAAGCCTTAACTAATTTGTGAAGAAGAGTCTGTGTTATGAGAATAAAAGTTCTGGAACAATATTGATGGATTAATGGGCTATCAAGAATAAAATTTTCCATATTAGAAACCTTAGCTTAGAGACATCTAGTGGTTCAATAAGAGGACTCATCAGCTCAGTAAAAATCACAGTTGTTCCAGAAGATTGTAGATTTTCATACACAAGATCCTCATAAATCAGGTAACCAGGAGAAATTGGTTTAATTGCACGTGGATAAAAATTAATGATTAAAAAAATGGATTTTTAAATTAAATACATTTTTATGTTTTAAAATAAACCTATTTAAAATTAAATTTGAAATTATGACAACTGATTATGATCAACACTTAAATATTATTTTTTAAATAGTTTATAGTAAGGAATGTGTGTTCATTCCAAAGTTTTAAAGAAAGTCAAACCACTGAATTGAAGGAAGTCAATGGCTAAGCACCTGGAATCAGAGTTTTTGAAGTGCTAAACCAGCTTTTGACAGCATTAACCTCCTCCGCAGGGACAGAGAGAATATTTCCTTAATGTCAATTTTCCCAATAAGGGCAGTTAATTTAGTCATTCAAAGCTGAGAAACTGAACGGGAGTAGAAAAAAAGCAGGAAAACTTGTTTTTCCTCTTCCATTCTATGAATATAAATGAGGCGAGAGAGGTAGATATCTACTAGTTCTAAAATCACGGTGACCATAAACAATCAGTTCAATTCACTAACCAAAGATAATACTTACTTTGTTTAATAAGTCAGTTTAAAATGCAAAACATGTTTTAATAAACTTTTTTCTTATGTATCTAGATTATTAAAAGTAATTCTAACAGTTTTAAAATTCTGTTTTTGTGCATTTTTAAATGAATTCCAATTTCCATCCAAATGCAGATCAAAACAATTAACACGTTAAAAAACAGCCAACCAACTTGTAAATAGTAATTGCATCACTGACAATTGTCTAACATAAAAATTCAAAATTAAGAATTTAAATATATGTATGTTAAGTTATATAACTGCTTCAGTGTATAGATAAAGCGAATCCACTTGGTCTGCAAAAAGTACCAAATTTAGTGTAAAGGCTATATTTAGTTGCAAATCAACATGTTTTAAAGGTTACCAAACAATGAAAATGTATCTTTCTTTAGGAAAATAACTAAAAAGTACTAATGCAGCACAAGATTACATTATTTAAATCAAAGTTTCCTGTATGCCTCTTTAAATCAAAACTAAAAATCACTGATTTAAATCAATCCACCCTGACCTAAATTGTATGAACAGAAAACAAGAAACACGAAAGCAAAGCAAGTATGTCTGTAAACCAGATTCAGAAGTGTGGAAATTGACCAGTTAAGTGCATGCAGACAAGAGAAGGATCAACATGAGCCTTGTGCATATTAATCGAGAAGCATTTCCCTAAATTCCTTCAGAGTGACAAGGGGAAAGTGAGACATCAAAACATTCTCTACCATCTCAAGTGCCAACCTGTTGGGGACAAAAAGATGCTCTAGTTCCAGGTGATCAAAGCAGGCAAGAACCTCAGTCCAATAGGACTAGCTACTGCCATCCCCAGCTCGGAGCATGCTCTCACCCAAAAAGGAAGCTCTGAAAAATAGCCTTGAAACTTTGGTGACTCCTGTACTTGATCAGAACCATTACTACTTTATAAAATGGAATAAAAGGACCATGTGAGTTCTTCATCAAAGCAGAGAGAATTTGTGCATTGCCTCTGTGGTCTGCACACTACCATTTTGCAAAACAACTGGCAACTGTGTGTGGCAAATAGACTTCTCTTAGATTTACTTCATAAGCCCCAGATCTAAGGATCACTTGTGAGGGACTAATTTTCAGTTTGCTGAACTTGTGCCATTATCATCTCTGTTTCCCCCAGGAAAAGGCAGCTAAGCATGTCTTATGGGGCACTGCCCAGGTCCTCATTACATAGACCCTGACAGAGATAACCTGACCCACTCCTACATAAATTATCACAGACTGATTTCTGATGTCTTTTGGAACATTTAGTCAACAATACTTCAGACACATACAGGGTTACCCTCGTCTTCAGGACACTAATATAGTTTAGATTTCTAGGGAGGCAATGAGTTGAGTGTGGAATCTCCTTCTGTGCACACTACCCTTCACACAGTGGATTCGTATACGGCTAATACAATATGCACTGAAGAAATGTGGAAGTCTCTCTCAATTACAAATTGTTCTTGCAAAGCCACTATGTCAGAGTATCTCAGGGTGTTTATTACTCAGATGTGGCAAGAGACTGTGTGACTTTGTGATCAACTGGATATCAGGCCGAACCCAGGTTGCCTTATTTGGTGATATCTCACAGATACCACACCACAGTCCAATGGCCATCTTCTGGCTCAATACCTGCAGTACAGTGAGGCTCTGGTAAATGATCCTGTCACATTCTTGCGAAGGGAATGAAGGTTTTCATGTCTTACAGGGCTCCTAATCTCTCTCTAAGACAAGAAGTGATACATAGTTTTAGCTATTTACTATAAGCCTTTGAGAGTTAAGTACCCTATTTGCGGCATGGATCAATACTTTGCTCTTTCAAGATGTTGCCAAGACAATGAAACACATGCACTCACATTATGTACGGATATGCTGCTATAGCCTCTAGGGATTTTAGGTTATGTAGGGGTTGATTTCATCCTCAAACTCTTTTTGCAGCTGTTTTTTAAGTAAACAGGAAGCACTAGGGAACAGCTTGCGGTCTGTACACCAAGTTCAATGGCACTGAAGCCTGATTTCTCCAAAGTCCAGGTTTCCATGACACTACAGCTTAGCTAGGTATCTCTCCCCTTTGAAGGGAGATGGGAAGGAAATTCTATAAAATCAAACTTCCACATATATATTGGGCCTTCTTTCTTTCATACAGAAAGGACAGAATGGGCCCTAAATTAGTAGTTCTTGAGAAATAATCTAGAGAAGTAAACCCTCTGTGATGCTGTATTGAATCTGGGAGACACTTGAGGATATTATGAATATCAATATTGTAAAACTGTAATGAGTTATGCCAGACAGGCCATGTACGGTATCTGCAAAAATGTTATAATTTGTCAGATATGATAATCTCATTGATGTGTTTGTATCACCTATGTATTATGAGTTATAGATATGTCTGTCTGTCTCCATTTCAAACTTGGGCTTTGCTTCTGGGGCACACCCCCAGACAGTTTGGGCATCAGCTCCGTCTAGTCTGCTTGATGGCCTATTAAGACCATCAGCTATACCAGGGGTCGGCAACCTTTCAGAAGTGGTGTGCCGAGCCTTCATTTATTTACTCTAATTTAAAGTTTCACATGCCAGTAATACATTTTAACATTTTTAGAAGGTCTCTTTCTATAAGTCTGTAATATATAACTAAACTATTGTTGTACGTAAAGTAAATTAGGTTTTAAAATGTTTAAGAAGCTTCATTTAAAACTAATTAAAATGCAGAGCCCACCGGACAGTGGCCAGGACCCACGCAGCGTGAGTGCCATTGAAAATCAGCTCACGTGCCACCTTCGGCACCCGTGCCATAGGTTGCCTACCCTTTAGCTATACAATTGACCCCTTGAGAGAAGGCAGATACACATTAATAACTCATCAGGCATGGCCTATGGACAGGACTCTAAGGCTTTAAGGCCATGTGCTGGGCAGCTTGTGTTTGAAACGAAGGAAGCACAGGCTGCATGGCAAAAAGACTATAAAAGTCAGTTGCATCTTCCTTTTGTCCTTCAACCCTGCTTCTTACATCTGGAGGAACTTTGCTACAACTGAAGCTCTGAATAAAAGGACTGAATGACCCATCCAAGCTGTGGATGTATTCCAGAGGGAATTTCAAGCCGCAAATTCACCAATACTGCAAGGATCCTGATATATGGACTATGAAGGCTTTGATGTATGTGACTATTTACCATTTAACATCTCTCTTCTTGTCTTTTTTCTTTATAATACACCTTTAGTTTTAGATACTAAAGGATTGGCTGGCAGCGTGATATTTTGGGTAAGAGCCAAACCTATACTGACTTGGTACCATGGCTGACCCTTTGGAGTCAGAAGAACATTTTGCATATGTGAGTAGTGTTTTAAAATAACTTCTCACTGTACTGGACCTAGGTGCTGATTGGGAGTCAGAGACTGGATTGAAACAAAGGGAGCTTTGTGATTTTTTTTCTCCCTCCTTGATAACCAGTATGGGGGATCAGAAACACAGTTTGTGACTGGTTGGGGAATTTAAACTTCAGTGTTACCCACCAGTCTTGGGAAGATTTGCTCTCTCTTTTGCAGCCTGCCCTGACCTTGGCATTTCTAGTGAGGGCTGCCCCAAGCACCATCGGGTCACACCCTCAAGTTGACTACATTTTAAGACTCTTGGTGTTTATCAATGTCATAAGACATATTACACAGTCAAACAATTTTTGTACCATTAAAGTTCAGAATCTAAATTAAAATATGGTAATTAAATACTACTTTGAAATAAAGGATAAAAGTTCTATATTTAACAATGACATGAAATATTAACCAATAGTGTTATTCTATGCCATGTATTTTCTATATTGTTTAAATCAATAAAAACACGAACTTACCTTTGGATATATTTGTATTCCATACAACTGGCTTCTTTTAACATAATGCAACTGTCAAAGGTGTAAAGATATACATGCAATTTTGTTGATGCAATTCTGTTATTCAGAAGAACGGGCTCTGAATAACAGGGGTTTGCTTCTTCTTTATTTTCCTTACTATATGTTACCTACTTCCTTAAGGCTTAGGACTGGAGTGAAGTTTCTAATTTGATGTATCTTTCTAAAGTGGGTTTTATATACATGCAATACATTTCAAGCATGCATTATGTTAATATTTGTTTTTATTTTGGGATGTGAAATAAAGCCTTGGAGGAGCCTATTTCAGTGCATTTTTCCATGCACATCAAGACTTGAGTGGTCTTTACTCACTGAGGAGAGAAAAAGACACTGTAGACCTATTGCCATCCTGAAAGCAGGAAAGGATGTGGTGAGTATACGGCAGTTACTTTTTCAGTCTGAGCACTAAATATTCTTTAGTTGCCAGCTTTCAAGACCTTGATTTCTATAGTAGCACCAAGCAAAGAATGAGGAAAAGTGAGAGGATAACCCAGCACCTGTTTCTCTCCACCCGAGTTTCCAAACGTGTGGCGGAAGCCATTCTGAATGACATTTGAGATCCCTTCCATGCTGAAGCGCTAAAGATAGCAAAAACATGGCAGAAAAAGAAGGGGACAGAGAAACAAGTTCAAAGACTATTAGTCAGCATTTACCCAGACAACATAAGTAAGATGAATGACAGAGATAAGCTGTTAGAATGTGTTACAATATATTTTAACATGTTCGTTTGCTGATCATATGCAGAAGAAAGCTTTTACAGAGGGCTTATGATTAATAAATATGAATAACCATTTAAATTAAAAAAACTGACTTGATTTCATAAAATTTTCTGCATAAAGTCAGACGCAAAAATCTTTATATGGCAGACCACATGCTTATACATAAGTACATCTTACCACTTAGTCTAGATTTAAACATTTTTAAAATAAGAAGATTTTAAAATATATTAAGAGTATCTGAAATATTGTAAATAGGCTGATAAAGCTCTTCAAAGTTTTTCAGAGACAGCCCCTCTTATAAAATTATTATTCAAACACTATCATATTTAAAAGCTACACTGCGACATTTAATATTTTTATGAAGTCCAATGGAGTATACACTACCAATTAAAAATGTCTTATAAAAATTACTTTTACATTATCCTAAGAATTTTATGCTTTTGTATTTCCTCTGCTACAATATCAGCAACAATTAACCATAGTAATAATTAACTGTATTCCCATAATTATGCTGATATAAAAAATGTGCAAAGTTAGTTAAGTAAGCAGCTATATTAATTTCAAGCTCCATTAAAAACACGTGGAAGCCAAGTAAAAATAATCAAAATGTATCCTACCAAATCTGTCCTTTCATTATTTTCATTCCACTCTTGTTTACTCAAGAAAAGAAGTTTAACAGATCCACACTTCTGAGAGTCAGTCTCACACATGAAATTCAGAAGCTGACTAATGTTACACATGCACATTTCCCTGCATTTAATTTTTTTAAAGGAAGAATTAAATGCTATGTTAATACTATGTTAAGTTTGTAAATTTAACACACAATTCAGGAAATGAAAAAGTGAAGGCTCTCAAAGGCACCTTAATGCACTTTCTTGGAATATACTAAAATATTTGCGTGTCTCTAGGCACTCCTGTATCCACAGCATACAGACTACTGAAATAATATTTGTACAAAATACATCATGTGAGGTATCACATGAAAGTTAATAACAAGCTGGTTATTAGTATTATTGCAAAATCCACATGTTAACCTCATATATGAAGTTATGAATTTCCTTTGTCTGATATTACTAAAAGATGTTTGAGACTAGACAGCCTAGCCTAGGAGAAGGTGATAAACATGTCTGTCATAGACAAAGGAATGTGGGATTACCTCAATATACTGGCAGTAAACAAACCCACCAAGCTAAACTGGTGGGGGTTATCCTGATCCTGAACTCAAGAGACATTGAATTAATACGGCTCCTTCACCCCGGAAAAACACAGGAGACTGAATCCCCAGAAGGGCTTCCTGACTTGGAAGACAAAGACATCCCTTTGGAGATATAGAGAACAAAGACAGACTCCATCTTTATCCTTCTCCCTAAGTCATTTGATCTCTGTGATGGGTCCTGGCCAGCCCGGCCAGTAAAAGCTGAAAAGGAGACTGTGAGTGAGATAAACCATCTTGAACAAAGACTGCAACATGCTACATTAAGTATTAGTCTTTTAGATGTGTGGTTTCACTTTTATTTTCTTGTAACCATTTCTACCTTTATCCCTTTTACCTGGTATCACTTAATCCATGGCTCGTTTGTAATAAACTTGTTTCCTTTCATTAGAAATCAACAATGTTGTGTAGTTCAGGAAAGTGTGTGCTTCTAGAAAGCTAATAGGTTAGAGTGTTTTACCGTCTCTGTAAAGTCAGTGAAAACCGCTGGGCTCAGAGCCCTAACCTAGATCAAAGTTACACAGTCACAATGAACCCAGGATTACAAGGCAGACGGTGACTGAGCCTGGGTGAACCCCAGAACATCACAATTTTACATCTTCAGAATCCTGAACTAACAAACTAATCCTCACAGTACTTTTGTTAAGTAGGTTAAAAAAACCTTTATCTTCATTTTACAGTTCAAGAAAACAAAGAGCAAAGCTATTTGCCCAAAATCTATCCGTAAGTAAAGGGCAGAATGGGAATTAGAATATTTGATTACTACTTATCTTGCTAAATATTTGATTTCAAAAACATCTGCAATGGAATTATTCTTTCTACAGTAAGAGAGACTTAATAGTTCCAGTTTTTGTCTTTACATATAAAATACCATTGCATTACTGAAGACTTTTGCATTTTAACAATAGTAGACACTTCTTTGCTTTCCACACAAAATTGTTTGAACGTGCAATTTGAAAATACACTTTTGAAAACTGACCTATTTGTTTAGTTGCCTATAAAAATAGTTAGGTGATTAACTTTATGTAACCATTTAAACCTAGGCCTAGGTTCCTGGACATACGTAATAATCTATATTTAACCATGTCAACCGAAGTAGGTTTTTCAAAGGTGATTAACTCCTGCAGTCTTCACTACCATCAATGGAATCTAGGGTTGCTCAACATCTCTGAAAAAGCAGGCCAACTCTATTTAGATGTCTAAATATATATTTAGGAGCCTAACTTTAGGCAACCTAGTTTGAAAATATCCTATATCAGGGGCTTCATACCTACATGTAGAAGTGTCAAGTCCATTTATTTGAAACTCCAAAATTGAATGGTTCGAGAATGCATCTGAATCACTTTCCTCAAATTTGGACCACCCCATGTCATTATTTTTCCTCTTTAGAAATTAATTTAAATACCACCTTTGCTATCCCATGATAAAAAACCAACAAGGAGTACATTTTACATAAGCTTTTAACTGAATTTCCAATATCACACTCAGTAAAAACAAGCTAAACCTATTTTATACAAGGAATTTATTCCTTACACATGCTGTTTCTTTTTGAGATTAGAGTTTTCCTAAATTTACTGGTGTATAAAGAGTGTGACTTTTAATTATGTTTCGTATAATCTTTCAAATTTTAGTCATTTACATATAATTCTCTTAATACCCTTGCTTAAGAACAATGATAATGTTCATCCTCTGATCTGTCTTGCTTATGTCACAAAGACAAGCAATTCTTTCCCTTTAGCTTCAGCTATTCACCTCTAAGAGTTTGTCTACATAATTTTTGTACTGATTCAACTATACCTGTTTAGATACTGATATAGTTATAATCTGTGCAACCCTTAAAGTGGATATAGATATGCTGATAAGAGTATATTAATTATAACTTATTTTGGTAAATCTGCAGATATTCAGATTCTAGACAGTCCAAGGTTTCATTAAAAAAAATTCTATCCTTTATGCTTGGAAGACAGACAGTCTTCTCAATTCAAACTTAAGTAACTCTTTCTAGAACTGAAACAAGAACTTCAAGAAAGATGTGAACTTGCCCCTCATTCATCTCACATATGTTAGCTGAATCCTAAATAAGACACTTAAAAGGTCTAAAAATGTAGACAGGCAACTGAGCATGCAGTATGCAAATACAATCCCATGCTTATCAGTACAACAAAGCTCAAGAACTACCACTTCTCAGTATTTTTAAATTAAGCTGTTTCAGAATTAAAGAGTATCTTAGTCAAATAAAATAATTGTTTGAAGAAAAGAGAAACCATGTACTAATATCACGCATCACAATTTATATCACTTAAAAGCAACAGGAGACGTGTGACTGAATATCCCAGCTCCATATCCCCTGGGAAGAAAAGGGATCTGAGAATTGGAGGCCAAGATTGTACACAGTGCACCCAGAGGTCACGATTGATTCTTGGGAGGTATCCAAATAATTTCATTTGCTGTTCAGCTGCTGAATCTCATTCCAGAGGATAAAACCCAGAACAGTGGATCTAGATATCTAACTTCCTTCAAGGAAGGCTACAAAATATATACTCACATATGCTGGTTGCCTCTGAAATATTTTACTGCTCAATGAAAAATTAATATATCCCTTGATGGAAGGTGAATCCCTTACTCAGTGCAAACACAGTTTACAAGTGTGCTGCATTAAATTTGTGTTCAGTTAAAGGTCAGTGCGCCAACATTATTATTTACCCTGTTCTTCTTTACAGTGGCTAACATTATTGCGATATGAAACCCTTCATAATCTGTGACCTAAGTAGTAAAGCAGTTGAACCCTGTGAACCTTCCCGGTAGTTACAATTGCTTTCTGTCCTTGTACACAGTGAAGGCCAGACAATTTTCTATCAATGGCATGAGACAAGTCCCATTATTTTCAGCACCCTCAAACCTTGTTATCTTTTCTGTTTGTAACTCTCTTTTCATTCCTATTTTTTGTAGAGGGTTGCCATATAAAAAGTCTGCATTTGTCAACTATTACCAAACAATGATATCACACTACTACAGTTTTTCCTCTGTTTTTACAAGGATGTAGTTAAGTGCAGTAGTAGCTTAATCAATACTGACTTCTTAATGGCTGCCACTATATTCACTGGGAATTAATGTCTTTCATCTGGTTTGTAAGTGGCAAGAAGAAAATTTGGTTTGAGTTAGATATACATTTTGGCAGGTTAATCTTAAATTTTAATGTAAATTGCTTAGTTGCTTCATCACAGGCACTGTATCAGCGTATTAATTAACAAAAGATATTCTCTAATCTATTATTGAGTGTATTTTCTGTTACCTGGTATACTTAGATTTGCTACTACTTACACTGTAAACCCAGCAGAAACAAAGGAATATTCCTATTTAGCATTTTCGGAATTAAAAAACAAAAAATAAAAAAAGTTTGTCGAACAGTCTAGGTTCCTCAAGGTAGGTGTTACTTGCCTTGTTTTGAATCAAATAAAAGTGTGATTTTTACATGATCCTGTAAACTGTCTGAACATGCCATAAGTGGCAGTTTTGCTTAACAACTTTCAGATGTACAGTAATTTTGATGTGACAGAAAACACTTTCTGCTAAAAAGTTATACTACCACCATTTACATTCAATTTCCATTATTTTATGGTGGGCTAAACAACTGAAGAATACTTCTTATGTTCTCCTTCCTCCTCTTTTATTAATGAATAGTATTATGCACAACTTCTGACAAGTACAGGGGTTAACTGTACTTCTTCCACCATCATGTCAGTTTGATAACATCGCAATGTGAAATGGGTATGCACCTTTTCTTTCCCAGTGGAATCAGTTACAGAAATAAAGAGAATTATTTAGGTAAAAACACTAGAATGCAAGACAGGAACTATCACAATTAACCACAAAGTTACATTTAACTGTCTATTTAAAGCTTGCAGAGATAAACCATACACTGCATTCTGATCTAAACAAACTATAAGGGGTACACAAAACATTAGTATTACTTGTATATTAGCACCCAAAAAATTAAAATAATGAAGTAATGTGAAATTTCTGTTTGGATCACATAACAGTGGCAATACAGTAATGTCAAATTGGATCTTTTAACACTACATTGGACAAAGTGTTCGAAAAGAATATTGTAAAGAAAACAACTACATTGGGAGGAATCTAGACTGGATGACATAATAGGTCTTTTCCATCTCTAACTCCTGTTATTTTAATCCTGTCGGAGACTTTTTTCCTTTGGTTGATCACATAGTTTATAGAGACAAACCAAATGTATCTGTCTTTGTATATTAAACTTTGAGCCCAATCCTACTCTCATATCAGTTATCAGGAACTTTGCCACTGACTACAGTGGAACCAGCATGGAGTCTATATTTCACTATGCATAAATTCTGCAAGCTAGACTCCATCAGATTAATTAGGATTTTTACAGTTATATCAATAACAGTACTGGACTTCCTGCATGTCTAGCAGGAATATGTGTTTTACTGCCTACACAGTCAAAATCATGAAGCATGTACATCTCTCTGGCGAGCAATGCACAACTGCTTTTGAGCCAGAATGCAAGTGATAAAGTTGCTGCTCAGAAGCTGGGAAAAAGCTAAAAGTCTGGTATGTTCCTTTTCATGGTTCGTAAATCTCAAGGGAAAGAGCTAGGCATAGTCTATGCTTGAAGGTAAGGGGAAAATCTACATAATTTACTAGGTGTGAAAGGTATTTATTACTATTTCCTTATTGGATAAATGTGCACTATGAATTAACACTTTAAAACCCCCAGAATTCTGCAGGTATCTCTACATAAGTATCACAAAGACTCTCTTACTGTTCCAGGCATATGACCTCTTTCTTGTTTGCCATTCTGAGGACTACCATTTTTCAGCTTTTTCTTCTTCTTCACTGTTTCTTTGTGTTCTCTCTGTTTGTTTTGTACTTCGATGAGGACAGAAATGAAGCTATTTTTCACTTCCTTTTCAAACTCCAGCTCATCCCTTAGAGCCAACTGCTGTACCAGCTCCTCAGAATAATCCTTAATGGCAGTCTCAATTTCTTCTAGTAGCTCATTTAGTTCAGCAACAGACAGTTTTTGTACTCCTGTTAAAAAATAAAGACAAACAGAGTATGTTCTGCATAATGTAGAAAAAGTAGTGTCAGTTTTTTAAGCATGGGGAGATTATCAACAAAAAGGATTTTTAATTATCCCAAGAGTTTTGATAAATTTACACTTCCACCACCAAAAAGATGCCATAAAAATTCTAAAATAAACACACTATGTGCTTGGTGGGGATACAAGTTCACTATGAACTTTTTTTAGGTTTGCTATTAAAATATGAAAATAACCACAGCTTTTTGATTATGTATAATTTTTCACCAAGTTCTGGAGTAATCTACAAATATAGGATGACAGCTATCCCTAAAGAAAGTGTGGTGAAGCTGCACAAGAACCATCCCCTGACATGACAATCTTGCTATCAGTTTATGTCTATTTTTTCCTCTCACTCTCTCTGAAAAGCTGTTGTAAAAGTTATGGCAGGACAACCCATGGTCATTTCAGGAGTCTGCACATTTCAGGCCTTGTATGATCAAGAGTTCCATTGGGCAACGAAATTCTAACTATGGATACCGTTGCTGATTCTTTTAAATCCACAAGAAGCTTTTGTAATCAGTGATCACAAGATGTTGCCGACATCACAGGAAGAGTGGATGAGTCACTCAACTGGCTTTGCTCCTTTCTTACAGATCCCACACAGTAGTTTTGGGTAACTGCTCATTTGCTCCAAGGACTCTCACAAGGGTGGTACAACAGACTACTTGTTCACCCTGAACAGGAGGGGTGACAATCAGGTCAGTGGAAGGCTAATGAGAAAATAGGGCTGTGATATATTTAACATGACAACAATACACAGCTCCATGTCTCTGTCTTCTCTATTCAGGCTCTGACGTGGGGAATGGATGATCTCATGTCTCTGAAATAGGGACTAGATGAAAGCTAGCTGACACTCAAACCAGACAAGAACGAAGTGATGTTGGGTCAGCTGGGGAGAGCATAAAAATACAATAGTGAAAGTTATATGGGATACTTGACAGAGTGAGTATGTCCACCATTTGCAACACAACTTTGCCCTTTATAGTACTGTTAGCTTCCAAGTGGCTTAGGTAGTAGGTGTGACAAAGAGGAAAAAGCATACTTGTTCAGATTAAAGCTTGCTTTATTTAAAAGGGAAGATGCTGATCAAGGGATGTTCTCCATGAGCTCTCTGGCTGTAGAATTCTCTCCTGCACCTAAGTTTGCCAGAGCTGGAATTTGTTATCACCGAGGCATGTCACAAAGCCCATTTTTTCACCACTGGCATTTGGATAGCAGGTCAAAGAGGGGACCTGAAGAATATGATATATATAATGTGATGAATGAGATGGATATTATTGTGTGGTCAGGTTCAATTATCAGGTATTTTGTAGATTTTCTATTGTTGCAAAATTGTTTTAAGGATGTTAAATTGTTTATACCTATAGATAGGTGCTGAAAAAATTAAATATATCTACTAGTATAACTCCCGCAAGTAGCAGTGGTTATAGCTGAAACATGATTTAATTTCTTCAGTCACCCAGTGGAAAAATTATACTGGAGCTAGCTCTTCTTTACTCCCTTGCTAAGGGGGAAATGATCAGCTCTTCATACTGGCAAGGGACTAAGAAGCAATCTTTACATCCTCAGAGCAGGTTAAGCCTCAACCAACTTTAAAATCTTAAAGCAGTTTAGGCTTAAACCTTTAGAAGGCTTTAAAGTGGTTGAAACTGCCAAAGGCCTTTAAAACTGTTTAAGATGCTTATGCCACTTTACATTTTAAGCATGTTGGCTGTGGCCTCTACTTAGAATCATAGAAGAGACCTCGAGAGATCATCTAGTCCAGTCCCCTGCACTCATGGCAGGACTAAATATTAAAGACCATCCCTGTCTTGTAGCATAGCATCTTGGTTATGTCATGGTCAATCAGTTTCTGACTAACTTGGTGCCCCAATTATCAGAGGGGTAGCCGTGTTAGTCTGGATCTGTAAAAGCAGCAAAGAATCCTGTGGCACTTTATAGACTAAGACGTTTTGGAGCATGAGCTTTCGTGGGTGAATACCCACTTCATCAGATGCATGTAGTGGAAATTTCCAGGGGCAGGTATATATATGCAAGCAAGCTAGAGATAACGAGGTTAGTTCAATCAGGGAGGATGAGGCCCTGTTCTAGCAGTTGGGGTGTGAAAACCAAGGGAGGAGAAAATGGTTTTGTAGTTGGCAAGCCATTCACAGTCTTTGTTTAATCCTGAGCTGATGGTGTCAAATTTGCAGATGAACTGAAGCTCAGCAGTTTCTCTTTGAAGTCTGGTCCTAAAGTTTTTTTTTGCTGCAGGATGGCCACCTTAAGGTCTGCTATTGTGTGGCCAAGGAGGTTGAAGTGTTCTCCTACAGGTTTTTGTATATTGCCATTCCTAATATCTGATTTGTGTCCATTTATCCTTTTCCGTAGAGACTGTCCAGTTTGGCCGATGCACATAACAGAAGGGGATTGCTGGCATATGATGGCATATATTACATTGGTGGACGTGCAGGTGAATGAACCAGTGATGGTGTGGCTGATCTGGTTAGGTTCTGTGATGGTGTTGCTGGTGTAGGTATGTGGGCAGAGTTGGCATCGAGGTTTGTTGCATGGATTGGTTCCTGAGCTAGAGTTACTATGGTGCGGTGTGCAGTTACTGGTGAGAATATGTTTTAGGTTGGCAGGCTGTCTGTGGGTGAGGACTGGCTTGCCACCCAAGGCCTGTGAAAGTGTGGGATCATTGTCTAGGATGGGTTGTAGATCCCTGATGATGCGTTGGAGGGGTTTTAGCTGGGGACTGTATGTGATGGCCAATGGAGTCCTGTTGGTTTCTTTCTTGGGTTTGTCTTGCAGTAGGAGGCTTCTGGGTACACGTCTGGCTCTGTTGATCTGTTTCCTTATTTCCTTGTGCGGGTATTGCAGTTTTGAGAATGCTTGGCGGAGATTTTGTAGGTGTTGGTCTCTGTCTGAGGGGTTAGAGCAGATGCGGTTGTACCTCAGTGCTTGGCTGTAGACAATGGATCGTGTGATGTGCCCGGGATGGAAGCTGGAGGCATGAAGGTAGGCATAGCGGTCGGTAGGTTTTTGGTATAGGGTGGTGTTAATGTGACCATCACTTATTTGCACCTTGGTGTCTAGGAAGTGGACCTTGGTGTAGATTGGTCCAGGCTGAGATTGGTAGTGGGGTGGAAGCTGTTGAAATCGTGGTGGAATTTTTCCAGTTTCTCCTTCCCATGGGTCCAGATGATGAAGATGTCATCAATGTAGCGTAGGTAGAGAAGGGGCGCGAGTGGACAAGAGCTGAGGAAGCGTTGTTCCAGGTTGACCATAAAAATATTGGCATATTGGAGGCCATGCGGGTGCCCATAGCGGTGCCACTGATCTGGAGATATATATTGTCATCAAATTTGAAATAGTTGTGTGAGAGGATAAAGGCACAGAGCTCAGCAGCCAGTTGTGCTGTGGCATCATCAGGGATACTGTTCCTGACAGCTTGTATTCCATCTGTGTGTGGGATGTTTGTGTAGAGAGCCTCTACATCCATGGTGGCTAGGATGGCGTTTTCTGAAAGGTTGCCAATGCACTGTAGTTTCCTCAGGAAATCAGTAGTGTCACAGAGATAGCTGGGAGTGCTGGTGGCATAGGGTCTGAGTAGAGAGTCCACATATCCAGACAGTTGATCACTTCTAGGCAGAGTAACCTGGAATGTGCGCCCCCATTGGTTGTTCACATAGTATGTTGCAGTGACATTGTCTGTGCATAGGTGAACTACTGAGTGCCTGATACAGTCCTGGAAGGCATGACCTGTGCAGTGAATGACCCGGAGCTCCAGCATGTTGCTATGGAGTAAGGATTTCTGTTCTGATCCTAGATCCTGCACCCTCAGCAAGTCCAGGTGTCTCCCCCACCCCACCGAGAAGGGAAGCGTCAGTAACCACTGACTTTGTTGGAGAGGGCCGAGCAAAAGGGCTCCCTTGGCACACATTGCATGGGAACACTCACCAGTGTAAGGAGTCTAGGACTAGTGGGGGAAGGCAAACTAATCTGTTCAGAGAATACAGGGCAGGGTGGTACACTGTCCTGAGCCACATCTGAAGAGGTTGAAGGTGAAGCCTGGCAAACTGGACCCCCTACATACTAGGGAACATTTGCCCCAACAGGCTAAGACACACTTGGACTGTCGTGGAGAGCGGAGTTTGCAGTCTGAGGCAGAGCTGTGAATTGCCTAGAAGCAGTCAGCTGGCAGGAATTGTCTCGTCCTCATGGAATCTAACAGGGCTCCAAGGAACTTGATTTTTTGAGTGGGAGCCAAAGTTAACTTTCCAGTGTTTACAATGAGTCCCAGATGGTCAAGCAAACACAATGTGGTGTTGACATGGGCAAGAACCTCCTCTCTTGAGCCGCCCCTTCAGCAACCAATCCCTGAGTTATGGAAAGATGTGAATTCCTTTCCTCCTGAGAAATGCCATGACCCAAAGCCATTTAAAAAATTGGGGTTGTTTAGTTTGGAGAAGAGAAGATGGAGGGAGGACATGATAATAATTATCAAGTACATAAAATGTTGTTAAAAGGAAGAGGGAGGTAAATTGTTCTTGCTGACATCTGAGGATAGGACAAGAAGCAATGGGCTTCAACTGCAGCAAGGGTAGTTTAGGTTGAACATTAGGAAAAACTTACTAACTATCAGAGTAGTTAAGCACTGGAATAAATTGCCTAGAGAGGCTGTGGAATCTCAGTTATTGGAGATTTTTAAGAACAGATTAGAGAAACACCTGTCTGCGATGGTCCAGATAATCCTTAGTCAGTCATGGGTGCAGGACACTGGACTTGATGACCTCTTGGGGTCTCTTCCAGTCCTACGATTCTATGCATTTGGTGAAGACTCAGGGGGCAGATGAGAGGCTGAAGGGGAGAACCGTATACTGGAAGTGGTGGTCTCCTACCACAGAATGAAGAAACTTCCTGGGGCTTGGTAGAATCAGCAGATGAAATTAAATGTCCTGGAGATCCAAAGCAAAGAACACATCATTCTGAGACAGTGCAGGGAGGATTGCCAATAGATGAGGTTCTACATGGTCACTATTTTATTAACTTGTTGAGGCCATGAAGGTCGAGGATGGGTCTCATCCAGCCCTTGGATTTTGGTATCAGGAAATATCCAGAGTAAAAGCCATGGCTCTGGTGTTGTGGCAGAACTTCCTCCACCACTCCCAACGTCAGCAGAGAGCTGACCTGCTTGATGAGCAATGTCTCGTGAGAGGGGTCCCTGAAGAAGGATGGGAAGGGGGATGTGAAAGGGGCATGGAGAGGAACTGGAATGCATAGCTCGATTTAACAGCATCTAGGACTCAGCTGTCAGAGGTAATTGAGTCCCAAGCACTGTTAAAATGGGCCAGTCTGTCCCTAAAAGAATTGGAGGGTGCGAGAGGAAAGATGAAGAGGGTGGAGTAATGCTCTGGACTAAGGAGTCAAAATGGGCGCTTACCAGGCTCTGGGGGAGAGAGTGTGTGTGTGTGTGTGTGTGTGTGTGTGTGTGTGTGTGTGTGTGTGTGTGTGTGTGTGTGTGTGTGTGTGTGTGTGTGTGTGTGTGTGTGTGTGTGTGTGTGTGTGTGTGTGTGTGTGTGTGTGTGTGTGTGTGTGTGTGTGTTGTGTGTGTGTGTGTGTGTGTGTGTGTGTCTGAAGCCTGTGCCTGACTGCCTCCTCTTGTGGGATCTATCCTCCTTTCTAGGGAGGAAAGGCTGCACACAGGAATGCTGCAGGGGATACTGTTGCTGCTAGCAAGCCCCATAGTGGCATCTTTGCATGGACATCATGTACACTCCCAAGGACCTCAAGATTCACTCTTTTAAGGATTCCAGTGCTAAATACCATCTGCCTTGTGTGAGAACAAGACTGAGCCTAAGGCAAGTCCTCTATGGCTTGCTGGACATCCAAAGTGATCCCAGAGTTTTGTAACCATGAAGCCCCCCCCCATAATTAGAGACCATCACCGTAGCTGAGGTGTCTCCAATGTCAAGGGCAGACTACAGGAACACTTTGGCCACCGAACAGCCTTCCGCAATGAACACCCCAAACTCCTCAAACAAGGCTTTGGGAAACTGGTCCTTGACTTTGGACACAGCTGACCAATAGAAGAAATCATACTTGGACAGCAAAGCTTGTTGATTCACAATATTCATCTGTAGGGACAATGAAGTATAGATACCTCTGCCCAAAAGATTCCAACTGCTTGGAGTCTCTGTCCTTCGGGGCAGACTTGAAACTCCCCTTCCTGGCCCTGTCATTCATTGCCATTACAACTAAGGAGTTTTGGCCCAATGGAAACAGAACCCTTCAAATCCCTGTATCGGAATGAAGTAGATTAGCCAACATCAGTACCAAGGCTGTGTACTCCACAGGGCTCTCCAGTCAGGAGGGCTATTCTCCCAGTGATGGCAGGCTGTAAAATGTCTATTAGTTTGTGTGTGTTCTCTTGGAGAAACTGTACCAGGATGCCAAGCGATGTGGCTATGCGGTGTAAAAGGTCCTGGTACAACTTAAAGTCCTGTTGGATAGAAGGAGAGGATGAGACAAGCAACACACCATCATTTGGTGACAAGTATCTCGACTGAGCCAAAACTGGTTCTCGCTCCAGGGCAAAGTGCCCGGAAGAGAGGACTCCAGTAGCCCTGCAGGGAGAAAGGCCATCAATGCCTAGGTACATGGCTGTTCTGCAGTCATCATCGTTGATCCAACAGGCGACTTCGGCTTTGACCAGGACAAAGAGCAGGATCTCCACAAGTGAGGAGTGTCCCACTGAGTCTAAGAAGCCCATTGATACAGGTAGCGTATTTACGGACAATAGGGGCTGGAACAAGGACCTCTGTCCCAGCCATGGTGCACATTCAACCCTGGGAACCATACTGGTCCGTTGGCAGCCCTCAGCACTTGTTGGGTGATATGGAGAAGGATGACAACTAGCCCGACTTGGAATCAGAAGAGCCCTGGGATCTCGGCGACCAGGAGGGAGCACTGCCCAAGTGAACCAACTAGTGGTCAGATTCATCCATCACCCAGAACAAGGCAGAAACCATTGCCCCGATGAAGGCAGTACCATTGGTACTGAGCTTGCCAGTGATGCAGCCATTGGTCCTGACACGAACAGTGGTATCGAAGCTACGAGTGCGTTCACGTTGAGAGTGGTGAAATTTGCCATGGGACCATCTGTGGTGTCAAATGCTGCTGAGCTGAAGAAGGTCCTCATACTGATTCTGGTACCAGTTCATGCCCACTGTGGGGAGGAGAATGTCTGGGGGCAGTACCAAGGGGCATTACGATTCAGTGGGGTGGTCCTTTGGAGGGGCTGCTGAAGACACAAGCTTTGGAAAGTTCTGTACCAGCAGTGAAGATGAAATGGAAAGGCAGAGGGGGTCCGCCACAACCTGGTACGTTGAGACAGCAGATACAGTCAGTACTGGCATCGCCCTCATTGGTATCAGACACAACAGACACACGGAGAACAGAACTGGTATCAACAGCACGGGGTTTCTGCCCTTCCTGCTGAATACCACGGAAGAGTCAAAAGGTACTCACACCATCCCATGTGCCAGAACCAGTCCTATGTCAGTCCACACTTTTCCTATAGAAGGCAGAGGAGTTGCCCTGTGACCTGGAGTGGTCCTGATTGATCTCATGAGACCTCTTCATCAGTGCCAATGACTAAGAACAGCTCCTCAGCCTCTTCAGAGAGGCACTTGCCTCAGACAAGAGGCAGTGATTCTCTCTGAGCCAGAAGGCAATCTTTGGCCCAAAGAAGGCCTTGGAACTAGAATTTTTCTTCATCTTCTACAAACCTTTCAACTTCTATTAACCTTAGTTCATTTCTCTAAACGAAGAATACAGTACACACTAGCCTTAGCCTTAATGTGCATCTACCTGTCAGACACCTATCAGCCTGCCTAACTTTTAATATGTTAATAGTTTAACAAAGAATATGTACCCCGTAAAAGGAGTCAAATACAGCATGTCAAACTTTAATACAGCTGCCTTTGTTTTAAATACTGTGCAGGTTTTATATTCAAGTCTAGGCAAACACATTCTTAGCAATTTATAATGTTTGTTTATTGAAATTGATTATGTTTCTCAGCTATATAGATATCTATCTATATAGATTAGATATATATTATAGTTTACTTTGCCTTTCAAGATTTTCTGACTGCATTTTCAAAGGCAGAGGATTTCACAGATGGAAATGATTATAGATCAAGTATAGGGCAGTTTGAACCATTAGCTATTTTCAAGAAGTTAAAAATATAGTCAAGATATTAAATGAGTATCTCTTACTCTCTTCATAACTGTTGTTTGTACTGGATCTCTTGAGTGTTTGAATTTCCTGGGAAAGTATGGAGAGCCGGTCTGACTGCGTGGGTGTTTCTTCGTCTTCTGGGTCAGGTGATTCCTGCATCATTTCCTCTATTTCTTCAATCACCTTGAATAAAGATGCATACACATACTCTTAGGGAGAGAATCACCAGTAACTAGCAACAACTTATAATTTCCATATATTCTACTGACAGCTCATCAACATTTTTACTTTTTAAATTTTCTATTTCTAGATAATTTTTCTTCCAATAAATGCATATTAGGTAGTACTAAAAAGGCAAAGCCAGTGTTGAGACTGGGAATCAGGCACATCAATATAAACGGAAATTCCTTTAAAAATAGAAAATAGGACTATTTGCACAAATTAGTCTTTTCACAACAAGTTTATTCATTAATCTAGACATATTGTCTCATAATGGCTAAGAAATAAAGTGTGCAGCCATGCATACATAAGTATTTATATAAAGTCCTCTGTCTCTCTGCTTCAAGACCACTGACGATTTGGCAAGACGAGTTTGTATAAGTTTTATTTTCTTAATTTTATCGCATTCCTCCAAGTTAAATCACTTTATACCCCGATAAATATTTTTTCTCAATCCTTGATATGTACATCCTTCAAATATTTGTAGATGGGTATTCTCCCCTTAGTCATCCATAGCAAAACTACGGTATATTTTAATTACTTTATTCTTTCCAGATAAGACTACCTTCTACAGCCCTTTAATCATTTTTATTGCTCTCTCTGGCCATCCCGGTTTGTTAATATATTCCTGTTAATGAGGCACCCCAAACTGAATGCAAAATTTCAGTTGTGGTAACACCAGGCTTGTCAAAAAAAGGAACTACAACCTCCCAGTTCTGTAAACCAAAATCCATTTTTATTTTTTTTTAAATCACTACATCACTTTTATATTGTATATTGCACATTTATGTTTAATTGATTTAGGCGTCTTTCAGTGTTATTAATTTCCAGATGTGTCTCATGAAGAGAAGAAATTCTTTATTTGCTTATACATCAATGATAGGAGCCTGGGTAACAAACAAGAGGAACTGGAATTGCTGACTTATAGGCATAAATAAGGTCTAGTTGTATTACTGAAACCCGGTGGGTTGATTCACATGACTGGCATGTTAAAAATCAATGGTTATAACCTATTTAAGAAGAACTGAGTGGGCAAGAGGGGCACGGAAGTGGCCATCTGTGCCCAAAAAGGCATTAATTGTTTCCCAGTAACTGATAACTTGGGAAAAAAATGATCTGAATGCTTATGGATCAATGTCCTAACAGATAAAGCACAAGATTAAGTATCAGTTGATGTCTACTACAGTCCACCAGATCACAACAGGAACAAGATCACTGTCTCCTTTTGCACGTATCTACAATGGGTCAGGGAAAATAAGTCTCTGTGATCATGGAAGACTTCAATTTCAATGACATATACTGGAGGTCTCAAGCTACTAGTACTAAAACATCCTTAGAATTTCTAAAACTTTATAGAGGACAATTTTCTAACCAAAAAACAAACAAAGAATCTTACACCTAACACAGCTGAATTCTTCATTAGACCTGGTCCTAACAGATAAAGTAGAACTGATCACAGAACTAAAATTTAATAGTAGGTTAGGAACAAGTGATCATGATTTGATCACCTTTATAACGTGCAAGCAGAATAAAGTCTAGAACTATTATATATACATACACACATACTTGGTGCCTTTATAAGGCAATTTTCACATAAATGAAAAAAAAAATATTAGCCAAATCAGCTGGGAGGAAGAATTTAACCAAAGAAATGTGAATGGTACAGTAACTCCTCACTTTAAGTAGCCCCGGTTAACGTTGTTTCATTGCTGATCAATTAGGGAACATGCTCATTTAAAGTTTTGCAATGCTCCACTCTTAGTTGTTTGGCTGCCTGCTTTCTCCACAGCTGGCAGCCTCCCTATGCCCTCCCTCTCCCCTCAAGTGCCTCCCACCTGCCAGCAGACCCCACGGATCAGCACCTTCTCCCCTCCCCCCATCCCACCCGCCTCTGGCAATCAGATGGCTTGCCGTATTTCGGGGGCAGGAGGGAGAGGGGAGGAGTGAGGACTCGTCATGCAGGCTCCCCCTCCATCCTGCCAGTAGCAATCAGCTGGCTTGTGGTATTTAGAAGGGAGGGGAGGGAAGGTGGATGAGCGAGGATGCTGGGTGGGAAGTAAAGGGGGACACGCCCCCACCCGATGCTTGCAGAGTAGGGGAAGCAGCCACTGCTGCACAATGTGCTTCTCCTAGCCTACAGCACCTTCATTCTCCTTGCCTGCCTTATCTCCAGTGCCAGTGGGCTGTGCCTGTGTAGAGTAAGGCAGGGGCACCTCCCAACTATAGTACTGTATGTACAGTATGTTTGTAAACACACAGCACATGCACAGCGTAGTATTAAACTGCTTGTTTAAAAATGTCTAAAATGTATATAATGCCTTTTGTCTGTCAAAATTTTTTTCCCTGGAACCTAACCCCGTCCCCCCATTTACATTAATTCTCGTGGGGACATTGGATTCGCTTAACATTGTTTCACTTAAAGTCGCATTTTTCAGGAACATAACTACAACATTAAGTGAGGAGTTACTGTAACTGGGTATAATTTAAGAACCCCTTACTAGATGCCCTAAAAGCCACAATCGAGGAAGACGGCCAGGCTGATTAAAATAAAACCAACCTGGTTTAAAGGAAAATTGAAAACAGCTATAAAAAAAAAGGCGGTTCAGAGAAGAGTCATGAGAATGATTAAAGCATAAGAAAACATACCTTATAGCAACAGACTCAAATAGCTCAATCTACTTATCTTCACAAAGAGAAGGTTAAAGGGTGACTATGACAGTTGATAAGTATCTACATAGGCAACAAATATTTGAGAATGGGCTCTTCAATCTAGCAGTGAAACGTATAATAGTCCAATGGCTGGAAGTTGAAGCTAGATAAATTCAGACTGGGATTTAGGAATATATTTTTGACAGTGAGGGGAAATTAACTATTGGAACAATTTACTAAGCGTTATCGTGGATCACTGAGCATTTAAATCAAGATTGGATGTTCTTCAAAAAGTTATACTCTAGGAATTATTTTGGGGAAGTTCTATGACTTGTGTTATACAGGAGCTCAAATCAGATGCTCACAATAGTTCCTTCTGGTCTTGCATTTCCCTCCACCATATTGAGAATATGCATTTTATGCTATTTCCCCCAGCTGTAATAATTTATTTTTTCCAAATTGTATATCAGAGGTGGTTTTTTTTGGGCCCATGTTTCTTTTCTCTTTTGGTTCCTTTTACAAGTAATATTTCTCTGTACTGACTGTTGATAATCCTCTGCAGTTTACTAACACAGGTGAATTTAATGTGCTGTTTTATTTATGATTCCAGATCATTAATGAAAATATTACAACAAGGCACTGCATTGCCCTGCTCAACATCTCCCCAAATTCGATGTCACTACAGTTTATCATTAACTTTTATCCAGTTTTTACTCCACATGGCAGTGTTTTTAAGCAAGTCAGTTTGGATTAATTTTTTGAGATTATCAGAAAATATCAAACCCTCCACTAAAATCTAAATGTACTACATCAACTTCATTCCCTTCATTTACCAAATGTGTAGTTTTAAAGAGCAATCAAGTTTTTCTGCCAACCTTTGTTCTTTATAAATCCATGCTTCTTATTACTTGTTATTAATCTTCACCAGTTTCCCTTCTCTTATTTGATTACTTTAATATAGACAGAAGTTAGATGTACCAAGACAATAATTGACAGAGTTGCACTCTTCCACATGACAACTGGTCCCGCATATTCGTTTACCTCTAATTTTTTGAGATTTTCCTAGTTATCTATCAGCTTTCAAAAGTCATATTTTACAGTAAGTTATGAAGATCCAATGGTCAGCCTTAATTTAGGAGCATTTTTGTCTACATCATCTTCCTTCAGACTCCTGCTGGCTCATGCCAGGAAACTGAAGTATGAGAATTTCAAAGACCCATATGAAAACCCCAAAGCTGAAGCAGAGGGCAATTTGAAAGATGAAAAATTACCCAATGCATCTCTTTGGCTCTAACTACACTGCAAGTGAGAATGTGATTTCTCTGCTTATGTACAGATACTTGTGCTAGCTCTCATCGAGTCAGTGAGGCCATGTCTACATCTAAAATTTTGCAGCGCTGGTTGTTACAGCTGTATTAGTACAGCTGTATAGGGCCAGCGCTGCAGAGTGGCCACACTTACAGCAACCAGCGCTGCAAGTGGTGTTAGATGTGGCCACACTGCAGCGCTGTTGGGCGGCTTCAAGGGGGGTTCCGGGACGAGAGAGCAAACCGGGAAAGGAAACCAGCTTCGCCGCGGTTTGCTCTCTCGGTCCCGGAACCCCGAGCAAGCAGGTCTCCTTCCCTGCGGTTTGCTGGGTGGCTCCGGGACCGAGAGAGCAAACCGCGGCGTTCCCGGTTTGCTCTCTCGGTCCCGGAACCCCGAGCAAGCAGGTCTCCTTCCCTGCGGTTTGCTGGGTGGCTCCAGGAATGCGAGAGCAAACCGCGGCGAAGCTGGTCTCCTTTCCCGGTTTGCTCTCTCGGTCCCGGAACCCCGAGCAAGCAGGTCTCCTTCCCTGCGGTTTGCTGGGTGGCTCCGGGACCGAGAGAGCAAACCGGGAAAGGAAACCAGCTTGATTACCAGAGGCTTCCTCCTTCCACGGAGGTCAAGAAAAGCGCTGGTAACTGTCTACATTGGATTACCAGCGCTGGATCACCAGCGCTGGATCCTCTACACCCGAGACAAAACGGGAGTACGGCCAGCGCTGCAAACAGGGAGTTGCAGCGCTGGTGGTGCCCTGCAGATGTGTACACCTTCAAAGTTGCAGCGCTGTAACTCCCTCACCAGCGCTGCAACTTTCTGATGTAGACAAGCCCTGAGTGTATAAATAGAAGCATAGCTAGAACAGCACAGGTGGAGGTATGGCTGAGCTGCACTAAGTACAAACCTACCTGAAACTGGTGGGTATGTACACAGCACGGTTCAGCTGTGTCTCCACTACCACTACCTGTGTTACAGCAGCTATACAGCTATTTATACTCGCATTAGCTAGCTGAGAGCTAGCACAAGTATGTCTACATAAGCAGGGGAATTACCCACCCAGATCATTGTATAGACATTGTTGCTGCAACTATAAACAAAAGCAATCAGTTTGTCTCCAAATCTCTTTAGCATCCACTAACTAGGAAGAACAAAAGGCATAGAACTAAGATGAACACTGTCTTTTTGTTGAATATCTTTCTTTACCTGCTCTGCTGTGAACAGTGGTTCATCACTGATGCAGGAAACTATGATAGAATGCATATCCAGCTGTTCTCGAAGCTCTTCATCATCTGATAGGTCAAGGTTCAAATTTTCATTTAACTGAAAGCACACACAGAAAAAGTGAAAGGGCAAAAAGTTATAATATATGAAGAAAGTCTGGTTCCATTATTGTTGACATCAAAACATTAGATTCTTGCTCATAATCAAGAATCTAAAAGATATAAATAATTCTTATACCATAAAACCTAATACATCTCAACAAAAGTGAAAATGAAACTGTAGTTGAAGTGTATTTTATTAATTTATCATCTTTTTGTTTTGAAAAGAATATTAGCATGTTCTTTACTTTCCCAAAGGAGGAGAAAAAAGAAAAAAGACTGCTTTAAACACACACCACTCACTCGATGCCATGCAAACATTTGTAGATTAGCCAATCAGTCCATCAGACTCATGTAGTTGACCCTGTACTCCTTCAAAGAGAAGCAAGATACCAAAACAGATGCACCAGTGAAAGGATACGCAACAGATTTATATTTATCAGACTTTCTGTAATTGTATAGAATTCTTTGTAAGATTACTGCTATTTACATCTGTGAAAGTCATCAGAATTTTTGACATATGCAAGAATGAACAGTGCATTTCATTACTTTATATACAATATAAATTAAGTCACGTGTAATAAAGTTACAATTAGAAGCCAGGGTGGGCAGATAATTCAAGGTTGTGATTTTCCAGCCATAAAACAAAACTTTTTATTTTCTGGAACAAAATTCTGTATGTTTTATTAAATAAGAAAACCACACACATACTGTGGGATTCCTTTCATAAGCATTTGTTCCTCAAACAAAAAGGCACACATTCTCATAAGAGCTTGCAGTTCCACAATTAAACAGGGGGATACAAAAATAAAGTCCCCAGATTAATAACGCTAGGCCTATCATTATGCCGTTATATACTGATATACTTTTACCACATTATTTGCATTTTCACCACCTTGTCTATTAAAACATTTCACCCAAACAAACCAATCTGAATGTGCTGAATACACTTGACTAATGCTGAATTGGCTATATGGGAACGTAAGCTCTTAAAAACTGTCAAAATTCTGACTTTAGCTGCCCTGTCATTTACTTGCTTTTTCATACCCTGGGTTCACTATATGACCTTTGCATTTGGGACTAATCATACTGGCTACACAATAAGAAAAATCCATTGCCTCACTTGAATCAGTTTTTTATTTTCTATTGTGCAATTCCAGTTTTGTTAACTAAATCAAGATTTTCACTGAGACTGTCAACTACCTGCATTCTGTCAAATCCCTCCCAAAATATCTTCACATTTAGTGCCTATTGAGTATCCTCCTGTATAAAACATGTGCTATGTGTTCATTAAAGTCTTTCTGGTGCTCAGTGCAAATTTAATCATGCTTGTGGTTGGATGCAAATATACACACAATCTTCCCAAATACCTCACCAACTGTCATTGGAAAATTGGGGTATCAATTCTATTTTTTCAATCACCTAGCTATTAGGCTGCAAAAGAACATCCAAACTTTCACAATATACTTCAGTATATTATTAAAATGACACTTCTTGGCTAAGCAATGCTAGTGGTGCCTATTTTCTCCATTAGGAGGAAGAGGCAAGTGTTGCTATATTTCAGTCTCACGTATTTGTAGAGCAAGGAAGTATATTTGGGCTCTGATCCTGCAACTGGATCCACACAGATGCAGGGATTTGCCTGCATCTATCTGATTGCAGGATATGGCCTTGGTTGGAAAAAGGCATAATAAATACCCACCCCCAACATTTTCGGATACCATTCAATACACAAGAGGCAAGACTAAGTGAACAAGAAGACTTCCACAGTTTATTACTGTCTTTCCCTTGCCCCTCTGTTATGCAAATTGGTCCATTTGTTGACCTGTCAGTCAGTTTAGAAGGAACCCACATCATAACACTTTATTGAAAGCGAGGAGAAGAAATGTATGCATCAGATCTGTTAGTGTTAAAAGACAACCCCTGCTGCTAATGCCAATACAAACACATTAAAAAGGAAAATATTTTGAAGTGATCACAAATAAGTATTTTAATAAAAATTACATCCTATGTTGTTTCTGTACCAAGAGGAAAAAGCCTCAAAAGGTTTTTGGCTACAGTCAGAACTTACCCCTTTTTCTGAGAGATTCAGTGTTGGCATATGCAAAGCTCTGGTGTGGGAGGACTTCCAGTCAACTGGCATTACATTACCGTAATTATCAGTCAAAGCATTCCAAATCCTGGACAAAAAGATTAAAGAAAAACTGATACTGAAACAGAAACAAAAAATAAAAACCAAAACAGAATATCTTTTTTCAATACCTGTATCAAATTGGGTATTCTCTGAAGTATTCAATTAAAAATATTTTTAAGTTATTACAATCAAAGAAATAAATGCTGCAAAAGTTTGGTTTTATTTATGTATCCGCATGAAATGCAAAAAGGTGAATCATTTGCTGATGCTTGCACATCAGAGAAATAAAAAGAAAACTGAAAAAGAGCCATGCTTCCTGATGGGTCATGTAACAAAATTGGGGAGTAAATTTCCCTTTGTTGAAATGTTAGCCAGACAATGGTCTGTACCCTTTCCTACTTCTTTTCTGTGTTATTCTAATTTCCCTTGCCTCATGCGTCTCAAACCAGGAATTAGAAAGTGCTGAGCAGCAACTCCCAAGCCAAAACTTCACTTAATTTCAGTGAAGACTGCACAACTACAAAGGAATGTACAAGTAAAAATAAAAATGCACTAGTCAGGAAAGTCTCTAATGTTTATGGAAGTGAAAGATTAAAAAAGAAAGGTTAAAAGTTAACTTTGTTACAAATCCATTTGCAATACTGCTTTGTGTCTAGAACTATCCATGCTTAGTTTCAGGCCAAAGATGAAGATTTGGGCTTTTTCAGAGAAGTTTCTTTAGTCATCTGAGTTAAAGAAAAAAAAAATCCTCCCCTCCCCATCTAAAAAAAATATAGTGAGACCTAAAAATGACTAAAAAAAAAAGCTTAACTTCAAATTTTGTGTGGGGCTACACCTGGGTGAAGAACTGTCACTTTGCTAATTAAAACCCTCCATATACATTTAAAAATTTAAAACTGCTTATTGTGTATACTCATTATGAGATTTTTATTGTCATGTTTCAGATCCCTCTGATCTTCCTCTCTCATGGGATGAAGTTGAACAGGCTGCTGGATGCCCATCAAATCAAAAGAAAACTCTCCACAGGATTTGTGGTAATGTCCAATACATGTCATAACAACGGCCATACCAGGATAGACCAAAGGTCCATCTAGCCCAGTATCCTGTCTTCCAACCGCGGCCAGTGCCAGATGCCCCAGAGGGAATGAACAGAAAATCATCAACTGATCCATCCCCTTGCCCATTGCCAGCTTCTAGCAAACAGAGGCTAGGGACACCATCCCTGCCCATGCTTGCTAATAGCCATTCATAGACCTATCCTCCATGAATTTATCTAGTTCTTTTTTATTTATTATTTATTTATTATGAAACTAGGACCCTGTCTTGATGGGCAAAGGGGCACTGTTAAACCATTTTAGCTCCATGGGGTCAGCTTAGGAGGAAAGCCCTGCTGGTGCGCAGTGACAGTCTGTTTATCCCGCGGAAAAGGTGCGGCACTAGCTCACCTTGGCTGAGCCGGGTTACAACACTAGCGCACACGGGTTTATAACCCCAGGGAGAAAGCACAGAGAGCTGACAAACTCGGACGTTGACCTTTCACGTTGCTTTCTAAGCGGCCATATGAAAGATGAGGACAGCCGTTGGCAGCGGCTCTGGTTAGCCAGCGCCCACAGGGCCGCCTCGGGAGTTCAGAGCCAAGCGGCGCTGTGCCCACACAGCGGCTCTGTCTGCTGACTACAGCGTGGACAGGCCCAGCACACACAGACCAGCAGAGCCACAGGCCTGTCAGCCGGGCGCCCCCGCCCCACCGAAAGGGGACACCCGCCTCGCCCGTTACTTTAGCCCCTCCCCCCGGGGACACCCCCACCCCACCGAACGGGGACACCCGCCTCGCCCGTTACTTTAGCCCCTCCCCCCGGGGACACCCCAACCCCACCGAACAGGGACACCCGCCCCGCCCGTTACTTTAGCCCCTCCCCCCGGGGGACACCCCAACCCGTTTGCCCCCTCAAAGGACTCCCCAGCCCAGGCCTTCGCACCCCCAACGGACCCTTCATGCGCCGCAGGCCCCAACAGGGGCCCCCGCGCGTGCCGTTCACCCCCCTCCCGGCGCCCCGCCCCCGCTCACTCGTCTTTCTCTAGGGCGCTCTGCTCGCTGAGGGGCCGCGGCGGGACCCGGCTCTCGCTGCCGCCGTCCCGAGGCGGGGGCGGCTTGAAGCAGAGGAGCAGCTTTTCCCTCAGGTTTCCAGGCCCCCAAGTGTCCCCGTCCCGGGCCGGCTCGGGGCTGCTCCCTGCGGGGGGCTGGAAGCCGGAGAAATCCTGCCAGTCCCCGGGGTCCCGCGGCGAGGCCGCCGCCATGGCCGTTACCGAGACACCGGGCTGCGCGCTCGACGGAGCGCGCTCCCAGGGCTCCTCCCGCTGCAGCGGAGACGGGGCGGGGCCGGTCCCGGGCCGAAGGAGCCCGCTGGGGGCCTTGGCGCCCAAAGAAGCCGCCCGCAAACGGCGGAGGCTGCTGCGCGGCTGGCATAGCCCAGGGCCGGCGCTGGGGTCCTGGGAGCGGGGGGAGAGCGGAAAGGAGCCAGCTCCGCCCCCGTCCCGAGCGAGCGTTGGAGTCCCGGAGCCCCGCGTGCGCGGAGCCGCCCGACTCCTGCCCTGGCGGGCGGTGAGGAGGCGGCGGAGCAGAGCGCGAGGCGCTCGCAGCCCCGGCGGGGCCGTTGACCGAGCTGCGGCAGGCAGGTAACCCCAGCAGGCCCGCGCCGCGAGCCTCCTACCCCCGGGACCTGACCCTGGCCCCGGCCTCCTCTAGGCGGTGCCCGCTTCCTCTGCCACCATTCTCCCTCCGGCCGGCGCTGGCCCTGAGCAAGGTTCAGCCTCTGCGCGGACTCGGCCGCGGCCTGGGAGGTGCCGCTGGACCGGCAGAGGTCAGTGGTTCCCATGCCCAGTCAGGCTGGGGGCACTTCGGGCAGCCCCTGGTCAGTGTTTTCAGTCAGGCCTGGGATGCAGGTGGCGCTGAAAAGGGTTGCAGCTGAACCGCCGCGGGAGGGGGCATAGCTCATGGGCGGGCAGGGCTAGAATTCATCCCCCCGGGACAGGTTGGAGAATTGCTCAGAAATCACCAAGCTGAAATTCAGTGCAGCCCATGCACAGCGCAGCGTGATCGCCATAGCCAAAACCCTGAGATCACCAGGAGAATACAAAGGAGGAAAACTTCCAAAAAAAGTCCCCTGTGAAACTGCATGACTGGAATTAATTTGCAAACTGGACACCACCAAATTAGGCCTGAATAAAGACTGGGAGTGGATGAGTCATTATAAAACCTAATTTTACTTTACTAATTCCCCCCCCCACTATTACTCACACCTTGTCAACTGTTTAAAATGAGCCACCCTTATTACTCCTATAAAAGTGATTTTTCCTCCCTTGGTATTCTACTGATAATTAAATTGTCTGGTTAGACTGACCCTCCCCCCTCCTCCGTAAGGCAACTCGCATCTTTTCATGTACTGTGTATAAATATACCTGCTACTGTGTTTTCCACTCCATGCATCTGATGAAGTGGGTTCTAGCCCACAAAAGCTGATGCCCAAATAAATTTGTTAGTCTCTAAGGTGCCACAAGGACTCCTTGTTTTTATATATGAGACGTAAGGTAATTGTCTCACTCTACTCATCACTAGTGAGGCCCATGATGAGTCCCATATGCCCTATGTTAAGAAAGATGTGGACAAATTGGAGAGAGTACACAGGAGAGCAACAAACATGACAAATAGTTTAGAAAACCTGATTTATGAAGAATGGTTAAAAAAACAGCATATTTAATCTTCAGAAAAGATTGAAGGGGGACATGCTAAGTCATCAGCTATGATAAGGACTTATAAAGAGAATTATGATAAATTGTTTTTTGTCTGCTGAAGGTAGGATAAGAAGCAATGGGCTTAATCTCCGCTAACTGTAAGGATAAATATGGTCTGGAATAGGTTCCAAGGGAAGTTGTGGAATCCCTATCATTGGAGGTTTTTAAGAACAAGTTGGATAAACAGCTTTCAGGAATGATCTAGCTTTTCCTGGTCCTGCCTCTGCACAGGGGGCCTGGACTTGATCTCTTGATGTCATTTACAGTCCTACATGATTTTTCTTCTCCAACTACTGCTCTTCTGCTGCTCCTTTGTCCCCATTGTGCCTCTCAGTTCAGCAGAGACAGATGGCCAACAACATTGCTTTCTGGACCTGAGCAGCAGCAGCATGTTCCATCCTCCAAATGACAGACATGGTGAAAGGGAAGTGGACAGGTGGTAAAGAATCAGAAAGACAATGACAAGGAAAAAATTGATGAGAGCAAGCTTGTAACAGAGAGGGAAAGGGAGGAAAGAAAACACTGCAGCTACAAATGGGAAGGCTGGTCTTGTGTCTAATGCACAGAACTGGAGAATCAGGACTCCGGGGATCTATTCCCAGCTTTGCCACTGACTCACTGTGCAACTTTGAAAAAATCCTGTCACAGCTCTGTTCTTCAGTTTTCTTATCTATTTTATAGGTAGGAGAAAGTACCTTAAAATCCTAGGATTGAAGTATCAGCATTAATTTATTATTAGATGGGTAGATAGGCTGAATCAAAAGGTACTTATTGCACTTCACTTCCACAGCAATGTCAGTCGAGGAGATCCTTAGTACTTGGCACCAGTATACTCCAGCTCCTGCCCCTCCAGTGTCAGCTCTTCCCATTGGAGCTGTTGGGGGGAGGTGAAACCCATGCAGCACACAGGGCAATAGCACTCACACGTAGTCTATTGTCTATCTCCATCCAACCCTTCAGATGTCATCTCCTGCCTTGGCATGCTGCTTTTCTGTGGTAGCAGCAATCACTTTGCATTCTGTTCTGCCCATGGAACAAGCCAGTCAAGGAAGAGCCCTTCCACTTCCAGAAGCTTCAGCTGCAATTGTAGAGTAGGAAGAAAAATGGGTTAGGTATCTCAATATAAAATCCTAGTGGAGACAAGATACTGTCGTTTCTACCTCAGTGTAGTTAGTTCAGGTAAATCCCAGCTGTGGTTAGAGTTGACCATGATTACCACACTGAGATATAAACTACTTGTGCTTTGTCCGCACTAGGATTTTATGTTGAAGTAGCTAACTTGAGATGGCTATATCAATGTAAAGACACACCTCTTTTTGCAGATATAGAGGCTGAACTTTAGGCTGTCTACTTTGGATTTACATGGCAGGAGAGAACTTATTTTAAGAGAGAACCTGCATATATGGGTCTCTTGTGCAATGGACCAGGGTACTTTCCTGTTAAATGAAACACCAGTGTTTTGAACCTATCCTTGGGCATGCTCTTTGTTTTTAATTTTTTCCTGGATCTCCCATGGATTAGAAAGCTCTCACACATGACAAATTAGGCAGGGTGGGGGGCTCTCTGCCATCACTTGAGCTGAAAGAACCAGTGCCTAACACCTAATGGTTAAATCTATGGCCTGAGCACTCCTACAGCATAAGTTTTCAGATAATATCCCTCAAGGTAGCACTGGTTTCATCCACCACCTATTCAAAGGCAAGTATTTAAGGATACAGGCCAAGAATAGGCAGCACTTAGTTTCATATGAAACTAAGCATTTTTTTATTTATAATACCAACACAATCTACATTATTGTGAACAAATACATTACATTCTCAGTTCATGATCCTAGGAATTGATAAGGTCTTCAAAGAAAGGCTTACAGAGGCTAATATCCTGCTACCTGTTCCTCTGGGCTTTGTGGGGGCAGCTGCTCCCTTCTACTCACAGTACTCCAGTTCTCTTTGCACAAGACACACAGGGCCCAGGGAATTACTGGTGTCAAGTTAGAATAAAATTATTCCAGTAATGTTATACTGCCCAGATGAAAGAAAATATTCACTGCTGGTTGTTCGGCTGCTGTTAGATTGCCCAGAGCTGATTGGATTTGAAGATGCAGGCAGATGTCTCAGCTTTGAAGTAGCTGGATATGAACTGATGAAATTGCAGTAATATTTCCTACTCCTATCACTCCCTTGAGCTCCCCTTCCCATAAATTCTGATTCTCCTGCTAAGCTTTCCTTGATCTCAGTTCTTAAATAAGACCCTCTCTGTATTTCCCTCCACTCCCCAGAACAGAATGGTTTCCGATCTGGTTCTAGGAAAGGGATTGGTGTTGAGGGAAAGTGAAGGGTCTTTGGGGATTTGACACAGTCTCTCCAATACTCTTGTTGCCCTCTGGCTTTGAGGGTAAGTTATTGTAGACTCAGTAGTGTTAATGTCTACAGCACTGCTTCCCCCTTTGCACTTGACATGGATCTTGTTGGAGCTGACAGTTGAGAAGCCCTGCTATCCAAGAGCCACACTGAGCAAGGTGTGCTTAGCAACATCAACTTCAAAAGTCAAGAAATAAATTGTTATAGTCAAACACTGTCCCACTGTTCTTATGCCTTTAATTCAGCATTTTAAAATATAAATTATGAAACATAATACTATATAATGCAAACTAGATTCTTCTGTATATCCTTATAGAAATGAAGGCACGAGAATGTATTATTTTATACACATGGTTTAATGTTTGTCTGAATGGTGTCTGCAAACAAGCCATGTTTAAAGCTATTGCAATGATTTTTTCAAAATACTGGACATTTATGGCTAAATGGCTAAGAGTTTAAGACAGTCCCAACTTTGATACAGTCCCTCTGTTTAAAACACTAAATATGGGGTGGTGGGGGGACGGGGGCAGCCCTAGAGGAAAAAATGGAACAAAAAGATCACCTGATCAGGATGGTGACAGTGCTCGTGAACTGCTAAGGGAGGTTAGAGAGGCTACAGAAGCAGAAAGCACAATAACGGGTGATTTCAACTATCCTCATATTGACTGGGAAAATATCACCTCAGCGCATGACACAGAAATAAAATTTCTAGACATCAGAAGTGATGACTACTTGGAGCAGCTAGTCCTGCAATCACACGGGAAGAGGCAATTCTTGATTCAGTCAAGTGGAATACAGGAGCTGGTCCAATAAATAGCTGAGCCTCTCAGTAATAGTGATAATAGTGTAATTAAATTTAACATCTTTGTAGAGTGAATAATACCAAAAAAAACCCCACCTTGGTACCATTTTACTTTAAAAAGAGAAACTACACAAGAATGCATGTCAGATGGAAATTAAAAGGAACTGTCACAAGAATTAAATGCCTGCAAGGAACATAGGAGCTATTTTAAAACACCATAACAGAGGCTCAGGCCTAAATGTATAACCCAAATCAGAAAAGACACAGGACCAAAGAACAGAACAATGGCTAAACAGCAGTGTAATGGAGGTGATTAGAAGCAAAAGGCATCCTTTAAAATTTTGAAGTCAAATTCTAGTGAGGATAGTAAGAAAGCGCACACACACACTGGCAGGTTAGGTGTAAAAGTATGAGGCAGGCAGGCTAAGAAAATTTGAGAAGCAACTTGCTAAAGACACAAAAACTAACAATGTTTTAAAGTACAGCAGGAGCAGGAAGCTGTCAGACAGATGACCATAGTGTTAAAGGAGCACTCAAGGAAGACCAGGCCATTGTAGAGAAGCTAAATTAATTATTTGCATTGGTCCTCATTGCAGAGGATGCAGAGGTTTTGGAACAAATTGATAAACAGTAATAAGTCACCAGGACCAGATTGTATTCACCCAAGAACTTAAATAAAAATTGCAGAACTACTAACTGTGGTATGTAACCTATCATTTAAATCAGCTTCTGTACCAGATGACTGGAGGATAGCTAATGCGATACCAGTTTTTTTTTAAAGGCTCCAGAGGTGATCCCGGCAATTACAGGCTGTGATAGTCTGTACCCCTATGTTCACCCATTTTACAAGACTGATAACCCACAAGACATACTTTGTACAAAATGTATCATTTGAAAACTCATTTTACCAGGACAATAATGAGTTATGTGTGGCAACACAATACTGTATGATGTTAGGCATATTCCAGATCTGGGAAAGCAGCCCAAACCAAGTTCTGAGAGACAAAAGGCAAACCGATGCCTCAGTCAGGCATCAACAAAATCAATTAGACTATCACCTGGGTAAGTGGCCATTCTTTGGCATGAAGAAGGGTGTAAGTGAGAAATTTACATCTTGGCAATGGAACAGCTGGCAGTTTCCATTCAACAGACTTCTTGTGGCCTGAACCTCAACTAGAGATGATTTTCAAAGAGGAAAATGACAAAAAAGTGAGACTATAGGACACAAATTCTCTCTCCCTTCATCTCTACTCATGGCAAAAAAATGCTTGAAAGACAAATGAAGCATCATTGGATGGGGAAGTGATCCTGGCTGAAAGATTCAGCCAGTAAGACTGCTAGAATATATGGTGAGAGCGATCCTTTGCTTTAAGTTCACTTGGCTTGTTAAGTTAGGTGTTAGTTTGCATTTTACCTTTTATTTCTTTGTAACCAATTCTGAATGTTATGCCTCATTACTTGTAATCACTTAAAATCTTATCTGTAGTTAATAAACTTGTTTTGTTTTATCTAAACTAGTGCATGTTTGAATTGAATTGCTTAAGGAATTCAATTTCAGATAACAGGGTTTGTGCGTATCATTTTCTATTAATGAAATGACACTTTCTATAAGCTTGTATTGTCCAGAAAGAAAGAGCTGGGCAGTACAGGATGCATATTTCTGGGGACAAGCCTGAGGCTGGAAATTTGCTGGTGTCATTCTGCAATATAATTCAGCAGTGACTTGCTAAGAGCTCTCTTATACTCACCTGGGAGTAATTTACATGCTGGAGGCTGTGAGTGAGCAGGCCCGGAGTGGCTGCTCTGACAGCAAAGCAGTGTATAACACACTCCAGGCTGGAGAATTGAGGGGATACAGCTGTTCAACAGTTCAGATTGTACCATTGGTTATGGCACACAAGTCAGTAAGCCTAACTTCAGTACCAGAGAAATTGGTTGAAACCATCCTACAGAACAGACTATCAGACACATAGATGGACACTTTTTGTTGGAAGAAGAGTTAATACAGCTTTTGTAAAGATAAGTCATGCTTCACCCATCAATTAAAATTCTTTGAGGATGTCAACAAACACATAGATAAGGGTGATCCAGTTGATACATATTAGTTGGATTTTCAGAAAGCATTTGACAAAGTCCTGTACCAAAGTGTCTTAAGGAAACTAATTAGTCATAGTATAATGGGAGGTCCTTTTGTAGATCAGTAACCAGTTAAAAGAAAGGAAACAGAGTAGGAATAAATGGTCAGTTTTCAAAATGGAGGGAGGTCAACAGTAGAGTCCCCCAAGGATCTGTACTGTGCTGTTCAACATATTCATTAATGAGCTAGAAAAGGGAGTGAACTGTGAAATGACAAAGTTTGCAGATGATACAAAATTATTCAAGATGTTAAGTACAAAGCCAACTGCAAAGAGTTACAGGCAGGGCCGGATTAACTCTCCTGCGGGTCCCAGGCTATTAGATTTTTTGGGTCCGCTGTATACAAGGCTTTTTCCTAATTTAAAACAAAATGATTAAAATTATGGCATTGAGGCTATTAACGCTATACTAAACTTGCCTTTTAATTAACAAAGCCATTCTGTGGTTACATTTCAGTCTTAAAACATGTAGAATATAGGTAAGTTAATTCAAAATAGCCTACTTCTTTCCTTAGAACAGTTGTTATATTAGTTTCTTTCTGGGAGGGATTTTGGGTGCAGTAGTGGGGGCTCCAAGCTGGGGCAGAGTGTTGGGGTGCAGGAGACAGGGAAGGCTCTGGGAGGAATTTGGTGGAGGGGATTCTGACCTGGGGCAGATGGTTGAGGTGCAGGAGAGGGAGCGAGGTGTAAGCTCCAGCCGGGAGGCACCAGGGCCGCCCAGAAGATTCAGGGGGCCTGGGGCAAAGCAATTTTGGGGGCCCCTTCCATAAAAAAAATTGCAATACTATACTATATTCTTGTGGGGGCCCCTGTCGGGCCCAGGGCAAATTGCCCCACTTGCTCCGCACTCACAGGCAGCCCTGGGAAAAATTAAACCTTCTGCATCTCAGCACAAACCCAGTTTTGAGAAAACTTCTTTACAAGGTATCACTGGTTCTCAGCATCAGCTAGTGCTAAAAGGCACTAAAGCTCTTTAAAAGGGTTGCACAAATATTTTCTGTCAAAACTTTTTTCTGCATTGAAAACTAGGGTTTTTTAAAAAGCAGAAAAAAAAACACGGACAATGTCTGCTTTCCTTCAAAATTTGTTGTGGTTTTTTTAATTGAAAAGCTGAAATTAGTCTGCCAAAACCTGAATATGGTTTGGGGTTTCAGAAGTGTGTGGCCAAATATTTGCTGCTTGCTGTGTTTGATTGTTTAAAGAAACAAAAAAAAATCAGCGTAAAAAAAATCCAGAAACTTTTAAAACCACCTCAGCTTGTGACCAAACGCCTGAGCCCATCCAGTCAGAGATTTTTCCAGGTTTCTGATACTCTGCTGGCTTCCTTGACTTGCATCTATCTCCATAACTTTGGGTTCATTTAGCTTAGAACATAAGAACAGCCATACTGGGTCAAACCAAAGGTCCATCCAGCCCAGTATCCTGTCTACTGACACTGGCCAATGCCAAGTTCCCCAGAGGGAGTGAACCTAATAGGTAATGATCAAGTGATCTCTCTCCTGCCATCCATCTCCACCCTCTGACAAACAGAGGCTAGGGACACCATTCCTTACCCATCCTGGCTAATAGCCATTAACGGACTTAACCTCCATGCATTTATCTGTTTCCTAGAGACTGGCTCCATGGGGTTCCTCACAAACTGGAGACGGTTACTGTGGGTTTGTCTTTAGTATAGCTTATGTACATACTCCACGAACTGAGCATTTGAGCTTGTTCCAGAATCTGGGGTGAGCCTATGTTGTGAAAACTGAAATGCTCAAAATAGCGCATGCATGTGAATGGACACAAGGTGCTAAAATTAAATTAACCCAGGGGTTCTCAAACTGGGGTCAGGACCCCTCAGAGGGTCACGAGATTGTTACTGGGGGTCACGACCTTTCAGCCTCCACCTCGAACCCCGCTTTGCCTCCAGCATTTATAATAGTGTAAAATATATAAAAAAGTGTTTTTAATTTATAAGGGGGGATCGAACTCAGAGGTTTGCTATGTGAAAGGGGTCACCAGTATTAAAGTTTGAGAATCACTGAATTAACCCCTTGAAAACCACAGGGAATGCAGGGGAGTGGGGGGTTTCCCTTGGTAGGGTTGGGAAGGATATTGCTCTTCTCATGTGATCCCTCCCCAAGTGGCTAATTTTAAATTAAGCTACCCTCCCCTGACATGAATCTCCCTAAGGCACTGAAATTAAATATAGACTATAATTTGGCATTTGAGAAGTGAAAGGGATGGTAGACCTAATGGAAAAGCTAACAGCTTGGCTCTTTTGCAAGCCTCAAACTGCTGAATGAGCTTTAGGTAGGGAAGGCTGTACCTCCCAAAGAGCCTGGCCCTGCCCCCTATCCAACCCCCACCCACTTCCTGCCCCCCGACTGCCCGCCCCCACTCAGAATCCCCGACCCATTCTGCTCCTTGTCCCCTCACCGTCCCCCAGAGACCCCAACCCTGCTCCCTTTCCCGACTGCCCCGACCCCTATCCACCTCCCCCGCTGAGTTCTGACCGACCCCCGGAACGCTCACGCTCCAACTCCCCCCATTCCCTGTCCCCTGATCGCCCCTCTCAACCTCTGTGCCCTCCCTGTCCCGACTGTCCCCGGGACTCCCTGCCACAGGTGGCTCCCAGCCAGCAGCACAGCAAGGGTTAGGCAGGCTGCCTTCCTTCCTGCCATAGCCCTATGCTGCTCCCGGAAGTGGCTGGCTGCTGGCACATCTCTGTGTGCCGCTTGGGGAGGGGGAGAGCGTGTCCCCGTGCATTGCCCATGCCCACAAGCGCCACCCCCACAGCTCCGATTGGCCAGTTCCTGGCCAATGGGAGCCACCTTCCCCCCAAGGGGCCTCAGACATGCCAGCAGCCAGCTGCTTCTGGGAGCAGCATGGGGCCTCAGCATGCAGGTAGCCTGCCTGAGCCCTGTTGCGACGGTTCCCCCTTAGCCTGGGGCACTGGATTGCAGCCCCTAAAGCCCTTGCATTAATCCGGCCCTGGTTACAGAGGGATCTCACAAAACAACAGATGAAATTCAGTGTTGATAAATGCAAAATAATGCACATTAGAAAAATATAATCCCAACTATAAATTCAGAGATGACTAGTACCTGCTGAGTAGGGAGGCACAATTTAATGGTCCCCCTCTCCCTTGAACAGCTTGAATCTCTCCCCCAACTCCCAGGCACACCCCCCCCTCCTTATTCTCAATGCCTCCTCCCTGCAACTCCCAGCTGTTTGCTTCTCCCTTTCCCTGTGGCCACAGCTTGCAGTTCACCAGCTCCAGGAGCTGCTGCACAGGGAGCCAGCCCAGCCAGCAAACTCTGGCAGAAATCTGGGGGAGGGGGATGCACATGACCATGCGTGCCGCCCCCCCCCCCCCCACGTTTCCTCTGTATATATACAAAATTAAAGCTTCTAAATTAACCATTACCACTGAGGCTAGAGATCTGAGTCACCATGGATACTCAGTCTCTGAAAACTTCAGCTCAATGTGCAGCAATGGTCAAAAGGCTAACAATGTTAGGAACTATTAGGAAAGGAGTAGAAAATATGACAGAAAATATCATGCCACTATATAAATGCAGGATACACCCACACCTTGAATAGTGTTCAGTTCTGGTTGTTCCATCTCAAAAAGGATATAGTGGAATTGGAAAAGGTTCAGAGAAGGGCAACAAAGAGGATCAAAGGAATGGTTTCCATACAAGGAGAGACTAAAAAGGTTAGTACTGTTTATCTTAGAAATTGACAACTAAGGAGGGATATGGTAGAGATCTATAAAATCACCAGTGGTGTGGAAAAAGTGAGTAAGGAAGTGTTATTTACCCATTCCCACAATACAAAAAATGGGGTCACCCTATGTAATTAATAGTTTGAAGGTTTAATACAAACAAGCAGAAGTACTTTTTCACACCATGCACAATTAACTTGTGAAACTCATTCCCCTGGTATGTGATGGCCAAATGTGGAACAGTTCAGATAAGAACTAGATAAGTTCATGGAGGATAGGTCCATTAATAGCTATTAGCCAAGATGGTCAGGGATGCAACCCCATGCTGGGGACAACCTTAAACCTTTGACAGAGGAGCTGGACGGGGAAGATGGGAGGATCGCTTCAGTTGTCCTTTTCTGTACAAGTCTACTGAAGCTCTGGTTCTGGCCACTGGATATTGGGCTAGCTGGAACATTGGTTTGACCCAGTATAGTAATTCTTATGTTAATATGTATTAAAGTTTAAGATGAGACATTTCAGTTTATGAGATGAGGTGAAGTTTGATATAGTCCATAATTTTATTGCTAGAACTTCACAGACATTTTCTAAAGACCCTGTGAAAATTCTTCAGTTCAAACCTCATGTGTGAGACAAAAACTGTCCCTAATTGAAAGGCCTGTAGTTGACCTGTCTTGGTTCAAAACTACTTTAGAACAATGTTGGGCAAAAATAATGTACAAATTCAAATGTGAAGGAAATAAATCACCATAGAATAAATAAATTATAAACTAATGTCTCAAACATTTTATGGTAGTCATTCATATGAACATTTTTTAAAAAGTGCATCATTAGGTTTAAAATTTTTATTGTGCTGCCAAGAGCCAAATTACAAGAAACCGCCTTACAGTTAAAAAAGTAAACAAGCAATCTGCTGAACTGCAGTGCACTCCGAGTGCCACATATGCGTCTATTTTATTTTTCAGAAAATTATATCTGCATTTCTCTTACAAGAGCACAACAGGAACCAAAGTAAAAGAGTGTAATGGATACAGCACATAGGATAAATCATATCTTTAAAATAATAATAAAATAATAAAAAACATTTTATACCATGTCCTATATCCTGCTAATATTTTCAGAATATGGCCTTGATTGTAAAACAAAAGCAAGCTTTTACATTTTCTGGATAAAGACTGCTTACTCTTATGCAAGGAATGGATGATTTGTCTTGACAGAATCTTTGTAATAGCTGGACAGAAACATATCTGTTTCAGTATCATATTGAGTACAAAATACTGGGAGGACTACATTTTTTCTTGTTTTTGGAAACTGAAGTCATATATAAATAGAAAAAAATGTTGACCCTTAATGAAACACCTATTTTTTTCTTTGATGCAAACAGCTAGAACACCATTCTGATATTCTAAAACAAAAAATTGTTAATCTTCAGATTAATAAATTAGGTCATTATAATAATAAATTAGGTTTTTTTTTTTTCAGTTTTAAAGTTCAGCAACCTCTGACCAAGTATTTACAACAATACTTGAGAGTTCCTTTACAAAAAAATACATTTTCTTTTCACATTAAGCATACTGGGTATCTGTGTCTTTTATGACAAGCATTTGTAAAAGAAAAAAAGGCAATGCACAAATGGGTAATTAGTATAAAAGTGCCAAGACCTGTCTGGAAAGTTAACTTTGTATTACACAGTCAGAGTTATCAATGAGGCAAGCTACAACAAACTTCCAGCTTAATGTGGACAATATTCCAGTAGTTGTTTCAAACAATTGTTTGAATTAAAAAAAAATCAAGGAGCTGATGGTGTTATTCTACGGAGCTGATTAGTGCTGCATGTATATTGCCATCAGTGTCTCTAGCCGATGCATTCATTAAAAGCCTTTTTAAGGCTAAGCAGGAAAAGAAAAAAAGAAACACCCTGAAATGTAGCAAGAGCAACGCTTACTGCTATAATCGTGCACATACCATACACACACACGCACACGCAAACACAAGCGTGTACACGCGTACATGCGCACGCGCACACACACAAAACACTTTCAAATCAAATAAAACGGTAGGTAGAATGAGATGCTCCTCTTGTCTTTTCTAAACTCACAAGCAATTAAGCACTGCTATGGAATGCCTGTTTTATCTGTTTCTGCTCTGGGTAAAATCTCTCAGATAAAAATACATTCAACAAGAAAAAAATAGAAAATTATATATATACTGTATATATACAGATTGATACTATATATATACTGTATATATACACATATACATATATAGTGTGTTTGTGTGTATGCACACACATTATATATATGCACATATATACACACAGACATACAAATACTTTGTTGTTTTTAGCATAATTATATTTACATAAATATTCCTATAATGCTAATGTTTAAAGAAGCATGATCTCCTTTTTTCTGAGCTTCAAAAAAGGTGCTTGAGTAATACACAATTAAAATTAAGTAGCTTCCTAGCATGGAAGTAGTTTCTAATCTGCATAACCAGTAAATAAGAACAGGAAAAACCTTAAAACAGTCTCTTTTTTACTCTTTCATTTAAGCAAGAGCTTTGTCCAACAAAAATATTTTTCCTTCTCCTCCACTGAAATTGTCCGAACAACCAGAGATTAACAACAAAACAAAAACACAACAAACAAAAGCCCCTGGAACTGCATGGTGTTCTTGACTTTCCCTTCCTTCCTTCAATACTGCCCTCAAAAGATCCAGTGCTCATATCAGGAATTATTTAGGCCTCAGTCATTTGCTAACTCTGCCAAAATCTGGCCAATCAGCTCTGCAGAAAACAAAATTAAAACAAAAAGCAGCACAAGGTATAATTTTATACATCCTTAATAAACCCACCCTTTATATTCTGCTATAACCTTTTCCTTGCTATTCATTAACTACTGCAGCTTCTTGTCATATAGAAAAATATATGCAGCTACACCATACCTGTGACATGACAGGTTCTGTTCTAGGAGTATACTTTTGTAGCAACAGCTGGGGAAAAAAAAAATCAGACCTCTGTTTTCTGTTTCCATGTGGGGTTAGGCTTTGCTGCAACAAATGCAGTTTCAGAGCAACAAGAAAAGCCACCATCCTGATGCTTGGCAATATTCTTTATTTGTTCTCTCCCCGAGCCAAGCTTGACCAGCTTTTCTTTCTTTGAAGCTTTCTCTCATTTCACCACCCAACCCCAAATTCACCCACCCAAACAATCTCTATAGCTATGTTACAAGCAAATACATCTTAACAAGTTTTAAAACTTTGGTTCTAAGAAAACTCTTGGTCAGTTATCGCAAGGAAAAGTGGGAATGTTTGTTCTGGCACATTGCAGGAGTCAGAGCCCATCCCAGTAAGGTCTTAGACTGTACATGAAGTCACAAATCCAATACAATCCACTAAGCAAGTGCACAATTCTAGTTTTATTTTAATAGCAGACTTAGTCTCTCGCTTTCTTTCTTTCTCAAATCCTTGGCAAAGGTGCAATTCTTCAAACTGTTTGATAGAAATTATCTGCCTGCAGGTTGTTCTGTTTTTGCATGCTGTAGAATCCACTGTATCTTGAATCTGGGTCAGCAATTCTTAGCATTCTCTGAGAACTGTCCACCTGGACCATGGTACCTTTCTTGCAATCCACGTATACCAGCTGATTGTTTAGGCAAGAAGGCTGTTGGAAAAGAAAAAAAAAAACATAAAAATCCAGTTCATACACCACTGTTGTCTTCTCTCCACAACAGGTAATGGGAAGTGTTTGTGACACAAAGTTCCCAAAAACAAAAATCACACTGAACTATTTATTTTTCTTTGTTACAAAGATTCAACTTTTGCAGTCCTTGCTAAGTCAAGACTCCCATGGACTGAGTAAGAGCTGAGTAAGGACTGCAATGTTTGGGCCACAGGTATATAATTTCTTGGGACCAGAAGCTGGCAAATGAATCCTTTTCATTTGGAAAGATTTGGTGACAACTCTGCTACCTTTACTATACATATTATAAAGTATTTTACAGTCTACATTTAATGAAAGCTTTATAATTTCAGGCTGGATTGTGCCTGTTAGATACAATACAATTTTACAAATTGCTATGAAGCCAGGGGCGGCTCTAGACGTCTCGTCGCCCCAAACATGGCGCGGGGGGCGCTCTGCCGCTGGCCGGTTCTGTGGCTCCAGTGGACCTCCCGCAGGCGTGCCTGCAGAGCGTCCGCTGGTCCCGTGGCTCTGGTGGAGCATCTGCAGGCACATCTGCGGGAGGTCCACCGAAGCCGCGGGACCAGCGGACCCTCCACAGGCATGCTGCTGAAGGCACTCTGCCTGCTGCCCTCCTGGCGACCAGCAGAGTGCCCCCTGCAGCATGCTGCCCCAAGCATGCGCTTGGCGTGCTGGGGCCTGGAGCCACCCCTGTATGGAACTATGACTCTTGAGGGAGCACTGGTATTCTGCTTCCCAGAATTCTGACAGGCAAAGGCAGCAGATCTGCTATTATATTACAACCCTTTACAAAGTCTAGTCTTCCTCCTACATGTCTCTTGCTCTGTGGGCAAGAGAGGGCTGCCTGCCCTCTTTGGGATGCCAGGCAGGGCCATCCTTAGGCATACACAGAATATGCAGCTGCGTAGGGCACCACAAAATTTGGGGCACCAAATTGCCCCAAATTTCACGGTGGCTTATGCAGCTGCATGCTTTATATGCAGCAGCGCCAGCAGCTAGTCCCATCCCCCAGCTGGCCCCCCTCTGAGGTGCGCCCACTGCAAGGGACAGGGATGTTCCTAGGGATGTGCGGGGCCTGGGACAACTCTCTCTACCCCTGCCCCGTCTCTTTCCGCCCCCATTTTCCACCCCTTCTCCCAAGCCCCTTCCCCCAGTGATAGATGCGGCCAAGAGGATTAACAGGGGGGCCTGGCACTGGCAGCAGGGGTCAGGCCTACCCCAGCGTTCACTAGCATTTGCGGGAAGCAGAGCAACCCAGCCCCAGCCTGCTCCACTTCCCGCTGCCAGTGAGTGCGGCGGGGTGGGGGCAGATCCCTTTCCCCAAGCCTTTTCCCCCCGAGCGACACGGCTGGGGCTGGGTCATTCCTGCTGCCAGTGCCAGGCCCCCTCCCCCCCCGCTAATGCCCCCGGCTGCTCTGGGCCTGTAGAGCCCCCAAAGCACACCCCCACACAGCTCCTGCCTCTTTGGCTCTGCAAGCCTTGAATACATCCCAGACCCCTCTGCAGGACAAGGGGAGGGGGAGCATGTGCTTGGGCTGCGTAGGGCACCATAATTGGTAGGGACAAGGCTCAGGCCAGGCACTGCCAATAGATTAGGGATGGCGCAGTCTCTATGCTCACTTGAAATCTGAAAAACTATACACTAATTTGCGGTTCCTCAGTGATCGGGTGCCCAATTTGAGACTGCTGAGAACCCACAGTTTCAATGACTTCATCTGGATTTGAGAGAGACTAGGTGGGTGAGGGAACATCTTTCATTGGACCAACTTCTATTGGTAAGAGACCAGCTTTTGTGCCACATAGATCTCTTCCTGAGGTCTGGGAAAGGAATTCCCAGCATCACAGCAAAATGCAAGATGGAACAGATAATTTAGTATAAGTAGTTAGCACATATTGTAAGGACCCATTCAAAGGTAGAGTGGGGTCCCATTAACACCTCTGTAGTCATAGTGCAAAAAGAGGGGTTTAGTGGTTTAGACTGTTGTAATAAGCCAGATATCCAGTGTTTCTGTTCCCTCCATGATTTTTGGTATCTAGCAGAGTACGCTACACTGTAACTGCACTGCATTCATCTGGATTTGTTAGTGCTCAGCACTCCTGAAAATTAAGCCATGTCCATTCATCTCAAGTTGGGCATCCAAAAATAAAGAACATACAATCAAGTGAGTGCCTCTGAAAAATTAAAAATTACTTGTCCAACACCATATAGTAAGTCTGTGACCAAGCCAGGTAAAGAATTAATCTCTCCTGGGTCCCCTCCAGTGCCTTAATCATAAGACCATCCTTTCTGTACCTGAAGTCCATTCTCTCATTTATTATACAACTTCTAGCTTCTGCACTGAATGAGTCAGGGGTCCTACAGACAACTGCCTCTTTCATTACACATCCTGCCTCATTCATTGTTTAACCTGTGCACTGAATGAGGCAGGAGTCCTGTGGAAAAAATAATATGTGATCATGTAATTAGACTAACATAATGCATACGTACAAGGTGGATAGAGTTAAGGTTGCATCGTCTCTCTCGGATGATCCAAATCATAAAGAGATTTATTGATCAAAGATTTCTATTCAGTAATCCAGGTCTATTCATATCAAATCATCTTTTCTTTTCCAGATGTACCTCGAATAGTCCTTAAATGATTTTTGAAAATCTTTCCTAATTTATGGCCTGTTCCTGCAAAAGGATCTGCTTGAACAGACACTTGTACCTGTGCTGAGTCCCATTAACTTTAGCAGGACTCAGTGTTGGCCTGAAAGTCCAGTCCACAGATCATTTTGTAGGATCAGAGCCATACACATTACACTTCTCTGGAAAGCCTCTTTTTACAACCTTTAATTTCTATATTGGAATGACAGTAATCACACTGAGTACTGTGCTTCTTTGGCATTAAAAAGATTTAAAAATAATAGCTCACCTACCTGATTCTCTACTCTTATATTATATAGCTGGATGTAACTCATCACTACCTGGTGCTTTGTCTTTAATAAGATAAAAAGCTTGGTGGATAAATGAAGTGTAGTGGTCATAGTGCTTCTTAACTTTGGTAAGGTCTTTGATACAGTTCTGCATGACTTTCTCATAAATTAGATAAGAGAATCCTGGATTAGATGAAACAACTCATGATGTGTGATAGAGAGAAGTGTAAGTACACAATAAATGTTTGCCAAGTTAGATAAATGTTGAAGAGATGCTACAACATTTACCAGACCTGAAAGCTATTTACAGTGGGTCTAATACTCTTAACCACACAATTGCTGTTACTCAGGAAAAATATTAAAAAAGATGTTGTTTTACTAGTGATGATATAAGAAATGATAGCGTTTGAATCTGTGCTTAGACCACTACCAAATCTACAAATAGGTTGTTACAGAAAATCAATTTGATATTTTAATGTATAAAGACAGATTTACATTATTTGGCACTGATTTATACTAGTAATACCAGGTCATTAACTTCCCTGTCAAGATAGATAGTTGCCACTTCTTTCAATATGTAGGAATAAAATTGTTGGTAAGATTAATTTGTACAGTTCCCATTTCATCTATTAAAGGCAAAAATCTTCCCAAATGTTTAGATCTTTGGGATTTTGGAATGACTTCACATAATTTGCTTTATGTGAATCAATTTTTTCCCCAAAATTTGAGGTAATATAAGCCTTTTTGTTTACAGTTAAATATGTCCATTTATGTATATTATTTTGGATCATTACAATTAGCATCAGGGCTTCTGTTCTGGTGGTGTGAACTGTATCCTACTAATAAGCAGTAATGTTTTATTTTTTTTAAGTTATTCTGCTATAGATTTGTTTGCTTTGGATATAAAGTAAAATGTCATCACTTATGTAGGATGAAATTTTATGGCTGACATTTCCTTCTGTTTTTGTTTTCTCTCATACAGGCTGCCAATAGTTCAAATGAGAGGCTTGTGGTTTCTAGCTGAAAACACTCCATGTTTGGGAAAAAAACCATGATGTTTATTGGATTTTGCAGCGATTCAGGGCTATATGGCTGAAGTGACTAATGCACTGATGGCGAGACTTAAAAAGAATAACAGATCAAAGGCTTGTGTCAGTCTCAGCGATCTGATTTGTTACTATTATAAAGGGCTTCCTAACTGAATTATCTCTTAGTATGATTTCTAATGTAGTTATACTGTGAGAATTATTCATCTACTTTTCTTAAGAATGAGAAGCCTCATACTCAGTGTGTCCATGAAGCTAGGAAAATTTTGTCCCACACAGAACTGTAATGGGCACTGACTTATTGGAATACTAATGACCCAAAGAGACTTGGCTGCTCCAGACTGTCTATAAAGAAAGTTGTTATAAGAAATAGGAGAAATCTCAAGCACACAAATGACTGTAACCTTTCTAGATCAGAGACCTTATTTTCATTCTTGTATAATTTGAATTATATATGGAAACAATATAAATAAATGGATAAATAATAATTAAGAATGATTACTTCAGAGGAGAAGAGTGAGGGTGGCAGGAAGGCTTGTGAATATGTACAATTGGACCCGAGACATTTCCCAGTTGTTGAAACTTACTAGGAAGTGTCCCCCCATCCAACAGATAGAGGTACAAAAGAATTAGGGGTATCTGGAGGAAGTAACTCAAAAGAAAAAAAAAGGTGAGGTATTGAATAAAATTTGACCATTTGCATATTCACTAGTCTTCAAACAAGAACTTGCCTATAACTGAGAAAAACTGCACACGTCTAAGCCAATGGGTTACACTATGCAGGTGCTAGAGTTTGAAACAAAAATGCTTCTGTAAGCATTGTATAAGGTAATAGATTTTCCTAAATTTACTTGCAATAGCAAAAACAAGGTTTCTGGTAGATTTCAACTACTTAGCAAATCTAGAGCCTGATCTGGCAAACCCTTATCACACAAATAAACCTAGATATAGCCCTTCTAACTTAAGTGCCAGATTCTGAGACTTTTGCTATACTGAGTCACCCCTTACTTCAAGGGTCGTCCCACTCAAGTCAGTAGGACCACTTGCAGACTAAGGTTCTACTCATTGTGAGGAAAGGGTCAGAGTATGTCCCTAAACAACTTTGATTTTTATGTTGTCAAAACAATCCAATAAGTAATATTTTGCAACATTTAGGGGACATCTCATGTGATAGGACAGTAGAAAATTAGTAGAATAAAGATCTGCCATTGTCCCACTTATCTGCATCTATGGTAAATTTAGAGAAGATATAGCACAGCTGTTCCTACCCAAATTTCTCTGTGGGGCAAACCTTTCCTTTTTTACAGGAATTTGGGCACTGGCTTATATGGTCTCTTCCTTAATCTGTTGCTACTTCTGGCTGTGTGTTATGTACTCTTCCACTAGGTGGTGCTACACTGTATCTATACAAACTGCTTTGTAGCATGATTAAAAAACAAGCTCCTGAGTGGGACACAGTGGTGGGACTACTGAGGAGCAAGAGGAGGGCCTGGTGGGAGTAACAAGAACAAACAACAGAAAGAAACAAGAAAAATTATTAGAAAAGAAAACAAAAAAGTGTTAAAAGCACAGCAAGACAGAATGTGTGAGATGTGACAAGCAGGTTGAGGGCATGGTGTGATAGGTTCTAGAGACCCCAGGGACATGAGAGAAGTTGGCCCCAGACAAAAAGGGTTGGGAATTCATGGGTGCAGCAACATGTGTTTATCATTCATATAAATTGATATTTGAGAAAACTAAATTGAAATGGATAATTCTGGTAATGACTATGGTAAATGTGAAAGATGAAGGGTGATAAAAAAGGTGCTTTCAGAGATTGCTCTGACTGTGATTTCAATCAACAAGTAAAAGTCTGTTCCTCTTACCCTGGGTGCTGGTGAGATAACAAGCAGAAGTACTATTCAGGCTTTTATTATTATTGTAGTTCCACAGTTTTGTACTTAAAGCAGAGACTCAATCACTTATACGGGAAGAATACACTGTAACCTCTCCAAAATTATAGACCTTTTTTGTGGGCCAGAAAATGAATTTTCTGAGAATTTAAAAATAAATCCATTTATTAGTTTATGAATTCAAATTAATTTTTAAAAGAAATTGAGCATCTTTTTAAATCTTAAATGATCTTAATGGAATAATGCAGACTCTTCAAACCTATCATATAATGAAAACTCTCTGAAAGTTTGTGCATTGTTTAACTTTGATGTTTTTAACAGTTTAGTGGCCATTTTTTGGCATTATCATTCTTAACTGAAAGTTGTTTCTTCAGCAGTGATTGAAGACTAATATCCTTCTGCAGAAAGTTTCACCAGGAATTGCCCCTTTTCAAAATGTCTCATATACTATTGTTCTCAATGAGACTGAGAAAACAGACTGTCCTCAGTCAAGATGATGTTCTTGGTTTTGCTCCCAATGAGAACGATGATAGCATGTGGCCATTTTGGAAGAAGGGGTTGCCACACTGATAGACCAGTTCAGATGAGAGCAATAGGCCAGTTCACTTCTGTATGAATATCAAAGAAGTATGAGTATGCATTCAGAATAATTCACTCATACGCTAATAGATATAAAAAGAGATGCTAATGTTAGTGTATTCACTTATCTGTAACTGTCTGTTGTTAAATTATATTTGCATTGCATATACCCCTGTAATTATGTTTACATTATGTATACCTTGGTAATTAGATAACCCTACATCAAAGGTGTGGTAAGAATGTACTTGATGTATAAACTTAACGAAAACTACTGAAGGATTGTTATTTGTTACTACATTACCTTTTACATTGTGTATATCTCAGAGACTAAATTCATCAAATGTGAATGGAACCTTGGAAATGCTAATGAAGGACTTAATGGCTATAACAGGAAATGCTCATTTCAAAGCAAGAGATGGTGGAGGAGTAAAGACATTTTTCACATTGCCTTCTGTGTGGAAAAGCTATAAATATGATTAAAAAAAGGATCCAGCATCTCTGAACAATTTGAGCATTCATAGGGAAACATTCCAGATGCAAAACAGAGATCCACAAAAGTTATTTTGAGTAACCCTGAGAAATGTATGGAAAACTAGCAGATTATAACATCGCTGCCATTATTTTAGATTTACAAACTTAGACTCACTTGTTAATGTATTTTATGTGCTTTAACCTCTCAATAACTCACTTTTTCTTAGCTAATAAACCTTTAAGTTAGTTTAATAGAACAATTGGCTGCCAGAGTTGTCTTTGATGTGAGTCAGAGTATCACCTGACTTGGGGTAAGTGATTGACCCTTTGGGGTTGGGAGTAACCTGATGTGATCTGATTTTTGGTTTTAATAACCTTTTATCACTAGGTTCAGTTTGCCTGGGTGGCAAGACAGGCTGGAAGGTCTCAGGGGACTGTCTGTGACTCCATGGTAATACTGGTATAGTGAATGCACATTTGGTATTGGTTTGGTAAAATCTAATTATAGACTTTACTACTAGTTTGGGGTGTCTGCCTGTGTTTTCTGACAGTCTCACCTGAGATTGGCTTGGTTTTACCTCCTGAAAATTCAGTAGTATATGGAGTAGGTAATTGGTGATATTAATTTGACATTATATAAGCATAATTGTTCTGAATTAGTACAAACGGTTTGAGACATGGAAAAAATTCATTTAAATGAGTTGACATTAAGTGGACTCAACTGTATCCTACAATACATTTCAGGAGACCTCCCTGCTTTCCAGAAAAGCAAAAATCTAGATATAGAAGTTTTAACATTGTACCTTTGTTGGGGCTCTGTAGCAGGACACTGGTATCCACTGCTTTTTCTGATTGACAAGCAGAAGGGCTATAATAAGAACCAGGGCTGTCATGATGGGAACTGTCACCCAGGCAACAGAGTTGAGAGATGTATCTTCACTGGAGTGTAGTCCAATGCCTTCTCTGAAATCTCCTTGAAGATGACTCATGTCTGAAAGTGTGAGCATTTGTTAGCAACAAAAACATTTACGTGCTCCTTTTCTGTCTTGACCATAAACAAGAATAGGATTATGGAAGTACCAGTGTCAGTACTGTGGCCTTGTATTTATTTATTTATTTTGGTTAACCATATCCTGAAATTTTACCCTATTGATATTTAGGGAGAAGGTCACCCTTGTGTGTTCTCTCATTTGTTATTAGCCACAGTTTTTGTGGCCGGAATAATGATTTCTGCATATTTTCAAGTAACTATTCCATATGAAGTGGATTTTTATCTTTTGGTCGTCCTAATAATACTATGACATTCTATCAGTTGTGATTTATGAAGCCATCATTTTTCTATGATCATGTTTATTTATAGTAGATCTTTCACTGTCTTGTTTTATCCTTTCAGTGTGGTGGCTGTTCTCCAAGAGCCAATTTTTTTCTCAGCTTCTCCTATATGAGATTCCAGCTTAATTACCTATTTTTGATCATACTGTAAAAGCTACCTCACAGTAGTGCTGTAAATATAAATACATTAAGGATTGCAAGGTTCTCTGGTTTTACAGTAATATGGAACATACATGTACATAAGACACAGATACTTATTTCTTATAATATTATATCTGTTTTTCATTTCCCTTTTATATCTTTGAGGACCTGAGTTACAGTAAGCTCAGCACTTGTTCCTTGCAACACTTAGGAATCTTCAGGTTTCAGAGTGGTAGCCGTGTTAGTCTGTATCAGCAAAAACAAATGAGGAGTTCTTGTGGCACCTTAGAGACTAACATTTATTTGGGCATCAGATTTCGTGGGCTAGAACCCACTTCATCAGATGCATGGCGTCCACTTCCTAGACCTACAGTGCTAATAAGCGATGGTCACATAAACATCATCCTATACCGGAAACCTACTGACTGCTATACTTACTTACATGCCTCCAGCTTTCGTCCAGACCACATCACACAATCCATTGTCTACAGCCAAGCTCTAAGATACAACTGCTTTTGCTCCGATCCCTCAGACAGAGAAAAACACCTACAGGATTTCTATCAAGCGTTCTTAAAACTACAATACCCACCTGCTGAAGTGAAGAAACAGATTGACAGAGCAAGAAGGGTACCCAGAAGTCACCTACTACAAGACAGGCCCAACAAAATGTAACAGGATGCCACTAGCCATCACCTATAGCCCCCAACTAAAACCTCTCCAGCGCATCATCAAGGAACTACAACCTATCCTGAAGGACGATCCCTCACTCTCATAGACCTTGGGAGATGGGTCAGTCCTCGCTTACAGACAGCCCCCGAACCTGAAGCAAATACTCACCAGCAACTACATAGCACACAGCAAAAACACCAACCCAGGAACCAAACCCTGTAACAAACCCAAGTGCCAACTCTGTCCACATTTCTATTCAAGGGACACTATCACAGGACCTAACCACATCAGCCACACTATCAGGGGCTTATTCACCTGCACATCTACCAATGTGACATATGCTATCATGCTCCAGCAATGCTTCTTTGTCATGTACATTGGCCAAACCGGACAGTCTCTACACAAAAGAATAAATGGACACAAATCTGACATCAGGAATAACAACATTCAAAAACCGGTAGGAGAACACTTCAATCTCCCTGGTCACTCAATAACAAACCTAAAAGTGGCAATTCTTCAACAAAAAACAGACTGCAACGTGAAACTGCAGAACTGGAATTAATTTGCAAACTGGACACCATCAAATTAGGCCTGAATAAAGACTCACACCTTCTTGTCAACTGTTTGAAATGGGCCACTAATTACCACTACAAAAGTTATTTTTCTTCCCTTGGTATCCTACTGTTAATTAAATTGTCTCGTTAGACTGACCTCACACTTGGTAAGGCAACTCCTATCTTTTCATGTATTTATACCTGCTCCTGTATTTTCCACTTCATGCATCTGATGAAGTGGGTTCTAGCTCATGAAAGCTTATGCCAAAATAAATTTGTTAGTCTCTAAGGTGCCACAAGGACTCCTCGTTGCTTTTTCAGTATCTTCAGACATGGCATTTAAGGCAAAAAATAATTTATGCTGTTTTTTTCCTTAAATTATTTTTGCTTCTTGATGTCCCTTTCCTCTGGGTTGATTAATACGGAAATCTTGGTGCCTTCACAGACTCTGGGATGTTTATTCAGCAGAATTTTTATTGGAGTAGCCTTGAGGCTCACGTCAGGTGCATTCTTTCAATCAAGGCACATACTGGAAAAAATGGTTACTTTTCTTACAGTAACTGTGATTCTTCAAGATGGTCTGTGCATGTGGAATCCACTCATGGCGTGCTGGTGCCCCTACATAGGAGATCAGACATTTTTTCTCTAGAAGTGCCCTCTAGGGGTCACACATGCATATATCTCATGCTCTTGTGCTCCTCCTCCCAAGAGCAGAATGACCTCAAATACTAACCAATTTTTCTGATGCTCCAAGTGTCAATAATAAAATACGATCTGCAGGGATGGAGGGTAGATTGTGGGATCCACATAAACAGACCATCTAGAAGAACCACAGTTACTGTAGAGCTGAGTAACAATTATTGTTTCTTCTTCAAGCTCCTATACATTTGGATCCCACTAATGGTGTCTAGCAAGCAGGGGTGGCTCTAGGTATTTTGCTGCTCCAAGCACGGCAGGCAGGCTGCCTTCGGCGGCTTGCCTGCAGGAGGTCCCCGGTCCCGTGGATTCAGTGGCACGCCTGCGGGAGGTCCGCCGAAACTGCGGGACCAGCAGACCCTCCGCAGGCATGCCACTGAAGGCAACCTGTCTGCCGCCCTCGCAGCGACCGACAGAGCACCCTCCATGGCTTGCCGCCCCAGGAACGTGCTTGGCACACTGGTGCCTGAAGCTGCGCCTGCTAGCAAGCAGTTCAACACCTTAGGGTGCGAGCGAGGAATTTACTGGAACAAAGATTGTAGGACTGCTCTTCCAATTCGAGTGTTCACTCTTGATGATGCCTCTAATGAGTAGTGTCTAGTAAGAATTTGAACTGAAGATCATGTAGCTGCTGTACATAATTCTATGAGAGGGAACATGTCTGATGAAGTCAGTGTTCTGGCAGAATGAGCTGAAATGTTTGAAGGAAGATTCAGTTTAATAGTCTCATAAGCTACCCTCATACAGCTCGCACAATCCATTTAGACTCTGGAAGATGCAGATTTGCCCTTAGCTCTGCCACTATATGCTATAAACAATCTAAGAATAGACCTAAAAGTCTCATTCTGTTCAAGTAGTATTAAAGAGCTCTTTTAAAATATAAGATATTAAGCTTTCTTTCTGCTGAAATTATGGGGTCTAGGGGAGAAAACTGGTAGGTGAATATACTGGTTATGATGAAAATGCCAACCATCTTTGGAACGAGTTTATGACATGGTCTGAATGAGACTATCAGCATGAAAAACAATGTACAGAAAGTTCAACATAAGAGCTTGGATTTCACTAACTCATGGGCAGAAATAATATCTAATAAAATAGTAACTCCAAATAGACAGCATTTCAGAAATCCAATCTGGAGATGAGAAGGCACAACTGTTTTAATTATTGCTATCTGAACATGGAGAAGCAGCTCACAATCCCACAGTATCTCCAAGTATCAAAAGGGAGACAATGTGTCTCAGATGAGGAAGCGAATAAATATAGATTCTGCTACTTCCTTTTGCTGTTTTCCCCAGCGTACCAGTGTTCCCTCTACATTATTGGTGTTGTATTTCAGCATGCTAGCTCTTATCCAGGCCTAAACAGTGAAGACACTGGGAAAGCTGGGACCAACTCTACCATCTAGGTATGATGAAAAGACATATAGAGATGAGTATCACCTGCAAACAAGATCCTGCATTACAGGATTCTTTACTATTATTTTTAGTGGCCTCAGATACATATTGAACAGATGGGTGGCAACACTTGTGTATGACCCTCACCAAGAGAACTTTGAGGGCTGATGAATAACAGCTCTTGATCTTCTCAATCCGAAAAGAATGAAGTCACTCGAGAGCAAATCCTGAGCTTGCCAGATCCACATACGAGTAACAATAACTCAGTCAACAACAATCGAAGACAGAGCCGATACGTCTCAAAGAATTAGTATGGACATCTTTACTGCCAAAGGGAGATGATCGACCACTGCAAACTGCACAGCCTCGATACTATACACTGGTCTAAAACAATGCTGATATAGTCAAAAAAGTCTGAGGACCCCAGATATCACCAGAGTTGCTCTGCTACTACTTTCTCAGTAATTTTTTTTTTTTTTGAAAAACACTAGAAAGTGTGATAATGGGAAAGATTCTAAGCTCAACAGATGCTTCTTCAAGGTATACTAATACCATGTCCTCCTGAAAATAAATATTGATGATCTCCTCTGACAACAAATCCAGTATCTCCCTGCTGAACTTCCCCAGCCAAAGATGATATGGGTCTAAAATGACTTTATATCACAGTACAAAACAAGGACACACTTGTGGTAACATTCTGCATGAGTATTTCGTGACCCTAAAGAGAAAGTTCACCTTAAAAAAAACATGCATGCAGATGTTGCTGTTGCCAGTTTCTGACTGAAGAGCAACTATTATATTTCTTAAAGTGGAGGTTTATTCCAGTAATTTAGTGTTCAGAGCTCTGTTTCCCATAAAGCACCAAAACAGGTGTCTATAACATTCAGCTTGAGCAAAAGAATCGCTTTAATAGTGTCTACGCTCATTTGACTTTTCATTCTAAACACTGTTCATCACACTAGACACTTGTTCCATTGGATTATCTGCCTCTATGGTAGCAACGCAGTGCCTAGGGGAGACAAATGTCAACACTCCAATAGAACAAGTGTCTTGTGGACGCTGCCGAACACATACTCGTCAGCATTCAATGCAGCAATTGCTATGTGCACATCACATGGCTTCCTGTAAAGCCAAACAATTCTCTTAAATTACGTTGGTAATTTAACCTCCATATCATAACATCTGTCAAGTACTGATCATTAAAACCACATATTTAAAAACAAAAAAATCTCCCACCCTAATGGGGGAAGGAGAGAGATACAGTACAGAGATCTGCTCATTTTAATAAATTTATAAAGGTGCTGGCACTATGATGATGGTTTCAAGAACCTAGACAACCACCTATTTTTGGTTATTAAGGGTCCAGTTGTGACACACTTCCCAAGAGGATACTGCCATTGATTTTATTCACTACTACTCTTATGAGTAAATCTACTTAATGTGAACAAGGGTGGTAGAATCAGACTGACAGTATTTAAGAAGACACTTCAAAACTATTTTATTGATTTACTTTGTTTTGTAGCCAAGTGTTACATGTATTATAATCTTTTTAATATTACATACTGGAACTTATTTTAAATGTTTATTTTGCTGCTTTAAAATAAAAAAAAATTGAAGGATGGGCATGCATTCATAGATTCACAGACTTTAGGGATGGAAGGGACCTCGAGAGGTCATCGAGTCCAGTCCCCTGCTCTCATGGCAGGACCAAATACTGTCTAGACCATCCCTGATAGACATTTATCTAACCTCCTCTTAAATATCTCCAGAGATGGAGATTCCACAACTTCCCTAGGCTATTTGTTCCAGTATATAACCACCCTGACAGGAACTTTTTCCTAATGTCCAACATAAACCTCCCTTGCTGCAGTTTAAGCCCATTGCTTCTTGTTCTATCCTTAGAGGCTAAGAAGAACAAGTTTTCTCCCTCCTCCTTATGACACCCTTTTGGATACCTGAAAACTGCTATCATGTCCCCTCTCTCAGTCTTCTCTTTTCCAAACTAAACAAACCCAATTCCTTCAGCCTTCCTTCATAGGTCATGTTCTCTAGACCTTTAATCATTCTTGTTGCTCTTCTCTGGACCCTCTCCATTTTCTCCACATCTTTCTTGAAATGTGGTACCCAGAACTGGACATAATACTCCAGTTGAGGCCTAACCAGGACAGAGTAGAGTGGAAGAATGACTTCTCATGTCTTGCTCACACCACCTGTTAATGCATCCCAGAATCATGTTTGCTTTTTTTGCAACAGCATCACACTGTTGACTCATGTAGCTTGTGGCCCAGTATAAACCCTAGATTCCTTTCTGCAGTGCTGGTTCCTAGACAGTCTCTTCTCTTTCTGTATGTGTGAAACTCATTGTTATTTCCTAAGTGGAACACTTTGCATTTGTCTTCATTAAACTTCATCCTATTTACCTCAGACCATTTCTCCAATTTGTCCAGTTGATTTTGAATTATGACCCTATCCTCCAAAGCAGTTGCAATCCCTCCCAGTTTGGTATCATGTGCACACCTAATAAGCGTACTTTCTATGCCAGTATCTAAGTTGTTGATGAAGATATTGAACAGAGCCGGTCCCAAAGCAGACCCCTGCGGAACCCCACTTGTTATACCTTTCCAGCAGGATTGGGAACAAATAATAACTACACTGGGTACTGTTATCCAGCCAGTTATGCACCCACCTTATAGTAGCCCCATCTAAGTTGTATTTGCCTAGTTTATTGATAAGAATATCATGCGAGACCATATCAAATGCCTTACTAAAGTCTAGGTATACTACATCCATCGCTTCTTCCTTATCCACAAGACTCATTATCCTATCAAAGATATCAGATTGGTTTGACATGATTTGTTCTTTACAAATCCATGCTGGCTATTCCCTGTCACCTTACCACCTTCCAAGTGTTTGCAGATGATTTCCTTAATTACTTGCTCCATTATCTTTCCTCGCACAGAAGTTAAACTAACTGGTCTGTAGTTTCCTGGGTTTTCTTTATTTCCCTTTTTATAGATGGGCACTATATTTGGCCTTTTCCAGTCTTCTGGAATCTCTCCTGTCTCCTATGATTTTCCAAAGATACTAGCTAGAGGTTCAGATACCTCCTCTATTAGCTCCTTGAATATTCTAGGATGCATTTCATCAGGCCCTGGTGACTTGCAGGCATCTAACTTTTCTAAGAGATTTTTAACTTGTTCTTTTTTTATTTTATCTTCCAAACCTACCCCCTTCCTATTAGCATTCACCATTTTAGGCATTCCTTCAGACTTCTCGGTGAAGACCAAAACAAAGAAAAGTCATTGAGCATCTTTGCCATTTCCAAGTTTCCTGTACTGTTTCTCCCTCCTCACTGAGCAGTGGGCCTACCTTGTCTTTGGTCTTCCTCTTGCTTCTAATGTATTGATAAAAAGTCTTCTTGTTTCCCTTTATTCCCATAGCTAGTTTGAGCTCATTTTGTGCCTTTGCCTTTCTAATCTTGCCCCTGCATTCCTGTGTTGTTTGCCTATATTCATCCTTTGTAATCTGACCTAGTTTCCATTTTTTATATGACTCCTTTTTATTTTGTAGGTCATGCGAGATCTCATGGTTAAGCCAAGCTAGTCTCTTGCCGCATTTTCTATTTTTCCTACCCAGCAGAATTGCTTGCTTTTGGGCCCTTAATAGTGTCCCTTTGAAATACTGCCAACTCTCCCCAGTTGTTTTTCCCCTCAGTCTTGATTCCCATGGGGCCTTACCTATCAGCTCTCTGAGCTTACCAAAATCCGCCTTCCTTAAATCCATTGTCTCTATTTTGCTGTTCTCCCTTCTACCTTTCCTTAGAATTGTGAACTCTATGATTTCATGATCACTGTCACCCAAGCTGCCTTCCACTTTCAAATTCTCAACGAGTTCCTCCCTATTTGTTAAAATCAAATCTAGAACAGCTTCCCCCCAATAGCTTTTTCAACCTTCTGAAATAAAAAGTTTCTGACATAATGAAACATTTCAGGCATTCTGCTTCTAGTACAGAATGCTAGATTGAATTATTTCTGGTTTTTGTCCTACAGAAATTATGTCTAGATCTTATCTTAATATTCTGCAAGCCTATCAAAAAGATGGCTCATTTACACCTTTACTTTCTTCCCAAGACAAATCGATGTGCTAAGACATGTGTAGTAATCACAGACCTAATAGAGTACAATTAACAATCTCTGCCAGATCTCACCTCTGTGGAGATGGACAATATCATTTTCACTGGGTGTAGGCCAAATTGGTGCTTCTAGTTCAGCATCTCCTCGATGATTTGTCTTCTCAATAGGGATGTTGGTGGGCTCAGGTACATACATCTCTGCAAAATGAGATAAATATTTTTCTCAATCCACCAAATCAGCATTTTGAGGCACCTATCAACAGATGCTGAACTCTTAATTCAGAAAATGTTTCTTGTGGATTGTTCTTTTAACCCTGTGGATCTTATCGGTGGTTCAGGAGTTCTCATCATTACGGTTATAGAATTTTTTTTATCTGCTATGACATATTTATTTACTGAGTACATTTAGAAAGTTATTGTTTGTGCAATGGATTTTCGTATCTTTTAATTCATTTAATAAAGTACAGAATACCAATGGTTGCTACCAGTACTACTATGCCAGTGTAAACTGAATGGGACAGTCTTGTATTAAATTTTTCAAGTGAAATATCTTTTCATAACACATAATATATTTGGCAAGATTCTCTAGTACAATCTGGTCCCTTTGTGCTGCTCTAGTGGCATAAAAAGCCAAGAAAGCAGCTGGATCTCTGCAGCTGGTGTAGGGTTGCATGACTGGCTCCTATAACCAACTTTTTTGCAGCCCCCTTTGTAGGGGCATGGCTGAAGTTCTCTGACTGGCAGATAGCCTCTTGGAGGATAACAACTTGCATAGGTAAAAACAGCTGTAATAAACCGCTATAAGAAGCCAGGCCAGATTCAGGAAGCTGCACCAAACTCCTTTGGTTCCATTATGTGCATGGCTGAGAAACTGTCCCATTACATGCAAGTCACAACTGAAAGTACTCATATAAGCAACTTAAAATGTTATTAATAAAAATGATTTGAAACAATATCCCAGACTTGTGGAGCACCAGAAACATTAGGTAGCAGTGGAGTCTACAGAGGAATCAAAATATTTCCTCTTACCCTTCACTTATCTAATAATTTAATGAAAGGTCATTTGGAGAGAACAATGGCAAAACAGTTAATCTTTGAGTTAACAGTCCTTCCTCAGAACATGTGAGATTTGAACTATACTGTTGTGCACTACTTTCTTATCTGTGGTGAGTATGCAGTTTCCTGAGTTGTTCTTCTGTGTCTCTCTGTCTCTTGTGACATAATCAACAACGCCTGTTATCCTTTGCATATGTTGCTCAATGTGAATCAACATTCAAATAGAGTACAATAATCTGTGCCTGATTATAGCATCTGACAACAGTATAACTTGTAAAATTTAGGACCATGGTTTTATTACCTGGGCACATGGGACAGCAACTTCCCTCAACGTTGATGGGTTCTACACAGGGTAGAGGGGGGCAACTGACAGTGGAGCAAAGGGTCTGACCCTGCAGGCAGTAGCAGTGTGTGCAGCTGTCAATGTCCCAACGTTCCTCATCTGCATATGTTTTTCCACTAAAGTGACAAACCACCTTCTTTGGTATTGTATCTTCTGTTGGAAAAAAAATGGCTATGACGACTTGATATGGCAAAATATAAACATATTAAAAAAAATCCAATGAGGAACAAATAAAAAAAGGGCCATGAGCCCAATTACTTAAAACTTTAAACCCATATCCATTGACTACGTAATGCATAAGTTATGACAGTAAAACGTGAAAATACCAGATGCTTAACAAAACTGTGAAATTTTTGCAACCAGTCCAGTTTCATATGTACAAGGAAAAAGAAAATAGGAACATAAAACTTCACAACAGTGGTTTTCTGTTTAAAAAATGCAATCTAATATTGCGTTAAATTCAATATATCTCCATTCCTCTTTCAGTTATCTTGCATGCATGCATCAGACCCATTCTGACACTAAGAGTGCAATGCTATAGACAAAACAAATATTTTATAAGTAAAACACTAACAGTTTTACTATTTTCACAATAAAAGAATTGCTCTATTTTCAGTGATATGAGTGAGTTTGTTTTCCACTTTGTGAGAGAAACAGAGTGTATGAAAATACAGATAACTTTCCAGGTTACATTTAAGAACAGGTTTCACTTGATATGCATCAGAAGCTTAGGAGTTTAGGCACTGTTTTTATTATTTTAAGATTTTTCACACACACAGTTAAAATTTAAAATTGATAAAAATTAAATAAAGATCAATATTATCCAGCAAAATGATAAAAATAAAAATTGAATTTTGCCAAACAAAACCAAAGGATATGGCATTGCACAGAGTGCTTTGAAGGAAGAGGACTCAGAGTGGATCCCATTTTATGGAATTAACACAAAGAAAATATTGAAGAGTAGTGATGCTAGAGCTCATGAACTGGTAAAGTAAATGAGTGAATAGAAGTCCTAACAAAGGACTAGCCTCAATGTTTTTTTCATTCATGTGGATTCCATCGCAACTGAAACTTGAACCAGGAGACAGATGGAAGCCATTGCTCCTAGGTCAGGAGTCTTCAATGCAGTGGGAGCTGGGAAGAAAGAAGCAGTAGGGGATCCATGTACAAAAGTGCAACCCTACCTTCCGATGATGAAAGTACAGCAGAAGCGGTCATGAAAGATGGGGTGCACAGCTCCAACTACCTCTTCTCATAGCTTCCATGGGCCCCAGTAAAAGACATTTGTCTGAACCAGCCATTAATCAAATGCAAAAACCATGCCAAAAATAAGCGCAAGACAACCTTAGTTATCTTCTCTCTCATCATATAGCTCTCCATTTCTCTCCTATAAGCAAGAGGGAGGTTCTCAATGGGAAATAACAGTCTCTCTACATAAGAAAGGAGAATGTTTAACATGGAAGGTGAATTTGGGAAAAAGTCAAGATGTATGGAAAAAGTAATAGAAAAGTCAGAGGAAAGGATGCAGGGCCTGCAAAACAAGACTTGCTGAACTTGTAACTATACTAAATATGGATGTCTAAAAGCCATCATGCTCTGCATCCAAAAATAAAAATGATGAAAAACAGAATGTGAAACCTTTGCTTTGAGAGTTCCAACAACTGAGCAAGATACCCTGCAGATTTTGCCTACCAAATTCTCTCTCAACTGTGGGATAAAAATACTAAGGAGGACTGTACAGCAAGAGATGCTTTAGAGAAGTGCTCAGGAAGCCATCCAAAAGCAGAACAACAGGAAGCATATGAAAGCCACATTTTCAAATATAAACAAAGAAAAGCTACTGAAAGCTGCCAAAAAGAGCAAGACATATTTTATAAATGTTCCAGGTTTTTGTTTTTTCCCAGATGTCTGCCCCACCATTCATACTAGCAGTAGTGAGGAAGGAATTTGGAGACAAAAAGAACAAAAAAGTTTCTATACAGTCTTTATATAGCCAAACTTTTATATTAGGGAACTTTATGTTAGTGAACATGCTCCTAGAGTCCATGAGACCAAGTAATTAATTGCATACACAGTGCAAAGAACACAAAATAATGGAAAACAATAGAAATATATTTATCTACAGTGTCCATAAAAACATTTTCTGACAGAAAATATACTATAGTAAGTTGGTATGAGAAAATAAGTCATCATTAGGAGACTATGTTTGAGCAGTAGTTGAAATTTTGCTTTTATATTCTGGATTGAATTGTTGTTACAAAAAGGGAAATTAGCAGCTCATAACTGCTCTAAAATTTAGGTATTTGCAGCTGAAACAGAGCAACACTGTGTTAGTACATAGGAATATAAAAGTAAAATTGACTATGAAGTGACAAATTAAAATAAAACTAGCTAGACTATTTCCTTTGCCAAGGTAAGAGAAACGTAAAAAGTTTACAAGCAGCATGTACAACAAAGAGTAACTTAGGTATTTAAGTATCAGAGGGGTAGCCGTGTTAGTCTGGATCTGTAATAAGTGACAGAGTCCTGTGGCACCTTATAGATTAACAGACATATCGGGTAGCAGATGGCAAATGATTTTTTTAAATGCAAAGAACTACAATTTAGGGTATCCTACGCAGAAATATCATACCATGAACAAGGTGAAGTGATACAGTCCTTTGCACTGATCAGAAAGCACTTATGATATTTCAGTTTTGTGACCCTCATTTCCAGGAAGAAGTGGAGAAAAATATGGAGGGAATTCAAAGAAATGCAACAAAAAAAAATGAGAGGCAGTGGAACCGATGTTTCAGTAGATAGGGCTCATTTTACCCATCTATATAATAGGTATAATAATATTTATCTCAATCATAGGGGTATGCTGAGTGTGGTTTTGAAATATTTTGATACTTAATAACAACACTATTAATATATAGCACTTCACTTCTTCAATTTGCTGTAGAACATTGGATAATCCTTGAATATAAGGTGCTATAATATTTTATGACATAAAAATATTAACTACAGCAAAAGTATGTTATTTTGATTGCAAAGTTAAGCACTGAAAAGTTAGGAAATGTCAGGTTTACAGCTCCCCTTCAGATTTCTAGCGCTTGACTTATAGGTTTTATTATCTTGGCTAGCAGCAGGAGAAAGCTGTTATTTGGAGGCGAGGGATGGGCTGCAAGGACCAGATACTGGGTCTTGGAGGGTGGTGGTGAGAAGCCTGGCCCATCTGTCTCTCTCCTTCTGCTTTCCCCATTTACCACATGGAGTTAAAGGATATCCGGCCACATCTGGTTTTCCCCAACGTGGGAGAAGGCCCCAGCAGGCTATTTGCTAGGTCTAAGAGATAGTTGGAGGGAGCCTAGCCTGGCTCTCTTGCCCACAGTTGGTTCAGCAGCTTCCAAGCATTTTTCTCCAGATACAACTTGCATTTTTCCATGTTGACTCAGCATTTTTCTAGCTATATTTCTAACCTATTTTTATTCCTTCCTAAAATGTCTCTTTCCTCTTCAAGTTTTCACAATAATTTAGCATTATCTACAGTTGTATTTAATATGCTGCTTATATCCTCTTACATATTATTACAGAAGATATTAAATACAACCAGGATGGATTTCTCTTTAATATTTTAATGAATTGTGATAAGTGACCAAGTTGTAAATTTTCAAAAGGGTGATCTCCCATTTTTTGGTGCAAGCTGCATCTGGATTTTTGCCCTACTAATTATCTCATTGTAGGTGCAAATCAGGTAGCTAGAGATTCAAATACTCAGATTTTTGCCTACTATGCAATTGCAGGCACAAACTGCACCAACACAAAAGGAGACTGTACCTCCGACTGACTGAAAATATACCTCTTTCTTCTTATTCCCAAGCAAACTATTTTGTTTATTGCTTACCTATACAATAAGGACAACACTGTCCTTTTCTCAAAACAGGTCTCTCACAGGATACTGGTGGGCAAGATTCGGAGTAGCAGCTAATCACACCATCCATGCAAATACAACTAGTACAGACATTGGGTTTCCAGGACTCAGCTGTCAGGAAAATATCTCCTTCATCATTTTTGCAGTAACTGGGCATGCTTTCATTGCTCGAAGAGGAAGGCTGAAGAGGTTCATCTAAAAATATGAATAGACAGATCAGCAGAAGTAAAGAACGATTACTTACCTTAAAGTTACTGTGATTCTTTTCAGATCTTTTGTCTACATGATTCCACACTTGGTCTGCATGCATTCCATCCATGAGATTGGATTCTTTTGGCCAGCAGCTTCCAATGGGGCTGCACCTGTGCCCTAGATGTCCTGGCATCTCCTTACCCGAGGACATATAGAATGGAGTGGGCCTAACTGTTGGTTAGTTCCTTCACCAATACAGAATTCCAGAACAGTAGGACTCCATAGTTACAGGGAAGGAAGGCAGGTCATGGTACCCATTTGGAGAACACATTTTGAAGAACAAGAATTACCATAAGGTAAATAACCATTCTTTCTCCTTTGAGTACCTGTCCACATGCATGTCTGTTTGATGACTATTGGGCAGTTATTTTTTGCTCAGCGGTGGGTGCTACTAGTCCTACTTCAATAAAGGCGACAAGACAGCCCTATCTGGAAGCCTCTGTGAAATGTGTGGCCTGAGTTCCATGTAGAGTAAGTGAGGATTTTTTTCTACTGACTCTGAGTCCCATTTTGACATAGGTTATTTGAATCAAGCTGGTCACCTGCTTGGGTGATCTTTCCTTCCGCGATTTGTTACTGAGATATTGGCAGACCTGAATTCCTTGTGTCCTTTGCCTAAAGAAAAAAGGCACTTCCTGTGCCTATCATTGAATAGCACAGAAACATCAGAGGAGGGACATGTATTAAATTCCAGGGATCCAGAGATTTTGCTTCTGCCTTAGCAGATCTAATCCCAATATCTGAGGAAAGGAGGGTTGAGCATTGCGCCTACTAACTACTTAAGGAAAATTAGTAAAATAAATATACAAAATTTTCTCTCATTTTTTCAAGCCAACTAAGAGTTAACTACCTACCTTTAACTATACTAACTAATCACTAACTCTAACTGCAACAGAGTCACAGAGAAGCAGGTGAACACTGCAGAGGTTTCATCTCCCTGCCATGGCTGGTAAGAAGGAAATAAGGGGCAGCTAGGCCTGCTCTGCCCTTTATGCCTTCTGGATGTGTTGAGGCGGGGTTCCCTGATGAATCCTGCTAGCCAAAGAAGTGGGATGTTGCATGCACTTGTACCACGAATGGAGTTCATGTGCACAAATCAGAGAGGAACAAGGCACTGCATGTCACTACAGCAGGTCCAAAAAAATTGACATAAAAATGAAGTTTAGTCAAAAATAAAACTCCTCTTTCCCCCACCCTGTAACATTTATTTTGGAAGAAAATATTTGCGCTTTCATTGAAAAAACTGAAAATGAAATTTAATACTTTTTTTTTTTTGGTTTGCTTTACGTTGGTTTCATGTTTTCAAGGAGAAACCAAAACTTTTTGTGGGGGAAAATATCACTTCCCAATTAGTTCTAATCTCCACTAACTTTACAGTGTAACAAATATTCTCTGTAGAAACTCAAATGTATATAAGAACCCTATCAGGAATCAGGGCCTGCAGCAGAGCTAGTCTCTGGGCAATCTAGTGAGCACAGCTGGCTTGTTGTAGGTGGCCTGATTGGCTACACCACTGATAGATAGGAAGAGTCAGCAGACCAGCTCTTAAGCCCAGTAGCAGCAGTTCAGTGGCTGTTCAAACAATTTGCCAGTGGTTGAAATAGCTCCTGTCCCTTCTTGTTTCCCAGCCTTGCTCCTGTCTTGTTCCTTCCTCCAGCTCAGCCTTGCCCCTGCCTAGCCTCATTCCAGGTAAACCAGCTCTGACCTTTGGCTCTGATTTCTGTCTACTGACTCCTGCTCCACGCATGAGGCCTGATTCCTGCTCCACGCATGAGGCATGATTGCCCATGTCTTCAGTCTCTGACAAACCCTGAATTTGCTTTGTGAAACTGGAACTCGCATGTGTTCATGGAGGAATCCAGGAGGTGGACTTTCCTGGCCTCTGTGCCTATGAAAATCTCCCCATGGGAACTTAAGTCCATATCTTGACAACTAAGTGACCTGACTTTCAGAAGTGCTAAGAAACCCAGAAGTGCCCCAGTGATGTCAATGAGAGCTGGTAGGTGTTCAACTCTTACAAATCAGGCCACCTACTGAGCTGCCGATATATAAACTTAGGAGAATAACTGTAGGTACCAGTTTTTTTTAAATCTTGGCCAATGGAGGTTTGAGTAATTTGATACATCTTGGATAATGGGAGCTACAGGACCAGTATTTCAGGGTTCTCAAACTTCATTGCACCCTTCTGACAACAAAGATACTACATGACCCTCGGAGGGGGGCAGAGCCCGAGCCCTGCCACTCTGGGTGGGGGGAAGAGGAGGCTGCAGCCTGAACCCCACAATCCCAGGTGGGGTTGGAGCTAGGGCTTCAGCTTCTGCATTGGGTCCCAGCAAGTCTAATGCTGGCCCTGGAAACCCCATTAAAATTGGGCTGCGACCTACTTTGAGGTCCCGACCCACAGTTTGAGAACTGCTTCACTATTTGAACCAGAACTTTTGAAGTTTACCTACTTCTAAGCTCCTTACATTCTTTTATCTTAATACTCTTCTTTTTGCAAATCTCACAATTTACTAGTATTGGCAGACTTTGGGCTGGACTGTGCTATAAAGAGCCAGCCCTGCATTTGGGGAAGGAGGATGGGATGGGCTGCACTGTAGTTTGATCCCCTGGAGGAATTCTTACTGACTCCTCAATCAGGCTGATGCCCTGTAGTGGCAGCTCAGTCACCTTTAAAACAGGTGCAGTATGTGTTTCTGCTATGTCTGGCCCACTTTTCTGGCTGCCACAGAGGATTACAGCCCCTTGCTCCACACAGCTAAGGAAGGATGGTGGCACCATCAGCACCAAGCAGTGACTGTTTTTTGGTTACACTGTGGCTGGTCCCTGTATAGGGACACGAGGATTTGGGGGAAGGGAGGTTCTTTGTGACCTCTTTCCCTCTCTTCCACACCATGTATAGTCAGCCACAATCTGGTCCTTGTGTAACATGCTGTTTAATCTTATTCTCTCATCTTTTGTATGGGTATCAAATAAAACTGGGCCTAACTAAGATAACTCCCTCTAATGCCAGTGGCCAATTCCCCCTCATTTGAAATATTGCTGTTTATCATTAACCATTATCAAACTACATCTCCTTTACTCAAATCTATTCTATTTTCCCTTTTCGGCACTTATAGTCTTCTGTACTTGTAGACAGCTAGCTTAAACTTACTCAGTTTGGCCAAGCTATGCATATTTAGCTCTTTTAATCCTTCATAAATCAGTCTCTCTGGTCCCTTATTCATTTTAGTTACTCTTCTCTGAATTCCCTCCAATTAGTTTAAATGTTTCTTAATATTTCCTTCATTGTTTTAATAGGGATACAAGTTAGATTTGTGAGACAGTATTTGTCAGGATTACTTTCTCATCCCCATCCAATCTTTGTGGAAACTGAGACAACATTTGCACTTTTCCAATCCTCTGGTGCTTACCCTCACATAAAGTGAGTGCTATTGACACCATTACTCCTTAGCGCATCCATTCTTTTTTTTTTTTTTTTTAAATGTTCACAGTGTTTTAAGCAGATATTGCTACAAAAGGTTTTGGACATCCTTCTCAAGAAACTGTCATTGATGATGGCTATAGGGACTGCTCCTGTGCAATCACAGAACCAGCAGTTGACTCTATTCAAGTCTACATATTTATTGCCAATTTCATGGGGTTTTGCAGAAGATCCAGAAAGGCCTATGCTGGTAACTGGTAGGTCATGCTTACCTGGGCACTGTGGACAGCAGGAATCCTGTGTACGGATGGGGTTTTGACAAAGAAGAGGTGGGCAGACTTCAGTTTCACACAGAACGCGTCCACTATGGCATGTACACTGCGTGCAGGAATCAATATTCCATGTCTCTCCTTCTACAAAGTACTCTCCTCCTGGAGCATGGCAGATAGATGGATTGCTGAGCTCTGGCTTCTGCACAATAGATTCATCTAGGAAAAGAAGAGAATTAAAAGGCAAACAAATGAAAATATGTTGGGACTATCATCAATAAAATACAACCAATGTGCATTACTTTTTATATTATAAAAAATAACAGTCCAAAAGTAAGAACAACTGTAACAAAGTCAAGTAAAGTTACCTGAAAAAGCAGCTGTATAAATGAGACTGTGTGTGTATCATTATGGCAAAAGGTGGTAGAAATGAGAGAAAGTAATGAGAGACTCCACTTATAAAAAAAAAAAAAAAGCAAGCTAATATACATCTGAGAAACCAGTTAAACATGGGCACACAATGAAATAGCTGTAGAACAGGAGTTCTTAACCTTTTTTGAATCACACCCTGCCTTAGCAGTTTTTTTAAACTTGGAGCACACCCCCTCTTCCTGCCCGGTCACTACAGTGAGAAAGATACAGCCTGGCACTTGGGCTCTCAATGCAACTCACTCAGATTTGCCCTGGATGGTCCTCTGTCTTACTGAATTATTAGAAGTTTGATGCCCTGCCCCCACCCCTAAGGGAACGTGCTCTCCTGGTTGAGAACCTCTGCTACTGAACATGGAAGTCGATGATTTATATATAAATATTAAGTACTGATGGGCAGAACATTTTAGACATGAGCTCGCAGAGAATCGTGAAGCCAAAAATATCAATGCAATTTTGGTCTATGTGCACTGAAGTGGGAGGCGATATTCCTTCTCCAGAGTATTGTACATAAAATGATTAAAGAGGCTGAAGTGATATCTACAAGAAGAAGAGTATAAATGTGAAAGGGACAGAAAGTGTTCAGGGTGATTGTAATAACTTGGACACAGAAGATGTCAGCTTATTAGCTCACAAGCAGTGCAATGCTGCAGATAGCGCCATGCCAGCTGTCCCACAAGCAGCTGCATCCCAAGAAGGGGATATTTCCTCTTCATTTATATTTTCAAACCAGCCCTGTAGAAAAATTGGAGCATACGGAATAGCACAGGATCAGTCTTTGCCCATTTTCATATACCAGCTACCTTTGCTGGGATGCTAATAATTTTTCCATGGTGACATCATCCTCCAAGAAAAGAGTTAGTGGTAGGAACTTCTGGTAATGATACAGGACTGCATTAGATCAGGATTATCTTATTTTATCAATGGCTTATGACTAACTGCATATCTGAATAAAGCTATTTGTCTCAGCAAGTAGCGTATTTTACATGTGTCAAGTATCAGAGGGGTAGCCATGTTAGTCTGGATCTGTAAAAGCAGCAAAGAGTCCTGTGGCACTTATACACTAACAGATGTATTGGAGCATAAGCTTTGGTGGGTGAATACCCACTTCGTCGGATGCATGCACCCGCAAAAGCTCATGCTCCAATACGTCTGTTAGTCTATAAGGTGCCCCGGGACTCTTTGCTGCCTATTTTAGATGTGTAAAAGCAGCAAAGAGTCCTGTGGCACCTTATACACTAACAGACATTTTGGAGCATGCGCTTTCGTGGGTGAATACCCACTTCGTCAGATGCATGTAGTGGAAATTTCCAGGGGCAGGTATATATATGCAGGCAAGCTAGAGATAATGAGGTCGTTCAATCAGGGAGGATGAGGCCCTGTTCTAGCAGTTGAGGTGGGAAAACCAAGGGAGGAGAAACTGGTTCTGTAATTGGCAAGCCATTCACAGTCTTTGTTTAATCCTGAGCTGATGGTGTCTCATTTGCAGATGAACTGAAGCTCAGCAGTTTCTCTTTGAAGTCTGGTCCTGAAGTTTTTTTGCTGCAGGATGGCCACCTTAAGGTCTGCTATAGTGTGGCCAGGGAGGTTGAAGTGTTCTCCTACAGGTTTTTGTATATTGCCATTCCTAATATCTGATTTGTGTCCATTTATCCTTTATCCACCATATAACTCTAGCTCAGGAACCAATCCATGCAACAAACCTCGATGCCAACTCTGCCCACATATCTACACCAGCGACACCATCACAGGACCTAACCAGATCAGCCACACCATCACCGGTTCATTCACCTGCACATCCACCAATGTAATATACGCCATCATATGCCAGCAATGCCCCTCTGCTATGTACATTGGCCAAACTGGACAGTCGCTACGGAAAAGGATAAATGGACTTCCTGCCCAAAAAGAGAACTCAATCTTCCATTACAGGAGCAAACATTTCTGTTCTGCAACATGCAATTAGAATATTCAATTAATCAAGAAATCTGATTGAATGAATATTCCCATCAGACCCACTGAAACACTGCCATCAATAGGTGACCATTAATGAAATCTCATTCTTAACTTAATAAAAATGATGAATATTTTGTAATGGCTTATCAGAAGATTTTCATATGACATCACAGCTAATAAACTGGAAACATAATATTTTAGAATTGCAACATTTTTTTACAAATATTAATGAATTAAACGTCACAATAGCCATGTGAAATAAGTATTCATACCTTGATTTTACTGGGGAAACAACCACAGAAAACATAAGAAAAGTCACCCACGTTAGTTTCTGGCATAGTTGGACATCAAAAACTGGTCTCTTGACTTGTACTTGTGGCTTAAATATGGGTGAGGAAATTTTGCACACAAGTGGGAGCAGGGCTGATGAATTATATAATGCAGAATACAACTTTTTACCTGGACATGATGGACAACATTGTCCTGGATGTATGGTAGGGTTGCCACAGTTAGGTACAGGGCAAGTGATCAAGGCACACATCTCCCGTCCATTGTGACAATAACATTCTCGGCAGCCATCATGCCAGCTCTCCTCTTTCTCATGACGACGCCCATCCATTGACAGGCAAGAGCCTGTTTTAACTGGTGGCATAACAGAATCTGGTATCTCTGCATAAAATGATCAGAAAATACGTGCCCTGGTCAAAGTGTTGCTTAGAAAAAAACAGTGCATATCTTCATTAGATTTGTTTTCAAAGGGTTTATTTTTTAATTATTATTATTATTAGCTATTCTTTCTTTCTTGCACCCAGACTTAGAAATATGGTCAGCCTTAGGAGCACTTGAAACAAGCCTCTGCATTGTGTACCAAGGTGAAATGATCATGTATGCCGTGGTTTCTTCCACAAGAAAGCCAGTATTCACTTCTTTCTACTGATAATGCACTGGTCATAATGACACAGAAACTGAATTTTGATTTGGCATGTCAATGCTGATAAAAACAACTTTGCACACCCTTATGACCACGAGACAATGTGCTTTGCTTGGAATATCTTTCGAGTTGAATTACAATGGGTTGGTGGTCACTTGCTTGGGCTTCCGAGATAGGCATCTATTGCTGCTCATACTGCAGTGACAGCAAATATAAGATTATCCCAGCAAAGTGAGGGCAATATCACAGAGCTATGCTCATAAGGTTGAATTAATCCCCGGTGTAACTCCATTAACTTAAATGAAGTTACATCAGGGATGAGTTTGTTCCATTTCTGCATTCTGAGTTCCTGGGTTGACCCCCTACACCCTCAGCCTTTACCCTCCCATTAGGAGGGAGGTGACCACAAGACCATTGCATGAGACCCACCATTCTCTCTTCCAGTACCTCCAAGGATGAAAACAGAAGATCTTCAGCTTCCTTTCTTTTAATCTATGACAGGGGTGGCCAAACTGTGGCTCGTAAGCCAAATGTGAGCCACACTTCAATGGTAAAAGAGCGCAAGCCACCTCTGCCCCCCCATTCTATACCTACCAGACTTGGGGAGGGGGAGGCGGGGAAGAAAGATCAGGACATCTGCCCTTCAGTGGGGTGGTAGGGTAGAAGCTTCTGTCCTGCGGGGAGGAGGGTCTCAGGGCTTCAGCCTGCAGAGTTCACCTGCTGAGGTTTAGGGTTCAGCAGGAGTGGGGCTGAAACCCCGAGTCCCGGCTCCTGGCAGGTGTGCTCCAGGTCTCAAATGTCTGAAGACTGTCATACGTGGCTTGGAGGGTGAGTAAATTTTGGCCACCCCTGGTCTATAGGAAGATATGATTCCAAAGCACTTTCATGGGAGCTGAGGACTGGGTCCAGCATTCTCCTCAGAGACGGGAAAGAAACGGTTAAGAGAACCCTGGCATTCTTCCTCTACTCTCAAGATGATAGTCTCCCCAAAGTACCACCTATCTCCCTCCTCCACTGGAATATGTTGACACTCTGTAAAGTGAGTAATGTAGCATGGAAGCAGGACAGGCAATGGGGGTAAAGAGAATAAAAAGGAAGTGGAGGATTGAGTGACTGAAGAAAACCTTGGAGAGGAGAAAGAAAGAAAGAAAAGGAAGAGAGGCAAAGGAAAGGAGAGATGGCATAGAAGAATAAAAGAAGGATTAATAAATGTTAGAGGGAAAAATGGCTGTAGGAAAACACTTCATCTCAATCCTTTTTCTTGATGGAGGAAATGGTATGATAGGCTAAATACTAGAGGGAAAATTAAAAATGAAGGCAGGAAGAAAAGCAATGGCAGAAAACATAAGCAAATTTATTAGCAGAAAATGTAATATAAAATCTTACAATGAATATAATTTCCTATATATTATGTGAATTCATGGTAGTGGACAGTGTGACATGAGCAGTATTTTCATGAATGAGGTATGACCTTACACACTTTACAAGCGATAGGCTGAAAAGAAGCCACAAGAGATTTATGACAGGTCATGCTAGTGAATGAAAATATTTCACATAACACTGCCTGATACCATGAATCTGTTTTTATATTTATTTGGGTTGTTTTGGTTATCACAATATGTGATTTATTTTGAAGAGAGTTAGTAAATGTTGAAAATTGTTTTGTTCCTGGATTGTGCTGACTGGTGGGTGAGACTATGACAGTTTGTGTTGTTTTTATTAGTTAGTGGATTGAGTAACCTTTTTTGACCTGGCTCCTGTGGGTAAGATAGACAGGGATGGCAAAGACTTGTACATGCCCTTCATGACATTTGATGTTGCAGAAGGATTCAGATTCTGGGTTGGTTGGTTCTAAGGATTTAAAAAAAATGAGTGGTTGTAGTTGTAGTTCTGTGACTGGCTTTGGGCTGGGATTTCTGTGATCTGACTTGCTTTCAGGTTTTACTGCTGTAACATGTTTGCATGAGAAATTATTTGCGTTAAATAACTTCTGATAGATGCAATTTCTGTGTATTTCTTGTAGCCCGTTTTCAGTATTTTTTTCTGCTTACAATAAAAGAAAACAGAGAAGTGTGAAAACGAATGCTGGATTTTTTTATTTTTATTTTTGCAGCAACTGTCCTTTTCTGATAACATCTAGAGCAGTAATTCCCAAACTGTGGTGCATGTACCACTGGCGGTACGGTAAGTAAATTGGTCTGAAGTACATTAGCAAAATAAGAATTCACTGTAGCTACAGTACTTAAAGTAGTACAGCAAGTAGTTTTGAGATTTAGAAGCCGTATACTAAGTCTTAAAAGTCTGAGATCCACTGATACATAATGTGACAGGGAAGTAAGATATTTCAAAATAAGGAAATAGTGCATATACCACCCGGTGATACTTTGAAAGGTATACTGACATGTGAAGACCTTGGATGTGTATGAGTATCCTCCCCCAAGAAATTATTTTGGAAATACCTGACACCTGACACAATCTGGAATATTCCAAATGCGAGCTCCAGGTATAAGTCATTTCTAGTGGTGGTGATTTAGCATTCTACTTCAGTCACAGAGTTTAAGGCCAAAAAGGACCACTAGAAGATCTAGTTCGGCCTCTTGTACATCACAGGCAACTAACAGCACCCAGCACCAGGACCCTAAACCCAACAACCAAAATGCGACCAAAGTATTACTATCTGTAGGAGACTAGACTTAAAAACCACAGGCAGAGAATAGGAAGGACGAAGGTCCACCAGTATGCCAGGCCCCTACAATGGGAGGGAAATGATTAAATGAGATGTATCCACATAATCCTGTCACATGACCTGCACTTGCATGCTACAGAGAAAGGGGAAAAAAATCACAGAGTCACTGCCAATCTGAGCGAGGGGAAAATTGCTTCTCGACCTCACAAATGGCGATCAGTTAGACTCTGAGCATGTGAGCAAGAAACAGCCAACCAAGCACCTGAGAGAGAGAATGCTCAATGCTACCTCAGAGCCCTGGTCCTCCCCGCCTAATGTCCCATCTTCTGCTGTGGCCATCCCTGACGCTGAGTTCCTGGGTTGACCCTCTACACTCTCAGCCTCTAACCCTCCCATTAGGAGGGAGGTGACCACAAGACCATTGCATCAGAGCCACCACTCTCCTGACGCCTGCTGGTGGCCATATGAAACCTGAAGCATGAGCTTTAGGAACATAAGACATGAACCAGAACCAAGACTGTTGAGCTCTGTCCACTACCGTCACAAGCAACCCCATCATACAATTGCAGTCATAGGTTTGTCCAGCTTTCTCTTAAAATTAATTAAGTTGTTTGCCCCCACAACTCCTATTGGGAGACTATTCCAGAACCTCACTCCTCTGATGGTTAGAAACCTTCTTCCAATTTCCAGCCTGAATTTGTTCATGGCCAGTTTATATCCATTTGTTCTTGTGCCAACACCATCCTTTAGCTTGAACATCTCTTCGCCTTTCCTGGCATTTACCCCCAATGTATTTATAAACAGCAATCATCTCCCTCGTCAGCTTTTATTTTGCTAGACTAAACAAGCTAATCTCTTTCAGTCTTATAAGATAGGCCCTCCATTCCCATGATCATCCTAGAAGCACTTCTCTGCACCTGTTCAAGTTTGAATTCATCTTTCTTGAACATGGGTGATCAGAATTGTACACAATATTCCAAATGAGCTTTTACCAATGCCTTGTACAATGGCATTTATAGTCCTCTCTCTCTACTGGAAATGCCTCAACTGATTCATCGTAGAATCACATTTGCCTTTTTACCAGACACATTGGATTGGTGTTTCAGTCTTCTTGTGATCAAGCCACATAGCCAGGTCTCTTTCTCTAACTTCCAACTGATGAGCTTGGTACAACTTGATACAGGAGAGAAGGAATCACCCCCAACAGTTAAGGAGGCGAAGCCTCGTACCCCTAAGGCTGGGAGGTCTGCTGCCACCACTGATAATAAGAAACGTAGGGTAGTGGTGGTTGGAGACTCTCTGCTGAGGGGGACGGAGACACCCATCTGTTGCCCTGACCGTTCATCTCGGGAGGTATGCTGCCTGCCAGGGGCCCGTATCCGAGATGTTACAGAGGCATTGTCGAGGATTATCCGGCCTTCTGACTACTACCCCATGCTACTCATCCATGTGGGCACAAATGATACTGTGAGGTCTGACACTGAGCAGATCAAGAGTGACTACAGGGCTCTGGGAGTATGGGTAAGGAGTTTGGAGCGCAGGTGGTATTCTCTTCGATTCTTCCTGTCGAAGGTAGGGGCCCGGGCAGAGACAGATGCATCGTGGAGGTGAATGCGTGGCTGCGAAGATGGTGTCGCCAGGAGGGCTTTGGCTTCCTCAACCATGGGATGCTATTCGAGGAAGGACTGCTAGGCACAGATGGCGTTCACCTTTCGAGGAGGGGAAAGGCCTTATTTGCGCACAGACTGGCTAACCTAGTAAGGAGGGCTTTAAACTAGGTTCGACGGGGACAGGTGAGCAAACCCCACAGGTACGTGGGGAACAAGACCTGGGAGATGGGTTGGAAATAGGAGGGAGCACGGGCTATAATGGCAGAGAGAAAGGAGGGTCAGGGCAAAGCAGGGAGGCAAGATCAAACCAGTATCTTAGATGCCTATATACAAATGCAAGAAGTATGGGTAATAAGCAGGAAGAACTGGAAGTGCTAATAAATAAATACAACTATGACATTGTTGGCATTACTGAAACTTGGTGGGATAATACACACGACTGGAATGTTGGTGTAGATGGGTATAGTTTGCTCAGGAAGGATAGACAGGGGAAAAAGGGAGGAGGTGTTGCCTTATATATTAAAAATGTACACACTTGGACTGAGGTGGAGATGGACATAGGAGATGGAAGTGTTGAGAGTCTCTGGGTTAGGCTAAAAGGGGTAAAAAACATGGGTGATGTCGTGCTTGGAGTCTACTACAGGCCACCTAATCAGGTGGAAGAAGTGGATGAGGCTTTTTTCAAACAACTAACAAAATCATCCAAAGCCCAAGATTTGGTGGTGATGGGGGACTTCAACTATCCAGATATATGTTGGGAAAATAACACCGCGGGGCACAGACTATCCAATAAGTTCCTGGACTGCACTGCAGACAACTTTTTATTTCAGAAAGTTGAAAAAGCTACTAGGGGGAAAGCTGTTCTAGACTTGATTTTAACAAATAGGGAGGAACTCGTTGAGAATTTGAAAGTAGAAGGAAGCTTGGGTGAAAGTGATCATGAAATCATAGAGTTTGCAATTCTAAGGAATGGTAGAAGGGAGTACAGCAAAATAGAGACAATGGATTTCAGGAAGGCGGATTTTGGTAAGCTCAGAGAGCTGATAGGTAAGGTCCCATGGGAATCAAGACTGAGGGGAAAAAACTGAGGAGAGTTGGCAGTTTTTCAAAGGGACGCTATTAAGGGCCCAAAAGCAAGCTATTCCGATGGCTAGGAAAGATAGAAAATGTGGCAAAAGACCACCTTGGCTTAACCACGAGATCTTGCGTGACCTACAAAATAAAAAGGCATCATAAAAAATGGAAACTAGGTCAGATTACAAAGGATGAATATAGGCAAATAACACAGGAATGCAGAGGCAAGATTAGAAAGGCAAAGGCACAAAACGAGTTTAAACTAGCTATGGGAATAAAGGGAAACGAAGACTTTTTATCAATACATTAGAAGCAAGAGGAAGACCAAAGACAGGGTAGGCCCACTGCTCAGTGAGGAGGGGGAAACAGTAACGGGAGACTTGGAAATGGCAGAGATGCTTAATGACTTCTTTGTTTCGATCTTCACTGAGAAGTCTGAAGGAATGTCTAATATAGTGAATGCTTACGGGAAGAGGGTAGGTTTAGAAGATAAAATAAAAAAAGAACAAGTTAAAAATCACTTAGAAAAGTTAGATGCCTGCAAGGCACCAGGGCCTGATGAAATGCATCCTAGAATACTCAAGGAGTTAATAGAGGAGGTATCTGAGCTTCTAGCTATTATCTTTGGGAAATCATGGGAGACGGGGGAGATTCCAGAAGACTGGAAGGGGGCAAATATAGTGCCCATCTATAAAAAGGGAAATAAAAACAACCCAGGAAACTACAAACCAGTTAGTTTAACTTCTGTGCCAGGGAAGATAATGGAGCAGGTAATTAAAGAAATCATCTGCAAACACTTGGAAGGTGGTAAGGTGACAGGGAATAGCCAACATGGATTTGTAAAGAACAAATCGTGTCAAACTAATCTGATAGCATTCTTTGATAGGATAACGAGCCTTGTGGATAAGGGAGAAGCGGTGGATGTGATATACCTAGACTTTAGTAAGGCATTTGATACGGTCTCGCATGATATTCTTATAGATAAGCTAGGAAAGTACAATTTAGATGGGGCTACTATAAGGTGGGTGCATAACTGGCTGGATAACCATACTCAGAGAGTAGTTATTAACCATACTCAGAGAGTAGTTATTAATGGCTCCCAATCCTGCTGGAAAGATATAACCAGTGGGGTTCCGCAGGGGTCTGTTTTGGGACCGGCTCTGTTCAATATCTTCATCAACGATTTAGATGTTGGCATAGAAAGTACGCTTGTTAAGTTTGCAGACGATACCAAACTGGGAGGGATTGCAACTGCTTTGGAGGACAGGGTCAAAATTCAAAATGATCTAGACAAATTGGAGAAATGGTCTGAGGTAAACAGGATGAAGTTCAATAAAGATAAATGCAAAGTGCTCCACTTAGGAAGGAACAATCAGTTTCACACATACAGAATGGGAAGAGACTGTCTAGGAAGGAGTATGGCAGAAAGAGATCTAGGGGTCATAGTAGACCACAAGCTTAATATGAGTCAACAGTGTGATACTGTTGCAAAAAAAGCAAACGTGATTCTGGGATGCATTAACAGGTGTGTTGTAAACAAGACACAAGAAGTCATTCTTCCGCTTTACTCTGTGCTGGTTAGGCCTCAGCTGGAATATTGTGTCCAGTTCTGGGCACCGCATTTCAAGAAAGATGTGGAGAAATTGGAGAGGGTCCAGAGAAGAGCAACAAGAATGATTAAAGGTCTTGAGAACATGACCTATGAAGGAAGGCTGAAGGAATTGGGTTTGTTTAGTTTGGAAAAGAGAAGACTGAGAGGGGACATGATAGCAGTTTTCAGGTATCTAAAAGGGTGTCATCAGGAGGAGGGAGAAAACTTGTTCACCTTAGCCTCCAATGATAGAACAAGAAGCAATGGGCTTAAACTGCAGCAAGGGAGATTTAGGTTGGACATTAGGAAAAAGTTCCTAACTGTCAGGGTAGTTAAACACTGGAATAGATTGCCTAGGGAAGTTGTGGAATCTCCATCTCTGGAGATATTTAAGAGTAGGTTAGATAAATGTCTATTAGAGATGGTCTAGACAGTATTTGTTCCTGCCATGAGGGCAGGGGACTGGACTCGATGACCTCTCGAGGTCCCTTCCAGTCCTAGAGTCTATGAGTCTATGAGCCGCCAACCCTCTCTTCAGTTTTGGTGCAGAATTTCAACAAGTGCTCCTGCGAGTCCCTTCCCGAACATACTAATGATCGGCAGTTCCAGCTACACATGGACCCCAAGTTACTTTATCACAGGACACCTATAATCACTTCTCAGCAGTGGCTGTGTGTTTAATTCCAGGTGAAGTTCAAGCTGTTGACAATAATTCAACCAAGTACTTAAGCATATGTTTAAGGACATTTATAAAATTAACATATACCTCAGTATTTGTCGGAATTGGGGCCAATAGCTCTGAATGGCACAAGACTCAATTATTCCACAGAGCTGATCAAAACTGATTTTTCAGTTTAGTGGATGAACCTAAAAATCCTAAGAATTTCATTTTGGGTCAAACCAAAACTAAATGTGTGTGTTTTTTCCTGCTGAAATGAAAAATTGACACTTCCCCTTCCCCTTTTCAGGGCAAATGCAGTGTTCTGTTAGCCCAAAATGAATTATTTTTCATTTTTTCTTTATGTTTTCAGGTATGTGTTACCCTTTTACATTTTTCTTTAAACAAAATCTAGTGTTCGACTATTTTAGTAGTCAAGTTTACTTAAACAGAGGGTCAGAAAAGAGATTGAGTAAGCAAGCATCAGAGGGGAAAAATAAGTGTGTGATGGGAAGAAAAGAGTGGGAAGGGGAAAAATTAGGAAAAGAGAAGGAAGGAAAGTTATCAGAAACAAGGAAAGAGAGAAAACATGGGTAAGACGTTAAAGGAATATAACACAGGGAAAAGTGCAAGGGAAAATTTACCTTAGAGTCATCAGCCTAGGGGAAAACAGAGGCTGAAAGTTATGGAAGAATACACATGGACGAAAAATAATGACTGAAGGGAAACAGAAGAAATAATAAAAACAAAGAAGATATAGAAGGTTAATTAAAAATATTTTAAATAGATAATACTTAATGATATTCCTTAATTAGAAGCACATCTGATTTTTGTGGGGAAACAAGGATTCTATGGGAAAACAGTTGCATTCTGATGTCTGTGTTGTTGAAAAAATAGAGGAGTCTATGCATACACTTCTATATCTTATCCTGGACCATGCAGATCTTTGCTGTAGTCCCAATTCCAGGCAAGGAAAACTGGAATTCACCAACAGACATTGGTTCAATAAAAGATATTACCTCACCCACCTTGCCTCTCTAATATCCTGGGACTACCACAGCTACAACTACATTAAAAAGGATAGACAGATAAAGGAAAAAATGGACATCAGATAGTTGAACTGGCTTGAAAGGAGAGAGCGCTAACGGATTCTCTTCATCTCTTAATTTGCCCAAAGTCAGACATCCCTCCCAAACTTTATTTTGGACTACAGGTAAGGGGAGGATGCTGTTGATATTTGGTTTGTTTACAATAACCCAATAGTCAATATTGATAAAATGAGTTTATATCCCACCAAAGCAATTGAGTCCTTCACTGAACCAGCCATCACTTTGGGCTTGTCTTCAGTGCACTGGTGGCACATGTTATAATGCAAGTTTTGCCCATAACCTGATTCCCATCCACAAACACAAATCTCTAGCTTGAGTTAAGTGGTGTTTTAAAGCTTCTAGGGATATAAATAGCAGTTAAAAAAGTAACCATGTAACCGATTACAATTTTATCAGTTACACGTGACACCTTTCACTTCATATTTTTATGAAAATATGCTTATGATATGAACATCATAACTGAGATATACTTTATGCAAGATGGCTTATGTGAGATATCATTGGAAAGGTTATGATTTACTGAATGTGATTATCTAATTTGTATGCCTGTATCATTTCAGTATCTGAAGTTAGAAATATTAACTATGTATCTGTATTTCAAATGCATTACTTTGGGTCTCTCTCCCAACCAGCACTTCAGGTACAACAATGGAAAAGCCAGACAGGCTTAATGGGCCATGAGCAGGGACAATAGACTGTGAAAGAGCTTAGTCTTCCTGTGGACGCTGGAATCAGCCTACGAGCAATGGCTGCCACAGCGATGCACAGACATGGGTCCAAGTCACCTGGTACTGAATACCCCTCCTCCCCTTTTGGAATGCCACTGGTTTTCCACTAGAAGACAGAGTTCCCGCCTTACACAAGAGCTATATGAGGCATGAGAGTGACATCATCATGGTTCTCTTCTGCCTCCTCACCCAAAGAGGCACTGAAAAAACATCTGGAAGCAAAAACTGAACTGAGGGGAGGAAGATAGAACCCAAGCTGGAAGGGCATCTAGCTTGTGAGTAATACCTGAGGTCTCAAGAGACCAGTGCAGCTGCCTTTCAAGACTTTCTGTAATCTGCCTGCAACAATATCTAGGGTGAGAAATTCTATTTGTAACCAATTTCTTTAATGAACCTAGCTTAGTTTGCATGTTTGGTTTCATTTGTTTAGTAATCTGATTTGTTCTGTTTGTTATCTCTTATTTTCACTTAAAATCCACCTCCGGTAGTTAATACACTTATTTCTTGTTTCTTATGCAATTTCTAACTGGGCAGGCAAGAAGTGTGCACATCTATCTTCACATTGAGGAGTAGGGTGGATTTTTATGAGCTTGTGCTCTGCAGATTTTTCTATATAGCACAAGACAGTGTTATTTTGGGTTTATCCCCAAAAAAGGGGTGTGCACGTGAGTTCTGGGGGAGTCCTCTCACACAGAGCTGACTTCAGTCTATGTCTGCAGTGGGGTATGGCCCTACCTGTGTGCTGCAAGAGGCCAGAGAGCCTAATTCAGCAAAGCAGGAAGAGGGAACCCAGGCTGATTGAGCAGGGGAGGCTTAGTTAAACTCCAGCACATCAGGTGGCATCCTAGAAGGTGGGGGGGTCTAACCAGTCACAATATGGTTAAACATTTAACTGGGGAACTAGGGGTGCTGCAGCACCCCCACGTTTTACATGGGGCCCCTGGCTGCCGGCCCCCGTGCCCCAGGACACTCCCAGCTGCCAGCCCCCATGGCAGCAGTGCAGTCCTGGGCTCCAGCCGGCAGCGGAGTTTAATCGTTAACCAAACCCAGTAAGACTGATGCTTATTAGTTAAACTTTTATATCCCTAAAAGCTTCATGTACCTAGCTTGTCAGGGGGGGTGGCTGATGCTCCCAGTGCTGCTGATGTTGGAGATTGGAATAGCCTGACAGTGCAGTAGCTAAAGTTACAACTCACCAGCTGCTAATCCAATCGCGCCAGTGTGGTCATTCACTCTCCCTTGAGCTAGGCTAGCGCTAGTGTACTGACTGTTGCAGTGAAGACAACCCTTCCGAGTGGTCTGTCATATCAAACTCAAATCTATATAACTACTTCTCCTTGTACACTGCTGTATTTCAATAATGACTGCTGACAACTCTAGTAAATTTATTTTGATTTACAGTATATTTACAATTGGATCTTTGCAGATTAAATATTACACATTTTTGTATGATGTACTGCTGTGCATTTTTAAATTTTTTTTTTTGCCAAATTATTAAAAATTTGAGTAACCTCTGCTGAAAATAAAATTTGAAAAATCTCATTGAATCTTGCTGCAAATTTGCTGGCACACCTCTGGGATAACAGTAACCCCCAGCTCACGATAGCACAAAACTACACCAAAACCTGTTATAGTGTCCTATAAATCTAAACCTGTGATATCTGTGTCACGCTTTAAAACACACAGTAACTTCTTTATTGTGTTTAAGTCACTTAGCTTCTTCGCAATCAACAGTACTGAAATTATTACCCCAACATGTTCCCTTCCTCAAACTTGCACTTACTCAAATTTACTGTTAAGAAATTAAAGCTTCTTTTGCTTGGAATCCAACAGATCTTTAGATAGGTACATGGCCACATTTACCCTGGCTCTCTGTACAGTTCTGGGACTGCTTTAGTTAAGCAATGTTGTCTGATTAACCCTGCTATTCAGGTATAATAATTTGCAATATGTATGAAGCCAGAGGCTTCAACAGGAAGAAAATGGGCACAAATCTAGAGTAATCATAGCAGCAATGGCAGGAGTAATTTGCTGTGTGAAAGGGCAGATTGGAACAAGCTTCCTTTCCCTTGCTATCAACTGCTGAGTTAACTGCTATCTCGCTTTGGAGAGAAAGGCAACAGATTTTGTTGAAGGACACACTATAGGGCTGTCAGTTAGCTTAGGATGCCTGGGTATTAAATAGAACCATAAGACATAATGTCAGTGACACTACATCTGCCAGCATCTGAGGCACCAGTAGGCATCCTCCAATATGTGCTTGATTGGTAAAGAATGATTTATTCCATTGGCCAGAAGCACCATCAAACCGCTCATCTGCTGTACCATTCCCTGCCCTCCTTTACAGTAATATATGATTTATATGTACTCAGATAAAAGGACATAATAAAGAAGTATTAAGGAGGTCTTGCTGTCTCCATCACACTGACTGATGCCTTATTCAAACTGCATATTGCATAACATGGATCAGAATAATTGAAAATCCAAATAGAGCATCTTTCTCCCTTCAAATGTCCGTTGTGACATCCTTGCTCTCATCAGTCTTTTGCTGTGAAACTCTATGTCAATGGCTAATACCTCCATCATTAGTTAGCACCATGTAATAAAGCAGGACAAATACTTGGTCTACATTTTGCTGATCTTTGTCATGAAATTGCCCTAAGTACTACAGGGTCATTTTTAACATGTTCTCTGTCTTTGAAAATGGTGAAAATAGACTTTCGTGTGTGCGCAAAAGAACTTTTTATGGAAATCTTTTCCGGTGACAGGTGGTCATTTGAAATATATTACATATATTTTTGCACGGTTTTTCTCTGAAAAAGGCACATAAAAATAAGTGTGAAATAAGCTCAAGTTTTTCACATCTGCATTTTGTTATTTCTCTAGCTAGCTATATTGTTAAAGTGATTTAATTTCAGGAAGATCAATAGCAGCAGTATTCTTTTTAATGAACACAGCCACTGAAAATGAATATGTATTATTCAATTTTTTCTGGGTGAATTATAATCATACATGAGATGATTATGATCTGCGCATATAAACTTGTTCCATTGGCAAAGAAAAAAATTCACTAGAATAGAATTCAATGGTAGTTTTTGTTAAAAAAGGAAAAAAAAAAGGAAAAAATGACACTTTTCAAAGTTGTGTGATATCAAGAAAAACCAGGGAATGAAAACAGACACTCATTACTCAAGTTATAACCTACAGGACTGTCCACAGTTTTGTATTTTAGGCCACTTAACTATTTAACAAGATTAAATCTCATACATGGTAAATAAAAAATAGAAAATCTAGAACTTCTAGTTCCGGATTCATTAAGTTGATTATAAGTTTTTTTTTAAAAAAAGATAAGTCTCCAAGTATTCTGGAATTCTGTGTCCTAGGAATTTCTCACAATTGTACTCCAGAATCTAACCTTTTACAAAGAAACATGTTTTAACTCTTATAGTTGTGAAGATAGATTTCCAATGGGAACTAAGTTTTAACTGATGAATTGTCGACATGAGTATGCAAGCCGTCAAACAGTAGCTCTAAAAGACTCCTGATTATCTCAATGAGGTGTTGACTCAAACCTAATGACATCTTAAATAAAATAATAATAATTAATAATAATAAGTCAACACTGTTACTCTTTCATTGCCCATCATTTAATAATCACTGATATAGACCCTGTATCAGCATGTGCTGGCCTCAAGAAGAAGATTGCATGGTCCCCATAGCCTGTTCACAGGTTGAGCCCCAGAATGACATTGAGCATTGTAGTCTGGGCAGAAGTGCATGCTGGGAAAGGGGACAGGGCCATAGAAAGCCCCAGCAATACACATCAGGAAAAAGAGGCAAAAATTGGCAGTGGTTTTCACTATGGAGGGAGCTTGTATGATGGTAGAGAGTCCAGGAGATGGAAGTCCTGGAAGAAAATTTCAGACAGGCCTAAGAGGAGGGATAAGAGGCAGGTGAATAGAAGGGTAAGCAAGCCACAGCTGACAAGAAGATATGCATAAGCTAAGTAAATTACCCAGATGAGGTAAGAAAACTGAGGCAGTGGCCATATGTGGCAACAGAAAATTAAGCCATAGGTTTGTATGGTGCTTTGGAAATTTTAAAAGTACGTGGTCCCCGCTCAAAGAAGTTACAGCCTAAATTAGCCAAATCTATGACAAAATATAAAGACAGACAAAACGTATAGGAAAAGAAAAGACAACGATTAAAACACAGTAAAATAATCTGAGTCCTATTATTCTATATACATATTCACAGTGAGTGAATAATTTATGTTCTAATATATTTAAACAGCATTTGAGATACGACAAGAATGGTAGAGCAGAAATAGGTTTTGAAGAGAGATTGGAAAGCATGAGGATGCTGGGTGCAAAAGAAGAGGGCTGTTGTTCCAGCTATAGAGAAATCAGTGGGAAAAAAGTCATAATGGTGAGAGTAGGAAGAGGTGAAAAGTAGAGTAATGAGGTGTGAAGAGTGGGCAGAGACCAGGAGGAAAGTTGCAGAGCCACAGGAGATGAGATGTAGGCAGGCGCAGAGCTCTTGCAGAGCCTTGAACAGTGAGAGTCAGGCATTTCACCATGCCAACCCCAGCTCATTTCCTTTCACCAATTTCCTGTCTTTTTCTGCATAAAACAAACTCTTCAGCCTCATTTTCAAGGAGTGAGAAATGGTTACCATTTTAGCTGCTGAAAACTGAATATATTAAAGATGGGAAAGAAAGAAGTTATAGCAGTCGAGGCAATATAAGAACGTGGTCTTGACTGTGGAGAAGGAAAGGGAAGAGTAGATTTTAGAAATGTTACTGAAGGAAAAGCATAGATATAGCGAGTGCTTTGATATAGGAGAAAAAGATAGAGTAGTGTTATATATAAACAAGAAATTTTAACTGAGAAAACGGAGTTTTTAACAGCGATGGAGAAAGCAGGACAGAAGAGTCATTAGGAGGCTATATAAGAAGTATAGTTTTAGTGTTAACATGTTAGTTTTAAAAAAACTGCAGGACATTCTTGAAGAGAGAGACAGGAAGTGATGCACACCTGGAGAGAGGAGGTGGAGAGGCACATAAGAGGTGTCAAAATAGAGGTAATAGAATACCATGAGTATGCACGAGGCTAGTAGCACTGTTTAACATTTGTATTGTTCACTTAAGAGAAGTTTAAATATCTTATCTCAATTACATTTTGCAAAATTGTTAAACGATTAGAGATTTATGTGTTAATATTGTTGAATAAATCCAGCTGTTTATTAATATAGAACTGTTTAGCTATTATAAAACTATATGGATCATATTGTACATAGCCAATAGGAAGGAACATAAAAAGTTCCAAAAAGTTAAGTCAAAGTTTGTGCATTACTGCCAAACTTTGGCCCCGTTTATTGTGACTCGAAGGAAAACTGAAGTTTTCCACAGAACAACTATTTTCCTTAAGTTTTCTTCTACAGATATGAGAAGTAAACTTATAAAAGTAAAAGCTTTTAAGAATTATATATTTTAATAAATACTTATTTGTTAATTTTACTTAACCAACCAAAAGTCTCTAAGAACTTGTTGGACGCAGAGGGATGAAATAGCAAATTATTTTGATAATACTTAAGATTAAATGTATTTAAACAAGATCAGAAAAAAAATAACATTCACCTAGCTACCAAGCAACCTACAGCTTAGTTGAAATAATAATACTTAGCACTTATATAATGTTTTATACATTCTAAGCAACATACAAATACTGATGCAATGATGTACATTGAATTGGGTCAGGTGGAAGTAAAATGAAATATTTAAAAGAATTTAAATATAGATTTAAAGAACACATATTCCAGTGGAGGAAGCAAAGAGAAATTCAATCAATCAGTTTTCTCAGGCTTATTAAGGACCTGATTGAAATCCTACTAAAGTTAATCAACTGACTGACTGACTGACTTCTCAACGGAAGATGGATTGGGGTCTACAATGTCAAAAGAACTGCATGACGTGTACCGTTACTAGGCTGACATTAAAAACACAAAAACTACAAATGGTAAAAAAGCCCTACTATACAGGGTCCTCCCCTACAAAAAATGAAATTGACTATCACCATTTGAGTTACCAAGTTGCAAGTCTTATTAATACTATGTACTACTCCTTTCCATTTCTCCTAGCTTCTAACTGCTTTGAAATAAACATAGATACGGAGGTAATGCATTCACACCTACCTCTGCACTTACAGAGAAGACAACCATGATTATTCTGCTGGAAGCCCATTGGACAGATCTTACCACAAGGAAGTTCTGGGCATTTCTTACAACGACAGATGTCACAGCCATGCTTGTTCTTCCTAGATGACCGAAATAATTTGTCAAAGATCAGCAGATCACTTTAAATGTCTGATTAAAAAAATGCCCATGATCTTCAGAGCAAAGGCTTCCCCTGAAGTGACTAAGTAAAAAAAATTCCCTTAATTGTAATTCTTGTACTCCAAGATGGTAAGGGGTAAATAGATCTCCACTCTTGGCTTGTGCTCCCTCTGTGTGACTGGCAGAAACACTCTATTTAAATTTCAAGCTATTAGGCCACCTCATTTGCCTGGTACATTTAAGTGCTGATGAGCCAGCACTGCTTTTGACAATCAGTTCTTTTTTCAGGTGAAAGAATAATAGAGTAAATATAATAGAACATCTCCAAATCTGTGAAGAAGATAGAAGGGTAAGTAGGGATCTATTATAATCACTATCTTCCGAGAACAAAAATTACAAGTAATTTTTTTTCTCCAATAATATGCAATAGATCTCCACTTATGTAAAATACTCCAATGATGTAACTGAAAATGTTAAATAAGTAACAGAAAACTTATTTGAAATATATGATGTGGAAAGTCAATAACCAAGCAGTAAAGGCAGTGAATGCATAATTACACATTTTTTAATACAGAAAGATAGGGTACCTTTGTGAAGATACATAATATAGAAGCTAAGTAAAGAACATTTTCTCATCTTCCAGATAATACATTGAAACAAGCAAGAGAATTGAGGGTTTTTTTATAATCACAAACCAAATTCCGTAACACTGGTAATGCTAATCAATACAGTGTTATGAAAAATAGTTCTTGTCAAACAAACTTGTTACTGTTTTTTGATATCATGTTTTATTATTAAATCTTTTACACTACACAAAATCAATGCAGCCTATATAAGTGGATTAAAAACTGGTTAATGGATAAATTGCAAAAAGCTGAATAAACTGGAACAATTTACCTTGGGATTTGGTGAATTCCCCATCACTTGAAGTCTTTAAATGGAGACTAGATATCTTTCTAATAGATATGCTACAGCTCAAACGGAAGTTATGGTCTCATAGTATTACAGTGAAATGATACTGCTCCATAGATAAGCTGGAACTAATTAACCAATTTTAGCCCACTAACTTTGCCAAAACTAAATCATACACCGGAAATTTCCTAAATGTGGTCATCTAAGGAATGAGAATCTATAAATAATGTTTTGGGGATAACTGGACGGATGTAAGTGAAATACGAAAGTCAGAAAAATCAAATCTATTTCATTTTGTAAAACTAGTCTAACCTTTTTGGAACATTATATTTAAAAGTACAGTATTGACCCTCAAGTAGTGTTACATGGGTGTCTTCAACAATTCAGAGATTTTTAGATTTCAAGGTCAGAAAGAAACATTGTGATAATCTAGTCTGACCGCCTGCATAAATGGATCTTAGAACCTCCCTGAAATAACTTCTCTTGAAACTACATCACATATTTTAGAAAAACATCTAATCTTGATTGTTTTTTTGCCAGTGATGGAAAATCCACAACCCTTGCCTTGGTAAGGTGTGTTAATGAATATTGCCTTTGAATCTTTTGGGTAAGACTTATAATATTACTTAAAATCTTACCATTAAAATAAAATCTACAGTGTTAATTTAAGTTTCATTAAAAGTGTTAAGTTTGCTATCTTTGCACCATAAGCTAGAATCTACTCTCATTTTAAAAGCTATTTTAATTTTCTTAAAAAAAATCAGCGTATTTATAATGATCTTTTTCTTAGACATCCCACACCATTTATACTCTTATTCACTTTGCAGCCGAAAAGCCATTGGTTATCAAACATCTTGAGCTCCAGCATCTTTTCATATGCACATCTCATTCCAGGAAGAATAGTAGTAGTTAGAATCTTAACCGCCCCAGTGTCTTCCCCCTTGAGTGTTCAGTCTTTGATTCAGTACCCCTACCAAGGGGCCTGAAAGACATGGAATGGTAAAAAGTGTGTGTGGGGGGAGAGAGACTGTGTGATGAGGAAATTGATGCAGAGAAGGCATGCAGGGAAGGAAGGCATGCAGGGCAATGAGAAGCATTAAGGTAAAGGTAAACCATAAGGTCAGGGAATAGAGGTAAATTTTTCTTCCACTAAAACCATCCTAGAGGAGAACATGGAAAGGCAGCACTCATTTCCCCATAAATGTAACTCTTTCTGTGCCACACCACCACCTCTTTTCCATGTATCTCCACCAAGTGCAATCTTTTCAAGGCCAGAACTGATGCACCCTCTCCTTCAATACCCATCCAGCACAACCTTTCACTACTAGAATGAATGCCCTGCTCCTTTACTTTACATGCCCTATGGAGTTTCTAAGCTCTGTCAATTGAACCGGTCTGATTCAGGCAGCTTGTGAAAGGGAATTACTCCCCCTGCCTCCAAATTTTCAACTATCAATGATTTAAAATCATGTTTGTTTTAAAGTTAATTCTTCAAATTAAAAAAAAAGATTTTGTACTTATATGTTGGTAATTCTTTATTTTTTTCTCATTTTATAATGACATGGTGGGATACGTAATATCTTTTACTGGACCAACTTCTGTTGGTGAGAGAAGTTTTGAACCTACACAGCGCTGCTCTTCAGGTGTGGGAAAAACTCCCAGCAGTACAGCAAAATGCACTATAAGGGTTAGTGGTTTACAGATTGTCGTAATAAGCCATATATCCAGTGTTTCTGTTCAGCCCATGATTTTTGGTATCTAGCAGATATACCCCAGGCTCATCTTTTGAAAATGTTGTGCAGGTTTCCTTTGAGGATGAAGGCTGATGGAACAATCAGTCTATATCTGACCTATGAAAAGTGTTCAACCACAGGTGATACAGTGTTTTTGTCTTATTTTCCTATGTGAGTGCATTGAGAATGTAGTGATTGCCTGGTTTCATATAATTGTTATTGAGACATTTAGTGCACTGGATGAAGTATACCACATATTGTGATAGGCACGTGTAGGATCCATGAATCTGGAAAGATGTGTTGTGGGGGGTGTTGGTCATAGTATCAGTGGAGAGATGTCTGCAGGTTTTGCATCGGTTGTTCTGACAGGGTCTATGTGCTTTGAGTTGGTGGATCCTGGTCTATCGGGAACTTGCTTCTGATGATGAGGTTGAAGGGGTTGTTGAAGGCCAGAAGTGAAGATTCAGGAAACACTTCTTTCTTGTTTGATGATACCCCATCATATGGATTCCAGTGTAGTGCAGTAGGTGACAACTGCAGTAGATGTGTGCAGTCAGAGTGGGTTTTTTATTTCTGTACTGCAGCAGGTTCTTTCTGCATATCTGGGTGTCCCATTCCATGATGAGATCATGCTTCTCTTGTTTGGTGAAGGCAGTTTTAAATTTATTAAGGAGTATCTCTCAAACTTTCTCCTAGGAGCATATTCTGTGGCATGAGTGTCTGGCTGTACATAACCGATTTCTTGGTGTGTTTGCTTTGGTTACTGGACCTATGAAGGTAGGTGTGATGATCTGTGGGTTTCTTATATATGGATGTCTGAAGAGTTCCATTGCTGAAGCGGACTGTGGTGTTCAGGAAGTTGAGCCTGGCATTCCTTGGTGCTTTTTGCCTAAATATGGGCTTGGGAGCATAATTTAGGGTGCCTATTTTTAAAAAATTTGTTTTGCATGTCTAAAAAAGTCCACAATAATTTGGCTAATATATCAAAGCCAAAATAACTTTCACTGTTAACAATGAAGCAATGTTGTTTTGAAGTGACAGATTTTATACCAGTAAATTTTTTGTTAAACTACAGTTTTAGCTTAACTTTAAGCACGAGTAGTCTCACTGAGTTTGGGGGCTAGTCATGTGCATATGATGCATACCTGCGTAAATTGTTTGCAGGATCAGGACTTTAATTTCAATATTTTGGTTTTGCCTCCAGCAGTTTGTAAAATTCAAATAAAAGACATTACTAATAGTGGCACTTAAAAAAAACCCACCAACCAGTGTTTATAGTTCAGTTCTTTATACTTTATTTAATCTAAACTTGCAATAGTACAAATTTAATTTTTGTAGAAAGCCTCAAGCTGATTTAAACAAACTAAACTCTAGTGATTTAGATCAACGATTTAAATCACCCCATCTTACTGAAAATAATTACTTAAGCTCCAAGACAGCTCTGAGACAAAACTGTTCAGATAACACTCAGGCTGTAATAAACAACATTATAGGAAAGACATCTAATCGAAATTTAGAGATAAGGTTACTAAAAAAAATTTACTGTTGTCAACTTTACTTGATCAACTAATATAGAAAATGTTATCAATATTCATCAGAACCCACCTTACTCCCTGCCTTCACTCTGTCCCATTAATATTTTCAATAGTTAATACAATACCTGAATTTACATAGTTCATATGTAAAATCAAAGAACCAATTCCAATTCACTTCCTATAAGCTACAGACCCCTCTCCATTCCATATGACTGTTCACAGTGGAAGACAACATCTCACCTCTAATTCATATCCAGTACAGAAAAACTTATAATCCCAATCTATCTTTCCTCGATAAACTAAGAAACCAAACTACCCCATCCACACTATATGTATAGGGTAGAAACTACTTCTCCCTACATACCTCTAGACACAGGCCTCATATAATACCTTGCACTTCTATAGCACTTTTCATCTAAGGAGCTATATAGTTCTTTAATAGCACTAATGAATCAGGGCCTGATCATGCAAGTATCTAAGCACATTTAACTACTCAATTTATGATATCCGCAACTCTATTCCACATACGACCTTTAACCCCCTAGATGAATGAGTACTACAATCCCTGGAACATGTGGAAGCCCCTATAAAGAATACATTACATCTTCCTTTGAATTAAGTGATGAAGTCACAATGGGTTAAGTTTATAAGGAATACATTGTGCAACTCTTACTCATTTCAGTGAGCACTCAAGTTATTCCATTTAATGGCCCCATGATGCACAGCCCATGCAGTTTCCCTGCATTGCCAGTTTACAGTCTCTTTCCCTCTGTGCAGTCAATTTACACTACTTCCACTGTGTTTTGGGCTTCGTTTGTCCTCTCAAGGGGAAAACAGGATTTGAATCATAGCTACCAAATGCTTACTGAACACCTCTAGTATTTGTTATTGTCTTTCAAGTCTAACTGTTCAGATGAAAAGGGGGTCAGAAATTTTTATGGGAAATCTTGGGCCACATCATCTGTAAATCAACTCTCTTTTGCATTGCTACTTTACCCTTGATTAGAGAAAAACTATGTGCTAAACAATAGAATTTCAACTGCCTTCCAGGGGAGAGAGAGACAGAGAGAGAGAGAGAGAGAGAGAATGGAAGCTCTCCTCACCTGTTTTAATAGAAATTTAAATACTTCAGAAGCTATTTTGTCTTATTCTTTTCAATAAAAAATTCCACAGATTTCTGATCTCATGCTTGAAGTTATTTACCAAAAAAATCTTTTTTTAGGCAGTCCCTTAGCATTAGATATTGCCAGTGTGCATTTTTGTGTTAACCTGATTTGGCCTTTAACTCTGCAAAACTCATGAAAATTCCTTTATTTTAGAGATCCAAAGTTTGAGAATATCTGCCAGCCAATTCTTCCAATTTAACATTTGACCTTTTATTTTGAATACTGAATTTCCCCAGATACTGCATGAACTTCAGTTGATTTCCTTAGACTGAATATTAATATGAAATGCATATCTACTCTGGTTTTCCAAGAATGTATTATTAGTGGGTTAACTAATTTTAAGTGTAGTTCTACTCTGAAAAATGACTATATTTCTTACTAGAAAGATCTGTATATTCAGAATCCTATCTGCTGACTTTACAAACATCTGTTTTATTTACAAACTCACATAAGGAAATACTGCTAAAAGAGAATGTGGTGGATTCTATTCCATCTTGTGCTTTGTCAAACACAATTGTTCCTTAAGTTACAGTATGTGACATATGCACAAACCCATTGATGATTAATTGCAAAGGTACCTTAGAGCATAAACTGTCCTGCTAAACTTTTATTATTGCTGATGATGCAGCAGCAGAAAAGAACCCAGCATAGTTCAGATTCCAGTTTGAATTGGCAGGTCTGACAATCATAAAAAAAGAATATTTTTACTTGTATAATGAGCACATTTGATCTGCAAGTCATTGGCATGATAAGGGATTCGCACGATTACAAGCATTTTTTAGAGTGAAACCATAGTTTTAAGTATTTTGATATTTTGAAGAGACACATTGTCCCCTGTATTGGTAGCTTTTGTGAAAAGGATTTTTATCACAGCCTGAGACATTAACTTCCAATCTAGTCTCCACAGCAAAATTGTATGTGCAACATTTAAAGTAATTTGATATAACCTCAGATTGGACATCCTTAATTTAGCTTTTTTCTAAGGCTAATTCATTTGAGTCATGATTTATGGTTTACACAGCTAAATGGAAAAAATAATTCTTAATGATTAATAATAAAATGTGGTGGTTTTAACTGGAGAGTTTGTAACAGTAAACTGTTATCTGCATATACAGAAAAACAGCAGCAGCATTAGAAGGGCCACTGATTTGAGCAGAGCAAATCTAGGCCTTGTTTCGGGGGGGGGAGGAGGGAAATCCTGAAGGAGACAATTAAAGTGTATCCAAGTTAAAAAAGAAAAAACAAACAAACAAAAAAACAAGAACCAGCAAAACGAAAGGTAACCACTGTAAAGGAAACAATATAAGAAATACACACATTAAATACGGAATGCCAAGCCTGAAACTGCTAAACAAAAGGATGGATGCAATTTTAATTTACTGTCCAAGCCCAAGAGAAAGGACAAAGCTAACAATCTAATGACTAGGAATAAAAATAAATAAAATACCTGCAAAACTATAGCATTTAAACAGCAGAGCTGCATGTACAGGGCTCAGTAGTGGCTTTTGTAAGATACGTCTATACTACAGCTAGAAGCATGCTTCCCGGCTTGAGTAGATAGACATGCTAGCTCTGTTCAAGCTAGTGCGCTACAAACAGCAGCACAGCCAGAGGTAGCATGAGTGGTGGATCAGCATAGCTACCTGAGTATGTACCTAGAATGTCCAAGTGGGTCTATACTCAGGTGGCTAGGCTGAGCTGCTGCCTCAACTATACTATTTGTAGATTTCTAGCTCAAGCAGAGCTAGCATGTGCCTGTCTACCCATAGTAGAAAGCATGCTGCCAGCTGCAGTACAGACAAATGCATAGAGCCAGTGTAGAAGGGCATTGTTGCAGCAAGTATTCCAGGAGACTTTGTGCCTCAGGCAAACACAATGTCTTCTGGAGTATCAGTGGATCACAAAACACTACTGATGGGTCTGTCAAGGTACTTCTATAGCTCTCATCAGTGTAGTATCTCTGTGCCTCAAAAAACATCAACACTTATCCTCACTAAAAGGGAAGCATTATATCCATTTTTTTAAAGGAAGAATTGAGCACAGAAAGATTAAGTGATTTGCATAAGGTCACACAAGAAGTCTGCAACAGGTGGGAACTGAATTCAGATCTCCTGAGTCCCAGTTCATTCTGTTAACTCTGAGATCATCCTTCCTCCACTGATCCACCCTTCTTTAGGGTACAAATTGTGCTCCACCCTGTGGAGTTAGCACCCTGACTTGTGAAGTGGCGGATAGGGGCCATGATCCTGCCCTTCCCCATTCCTCTGAGTTGTTCTATGCCACATATTGTTCTATGCCACATTGTGGCATATTATTATTATTATGAGTCACAGTGTTTATGTTTGGGGAACTGCAATATAAGACACAGCTCGGGCACAGGGTGCAAAACGTGTGGAAGACTCCTCATGACCTCCTCCTCCTTTGTGTATCTTCATGGAATTGGGCACAGTCAGAAAACACCTTTTCTTGTCATGACAAAATACCATCCCCTGTACCTGAATACTAAAATGTTCTTCCAAGAGATAATGGAATAACAAGATCTAGATTAGAAAAACGAGGGTCTGGGAAATTTCCAAAACAAAATCAGGGGACTTACTTTTTTCTTTTCATCAAGTGTTCAGCTATCTATTTGGCCCCAACCTACACTATACCAATTCTGACACAGAAGTACCTAGAATAAAATATCCTTTTGCAATTGATGGTAGGGGTTTAAATGGCATTTTTGTCAAAGAGGAAATGGATTTTCATGTGAATTATTTTTCACAGAGCTGTACTCGAGTGCATGTTTGAAGGGGGAAATTAGTGAACTGTCCTACAACATAATTTTGATGATCCGTGATTAAAGTTACTGGAAATTGTGGGCGGCATTATTCTTCTTACAGGGTGATCTTCTATGGTAGAAACTGGCTGATTAAACAAGCCTTTAAAAATCCCTAAAGTTCTTGTTGCTGAGATGGATAATGCTGAAGGCACCAAGTCCTCTGGTTCTTGGGTGGCTTCACACTCTGCTTGGGGCCCTAGGGATCTTTGAAGATGCACTTGCTGGCATTAGCCAGATTATCAGGCACTGTATGTTGTTTATTCCTCCTCTGGTATGAAAAATATGAATGCTAGATGATGGAAACTCAGGGAACTGAAGGTGGCCTTATTCTTGTTCTCTCCCATCCATTCAATTTCTACCCTTTTTCCTAAATTTCTCTACCTCTATGTGACAGATCCTCATATTTTGCTGCACTTCTTGCAGGAGACCATAAGACCACAATGATGCATGCTTTCAAATTTCTATCCCTGCAGAAGCCGTTTTTGTTGTTGTTGCACGACAGACATCAAAAGACACAATAACCAGATGCAAATACTCGTATTATGTTCTTAAAGCATTCTTCCTGCTCATGGAGGGCGTGTGTGTGTGGGGAATTCATGGGCTTTCCTGTAGAAAGAGGAAGAATCTGTGTCCCTCCAGAAAAGATACTTCAAAGAAATGTACGATGTTAAGATTTCTCCAGATGGCACTGACCTGATTAATCTTTTTCTCCCTCAGTCTCTTGGAGTCAGCTAGTTAGAGAGGTGAAGGTATGGACTGAGGAAAGATGGTGCTGAGAATGTCAAACTCTTTGATGAAATCAATTACTGTTTAACATTTACATAAGGTACCTTCGGTACATAATCAATGGGGCTAAACATGTTGATAGACTTGATGGCTTAGGCACAGACATCAGCATATTTTGTGTGGCCAGAGTCAGGTGCTCCAACTGATATTTGGTGAGCAAGATGCCTTGACATGTTCAATAGGGCTCAAATCATGCAGGAAGAAAGCATTCATTAAAATGTATAGGAGGCCAATCCATACTCTTTGACGCTGGGCTCTCATTGCTATGACAGAGTAAATCTGGTATGAGCAGAGACCCCAGGAAATCCAAGATGCTGAGGATACATGAGCGATTCATCATATATGCCAAAATACTCAACTAAAGAAACAGACCTGTTTTTGGGGACAAGCTCCCATTTTAACTTCAAGTCATTGTTGAGTGCCACAAGGAAATTATGTCAATGCTCCAACAGATCTAATGCCTTTATGTACCCCTTAACGCCAGACTTAATTCAAATACTTTGCAAATGGTGACGTGGCCTGTAGGGTCTATTCAACCGGTCTTACTTTTAAACAGGTAAGTCTGAAGAGTCTCAATTTCCATCTGAGGTATTTAACTAGTACTTTTAAGGACTTCCAGGCTACTTTAGAGAAAGCCAATCAGATCTGATATGATCTAAGTCCCCACAATTTAAGAACACATTCTAGAGAATCTGAATCAATGAGTGTCCTGATGGGTCCCCCGATACCATAAGAAGACATTACCATTCTAACTGATATCTGCTAATCAAACTTAAGGCTCTTTTTGAAGTCACTGGAATGTGCCTCAAAAAAACCAAACAAATCACAACCCAGAAGAAAAAGAAGGAATGAGCCAGAGACCTGCCATGAAACTTAGGCTTAGCAAAGAGGCATCTCAATCAAATACAAGGTAGTCACTCATCTCACAGGCAAATATCTAATTTGTATGTAAACCAAAGTAACAGTAAGAAGCAGTTGAAAGAATAAGAATACAGAAAAGACTTCGCTTTTAAACAAATGAATGAAATCTCTTAGAGTAAGGATGTACATGTATACATAGCAGCAACAGTCAAAAGATGTTTCTCTGTCCTAAGCAGAAAGAAAAATGGACTGAGGAATGACTGACTATTATTCCTAGCAGCTACGCATATTCCACTCACTGGTGTTGTGGATTCTGATTAAGGAAGTTACCGCCAGTCACACACTGGGAGTAAAGAACCATGAATAGAAATCTATTGCATTTACTTACCTTAGGACAACATTCACTCTTCCTAAATACCCAAAGTCCAACATCTAGAAGTTGCATAAATATGTTCATTGTGGATTTCTGTCCCTACTGTGTTTCACTCAAAACTGTAATTAAGTATCCTTTTTTCCCCTCCCCCGTCATAATTACTGTTTATAAAAACAAAACAAAATAAAGGAAAAAATACTGTATTAAATAAAACTCAATCCCACAAAGCGCTCATTAAGAAAGAGTGAGTTTTTCCCAAACTCATTTTAGTGGAAAAATGTATTACACAATTATAATAAAAAGAACAGAACAGTAAAACTAAAAAAATTAATATGAATAATAAAAAGTAAATAAATAAAACACACATCAATGAACAACAAGCACAATATGTGGCATTTCAGAATAATTATGATAAGCATTTCCAGAACTCACAATAGTATACAGTTTTTAATACTGCAATATATGATCCAAGGTTAGGATTATTAGTGAAATAAAATAAATTAAATTGAAACGTAGAAGTATTTTATAAAGGAAAAGGTATAAAGAGATGCTAGCTTGATTGCCTTAGATACTCCAAAGCAAAAATCAAGAAAGAGAGTCAATTGGGGAAAAAGCAAACAAACAAACAAACATTTAGGTCTTGGCTCAGGAAAGCACTTATGCTCATACATAAGTGCTTTCCTGCATCGGGGCCTTAAAAGACAATGACATGCCTTTAAAGTGACCATATTTTAACAATTATTCCACACTGTAGCTTTTACATTAAGAACTGGAATCACATACTTTTAAAAAGTATTATTGGTGGAGTACGGAATTTAAAAAAATTGAGAGCTGCCCTGTAAACAAACTATGTAAACTCCACATGTAAGCATGCTATTTTACGTTGAACTATGTGAGAATGTATGTATGTACACACAGACATGTTCATTGTATGTACTGCTTAAGTACAGTAAACTGTGAATTTATCTTTTCTGATATTTTTTAAATTAATGCTGCAACAATGTTACAGTTCTTAATTTAAGAGCTATAACACGGGGAAGCTGTTAAAGCAAGGTCTAACAACCTTGACAGTGTCCTTTTTATAGAGACATCATATTAGATTATTCTGTATAGTTCATTATTGATTAGGAAGCTAAAAATAGCTGCTAATTACTGAATACTATCAGAGATAACAGTATTTAAACATAGCATCTGAAAATATAAATAAAAAAAAATTATTCCATGCCAAAGTTAAAGTGTTGCTGAGCACCTGAATGTTGCAATGAAGATATCTTCTATAACATAAACAAAGTCAGATTCTGCTTTTTACTACAAATTGCAATGAAACACAAGTTTAACAACCTATTGGTTTTCATCGTTCATGGTAATGTTAAGATTTTTTACATTTCTTTACACTAGTGGATTATTATTTCAGTTTGTACCTTTGAATAATCAACATTAAAATAAACAGATGATTCAAATATCAACTAGTGAAATTATTCTTGTTGTTCATAACTGGTGAGAACATGTGGAATATATGGTCACATCTGGTAATTTTCAAAGCTCTCCAGAATTTTGCCCCAACTACATCTTTTCCATAATCTTTTACACGTCCCCCTCTAACCTCAGATTGCCCACATTTCCTGTTTACCTCCTCACTTTGTCTTCTTCATCCAGTGGAGAGTTGATGCATCCTAGCTTTGCTGCTAAATGCTTGGAACAGCCACTCACTTAATCTGCACTGCGTTCTGTTTCATTCCTACTCTGCTTGAAAAACTGCTAAATCCAATAACATTTAAAAGCAATGCTTTATGGATTATATTAAATGGTATTACTGAACACTAGTTATACTGGAATGGTTTTTTATGAGGATACCTTTAAATTACGTCAGGGGGACTTAAAGCACATGGAAAGGCATCTTTTTTTAGTGTGATTTGAAATCCTAATAAAATAAAATAAATATTGTCTTAAATATGGAGGTTTTAGGAGTTCCTCCTCCCCAGTATTATATTTTACCTCCTGTGCCTTTACAATGCATGGTCCTCAGGGCAGGAATATGTTTTATGTTTATCGTATTTCACCATTTGTACAGCACTATGTACTTGCATAGCGCAATATGAACAAAAAAAGAGGGCAACCGCACTGATACATTCACATAAGTACACTACAACTCAGTGGTTGAATTGCAGGGTAGGGGAAGCAATCTCATAATATAGATTTTTTAAAAAAGGAGGCAGAAGGGTTGTCTGCACCAGATTTCTCATCTGGCAGCACTAAGTATTGTGAGTTTGACCCACTCATTTATACACCCCCACCCCCTCTACAATTCTAGCATTGGTTAAATTCTCTGCAGTCAGATCATGACAGAGCTGGATCTCCATTTTTCTTAAAGTCTGTGATGTGTCTCAAATGTTTGGATGATTTAGGCTGCACCATATTAAAAATGATTATTCAAAAAAAGATTAAAGAAAATATGAAATAAGAAGGAACTACAATGCAGTGTATAAGATTATTAAGAGAGTAGACACTATAAGGCTTAAGAGATAAGTGCCAAATTAAGTAAAAGTAGAGAAAAGGAATAAGTCAGGAACTAAAGAATTGCAAGTATAAACTGCCAAGGGTAGTAACAGTAGCGGAGTTAGCTAAACACAGTATCTGAAGGTTATATATTGTGGGTTAAAACTACCAACTTTAAGCAAGGGAAGAGTTGAATTTTATGTTAGTTCCTATAAAATGGTGGTTTGCCTTTTTGGAAGGGGTGGAGTGCGTTGGTTAAACCTTCACTGAGGACCACTGAATGTCTGCACATCAACAGATTCTAAAAAAATCTCTACCTATGACAAAATAATAGCCCAATTTGCTGCAGCATCCCTTCTTCCCGATGAAAAAAAAATACCCACCATTACTTTTTTTTAAAGAAGAGGGTGTCATAACATTACAGGTCTCTGTGACACTTAGAAAAACTTCTCACAGATGAAAGATTGACTTTCCATTAGTGTTCCACAGGAGGTAACTGGCAGAAAAGAAATGGAAGACTAGAACAGATGATTGCTCAGTTAAGCTACTGTTATGTCATAATAAAAAAGATCAACTCAAAATACAACGGGATCAACTGAGTAAAAGAAGCAAGTTATGAGATGGAGGGGATATCAGATGTTAGTGTAAAAGAAATTTTAAAAAGCAACATGAAAGGTAAATTTTATGCAGTTCTTAAATTTTCTCTGAAAGACTGTTTAAAACTATTTTTAAAGATACTTTGCTGCTTTTATAATTTTGTTAGTCATTTTGATTATTTGAATTTTCTTTTGGTCTAGTGATCAAAATCTATTTTCACAACTTCAATTCTAGCGTCCAAGTCTGCTTGAGGAATACTATACAGTTAACACGTACGTACATTCCTGCCTCTCCACATGCCTCCCATTTTTCATACAGAAAACAAACATATAAATATTCATGGATTTTGCATATTTTATATGCACAAGGATGATGATAAATATGCTTTCAGAATAAAAATACGTACAAGTATCCAAATGGACAGTACTTGTCACATACTATGGGTTTGCATTTCTTAGGCCTTGAACGGCACTGACAGATCTCACAGTTGTGGACATCAGTCTGGAAACCGAAGGAACAGTCCAAGGAACACCCTGATATGAGGCCAGTACACAGCTCCTCTCCTGTGAAGAACACATGCAGCTTAGCACAAAATGAAAACTGTTGTTCAGATCACAAATAATGTATCTATATACAGACTAAACCTTTTCCACCTTTTTACTGGTTTAACTGTTAAGACTACCAATATTTTTACCTCCCTTCCCTAATATTCCTCTACAATTCTACAGTAATGGCCCCAAACACTACAGTTTGCAACACAGTTACTACAGTGTTTCAGACCTGTATTATAGACTACCATAGTGAGTGAGTGTTTTTTAAATAATTATTGGTTCCAAGCAAAAGCTTGGGAGTAGACACCTTATATCTAGGGAGGTGCTAGGGAGAGGTAAACATTCCAATGGAGTCCCACATTCTTGAGTCATGTGGTCACATTAAATTCATGTCAACAAAACTTCAGTAATACCACATACTGTCTGTTTTATTTTTGTTTAATAGACTCATGTGCAGTATAATGTATTTTATTTTGAACAGTATTAATCCAAAATAAAATTGGAGGAGCTGTTATTTATTAAGGATCTCTATTTGTTACTTACACTGTTGACTGTCACCTGTTTGAGTATTAAGACCTCCCTACTAAAAGCACATTACTACAGTGCCAAAGAGGTGACAATCTTAAATACATCTGCTGGATTAAGTCAAAGTAAAAGAGCTTGAAGATGGAGTCCCATAGCATGATTGAATAGCCTCTTTTGGGAGCAATAAAAAAAGATAGATTGGAGGAATCCAATTACATCTAGTGTAGTAATGTCAGGAAGAGGGTGTGGCTTTTATGTTCACTTTCAGCAAACCTTTATTACTTTGAGAATAACAAGTTTGCTTTTCTTCACGGGGGGGGGGGAGGGGAAACAGTTTAAAACACTCTTAAGACACTGCCAAGCCATCAGGTGTATGAATCCACATATAATTAGTTTTCCTTTTCTGTGCTGTTATATATTTTTAGGCATGAGTCCATGGTATGGAGAATAGAAATTAGTAAAAGATGTGCTAACACTTAAGTGTGGCACAATGGTGAAATGTACATTTTATATATTGGTTGTGGGGGTGAGAGAAAACAGGAATGCACAATAGTCATTAATTTAGAGGGTAAAACAGAGGAAGAGACCTGGGAAATGACTAGCCAAAGAGAAGGCAGTAATGAAAAAGAGAAATAGAGGAAGAATCAGAAAGAAAAGAATGGACTAGATGGCAAGTCAGTGCAGACATACACAAAGAGGACAGAAATGAAGGTTACTCACCTGCACTGGGGTTCTTCAAGATGACCTCTGCATATTTACACTCTTGGAATACATGAATTGTGCAGCTTGGACCAGTAGAACTTTTTAGTAGCAGTGCCTGTTGCAAAGCTCTTGTGTCACCTACTCCTCATTCAAAAGGATGGAATTATAAAGAGATCTGTTTGGCAAACCACACTCAGAGTTCTTTCCATCATGTCTTCAAAGGCAAAGTTGAAATTAGGGCTCCAAGGAAGAGGGGAAGGAGGATGGGAAATGTGAATGTGCAGAGGTAATCAAAGAACTCTGGTTACAGGTGAGTAACCTTAATTTTTTCTTTGCGAGTCCTCTGCATATTCCCACTTTGGAGTTGAGCAACCAGCACTCCTTCCTCTGGCTAGTGGGAGGAAGAAAACTAGGTAAAATAGCTACTGTAATGCTTCTTTACTAAATTGTTTATCTGATTTAGATGCAAGATGTAAACAATATTTTGTGAAAGAATCGAGCTCTAAATGGCAGCTCTGCAGATTTTGAATATGGGAAGACAATGAGTGCTTGTCTGCATGGCGAATCACCGAATGGCAAGCCGGGGGTATAACTACAGCACCCGAACTTGTTGAGCAATAACTCATGTGGACGCTGCTACCGCATAGTGAAAGTCCTGGAGTACAGCCTCCGAAAATTTTCACTGCACTGTAGCAGTATCCACATAGCAAGTTACTGTGTGACAAGCTGAGGCATTAAAGAGTCACTTCCTGGCTTGCCATGTGGTTACTTGCTGTGTAGACAAGCCCTAAGGCAGGCCATGGAAGTGGTCTTCACTCTGAGTGTGTTCTAAGCCCTTCTGGAAGAGACGCAGAGGTGTGTTCATAAACACTCTTCAGTGGAGAGTCAGACACTGGCATGTGACTGCCTGAGCTCTACTCTTTTCCCCATAAGAGACAAACAAACAGTCTAGGTGATTTTCTGTATTCCTTAGCCACACTCAAATGGAAGATTAATGCTCTCTTAGCATCCAAGTAGTGTTGCTTAACTTCCCAAGTGACAGTGAGGCCTAGGGAAAGATATTGGTAAATTTATGAATTAGTTAAGATTGAATTCTGTTGCCTCCTTGGAGAGAAATTTCAGGTTGGCTAAAGGACCACTTTATCTCTGTGAATAACTTGGAGGGGCGGTTGGAAGAGGAAGGGGAGAGAGACAGAGTCCAGCCATGATAGCTTGTAGCTTGCTCAGCCTTCTAGAGGATATAATAGGTCTAAAAAAGGCTATCTCAATTTAGAGTTGAAATAGGGAACATTCTCCCATGGGTTTGAAGGGAGGATTCATGAGCTGAATAAGGACCAGACTGAGATCCCAAGCAGGTGAGGTTCTTAACCACAAGGTAGACATTCATTAGCCCCTTCAAGAATCTTTTTACTACTCTGTTATGGCTAAATATAGTCTTTTGCTCAATTAAGCTGTGATGAGCAGAGATGGCTCTGAGATATACTTTTACCAATTATATGGAGAGCCCCAAGAATTTCAAATAAAGTACTTCAGTATGAATTGAACAGAAGCTGAAAATGGATTTCTGTTATTGTTGGTTCTCCAAAAAGAGGACCTTTTCCATTTATGACAACACAGGTGAGTTGACTGTTTCATGAAGGACAACTGTATCTCCTGTACTGTTTCTGAATAAGACAGTTCCAGATTTGCCAAAGTCCTGTGGCCCATGGTGTTAAGAATATGGGTCTGGATAGCAAATCTAACAGCTCTTCTGGTCAGCAAGTCTGGAATTGCAGGCAAAGACAGAAATCCCTTATGATAGTTGCGGGAGATCCAAAACCACTGTTGTCTTGCCAAGGCCAGGGCTATCAGAGTAACCCTGGCTTTGCTTGATTTTCCTGAGAACTTCCTGCATTAGAGGAACTGGGGGGAATGCACAGAGGATATCCCCACCCTCAGCCCTGAGGAAGTACTGCTGAGATAGACTGGTTGTCTGCTTTTGTTTTGGAATAAAACCTCTGGAGTTGTGTCTTGTTGAAAATGGGTCTCTCTCTGGATACACTCACAGAAAGATGTTGTTTACTACTAAATTCTTGAGTGATCGCTTGTGCTGATCATATAAGTCTCTGCTCAGCTGATCCACCCGCATATATCGTCCTTGTCAGAAAAACAGAGAGTTACAGGATAAAAATTGGTGTACTATGCACCACTCCTCCAGAACTACAGTTTCTATGCACAGGTGGCTATAACATGTCTCTCCACAACCCGCATCCACTTGTTCATGTAAAATACTGCTGTAATATTGTAAGGAGTTGTTTGAACCACACTGCCATGTAGATGAGTGAGAAAGTATTTATGAGCCCAATATATTGCTTTAAATTTTAGAATGTTGATAGCAATTTTTTCCTCCCTGGAATGCCAGTGACTTGTTAGGTTCTTTTAATAAGCCCGAACTGGAAGCATTGGAGGTGACTGTAGGTTACACAGCTAGGGGTTGAATGCAATCCCTTTGAGGGCATTGCAACATTGAGTCCACCATATGAGTCACAGGAACACATCTCCGGGTAGTGTCAATGTCATAAACATGCTGTCTGTATTTGAAATACAGTATCTTGCTAACCAATGTTGTAGAGGCCTCATCTTCAGAGATTTGTACAGAGTTAAATTGTGTGGCTGAAGCTATAAAGCCCATCAACTTGAGGGAAAAGAACACTGTTTGATAAGAGTCCTCCTGTATTATTGCTGTTGATGTAAGGATTTTGAAATACCTTTCTTCTGGAAGAAAAGCTCTGCCTTTCTGAGAATCCAGAACTGCCCCAATAAAATATGACCTGGTTTCTTGAACTCCAGTGTTTGAAACAAGGCACAAATCTGTGATGCATCTTTTGCTACGTCCTCCTGTAACGACACCCTTATAAGCTAATTGTCTAAGTAAGGGTACATAGATACTAGGACATCTCATATATGTTGTTACTGCTCGAAAACAGTTTGTGAATACTCCACATATCATAGAGTGTCCAAAAGAGGGCCTTGAATTGGTATTGATCTCCTCCTACCACAAACTCTAGATATTTCGGATGGGAAGATCTGATTCACATGTGAAAATAAGCATCCTGTAAATCAATTTTTGAGCCCCCAATTTGTCTTGGCAGGAATAAGGAGGAAAGGAGCAAGCCTAGGGTAAGCATGAGAAATTTGAAATTGACACATGAGAAAGGAAATGGAATATATAGCCAAAAAGAATGTGGGAGAAAAAAAGTGAGAGGGGAACAAAAACAAAAAAATGGAAGCAGAAACAAAATACAATTTTATGGTTTGTATACGTCCTTAATTTATTGAAACATATTATCCCAGTTATGTTTTAAGGATGTCATTTATTATTTTATTTTTTCATTGTTACTTTTAATTTTTTAAAATATACCGCAGATCTTGTATGAAATGTGGTGAAAGAGGACAAAAGAATTCTTTCTTGGAGCCTCTATTTACATCAATAAGCTTTGAATCAGGCCCTAAGAAACCATTATGCTTAACATCAGCCATGACTTGGGACTGGAGATGAGCAAACAATTTCCTTCTTATATTTTGCTTTGATTAGTTCATTGTATCACTTTTAGACAGCAGCGTTAGAGTAGCATTTTATATCTTAACTCAGCACATGCTATTAGAGACATCTAATATACTGTTTTATACAGCATCAATGTGGTCAATGCAGCAACATACACAGAGGATGACAACATCCTGTCCCAAGAAGTTTATAATCTAAAAGCAGATTATATACCATTTGATGTACAGACTGGAAGATCCAGTGTCAAAGCAGTGCAGATTTTCTTAGATAATAATTTTAGTGGTGGTTTATTATTGAAAGGATTTTCATTTGGCAAGGGCTGATTTGATATTACTACTAATTGATTACTTGATGAATTTGTACGCTATATAGCTCTTTTAAGACATTTACGTTCATATTGCCCATTTACTATTATTAATCATACAAATGCATGTATATACTTTACTAGAAAGTTGGCCTATATGCTATGCTCTGCAGACAAGTGAAGATGAGCTCTGGCAAAGAGCCAGAACCATAGCCAAGGACTCTCCACTATAAATACTCTACTGTCTATCCCTAAAAGTACACATCTAAGGATGGTCAGCAAAAGTGCCTCATTTGACCTCAGCCATCATGGTAGTACCAAGGGAAAAAAACAGCTTGTAAGGAAGCTGGATCAGAAATCATGTATGGCTGTACATATTAGAACAAAATGTCATCTGAAAGTAGATGGGAAATCAGTGCAGTTTGTAGAATAGGGGTGTAATGCTCTCATTCCAAACTTGAATGAACAGGTGAGCTACCACATTCTGTACTAGCTGAGGCTTCCAAAGGTCTTCAAAGATGCAAGCAAGCAGAAAACACTGCAGTACTCCAGACATGAAAATTTCAATAGCGTGACTGACTACAGTGAACTTCACATTATCACAGAAAAGCCACCTTTCTCCTAGATATTGTGGATAAAAACCAAAAAGGAATGGCATAAACCCTTGCTGTAACCTGGGAATGAAAGAGTAATCACTGCTTCAAAATAACCCCAAAGCTGCTTATGAATCCATTAATCGAGGGCAGTCACAACCATTGCCATTTCCTCAAGTTGCTTTCCATACCAACCATCGTCTCCATCTTTGCAAGATTCAGTTTCAAAAAGTTCAGATCCTATGTCTTAGTCAAACACTGGGAAAGCAAGAAAAACAATGTTGCAATTTGATATACAGGAAACATATAGTCCAGTACCATCAGAATGTGGACAACGTTGTAGTAAAAAATGCCTAACTGCCTGTAACAAACTAATTTACATTTTGAACAAGAGGAGTGGGATATAAGATGTAAGGGATATTTCCTGCATCAGAGGGCCCTTGTGATGGGTGAGCAGCTACTCTGTTGCCTCTCAGAAAGAGCACCATGGAAGGATCATCCCTGTCCATCATTATCATATCCTATAACAGTGCCTAAAACAACTTATGCTGAGCTATATTAAACATCGATGTATCGAACAAAAAATAATATGGACATGTGATTAGTGTCCATCTCTAAAAGAAGTTCATTACCAATGTTACTAATGCTGTCTCTATACCATACACAGGCATCACACCAAATTGCTAGGGCTTCCAAGACATAAGAGGAATCCACACAGATCTCAGACTACCCTACCCACACATCTGATAGCTTTCAAAACAGTGAGTACATGCTTTTATGTGCTGAACTCAAACCTTCACGGGATATTTCCATATTTGCCCAGTGACCTAGATAGCCTGACCTCATATAGAAGTCATCAGTGCAGAAAAGTCTGGGATGTTTCAACACCACTTAAGATAAGGGTTCAGTTAATATTAATCAGGAATTCAATAACTTATTGAACTGCCATTTAATATTAACATAAATTGGGTCATCAAAAGGCTTTTTATACCGACAGGAAGGATTTTATTGATCAAAACTACTGAAATAGATAAATTCAAGTCTATGGAAAAACCTTCTGAGAACTCTATGTATTTCAAACGCTCCCATTAGTCACATTTTTGTAAATCAGCATTTTTATTAAACATACTTTGTGTGTAAGGGAAAAGAAAAGGTTGGATTAAGTTTTAAATGTTTTATTGTACAATAAAGGATTATGTTTTTGAATAAATATTTAAAATCTGAATTTCAAAATATTTACATTTTCTAACAGCATGATATTCTGGAATTAACTTTGTAATTTTGGGTAAAATATCCCCTAACACACATCTCACGCCTAACACCACAATGGAATTGGTCCCAACGATTTTCACACTTAACATCTTCCCAGCTCTCTGACTATATTGTGAGAATAACCTTATGAATTGATGTACCATCTTGCATGTACAGCTGCACAAATTGCATGAGGAAACCTGTAAGTGTGCAATGTGTTATTTCTGATTTACAACAAGATCTGAGTAACATTCCTTAAAATTAAATATTTCCTTTGTAATGATTCCAGCTCACAGCTTCTTTTTGTTACATTTCTAGCAGTTTCTTCATTAGCAAGCATTCATATAATTAATTTCCTGCTTTTATAATGATACCCTTTTTATTTATTTCAAATCACTAATATTCCATTCCAGTCAAAGTCACAGCACCAAAATTATTTAACAAATGCTTTGCTGTAGTGGCAGATCATCTTTGAGTCCACAGGCATACCTATGTCTGGATGATAGTCTACTACTAAATGCAATATTGACTACTAGCTTTGATTCTGAATCCTGTGATGAATCTGTGGTCCAGTAAGATTACTACCTCCCTAATGGCCGAATGGAAAACTTAATGACAGATATACCATTGATGCAAGGAAAGCACCTCCAGGCAGGTGCAATGGTCGCTATCTTCTAATGATTCAGACAGTACATTGCTGAAGAATCTGCTAGCACCTGTATACCCAAAAGTAGCTCCAATGAGAAATCTGGCCTTTACTGTGGCTTTGAACTAACAAGTCTTCTGGGTTAGCTCAAAAATTGTATTTCACTCAGCAAAAGGACTATTCTACATATTTTTAGAGCTCAAAGTCTAACAGCATTGACTACACATGCAGTGGAAGAGTGTGTTTGTATGAGAGCAATCCCATACAAACAATCAACAGAAGAGCAAAAGGCAGAGCACAGTAGAAGTAATTAAACACCTAAAAGCTCTGAAAATTACAGGAAACATGGATAGCAAATGGTAAATATTGAAATAAACTTTTTACTCCACTTAAGTCAACAAACAAAAAACAAAAACAAAAACAGATGAACAAAAAGTTGCCACGTTAATGATGGCAGTGGTTCAAGCAATTGAAAGTGCAATGTATTTGAACTGTTAGAGAAAAAACTGGACTGTTAAGGCATCAAAATCAATTTTGTTCCATAGTGTTCTCTAAATGAAAAGGTATAGGATATACAGTACATGAGGGCCATGTGTTTCATTGTTGAGTACAGCAGTCCATTTAAATCACTGACAATTCTATTATAGATTTGAGATTAAAAGTATTATTTTGCAAGTATGTGATCACACAAACCTCTTTGATAAGAGAGTAGGTGGTCCATAGCATTAACAAGATACAAGAGTGCTTACTTAGGGCTGTCCATGTAATCCTTACTTATGGTAAGCAATCACAGTGAACTCATTACATAATGAAGATTTCAGAATTTGGCATTCTGAAAAGTACAGCTAGCCCTGGAATGCAACACAAGAAACTATAAAGCACATAGTAACATTTGAGGAATATTCTGCAAAATCAAGGACAAAGACTGAAATAGTAACAGGGCAGAAAGTGAGATAAATTCAGCCATATAACCCACTGACATAAATGGGGCTACATTAATGTAACGTAGGGCAGAATTTGGGTTTGTGCCCTAGAAGCAGAAAGTGAAGTGTGTGTTCAGGAAATAACTAATCAAGAAGAGTGAACTTGGGACAAAGTGCAACCTTTTTGGTGGGAAGCATCATACACATTTTTCATCACATGGTAAAAACTGTGCAAAAGGTACAAGAAAAATCACTTTGCAATGGTGTGCTTATCAGGAGAAGTGTTTAAAGGACACTAAGATTTGAACGCCAATGGAAGATACGGACGCAGCTGTGAGGTGTAATGGGGCAATGGATAGAATGACAGCACAGTATACTGAAGTGCAAAACAACTGAAGACTAAAAACAGTAGCTTTTAGAAACAGACAGTATTGCTCACAGGAGCAAAGTCAATACTGATGACATGGAAGGTTTTGAAAGAGCTAAAGTAGAAGACAATACTTATGAAAAAAGAGGTGATGATGAAAGCCGATGAAGAACTGACTGAGATGCATGTAACATGCAGATTAAGGAGGATACAGCATAATGGTGAAGACAAACTATTTTTTAAATAGCTCCTACAGTAAATAGTCTTTTCTGGGAGAGCAAACCAGTGAAAAGCTGAGGCTGATTAGATTTATTTTTAAAAAAGTGAAATACCAATGTGGTCCAAAACCAAAACAGCCTAGATAAGCAGCAGTAATTGCAGCCTGGGAAAAGCAATTTCCTGGCACATTGAGGGGGTACATACAGCATTCAACTGAAAGACATGATTCACTGTGTAATGCATGCCCTAAGTAGAGTACAGGTGCTCTTGAGACAAGAGTTAAGGGAAATGTGAAACAGAATGACAGTGGTGAACTAATGTAATAGCCAAATGTAGCCCACAGACTGGGTGAATTCAATAGCATGTGTAATAAAGGTATAAGGACACTCAGCATGTGTGTGGATACTAAAGAACTCAGTGAGAATATAATGTAGGAGCATTACTGAGAAAAACAGTGAGATACGAGGCACAATATTTTACAAAACTGGATTCATCACATGAATTTAGACACACAATTAAGTAACAAGAAATAAAAAAAAAATGTGTACATTGGACTCCAGAATGGCCTGAACCAAAATACTGAGCTTGCATCCCCCTTAACTTTGGGAAAGTGTGGACCCACATCCAAACTTTGTAATACTGTTGATGTAATGGGCATACTAGAACAATGAGTATTAATATGCCTGAACTTTGAAAAGTGTGGAATTGAATATGGTTTCAGAGCCAAATTTCACTACCTGGGCCCACTTCCACAAGTAACACATACTTTGGCTTCCATATGGGAAAAAGTTCTGGTCTAGAAATGTTCCACAAAGGATGATGGAAAGAGTCAGAGTCTACATTAACAATGTGGTGATGTGGCTAATTCTTAGGAAGATCATCACAGGCTGTTGGAGAATTAAGAAAAATGCATCAATATAACTGAAGCTCATTTGCTAAGCAGGAGTTGATGTAATTGTGACAAACGTTAGCAGCAGCAGGAATACAGCTGGGACTGACTAAAACAGAAGCAGTACAAGAAAGGATAAAACAAGATTTAAAAAAAAATCCTGGATATAACATACTTCAAGGACAAGTTTATACCTAGTCTGACAGCTACAACAGTTGCCTTTAGAACAAGCCAATACTGACCAGACATGGCTTCTAGATCATAAGGAGTGAAATAAAATTAATTAAATAATAGTTACAGGATCAATGTTAGCATTTTTCAACCTGAGTAAGGAGACCAGTGTTTATAGATGCTTCTAAATATTGACTGAGCATGCTCTTATTAAAAGATTAATGTCGATTTTCAGCAAATCTTGAAACACTGGGGAAATTCTGGAGGACTTTAAGAGGCCTAATATTGTGCCAATTTAAAAAGGGTAAACTGAATTACTCAAATATTTATAGATCTGTCAGCCTGACATCGATCCCAGGAAAAATAATGGAATCGCTGATAAGGAATTTGATTTATAAAAAAATAAAGGAGGGTAATATAACTAATGGCAATCATCATGGGTTTATGGAAAATAAATCTTGTCAAACTAATGAATTTTTTTGACAAGATAACAAGTTTGTTGATAAAGGTAATAGTGTTAATGTAATATACTTAAACTTCTGTAAGCATTTGACTTGGTATCACACATTTTGATTAAGACACTAAAATGATACAAAATCCACACAGCATTCATTAAATGGGTTAAAATTGGCTAACTGATAGGTTTCAAAAATCTAACTGTAAATGAGCAACTGTGATTCTAGAGGGTCCTGAAGGGTTCAGTCCTTGGCCCTACACAATTTACTGATAAAGTTTGTTGGTGACACAAAGACTAGGGGAGTGGTGAATAATGAAGAGGACAGGTTACTGATACAGAACAATCTGGATCACTTGGAAAACTGGGTGCAAGCAAACATATACGTGTTTCATTACAGCCAAATATAAGGTCACACATCAAAGAACAAAGAATGTAAGCCATACTTACAGGATGAAGGATGTTATCCTGGGAAGTAGTGATTTCTGAAAAACACCACTAGGTCATGGTGGATAATCAGCTGAGTATAAACCTTCAGTGTTACACTCTAGCAAAAAGGGGTAATCCGATCGTTGCCATGTAAACAGGGAAATATTGAAGAGGAATAGAAAGGTTATATTATTTCTGTATTTGGCAATTGTATAACCGCTATTGGAATACTGCATCCAGTTCTGGTGTCCACAATTCAAGGAGGATAGCGATAAATTAGAGAGGGTTCAGAGAAGAGACATAAGAATGAATAAAAAATTGAAAAACATGTATTATAGCAATAGATAGCAGGAGCTCAGTCAACTTAAACTATCCATGAGACTAAGGGGTGACTTGATCACAGTCCATAAGTGCCTACATGGGGAACAGAAATCTGATAAGAGGGCTCTTCAGTCTAGCGGACAAAGACACAAGATCAAATGGCTGGAAGCTGTAGGTAGACTCATTTAGACTAAAAATTTTTCAACAGTGAGGGGAATTAACAGTTGGAACAAGTTACCAAAGGTTGTGGTGAATTTTCCATTACCGGAAATCTTTAAGTCAGGATTGGATGTTGTGATGATTTGGGGAATCTGTCTATGTACAACTGAGAGAGACAGGTTGGGTGAGGTAATATCTTTTATTGGACCAACTTCTGACATGTACATCTCTCACCAACAGAAGTTACTTCACCCACCTCGTATCTCTAATATCGAGGAACCAACGCAGCTATACCTATGCTATGTACAATTTATGAATTCTGTTTGAGATTATGGATTCTATGTACATCTATAACCCTCAGTCAGTCAGTCAGCCAGGGGTTGACAAGGACACCATCATGTATTGCACCCCCTTTATGGAAGAAAGAATGGAACAAACAACAGAAATTGTTAACCTGAAAGGCTCCCATTCAAATGGTAACTCCTTAGGACAGTGGGTTGGCTGAAGCCTTAGGAGAATCAGTTTTCTCCAGCTTCTCTGCAGGGGCTATACTTTGATTGAATAGAATTTCCCGAGAAATGGCACAAGGAAACAACAACAACTTGTCGTCAGTGTGACTCATCAAAACATAGGATTCTTTGACATAAGAAAGAGAACAAAAGGGCATGCTTTCATAGCAGAAGGGATCTTTTTGACAGTGGGACCAACAGAGACTGAAGAAATCTGCCTGCAGTGGTCAGAGTGAGAGACTCCATGTTCTGGAGGGGATCCTGAATGCCTTAGAGACTAACTAAATCACAAAGAATGCTCAAGAGTAATGAGGAAACAGACAGGAAAGGGCATAAAAGTGTTTTTTTTTTAACCTAGATCTGCATATCTCTTGTGCTGTTTAAAGTAAAGAGTAATTATGTTAGAAACCTTTGTAAAACCTGTGTCTGTTTACATCAATGATCACATGTCCCTAAAGAAGTTAATTGTAAAAAAGAGTGCCCAGAAGGTTGGAAATCTGAAGGATGTGCTTAAGCAACAAGGAGGGGGTTGAGTGAATAGATTCTAGTCACAGAACCTAGGCAGCTGGACCACAGCAGTCTCAGAAAGGAGTTCTTTTTCTAGCACCAGGAGTATGCACCTAGAGATCCAGACTCAGGAAAGCTTAAAAGCACATGGATCTAACATGTGTACTCCAAACACAGCAGTCTGGTGAGTGTCCAGCAGGGGGAGCTTGATGATAGCTGTGACAGATTCCCCTCTCCCCCCCACCCCAAACAAGGGTTCTCAGACTTTTGTACTGGTGACCCCTTTCACACAGCAAGCCTCTGAATGCAACCCCCCTTATATATTAAAAACACTTTTATATATTTAACATCATTATAAATGCTGGAGACAAAGCGGGGTTTGGGGTGGAGGCTGACAGCTCTGACCCCCCATATAATAACCTCGGGACTCCCTGAGGGGTCCCGACACCCAGTCTGAGAACCCCTGCCCTAAAAGATATGCTCTAGTTCACCCACAGCTACCGGAACTGAAGCAGGAATTAATTCATGCAAGTCTTATGGCCTGTGTTATTTATGCAGGAGGTCACACTTGATACAGGCACTGAGGGTATTGGAGATCTAATGTGTCTCCATCCTCCTTTCTTCTTGGGGATTAGGAAAATAGTTGGCATAAAATCCCTTTCATCAATGTTGAGATGGTATTGGCTCTATGGCTCCTCTTAGAAGTAGCAAGTCTACCTCCTATAAAGTATCATCTCATGAGAGTGGTCCTTGAAAAGGGATGGAGAAAGGGGTTTTGGAGGGTGAAGGAAGAGGAACTTTATAGTGTAACCAAAGTGAATAGTACGGGGAAGGATCTAGGATGGGGTGAAATGGACTCCAAGGCATAGGGTACCATCAGTTCTAAGGAGGATATCCCATCTTGCATAGATGTGTCAGAGGTTCTAGAATCTCCTGAGACCCATCACGGTTGATGTCTCTTGGAGAAGGCAATGAGTGTCACAGGGTAACTGGTCTCTGAACAGCTTGAGCCCAGCACTCCTGGACTGCAGTGGCTGGGCTCAATCCAGCTAATTAAAGTGGACTGGGCTATACCTGGGCCTATAAAGGACTGCTATTAGGTAGCTAGGGGGAGGAACGACTGAGGAAGGCTGAGCCCTGGGCAGCAGAGGCCACACTGGAGGGGAGTTAAGTTCTGTGGTGAGTCCCTGTAGCTAATGGGGCCAGGGGATCAAGGAGCAATCCCACAGCTGCAGTTCCAAGAGGGGAGCAGAGCTGGAGGAGGCAGGAAAGTTGCCAGAAGTCAGGGATTCAGAGACCCCTGGGAGGGATGGCCCTGAAGCTGGGGGCTAGGTTTTGACTTAAAACTGCCTTCTGTTTGTTAACTTTGCTATAAAAGAATAAACCTCCGTAACTGAGATTGTGCGTGAAAGCACATGGTTGGAGCTGGGTGCAGCAACAGCCCACCCAGTGACACTGTCCTTTTCCCAAAGCAGAATTGCCAAATGAAGAAAATGTGAGCTCCCATCTCCAAAGACAGTGCTGTCAAAACCACTGAGGAAATATCCCAGCAACAAGAGGGAATAGCAGACCAGCTTCTTTCATAATGCTCATGGACTGATGGCGTCATGATCTTCCTTGTAAGAAGTTCTGACACAGTTCAGATTCAGATCTGAAAGGATGGTCATGTTCTCCAAAGCTGTGTAATCATCACAAAGTGTCTTCTCCTTGTGAGTTTTTGGTGTAAGCTCACAAGAGCGTGTCAATACTGATGATGTATGGAGGATGGTCAGTTCTTTGCTGTTCCTGGTGGTAATAACAGTCTATGCTTAGAGCCCTGCATGTAAACAAAAGCATCTGATCTGCAAAATGACCCACTGATATCTGCGTATATAAAGCTGATATATGTAGACTTGCAGGGCTCTAAATAGAAAATTTGCATCTGCATCTGATCTGCAGTGGTTCATGGATATCTATGGATTTGCAGGGCTCTATCTATGCTCATGCCTCTTTTTACTCAGTATCGACAGTGATGAAGAGGAGGGTCTTTTAGCCACAACTCTGATGGTTTTTTGAGCTTCCATGCACAAGGCACGATAGTCACCTGACCTCAATAGCATAGGGGAAAATCAGATCTCCTCTTAGAAGTGGATATAGAGCAGTATTTTTCTGTAGACTCTAGAGAGGGTTTCTTGCCCTCTTGGTGAGCCTGAGACTAGGAGTACTTGCCTCTACCTTTGCCTGTCTCTTCATCCAAAGTGGTAGTGCTGGTAGTGCACTCTATCTCAGACTGCTGTATAGTGGGGTCTGCCCAGCCCAGATCCAACTGGCACCTCAGAGCCCGTTCTATGAGGTGTTTCCTAACCCTGAACCTCCTACACTTAATGCGTACAAGGTAGGAAGGAGTGACAGATGCGACACTTAGCAGAGATATAAGCTTCTCTGAGGCAGAGGCACCTCTGATGGTTATTGCTGACTGGGAAGGAACAGGACAGGAGATGCAGTTCTTGACACTCAGAGCCCTGGGCATAATTGGAGTCCCGTACTGGGAAGAGAGCGTGTGTGGTGTAGGTATTCCCTGAAATCTGTCAATCTATCTTATAAACTACTTAAACTAAACTAAGACCTTTTTTATGTATGCCATCTACAGTTTATAATACTTGCATGTTCGATGTAGGAGAATCAACCCTGTGGACACTGGAGAGTTCTATCTTTGACCATGCAGCAGTAAGAAGGAACTGGAGAGGTGGTCAGTCTGAACGGCCCCTTATACTCGCAGATCAAAGCACAAGAAGGGAAAGAGTGCAGACCAACAGAAACTACTAGAAAAAAGTCTTCTTAGGCACATGGAGCACATGAGTACCTAGAGTAGAATACACACAGGGAGCAGCACATGAAGAATAACTGATTTTAAATGGGATAGGAAAAGGCTCATGAACACATAACAGAAGAACTGTAGCAGAGATTTAAAAGGGACCCTCTCTCAAGAGAGGGCTGTAGTCATTTAGAGGGAACTAGACCAAGGTCCAGGACCCTGTTGAGGAGTGTCTGAAAAGTTGGGACAGACTAGTCTGCCATCAATGGATGCTAAACCTTTAGGCAAGACAGACATATATGTGGACTGTTTATTCTTTTAAAATCTGCTTTGCTCCTACTGCTAAAACAAACAATATTTTTGTTTTAAGAGGGCTGTCTGATCACTAAATCACTGGTTAGACTCCTAAAGGGAAGAACTGCAGGTGCCCAAACTCATCTGGACATGCAGGGCAAGAATGGTTGATACACGTGGTACTGTAGCCCAGGACCTGGTCCAACAGTGGGAGAACAGTGGAATTCTGCCCACAGATAGGTAAAGGCATATGATGCAAACATCTACAGGGGGGCACTCAGAGACACCTGAAAGGGGACATCAGTGCAGCTAACTTGTATGAGTGACAAGTGCTATTCTATCTGCAATAGTTATCAGCATGGAATCACCTCCCTGCAGCATGCCATCTCAATGGATCATACCTTGTCAGACAGAACTTCACACAAGCTGCCGATGCATGACTCTAAGATGTGTTGAGCATGCCCAGCTTCCACTGAATTCAACAAGATTTGGGAGAGTGCTCAACAGTCTCAGAATCAGGCCTAAAGGAGATGCAGTTTAGTTCATAAATAATTCCATAATTTAATCCACAAAAGATCTTCCACTTGAACACTTAGCCTAGTTTTATTATTTAGCCTTGTGAATTGACTTTTTAATTGGTCTCCTCTGGTATGTGTGTAAAACAAAATCTAATCTCTTAAATTTAGATATAAGCTTATCTTTCATTTACTTTTTTTTTCCCCTCTGGACACCTTGGTGCTCTGACCAAACCTAAAATTCTGAAATAGTCTCAGAATTTCTTATTCTAGATAGTGCATTTCTTTCCATGGTTCTTTTCTTGATCCTTTTATTCATGGGAAGACATTTATTCCATAATTTTCATGTGAAGCAGGCTCTCATCCATTACCTAGACACAGTCATTATTTTTATAAATCATCCAGGCTACTTATGGCTTTTGAAGAGAAATCCAAGAGGTGTAGAAGCCTTTGAAGGTACGCTTGTTTTGTTTTTTGTCTTCTAATTTGCAGACAAAGCTTCAGATACCAGATGGTCCTACTGTTAATTAAACAAGAGCTATGGCGGCATTTTAAGCGTGCCTTGGTATACTGTCCATTTCTGAGATGTGTAGTGTGGCTACAAGGAACTACCTACATATCTTTACCCATCATTATCCTCATGATGCTGAAGCCAGATCCTATTTCAGGAGAGCTGTTTTACAGTACCTTTTTAATTAAGCACCCCTCAGACATCCTCTTGGTGTGGATTGCTAGTGCTGGTTCATCTTCAGGGTTGGGGAACTGGGAGGCAAATTTATGAAGGAGAGAACTAGGTTACTTAACAGTAACGGAATTTTCTGAATATATTGCCTCCACAGATCCACACTAACTATTCTTCCTTCTTTTAGAACTCTCTATTGATTTCCAATATATTGATGAAAACATAGGGTTGGAGTGTTGAGATGCTCTAAAACCCTTCTTAAATTAAATGTTTCATAAGTGTACTGAGTGTAAATGGCCCTAATAAATAATTGCTTTAAATAGTTCTGGGATTTACATATCACATATGACTCCAGGAATGTGGACTTGTACAGGCAATATCGAAGAAATATTTGTAGCAAGTAACCTGGCTTTTGTAGTCCTTCAGACACTTTTCATTCCACATGACAATCCTCACACATCCAAGCCAGTTTGAATGAATTTTGCTAGTTTGATTTCATGAGGCATATATTCTTTACTAAAATCAGTATACTATTACCACCTACTGTTGTTCCTCCTCCCCCTTAGGGTATTTTTGTAATTATAGTAAGAAAAGAGATTAAGTTTCTCTGCTATGATTTGTTCATCATAATACAAACCCATCCTGTTAAATGTGCATGTTTTCATTATCCTCTAGGTGTTTAAATAAAGATAATCTTATTTTATTTTATTTTACTAGGGATTGAATTTAGAGATTTACCATACAGTTACTGTCAGGATCACTCTTTTCCAGTTCTAAGAATTTATCTCATTACATTTTTTCCAGCATTCTGATATTTCCCCATTTTTCATGATCTTTCATAGTTAATTGTCAGAGGTTCAACACATTTGTTAGCCAATGACATTATATACTGAAGGATAAGAGTACCCTATTTCTGCCAGGACTCTCCTACTTTCAGCAAGCTAAAATACTTTCTTCTGCCTGTCCTCAAGCTGGTTAGTTGAATGTTGTACTTTTTGATACCACTATCCTAGTTTCACGAGACATGTTGATGTTTCATGACAACAGCAGAAAACTTTCACCATCAGAAAGTGTTCAGATATTTCCCATTTTTATACTAATTCAAAGAAATTTGCATTACATACAATATGCATATATGCCTTATATTTGATATTAAATTCAATAGAAAGGCTGCTACATTAAATGCACCAGCATCTTGAATGTCATAGACGAGAGATATTCACCAAAAAATGGTTGGAATTAATTGTAAGGATAGATTTTTTTTAACCCACAACCCCAAATATCTATATTTAGGGTAAGCAACAATTAAGGGAGTGAAATAACAAACATTTCAAAATTTTTAACCTGTAACACAATAAAATAATTTTTTTAGGGTTATACTCTTCCACTGTGTAGGGGACCTTGCTTGGCTTTGTTCTTGGCTCTCTCTTCTTCTCACTCTATACTCTTTTTTTCTCATATGTTCACAGTTTCAACTATCATGTCTACACTGATGACCCATAGATGTACTTCTGCTCCTGACTTGCCTTTATCCAATCCTGCATCTCAATCTCCTTCGCTGACATCTCCTTCTGGATGTCTCCTAACTCATTTGTCAAGCTTCACACTGCCAAAACTGAACTCTAGGTCTTTCCACTCAGCTCCATGTGATCCTTTTTTTCCTGTCACTGTCATCAACACAACCATCTTCCATATCCCTCAAGCTAAAAAACTGGAGGCTGTCTTTGACTCCTCTTTTTTTTGTTATCTCAGAGATCCATGTATTCAAGTCCCTTCTGAAGACATTTCATCCCTGCCAGGGTGCCTTGGGTATCATGCTATCTGACAATGTCATGCCTGAAGAATAATTTCTGTATCTTTTATGTGCCATATTTAAATTACGGGAGGAGCAGTCATAGTCCTTACATTACAAATTTCTGCCTTTTAAAAAATACTCTAATGCCTCCATAATTTGTGGTGGGATTTAGACATTTGGCATATGGAGAATCCTAGGGTAAAGGAGGTGCCTTTTGCTGGCAACATGAAAATCCATTCAGATTTGGTAGTTACGTACGCTTGAAAAATCACCATTTCCCATCTATGTTTCAAACAATATAGTTTGCTTTTGGTTCGATACCAAAAACTCTTGAGATTCCATTTGCACTGAAACATGTATCATACTAGCACCTCATCTCAGGAGTCTACACAGAGATGAACTTCTGGACAGGACAGAGCTACTGCAGTAGATCCTCTGCCTCTTGTGGCTGTGCCCATAAAATACGTTTAGGATTACGAGAACATGCATTGTGCTGAGACCCTGGAAACCCTGATTTCTACTCACTTCAGTGAATTGGTGATGATAATTCCATGCCTTTCACAATCTCTATCATTGAGCAAGGTCTCTGTCATAAACAGATAGCTAAGGGTTAATGTCTCTTTCACCTGGAAAGGAGTAACCTGAAACACCTGACCAGAGGACCAATCAGGAAACAAGACTTTTCCAAATCTGGGTGGAGGGAAGTTTGTTTGTGAGTTCTTTGTTCTTGTCTTGTGTCTGTCCCTCTCGGCTATGGGAAATATTTTTCTGATTCCTGCTTTCTAATCTTCTGTTTCCAAGTTGTGAGTACAAAGATCATAAAACAATACGGGTTATTGTTTTTTTTTCTTTTGTATTTACATGTCTGTAGTTGCTGGAGTGTTTTGAATTGTGTTCTTTTGAATAAGGCTGTTTATTCATATTTCTTTTAAACAATTGACCCTGTATTTGTCACCTTAATACAGAGAGACCATTTTTATGTATTTTTTCTTTCTTTTTACATAAAGCTTTCTTTTTAAGACCTGTTGGACTTTTTCTTCAGTGGGGAACTCCAGGGAATTGAGCCTGTGCTCACCAGGGAATTGGTGGGAGGAAGAAGTCAGGGGGAAATCTGCGTGTGTTAGATTTACTAGCCTGACTTTGCATTCCCTCTGGGTGAGGGGGGAAGAGAGATTAGCTCTCGGTACTTCTGTTTTCCAGGACTGGAAATGGGGAGGGTGGAGTCCCTCTGTTTAGATTCACGGAGCTTGCTTCTGTATACCTCTCCAGGAACCCAGGGAGGGAACACCTGGAGGGGGGAAGGGAAATGGTTTATTCCCCTTTGTTGTAAGACTCAAGGAATTTGGGTCTTGGGGTCCCCAGGGAAGGTTTTTGGGGGGACCAGAGTGCCCCAAAACACACTAATTTTTTGGGTGGTGGCAGCTTTACCAGGTCCAAGCTGGTAACTAAGCTTGGAGGTTTTCATGCTAACACCCATATTTTGGACGCTAAGGTCCAAATCTGGGAATATGTTATGACAGTCTCACAAGTTAGACAAGCCAGAAACAGAACCCAAATCTTACATGGCAGATCTAAGTCTCAGCCACTTCACATTAGCAAATATCTATTTTTAGCTATGCCATCTGTTAGATAGGGCGACTCCTGCATATGTAACCCAGCAATTCTGGGTCCATAGATGAACACTGCCTTCTCCTGCTGCCAACTCATGAAATTAGTCATTTTGTTCCAGGGGAAGTTGTCTCAATTGCAGTGCTAAAGATTCAGGATTCAAACCCTGCCGTTTATAGATCTGGGATTCTCAGGGGCCACGGATCTCGAATCCCAGGCCACAGTGCTCTTAGGAATCTGTACATTCCAATCCACCACCCAGTTACCTGTAAACAGTCACCAGAACTTGAAGCTCAGATTTGGCAGAATACTCTAGTGAAGGGATCTGGTAGGCAAAACTCCAAGGCTTCTCTTTAAACCAAGCAGAGGAACAGGAAGTCATGCCTGCAACTGGGTCTTTCCCTGCTTAGGACTGCCTCTGTGCTACCTGACTCTGATCTCCTGGTATCCAGCCTGTCCACTGGTCTGTCTTAGACTGACCTCCTGACTCTGCCTGTCTCCTGACATCTGGTCTGCCCTCTGGCCTGTCTCAGACTCTGGTCTCCTGGTATCCAGACACAGCTGGCCTCCTGGCTCCCAGCTCCCACTATGACCACTAAGCCCAGTCATGCCAGGGACAGATTGTTCCTATTGCACATAATAGAATTTATTTTTGCCCTTAAAAAACACTATGTTAAAATAATATTATTGAGATAGTAAAATCATAGAATCAAAGAATATCAGGGTTGAAGGAACCTCAGGAGGTCATCTAGTCCAACCCCCTGCTCAAAGCAGGACCAAGCCCCAACTAAATCATCCCAGCCAGGGCTTTCTCAAGCCTGACCTTAAAAACCTCTAAAAGGAGGAGATTCCACCACCTCTCTTGGTAACCCATTCCAGTGCTTCACCATCCTCCTAGTGAAAAAGTTTTTCTTAACATCCAACCTAAACCTCCCCCACTGCAACTTCAGATCATTACTCCTTGTTCACATGCGTCTGACGAAATGGGTATTCACCCATGAAAGCTTATGCTCCAATACGTCTGTTAGTCTTAAAGGTGCCACAAGACTCTGTTGCTTTTTACAGATCCAGACTAACACAGCTATCCTTCCGATACTTGACTTCTTGTTCTGTTATCGGCTACCACTGAAAACAGTCTAGGTTCATCCTAGAAGATAGGTTAAACCTTAAACCTAGCATTTCCTATTTTTGCATCCTTGTGCACATCTATATAGTAGCCTTGCCTTTGCCATCAACTTGCTATGTGATGCTTGGCAAAAGCCACTTTAACCAAAACTTTTCATGAGTGGCTATTAAATATACGTTCCTTTATGTTCTGGGTGCTCAACCTGCAGCCTAATTTGCAGAAGTACTGAACATTCACATTTTTTCCACACTTTTTCCTGTATGTGTAGCTACACACATACCAGTATACATTTTCTTATTATTTAACTTCTGCAGTGGAATGATTTTTTTTTCTTTTACCCCGAGAAAATATACTAAAAACAGTACCAGGGATATATCTACATAAATGCACTGATTTTTGTCTGATCAAAAAAGCCCTGCCAGTAAATTATACATCAACACTTATTTCAGAATACTAGACTTCACACTTTGGTTTTAAGAGCAGTTAAAGGCTACAGTATAATATAAATACTGCAGCACAGCTCTTCTCTGCTTTCATGAGAAGAGAATTGAGCTTCATATCATTTGCAAGGAAAGCAGGTCTCAGTTCTCAGACTGCCACAATGCAATCTCCCAGAAGCATTCTGGCATTGACAGGATTGCATGACATACTTAAATATTCTGCATGCATCCCCAGGCTTCAAAACTGGCAACAGTTCTCCAATTCAGGACACAGATTTGATTTCACAAGGTAAAAAACGCTAGAGCATTTGGTTGATCTTTAGCCCTTTAGTAATATTTTCTTTACACTTCATTAGAGGTAAAATCCTATATTGTACTGCACTACTGTGCAAGAAGTAGTGGGGAGGACTCAGGTCATGTCTACACTACCCCATACATTGGCAAAACTTTTGTTGCTCACGAGTGTGAAAAAACCACTGCCCTGAGAGACAGAGGTTTCGCCAGCATAAGTGTCATGTGCACAGCGCTATGTCAGCAGGAGATACTGTCCTGCCAACACTGCTCAAGTAGATAGTTTTATTATGTCGATGGAAGAGCTTTCTGCCCTCGGCACAGCGTGGCTATACGAGTGATCTTACAGTGGGACAGTTGTATCGGTATAGCCGTGCTGCTGTAAGCCTAGATGTGGACTTAGGGACCCCTATTCTTTCCATGCACATACTATGGGGATGATAGCAGTCAAGAACGAGCAAGCGGAGAGTGTATCAGAGGGGTAGCCGTGTTAGTCTGGATCTGTAAAAGCAGCAAAGAGTCCTGTGGCACCTTATAGACTAACAGACATATTGGAGCATGAGCTTTCGTGGGTGAATATCCACTTGGTCGGATGCATGCACTACAGTCTAGTCTATAAGGTGCCACAGGACTCTTTGCTGCTTTTTCAAGGGGAGAGAGGATCAGATAATGTGCTGAACTGTACTTCAAAGTCTCAAAGAGGCATGGTCTGCTGTTTAGAAAGAGCTTTCAGACTAACCCATAACTGCTGCACTCAGCAAGTACTATGAAAGGTGCACATTTGCCCCCCCCTTTTTTTTTTTTTTTTGAACAAAAAGGTCTCCCTAGGGAGCATGGACTACTCCAGGAGTGCTTCTGCTTCCTCCCACTGCACCAGCCAACGCAAGATTTGGAAGAGGCAAATGATTTGTTCTGCTTTAAGCAGCAAAGGGAAAACACTGTCCAGATTTCAGAAGGCAGGAAATAGATATGCAATCCAGCCCTGCTGCTGCTGAAGTCAATGGGAGCTTTTCCTTATTGTTAATACAATTGGTTCTCAAAATATATAAACAGTCAGAGCTACCACTATTATCGTTTACTTTACATAGTATTCTTTGTTAGACTCTCTTGCACTCTATCACCACCAGAGAAATAAACTCCTCTAAATAACCTCCATGAGCTTGGATCAGCCCATTGGTTCTTTTGGCTTCTGCTGGAAAACACAGTCTACAAGTACACCTCCATCCTTGTTATGGAAAATTCCACAAGGAAGTTGCAGGATACCCAAGAGCACAAGTCTCTCATAATCCTGATCCGCTGGGGCATCTGAAATCATCCAGCTCAGCCTAGAAGACGAGTGGAGTCAGTTAGAATGGAAAGAGGGGCAGAGGACCAGAGTGATGCATTAATTCAGAACATCTCTTTGACAGTCTCCACTGTCAGGACTCCAGTGAAGCTACCAATAGAGCTTAAAGAGGGGTGGGCAAACTCCAGCCAGGGCACAGGGGCCGCACCACACAGCTCCTGGAAGCAGCCACATGGCCCCGCTCTGGTGCTCTAGCTGGGGCACAGGGGCAGGGGCCACTCCACATGACTTCTAGAAGCCGCGGCATGGCCCCACTCTGGCTCCTAGGTGCTCCAATGGCCCCCTCCGGTGCTCCAATGGGAGCTGCAGGGGCGGTGCCTGTGGATGGGGCAGGATGCAGAGCCACCTGGCTGTGCCTCTGCATAGGAGCCGTAAAAGGGACATGCCACTGCTTCTGGGAGCTGCTTGAGATAAGTGCCACTCGGAGTGCACCCCTGAGCCTCTCCCCACCTCCTAACCCCCTGCCCCAGCCCTGACCCCCCCTCCTGCTCTCCAAATCCCTCAATCCTAGTACGAAACACCCTCCTGCACCCCAAACTTCTCATCCCCAGCTCTATCCCAGAGCCCGCACCCCCAGCCAGAACCTGCACCCCTGCCCCAGCCCTGATCCTCCTCCTGCACTCCAACCCATCAGTCCCAGCCCAGAGCACCCTCCTATACCCCAAACTATTCATCCCCAGCCTCATCCCAGAGCCCGGACCCCCAACCAGAGACCTCACCCACTCCCGCACCCCAATCCCCATTTTGTGAGCATTCATGGCCTGCCATACAATTTCTATTCCCCGATGTGGTCCTCAGGCCAAAAAGTTTGCCTCCCCCCCGACTTAAAGCCTCTCTCCGTGGTAGAACTCCTAAGGCAGACTGACAGCTATACTGCAAACTCTCTCTCTTTGTGCATGCAGAGATTTCAAATCGTACGTCCCCTGCGGAGTGATTCAAATTTTATTTTTCAATTGTATACTACAAACTCTCAATGAAATGTGTACCGAGAATCAAGTTCTGCTGTTTCCCTATGACAATGCTAACATGACTGATATAAGGACAGTGCTCCCAAGAGAAAGTTATATCTTACTTGTAAAAGTCACATGCCAGATGAGAATCTGTGATATAAATATGAAGTGTAAGGCATCCAAATACTAAACCCAAGAAAATATGAACACTGCATTTTTAAAGATTTTTTTCAAATAGCAAAAAACTATAAAGCTCACACATCTGAACAAACACTTATTTCTATCAAAGCTAAGCCATTTTTTTTTAAAGTAGAGAAAAAATGAAATCTCAAAAGTTCTAAGAAAATTCCCAAGGGGACATTTTCAAAGAGAAGTCCAAAACCTTACCTACTTTTTTTCCTTAGCTGTTAAGTCCATGTAATACCGAACGTTGTTTTCTCCAAACAAATGCTTCAATTGTATTTTTGCAAACAAAATAATTATCAAAGAAAAAAAATCAATCCTAAAACAGTGAATTATAGTAATGTACCTGTGTACTGATTTCCATTTCAAAACTTCCAAGATTTTACTCGACATTAAAATAAACAAAGGATTTTACCACGGTAAAACATATCTTGATAAAAAGGTATGAACCACAATGATTTCTGTACTCACTAGTTTTGCACTGACAAATGCGGCAACCATTTTGGTCCAGTCTGAAACTATATATACAGTCTCTCTCAGTCAAAGTGCAGTTCACCAAAATCTCACATGTGGATGGACCTATTGTGATGTACGTTGGTTCTAATAAAGAAAGAAAAAGAAATAAATACAAATAAGTATAATTGGTTAGAAATAACCACTCCCTTCTTGCAATATTTTTAAAATATAAAGTTTTATCATATTATCAGCCGAAAACTTCTTTAAGATTAAGTTACAGCTGAGTGTACATATCAACAATTTAAGTAAATATATTAAAGGAATGTTGCAATTAGCATAAAAACAAGCTTTATAAACCCAGGAAATTCAGAATTTGGGTTTCTTTTAAATTTAACATCAACATGTTAAAGGTATAGAAATGCAGAGTTAGGGAACAAAGAACCCTAACTCTGCCCTATGGCAAAAAACACAGAAACCAAATAATTATGACTAAGGCACTTTTTTGTGTTTCTAGTGCCAGCTCACACTAAATTCTTCATAACTGAAAGTTAAAGTCAATAACAAAAAATGACTTATTCCTATTTTTTTCAAATACAGCCAAAGCACAAAATTTCAGTGAATTTAAACTATGTAGGCACACTGAATTGTTAAGACAATATGGGGGCTGGGGGAAGAGGGATTCAAATTAATGGATCAACAGTACTTGTAAATTCTCAGAAAATTCATACTGTAATCAGAGGATAAAATGCTGTATTTTGGGGGAAAATGTGCTGCATTTTTTATACAGAACAAAGATGTTGAAAATCCCTGTCTGAAGTGCAAAATAACTCAACAGTAATAATGGGGATGCAACCAGCAACTCCAGAACTTTTTTCCATCTCTTAGCAATACTTCGTATTTAGATTGCATTTTAAAACATTGCATAGTTTTTCACAACAGCTCAGACCGTAGTAAAGTATTTTTATCCCCAGTTTAAACTAGAGAAACTGATTTTTTATATATATATATATATATATATATATATATATATATATATATATATATATATATATATATATAAAAACCAATTATTAAACCAGTCTTGATTGTGTAAACCCTTATTTCATGCAGCAGTGCCAATGAAATCATAGGCAAAAGTTTGCCATCTTTTACTCTCCTTCCAGCATCCATTAGAAGGTTGCATCAAAACCACTTAGCAACTTTAACTACAGAATTAGACTTCTAGCTTGAAAAGACTTAGAATATGTTTAACTTTTTGCACCATGGAGTAGCCCAGTGAATTCAAGAGAACTTCTCACAGTGCATAAAATCAGCCATGAGAGTCACTTTTTGCAGGAATGGAGTCTTAAACTACACTGCAGTTTCATCTCAGCAGATGAAACAGCATATAAAAATCGAAGCAAGTTGAAATGAAAACAAAGTGAAAGTGGAAAGAAAAACACAGAAATATCACCTGTGTCTCAAAAACAACCAGCTTATAAAACAACTAGTGTTCTGGCTCATTCTGTTTAAAATATGTAGAACAGAAGTATTTACTTATATTTTCCCATTCTGCTTTCCAGAACTGTTCCTCCCAGTTTGGGAAGACAGACTCGTGCTCACAGGGCTCAAGATAGTGCGCGAAAAACAATTGTATGGATGTTGTGGCTCCAGTGGCTCACGATAGCCACCCAAGATCAAGCCAACCTTATCCAGTAGACTTGACCTCAGGTGGCTAGCCCAAGTCTCCATTCGAATGGCAACATCCACTCAGCTATTTTTAGTGCACTAGCTCAAGCTCTGATAGCACAAGTTTGTCTACTCAGGCTGAGAGACCTCACTCCCAGATGCAGTAAGCATACTCCGAGTGTCTGTGGACCTCTTAAATTAAGAACAAAACATAAGAACAGCCCTACTGGGTCAGACCAAAGATCATCTAGCTCAGTCTCTTGTCTTTCAACAGTGGCCAATGCCAGGTGCCCCAGAGGGAATGAACAGAACAGGGAATCATCAAAGTGATCCATCCTCTCACCCATTCCCAGCTTCTAGCAAACAGAGGATAGGGACACCATCTCTGACCATCCGGGGTAACAGCCATTGATGGACCTATCCTCCATTAATTTAATCTAGATCTTTTTTGAACCCTGTTATAGTCTTGGCCTTCACAGCATCCTCTGGCAAGGAGTTCCACAGGTTGACTGTGCATTGTGTGAAGAAATACTTCCTTGTTTGTTTGTTTTAAACTTGCTGCCTATTAATTTCATTTGGTGACCCCTAGTTTGTGTTATGAGAAGGCCTAAATAACACTTACTTACTTATTTTCTCCACACCAGTTATGATTTTATCATATCCCCCCTTAGCCATCTCTTTTTCCAAAATGAAAAGCTCCAATCTTATTAATCTCTCCTCATACAGCAGCTCTCCCATGCCCCTAATCATTTTTGTTGCCTTTTTCTAAACCTTTTCCAATTCCAACACATCTTTTTTGAGATTAAGGCAACAGCATCTGTACACAGTATTCAAGATGTGTGTGTACTCTGCATTTCTAGAAAGGCAATATGATACTTCCTGTCTTATTATCTCTCTCTTTCTCAATAATTCCCAACATTCTTTTAGCTTTTTTGACTGCTACTGTACATTGAATGGATGTTTTCAGAGAACTATTCACAATGACGCCAAGGTCTGTCTGTTAGTGGTAATAGCTAATTTAGATCCTATCATTTTATATGTATAGTTGGGATTATGTGTTCCATGTGCATTACTTTGCATTTATCAACACTGAATTTCATCTGCCATTTTGTTGCTCAGTCACTCAGTTTTGTGGGATCCTTTTGTAGCTTTTCATAGTCTACTTTAGACTTAACTATATTGAGTAGTTTTGTATCATTGGCAAATTTTGCCGCCTCACTGTTTATCCCTTTTCCAGATCATTTGTGAACATGTTGAATACAGACCCCTGGGGGACACCACTATTTACCTCTCTCCATTCTGAAAACTGATCATTTATTCCTACCCTTTTTTCCTTTCTTTTAACCAGTTACCAACTCATGAGACCCTTTCCTCCTATCCCATGACAGTTTTCTTTGCTTAAGAGCCTTTGGTGAGGGATCTCATCCAAATATTTTGGAAAATCTAAGTACACTATATCCACTGGATTCCCCTTGTCCACATACTTGTTGACCCCCCTCAAAGAATTCTAACAGATGGGAAATCATGCCTTACTATTTACAAAAAACATGCTGACTCTTCCACAACAAAATATGTTCATCTATGTGTCTGATAATTCTGTTCTTTACTATAGTTTCAACCAATTTGCCTGGTACTGAAGTCAGGCTTACTAGTCTATAATTGTTGGGACCAGCTCTGGAGCCCTTTTAAAAAATTGGCATCACATTAGCTATCCTCCAGTCATTTGGTACAGAAGCCGATTTAAATGATAGGTTACAAATCACAGTTAGTAGTTCTGCAATTTCACATCTGAGTTCCTTCAGAACTCTTGGATAGTCCTGGTGACTTACTACTGTTAAATTTATCAATTTGTTCCAAAACCTCCTCTAATGACACCTCAATCTGGAACAGTTCCTCAGATATTTCACCTAAAAAGAATCTCCCTCACTTCCTCAGTCGTGAAGACCGATGCAAAGAATTCATTTAGTTTCTCTGCGATGGCCTTATAGTCCTTGAGTGGTCCTTTAGCATTTCAGTTGTCCAGTGGTCCCACTGGTTGTTTAGCAGGCTTCCTGCTTCTGATGTACTTAAAAGAATTTTGCTATTACTTCGAGTTTTTAAGCTTCAAATTCTTGAAGTTCTTCAAATTCTTTTTAGGCCTTCCGAATTATATTTTTATACTTCATTTGCCAGAGTTTATGCTCCTTTCTATTTTCTTCACTAGGATTTAACTTCCACTTTTTAAAGAATGCCTTTTTGCCTCTCACTGCTTATTTTCCTTTGTTGTTTAGCCATGGTGGCACTTTTTTGGTTCTCTTACTATGTTTTTTAATTTGGGGTATTTTAAATTGAGACTCTATTACGGTGTCTTTAAAAAGTTTCCTTGCTGTTTGCAGGGATTTCACATTTGCCACTGTACCTTTTAATTTCTGTTTAACTAACTTCCTTATTTTTGAGTAGTTCCCTTTCTGAAAGTAAATATGACCGTGTTGGGCTGCTGCAGTGTTTTCCCCGCCATAGGGATGTTAAATTTAATTATACATGGTCACTGTTAGCAAGCAGTCCAGCTATTTTCATGTCTTCGATCGGATACTGTGCACCACTTAGGACAAAATCAATAATTGCTTCTCTTGTGGGTTCCAGGACTAGTTGCTCCAAGAAGCAGTCATTTAAGGTGTCAAGAAACTCTCTCTGCATCCCATCCTGAGGTGACGTGTACCCAGTCAATATGCAGATAGTTGAAATCCCCATTATTGAGTTTTTTATTTTTATAGCCTCTCTAATCTCCCTGAGCATTTCAGTAATTTAATCATCCTGGTCAGATGGTTGGTAATATATCCCTACTGCTATATTTTTATTATCAGAGCATGAAATTACTATCCACAGAGATTCTATGGTACAGTTTGATTCATTTAAGATTTTCACTTCATTTGATTCTACATTTTCTTTCACATATAGTGCCACTCCCCCACCAGCACAACCAGTTCTGTCCTTCCAATACATTTTGTATCCTGGTATTACTTGTCCCATGGATTATCCTCATTTCACCAAGTTTCTGTGATGCTTATTATACCAATATCCTCATTTAAAATGAGGCACTCTAATTCACCCATCTTATTATTTAGACTTCTAGGATTTGTATGTAAGTACTTCAAAAACTTGTCACTTTTTAGCTGTCTGACATGATATGATGTAATTGAATGGGACTATTTCATTTGACTATTTCTCCTTGGATCCTACCCATATTTTATCATCTTCCATTCTCTCCTCCTTACTAGGACATAGAGAATCCCTTTTAATAGATCCTCCCCTAAAGGATGTCTCTCTCCAAACTATGCGCTCCTCCACACCTGTTGGCTTTCCCCAAGCCCTTAGTTTAAAAACTGCTCTACGACCTTTCTAATTTTAAGTGCCAGAATCCAGTTCCATTTTGATTTAGGTGGAGCCCATCTTTCTTGTATAGGTTCCCTCTTTCCCAAAAGTTTCCCCAGTTGTTAATAAATCTAAACCCCATCCTCCCTATCATCTCACTCACTGAGATCCTGCAGTTCTGCTTGTTTAACTGGCCCTGCATGTGGAACTGGAAGCATTTCAGATGATGCGATCATGTTCTTATGTTCACCTATAATGACAGTTGTCCTTGTAACTTCTATCTTTGAATCCATGCAAAAAACTCTGAAGAGCCAGTGACGCTTGTTAAATCCAATAGCAAAAATAACTAAGCTTAATGTAATTTATCAGCTTTACTAACACCCCTCGCAAAGCTTGTGAATTCTATGAAACTAATAGCTACAGTTCATAACAATTATAAGCATGAATGGTGAAACTGCCAGAGCTTGCAATTTCTGCAAAACCAGTAACTATCATGTTAGAAATTTTCAAGCTTTGCTGGCACATCTTGTAAATTCAGTGAGAAAAATAGCTAACACTCGCTGAAATTACTCAAGTATTTTCATTATTATTATTATTATTGTATTAGCTCTAGAGCACTAATTGAGAATGGGGTATCATCGAGCTAGGGCTATCCAAACACATAGTAAGGGAAATTTCTTGACCCAAACAGTTCATAATCTAAATCGACCAGATAGACAAGACTGAAAGCGCAAACCAAAGCAGAGAGTCACAGAGTGACTTGTTTAAGGCCACATGCAGCAGGTCAGCAACAGGGTCAGGAACTGAACTCCACTCTCCTCATTCCCAGTCTAATGTCCTATTTTCTAGACCACAGACATCTATTCACTTCTATTCTAGTTGGAAGTTTTGAGAAGGCTTCTGAGGGAGGTACAATCTGTATAAAGCACCTGAAATAGATGGTCTGCTGTAGAATTCATGCAAGATAATCTCAGCTAGGTATATGAAGAAACCTGTAAGCTTAGCTGGTGATATCTCAGAAGCTACATTTTCTGTCAAGTGACTGAAGGATATTGTAACCTCATCTGTTGATCTCATGCAAGAGTTAAGATTGATTGAAGGACTTTAATTTATGAATTTTCCATCTTTTAAGGGTATTATTTATAAATACAGTAATCTAATAATGTTATTGTAAATTAGTGAGTATTTATTTAAAGCCTTAACGTTGCTCATCCTTTGTTGTTCTTGTCCAATATTTCATTTTGTGCCAAAAGAATGTTGTTTATGCTTTGTGCTGGGTTCATCTCCTGCCTTTGTATAAACTCACAGCACAACAAAGGCAAATAAATGAAGCTGCTACACCGTGCAATGGTCCTGCAGAGAGAGCTGTCTGAGAACATTTCTACTATGGTTCAGAATACTGTACTGGATTAGGAGTAGATCAGAAGTGTTACAGGGCCCCAAAGCAGTAACCCGTTTTAGGGAATACTGGAAATTTTAGGAAGAGTGGCTGACAAGAGAGTAATGCTATTTAAATAACAGAACATCACATTTACACAGAACTTTGTCCTAACTTGAATGGTGCAGGATAAATTTAGTTGCCACACACATTACTGTTCTAAATTTAATCCTTTACACATATCATTTAGTTTTGTATTTATTTTTCTTATGAGGGAAATGCTCATTTATGTAATAGAAAACAAATCTTATTGAAGGGAACGTGTTGTGCTAAAGGAACATTTATTGTTTCAGGCTTTTATAAATGCCACAACTAATCAATACAACTGAAAGTAGGAATTCACTGAAAATTGTCATCATGGGAACTTCTGTATTACTTGTACCATCAAGACATAAAAGAATGGACTGTGGACAGAGGAGGATTTCATGCCCTCTTGAATTTATCCCTAAAAAACTTAAATTATACCTACATATTAAGTAAAATCTATAAAAAAATCAATTGCTATACTTTGCATTTTGTAGCCCTTGAAAGCTACAATAGGTTTGATTTCTGATTCTGTTGTAAACTGGTACATACTCTTGAAAAATTACCACTGCCACTCTGAAATGTTCAGCAGCATGTTATTTCTTACACATGACACAACAAAACCACTGCTACAGTAGTTAAAACAAACGTCTGCTAATCCTTCATTTGCTGTGTTATTATTCTATTATCTCCCACTTTTGTGTCTGCCCTAAGCATCTCAAATATTTCCAGACAAGCTTACAAATCTGTTTTTTCCCCCCTCCTGTTCATAAAGGTAAGCCCTGAGATACAGTAATTTTATATGCATGCCTGATTCTCAATGAGCTGCAAACAGAGGACAAAAGAAATAATTTCACTCCCCACTCCCCCCAGAAAAATGCAGCTAGAAAAAAGTATCAGACCTTTTCACTTCACTAGACAAGACTCAACAAATAAAGCCAGCTTTGCTGCTGCCAGTCTTCTGGCTATTTGAATAGGCAAACAGTAGTTAAGCTTGAAAAAGCACATAAGATCATGTGATCTGGGTTAGCCTTTCACTGGTGCACTTGGTAGAAACTGCAGGAGAAAGATTGAGTGCACAGATGAACAATGGGTGGGAAAACTGTGTAGTCTGTCTGTATATTTTAGAAGTGGAACTAAATGGTAGATAAAAGCAATGAAAAAGGGAGGACAGAATGGAAAAAGAGGGAGTGGATAGGGTGAAAAGGATTCTTCATAATATAGGTTTCACTGCCACAAAATGCTCTAGTTAAGGTTACATCCACTATAATCTCTTGTTTCCACATCCTCATAACTGTCTGAAAAAATTCACCTCTGAGGCTAAAACTTTCTATGTTTCATCTCAGCAGCTTTCGGGGTTTTTTTTAAATCTGAGAAAAATCTGTTAATCCATTTTTGATTTATGGGAGACTGACATTCATACATTCTTCACTTTAAAAAAACAGATCACTTTTTGTACAATAACTGAAAGAGTTTAGGAAAAAAGCTCCAAACCAGGCATCTGGCTACCCTTTCATGAAGATTTTTTTTTGTTAGAGTAAGTTTTCAAAAAATAAAAATAAAATACAATAACTGGAAAAAACCACTGAGTGTTCTCAAAGTAGGTATGTCCTAAGATTTAAGCAGCACCTCATTAAGTCCTCCTCCATCCCCCACCCCATGTGAAATCACTACAGAGTCTCCCTGCTTATCAAAACTAGCAACTCAGTAAGGACAGGGCTGCCTCTCAGGCTGAAGGATGCTGTAAATATTTTCTTGAAACACATAGCAAAATTCACAACAGAAGATAAGAGTGGGTACAAGAAAATCAAGAGTTTGCAATTCTTTTTTAAGTCAGTTTGCAAGTTTTTCTGCAAGTTCTACACAGTCTAAGGCGCTGTCTACAATGGAGATTTTAGCCTTGGATGGTCAACAACCAAGGTAAAGGCACCAGTGTAAAACCCTAACATACATAGTCAAACTCTCTAAGCCATGATCTGCGCTGATCCAGCTCACCTAAGCTTGAAATCAGGGTGGGATGCAATGGTGCAAATCATGTCTTATATCGTCTTTTCCACTCTATGGGCTTGGCTACTCTAGGGGTTTGCAGCAATGCAGCCACACCGATAGCTGATAACAAATAGCCGTAACAAGGGCAAACCACCAGTGCAGAAAAAAACCTAAATTTTTATTTTTTCCCCCTAGGGAAAGATACTTTCATAAAATACCAAAGTGCTGCTGCCCTGTCCAGAAAACTGTCTCTTATCAATAAGCAGCAGCAAACCTGAGAAATTAATCTATTTACCTAAGTAAGATATGAGCCTCATAGCTTACATTGGCCAATTACATGATCACATCAAAGAGGCAGATTTTCCCCACTTAAATAAAACCAAGGAAATTAAATGCAAAAAAATATATAAATCATACAACAGAATGACTTTTTTCTATCCAGGTATAATTGTGTACCCTGCTGAATCATGAGGTCTGGGAAACAAATACAGCAGAAGGACAGAGTGGGTTCCGATGAAAATGAAAGACCACTTTCAGCAACATTTGAGTGAGACTGAAACACTCACTTCTCATTATGAAAACAAAATGAAAAGGAGATGAGTTTTTAAGGCCTAGGCGTTTACACACACACAGTGTAGGAACAGCACAGAAACTAAGTGAGGGTAACAAAGAACAGCCAAAGCTTATTGATGATTGTTCACCCTCTGTAAAAGCACATCATAGGAATTGAAATTAATAGAACTAACAGATACGTTGTTCAAAACAAAACAATTCACTAAATGTCTCACTTTACTTCCACTACTCTGGCCCATAGTTTATGCAGTTTTTCAGTTAATCTTACTTATAAAGCATAGAAGACATCCTCAAAGGCTGATAAAATGCAAAGCCATACTCTTTCTCCCTCAAGCGCTCTTAACTTTTATAATTGTAACTTAGACTGGTAAATGAATCCACACCAAAAGAAGAGGGAGCCAATGTAATCATATGCATTATTGCAATGCTGCATATACTGCCAGAATGAGGATGCACCAAAAGTTCATTAGATACAATTTAGGGAAGTTTCAAGAAAGAGAAGCAAAACTTGTCTACTCAGGGAAGTGAAATACGTGGCAAATGACTGCAATTTCTGATCATTTATATATTGCTGCTGACAAGCCCTATTGATTGCTTCCCTCAACCAACACATACGGCAGTCTCCCTTGCCCACCACTATAAATTTCTTGGTGGTTTATTGTTTCTCCCAACTGCTCTGGTAGTTTGAGGCAAGGGAATGAAAAATCTTGTCAAAGTTAGTGTTCCACAGATCTACAACTGACAGCGCACCTCTTTTGGCTTCCAGCATAAACTACTATACAGTTTCCTAACAAATGATGTAATTCAGACATATTTCTTATGCAGTTACCTTATAATTTTCAGTTGCTTACAGTTCTAAACAGACTTCCCACGTGAGCAGATAACTACTTTCGTTTCCTTAAGGATAACTACTACTGAATGACAGCTCCTGTGCACACTTTCACCTGCTATTAGCACGGAGGCTGCAACACTCTTCCAACTCAGCTTGAAAATCTCAAGGGCTTTGAGCATGTTGAATCAAGCTAAGCAACTACTCCCATCTAGTGGCTCACCTTCTTTCTCAAATAAGGTGGCACACTGAAACCCAAGATCCGATTCAAATGATGGCTTCCAACCGATACATTTTTAACAAAATAAACAGAAGTCAAAAATGGTGCAAAATTCAAAACAACTGTTATGGATCTGCTCAAAGCAGCAACCAGTTTTCCAGCCCCTTTTCCCTTCTTTGGTGCCTTTTACACCATACACCAGAAAGGAGCATCTAGCCCAAGATTTCTTTATTTAAAAAAAAAACATATATACTGAAAAATACACTGAAGAAACCCTCAGAACTTGCTAATTTCATATCACAGGCCTTATCTTGCTACTTCCATTTATAGATATTCCCACATTAAGTAAATTTGTAAATTATACCCTTAGGGTTTGTCAGTATGGTGATTTAGCACCTGGCAAACTGGGGTGTAAATCTACAGCACACCTGCCTGCATACCCTCTTTTAAGGTTTGTAACTTAAGTTTGTTGTTGTTTTCAAGACCTGAAATAAATGATATTACTACAACTAAAATGTTGCATCAGGTACTGTGAATATGGAATATTGCCTGTGTTAATATAATGCAAAGTAATTAGGAGTAAGTAAGTTATGACTAACTTGCAAACTCAGATTTTATCAGTACAATATACCAATATTTTGTAAAGATATTCTTTAAGAGTGAGGCATTATAAGATTTTTCATAAAGGAAAGGCTGCCATTTTTTACCAAAATAGTAGTCAGAAGTTTGAAATATTGAATAGATTTCAAGCACTTATCTTTTTATTTTGCAAGTCTGCCACAGTATGGAACTAGAAAGGCAATTTTACACCGATTCCCTTGATGAGTTCATCACTACATTTATTTCTGTTTCCAGTATTTTTAACAATGGTTGACAGTTTACAAACAAACTTTAGGCTGTACTATGAGAAGCGATTTCAATAGGTTAAAGATCAATGGAAGATATTACTGTACTCAGTAATCCATATATAAAATAAAATATGCCCTTGAAGTTAACATGTTTACAGTGATAAAGAATTATGTGGAGAACAATTCTATACTGATGAGGAATCCAGATACATGTCCTTGGGATTCCTTGAGAAAGTGTTAACCATGTACAGAGATATAATTCAATAGAAAGATCTATGCTTTGTCTCAGGCCCCTAAAACTTGTAGCTAATGAAATGTAAAATAAATTCTATTTTTGAGGGCAGAAAGTATCTATTAAGGAATGGAGAAGTAGAATTAAATACTTTAACGCAGCTATGAAGAGAGTCCTCTAGCCTGAGTTAGACAGAATGTCCCTGTGTTTGGTAAAGCAAAATAACTCTTCCTTCTGCACCTTTCTAATGTGATCTATGTCTCTAGTCTAGAAGGCCTAATGAATTTTACTTTTTAAAAAAAACAGCACTGAAGAGACCTACAGAGATGAAAACTCAATCTATTTTAGTATTTATTACCAAGGTTATTGCAATATACTTCATACACACAAGTGAATAGTAGACTAAAATACAAATTTGTTATGTAGCACTTAATCTGACAAATAGCCCAGATTTGCCCCAAAGGGTGTGCTGCTTAAAAATCTTGCATTAGCTTCTACATACTTGTTTGAATGTTGTCTGCCGTCCAAAAAACTTTAAATGCTGCCTCCTAAGCAGCAGTGTGTGTGTTTACTTAAGCTTCCTGGAAAAACATTCATATAATTCCAAGAGTGACTAAATGTTTTCCATCCTCATAGTTAACATTCCAGACCCCCCAAACTCCCTGAGTTCATTAAATGGAAAATACCAGCCCCAAATTCGAAGTAACAGAATTTCCTTCAATGGTGCCAACATGCCTAACACAGAATTAGCAAGCTTTATAGTTAATGATAGTTAAATGATGAAAAATTATCTCCTTTAATTCAACTTCAAGTAACTGTTTATAAGTTTTTACAAGGTATTAAAAACAAGTGGTTATGGGGGATTATGGTAGTCACTGCATGAACAAAGAAATAGAGTAGAACTAAGAAAATATGTACACTAAATATTACAAAGCATGCTCTAACTGGGGTTGGAAGAAATCATTTATTTCAGATTTGATGCCAAATTTTACATTACTTAACATAATTTGGTATCTAAATAACTACTTGTATTCATTTATCCAAGGAACATTATTTTGATTGTTACTACCTGAAAAAAAGCTATCCCCTGCTTCTGTGCTATTGAAAACAAAGAGCTTCCTTCAGACCAACATGTCATAATCAAAGTACTTCATTCCTGAGCTGCTACATCAATACTCATGCAGCTCCCTGTTCAAATTTAGCTTAATACAACTAGGAATTTGTTTCCACAATTTTTTGATTGGAGTGATACTGACAAATATTGATCTTTATCAACTGAAATCAAATCCGATTAAGTCTATTTGTAATGGCCAATTCAATAGACATGGGATATTCTGACAAGGCAGATCACACTATCATCATTACTGGAAGGTGTTAAGGCAAAAGACTAGAGAGTAACTTAGTAGGTATTTGGTAGAAACCTATGAATATATAATGTTCTAGAGGAATGAAAGATCATTGAAAAGGCTCTTTACCAACCAAATCTCTCTCTACTGCAGTGTCATAGATCATTCTTCTGGAGACCTTCATAATACATGCATTCAGAACTCTCCCCCGCAATGCATCCTGAATCTCAGCGTTAAAGAAAGGTTACATCTTAGTAGTACAATCTTCCTGACTCTTCTTGAAATTGGACAAAGGTTTCATTGGCACTGGGTACCTTATACTCTTGGGTGTATGGTTCAAATATTCTCCTGGATGAGCTGGGAACAGGCATTAGCTCAAAGTGGCAGTCAGGCAAAACCAACTTAACCCGACTCTGTTACAGAATTGTGTTTGCATTCTCTTGATTCACTTTGAAGAAAAGAGATTTAGGACAAACTGGCTGTTAACTGAACTGGTACAGGGCCAAATAAATTCACATGGCCAAATTCTCCGCTAGTGTAAACTGGCACAGCACTACTGACTTCAGTAGGGCTGCATCAATTTACAGCAACACAGAACTTCTTCCAGTCTTCCATGATTGAATTGTGCCCATTTTTACATAATGAAATATTGGATATGCTAAGATAATTGAACCCAAGTGCATTTCAGCTGGGTTTCTGGAGCCCATTATTGATGGCAATCATTCAAGTTTCCCTTTATGAAGGCAGGGTACGTGCCAGGCACACTTCAAGAGGAAGTGCTGATGGCTCTGCTTATGAAAACTTCTTGTAACAGTAACTTTTCAAATTAACATACAATCTCTCATCTGCAATTCTGAAAGAAGGTTATTGGTAAGTTTATGTCAGAACAACTTAGTTTTCTGGAACTCAGATACCTGGTTTCATATATGGGTTTAAGGTTGGAGAGCAGATAAGCTACACTGACAATCTCTTGATGACAGATATAAGTCAACTGTACTTGCTGATTCCGTTAGCTTTATCAGCAGCCTTCAGTACCATTCACCATGATATTTTGTGACTTGCCTACAAGAGTTCTCTTAAGTGCTTTTATTTCTTCTCTAAGAGGAGGGTACCAAAGGTTGGTAATGAGACTCTGGTCAGCAATGCCACCAAACACCTCTTTTCTTCTAATCCAGATACTGCATTTTCTGTATTCTCCCAATGTCTGACCAATGTAGGGAAATGCATGGGAGTTATTTGGCTTAGCTTCAATAAGAGTAACATGGAAATAATGCTGACCTGGTATGGGGAAAAATGTTTAGGGATAGGTACACAGTTTATGGGAGATATATGTCTAATCTTTATCAGTATGGAAATCCCTGGAGTCATTTGTGGTACATCCTTCCTTTTCCCATCTATTTCACTACAGTAATCCATGCCTTTTTAACCTCAAGACAAAATTACAAATGCAGTCTACTTGGAACTACCTTAAGTAAAGCAACAGGAATATTTGGCTAATGCAGTATACAGCCACCCATCTATGTGGGAAAAGTCACTGCACAATCCATCGTCTGCAACAGTGGGGGAACATGCTCAGAATTGGGTTTTACACATTAATGAGGAACAATTATAGCTGAAAATCATTCTTCAGGTAGGACTAAAATATCTTTTCTGCAGCATTCCTCAACACCAGTGTAGTATCAGAGACTATAAAGTACACTGTTTTAAGCAAAGGATAGCTTAACTGTACTATGATATACAGAACTCTTCCTGAATAATAGCTCAGATGGCAACTGTGCATGAAGGTACCGATTCTGATCTCACACTGGTGTAAATTCAAGTTCAATGGTGTGATCAAAACCAAAACAACCCCAAAACCTAAACGTCAGTGGTGTAAAACCCAGAGTACAGTATACAGTAAAAATATGAACTCCAGGTTGTCACTCTACATAAAATCATTAGCTGAGGCTTCATTTTCAAGCTTCATGAGGTTTTCAGCACTGTTGTGGAGTGAACCCTAATGCCTTTTTGGATGGGAAATCCCTTACATTTCTTAAGCTTCTTTAGTGGAATGCACTATCCATATTATTATGGATGACAGCCAATTCTTTCAAGGCTGCTCTGAAAAAAAAAATCAAAAACTCTCTCTCTAAAATCAGCAGAACTGTACAAACAAACTAGTAGTTTTAGTATCTAGACCAGATGTGGGCAAACTACGGCCTGCGGGCCACAGCCGGCCTGCGGGACCGTCCTGCCTGGCCCCTGAGCTCCTGGCCGGAGCCTAGTTCCCGGCCCCTCCCCCGCTGCCCCTCCCTTCCCTACAGCCATGTCACCATGCGGGTTGCACTGTGGCCCACCACTCCTGCTGGGCAGCGTGGAGAGCACAGCTGGCTCTGGCCCAGTGTCGCGGCTGCGAGGTCCTGCTGCTGGTAAGGGGGCGGGGAGCGGGGGTTGGGGCATTGGATAAGGGAGCAGGGGGTTGCAGGGGGCAGAGAAGAAGGAGCAGTTTGATGGGGTGGAGGTTCCGGAGGGCGGTCGGGGATGGGGAACAGAGAGGGTTGGGAGTGGGAGTCCCAGGGGACCTGTCAGGGGGCAGGGATGTGGATAGCGGTTAGGACGACAGTCAGGGAGCAGGGGGGCTGGATAAGGGGGTGGGAGTCCCGGGGGGCTGTCAGGGGGTGTGGGTGTGGCTAGGGGTTGGGGTAGTCAGGGAAAGGGAGCAGGGGGTTGGATAGGGGGCAGGGGTCCCAGGAGGGGGCGGTCAGAGACAAGGACCAAGGAGGTTGGATGGGTTGGAAGTTCTGAGGGGGGGCAGTCAGGGGGCTGGAAGTGGGAGGGGGTGGATAGGGGGCAGGGACCAGGCTGTTTGGGGAGGCACAGCCTTCCCTACCTGGCCCTCCATACAGCTGTGCAACCCCGATGTGGCCCTCGGGCCAAAAAGTTTGCCCACCCCTGATCTAGACAGTGAAACTCCAGTTCATTCTGCAATTCTGAATTTGGACAGGCTAAAGATAGCATTATTTCCTGACTGCTATGAAAATGTGCCTTCACTTTAACAATGAACTTATACCTGGCAGGTTAAAGAATACTGCCCTTATGAAGAACCTGAAAGGCAACTTCCTGAAGTTTCCAGAAGTTCACTCTACCAATGATCTGAACATATTTCAATCAGAAAATCAGGCTTGACTTAGGAAGAGTGCAAGTGTTTACAGGTTTGAACATGAATTAATCAAGCCAGATTATAGCCTCAGAACCTATTTATAGGGTGATCGGATTTTTTTTTGTTTTCAGAAATTTCAATATTTTCCCATTAACCTATCCTAGTATTCAACTTCTTACGGACATAGCTACGTAGACCTGTAGACCTCTGTCCAAATCCTCTTTCAAGAAACGTAACTCTTGTTGAACAGAGCTTTTTCCTGTCTGCTGCCCTTTTACGCTGCAACATTTAGCTAATATTGCGTAGTTACATAATTATGCGTGTGGTAAGCTTAGAATCATAGAATCATGGAATATCAGGGTTGGAAGGGACCTCAGGAAGTCATCTAGTCCAACCCCCTGCTCAAAGCAGGACATCAAACTAAATCATCCCAGCTAGGGCTTTGTCAAGACTGACCTCAAAAAACTCTAAGGAAGGAGATTCCACCACCTCCCTAGGTAACCCATTCCAGTGCTTCACCACTCTGAGTGAAAAAGTTTTTCCTAATATCCAACCTAAACCTCCCCCACTGCAACTTGAGACCATTACTCTTTGTTCTGTCATCGGGTACCATTGAGAACAGTCTAGATCCATCCTCTTTGGAACCCCCTTTCAGGTAGTTGAAAGCAGCTATCAAATCCCTCCTCATTCTTCTCTTCTGCAGACTACAATCCTGTGTCCATTACTTTTATTTATTTAAATTTTATTTTCAATATATTAAAATGCACCTGTCATAAAAAGCACATGCATTATTTAGCTGACAACAAAACAGTTAAGTAAAAAATCCCGAACAACTGATTTAGGCAGACTGTGTGGCCACACTACGCAGCACAGTCTGTTCCTCAGTCTATAAGCTAAAGTTTCAGGGAACTACCATGTCTCTTCCCGTACCCTAAATCAAATGTATAATCTCCATTGTCTTTGCTACACTCGAGACCTGTCTTTATCATGAAGGATACTACAGCCTCCTTTATGACCTGGTGAGAACCAGAATTAATATGAGTGAGAGTGTGAGAGAAAAGGAGGGAGGAATTGTTTGGGAATATTTTAGTCCATGATTGCAACCCAGTCAAAGCTTCATGTTCATTTTTGTAAAAAATGAAATTTCTCAGGATAATACAGTATCTATATGTCCTATCACAGCCAAAAGACAATATTGTATCCACAAAGCAAATCACAAAATTACAGAAATTAGAGATGAAAAATTACCAGTTATCTAGACCATTCTTCTCCCAGTACAAGCAAGACCGTTTCCTGAGGAAGATTTTTTTGTCCTTCCTCTATTCAAAAAGTCTACCTCTCTCAAACATCTCACCAAGAGAATTAGCCAGCCAAGGACACTGTGACCCAAATTTTACAATGCCTGCTGGAGAGCAAACGGATTTTTCTACTTTCTGTTCTGAAAACCTAAATACCAACATTCTTACACTGCATCTGTCAAATTCTGGAGTTACTGAAAAATTTGATTCAAGAGAGAAATTCCAGAGATTATGCCATTGCTAAAAATCCTAACAGTTGTCAGATCATTGATAATTCACCTCAGCTCTGATGTGCCAAAGAAACACATCTAAGCCATGAAGTGAAGTCTATTAGAGTGATTCAGCCACATAGGCCTAGGAGACCTATATGATGTTTTGTCCATGGAATCCCTACATCAAGCTCCAAGTTAAATAATAAAAATGCCAAAGATGTCACACATAGCTTTACTGAAGAATTCCAGACAAGAAATTCCAACAACAGAGATGGTGAAATAAAAACAGAAAACTGAGTCATAATTGTCCAGCAACCTGCTGACCTCATACACATTAACACTATCCAGCTACTTGGGTAAAGATTTGTTCCATCCCTACTGTTTATTTACATAGCCTTTGAGATAGGCATAGGTGCAAATATTTGGAAAGATGCGCTTCAGTACTCAATTTTAAAAATATTATCCACTATTTTACAGCACCTAAGAGTGTCCAGGCAACTCATAATACAAATGAAAATACACAATCCATGCACTAAAGAGTTTACAAACCCATTTCAGACTTGACTCAAAGTGGAGAAAGGTCACAAAACCATAGAGTTCTGAGAGAAAAGGCAGAAGAACATAAATAAGATTACACAGTTAATCAGCAATGGTTAGTATTCATGGAGGAATACAGAAGAGGGATGGGTTTAGGGTTTATTTTAAAATGTTCATTATAGCAAAATGAATAACATCCTTAGTTGGATAACTTCTTGCAGGCAGCACAGAAAATAAGAATTTTGAAGAGGGATTTGATTGAGAAGAGGGTAATGGCTTTGAGGATCAGTTAAAAAAGGACATTTGAGTCACAAGGTGCTAAATGGAATCAAGTGCAGGCATGTTTGTGGGAGAAATAGACAAATGGGTTATCAAGGCTGGCATCAGTAGAAGAATGTAGTGGGAGTTGAAGAAAATAATATATTACTTGTACTCCTTCTGGAGGTTTACAAATCTCTGGAACTTGATTCCTATAAACCCATATTTCTTAAGGCAAATACATTGGCCTGCATTTACGTCTGGAGTTTAAGACAAAACTTTCTTTAGTTATCAGAATATGAAAAAAAACCTAAACTTTTTTCTTTATAAATAATGAAAAACCTTTTCTTTTTCCCATATGTGGATAACTCCACAATAGCCAAATACATCAGTGAAACTTGTCAAAAACATTTATTTAAAAATATTTTTGAATGAAAGATATCAGTAATTAAAACATGAATTTAGAATGCCAGTGTTATCTCAACTTTATCTTTACAAAGAATCAGGTATAAATTATAAGTGTGGAGGAATCTAACATAAATTGAACTGATCAGGACTTGTTTGTTAGTTTCATCTCCTACAACTCATTCTGCCATCCAAAAGGGGCACATAGTAGCAAAAAAGTCTTTAATGCTTTTCACTTCTAGAGCTAGTTTTTGAAATGTTACCTCTGTCAATAGATAGCATCTGAAATCTACAGATAGGGTCTCCCAATCCAATACTGACTACTGGAAAGCATTCCCGATTTCTCCAGCATGAAAATAGAAGTTGGATCAGAAAAAAATAAGACTAAAGATACAATATTGAAACACATACTTTTAAAATAATGCCATACATCTTAATCTCCTCACTTATTTTTACAGATCTGATGCCTATTTTCCAGTGGAACATAACATAAGTGAGAACTGGTCCATTAGTTGTGAAACAGGATTGACAAAACGAAGGGCAGAAATTGCTTCACAGGAATTAGTGTCCCTCCCTTCACAGTGGAAGAATACAGGACTAACAGAATATGAAAATCACTATTTGCTGAAATTTCTCTCTTTCAAAAAAAATGAAGTAAGGAATCTACACTAGAAGGAACCGAATATTTTTCTTAAGTAGCAGATAAATGTACTATATAGTAAAAAGAAATCATATGTAGTGTACTCATTTGGGATGACCTACAGTAATACAGCTTGCTCACATCAGAATTATTATACATGGTAATTCTAAGTGCAATTTAAAAAAGAACATTTATTTTCACTGTCATGTAATCTCCTGGAGTCAAATGATGCAGTGACAATATTTTTGGACTGTAATTCAATAAAACACTTCTGATCTCATGCCTATAGCTTAATCATAAAGTTTGCAATGTAATATGACAGCAAAAATGACTAGTGGCATTTTGGGCTGCATATGCAAAAAACATTGCATTAGTGAATGGAAGAAAAATTTATTTCCTGTGTGCATCTCTGGCACAAGTGCACTTGAAAAACTTTATTGTTTCTGTAGTTCTCCATTTGAGGAAATTGTGGGCCATACCGCATGAGCAACAGACTCAGTAGTATTAAAAACACTTAAGCAGTAGATTTGCCAGCCACTTCACGAGAACATTACAAAGCAAGGAATATAAAATACCATACCTCATAACCATATCCCTATTCCATTATGCTGCATCGAGACCCAATTCCAATATTCTCTGCAGAAGAAGGGACAGGCAAGGGAGATCTGAAGAGGCAATGTATTTAGAGAACTCCAGCTACTGATAAATAACCATACTTCATTACATTGCCTCTGAAGATTACCACTAGAGGGGAAATAGCAGTAAATAGCACTAGAAAAATACTAGTAAGCAGCAATAACCCTCAAGAGAACGGCAGATCTTAAAAAGAAAATGAAGCACTGATCTCTACAACCTCTCTGGCCTGAGAATCAGCATATCAGCTGGTGAGATGATACAGCAGAAACAGAAAGCACAACACATCAGAAAGGTCAGTATACTGGTAATCATGAATCAAAACAAGGAAAAAAACGAAGAATAAAAATCAGCCTCAGCGTGAAGGACTGAATCAGTTCTTAGAGCCTGGCTATGCAATTCCAACTTCCCAGTGGCATTCTTCCATCCCTTCATTTTAGCATGAGCAGCAATAGAAGGGAATGGGAAAGTGAAGCATGAGTCAACCTCTTGTATACTGAGGACCGAGTAGAGCTCTTGTACCATTCTCAAACAAGAGAACTTAACTCTGTACAAGTATCAATTGAACTCCAAGTAGAATCTCTGCAAATTTCTGATATGGAGATCTTACACATCTAACAGATGCCACTGTCCATGTAGTACAACAGGTTCTAAGTCCTACTGGAACAAAAAAAGTCTTCCAACCTGTACATCTGATCCATTTAGATTTTTGAATGGAATAGCTTGACCTTTGTATGCTTTTCTAATCCCACAAGCAACCCTGAGTTCTTTCTAAAAGGTTTCGTCACTCTAGTTAACAACTAATACTTTTTATTGCACATATTTCCCATTACAAGTTGCCTATAATTTTACCAAATTAACTGTTCAGGCTAAAACAAATAGCCAGATAAAGCAAGAATACAGATGTTTGGGGAGGGAAACTGGGTCCAGAAGCTGGTTCTGTGAGCCAATGGAGGACAAGAAAGAGAAAGACTTATTGGGGAGTTGTTTCTGGAGTTAAACACATCAAGATAACTGGCAGAATGTTCTCAGTGGAGTGCAGACCTCTAGAACCTGATCCCTCTGAGTCCATTAGAACCAAGCATAAGTTTCTAATCATAGTGAAAGGAATTATTTGTTGGTCAAGTCTTTAATTCTTAACACTGATTAACTGCAGGGAGCAGGTGTTCTGTTATTAAACCTTTAATTGTGCATAATTAATTTCTTTGTGAATGGCTGTTTTTACTAATGTAAGGTGCCTAGGTGGTGCTTCCAGAAGATGATAAGTTCCTTATACAGAACCAACCAATAAATTCTTCCACTGTGAGATCAGCAATTTCCCCATCATGGATCAAGTTCTAATTATATGCAAGTATGGTCAATGCAACTGACTGTACAAATCCTACATGGACCAGGAAAGAGTAAATGGGCAGCAGTTGCTTCGTTATGAGGGAGGAGCTAAATGTGGAGACCCCAGCTGAGTTGGTGTCTGTCCGGGTGGGAGAGCAGACTTTCAGCTCTCACAGCAGGAAAGAAGATGGCTGAGGGCCAGGAACTAAGGAAGATTCCTGCATATCAAAGTTTCCCCAAGAGAAGGCAAGCTCAACAGAAGATGATTGCCTTGTTTGGCTGTCAATGACTGACTTAGGTTTGTATGACTGAGGCACTATGCCCTTCAATGATAATAAAAATAATATAAGACTTTTACTATAATATATCAGCCTATTGGATAAATTTGAGAAAAAATCATTTGATGAGAAAACAGAAGTGAATGGCCCTGGAGATGAAATATCAGCTGAATGAAAGGGATGAGCTGTGAAGTAACAATGCAGACAGAAGCTGATCCCACTGAGTCATAGGCTTGAAAGATTTTAAGCATGAAGCCATCAGTATCAAGAGAACAGACTCTTCCTGAGAGACCCTAAGAGAATGTTTGATCAGATCAACATTAAAGCAAAATGTAAAAAAACAGAAAGCCTATAAATAACATGGAAGAGCTTCTGCGCTACTAGAAGGAAATCTGGTATGAGGATGTACAAAATAATCAGACAGTGAACTGGATTAAAAACCTGAGTTTAAAAATCAAACAATAGAGAAATACACAGAAATATTCAAGAAAGAAATACATGAGGTACTAAGCAGCAAAGAGTCCTGTGGCACCTTATAGACTAACAGACGTTTTGGAGCATGAGCTTTCATGGGTGAATATCCACTTTGTTGGATGCATGTTGTGGAAATTTCCAGGGGCAGGTATATATATAAGCTAGAGATAATGAGGTTAGCTCAATCAGGGAGGATGAGGCCCTGTTCTAGCAGTTGAGGTGTGAAAACCAAGGGAGGAGAAACTGGTTTTGTAGCTGGCAAGCCATTCACAGTCTTGGTTTAATCCTGATCTGATGGTGTCAAATTTGCAGATGAACTGAAGCTCAGTAGTTTCTCTCTGAAGTCTGGTCCTGAAGTTTTTTTGCTGCAGGATGGCCACCTTAAGGTCTGCTATTGTGTGGCCAGGGAGGTTGAAGTGTTCTCCTACAGGTTTTTGTATATTGCCATTCCTAATATTTGATTTGTGTCCATTTATACTTTTCCGAAGAGACTGCCCAGTTTGGCCGATGTACAATTTCCACTACTTGCATCTGACCAAGTGGGTATTCACCCACGAAAATTCATGCTCCAAAGCATCTGTTAGTCTATAAGGTACCACAGGACTCCTTGCTGCTTTTACAGATCCAGACTAACATGGCTACCCCTCTGATACATGAGATACTAAGAGGAATGAAAAACTGGAAGATATCCGGACCGGATGGGGTTTGTGGATTCCGGCTGAAATATCTAACAACTCTCCATGATTGTTTCCTTGAACAATTTAATAAATCTTTGAAGAACAGATATTTGAAGAACAGATGTCTAAGATGGACGATGACAAGGAGAACCATCCTCAAACGAAAAAAGGCTGCAGTGATCCTATGAATTATAGTCCAATCACATGTTTAATCAACATGTGGAAAGGTCTAACAGCATTTCTGGCAAAGAAGATCCAAATAGTACTAGCTTGCAAAGCAATGCTGCCTCCTGAGCAAAAAGGCTGCACAGTAAACAAAACAAAACAAAAATCACAAGATGCAAATTAAAAAAAAAAAAACAACAACACATGTAGAGATGGTATAGACAGACTACCAAAAAGCATATGATAGCATCCCCACGTTCGTGGATCTTTAAGACACTGAAAATGCACAAGGTTCGCGCAAAGATCATTTCCTATAGCAGCCTATGGTTAACTGGAACACTTAACTCTGAACACTTAACCTGGAAGGGATGCTCATTGATGATGTCAAAATTAAAGGGATTCCTTATCATCAGTGCTATTTGCAGTAGTAATACTGCTGCTGACATGGATGCTCTGTGAGATACCATAATTTATCATATCAGCAAAGAGAAAAACCAACTAACCATTGTTATAAATGGATTTATACTGAAACTATATGGACAGTCACAAAAGGAGGTATAGAGACTGATGACACGTAAAAAAGTTTGGCGAAGATTTAAAGCTATAGGTTGGCATGGCTTTATATGCACCAGCATCTGTAAAGAGGGTCAAGTGTGTACAATCAGATAGCATAAAACTTACTCTCCAAGATCTCTCACAGCTTGGCACCTTCAAATACCTTGGTCTCAGGGAAATGTCAGAGTTATAACATGAGGGCAAAGAAGTGAAAAAAGAATATTACAGGCAAATAAGAACTACCCAAAAGAAAAACCTCAACCTGAAGAATTTGATCCGAGACACTAATATGTGAGTGATACCTATTGCACAGTAAACTGCCAGAGTGATCAAGTGGCATCAAGAGGAGAAGATAAAATTTGACACCCAAACAAGAAAGCTCCTGCAGATGCATAGAGTAATTAATGTCAATCAAAACGTGGACATGATGTACATTTGACAACGTGATGGATGAAAAGGTCTGCTATTTATGGAGGAAGTAATTTACAATGAAGACTATAACATCAAAATACACATGGAATTAGCCAGAGTAAAAGATCATCTGGTTGTGATAACAAGTGACAGCCAAGCATGCATCTCAGCCTGAGAAAGCATAAAAGAAAGGGGAAAGCAAGTTGCCAGAGGAAAGACTTGGAAAGCTTTACTCAGAAATCAAAGCACAGACAGTGATGGAGATACACCAAACCCATTAGCGACAGAAGATTATCAAACTCATAGCTTGTAGAAGAACAGCTCAAACGAGAGAGACAATGAGACTCACTATGAACACACAAGAGCAATCCTTAAGGCTTAATTACACTTGAAACAAAACTGACCTATAGAACTGCTCCCTGAACTGCAGAATATGTTCCAAAAAGGATGAAACAGGGAAGCATGTGTTAAGCCCTTGCAGGAGCCTGGCTGGGAGAGCACATCTGAAGAGACACAAAAAGGTTGCCAAGCATCTGCACTGGAGCCTCTGCATCAAGTGCAGATGTAAATGAACCATGCATTACATTACACCCACTGAACGGAAAGCACTCTAAAGAATGAAGAGGCAATTATTTTATGGGATCCTGCAATTGTCATTGACTGAATGGTGTAGGCAAGCAGGCTGGACATAATTATTGTAGAAAAGATGTAAACAGTCTTATTTGTCTAATATTGCTACATCAGTAGATAGAAACATAAAAAAAATAAAAAGAGAAGACAGCAAAGTATGAAGAACTATGCCACAAAGTGGAACCATTATGGAAAACTAGCATAAAGAGAATCCCTGTGATTCCTGGAGCATTCGGAGAGATCCCTAAGGATCTGAATGAGCACCTCAAGAACATGTTAGGAGTGCAAGGTATCACAATGACCTCCAGAAGAGCACCCTCTTATAGGCACTGCACAAATTTTAATGAGAGGCAAGACAACAAGTGCACCCGAGCACCTACAATGCAGGAATTCTGTGGAAGGTTTAATAAAACTCCTGACTACACAAACCTACAGAGTCAATTCATGGTCAGGATTTACTGGTGAGTCACAGGGATAAAACTTTTAAACAGTAGCTTTTCCCTTTTTAAGCTTAAAGATCTTGTACGTCGTGAAGGCTTTATGTTTTAAAAAAACCCAAACTTCCCCATGACGCAGTAGTGGGAGATCATAATTAAAGGCAGTGTGTCCAAACCAGCCCTAATTTTGGATTCTTGATCTGAGAATCTGAAGAAGTAGGAAAGGTGACTAGCAAGTGTGAATTTGAAGAGGCTGCAGTCTCAAAGAACAACAGTTGCTGGTAAGTAACCTCTCTCCTCTGCAAGTGGCCTCTGCATATTCCCACTTTGGAGATTTTCAAACAGTACACCTTATGAAGGTTGGTTAAGGAGCACTAGGTGAACAAGGGCTGCAAAGGTGCCATATAAACATCAGCTCTGGCTGGCAGCTAAAGAGAGTATTAGGAGCAAGTGCAATTTTACTCCAGATCAAACCTCCATGAAAAACAAATATTTGTTTAAAGCACCTAGAGAGCTTCAATTACCAGCTTTGCAAATTCTTCAAAAAAGATAATATGCAGGTGTGTAGTGGATACTAACTTTGTATCAGTTGAATACCATCTGGTACCTCCAGGAGGATGAATACCCAGTGAGCTATAACAAGCCTGTAAAAAAGCCTTGGGGAGATACAGACTATAAACGGGGATAAGGACGTCAACCAAACCACATTTTCCATATGGAGGATTAGCAATTTGGCCTATCTGACAAACTGGACTGTAGCTGTGACCATGAGGAATTACCTCCTTACAGGTTTATGGTACAGATTATCATCTGACCAATAACACACTAGAGATCCCCAGAGCTTTTTGAAACAAGGCTCCAACCGAAAACCAAAAGAGATACATGTTCCAAAGGGAACTGCCCTGGGGAAACTAAATGAGTACCGTATATACTCATTCATAAGCTGAATATTTTTGGTAAAAAAAATTACACATCAAAGAGTGAGAGTCATCTTATAAACAGGTGTACACCACAATTTGATGATTTAAAACTCTATGGAATCATTGAATTGAATATCTAATACAGAGATAAGCAACCTTTGGCACACGGCCCAGCCGGGCCGGTTTGTTTACCTGCCACATCCGCAGGTTCGGCCAATCGCGGCTCCCACTGGCCGTGGTTTGCCGCTCTAGGCCAATGGGAGCAGCAGGAAGCGGCGGCCAGCACATCCCTTGGCCCGCGCCGCTTCCCGCCGCCCCCATTGGCCGAACCTGAGGATGGGGTGGGTAAACAAACCAGCCTGGCCTGCCACGGTGCTTACTCTGGTGGGCCGCAGGCCAAAGGTTGCCGATCTTTGAACTAATACATTGTAGTTTTGTTTACCTAGAATGTCTGCAGGCATAAAGCCCCTCAGCTCCCTGTGGCCACGGTTCGCCATTCCCAGCCAATGGGAGCTGCGGGAAGTGGCGTCACCGTTCCCAGCCAATGGGAGCTGCAGGAAGTGGCATGTCATTTCCTGCAGCTCCCATTGGCTGGGAACTGCGAACCGCAGCCACAGAGAGCTGAGGGGTTCCATGCATGCAGATGCTTCAAGTAAACAAAACGTCCCAACCCACCAGTGGCTCACCCTGACAGGTCAGGAGCCAAAGTTTTCCAACCCCTGAAATATAGGATCAGCTTATGAAAGGGTCATACAGTTTTTACTTTTTCTACCTACCCATTTTGGGGGGTCGGCTTATAAACGAACGGGCTAATGAATGAATATATACGGTATTTCCATTTTACGGTATCCCCAGTACAACAAAGTGCATTGTTAATACAAAATTTAATTTCCTTTAGTGCGGCCATCCAGGTAAAGCAACTACCTGAAGCAATCTGAGCAGTACACGGATTAATACTTCTATAAATTAAAGGTACTACAAGATAAATGAGGACTGTTGTCCCCTGACATATGAGGATGAAAGCTGCAATCACAACCTATGCAGCCTGGCAGAATTCAAACAGTACGTATAGCAACATTAAGAGCAAGAGAGGTTTTATTGGTTAAAAGCTATTGCTTTAAAATAGCAGCCACTAAACTTGCAAAGAATGTACCCAGAAGTCAGGGTAAGAACCCAGGCTCAGGTTGGTGCTCTTAACCCAATATGAAGACAAATATCCAGTGAACTGGAAAGCAAAGTTAAATAGACTTATGATATTTGAAGACAAAACTACCAAGACCTGATTAGGGGTACTGGCATCATCTTGGTTCCATCCTCACTTATCTGGAGACCAATCTCCTGAACCAAGTGAATCAGAGGGAATATGAAGAAGAGTTCCTGATTCCAATCCAAGAAAGTGGAACTGCTAATGACATGGGATTTTGTTTGACCCTGACACAGAGCTAGACATAATGGATGTTATCCTTGATAATAATGAGATCTACCTACAGAGACTACCCTGGCATAAAAGATAATGTTAAAATGAGAGCTAACTAGAAAGACAGGGTGAGTGAGTTAATATCTTTCATTGGACCAACTTCTGTTGGAGAGAGAGCAGAGAGACAAGCTTTCATGCTTATTCAGAGCTCTTCTTCAGGTCATTCCAGTAAACTGTAGTCTACACCAGTATGTCACACACTAACTGGCCTGCATGGACCCTACTGGCAAGCACTCAAAATTCCCCAGCGTGCATTAACGTAGTACTGTTTGAAAGAGATGGGACTACATGCAGACTAGGAAACTCTGTGTATACTGGGGTCCAAACAGTCAATTAACACATGATAAATGGTACAGACTAGAATTTACATGCATTGGTCCAGACTAATGCGCCATGTAGACAAACCCTAAATCTCAGCTGAGAATTGCAAATTACAAATTAAGAGCTCTCTCATTAGGCACTGTGACTAACTGCATGCTCATTTTCAGGTCAGAACACTTCTTAGGCATCTGTACCTGAAACAAATTTCTTGCCAAAACGGAGGATGAATGTTCTGGGCACAAGATTCAGTGAATCTAGAGAAAGGTCTGAGCACCTATGAACCACTTATGCAGTGAGGCTAATCTGTCTGGTATATGATTCTCTTGAACTGCACAGCTGGATCTTCAGCAATGAACTGCTAAGTACAGAGTTAATGGCGCCAGAAAATGAAGGGTGGTGCACTGCTGGTACCGTACAGTCTGCAGACAAATCTTGACAAACTTATTGAGGCTACAGCACCCATTTAGTAAGTGGAATTTCAGAGTCAACAGCACTGACATTGGACCCAGCTGATTTGGACAAACCCTGGGACCTGGATATTGCTGATTCTGGGTACCTACCCCCTTTGACAAGGAGTTTACCCAAATTACCAGTGCTGGATCCTTTAGCACCAAATCATATGAACTTAGAACAGATCTGAGGTTTTTGTCGTCGTTTCAGTTGGGTATAGAATGACTTCCAACTAGTGGTTCATCAAAGTCACTGGTGATATCTCTTTGGAAGTGGTGGAACCAGGGACCTTAGTGCTTCTTATGCTGTCTGCCAAACCACTTCAAGCAAGTGACTCATAAGAGTCAATTATACTAGATCTGCACCACCAGATCTCGTCAACCTGAATGGATGCTGTGACTTATGTCATTTATATTGGTTCTGGATTACTTCAGGCAAGTCAACGGAGCTAAAACCTTGGCATCAAATTCAGATGATCCAGACTCTGTTGGGGATGTTAATGCTGTGCATAATGAACATTGGGCCACTTCCTCAAGAAGTTCACCGGAGTCCACAGTATTAGATTGTAGGCACTGAATTCAGTTGAACATGGATGAATTAGTGCAATTTATAGTGGGCACCTAACCACACGTTAGTTCACTAGAGTCTATGGTGACAGATCCTACACACAAACTTAAGTCAACCTGGAGGGATCTAGGGATCTTGGTGTTATGTTAGTGGTGCTGGAACCTCCACTGTTTGTTGATAGTGCTGGGATCTTGACACTAGGCTTGGGTAGTCAGTTAAGACTGGGGACCATTTAAACCAAGCAAAGGCTCCAAAACCAGAGATGCACTTACATGTTGGCAGATTTATTCAACTGAGCTTGAGAAATCTTCCCATCAACAAAGTGAGAGGCACCTCTCACTCAATATAGGTCCAGAAGATATCTGTGCCAGATGGGGATAATTTTACTTTTGTTAAAATAAATCTGTACTAACTGACAATCTAAACAAAAATAGCCCTGAGAGGGCAAGAGAAAAGCAAAAAATGATGAGGGAAAAAAAATCAAGGATACTGTGCATTATCCAAGCGCAGAACACCTTTGGCAGTTAATAAGGAACTGAAGGGAAGTTGGGGACACTCCGAGGATACCCTCGGAATCTTCTGTCAGGGGAAGGGGGGGGCGGCAAGTGATCCCCAATGGACGATACTCTTCAGAAGATTCCAGAGCTCAACACTAGGAGTTGCCAATCCCAAGGGGAATATGCAGAGACCATTCAAAATAAGGCTCTAATATCCTATGATCGACCCCTTTATCCACCCAGTTCCTCTTTACTCTAAATTAAAAAGAGAAGGGATCCTGTTATTCCCCAATTAAAAAAAAATCCCATAGGAAACTGATTCTCATAGTTTCTAGTCTTATCCAACAGGACATCTAATAATCTGTTTATAAAATTCATATGCTCTAACAACATACTTCTGCTTCTTATTGTTCAAGATGAGCAACTGAGATCTAAAACAAACTGACAATACAGAAATCTCCCATTTTCTAGATTTGCAGGTCAGCAGATGTTTATACTTTTGCTTCAGTGCCTGTTAATTATAAATGCTGTTCTGGGCAGGTATCTGCCTGGAGCTAATTTAAAAAAAAACCAACCAATTATGTAAAAGAGATATTTCCATGAGGAAATGAAAGCTAGCAGCTGAGACTGTTAAAAAAAAAATGAAATGCATGGAAAGTAAGGCAGCCAGCTCATTCACATTCTGGCTTGTATATAAATGTTTAATCAAAAATGGATCCAGGAAGTCAGAAGATAAATAAAGTTTCTTTGAGGAATCTCTTATTTTTAGGGTAACAGTCCATGATTTTGAATTCCACTGTTTTGTTTCCTTCATCAATTTCAGACATGTTCTTAATTTTATAATATATACAAACAGAGAAAGATTAATGTTGAAATTTTATATAAATGTTTCTTCTGCTTCCACCCTGTTCTATGATGTGTTTAGGGGTGAGAACATTTAGTTTCTTCTCCTTTCCTCTTCATATGGAAAGGGTACACTGGAGAGGGACCTAGCAATTCCAAATATGAGACCGTGCATCTGTGCTCTTCTTTAATTAGTATGATACCTCTCCTGTGGCCAGTATGCTGCCGAGCTGAGTAGGGATAGTTTTCCACAGTGCCATGCACTGAGGAGTAATTCCACATCCATTACAGAAAAAACACCAATTATAGTAAATACCACTATCATGCTTATTGTGTTCCTTTACTGATTTCAGAAGATTAGTATGCAATTGAATCTCTGAGGCTTGCACAATGCATCCCTACTGGAGTCCAGGCAGTTGTTGGAAACATTGGCTCCAACTCATAAATACAGAATATGATCTGGAAACTTTCAAAGATCAAAGTTTTTATAGCTCCCTTTGTTATTCAGGGCTGGATTCATAATTGATTGAAGTAATTGGAAAAACTCCCATTGACTTTAATGAGATTTGTATCTACCCCTCAGTGAACTCAAATATTTAAGTGCATAACGTAACAGAAGCAAACCAGAGGCAGCTTAAAGTAAGGAGCATTATTTAGATTCACACATTTTATTCATGAAACAGTATAGTTTAAAAATATTTCATACATAGCAATTAAATAAAAAACTCAATTTATATAGGTTAGTCTTTCCTTTTTGGAAAATTAATGTATAGATAACTGATGGAGGTTTTACATAATGCTGGTCAAATTATTTTGTTGGAAATTTTTCATCCATTTTTTGGCAATATTTCCCAAAATGAATATTTTAAAGCATTTTGATTTTCCTAACATTTTATTATTTTCAACATAAGCTTTTTTCTTTTTCCATTTTTTTTGAATGTTCATTGTTTTATTTGTATTTGTTTATCTCTTCCACTGTCAATATTAACTGGTCGCCTTAATCAAACGTTAAGATTAAAAACTTCAGGTTTTTCAAAAAATCTCAATAAAAATACATTTGAAAGTGAAAAATACTATATTTTTGGAAAATAAATTGCCAGTCAGTTTTGAAATACAGCAGAATGAAATTATCTTCAAAATTCTGTGAACTTTTTCTCACCATCCCAAACATATTCTAGTTTTTAGTGAGCCCAACTCAGCTGAATGCTGTATGTCCTTTAACAACCTCAGCATACACACTAACACACTATAAATATTGCTAAGAAGATATGAATTCATCCACCTCCAAAAGACTTATACAATGGGGATTGGGTGCCCAGCAGCGTTAGACTCCTTTGAAAATGCTAGCCTATGAGTAGCCTCGGCATAATGTTAAGCGTCTGGTTAAGGCTTTGTAGAATCAGGGCCAAAAAATACATCTCTGCCACCACTTCCTCATACAAAACGTTAACTTCAGAGTACAGAAGAAAATGGGACACCCCCAGCTGCTCACCCCCACCGTCCGGCACGAGGCAGTCACCCTGAGGAGGGTCTCGTCAGGAATCTGTCACTGAAACCTTGCAGGGGGCCCCCTGTCGCCCCTGTCCCGCATCCCCTGGGGCTGAAGCAGGGAATGTCATGGAGGTCTGACCTCCGTGACATAAATGTAGCCTTAAGCATGAGTGTCTAGTAGAATTTGTCCTGACCTACACAAGTCAGTAATGGTCACCTTATCACAACTAGGACTCAAAAGAATACTGTTATCTAATGAAGACAAGCCCTAACAGGCTGAAAGGTTTCTACTGGGAGACAGCATTTGAAATGAATATATCTTACCTTCACACACTGGGCAGCATTCCCCAGGTACCTTAACAGGATTCAGGCAACTCTGTCCACAGGCTGTTGCCACACAGTGTGGGTCTCCATTGATACACTGGCAGAAAGTGCAGTCATCTTCTCTCCATCGATCTCCATGTGCTTGGATCTGACCATTGGCATAGCAGCCAGCAGGGTTATTAACTGGATGTATTGGATCTAAATCAAATAAATTATAGTAAGAAGAGAGAGTTTATTCTCCCTGTTATGCCTGGAAGATATTTATAAATGTGCAATTTGATAACACCATTATGGAGGCTGGCCTTGAGACCTTTTTCCCTTTCTGGAAAAGAACCCAATGCATTCATGGGGACTTGGTACTCAGGCAGGTGATGGGTCTGGAGCAGCGGTTCTCAAACTGTGAGTCGGGGCCCAAAAGTGGGTTGCAACCCCATTTTAATGGGGTTGCCATGGCTGGCTTTAGACTTGCTGGAACCCAGGGCTGAAGTCCAAGCCCCACCACGCGGGGCTGAAGCCCTAGGGCTTCAGACTTGGGTGGCGGGCTCGGGTTACAGGCCCCCTCACCTGGGGCTGAAGTCCTTGGGCTTCAGCTTTGCCCCTCCCCCAGGGCTGTGGGGCTCAGGCTTTGCCCCCCTTGCCAGAACAGCAGGGTTCAGACAGGCTCAGGCTTCGGTCCCCGCTCCTAGGGTCGTGTAATAATTTTTGTTGTGTCAGAAGGGGGTCATGGTGCAATGAAATTTGAGAATCCCTGGTCTGGAGACTCAGGTAACTCCTTTTTCATTTACACTTGACTAAAAGATTGAACCCTTTTCTTTCAGGGGCTGACCTTGCCACTGTGATCCATGCTTTAGTCATCTTCAGATTAGGCTACTGTAATATGCTCTGCATAGAACAGCCACTTGGAAATTCAGCTGGTACAAAATGCAGCATCCTGACTGGAAAGAGTGCTTATGACAGGAATCAAATTGCTCCAGGATGCACACAACTCACAGTAAATGTCCAAGTTATTTTAAGGTATTGGTTTTAAACTATGCAACATCTTAAATGGGTTGGATCATGGTTACCTCAGAGACCACCTCTCTTCCATGTGATACCATGAAAGATAAGATCCAGTTCAGGCCTTGTTTTAACAGACAACAAATATGGACTTCAATTTCAATTGTGCTCGCTCAATCTTACTAGTTTAACATAACTGAAAAGCCCATTCAATGCTTTTTAAGAAGGTTTTTCAACCATGGTAAGCTAGCTCGACTGAGCTCACACGATTGAACCCACAACGCTTTTGCCTTGATTTTTGGATCTGGGCATGGTCTTAGATTTAATCACAGAAGGCTGGAGGCAGGACATTCTCCATTAGAGCTCCATTAGAAAACGGCTACCTTCCACAGAGCCCAAATCCATGACCTTCAAGTCACATTGCAAGGATAGTTTGTTCTACCATTTTTTTTCCCCTGAAATGAAGAAATGACGGTCATCGGTGAAGCAGTATACACAAATTGGAGTTGTTGGTATCAGGATGCGTCTATTATTTTAGTGAGATGGTTTGAATTGTAAATTGTTTTTACAAAATTTGTACATGCCCAGAATGTTAGATGGATGTATATTTTAAAATAAAACTAAATAAAACCAATACTTCAAGTCTCTTGGCCTCTGGTGATCCCAGTGCATTCTGAGGCATAATGCCTGACAGCAGGTAATTTGAATCAAATCTCAAATTCAAATATAAAAACAATTATTGAGGTGACAATCAGGGGTGCCGCAGATCCAGCCTGGAGTAGGATGGCCTAGGGTAAGCCTAAGGCTGATTAGAGCCTAATAACAAGTGTTGAAAAGTTTGCACTTGTGAAGAACACAAACATAGTGTAAGTGTACATTGGTGTAATAATATTTAAAAAGTGAATAGGAGACTGGATGTTCGAATGCATAATACAGTTCTGCGGTCTCTATGAGAGGGGATATCAAAAGGGAAGAAAAAAGTTAGGGAGTGTCTATTCCCCAGTAGTTGCACCTATGCATGTACAGATAATCTTTACAGAAGTGGAAATTCTTAGACTTGTTAGAAATACTCTATTGGACACTCTCTTTCACCTACCCAGCACCTCTATGTACTCTAGATACAAAAATGGTGTAGGGATTTTTGCCCCGACTTTCGAATACAACCAATTTAGACAAATTCAGCTGAAAATATAGGTGCTGACTCTGTGGGAGCTCCGGGGCTGGAGCACCCACAGGAAAAAATAGTGGGTGCTCAGCACCAACCAGTGGCCCCGCTGATCAGTTCCTCCCCCTCCCGCAGGCCGATGATCAGCTGTTCAGCAGTGTGCAGGAGGCGCTGAGGGGAGGACCAGGGGCAGGAAGAGGCAGAGTGAGGGCAGGGCACACTTGGGGGGGGGAAGAACAGGGCGAGAAGAGGTGGAGTGCTGCAGGCATGGGAAGAGATGGGGTGGGGCCTGGGCGGAGCAGGGGATGATCACCCTTGGGAAAATCAGAAAGTTGGAACCTCTGGCTGAAAAGAGATTTGTGTTTGTTCGTAAACTTACAAGGAAGAGAAAAACTATTTTGCACTCTTAACTAGAGTAAAGTGGACACTAGCAAGTGAAAGCTATAATATTAAAAACCTCATGTTAAGAGACTTTCATTTCCAGATTGTTCTAATTTATATACTATGTAGGATTGTTTTGAAACCTAACTGATTTGATAGCAGTGTGGCCTTCTACATTAAACCATGTAGAATAAGCATACACAAAAATACAAACTTAGATACTTCAGGACCTTATTGTCTATTTTTTGTACTTCTGTATATTGTGTGTGTATAATTAGCAAACAGACTGCATTTTGTTTTCTAACTGTTGAAAGGCCAGGAATTTACATTAGTGAGACAAGTTCACCCTATAAACCATCTGGTTATGTTGTTATTAACAGCCGGTGACCTTAGGACATAAAGTAAGCCGTCCCCTGCACCTTTTGGGACTTAGCAATTACATCAGACTGCGTGCTTAGTCTCTTTTGTAGAAAAATCCTTTTTTCCTCTTCCTTTCCCCCCACCCCCCAATATTGCATAACACAGACATACATGCCACAATGACATTACTTTGCCCTATCAGGTCAAGTTCAAAGCTTTAACAGTTATTTGCATTACTCGGTACAACACAGTTTCATCTCTTGGGATTTAAAACTCCCAGACCTGCTTCCTTGTTACTAAAGGAAATGAGATACATGTACCTCAGGGCATGTTACTGTAATCATCATGCTTATGTTTGGGAATATAGCTCTTCATACTGAGACTTCCCTTCAGAATTCATGCAAATGAATAATGCTATTCTGCATAGGCTTTCCCACAACTAGGAAGAAAAGTATATTTTGATCTTCAGGAATGTACTAAATTCATCCAAATTAGCAACGATGCTGATGTATTTTGTCCGCAAACACAAAAAAGGAAACATATGCATCTCTATTATAATTCTTTCAATTAGATATCAAAAAGAGAGCAGTTATTCTAGATTACAAAAACCAAACAATAACTCAATCTAGCACTACATTAGAGATACAGCCAACATTTTAATAGTTAACACTCGTAACTAACAGGAGCAAATCCCAAATGTGCGCAGACATTCACTTTCCTCTACCCTTAGGTTAAATTCCAGCCCACAGAACATTAAGGCTGCAAAGTCAAGCAGTCAAAAGTTATTAAACATCAGATATTTTCCGCTTTGTGTGGGTATTCATTATGATAAAATTGGATGCAACTTTGAATGACATGATCACACAAGTACTTTTTTAAAGGACATCTGTTTCATTCAGTTACAAGATGGTAAATAAGCAAAATTCTTTAAAAGAAATAAGAATGTCCTCTTTTGGTCAAGGCATTGGACTGAAACTCAGGACGGCTAACTAAGCTCTTTACATCATTCTGCCACAAAACCTTTTTATACAATGATGGCCAATACTATCAAAATGCACAAAGAGGCAAAATAAAGGCTGCACAGACAAGCCTAATTCTTAACTTTTGAGGTGCTGTCTTTGCAACCATAATGTTCTTTAAACTTACCCGTGTTTTATGTAATTATTTCTTACTCCAAACCAATAAAAACCATACTCATTGGAAAAGAATAAGGAAATCTCTCTTCTCATAAAACTCTATAGGCTGGATTGTGATTAGCCTTTATACAAATGCAGAAGGAGAGCACCAAGAGGTCTCCCACAAGAAATGGATGCATAGAGCAAGCCTTGCATACTCAGGGACAGTATATTACACTCCTTGAAGGAGTGTAACAATCACCACACTCCTTGCTTCCAGAGAAATTCTGGAAGAATGAGGCAGAAATCTTTCTGCAGCATCTGCAAGATTGGTAGGTGCCTGCACCACTACTTGTGAGTTTAAAAGTAAAGGAAAAGAGCACAGAGGATCCAACAAGAAACACAACTCAAATCATCAGAAAAATGTAAGCAGACAAAATAAGCAACTGTAACAAGAAAGGAAACATTGAGGAAAAGATAAAGTCCACAAAAAATCCCCAACACTCAGAATGGAAGAAGCAGGAAAAGAAGAGAGAGAAATACACGTAATGATGTGTAATGTCTGCACCAATTGAGGAAGAAAGTCTTTAATTGATGTTTTTCTAGCTTCTATTTAACATACACCACTTTGGAAATTCAAAAAGAAAAATATCAGAGGGGTAGCCGTGTTAGTCGGGATCTGTAAAAGCAGCAGAGTGTCCTGTGGCATCTTACAGACTAACAGACGTATTGGAGCATGAGCTTTTGTGGGTGAATACCCACTTTGTCGGATTCATGTAGTGGAAATTTCCAGAGGCAGATATAGATATACAAGCAAGAATCAGGCTAGAGATAACGAGGTTAGTTCAATCAGGGAAAATGAGGCCCTGTTCTAGCAGTTGAGGTGTGAACACCAGGGGAGGAGAAACTGCTTTTGTAGTTGGCTAGCCATTCACAGTCTTTGTTTAATCCTGAGCTGATGGTGTCAAATTTGCAGATGAACTGAAGCTCAGCAGTTTCTCTTTGAAGTCTGGTCCTGAAGTTTCTTTGCTGCAGGATGGCTACCTTTAAATCTGCTAATGTGTGTCCAGGGAGACTGAAGTGTTCTACAGGTTTTTGTATATTGTCATTCCTAATATCTGATTTGTGTCCATTTATCCTTTTACATAGGGACTGTCCAGTTTGACCGATGTACATAGCAGAGGGGCATTGCTGGCATATGATGGTGCATAGTACATTGTGGACATGCAGGTGAACGAACCGTTGATGGTGTGGCTGGTGTAGATATGTGGGCAGAGCTGGCATCAAGATTAGTTGCATAGATTGGTCTGACTCAGAGTTACTATGGTGCAGTGTGTAGTTACTGGTGAGAATATGCTTCAGGTTGGCGGGTTGTCTGTGGGCGAGGACTGGCCTGCCTCAGCCTGTGAAAGTGAGGGATCATTGTCCAGGATGGGTTGTAGATCACTGATGATGTGTTGGAGAGGTTTTAGCTGGAGACTGTATGTAATGGCCAGTTGAGTTCTGTTGGTTTCTTTCTTGGGCTTGTCTTGCAGTTGGAGGATTCTGGGTACACGTCTGGCTCTGTTGATCTGTTTCCTTATTTCCTCGTGCAGGTATTGTAGTTTTGAGAATGCTTGGTGGAGATTTTGTAGGTGTTGGTCTCTGTCTGAGGGGTTGGAGCAGATGCGGTTGCACCTCAGTGCTTGGCTGTAGACAATGGATTGTGTGGTGTGTCCGGGATGGAAGCTGGAGGCATAGCGGTCAGTGGGTTTTCGGTATAGGGTGGTGCTAACATGGCTGTCACTTATTTGCACCATGGTGTCAACGAAATGGACCTCCCGTGTAGATTGGTGCAGGCTGAGGTTGATGGTGGGGTGGAAGCTGTTGAAATCGTGGCGGAATTTTTCCAGAGTCTCCTTCCTATGGGTCCAGATGAAGATGACATCATTGTAGCACAGGCAGAGAAGGAGCGTGAGTGGATGAGAGCTGAGGAAACGTTGTTCCTCAAGAAAAACGTTATCATACAAGCAACTGAGACAGCTAACTTTGGTGTGTGTCATTTGGACAGAAGTTGATTTATTAAGATGGGTATAAAACCTCTTACAACCCCTAACTGCAACAGAGTGCTGGAAATTAGCAACTGAACTAGCACTCTGGTCACTGTTTAAACAATTAGTCCCCCCAGACAGCCTGATTAAGGAAGTTCCTGATTACCAGATTAGATTGGGGCCAGGTAAATTATGAGCTCCTTAGCTATTAACAAGGAGACTGCATAAAAGAGCAGCAGAAGGAAGTGCACAATGGAGGAGAATCAAGAGAGAGAGAAATGCTAGCAGGGTCTGATAAAGGGAGCTCTCTGTGTGGAGAGACTTTTTCCCACCTCTACCACCTGGGTAGAAAAGATAGTTGTGCTGAATGTCTGTGTAAATAGTATGGCTGTATGAGTATGTAAAAGGTGGTGAGACGAAGCACTGTAAATAAACTACAGAGTGATATCTCCAAAAGGAAGATCAACGAACAATGTATGACAGCTAAGACGACAGGAGCAGGGCATGCCCCATCACACCAAGAGAAGTAGTAAAATTATAATCCCTTAGAGAGAGCCAACCATCTAACCTCATCCAAAAGGACACTGAGTCAAAAGGGATTTATAGAAGAAGGGAACAAGTAATTGGCTTGCCAGTTACTGAAAAGCTAGAGACCATACTTCCCTGACAAAGATATGGGAGCCATACCAGAAAAGGAAGCATATAAGCAGCAAGCCAGACCAATGTCAGACAACCAGGCAAATGAAGCAAGAGCCTGACTGTTGTATCAGACAAGGCCAAATTAAAAAACAGCTGAGACTAAAAACCAGACCCGAGAGACGGGGTTCTGCTGACAACTGTCTAATCATTATCTATTGTATCCTGTCTACCAGGAACCAGCCACGCCAAGAGAATTCCATTTGAAGTATCTGATATCCTAACTCGCAACATCTGAGAGAAAATAAAAACTAATTCACTTAGCAGTCCCATTTGCAGTGTCTCAGATGAGGAAAGGTAAAGCTGATTTTTTTTAAAAAGCAGTCTAACACAGTACTGAACCATTCGTCAGAAAAACTAGCTGACAAATGATGTAGTACCAACTTTTCAGTAAACATGAGAGATCATGGGCCACCTTCTTTGTGGCGTAACTATGGCAGAGAAGTTGCCCCTATGTTTGAGTGCATGAGAGTCATTTAGATACAAGTGATCAACATACCATACAATCTCCAGAAAGAGAGGTTTCCATATCATTAATCAAATGTTGTTTAATTTCGATTGACATATATTATTTATGTTTATACGGTCTAATCCTGGAAATTTTAGGCATACAAGCAGTCCCACTGAAGCAAAAACCCCACCCACTTAAGGCAGTGGTTTTCACTCTTTCCAGATTATTATACCCGCTTCAGGAATCAGATGTGTCTTGCATACCCCAAGTTTCACCTAATTAAAAACTACTTGCTTACAAAAATCAGATATAAAAACACAAAAAAGTGTCACAGCACACTATTACTGAAAAATTGCTTACTCTCTCATTTTTATCTTATAATTATAAAATAAATCAATTGGAATATAAATATTGTTCTTATATTTCAGTGTATTTGATGCCTGAGCCCCGCCACCCAGGGTTGAAGCATGTAACTTAACTTCGTAGGGCCCCCTGTGACATGTGTCCCCAGGAAACTGTCCTGCTTGCCACCTCTTAACGCTGGCCCTGAACTTGTGACTCCCCTAAACTTGTCCCACGATACCTGTCATGATACCCAGGTTGAGAAACACCATATAAGGCAAATATCTAGATGAGCTGACCTACCCCGATTGACCTGTGCGCACCTCTGACTGAGAACCACTGAGTTAAGAGAACTACTCATGTGAGTAAGAAATACACACTCAGGTGAGCAACGGTTACATGACTGGATCCAGAGTTAACACTGAAAGAGTATATTGTCACCTGCCACATTCAGTACTCTCCAGGCTGTAATTAAATACTTGACTATATCTTTAAATATCTGGAAAACCTGCAGTCAGTTAAATATTTCTAGCTAAGTAACAAAAGCAGCAACATTTAACTTTTAGAGCCCCTTTCTTCTATATATCTTAATGCACCTTAGAAACTTTACTGAATTCATCCTTACACCACTAGTGTGATGTAGGAAACTGAAAAATCCATATTTACAGATGGAAAAATCAAGGCACAGAAAGTTTAAGGGACTTGCCCAATATCACACACTAATTTCGCAGCTGGGCTCAGAACAGAACCCAGATCTCAACTCATAGGGCATGTCTATACTACTGCTTAAATTAATCTAACTTCTGCTGCTCAGGAGTGTGAAAAAGACACCCCTCCCAAGCAACGCCAGTTAGAGATCTAACGCTGTTCACACTGGCGCTATGTTGGCAGGAGATGTTCTCCCATTGGCACAGTGTATTCACCAGACGCAGAACAACAGCGCCAGTGTAGCGCTTTTAGTGTAGACCTGCCCTTAGTCATACACATGTGTATTAATAAATTACTAAATAGGAACATGTCACAAAAGACAACGACAATATACATTCACATCCTACAACCATGAAAAACCCCTCACACAAACCCACCAGTCAGAGCGGGACAAACCAAGGAGTCTCACAGCATGCTCTGATGTTCGATAAACATGAGTTTCTGTCAGATCAAAGGGAGAAAGCCATTTCCTTGTTGAAGGCCCTCCTCTGAGAATGCTTGGTCTCCAGCCTCCTCGTGTATAAATCTGTACACGGTTAAATTGAGCATCCTGGCTTATCTTACTTGCTCACAAGTGATCTGAAAGAAACACAAGACCTAAACCCTAAGGGACTTTACAGGAACAAACCAATACATATTGAATATACTGAACACTTTAGTTAAGGAGCAGCTGCTCAAGCTAGGCAATTCAGAACTCATCTGGATCAACTCCTCTAAAAGCGTAATGGAAAAAGGAACAAGGCTGGGGCAACCCCTCCACCCAATAACTCAAAGAGCTCTCTCTCTGCTTCCTGATCTCAACAAACTCAAGTTTTGGCAGCCTCAACCACCTAAGAGAGGTAGCCATCCTTGGAGACATGGCTGGCAAAGGCTGCATCAAATATTTTCTTGTCCCAATGTTCGTGCAAGCCAGAGGTTAATGTGAGACCTCCTATATAATTCTTTTTTAGGCCAATGAAACTGTCACCCGAAGTGAGAGAGATCACAGCAGCATGGCTGCAAAGAAGGCTGTCAACAGGAGAGAGTGAGAGAACGGCCCACTCTCAGACTGGGTTAGACTGTTACCACGAGCATTCTATATGCTCTCCCAGTTTGGAAATAAACTGCCATAAATGCAAAGCAGAGAAATCCATGTCATGCTTGATGGGAGGCAGAAAGAAGTCTTTTTTTTTGGCATGGTGTTAATTAATGGGAGACTTCTGCAACAGAGCACTCCATCTACCTGTGTGGATACGGAATCAAGCAGCAGCATCCGCAATACAAGGCCTTCAGGAGGAATTAGGACATTTTTACTTATTATGGTTGTGCTTGTACCCGGCATGAGATGCTGTGGCTGGAGTGGAAACAATGGTAGCCCTGCACCAAACCCCGCAGTCAGCAACTGTAGAAGATAATTTGGATAAAAAACAACTATATATTGCCAAGACTTTAGAAGAACAACAAAATGCAACAATGCACATTGACTCTGAGTGCTCATCATCACTTAAAGACAAAAGAGAAGCTGTAATAAGTGACTATTAAGAAAGAAATTACCTTCACAGACTGGACAGCACTCTCCTTCTGGCACATAGTACCTGTCACAGTGCAGCTCGCCACACTGGGCTGAGAAACAAATCGAGACACCACCTTGACATCGACAGAAACGACAGGCATCCATTCGAAACATGTCTCCATCATAATACTCCACACTGTTAAATATGCAAGCTGGTTTCACTTCTGAAAGTAGTAAAGAAAAAAAGTGGATTTTGTAGTTTTAAATAATTTTGAACAGAACCAAAGAAGAATTCTCTCTCATAAGAATATCTGCCCCCCAGCAAAAATACCAAAAATCCCTGGCGAAATACTGTGCTAAAAAAAGGAAATTACTTTCTTAAAGTAATTTTAAAATGTGAATTCCAAATATGGCCATCCATTTATTCTTATTTTTATTACTTTACAGTGAAAAAGCACCCAACTTAAAGGTTTTGAAGCTCTTGAGAATCCTTTTAAAAAACATATGCCCAACAATTATCCAAAGACCACAATTACCAGCAACTACATTTAATTTAACCTTGCCCCCAGCAGAATCTCCACTAGAACCAATGCCACGACCACCCATCACCCAGCTCATTACAGGCAAGGGAAAAAAGATGAGTTCTGCAGCCCACTCTGAAGGTTAACAGACTCATGCTGCTGGTGACACAAAGTGATACAGAGACAGTGAGAGAAATTAATGTCTTTATCAAACAAAGCTCCCCCCCCAAAGCAATTATTTTTCCCTAAAGTTTGTGATCTTTCAAATACATAAAATATTTGAGGGTTTGTTTCTTCAATAGGAAGACAGTTAAATACTATTCAAAAATATTCCCAGGGCAGCAAGATTATTTATAAACAAAAATCTGCACCTTTATGATTCCAGTATTGACTAGAATTAAAATTTACTTATCCCTCTACAATGGTGTTGATCAGTTCTTCCTAGTCTTGCTTAGTTACAAGTTATCAGTACTACCACCTCTTGTGATTTTATCACAACTCTGCTTATGAAAACATGAAAGGCTGCCAACGGACACATTTTCCTTTATTTAAAATGACCACCATTTCCCATTGCTGTCAACAAGTTGGTTGCTTTTTCCTTGCAGTCTATCTGCACGTGGAAGTGAGGCTGCACATAATGAAGTTGGCTGCCACCCTCCCACAGTTTTCAATGAGATTGACGCCATGTTCACAGCCAAAGTTGTTGTCACTTTATGGTTCAGGGACTGGACAGGACACAGGCCTGTGTCAAGTAGCAGGGATACTATGAACAGTGGGTCGGGAGAGTGAGGGAGAGCAGGAGGGAGCTGTAGATGTTGCAGGGAGGCTGAGGGGTCCAAGGATAGTGATGGGATGGGAGATAGAGGAGATAAAATGACAGTTCTCCCCAGTTGGGGAGAGGCACGTGGTAGGCAAGGGCCATCTCTCTGAGCAGCCAGGGGAAGGCAGTGCTCTTGGACCTTAGTTCACAACGCCTGATCCATAATGTTATTAAATGTTAGATATCATTTAGAAGTTTCAGTTACAGCTGTATGAGCTGCAACATTCCTTTCTATCACAGACCCGCCCACAATTAGTTTCCCACTATTACTTGCAGTCTAAGTTTACAGGTGGATGGATATAAAAATATAAATTAACCAATAACTTTAAAAAATTTTGTTAAAATATAATTTTTCTGTAAAACAAATGTCAATCAAAATGTGTGACTGAATGGTGATGATCTGAAATGATCCACTAACTCATGAATAATGCTGTGATCCGAAAGTCATATTAACAAAACCACTGCACCACTTTACATTAGCACATATTCTGTATATGCCATATATGTTACAGTAGAACTTTTAAATTAACATTTTAGATAGTTTTTAAAAACTGGGACTATTTCATGAAGAGGATGAATATCTAGCAACCACTATCATCTCATTCTTAGTTGAAGGCATATGTCTTTAGCTGATCAAACTGGTCCACAGTTTTGGGGTCCTTCAGGATTCCTTATGTCTTCTGGACACACCACACACACACTCTTCTATCTACAATTTCCCCATTTTAGCATACATGAACCTGGATAGATGATGTACAGCTTCATAACTTACAAGATGGGCTATTTCAACTTAACATACATAAACCACTAGCAGATGAAAGCCCATACTATCACATGGGTGTAGCATTTGGGCCAAGTAATCCATAATCTCTAGTCTCTCTTCATCCAATCAATAAAACTGTTGCATGCAACTTCACTGTACAGTAGTGGTGGCAATTCATTGAATTACCTGATATAACAATGGTTTGGCGCTCTTGGAATGGCAAATATACATGACCTACTGTAGCTGTACACTGCATGGGTGTAATTTGAAAAGTCAAAATAGCTGTGAATTTAAAACAATGTATAACAGATCATGAATCCCAGTGATCTTTGAACCTCGTGATATTCTAAACAAAAAAAAAAAGAGGTTTCAACCATGCTTGCAGCTGTTTCCATTGCTTCACATTGCAGCCTAGAATTTCTGAGTCAGAGACATACAGACAGGTGACAATCCTGGAATCTTAAATAGGTGATCACGTCAAGTTTTAAAAGAGCTTCAGTTAGTCCAGAATACAGCAAGTCCACCTCCTTAGCCACCAAGATCACATCCCCGCACCTTTGTTCACAAGACTTCCCTCTGGGACCAACTGAATGTAAGTTTTGGCCTAACTATCTTTTGTGTGTGTATGTGTGCACACATGTGTATCATATAATTAAATTAAAATTAAAATTTAGAATTAGTAGGTTTTTGTAGAAAGCAGTAAAATTAATGAAACATCTTAAATTGTGAGGTTAGAGATTTTCCCCTCTTCATTTGCCTCTAATATTAAGACAAGTTTTCTTTAAGATTTTACTGCATGTCAGTGACATTTTAAAATATCCCGAACTCAGGTGTCTATGTTCAGCTCCAATCTCAAGGCATGTGGTAGGACTACTACTGTGAAACTTGGAGGTTGAAGCAGATTCTCTCAGCAATTCTGATGTTTAGTTTATATAGGTCTGTTTCTTTGTCTTTAAGGTATATTATAAAAAACAGAAAAAGGGAGAGACCAGAAGAGGAAATACCATAAGAGCTATTGTGTCCGGGAAACTAGCTATGACCTCAACAGAAAGCGATTCAAAAACATTTGTGAAATATTACAATTGTATGTACTCTGAGCTGCTAGTTTAAAAACTATTTCTTGAAAAGGAGAAAGTGCTAATAATAAAAAAGGTCTTTCATCCATTTGTTCATTATTTCATTGTTTCTGAGTGTAGCTAACCAGATGGTCTGCAAATTCTTCAAAGAGAAGCCTTAATCTATGCCTGACTAGGACAGCAGACGCGGCAAAGAGTTCTGTGGCACCTTATAGACTAACAGACGTATTGGAGCATGAGCTTTTGTGGGTGAATACCCACACTGTTGATGCATGCTCCAATACGTCTGTTAGTCTACAAGGTGCCACAGGACTCTTTGCAGCTTTTACAGATCCAGACTAACACGGCTACCCCTCTGATGCTAGGACAGCAGAAAATTCCCTGTCAAGAATGTCTAATTACTGTTAAAAGGCAAGGAGTTCCACAGGTAGACAGAGTTGTGTGAAGAAGTACTTTCTAAATCTTAATAGGAAGTATGTTTAAAACTATTTCACCCCTATTTCTTTGGGTGGTCCCTGCTTTCTGTGTTATGTGAAAAGGTAAACAACACTTCCTAATTCACTCTCCACACCATTCATGATTTTCTAGATGTATCTCATGTCCCCACTTAGTCACCTCCTTTCCAGGCTGAACAGTCCCAGTCTTTTTAATCTCTCTTCATATGGAGGCTGTTCCATACCCCTAATAATTTTTGCTGCCCTTCTCTATACTTTCCCAATTCTAATAATACATCTTTTTTGAGACGGGGCAACCAGAACTGCACGCAGTATTCAAGCTGTGGTGTACCATGGATTTATCTAGTGGCTTTGTCATATTTCCTGTCTTATGATCTAGCCCTTTCCTAATGGTTCTTAACATTGTTAGCTTTTTTGATTGCCAGTGCACATGGAGCAGATGTTTTCAGAGAACTAATCACAATGACTCCAAGATCTTTCTTGAGTTGTAACAGCTAATTTAGACCGTATCATTTTGGACATATGGGTGGGATTATGTTTTCCACTATGTATTACTTTGCACTTATCAATACTGAATTTCATGTGCCTTTTTGTTGCCCAGTCACCCAGTCTTGTGAGATCCCTTTGTAACTCGCTGAAGTCATCTTTGGAATTAACAATCTTGAGTAATTTTGAATTGTCTGCAAATTTTGCCACCTCACTGTTCACCCCCTTTTCCAGATCATTTATGAATATGTTGAACAGCACAGGTCCTTGAAGGACCCTGCTATTTACCTCGCTCCTTTGTGAAAAGTGACCATTGATCCCTATCATTAATAGAGTGTACCTGAACTTTCAGAAAGCCTTTTTTAAAAACCAGCACTATAGTAGCTATCCTCCAGTCGTCTGCAACAGCGGCTGATTTAAGCAAAAGCTTACATATCACAGTAGTTCTGCAATTTCATATTTGGGTTTCTTCAGTATTCTTGGGTGAATACCATCTGGTCCTGGTAACTTCTTCTTGTTTAATTTATCAATGTGTTCAAAAACCTTCTCTAATGACACCTCAATCTGGGACAGTTCCTCAGATATTTCACCTAAAAAGAATAGCTCAGGTGTGTGAATCTCCGTGACATCCTAGGCAGTGAAAACTGATGCAAATTCATTTAGCTTCCCCACAACAGCCTTGTATTCCCCGAGTGCTTCTTTAACAGACTGATCGTCTAGGGGCATCAATGATTGGCAGACTTCCTCCTCCTGATACACTTACAAAAACTAACAGCAATATTTTTTTCAGTCTTCTGCAGGTTCCTCTTTAAATTCTTCTTTACCCTGCCTCATCATATTTATACACTTGAGTTCCTGGTATTTATGCCCCTTTCTATATTTTCGTCTCTAGAATTTGACTTTCAGTTTTTAAAGGATGTCTTTTTGTCTCCAACTGACTCTTATTCTATTGTTTAGCCATGGGATGTGTGTGTGTTGGGGGGGAGTTGGTCCCATCACTAGGTGTTTTTTTTTGTTATTAGAGGTTTATACTTAGTTTGAACCTATACTATGGAGCATTTAAATAGCTTCCATGAAGCTTACAGCTATTCACTTGTGACTATTCCTTTTAATTTCAATTTAATTAGCTCTCATTTTGTGTACTTTACCTTTTTGAATTAAATGCTATTGTGGTGGGTTCTTAGGTATTCCCCCCACCCCACGAGGATGTTAAATGTAATTACGTTAGGGGTGCTGTTACTGAGTGGTTCAGCTATATTGACCTTGTGGAACGGATCCTGTGCTTCACGTAGGACTAAATCAAGAATTGCCTCTCCCCTTGTGAACAGCAGGACTTGCTGCTTCAACAAGCAGTCATTCATTGTCTAGAAATTTTATCTCTGCATGTACTCAGTCAATATGAGGATAATTAACAACCCCTATTATAACTGGGTATTCTGTTATGTAGTCTCTCTAATCTTCCTGAGCATTTCACAATACCATCATCATCCCAATAAAGTAGTCAGCAATTTATTCCTAGTACTATATTCTTATTATTCGAGCATGGAATTTCTTTTCATAGAGATTCTGTAGTACAGTTTGATGGCAGTTAAAGTCATGTTTGCAGGTAACAGCACCTAGATATAGGTGCTGAGGAGACAAGGAGGAGGGATTTTTTCCCCTCTCTCTTTAATAATATAGGGAAGGCCAAAACATGCTTATATTGGGAGGGCAAGGAACCTGATGAGATTGAGATGCTGAGAAGGGTAAAGTGGGGTGGAGAGGTGAGAGAAAAGTTGTGGGAGATTAAGCAAGAGGGGATGGTATCACTTGGGTAGGAGGCAGGACCGGTGCTGGGGGTTTAAGCACCCTAGGCGCACAGCAATTTCGCCGCCCCGCGCCCTGGTCCCGCGGCTCTGGTGGAGCTGCCACAGTGGTGCTTGCAGGAGGTTCACTGGAGCCGCAGGAGCAGCCGACGATCCGCAGGCATGACTGCGGTAGCTCCACCAGAGCCACGAACCAGCGGACCCTCCGCAGGCACGACTGCGGCAGCTCCACCAGAGCAGCCTGCCGCCCCCTCCGGCAAAATGCCGCCCACCAATAATCCTGGCGCCCTAGGCGATTGCCTAGGCCGCCTAAATGGAAGCACTGGCCCTGGCAGGAGGTGGAGAACAGCAAGAAGGAATAGTGAGCAGGGCGTAAACAAAAAGGAGAAAGTGGAGGAAAGTGGTCATATCAAACCTTGCTGGGTTTTTTGCTTTGAAGAAATCAGCAGGATGCTATGCAGCAAGGGAGTAGGGGACAAGAAGGGGAGGTGGGCCTTTAGAAGGGAATCAAAGTAGTAAAGAGTTAGCTCGGTTTGTGAGTGTAGGGAAGGGAGTAGAAGTAGTGCTGTTTGGCTGAGATGACGACAGAATTAAATAAGGAAAGAGTTCAGTGGTACTGGAGAAAGTGAGCAAAGTCACTGGACTTCTGCCAGAAACACTCAGCATCACAGTAAAAAGAGTACAGAAAATGGATGTTGGGAACAAGCCAGGAGTGGGGACTGGATGGATGGACCTTGTGATAGAAAGCTAAAGGGTGTGTAGTGGAGATGATCAACAGCTGAGCTGAGGGAGGAGAAAGAAGTGGGAAAAGGAGAGAGAGGGCTCAGAGCAGAAGATAATCTGTGGATGCTGATAGTTTGAAAGTCATGGAAGGAACAAGTGGCAGAGTGAAGAGGAGGGGGCTAGTGAGCAAAGCTGAAGGAGATGTAGCGTGTTCAAAAGGAAGTCAGTGATGGAAAGATAAAAGAGAAAGCAGCACTTGGTGAAGACAAAATCCAATGAGCAACCATTTTAGGAAGTGGGAGGTCTGATCCATATTTGCAGGTGAGAGCAAAGGCAGGAAGCTAGGGGATAAGATGGAATATCAGTATAGAAAGAAAAATCATCACGGGAGGGATTGATCAGTGATTTGAGCACGGGCCTGCTAAATCCAGGGTTGTGAGTTCAATCCCCGAGGGGGCTATTTAGGGATTTGGGGCAAAAATCTGTCCGGGGATTGGTCCTGCTTTGAGCAGGGAGTTGGACTAGATGACCTCCTGAGGTCCCTTCCAACCCTGATGGTCTATGATTCTATGATTGCAATGCAAGGAAGACAGTGCTCCAAGAGGTGAAGTCAGAGAGGCAGGTAGACAGGGGAAGAGTCAAGTGGTAAACAGATAACATGGAAGAAGAGAAAATGTCAGATGAGGTATTGTTCAAAGAAAGAATAAGCAGAAGAGGAGGGATGGACTAGAAGTGACAAGAGCAGGAGAAAAAAAAAGCCTACTGCCTTCACTATGATCTTTGAACTAACTCCGGAGCAGGGTAAGTGGGAGAAGGCAAGACCACTGCACAAGAGAGAATGATGGCAGCAACAGTGTAAGAGGGGGAAATCCAGGCCTCTCAGAGACTAAGATGGAGAGGGTGGGAGATGAAATGATCATGTTTTTCTCATTTTTTCCAAAGAAAATAGGTGGAACAGGGATTCCAGATGGAACAGGATTTAGGGAGGAGGCAGGTATGATACTAGGGAGGGGATTCTCTTTATAATGGAGCTCCTTCTTTAATCCCTTTTCTGTGGTATTTTCTCAATTCAGGGAATGTGCAAAATTAGATGGTGTGAATGACTATCTGGATGAATTTTGGTCTGATTCAATTCCCATGGGTGTCAGTGGGTATCTCTGCATTGATTTTATAAGGGGTTAGATCAGGCCCTGAAAGAGAAATGAGCTCTTGTGAATCTCCTACTACAGGCAGAATTGATTTAGAAGCCAGAGCCACCTAGTGGAAAGGAAAAACCCTGCCTATGAAGTAGAATGATTTTGAATTGCCTTTTGAACCCCGGTTGCCTTTTATCATTTAACTTAGACTATCTGCAGGAAGTTCTTTTTTCCTTAAATTATTTGTACCGCATGCTTCTGGGTTTATCTGTTCCCTATTTGGCCTTGCCTTACCTAACCTGCTGCAGTTGTTTTCCATGATATGAGTATCGCTCCATATTAGGAGCAACTGTATTCCACATTAATTAAACATTCATACAAATGATTCGGTCAGTCATTACTTTGTTTTGAGCAGTAGGCTGCACCAGCCCACAATGAGATCTGAATTACTGAGATTTCTCAAGCTATCCTTAGCTGGTGGCTGTCTTTGATTAGGGCCATGGAAAAGATCAGAGATACATTTAGTTTGCAACCCATATCCTCACTAGACATTCATTTTGCACAGTAAATCTAGCTATACAAAGAGTTTCAGTGTCTGTTTATAGACAAGTTTTGGCACTTTCTGTAGCAGTATCGATGGGCTCCCAGCCAGCCAGAAGGGAAGTGAAACTCAAGACAGTTTTCTGCTGATAAAATGATTAAAGGTTACACGATTCCAACAATCTCCAATGACAGAATTCCTTTACTATGCAGCAGGGTAGCTGATACAGTCCTGGAAGAAATTGCTACAATCAATAGGAACCTTAATTAAAATGAAAAGGAAGAAAGCTGATTAGAGCTGTTGATTAATTGCAGTTAACTCACACAATTAACTCAAAAAATTAACTGTGATTAATCACACTGTTAAATAGAATACCAGTTGATATTAAATTTTTTAATGTTTTTCTACATTTTCAAATATATTGATTTCAATTACACCACAGAATACAAACTGTACAGTGCTTACTTTATATTATTTTTTATTACAAATATTTGCACTGTAAAAATGATAAGCAAAAGAAATAGTATTTCAATTCACCTCATACAAGTACTGTAGTGCAATATCTACTGTGAAAGTGTAATTTACAAATGTAGATTTTTTTTTTGTTACATAACCACACTCAAAAACAAAACAGTGTAAAACTTTAGAGCCTACAAGTCCACTCAGTCCTACTTCTCTTTCAGCCAACTGCTAAGACAAAGAAGTTTGTTTACATTTACAGGAGATACTGCTGCCTGCTTCTTATTTACAATGTCACCTGAAAGTTAGAACAGGCATTCACATGGCAATTTTGTGGTCAGCATTTCAAGGTATTTACATGTCAGATATGCTAAACATTCATATGCCCCTTCATGCTTCAGCCACCATTCCGGAGGACATGCTTCCATGCTGCTGATGATCATTAATTCAATTTGTGACTGAACTCTTTGGGGGAGAACTGTATGTTCCCTGCTCCGTTTTACCTGCATTCTGCCATATATTTCATGTTATAGCAGTCTCGGATTATGATCCAGCATATTGGATTTACAAACACTGTCACTGCAGATTTGACAAAATGCAAAGGAGGTATTAATGTGAGATTTCTAAAAATAGCTACAGCACTCAACCCAAGGTTTAAGAATCTGAAGTGTCATTCAAAATCTGAGAGGGATGAGGTACAGAGTATGTTTTCAGAAGTCTTAAAAGAGCAACTACAGAACCTGAACCACTAAAAAAGAAAAATCAACCTTCTGCTGGTGGCATCTGACTCAGATGATGAAAATGAACATGTATATGTCCGCTCTGCTTTGGATCGTTATCGAGCAGAAACTGTCATCAGCATGGATGTATACCCTCTGGAATGGTAGTTGAAGCATGAAGGGACATATGAATTTTTAGCACATCTGGCATGTAAATATCTTGCGATACACTTTCACGATAGAGATTGCACTACAGTACTTGTATAAGGTGAACTGAAAAATACTATCTTTTGTTTTTACAGTGCAAATATTTGTAACCAAAATATAAAAGTGAGCACCGTACATTTTGTATTCTGTGGTGTAACTGAAATCAATATATTTGAAAATGTAGAAAACATCCAAAATATTTACATAAATGGTACTCCATTATTGTTTAATAGTTTGATTAATCATGCTTAATTTTTTAATCATGCAATTAATCATGATTTTTTAATCGCTTGCTTAAAATTGTAGGTTGGTATCAACAATACTACTGAAAAGCGTACTGTGTGTTCTTTGTATTTACAACTACTCTGCTATTCAGTGAGTGAAGAAACATGAATGTGATATATGCTTGGGGCATTAGCCCTTAGCAATTTTGAATATCATAATACTACAATATGTTTTAGTTGACTTGCAAGCATATCAACACAAATAAAAAGCTATGTGGAATACAGATTACTGTGTTATCACTGCTGGTCATACTGTATATTCCCTATGATGACAATTGCTGAAGCTATCTGTAAGTCATTTAGTTCTGTATCTGCAAAAGATTTCTCCACAAAAATGAAACAGAAGTTTGGACTAAAACAAAACTAATTCACAGATGCAATATTACTGTTACTGCTAATAAAAATGTATTAAGTGCCATAAATGTATGGTGTGTTACACAGCTATTAAAGAAACAGGATACCTATTTGTAAATACCTATAGGTTAGGTATCCTCAGGCATTTACAGTGTAAACAGAGTCAAAAATGCAGGATTATGGGGAAAATAGAATCTATCAAAGGGAACAGAAGAGAGGAAGGGGAACTTAGAACAGTTTATAGCATTGTTAAAATTTGGTGTTCTACCATTTACATATAGTATTTTATAACAAAATGGCATCTTCCCCTCTTTACTTCTTGTTTTGCACACTGCCAAGTTGGTATTAGGGGAAGCCCATGCCATCACTCTAGAGTCCCTAACTTAATATCCTGGTCTCTGCATATTCCAAATATTACTTTACTATACCTTTTACAATAGCAGAAGGCTTCATACAGTGATCACTGTGAAAGTATTTACAGTTTTGCCTCTTATCTAATTAATGGTACCATGGTATTCACACCATTCCTTACACTAAGAAAAGAGTAAGTTAATTATTTACATTTTAATGGACTTTAGTAACTATTTTAATGGAAACCACTGTAGTTAGACTTGGAGACTTAGAATTCACCATGTAGTGCAGGTGAATTCTATCAAACACCACTAAACACTAGTAAAAACAAAAATGCAAGCAAAAAAACAACAAAATCACTCTGTTCTAGAAGGGCATGTGGAATTTTAAGGCCACTGGACTATAGAATTGCAACGCATTATAATTCCAGTTTTTACTAGGCTAGTAACATTCTCAAAAGTTCTCATTTCAGACTGTGACTTCCCATGTGTTGTTTCAGCCTATAAGTGAGTATCTTCTGAAAGTCTGAGCAAAATCTTTTTTGTTTTTATGTTTGCTGTATATACACATACCATTTCCCGTTTAAAAAAATGTTTATATATAGAAAGACACATATAAACATATTATGAACACAAGCATACACAGTATAATTAACACATGAAAATTCCATTTAGTGATGTTAAGATTGCATCAGGACACACCTTATCCACCCAAAATATCAAGAGCACAGAAATAAGACCTCCACAATGCCTACAATACCATTGATTAATGCACTCCAACACTCCATAATGTTTTCTTCCATCTATAACATACCAAAAAGCAATACATGTCTCAACTTCATCAAACTTCCAGTATAGTGTAAAACTTTCAGACTAACCTCACATGCTTTTATATCAATTATAGCAACAGATCAGCACATTAGATTGTCACACATTCTGTTTTAACATTGCAGAGATCACTGTTAAAAATTTTCCCTTTATGTTTAATAGAAAAAGCAAAACTTAATGGAAGTGTTGAGTTCGAGCTAAGCTCATAAAACCATTAGAGCTCTACCTGTATCAGATGAGGTATACCAGTGCAATTGGGCAATTCTGTTTTGTGGGCTGAAGTTAGGCAAGGAGAGTTTGGTTTTGCAGACAGACTTTTAATAATACACATTTTTACAACACTCAGGAACTACGGAAAAACAAACAACGAGGATGTTCAACAAGGTAGCAATAGCAGATGGAAGTGATGGCATCAGGAGATAGAGCAGAGTGTGTTCAGAGATATAGGACACTTCATACTTGATGCAATATGCAATGCACAGAGGGCTGCATGCAGTGAGGAGGTGAGATGCGCTCTGAACAAAATCAAGAGACTATAACACTCAGGAAGAGCCATTAGCAGATAGTATTGGGCCAGCATGACTGTCTAAATTGCAATCCAAGGTTAACTGTACTGGATATATAAATATACCTCTACCCGATATAATGCTGTCCTCAGGAGCCAAAAATCTTACCGTGTTATAGGTGATCCCACATTATATCAAACTTGCTGTGATCCACCAGAGTGCGAAGCCCCACTCCCCCAGAGCGCTGCTTTACCCCGTTATAGCCAAATTCGTGTTATATCAGGTCGCGTTATATCAGGGTGGAGGTGTAATAGTGAATGATTTACCTATTGTATATTATAGATGATAAAATCTTGCCAGCCAGTAGTTTTGGCTGAGAAAAATAAGGCAGCCACTATGGTCAGAAAATAACAGAACACTTGAAAATACTTTTCCTAACAATGGAATATTTATTCAGTTGTCACCAAATAGGGTGAGGGGCTTTTGGAAAGTTGACAATACAATGAAAAATTTTGAGGGGAGCAAGAAGATCATTATATGCTCACTACACTCTAAAGTACAAATAGGGAAACATACTGTCAATGTTAACTATATGAAGCTGTTTAGTGTGAGGACTTGCAAAGTTTAGCATGCTAATTAAAACTCAATACCTGACTTCACAAGCTCTGTATGGAGTAGCTAGGAGAGGGTCTTTCGATCTGGAAATGGAGGTGGGGATGACAATGTACTGCTGGCAGGAGCAACATAACTGTTGATTTATAATCTTGCTCAGTCAATAGATTGCAAATTTAAGATTAGGTCTGGCTAGCTAAATTGTTACTCTCTATTAATCATGTTTTATCCTACTTAACTTTTATTCACTTTTATTTGATCCAGAAAATAGAGAAAATCAAATCTTGCTTTAAGTTAAATTGCAATTGTGGCCATTAGATTTGGGAACTCACTCTCTCTTTGGAGAACTCCAAAGGAAATAATAACCTCTCTCTTCCCTTCCCCCTCAAGTTACCATTTAAGGCAGAGAAAGTGTGTATATATCCTTCCTCTGTTGTTCTAGAATTGACATTCTGAAAAATCCCAGCTGATTTTCATAGTTTTTGAAAGAGAATATAATAGTTCAACTAAAGTCTCTCTCACAGACTGACACTTTTATGGATGCAGACGCTGCTGTATCATGCTACTACATGCTTCCCCTCCCAGATCTTAGGCTTTGAACAATAAACTGGGGAATATATTTTTGTCTTTTGCACATTCTTCCTTAAAATAACTCTCCCACAAGCATGCCACTGCCATCTCCTTGCTTCAAGATTTTTGTAGAGAGCAGGGGTGCAATGCTTTATCCTGGAATGCTTTGCTTTTTAGAAGCTTTATGCACATCATCATCTTTGAGCCCTCTAATTCCATCTGTTCTGCACAGGAATTTCTAGCCCTACTGGGTAAATTCCACTGAATAATACTAAGCCCTGGTGAAGACAACATATTTTTCATGCAGGATAAATGGAATGTTACAGATCCACAATGGTATGTCTGCTAATTTTATAGGCACTCTAACTCAAATAAACCTGTGTGAATCTCAACATTTGAGTTATAAAATTATAATATTATATTAAATTATTAAATATGTAACATTGTTTAACAAAGCCATTTATCTTGGATAAAATACAGGCCAAGATTTTCAAAAGTAACAAGCGCTTTTGGGTACCCAACTGCGAAGAGGCCTAATTATAAAAAGTGCCAAACATTCAGCCTCTGAGAATCAAACTGTTTTAAAGTATCACAAGATTGAGCATGTAAAAACTGAGGCACTCAAATCACTAGTCCCTTTTGAAATTCTTGGTAATAGGCTCCAGCGCTGCTAACACTTACACAGGTGTTTAAATAAAGCCAATTGACCTATTCAGAATAGTAAAGTTAAACACCTCCTGAATGATCTTGAGGATTGAGTTTATTTATAAAGCACCCCTGAACTAAGGTGTTCCCATATTACATGCCTAAAATTGTCACTAACACAGAATTACAGTTGTCCAATAGTAGCTTATACCATTCCAGAATGTGGACAGTGGCTAAACTTACACATCTGAAAACCAGGAAATACAAAGTTAAGGTACATAACACACCCTTACATCTCAACCTTTGCTCTGCCTTCTAAGAGGGGCCCCAGCATGCCAATAATACAAATCTACCACTCTACCCTGACAGATACTACAAAAACACACTAGGAACTGAGCACATGCTCACCAATCAGATTTCTGCCAAAGACAGGGCTCAAACTCACTGTGACAGGCACAGCTCTTGTTCAACTAAGGTTGCCAGCCCACCTGGTTTTGCTCGGAGTCTCCCAGAATCGGGCTCTATTTCCCAGAGGCTACTGAAGCCAAACCGGGAGATTTTAGGCCTCTAAAAGTCTGGCAGCGCAGCAGGACTAAGGCAGGCTCCCTGCTTGCCCTGGCCTGATGCCACTCCTGCAAGCAGACAGAACATCCCTGCAGCCCCTGGGGGGGGAGGGGCAGAGGTCTCTGCAGGATGCCCGTGCACTGAGCACCGACTCCACAGCTCCCATTGGCCACAGGGACATATCGGCCACTTCCAGGAGCGATGCCAGGGAAAGCAAGGAGCCTGCCTTAGCCCCACTGCATCACCGCCCAGGAGCCGCCCGAAGTAAGAGCCGCCTGGCCACAGCCCGCATCCTTCATCTCCCCCCACACCCCAACCCCCTGCCCCAGCTTTGAGTCCCCCCACACCCAAACTCCCTTCCAGAACCCACACCCTCTCCCGGTCCCCAACCTCCTGCCCTAGCCTAGTGAAAGTGAGTGAGGGTAGGGGAGAGCGAGTGACTGAGGGAAGGGGTATGGAGTGAGCGGGGCAGGGCCTGAAAGAAGGGGTGGGGCAAGGGTGTTAGGGTTGTCAACTGTCTAATCACACAAACCCAAGGTTCAACTGCCACAGCAGTGTCCCCTTGAGACAGCCAGTCACTGAGAGAACAGGCTGCCTGGAATCCCTCTTGCTTCCAAAGAGTCCCAATCCTGCTGCACATGAACATTTATTCTCTCTGGCTGCAGCTACTGACAGGAAGATCCTAACTTACCCTGTAACAACTTATCTAATTTAAACCCCATAAAGGGGCAGTAGGTGCAATCCACTATCTCAGATAAATCCTTAACAACTGAGATCAGTTTGGGGCGGATCAGTCGTAGTCTAAGCTCCAGACGTGGACTAGAAAAATTGGTCAATTTTGTACAATGCATTTAATAAGGTTGTACTTTGGAAGCCCTTGCTCAAATGTCCCCAAATTTGTACCATGAAAACTACCCAGAGCCCTCATGAGGTACAACCATTTCAAGACAATCTGAGTAAACATATAGATTATAAGCTTTCGTGGGTGAATACCTGCCTCTGGAAATTTCCACTACATGCATCCGACGAAGTGGGTATTCACCCATGAAAGCTCATGCTCCAAAACGTCTGTTAGTCTATAAAGTGCCACAGGACTCCTTGCTGCTCTTACAGATCCAGACTAACACGACTAACACGGCTACCCCTCTGATACTTGATACAGATTATAGAGCATTTAAGAGTTCAACTTTAAATAAAAAGCAATATTCAACCTTAAGTACAGTGGACCTGGTGCTCCACTATAATACACTGGGAACTAGGAGAGGGAATATTTTTCATGTTTTTTTTTAAACTTATGAAGTTATTTTTGTCTAGAATTCCCAGCATGTCCTGTTTTTACTATGTCTACTTCGTAGATTATAAACTCTTCATGGCAGATGGTCTTTGATTTGGGTCTGTTATACAGCACCAAGCACTTTCAGTGTTAAATAAACAAACCGCTAGCCTAATCATTAAACTTCCAGGAGGCAAAAAATGCCTTCCTAGATCTAGAGTAGCTAAGAATCTGTTCCATTTCCTCTCACCACAGACAAAGTCACTGCAATCCATGTTTTTGTCACCTCCAGGCTACTTTAATATACATTATCTATGGCTTATCCAAAAGACCACCAATAAATTAAGGTTGGTAGAACATGCAACAGCCTACCTGCTAAGCAGGGAAGACAAGATCATATCACTCTATTGCTTTGTACTCTGAAATCTTTGTCAGTAATTCTAGGGCATATTCAAGGTCCTCATTTACAAAGCCTTAAAAACAGAATGGAACCAATATATCTCCAGCATTTGATACTCAATCTTCAGAACCTTTGAGGCAGTTGAAATTGGTGGAGATCACTCGGGTTGACAGAGCTCAGTTACACCTTGAAAAGGGCAAGCCACAGCATTCTTGGTGAATGATCCAGGGCAGGGGAACTTTCTACTGACATACACCTCTACCCCGATATAATGTGACCAGATATAACACAAATTTGAATATAATATGGTAAAGCAGTGCTCCGAGGGGGTGGGGCTGCACATTCCAGCAGATCAAAGCAAGTTTGATACAATGCAGTTTCACCTATAACGCGGTAAGATTTTTTGGCTCCTGAGGACACCGTTATATTGGGGTAGAGGTGTATCAGCTTGAGTTTGACTCTTACCACCACCAAAGAATGAGTTCTGATCACTTAAGTAAAAGGATTTGAGGAGGGAGAAGAGTCCTATAACACTGACATTATTCTTTGTATAACACATATGCTGAATTATCTTAATCACTACAGTACAGCATTTTAGAGAGCATCCTATAATATGCTCCCAATTAGTATACCAATTTTACACACAACAACATTTACTGACCTCTACATATAACCATGATTATGACGACAACATTACAAACACACCGTCGTTAGAAAAGCACCATGCTATCTGCAAGACAAATGTTCTCTTTTCTTAATTCAGCTGTCATGTGTCTCTAACCACCTGCTAACTTGAGTATTTGCTGTAATTTGAACCCGACAACAACAAAGAAGAGGTCTACTACATGAAGACCAAACAGGGAACATGAAAACAACGTGATCCAGTAGCACCAGTTACAGCATTAGAGTTAAATACTCAGCCTGATCCTCAACATGAATCAAGAGTTATTTCTGTCATAAGAAAGTACTTTTCAATTATCTATTATTATAGTACACAAAGAAAACAGCGTGAACATTATGGGGAAGAAAGGCCATACTCCCCTATGTATGTTAAGCAAAAAACAACCGCTTTATCAGTCTAGTTCTTCTGAAGTGACAAAACAAAATCTAGACTGCTATAAACATCTGCAAAGAACTGTGACTAGCAGATTATCCCCTATAATGAAAGGTGCATAGCCAAGGCAGAATCAGATCAAGCTGACAAGAGAAAAGCACAACACACCTTTTGACAGGCCCTCCAAATCATACCTAAATTAAATTCACAAAAAATATTCATAGAGCAAAGACAGACACTATTTAGGCATGCAGCAATTCTCCAAACAGAGATATATTTTTTGGAGTTTAATGTACCCACCCTAAACACACCCATGTTATTTATCATTTGAAAAGCTTATTTTATGTACATTTAGATGAAGTATGATGTGGAGCTGTAAGCCTGTAGGCAAGGTGAGACAATAGTACCAAAATGAGAAAGTTCTCATTTTTTGTAGTTTCCAGAAACACTACAGTTATTACTGTTTACATTCCTACAACTTAATGGGGTGCTTGTTGGTGAGAGCTACCAAACAACAAAAGTATTAAAAAGATTTGTATTGTTTTGCACAGGGAAGGGGTTTTTTCTCCCCAGAAATGAAGCAGCTGTTTAGCATAAAGGCAAAAAATGTGACTATCAACATTTTGCAATATGCTAAAATGAAATGTTTTCACATTACATTCTTAATCATCTAAGTATCTCATAAGTAAGGCTGTGAGTTTGTCACAGAAGACATGGATTCCGTGACTTTCCATGACCTCTAACTGCTGCAGTAGCTGGTGTGCCCTGTGCCAGGGGCACCTCAGGCAGCCCCTGGGCCAGGGGCACCTCAGGCAGCCCCTGGGCCAGGGGCACCTGCCACTGCTGGAGCAGTCTTGGAGGAGTTTGTGTGTGGGAGGGGGCAGGGGGTTGGGACATGGGACGGGGTGAGGCAGGCTCTGGGCAACGTTTACCTGGAGGTCTCCCCAGAAGCGATGACATCCTCCTCGGTCAGCTGTTAGGTGGAAGCATGGCCAGGTAGCTCTGCAGGCTGCCTCTGCCCAGAGTGCTGGCTTCACAGCTCCCACTGGCCGTGGTTCCTGTCAATGGGAGCTGTGGGGGCGGTGCCTGCAGGAGGCAACAGCCCACAGAGCTGCCTGGCCATGCGTCCACTTAGCAGCTGACTGAGGGATGTAGGAAGAAATCCAGTCAACAAGGGTATGTTGACGCTAACAGGGAGAACCCCAGGTAAGCACCATCCAGAGCCCGCTTCACCCTGTCCTGTGCCCCAACCTCCAGCCTCCTACCATACCCAAACTCTGCTGCTGCTGGGCAGGGGGGAGGCACGAAGCCAGGTAGGGAGTCTATCACCTCCGCTATCTTTCCCGCTCAGCACCAGCATGCCACTGCCCATGTCCCCCCCAGCACCAGCAGGGGTCCAGTGCCATGCCCCCTTCAAGCAGCCACAGCACCCTCCCCCAGCACCCACTGGGTCCCCAGGCAGCCCCACCCAAAGCAGCCCAACCACCCTCCTCCAGTGCCCACTGGGCCCCCTGGCAGCCTCCACCCAAGTTTTATTCACTTGTATTTGTAGTAAAAGTCACGGACAGGTCACAGGCAAATAGCAGTGACTAAAACATAGTCTTACTCATAAGTGATAAAAGTTTTCTATATTTTCAATTGAAATTTGCTGACCGGATTAGTCTCAAACTGAAGGTTGTGCACCAGTAGCAGTAGATCGCGTGTCTATACTTAGTACTGCACAGTGAGTAGATACAAGTATACACAAATTCCTAATCTAATGCTTCTCCATTTGTAAGCTTTTGTACATACAATGTATCATCTAGTCTGCCTGGTAGAAGGTTTTAATTTGTAAATACCTATGCATGCAGTATTAGCCTTCAAAACATTCCATAAACTCGTTTTTTTAATTCAGTGACATTTATGCACAGGTCAGTATTAGCATTAGAGATGACAATACACACCTTCACATTAGGAAAATTCAAAAACTACGATAGAAAAACGCAGCCTATACAAAAGTAATGAAGACAAAGTCCACAATCAAGTCCTTGCCTCTGCATCGAAGAGAGATGAAGATGTTACAGCTCTTATGAACCATGTCATCAATAATACGATAAAACTCATTTGGCCCTGATTCACATCCAGAGGAGCTTATCAACCTGACTGCATATAGCATCAGATGTACAAGAGTTTCCATTGAAAATAGCAGAAGTTGGTGAAGAACAAATGGAAAAAGATTTGTCAGATGTGCCTGACAAAAAGGAAGAAAGGAGAGTAGCAAAATAATGACCCTGGACTTCAGAAAAGCAGATAGATTCCCTTAGGGAACTGATGGGCAGGATCCCAATATGAGGGGGCAAGGAGTCCAGGAGAGCTGGCTGTATTTTAAAGAAGACTTATTGAGGGCACAGGAACAACCATCCCGAAGTGCAGAAAGGATAGCAAATATGGCAGGCAACAAGCTTGGCTTAACAGTGAAATCTTTGGTGAGCTTAAACTCAAAAAGGAAGCTTACAAGAAGTGGAAACTTGGACAGATGACTAGGGAGGAGTATAAAAATATTGCTAGACCATGCAGGGGTGTAATCAGGAAGACCATGGCACAACTGGAGTTGCAGCTAGCAAGGGATGTGACGGGTAACAAGAAGGGTTTCTACAGGTATGTTAGCAACAAGAAGGTTGTCAGGGAAACTGTGGGACCGTTACTGCATGGGAGAGGCAACATAGTGATAGATGATGTGGAAAAAGCTGAAGTACTCAATGATTTTTTTGCCTCGGTCTTCACAGACAAGGGCAGCTCCCAGACTGCTGCACTGGGCGACACAGCACAGGGAGCAGGCGAGCAGCCCTCAGTGGTGAAAGAACAGGTTAAGGACTATTTAGAAAAGCAGGACATGCACAAGTCCATGGGTCCAAATCTAATGCATCCAAGGATGCTGAGGGAGTTGGCTGATGTGATTGCAAAGCCATTGGCCATTATCTCTGAAAATTTGTGGCGAATGGGGGAGGTCCCAGACAATTGGAAAAATGCAAATATAGTGCCCATATTTTAAAAAGGGAAAAAAAAGAGAACCTGGGGGACTACAGACCAGTCAGCTTCACTTCAGTCCCCAGCAACATCATGGAGCAGGAATCCATTTTGAAGCACTTGGAGGAGAGGAAGGTGATCAGGAACAGTCAACATGGATTCACCAAGGGCAAATTCAATCTAATCTAATCCATTGGAGAATGAAAAATCTACCAGCTCCCTCAGTAGTTTGTTCCAATGGTTAATCACCCTCGCTTTTACATATTTGTGCTTTATTTCTAATTTAAAATTTGTCTGGATTCAGCTTCCCGTTGAGTTCTTGTTATACCTCCTTTCTCTGCAACATTAGAGAGTCCTCTGCTACCTAGTATTTTCTCCCTGTCAGGGTAATGCTACACGATAATTAAGTCACCTCTCAATCTTCTTTTTAACAAGCTAAAAAGACTGAGCTTTTTAATGATCTCATTAAATGCATTTTCTCCAGCCCCTGAATTGTTTTTGTGGATCCTTTCCATACCCTATCTAATTTTTCAAAATCATTTTTAACATGTGGAACCAGAATTGTATGCAGTCTTCCAAGACTCAGTTTCACAAATGCCTTACGCAGAGGTAAAAATCAATGCCCTACTCTTACGCCCCTATTTGTACATCCAAGAATCACATTTTTGTTGTTTGGTTGGGGTTTTTTTTGTTTTTTTTTTTTGCCACCTTATAACACTGGGACCTCGTGTTGTTATTATGAAGTCACTGTTTTTCAGGATACAATCCTCCATTCTGTAAGCATGGCATGCATTCTTTGTCCCAAGATGTATGATCTTGCATGTGACTATATTAAAAAGCATTTTATTTGAATGGGAACAGTTTATGAAGCAATCAAGATCATTCTGTGTGAATGCTCTGCCATTTACAACTCTACCAGTCTGTGTCATCCACAAATTTTAATCAGCAGTGATTTTCTATTTACTTCCAGATGATTAATAATAATGTTCAATAGTGATAGGCCTAGAACAGATCCCTGAAGAACCCCACTAAAAACACCCCATTTCAGTGAGGATTGCCCACTGACAACTACTTGCTGAGCGCTATCAATTAGCTAACCAGTTCTTAATCCTTTAATGTATGTTTTATTGATATTGTATAATGCTATTTTTTAATCAGAATGTCATGCAGTGCTAAGTGAAATGCCTTACCACAGTATATTAAATCTAAGCAGTTACCCTTCTAAAACAAGCTTGTAGTCCTGTCAGTTACACCAGCTTTGTTTGACAAGACCATTTTCACCACTTCTGTGTTTTCTCTTCCACTGGAAAACTCCTCTTTCCTCTCCATTCCTTCAGCAGCTACTTCCCATCAGACCTCTCATCTCTCTTTCCTTGGTGGCTCCTGTCCCATCTGCTCCTGCCCTGGGTGACTCATTTTCTGTTCCTCTTCCTTGCTGTGTGGACCACGTATTAGATATGCTGCCACATAGTAATGTTGTGCCCTTAGCAAAGTAATCCCCCAGCTCATTGAGGTTGACTTCTACTTCCTTAAAGCCACCTTCTCTGAGCAGATGTTTTGTGATGAGGTTGACTTGGACAAAGGCCCACAGTACTAAGAACTTTAAAATTTTTCAATAAACTAGGATTTTATACAATATTTTAGCAATTATACTAGTCAAGAGATAGTAGAAGAATGTGTAAAGTAGGCTAACAAATTCTGATAAACCACATAAGAACAGACTGAACCCCAATAAACAGATGCTAAATTATCAAAATAAAAGTAGATAAAGGTGCATCTCCAATCTCAATGCTATTGAAAAGATGATTCAAGTAAATTAAACCTTCAATAATATTGCATGTGAAAGCCAAAGTTTGATAACCTACCAAGGTGAGACTGCAATGGGTAAATCTGAGGGATAAGAAGAAAAAAGAAGGGCCAAACCTTTGGAAGGTCTTAGGATAAATAATAAGGCAATGATACAGATAAGGAAGTAACAGTATAATCCTAAAACCACTGTCAACTGCATGAGATCAGCACAACAAACATTTTAAAGTAGCATCTCAGGAAAATCCTGCCTCTCTCGGGAAGTCAAATACAATGGACATACATGTCAGAATAGATTAGGAACAGCTGCTATTAACTTACACCTTCTTATACCTACTTTCCAGCTCCATGGAACATATGTTGCAACAACTCAGACTCTTAACACATTGAAAATTAGATATAAATAGGTCAAGGTAGTCACAAAATGTTATAAAGTCTTAGATGTTTATGTAAGAGAATCTATAAATTACACCAATGAACACATGTCTGAAACTGGCTCATTATTTCTTAGTCATCTAGGTATTACAGTGAATGATGAATAAAACACTGCCTTTAGTTAAATCAAGTACACAGATTTTCAGAAATGACAACTGTTTTAAGGATTATGGAACTAGAAGCCAGTTAACTATGCAACAAGTATGAAGCAGCAAATAAATTAGATAGGTTCCATTTAACACTTCAGACTGTACAGTTTTATCTTCTATACATCATCAGTTACTTTCAATGGTAATTTTTTCATTGACACAGATAAGCCTATCTTTTGCTTTTCATATAGTCTCCTCCCCTACTATTATCAGAGTAAAGATGCTAATTATGTGCCAAGTACTACATTTTAATTATTTAATCAACATTTAAGCTGTTTGTAATATCGCAACAGGCAACTACTCAAAACATTTTTCTTGTATGCATACAGAGCACAAGAATTCAGAATTATGGGCTGTCCCAAGCATATGCCAGATGAATATGGGACAATGTATTTTTAGAAACACCACTGTGTCAATACCCATTTTAGCATTCAGCTGAGATACATCACATCTTGTGACCCACTAGAACACTCCTCTTCCACAGCACCACCATCAATTGAAAAGTGTCCATTCCCACTTATAATGTATAACAATTGTGAAGTACAGTAGCTCAAGTATAAAATGTTTAAGTTATTCAAACAATGTCTTCTCAGAGCATTAGCAATTGTCAAGAATGAGAATGAGAGTTGGTCTAAGATGCTTTGGAAATATATGTTTCTTAAAAAGTTTCTTCAAATTGCTCAAAGAGCATATTTGTCTTTAGAATCACTGTGCAAAAACTAGGATTGAGAGCAGCAAAAAACCCCTACTTTTAAAAAAACACTGGCAAAGAAGAGCTTGAATGTCAATTCAAATTGTGTGCTAAACCTATATTTAAAAGATCCCAACAAATTCAGGATGGGGAAGGAGTGCAGCGAGTTTGAAAGGATAAGAAACTGATGTCTTTCTATTGTCATTTTGCCCCATTACAGCATCTTCAAAGTTTCCAGATGAGTTTTTATCTTGCGCAATCCTTAAGGCAATTATTTTCCAAATGTTCAAATACCCACACCTTCCACAGACACATAAAATCATCCTCTCATGTACAATAGAAACTTAACATACCGTTGACACATTCAAAGACATCGCAGCACTTGCCGGGTGTTCCGTCTCCATGTGAGACTATTTGGGGAATGGAGCCTGCCTCACACATGGGGAAACCACATAAACCAGAGAGACACTCGCATCTGAAACCAAAGAAAAGGAAGGGGAAATCCCATTAAGTAAATGAAGCCAATTATCAGAGGAAAGCATAGAAAGGTGTAATAGCATGCTACAGCAGCAGAGCCCTTGCTGTAAAGTAATTATACAAATATTTTTAAAAGATCTTTTATAAACACAGTGACCAGATTTAACAAAATCTATTATTTTGGTGAATTAACTCTCTGAACTTTTGTGCTAGGGGCTTAAATGCTATCTGGTCATGCAGTCACAAGGAGAGACAGGTGGGGACACCCATATCGTTTCCAAGCAATATACATACAGGTACAGGTTCAGAAAGCAGCAGACACAGAATAATTTTAAGATTGTCTAACATGGGTTTACTCTCAACAGGGGTTTGAGAAAAATGTAGATTGGTAAAAATTAACAGCATTACCCACTCCTACTCAATATATGGAACACGTAGTCCCTCACCATTCACTCCCCAGGTATATCTTAACTGGGTTATATGGGGAAAAAGGAAGAGAAATCATGCTTGATATCTACTGCCTTGGCATCTTGGGTAGTCATTTACATCTGTGCAAACTGAGTACAAAACAGTACCATTCTGATTAGGTAGTGCTTTACTCGCATTTTGCAGAGGTGCAAATGATTACACAGGGAGCAAAGGCGGTGGAAAAATTGGACATTCAGTGTATGAAATGTTTTGGTTAGTTTTGGATAGTGGATCACTACCATAGGCAGAGTCTTTTTCATGAAGTGTAGGGTGCTTTTTAGAGAAAAGTTTAGAGTTGGAAAACATAAAATACTGATTAGTAGTAGTCTGAGATGGTCTCTACCTAATATCTCTGCTTTAAAAAAAAACTCAGAGAAAGGGGAGTTCCATTTATTTGTGATGCATGGTGTGTAAAGACATTAATATTGTTTACACAATGACACTGACATACATTGAGCTGTACAAAAGATCATGTGTACTAGATATTTAGTAGCTTGTGCCTGGAGAAGCTTACATATTAAAGGTGCGAGCAGGCAGAACACAGTAAAATACAAGACAAATTTAAAACAAAGAGGATAGTGGTTATTACAGTTGAGAAGCTTCATAGAATTAATATTTATTTAAAAAGTTTTTCTGAGTTTGTAGATACAAATTTATGAATCTATGAATAAAAACCAGGCAACAGAGCATGAAATCTACCCATTCTAAAAACCCAAAGAACGTCATGGGGCCAGATTTTCAAAGGTACCGTATATACTCATTCATTAGCCCGTTCGTTTATAAGTTGACCCCCAAAATGGATACATAAAAATAGCAAAAACTGTATGACCCTTTCATAACCCAACCCTATATTTCAGGGCTTGTGACGGCATTTGCCGTTCCTGGCCAATGGGAGCTGCAGGAAGTGGCGCCACTTCCCGCACCTCCCATTGACTGGGAACAGCAAGCTCCAGGTAAACAAAATGACAATGTATTAGCTATTCAATTCTATGATTACATAGAGTTTAAAATCATCAAATTTTGGTGTAGACCCATTTATAAGCTAGCCCGCCTCTTTGATAAGTCACTTTTTTGCCAAAAATATTCAGCTTATGAATGAGTATATATGGTATTTAGGCACAGTAACACAAACTACCCCCAGTACAAATCAGTGCAAACTTTAGACTATGCAGATGTTCAAAATATGGTTACAAGTACTGTTTGACTCCACTGGGCTCCTTTAGCTTGGCTTCTCCTCCTGGGGCTTGAATATGACTATGAGTTCTGCAACGCTACTTGGTGTTGGCTTTTTCTTGACTGGGGAAAACAAAGTAAGGATGGTATCTCCCAAATATCACACCACTTGTGGCAGAAAAATGAGACATCACTCAAAATAAGTTGGGCAAATCTGTCACACTTCTCTCTTATATGAAAAATGAAAGAGATAATGTTGATACATAAATCATCATCACTGAGCAACTGAGATATCCTGCACTGGGATTAGTGGGCCAGTTCACACCTCTCAGTGCTAAAATTCCAGGCTTTCTGTAGGCTCCCTTCTACTTTGATTACACTTAGTTCACATTTTTAGAAGTTTTCTTTTCAGTCATAAGAACTAGAAACTTTCTTTCCTTTTATTCTTTTTTTTTTTTTTTTTTTAATTAAAGCTGAGATTCTGTAGAACAAGACAGTACCTTCAAAGATGTCAAGGTTCAGTGTACGGGTGTGTACTAGCTGTTTCTGAGTCCTGCTTCAGGCCAGATACTGCTTCCTCTCATGTTCTTTTAAAAAATAATGAATCAAACAAATTGTTTTCTGAGATACAGTGAAATGTACTGACTAGCTTCTTATCTATATCCCTTCCAATGTTACAGCTACTTTATCAGCAGGATGTTTGTCAGAGAGCGGACACTGCAGGAGCTATTAAGTAGATAAAGCAGTTGGATATTGACCCAGCACTATCTGTGTGATTCTACTTTCCTACAGATACTGGAGAAAAGACAGGGAAAATAGTTTTCCTTAATATTACATATATTTAGGATGAAGACAAATTTCCATTGATCTATGTTAACCCTGTGAGAGGTAGTATAAAACATGAGATGCTATTTTGTGAGATAGGATCAAAGGTGAGAGAGGAAGGATTGGAATGGTAAATGAGTTGAAAGCTCAAAAGCAGTAAGAGAGCTCAAAGAGTCAAGATAATAGGAGGAAGTGTGGAGATACTAGAGTTGTGAGTTGAGAAGGGACAGCAAGGCAAGAGTGAATACTAGAGCAAATGAAAATACTCAGAGCCACCAAAAGTGAAGTATGAGAGAGTACCCCAGAGTAGCAGGTCGCCAGGGCTGGCTTAGACTTGCTGGAGCCCAGGGCAAGAGCCAAAACCCACCACCCAGGCCAAAGCCCAAGGGCTTCAGTGCTGAGTAGTGGGGCTCAGATTACAGGCTCCCTACTGGGGCTGAAGCCTTTGGGCTTCACAGAGCAGTGGGGCTTGGGCTTTGACCACCCACTTGGGGTAGCAGGGATCGGACTTTGGCTCAGGATTCGGTCCACACACCCCGTTCCTGGGGTCGTGTAGTAATTTTCATTGTCAGAAGGGAACTGTGGTGCAATGAAGTTTTAGAACCTCTGCTCTAGAGCAACTAGGTGAATGTAGAAAGGAATGAAAGGACTTCAAAAAATAGTTAACGCAGACCCACTGGATTGTTTAAATAAAGTATTTATCATTTAGGTATCAGCTCACAGTCATGTGATGACAGCAATGGGACAAGATCTCTCTGAACAGATCACCACAAATCTAGAGCTGATCAAACATTTTCAGTTGGAAAATGCTGCTCTGTTCAAACAAATTTTGAGGAAATGTGCTGAGTTTGAAAAATAACTGAAAAAAGCATGTGGCTGTTTTTGGAACAGACTGTTAAATTTCCCATTTGACAATGACTTTGTTTAGAAATTTATTTAATATTGTAACTTTTTAAACAAATTAAAAAGTCAAAATCAAAACATTTCCATTGAGCTGTACTAACTTTTTTCCCCAAAAATTTGTTTTAAGGAAATGTTTAAAATTCTTTACTTTCATTCCAATTCAGAACAAAAAACAAATTTTGAAATCATAGAATTTCCTGTAAAACAAAAATCCCATTTCCTGCATAGCTCTACATGCAACCACTGGCATCCAACAACTAATGTTTTCAAAATATTTAATATGAAGCCAAAGGTAGTCATTCCAAAAATACCTTATTAGGGGAGAAAAGTTTTATGTATTTTTGTAAAATATGGAGAGAACTGAGATACTATTCAAAGAGGAGCGAGTTCCACACCCTGGTGCTCAGCACAGCAAAGCATGATGGATCAGCTGCTCTAATGTATAATTATAGGATTCTGCAAAAGAAGTTGATGTTCAAAAACAGACCCATCAGGACAAGGCTCTTGGAGGTGGATTTGAGTGTAGATGGAGTCTGCACTGTTAAGGGTTTTAAGAGTCAGTGTCAATTTACAGTCTACATGGCTTTTGATAGATAGCCACTGTAAAAGCAGGCATAAGAACACTCACTATTGCTGAAGGCAGGTGTTCCCACTGGAAAACTGGAAGTCTTTCCAGTGATACAAAGCTCCATCTGTAGTCCTGAAGTGTCATGAGATACTGAACTTTACACCTATGACTGATCTAAGGCAGAGTAGTCCCCACTTGTGACAATGCAACTAATTAAGCAGATGCAGGGGACACCAATAATTTTTGGTTTTAATAGTATTATATTTTGTTAATTTATTTCCTTCCACTTTGTTTGCATTTTTGACATGTTGTTTTACCCTCAAATTCTTGTCTCAAGGGGAATGCACAGAATAGGGTGACCAGATGTCCCGATTTTATAGGGATAGTCCTGATATTTGGGGCTTTTTCTTATACAGGCTCCCTACTACCCCCACATCCCCATCCTGATTTTTCACACTTCCTGTCTGGTCAGCCTAGCACAGAAGAATCAAGGAACTTTGCCTTCCCAAACCTGTGAATTGCAAAGAAAGAAACCAGCACTCCCCACATTCCATTCTGCCTCCTGCTAGAATCATACAAACACTGGCCAAGTATCTCACACCCATACAAAAACCTTTCTGAGAGTTCGGCAAGTGTGGAGAAAATATTCCCAACTAATAGGGGAGATAAAGCTGCAAACACTAGATCATCCCCAACTTGCTCCCACAGTCCTAATTTATCATTGCCTTCACTTATCTTGCTAATGAAAGAAAATCAAGTTATGCTAATAAGAATGTGTTCCCTGTAAATTTTTTCTTTAACATACATTCTTATTCAGAGAAGAGACTGTCCTTACCTGTGTGTCTCAGAGCTCAATGTATAGCTTAAATAAAATATCTAGAGATTCACATTGGGTATTTCATTCCAGGGTGGAAAAAACTGAGGCTACTTTTCATTTCAATATTAATGCCGACTCATATCACAATTGACAACTATGCCTGTTTGTAATTTCTCACTATAAATTAATATGATATTAAGCACAAGGTTTACAAACATCCTCCTACTCTTTATTCAGACATTTGTCTATTGTTCACTACTTTTTTCCAGGGACGTGTTTGAAGATTATTTTAAGTGGAATAAAGAGAGATGTTAACTACTGCTAATTTATGCTGTATGTCAGGAAGGTAAAAGGGATCCCCTTCATTTAGTTACTTTGCGGGAACACACAATTAGTTAACAAATGTCAAAAGGTACTCTTAAGTACAGCTTTGAGATGCGTGCCAGTTCCTTTCCTGAAATAGACTAACAGTGCTCCTGGGAGGCAGACAGGTTTCTGGTTCCCAAAAAAGCAAGCCATAAACCTTTTCTGACCAATTGAAAAATCACATGCGAAACTGAAGCCTCTCTCCTTCCACATAATGTGTCAGCTGTCTGTAAAGTTAGTGACTTAGAATTCATATCTCTGTTAATTTCCTAAGTTCAGTATTCCCAAATGTCCTTACAGCTGTACTGTCACTTAGCATTTATTAATTATTTCTAACAGCAAGGGATGAATGATATGTATTGGCTTCTAGAAACCAAAAAGAAATTACTAGTTTCATTAAAATACTATCAGATTTTTTGAAACTGACAAAATTGACAAAAGTTGGCTCATTGTGAAACTGATCATGGCAATCTAAGCTGAACTGCAGCTGACTTATTGCTAATATTTGTTCATGATTTCATGAAAAAAATTGCAAACTATGGCCCTCAACCACCTCTGCCCCCAACATATGTGCATGCCTACACAGAGAAATCTCTGCATGTTGCTCTTCCTTCTTCCTGGATTTTGTAATGCAAAAATCTTTATATGGGATATTGTGAGAAGCTGAACAAAATGTTTGAAGTCCTCTCCCATGTCTCTTCAAAATCCCTTTCCCAACTTGTACTTCAAAATCAAGCTTTTTTTTTTTTAACTTTCAAAAAACTTCATAATTTTATTCCAGCTTATCTTTTTCTCTCTCATTATTTTTCATTCCCCCTGAGCATCCTCATGGCTGCATCCCCCACCCCTTGGCCTCATCCCAGTGGCTGAAGGTTTCAGAGTTAAAATGAAAAGTGTACTTCAAATACTTTGGAGCTATCATTTCAGGCTGTCTGCAGGCTCAAACAGACCCCAGTTACGCTCTCTGTATTGAGTGTTCCATTTAAAGCATGGTGTAATCACTTAGGGCTAGTCTACATGGTACGTTAGTCCACACCAGTGGCATGTAAATTGTAATCTGCACCCAGTCTATCATGCACTAACGGGCCTGTACAGACGAGCCCTTAGAAGAACATGAACATTGTGTTTTCTAGGTACCTTTCACATGTCTTGGTAAAATTCTATATTTTAAGTAATTCTTTCTTGAATTCCACAGAAATAAGGTTTTTTTCAAGCTCCTAAAATATCACAATTACATAAGTTACACACAACATTTTGCATAGGGATTAAGCCTACAGAAAATCCAAACACAAGATTTTTTAAGAAAAAGACAATAAAAACAAAACAAAGATACTTGGCCTGTTCACCACTGCCCCCAGCAAACCAAAACACATGCTTAGCTCTATCCCTGTAATTACATCCCACTGACTTCCATGCAAGTTAAGCATGTGTTTTATTAGACCAAGCACTACAACTGTATTATTCTTTGCTAGAAAGGCTGACAGAGTACTGGACTGTCTAAGAGAACTTCCACTCTTGGATGTTGCCTCCATGGTTCCACTGTCCAGGAAGGCTCCACAGCCGCTGCACGTTACTTCCCTGATTACAGCCTTTGACAGCATCTCATCCTAGCTGCTTTGGGCATATTAAGCTTCTGTAGCAGCAGTCCAATGGATTGGAAAGCTTTTTGGGGCTGGGCCTCGTTCTGGCAAACCTCTACAGGTTCTTCATGAATCAAGCCCTTGTTGTCTTCACAACTTTTTACAAGTAAGTGTTGAAACATGCCTCACTGACAATTTGATACACGGGATACATAAGGTTTTCAGCATGGTGTTCACAAAAAATGGTTTTACTTTAATTGTCTGGTGTTTGTTGTCTAGCAAAACTGACAAACACAGCCCACTTCAAGTAGCCAAGCAGGCACTTGGTTGATTTGCAAGGAGGTCAGATCTTGCCCCATCCCAGATGTAGAGTAGCTGGGACACTCCTCTATTGAGGTTATTGTACAATTCCCTACACCTATGGTGGGGATGTTGAAAGTAACTGCACAGCAGGTTACAGATAAGGTGGGTGAGGTAATGTCTTTTATTGTACCAACTTCCGTTGGTTCAAGACAAACTTTTGAGCTTACAAAGCTCTTCTTCATGTCTGAGAAATGTATTCAGAGTGTCACAGTTAAATTCAAGGTGGATTAGATTGTTTATCACAAGTAGTCAGTCAACACATATTTCAAGGGACCATTCAAGGTGAAGTGGCCATTTAACACACTTCCTATCATAAGGGAGAAAGGAAGGAGGGTGGGTAGAGAAAGATGGCTGGAGGGATTGTTAGTGAGGTTTCAGGTTGTTGTACTAAGTCATAAATCCAGTGTCTATTCAGTCCATGATTTTTAGTATCTAGCAATGTTACGAATTTAAGCTCCCAGGCTTGTCTTTTGAAAGTGTTATGCATGTTTTCTTTGAGGATGAGGACTGACAGAACAGATAGAGTGGTCACATTGTGAAAAGTGTTCACTCACAGGTGATACCATGTTTTTATCATTTTCCTGCATGAGTTTAGTTGAGAATGTAGCGATTGTCTCATTTTACCCACAAAGTTGTTACTGGTGCATTCAGTACATTGGATGCGGTACACCAAACGCTGTGATAGGCATGCGTAGGACGCATGGATCTTGAAAAGATGTGTTGTGAGGGGTGTTGACCATTGTAGCAGTGGAGATATGTCTGCAGGTTTTGTATCTATTGTTCTGGTAAAGTCTAGTGTTGCTTTGGTGTGTCCTGGACTGTGTATAGCAGGTAAAAAGGTTGTTGTTAATAATAATAACTGGCTTTTATACAGAATTTCTCATTACTAGATCTCAAAGGATGTCAAGTGTCATTATCCCATTTTACAGATGGGGAAGCTGAGACAGAATTGAAATGACTTGCCCAGCAGGCCAATGGCAATCAGGAACAGAACCCAGATCTGCTGACTCCCAGTCTAGTGCTATATGTACTATGCCACACAGCCTAAAGGAGCAGAGTCCTGTGAATCCACATTTTAACGTAGGCCAAAATCCGTTTGCAACTGTAACAGTGTAAATCCAACATAAGTGCACCATTCAAATTCACACTCGTATAACCAAATTTGGCCCTCAGTTTTGAGGCTAACAAAATAATCAGAGAAGAGGATAAAATAATTTATTTAAAAAACAACATTTACAAATAATTAATTCAATATTTATTTTAAATGACTTATGAAGGTATAATTAATAAATTTTCCATAAAATACTTTAAAACAAATTTTTGGTAGACCAATTGTAACTGTACTACATGCAGTCTTCTTCATTTGTGTTTTCACAAGTTTCCTCTAAAAAAATATGTTACACCTTTTTCTCATTCACTGCACAATGAGTGAGGTTGGTGTCCCATCGACAGAAGAGTATATGGTTACATAATTAAAGAATGGATTTTAACATATGTACCCAACGGTAAGAGTTATGGTTGTTTGTGTAACTTTACCTCTGGAATTTCCTAACTTCTGAGTGGTTCACTTAGTAATCTTAAAGTTCCCTTAATACAATTTTTTGTAAGGAGCATTTTTAGTAGAAATTATGGTGCCAAAATTTTAGATTACTCACTATCTCTACAAAATAAAATTATTTAATTGTATTTACAATCTCAGAAGATGTTTTGGCATATGTTAATGTAGTACAGCATGAGAGAGCTTGGTTAGCTTGGCTTGATATTGAAAAGATCCTATGCATAGGAGGAGAATTACCTGCTTTGTGTTTTGTTTTTTTAAAGAAAAGTTTGATACTGGCTTTTTGAGTGGAAAATTGTGAGTACGTTTGGGATCCAGTTTTTTTGGAATCTGTATCAGTATTTTAATGCAATATAACTTGAGGCAGACAACATCGTATAGTACAGAATTCCAGGAAAATGCCAGGTAACTTTTTTGCATGAACTGTTTGTTCTGAAATACTTCAATACTCTAAAAATGTAGTAAATTGCACCTCATATTTGAACATTTCCAGAAGAAAAAAAACCTCAGGCTGTCTTAGCTCCTGACAGCCTCCCTACTTTTGTCTGATTCCGGGGTTATATAGTTAACAGTACCTGCATAACTCGGTACACATAATTTTCATTCATTAATAGGATTGGATTTATGCTTTTGCAGCACATACAGGGACGTCCCAAGCACACTACTTCCCCATCATCTGATCAGGGAATTTTCCACAGTTTCACAAAATGATTTGTCCTTTGCCAACCAAATTCTGACTAGACTGTCAATATGAAAATTCTGACAAGTATGAACAAATTAATACATCTAATAACACTCCATTTTATGTATTTGTGTACATTTGAGAAGAATTTTCAATTTCAGAGAGTTGATTAGATGTTAGCAGTTTCATAAAACTGATTATTTAACTTTAATGGTTTCCCCTAACTGGCGTAAGATACATATGTACCAAGGCCACTGTACTAAACACTCACCACCTCCAGTACCTACAGTAACGTCAGTGTCTTCCTACATTTAGGATGTTGAGAATTTCATGCCACATACTGTATAAAGTGAGACACTGAAGAAACGTTTAACAAATCAAAACTAGACACAAACCTTGTGGGAAGAGTACAGCAGCCATCAGCCGTTAGCCTGACTTGGGTTTCATAGCTATCCAGTGGACAAACAACTTGTTGAACAGGAGGGCATTCCACTGTGCTGCAGTCCACACTAAAAACTGAAGAGGGAGGAGGAAAAAAAGAAAAAAAATTAAAACGCTGTTTTACTCTTGCCACAGAAAGTCTTGTGTGAAAGACACCCTGATGAAAAGCCAACTTATTAATTCTTTTTATCTAGGCCAGAAAAGCTGCTTCACTAATTAACGCTCTCTAGACAATACTGAAAAATAATTACACTAATTCTGACTTCTGTTGCATTTGCAGGGTCAAGAACAGACTGAACAAATATTACTCAATTAAAAATTGATAAAGCCACCCAGACAACTCTTAAATTCAAGTTTGAAAATTCATACAAAGGAGAATAGTCATTACATGAACATGGGTGGTAAGACATTGAGAATACTGAAAGCTGAAAAAAGCAAATGCCTTACATTTTTGGAGTACAAAAGTACATTTAGAAACAATAGTATTTCCTAAAAACTATTAAAATAAGAACCTAATAAACCTACTTTTTTTTTTTTGGTGAAAAGTGTAGCTTATGTATTAAAAGTTAAAATGGCTGGGGTTTAACCAGTGAAAGAAAATGAAATAGAGGTACTTATATTTATGCTTGGAAATACCTGATGTGCATCATCAGTTGTATTTTTAATGGATGTTCCATCAGGCTGTGATGTTCAGGGGGTTGAACATGACAGATAGTTCAGCTGCCTATTATTACTGCTTTTCCTCTTTAGGACAAACAAAAATAAACAACTTATTTTTACAGAGGGTCAAATGACTGAGGAAGCAAAATGTATGTTGAAAATGTGGTTAGCTCTATAATTTATAGTCAAGAAGTTGAAACCTGCTTTTTCTTAATTAATCCTAAATATACTATGTCTAAGTAAATTTTATTGTAGCCTTACAAAACTGTCATGGAAGTTACCAGTCTAGACAAAACCTATTTGTTCTTCCTTACCACTAGTATAGTAATGAAAAGCCTAATGAAATTTAGTTGCCTGTTTTTTTTTAAAAACCGCTCATATGAATGATAAGGTGAGTAGAATTTTACAGTACTGACAATTACACAAAACAACAAGAAATGCTTGATAAAACTCTGTTGGTTTCACCTGAAGTGGCTGCTTATAATGGTGTGTGATAATTCATTATTCATAATGCCTTCTTCAATTATAACAGAACAGACAGCAAGGTTAAATTCTAAATTTTTGAAGCTTCATTTTTGCATTCCCTATGGCATGATCTTCAAAAATGTTGAGCATTAACAGCTCCAATTGACTTCAAGGAGCTGCAAGCTCTCAGTCTCAGAAAAAAATAACACCCTGAATATTTCAGGAAGGATACCTAGAAATTGCTGCAATCAAGTTTAATAGATACTTTAAATATTTTGGGGGCAAGTGACTTGCCCCAAGCCACATCTAGCATCAACAGAACTAGGTTTAGAATTCAGAAATTCTTGTCTTCTAGTCCAGTGCCTAACCCATTAACTTGGACAGTATCAACATGGCTATTCGTGGTAATGGAAATTCAGAATGTATTTCCAGTTTATGTGGGGAACAAATGGAAGTGGAAGCTTTAAGCCACTATAAATAACCAGCACAGCAACCAGCCACATAAAAGCAGAATTTTATTGACAAATACACAATTATCCACACAGCAAAGAGTTAAGCAATCTATAGATATCTTTAAAATATGATCAATTCTGAATTTAAAGGAAAAAATTCCATTTACTAATCTACACTTAATTACAGCATTATAGAATGAACTTATAAAAACTACAATTCACCTCAAAGTTTCCATATCAGTTGGTAATACAGACAGTAAGATACCCATCAGATTTTTTTAAATACCTTTAACATTAAGAATATTTTTTTGAAAAAAAAGCAGAGTCATCACTCATAAATTAAACGTTTTAGGTATTTTAATGAATCATGTGTTTACTTCTTCTACAACAATAGTGAAGGGTTGACTTTCCAATGTATCCAATAAGAATCTAAATTTAGCCATTTTGTCCCATAAATGCTAATGTAAAATGATGATGTTTCTCTTACACTAAACAATCAGTGTCCAAAATCTTGATCTTCAAGTAGCCATATTAAACTATCCTGGCTTCAGGATTTCACAAGTTGTGCAATTTCCTGAAGTCCAGCAGCCACTGAGCTATTCCAAGAAGCTTTTCCACCTCAAAAATGGTCACAAAAGGCAACATTCCCAGATCCAATCACATTCATGGAGAAGGATAACAGGGAACTCAAAGCAATGATCTCATCCAGTTCTTCTGAGAACCCTTTTTGGCTAACTGGTTTTCATGTCTTTTAAAGGCTACAGCAAACTGGTGCATCTCCCATAAATTCCATTAGCACAGCTAAGGTGAAGGAAAAGGTCTTATACTCTGGGACTTCTATACAGTATTTGAACAAAATCAAATGTCACAGCTGATGGACATGGCAGGATTCCAAAGGAATACACTCAAATGGCCTGAATCCTTCCTGAAGAGAGACTCATCCAATGGTAATGATGAGAAACTGCACTTCCATCATCTCTGCACCTATGGAGTTTCTCAATTACCAATCCTCTTTGGTACTAAATATTCTCACGCAACAACTAGGAGGTAAGACATAATAGGAACAAGTGCCAATAGTATGCAGATAACACGCAGTTCTATCTGTCCTTCAAAATATACATTACCACAACTGTCAGCCAGTAAATTTAGTGTTTTGCCAAGATCAGCTCATGGATTGAACAAAAGTCGCTTGAAGCTAAAGGTAGGTTAAATGGACGTTATACTTGTTGGTAGAAGAAAACATTAAGAAATTTGGAGATTAGTGAAATCTCTTGTAGGCTGAAGATACTCAAACACAACTGGTCAAGTCAGTCCACAGTTTAAGAGTGCTCCTGGATTCCTTGCTGACATTAAACCCTCAGACAGAAGCATCCACAGGAGTTTCTCAAGATGTTCTGTCCCTATGGGTTCTCCATGTTGGGCGCACACGCACATATGCACCTTTAACCAGTCATTTTTTTTCAGCAGTGCCTGTGGACCTGTGGTTGAGCCCTACACACCCTCATGTTTTCGACCGAGGTTATATAGGGAGTGGCAGACCCACCATCATTTCAGCTCCTTCTCAACAACAAAGTAAAAGGGCAAGAACTCAGAAGCAGAAGGGAAAGAGGCTGGATAGTGGAGAATGCACAGGGACAAAACACCTCAAAGAACTCCAGTTACTACACACGAAGAGGAGTTACTTCTCCTTCAAGTGACTGTCCCTGTGGGTGTTCCACATTAGAGGACTCCTGAGCAGTACCCAAATTATGGAGGATGGTGCTAAACAGAGAAGTTCAGAACAGTTAGGAGAGTCTCACCAACAGCAGCATCTGATTTGAAGGCATGAATGACAGCATAATGCCATGAAAAAGGTGGGCATTAACAATCAAGGTGGCGGCCTTGCAAATGTCTAAAAGAGCTTGTCATAGTTTAATTCCCAAATCTGGACCTTAGCGTCCAGGATATGGGTACTAGCATAAAGTCCTCTAAACTTAATTACCAGCTTAGATTCTGTAGTGCTGCCACCAATCAGGAATTTCTAGGGCCTGATACCCTCTGGTCCCCCCAAAACCTTCCCTGGGGACCCTAAGACCCAGATTCCTTGAGTCTCACAACAAAGGGGAATAAGCCATTTCCCTTCCCCCTCCTTTCTTCCTCTCTGGTTATACTAGGAGACCACCGTGATTCAAATCCTTGAATCACCACTTCCCCTCCCTTCTTCCCCAGAGAGAGATACATAGATAAATGCCGAGAGCAGGTTTTTCTTCCCTCCTCCCTTTCCTTTCTCCCACCAATTCCCTGGTGAGTACAGACTCCCTTCCCTGGAGTCTTACAAAAGATAACCAAAAAAAGGAAAATCAATTAGATTCTAAAAAAAAAGAGGAAACTTTAATAAAGAAGGAAAAACATAAAAACTATCTCTGTAATCAAGATGGTAAATATACATGGTTTTTCTAGCTTATAGACAATAGAAAGAAGCTTTCTCCAGCAGAAACACAATTTAAGCTACTTCTAGCAAGTACACATATGTAAATAAGAAAAACAAATTAAAAGACTATAACCGCCTTTTTTCTTACTCACAATTCTGAATAGATAAGAGACTGTAGCAGGGAGATTGGCGAAACCTGGCTGCACCTCTAGTCCCGTCCAGGACCCAGAGAGAACAAAGCCAAACCCAAAACCCACAAAGACTTCCCTCCACATGAGATTTGAAAATATCTTGTCTCCTGACTGGTCCTCTGGTCAGGTGTTGCAGGTTACTGTCTGTTAACCCTTTACAGGTGAAAGAGACATTAACCCTTAGCTATCTGTTCATGACAGAGGTGTATTTTTGAACAGTGCTACATAAGTGGGTTGAACTCTGATGGAATTAACCACCACTCTAGGCACAAGGTGCACCTCAGTGCTTCTTAACGTGCTAAAATGCATCCTAAAACCCATTTAGGTAATCTTTGTATGGAAAGAGAATGTCTCCATTGCAATGAAACTGAAAGGACTTAGTCTAGGAGAGGATCTGAAGGGTTTGGTCCCATCGAGATAGAAGGCAAGGCTCATGTCTAGAGTATTAAGACTGACCTCTTCCCTTGAAGAAGCTTGAGGTTTGGAGTGAAAAAATGCCCTCAAAAATGGAAGTTGAACATCCTGGTTGAGGTGAAAGTCTGAAGAGACTTTAGGTAGGATGGAGAGATACTTTGTCTCAGTAGAACATAGTGTATGATGGATCAGATATAAGCACTCAACTCAATTATTGTTCCGTCTGAAGTCATGGCTACAAAAAAAAAAAAAAAAACAGTTTTGTAGGATAAGCAAAGAAGGAAATAGCTCCCCAAGGGCTCAAAGTGTGGTTTTCTCAAGGCACTGAACTAAATTAAGGTGCCAAGGTGTAGTGGGCTCTCTTATGTGAGGGAAGAGGTTGGTTATCCCCTTTAAGCATCTTTTAGTGGTAGTGTTTGTAAAAACTGATGATCTTTGGGCTGACTGGTGAAAGGCTGTAGTGCCAGCCAGGTGGACTTTAACAGAGCTGAATGATAAGTGTAGGCTTTTCAAAATTTAACAGATAATCAAGTTCAATGGAGAAGTGGGCCTCAAAGGGAGACAATGATGGCTGTGTGGATCAAAGCTGGAAAGGTTTCCACTTCTGAAGTTATGTTTTCCTTGTTATGGGCTTCTTACTGTTTAGCAGCACAGACTGCACCTTGAGAGAGCAACCTTGCTTCAAGTCCAAGAGCTATCAAGGAGCCATGCATAGAGGTTAAGAGTGAGAAATTGGCTGCCTGACCCCTGCGTCATAAGGTCAGGCCTCAAAGAGGGGATAAGAGGTGGCCTCAGACATATCAGGTCTGGGAACCATACCTCTCTCAGCCACGTTGGAGCTATAAGGACAACTACTGCTTTCTCATCTTTCAGTTTGTTCAGGACTCTGAAAAGCAATGGCGTTGGAGAGCAGACATACAAACCAAGGCTAAAAAATAAGGTGCGCATCTCCCAGGCAGTTCTGAGTCCCTTCCTTGATCAGAAGTGATGGCATTTTGTGCTTCAAGCTGTTGCAAATAGATCTATTGCTGGGGGGCTCTGCACAAGACAGATCTTGCAAAAGATAGGATTGCTCAACTTGTACTCATGATCCTGGCAAAAATAACAGCTCCAAGTGTTTGCTATCTTGTACAAGCTCCGCCTGCACACCCAGAGATGTGGCAACCCTTCTCATAAGGTCTTGAAACACTTTACACTCTTCTGGAGGAGATTTTAATTTCAGGCCTCATCAGAAGATGATGAAATATGGTTCCCCCATTGTTGGAGATTACAGACAAAGGGGAGACAAAGATGATGAGGGATGGTAGAAGAGTTTTTCCTGAAGATCCCTGCTATGGATGAAGGCAACCTCCTTCTAGATTGGGACTTCAGGTCTTGAAAATCTCAGAGCAGTCCAAGATGACCCGTAAAGGCTGGGGGCGGGAGAGGGAGTAGTCTACCCTTTGAATTGCTGAAAGTGGTGGGCCCCATTCTGAGGATTTCTTGTCTGGCATTCTTACATGACTTTTAGATTTAGTATCCCTGGAATGAGGTCCGTGAGATGATCTAAAAGACCTTGGAAGGGAAATTGGTCTCTCATGGTCTGAATCCAAAGAGGAGATATAATTCTCCAAGGTAAACAGAGCAGCAGTCCCAGCTGATGTTTAGAGTTTCAGTGTTGGAGATAACTGGTACTGCTCTAATGTCACTAACATAAAAGAAGCATTCGAGTGAGGTAGGAGCAGTGGGCAAGGCAGCTAAAGTGTCAACAGATAGCTTGGTGTTGAAGGAGCTGTCCATGTCCAAAACGAAGAAGCTAGGGAAAGCCATGCTGGAATCATCAACAGTGCAGAGACTAACACCATCAGTGCTAGATAGTGTAACAAAGAAAAGCGCGGTACTGGCAGACACACTAGGTCCCTCACTGCACGGAAGGCCTGTAGAGTTAACAGTACTGGAACCTACAGTGCTGGGAAGGAAGGAAGGACCTGGTAATTATGAAGACAACACTCTTGATGGTCCTGGAGGAACAGAAGTCCACAAAGCCACATCTGATGAGGCTGCTGAGCACTGGTGCCTGTGACCAGAACTCAACTTGATATCAGAGGGCTTACTTTGTGAGGCAAAGAATGGGACTTTGACCATTTGTGAGACTTGGAGGAGGAAGATGGCTTGGAGTGTTTTCAGATGGCTGTTGGGGACAATGAGGAGGGGTGTTTCTCTCTCAGATTGGGCTTCGAAGCTGGGGCGGGTGCTCTCCATGGACAAAAAGTCTGCCTTCTCATGGCTGGGATCCAGTTCTGAAGAGGGACACATTGCCTCCTCCAAAAGGTGGACTCTGAGGTGAAAATCCCTCGTTTATTTGTGCTGATAGGAGAAGAGGTACAAATCGAACCTATCCCTCATCTAGACAATTCAAGTAGCTTTTGTGTCTATCCACGACAGCGACCATGGTCCCTGCATGTGGCACACTGCTTAAACCCTGGGGAGTTTTTCCACGGTAAATCCATCAGATTTTGATCTATACTAAAAATAAGCTAGAATTAAAAAACATATACAGTAAGATGAACTCTTTGCAGACACTGGAAAACCAAAGCTAAACAGCTATGGGAAACTCCAACTCTTGCCATGGGTGGTGAGAAGTAATGGAGAGGGAAGGCCCTTTTATGCCCTTGGGTTGACACACACAGAAAGCATGGATATTGCCTAATGGTATTACCGGCAAAAGTCTCCGACTCAAGTGCATTGGGAGCATATGCACCAACAATGGAACGTATATCTGCACAATCACTTGAAGGAGAACTTCTGAGGCGCAAATACAGGGTAGTGTACATTATAAGGAAGAGGCGTTCAGAGATAAGTGATAAAAATAATTATAGGCATAGAAAGACTACTGTATAAAGAGATGCAGAATACAGTGAAACTGTTTAGAGAGGAGATAAAGAATAGGAGAAGGGATAGTCTCTAGGAGAACAGTCCTTGAGCTGGACTCCAAAGATATGGATTCAATTCCTGATTCTACCACAGAGTGCAACCATGGGTAAAGCACTTTTGGTCTCTCTTAGCTCCCCATCTATGAAAGAGTAATACTACTTCCTTTCTTTGACCCTTTTATCACTTTGTCTATTTAATTTTTAAGTGCTTTAGGTCAGGGATTCTCTCTTATTATGTGCCTGTAGAGTATCCAGCACAATGCGGAGCTATTCTTGCCATTCTACCCCAGTACAAACAATGACAATTCATAACTTTTAAGCTCAGAAGGGACCATTATGATTGTCTAGATCAGAGGTTGGCAACCTATGGCATGCAAGCCGATTTTTAATGGCATGCTGTGGCCACTGCCAGCCCTGCTCAGCCCGCTGCCGAACCGGCAGCAGCATGCCATTAAAAATCTTGCCCAGCCCAGCCCAGCCTGCTCTTCTCCGCCCCCACCTACTGCTCTCTCTGGCGGGGACAGAAGCAAGCTTGGTCCTGCCAGCTTCTGCTGCATCATGCCCCGCCTCTTCTTCCTCCCTGCCACCGATGGCTCTTGCGAGGGAGGGGAGAAGAGGAGCCGCAGCACCCTTGCTGCTCAGACGGGGAAGGAGGCAAAGAGGCAAGAGCTGGGCCTTGGGGAAGGGGGGTGGAATCAGGGTGTATCCCTCCAGCCCTCTGCCTTGAGCTGCTCAGGGCAGGGGGCTGGGAGCACTCCCCCGTCCCCCGATCCCAGCCCACCCTCCAGCCCTCTGCTCTGACCCCTGCAACCCGCTCACACCACAGCCCCTTGCACTCCCCCACGACCCCAGCCCTTATTCTGGCCCCCCCCGACACCTCATGCCTTGACTCCTGCACCCCTCTCACATACACCCAGCCCTCTGCCCTGACTCCTGCACCCCTTCACACACCCTGCCCTGACTCCTGCACTCCTCAAACATACTCAGCCCCCCCACACCCCATGCCCTGACTCTTGCACCTCCCACATCCCAACCCCCAACCCTGAGCACCAAAGGGGAGCTCCTGCACCCCTCACACCAAATGGGAGCTGCCCAGGTAAGCGCTCCACACCCAAACCTCCTGCTCCAACCTTGAGCCCCTCCCTCATTCTAGCTCCTAGCCAGACCCTGCACCCCAACCCCCAGCCTGCTCCTTCACCCCTAGCCCTATGCTCAGTGCAGAAAGGAAGAAAATGGGCCAGAACCAGGGAGAAGGTAGGTACCCACTATGTGGGCAGGGCCGGGATCCCAGACCGGCAGTGGGCTGAGCAGTGCCGGCAGCCGGAACCCTGGCTGGCAGGAGCCAGCAGACAGAACCCCCAGGGGCCGCTCAGCCCACTGCCAGCCTGGGGTCCCGGCTGCAGGCCCTGCTCAGCCCACTGTCAGCCTAGGTGAACAGAACCCCAGGCCGGCAGTGTAAGATCAGCATTTTAAATTTAAATTTTAAATGAAGCTTCTTAAACATTTTGAAAACCTTGTTTACTTTACGTACAGCAGTAGTTTAGTTATATAATATATAGACTTAGAGAGAGACCTTCTAAAAAACATTAAAATGTATTACCAGCATGTGAAACCTTAAATTAAAGTGAATAAATGAAGACTCGGCACACACTTCTGAAAGGTTGCTGACCCCTGGTCTAGACTGACCTCCTAATAAAGACAGAAATTCAAATTAATGAATAGTATATAGAACACAAAATCAGGCACCCCAAATTACCCTCGTCACCAGGGGACATTCAATAAAACGGAAAGGCAAAAATTTGAAATTAATAAAAGAAAACATTTGCTTTTTTTATTTAACATGTAATTAACCTGTGGAACTCTTTGCCACTTGATAGTATTGAGGCCAAGACCTTAGGATTCAAGAAAGGATTAGACATTTATAAGGATAATGAAAAAAATCTATCGTATATTCAATACAATAAAAGATTAGAAGGAAGATATACCTTCATATTTAAAAAAACACAAAACAAACCCATGTCCACTGTGGGGTATCTTCCACAACTTCTGGTACTGGCCATTGTCAGCTACAGGATACTAGACTACAGGGACCACTGGTCTGATCTAGCATTGATCCTACCAATACAGGCATGTGTGTACCAGTTATAGCACAGCAACAGCAGACTTGATGCCTTTGTGACAGTAAGGCCTACTTTTAACCCCAAATCTTCTACTGTTTTTGTTTAATAGATTGTTAGTGCACATTGTGTTGTTTCTGTAAATGTTGTTTCTGTAAATGTAACTTACAGAATCTTTTAATGTAGGGTCCCTCTGAAAATCCACAAACCACAGATCCCCTACAATTTCCATTTGAAATATGCCCTATACTGAACATATATTTTGCCCACATATCACAACAATGGTTTGGTCATTTCCCTGTACTTAAGTCTTGTATTGATGTATTTGGCCCCACCTAATAGTTTCCTCCGTGATCGTCTACCCTGTCAAATAGTTAGAGTCATAGAATTTAAAGCCAGAGGGACCACTAGATCATCTGGTCTGACCTCCTTTATAGCAGAGACCACCACCACCACCACCCTAACCCAACAACTGAAATGAGACCAAAGTATTACAGCACATAGAAGACTAGACTACTATGAGCAACAGCAGAGAATAGAAGGGCCCAAGGCACACCAATGCCCGAGGACCCTACACTAGCAGGGAAATGATTAAGTGAGATATACCCAGATAATCCTAGCTTTAGCCAATGATTTTAGTTTATTGTTCATTTATCGTATAATGCTATGTTGTATATAGCCACTGTATGCTAAATAGAGTACAACTGTAGGATTATAGAAGTAGAAGGACTTGTTTACACTACAAAATTAAGTCAACTTAATTTACGTCAACCTACAGCCACCGCAGTAATTCAATTGGCTGTTGGTGTCTACACTACCCTCCTCCTGGTGAGGATGTATTTCACAGGCAGGAGCACTTGAATCAACTGAAGTGGGGCATTCTGGGGCCCTGACAGCCATGCATGGCTCAGAGCTGAAGCCCCTCATCCACCCTGGGGTGACAGCCCCAGCTGTGAGCCCCACACAAGTGCTTTTTCACAGCACAGAGCCTACCAAGAGTGAAAATGACATCCTTGCCTATTTCATGCTGCTGCTATCTCTGCTCAAAGCAGGCCCACTCTGACAGCTCTGGGAGGAGCTGGGAGTCCAGGCTCTCCGCACCCCACAGCCAGGCTCAGAAAAGGGAGCCCGAACAGCAGTAAGGCTCCCAGTGGGAAGAGGAGAGCCAAGGCAGCAGCCCTATGGGAGCAGGTAGCTGAGATCCAGGCAACCAGGCTCTGGAGTTGGAGCCCCCCCCCCCCGCTTGCCTCAGGGTGACAGCCCCGGTGAGCCAGGGCTCACAGTAGGAAACGAAATTGACAAGAATTTTAATCAACAGCCAATGTAGACAATGCAATGTCTACAACAGTGGCTCTCAAACTTTTTTACTGGTGACCCCTTTCATATGCAAGCCTCTAAGTGCGACCCCCCCCTTATAAATTGAAATCACTTTTTAATATGTTTAACACCATTATAAAGTGCTGGAGGCAAAGCGGGGTTTGGGGTGGAGGTTGACAGCTCACGACCCCCCCATGTAATCACCTTGTGACCCCCTGTGAGGTCCCAATCCCCCATTTGAAAACCCTCAATCTACATGGACACTGTGTTACCCTAAATACCTTGAGATCAGCCCTACATCTCTTGTGGAAATGGAGTTATGTCGGTGTAGTAGGGCACTTACATTGGCAGGAGCAAGACTAGTATAGATGCTGACATAAATTAGGTCAACCTAACTCTGCACTGTAGACCAAGCCTGTAATTGATCAATAGTTAGAAGGGATGATTATGCATTAGGTATCTAAGTAAGGATGACTGAAATGCAAGACCTATAGGCTAAGGCCTATAAAATTTTAGCTTAGCTATTTTAGGCCTTAGAGATAAGAAATACTGACATAAGTAAGTGACTGAAGAATAACCTGATGCCATAAGATGATGGGAAAAGATATACCAAGAAGTGAAACCATGAAAAATTAGAAAGATAATTTTAGATGACAAAAATGCTCTACAGGCACATTTCTCTCTAACACCTGCCTTAACCACAGGGTACAGGTTTTGCGCCAATGCTGAGAATAAAAGGAAAGATACACAACCTACAGAAAACCTCAAGTTTTGGGGACACCAGGCCAATAGGGCAAAAGAGGGCTGACGCTTTCCTATACATCTGCAGAGCATAGGTATAGTCAAAAAAATCAAATTATAAAAAAAGGGTGCCCAGATTGGGAAAACTCAGCTCCCTACAAGAAAGTCCAGCAGGAACTATCCCTCTGCTGATGACCAATCCATGAGACCCCCATCAGACCCTAAAGGTATCTAAGAAGAGGTGAGTACAACTGTAGCTAGAATGTGTGTGGGGATATATCTAGGATTTAAATATGCTGTGAAATTCATAACTGTGCTGGTAACTTTCCAAGATATTAGCACTTGTTCTTGTGATTATATATGCTACTTTCCTTGGCCTTCGTGTGTTCTTATGTGCTCTAGATTTGAAACAACTGGCAGAGGTAACTGTTGAATTTGATACTGTAGCTGCCAAAGCTGGACCCACAGATATTATAATACAAGATCATTAAATTTACTTTAAATAAAAATAAAAGGCTACATGGCAAATGAGACACACACACACGCTGCACAGGAAGGTGAAAACTCACAGAGCTCACGGCAAATCTGATCTGGGGGAAATTTCTTCACGACCACTAATAAGACAATCAAGTAGATACTGAGCATGCGAGCAAGAATTAGCCAGCCACCTCCCCTCCCTGGACCCCTTCCCCGACAGAGAGAGAATACACAGTGCCATCTCAGAGCCCTGGCCCACCCCTCCAATGTCCCATCTGCAGCTATGGCCATCTCCTGATGATTCAAAGGAAGGACATTGAAAACAAACCCTCTCCAAATACAAGGGCAGGAGGCTGAAACCGTAAAGCATGAGCTTTAGGAACATGGATATAAACAAGAAATGAGCCCCCGGGCTGTTGAGCCTACTCCAAGTACTGATGATGCAGGGTGCTGAGTTTCACCTTTGATTTCAATGGGATTTCAATCACAATTGAAAGTTATTTGTATGTTCACATGAAGTGGGAAATGGACAAAGGTTGAACATGTTGCCCAGCTCTGAATGTTCCTTTGACTCATATGTAATGACTGCTTACTTGTTTTAAGTTTGGCAGATCCTCATTTTATGGCCTATGAAAATCTTCAGATTTAGGAAGTATCTCTCTTACTCTTCCTATATACAGAATCATAGACTTGTAGAACTGGAAGGGACCTCGAGAGGGTACCAAGTCCAGACCCCTGCACTCAAGGCAGGATTAAACTAGAAATTTGAGGGAGATGGTTGGGAGATGTTCGGGAGATCTCCAAGCCGGAATTTAACCTTGAGAGGAAGTAAACAAAGTAAGAGGGGATGCAGCCGTGGACAGAAGAAGAATTGGCATAAGGAGGAAGGATAGTGTAGATAACAGACTAACAGGTGGTGATGGTGGTAGAATGTCTGTGCCTAACAGGGTACAGAATGTGAGTGAGGCCAAACGGCAAAAATTAAGATGTCTGTACACTAATGCGAGGAGCCTAGGGAACAAAATGGAGGAACTAGAGCTAGTGGTGCAGGAAGTGAAACCAGATATTATAGGGATAACAGAAACGTGGTGGAATAGTAGTCATGACTGGAGTACAGGTATTGAAGGCTATGTGCTGTTTAGAAAAGAGAGAAATAAAGGCAAAGGTGGTGGAGTAGCGTTGTACATCAATGAGAAGGTTAACTGTAAAGAAATAAGAAGTGATGGAATGGACAAGACAGTCTGTCTGGCCAAAATCACACTGGGAAAGAAAGTTACTAAAGCCTCCCCTGAGATAGTGCTTGGGGTGTGCTACAGACCGCCGGGATCTGATTTGGATATGGATAGAGAACTCTTTAATGTTTTTAAGGAAGTAAACACTAATGGGAAATGTGTAATCATGGGAGACTTTAACTTCCCAGATATAGACTAGAGTACAAGTGCTAGCAAGAATAGTAGGGCTCAGATTTTTCTGGTTGTGATAGCTGATGGATTCCTTCACCAAGCAGTTGAAGAACCGACAAGAGGGGATGCCATTTTAGATTTGGTTTTGGTGAGCAGTGAGGACCTCATAGAAGAAATGGTTGTAGGGGACAACCTTGGTTCGAGTGATCATGAGCTAATTCAGTTCAAACTAGATGGAAGGATAAACAAAAATAGATCTGGGACTAGGGTTTTTGATTTCAAAAGGGCTAACTTTAAAGGATTATGGAAATTAGTTAGGGAAGTGGATTGGACTGAAGAACTTGTGGATCTAAATGCAGAAAAGGCCTGGAATTACTTTAAGTCACAGCTGCAGAAACTATCGGAAGCCTGCATCCCAAGAAAGGGGAAAAAAACCATAGGCAGGAGTTGTAGCTCAAGCTGGATGAGCAATCATCTCAGAGAGGTGATTAAGAAAAAGCAGAAAGCCTACAAGGAGTGGAAGAAGGGTGGGATTAGCAAGGAAAGCTATCTTAGTGAGGTCAGAACATGTAGGGATAAAGTGAGAAAGGCTAAAAGCCAAGTAGAGTTGAACCTTGCAAAGGGAATTAAAACCAATAGTAAAAGGTTCTGTAGCCATATAAATAAGAAGAAAACAAAGAAAGAAGAAGTGGGACCGCTACACATTGAGGATGGAAAGGAGGTTAAGGATAACCTAGGCATGGCCCAATATCTAAATAAGTACTTTGCCTCAGTCTTTAATAAGGCTAATGGGGAGCTTAGAAGTAATGGAAGGATGACAAACGGCAATGAGGATATGAAGGTGGATATTACCACATCTGAGGTAGAAGCCATACTTAAACAGCTTAAGGGGACAAAATTGGAGGGCCTGGACAACCTTCATCCGAGAATATTAAAGGAACTGGCGCATGAAATTGCAAGCCCGTTAGCGAGAATTTTTAATGAATCAGTAAACTCAGGGTTGTACCGTACGACTGGAGAACTGCTAACGTAGTTCCTATCTTTAAGAAAGGGAGAAAGAGTGATCCGAGTAACTATAGGCCTGTTAGTTTGACATCTGTAGTATGTAAGGTCTTGGAAAAAAATTTGAAGGAGAAAGTAGTTAAGGACATTGAGGTCAATGGTAATTGGGACAAAGTACAACATGGTTTTACTAAAGGTAGATCGTGCCAAACCAACCTGATCTCCTTCTTTGAGAAGGTGACAGATTATTTAGACAAAGGAAATGCGGTAGACCTAATTTACCTCCATTTCAGTAAGGCATTTGACACGGTTCCACATGCGGAATTATTAGTCAAATTGGAAAAGATGGGATCAATATGAGAAGTGAAAGGTGGATAAGGAACTGGCTAAAGGGGAAACTACAACAGGTTGCACTGAAGGGTGAAAGGCTGGAAGGAGGTTACTAGTGGAGTTCCTCAAGGATCGGTTCTGGGACCAATCTTATTTAACCTTTTTATTACTGACCTTGGCACAAAAAGCGGGAATGTGCTAATAAAGTTCGCGGATGACACAAAGCTGGGAGGTATTGTTAACACGGAGAAGGACCGGGATATCATACAGGAAGATCTGGACGACGTTGTAAACTGGAGTAATAGTAATAGGATGAAATTTAATAGTGAAGAGTGCAAGGTCATGCACTTAGGGATTAATAATAAGAACTTTAGATATAGATTGGGGACGCATCAGTCGGAAGCAACTGAGGAGGAGAAGGACCTTGGGGTATTGGTAGATCACAGGATGACTATGAGCCGCCAATGTGATATGGCCGTTAAAAAAGCTAATGCGGTTTTAGGATGCATCAGGCGAGGTATTTCCAGCAAAGATAAGGAGGTGTTAGTACCATTATATAAGGCGCTGGTGAGACCCCACCTGGAATACTGTGTGCAGTTCTGGTCTCCCATGTTTAAGAAGGATGAATTCAAACTGGAACAGGTTCAGAGACGGGCTACTAGGATGATCCGAGGAATGGAAAACCTGTCATATGAAAGGAGACTCAAAGAGCTTGGCTTGTTTAGTCTAGCCAAAAGAAGGTTGAGGGGGGATATGCTTGCTCTTTATAAATATATCAGAGGGATTAATATTAGGGAGGGAGAGGAATTATTTAAGCTTAGTACCAATCTAGATACAAGAACGAATGGGTATAAACTGGACACTAGGAAGTTTAGACTTGAAATTAGACAAAGGTTTCTATACCATTAGAGGAGTGAAGTTCTGGAACAGCCTTCCGGGGGAATAGTGGGGGCAAAAGACATATCTGGCTTTAAGATTAAGCTTGATAAATTTATGGAAGGGATGGTATGATGGGAGAGCCTAATTTTGGCAACTGATCTTTAATTATCGCCAGATAAGTATGCCCAGTGGTTGGTGATGGGATGTTGGATGGGATGGGATCTGAGTTACTGCAGAGAATTCTTTTCTGAGTGCTGGCTGCTGAGTCTTGCCCACATGCTCAGGGTTTAGCTGATCGCCATATTTGGGGTTGGGAAGGAATTTTCCTCCAGGGCAGATTGGCAGAGGCCCTGAAGGTTTTTCACCTTCCCCTGCAGCGTGGGGCATGAGTCACTTGCTGGTGGATTCTCTGCAGCTTGAGGTCTTCAAACCACAATTTGAAGACTTCAATAACTCAGGCATAGGTTAGGGGTTTGTTATAGAAGTGGATGGATTGGGTTCTGTGGCCTGCTTTGTGCAGGGGGTCGGACTAGATGATCACATTGGTCCCTTCTGACCCTAGAATCTATTAATCTAGGATTAAGTATAAGAATATCCGTGACACGCATTTGTCTAAACTCCCTTAATAAGATCTCCAATGATGGAGATTCCGCAACCTCCCTAGGAAATTTATTCCAGTGCTTAACCACCCTGACAGTTAGAAAGTTTTTCCTAATGTCTAACCTAAATCACTCTTACTGCAATTTAAGTCCATTGCTTCTTGTCCTATCCTCAGAGGTTAAAGAGAACAATTTTTCTTCCTCCTCCTTGCAACAACCTTTTATGTATTTGAAAACTTATATCCCCCCCCATCAGTCTTCTCTTCTCCAGACTAAACAAATTTTTTTCCTATCTTCCCTTATAGGTCATGTTTTTTAGACCCTTTTAAATCTTTTTTGTTGCTTTTCTCTGGATTTTCTCCAATTTGTCCACATCTTTCTTGAAATGTGGCACCCAAAACTGGATACTATACTCCAGCCAAGGCTTAATCAATGTGGAATAGAGCGAAATAATTATTTCTTGTGTCTCGCTTACAACACTCCTGCCAATACATCCCAGTCTGATGTTTGCTTTTTTTGCAACAGTGTTACACTACTGACTCAGATCTGTGATCCACTATGACCCCCAGATCCTTTTCTGCAGTACTCCTTCCTATGCAGTCATTTCCCATTTTGTGTGTGCAACTGATTGTTCCTTCTTTCTTTCCTTCCTTCCTCAGTGGAGTACTTTGCATTTGTCCTTAAGGAATTTCATCCTATTTACTTCAGACCATTTCTCCAGATCATTTTGAATTTTAATATTGTGCTCCAAAACTCTCGCAACCCCTCCCAGCTTGTTATTGTCTGCAAACTTTATAAGTTTACTCTCTATATCATTATCTAAATCATTGTTGAAGATATTTAACAGAACTGGAATCAGAACTGATTCCTGTCGGACCCCTCTTGATATGCCCCTCCAGCATGACTGTGAACCACTGATAACTACTCCGTCAGATTCGTTTTCCAAGTTATGCACCCACCTTATAGTAGCTCCATCCAGGTTGTATTTCACTAGTTTGTTTATGAGAAGGTCATGCAAGACAGTATCAAAAGCCTTACTAAAGTCAAGATTATCACATCTGCCACTTCCCCCCATCCACAAGGCCTCTTACCCTGTCAAAGAAAGCTATTAGGTTGGTTTGACATGATTTGTTCTTACAAATCCATGCTGACTGTTACTTATCACCTTATTCTCTTCTAGCTGTCTGCAAACTGATTGCTTCATTAAATAGTAAATGCAGTCCTCTCAGTAAGAAAAGGAACTTCTTGGAAGTTGCATGTGTTCTGCTTAACCTGCATATCGGATACGTTGTTTTTGCAAAAATATTTATGGTAGTATAAACCATCCTCTCTTATAGGTCTCCCTCCACCCCTTTAAGTTTATCTTGGCAGAGAAAGAAATATTTATTTAAACAAGTTTGGGGCAGGCGGTTAGATGGATGTTGTTCCAGTGATGTGCAGTGGACTGTTATTGATGATATAATGCTTGTAATAGGATATTCAGAATATTTTACATTGTTTACAGTGTAGTCTGTACTGGAAATCATTTATATTATACATTATGATTCTTAGATATAGACGATGGGAAAAATTTCAACATAAAAAATGGCACCCATTTTTACCTGGTTTACATTCGTAGAGATCACAGCACTCCCCTGGTTTCCCTGATGCTTTAGAAACCAATATATTCAAGTAGCCTGGTTGGCAAACTTTCCTCAAGCAACCTGCAGGGTTGCACACACAGCGGCTTGGAAGTGGACAGCATTCCCCTGGAGGAGCATAACCTTCAATCAAAATGGAATCTTCTGGACAGCGAGGAGAAAACTGGACCTCACAGCGGGCTTTGGAGCAGTCAGGTTTCTCTTCTGAAAAGGAGAGAGAAATCAGCATACTTCGTATGTCAGTAAAACACTGTTCAGATGTTTAAGCTGCACAGCACTGCTTTGACAAGCCTGAAGGCTATTACCCTTGCAGTTGATGTGCCACAAGAAAAATAAGAATTGGCTAACATCAACCAAGCTTAACAGCAGCACTGGGATCTACCAAAGTAGAACTATAAATAGAAGATGATAAATGTATGTTCAATATATTTTACTAACACTTTATTTGCCTTTTTTTATTCTTTAGTACTGCAGAATGTAGTGAAACTAAATGTTTATTTGGCTCCAATGATAAAAAAATACAACCCCTCTCTCTCTATAACTATAGATAAGCCTAGTAACAATGCCTGTAGTTAATGTTGTCTAAGTCTTTCCATACTAAAAACTGGTTTTCAGTAGTTTATAACTTTGTAAACTTCAGCTGCTTGAACTGAAATTTCCCATGCTAGAGTCTGTCTCAGGTTAATTTTTAAGTTTCAGCAAAAACAGTTCAGCCATTTCCAAGATAGGGAAAAATAAGCTATTTTGCCCATGTTAAAAAATTCATACTGTTTCATTAAGAAGTTCTGAAGCCTCCGTGCTTTGGAGCAGAGACCTGAAATTTGGCTGGGGGAAGAGAGGTCATTCTGGTATCAGGGATGTGCCTTTTTCTGTCCCAATAAAAATCCACCCCCATTTAGCCAAGTTATAAGCCTCCAAAAAGAGCAATTCATACACATTCAGAAGAGACTTGCAGAGTTTGGCAGCTATGTATTCTGAAGATTCTTTCTGCATTAGACCTGCTTCTGCCCAGAGCTGCAGTATATGAGAGAGACTCTTCCTGCATCTGCTCTTCCTAACACAGCTAGGGCCATGGAGACCCTTCTGCACGCTCAATAGTGCCCCTGCTAGTGTCCAGGAAGAGGATGCGGTCTCACTACAATGCAGAGGGGTGAGGGGCAGAGGGCACAGACAAGCTGGGAAGGTGAGACAGGGAAATATGTGGAGTTGGATGGGGTAACAAAGCAAGTGGGGCAACAAAGCAAGTGAGGCAGATACAAGCTGGTGGAAATGGGCCAGAAAGGAGGCAAAGACAAGCTTGGGAGGGGAAGGTGCATGGCTGAAAAAGCTTATGAAGGTAGAGGGGTAAGAGAGAGATAGGCTGTGAGGGTTCATAGGGGCAAGCTGGGTGGGTAAAGATGGGTCTTCAACCAGTAGTGTACAGGCCTTTCCCAAAACCTGGGAAGCAAAGATTCCAGAATCTCAACATTTCTCTGCTGTTTAGAAAATAATGAAACCCACTGACAAAGCCTGCATCTAACCCGCCTCTAAATGGCTGGTCTACAAAGAGAGTAACAGCCTGCGATTTAGATCAGTTACTCCACTAACTCAGGCGGTAGAAGTCTGTACTGTGGATCCAACTTTGCTGATGATTCAGTATCATTCCAGATACTGGTATTTCAGTGGGGGTTTTTAACAGAAATTAGGCAATTATATATTTAACAATACATTGAAAGAAAGTTATGGTTACGTGAGATAGTATTTTCTGACTTTTGAGATTTCAGCCTCTCTTCCTGCTCCCCCATATGGCATCTGGGAGGCCCTGTCCTTAGGGAATGTCTGGACCCTCTTTCCCTGCCACCACGTTGGATCCAAGGGGAGCCTTGCCCTACTAAAGGGTCTGGGCCATTCTCTCAGTCCCCCTCACATGAGCTGGATTCTGTGGGACCCTGCCCCTCAAAGTGTCTGAGCCCTTCTCCCTCCCCCCACCATCTAGAATCTGGGGGATCCTTGCCTTATGGGGGATGTGAACCCCTCTCCCTGCATTCTGTGCATGTGACAGGATCTAGGGAGAGGCTGTCACTGTGGAGTATCTGAGCCTCTCTCCCTACACCCTACAGAAGACAGGATATGGCCCTGTAACTCTGAGGGGGACTGACCAGGTGGGTTCCCAAGATATAAGCCCCTGTGGAAAAATAGTTTTTCTTAAAGTTTACAGACTCAATTGTTTTTGTGCAAATCTGACCCCTAAAGTGCTAAATGGTTAATGGGACTGGTCACTGAGGAGGAGGGTACATGTTGGAGGAGGTTGGTTATTTGCAGGCTGGGTCTTCTTTCAGATGCTTAAAGTTACTATAACCACCATGAAATAAAACTGTCAAGATTTGGGGGCCTAGATTATGCTGAGATTTCCCTTAGCGGCCCTGTGAGCAACTTCAAATATTTCAAAGCATGACCATTATACCCATTCTACTGTAACAAAATATATCAGGTGGGATGGAGCACATGGAAATCTCAGAACAACCTAAGGAACTTAAGTGGAAAGAACAGCAGACTAGGACTTGGAAAATCTGGGCTCTGTTCCCAGCTCTGCTACTGATCTTCTAGGTGACACTTGGCAAATCACTTCACCTCTCTGTGCCTCATTTTCCCTATCAGTATAATGGGGATGAGGTTTTCCTCCTTAGTAAAATGCTTTGAGATCTACTGTTGAAAAGTGCTACATAAGAGCTCAGTATTATAATAATTACCTGCCCACAGTAGCATTTCAACTGCAAGCCTTCATGAGAAATACGACTGCCTAAATAAGCACTTATTTCTACCAACACAATTTCTCTTTGCAATTAAAAAAAATTCATTCATGCAGAGTTAATGTTGTCCATTGATATCTCATGCCCTTTCAGAAAGTTAAATTCTGCAAAACTCAAACTTCTGAAAACAAGGAAATACAGAGTTAAGGTATATAGCCACTCAACCGTTATCTTTGAATGATGCTTCAATATGCTCATAATGAATTTCCTCACACACTGCCTGTGCACTGTACCCTACAGGAGCTACCTGTACCTACCCTAAACTCAGACACTTAACCTAATCCACAGAAAGAAGACCATATCTGCAACCTTTCCATCTTTATGCACCCGATGCCACCTATACTTTCACTTTCCCTTCATTACACCCACAGATCATACTCAGCTCCCACCTTACTGCTGATAATCCCCATGGCAAGATGTCTTCTGTGTCCTGCTACTGATGCAACTCCCACAAACCAGCACAGAAATGAATCATACTGGAACTCTCAAGATACACATACACCTCTCTCTCTCTCACACCCCTCTCAGATTACCTCATATCACAATCACAGCTCTGCAAAATTGCTCCAACTAATCCCTCCATCATTCAACACAGCTACATACAATACAGTGGGTATGTTCACACTACCCGCCGGATCGGGGGATACCGATCGATCTATCAGAGATTGATTCATCATGTCTCGTCTAGACATGATAAATCAATCCCTGAACGTGCTCCCCCTTGACTCCAGAACTCCAACAGGGTGAGAGGCGGAAGCAGAGTCGACAGGGGATCTGCGGCCATCGATCCCACACCCTGAGGACAGGGGGTAAGTTGATCTAAGATACGTTGACTTCAGTTATGCTATTCTCGTAGCTGAAGTTGCGTATCTTAGATCGACCCCACCCCCCAGTGCAGACCAGGCCAGTGAATGCAGCTGGTATGCATGCAGATAATCCCCAGAGATTACCACCAGCTTCAGGAGGTAAGACTGGTTAGGCACGTACCTTAACTCTTCATTTCCTGGTTTTCAGAAGTTTGAGATACCATCAGGTAACCTTAACTCTGTGTTAGTGTTTTGTCAGTGAACAGTGAAAGATAAACAAGTTTGTAATACAGCCTAAAACATGTAAATAGTTTGATATAGGTGCTAGAACTAGGCATGCTGTGGAGGGGGGATGCAGCTGAACCCCCTGGCTTGAAGTGGTTTCCATCATATACAGGGTTTACAGTTTGGTTTCAGGCTCTCAGCACCTCCACTATCCAAATTGTTCCAGCACCCCTGTAGTTCAGCGTAGATATTCTTTCCTAAGGCTCCACAAAAGTCATTTCCATTCTGCTCTCTCTATCATCATGTTTTTATCTTTAATCTTTTCCTTTTAATAAAAACACCAGGGCTACAGGCTGCCCTTGAAACTTTAGAAAATTCTCTTCCATTTGTGGATTCAGAGAACACTAGTAGTTCCCTGAAAAAACTAGAGTTAGTTCAATAGGCTTGGAACATTTTATAAACTAAACAACTTTACAATTATTTCTACTTGCATGGCATCACTGCTGATAAAGGAAAGATATCCGTGAACCTGAAGACCCAATTGGGTTTTACCAGATACCACAGAAGATGAAAAAAAGATGACTGAAGACTAGAGGAAACCAGATTGATAACCAGATATAAAGTTTAACTAGTACTACTTGCTTGGTTTCCTTTCCACTGTTTCTTATATGTTTGTCTGTTTGCCTAAAAACTGATTGAGAGATACAGTATATGCAGGACCGGTGCTAGGGGTTTTAGCGCCCTAGGTGCACGGCAATTTCGCCACCCCGCACGTTGGTCCCGTGGCTCCGGTGGAGCTGCTGCAGTTGTGGCTGCGGACGGTCGGCTGCTCCGCGGCTCTGGTGGAGCTGCCACAGTGGTGCCTGCGGGAGGTCCACTGGAGCCGTGCGAGCAGCCGACCATCCACAGGCACGACTGCAGCAGCTCCACCAGAGCCGCGGACCAGGGGCCCTCCACAGGCACGACTGCGTTAGGTTCACCGGAGCTGCCTGCTACCCCCTCCGGTAAAACGCCGCCCACCAATAATCCTGGCACCGTAGGCGATTGCCTAGGCTGCCTAAATGGAAGCGCCGGCCCTAAGTATATGGTTTGAATCGGTAGAATTACATACATTTAATAAGATTTGCAATCTTGTTTTCATATTTTAATTTTAGTGAAATTGTTTGGATTGAAGCGTTCCCATGAAATGTTGAAAACCAAAACAATGTTAGTTTAATCAGATAATGTCACATACACAACTATGACCATGAAAAGCACTGTTGCTACCAGTTATATAATTGCAACAAATCTTGTACAAAATGTGCCATGGAAAGGTTATGATTTGCTGAAGATGATTATGCTATTTGTATGCACGTATCATTTTTGTATTTGAAGCTATGAGTATTGGATCTATACCTGGATTTCAAATGCTTGCTCCAGGGGTAATGCCCACAACGCATTTAGCCTGCATATCATGGAAGGACTATTCAAATTAAGTGGCTCATCAAGGAACACTTACCTCACAATAGACCATGGGAGATGCCTCTCTCTCATAATGGACTTTCCTGTTATGATTAAGTGAAGTCATGCATGGGCATGTGACTTGCCCATGTGACTCCAAACACCATCTTGCTACCTGTAATTTTCCACTAGCTGTGCTGAGGGCTTTGTTTGAAACTATAGATTTCCCTTACAGGGCAGAAGTTATAAAAAGATGCTGGAAACATCTCAGGTTTTGCCTCTTTCCTGCTCCAGCCTCTGGACTATGGATTTATACTAATGGGAGCATTCTAACCAAGCGACTGAGGAGCCTTCCTATGATTTGGAAGCAAACAGTCTTGACTTAAGCCAGCAGTTTATTCCATCACTGCTACAAGCCTGATCCAAGAACTTTCCATTTATTGTATGTGTTTGATTCCGTAAATCAATTTTAAATCTCACCTTTCTTTCTTTTTTATAAATAAATCTTTAGATTTTAGATACTAAATGATTGGCAACAGCATGGTTAATGGGTAAGATCCAAGTTATATATTGGCCTGGGCGTGTGATCCTTTGGAATCTGAAGAACATTTTATTTGATGACATTGGTCTTAAAGAACTATTCATCTTTAAGTGTAGTATTTTTGGTGGTGATACAGGGACTGGAATGCCTATGGAAACTGCTTTTCTGACTTCTTGTTAGCCAGTATGGTGAAACAGAAGTTTACTTTTGTTGCTGGTCTGGCATATCTTATGTGAGAATAACTACCAGTTTTGGGATGTGTCTGCCCTATTTCTCAACAATTTGTCCTGAATTTGGTATTCTCAGCTGTGATCCACCGAGTCATACTGATCGTGTACAAGGATTCAATTTTCAAAATTGCCTACGTGACTTAGGATTCTAAATCTCACCGAAAGGCAACATGACTTAGGTTCCAAAGTCATTTAGTTACCTTGAAAAATTTTATTCAGGTCTAGGATCAGTACCTGCAATATAGATAACAAATACAAAGCTTTGGTTTACTTCTATATTGTCAAAATGAAGCAAAGCAGAAGCAATAATGCACTTTGCCAGAAGAGAACTACATTAAATTATTTTTTCTTGCTTACAGAAAAAATTTAAGAATATATTTTCTAACTGACCATTTTAAATGTAATAGTGTCTCATTTTATAGTCTTTCGCTCCCCCTAAAATAAAATACAAACCATGTCTGCTGACAAAACTGCTGTTGCTGCACATTCAAATGTGTTACCTCCAACTATTATTTAGTAATGATAAATTCTTTCAAACTGAACCTGCATGTTTAATCTTGCATAACTTATTATACTAAACACATGGTCATATTGAACATTGGTGAGTGACCAGGACAAATTACAAAAAGGCATAGTGTGTGAACAATAGCCTTATTTGCAAGTCAATATACTAGTTTTGGTATGTGATGGAGATCCTTTGTCTTGTGGAAATACTGTCCAACTGTAATCTAAACACTAGTTGTAGATTAACTCAAGCATATACTTTCATTTTGCCACTAAGTGGTTCAGTTCGGTCATCCACTGACAACCACATAAGAATGGCTGCTTCTGTCACCCGCCTCCCTCACCATTCTTCAGTCACACTTACCCTAGTTCCTTTCATCATACTGACTGCAACTTGTATCACATTACTGATTTAAATATGACATTTAACATAACAGTTTTTATCTTACAGAATGTCAATGACTGAAAATTTCATGCACAGGTGTTAGCAAGAGCCTCATAACATCCTGAGGACAGTTCCACCCATGCTAAATTTAAGTTAACTGCAAGACATCCAAAACACGTCAAACACAGGTCAAGATGTGGGACTGGACAGCAGGAGATTGTTCAAGAGTCAAGAAGTAAATCTGTGATCCTCTCACAGGTAATGGGAAAAGGGAAGGAGGAAACCTTCCAGAAGAAACACTCGCACAGGAGCCAGTGAAAGTTCGAAGATCACTCGGCCCTCACAAAAACCAACAAGTAGCTCAACTGAGCGGGAGCGCTGTAGGGAATAGAAAGCCTCCTCCAGGAGCGCTGGGTCAATAGAAAGAACTAGAGCTAAGCATATAATGGATCTTTCAGTTTGGTGGATGAATTGAAAAATTTGGAGGAAAAAACTGGTTCATTTCAAACTATGACTGAAATTTTCATTTTTGCCCCCTCAGCAAAATGAAAAATCAAAGATAAATTATTTTGTACTGAAAAAGACATTTTCTGACCCCAAACCATTTTTTTTGGCACTTCATTTAATGTTTTCAGGCATTTATCTTTTTAAAAACAAACCTAGCTAAACTTCTAAACCAGTGGGGGGCAACCTGCAGCCCATGGGCTGCACGTAACCCAGGGGCTAATCTGATTGCGTGCCGCAAGACATTTGACTGATGTTGACCATCTGCAAGCACAGCCCCCCCGCAACCCCCAGTGTCTGCAGTTTGCTGTTCCTGGCCAATGGAAGCTGAGGGAAGCAGCAGGCCGCAGCGATGTGCTGGCCACCGCTTCCTGCAGCTCCCACTGACTGGGAACGGCGAACTGCAGCCACTGGGAGCTGTGGGGAGCCGACATCAGCAAATGCCTTGCAGCCCACCATCATATTACCCTGATGGGCCGCAGGTTGCACACCATTGCTATAGAAGGAGCAGGAGACCATCGGTAGCAGAAAACAAAATTTTTGAGATAGAGTGGGCATTCCAGAGGAAGCATGAGAAGGGAAGTATACAGAGGCCCATGAGATATGTGAGCAAGTGTACAACAGGGTAGAAGAAGGGCTAGGGCAGATGTCACCAAAAGGAAGGAAGAGGAGACAGAGGAAGTTGTGAATGAGAGATGCAAAGGTTGGAGAAAAGGAAGTAAGTGAGCAGGGGCAGCTCCAGGCACCAGCACGCCAAGCACGTGCCTGAGGCGGCAAGCCATGGGGGACGCTCTGCTAGTCGCCACGAGGGCAGCAGGCAGGTTGCCTTTGGCAGCATCCCTGTGGAGGGTCCGCTGGTCCCGCGGCTTCGGCAGATCTCCCGTAGGCTGCCGCTGAAACCGTGGGACCGGGGACCTCTCGCAGGCAAGCCGCCGAAGGCAGCCTGCCTGCAATTCTTGGGGAGCAAAATATCTAGAGCCGCCTCTGTAAGTGAGCATAAAATACAGTTAGAAGAAGTGGTGGAGAGGAAGACTTAGGGGAATGGATATAGTGAGAAGCACAGATAAGTTGTTCCTGGTCATGGTTAATAACCTTCTACTGTATGAAAATTATTCAAAGAGTTAATTATGCTATGGATCAACTATGCAGAGAATTAGTTGAGATGAATCACTTCTGAAAAGAGTCAAATTCGCAGAAAAGCAATTATGATGAAATGCTTGTACCACTAGAATCATGGAGTGTTTATATTCTGAAAATATTTTTAAGTATGGTCTTTATATTAACACACAAACACATAATAAAGCCCAAATGCACTATCACTCACCACTGACAGCATCTACTTCCCGGGCACTAAGAGACATTAATCAATGTTTTATACTGATGCTGGTCCATCTATTTTGTAAAATGTATTACATTATGCTTTATCATTAACCTTCGTTTGTTCTTTTCCCCTATCACAGCCTTATAAGTGGAAGGAAGAGAGTATGGTTAAAAATTATTGCATATACATGCGCTCCAAGCACTGGAGCCTGTTGAAAGTCTGTGTCTGACATAAGATGAAAATGGTTTATCATAAACAGTCATCATCGCACCAATTTTTAGAGTTATGTCTTGACCTAGGGATGTAAATATTTTTAAAAGTATGCATTTAAACTATTAAAATTATATTGGTTAATCATTTAATATTTTATATACCTAGTTGGTACCCCATCACCACCCCCTCCTGTGCACTATCACGGCGATGGGGGGGCTAGTTCCGGTCACACGCCTCTTGCTGCCCAGCTCCCTGGTTGCTCCCTGGGCCAGGAGGCAACAAGACCACCCTAATAGAAGCACTGACAGTAGTTAGATTTAGTGACTAATGCCACCTGCCCCCTCAGCCCGCCACGCCTATCAGCCAGCAGCAGTCTGGGCCCTGAGCAGCCGCCCGCACAGTAGGAATCTGGACAGCATCCAGAGGCTCAGCACACTCTCCCAGGGGGCTCGGGCAGCCAAGGCAGTGGGGGGTGGTGGCAGCTTCTTCCCAGGCAGGGGGCTTGGGTTTATGGGGGAGGGAATGTGCCTGGCCAGGGTCCCTGTACTGGCTCCTGGTGGGGAGCGATGCATCCAGCCCTAGGAGATGGCACTGATAGCCCGAGAGCACAATGCCTTCCAACCACCCCCAGTCCCTGCTGTTCCAGGCTCCTGAGCCATCGCCATGCAGGGCAGCTCAGGTTGTCCTGCCCTGGGTGCTGTCACTGAGTTGGGAGTGGGATGCAGATAGGTTAAGAGTAGATTTGTTAATACACATAATGTGATCGGATGTGAGGGCAGGGGGAATCTGTTTTAAACGTTAAACTCAATACATTAACGGTAAAACTAATACTTATCAGCTAACCATTTAACTGTATAATATTTTACACCCCATCTTGAACAGTAAGTTAATTGTCAGCAAAAGGTATTTAACTCAAAAGTAAGAATGGTTTACTGTGCAGGATTCTCTTCTGTGGTTGGACTTCATGGACTGGAGGGAGAACTACTACTACACTAATAATATTTTGCATCCAGGGATCTCAAGTGATGGACAAAAGTGGTTACTATACCTATTCTACAGATGAGAGAGCTGAGTGATAGGAAAGTCAATTAGACTGCCCAAGGTCATACAGCAACTCAGTAACAGAGCAGTAAATCAGCAGCTGGTCATGTGCCCTAACTCTAGATCATACTAGAATGGATAGTAATAACACTACTATTGTTTTGTTCAGATTATCAAGTCGTGGTCATTGACTTTGATGCTGTTTTCCTATATTGATCTAGGAGGCCTAGGTGATGAGCCACCATAATTAAAAATAGACACCTGAAGTTGTACTTTTGAATCAATACCCACCATTTCTGAAAATAAAGCCTATGAAGTGACTGCACCCTCAACAACTCCCACTGAAGTGTTAACTAAAATACATAAACTCTCTCTGTTATATGTTAATACAATATCCTGATGCTACTATAACGCATAATAAGATTGTAGAATGATCTTTCTATTTCTCACTCGGACACTTAGAATGACTGTGGATTCAGTGTGAAGCAATGGAAACAGACAGGATAAGAGTTGAAAGCTCCTTCTTTAGGATATCACCATGTTCAATCACCACCAGGACTGGCAGTCTTTTATCATCCAATTGTTAAATTTTCAGCAATACTCTGCTTTCTAACACTTTACTGATTAAACCCATATGACAGCATGGGCTGGCACTTAGTATAAACAACAACAAGAACCCTATTGCACATAAATGAGAATTGTTTGGTGCTCAGGCCATTTAATTTAAGTGCCTAAATATGGACTTACGCCCACCTTTAAGAACCATTTAAAAAAAAAAAAGCCTTATTTTACCCCAGCTGATTTGACATTTGCACTGGCATTTACCTTTTCTGATTTACAGGAATCTCACGTTCTGTAGAAAAATAATATTTCTACGAGTTAGTATACAAAACCTAACTCTCCACCTTTCCACTGTTCGCTCCAAATGGAGCAACAAGGAAGAATATTTTTTCTGTAAATAAGCCGCCAAGACAAAATGAGTCTCTTGCTTCTCACTTTTATAAATATCTAGACCAGAGTGATTTATGAAAGTAGTAAATTGTGAACACCTCCTAGGGTAGAATAATTAAAGGTGTGGTAATCAACTTGGCACTTCCAAAGACTTGACGGGAAGGAAAATATAATTAGCTATGGCAGACTTCATTGCTGAGCAATAACGGTTACTAAACTGTGAAATGGCTCAGTGCTATGTTTTTGCTATGAAGCACAAAAATATACTCCCCTTGTTATGTACCCAAATATGCAGTAGTAGCAGCCATGCTCACAATGTATACTGTGTTCTAAGGTGGTTTTCTCCACCTGCCAGACCAGAGATGGGCCACTAGGGTTGCCAATTTTCTAACTGCACAAAACCAAACACCCTTGCCCCTTCTGCAAGGCCACACCTCTGCTCACTCCATCTCCCATCCCTCTGTCACTTGCTTTTCCCCACACTCACTCATTAATTTTCACTGGGCTGGTACAGGGGGTTCAGGCTCTGGGGTAGGGCTGGGGATGAGGAGTTTGGAGTGCAAGAGGGGCATAGGCAGCAGGTTATATATGTTTGTGGTGCCCGAGCACCAGGAATATTCAGGGTTGCTCCAGCAATATTTGGACTTGGGTCTTTCCCCTGGCCCTGCCTGGATCGGGCCCCTGCCCCCGCTGGTCTCCTCCTGCCCTGCCGCGTCCGTGCCCGGAGCGGGTCCCGGCCTCCGCCTGCCACCCCTTGTCCTGCATGTCCCCTCCCCCGCCACCATGTCCCTTCTGACAGAAAGCAGCAAGCGCCTCTCCCCTGCCGGCTTGTGCTGCCTGAGTACCTATTGGGTTTCTGTCTGCTGCTCCAGGGTCCTAGTGCCTGCCATCCACTATTGGCAAGGCAGGCTGCCCTTATCCTGTCCTTCTGCCCTAGCCCTGAGCCTCTCCAACGCCCCAAACCCCTCATCCCCAGCCAAAGCCCTCATCCCCCTGCACCCTAATCCTCTGCCCCAGCCCTGAGCCCCCCCACAGCATGAACTCCTCATCCTCAGCCCCAACCTTCATCCCTCCAAACCCTGATCCTCTGCCCCAGCCCTGAGACCCCCCACATCATGAACCCCTCATCCTCAGCCTCACAGCCCTCACCCCACACCACAATCCTCTGCCCTAGCCCTGAGCCCCCCGCATCATGAACCCCTCATCCTCAGCCCCAACCCTCTGCACCCTGATCCTCTGCCCCAGCCCTGAGCCCCCCCACATCATGAACCCCCATCCTCAGCCTCACAGCCCTCACCCCACACCCCAACCCTCTGCCTTAGCCTTGAGCCCCTCGCATCATGAACCCCTCATCCTCATCCCCACAGCCCTCACCCCTGCACTCCCTCCTATCCCCAAACTCCCTCCCAGAGCGTGCACGACCTCCCCCTTCCTACACCCCCACCCCCAGCCCACAGCCTGCACCCAAACTCCTTCCAAAAGCCTGCACCCCTCCCTGCACCCTAATCCCCAGCCCAGGACCTGCACCTCAGAGCCCCCCACCCCCCGAAACCCTGCCCAGAGCCTTAGGCAGGTGGGGGTGGAGTTTGGGGGGGCGGAGTTGTGGGGGTGGGTTCTGGGCACCACCAAAATTTCTACAAACTTGCCACCCATGCAAGAGGGGGCTCCGGGCTGAGACAGAGGGTTGGGGTGTGGGAGGGAATACAGGCTCTGGGCTGGAGATGAGGGATTCGGGGGTGGCAGGGAGCAGGGTGCTCCAGACTGGGGCTGAGAGGTTCAGCGCATAGGAGGGAGTTCCAAACTGGGGCAGGGGGTTGAGGCCCAGCAGGAAGTGTGGGCTCCAGGAGGGAGTTTAGGTGCAGGAGGGGGCTCAGGGCTGAAGAAGAAGCAGCAGCAGCTACTCGAAGAACAAAAGGAAGTTACTCACCTTGTGCAGTAATGATAATTCTTTGAGATGTGTGTCCCTATGGGTGTTCCACAACCTGCCCTCCTCCCCTCTACTTCAGAGTTCTCCATAAGAGCTCTGCGGTAGAGAAGGAACTGGTGGGAGGGGGGAGAGGGGTTCACCCGCACAGCGCTACATAGCCTCAAGGCAGGCCATGGGAGAGGGAGAGCACATGTCTGGGCTCAGTGGACACTGCTACCAAAAATCTCCAATTAGAGGCACAGAGGAACACACACACCTTCAGTGGAGCACCCACAGGGACACTACCCGAAGAAGAACCTGTACTTAAAGAAAAATCAGCGGTTACAATGACCACATAGATGAGCAACTATTGGTTGGCTTGCAGGTGATATTTCCTGCTCTCCCCCGACCCTGTCCCCCCAAGAAAGTTCAAAAGGATGACATTTACAGACAGAGCATTGTCTAGAAGTTAGAAGCAAATCACCTGTGAAAGCAATAGCCCTAATAACAATATTTCTTTATTTAATTTGTAACTATCGCTCTACTATAATTAAGTTTCTTTGAAATAAAAATGCATAAAATTATTCCACAGACAATAATAGGCATTGTCTGGTGAAAATCATTAAAGCATGTAGTGCTGTTATAGCTATGATGGTCCCCAGATATTAGAGAGCTCTGTGTAGCTCCAAAGCTTGTTTCTTTCATCAAAAGAAGGTGGTCTAATAAAAGATACTACCTCACCCACCTTGCCTTATTAAATAAACCAGTCACCTGGCAGGTACCAGGCCAGTTTCAGTGACCTCTTTCTCCTATAAACCATGTAGCAACTACATCCAATAAACCCAGGGAGATTGTTACTTGAATACTTCCACTCTGTTCTTACGATAGATAGCAATGTTTCAGTAATCACATCAGACATTTACTGTTATTCCTCAAGTTAGAATAGGAGCTGTAATTATCATATTTTAGGCAAAGAAAAAAAATGAAAGTGGTATTTAGTGTAAGACCACTACAATATTCTTTTCACATAAAATTCCACAGTACTCAAAATGCTTTCTCCACCATGGTAGACTTGAGAGGCATACAAGCTCCCCCCACCTTTTTTTTTTTTGGTGCTGCCAGTGCTGGATTGTACTTTTAAAAAAAATATATCAGAACCAATAGTAGGGACTAGTAAACATTATAATTGCACGTGATGCCAGTTTCTTAACAATGCCATCGTTCACTGCCAACGTTTCAGGATTAAGAGGCAGCCATTACATGTTTTTCTAAAGTTAAAAAAGAAAGACGATGGAAAGGGAATGCCCAGTACGATTCTCAGGTGGAGCAGCAGTACGTCAGGAGCTTCATGTTGGGAAGACCAGCAAAAAAGGTTTGAAGAAACTGGTGTTCCATACTATACACAAGTCTCACACTTTTAAAAATATGCAAGAGTGATAAACAAATGCTCAGCTATTTATTGCATGTGCACGAGTACAGGTTAGCTGCTACACATTTCATCCTACCATCTTTTTTTAATTTTATAATATTAATAGAGAAGCAATTTAAAAAAATCGGTTTCAAGACAGGACTTCCAAGTTTAAGTTAATAAGTAATACTTTACATTTCTGTAGTGATAAGGATCCCAAAGAGCTTTACAAATGTTAATTGACCTTCACAATACCCATTCTGAGGTAGGTAAATTTGAGGATTCTGGAATAATGTGGCAGAAATAGTTCTACGTTGTAAGTTATTTCATGAATTTTTAATTTGTATTTTTTGTTAAGGTACACAACTGCGTTGATGTTTGCTATGAGGAAATTTCAATGGCTACTTTAAATTAATCCAGAGTAAGATTAACAAACACACACACAAACACACAAAGTTGCAGCAGAACTATTCAAAGCAAGTAGAGAAGGCAATCTGAAAATCTTGCTATGGCTCTTAAATTTAGTACAGAAGCAGGAATTTAATACACCCCTGAAGAATGAAAAAGAGGGATTATAATCCAATTCTGCAAAAAAGCTTTGAGTGATTGTAACAACTGGCACAGGATTATGCTGCTTTTAATTCCAAGGGGAAGTCTTCTGTATAATCAATTTTAAACAGATATGAGAACAAGCTGGTTTTCACCCAAACTCATTTTGTGTAGATCAGATCATCATCCTGCATAATATAGAGCAAAGCAATAAATGGTGGCTGCCACTGGTTCTGAATTGTATGGATTTCCAGAAGGTATTCATTTGACAGCACAGATGAAGAATTACTGTGTCTGAAAATGCAAATTCACGGAGTCCAACAAAATTGTTCCAATTATTAAAATTTGCATCAACATGCAAAGTGTGCAATTAAGAGAAACCAGGAGCTAATGGACCAGTTTAATGTTAACACCTGGCTTCATGCAAGGTTGTTGCTTGATCCCTCCATCTTGTCTGGAGTTGCTACTGACTTTTATGCAACAGACTCTTAAGTATGGAAACGGGCATTGGATGGACAGATGGTGAACTTGGAGACAAATGTTTTATAAATAAAACTCATTGAAAATAAGCAGAAAGAAGCAGTTTGCAATTTCTACCAAGTAAATAGGTCTAATCATTAAATCAAAGATGGGAGTTATAAAAATTAAATTTACCTAACCATGTTTTTATCTACTTGGAAGATGAATCCTTGATAGTACTTAAATGTACTTATCTAGGTAGCATCATTCACAATACTGGGGATGGCATATTTGATGAAAGGTCAAGAATAGATAAAGCAAGCACTATATTTCAAAAAACTTAGAATAGTATAAGTTCAACACTAGCAAAAACACCAGACTTACGATTTTAGAAACAACCTAAGAGTCTATCAGAAGCAGAATCCTGAAAAGACAGTAAGTCCACACATGCAATAGAACAGCTTTCAATGCAGATGTCTACATAGACTTTTCAAAGTAAAATGGACTGATAGAATAAGCAATAAACAGGTCCGAGAATGATCACAACTACCTACAACAATAATAATGGTACAGAAGAGGAGACAGACATATTTGGGGCATCTTTTAAGAATGCCCGATAATAGGCCACCTAAACAAGTTTGGTTTTTTTTGTTTGGCAACTCCATTGCAAGAGACAGAGAATCGGGCCTGGAGGCACACTCTGTAGCACAATAATGGCTGACGCAGCATTATTACATCTGAATATAAAAGACCTGAAAAAATGAGCCAAGGATAGAGATGATTGGTCCCATTTGACTTCTGCACCTGATGGTACAGAAAGGAATGATAATACACAATTATGTAAGCAGATTAATGTGAGCTTTCAAGATAGGATCAGATACCTGGAATGAGTTCTTGCAGGGGTCTATGAGAAGAGTATTTTGAGAAATCTATATGCAGCCAGAGAGTGGAGAAGACCTGAGCTTGCAGGAAGCTCCCTCAAAAAAAGACAAATTTGAATTTATCCTTAAAGTCTCATAATTGACACCATGATATAAGCATTATTTCCCTTTTATGTGAGAAGAAACTGAAGCACAGAGGGATTAAATCCAAAAAGATGCCGCACCCAACACTTCTGTCATGGTTTTTCACGAAAAAGAGCTGATCTGGTTTAGGCACCTAACACCAAGAGAAGCCCACCGCTGTGACTTCCAAGTGGACAAAGGTGCCTCCCCGCATCCCAGAGTTAGAGGCCTAACAATCCTTGAGGGGTAAAACCGAGGCCATACATCTCTTTCGCATTTCCTACTTGCTAGCTTAAGCAGCTCCCCACTCATCTTGTTGGCTTTTGTGAATCCCATTCTTAAGTGTGCAACTCTTAAGCAGCCTGGGCACCTAACCTGGGGCTATAGATTCCACTATGCAGGAGGGTGCCTTAATGCTAGGCATTGCAATGCTGAGTTTAAGTTCCTTTTGCAGATCTTGCCCAGAGCACATACTGGGCCTGATTTTTCAGAGTTGCTGAGTGCCTACAAACTCTCTTGGAAGTTAATGGGTTCTGCAAGTGCTCAACACCTCTGAATGTCTATTGGGATAAGTGACTTGCCCCAGGTCACACAGGAAGTCTTTGGCAGAAACAATAATAGAAACTAGATCAAGATTACATTAGAAGAACGTGAAACAATTTGGAAGCCACTTGAGTTTACTAGATTATCCATGCCCCAATGAATCTTCTCAGTATGACTGGGGTATCTTTGGGAGAGAAGAAATGTTTAACGGTGGTTCCAGTCATGTGCATACATGCAGCCAGAACTAATGTGAATATACAGGGGATTAATATGTATGAATAAGGCCCTACTTGAATTGCGGGATGATTGTTAAAAAATTGCAGCTGAGTTGCGGACGAGCCATGGAAAATTGCAGAAGAGTAATAATAAACCTTTTTATTTGCAATAACAACATCCATTATTACTTTTCCGTGATTTTTCGAGGTCAACTGCCTGCAGCTGAGAGTGGAGGGCTGGGACCCCCACTGTCAAAATTGCAGGAGAAGCCTAATATTGCACAATCTGCAATCTCCACAGTATTGCAAGTTAAGTAGGGCCTTAAACAGGACAATTTCAGCCTCGTTTTGAAAAAAATTCTACATAGACAACAAATCTTTGCAAACACATTTGAGTAACTTTACTCATGTAGCCCTAGAGTTCTCTAGGTGGTGAACAGGAACAATGTGCATAAACAATGACGATTACACAGTTGTTGCCTCAAAGTGCTGACTTCAGTGTTCACTATTACAGAAGACAAATAATGGGCTAGTGTGTTTGATTGGCTATCAGTTCCACAGATTTAAAATTTAAGATAAACCAGGTATATGTAGATTACTACTTACTAGTTGATACTCTGCAATTAGCCCCCAAAGAAACGTGCCACTATACAGGGACAGCATGTGCACTAATAAGTTACGTAAATATCAAGGATAACTGAGGGCCTTGAATTAAAACATCTCCAAGAAGCTACATACAGAGGTGATCATTTAAAAAGTCATCATTTGCCAACAAAGAGCACATATTTACTAAAATAATTTCCTTTAAAAAGTATAAAATAAAGTTATGTTATCTCCGACAGCATGATGGCTTGGCAAACTGGCTTTTTAATGAAAACCACTGCACATTTATATTAAAGTGTATGAAAATGGAGGAGAGCAGGGGACAGGGAAGGGGAGAGGGTGGACATCAAGAAAATAAGATAACTGCTTTTTTAACACAAGTGTTACACTAATGTTATCAAGAGGCTAGAGGTTTTTAGGATAAAGAAAATAAACTAAAATAGTTCTGGCCTCCAGCTTAAGACACTTTCCACACAAACGGAAGTTGCAATGTTTTAAAAAAAAATTGTTTATGGTATTTATGGGATGTTCTGGGTTTTTTGTTTTCTTTAGCTTCCCCGGTCGCTCATGTGACACTGCACATTACATTGTCACTGGTCCCTTGGTTTAGCAGTGGTTCTTCAGCTTTGGTTCACAACTAAACATCGGAAGTCCTTGGCTATGTCTACACTAGAAACATTACAGCAGCAGAGCTGTACCAATGCAGCTGTGCTGCAGTAAGATCTCTCAAGTAGCTGCTCTATGACAATGGGAGAGAGCTCTCCAATCGACATAATTAAACCACCCACAATGAGCAGCAGTAACTATGTTGGCAGGAGAAGTTCTCCCACCAACATAGAGCTGTACACACTATCACTTATGCCAGCAAAACTTATGCTTCCAAGGAGGGTGTTTTTTCCACACCACTGAGCAACGTAAGTTTTGCTGATATAAGTGGTAATGTAGACATGGCACTAAATCTTAGATCAATGTAATTTTTATTCCTTATTGAAGCACAAAAGCAGTAATAAGAGTGTCTTGACTGGTACTATATCTGCATGGAAATCAGAGTGGTTTATGCAAGTTAATTTTTATTTAAAGGACACAAAAACGTAGCTTTCACCTCCACATCAAGTTCTGTTCCTTCATTATGTTTTGCATGCTTTGCATTGACACGCAGAGAAAGTAAATGCCAAGTTTAGTTAATGAGAAAAGCAGAACAGCTGAAGCTTGGTTAATACAGTGCAGCAACCTCAGGATATAAAGCAGCGTATGTGTAAACGGAGGGAAGAGTTGGAATCTGGGGCTTTATGTGATACTGTCTTTTACTTACAAATGAAAAGACCTCTACTACTCTGGAAACTTTACTGAAGAATGACTTGTCATCCTGTCAGAACCTCAGATGAGGCCAGAGACGCCTTTCCTCAGTTTCCATAGAAACAAAGGCAGACGGTTTTCATGGAAGTAAAAGGTTAAAGTGAACTACAGAAGACCCAGATCCTAATATTTCCGTGGAGATACTTAAACTATTCTACAGCTGCTCTTTTAAAAACATGTTTAAATGATATATGTATTTTTCCCTTCATCCCCAAGAACAATACTGTGAATGAAAAAAACTTTAAAGATGCCTAAATTAGAGTCCATACATGTCATAGAAAAAAATGTCTCTGGTTCAAAGTAGAGTATGGTTCATTTAGTGTGCTCTTTTATTACATCATTTTGCTTTGTCACATAGATTTTAAGAGTACCAACAAAATTATGACAGAATATTCTTTGTAATCATGGCTTTTAAAATGCATGCTATGCAGTTTTAGATTTTCATTTAGTTTTTTAAACACTTGTGAAATCCAGACTAAAATACAGCTACTTTTCTTTCACTCGACAGTCTCTTACAGCTGTCATTGAAACAGACTCCAAACAATAGGAATACTGTACAGTTACACAGTGGCAGGAAGGAAATATTAAAAGGATTAGGAATAAACAAGAAAAATGATTATCCAGCTGAAGCAGTCAGACAGACTGGGATCCATACAGGAATGCAAAATTCAGAAAAGGATTTTCAAGGATCAAAAGGACAGTTTTTAATAGCTTCAAAAATGAGATTATCTTACACACACAGTATGTGTAGTATTGTATACGGATGAATTGGTTCAGAGAATAAAACAACTACAGCCTGAACCCTCACCTAAACCTCAAACTAAACCTGAACTTTATTTACATTCAGATGTATTTTTTTAAAATGAGCTTTCACACAGTTCTCCAATACCATGTTGACACTCTTAGATTTACATCCCATATAACAAAATGTCTGTGCTATTTCTGAAGCCTGATTTTCTTGCTGCATTTGTATTGCAGCCTGCCATTTACAGAACTGATAGGGCAAAGGAAAGCTGGTCATGCTACAAGTCATACTATTGAAGATCTAGCCCGTCAGAATACATGCAGGGCAGCAGAAATCAAAATCCTCCTGCCTGACATATCTACAGACTTGTTAACATTTTGATTCTGAAGTTAGGAACTGGGTATACCAGCACAGGAAAAAGGATTACAATCACTAAGGAGATTTATTTGTCTTTCCAATTAACAGAGTCCAAGTCATAACTAAGGAAGGCAATAATGACACTTACGTAAATGTATTAGTTTTAGAGCCATGCATTTGAGTCTGTGGCAGCTCTGAAAAAAACATTTTAAAAAATGGTTTCAGGTCTACCCAAAAGGACCATTTAAAAAAAAAATCAACAAAACAAAAAAGTAAACAAAGTTTCAAACTCTATTATTAATTATGATTTCAAGCTTAACATTTAGTTTTTCAAAAGAAAAATTTAAAGCTAAAAATGTTTGTATCAGAAAATCAAAATTGTTTCAAAAACAAAAAATTTAGATTTTTTTCTGATTTAACCGCAACAATTCCCTACACAAATTCATGAAATGTTTCAGTCAATCCAAATCTGTATTTTTCACCAAAAAAGTTTACAGATTGAAAAAAAAAAAATCACCCAGCTCTCATTAGTCCATTATGTGAAATTGCTTGAATCTTAATATACTCAATATAGGAAAAAATATACAAACAGAACAGCAAAGTGTTCAAAACAGAAAAAGAGAAGAAGGGAGATCCAGCCTGGTCTAGGTCCAAGCATATTTTCTCTCAGGAGAGGATATGGACAGACCTGGGACAGAATTTTTCACCAAAAAATTTGGTTTGGAAAATGACAATTTGTCAAAACCAATTTTTTTTTTCACAATAAAGGGTAAACTTCGATGAATTTCCCAATTCATTTTTTTTTGAAAAAAAAATTGAAGTGTTCCATTTCAACAATTTCAAAATGAAAAATTTCATTCTTTTGGTTCAAAAAATTTAAAAAATGTAGTTAATTAAAAAAGTTTATAAATATAAAAGGCCAAAATCTAAGTGAAACAAACATTTCAAAAGTTTGAAACAAAACGTTTTGACTGATCCAATCAAAAGGTTTTTTTGGATTATCCTTCGTGAAAATTTTCACGATTTGAACTTTTCATCATGATTCAGGATGAAACATTGTCAGTCCCAAAAGTTCTCATGTGATGGCAAAACAATCTCCCACCCAGCTCCAGATTTTACCAGTAAGTTACACCGACTAGATCTCAGTGTTTTCTAAAAGCAAAAAGTGTGATCTTTAGATGCTTTTGTAAACCCCACCTACTTGCATCTTGAAGCACCTCAATACCTTTGTAAATTTGGCTTTAAGTGGCTATCAGCTCATCTTCCCATCTAACATCAGATGGCATTAACGACACTGAAACACTCACAAAGGTGTATAAACAAACTGGGGGACAGGATATTCATGGAGCTGAACAGACTCTTTTCAGCAAGGCTTACAGATCTGGCCATTGAGGACTAAGCATGATGGGACTGGTAAAAAAAAGTTTTAATTATATCCTCTTTTATACACTTACAGTGGGAATAAAATTGATTTTTTTTGATAAGCTAAAAAAAAATTAAAATAATCTTTTAAAGGTTTATTTATAGGGGAATCTCTTGGGAGCCTGATACTTTGCAAGTAAGAAATCAGGAAGTAAGGCATTAACTCAATGTGAGATGGGAAGGCAGAACTGGGCCCTTAGGTAATTTAATCACCGGAGATGGAAAGATGCACATTAACAGAAACTCAAAAATCTGTTTCAAAGTAGCAGCCGAGTAAGTCTATATACGCAAAAGAACAGGAGTACTTGTGGCACCTTAGAGACTAACAAATTTATTTGAGCATAAGATTTCGTGGGGTACAGCCCACTTCATCAGATGCATAGAATGGAACATATATATATACATACACACACACACACACACGTACAGAGAACATGAAAAAGTGGAAGTTGCCATACCAACTTTAAGAGGCTAATTAATTAAGATGAGCTATTATCAGGAGAAAAAACTTTTGTAGTGATAATCAAGATGGCCCATTTCAGACAGTTGACAAAAAGGTGAGAGGATACTTAACGTGGGGAAATAGATTTAATTTGTGTAATGGCCCAGCCACTTCCTGTCTCTATTCAAGCCCAAATTAATGGTATCTAGTTAGCATATTAATTCAAGTGCAGCAGTTTCTTGTTGGAGTCTGGTTTTGAAGCGTTTCTGTTGCAAAATTGCCACCTTTAAGTCTGTTACTGAGTGACCAGAGGCTGAAGTGTTCTCCTACTGGTTTTTAAAATCTGTGGAACTTCCATTTCCCTCACTGAAGAACTATGTTACCATTCCAATGGAGCACTGTTATAATTGATAATCATGGTCACAAATGACGAGGCAATCTCCAGCATCTTGGACAATCCCCTGGCAGGCTTTGAGTACTGAGACAAAGACCTAGAATAAGACTCTAATGAGGAGCCAGTAGAGATCAGAGCACCAGTGCAAAATCCTCCTAAAGACTTGTGTTTCAAAGGAGGCTTGGATGCTGTAGTCTGTAAAATCTGAAGCCTTTTGGGGAATATGCAGCTTCATTTTAGGTATGATTTTTAAAAAAAAAGGTAAATCAAGACTAGAGATCATGAATGCGTGGACAATCGTGTTCAACAGTGTAGGGCAGAGTCTTCTGGTCAGCTGCAGAATAAGAAGTTTTCAGCAGTGGCAACTTAGACATTCAGCAGCAATGATGAGTTGAAAAGGAATCCAAGGCTGAAAACTGAATCTGAGGGCACTGCTCTCAAAAAAAGGGGACAGGTTATGCAGAAAGTTAGTTCTTCAAAGCTCCTTCTTCACGTCAAGATCTTTCCACAGTACAGCTTCAACTACCTGCTCTTCATCCATGTGCTAATTTTGCATAGAAATGCAGATGGCTTGGAAGTGGTGCTGTTTACATTTTATGTAAAACGCTGTAGAGAGCTAGATTTTATTTAGCTCAATAGATTCATACAGACTATAAATAAGATGAGGGACAGGATTTTGGAGATCCACAGATAGAGGACCAACTGCCAATTGGTATCTGGATGTGAATGATAGAAGAGTATTGGGATTCCACCCATGACTTCTTTTCACTTGGCTTCTCAAGAACTTAGTTTGACTTTAGACTTTGTTACTTAGGTATTTTTATTTGTCATCCAGCAATGCTACATTTTATAGATTAAATACAAATGCAGGAAGGTGAATGCATGGTACATCACAGCTGCAAAGTTAGATAGAAACCTTCTCCTTTTATGCACATTACACATCTTATTGCTTTTACGATACATTGCCCATATGAATCATCAGACAGAGCAGAAATTTTACTTATCTATTTAGCACAAACTTCTGTTCTCAGCCTGATGATTCAGTTACTTCCCTAGCCCTATCTTCCAAGAATGAGGCCTCCCCCGCTGTTTATTATGCATGTCAAGCCAGGCCCTTCTTTTTTTGTTTCTACATATTTATGTTTTATTTCCATTATTTGTTTTTGTTTTTGGGGGGTGAGGGTGGGGGTGGGAGGGGTGTACCTCCTTTTTAGGTTTATTATTTAGCAACATATTTTTAATTACAACTACTATAGTCTTATTTGAACCACCAAAAATACTAGGCTTAACATACGAATAGGGCAGGGAGATGCAAGATCACCTCCTATGTTATAGCCCACCACGGTGTTACTTCATATTTAGGGCCCTTTTTTGGTCAGTTTTTATTTTATTTAATTTTTCCTGGGAATTTATTTGTGTTTATTACTACAGCACCAAAAACAGGTGAAAATCAGTGGAAAACACTTAATTTTTCTGGGTAAATATCGGAGTTTATTTTGGTGGACGGAAGGACAGGAGAAAAAGCAATCCGTAGATTAATACTTTAATAGAATTCAATGTGGTTTGTTGCAGAAATAAAACTCAACACAATGCCACTTAAGAGCTTAAGAAAACAATACATCTCTAATCCTCAAATAAAACTTATCATTTGATAAACTGTTTACTGTTTGTTTACTGTTTTGGACTTAAATATTTATAGGCTAATAGTTCTATTTAATAATTGGGCCACACCATTTGCAGCGCATTACTCAACTTCATCTCTTCTCGTTTTTCTTTTTTAAAAACTTTAAAATCCTTGTGTTCTGAAATGTATTCCGATACAGATTTTTGCTTTCTTCCAGTTTTAGAATGTCAGATCTTTAAACTGTTCTGCGCTAACAGTTTGAAATGTGTACATAGTGGATGTGAGATTCATCAGTACATTCAGATGCACATGCACTTCAGAGCTTGCGTGCCTGTTTATTACGTGCATCTTTTACTTCAAAAAGCAGCTTTGCATGTACACACAGATTAACATTGTAGTACATATAGCTCATGCAATGTATTATATTTTTCTAATAAAACACGTTATTTTTGCATATTTGAATGATAAAAAAAAGTAGTGTGAACAAGGGTTAAATGAATAATACTTTTTGTAAAGCCCAGGATATTTTTGTAAAAAAATTTAAACTGAACATGAAGGTGCTTACTCATATTATAAACTTGCCCTTCCTTTAAAGCATTTAATTTTGTATTTGCTTTTACTTCAATTATATTATTAAAACTAGTACAAAGTATCTAAAAACATTTTTAGGGCTCTCGCAGGATTAAAAACATTAATTGCAATTAACTGTGCTGTTAAACAATAGAATACCATTTAAATATTTTTTGATGTTTTCTACATTTTCAAATACATTGATTTCAGTTACAACACGGAATACAAAGTGTACAGTGATCACTTGATATTTATTTTTCATTACAAATACTTGCACTGTAAAAAACAAGAGTATTTTTCAATTCACTTAATACAAGTACTGTAGTGCAATCTCTATCATGAAAGTTGAACTTACAAATGCAGAATTATGTACAAAAATAACTGCATTCAAAAACAAAACAAATCAAAACTTTAGAGCCCATGAATCCACTCAGTCCCACTTCTTGTTCAGCCAATCGCTCAAACAAGTTTGTTTACATTTGCAGGAGATAATGCTGTCTGATTCTTGTTTACAATGTCACCTGACAGCGCGAACAGGCATTTACGTGGCAATGTTGTAACCGGTGTCACAAGGTATTTACATGCCAGATGCACTAAAGATTCAATTGTCCCTTCATGCTTCAACCATCATTCCAGACGACATGCATCCATGCTGATGATGGGTTCTGCTCAATAACAATCCAAAGCAGAGCAGACCGATGGATGTTCATTTTCATCGTCATGAGTCAGATGCCACCAGCAGAAGCTTGATTTTCTTCTTTGGTGGTTCGTGTTCTGTAGTTTCCACATCTGAGTATTGCTCTTTTCAGACTTCTGAAAGAATGCTCCACCCTTCATCTCAGATTTTGGAAGGCATTTCAGATTCTTAAACCTTGGGTCGAGTGCTGTAGCTATCTTTAGAAATCTCACATTGGTAACTCCTTTGCATTTTGTCAAATTTGCAGTGAAGGTATTCTTAAAATGAACAACATATGCTGGGTCACCATCTGAGACTGCTATAACATGAAAAATATGGCAGAATGCAGGTAAAACAGAGCAGGAGACATTCAATTGTCCCCCAAGGAGTTCAGTCACAAATTTAATTAATGCATTATTTTTTTAAATGAGCATCATCAGCATGGACGCATGTCCTCTGGAATAGTGGCTGAAGCATGAAGGGACATACGAATGTTTAGCACATCTGGCAGAAATACCTTGCAATGCTGGCTACAAAATTGCCATGTGAATGCCTATTTTTACTTTCAGGTGACACTGAAGATAAGAAGCAGGCAGCATCATCTCCCGTAAATGTAAACAAACTTGTTTGTCTTAGCAGTTGGCTGAATAAGAAGCAGGACTGAGTGGACTTGGAGGCTCTAAAGTTTTACATTGTTTTATTTTGGAGTTAAAAAATCTATTTGTAATCACACGAGTTAACTGTGATTAACTCATTACTATTATTTATTATTACAAGAAATGTAGGTGTGAAATAGACCAGACCCTAATTAAAATAACATTCCCTGGGTTCATACCAGAAGTGGTCCTTTTTTAGCCACCTCATAGCACTTGTTATTACCGGCACAGACAGTTTTTACTTTACTGTGTCAGCATGTCAACCATACTGTGCAATTTGGAGATTGCTCCCCTAAAGTGAACCCACATTGACAACTATCTGTAAAACATTACACTTGCACAGGTGAAAACAGCAATACAAGTTTGGGGCTTTCCAGACCTTGCATTATCTTGCAACAGAGCATTTAAGGAGGGAAAACAAACTTATTTCACACCATGTGAATTGCAGTGGGTTTACATTTAAAATTAATGTATTGGACCCTTGTTAATTTGCTTATTCACCACCAACTGGTGTTATCCTTTTTGTACCAAATTTTTAACTGTTCTGTAGTGATAGAAGATGGTAAGTTTTCTTGCTTCATATCAATTAAAGCCACTTTTATTTTGTATAACAAATAGAAGAAGTATATGATGATCATTTATACCAATTGCTCCAGAGACACCAGCAGGATTATATAAATATGTTTATCATCTAAGGACAGGAGGTGGTCATGAACCAGTGCAAAAAATCCTGTTTTCTGTACCATACCCTGGGTATGAAGCCGCCAAAGAATCCAACAGACTTGCCGCTGAGAAGAGGCTTTCAAGAACATTTGCCATCAGCTCGCTTAGAATTAGCAGCAGCCTGAGAGACCACTAATTTCAAGAGAGTGTCCTTAGCACTAGTCAGATTATTGTATGCTTTACTGCTCCTCTGGACACAAAGCACAGCTCAAATTGATATGAGACATGACAAAGTCAATTTAAATTATTTATGTAAAAAAAACATGCAGCAAGGTATTCTTACTGAACATTTAGAGTGTTGTGCATAAAACAAACAGATCAAGAAAGTTTACCCACCACAAAGTTTAGTCACCATTCTAGGTGGATCACTACTTTATATATAGTCTTGGATTAATCATAGAATATCAGGGTTGGAAGGGACCTCAAGAGGTCATCTAGTCCAACCCCCTGCTCAAGGAAGGACCAATTCCCAGATAGATTTTTATCCCAGTTCCCTAAATGGCCCCTTCAAGGATTGAACTCACAACCCTGGATTTAGCAGACCAATACTCAAACCACCGAGAAGTAAAAATTGCACCTACTAATGTGTATGAGGAATAGTAAAGAATCATCCTCTGGGTTCTCTACTATAATATAATGCATCTTACCTACTATAAAGAATGGAGAAGGGTATGGTGGGTGCCAATTCCTTTACATTGAAGAAATTTTGAGCAACAGCTGCTACTGTCAGGAGCAGTCAGTCTGCAAATCAACTGAAAGTCTCAAAGCCAAAAGGGAGTGTATACATAACAGTGAATCTGTCGCAGCTAAACAGCTGAAGACCTTTTCTAAGGTATGCCAGAAAACATAGAAATATACCAAGAATTAACAGGCTAAATTCACTACCGATTAAGTGGGCACGACTGTGTTCACTTCAATGGAGTTGCATCAATTTACACCAGTAGTACATTTGGCTAAAGGAAACTAATGGAGGAAAAAGTAGGCTTTATTGCAAAGTATTAAGTAACTGTGATCCAAAGGGAATGCTGTATGTGTAACAAACCGATAATAAAGGGTAACTGTTTGGAACAAATCTGTGTGTACTTTAAGAAAACTGCAAGTTAATATGCATATGGAGAAAGAATTTGAAGCAAATATTCTTTTAATTATATTTTCTAAGTATCAGCGCAAAAAACTACCTAGCAAGGTGATCGGGAAAAGGGAATTTGATTGGATCATCCAACTAATGCAGGAGCAAAAGAAGAAAACAAGGCAATTTAAGACTGTAAAGACTACAAAGCTATTTATTCTAGCATAAAACTATACCCATAATAGTGTTTCTGAAGTCCTCATGTTGGTTCCTGATCACAATATTCCAAAAATAAATCTAATTACCCAGAATAAAATGTGCTTACTAGCCAGAAACTCAATCAATCTGCAATAAAAATTAAAAAGAAATGAGAATACAAATATGTAGAAAAACAAGATGGTAACAGATACCACTGTACACAGATACAACGTAGTGCTGATGGACCTTCTCAAATAAAGCGAAGAAGAATAAAGGTAATTAGATGATAAAACTAGACACCGAAATAAAGAATTCCAAGACTACCAAGAGGCCTATAATCTCTTGCATTAGATATCCTGGTACTCTCCATTGCTGGAGAAGGCAATATTGCAAATATACCCAAACCACATTTCTAAATTAGTACATGACTGCCTACAGAAAAAAAAAAGATACTGATTTGACAGGTTAAACTACATTAATCAATCTGCATCTCCTATTAAAACACAGCTTCAGCATCACAGGAATAAAAATTTGGCCAAGATTTTGAAGAGATCAGATTTTCACCAGATACATGTGCAAAGAAGAAAATGTTTTGGAACAATTCAGCAGCCCTGGAGCATAAATTGTGATTATGTCTTTTTATTCCATTCACATAATCTTTGGTTTCAGACGACAAACATGCCAGTGAGGCCATGTTGCTTCTTTCATTCTACTTTTCCAGTGGAACAGTTCTCCACTGCACCTTAATTATAGGTTTCCTAACCTCCCTCTCTATACCTAGGTTGTATGTTGTGTAAAAATCTTGTACCAGTTTTAAATGTGTTGATCTATTTAATTAAATAGCCACTTGTTCTTATATTATGATTAATGGCAAAACAAGAATGCCTAATTTATCTTCCTTATATCATTTGTTTGGGTTTTTTTTTTATGTCCCCATTTTACTTTTCCCTGAACTAAAACAATGCAAGCTTTTCAGTTTCTTCATAACGAAGTTTTCCCAAGTCTAATAATTTTCATCACCAGCCTCTGAACCCCCTTGACTTTGATTTTTTCTTGTTTTGCAATCGTGGTAAAACTGTCTCTCACTGGAGACGGGGGAGTTTTGCCGCCCATAGTAGGTAGGTTATCTCCCTAGTACCACAAATCTCCCTGCCACTCAAGCACCGTCCTCTGGGCTACGTCCTCTGTCTTTACCTTGGAGGTTAACAAGAGGTACACCCCAGTCCCTGAGTCCCTTGGAATTGTCCCACTGTGATATAGAGCCCAAGATTGCCTATTCACAAAAATCCAAGAACCTCTGCTTCCAAAGGAGCAGTGTGCCCGTTTACCAGTTATCCCTTAAATCACCACTTCTTTAGAATGCACAGCACTTATGAGTGCTTTTAATAAAACAGGAGACTTATTTAAGAAAGAATAGAGATTTCATCAGAAACAAGAGTGATGAACACAAATGTTTACTATACAAAACAGAATTATAAAATGTGAACTAGGGTGTACACTTAATAGTTACCCTTCCTATCTAATAAAATAGATTTCCCCCACCCAAAGATTCACACTGTTGCAGAGGGGACTGGCTTGACAGGAACCAGGATCCAATCTTCCATGAAACACACCTGCTCAACAAAATGTCTCCTCTGTGAACGGATACAGATTATCTTTCTCCACTCTCTGAATCAGTCTTCTGTCTTTATTCCCTTGTCACTCATAATGTTTCTTTTTTACCTCCAAGTGGGCTTGACTGTCTGCAGTTGTCTTTGATGGTTAGCCACTGAATTTTCTGGGATGGGGCAAGAGTAAGACTGTTGAATCTGGCATTACATCACAGGCTGACCATGGAAAGCACAACAATTCCCATTTGAATGGGCCATCACCGAGACACATGATTCCCTGGTGATTAACTTTTACTCCAAGACAATATAGCATAGTTTGCAATATAGTTACATTACTCCTTAAATACTATCTGTACACACATCTCACAATAATGAGCGTTGATAAGTTACAAGCTTTCAGCAGAGACCTCACATGCTACCCTTCATGGATAAATACCATGAGGTGATGTATTATTGTATGAGTGTCAGGCCTGAGACAGGAGCTGCTTGTAAAGACCAGTAAACCTTTTAACGGTTAGCACCAATGGACCTCTGTGTGACACCTAAAACCCTTTTGAAAAGCTAATTAGGATTTCTGCCAATTCTGAGGGCATGACGTCTTAGGAAGCTTGAAAAATTGACAACTGGAAATGAATTATATTTGTTAGCAGCTCATCTGCATCATTCTGAAGTTCCTTCACAATGACAACTAGATACATACTGTCTGAGAGGGATGCGGTATGTCCCTTGGAAGCCACTTCAGATTTCTAAACCTTGGGTTGAAAGTGCAGTAGCTATCTTGAGAAATCTCACATTGGTATCTTCTTTGCATTTTGTCAAATCTGCAGTAAAAGTATTCTTAAATCAAACACGTATAGGGTCATCATCTGAGATTGCCATAACACAAAATACATGGCAGAATGTGGGTAAAACCACAGAGCAGTAGACATGAAATTCTCCTCCAAGGAGTTCAGTCACAATTTTAATAAACTTTTTTTTTTTTTCAAAACTAGCATCGGCATGGAAGTATGTCCTCTGGAATAGTGATTGAAGCATGAAGGGACATACGGAGTATCTGGCATGTAACCCTGCAATGCTGGCTACAAGAGTGCCATGTGAATGTCTGTTTTCACTTTCAGGTGACAATGTAAGTAAGAAACGAGCAGTATTATCTCCCAAAAATGTGAACAAATGTATCTGTCTTAGTAATTGGCTGAACAAGAAGTAGGACTGAGTGGACTTGAAGGCTCTAAAGTTTTACATTCTTTTGATTTGAGTGCAGTTATGTAAAAAAAATTTACATATGTAAGATGCACTTTCACGATAAAGAGATAGCACTACAGTACTTGTAGGAGGTAAATTGAAAAATACTATTGTTTACAAATATTTACACTGTAAAAAAATTAAAACTGAAATATATTGTGTTGTAACTGAAATCAATATATCTGAAAATGTAGAAAACATCCAAAAATATTTAAAATAATGATATTCCATTAACAGTATGATTAAAACTGATTTATCACGATTAATCTCGAGATTAATTTTATCTTATTGTTGGACACCCCTACTATGAACACAATATATTTGTACTATAAAAGCTGTACCCTGGAAACAGAAAGGCAACAACATGTTCTAACTGGTAATCTGATATCTTATCTAACAAGCAGTTTCTTGTCCTGAATGTGATAAAAAGGATGTAGAATTTAAATAATTATGGGTGCCAGCCATGCTGAAGACAGAAATAAGTACACTTGAAACTCTAGTGCAAAAAGGAAGCACTTGAAATGGCCTATAGGCACAGTTTACTCTCTCACAGCATGTCTACACTTACTGGGGATCAATAGGGATTTAGCTGCGGTACTCGATGCACTGGGGATCGATTTAGCAGGTCTAGTGAAGACCCACTAAACTGACCACAGATCACTCTTCCGTCAACTCTGGTACTACACCAGAACAAGAAGCATACAGTAAGTTGACAGAAGAGTGTCTCTCAGACACCGCAGTAAGTCGACCAAACCTACATTGACTTCAGCTACATTAGTCACGTAGCTGGAGTTGTCTAACTTAGGCCGACTTACCCCATAGCGCAGACAAGGCCCTAGGGTCACATTATTAGGTTCAAAGTTTGTTTTTAGTAGTAATCAATGTGTGTTGATCAAAGGACATTCTCAAAAATACAAAATACAAGCTACTGGAAGAAGCACCACTAATAGTTTCAGTTACTCAATATGTCCTCTCCAATTTTTAAGCATCCTAAGAATAGTACAGAGGACACTTTCCAAAAAAACTGTTCGATCAAGATAAGTCACTGCGCTATAGTTATGCCATAGAAACAGAGCTTGGCACAGAATTAGAATTGCCTTAAGTAACAAACTGGAAAAGGGATCAGTTCAGTTATTTACACACACTCTTCTGTTAATACATTGAAATAAAGACATTACATTGCCAGAAATGTGAGCGATGTCTCGAATCTCTCCTCTCTTAGCTGCAGCAGTATGCTCTCCAAACAACATATGTACATTCAGACATAATCACAAAGGCTTTTGACAAAAAATAAAATTAAAATTAAAAAATAAATATAAAAAGACAAAAAGTGTAACCAATTATAGCACAGCAATACATCATACAAGGAAAATAGTACTGTATATAGAGTGCCACTGGGGAGATGGGTTGCTCCATGCTCTGTTACTGTCAAACCAATCTAATTAAAGCAACAGTTTTTTTAAACACTGCACGATGTGTAATGTGTCCCTGGATTTAACATGCCATCTCATGGCATTCTTTACTCTATCTCACAGCAAGAAGAGGTATATCATCATATGAAGAGGGAATTAAAGGCCATAACTTCACAAAAGCAGAGAGTTAGAGCTTGCACAGCATTGAGTTTCTGTAAACACTAATGAAAGAATTTTGCTGAGTCTGGAGTACAGTCATTAAATTTGGACTCCTGTATGTGGACGCCAACAGCTTTTACACAGAACAAAAGGCAGTGGACCTGAAAAAGAACAATGTTCCCATGTCCAACTATCAAATACCTCAACAATGTTTTTGGCTGCTACTTTTATTTAATTGTAGACTTCATTTCTACACTACTGTTTGAACTATGCAGCACAATACAAACCAGCTAGGATACTAAGTTTTCCAAAGAAAAATAATAAATTGTAGTCTGAAGAAAAAAAAAAGCCCCACCTGTGACATATATTTAAAGGTGTATGTGCTACATTAACCTAGTTATATGCCGAGTAGCTATAATAAACAGAAAGATTTTGCCATAAGTGACATTTTCCCCCAAACTTACAACATTGTTGGTCTGACAGGGAAATAAAACAAAACAAAAGGAAATGTATTAAAAATTCATTAATTCAAAGCTTTGCTTTGACTTTAACATTTTTCTTCTTCATTCTCTACTTCAGTGTCCTCCTCTCTCTGATTTCTTCATAAACATTTAATCTTTTCATTGCTTGTTTCCCCTTTTTTTAAACAAATGGGCTTGCCCTTTTTATAAATCAGAGAAAAAACGGTTACCCACCTTTTAGTAACTGTTGTTCTTCAAGATGTGTTGTTCATGGCCATTCAAAGTAGGTGTGCACGCGGCGCGTGCACACCAGACGGAAGATTTTCCCTAGCATCATCCATAGGGTCAGTCCGGGCACCCCCTGGACTGGCGCCACCACGGCGCCCTATGAAGGGACCCGCCGACCCTCCACCCCCTCAGTTCCTTCTTGCCGGCAGGAGGGTGGGTGTTGGAATGGACATGAACACATCTCAAAGAACAACAGTTACTAAAAGGTGGGTAACCATTTTTTCTTCGAGTGGTTGTTCATGTCCATTCAAAGTAGGTGACTCACAAGCCTAACTTTAGGAGGTGGGGTCGGAGATCACTGCTAACTGGAGAACTGCAAGTCTGAAGGCTGCGTCATCCCTCGCCTGGTGTGTGATGGCATAGTGAGACGAGAACGTGTGGATGGATGACCACGTGGTCGCTCTACAAATCTCCTGAGTCAGAACCTGAGCCAGGAAAGCCATAGAGGAGGCCTGCGCCCTAGTGGAGTGCACCATGACCGGAGGAACAGGAGTCTTAGCTATACAGTAGTATTCTCAGATGCAGGTCGTGATCCACGAAGAGATTCGCTGAGAGGAGACCGGGAGCCCCTTCATCCTTTCCACCACTGCGACGAAGAGCTGGGTCGAGCGTCTGAACGGCTTGGTACACTCTATGTAAAAAGCCAAGGCCCTGCGGACATCCAGGGAATGTAGCCTCCGCTCTTCATTGGAGGAGTGTGGTTTCGGATAAAACACCGGGAGAAAGATATCTTGGCCCATGTGGAACTGTGAAATGACTTTGGGTAGGAAAGCCGGATGAGGTCTAAGTTGGACCTTGTCCTTGTAGGAGACACTGTACGGGGGCGCAGATGTTAACGCTCAAAGCTCCGACACCTGTCGAGCCAAGGTTATCGCCACCAGGAAGGCGGTCTTGTATGACAGGTACAGCAGGGAGCACGAGGCCAGAGGCTCAAAGGGAGGCCCCGAGAGGATGGAGAGGACCAGATTCAGGTCCCAAGCAGGGGTCAGCTGACGCACATGGGGGAAGAGCCTGTCCATACCCTTGAGGAAAACCCAATCAGCAGGTTCGCAAACACCGAGGCACCACCCGCTCCCAGATGAAAAGCCAATATGGCCACCAAGTGAACAGGAATGGAGGAAAGGGAGAGGCCCAGTTGTCTTAGGTGAAGCAAATAGTCGAGGACAGCAGGGATTGGTACCCCCAGCGGGTCATGACCCCGCTGACCTGACCATATGGAGAAGCGCTTCCATTTGGCCAGGTAGGTGGTCCTAGTTGATGGTTTCCTGCTACCTAGCAGCAATCGTCTGACCTGCTGGGAGCACTGCAACTCCACCAGGTTCAGCAATGGAGCATCCAGGCTGTGAGGTGAAGTGACTCGAGGTTCGGAGGGCAGAGGGAGCCCCGGTCCTGCGTGATCAGGTCCGGAAGTAGGGGCAGCATCAGGGGCGCCTGAATGGACATGTGCAGGAGTGACATGTATCAATGCTGGTGTGGCCACGCCAGAACTATCAGAATTACCCTGGTGTGACCCTATGAATCTTTAAAAGCACCCTGTGTATTTGGGGGATCGGAGGGAAGACGCAGAGCAGACCGATCTCCCACGACTGTAGGAAGGCGTCCGACAGAGACCCTCAATTGCAGCCCAGGAGGGAGAAGAACCATCGGCACTTCCTGTTTTCCCTCAAAGCAAACAGGTTTAACCGGGAAAAGCCCCAGAACTGGAAAATTGAGCACACCACATCCCATTGGAGGGACCACTCGTGACCCTGGAACGAGCGGCTGAGGGTGTCCGCCAAACCGTTCTGCTTCCCTGGAAGGTAGAACGCCATCAGATGAGTGGCATTGTGAACACAGAAATCCCACAGCGCAAGGGCTTCCCTGCATATGGGAGAGGAGCGTGCACCCCCCTGTTTGTTGATATAAAAGACTGCTGCCGTATTATCTGAAAGGACTGAAACACACCTGCTGGCCAGGTGAGACCACTCTCAGCTCCCTGACATTGATATGCAACTCAAGGTCCTCCGGCGACCACAAGCCCTGTGTCCTCAGGCATCCCAGGTGTGCCCCGCAACCTTGATCCGAGGTGTCCATCCCCAGGGAAAGGGAGGGCTGCAGGGCAGCAAAGGGGACACCCACGCAGACTGTCCGCAAGTTGAGCTACCACCGCAGCAAGCTCAGCACTAAGCGGGGAATGGACACCACTGAGTCCAGGGGATCCCTGGCCAGGCGATAAACTGTTGCCAATCAGGACTGTAGCGGGAGAAGCCGGAGTCTGGCATGGACCACCACATGGGCCAAATGGCGGCGTGCACCTAACAGCCAGAGGCAAACTCACACAGTGATAACCGGGGCGCGGTGCAGTCCAAGGATGAGCTCGGAAATTGCACGGAACCTGGATTCCAGCAGGTACGCTTTGGAGTGGATGGAGTCCAGAACTGCTCCTATGAATTCTATTCGTTGTGTCGGAGACAGGGTGGACTTGGCTTCATTCAAGAGGAGGCCGAGATCGAGAAAGCTCCGCTTGGGTCTCTACCTGCTCCTTGGAGCGGCCCTTTATGAGCCAGTCGTCCAGGTAGGGGAATACCTGGATGCCCCGCCTGCGCAGGAAGGCCGCCACGACTGCCATGCACTTCGTGAAGACCCTGGGAGCAGTTGACAGGCTGAACGGGAGCACAGTGAACTGCAGATGGGCGCCGGCCATGACGAACCTGAGGTACCGACAGTGCCGGGGAATTATGGCAATGTGGAAATAGGCGTCCTTTAAGTCGAGGGCGGCATACCAATCTCCTGGATCCAGGGAGGGGATAATTGAGGACAGGAAGACCATGTGGAACTGAAGTTTTCAGTATTAGGAAATACCGGGAGTAGGAGCCTTTGCCCCTGAGCTCCCACGGGACTTCCTCCACTGCCCCTGCCTCCGTGAGGGACTTCACTTCTTGAATTAGAAGTTGTTCGTGAGATGGGTCCCTGAAGAGGGATGGGGACGGGGGTTGGTGGGGCAGAAGGGAGGACAGCTGGATAGAATATCCCCTCTCTAGCTTGCGGAGCACCCATCTGTCCAACGTGATTCGGGACCAGGCACAGTAGAAGTGGGACAGATATGACCCAAAGGTAGGGGTGGAAGGATCCAGAGTCTCGACTGGTAGGTCGCCCTTGACGTACCATCAAATAGGGGGTCTAGGCCCTGATGGTGGTCTCGATTGACCAGACGCCTGGCCGGAGGGGTGGCGTTGGTGATGCCTCCTACCATTTCTGCCCTGCCTATGCCCCAGCTCCTGGAGAGTCTGTGGCTAGTATGGGCGAGGGACCACCTGCGACCTAAACTGTCTGCACTGGGTAGCAGGGGTATGCAAGCCCAGTGAGCGAAGTGGGGCCCTCGAGTCCTTTAAGCTATGGAGACATTTGTCCGTTTTCTCCGAAAACGCCATCTGCCCTTCGAAGGGGAGGTCTTGAATTGTCTGATGGACCCCATAGGGCAGGCCCGAGACCTGGAGCCAGGCTCCCCGCTGCATGACCAGGCCCAGGGCCAGGGTGCACGAGGCTGAGTCCGCCGCATCTAGGGATCCGCCGCATCTCCAGGGCCTGGAGAGAAGGTAGAGAGATCAGTTTGCCCTCCTCCACTAGGGCCAAAAACTCTGATCTCGAGTCCTGGAGAAGGAGCTCCGCAAACTTCGACATGGCCGAACACGTGTTGTGACCACATCGGCTTACTATTGCCTGCTGGTTGGCAATGCCGAGTTGTAGGCCTCCCGTGGAGTACACCTTTCTACCAAAGAGCTCAAGTCTTTTTCCATCCCTGCTCTTCGGTGTTGACCCCTGAAACCCTTGACGCTCCCACTGGTTGGCCACGTCTACTACCAGGGAGTCCAGGGAAGGGTGGGTGTATAGGTGTTCTTGCCCTTTAGAGGGGACAAAGTAGCGCCACTCCGTCCTCTTGGCAGTAGGGGCCAGTGAGGCTGGTGTTTGCCACAAGGTGCGGGACGTATCTGCTATAGTCTTTATCAGCGGGAGAGCCACCCTGGATGGCCCTAAGGGAGCCAGGATGTCCACGACAGGGTCTGCATCCACCTTGATTTCCTCTGCTTGGATTGAGAGGCTCCGAGCTGCTCACCAAAGCAATTGTTGGAGGATTCGAGTGTCCTCTAGGGTCGGTGCCGCAGCCGTGCAGGAGACCGCCTCGTCCGGGGAGGACGACGAGGAGATTACATGGAGCGGCCCTTCCTCCAGTGCATGCGGCCCCTCGTGGTCCTGTGGCACACGGTATTGAGGTTGCGGTGCCGGTTCCGAGTTTAAATGTGGCACTGCGACTGGCACCGGGGTCACCAGTGAGCGGCTTAGCATAACATGCGGTGCCGGCACAGCCCGAACTGAAGCCGCTGCCGGTGCTGCTGCCAGGCTAGGGGGTGCTGAACCCGACAATGGCACACCCCAGCCCGGTGACGGTGGAGGAGGCAGCTGCGCCGGGGCCACCGATGTTGAGGACACTGAAGCCGACCATGATCGAGGACCAAATGCCTGGCCTACCGATTGATGGTAGGCCCAAGGAGTCCAAAACGACCACTGCGAACAACATTGATGGCTCGCCCCAGACACCGATCTCCCGCTCCGCGACTGGCTGGAGCGATAGGAGTCTGCCTCTGAGTCTGAGGTCTCTGAGTATGAGGACCTGGGGGGAGCAGCACCCGGTGCCGACGGAGAGCGGTGCGGAGGCGGTGGGGAGTCCCTCATCTGGTCCAGTGCCGCCTTCACAGCGCAGTGCGGGGAGGGAGGCGACAGCATGGCCGGCTTGCCCGTAGATTGCACTGGGGGATGGACCACAGTAGGCAACTCCCTCAATGTAGGGAGGGCGGTGCCAGGAGACCCATTAGATCAGAGGCCACCTCGAACGCCTCCGGCGTCGACGGGGGATATACGTCTCCACTGAGGTCCGGGAAATTAGGCTGGTCCAGACTCAACTGCCATCTCCGTGGTGCGGGAGTCAATGGAACCGCTGAAAGCTGTAGCCCAGCCTGTCCGCTTGTAGCCACGGACAGCGTCAGCCTTGGATCCTGGTGGGGTGACCGATCCCTCACCAGCTTCCTTCTCTTGGTGGGCACCGACTAAGGTGAGCGGTGCCACACTGAGGCCGACTTCCTATGACCGACTCCGTTCGGTGCTGAGTTTTTGACGATTTGGGCTGGGCCCTAAGTCCTGATGCCAGTGCCGGGGTGCTCTGCACTGAGGATGACGTGCTGGGCACCGCTTCGGCCGGTTCTGGGTTCGAGGGTGGCCGCAGGACCGCCTCCATCAGGAGGACTCTAAGTCTTTGAGCCCTGTCCTTAAGAGTTCGTGGGCGGAAGCCTCTGCAGACAGAGCACTGGTCCTTTTGGTGGCTCTCTCCAAGGCACCTCAAACAAGCAGAGTGTGGGTCACTCTTGGGCATGAATTTCCCGCAGTCCTTGCCGAGTTCGAACCCGGGGGACCCGGTTATGCCCCAGCAAGCGACGAAGACTCAGGTGGGGGGGGGAACCCCCCAACTACGAAGAACTATATACAAAGATCTACTTAACTAATTATAATGTAACTGAATACACCGACTAAACAGTAAGGATAGGACACTGCTAATTAGCTATGCGCAAGAGAAGTTCCAGCTAACCATCCCCGGCAGTAAGAAGGAACTGAGGGGGTGGAGGGTCGATGGGCCCCTTTATAGGGCGCCGTGGTGGCGCCACGCCGGGGGGGCCCGGGCTGACCCTACGGATGCTGCTAGGGAAAATCTTCCAGCTGGCGTGCACACGGCGCGCGCACACCTACTTTGAATGGACATGAACAACCACTTGAAGTAATCCTTTCCCCTCCAACCTGTCGTCTTGTATGCCCTTTACTTCCATGAGTATGCTCTATGTTGATAGAGGTTATTCATGCATATATTCTGCTTTAAAAAAAAATTTCAGACTACCCTTTCCTCTCCAATGCTGAAGAATAGTTGGCACATCATGTTTTCTGCTAGGACACATAACTTAGTGTATGTTCCACATTCACGTTCAGAGTTTCACCTACTCAGTTCTATGATGCAATTCAAAAATTCTAAGAGGAATACAGTTGCAGGAATCCTCAATTATGAGGATGCAACAGTATTTTAGTTGCAACTATATGCAACTACTAGTAGTAGTTCTACTCTCATTGCATTTATGATTTATTTGCAAGTAGATAATATAAGAATGTTAAATACCTTTATGTATTCTTTGCCATTTTGACATTTATCATCACTATGCAATAGTGAATGTGTATAGCTCTCTATTACAAGTGGAGTTGGTAGCGGGTATCCAATATTTCTCATTTTCAGTTACTTATGGCTGTCAATTTGGATTCAAATTTCCCACATCAAGTATCTGCTTCAGTCTGATGCTTTTGAAAGTTCCAGAAAAAAAATGTTTCAGCTGCTTTAGAGATCGAGATGGTGGGGGATACTGTTTTGTCCATTTAAAAAGGGAATCTCTTGAAAGCTTTTAATTGAAGTGTTCTAATGTCTCAATGCTTTGGAGCAGGGACTTAAAATTCGGAAGGAATGTAGCATTGGTAGATATACCTTATACCAGATATACCCCATAGCCAAGGGATATGCTTTTTGTTGTTACTGCAAAAAACTCCCCAGATTGGTCAAGTTATAAAAGTCTTGGAAAAAGTGTTAGTCTGCACATGATCGGTAGAAATTTGTTGGAGTTAGAGATCCCAGAATCTGATTTATAGAAGGGCTGAGCACTCACAGCTGCAACTGAAGTCAAAGGGAGCTGTGGTTTGAACATATAAAAGTGTTGCATAATAAGTTCTCCAAAAATATCAAGCGACAGGACATCTGGATACCGAAAATAAGGGGATTTTTTTTAAACCGTCATTTCTGTGCTTCAGTTCCTCACCTTAAAAATGGGGATACCGGCTAGCCTCAGCAGGTGTTGTGAAAAATTCATTCATGTTTCTGAAGCTCTCAGACATAAATATAATATAAATAGTGATAAGTGCCATAGAAAAGACAGGAAGAAAGGCAAAGGTGGTGGAGTAGCCTTGTACATCAATGATGAAATTAACTGTAGTGAAATAAGAAGCGATGGAATGGATAAGAGAGTCTGTCTGGGCAAAAATCACACTGGGTAAAAAAGCAACTAGAGCTTCCCCTGAGATAGTGCTTGGCGTGTGCTACAGACCGCCGGGATCTGATTGGGATATGGATAGAGACCTGTTTAATGTCTTTAATGAAGTAAGCACAAAGGCGAAATGTGTGATTATGGGGGACTTCAACTTCCCGGATATAGACTGGAGGACGAGTACTTGCAAGAATAATAGGGGTCAGATTTTTCTGGATGTGATAGCGGATGGATTTCTTCATCAAGTAGTTGAAGTACCTACGAGAGGAGATGCCATTTTAGATTTGGTGTTGGTGAGCAGTGAGGACCTCGAAGAAGAAATGGTGGTAGGGGACAACCTTGGTTCGAGTGATCATGAGCTGATTCAGTTCAAACTAGATGGAAGGATAAACAAATGTAGATCTGGGATTAGGGTTTTTGACTTCTCGAGGGGTAATTTTAAAGAGTTAAGGAAATTAGTTAGGGAAGTGGATTGGACGGAGGAATTAGTGGATTTAAATGTGGAGGAGGCCTGGAATTAATTTAAGTCGCAGCTGCGGAGACTGTCGGAAGCCTGCATCCCGAGAAAGGGGAAAAAAAACATGGGCAGGAGTTGTAGGCCAAACTGGATGAGCAAGCAACTCAGAGAGGGGATTAGACAAAAGCAGAAAGCTTACAGGGAGTGGAAAAAAGGCAGGATCAGTAAGAAAAGCTACCTTGGTGAGGTCAGAACATGTAGGGATAAAGTGAGGAAGGCTAAAAGCCGCATTGAACTGGACCTTGCAAAGGGAATCAAAACCAATAGTAAAAGGTTCTAAAGCCACATAAATAAGAAGAAAACAAAGAAAGAAGAAGTGGGGCCGCTATACACTAAGGATGGAATGGAGGTTAAGGATAACCTAGGCATGGCCCAACATCTAAACAAGTACTTTGCTTCAGTTTTTAATAAGACTAGTGAGGAACCTTGCGATGATGGAGGGATGATAAACGGGAATGTGGATATGGAAGTGGATATTACCGCAACTGAGGTAGAGGCCGTACTTGAACAGCTCGATGGGACAAAGTCGGAGGGCCCGGACAATTTCCATCCGAGGATATTAAAGGAACTGGCGCGTGAAATTGCGAGCCCGTTAGCGAGAATTTTTAAGCATTCGATAAACTCGGGGGTTGTGCCGTATGACTGGAGGATTGCTAATGTAGTTCCTATTTTTAAGAATGGGAATAAAAGTGATCCGGGTAATTATAGGCCTGTTAGCTTGACGTCTGTAGTATGCAAGGTCTTGGAAAAAATTTTAAGGGAGAAAGTAATTAAGGACATAGAGGTCAATGGTAATTGGGACGAATTGCAACACGGATTTACTAAAGGTAGATCGTGTCAAACCAATCTGATCTCCTTCTTTGAGAAGATGACGGATTACTTAGATAAAGGAAATGCGGTAGATATAATTTACCTAGATTTCAGTAAGGCGTTCGACACGGTTCCGCACGGGGAACTGTTAGTCAAATTGGAAAAGATGGGAATGAATATGAAAGTTGTAAGGTGGATAAGGAACTGGTTAAAGGGGAGACTCCAGAGGGTCATATTGAAAGGTGAATTGTCAGGCTGGAAGGAGGTCACTAGTGGAGTCCCTCAAGGATCGGTTTTGGGACCGATCTTATTTAACCTTTTTATTACTGACCTTGGCACAAAGAGCGGGAATGTGCTAATAAAGTTTGCGGATGACACGAAGCTGGGGAGTATTGCTAACATGGAGAAGGACAGGGATACTATTCAGGAAGATCTGAACCACCTTGTAAACTGGAGTAATAGAAATAGGATGAAATACAATAGTGAAAAGTGCAAGGTTATGCATTTAGGAATTAATAATAAGAATTTTGGATAAACGTTGGGGGCGCATCAGTTGGAGGCGACGGAGGAGGAGAAGGACCTTGAGGTACTGGTTGATAGCAGGAGGACTATGAGTCGCCAATGTGATACGGCTGTTAAAAAAGCAAATGCGATTTTGGGATGCATCAGGCGGGGTATTTCCTGCAAGGATAAGGAGGTGTCAGTACCGTTATACAAGGCGTTGGTGAGACCCCATCTGGAATACTGTGTGCAGTTCTGGTGTCCCATGTTCAAGAAGGATGAATTCAAACTGGAACAGGTTCAGAGACGGGCTACAAGGATGATCCGAGGAATGGAAAAACTGCCTTATGAAAGGAGACTCAAAGAGCTTGGCTTGTTTAGCCTGGCCAAAAGAAGGCTGCGGGGGGATATGCTTGCTCTATATAAATATATCAGGGGGGTTAACGTTAGGGAGGGAGAGGAATTATTTAAGTTTAGTTCTAATGTAGGCACGAGGACAAATGGGTACAAACTGGATATTAGGAAGTTTAGACTTGAAATTAGATGAAGGTTTCTAACCATTAGGGGAGTGAAGTTTTGGAACAGCCTTCCGAGGGAAGTAGTGGGGGCAAAAGACTTATCTGGCTTCAAGACTAAGCTTGATAAGTATATGGAGGGGATGTTATGATAGGATAGTTTAATTTGGGCAATTGATCTTGGATTATCACCAGATAAGTCTGCTCAATGGTCTGCGGGGAGATGTTGGATGGGATGGGAACTGAGTTACTGCAGAGAATTCCTTCTTGGGTGCTGGCTGGTGAGTCTTGCCCACATGCTCAGGGTTTAGCTGATTGCCATATTTGGGGTCGGGAAGGAATTTTCCTCCAGGGCGGATTGGCAGGGGCCCTGGAGGTTTTTCGCTTTCCTCTGCAGCGTGGGGCATGGGTCGCTTGCTGGTGGTTTCTCTGAGTTTGAGGTCTTCAAACCAGTTTTGAGGATTTCAATAACTCGGTCCTGGGACAGGGGTTGTTATAAAATTGGATGGGTGGGGTTCTGTGGCCTGCCTTGTGCAGGAGGTCAGACTAGATGATCAGATTGGTCCCTTCTGACCTATAAGTCTATGAGAAAACCCCATGAAGAAAATAAGTCTGTATTAAGAGAAGGATTTGAACAGTATGTAGTAAATAAACTGTAGTCAAACACTGAACAATGAAGATAATACAAGATATTGAACAGATGCTCATTCAGTGAACACAATCCATCCTGAGCACTGAATGAGGCAGGGACCTTGTGGGAAAAACAGTATACAATCACGTAATTAAAGACTATATCCTAATACATATGCACAGGCAGCCTTTATTCTGGCATTTCCTAATTTGAGTGCCTGATTCTGCAACCTTAATTTTCTCTTAATGTACTTTTTTTTTGTAATATAATTTTAGATCTAGATTCATGACTATGTGTGGGGGTTTTTTCCCCACCAGGAGATTATGATGGTCATGCTGTTCGGTACCGGTGAAGACACAGATACATTATGGAGGTCAACCCAAACGAATGCTAGTTTAACTTATGTAACGCATTACATCATTTGTTGACTAAAAAGATTTTACAGAAAAACTATTTTAGAAATATTTAGAGAGGATTTTGTAAAATATTAGAGACTATTTCTCGTAGTCCTCTGTCTGCAAGGACAGATGCATTAGCTAAACAATGCCTCAACGGAAGACACAAATGAAATACATGTACGATATCTTAAAAATGGCCTAAATGGTATTTATATTTCTTGCCCTTCTACACACAGAAGTGAATACTATCTATGCAGCATCAGGAAGTTAAGAATTTCCCCTTCCCAATAGTATAAAACTATTCCTGTGAGAACAAGAGAAATTGGAGTTTAACACAACAATATCCTTTGATATTGAAAGTTTCTCACTAACTTCTTACCTATCCTGGGACCTAGGCAGGAAAATAAGCTCATCTCTGGCAGGTAGAATTTAAGAAAAAGCAGCTGTATGAAGCTGCTCAGTGGCTTGATGTACTAGAATAAATAGTGGGAATACAATTAATGGGTTGAGGGGAAAATGTAGTAATCAAGGTGAGAAATACATTACTGACATGATTCTGCAATATATACATCTCTTGGATATTATCTCCACATGTGTATTACAGGCAAGGCTGTGACATTGTCCAACATTTCCCATTATATAGAATATATACATAATAAAAAATGCATATTTAAGTATCAGTACAGTTCAAATACTACATTTTTCACTGTATAACAGTAACCAACATAATGGCATACTACTACAAAAATAGGGCAAGTACTATGCGAGACTAAAACTTGAATAGAATAGGAACAGAATAATTGGAAGCTTGTGAGCATGAAAAGCATCAAACTGGAGAAGCCTCATTAATGGACTATCTTACCTTCTTTTTCATTAGTATGTAATGGGCTCAGTAGTTCCAGGCAGCATTAAGTCTAAACATGAATTCCTGTGCTTATGTCAAAAAGCAAACAGCTCACTTTTCCTAATACAAATGAGCACTGAACTGGAAAGGAAGGAAGATTAATTTCATTTTCCAAATAAATTTAGTGAAAAAGACATGTAAGACAGCCTTTTTTTTTTTTAAACTTTCAGTGTCGAGAGTATTAGTGCACTGTGTACTAAATAGGGATCAGTTAGTATTTAATGAGTTAGGCTACTGTTAGGAATTAGAGTGACAGTAGAAAATGTATAACAAATCTCAATTTCTGTGGAAGATTCTTTATCACTGATGTAAGCCATTAGGCAAGCCCTCCAGCATACTGGAGATTATGCAAAAACCCAGTGATTAGAAAATATAAGGACGATAATAATAAAAACCATTGGGAAAGATTCAGAAAACAGATATTGCAAACCAGGAAGAATGCATAGTTAAAAAGTCACAAGAAACAAGTATGTTTCCATGAACTATATAAATATTCAGGCCCAGACTGACCTCAAGCACTACAGGAAAGATCCCTAGAAATCTCTCCATCTTGGAAGTCCCCCAAAAGGCCTCTAAACAGCTGATAATTAAGCACAGATCCCATCCATGGATCAAGAGTAGTGTCTGATAGAAGGCCAAAAGGTCCAACACATCTTCAAACCATAAATCCATCTGAAAGGGACCATGGCGGAAGAAGAGTGGGGTCACAAGGTACAACAGTTGGCAATTCATATGGGGACTGACTTTGATACTTGCTCCCATTTGCCTCGTGCCTTTCAACTGAGCACATGACCATGTTACGCACTGAGATACAAAACAAGATGCCTAATACATGGCATGGTAGCATCAACTTTACACACAAGACAAGTAAGTAGCATCAGGGAATGAGCATGAGACAACCATGGAAGCATTTGGGCCAACTACATAATCACAATATGGAATAGTAGGAGTCCTGTTTCTAACCTGCTCCTCTGAAAAAAATATATACATACATATACACATACTATTCCCCCCATTCACTGGGCCCTAGAGATGTGGTGTTCAGATAGTATAAACCACCATTACAGAGATTACCATAAAAAAAAAACAAAAAAAAAACTTTCTTTACCCAACGGTCCTGACCTCCGAAGTCCAACACTGAACACAGCTTCTGCATTACTGGGCCATTTTAAACTGTTTTGGCTCCTTCCACTCCAAAATCCATAAGAGGAATAAACTGATTTATTGGCTTTTTAATTTGAGATATTTTGATCACGATGAACAATAAAAGCATATACAAAACCATTTTGCTGAGGTGTACTAAGCTTGATTGAACTCCCACTGAAGTCAGAGGAAACTTCTCCATTGACTTCAGTAAGATCTTGAATCAACACTAAATGGTCAGTTGTATTGAAAATGGGTTAAACATTTGAAAAAGCCAATCTATGCTACTTTATAGTAATTTGTGTCACATTTTAACCTGCACTCATTTTTTTCAGATGGCTGGAAAAGAGGATAACTTTGGTATTTTGCAAGTTTAGACCACGACAAGGTACTGTACCTCAGGTGTTCCTTAAAATCCCTCCCCCACCATACACCTGTCATTAAAGAGCAATCCACACATTCCACACACAAACCAACAGCAACTGAAGCAGAACGGGCATTCAGAGCAAAGAGAATGATCTTTAGAAATTAAATGGGCAGACTCTTGCAAAGAATTTTTTTCCAAATTATTCTCTGACAGCACCTACATTTCTTTTTGTAAGATAAATTCTTCTGCATCCGGTCAGCAATTATTGTCAAAGAGTGCAAAGAATGTTTCAACAAAATGGGATTTTAAATGGAATAAAAAAATGTTTCTTTTTTACTGTAAATTATGATGCATGCTCACATTAGCTACCTATATGTAAACATATTTGGTAATATGCCTTACCTACTGTACACCCTTCTCTCTAATTTAAAATGTTAGATTGTTGCACAATAGTTAACAAAATCCACCATAATTCAAAGTAAGGAAATGTAGCTGATTTATTTTGATCGAGCACAATGACCCTATTACTAGATAGCTATTTACAACCTTTCATCTTAATTTCAGAAAAGTCTACTATATGCAAATTTTAAAAGTTACAAAAAAGGTCGGGAGATCAACCTTTTAAAATAAAAATCCTTACACCATGGCAAGGGGAATTTTTAAAATAAAAAAAGTAACCAAAATAATTTCACTCTATCATAGGAAAGGGTGAGTGAATATGTATTCTCTAGTTTAAATTTTCATATTTCAAACAGCTAGTCTAATCCACCTCAAATCTGCAAATAAAAATAGGCAGAAAGTATGGTGTAGATAGCAGTGGCGCTGGTGGAGTGAGAATATATCAAAACTTTAAACATGGTGTCCTCAGAAAATATCAAAATACATATTTTAAGGAAGCATGTCATTGTACTATTAAAAAGACAATAAAAAGTTATACAACATGCTATCTTTATATTTTTGCTGACAAACAGTCTAATCATTCTGCCTCATTATTTCCAATAAGAAATGTTATGTATGGAGTTTCCCAAAAGACTTAATACCTGCTTTCACAGAACTCTGGACCAAGACCATGGATTTATAAGATATCTCTGCAATACTTATCCTTATGTAGCAACTAAATGGTTAAATTAAGTGGGCTTTTCATGTTATCAAAAATCTTTCATCCAGTTTTAAACTAACAACTCTGAAGGTCACTTTCTTAGTTATACTGATTAACAAAAGAACACAATGAAAGACATCTTGGCCTATTTCAGCAGAGACAGGTCAGCTACTTTGCATTCTTCATTTGTTCTCCTGTCCCCCTTCCCCCTCAGCCTTCTCCTTTGTTTTTCCTTCAAAACTTACATGGTCAGACCCTAAAGGAATAAGGGCCAAGAACATGCCTCATAATAAGCATTTATAGAGTGTTCATATGTTTAAAGCACAGCACTGATATTAACTTTACTTCCAATAAACACTCCCAACACCCTTGTGAAACAGGTGCTTAAATATTATCTTAGATACAATCCTCTTTTCAACCATACTGTAGATCTCAAAATGCTTTACAAGAGTAGATAAGCACTATTTATTTTAGAGAGTAAGTGAGCACAGAGAAATTCAGTGATTTGCACAAGGTTAATCAGTGGCAGATCTAGGAATATCTCTAGGCCTGGAAGGATTAGATTTTTATCAATAAATGTTGATACATTTCCCCATACGCATACAAACCGACAAAATAAAATTTCCATTAATAATTATCAAAATTCAGATAGGTGAAGAAAAAAAATAATGCTCGAGAAACTCAGTTTGATTTAAGAATATTTACTCTGGATATTCACTCTGGATATTCTGACATATGACCTTGAGAATTTGTATTTTAATGGTTATAATACTTTAACTTTTTGAATCTCAATATCTACTGTAATTATTGTCTCATCGTCTATTGTGTGAAACACACCTCCATAATTTCACAATTACAAAAGCTTAAACTAAACATCTAAAAAATGCTTAAAAGTAAACATCAACACTATGGGTCAAAATAACTTGAAAAATAAAATAAAAACTGAATTCTGCCAAGCCTGAATGTAACCCATGTCTCCTCACTCACAATCCTATATACGGGCCACAGCTGACATCACATGATGATGCAATAAGACAGATGGCCTTAGTGGCTTCAGAAGAGAAGGAAATATGACAAACTTAAATGACCTTTAAACTTACAGTTTAAAAGCCGGAGTTGTAGGTGCTATCAAACAATGATTACTAATTAATTACTAGGCCAATAGCTATGAAGGGAATTTTGGCAAGGACAGCAATGGGAACAGGGTTAGGCTTTTAATGTTACTTTAAATTAGTTACAAAAAATGTGTGAGAATGTAGATTGTAAAACAAACCATGTTGTTTATCTTGATAATTAATAGAACTTAAAAAGGTGATGTGTATATTGGGTGTATCGCAGCTAGAAAACTGAGCCAGGAGCACAGCTTACTGAATTTGCATGAAACTGCAACTGAAGTAATTGCCTTTTGCACAATCTTGCATAATGAAATGTTGTATTTGTAAATTAAACTTTCCTACCCCTTTTTAAAATACAGATTTCCCCCCCTCAGACTCTCCCCCCAACTTTAATAAATCTTAGGATGCAGACACAAATCTTAGTGGACTCTACTTGATCATGTTATTAAGCTTAATTTTGTAGAGCACTTGTGATATTATATTAACTCCCTATGATGAAAGATGGCTCCATGAACTGCTCATTATATTTTTATGTAGCTATCAAGACAACAATTAACATCAAGAGAAAAATGGAAAACATAATATATTAAAGAAAGTCAGCAGCCTCTCCACAATTAGGGTTGCAATCACCTCCCATTAGGAAGTCCTATTTTATTACTCACACAAGTCTTGTTTGAAAATTGGTTTAGTTTTAAAATCAACAGATTTGCTCTGAAGAAAAAAAGTTTTCATAATATTTAAAGAATATTCAAGCCAGTTACAGCTCTAGGCACCAACACAATGCAAATAAATGTTAGTGTGTAACAGAAGTTCCCCATCCTGCACCCCAAACCCCTCATCTTGGCCCCACCCCAGAGCCCATCCCCCTAGCTGGACCCCCCCCCCACATACACACACCCCAACCCCATGAGCCAGTCCAGTGAAAATGAGCGAGTCAGTGAATGTGGAGAGAGCAAACAATGGGGGGGGGGGAGAGAATGATGGAATGAGCAGTGATGGGGCCTCTGAGAAGGGGCAGGGCATTCGGTTTTGTCAGAATTGAAACTTGGCAACCCTAAAGTGCTACCATAAGGATACACGTGCAAATCTTCCAATCTAAAACTGATACACATCTATCAACAATTACAAATATCAAATAAGTAGGAGATTATTCTGCCAGAAGCCTTGGGTTGAATGAGGTGAATGTTTGTTTCCATCCTGATGCTTCTGTTACTAATAAACTTGGGGGGCGAGGCAGGGGGGAGATTACTACAGATTAGGAGTGGTTACTCCTTGTTAGTTTAAGTGCCAACTTCTTTCCCTATGCTTCTATAATTTTAAATCAGCAAGAAACCACACGCAGCTCCAAGGGCAGCAACTAGCCCTAACAAATCAGTCTTATTTCAGGTCAGTTTAACCCCTCTTTAAGGAAACCTTCTTGTTCAGATAAATCTGAAAAACTACAGACCTTGTTTACACAGGTCAAGTATAAGGCATGTCCTAACATTCCAATCCCTGATGTAACAGGTTACATTCTTTCACATACACACCCACATATACTAACTACCAACCAGAGTTAATTTAGCAGAAGCCTTCCTTCAAGCTGAGGAGGTGAGTTTGCCATATATACTACTGCAAGGTAATAGTGCTAGATGCTTTCAACTGAATAATTACTTATATGCATGCTTGTCACTTACCTATTAAAGTTTTACAGTGCTTAAGCTGAAGCTAAGACACCCACAAGCCTAAAATCCCATGTTTTGTACAGTAAGAAGTCAATTACTTCTATCTTGAAGCATTAGCTTTTATTATCCAACTGTTTTGCTTTCACTGAACTATAAAAACTAGCTGCTCCCCTGCCAAAGACCACACAGTTCTGCTTTTTTCCTGTGATATTTATCACATTATGGCATTTTCCAGGAAGGAATATTGTTGAATACACAAGACATCAGTTCACTGACCTTCTGAGACTCTGTATGGCAATAAATTCATTTTTAAAAATACAGGGATTTAAAACATTTAAGCAGCAAGTAGCCCAAGATAAGTGAGCAGTATTTATTGTGCCATCATGGCTCAAACTGGGTAATCACTCTAACTTCTGTGCTCCAGGATCTCAATCTTGTTAAAGTTAAATAAAACCAAAGACCTGCTTTGCATATGTTAAAAGATGAAAATAACTTTCCAGAAAGTCATTTGCAAAGTATCAAGTGTGTTTCTTGAAGAGATTAAATTAATCATGATTTAAAAAAAAATATGCAATATAAAATGTGCACATTAAAGTCTGCATGCCAAACAAGAACAAATATTAATGAAGTGTATTTTTCTCCTAAAGAATAATAGAAAAATAAAGCCATGGAACCTCTACAATAAAAATGGACATAATGCCAGGAAAAAGGCAGTACTTACTTGAAATATCACGTAAGCTTAAGAATGTGTGTTTGATTACGTAGTGCACTCAGTACAGACTGTCAGGACACTAGAATTCTGTTGAATTAAAAGAACTACTTTGCATGGCAAGCCAAATCTAATACATACAGGTGTCCCTTAGAGGTACAGATAAGAAAAATAACCTGCATATTCTAACAATGCTGTTATAGTAAATATTGTGCTAAAGGGTGATTCAACTTTTTAAGGATCATTGTCTGATAAAAAAAGGTCAGCGCTCATGACTTACAGTGCTCTAGACTCAGGAGCACAGAACAACTGAATACATACACAAGATGCCAGGGCCTAGCACAAATGCAACCAGGGCCTTAAAAAAAAAACCTGCAAAAGAGAAGGAAAACAGAAAAGGTGGCAGGTCTTTGAACATATGCCATTACTAGTTCAAGGTGAAATTCACCCCTATGCAGATAGCCTTATATCTACCATTTAAGTCCTCAAAAAAGGGCTTAAGCAGAATTTAAGTTTTGCTGGACCTCAACATAGTGAGCATTTTCATCCCAAAAGATGGCTTTTAAAAGGCTATACCTTCAGTCACTATTTCTTTCTTGGAGGGTTTCCCCAATATTTTTGGACCAACTTTATCAGCATCACATTGAAAGCTGAGACAGACTATACCCTGAATAATCTACTTTCCATCTTCAAGACGACACGAGAAAAAAGAATACATTTCTAATAACAGAACCTTCACTATTTAAGCCTCCTTTGTACCGTACCTACCATTATCCACTACTCTTGTTTCCTGAAAGTCTCAGGCCATGTCTACATCTAAAATTTTGCAGCGCTGGTTGTTACAGCTGTATTAGTACAGCTGTATAGGGCCAGCGCTGCAGAGTGGCCACACTTACAGCAACCAGCGCTGCAAGTGGTGTTAGATGTGGCCACACTGCAGCGCTGTTGGGCGGCTTCAAGGGGGGTTCGGGGAACGCGAGAGCAAACCGGGAAAGGAGACCAGCTTCGCCGCGGTTTGCTCTCGCGTTCCCCGAACCACCCTGCAAACCGCAGGGAAGGAGACCTGCTTGTTCGGGGAACGGGAGAGCAAACCGTGGCGAAGCTGGTCTCCTTTCCCGGTTTGCTCTCGCGTTCCCCGAACCACCCTGCAAACCGCAGGGAAGGAGACCTGCTTGCTCGGGGGTTCGGGGAACGAGAGAGCAAACCGGGAAAGGAGACCAGCTTCGCCGCGGTTTGCTCTCGCGTTCCCCGAACCACCCTGCAAACCGTAGGGAAGGAGACCTGCTTGTTCGGGGAACGCGATAGCAAACCGGGGAAGGAGACCAGCTTCGCCGCGGTTTGCTCTCGCGTTCCCGGAACCACCCAGCAAACCTCAGGGAAGGAGACCTGCTTGCTCGGGGGTTCGGGGAACGAGAGAGCAAACCGGGAAAGGAGACCAGCTTCGCCGCGGTTTGCTCTCGCGTTCCCCGAACCACCCTGCAAACCGTAGGGAAGGAGACCTGCTTGTTCGGGGAACGCGATAGCAAACCGGGGAAGGAGACCAGCTTCGCCGCGGTTTGCTCTCGCGTTCCCGGAACCACCCAGCAAACCGCAGGGAAGGAGACCTGCTTGCTCGGGGTTCGGGGAACGGGAGAGCAAGCTGGGGAAGGAGACCAGCTTGATTACCAGAGGCTTCCTCAGGTATGCTGGGATACCTGCTTATTCCACGGAGGTCAAGAAAAGCGCTGGTAAGTGTCTATACTTGATTACCAGCGCTGGATCACCAGCGCTGGATCCTCTACACCCGAGACAAAACGGGAGTACGGCCAGCGCTGCAAACAGGGAGTTGCAGCGCTGGTGGTGCCCTGCAGATGTGTACACCTCCTAAGTTGCAGCGCTGTAACTCCCTCACCAGCGCTGCAACTTTCTGATGTAGACAAGCCCTCAAAGAGAAGGTTCTGAGAAGCTGAAGGGGATCAATGAGAGGAATGCATATAAACAGAAGCTGCTCACTGAGAGAACTACCGTGATCCCCAGCTGTATTGTCACTCCTGTAGTGGTTCAAACTCAAGAATAAATTTCAGTCCTGCAAAACTAAAAACTCTCACTTCTTGAAAGGGGATCCAAGTAGCAACTCCCCCCAACTGCCCATCATACTAGTCAACCTTAATTGTGACATTTCATAACTTTTGAGTGCTAGACTTTGCAACCTTAATACTTTGTGTGTAATTTCCAAGAATTTTTTTTTCAAAAAGCAAACTGAAAAAACAAATTCCACCATATGGCATCATACCCAACAAACTGTTCATTAGCAGGGCTGGAACCTTTAGATACATTGCACAGACCTCTGCCAATCGATCTTATACAGTAAACAACAGCAGTATTAGGTTGTAATTCCTTATGTGGGCTGGCACTAGACGGGGATAAGACATACTACCAGTTGGTTTCACAGATAAATGCCGACAGCAGAGGAATGGCGAGATTCAGGAATGCGCTAATGGGCACAGACTTCTGCCCATTTCCTCCAAGCTTGATCCCATCTGCCACTCTCTCTCTCTAACCTGTTCTAGCCCTGTCCCTTCTCCATTCCTGGAGATTTCATCACATGACAACCTATAATTAAACATTAATCTTTAATTCCCCTGGAGACTCCAGTACAATCCTGGAGGGTTGGCATCCCTATTCCTGACTCATCAGCTCATCATCCCAGTCCCTTTCCCCTCATCTAGCCAGTCAGTCTCCACTCCTCAAACTTCTCATCCCAATATCAACCACCTTGCCCAGCCATTCCCAGTTCCCCCCTTGTTTAATCTGTCCCCCCACAGCACCACCCATATAGTCATCCCACATTCCTTGTCCTCTCTGGCTCCCAATCCCAGTCACCCTTCCCTCCCACACTCCTTGTCCAACCTCAGTGCCACTGCTGCATGCACACATGGCCCCTTGTCTCAGACTCTCTCCCTCGGTCCCAATTCTTGTTCCACACTCTGGCTCCTTGTCACATCTGTCTCCCCTTTCCCTTCCATTTACTTCCTCACCTGCTCATTGGCTCCCAATCCCACTCCTCCCTGCACCCCAGGCTCCTTGTCACAATCCAATCTCTATCCACCCCTAGTTCAACCATTATCCCCTTCGGCATTTGATTCAGACAGCTTCCTAGGTGCCTGCAGGGCGGGGGGGAGGAGGAGGGAAGGGAGTCAGAGCACAGAAGAGAGTCTTCCAGGTATCATTTCCAGTGCCTGGATCCAAACTTAGTAGAGCCCGCAGCAGCCCAGAGCCACAATTGGAGGCAAAGTCCAGTTCAGGCCCCTGCAACTCTGGGTTGGAGCATGACCCATGGCTGAAGGAATCTTCAGGGAATTAAGCTACAAATCTCTAAGAAGTATCTACTGAGCATGTGCAAACTGTCATTTGTAAAAGCCTTATGACTTGTACAATTTGGGCAGATTTTCATGGGTCAGAGAAAGGCACATCCCTAATATAAGAACCACCCCATGCCAAATTTCAAGTCCCTGGGCCAGAGCTTTTCAAAGAAAATGTTGCCAGAATTTGTTAATGGGGGAAAGATGTGTTTTTCCTTAGCCTCGTTTTCAGAAATAGTTGAACAGTTTTGGCTGAAAATATTCAACCAGAGGTAGACACCCTGTATGGAAAATTTTAGCCTGGACAATAACTTTACCAAATATTAAGCAAGTAAAAACAGGGTCTTATAATGGGAAGTGCTTGATAATCTTCACAATAACCAATGCTACTAGACCTACACAGGACAATACAATAAGGAAACCAAGATAAAATATGCAATACGTCTGTTAGCCTATAAGGTGCCACGTGACTCTTTGCTGCTTTTACAGATCCAGACTAACATGGCTACCCCTCTGATACAAGATAAAGTATAGCAGCTACTATTCTGCCAAAGCAGGTTGTGATAATCTTTGTAAGTTTACTACAGGACAAAAAAAGTCAACTTTGTTAACATGATGCCATAAGTGGCATATTGACATCAGTCAATAAATAAATAAATAAAAGCACTCAAAACCAATGAGAAAAGGAGCCAAGTATCATCCATAGCTTGATAAGGTTGGTAAGGGCTCAACTAATCTGAATGAATTTATATGAATTCTCTCAGCGTTGTTAATTTAAACCTACACAAATTGACAAAAGTAAGGCCCAAACTCCATTACAGCATGCATTAAATGGCAATTAAATGCCCATGTATACACATTTTTCAGCAGTGGCAATGTGTGTTATACAGACTGCCTGGAATTCTCTCTTAATGTCCCAATCCTGCAGAAGTTATGTAAATAACTTAGTCCCTTATACTTCATTGGAACTACTCTAATTAGTAATATTGCTCACATGTATACATGTTCGCATGACTGGCCCCTTATTAGTTATGGGGGACTTCTCTCTCTTACATGGTGGTTCACATAGCCAAGTATGGTGTTATCAAATGGCAACAACGTAATATGTTTTTAAGGCTATTTTTATAAATTCCATTAAGCCCTTAATTTCCATCCAGGAATCTTATTAAGAAAAAAAAAAAAAAGAAAAAAAAGCTGTTTCCTGAAACAGCAAGACTACTATCCTTTTTCTGAAAGTAGTAATTCTTCTCATACTTGTCTGAACACAAGAAATGTACTATCCCTTCTAAGATCATGCATTTTTTTAAATAAGCAGTGAGCTGTTTATTGCAAATATTTATTAAATACTTCTGATTTTACTAATGAGATTACAGTCCACTGGGAAGATGCCTATCAAGTGTACCTGCTTAAGTGAGACAAGATCCTTTATACAGTAGGCTTGTTGAGAGAAACTGAATAATTCATTAAAGTTGTCTGAGGTGGATTTAGGTATAAGAAGAAACCAACAGACCATTCTTTCAAATACTCCTGTAACAAAATCAGACTTAAAATCTTATTTTAAAAGGAAAATAAACTCAACAAAACTTGTACACCTATCTTGATAGGTGGTGATATTCATAAATCTGATTGGAGAATATATGACTGGAACAATTCAAGAAAAAAAAACTGTTGAGTTTTAACAACTGCTTAAGCACAAGCGCATTTCACAAAACTAATTTTTCTCCAGTTATTTAATGAAGCCACCAACTTCATCCATCCAGTATAACATACACAAAGTGAAAAGGGCCATTCATTTGCTCTAAAAATAGATAAGACGTTTGTACAGATCATTAAAACCACTATAAATTAGCTAATTTTATGACTAACAGTTTCCAGCCAAATGTTTTAGTACAAGTCCATTGTGTTTTAATACTGGATACAGAGACTATGAAGTATTTACAGAAATCTACAACAGAGATACTGGGGTTGTTTATATTTATACAGCTGACACTATTTGACTTAATAAAAACTTTTCCAACCTCCACATTCAAACAAGAATACTTCAACAACTATGAAATTATGAGGAGTCCAGTGGCACCTTAAAGACTAACAGATTTATTTGGCCATCAGCTTTTATGGGTAAAAAAACCTCACTTCAAAAGATGCATCCCTTGTGATACTTCACAACTATGAATTTCATAGAATATGAAACTCTCAAGTATAGAAGATTCAAGAGAAGCACAGTCCTAGGCTTAAGATTTATGTAATCGGACAAAACATACAAAACTCAGCATGCCTGTCTCAAAAAAGAAACCCCATGTTAGTATAACATGTGTTCATTGCAAAATTTGAACATTTTCAGTCCAACTTTTACAGACTTGTAGAACTGGTGAATTTCTTTTAAATTACAGTCACTGTAGTCATTTCAGTTTGTTAGCTATGAAAATAAGCAGCAGAGCTTGTGAACATCAAAGAACTTTTAAAAAATTACAGCTATTAACAAAAGTATTTTGTGTTATACATTATTTTTGAAAACTATTCTACAAGATGAATTTATAAACAGATTTAATAGACAATCTTATTAGGGATATAATTAAGAATAAACTTCATATCCTGAAAAATTGATTATAACAATGGAAAGTTTTCATAACTTCCTGAGAATACTACCATCAAAAAATTTCAAGGAAAAACAAACAAATAAATAAATCAAGAGAATTATGAGGGTCAGTGGCTTAAAACAGCCCTAATGCATTCTAAGTTCTGAATTTCATTTCAATACCCAAACTCTAATGAATTAAGTAACAACAGTGACAAAGACGTAACCAGAGGTGTCAGGAAAGTAATAGAACTATCGTACAGTATTAGAGGCAGTAATTTGTAAATAGCTAATAGTGAAAACTTTTCGTGTCTTTGTGTCTCAATAATACCATTACTAAAAACCAAAATTTTATATTCAAATCACACAGCAGAAACAAAATAGATTCCCACCCACTTATGCAAAAAACTTTGTATTCAAACTTGAAATCATGCCAGCTTGGTTCAATAACATATTATGTATTCAACAACAACAACAGTGTAACAAGGCCAGTTCTATTGTGCATTTTCTTCCTCTTCAGGAAGAGACACTTAAGAAAACTACTTTGTTAAATTACTTTAGCTAAGCAATCTCAGCCAATATTTCTTAGCCTTTCAATATTTATGCCATCGTTTCCACACAGGAGTTTGTTTTTGTTTTTGTTTTAAACAATACATAGCCTCAATGGAAAAATTATTCATCCTGAAGCTATCGGCCCACAACAAAAAGAAATATACTAGCTAGCCCACTGGAGGTCTCTCCCAACCCAAGACTCTGTGAGGGGGAAAAAAAAGGTTCCCCCCGCTACAAGAAATTCTACCGTGGTGAATTAGTGAAGAATAAAAATAATATTTATTTCTTGTCCTCTGAAATAGCTTGAACACTTCAATTTATGCCAATGTTTGCGATATTTTTAGATGGTAATGATGTAGAATTTGCCCTGTAAAAATGTAAAAAAAATTAAATTTCTTTTTCTCTAATTTGAACTGTTTTTGCCTTTAGATTCAAGAACACTCAATTCAACTGTCAGCTGAACCAGTTGCAGCACACACTATTACCTGAAGTGCTCTCTCTCAAAAATGTATTCAATTGCTTAATCTGAATTAGTAAAAAGTGGAGCAAGAAACATACAAAGTGACTAAGTGAGTTATGATTTGCTTCAAGGACTGAGAAAAAAAATTAAGACTAGGCCAATGCAAGCCATCTTAGCACTTCGAGTACCAAGCACAAGTGCAGAAAGTAAAGGACTGGCATTGGTAATCATGTGACAGACAGGGCCAATAACAAAGAATACAGAATTATGAGATCACAGAACACTGTAATGCCCTCTGTGATGGGAGTCTGCAGTGCTGGTGTGGCCATGTTAGTCCCAGGACATCAGACAGGCAAAATAGGAGACAATACATTTTATTGGACCTACTTTTGCCGGTGAAAGAGACATGCTTTCAAGCTTACATAGTGCTCTTCTCAGGAGGCAGTTATTTGGGTTAGATATTCTACTCCAGCAGATCACACCTGACTTCTGAAAAAAGGTTAAAAAATCTGGGAATGTCTAGTCTTGAGGAAAAAAACTGAGGTGGGGGGGGCTGATAATAGTCTTCAAATATGCTAAGGGTTGTTGTAAAGGGGACAGGAATGAATTGTTCTCCATGTCCACTGAAGGTGGGACAAATAGTAATGGGCCTTATCTGCAGCCAGGGAGATTTAGGTTAGATATTACAAAAAACTTCCTAACTGGAAAGGTTGGTAAGGTCTGGAATAGGCTTCCATGGGAGGTTGTGAAATCATCATCATTGGAGATTAACAGGTTGGACAATCACCTGTCAGGGATGGTCTATTCTTGGTTCTGTCTCTGCACAGGGAGCTAGACTTGATGACCTCTCAATGTCCCTTTCAGCCCTACATTTCTATGATTCCTGGGTTCAAACCTGCCCCAGCTTATTAACTTTCTTTGGAAAGGATGTGGTAGAGGAGCAATTTTTATATTAAGTTTTGGAAAAAAAAATTTCAATAAAAGAATGTAAATATTAAAATTAATGTGTTTCTGTACACACTGAAAGTGGAAAGTACTAAATGATGGTAAGAATGACCTGATGGCACAGCTGAAACTTGTTAGGTTAAATCTTAGCACTGCAATTTTAAGATTGTTTTGCCTATGCAGAAGAGAAAAAAAAGATAAGTAATTGACATAATTAACCAACTTTAAGAAATCAAAAGTTTGATCATGAAGATAGCAGTAATGACTTTAGGCAGAGGAAGTTGCAAAATGGGATCCCCCTGCCCCCGTGGAAATTTCTACAAGAATGAAAAAGTTAATTTTTAATACAGAAATTTTCTACATGAAAATTTAATTTTTACTTCAAATGTCATTTTGATATGGAATTGAAGAAAAGATGTATCATCTATGAAGCTGTGAACCCAAGCCCTTTTTCACAATTACAACTAAGAATGAGAAACCCTCAGTTCACTCTGAATTTAAATTTTGTAAAATTATTTTTAACCCAGTATTTATTTTTAATCAAAGACTAAGATAACAAATTAATTTAGAATGCCCCTTCAAAGAATTTACCACATCACTGACTAATGTTTGTTTTATAACATGGTATGCCTTCAAATTCAGAATCCAGCGATCACATAATCTTACGCAATTGAGGAAAAATTAATCTTAAATTACCAAAAATCCACACCAACCCCGCCACAAGCTAAAACCTCCACAGAATATACAAAGCACCTCACAGCATTCAGTTATGCACAAACCCTATTATAATAGATACAAAACCTTTCCCCATCTCAAATTCCCACATAAATCTTCTTTCATCTAACCCTATTCTCGCAAAAACCAAACATTTTTCAAACTTTCTGACATGTTTCAATAACATTCTCCTGTGAAACTGCAAACTTCCACTGCTCTTCTCTGGGCATAAGGTGCTAAGTTCTAAGTCTTTGGTGGAGGTGGTTAAGGATGGTGTTCTTCAATTATTGCTATCCAGTCTCTGATCTGGGCACTTTTACAGCCACCTGCAAATGTTATGGACCCACATGCACATCACAGATTCCACACACCTGGAGGACCCATTTATTGATGACTGCAACACTAAAATGGTTCTTAGATCAGGATTTTATTAGGCTCACAGGACATTCAGCAACTACTGCTGGTTACTCTCCGATATATGATTCAATGTTTTTTTGTGGGTTTTTTTTTTGGGGGGGGGGGGCCCACAGGAGGTTGTTTTGTTTAAAGGCTTTGTCCCTTCCCTAATTAAAATATGTGAATAGCAAGTGGAACTAGCACAGAACTAAAGATAGCTCAAAGTGAGGATTCTTTGAATTCCACTTGATAAGGAAGCAGGGGACTCTTGTTTATGCATTGGAAAGTAGTTTCTGAATTTTGGTGGTACAAGGGGTATCAAATATATCTCAAGCAGTGCTTACAACCAGCAGAGTAAAACTGAAAAAACTGCATGATCAATCAAGAAGCACCATGTTGGTCTTCAGATATCAGAGATAAAGAGTAGGTAGTGCTGTAGGCTACAAGGAGGGGAAAAAAATAAAAAGCAATCTCTTTTAGTCCACGATTCACAGTGTAGGTAGCCCTCCTAACTACACAAACCTTGAGAGAGCCCTGTGAAGTACTGTAAGAAACCAAATCAATCAAATTCAAAGAAAAAAGTTACAGTTTAATATACTTAAATTTACCTTAAAAAAAAGTATCCCCACCCTCTAATTTCTAGTTGCAAAGCAGGACCCTGCCCACTCTGCTGATGACATCTGAGCCGGATCCGCTGAGAACAGGAAGTGAGATGAGCATATTAGAGAACATGTTCCAGCAACAGTCTGAAACATTCAAAGGGCTCCTATCTTTGCTATCAGGAGCAATGGGGGACTGATAGGTCAGGGGAAAAAGGTCAGTGGGGATACTAATGGAGGCTCCTTTCATTGGTGCAGAGGAGAACAAAGCAACTCCCAGACTAACCATTTGTTGCAGAAGGGGGTATTGCTCACTTGCCACAGAATCGAGAGGCCACTACTCATTTCTTTCTGTCAGAGAAGTGTCAGTATCCTCTACTGTGCTTACAAGGGTGAGGGAAATACTGAACATGGCTGCATGCCATTTTCTATAATAGATTGAGGGGCGGCACGCACTTCCTGGGAAGGATGGAGGAAGAGCAGGGGGAAGAGAGGCACTGGTGTCCAGGCCCCAGCCCTGACGGCCTCTACTCACCCTCAGAACTGTTGATGCTGCTCCTCCCCCAGCGGATCCAACTCAGACGTCATCAGCAGAGTGGGAGAAACCCCACTCTGAAACCAGGAAGTTGGGGAGGGGCGAAGACCTACAAACAAAAACAAAAAAACAAAAACAAAATATAAAAAGGTAAATTTTTAAAGAGGCCAGGACCGGTCAACTTCAGTGGGCCTGCTCAAGTTTTAAGAGTATGTCTATGGCTGAAAGTGAGACTAGCACCAAGTTCCATATCCCAAGCAAAACAAAAGGACTTGTTAAAGCATTTGAAGGTAAGAACATGGTAATACTCATGCATTCTGTGTGTCTTGGCCTGATGGAACTAGGCCACAGAAACTCCTAGATAACCAAGATTTCTGATGCACAACACCTCATTCCAAACAGGCTCCTTTTCTATCATTCTCCTATTTTTTACTCCATGAACAATAGCTACAAAATGAGTTAAAACCCAGGAGAAGCAATGAGGACAAAAGTCACCGAGTCTGACAGTTTAACAATGAATATATTTTAAAGTACATGCACACATCCTTCCCAAAGTATACAACCAACAAAAATATCAAAATAGTTAAAAACAACCCTTAAGACCAAGAAACAGGCAAACAGAGATACTATCTGTGAGAAAGGAGGAACATAAGTTTTGCATATATGAAGATAATACAAAGTATCTTTTCCAAGGGGCCTTTCAAGAACCATCTACAGTCAGGGAGAGTTACTGACGCAGATGTCAAAGGAAAATGACTTTCACTCTTACATGCCACCAGCACGTAGACCCTATGACCTGAAGAAAACGGGGAAATCCCTACATGGTAAGTAGAGCCAGAATAGTTATCAGTCAGGATAAGAATTTTAAACATATTAGAATTTGTTGACTCAATCTGGGGCAAGTGTGGAAATTTATTGGCAAGTTAACAACTGAATGTCTTGCCCGTACACATTGTAAAGCTGTGAGAGACACCACTAACACCACAACAAGCATGCAGATATCCAGTACACAAATGGACTATTTTTCTATACTGAAAGGAGCAGTAGTGTACTACAGCATTATACTTTGACTAATAGCCATCAAAGTTCATACAGAAACTAACATATGCCTAGAACATATTAAGCACCTCTCATAATTAGTCTCACTGTAGGTTTTTTTTAAATATATGAAATTAAAACTAGACAAGCCATTTGGTTCAACCTAATCACAGTAGTCAAACCAATCCGGCTGCATACATTCATTTAACTAGTTAAGCTGGCAACACAGCATTTCTGGCAAGAATAGTTTCTCTTAGCATTTGACAGAGCTTGGAAAGCAATTTTAGTCATGAAAGTATCAGTCGTCCAGCTTTTATACAACTCAGTTGCATCTTCCACAAATCCAACAGACACTATAAACACTAGAGAGGAAGGAGGTCCCTTCGAGCTATTAATAACTGAACTATTCATATATATATATAAACCTTCTAGAAGTATTACTGACCCTGTAAAACCACTCAGTACCTCTACCTGGCTGAGGAAGCAAGCATAAAGCAACAGCCATCAAGCTGCTCTGTAAGTTTCTCAAGTGTTCGAGGATCCTCCATATAATAGGACCTACACACACATTCAATTTCAAATGTACAAGATCAGCATTAAACAGATTTTCAACAGCAAGAGGATCTCAGAGACACTTCAGACCCATTCCGCACCAAAACATTAACTTCAGCACTTCTAGAACCATCTAAGAAAAGCAGGAGGTTCAAGATGATTACTGCAGAGTCAACGGAACACATTTTAGTTAACCAGTTAGCATATATACAAACAGCTATTTGTCTGAGCCTAACGGAGAGATACCAATTCTATTCCTGTATCAAAAAAAAATCATAATGTTTATCTTATTAGTAATGCTGACTTTCTATCTACAATACCAAGTTTCTTCTGCATTAAAGCTTTCTTGGTGTCTCTTCCCTGTAGTACATATTTGTTACAGGTAATTCAGCCCAAAGACATAGCAGTTTACATCTTTCAAATCACATCTCATTTTGCATCACCTCACAATTTTGTCAGTATGCTCTTTACCCCTCTTCCAGATGACTAGAAAAATGCCACGTATTTTGACCTATTACGGATTCATGTAATTATATATCTACATATAACACAATATTTAGCATTATTTTCTCTATTGCACACATCAGTCATGAGACTAATTAAATTTCAGAACTAAAACCACAATGATAATGTGACTCCTATAATATAAAGCAGGAGTAGGCAACCTATGGCACACGTGCCAAAGGGCAGCGCTCGAGCTGATTTTCAGTGACACTCACACTGCCCGTGTCCTGGCTACCGGTCCAGGGGGCTATGCAATTTAATTTTAAATAAAGCTTCTTAAACATTTTTAAAACCTTATTTATTTTACATACAACAAAAGTTTAGTTATATATTATAGACTTTTAGAAAGACATCTTCTAAAACATTAAAATGTATTACTGGCACACGAAACCTTAAATTAGAGTGAAAAAATTAAGACTCGGCACAGAACTTCTGAAAGGTTGCCAATTCCTAATATAAAGTTTACTAGGCATTCTTTCATTTGCTTTTTTTTTAAAATTCAGTAACAGAGTCAAGACTACTTTGTTATCTATGATCCTATTCAGCTTATTGCTCAGGAGTTTCCTTGCATTTAGGTGTTTCATAATTTCTTCCCTGAATATGTATTCAAATATTACACTAGGGATTGAAAATAGATTTCTGAATTATAGACTTCAGGGTCATTTTTCCCTGAAACGTTGTATTTTTTCAAATCCTCTGGGTACCTCTCAAATTTAGTGTTCTCGGACAAAACTGTCAGATTTTGAAGGTAGCTAGGTAAATACATAATTTAAGGGTGTAAATAATCTGGATCCCTGAATTGTTTACAGTCATATTTTCATATACCTTTACCTGTTACCAATAATTATCTTGCAAAGGGTCTTCATTGCCTTCCAATTATGGCAGTCGTCTGTGTGAATACAGATTTTCATCTTTTGTTGCATCATTAACTTAATTCTCCTTAGTATTAATGGGTCTTCCCCCCTCTAAGAGTCAGGTATTATTTTTCAGAATAAGACATTTTTAAAAATCCTTAATTGCTTTATTTCACACTGGTAAAGAATGCAAGGAACAGGTAGTAGTCATCTATACCCTAACAACAGTGCCTTTTAGTATTCAATTACCTTCTGCCATCAGCACTTACAATTTCTTTCTTAAAAATTTGTCATCTGAATTCTAATTCCTGTCTGCTGTAGGAACATGAGAACCCATTCCTTCCTATGCTGAATTTACATTATTTTACTGTGTTCCTCTTTTCTGTCTCCAGGAAGTCCACACATCAGATGAAAGAAGCAATAAGAACATGGAAAACTACTGATCCTTACTGCAGATCAACTCTTTTGGGTGCTCATTTCTTCCCTGCTCCTGGAAAGACCCAGTGAAAGTGAGGTGCAGGAGCAACTTAAGTGTAAAGGGATGCAGATTCAGGCAATAGTTTACTTGTTAAAGCTTCTCTTCTCTCACGGTATGTAGCTAAGCAACAAAGGCACAAGAAACCCAGGGTCCACAGAACTACTTACAAATAGCCCTGTTGCTACCACCTCAAACAGTAAACAATCTGCAGATGAATGGGGGTAGAGGAGAAGGAAGCCATCACGGGAGAGGAAATACCAAGCAACAACAACAACAAGGAGACAAGAAAAGGAAAAAGAGAAGGCAGACAAACAGGAAGAGTTGACGTTGAGTGAGGAGATGTGTTTGAGGGAGAGGAACTACCTCCCACCCCCCCAAAAAAGGGGTGTGAATCATTCAACTGGCTTTTTAAAAAAAATTCCCAATATTCTTCAGTATACACTGCCTTTCTCACCACCTTTCCGAATCTGGTAGTTCTTTTTCTTCATCTTTGCTTAACAAAGTCCCTTACTATACAAACATGAATAATAATCAGTGCTGGTCCTGTGACTACTCAACCTAACTTTCTGTTTAGTCAAGAGCATGCACTTTTCCCTTCCAATACTCCTACATTATTCCTTACTTCTACCCAACCAATTCACCTGCTTCATCTCCCCCAGGATTACTGAAATATTCTATCCTCTTTGTTTCTCTCAGCAACTTCAGGCAACTGTTATATCATCTCTTTCGTTTCTTCCATTTTACAGGTAATACAGATTATCTATCATTTGGGCCTCATTTACAAACAGAAACATAATATACATTCCACATTGGACTACCTTGAAACCTTAGATAGCCATTTTATGCTCCAGTTGTTGCTTCTTATTTCTGCCTTTAAGAGTTCACATTTTGGAAGTGATTTATGTCAAGATACTTGCAAACCAGGGGAAATAAGGTCGCAGTCTCTCAGTAAATGCAAAGGAAACTTCTGAAGTCTTAATTTACTTTATTCTCCAACTATGCTAGTCTATAGCTGTGTTTGGTAACTCAGCATGTAATACCCACCTACATCTACCCACCCTTTACACATCCTCTTTTGCTGCTTCCTCTGCAGCTAGACTCAAAGTCTGAGGGTACGTCTTCACTACCCGCCGTATCGGTGGGTAGCAAATCGATATATCAATCCCCGAACGCGCTTGTATCGATTCCGTAACTCCACCAACCCGAACGGAGTTGCAGAATCGACAGAGGGAGCCGCAGACATCGATCCCATGCCGTGAGGACGGTGAGTAATTTGATCTTAGATACTTCGACTTCAGCTATGTTATTCACGTAGCTGAAGTTGCATATCTAAGATGGATTTTCCCCGTAGTGTAGACCAGCCCTGAGAGACTTACTAGATTTTTAAAGAGACAGAAAACTTACAATATATGGAATGCCTAAACAAAAGCAACCCACAAAATCCAGATGTAATATGGCAGTGGCATTCTGGAAATAGACAGCTCACAATTTCTATTGATGATGATTAATTAAGATCGCTTAACATTTCCTTTTAAAACCTGCATTTTCGATTACATAAGTCTTAAATTCTTCATGATGGATCAAGTTGATTTTTAAGTTGCAGCAAAAGCAGTTCAGATGTTTCCAAGAAGGAAAAATAGGTAGTTTTGCCAGTGTTCAAAAAAAAACAAAAAAAAACAAAAAAAAACCTGACCATTTTTTAACAGATCTAATGCCTCCAAGTTTGGAGCTGGAACCTGACATTTGGAAAGAGCAGTCCAAGGTCAGACTATTTTTTGTTATTTTATTCCATTAGGCGCGGTTTAGTGAGGAGGGGATTAGCAAGAGGGAAAAAACAAAGAAAGTGACAGGCAAAGTTGAAGGGACAGATGAATAGGAGGAATGAGGCTGAAGAGACTGAGTAAAGGAGTGGGAGGGGTTGGAGTAAACAGCCAATCAGCACAGGACCCAGTATCCAGACTGAAAACTATAGAAAGCAGCCTAACAGCAGAGTCCAATGCTCCCTGCTTAAACTGCTTCTACAGCTGCTGTGCCTGCTTCAATACCTGGGTGGCTCCCCCTTGACGTTTCATTCCCAAAGGCCACATGGCTGTGTAGAGGGAAGGCAATACATAGGTCTTAATGCTCCCTGGGGAAATGGGGGTAGTTCTGTCAGATCCTCAGAATTTAAAATACAGAGAAGTGTTAGATCATTTTACATGTTTTTATGCTTTAAAAGTATACTTTGAAGCACAAATGATAATTTTATCTAGGTAGAGACTCCTGTGCTTACTATTCCCACTAACCAGGCTCTGGGGGGAATTCAGCACAGAACTATCATTTTAGAACACATTTTAGAAATATTTTTCTTCCCTCTGAAATCCTCTAAAAAATATCCCAGAATGTGACTTTGCAGATACCAGAAGTGTTCTTACAATCCATATGTTGTGGATGTACAAGATGCCTTCCACTTTAAAATAAGCTCCGTGAAACGTAGTCTTTATGGCGTAGTTACAAACCAGCCTGAAAGCTGGACAGTTAACTCCTTTAATTAAAATTTTAAAAAGTCTTTGGATTAAGAAAAAGTGAAGTTTATTTGTGTAAGTCATTATGTTTGCAATGTCAGAATGATAACTTCTGAGATATTCTCACTGAGACAAGAATCTGTCTAAAGGAACACCAAGGCCAGCACATTCAGAATACGAATCTTGCCTTAACTCAACTTTCATTTTTCATATGTAGTTCACCATAAAATTGATCAGAAAAAAACCTCTTCTTTCAAATGTGAGGATTTTTTGGTCTTTTACTTTTCAAACTGTGAACACTAAGATTCCCTTTTGTGATTATAATAAAATATCTACGTAGAGTTCAGTAACAGTTCTCACAGATTTGTTCAAAAGATTAGATTTTATTTTAAAATTAAATTAATATTTGACTGAGTATCCTCAGGTGATATCACATAATGATTTCTTCCTCCGTTTGTAGGTGAGGCAAGATAGTCTCAACTGGACTTCACTGATGTGAATGGGTGTATACGCATGAGTTAAGACTGACTCATACTTTGACTAGAATAAGGGTTACATTTACAGAACTGCATCAGCACAGCTGCACCGATGCAGCTGCACCATTGTAGTGCTTAGTGAAGATGCTACATAGCTGACACGAGAGCTTGTCCCATCAGCATAGGTACTCCACCTCCACTATACAAGCCCTCCCATCCATAAAACACTGTCTACAGCGAGGGTTAGGTCATATAACTGCATCACTTAGGGATGTGGAAAATCCACACCCCTGAGCCACATACTTATAGCAACATGAGTTTGTAGTGTAAGCCTAGGCTAAGTTTTCTGCAAGCAGCAGAATATCAATTCACAAGGTGAATATAATGGACAGAGACTTTTGTAATAGCAAGGGTAACATGTAAATGAATATTTGGTGTCTATACAAAGTTTAAGAAAAATATCTTGGTAAATTATATTAAGTGTCTTCCAATATTATAATCAAGTACAAATGAAATGAACACACAAATTTTAAGCAGACTGTGTTCTCCGTATTTACGCAGTAGTACCTTCCAATTTGATAATGCCAAAAAAATAAAAATTAAAAAAAATCCTGATATCCAAAAATTAAAGGGACATTGCAGAACTTAAGCTATGCTGTATTACAGCTATACAGAAATCGTATTATTTTGAATGCGGATTGACCCAAGTCAAACCAGACTGATAATATTTCCAGTTCTCCAACCCCATGGCCTAGCAACACTCCCAACAAAACATACAAAAACAACCTTCTGAGGCATAGGTGCTGAAGTAGTGGTGCTGCTCCACCTGGCTCGAAGTGGTTTCTATCATATACAGGGTTTACAGTTTGGGTCAGTGGCTCTCAGCACCCCCACTATACAAATTGTTCCAGCATCCCTGTTCTGAGGGCTTATTTTTTAAAAGAGGTGGCAGTGATAATGATGGATATTCTTTCATTCTTGATGAAGGAATTGGAATGGTAGATCCAGGCAGTGACTTCTAATCCCTATCTATGATTCTGGCTGCACCTTGAGAAAGTCTCCCAGCTAGCATTTCCGAAGATTACAGTTTTCATGAAAATGGTACAAACTCTATGCAACTGCCTTCATTTAAATCTTATGCAAGATTCAGTATTGTGGAAAAAAGCCTTAAAGTAATAAATTCATTGAAATAGTCATGTTTAAAGTGACACTTTCCCCATGACGCGGGCTTAAAACGTGTGTGTTTAAGGCAAAGAAGTGTACTATTAGACTTACCACACTGGCTAAAATGTCTCAAAAGCAGATCCCCTTTTCAAATAAACGGTGACCCTTTGTTTAGACCTAAGAGGAAAAAAGACACTGATTCCTCCAAGTGCAAAGTTTGGATGATGCAACCCCTTATTCTCATTTTGGTGTGTGAATGGTTCACTACCACCTAGAGACATAGTAACAATATCTGTACCTTTCCTAGAGTGAAAGGTTGATTCACAAAAACAGATAAACCTTCCCAATGACCTCTCTCGATCTCAGCACACCAGATTTGACATTTAAGGCCATTTTTCTAAAGTGAAAAAAAGACATGCAAACTAGATAAATAAAAGGATATTGTCCCTTACCAAGCAACTGAGCAAAGAGTCCACATTTAATAAAGAAATGTAAGGCAAGAGAGTTTAGATCCTGTGTAGTTTAGCTTTGTATTGAAATGTAGCTAAGCCTAAAGTACTTCCTAAAAAGAGAGCTAGGGCTCTGTTAGATCTATAGTTCATCATCTATTGTCATTCATGTGGTATAGTGAATACGCAATTGTGCCAAATGCTGCCTTTTTGTAGTCACACACAAATATCTGAAAAGTGGAGAAACAGCTGACGCAGGGCAAGACTGAAAGAAGAGAGAAATGTTTTGAAGAACTTTCTCTCCCCCTCATCTCTTTCCCCAATTATGAAGTTTACTTACTCATAGATTGCTAAGTTGGTTTGTAGAGTTCAAAATGATCCCAGGCTACATTATTACCAGATACCCAAAACAGCCATGGCAGCAAAACACAAACACTTCCCTTCCACTTCTAAATGCCCTGTCTTAAGACAGACAGACAGACCGGATCACAAAGATGCAAGCATTTGTAACATCTAAACTTGATTACTTAAACTAACACTTAGGAACAAATCCACATACCCTGAAAAAGCTGAAACAAAATACAACACAGTGGCCTGTTTATAAACAAAACATATCCATAAGCACATCATCCCAGTGCTCTGCTCTTTGCACTGGGCCTCCATTGACTCAAGCTGCAAGAAGCTGAGAAGGAACTCCCTGTATACTCTCATACTACAGCACAAGTTTGCCTACGGCATAGGGAAGATCCACAGACACTGCTGACAAAAATCTCTGATCAAGAGTGCACGGGTGCACACATCCTGATGTGGAGAACCCACAGAGACACTATTAGAAGAATCTTTGTTATCATACATGTGTAACATACAGTCAGAGATAGTTGGAGTTGCATGCAAGTACAATTGCCTGTGGTTTTGAACAGTTCTAGAGCTATTTTATGAACTTCTCACTCCAGTCTTCCTCTGTAGCACAAGCTCGGTGTCTTTTCACCTGTGTCTTTGCTCAAATGGAATTTACCACAACAATTCAAAGTGAAAATCTGCACATTGCCAGCACTGAGTGACATATTTGAGCCTTCTACCTCCTTTTCCCTATAGGTTGCATCTACTTCTGTTAGCATGAGAACATATAGCAGTTTTCCATGCTAAAAGTTCTCTGTCTTCACCAAATCACTTTGAGGTAGTTAAGAATTTTACATAAGGAAATTGAGGTAGAGAGATTAAGTTATTTGCACATAGCTCAAGAGGGAGTCAGCGACTTGGAGAAATCATGGTGTTCCATTTTTGGCAACCACTAGACCTCACTCCTCAAAACCCCAGACTAAGCAGGGAAAGTCTTACCATCACCAAAATGAATGTTTTGGAAAACAAGGATGAAAAACAGGTAATGCAAGTTACTCTGCATTGACTGTTGCAAGCAAAATCAGACATGAGCAAAACAAGGCAACAGCAAACCCTGCACCACTTTAGTAGTATTCTTGGAGTCCACATCCTGAATGTATTTAATGGAAGTACCTCAAGGGCACTATGACGGTAGATGATGTTCAGTATTTTATATAGTTGGAAGTCTATCCACCTGTTTTTGATGGGTGAAAATATTAATTTATGCTGAGAGCCTTTTATTTTGTATTTGTGGTTTTGGGCTTAAAATCACAATTACTCATAATCAATGTTTCTGATTCAGACCTGTAACACAACCATGCTGCAGAGTGTAAATAGCAAAGGAAACAGATTTAATAACCAGATTTTCTGTTGTTGTTCTCTAATAAAAAAAACATACCTACTGACACAATATATTGCTATTCCTCAGGAAAACTGGTGTATTTTCTTTGTCCACAATGTCTTGATCATTATGCAGATTTCAAAAAATGAGGCATAATGTTACCACCTCAGATAGATTTCACCTCATCTTGTCAACACAGTCCAGATGTTTAGTTAGCTCTTGAGGGTTGAACTGTAAAGAATTTTCTTCAGCATCCTTCACAATGGTCATAAGTTATTGCAGTTTTGAAGTACTATGAACACTTAGTGTGAATGATCTCTTAGTGTCCTGCTTTTAAGATTAAATAATATTCTGGGTTGGTAAAGTTTAGTGTTGTGGTAGTAACCTGTGAAACATCCACTCCTGCGTACAATCATTTCCTATAAAAACTTGCCAACTAATTTCTACGGCAAGGTTATCAAGGGACTAGCGGCAACCCAACTCCAGCAACACCTGTCTCCAAGATTCTTAGACTCTCTCCAATCTAGTATTCAAACTGGTCAGAGCCTTGGCAAAGAGACCTCGGTGGTGCTTGTCTTCAGAGCCATGAGAGCTGGATGACATCTTTGTTGATAATGTTAGATTTAAAATTGGTAGCTTTCGTTGAAATCATGGTGTGGCTGACCATTTCTACAAGACCTTCAGAGGGGTGACAGAAGCTACATTAGGTGGCTTCAGTCATTTTTCTCATATCCAGAAAGTCATGATATGGAAAGTTCTTCCCCAAGAGCTCTCATCTATGAAGTCATAATATTTTCCATTTGGTCTCCTCTCCCTCAAACTGCATCTTGAACATTAAGATCCACCAAGCCCATATGGGCGTAACCAAAATCAATATGCTAATGGCAATCACCTTACTCCCTTTAAGGCAGATAATGTCATTGCCCATCAGTCTCAAAGACACTAAAACAAGAATTTGAAATAAGCAGAGCAGCTCAAGTGCTGTCTAGGTAAGATGGAGGTGGTGATCTAGACAGGAAGTCATACCATAAGCATTTCAATTGATGGGTGGGAGGTAGAATCTCTGTCAAGACTGTGTGTAATGTCAGAACACAAAACATCCAAACTGCAGCAATAGCCACAAGTACCCTTATCTGTTTGCAGCTAGCCAGGAGGATTTGTCCTTTCCTCTGATTTTGTCCAACAGCTTGCTTGAAAGCAGGTCTCTCATTCTACCTAGAACAGCTTCTGTAGCTACTTTAGGGTTGTTCTGGCCACACATGACCCACAAATTGCATCCTGGACAATAGACCTATGGAGATAAATCCTAGGACTTTTCCAAGAGAACTGTCTCAGGTGCCCAAGGGTCCCTGAGGAGTCCTTTACTGGAACTCCCTCGCAACTACTCCTACAACCTGGAAATCTACCTTCATAGAAACAAAGCATTTCATAATTGTCCTAGGAGACTTCATGCCATTCCTAAAGACACCTTAAAAATTGGTGCCTTTTAATCGGAAACAGTAATTCTTTTCCAAGATGTGTACAATGGAAACTGATGGGGGAATAAAAACTTACCAGCAGTTCTGTCTATTGCAGTCTTCCTCTTCCTTCAGCCTATAAGAGTCCTTACACTAAGCATTATGGCTCCACCTACCAGGAAGCAAAAGAATTGTCAATCAAGGACATTACAGACGTACCAGCCTGCCCACTTCCACTCAGTTAAACATTTTCTACACCAGGGATACCTACACACCACACAGATACTTAGAGAAAAATCTCACCACTGGACCACAATAAGGTGACAAAGAAGGAAAGCAGGGATTTTTTACAGGCTTTGGGAGGATGGGTAGAAAAGGCTGGTTATAGTAGTTTTCCTCTTTGCCACATATCTCTTCCCCTGTGCTAGAATAAAGAGCTTACAAGCAAATCAAAATGAGAAGGGTTACTATAGAAAGATACTGGAAAGCCAAACTTCTGCCTAAAGGCTGCTTCCAAATCTGTGCAGCATATCTAGAAAGAGAGCAACCAAAACCTATCTAGGAGCTTACCATGTTTCAGTGTATGAGAACAGGACTTCCACTCAGCTTCAGACACTCACTGTTTCCTCTACTTTGATAAAAGAATATGACAGTGTCTCAAACAACTTCTAACTAAATTTAGTTATCTGCAATCCTGAGGGCATACCCAAGATATGAAAGGGTTTCTGTGTTCGTCCCCCAATCAAGTAATTTTCAGAAGAGGAAAAGAAAAAGATTGTACAAAAGATCCATGAATATCAAACTTCAATCTAGACTTATTCTCACCCTGCATACTTGGGTATAAAGTGCATAGTTTAATTGCATGTACCCAAGATGATTTCACAAAAATTAGGACTAAGTACCTATTTTACCTTCCTGTTTCCCTGCTTGGAAGTGATGAGAATAAAATCTGCCAAATTAATCCCACCTTTCTACTTAAGTAAAAAAAATATACTTATTCCTAGTCTCTGAAGAAGGAGAAAGCATAATCTGTTGGTTAAACAAAGGTACTGGGAATCAGAGTAGCTGGGAACTATTCCTGGCTCGCTGTATGACCTTTTGCAAGACAACTTCTGTGCTCATTTTCTCAGGCTAAAATGAAGACACCTATTGCACAAGGCCAAAGTAAGTGCTCATGTCTTAAGTGCAGTGGAATCCAGAATACCTATACTGTCTCTTTAACTAAGAATTATTCTCATTAAAAATATTGTAAAAAACTTAGATGCAAGAAGAAATCCTACATCCCAACCTTGAAGTTATCACCAGATGTCAAATTCATAATTTCTATTGAATTCAGTCAGAATAAATGGTCATAAAACTCTTAGCTAACAAGGAGAGGCAAGATTTGATGGTACATAAAGCAATAAGATGCAGAAAGAAAACAAGTACAAGATCCTCTTTTCAGCAAAAAGAAAAAATCACCATTCCCTGAGGTTCACAGCCACAGAGAGAGAAAGGAATCAGTTTTTGCAAGAAAGTTTCTCCATAAAGAGCCTTTGCAATTTCTTCTGCCAGAGACCAGATAATCAGAACTTACCCCTCTGACCTAAAGTGGCATTAAGATGCCCAAAACCGGCCACATACTATTAACTGTACTATATGCAGAAGCTATTCCCCCAAGTCAAGCAGTTCAAGAAGAAACAGCATCTGAACACCTGCTATTTTTGTTCTGTGCAGTATAACATGGGATGTAGACCAGCAAAGACTGGCAGGTATAGAAAACTGCTATGGCACCATATAAAAATACAGAGAACTTTCCAATGGGGCAATGTTCACACAGGAAACCATTGATTTGGTACACCTGACAGTGGCATTAGAGCAGAGGTGGGCAAACTTTTTGGCCTGAGGGCCACATTGGGATTCCAAAATTGTATGGAGGACCAGTTAGAGGAGACTGTGCCTCCCCAACACGTCCCCTGCCCCTTATCCGACCCTCTCCCCTGCTTCGACCCCTGACAGCCCCTCCCAGGAATCCTGACTCCCCACTATCACCCCATCCAACCCCTCCTCTCATTCCTGACTGCCCCCTGCAGGAAACCTGTCCCATCCAACCACCCCATTCTCCCTGTCCCCTGACTGCCTCTGGAATCCCTGCCCCTGACTGTCCCCCGCCACCCCATCCAACCCCTCCTCTCATTCCTGACTGCTCACCCAGGACCCAGCCCCCATTCAACCCCCTTGTTCCCTGCCCTCTGACTACCCCAACTCCTAAGCACATCCCCACCCCCTGACCACCACCCCGAACTCCTCTGCCTTCTATCCACTCCCCACCACCTTCTCCCTGCCCCCCTTACTGTGCTGCCTGGAGCACTGGTGGCTGGCAGCGCTACAGCCACACCTTCCAGAGCACCAGGACAGGCAGCTGTTATACCCGGTTGGAGCCAGCCACGCCACTGCACAGCACAGAGCACCGGGTCAGGCCACGGCTCCACAGCTCCAGGAGCTCACAGCCCTGCCGCCCAGAGCACTGCACCAGAGGCACAGTGAGCTGAGGCTGCAGGAGAGGGGGAACAGCAAAGGAGAGAAGGGGGCTAGCCTCCTGGGCCAGGAGCTCAGGAACTGGGCAGGAGGGTCTTGTGGGCCATATATGGTCTGCGGGACGTAATTTGCCAACCTCTGCACTAGAGTATAAAGTGAGCATGGCAAAGATTGCACCATGATCCCAGAAAAGACATTTTTTGGAATGAAGGTTATTCTCAGAGAATCTTCAAAGTATTCTCAAAAAACATAGCCCCAATCAAAAAAAAAGAGTGGAAGTCATCTACAAAATAGAAAGAAATACAAATGTACTAACAGCATCTCTTTCCAACTGTGCTCTAGTTAAGTCAAAGATGAAGGCAAAGAGGAGTTGCAAAGGAGAAAACTGGTATCTAGCCTGTATGAAAGGGGAGCAACAAAACATACTGTCCCACCTTCCTCTCTTGTAGAAAAAATACTGGGGTCCTAAGAAGGCCAGATAGTTTCAAGAATAGAAGTGAAGATTACAGAAATGACCATGGAATGAGCCCTTAAAATTGGAAGATCCTCAGACTGAAAACTTTCAGAGTGAACACCTCCTCAAGCTCCCCAAGACAGTTATCCCTATGCACATATCCCAGAAGCCTTTTCTCCCTTTTAAAATGATAATAGTTTCTTCTTGTTTTTGGACAAGTTACTCTGGATAAAGACTTCCCATTGCCTGTTTGAGTTTAATGCTTCATACATAATGCCAGATGAAATCATGTTGTTTGCAGCCTCTTCCAAGAGGTAGCAAACAACATAATTTCATTTTGCATTATGTATGAAGCATTAAACTCAAACGGTCAATGGGAAGTCTTTATCCAGAGTAACATGTCCAAAAACCACCACCACCACCACCACCAACGAGAAACTCTTATGGACGAATCAGAGGTAAGAGAAAAGACCCATTTCAAAATCTATTTTAGATGAACAGAGGATAGGATCTGTGTTAATATCAATATAAAGGAACATAACTATTAATACTGGAACCTAGCAAAACTGATTTTGTAGTTTAGAAAGTATCTATACCTGACTTATAGCTACACCTAGCCATAATCCAAACATATAGCATCCTATATAGAGGCTCCTTTCATGAATAAATTATATTCTTGTCTTTCCACAGCACAACAGTAACTTGAGGCTGTAAGCTAACCCTAAGAACACAACTAACCGACCTATTAATTTCTCTAGGCTGGGATGGAGAAATATTTGCTCCAAGGAAAAGATAGATGAAAAGAGGGAGGAGGAGTAAATAGTTTAACTTCCTGAAATTGCCAGATAATAGCCCACAGGTATAACTATCCACTGTGGTCATGTAGGTGCATCTGTTCTTCTAGTCCTGTGCACTAATTGGTTAATGTTTAAAACCAGTTAGGTTCATCTAGGCTTGAAATTAAGCTTTTATTTTTAACCTCTGCTGACGGAATGAACAAGAATAGCAGCATTGCAGAAGAGTTACTCAGTAATTCTGCAACACATACAAACAAAATCTTAAGGTAATACTTTATTTGAATATTTCCCATCAACCAGGAGAAAGCACACTGAAACCAAATATCTAGATGCTTATAAAGTTTGCCTGGTACTTGTAGGATCACAGATCACAGAATGTATGTGCAGTCAATAGGAAGCCATACAGAACATGTTCTTCAAAGACTAGTAAAGAAAGAAAGTTGTAAACCTCATTACCAACCCCTCTTAAATATTCCCTTCTCCCCTCCCTGTATAAATCCTGATACTAGCTACATGCCATTAACATTATCAGAGAGCATCTATTTATTAACAGCAGGTGTGTGGACTTAGGACAATGTAACCATAAAGAGAAACATTAGCAGTGGCTCTTCATGACAATTAAACACCATACAGAATCTGCCATGTTCTCTGGACATACCTGACAAATGTTAGACTGCCAAGAGCACTTCCACAGGCACTGCAATACTGGCCCCCAAGTACCGGTGATACCATTTAATTCTCTTGGATGTCACCGTTGAGCAGTTCTTGGTGCAGCAGAGCAGACAGAAGTTCCAAGGCATGGGCTGGGCTCTAATTAACAACAGCCAAACCCAACTCCTATGCACTCCCTCAGTCATCTACCATCATCTCCTCAGATGCCTGACAGCAATCCTTTCACAAAGAAAAAAACACAACATTTCCTTCTCTTCCGCCATTAGTGATGTGCACTAATACCCCCTTCAAACTGCTCCTGGGAAGCAACAACCTGTCTGCAGCCTTCTCTTCAGCCCTGATTTATTTCAGTTTAGCACCATGACTTCTAGGTTTCTCTCTCCCAGCCGGTGCTTTCTTCTCTCATTTTCCTTCTTTTCTTCCCTCTTCAACTCTCCATGTCTCGTCTCCATTTCTCTGTTCTTATAAACTGTCATCTGCAGTCAATTTACCACCACCTCATCCTCCTGCTTTCACATGTTCTCACCTCATTCTCTGGTTCCCCCCCCAATGGCAGTCACTTTACACCCCTCTATTTTTTTTTGCTTCACGCCCAACCTTCAGGCTCTATTCCTGTTCCCTATTTTCTGTATTCCCCCTTCCCCGCTTTCAGCTCCATCTGCATCTTAAAGAAGATTAATCTTGGTCACCACATGACATGGATTTTTAATCAGAATACCCTATGAGTCAGCAGCCTTGGTTTCCTCACCTCCTCTACTTTACTTTCAATCTCTTTGTATTAAATGCTTTAAGAAAAAAGAAGCATAACTGAGAAACTTGTTTGTATGTGGGTCAGCCATTTCAAAGCAAGGTATTCTTCTACTGCTGTTTCCAAACAGAGGGTGCCAGTTAAGACTAGCCTCTGGAAGAACCAGCTCTCAATGCCTTAAAGAACTTCTTTACTTTGCTTACTTTAAGAGAGACTAGAGCAATTTTGGCAGCAGGAATGACAAGTCAGAAGTTAAAAGAAGGAATAGGGTGTGTCATAAACAGATGGTTAAGGGTTCATGTCTCTTTTACCTGTAAAGGGTTAACCAGCTCAGTAAACCTGGAACACCTGACCAGAGGACCAATCAGGAGACTAGATACTTTCAAATCTCGGTGGAGGGAAGCCTTTGTTTGTGCTTTTTGGGTTTTTCTTCATTCTCTCTGGCTTCCGAGAGGGACCAGACATGTATACAGACTCTCCAATTTTCTGAAACAGCCTCTTCTATTCAATTTAATAAGTACCAGTTAGAAAGGCGGTTTAGTCTTTTGATTGTTTTCTTTATTTATAAATGTGTATTTTGCTGGAAAGATTGTATCTCTGTTTGCTGCAACTTGTATTTGTGCTGGGGGGACGATTCTCTCTAGTGTCTATAAGCTGAAAGACCCTGTAACATTTTCCATCTTGATTTTACAGAGACAATTTTTACTTTTTTCTTTCTTTTATTAAAAGCGTTTCTTTAAGAACCTGATTGATTTTTTTTTTTATTTCTTGGGTAAGACCCAAGGGGAGGGGGTCTGCACTCACCAGGGAATTGGTGGGAGAAAGGAAAGAAGGGGGGAGGAAAAGCCTGATTCCTCTCTTCGTTAGGATCACTGTCTCTCTCTCAGGGAGAGTCTGGGAGGGGGAGAGAAGGGGGAGAAGGTGAATTTCCTCTCTGTTAAGATTCAGAGGAGTTGAATCACAGGGACCTCCCAGTGTTACCCAGGGAGGGGAGAATCTGGGAGGAAGAAAGGAGGGGGCAATGGTTTATTTCCCTTCGTTGTGAGACCCAATGGGTTTTGGGGTCCCCAGGGAAGGGTTTGGGGGCCAGAAAGTGACCCAAAACACTATATTTTTGGGTAGTGGCAGCTCTATCATTTCTAAGCTAGTAATTAAGCTCAGAAGGGTTCATGCAGGTACCCCATCTTTTGGACGCTAAAGGTCAGAGTGGGGAATCATACCTTGACAGGGTGAACACAAATTATGCCACCAATCCTGGAAAGTTACAGGAAATATTGATAACTAACATTAAAATAGCTATTTTTATTATAGTTAAAAACCAGTGTATTAAAACCACTGGTATGAGCAAATACTGCATTACTAACAATACAGGGACTCATACAATTGATATATACATACATGTCTGAGTTTTCCAAAGGAGGCTATTAGAAAAGTTTAGACTCCAGATATGGCAAAACAGGTCTATACCCTTCTCTAAAAGAATAAAAGTGTATGAATATTCAGTGTTTTATTGGGACCCTGTAATTAAAAACCAGGGAATTTTTTTTTAATAGCGATCATGGGGTTTAAGGTGTAAATACATGAAGTTAACACTGTAAGACAATAAAAATTTGTCAGTCTAAAGAAATAACAGAAAGACTCTTTGAAAAAGGTGAACGTGCACTTGATAGTGACTCAACCTGTGATGATAAAAACACACAAAGCAACACCCAGCATTTGATGAAGTGCATGTAAAATCACAGAATATTAGGGTTTGGAAGGGACCTCAGGCGGTCATCTAGTCCAACCCCCTGCTCAAAGAAGGACCAACCCCCAGACAGATTTTTACCCCAGTTCCCTAAATGGCCCCCTCAAGGATTGAACTCACAACCCTGAGTTTGACAGGCCAATGTTCAACCCACTGAGCTATCCCTCCCCCAGGACCAGGAAAGTCCAGGACCGGTTTTTCCAAAGAGAAGTTAGTAAGAGAACAAACAAGAATTCACAAGAACACTACTTTCATATGTAAGAGAAAGCTTAAGAGCACAGACTTTATGTTTATTGGTGCAACAAAGATAGTAAAGCACAATGTACCATAAGAGAAGTCCAACAACACAGCATCAATTAGATGGATGGATACTACCATTCTGCTTTTAATGTTACAATACTTTCAGTGAAACTAAAAAGAAAAAGTAAACCTGCCCCTAGAATGATATAAAAAGAGCTTACATATAAGCTAGATACAATAAAAAAGGTCATACTGGAAGCCAGCAAGTAACAGACATGATGATTATACAGATTAAGGATACAGCACACAAGGTGACAGCACCTAGGTGAAAAGAATCTGTGCTTTAAGACCTGTGAATAAAGCAAGCAAGACATGTGTTCTGTTTTATTCAAAGTAAAAACCAAAGAGCTGTGGACTGTACACAAGTAATCCAGACTCAAAAAGCAGTAACAGCCTAGGAAAAGTAATGTCTTGGCTTACCTGAAAAAGGATGAAGTCTACCTTTAGGATCCAAATTAATGGAAGAGAAAATTAAACAGGATGATTTAAGTGACACCACTAATGTGAAAAAAATTATATTTTCATCTAAACGCTGTGGCCATATTACACAGTTACTAAATTGAGAGTAAAATGAAAAGAAAATGTTCTGTAATGTTTCTGCATTTGTCAGCACTTGATAAACAAGTTTCACTGATTCACAGATTGTCAGTTGCACTTCCTGTCTAAATTGTTGAAGGGAGCTCATGTGTATGCTCTTCCCCAAGCTGTTCATCAGCACTGAAATGGAGAGCCAGCAAACAGTAATTGCACAGACAGGAAGGAGGGCCCAATCAGTTTAATGTTGCTTTCAAGTGCACCCTTCTACACATAGTAAGGAAACAGAAAAATCTTTTTTGGAAACACACACAAAAAAGTCAATCGATCTTCCCAAAGACTGGGAAAATGTGATATGTGTTTATGAAGAAAGTAATGGGGAAACTCCCAATTTGAGTAATACTAATAAGAATCTTTATCAAGTACCAAAAAGGTAAGAAATGGCAAAATAGCAGGGGCACAAGTGAACTTACATCAGTAAGGACAATAAGGATTTATTTTTTTTTTAATATGCATCAGAAACAAAAGGAACCCTAACAATGCTATAAGTGTACTAGATGAGATGATAAAATTGTCAAATGACAAGTGTTCACTAAATTATTTTAGTTCTGTATTTGGAAAGAACATGGAAGATATATTCATATCTTACAGCAATAATGAAATATTTTCTATACCAAGAGTAACTAGAAAGGACGTTAAACAGCATCTTCTAAAGCTAAAAAAAATAAATCTGCAAGATTAGATAACTTGCAACCAAAATGTAAAAACTGGCCAAGAAGCTCTCTGGACTGTTGATGTTTATTTTATTGATTTTAATATAAAAGTTTTGACCTTCTGTGAAAGTTCCAGAATGAGCCTTCCATTGTGCCAATAGCTGGAACTGCAGAAATTTCTGTAATGCCAAAAGTTTAAGGAGTATTTGAGAAAGCCAAATTCTCCTTGAGCCTCAGAGTTCTGTGTTTTACTACATTGGTGATTTATTAGCATATTATATAACTATGATTATACAGCTCTTTAAAATGCCAGGAAAGACAATGCAAGTTATTTTTATTTTATAAAAATCTACTAGTCCTGTGGAAGGCCAGACAGTTCAGCAGCTGAAAAATTAAATAACTATGCTAGAACAGAGTGTGTGGTATGAAACACAGTTTAGTCTCTGTCTCCATATTACATAGCAGATGGAAACAATAGTGCTGGGTATGATATAGGAAAGGATGCACAATATAGATTCTCCCCGACCCTTAACGTATACTAAAAATTTACATAAGCTATTAAATATTCTTCACAGCTATACTAGTAAAAATCATTTAATACTCAGACTTGATAGTGGACAAGTCAGACAACTCCTGCTCCTGTATTTATTGCTTGGGAGAAAACTCGGGGGTTGATCACAGCAACTTGCTTGAGCTGGCAAGTGCAGAAGTAACAACAGCATTTAAAGGTAGCCATCCTGAAGCAAAAAAACTTCAGGACCAGACTCCAAAGAGAGTCTTCAGTTCATCTGCAAATCTGACACCATCAGCTCAGGATTAAACAAAGACTGTGAATGGCTAGCAACTACAAAAGCAGTTTCTCCTCCATCGGTTTTCACATCTCAACTGCTAGAAGAGGGCCTCATCCTCCCTGACTGAACTGACCTGTTATCTCCAGACTGTCAGACATGTGGTGGAAATTTCCAGAGGCAGATATAAATATGCAGGCCAGAATCAAAGTGGGTATTCACCCATGAAAGCTTATGCTCCAATACGTCTGTTAGTCTATAAGGTGCTATAGGACTCTGTTGCTTTTTACAGATCCAGACTAACACAGCTACCTCTCTGATAACAGCATTCTGAACTGCAATAGAAATTCCTACTGCATGTGCGGCACAATGCCAGTAATAGGGACTAATTCAACCCTGATACAACAGTAAACTGGGCCCATTTCATTGTCATTAAGGGAAACCAACAGAAAGATCATGAAACAAAATGAAGCTGGCATCTCAAGTACAGAAACAGAAAGTGAGCTAATTATGGAGAATGTGAGCCTCCCCATACTGGTGACAGGAAAGCATAGCTGACACCACCCGAAAGAGTACCCAGGAGAATACAAAGCTCTCTCTCATGAGAGAAGGTAGATTCCTTCACAAACACTCCCATGGTGGTAAGACTCCACCTAGCGGGAGAAAATGTAAGGAATACAAACAGAATGGAAAGGAGATTGATATGCCCCTACTAACAGAAAAATAGACTTCTGAATTGGGTGGCAGGGAGGAAGTTGCCAAGTTAGAGTTCTCCCAAGCCAACAAAAATGAGAGATCCTGACAATCTCATATGTTCTGCAGAAATACAGTAGGAGCTGTATAAGCTCAATGCCCACAGGTGGAAAGGGTTCAGTATAGATTCTCCAAGCAGAAAGGTTGATACCCAGCTAAATCAGCACTTCAGAGGAGAGGCACACAGAACTCCATGCAAAGCACAGACCTGCACGCTCTCTGCATGCATGGCTGGAAGGCCAGTCAGAGCAATATTTCAGCAACCATTTCCCTATCTCAAAATCCTCCATTCTTATTCTGTAACTATTCTCTTCACATGTTCTCTTTCAAGTTGTAAAAGAGAAGTGTTAGAAGAAGCTGAAAATTAAGACATGCCTGCACTCCATGATTCCAGGGTGTAGGAAAAGAAACCTGAGGAGGAAATGTGCGGGTGGGTGCACTTATATTCTTTTCTTCCTGGCAGGCTGCCAAACCTGTAGGCTTACCATAAACATAAGGACCATTTGTAGGATGAGGGTTGGAGGAGAAGTACAAATACCTAGCTTTATACCTGAGAGAGAGAGAGAGAATATGGGTGTCTCTCCACCCTTTAATAAGGCTGTTTTTTAAATCAAGGTCTATTCTACAGTGACTGTCATTGTGGGTACTTTGTGGGGGAGATGGGGAAGAAGAGGAGTCATCCTCCTAAAAAGCCTGAACTAAGATATGTCAAGTTCTTTCTCATAAATAAGACAGCTGCAAACAGACTGAGTGGAGGGCTAACTACAAGTGGGATAGGCAAGCTAACACTTTTAGTGAGTATCAGAGGGTAGCCGTGTTAGTCTGGATCTGTAAAAGCAGCAAAGAATCCTGTGGCACCTTATAGACTAACAGACGTTTTGGAGCATGAGCTTTCGTGGGTGAATACCCACTTCCTCAGATGCATGCATCTGAGGAAGTGGGTATTCACCCACGAAAGCTCATGCTCCAAAACGTCTGTTAGTCTATAAGGTGCCACAGGATTCTTTGCTACTTTTAGTGAGCTCATGCTTGAGGGAGTCAAAGAATTCTGCCATATCTCCGTGGCTTCTTGAGACAGGCTTGTAACCCTGGATATTACACACACCTTAGGGGGTGTTATGGTGATGAAGTATAAGACACAAGGCTACTGGCGGGTCATCAAAGGAAAGGGGATTTCAGATCCTAGACTGGGTAAAAATCATCCTAAGGATTAAGAGCACATGGCATAAGAAGTTCGAGTTCTTTCTATATACTGGCATAATTTACTCCCCCACACAATATTTGAAAGTGGTTGCTTTCATTCAAAAGAAAAATCCCTTCAGGGACTTACCTTCTCCAGTGCCAACGAATCCACAGCAAACCTGATGGAAGCCATGGGCTGCAGAGTTGAGCGATTCTGAATCCACCTGCTAAAAAGGATCATGCTGGAGCTGGTAAGAACCATGAGCTGCACACCCCAAGTTTAATAATCCACTTTAAGGAAGAGGGAGCAGCACACTGTGAAACCCACAAATTAGACTCCAGCTTCTGGGCTGGCAAAGACAAATGAGAAATCAAACTAAAAAGCTGCAACCTCACAAGATATTCCCAGTCATTAAAAGGAGGGGAATGACACATAACTGACCACCATACTATTCCCCCAAAAGTATTCTCTAGAGCAAGGGGTTAAAAAAAAAAATCTGACAATAGACAGCATCTAGCTAGGTCCTGACAGTTTAAAAAGGTATTTTAGAAAGGAAAATTAAAACAGCTAGGTACAGCTTAGTCAGGACTGGGGGGCAGGGGAAGAGGGGAGGAATGATTGCTCAGCAGGAATCAAATCTTATTAATGAGTAATCAAAGTCCTTTTGATTACTCATCTCCATAGACTGAAAAGAGAATACACCCACCATCTCAACTGACATGCAGGACATAGAATACCACAAAAATTTTTTTGTCTATAATTTCATAATGATTTAGCCCCAGAGATGTCTCTAGGAATTCAGCTGACCCAAAGAATTTTCTATAAATTCAAAAATAACCTTTTTCAGGAAAGCTCAAGCCCTGATAATTGTACAAATTGATACTCTAAGACAAAATGTAATGTTCGAAGCCCATCCTACGTCTCTTCACAGAAACATTTCAGTCAACACCACAGACATGGAGCACATTTTGCATAAAACTTGCTTTGGAGAACTGCCAATAGCCTAGTGATACTCCCAATCTGCACCACTTGTGGGTTTTCAACTCTTCTTCCTTAATAAAAACTTGCCATATGAAAGTCTTACCAGTGTCCTGACCAGGGGAAAACATGATCAGAATAGTATTTTTTTCCCCTCACCACTGCTCTCACCAGCGTATAGGGAAAGCACTACCCTAGCTCTATCACTACCTCCCAGAATACAGAGGTCTTGCATGGGGGTGGGGGGTTGATTTTTTTTGAAGTGTTTTTAGAATGTTACCAACACACGTTTTTCTAGCTCCTCACAAAAGATACATTATTTGCATTTTTTGTGTTCCTCTTCATTGACATAGTAATCCAGATTACTTAGGGTATATCTAGAGTTGGGAGCGTACTTCCCAGAGAGGCTAGGCACACCCTCAGTGTAGCCAGGGGTATCAAGGGCAGCAACTGATGCTAGCCACCTGAGTACAAATCCACCCAGACACTTGGCTATGCACTCGAGCAGCTAGCCAGAGCCTCTGCATGTGCTATCCCTGGCTACATTTGTATTTTTAGCACACAAGCTAAAGCACCACTAGTGTGTGTCTGTCTACCTGTGCTGGGAAGCAAACTACCAGTTACAGCGTAGAGATACTGTTAGTGACTTAGGGCTTGTCTACACTGTGCTACAGTACAATCCCTACAGGGGTGTGAACTGCACAGCACACCAAAGTGTAGTGCTTTAACTGCCCTGTGAGGACGTTACTGGTGCAAATGAAACAATATCTTGTTTGTTAACATAGTCCTTTTTCAAAAAGAACTACATTAATGCAAACCAGTTACTTTTTAGTTTGCACCAGCAGCACCCACACGGAGCAGTTATAGCACAACACTTAATGGTGCACTCTCTACAATTCACACCCTGTACTCTGCACTGCAGCACAGCGTAGACATAGCCTAAATAGCACAAGTTACCTGGTTACCAGTTAGCCATCCCTTCTCTCAAAGATCTCAGCTCACTTTTCTCTTTTGTTTCTCCAAATATCAAACAATATAGTATTTCTTTCTGTATGCAGTAATACTTCCCGTCTCAAAGTGATACGTGATCTTGTCTCATTTGTTCCTTATACAAAACAAATATTTTATTACAAATCCAAGATATATCAAGTAATCTCAATTTTAGAAATGGGTACAAAAGTGTATTTATATACTTATATGGACATCATCATAGTGCCTTACAATCTTTAAATTTTATCCTTACAATACCTGTGAGGTAGGGAAGTACTATCCCCACTTTACAGACAAGAAATGAAGGTGCAAAATTACATGAGTGTAGTTTTGAAAATCAAGCTCATGTCATCTGTATTTATATACAGCTGTAACATGACAGTTAAAATAATGCTAATTCTCCCCCTTGCTAGCCAAGGAACTGGCTTAAGAGGGCCAAATTTGGACCTTCACTCAAATGTGACCAAACAAGCTCCAAAGGGAAACAGCCTATGCAAAACTAGAAGACTCTAAACCAGGACTACGTGGTGTGGGTAAGGTGGAAATGTTCTCAACCACTGAAACATCCAAATGTAATATATATTTGAATTTGGGTGCCAAAGCTAGGTACCTAGATAAATGGCTGGACCGAGCACCTGCAACTATAATTAGGGGAAGGAACCAAATGGGAAAAGCCTTCCAAGGCAGTTATCCAACCCATGACACCACTTATGGACAATTCTTCTGGAGAAGTACTTGAGAGCAGGAAAGTACTCTGGCAGTCTGATACTAATGACCCTCTGGGAAACTCTGGACCCCATGTCTAGACTGAACTTTTGTCTTGATGGGAGTGGTTATGCCTTCCCACTAACATGCGACTCAGAAGTGGCAGTGGCTTCAAATTCCACATGCAGTGCGGTCAGCCCTGGCAGCTTGTGCCCCTGCAGGTAGATGGTACTGGTAAGTGAGATTTTTTTCTTTCTTGCATGACCTGCACCAATAGTGTGGGTAATATCCCTGGCAAGAATCCATTCTGACAGGATCAGGGATTCTGTGTCTGTGCAGATGGCAGTGTATCTATTTCCCTGATGCAAGGGCGCAGATCGGGCTTCTTTCACACCGTGGTGCCAGCAATGTCAGTCAACTTCTTATCATGTTGAGTTGATACTGTCTGTGTAAGATGTGTCTGCTTTTGTTTTTCTCTTATTGATACCGGGGATAATTCTGTTCCTACAGTTAACAATGGTTTCAGAGCGCTATTGTCCCTGAGAACCAGGAGAACAATACTGTGTCCCTTGTGAGCTTCTGGCGCTCTCTCACCAAGGCACAGTCTCTCACCGGACTTGGAGAGAGTCAGAGAAGTGGCCTTCTTCTTGGATGAAGACCTGTAGGGGGATTTCTTTTGCTTTTTATAAGGGTGTTTCCCACCTTCCTTATGCTCCTCTTTGGAGGAGTCCTTTGCTCTAACTCCTATTAATCCCAGAGCTAAAGGTCACCGTGCTTAGAGGGGTGCTTTTCTATATCTCTGCCAGACATACAGGAGGGTCTGATGGACCAGAGTCAGACTAGGGCCTCATAGCCTAATCCATCATGAATCTACAAAGCCTGTACTCAGTCTGAGGGGCTGTAATCTTCTCTGAGGAAGCAAGGGCACTTGAGCCATCGCTGACTGGGCAGGATACACAGTTCTTGAATCTCAGGAGCTTGGACACAGTAGTTGGCCCATTTGGGGGGGCAGAAGGTGAAAGAGGGCAGGCAAGGGAAAGACATCCCCTCCCCCCAGGTCTCAGCACTAAAGACTACACTTAATTGGCTAAGAAAACTATCTAAAACTACTATTTAAAACCTATTTACAGATAAGCACAAGAAACTAGCTAACACTGTAGACACTGAAGAGGTTGCATCTCAGATCACAGACAGTAGAGAAGAACTAGAGAGGCAGTCAGTCTGCATCGCACCTTATACTCTCAGTTCCCAGCACAAAGGAAAAGGATGCAGAGGTGGACCAATGGACATTAACAAAAATCTTCTGGTTTCAGGCACATTCACACTCCGGGCATACACGATAAACTTAAATTGACCCGTGTCAGGTTGACGGGGCACTATAGGGGCGGGGCAGCTACCCCAAGCTTCTCAGCTCCCCCCTGCTCCTTGCCAGAGGCACAGCAGCCAACTGGACTGATGGTGAAGATCTCCCCACAAGAAGCCCGGGCAGTTGTCCCGTTCCTGGCAGAGAGCAGGTAGCTGAGCTTCTGTCGGGGAGGTCCCTTCCCAGAGGCTGGTCAGCTGCCATATTCCTGGTGGGGAGCAGGGAGCTGAAGAGCCCAGGCATCAGCCCAGATTGGAGCAAGAAGCCTGGGCAGCAGCTGAGCTGGGAGCCCAGCTTGGAGTGGAGACTTGGAGTGATTTTTACTAGAAAAAATAGATTCCCTAGTGAGCCAAGATCCCTAGGTTAATATAAAGGATCAGGAAGGTTCCCACCCCAATAAACTTGCATTTTAGAAGACTGCCCCATTAAGACACCAGAGTATCACCATTCTGGTATCCTTCCATCACAGTGCTAGATTGACAGAGCAAAGGTATCTTCTCTGCTTTGAGTCCACTAAGCCAGAAAATAAAAGCAAGGGATAAAGCGTTTCGTGGCTCTTGGGATCAAATCCATGAAAAGTGACATGATAACCTACATCTGAAATATCATTTGGTTACAGGCGATCTAGTTTCTCTCTGGTCTGCAAAGAGACCTATGCCTTGTCTCTCTTTTAGGGGAGGAGTAACAAAACACTGGTTCTGGTTAAAGAGCACTCCTGCAAGCAGACATATTCCTCAGAAGGTACTCATCAATTCTTCAGGGTTAGCCACCATCTCTTGCCAGGCAGGTAGCTTCACTCATTCTTGAACTCTCCTTTGAAGAATTAGAGCTGACAGGGCCTTCACAATCCAGTTGTCAATACAAGGACAAGATGTACAACTGCCTTAGGCAAAGAGGTACTACCATCAATGCTGTAATCTTTTGTGAAGATTCCAGGGACCAGTGTTAGGCCAAAGAATAAATCACCAACTTCAAACGCTCCTGAACCAGAGCAAAAAGTATTTATTTTTATTATATAAAAAAATAGTGCAATTGAGGCTCTTGACTATTAGGACCTCTGGAACTTCACATTGAGGCAAGACTTAAAAAGAGGTTACCTGCAGAGAGCAAAACCACCAGTCAGTCAAAAGATACAACTCTGAAGGTCTCCTGTGTTCAGACAGAGTCTTGTACCAAGGCCTCCCCTCCCCCACAAGGCTGCTTCCCCCCTCATTAGAAGGCAACAAAGAACCTTTGCCTGTTCTGGAATTCCTGGAACCTTCTGAACTTCTGCCAGAAATTATACACTGGAAAAGCAGGCTGAACTTCTCTAAATTTATATTTCAATAAAATCTTTGACGAAATATGGGTTGACAAAAAATCTTGAAAATTTGTTCAATTTTCAGATTTTTTCAAAGCTGGTTGAATGTTTTAGTTGAAATTTTCAGAAAACAACAAATTTTGAAAAATTCCCATGAGAAGTATTTTGGTTTTTATTTAAATCATCTCTATTCATTATAACAAAGCACCAACTGCAGCGAACTTAAGGTTGCATATCATTTTCTGTTTAAAGTAACACTAGGTGCTTTCTCAACGAGGGGGACACACACCTCTGGGGGTATGCAGAAGTCTTCCAAGGGTACATCAGCTCATCTAGACATTTGGTTAGTTTTACAACAGGCTACATAAAAAGCACTAGCAAAGTCTGTACAAACGAAAATTTCATACAATGACTTGTTTATACTGCTCTATACTATAAACTGAAATGTAAATACAATATTTATTTTCAAATTGATTTAGTTTATAATTATATGGTAAAAACGAGAAAGTAAGCAATTTTTCAGTAATAGTGTGCTGTGACACGTTTGTATTTGTACTTGGGGGTACGCAAAGCAAATCAGACTCCTGGAAGGGTACAGTAGTCTGGAAAGGCTGAGAGCCACTAATTGAAAATCAGTATGCTTACTCAGTGTCTTGGAAATTGCTGTGCCTCATAAGTGTGCAGGGTAAAAATGGGGCAAATTTAGGATCATTTGAGCAAGGGATTCCCAATATACAGCACACTAAAAAATAGTTTTACAAAATTAATTAATTCCTTTAACTTTTTTTGCCCACATTTGGGCCTCAAACTATGGCTCTGATCTTCCTCACACTGATCTCAGTAATTTAGGACTTATGTCTGTTACGGCATGGCACCATATGGGGTGGGACTTTATGTTGAAAAACTTATTCATGCTTAAATTAGGAACAAAGTTTCAGCAGCTGGAGACAAAAAATGAAATGCGCACTTAAAGCAGGACGAAGGCCCTTTGGAAGCAAGAGATTGCCAGGTAGCCTTTGAACCTAAGTTGCACCCATTCACTTAGAGTTCAAGCATTGCCTTTGGCAGAAACATGGGAATGACTGGTGGACACGTTACTACTACACATCTCTATCAAGGAGGTTTTAAACTTTGGGGAATGATCCCTGAATAGTACAACTACTTTAAAAGGGGCTGACTTTTTTTTTTGAAATAAATTACACATACTCTACATAGATATGAAAATGACTGCTAGGCATGTTATTATGTTTCCATGTAAACCAAGGTCTAGGGGTCTCTGCCTCTTCCCTTCAGCCCCCTGGAGATGGGATTCTGGGGAGTCTGAGGTTCTCTCCCTGACTCCACCCCTGTGCCCATGATCTGGGAGCCCTGTCCCTCTGAGTAGGGAGCTAAGAATAAGCAATGCTCTTAGCAGGGCGCAGGTTTCCAAGCAACACTGGGAAACAGATGGGTGAAAACAAAAAATCTACTGCGATGAATGGAGAAGATCACATCTCATGGCAATTGTTTCAGGCAATATTTGTCCCCTGTGGTAGTTCTTATTGAGATGAATGGACTACTTCACACCTCTGGGCCTCCTATGCTGAATACCGATGTGTGGAGCCCCTTCCTCATACAATAGATCTAAATTTAGGATAGAGATTCTGCATCTCCACTCTGCCTCCAAGTGGTACAAACACACATCACAGCCCCATCACTTTGCCAACTCCACAAAACCCTACAAGTTTACCAGGGGCATGGAGGATGGGGGAGGGGGGCAGAGAAGAGAGAGTAGGACTCAAAGCAACAGGCATGGTGTGGGGAATGACTGTTGTGTTTCATGTACTGGCAGCCTGTGATATACAGGAAATCAGACTAGGACATCAGGGGGTCCCTTATGACCCTAAATTCTATGACTGTTGGAGGAACCGGAGCATTTTCAGAGTAGCAGCAGGTGAACCTGAGGGGAAACATGGAGGGAGTCAGAGAAACGAGGGGTTTGGGAACACGGAAGAATGGCTGTAAAGTCAGGGATCAGAACTGTGCAGTGGGAGAGGTTCAGGGGCTTCTGCTCTGTCCCCAAAAGCCCCAATATCTATCAAGGACAGCAACTTACCTGGCCACAATCAACACAGCGTCTGAGCACCTTTAAGATGTTTATCCTCAACACTCCTCACTCCTATGAGGTAGGAAAGTACCATTATCCTTCTGTTACAGATGAGGAACTGAGAGATAGACTAAGAGACTTGCCCAAGGTCACAAAGGCTGTTAGAGCAGCAAGTTGAACCCAGTTCTTTCAAGTCCATGGTCCTAACCACCAGACCATCCCTTCTACCAACTGCCCTCCCACCCTAAGTGGTTCTTGCTTTAAAAAAATGCTTCCATACTGACTCCATGTTAATCCCTACATACTCCCCCCGGCTCAATCTGCAGGTCCCATGCTGATGCTTACTGCTCCATCAATGGGGGTGGGGAGGGGGGGGGAAAGAGAGAACAGGTTGTGCTGGACAGACTGGAGCCAAAGAGATGATGCAGTGCCTTCTGGGAACAAGGTAATCATTGCCAAGGAGCCAAAGGCAGTGAAAGAGGAAAGCTGAACTACATGGCATATGCAGTGCTGACACTTTTTTAAAGGAAATTAAATTAAAAATTAAATACTCCAATACTTTATTAACATAGCGTTACTAATATACAGCAGTTCCTTACTGCTTTCTGGAATGTGAAGAGTGGCTAACTTCAACTTCTGAAAAACAGGAAATGTGATGCTAAGATACTCTCCCCATGCCCTGAAACAACTTTAGGTCTATACACACTAGAGTGGCAACAGCCACTGGAATGGGTAAGGATGGTGTAAAGATCAAACAACCAAGAGAAGAGATTGATTTTCCATCTCTTGATATCTTCAGATCAAGACTGGCTGCCCTATTAGAAGCTGCTTTAATCAAGCACAAGCTACTAGGCTCAATACATGACGTAACAATGAAGTTCCCTGGCCTGTGTTATACAGGAAGTCAAACTAGATCTACGGCCTTAAATCTTGGCCTTAAATCTACAATAATTCTTTCTCCTAAGAGAACATAGCATTGTGCTAAATTCCAGCATTTATCTTCATGCATCCCAGATACAACTACACCTAGTGCTATGAATGTATTGAATGGTGGACAGTTTAGGTAGACCAGCTTGTCAGAGCCATTACTGTAATATAAGGGCAGATGCTAGTGTACCTGTGAAGATCAAGTAGGCCTTATTTCAACACTGAGTTTCATAGATTGTGTCAGAGGGGCACTAGGGTGTCGTCTTGTGCTGGACATTGTCAGTCTGGTAGCCTCTCTGACAGCAGCCAGTAGTGCTTAATGAATGTAATTGAAGACATCTCAGAAGGAATTTGCAGGGTAAGGGTGAAGGGGTGGTAACATTTAGCAAGTACAAGATGATATGCATGGAGCAACCTCTGTTTGAATGTAGACTAGATGAAGGTAAGCCCCTGTTTACAGAGACCCTGATGTAAACGCCGCTTTTGTCTTCGCACAGAGAAAGTGTTCAAACTTCGTCCTGCAGTGCTCAAGTGTTCTATTCCCAAAGCTTTCTGTAGTATCTGTGAGTGTAGAGTTCTGCATAAGTAGGTGTTTGAGACACAGTTGAATGCCTAAGAAGCTAGCACAGAGCAAGCAAGGGCCATCAACATTAAAAGACTCTTCTGCTGGAACAAATGGTTTGCTACTGGTTGGGTCTTCAGCTTTGAGATAAAGACCTTCCCCCCCTAAAAAAAGGGGTTGCTTTTTTGAGAAAGCTGCCAGTTCATGGCCACATGCCAGAAGTCCATGCTAAGAACAGAGAAGACATGAGGGATCTGCTTTCCTGAAACACTAACCAGACTTCACCCAGAGAAAAGGGTGAAATGAAATTCATAAATGCGCATCTCAGGGCTGTTTGTTTTTCAAAGATCTGTAACTCTTTGATGCTGTTTAAGAGTAAATTGTTTGTGATTAAGAATTTCCTTTAATTCTGTGTTTAATGTACTTGCCTACCACATTAATCTCTTTAGGGACAATCAAGAAGCTAAGTGCCCACAGCAAGGTGGAACTCTGCAGAAGTGTATATAAGCAACTTTGGGTGCAGGAAGACTGACACTGATTCTGGGATCTAGGTGGCTGCACAGTCTTGTTGCCCAAGAACAGCGTCAGACAGGGGATTCACACTCGGTCGGTGCCTGAATTTCTAGCACTTGATAGCGATTAACCACTACTTGGACCCCAAAACTAGAGTTCTTGGAAGAACATGGGATCCAATCTATGATGAGCAGGACTCCACTACTGGTGTCCATCCAGAGTGGCAGACTGGGCCAGGCTGTGACACTCAGCATGAGAAATAAGTCTGCTAGTAACAAACAACTTCAGAGACCCAGGAAATGGGAAAACAATCTAGTGCAATGTAAAAACAGTATTAAATCCTTATTCAAATTCTCTTGAACATCCAGCTGCTACTGTTACACTTCTGCACATTGTATTTAAACAGACCAAGTGCAGGGATATACCTTCTACAAATAAATATTGAGTAAACTGAATCTACCCTAGTTCTTAGCATAAAACTGTAGATCTTTTGAAATTACAGATGACACTGGACCTCCTTTTTGCATGGTGCCCACTAGTATGGAATCAGGCCTGCTCCTCCTTGTTACAGTTAGATCTACCCCTTGGCTGGGAGCTAGGTTCCTGCCACACAGCACTGTCAGTTGCATCTTTTATGGGCTCGATTAGTCTCCTACCTGATGGTAAAAACTCCTCTTGCAGTGCTCCTACAATAATGGAGTTAGAAGCAGGATTGTAGTGGCTTGCAGGGAGCTATATAGTGACTAGAGCAGTTCCCTTCTGTACTACAAATGCTGTTTTGGTGGGTACATACATGGCCTTAATGTATAAGGCTTAAATCATTGTGCTGCCAGGCTTTGGATCTAGACTCCCCAGTGGATCATAAGTAGATGGTTAAGTAGGTTATGACTAACCTCCATGTGGTATCCCAACTCTTAAATGCCTCTCTGGATGTGGTCACTCTGGGCTCCTTATTGCTTATTAAATGTCCTCAAACATCATTAAGACAGAGTGAATGTTACCAAGTAGTGCCTCAACCTTCTAGAATGTAAAGAGGGGTTTAACTTCAACTCCTCAAAACCAGGAAATACAAAGTTAAAGTACATGTTAGCCCTGCAACCCAACCTTAACTCTGCCCTCTTTGAGAGATGCCCCAACCTGCTAGCACCACACATAATGGATGTTTTAGTCTAGCTCACAATGAAGAATGCAATACAAAGGGGAGCCCCTGAAAAGAAATGGTATTCACAAAATAAGATGGATTTGACACAGCTATATCACCACTCTCTCACATCAATACCACCCAGTATGCCTCCGACAGGGGATATCAGTTACACCTCGACATATAGGAGAATCTGACTTTGAAGAAAATGCAATGCCTACCACATTAATCTCTTTAGTAATTCTCTTTACTACCTTTGTTCTTATACAGCACTCACTGTGATGTGTGAAAAAACAAAGCTATTGAAAAGCTTTACATTCCCCCCAACCCCCTTTAAAAGGTAGGCTATTCTTTCCAAACATAAATCTGGAAGCTCTACTGAAATTTTTAAATTGTAGAATCTGGGTGCACTACTGAAACAGAATTCCAGCCTGACTTCCAATAGGTTTGTTTCTTCTCCTTTTTTGGTCCAAGACCCATATGAAACAAGCCATTCAACTACACCCCCGCCTTGAGCAGACAGAAAAGACATGTTCCTTTTGGCATTATTACTGTCCCTTATCCACTTCTGCAAAAAGTCTGCAATGACTACTGTGGGGAAAAAAGAAGAGACCTACTGATGTAACTGTGCCAAGTAGTATGAAGACTCAAACCCAGATGTTAGAATGTTAGGCATTTCCTTTGTTACAATGTGACTATATCCATGAGCCAAAGGTCAAAAGAACATTTTAAGAACTTTAGTATTTTTTAACCTAGGGTGAATATTTTCTTTGCCTTTCCAGAGTTATGTGCCAGTGCCAAGCATGTTTAAACTAACATTTAACATGTCAAATTACCGGTAATTAATATTTTAGAAGCTAAAATTTTGGCATGTATATCTTACAAATCATTTAAATTCCAGCACCTTAAATTAATGTGGATTGGTTTGTCACTATGACAACTATTTTACATGTGCATAAAACTCAAGTTTGCAAAGCCAGCCATAAACCCACTGACTATAAAAGTTCACTATTTTGTTCTCTTCCAAAGAATCTTTATAGCTCTTAACCTGGAATGCTATGTTTAGTTTTTCTGTGTTGAAAGTTAAAATTAACATGATTTAACACAGAGACTGATCTAACGTAGCTAGATTCTAGCTATTTGACAGTATAGCACAAAAGTCAGACTACAGGTATTTTCTGGATAGTATAATATACAGTGCATAAGGAGATGGGAAACATTTGGTCAGTGGCACTGCTTTTAAAAGAATCTCTGAAAAGAAGTATGTCTGAAATCCATATTGGCACCAAGGCTACCCAAAAAAGTAGAGAGGTCTTGTAATAATCATAGGTAGGTGGAAGAGTACAAGTTGGAGCTCTTAGAGGGGAAGGACAGTCTTGCTACAGCCCTGCTTTGGGACTCAGACTACTTCTATACTATCTTCAGCAAAAACCACTTAATCTCTGTGCCTTAGTTCCTCATCTGTAAAATGAGGATAATTGTTTTATCCTGATTTGTGGGTCTTGTCTATTTAGATTATAAACTTTTCAGAACAGTAACTGTTTCTTACTGTGCTTGTACAGTGACTTGCGCAGTGGGGCCCTGATCTTGGTTGGAACCTCTAGGCACCATTGTAATACAAAATTATTTTGATTATTAATAGTAATCATATTAATGATGATAATCATAGTAATAATGAAGAGTCAAAGTAACCAACCCAGGGAAAAACCCTCGCAGACTATAATTTAACCAGCACTTGCCCTAGCAAATAAATACTCAAGAACAAAGCTGTAAGGGTTAAGTTAAAAATATTAACTTGAGTAATGTTTTAAAGGCAATCCTATACACACAATCCTTAAAAACACACTTGCTGATCCTGCAAACAAACAATTACATGCTTAGTTTTATATGCATGGGTAGTCCCAGGGCCAGCGCTACCATTTAGGTGACCTAGGCAATGGTCTAGGGCGCCAGAATTTTTGGGGGGCGCTATTTTGCCGGGGGGAAGGGGGCGGCACGCAGGTTCAGTGGACCTACCGCAGTCATGCCGGCAGACGGTCCGCTGCTGGAAAGGCTCCGGTGGAGCTGCCGCAGTCATTTCGGCGGACGGTGTGCTGGTCTAAAAGCTCCGACGGACCTACCGCAGTCATGCCTGCAGCAGGCCCACCGGAGCCTTTAGACCAGGGGACCGCCCACCAGCATCACTGCGGCAGCTCCACTAGAGCCCTTCCAGCAGCGGACCGTCCGCCGGCATCACTGCGGTAGGTCCACCGGACCCATGGGGGGTGGCGAAATGGCCCTCCGCCTAGGGCGTCAGAAACCCTGGCACCGCTCCTGGCTAGTCCCTAAAGTCAAGAGACTTCATGGAGGGACAGCAGGTGGAAAGAAGGGAAGGGCAGGCAACCAATCAACTACCTCATGTCAAAATGCTTCTGAGGGAGAATGTAACTACTCCCATGCATAAAATTGAAGCACATGCATAAAAGTGAAGAATCACTTTGAAGCTAGTCAAAAACATCTCACCAATAATATATTTGTCTACAATAATACATTGTAGAAGTGGAAACCTACTACCTTTTTAGAGCATGTCTCACACACACACACACACACACACACACACAGTGAAGTTCAGAGGATATGGAAAACACTTTGAAGAGAGCCCTGGGCATTCACCGGGCAGCTCCTCCAACTTAGATTTTGAAATCTGTATTCCGTTGGCCCCTTCCTCAGATTTAGAAGAGACCAGGAGTAGTGAGCCTTATATCTGTATTTTGAGGCTTTCTAACTATTTCTTAATCAACTTTCCACAGGTGATTCTGTACTGATTACTGTCACAGGGGCATATAGAAGACAGGAAGCTCAAGGGTACACACCTTGTAGCTGGTTCCCTACTCCCTGGCTGAGGAATTTCCTCCAGCATACAGTCAATTCCAAGGCATGACACTATGTTAGTTTCCCTGCATCTTCTCTCCACCTTTTCCCCTTTCCCCCAGGTCTCTGAGCAAAACGTAGGAGGGGAGCAGCCCTTGTAGATCGTCTATCTTTGACAACCAGCTGACTTCTACCTGCAGGCCACATACAGCCTGCAACCAGAACCCAGCATCCTTCCAAATGTATCAAGTAGAAACACCAGTTTCTGAGGTTCTGTGTCTGTGCAGCTAAAAGTTGTACTAGCCAGCCACCCTTCAATCTATTATTATTTGCATTACATGCAAGCATATGCTGGCATCACTGCTATTCAAGTTTCACCTGACTATTGACTTGCCTGACTTACTCACACGTACATTAGTTTGCATTTTTTCAAGTTGATTCTCATTTTATTTCTTGCTCATGTTTCTAGTGCATAGCTATATTTGCATTTGTAACAGTCACAACACTTCTCCACTTTAATATCATCCTCTATTTTCATTAAATTACTGTTTACTCCCTCCACTGATCCCTGCAAAATCCCACTAAATGTCTCCCCAACTATACTTAGCAATTTATCAATTGCCCTTTGCTAATGGCCTTAAGTCTGTTTTCAATTCATGCGCAGATTTTACCCAACCAAATTTGAATTAATTTTGAGTATAGGATTTTATGAGACAATATAAATGGTTTCACTACAATCCAGATGGTTCCTGACAGCTCTTATTTTTAGGTCTACATTAATAGTAAGACCTATTAGCTTTCGGTAGAAAGGATCACTGCTCTGATTAAGTACAGCAATCAATGTTTTTCCACTGATAGAAAAATGGAGAAGATAAAGAACTAGATTGGGAACCATAGTGATAGCAGCTCAGATTCACTACGAATACTGTAGCACTAAGTTACAAAATATTTCAACAAAAGGATACACCTTTATTACAGTTAAATGTCCACAATATTAGTTTCCATAATATTTAAAATTAGTTTACATTTTCCAAGCAATTGATGAAAAGTTGTGTCTAAAATTGCCAATTTATCAAAATGTATTGTAGAGACCTTTATGCTGGAAACTAGCTTTATTTCCTGCCACTTCACCTGGCAAACTGGGGACCCCAGTGCATCAAGGGTCTGCTGCTCCAGGGCAATCCAAACCTAAACAAAATCAGTATTTCCAAAATACTCCACAAAACAGAAATCCTTTCTCCACCCAGTGCGAGCTTCAAGTGATTAAACATTCTAAAATATATTTTATGTACGCATGTGTGTGTAAATTAACATACCATTCTCTAAAAAGTATTAAATAAAATTAAACCAAACCTACATTCACACAGTATTAAAGCTTGCATGTTTTAACATTCAAAAGCCAGAATTCCAGATTTCAGTTTGAATAACCAAACTAACTTCCTAGTTATTGAGATTAATACTACTGTCCAATTAAATGAGCATGTTATTTCTCAATATTACAATTCACAGTATCTTCTATACCCTCAGTAAGTGTGCATTTGTGGCATTTATTTATTTATTTATTTATTACATACACTAATTTCACTGTCATACTAAACCAGTAGATAGCTGACACTTTGTACATGGTAAATTCTCATCTAAGGGTATGTCTACACTACCCACCGGATTGGCGGGCAGCAATTGATCTATCGGGGATTGATTTATCGCATGTAGTGCAGATGCGATAAATCGATCCCAGATGGCTCTCCCATCGACTGCTGAACTTCAGCAGTGCGAGAGGCAGAAGCAAAGTCAATGGCGGAGCCACAGCCGTTGATCCAGCACCGCGAGGACGCAAAGTAATTTTAATTCGATCTCAGATATGTCGACTTCAGCTACGCTATTCTCATAGCTGAAGTTGCGTATCTTAGCTAGATCCCCCCAGTGTAGACCAGGCCTAAAACAAAGCTGATAATCCATCAGCACCACCTACAGTAACTCCTTGCTTAATGTAGTTATGTTCCTGAAAAATGCGACTTTAAGCAAAACAATGTTAAGTGAATCCAATTTCCCCATAAGAATTAATGTAAATGAGGGGGTTCCAGGGAAATTTTTTTTCACCAGACAAAAAACTCTACAACACACACACACACACACATTTTAAACAATTTAATACTGGTACACAGTGATGATTGTGAAGCTTGGGTGAGGTGGAGGAGTCAGAGGGTGGAATATTTCCCTTACTGCTAAGTGATGAACAAGCAATGGCTGAGCCCTCAAGGGTTAACTCTCTCACTCTGCAAGGCAGCAGGAAAGGAGGGAGATATGCACATTCCCCTTAGATACACTGCCTTGTTAATTAAATCAGTTTGCTGAGACCCCAGCTGCTGCAGGCTTCCTCCATCCTTAGCCCTGCTCTATGGAAAATGGGGTAAGTGGGATGCAGGAGCAGGAGGGACACCTTGACATTAGCCCCCCCTCTTCTTTCCTTCCCCCCGCAGCACAGCAAGCAGTGGGGGGAGGGACACAACTGAACTGCAGGCAGCGGCTGCACAGGGAACTTAAGAGAGCAGGGAGCTGATAGGGGGCTGCCAGTCGACCCTGATTCCAAGCCCCCACCAGCTAGCTGCAAGGGGTTGCTCTTCCTGCAAGCAGCAGACAAAGCAGGCGGCTGCCAAATGACATTAGAAGGGAGCATTAAACAAGCATGTTCCCTAACTGATCAGCAACGAAACAATGTTAACTGGGACTACTAAGTGAGGAGTTACTGTACTACATATTTAAATATAAGACTTATATTGTCTGCCTTTGCCCAGAAAAGAGGCCATGGGCAAGCACACAAGCCTATACCCTCCATCCCAATGCTCAGGCCAAACAGCAACCTTTAGGAACTCCAGCCAGGGATCCCCGCCCCCGTAAAGCGCAGATAATGAGAACTTCTGATCCCAACAGTAGCTTCTGTAGCCTCCTGCAAAAGGCTTTGCCAGGGCAACCACCCTCCAGTAAAGTTTCAGTGCAGTTTTGTTCCAGTTTGAGGGAAGACTCGTTATGTCTCACAACATTTGCTTTAGAACTTGCAACTTGTCACTACATATAAAAGGAAGACAAAGTTACCCAGGTAGGAAATCCAGTTGTAGCTGGGCAGGAAGAGACGACGAACAGGCATTAAGATGTTTGAATAATGCTGGCAGCAAGTTGTAATGGTAGGTTGCTCTCAGAAATGCTATGTTTTCAGTTTGATGAGTCCAGGACAATTCATAGTATCTTAATAGAAGCCCTTAAGCATCAGATGGCATGGATGCCTGCCAATGATAGCTTCAAATAGCTGAAAGCGAAATATGATCAGCACCCATTTGTCTCCATGGGGTGTTAACCCTGAATCTAAACATGAGAGCTTGAATGTCAATATTAATTTCACTGCTAATTATTTTAGCAGAATATGCCTCTCCTACAATCCCAACCCACACCCCAGGACTTCCTGAGTGCTAAAGGAATCAAAATGTCCCCTAGCCAGATGCTTGAGCTTCTGGCTTTCCCTTTCCACCCCTCTCCAACAACTTATACAATGAAGTTATGCACCATCAATAAAAGTCAGCTGCAACACCTAAGAATGTAAGCACAATATTAAAATAAGTCAAACTGAACAAAAACGGAATACTGTACTATCATCAATTTTCATGTTTAATTAATTAAGTAAAAGCTTCAGTTTTTTTAATTACCTGAAAGCTGCTGCAGAATTTCCAAACTGTCACAGACTTTGCCAGGGAATTTAGAGCCATCTTGCTACAATACACACAGGGCATTGTGTAGAGATAGAGAAGATGAGGAGGAACACACCACTAATCCCTGACTGAGGGTGCCTTGAGCAGAACGCACTTCTCTTGTGAAATCACAGTTAAATACTTATTTACAAAACTCTTATTGGCTAGAATAGACTTTAATTATGCAGTTAAACATTCTGTGCAGTCATCTGCGCTCACAGATGGGTTCTTGTACAAAGGTGATTTAATTAAAAGTACCGTGTTTGTTATTGATTTAATTCCAGTTCCAGTGGCACAAAAAATTGAGAATACTGGCAGAAGCAATTTAAACTGCAGAGAGAGTGTTCTCTCCTCAGACTGTGATGCATGCTTTTGAACAGTTTAAGATGTACACATCTGGCACACACAAACATTATCAATAAAGGTTTAAAATTACCAAAACAATTTCCCCCACACTTTGGGCTAAATTCTGCCTTCAAATACCTATATTTGGTTCCCATTTTAGTTAACAGGCAACATAAGCACAATCAAGGGCAAAATTTGGCCCTTTGCCAGCATCACATTCCTAACTGAAGATAGATGCCAAGTTTTAAAGTTCAGCCATTTGAGTTATTTGAGCAAAAACATACATGAATTTTTTGAAAGTAGAAGATTTATTCCAACACTCATATATTTCAATAAAAATTCAACATATTTACTTCTAATTCTCCATGAAGTATCAACCTTTGAGACCACAGGTGAAGTTTCAGCCCAAAAGAAGTCTGAAACTTACAAACAATTGAAGGCTAATATTTAAAATGAAGCTGCCTTCTCAAATTTAATGTTCAATACAGGCAAATGCTGTAATACCTGTTAGGCCAGCTTTAGAGTTATTCAACTACATTTAAGAATAATGGAATGCAAAAAGTATATTTCAAATAACTTCAACCATCTTCATAATCAGCAAATCTCAGGAACTTTAAAATAAAAATGGGGGGGAGACAACAACAAGAATCCCTCTTCCTCAACAAAAGAGGTTATATGAAATTAAAGAGCATAAAATGTGTGAAGAACTATATTTGTTCTACAGTGCAGTTTGACCAAATTTTCCATCAGAACATAGTATCTGCTGCAGAGATGGCATGCATTTACTTGACCAACAAACATTTGCCCCCAGATCTCCAAAAAGAAATTGTTTTAATTTCCACATTTAAACAATATTTTCTGCATCATGTCACTTTGTGTGTTTTATTACAAGCTTGATGGAAATGGTGTTTAGGAGCATTTGAGTTAAGGATTTTGGAAAGATTTCTTTGCAGCTGGTGGCATACTCATTGCTCTCTGTAGATTACTAAACCATTGCTTCCTAATCCTCAATTTGTTACAGCAGTACCAAGCCCAGATCAGGGCCTATTAATGCTTGACAGAGAGTTGCAGTCTAATTGAAATATTTGAGGATTTATTTTTTCCTTTGGAATGCACCAGCCTACCGACGGATAAACTTAGAATATCCCTTTCCCTCAGCAACTCTCAGAAAATCCCTCCAAAATTTTTAGTGAGTCCTTTAGCTGGACAACACTACAATGGGTTTTCACAGATGATGAGAACGAGACTTGAGGAATTCCACACCTATAACCTCAGAATCAGATTTTTCGCGGTACTGAGCACCCATATCATTTGAAGTCAGTGAAAGATGTAGGGTCTCTGCATCTCTGACGGTTAGGCCCTACCTGAATGTTTAGGAAAATAGGAGAGGGAGGCTATCTTCTAGGAAACACTACACTTTAGCTTAGCCCATCTGCTAAGAACTTCCTCTTTTCTTCTATAAAGAAGTTTGAGAGCCATCTGATTCTTTCATGCTCACAGGCTTGACTTGACTCTTCTCAGATTCAGCCTCTGGAAACCCCCACCCATGGTCCAAGTCTGTCACAGCTTCCAAGTTATTGGATCAAACTGCTATCAATAGGTCCTTCAGAAGCTGAAAATAGCCATACTTACTGCCCTGAGCTCAAGAACATGGGAATTCCCACACCAAATCAGACCAGTGATCCATCAAGTCTGGTATCCTGATTACCATGACCCAGTATCTGATGCTTCCTTCCTTCAGAAGAAGGTTCAAGAAACCCCTATAATATATATTTACATAATAACTTGCTCATACGTTTTTTTCCTAGCCTCAAATTTAGCCATTGTCTCATGCCCTGAAACATGAAGGTTTACGACCATTAAATGTTTAACCATCGCTAATGTGAACATTCCAAGGTTGGGCTGATTGCCAGACACTTCCCATGATAGACCTTATTTTCAGCTATGCAAAACTTTGCACAACCAACCATTCAGACAGAATTTTTCTATGTTGGGTATCACCCTCTGGCTGAATTAATCTGAAAGTTCTCACGAATCTTCCCTGTGACTGGACTCAGGATGTCTCTTCCCCACAAAGCAAAATGAGCATGCTTAAGCCCAAGTCTACAGATAAAGGGCATGCTTCAGTCTGCAGTGGTACAAGACATTGAAACAGAGGCTAGGGAGCCTGTCTCCCCTGTGTTTTCAATGCTCCTGCCCCTGCCGGCACTCAGAAGAAGAGGAAGCAAGTAGCTTTGAGTGCAGAGGAGACAAAAGCATGTCAGGGTGGTAGAAAAGGCATAGAATGTGACAAAGTCTGGTGAAAGATTGAGCAGGTGAGAGGGGGTCAGAGGAGAGGGGAGGTTGTGCAAAGAACCTTGGACTAGGAGCCAGCTGGCGGTGGGAGTAGAAGGGAAACAGATTGGATGAGGAACTATGGTAGACAGAGTGACTGGCTGAATAAAGACTGGCACTAGGAACCAGTGAGGGGAAGGGGAAACTCACCTGACAAGGAGTTGGGGCTCCAGGGAGAATTCTGGGACCAGCATGGCAAGAAATTGGGACAAAGAGAGTGAGGGAAAGAAGCAGGAAGGGCAGGAAATTGAGACTGGATGAAGAGCCCAAGAAGGGAGATCGAGTCTGGGAGCCAGTAGGGTACGTGGGAAGAGAGAGACCAGATGAGAAGCTGGGAAGGACTGGCTGGGCAGGAAAACAGGATGTGGGGAGGGGCAGACTGGAACTTGTACAGCAAGCCTGGAGGGAAGACTAGGCATAGGATGAGAAGACCAAGAAATTGAGACTGTGACAAGTCAGGGGTGGAGAAGAGACAGAACTAGTAGAGAGATAGGGCAAAAAGGGTCAACCTTGCAGGAAAATGGGCAAAAAAGAGTCTATGCTCGTTAAACCATACTTGCACCCACAGCCTGGAAAGGACCCAAGATCTAGGTCTCACCATTCCTCTGAGAAACCCACTGGTAAATAGTGTCTCATCCCACTTTCACGGTGGTTCCCAGAGGATGATAATCTACTACTGCTATGAGTTACCCCCTTAGCCCAGGTGGTAGAGGATCTAAACATTCCAACCTCGCTGATTAACTAATCTACCTGCGTATTAATACCACATGATGGTATTTTTTTTTCAGTTTGCTTTTTAAAAACTTAGGCAATTACACACATACTCACCTATATTAAAAGGACATTAAGGTTGTAAAGTCAAGCAATCAAAAGTTAGAATGCCAGAATCAAGATTGCCTGTGCATGCATTATGATGATCAAAAACTAATTTTCCCCCACCGGAACTCTGCCTCATTCAGTACATCAGTTGGACCTGCTTTGGGGATGAATCAGGATTGCGTTATAAAAGAAGACCTATTTGTAGGATCCCTGTTCCATTGGTTACAGAACTTAGAAGCATAATAAATGAATCAGGGCATCACAGAAAAAGAAAAACTTAAGGTTAAGGCATAAAAAGAGTTGGATTCTACCCCTGCCTCTGCCACAGAGTTCTTATGTGATGCTGGGCAAATCACTTAAACCAACCCTTTTATAGGTAGTCACTAATTGAGAGGGGCTTTCAGAAATTGAGGCAAACTTGGTATCTTGGGGTCTGACATGCAGAAGCACTGAGAACCCTCAGCAACAACTGAAGTCAACAGGAACTGTGCTTTGAACGTATTCCATACTATACTATACAAAGTATTCTGAAAAATCAGGTTCTAGGTGCCTCACATTGGGCACCTAAAATTAGTGGATACTTTGACCTTAATCTCCCTGTGCCTCAGCTACCCATCTGAAAATGAGGCTAATACTACTTGTAATAATATGGGCTTTGTTAGGACCTGAGACCAATACTCTAAGAATAACTGAAGTCCCTTTAACTTAAGGTTGTTTTTAGCTCATCACCAGTTGATCAGAAAAAACTAATTTCGGTATATTATTACAATTTTTGTTCAAGAGCACTAACTACGAAGTTATATAGTTTCTTTTATTTCCCTGAAGCATTAAACAAAGTTACTTTGTAAATTGAGTTAAATCAAGAAGTTAACAATAGAACTTAACTGAGTAATTACAAAGAGAAGAGCTTAAGACCAACAATTGGTGAAGTTATTGCATGAACACAACCAATAATCAAATCATAAAATTAACATAATGATTACATGATTTATGTAATCTTTCTATTCTCATGTGGTTGATTTAGTATCTTATATTTTCCCTTGTGGAAAAAATGGGTTCAGTTTTAAATCTGTAGGTAACCCAGGTGGCTCAGATCAATTTTAAGATTTGCTTTAAACTTAGGTTAGTTAATACTTACCCATAAGTAAAAAACTTAAACACTCATGTTATTACTGTTAATGGCCAGCCATACATACACATAGCTGAGACAGGTCTCTTGTGGCAGGTATCCTCGCACAGTCCTGTTAAATAGACAAAGAGTACGTCTACACTGCAATTAAAAACTTGCAGCTGACCTGTACCAGCTGACTCAGGCTCACCAGGCTCAGGCTACAGGGCTGTTTCATGGCAGCACAGACCTCTGGGCTCAGGCAGAAGCTTGAGTTCTGAGTCATTCCCCCCTTGCAGGGTCCTAGAGCCCAGGCTCCAGTCTGAGCCCGGAAGCCTGCACTGCAATGAAACAGCCTCAAAGTCCAAGTCAGTAGGCATAAGCCAACTGTGGGTGTCTAACTGCAATGTAGACATGGCCAAAGGAAAACTTATTTAGAAAAAGTATCTGCTCTTTAGCTTGCTTGCCTTGTGGAGCCTCAGAGTCAGTCAGGAACTGCACTCTGGGGAACCAGGCAACATTTCCTGTCACAAGTACCACTGCACTAGTGGGGGAGCACTCTCAGGTCAGCTGACTTATCTATGATGTCTTTGCCTTGGTCTATACTACTAGCTCATGTCAGTATAACTAAATTGCTTGGGGGGGGGGGAGGTGAATGCATCACTTGGTGTTTTTCCAATTCTACCAGTTTAACTCCTGGCATAGACAGTGCTATGCCAATGGAAGGGCTTCTCCTGTCAACATAGTTATTGTCTCTCAGGGAAGTGGAATACCTATATCAGTGGGAGCAGCTCTCCCACTGACATAGATAGCACCTTCACTCAAGTGTGACAGCCGTGCCACTGTAAGTGTATACAAGCCCTTCTGAGGTAAGCAGAGATGCTGAGTTGTCATCTGAAGTGATCGAGAGGAACACATTTCTTTCTCATTTACCTGGTCTTTTATGGGTGAAACTCAGAGTGGATTCATGCCGCGCAACCTCTCTAATGACCTTTTGATCAAAATCAGGGGAAATCACAGGTCTCACCCCAAATGCATGGCATTGCCTGATTAGGATTGGACCATTCTGACTCTTGATCCACTTATGGGATTCTCCTTTTAGGGCACTGTATGTTAGTCACATCCATTAGTCTATGTTTCTCCCAAATAAGGAACACTAATGGAATAGCAAGAAGTGATGACTACCAAGATTACTTAAATACAAGGGGTTGAGATCAACAGCAAAAACTATCATCAATGACCTCTTGGTTATTGGGACCTGTTGTCTTCCTGGTTATAACTTAAGACCCATTGTCTTGACTTAAAGTATTTCCTTGCCCATATTTAAACTTCAAGACAGAAGACCTCAAATAAAAATTTGCCGAACTGTCACATCTGGGATACAGGGAAATAATCTTACACCCAGTATCAAGGCTCACAGTGAAGCTGTTTCAAAGCTACTTATTAAATCAAATAAATTTATTGAAAATATAACTAATTCGTTTCTACTCTATGTCTACATGACCATATACATACATGTCATACCTATACTCTTATCTCATAGGGGTATTGTGAAAATAAATTCATTAAATATCTGTGAAACAACTAAGATACTGCAGCGATAAGTGCCATAGGAAAGTCCAGGAGAAAAAATTAACAATTCTGTCTTCAGAACAGAGTTTGAATGGTGTGCAGTAAACAAGGCCTGGGGTTACACATTGAACAGTGAGGATAAAACAAAATATTGAATAGCTGCTTGTATGTTGCAAGCAATTTATTTATTTTTATAATCTTAAATTACTTTGGACTTATTTACTTAGTTTCCTAATTGTTAGTTACACAGAAAGGTGTTCCCATGTCATTAACCAGCTGAAGTTAGAAACTCAAGAAAACGTAGTTATTTGTGCATCACAGCATTCCTGACCCACTCCTTGGGAATGAAAATGGGCACTGGGGGTTACAGTTTTGTTTCTTGACTTTCAAGTGATAAGTGACATTTAAGAAGATTTTGCCCTCCTTTACCTACTCCCACCCACGGCTGTCTCCTGAAGAGGCTCTTAATATTTAACACTGAGAAATGGCTTTCAGCAAAAGAGGCACTGCAGCATCCTTATATGAATGAGCAACAAGAATGGCAGCGTGCACTTTCCCTCTCCACTATAAGCCCCCTGCAAGGCTGTTGCCCATACTTCTACCATGTGAAACAAACCGTGAGGGTAATGCTGGTTTTCAATCCTCTGCCTCCCCATAATAAAAGGTGAAAATGACTGGTATGTAATGTTCCTCACCCTGATATCTGAAAAGATGAAGATTTTTTTAGATATATAAATAAAAGTGAGTGTGGGGGGGGTTCTTATTAGAGAGGGTGTCTTTCTTTTTCTTTTGGAGCTCTGTGGTTTCTGGGGTGTGGATGCCTTTGATGTATAATGGAAATGCAATTAATGCCAGTCAACATGGATTTATGGAAACTAGGTCTTGTGATATTACAAGTATGGCTGATAAAGGTAACTGCACACGTGTAATATACTTAGATTTTAATGCATTTGACATAGTATCCCACATCAGGATTTTTTTTAAAAAAATCAGTACTATACAATATCAATATACCATAGACCAATAGGCCAATGGATTAAGAAATGGTAGATCTCAAAAAACTATTTCTCAATGAGGAATCATGAAATGGGGATGTTTTAGTGGGGGTACTGCAGGGACAAGTACTAGGACTGAGCCAATATTTTTTATCAAAGACCTGGAAGTTAATATAAAAATAATTGCTAAAAAAATCTGTGGATGATACAAAGATCAGTGGAGTAGAAAATAAGGAGAACAGGGCAGTCATACAGAGTGATTTGGGTATTGTGATAAGCTGGACCCATTAAAATAAAAAAAAGTTTTAATATAGCCAAATGCAAAGTCATCTAAAAAACGAAGAATATAGACCATATCTACAGAATGTGGGACAGTATCCTGTACAGTAATTACTCTGAAAAGTGTTCATAGTGAACATGTAACTGAACATGCACTCCCAGCGTGATGCTGTGGCAAACCAGGCTAGTGTCATCCTTGGGAATATACATGGGAAAGTAAGAAGGTGGTTTAGCCTTTGTATCACTATTGACACTAGAATAATGTGTCCAGTTCTGGCATCTACATTTGAAAATGCACATTAAAAAACTGGACAGTATGCAGAGAACTGCTACAAAGAATGGGAAAAATGCCTTTCAGTGTGACAGAGTTACACCTGCTCTATATGACACGGTTAGGTTGACATAAGCTGCCCTGCATCCAACCTAGCTGTGGCAATCTTTTCACTTAAATTTGCCTCCTGCGTACATAAGCGCCTCTCTACACTGATTTAGTAACATCACCTCCCAGAGCAGTGCAGAATCACAGTTGATGTAATTAGGTCAATGCAGTGTCTACACCGCTTATGTCAACTGTTACTGGTTTTCACAAGCCATCCCACAATCCCTCCCACACACAATACAACCAATACAAATGCTCATGGTGACGAGGTGCACCACCAACACGAGGTACCAAGTGTGCACGCGCATACAAGCAATTTAACAACTGCGGTGGCTGTATGCCAACATAAGTTAAGTTGACAATCTTATAGCGTCGACACGGCATTAGAAAGCTCAGTCTGTTAAGTTTATCAGGGAGCTTTGATTATGCTGTTTAAGTACTTTTATCAACTGTAGTAGGCAGACTTGACACTGAATACATCTGTCAAGTTAGAGTCCTGTTCACAATCAATTTTCAGAGTAAAACCAAAATTTAAAAAAACAACCTCAGGCCATGTCCTCGCAAAAAGAGTGCATTTTTTCATTTTTATTTCAGCTCAATTCTTCAGGTTAAATGCAACTGAAAAATTCTAGTCAAGTTACAAGCTAGCATGTTTGAAGCCATGTTTTAGCCTAGGTGGGAGCAATTTAAGCAAAGGCTTGGGCAGATTCTTGGTTTGGCCAAACTGTTTTCCCAGATTCTCAGATAACAGTGAATCACCAAGGGCTTGTCTCCAGAGTTTTTGTACTGCTTTAGCAACCAGTACAATTTAACAAGTACAACTCCCTAGCATGGACGCAATCATACCAGTATAACTTCTCCCTGTGTATTTCTGAGAATAAGTACTTAAAAGATAAAGCACATTTTTATTTCAGTCATGAGTGTATTTGGCAGCATACATAACATGGCCTTTGTTTCACTGTTATAATGGGTAGTAATACACATGGGGTTTTTTGTGCATGTCCTTTTTATTTTGTTGTTTTTTTAAAATGTTTCTCTGCTTATAAATGGGGAAACAGTTCTGCTAAAAATATATCCACAGGGTTGATGCTTTATGCTGTAATTTAATTATCCTTTGTCATATTCAAGAAAATCTGTTGTGGCTATGCTTTTCTCTCCCTCTCCTTTTGCTACTAATTCAGAAAAATAGGTTTAATCTATGGAAAGCCAGACGCTGTAAGTCACGTTCTGTATGATGCTTTGAGTAGTTTGCTATCAGCAATGAACACCTGTTAGGAGTCTAGCTGGAACCTCTTACAGAAGAAAATTGTATTAGAGCTTTGTCATGAAGTGACAATGGCTTACATGTTAACTAGGCTTTCAGTGTTGTGAGAGAGAGAGAGAGAGAGAGAGAGAGAGAGAGAGAGAGAGAGAGAGAGTCAGTCCTGAACATTTTTATTTTCTCCAAATATTGGCTATTCAAAAACAAAAATAGAGCAAAAACCAGTGAAAGACAAAAACTTGTACTTTAACGGTGAACAGAATTTAATGTGGCTTCAAAGAATTTTTCTATAGTTTCATAATTGAAGGGCTTCACAAGCAGTACAAAGTAGACAGAGTACGGGCTAAATCACTTAGAAATAAATTACTCAGGACAAGCAGACATCATTTGAAGCTTGTTAAGCTATACACAGCACGTATATTATCTCCCAGAGATACAATGAGTCTAAACATTACTAACCTACAGTATTATAAATTAGATATCTGTAATGGTACTTGACTTTTATCCAAGTACTTTACAAACATTAATCCTCAGAACACTCTTGTTGAGTAGCCAGATCAATATTATAAACTCATTTTCTGAGACAGGCAAGTTACAGCTTCTCACTCTGTTTCTCTAAGACCACAGATGCTGTCTTTGTCAGAGTCAGGATCAGAATTCAGTGCTTCTCTCTCACAGCATTAGACAACATCTCTACCACTCCAAGTAATGAACTGTGAAAAAAGACTGCAGACAAAATTTTAAAACAAGACACAAACTTGAAGTGATAGTTTCTTTGTTGCCTTTGGTACTTCAGACACATCCCTTGGTACTACTACATTTCTAGACCAGATCTAAACACAGATTTTTTTTTTACCAATTTTAAACTTTTCCAATTAGGGGTAGGATATCCAATAAACCAGCAGTACAACCCCCTACTGTGCGTGAGCTTCTAACAGATCAGATCCAGCACAGAGGAATATTCACTCTCACTTTATTGTTCCATATTTTTCTAGTTTATTGTTTGAGAACTTTAGCAGGTTTTAAAATTACTGTCGTTTTCCATTGCTTAATTAAGATTCACACACACTTAGGCTAGTCTCAAAACATTGTTTTCCTGACAACTTGTTAGTTTACTTATTTAAACTACCCTCATAACTCAGATCAACATGACTAGTATTCTTTTAGAACATTTAACACTGCATTGAGTCACCATGTGAAGCTACAGCTGTGGACTTTTAATCGAGGCCAATTCACTCATTCACATATTTCAAATAATCTCCTCATAACATTTATTTTCCAACGTATCCTAAGAATTTATGACAAAGTAAAATTGCACAGACAGCTGTCAAGAACCACCACATTTTCCATCCCAGCTCAGAGAACTTTTAAAAAATACTTCACGCAGGTTTGACTCCAACACAATATCCCTGAACTGACTCCCTGGCTGAATTTAGGTCTGCTTTGTTAAGTAGCACGTAATATACCAATGTCCTAAGTGCTATGACACCAAATGTGAGTTTGAAGATAAGTATACACAAAAGTGTTGTCTTTCCTTTGTTCTAGCTCACTTTAGAACAAGTAATTGAGAAGTAGTAGAATTACTTTAATACTAGATTATATACTTCTGAAAAAGGAATAGCAATTCCATCATGCCAAAACATTGTTGATCAAGGCAACCAAGAACACCTTAAGACCTTTTGCTCTTTATTTATGACATGTAAAGTCCCCTGTAATTTTGAACAACTTGCTTTTCCACAACTCTAAGAATGTGCATCTGCACAAAGGTCAAAAGAGGACATCTAAACAAGTTGTGTTAGTTTTGTCCTTGTCAACAGTGAAATGCACTTTTTAAACAGACACTTAGCACAAAGACAGACAGACAATATCAATCTCATCGATTTTCAAATCGAGGTTCTGGAGAGTCAAGCTGGATAAACCACATCTTCCTTAAACTCCACAGTGCTAATATAATCTTCAACACCTGTTCTTTTTGGAAATTAAAGGCAATTAGTCTCTGAAATCACTTAAGTTGTTTTAAGGATCAAGTATTATCATCTAGTGATAGGCCCTAGTGAAAGATGCACAATAAGGAGTTACACGTTGAAAATTACTAAAATCAGGTGCTTACCTTCAATCCTTTTTAAAGCTGACAGGCAAGTATCCTGGCTTGGAAACTCAAATGGATTACTACAGGTGCGAATGGTGTCACATTCACATTTCCCATTGATTATGTTGCAACCTGTTACAAGGTTTTCATTGCAAGGTTCAAATCCAAGCAGCTGATCATCCCAATTTTCATCTGAAAAAACAAAATGAAGTCACTATGTTTATGCCCACAAAAGTGCCAACATTAAGTGCGCTCAACAAACTTCATTTTTTTGCTATTTAAAAAAAAAAAAGCTATTCTAAACTGGACACCCTATGTTTGATATGCCACTTCTTTTGGCTATATAAAATATGAGGGCCACATGCATTATTTCATTTATTCAGAAAGATTAATCCAGACAATATGAATGCTGAATACTGTATTGTTACATTTCCCTATTCTGCCATTAGTATTAATACTGAGGAAATAATTTGCATGCAATAAGATCAAGTGCATGGGAAAAACACATACTTTAAAGCAGCACTCTCACTGGTGCAAACTGCAATACCTTTAGCAAACTACTCGAAATTAGAATGGATTTGCTGGAGAGAATCTGAATAATCAGGATTATGCAGGGGAGAGTCAAAATTGTTTTGCTGTGTCAGATAACGAGGAGACATTGGAAATTGGCTACATACAGCATGCAATAGGTCCTAAATTTGTGTTAATCTGTAGAATTAACTTCTGCAAGAGGTCTGAGTCAAATACTATAGTGAATTTAAGAGAGGTCTGATAATATCGTAGATTGTAACGTCATCAACAACAGTGGCCTTTCTAGTGTATGCAAGCACTCTTCACTATACACCTCTGCCCTGCTATAACGTGACCTGATATAACACAGGCTTGCATATAGCGTGGTATCAGTGGGGCTCTGGCTGCTGCGAAGAGCTCAGGGCCCTTAAAATCACAGCTGGAGCCCTGCCGCTGCTACCCCGGGGCTGCAGCAGCGGGGCTTGCTGGAGATTTAAACAGCATGGGGCTCCCCACAGCAGCTGGAGACCAGAGCTCTTTAAATCACCGCCGGAGCCCTGCCACTCCTACCCTGATATAACGGGGCTTCAGCTATAATGCAGTAGGGATTTTTGGCTCTCTACAACTGCTTTACAGCGGGGCAGAGGTGTACTAGGAAAAACTGCACAACTGTCTCACAGGCTCTTCGCTGCCAACTACTAAAGGAGCTTCTCTTTTAGTGATAAGACTGTACTTTTGAAACAAGATTAAGTTCCATCCACAGTTATTGAATTTCACATGGCTGCGGTGTAAGATATCATTATTAACTAAATATGTGGCTAGGGATAATTACATGTCTTTCCTGATTATTATAATGATCAACAGGTTTCAGAGTGGAAGCCATGTTAGTCTGTATCAACAAAAAGAACAAGGAGTACTTATGGCACCTTAGAGACTAACAAATTTGAGCATAAGCTTTCGTGCATCCGACGAAGTGGGTTTTAGCCCACAAAAGCTTATGCTCAAATTTGTTAGTCCCTAAGGTGCCACAAGTACTCATTCTTTTTATAATGATCAACACGTACCATAAAAGCACAAATGTTCCAGAAGCCCCCTACAAGAGAACTACACAACAGGCTTAGTGCACTATGCACAATTGTTGCACAGGGAGTGGGAGACTTAACAAAATAAAAAATAAAATCACATTAGTCATTGCCACATGTAGGACACTGGACTAGAGGGGACAGTGTTTGATCCACCTGGCAAATCCCCTGTTGCTATGAAAGTCTGAAGTCATTAACAATCAGATCCTACTAATGACCTGAAGAAAGGATTCATGAAAACTTTATTTTACCAATTCACCTAAAGAGCAAAACAAAATACATTAACATCCTTTGCACTGGTGCTGCAAAGCAGTTTCCTATAAAGTTGAAGACAAGTTTTAAAGATTACAGCAAACTGTAGTTGCTTTAAAAACCATAATGAGACTAAGCGGCAGGACAAGAAAGTGCAAGGGAGTTTCAAACATCATGGAGAATAAAACACGTTAGTCCCTTGAAGAGATTACTCACCAGTAACTCTTGGTCAAGAGATACTTCTGGACTAACTGGATGTTAGAGCATGATAAAAAAGTCAAAGAGTAGTGTCTGATGAAAGTGTGCACTGAATTCTAGATTACTTCTTCACATATCTCCACCAGAGGAACAAGTCTAATGTATACCACTGATGGTGTTGCTGTGGCTATTTAAACCAGGAGGTACCGGTTTCCTAGCGAAGATGTAACATCGTATCCGGTAAGAAAAAGTGTCTGTATCATAGAGACAGATACCTGTGGAAACATATTACCAAACTGCCTGCTTTAAATTCTAAAGGGCTTGGCCTTTTCCAGATATGAATGGAGTACTCTTTTCACATCTACAGTATGGAGACATGTTTCCCCAGAATGTGAAAGGTCTCAGGAAGAACAGAGGGAAATGCACTGGACAGGTGAAAAGCCGAGGCCACTTTAGGCATGAAGTTGGGATGAGACATCACTGGTCACTCTTTGTAGACCACAGTACAAAAGGTGGCATGGTCATCAACGTATTAAACTCATTTGCCCTTTCAGTAGAGGTAATCACTTTGAGGAAGTCTGTTTTGATCAACAAATGCTCTAGAAAGGCTTAAATTAGATGGCTCATAAGGAGGGTTTATTAGCTTTGTTAGGACAAGATTTAGCTTAAATTATAGTGGGGCTGGAGGAAGGGGAAGACATTTACCATGTTGTTGAGGAACCTGGTGACTATAGGGTAAGAAGGCATACTCGTAAGAATAGCAGCTCATTAGATTTGTTCTTAAAAGATAGACTTTTAAGGAAGACATACCTAAACCCCAAAAGTTAAGGTGCAGATGGTACTCCAGGACTGCAGTGATCCCAGCCTAATATTGGAGTTAGTCCTTTACTAGTGATTCAGATAGTGAACTACGACCTTTTCTGTTTATTCTAGCTCAGGCTGGAACCTTTCCTGGATTGCAGTAGGATGGCTTGGACTCTGAGGACTCTCTTCATGACCTACAGGCCTCTCTAGTGTGATGGGTCCTTTTTAAAAAAACAAACACAAACAGATGTGTTTGTGGTTTTTTTTTGTTTGTTTTTTTAAAAAAGGACCCATCTCACTAGAGAGGCCTGTAGGTCATGAAGAGAGTCCTCAGAGTCCAAGCCATCCTACTGCAATCCAGGAAAGGTTCCAGCCTGAGCTAGAACAAACAGAAAAGGCTGTAGAAAGGAGATGGCCATGTAGACTGATGCAGAATTGGGCGGATTCGTGTCCATTGCAGATGATGTCCAGAAATCAGAAGTAAACATGCATCTGTATGTTCTATAGGAGGAGAGAGTGGGTCAGAAAGGAGGGAATGAAGACAGGATGACTGGAGATATGGTGCAAATTGGTATATGGCTCTCAACTGTACACTCAAAATTGCTGCTTGAACTCAGATACTCTGAGGTATCCTACTTCTTGTGCTGCTGAGGATGTTTGCCAGCAGAAGGTTTAGAAGATGCCAATGAAACTGCATCCCTTGATGTTGTAAGGGAGACTGTAGAACACTGATAGAAGAGAGTCATCTCCTTCAACTCAGAGGAAGTGAATTCCAGAGGGTGGGTAGTGGTCAAAATATTCTGCAGCGCCTTGTCACTAGGAAAGCCACTACCCTCCAATGGGAGGTTTGATTTTCCCCTAGGATTCCAGTGGTGTGTCAGTGCTAGATAAGGGATCACTGCCAAGAAAGGACATAGTGCCTGGCTCAGTGCTCTGTGTTAGAGATGATCTTGTGGCTTCCAAAAGTGTCATGGAACTCTGTATATAGAGTCACAAGCAGCTGGAGTGAGCTACGGCATGGCTCCAGACTTCAGAAGGATACCTAGTCAGGAAAGGAGTGCAATACCCCAAAGGCTATTCCGAGGATGCTGCAAGCTCTTCTCCAAAGAAACTGAAGGCACTCCAGGGTGGCTGTGGAGTGGGACCTGAAAGACAGTTACAGTGCAGAATCAGGTAGCAGAAGAGTCATGCAGCAGAGTGGCTAGCACCATTGATGGTGCTAAACCAGGGGTCAGCAACCTTTCAGAAGTGGTGTGCCGAGTCTTCATTTATTCACCGTAATTTAAAGTTGTGTGTGCCAGTAATACATTTGAACGTTTTTAGAAGGTCTCTTTCTATAAAATCGATTATAACTAAACTATTGTTGATGTAAAGTAAATAAGGTTTTTAAAATGTTTAAGAGGCTTCATTTAAAATTAAATTAATGCAGAGCCCCCTGGACTGGTGGCCAGAACCCAGGCAGTGTGAGTACCACTGAAAATCAGCTTGAGTGCCACCTTCGGCATGTGTGCTATAGGTTGCCTACCTCTGTGCTAGACCCTCAACTCAGAACAGAGATCAAAGTGCTATTAGAATCTGAACAAGTGAGGTGTTTAAGCTTATCAATGCAGACATCTCCACACTCGTCCAGTGCTTGGAAAAAGTGACAGCAATGCCATCTTAAGGCCCTCAAAATATTCTGGAATGGGGAGTAAGAAAGGAGACAGCTGGCACCTCTTGTAGTGGGGCTGGACTATTGAAGCTTTATGAAATGATGCTGGATGAATGATTCAGTCATAGTATGGGGTCAAGAAGACCATGGTCTTTAGCCTGTGAGAATGCAGTGCTGAGGCCAAAGCGTATCTTGGGTCCTAATTAAGAGGATCTCAAGCATAGAGGCTGGTCTCAATACAGTCAACAAGCCATTTAAATATCAGGCTGCAGGCACTGAGAAGCCACATTAGCCTGAAACATATCTCCCATAGTTTAAGGAGAGAAAGTGTGGAATACTGCATATTGGGTTACCGAGTGGCAACTACATAACCACCACCAAACGTGGGCAGGTACGACCATCTCCACAAAGAAGTTATTTTCACACTACTGCTGGTCCTGGAAAGTAGGCAGTGTTCAGCCATTCACCAGTACTATATATAAACCCACTGAGCTATTCCTTCAGTTTATTTCCAAAAAATGCTTGAATTAAGAGGACCGTCCTCAGAAGAACCACTCAGACCAAGTACCTAACACTTGATACATCATTGATGATTTTCTGAAAATTGGTACTTCATTCTCAGGGTTTATCTAGACCTGAAAGACACTTTGGATTGAAGTAGTGTGTGAATTTAAAGCAGAACATCTATTCCAGAACAGTTCCATGTGGAGATTAACACTAGCTCCTAGAAGTACAGCCTCAGGAAAGATTTATATGATGGTGAAATGTCTCTTTCCTGACTTCTTCACAATATAAAAACACTTAATGAAATACTTTACTGAACATCACTGTAGCATTTGTTCTAATTATAGTATAGGAAATTGAAATATAAAAGTTAGATACACTTGTTTCTAGAGATAACAACAAGTATGCTTGTTTGTTAGCAGCTAACCAGAAGCTCCATCTTTGTTTTTAAAAGGCACACATGCATGTAATGTACAAGTGATGAGAAAGTAACTATGTGACGGAAGAACATATTACTGCTGCTGAAAGAACAGTGAAATATTATACAGTATGAAAATACTTAACACAAGTTGGTGCACTAAGATTAAAGGAAACCTTTACTTTACACTGATACTATCCTTCCTGCCCCTCCATTCCCATCCTCCTATCACCAAATCTTTTTTTCTGTACTTTGGTTTTCCTTTTTTAACCTGCATGCTATTTCAGTCACTCCTTCCTCGCACTGAATCTCTTTTTACACCCCAGTCTCTTTCCTTCTGGGACAACATCCTTGTGAACTTAAACTACCAATACATACCCTGCATTGCATTTTCCCCCACTCAAATTCTATCAAGCTAACAAAAGAAAAAAAAAGTGTGTGTGTGGGGGGGGAAAACAGGGGAGGGTCCACTACAAATAAATATCAAGGTTGAAAGATCCATCTTGCACCCTCCTTAATACACTTTATCTTTAGATAGAAGATGTACAAGAGTTTCTAGTATACTGTTAAAATGTGAGCAAACACTGTAGCTGAAGTTGTACTTCTGAAATGGTCGCCTTCAAGTTGAATTTTAGGTGATTGAAGGTGGATTTCTGGGGGAGAGCAAGAGAAGAGAAGCAGCGTACAGGGAGTTGAAAGAGAGTGGTTCTGTGATTTAAACATGAAAAAAATGGGTTTTTTTTAAATGAAGTCTTGTGACTTATTTTCTCATATGACCCCTCAGTTTCACAGCTGAAAGAGCTGAGGGATGGAATAAGAAAGTTGCATAAAAATAGCCTTCACTGAGGAACCTTGTCCTGTTCCATAGGAAGCAGATTTTTGAAGGCTCATAACTGTCAAATCAAAACTAAGTTTGAGACTGGTCATTAAATATTCCTAAACTTGCAAAGTGCAGCCCTAACAAAAAATGTTACTGCACATGAATGGAAAAAATATAGCTGTGCACTGGAATAGCCTATGAATCACTGAAAACACTTGGGACTGATAGAAGGGATCCTGCAGAAGTTCTAAAAGTAAGTGGGTTGAAGGAACAGCTACTGTAGACAGCCCTGTGATATCTGGCTGTAAAGGAGGAGAACACCCTGGAAAGGAAAGTCCAATGGGGAGAGGTGCAGAATTTACTACTCACTTTTTAAGTAGATGCAGGACCAGCATCAAATATAGAGATGTCACAAAATCATAGACTTTAAGGTCAGAAGGGACCATTATGATAGTCTAGTCTGACCTCCTGCACAACGCAGGCCAGAGAATCTCACCCACCCACTCCTGTATCAAACCCCCTAACCTATGTCTGAGCTACTGAAGTCCTCAACTTGTGATTTAAAGACTTCAAAGTGCAGAGAATCCTCCAGCAAGTGACCCATACCCCACACTGTAGAGGAAGGTGAAAACCCCCCACGGCCTCTGCCAATTTGCCCTGGAGGAAAATTCCTTCCCTACACCAAATATGGCAATCAACCCTCCGATTCAGTCCCATTAAACTCTCTGAGTCTGGCTTCTACCTCAGATGTGGTAATATCTACTTCCATATCCTCATTCCCATTTGTCATCCTACCATTATCCTTAAGCTCCTCATTAAAGACTGAGGCAAAGTATTTGTTAGATATGTAGGGCTATTCATGAAGAAAGTTTGTGCCTCTACACTGGATGTAGTCCCCCAGTAGCATACCTCCACTGAAGTCATGAACCAGAGACTAAAGCCAGTCATCAATTTTTCAATCAAGTGTTTGTTGAAAAATGTTGACTTGTTGAAGCTTTCCTGCAGAAAGTATCTGGTTTTGACCAAAAAAATGTCAGTCAGGTATTGTTTCCCAGATCCAAGATGAAATTTCTGGCCAAAACCAGAGAGATCCATCCACCTTAGAATAGCCAAGAATGAAGTGGTTGAGGCACTCACCTGGTATGTTGAACCCCAGATTCAAGTCCCCATTCTGCCTTATTTGGAGCAGAGCCTTGAATCTTGGCCTCCCACATTTCCAGTTAGTGCACTAACCACCAGGCTAGAGAGTCATTTTTTCCTCTTAGAGTTGTTTGGATTATTGGCTGTTTGGGGGAAGAGGTGGGTGTCACAAAAATGTCAAGAGATCTATTTTATTAGAGTCCAAGAAATTTTTTGGACACTTTGAAAGTGAGTCACAGAACAAAAAAAACAACAGCAGCAGCAGCAGCAACAACTCCTCCTCCACTGTTTTCCCACCCATCTCTACCAGGTACACTCTTTTTGTGTGTGTAAAAGACACGCACACACGCACACACACCCCTTTAGAAGAAGAGAGGAGAAGAGAATGGATTAGGAATGTGAGGAAAAAGATGCAAACAGCCTTTAAATTAGTCCAACACATGCACATTGAAAAAGTACTCCTAATTCATGTCATTGTATTCTCTCAACATTATCCATATCTTCATCTACCTTGATCATCCCTCTCAGTACTCTATTCCAGTACCCAATTTTAGGTGATTAAAACTCTTTTCAGGTAAGACCCATCCCAGGGAATGAGCAACTGTATAAATTTAAAATATTTAGCCTTTAAACACTTGTCCTGAATTCTGGAATCCACCCAAAAGACACCTACACAAAAAGCAAAAAAGAAAAGACAGTATTTTCAGAATCAGATGGAAATGTGAAAGATGCACTTCAGCAAACCTAATATTAATTCAGGAAATATATTTGGTCTTAACAAGACCAAATAACGTGCACGGAGTTGTCAATAATGACAATTTTAAAAGTGCAAGAGAAACTGATATCTGAACAGGACAAACGGAACTCTTACCCTGGCTGGGTTTTTATCACTAATATCTGTCCGACAGTAAAATATCCAAGATTATTTTTCAATTTTGGCTAAGTTTTGTCTGTTATTGCAAAGCAGTATTAAAACAGTATTAATTTCTAAAAATACACACTGATATATGTACATGTAACCGAAGTGTTTGTTATGCAGTAAGGCAGAAAAATCACACAGAAAGAACCAAAACATCTGAAGAATTGTACCAGTGGTCAGGTAAAGACTGACTACCTAGATGAGCACAAATTTTAGTTAAAGCCAGTGGATCCTCCTCATTTGAAATAAGTTGCGACAAAGGGAGGAATTGAATGAGTTGTCTTTTCCAAAGAGAAAGAGCCCGTGAGCCACTGTAGAGCAGGGAGCTCCAATACCAGCACAAACAGTTTAGGACAAATGTTTCAATATAATAGATTTCATTCAAGCAGCACTCAATGCCTGGTAGATTTTTCTTTTTGACAGTGTGATGAATTGGCTAAACAGTGACTGATAAGTAGAGTGTATGTTGGTGTATTTGCTGAGGCTCTTCCTTCTGCTCAGGAAAGTGATGGGTTACCAAAAGCAGAAGATTCTGTAGCACTTTAAAGAAGTGGATCAAAAGGCAGGGTATCGGGACTCCTGAAAGGAGAATGGCATCTGATGAGCTGAAGAACTGCATTGAAACCCACCAAGTATTAGGGCCAACAGACCTGAACTAAAGCACTAAAGCAGTAGTTGCCTCAGCTGTGGTGCACATGGCACGTGCTACCAGGGGCCGAGTCAAGTAAGGGCCAGTAACACTGCACTGCAGAGGCCTCATGAAAGATTACTACAATTTGTTGCTTGCAGCATTATTGTAGTTGTGTGGGTCCCAAGATATTAGAGAAGCAAGGTGGGTGAGGTAATATTTTTTATTGGACCAACTTCTCCTGGTGAAATATCCAAGCTTACACAGAGCTCTTCACACCTGGGAAATTAAGTGGTAGTGTCACAGCTAAACACAAGGTGGAACAGATTGTTTAGCAGAGTTCTCTTACTCAAAGACAGACTCTCCCCCCTAGAATTATTACCTAGGTCCCACCTCTTCACACCTATAAAAGAGCACCAGATTCCACTTGGGGTATGTCTACACAGAATTTTGGAGACCATGGAAGCAAGCCTCACACACTGGGTGAGCAGACTTTGGCAAAAAGAGCAGTGTAAACAGCACTTCAAAGTTGCAACTTGGTTGGAGCTCAGGCTCTGAAGTCTGTTGAGTCTGTTGATCTGAGTAGGGAGGCTCACTCCCAGTCTCCAAAATGCTGTGTAAATATAGCCTCATTCTTTCCTTTTCATTCACTTAAAGAGCAGCAGTCTAGGAATGTCTTATGACAGCCCAGAAGAGCTTACTCATGCATCCTATTCTAGCATGGCCTGCTTCCAGGCCCTGTCGGCTTGCACTACCCCCTCTGGGACACCTGCAGTCACTCTCAACAGGGGCCAGGGATGAGGTTAAATCACAATCATACTATGTACAACTACCCACCTATGACTAAGGACTCACTGTTGGAAGCCCCTACCTCACAAATATGTCAGACTGTGCCTGACAGACCTTCTTTCTGCTGGGTCTTGTCACTGGGAAAGTACACTCATCACCCTGGGGGTGTGGAACGGGCATGGTAGCCCTGCGGTTAAGTCAATACGGCTGCCCTCAGCCTCAGGGCTATGTGGCCCAATGACTGGCATCAACAGGACTCCCCTTGTCTGCAGGGAAGTTCAGTCTAATGGCCAGAGTCAATAGGACTTTCCTCGGCTGCAGAGAAGCACAGCCCGATAGCCAGAGTCAACAGGAGAGTCTTTCGTGGGCCACCCCTCAAAAGTGGGCAGCTGGGATAGGGGGACCCAGGCCCTCCCTGCTCCACTAGGTCCCAGCCCAGGGCCCTGGTAGTGGCAAATGGCTTCGCCTTCAAGTCAGCAGGGAATCTGCCCACAACACGCCAACTGCTGCAGGGATACTGGCTAGTCCCTCCCTGGGCTACTTCCTACCGTAACTCCTGCAGTTGAAGTTGGGGTGTCTTCGAAGTCTCTGGGCTCCTCAGGTGGCAACTGCAATCTCCCTGGGGGTTCTGCAGGTACTGGACACTTGCCTAGGCCCCGGCATTCTCCTGCTCCAGTGGTCCAGGATCCTAGCTGCTCCTCAGATGCAGGGTCGGCTCTAGGTTTTTTGCTGCCTCAAGCAAAAAAATTTTTGGCTGCCCCCCACCCCCAGATAAGAGCTCCCCCTCTTGCCCACTATTGCCCCCCCACTCACACCCCCTGCTGCCCCAGCACTGGGCTCCCCCCCAAACGTGGGATCTGCTACCAGCATACCGCAGCCGAGCCTTGGCCCAGCTGCGACTCTGTCCCCATGCGAGTGGAACTGCTGAGCGGCGTGGAGTGGGAGTACTTCCAGGTGGCGGCGCGGCTGCGGGGCGGCGCAAAGAACATGGCCCCCTCTCTGGGCTTCGCGGCGCTGCTAGTGACCGAGGTGGACCAGTTCGTGCTCACCACCCTCGCCCCTGACATGCTGGTGGCTGAGGACCTGCTGCTCTTCAGCCTCATGGTGCTCTGGCCCACCCCCAGTGGGAGGGAAGATTAGGATCTCCGGCTGCGGGGCTGCCTGCTCAGAACCGATGAGCCCAGCCGGCTGCTCACCTCCTCACACACTACAGGAGCTCCTCTCACCGTCATCACAGCCAGGGCTCGGCTCCAGGGGACCCCGTTTCCCTCTCTCCCCAGCTCCTCACACACGCTGGGCAGGGCCACCCAGAGGATGCAGGGGGCTTGGGGCAAAGCAATTTCGGGGGCCCCTTCCATAAAAAAAAAGTTGCAATACTATACTATAGTAATATGTATTTGGAAGTGTAAAAAATAACTAGTGAAATACATTCAAAAATTAATTTGTAATGATCTGAAAATACACCAAATACATTATTTAAAAACATTAAATGCTTTACTGGTATGTATACATTTGCAGTTCCATAATGGATTGTTACTAGGTGATGGTGATGGTTGGTGCCAATGGGCTGTCACTGCCTGGGGGCGGTACTGCTGTTACCCAGGACTGGGTGGGGAGCTGGGCTCTGGGTTGGGGGGTGCCCGGCTCACAGGGGCTGGGCTCAGGACTGTGAGGAGATGGGGTCGGGGGTTGTCCGGCTCAGAGGGGCTGGGCGTCAGGGCTGTGGAGGGTGCCCGGCTCAGAGGGACTGGGCTCTGAGCTGGGGTCAGGGCTGTGGGGGGAATGGGGTGAGGGGGGTGCCCGGCTCTGGCCCAGCTCCTTATCATGCCGCTTACCCACCCTCCTCGACATGCCGCTGTAGCGCTGGTGTCTCCAGTGGGGCCTAAGTTCCCGCCACTCAGCTGCAGCCCACAGCCCCGTCCCCTTACCAGCTGAGACACCTGGGGATGGGGGAAGACGGAGGCAGGGGGAGCCTCTGACATACTCTGTGGGGCCCGGAGCCTGGGGAAAATTGCCTCACTGCCCGCCCCCCCGCCTGGGCAGCCCTGACTCTGGGAGCCCTTCTCGCCACTGCCGCAGCCCGGGCTTGGCTCCAGGGGACCCCGTCTCCCTCTCTCTCCCTCCAGCTCCTCACACACTCTGGGAGCCCCTCTCACTGCCGCCGCAGCCCGGGCCTGGCTGTGTGAGGAGCCGGGGACTGAGAGGGAGCCAAGCCAGGGCTGTGGCGGCAGTGAAAGGGGCTCCCGGAATGTGTGAGAAGCCGGGGACGGAGGGAGGAGGGGTCCTGCGGCCGTTGCCACTCCCAGCGGCGCCGCGTTTCCGAGTGGGCTGTGCAGGGTGCCACCGGGCTGGGCAGTGGGCGCGGATCCTGGCTCGGGCGAGTGGCTGCACCAGGGCTTGCTCCCGGCAATGAAACCCCAAGCAAAAAAATTAAAAATAAAAAAAGGGGGGGAAATGGAGTGACACCCCTTAGAAGGTGCTGCCCCAAGCATATGCTTGGAGAGCTGGTGCCTAGAGCCGGCCCTGCTCAGATGGAGCCAGCGAGGTACGTCCTTCCTCCTTGGCAGTCAACCCAGACTGAAGTAGGCTGCTCCCTTTTATACTGCAGCTGGAGCATGTCCAGCAGGATCAAGGAGCCATGGCTTCCTCTCCTAAGAGTGCTGCCTTAAACCCTTCTGCTCAAGCTCGACTCCCCACAGAAGTAAACACTAGTACTGTCCTCAAGCATCTGATAGATCTATGCAAAGCCAGGCCTATTAGCCCTTATATATTGCAACTCATGATTTTACTGGGGAGGGGGCCTTCATATTTTTGTTATTTCTTAATGACTCCAGGAGTTGTGGCTTTGTGTAATAATCTCTACTTGCTTATTTTTTTAAATAAAGTCTCTAATCCTCATGGTTTCAGAGAAAAGCTTGGAAATGTGACCCCTGAAAGCTCAAAAGCCAGTCAGATTAAGAGACCAAAATTATTTGTTTTGTTTACAGCTCCTGATTTAAACCAATTTTATTTTTGAATATGTGGGGTTGGCAGCAGTGCATTACACCAGTCACTCATTGGACAGTCCAAATAAGAGAACCTTCTCCAGCGTTCCATTATGCAAATGAGACCCTGCACTTATACTAGAGGGGAGCATGGAATGCACATCGAGTGGAATTTCAACTGTACTAATAATTTTTCTTGCTTATTCCAACTCCAGGAAAATTGATGTGTGGGGGAGATGAAATTGTAAGAGAGAGTGGAGCCGTTCCAGCAGTTTTCCAAGCCAGGCTCAAACTCTAAATCCACTTACAAATTAGAAAGAAATCTCAGAAATCAATCCTCTAAGAGGTCTAGAGGAATTTTTTTTGTTACAGGTTGGTAACTTTTTCTAAACCTAATTTGAATCTGCTCAGGTTGGATAAAAATCAAAGTCAGATTTTTTGATAAAATGCTTTTTGAGGACAAAACCTACCTAAAGGCAGTTTTAATTAAGACACATTACAATTCAAAAATACCTCATAATGGAACAGGGATTATAAATTCTAATTCTATAGTATGAGACAATATATCCATGTAATGTTTAAGAAAAGTTTTGTAAATGAGTTCCAATAATTCATGGATTAGGGACCCAATTTTATGGGGCTCCAGGGGCTTCTGTATAGATTTAGGTTAATCTTTCTATCTACCCAATGGGACTCAGTGCTCAGACTAGAAGATACCACCAGGAATGCTTAGTTTTGCAGTTCTCAAATTGTGGATTTATGTCTCCAGAGATAACAGTTGTTAACAGCAACAAATCTTTTTAAATAAATATACAGAAGTGAGAAATGACAGACCTCAACCTTATTGTCCCTCTGCTAATTTGCGTACAGAGTCAATCCCTTACCTCTCTCTAAAAGTTCAAAGTTTCAAAAAGTTCAAGGAATAGAAGATTGTGGGGAGCGGAATAGATCTGGACAAGGAGATGATATCTGGAGATAAATGTGAGAAGGGAGGCACAGGCAGCAGAAACAAAAGTGAAACTATTTGAGCAGCATATTCCAGAAGTCTTGAGGTCTTTTTGAGCATAGTTTTCATTTATTTGAGATCTACCATACCATTCTCTCACTAGAAGGGAAAACCTATAACGGCAGCAGGCTGTAAAAGAGACCCAGTATGTGTTTCATCTATCTCTGAGTTGTGAAGAATATGTATTAAGGCTATAACAACCAACAAGAATGCACTGTTACATAGAAATCCATGATTAAATCAAGTCTTCTTGACTAATGATTTAAATTATGGCTTAAATCAATTTGATTTAAATCAAATCCACCCTGAATCTGCTGAATTCAAAAATCGTGGTTACCAAATTGAATTTTCAAGTTTAGACCCTCACACTTGCAAATAAATATAGCCTTTACACACACACACACCTTGGTAACAACCATATTTGGATTCAGAACATTCTAGTTATCTTAGAAGTTAACAAGTCTAACCAAACAAATGCCTCTGTTAACTTTTCTGAAAATCCAACTAGTCTATTTTCTCAACAGTACATTACACATGACACTCAAGCACAAAGACACCCACATTCAAAAACCTAAAGCATATTAAGTTTGCAATGAAATGAAAGTTGATCTACTTTAGCAGTCTCCTACATGCTTCCTGTCAGTTTTGTCACCAAAAATGTTGCTGTCTAGTATTTTGCCTAAGAATAGCAACAAGAGAAGGTCACAGCACCACAGATTTACTGCTCGAGAAAACAAAATATTCAATACTGTTAATGAAGTTCACATTCTGGATCTTCAGGCAATTTTCATCCTGAATTATTGTTGCAAATCGACTAAGTACTATCAAGTTGTTCAATGAGAGCGATAGTGAGTATGTTGAAATACTCAAATGAAGTCCTCAAAGAATAGGAGGGGGATTTAGTCTGCAATGGGTAACAGGTTTTTGTGTTTGTTTTTTTTACAGAAACTATAGGTTTGCATGGCAAGGTAGGGGCATGCCCTATACTGAAAGTCTCTTTGGGCCCAAACCTTTCAGAAGGGTCATACAACAGTTCCTCCTTGTGAAAAGTGTAAGTATTCTTCTGTGAATGAAGTCATCTACAGTAGAACCTCAAAGTTACAAACACCAGAGCTATGAACTGACAGTCAACCACAAACCTCATTTGGAACCAGAAGTACACAATTAGGCAGCAGTAGAGGAAAATAAAAAGGAAGTAGTACAGTACTGTATTAAACAAACTACTAAAGGAAAGCAGCAATTTTCTTCTGCATAGTAAAGTATCAAAGCTGTAGTAAGTCAATGTTCCGCTGTAAACTTTTGAAAGAACAACCATAATGTTTTGCTCAGAATTATAAACATTTCCATTACAAACAACCTCCATTCCAGAAGTGTTTATAATTCTGAGGTTTTACTGTACATGGCTTCTTCACTGCCTGGGGCAAACTCTCACTTAAAAAAAAAAAAAAAAAAAGTACTTTTTCCATTGAAACCTCCTACTACTACCCACTTAATGCCCTTTGGGAACTTGTCTTGAAGACCATTCATTATGCAGAGCAACGTGCAGGTAAAACAAGCTAATGAACTATCATTGCTTGTAGAAGATATGAGTCTGTCATACTGTGCAAGTATGTAATGCCTTCCCTTCTGTGCTCATTCACAAAGGATACCAGCTATAGGACTTTGTTATTTATATCACCTTTGGAGTTTAAGAGTAAAAGAAAGTATGCCTTCAGAAGGGAAGTTAAAAATTAAAAGTTAAAATAAAAAAAACCACAAAATACATCTTAGACAATCCACACAAAACACATTCTAGACAAATTCACTAAGTAGTGTGCAGACTGTAGGCCAAGAGGTCAAATTAAGTCAGAGAAGGTTTGTTTGTGCCAACCCAACCCCAGACTAACAGGAAGGCGGATGTCTACTTTGCTGACTTCTATCTTTCTCAATAGAATAGAGAACATTTCACATTATCCAGTGTGGTTAATAAACCTATGCCTGGATGACCCCACTTTATGAACATAGTCTGTCAAATTCCTTCAGAAGGTATCAATGAGAAATAGCAGGTTTATGAGCTTTTCTGCTAATTTGATAGGGTGGGCAAAGTCAGGGATATTTCACTTGTTCTAGGGATGAGTGATCTAGCAGAAAGGCCTGCCCAACTTAATTTTATCCATCAAGTTAGATGCACACACTGTGGAATGTATAAGTAGAAAGAAGAGCCACTATCTCTGTATATGAGCGTGTCACATCCCAAGCTTAACGTTTCAGAAGGAGGGGGTCAAGTTTTAGGGGAATCTCAGAGGCTTGATAAGCCAGAACTCTTCCTGAAAGCTGCTTTGTGCTTCTCCCTCCTCCTCCCCTCTTTTTCTCTTTTAAGTAAAGCTTAAAACTCTAGCCCCTATAGCCATGAACAACATTCAGATTTGTGAACTATGGCGTATGTCTGCATTAGAAACACTAAAGCAGCACACACCTTAACTACAGTGACAGAAGGAGTTCTGCTGCTGATGTAGTAAATCCATCTCTCTGAAAGGCGATAGCTGGGCCGATAGAATTCTTCTATCGACCTAGTGCTGCCTACACTGCGGCTTAGGTTGGCTTAACTGCATCTCTTAGAGGTTGTGAATTTTTCCACACCAGAGCAATATAACACAGTTGACCTACATTTTAGGTGTAGGCTAATCCCAAGTTTAAATTTTTAGCCAGTGATGTCTACATGAAACAATATCTCTGACGGAGATGTAAAGTTGTCTTATTCATCTCAGTGGGTGAAAAACCTCAAAACCTAGTACTATTTAAGGGCTTATTCTGGAATAAGAGTGCCCGCACAGTGACCTATACCAATATAAGCCTTGAAGCCAGGTTTATACTATACATTACCTCCTTGGCATAGTGTCAATTAGAAGTGAAAGTGTGCACAGACAGCTTATATGACCAAAAGATTGCTTCTGCTGGTATAGCTTATGTAATTCGGGGAGATGGGTTAACTACACTGGCAAAATAATTCCTTTTACCAGTGTAAACTGCATCTCCACTACGGTGCTTTGTAGAATAGACTAGCATTAACCGTTGAAATTAGTTATTTCATAGCTGATCAACATACCCAAGAAAGAAGAGGGCTAGTCACACAATTTTCACAAGCTAGTGTGAGTAGTGTTTCATGGCACCTCAAGGGGCAGAACTGGGGAAAAATACCACTACTCAATGTCCTGTTTGACCCTGTGTAAAGAGAATAGTTTGAAAATATTCAAAGTACAAAAACTTTAAAAAGTCAACCAATGAAGTGTTTTAACTGATTTTGTTCATACTTAAGTTCTTTAGCTTCAGGTAGAGAACAAGAACGAAAACCTTCAGTCCAAATTTTAGTTAAGAACCTAAAAAACAAAAAGTGAAAAAGGTGGTGCTGGTGGGAGGTAAGAATGGAATACCCAACCTAAAGTTAAAATTAATAATGCTGTACAACTAGTTAAGAGGTCTTTGGACTACAGTAATGAGCTAGATATATCAATTTCATATGGCGCCACGCAAGTTAAATGTTATTGCAGCTACAGAAGCTAAGTGCCACACACCAAGAAATTACCAATGCAATCACATTGGACAAGCTGAAGAGGATTTAAAGAACAAATGTTACTGAGTATGGAGAAATACAGAGATAACTAAACAATTCTGGCTATTTGCTTAGTCTGGAGTTATTTGCACAGATTCTTACTAATGGAGAATTTTAGATAGATGAGGCAGGAGTAAGAAGATTTAGCATGAAAGTTTTGGCTAAATATCAGCAAAAAAAAGTTTCCTGACATATGAGCAATTAGAGGGACTTACCTCCAAAAGAGAGTACTGAAATCCTAATTCCTACAGATGGGTAGAGTACTGTTAAAAAAAATAGTATCACTGCACAGAGCATGAGTTAGATGGCCTGCCTCTCCCACTCAGCTTTCTTTAATTTGGGAGGAGTGGAAAAAGTATGCATTTGTGGTAATTTCTAGACTGGTTCAACACACAAACACAAAACAAAAACAAAAACATGTTCATGACAACATGAAAGAACTGTGAGGGTTCTGCCACACCAGTAGTTTGTCACCACATCTGAATTCTTTAAAAAATAAATAAATAAATTTAAAAAAAAATCTGGTGCACATTTTTGAGTATGCCCTGAACTCAGCTACTTAACACCATAAGATCAAGAATTAAATTTTCAATAGCCGTTTCCCAAGAGAATTTCAGAGGCAAGTTATATTTGAAAGTGAGACTTTGGCTTCTAAATAACTGAGAAGCTTTTGTAACTATTTTACCAGAAAACTATACGGCACTTGGCCCAAATAGACACCAGAAGATACAGCAATGACACAAGCAAGGATTAAACAGGGAGGAAAAACAGTGATATTCACATTTACTGTAAAATAGCTCTCTCCTCAAGAGAAACCAACTAGAAGTTATAGAAACAAGTTTTACATTTGTGAAGATTCCACTGACCCTTCTTCCTACAAGCAGGACTTACACGATATGCTTAGTAATGGAATCTTTAAAGCTTTAAGAGATGCACATTTTATAGCTATTTAGATAAAATTCCCTCAACCTTAAAAATTGTAAGACTAATAATGCTGAAGAAAACCTGTAAAAGCTGTCCCCAGAAGCAACACTGCCTTTATTTCAGATGAGAAAATGGACACAAACTCTGTTTCAGTTTAGCAAAATCATAATCACTTAGACTTTGTGGCAGCAATCTACACAATTTAATTTCCTTTATCAATTTTAGATTTGCTGTATCTCAATTTTGCTACTGTATACTTGTATTGTACAATCCTTCTTGTATTTTGAGAAAGGTAAATCAAGGGCATTTATTTATCCTCTGCTACACCAGAAGTTGGATACATTTCTGTCATGTCTTCTTCTAAACTAAGTAGTTTCAATATTTCTTCATATGAAACTTTTATAGAAAGATCATAGGTTTCCTACTGCTCAGTCAAGTTACAGTTTCCCCCCCAAGAGCCAAACTGACAAACATGACTGAAGACTAGGCAGTAATTCTTAGCCTCTAGATAGACGTAATTAAATTCTGTAGGAGGCACAAGACACCACCCCCCATGATGAAGCATGTACCAGATTTGTACAAAGTCTTCCTCAAAAGAAAAAACCAATATAACCTAATGTAAATACTAACATGTTGTATCTATACATGTATTACACAGCTGCCTAGGTGAAGATTTATCTCCTAACCCCAACAGACCACTACTTCATGTAGCTAGTTTCTTACAAGACAAGTTTGAAACAAGCTACAGATAGTAAAGAAGCTAGAGAGCTGAGTGCAGAGAAAGCTTTTGGTAGGTTAAAATGAACAACGTATCAGGCTGAAGCATTCAGCATATGTGATTCAAAGATAATTAATACAAATTAATGTACACAAAATTGGTAAGGTGAAGTATTCTCCATTTGTCATTTCTGCTCCAGTACCTTTATCTAAGCAAAACTATCCTGGCTACCAAAAGGCAAGGTATGCTTGGGCATATTCTTACGAAGGATTAGAATATACGATAAAACTTCACTTATAAGTTATAACAAATAACTTGGTTGTCTCAAGTCCACATCAGCAACAAGTTAATACTATCATCACTGAAAACAAACCTGAAAGATATTGCAAATCTGCAGATAAATTATCGTATATACTCGATCATAAGCTGACCCCCCAAAGATGGATAAGTAAAAATGGCAAATTTTTATGACCCATTCCATAAGCCAACCCTATAATTCAGGGGTTGGCAAACTTTGGCTCCCAGCCCATCAGGATAAGCCGCTGGCGGGTGGAGAGAGTTTGTTTACCTTGAGGGTCTGCAGGCATGGAGGTAAATCTAAGTAAACAAAAATGTCCTGGCCCACCAGCAGCTTACCCTGATGGGCCGGAACAGCAACTGGAAATGTTGCGGGGGAGAGAAGCTGGAGGTCAGGGCAGCAACTTCTATGACCACCCCCCACATGACCCCACCACTAACCTGGGACCTCCCCACATGACCCCTCCCCTGTAACCCCTCCCCACCCCTAGCTCAGGACCCTCACACTCTCCCCATCCCATCCCTTCCAACCTTAGTTGGGCCAAGCCAGAGGAGGATGTTTCTGGCCTGGCCAGAGCTGCTCCAGCAGGCCAGGCAGTGCGGCCACAGCCTGCCAGCCCTGGAGCTGGAGGGAGAGCAGCGTAGCCAGAAGAGGAGAGACTCTGGCCCTACCTCTTCCCTTCTGGCTCTGCTGACTGTGTTACCTCTCCTTGCCCCCACTGTTGGGGGGTGGGGAGGGAAGAGCTGTGTCCCACCTCTCCTCCCCTCTATACCCATTCATAAGCCAACCCCCTTCTCTGATGCTTCCCTTTTATTACTAAAAAATTTCTGCTTATGAACGAGTATATATGGTACTTATTTAGTATGCTGCTGCCATGTAAATTTCCATCCATTTATTTTAAGACACTTCTGCAAAGTGATCAAAACCTCTCTCTCAGAAGGAGAACAATTGGAGTTAAGATAAAGTTTAAAAGATTCTAAGTCTGTAAGAAAAAAAGTGTCTACAAGCCAAAGGTAAAAAGTGTGGGGAGGGGAGGAGAGGAGAGAGGCCCTGATCACTGATAAGCAGGAGTAATGAAAGTAGTCCAGCTCCCTCATCCCTAACTCCAAACTCCATTCACAGCAAGAGACTCCTGCCATAGAGCTGTCCCTAAACAGAATGGAGGACTCTAAACACCTCTGGTTAACAAAACAACTTGATAAGTCTAGCCAAATATCCAGCCAGTGAATGTAGTCCTTATGCAAGGAGAGGGGCTGACAGCCATAGGGAGTCAGAATACATACACCCACTAATAAGTTCAGTAATGGCAACAGTTCAAGCTTCCCATGTGATCTCGCTTGGAATAGTAGGAATCAACCACACTTAAAATCCCACACACACCACACCCCAAACTCTTACCCACCAGCCACTACTAAGTTTTTGTGGTGTTCATATACCTCCATTAGGAGGTGAATGGAGAAAAAATTATGTCAAACATTTTCAAGTTCTTCAAATTAAAAAAAAAATGCTTTACAATTCTGAAGTCAGAAAACAAAGGCTACATTTTAAAGCTCAAGTGTTTTAAATCTGGGCACCTAGTTTTACATTTAGGCAGCTAAATGAAGGAGGACCCTTACATTTAGAGGTCTAGGCTACACACAACTTCCAGTTAAGTCAGTGGGAGTTTCAGGTGTTCATCTCTAGAGAGCAAACTACCTGATAATTAAGTGCTTAAACATATGCTTGGGGAAGCTGGCACTAGACTCGCTCTTTGACCTGGCTTTCTCATACACGTGTTATGCATGTATTAATGTAAAAAAACCCACCAAAACGGATACCCCACTGTACACACTTCTACCACTGGGGAGAAGCATGAACAACATGAGACAGATGCTAATCACATCATTTAATGGAAGGCATTCAGATAATACAGTGATGAGCACAGTATAATAATCTGAGCAGAACACCTGAGTTTGAGTTGACTAAAATTTCCTAAGATCACTTTCAAACAAACAAACAAACAATCTACACAGATTTCTAATACTAAACAAAAATCACAGTTTGTTTCCCCAAAGTAAATGCGCTAAATGGAAAACATAATTAATGCAATTACATTAGAAACTCATTTGCTATACATAAGTAGTTTAATCAAAATAGACAATTGCTCATTCCTTTACATATTACAAAGTGTTTCCAATCATTGTTCTCACAAAGCTATCAGGTTAATCTTAAGACATCAAAAGGAAGAGTTACAATAAGATTTTTCACTGGTGATCCTTTTTTCTTATGCAGAGTCTATAGTGATTGATCAAATTCATATTTGAATTGGGTCCAATTAACCTCTCAAGAAACAGTAATTTCTCAGTATTTTAAAATATTAATGTGTTGATATCTTAATACATAAGAAAACTACACACCGATATACAAATCCCTTGTTTATGTGCTAAAAAGGCCATAAACAGGCTCATGTTATCATTACAGAGGCTGCAAGGAATTGCTCTCCATAAGACATTATTGTCCAAAGATTAAATTTAGATACCCCCTCCTTTTCTGAAATAAATACAGAATTCTAATTTTCTCCCCTAGGTTTTGCTTTCATTAGGAAAAAATAGCATTAGCTAACATGCATTAACCTCAACCTAAAAAGTGTGAAGACTACAAACCATTTTTGTTTTTTTTTTAATTAAAATCAGCAAAAAACTGGTACCTTGAGATAGCACAGGTTATTTTCACACCATGCTGATGTATTGGTTCAGCACAAATTCATACAGAAGAATCCATTTCCTAAAGTACCAATGTTACTGGTAGCAGCATACTTCAGGATTAGAGGCAAGTTCTGAACATAAATTCCTCCATTGGAAGAGACACCACAAAACTACTTTGTTCCACCAAAAGTGCAGATCACATTGATTTTGCTTTTTTTTTTTTGAGAAAATAACATCAACTGAAGTAGCTGTAACTGCAGCAGGTACAAATAACATCAGTCTCTGAAGACAACTGTAGGATCCTGAAAACATGAATAAGTTTTTCTATGTCAGAAAGGGTCTATGTCAGCTTTGTCTCAGCTAAGCCATTTATGAAACCACAAAAACAAAAAATTTCTACACTTATAGTTGTAACCAGTAGGGGTCATTTCAGTGTAAAGATTGCAATGAAAGGAAGAGAGAGACAAAAAATAAGTAAAAGATATCAGTTTCTATTCACATACATTGTAGTTATATACATTGTTTCCTTAACTAGTCAATTTCACTTTTATTGAAGCATATCTGTTACAGAAGAACTGCATGCACTGCAATAGACATGACATATAGTAATAATTTATCCCCTTAGCCTGTGAAGAAGAGACTACTTATAGTATTAAAAGCTAGCAGTAAGGTAGACAACCTACCCTGTCATACTTCTACCTGGAAGTTATATATCTAACCTGTCTGATTAGTTCAAAATAAGTCCTTTTATTGGTTTAGAGATAAAACATTAAAATTTCTTCCACCCCAAACAAAAAAACTAGGCCAGTTACATACCGAACAGTTTCGTAGCTTAAGACAATGCAATTACAGACAGAACTTTACATAAAGCAACATTTATCCTAGTAAAATCTTCTAGATTTGGTAAGTTTAAGCAGTTGCTTCTTTCATTTGAGAATAATAGTTCCTAAATTATCTCCTTGATGATTGCTACAGGAACAACTGGAACTAGTTTCCAGTCACAGAGCACTGATTGAAATATAATCTTGCCAACGGATGCTTCATACCATTTTTAAGAGTATATGGGACATTACTAGTTGAAATCATGCAAAGTTCATATTGCATCACTTCAAAAAGAATGAAATGTTCGTAAACTGCCAAAGAAGTCCACATTGTGATACACCAAGGGAGCTGGCTTGTCAAGACATTTAAATTACTGTAGGCTTTCATTATTCCACTCTTCTGATTGAGCTATGCTTATACTTGGAACATGCAAGAAGAGGAACCATTATCCAAACAACTGAAAGATATTTTAATTATGATAACTTTCTATATACTTATAATATTCTGTATATGTATATTTGTTTTAAATCAATTTGTTTCTATGTATGTGGGAAAGAAAGACCAATGCAACACAGAATGAATCAAGCAAGCCTCTTGAAAAATTAGTTCAGAACTATTTATTAATTCATTAAAATACTCAACCCAATTCTGCTCTCTTCACTTCAGCTATGCCCACGGAACCCACTGAATGAATCTTGAGGGAAGAATGTTATACAGAAACAAACAGTATATGTACAGGACACACCAACTTCGCTCATATTTTTATGTTGTGGTTTATTAACTTGTGGATAATATATCAGTTATAAACTAGTATTGGATACTAAAATGATACGTTTACCAGCAAAGAACATATTTAGAAGGCTGTCAGTTTTGTCAGGATGGCAGTTTTATTTTAATGGTTTTGTTATGTTGTTTTCAAACAGTTTTTGGATGAGTGCCTTCTCCTTAAAAGATATTTCCGAACTCTTTACTGCCCTCTAGCCCTAAAAGCCAAGAACACCCTCTCCTTTTACTTTCCAGAATTGTCCGGCCTGTCTTTAAAGAACCCACCAAATAAAATTAGGCATTTTCCACATTGAACTATTTCTAATCTCTTAACATCACGATGTATTTTACTTTCTTACATTTTAAAGTTTCCTTTCCTCAGCAACCTGACAAATGACAGACTCCAGGACTCCTTCCTGCCAAGTAAAGGTAAGCAAGTAAGCTACAGGGGAAAATATCCCTGGATTTCCTATATCTAGTCATCTTCGCCACATCTGAAGCAGGCAAAGTGAGATTGGCGCGTTGGAGAAGAGCTGCTGCTGCCGCACGGATTTTTCCCTTGTAGGAAAAAGACGCATTTCATCACGGCGGCGGTGGAGGGGGAAGGTGTTAAGTGACAGGAACAGGAAGGAGAAGTTTGCCACAGACGATCAGTCTCTGTATTTCCTTCCACAGAAGGAATCCGGAATAAGCATCACGTGTATTATTGATCTCTGTTTATTGCATGAGGGCAGATTGCCAGGCTGTTGTTTCAAGCGCTTTAAATCTTATCAAGAAATTTGGCAGGGACATAAGTAGTTGGCCGAACTGATACTAGTTAACACGATCTACGAATGAAAAGGGATTCGAGGTTGCACCAGTTTGGGAATTTACAACAAACTACTTCAAACTACCAAAACTTAAATCAACGTTTCAAAACATGGGTTTTTCTCAGCAGCAGCACCATTCAGTTAAATCCTGTCCGAAAGTCAGCGTGAAGGCAAAAAAGTTAGTTGCTACCACACCACGATTACTACTGGTCTAATTTTCCTCTCCCGGTTGCGAGAAGCAGACAGTCTCACGTAAGAAACGGCATGGCCGGCAGGAACAGAACCACTACTAATGTCGAAGAAAGCAACAAGGTAACAGAAAGAGAAAGCTTAGGCTATACCCGATACCAAACGCTGCCAGGAGGGAATAGCTCAATCCTGGTGCCCCACCAAAACAACTAGTGAAATCTTCATTCAAATTTAAACAATCGCAATCGATTTGTAGACAAACGCGGGAGAGGGAATAAGCGTAACAACTCCCCAGAGCTGCAAATAAATACAAAAGAGAACATCTGCCCAGGATCAGTGGACGGGTTGGGAAATAATCATGTGTTGCTCCCTTTCCAACTGCACGGAGATTTAATTGGGAGGGGGAAGGGAAGATGGGCAGAAAAACCCAGACAAACTCCATCAAGAACAAGGTCCCACCAGCCAGCCTCACATGCCCGTCGTCCTCCCGCCCGCCCCGACACCTCGCAGATAAGACATGTTTTGAATAGTAACAATTCACATTTAAACCCCCCGCAGTTCACACAGACTCTGCACTGGACGGGTTGGGGGGAAACAATCCAGTCACAAGGCGACGGGACCCCTTTGCCCAGCCCTTTAGCTGACAAACGAGAGGGGGCCGCAGCGACCCTCGCGCTCCAAGCAAAGGAGCTTAAAACTTCGCGAAGAGGGAAGCGGGGAGGCACCGGGCAGGGCGGGGGCAGCCCTGACAGGAGCAGGGAAGGGGCCGCGCTGCTGTTACCTTCGCAGACGCCCACTTCGTACTCGGTGATGGAGTCCCCGTTGAGCGGGGGGCGGATGACACAGCGCAGCCCGCGGTCGCAGGCTCCGTGCAGCCCGTATACGCCCCCGCAGCTCTCGTTGCGCTGCCGGGCACACATGAAACAGCAGCCACAGATGCCCAGCACGATGCTGCCGGGGCAGCTCTTGGGCTCCTCGCACTTGGACTCGTCGCAGGGGAGGCAGACGAGCGCCCGGGTCCCGGACTCGCCCAGCAGCACTAGGAGCAGCCAGCCCGCCCCCAGGTGCCAGCCGCTGCCGCCCGGGCGCCTCCTCCCCGCCAAGACCGCTGCCAGGTACATCCCGGCCGCCGCCGCCCGGGCCGGCCCGGGGGAGCCGCACAGAAGCCCCCGCGTTAGGTCACGGATCCCAAAGTCCGGCCCGAACCAGCCCAGCGTCGGCTCCTGTCTGCCGCCCCCGCCTCCCAGAGAAAAGTTTTCTCTCTGCGGCGCCAGCCAAACTTCTGCTCCAAGGAGCGGCGGCAGCGGCTCCGCCCGCGCCCCTCCGGGAGGCTGCGTCCGTCCGTCGGTCCCTCGCCTGCCCCCTGCGGGCTCCGCAGCTCCCCTTGCCCCACCGGCTCCTCGCTCAGCTCCGTGCGGGGGCGCGCTGGGAGGCTGCGGCGGGTCCTGGCGGAGTGAGTGCGGCGGTGGCGCTTGGCTCTACCCAGCTCACTGCCCGAGCCCGGACTCCTGCCTCCGGCTGCCTGCGACTCTCCCAGCACTGCACGCGACCCCTCCCCGTTCCCCATTGGGCGGCGATCGCGATCGCCCCGCCCCACCTTTCCGTCCGTCCAGCTCATTGGCTAACTGACTCCGCTCCGCCCCCTCCTCTGCCCCAGATCGTGGAGCTAGAGGCTGAGCGGCAGCCGCCTGGGCCCCACCGCGGTGACCGTCTCCCTCCGCCCTTTCCTCGCCCGGGGAGGGGCGGGCACATCCGTGTCGCCGTGCGGGCCGGAGCTCCGTGCGCGTGAAGCCCCGCCCGGGCCGAGAAGGCAGCAGCCCGGAGTCGGGACAGGCGGCGCCTCGCGCCCGGGCGGAGCTGAGGGAGCCTCCCGCTTTTCCCTGGGGTACAAGACCCGGGACAAGACTCCCCCGCTCCCCCCAGGCTCAGTGGCTCTCCTCAGCCAGGGCCACGGAGCCCCGAGCGAGGGGATATTACCGGGCTCCCAGCAACGCACCGGGGAGTGGCTGCTGCCCGCAGGACTGAGGCGGAGGTGCCCGCGCGCCGGCGGCTCTACTGCTATTGAAGCTTTTCCGGCTTCTTAGAGGGATGAGCGTGGTATAACATCTGGGAAGTGTCACCGCCCTGGCCCTGCCCGTAACAGCGCTGACGACACCTCGCCAAAAGGGTTGGGTGCTCTCTCAAGCACGCTTCTTCCTCCTCCCCCCCCACCCCCCCCAGCCCAGGGAAAAGCCTCCATTGCTCCCATCAGTTTAAGACCCTGAGCTTTTCACTTCCACTTACAAACAACACGAGAAACCCAGCGCTTACAGCTCGTGTGTAAAGTGTAGCGAGGAAAATTGTAGACTACGGGCATATTATCGGTCTCCACTGGAGCAAAAATATTAAGCTTTCCTACTTACCAGTAAATCTCCCTGTCAAACTGCTGCCCTTCCCTGACTGAGAACAGAAGAGCAGTCCTCAAAAGAAACACGGGGATATGTAATAATTAAGCAGGAGAGCGAGCATGTGGGAGCTAGGGACTCATTGAATTAAATAGCTGAACTACATCCCAGTGGAGAAACAGAGAACGGTAACAGAGGTGGGAATTACAAATAAATAAATAGTTTGCTTTGCTCTCAGTAAAGTGTAGGGAAAGTAGCCAGCTAACTGACAAGCCAGGAAACCCTCTAGTCAGAAGACCAGCAGCTCTTTAGACTGTATACCCAGTAGGTTGCAGAGTGCCAAAGGTGCAAGATGAGTACCCTGTTTATGAAGCTATGCATGCCAACCTGTGGAAGGGGGAAAAATAATGATGTGGCTTATAGGAATATAGTATAGTATGCCCACCTCAGAACTACCTGCATCAGTTTTCCAACTGAGGAAGCCAGTACCCTGACAGAGGTGACCAAAGAGGAACAAAGGGACACTGTCCATTACAAAAAACTAGTCCTTCAATAGTGGCAGAAGAGGAGGATCAGTGTGCACAGATCAAGGCATTACAAATGTGCTAAATAGACAGGCTGTAGTGTTACTGAACTTCATACATTTCTGATGAAAGAATATGCGATGACTGTAAGAATAAGGTAACTTGCTCAGCTGGTGTGATTGTGGCAGCCCTCACAAGGCTGAAATGAGGAAGTCTTTGGTTGCACAAATGGGTATAGAATTTGATATAGAATTATAGCTAGGACCAGGGGTGAAAGTAACTTACAGGACTTACCGGTACTGCCTGAGTTCTGAGGTGGAGCATGGCCTCTCAAGATTTAAAGGCCCTGGGGAATCAGCTGTGGCTGTGAGACCCAGAGCCTTTGAATCAACCAGGGGCTCCCAGCTGCAGAGGTGGCTGGGACCCCCCCACCCCTGGGCTCAGGGGCAAATTAAAGGGCCCGGGGCTTTGGCTGCCAGGGGGACCCTGAGTTTTGTGGGGCTGGGGCAGAGATTTAAAGGGCCCAGAACTCCTGCCACTGAGGAAAGCCGGAGTTCTTTAAATCCTGGCCCCTGCCAGGCCGCCAGAGCCATAGCCAGGATTCAAAGGGTTCTGGGCTGCCTGCAGCCACGGGGAGCTTTGAGCCCTTTAAATCCCTGCTCCAGCCCAGCCACCGGAGCCGCAGCTGGGTTTTAAAGGGCTCAGGGTTGCCCGCAGCTGTAGGATGCTCTGAGCCCTTTAAATCCCTGCCATGGATGTCAATGTGGTCCAGCATGGTGTACTGGCTCTTGCTGGTATGCCATACTGGACCAGACCAGCTTAGTTTCACCTCTGACTGTATGTATGTTAATGTGTATAAATGTGTCACAAACAATGCAGCTGCAGCCTGCCACCGACCAACAGCGACCCCAGCAACCGTCCCCTGTGGGCTGCTGCCTGCAGACAGCCCAGCAGGTGCCGCTGGGCTGGTTCTGCCAAGGAGTAAGTAACCAAGGCAAAAACCACAGCCAGCCACCGGGGGGCGGGGGGGAAGTCAGAGGTGAATGAAGGACAACTGGAATAGCCTTTATGAAATATACAAGATATTTAGAGAAAGTTTTGTCAATTTCAGACTTTGCACTCTGCAGGTAGGACAAAACAAAAAGAGATCTGAGACTGCATCCAATGTCCTAAGGACATTTCAGGTGTTTAAATCAATATATAAAGAGGGTGGATTGGAATGAAAACCACTATTTCTTTCAAAGGAGGCACAATAATTTCCCTGAATATTCAGTTTTCCCCTTCAATCCCTTTGTGGTTTTGTCTATGGGGGCTATTTGCTTTCCCTGTGAATCTTTAGTTGTTTTAGCAAAATTGCTTTGCCCAAAATAAACCCTAATCATCATGACACATCTTTCCACCATGTTCTCCATGTTTTTTTGTGTTGCTTTTTAAAAACAGTAACATTTCAAAGAGGATCTGCAAGCAGTTTGAACATCACAACCATGACCCTCCGCTGGGGAGGGAATGGGATAGATTTGAACTGGGAAATGGTTCCTGATTTTGATTGTGTTTAGGAGATCCCCCTCATCCCGGAGGGACAAAAGAACTGCTCCTGCCATGGTCACACACACCCAACAACTAGGAGTGAAATTAACAAGGATGCTAGAAACGGCTCCTAACTCTAGGCACTGAACTGCACAGGGAACAGCTGAGTTTAAACTGTTATTTTGCAGGCAGCAGCAGCAGGCATCTCAGCCAGTGCCCCTACTGCAAGCTAGAGCCTAGAAGAGAACCCTTGCTGGGGTGCGGGGGAGGAATGCAGAGCCTTGTCTGCAGCCTGGCTGGAGGAGGGGGAGGGAGGAGCCGAGAAACCAATGTGACAGTGAGTTTTCCCCTTCCACCTGCTTTTATTAGCTCTGGATTTAAGCTGTGCAGCCAAATGCTTGTATTTGTTGTGTGTATTAGTACTGGAGAGATCCCCTCACCCCGGGGGCAGTAAAGGACTGCCCTGCCATGGTCAAACACACCTTCCCCTCAACCCCATCCCCCAAGCTACTGTGAGTGAAATTAACAAGGATGCCAGAAACCTAGCCCTGGGGGCTGAACCATCAGGGAACAGCTAACTTTAAACTATTCTTATGCAGGGAGCAGGCTTCTCTCTCCCTCCCTCAGTAAGTCTCCTTTTCTTACCAGTCCTCCGTACCAGCTTACTTTCACCTCTGGCTAGGACAAAGGTTCTGAAAACTAAATATAGGCTATTAGAAAGAAGTCTATGTATGCTTTTATGATTTTTCCAGTTCTATATACAAGCCTAGCTTCACAACAGGAATTAATGTCTCAATATAAGGTCAAGACTAAAGACCCCAGGGAAAACTCCATCGCTGGCAGGGTTAAGGACAATTTGAACAAGAGTTTTAAGTATATCTGGGAGAGACAGGGAAGCTTGCTGTGAATGTGGGGGGGGAGCAGATAGATAGGATGGGGAATAAGGGAGTTACTGAGACTCAGGGAAGGGAGTAGCCAGCTCCAGGCTGGGAGAGGAACCACCGAGACCACTACCAACCTGCTCCCCAGTCTCATCCCCTCCACAGTGGTCACTCCAGCTTCTCTAGGTCCTGTTTTCACCTCTGCCCTCCCGCCACCCACACAATGTGCACAAGTATGCACGGGAATAGACTCCATAAAATATTTCCATTGTGATGGCGATAGCCCCACTGATCCCTAGTCCTATCATTCCTATATATCAGGAACAAAAAATATCTTAACAATGGGTTAGGCCCATTGCTAGACAGAGAAGGTAAACAAGTTGATACTGAAAAGGCAGAAATATTTAATAACAAATATTTCTGTTCTTATTAGGAAAGAAGTAGGATGATGCACTTGTATCACATGAGGATGGCAAAATATGTTCATTTATTAGTAATTAAGGAGACTGTTAACGAGAATCTATGAGGGATGTTAAATCAGCAGACCCAGATAACTTGCACCCAAGAATAATAAAAGAGTTGGCTGAGGGGATCTCTGGTCTGCTGATGTGAATTTCTAATAAATCTTGAAATAATAGGGAAATTCCATAAGACTGGAAAAGCACTAATTATTTAAGTGAGAGACTTAAAGAACTCAATGATTTAGTTTATCAAAAAGGAGATTGATAGATTACTTGATTAAATACCTTCACGGTGAGAAAATATGGGGTATTTAAAGGACTCTTTAATCTAGTGGAGAAAGGCATCTCATGAACAAATGTCTAGATATTAAAGCAAGACAAATTTAAATTAGAAATAACCCACACATTTTTAACAGTGAGAGTATTGGAACTGGCTATTGGAACAGGCTATTGGAACATACTACAAAAGTAAGCAGTGGATGCTCCATCTCTTGTTGTCTTCACATCAAGACTGGATGCCTTTTTAGAAGATATGCCTTAGATAAACAAGTTATTGGGGTCAACACAGGGATAACTAGGTGAAATTCTAGGTTTCTGTTATACAGGTCAGACTATATGACCTAGTGGTCCCCTCTGGCCTCAAAAATCTATGAATCTGTAGTTGAGAAGTTGTATAGAGGAAAGACTGATTCTCTTTTCCCAGTATATGTCAGGAGTAGCTCCATTAAAGCCAATGTTAAAACTGGTATCAGTAAGAGAAACAGGCCCAAGATGCTTGCATTCATTGACATTTTATGCAGGAAACACAGAACAGAAATGTCATCCCTAAATCAAAGATTTTACAATCTAAATATAAGAAAAGAAACAACAGATGGATAAGGACAGGCAGATTGAAGAGTACAAGAAAACAATGAGAGAGTTTATCTTTACAACTTACCTTCATTGCTACTCTGAACAGGTTGTCCTTGTACTGGTGGACTGACAGTGGGAACAGGTTGCATCTTGACTGAGTCATAGCATGTAAGGCCAGAAGGGACCACCAGATCATCTACTCTGACTTGTATATTACAGGCAGCAACCCTAACCAGCACCCACACACTAAATACAACCAAAACAGGTCAAAATATTACAGCTCACAGGCCCTACCAAATTCATGGCTGTGAAAAATGCATCACAGACTGTGAAATCAGATCTCCCCTTAGATGTGGGAATTAAGGGTGCTGGGGGTGTGGCTTCACCCCCTGGCTTGAAGTGGTTTCCATTATATACAGGGTTTACCATTTGGTTCAATGGCTCTCAGCACCCCTACTATACAAATTGTTCCAGCATATGGATTAACCCCATGATGAAATCTAGCTATTTGTAGGGGGAAGGGCAAGGCTGGAGGATCCCCAGCCTGGAGCTTCTACTGTGCACCAGGCTCCAGCTGCTAGTCCCGTCTGGGCTGAGGAGGGATGGGACTTCCTCTTCTCCTGCACAGCTGCTCTAGAGAGGAAGATCAGACCCACCTCTGGGTACCTCCCTGGGCTGCAAGAAGCTCCTTGGCTGCACTGCCTTCAGAGCCCAGCTCTGAAGGCAGCATAGAAGTGAGGATGACAATCCTGTGACTCCTCCTACAACAGCTTTGCAAGCCCCCCCACCTCCTTTTGGGTCAAGACCCCCACAGTGACAACACCCTGAAATTTCAGATATAAACATCTGAAATAGACTATTTTTAAAATCCTGTGATGGTGAAATTGACCAAAATGGACTGTGAATTTGATAGAGCCCTAATTATGTGCCACAAGCAGAAAGTAAGAGGAACCATGGTGAACTCATTGCCCAAGGTCCCTGCAGTAGCAGGGAATTGATTGAGTAAAATATACCCATTTAATTCTAGCAAGTTAGCCAAACCCTATGCTGCAGAGGAAGGTGAAAAATCCCTAAGGTCATTGCCAATTTGAACTGGGGGAAAATTCCTTCTTGACCCTCCATATGGTGACCAGTTCGACCCTGGGCATGTGAGCAAGAGAGAAAGAGAGAATGTCCCATGCCTCATTAGCACATTGGCCCATGCTGTCCAGTGTCCAGACTGAAGCAATGACCATCTCTGATGCTTCAAAGTAAGGAGAGAAAAAAAAGCAGACTACACAGGAGGGTTGCAAAATCCCTTCCTGATCCCTGCAAGTGACCAGCTGAAGCCCTGAAACATGTAATTTTAGAAACATAAGACATAAACCAGAAGGAGATCCACAAGGTTGCTGAGCTCTGCTCCTACCATCACAATCAACCATTATATAATCACACTCATAAATTTGTCCATCTCTCTTTCAAAACTAATTACATTGTTTGCCCCTACAACTCCTATTGGGAGGCTGTTCCAGAACATCACCCTTCTGATGGTTAGAAAGCTTCTAATTTCCAGCCTGAGTTTGATCAAGGCCAGTTCATATCCTTTTCTTGTGCCAACATTATTATTAAGCTGAAATAGCTCCTCGCCTTCCCTGGTGATTTCCCCTCTGATGTATTTACAGAGAGTATTCATATATCCTCTCAGCTTTCTTTTTGCTTGGCTTGCTAAACAAGCCAAGCTTTTCCAGTTTTTTGTCAAAAGATAGGCTCTCCATTTCCCTTGTCATTCTAGTAGCTACTCTCTGTGCCTGTTTCATTTTGAATTCTTGAACATGAGTGACCAGAATTGTACACCATATTCCAAATGAGGTCTTACTAGTACCTTGTACAATGGCATTAAAACTTCTCATAGACTCATAGATTTTAAGGTCAAAAGGGACCATAATGATCATCTAGTCTGACCTCCTGCACAGCGCAGCCACAGAATCTCACTTACCTACTTCTGTAACAAACCCCTAACCTATGTCTCAGTTATTGAAGTCCTCAAATTATGGTTTAAAGACTTCAAGGTCTTCAAGGGCAGAGAATTCTTCAGCAAGTGACCTGCGCCCCATGCTGCCGAGGAAGGCGAAAAACCTCCAGGGCCTCTGCCAACCTGCCCTGGAGGGAAATTCCTTCCCGACCCCAAATATGGTGATCAGTTAAACCCTGAGCATGTGGGCAAGACTCCCCAGACAGCACTCAGGAAAGAATTCTCTGTAGTAACTCAGATACCATCCCACCTAACATCCTATCACAGACCATTGGGCATATTTACTTGCTAATAATCAAAGATTAATTAATTGCCAAAATTAGGCTATCCCATCTTACCATCTCCTCCATTAACTTATCAAGCTTAGTCTTGAAGCCAGATATGTCTTTTTGCCCCCACTACTCCCCTTGGAAGGCTCTTCCAGAACATTACTCCTCTAATGGTTAGAAACCTCGGGTCTACTGGAAACACCTCATCTGATACATCCTAGCATTTGCCCTTTTCGCAGCTGCAAGCTTCCTACTCATCTTGTGAACAGTCAATACACCCAACAGTCAACACACCCAACTCTCCTCTTCTGTCGCTTTCAACTAAAGACACCCCAGCTTGTAGCAGAAATTCTTATTATTATAATACCCTCAGTCCACAAATCTTCACCTGTGTAAAAGGCTATAATATTTACTAAAATGCATACAACACTCTTTGATGACTAGAGTTTTAGTGGGTCATAGTTACCTATCTTGTTTGGGCAATTGTCCCTTTCAAAATCTTTTTGAATGGATTACAACTACGCACAAAAACCAGCCCAAGCAACCAGGATTCATTCCTGCATCAGAAAATGAAATAGAGACTTCCAATGCGCGCGTGTGCGCGCACACACACACACACACACACACATATTTTAATGTAAAATTGGTCTAGTAATTCCAAAAAAATAATCCCACTAAATCTCTCCAAAATCCTTAGGTTGACTCTGTGTAAAATGGAGTGATCACAATGCACTTGTGTCTTATCTTTGGGTAAGGATAAGTAGTAAAAAAGAATCTTCCACATCCCTGTCAAAGATGCTAAGGATGGATCTGTACATATTACAAATAAAGACTACAGCTATCTATATTTTAATAATGTATGATGCATCCGTTGCCATGGTATCTGATTGCATTACATATATTAAATAGACAAACCATCAGTATCATACATGTATATGGAGAAATCAAACACACCAATACATCAAATAAAAAATCTTCAGAGTCTTAGTTTAATAAAGTCAAGCAAACACTTAGCTGAAAAGACAAGTCTTGCATAGGGCCCTAAAGGCCAGTAATCTCAGGCTCTGGAGGACAGCCAGTAAAAAGTGTTTAAATACAAATGTGGCTGAGTTTCAGTGCCTGGCATTGAGAAGACATTGCAGTACAATGGGAATTTAAAAAAATATTTATTTTTGATTTTCAAAAAATTTACTATAATAGAGAATTATGTAAGTAGAAAATCTTTAAAGTAGAAAGGGACAAATTCAGACTTTGGTGAATTTGCAAAAGGAAACTGAATTTCACTATCAGGTCCACTCACTGAAAATTCTCTGCCTCTTGCCCCCACCTGATTCAGTCAAAGGTTTCTTGGTCCAAGTGCCTCAGATTATTTCACCCCAAGCCCCTAAATTGCACTAGAAATGGACTAGCACACAGTGCAGATCACTAAACATTATCACAAGCACAAACAAACAAAAAATCCAAACACACCCAAAACATCTTTTGGCAAATAGGCTGCCGCATTCACAGCAGATTAAGCTTCTGGATTTGTTTCTCCACTGACATTGCTTTTTCACTAGTGTAACTTCAATAGAGTGGAGCAGAAAATCAGGCCCTCTTAGTGGTCTGATATTCATATTCAGTGCTTTGGAGATATTTTAGTTGATTTTATCATATATATTGTTTAGGCTTGGTGAGGACACTTTTTTAATTACAAAATACTGAGTTTCAATTGCATTATTTATTGAAAATCTGAATAAAATTTATCTCAAGCTGTTATTTTTAATTCTAAAGTTTATTCCAATTTTGCTTGTATTCATATCAATGGTTCATCTAATACTTCTAAAATGCTTTTCATGTTGAAGGATATCACTCATTTTAGTTCCAAATTTACCTATTTTCCACACAAATTTAGGGTCTCCTCTTATTTATTGTTGGTAATTATTTACAGCAGAAATAAAAGACTGTGAAAAGAAATGTATGCAAAGAGTTATTTGGATTAGAGGAATGGATTTTACGTAAGTTTCCTGAACAAATAATTTTTGTCCCCCTTATTTTGTTTCTTTGTCATATATTATATCCCACGTTTATGCTTTGGCAGGCTGAGAGGTATGATTTGTTCCTCTCCTGTTGCACTGTATACGCTTGATATAAAACTTCTAACCTAAACAGATTAAACCAGGTGAGCAGTCTCCAAAAAGGGATGGGAGGTGAAGACTGTCACCAAGATAAACAGCAGTGAGAGGAGCAGATTACATGGTGATAATTCTTCCCTCCCTCACAAGTATATTGAGAGACATAATTCATTAATGAGAAAAATAAGGTAGGTGCAGACATATTTTTCATTGTACCAATATCTGTTGGTGGAAAGTACAACCTTTTGAACTACACAGAGCTCTTCTTCAGGTCTGGGGAAGGAAGCAGAGTGAATTAAATACAAGTTGGGACAGATTGTTAAGCAGAAGGAGTAACATGTTGGGGGTTGTTACTTGAGATGAAGTGGGCAATTGAGGGTTAGACTTTTATGCGTAAAGGGTTTGAAAGTGGACAGTTAAGGGTAGCGTGTTAATAGGTTAATTAATTGATATTAGTAAAGTGTTTTGAAATCCCATGAGAGATGCTGTTAAAGTGAAACTGTTACTACTACATGAGAAACTGGGTAACAGTTAAGGGGATTCATGCAACTTTTTTCTTTCCAAGATAGTGTTTAGCCAGTTTATATTGAAATTTTTTTTATCAAGTATTCCCTACTTATTCAATTCTCTAGAGCAAAAGCCATTTCTATCAGTTGTGTCCCTATGTAATCTGAAGCCCATTATTTGAATGTTCAGTCCATTAGGGCTGGTAGGAAATTATTGTTGCTGATAAATGTGAGCACTGGTGATGCTTCCATTTTAGATTTCACTTGCCTAATATGGCATCAGATGGTAAAAAGGCCTGATTTTTGAAAAAAAGCATAGATATATAACTGCATATGCAAAATGGATATGCAATTGATGCCTAACTTGCACTTCCTGTACGATGACTGAATTTGTAAATCAAGTAATAGCAGATGCAAATGACCAGAACTATTTATCTATTCAATTACCCAGACAGTGTCACACAAACAGTACTTGTGCAAGCAAATTAGGCATACTTTTGTGCACTTAGCCATTTTAGAATTTAGGCCCTACAGATAAGGTTAAAAGGACTAGAAAATTGGAGCTGATGTCTGTTTTACATGGTCTCTGCCCACTCTACCAAGAAATCTAACTATGGAACCCAGAAATATTTGAAATTTGAGCCCTCCTAATAGTCATGTTTGCTGCAACCTCTTGAGTATGAAACAAACTTTTTAATGTTGCTATAGGAAGACAATTTGCTGTATATTTGCTTTAAAAAAGGCATTTTAAAGACAAATAGGTACATTTAATTGATAAATCAGCCTAGGGACTATATTCATCTTTATTATGGAAATTCTGCATAACAGCAAAATAGGTGGATTACTCCATCTGTCTAAATCCCCCTTTTGTAGTGTTCCACAGTGGTGACATATTTAATTTAAATATATTTTTAGCTTAACTTGGACCAATTTTCCCCAGATATTTTATGTGCTGTGTAACAATTTGGAAGTAAAAAAGAAGGATTCAAAAAACCTGGCTATAGAGACAGTATAAGAAACTAGATACAATAAGATTGGGTGAAGGATCAGAGCTGCTGGACATGACCTAACATTTGTCATAGTTCATGCCATAGTCAGAGATGTGACTAAAATTACTAATAATACCCCATTAAGGCCAGGAGAGAGTTCTGAAAGTTACAAAGCCAAAGAGCTTAGCTTCATAACATGCTAGACAAGGTTCTTCTTTTCCTAGAACACAAATATGAACTCTTTGCTCACAATAATGAGGAGTTAATCACAGAAGCAGTCCTATTGGAGTCAGTTGGGCTACTATTCTGAGTAACTGCTTGTCAGTGTGAGTAGATGATTTACAATCTGGCCCAAACTGAAATACCTTTTATTTCTTTTGAAGATCATCTGACTTTGACTGGGTAGTTGGGATTTCCTCACTCTGACTCCTTGGTATGATGTAATAAATAGAATGTTGTCAAATAAATCACAATCTGGGTCCATATACATTAGCTAGATCCATCCGACTCTTCAAATCCAGATTTTTCAAGAACATTTAAATAACCATTGCCATTGGATACACCCATGAAGGTTAAACATGTCCTAGTCCCATATTTCTAAGATAAATATATTGTAAAACACCTCTTATGAAAACCTGCTATACCAGAGACAAATGCTTTATTATAAAAGGAGTTTTTTTTCCTCCAGACAGCACTTGAGGAGCCATACTATGGACCAAGGACAGGTCCAAGAGTATTTAGATTGACTGAAAAATAGGTACAAAGAAAAGGGAGGCAACCTAATAAAAAAGACCAAATACATTATTTTTGAACTCTTATCATTCCCTATCAATTACTTTTTCATCAAATCACCATGAATTTAAATTATGCTCTAGGTTTTATTCCATATTTTGTTTTTTGCCATTGCAGTGATATTTTTATAAAATAAAAGATCTGAAAGATCTTCTTAACATTGAATCAGAAATCTTCAGTTTTATTATGAAGTTGTAGTGCAAAAAGAACATCTATGGTTTATTCATAAGGATCACTAAAGTTAACTCTTCATTAGAAAAGACACTGCACATATTAAAAGGCTGATCCAATGTCCCCTGAAGTAAACAGAAAGACTTCCGTTAATGTCAGTGGTCTTTGGAACAATGCAAATATCTGTGGGGAATAATCACATCTACAATAAACTAAGATATTTTTTTTCTTCTTTCTGAATATACTGACATAATCTAAACTTGACTATGTTTAATTTTAGAACTAAGGTACAATATCGAACATATTTTTTTATACTATACCTGATCTGTGTAGGCATTTGCATATAAATTTGAAGCCTCCAGACAGTCTATTGTCATGGATTACAGGGTCTGTTCTATACCCTAGCTTGTAACTGCAATCCTTTAGGAGTGTCCTCTGTAATGTGCTGCGCCACCAGGTGCCCCATATTTCCACAGGGACAGCCTACTGCCTTCACAACTCCAAAACTGGGCCTTCAGATGCCATCAATCTCTATTGTTCACAATGGCTCCCTGCAGCAGATCCAGAGAAGCAAGACTCCTGTGGAAGGCTTGTACTGTACTCCTTCAGGGCATAATGCTTTCAGTGAGTATTTGCAGTGACACCTGGCAGCCTTTTCAAAACAGGTAACAATTTATTAGTTATCTGGAGTACAGAATCTGAATGTCCTTAAATTAGACATTAAGACAAGGTCTATTCTGGCCAAGACAGTGCAATTAGCCAGCCAAGCTGTTATAGAATCCATTTCAGTCTCTGTCTTGCCATCTCTGTCAGTCCTAGGTAAGAGCTCCTGACTTTCTACAATGGCCAACACATATCCCAGTATCCTGACACCTTTTGGTCTATTGTCCTTGAGCTACGACAGTTGCTCTGCTTCCCCACTGAGAAATGGGGAAAAATCTCCTTCTTGGTCTTGGTTCCTACAAGTGAACATGCTGGTCATTGGTATGGGATTGATTCCTTTCTTGAATGACCCATTCTTTCCACCCAAGAAAGTTACATGAGAAAACACCTCATGTCTCCAGGAGTGCTCCCAGAGCCACTCTTTTAAACCTTTTGCACCCACAAGGTAGCAATGCAAAGTAGAGAGGGAAATTGAGGCACTCATAGGCATAACAATATTACAGAAAATTCTCACTTTGACCCAACTATAACCACACCATTATTAATATGCCTATGCAGAATAAAGAGGATATACTTGCATATTTAACCTGGAATAGTCAAAGCTACATATGATTAACATGCTCTTTACAGATCACAAACATTCCTGCAATATACTTTAGTTTTAATTTTATTTTTTATATTGAAAGATATTAGACATGAACCTGTGGGGTTCTGAGTGCTTTCTGAAAGATGCTAAGTGCCCAAAGTTGCCATTGACTTCAGATGGAGTTGAAGGTGCTTAGTCTCTCCTCAAAGTTACGTAGCACATTGTAGCATTGGAGTTCTATTCCCTAATCTAATATATAGTGTGGTCCAATGTATAGGGCATTAGGTGGAGACACAGGAAACCTCGGTTATACCTGGCTCTGCCACTGATCTGCTGCATGACTTTAGGTAAATCACTTCAACTCTTTTTCCTCTTATTCTTTGACACAACTATTGAGATGGTAAGCATTTAAGGGCAGGCATTTTACACTATGTGTAAGTTCAAGCGCACATGTGGAGTTGTGATCTCATTTGGGGCTTTAGGTGCTACTATAATACAAATACTTATTAACTGGTCAATTGTTTCCTTATTTAAAAGTTCTCTAGGAAGGGTGTATAATATGAAGACCCTCAGTCTGCTTATACTTCTGTTCAAGCTTAAGTGATTCTACTTAACTAAACTGAGGTCAATTTTTTCTTTCTGATTCTTCTTTTTAATTTATAAGATTGTGTGTCAACATGCTCATTCACTTAAGTGTCATACACCAGGTATAAGACATTAAACCCGACTGTCAGTCTTTTAAGCTCTCTTTTCTTAAATGTGTACCTTAATCTAATCCTCCTGGTGGGGGAGACTTGCGGCTTCTTTGGGAATTATGTGGACTTGAATCCTCTCTCTCAAAATTTCTCTCCAATTTTGTATTTAATCCCACAAAGAGACTTTAACACTTAAAACAACTGGGACTGATTCTCCACTACCTTGTACCTAATTTTATATACACTTTGCACAAGTAAGTGACAAAATACTTCCAGTCTGATTTGGAAGCATTTTGTACCCAGTTACACTACATCTGTGCAAAGTGAAATGATTGCATAAAGTACAAAGCAGTGGGGGAATTAGCCATACCATCTTTTGCAAAATTTACTTTTCACTCCAAAACGTTATTTGTAACTGTACCTGTTTTCATCACTTTCTGCTCCGACACATTATGGATCAGGTCTTTGGCTCCTTTATGACACTACAGCAATGCAAAAGGGCTACAAAGCTATCTTAGCTGACTTCCTGTCAGCTCCTGAGATTCCTGGGTAGCATAGGGCTGGTCTAAAAGATTCTGCACCATTCTTCTTTGCAGCCCCTTGTGTTTGGGTCATGGCAATTCCAAACTGGTGAAATGTTCCATTGATGGCTCCAACTTTAAATAGTCCTGAAAGGGGCAGGGTTCAACTACCCAAGATTGCATAAACCAGCCTTTCCCTGCACCCTACAGTTGCACTGAGAATTCTGTGGCTTAAGCTGACACCTGACCTCTATATTTCTTCTTCCTTTCTCTCTTCTGACACATAAGACCACCAACAGGTTTATAAATATAAAGGTCAATTGGCCAGCATTAAAAGGAGTCAAACTCTGGTTTCCAACTTCTTTTCACAGAATAGGGCACAGGGAAACCCCACCCTTCTGTAGGTGGAGTCTTCTTGTGTTCTAAGGGAATCCCTACTAAATATTGCCAGAGACTCTCTAAGCACAGGGAACCCCCACCCACTGGGACTTGAACTTTCAGGGAAATGCCTATAAACAGCTGCATGATATCCTGTGGTGCTGGAACAATTTTTATAGTGCGGGTGCTAAAGGCGGAAAACATGTATTTGGGTTGTTATTACTACTTCAAGCCAGGAGGTGTGGTGACACCACCAGCACATATGATATCTGTCTAGAGTTCTACCTCCCACCTTAAACGCTCTCATTTCTCTCTCTACCCTTCGTCACAATCCTGGCTTGAATCTCACTTTCTTACAAAAGGTTATGAAGAGATTGATGATGGGGCCAAGTCTAAATGCAGATGGATTCTACATATTTCCTAGACCTCTATCTTGGTTCAGACAATGATATGGAATTGAAGTTGAATTGATATCAGAGCTGATTAAATAATGCACATTTTTTCCCCACAAATATTTTGACTATTTAAATGAATTCACTTCTGGATGTGATTTTCTTTGCCAGTGATAATCTTTAAGGCCCCCAATGGGCCCTGGCTATTTGAGGAACCAGCTTTTCCTTTATATATCATCATGCCAGTTAAAATGGTCTTGGAAGCTGTTACTAACAGGATAAAATTCTCAAGCATCAGTGGTAGGGCTCTCTCAGTTGATGCCCACCTCCACATTCACTCCTTTGAAATTAATTTCCCTTAAAAGTTCACCAGAATACCAGTCTTACAAGCTTCAGAGCACAATGCAAGATACATTTATTTTGATGAACTTTTGACTTTTCAGTATATGTGAATACCAAGCCACAAACTCTAATTGAGCTTTAAGATATGCAAAGTACAAAAATGCATAGTGTGTTCATAAAGCATTCACTGTAGCCTCAATAAAGAATGTGGAATGACTGACAATGGACACAGAATATGTCATAGGAGTAGAGGAAGGGAGTGCAATGGCTCACACTATGAAAACTGAAGATGAAGTTTGAAGCACATCATTTTCTGACTCTGAACACCTAGAAGACAGAAAAGATCCAGAATTGATGGTATGATGGGATAGCCTAATTTTGGCAAGTAATTGATCTTTGACTATTAGCGGTAAATATGCCCAGTGGCCTGTGATGGGATGTTAGATGGAGTGGGATCTGAGTTACTACAGAAAATTCTTTCCTGGGTGTCTGGCTGGTGAGTCTTGCCCACATGATCAGGATTTAACATATCGCCATATTTGGGGTAGGGAAGGAATTTTCCTCCATGACAGATTGGCGGAGGCCCTGGGTTTTTTTTTGCCTTCCCCTGCATGGGGCATGGGTCACTTGCTGGAGGATTCTCTGCACGCTGAAGTCTTTAAACCATGATTTGAGGACTTCAATAGCTCAGACATAGGTTAGGGATTTATTACAGGAGTGAGTGGGTGAGATTCTGTGGCCTGCGTTGTGCAGGAGGTCAGACTAGATGATCATAATGGTCCCTTCTGACCTTAAAGTCTGTGTCTCTATGATGTTGTCAGATGAGTTAAGTGACAGTGAATATAATGAAGCATCCTACGATATTAACTGTCTCCATGTCACATCAGACAAAGGTGAAAGGTTACATTTGGAAGAAAAAGATATTATAGTGCTTAAAAATAGTAGTGTTAATTATAATTATTTGTTTAAATTATGCTTTTGCCATGAAACTCACATTGTAGTAGACAATATAATTATTTTTCCAGATTCTTGGAAATAAAGGCATTTGTGCTCAAAAAGTTACATATATCTCTGAATTGCAGAAGCTGATATAAAGAAGCACCAAATGTAGAAATAGCATTTTCCTCAAAAGAGAGATGTAGAATTACAATTAACATATTGTGCCTTAGTGACCATACATGGGCAAATGTCAATGGATAACCTACAGGAAGCTAGTGCAATTTTCATATCAGAAGCAAAGCAAATGAGAGTTCTGAAAATTTCCCTTTTTTCCAAATGACTATCATACAGATTATTGACAATTCAGAAATATTACTACATTAAATCAACTTTCTACAAGAAATCAATATTCAACACCATTTCAAATCAAGTTTATGTAGGAGGCGATGCTGTCATAACATTTCTTCCCAGATCTGGACCTTAACGTCCAAAATATGGGTGTTAGCATGAAAACCTCCAAGCTTAGTTACCAGCTTGGACCTGGTAATTGCTGCCACCAGCTAGGAATTATACAGTGCCTAGCTCACTGTGGTCTCCCCAAAACCTTACCTGAGGGACCCCAAGACTCAGATTCCTTGAGTCTCACAACAAAGGGGAATAAACCATTTCCCTTCCCCCTCCTCCCCTCCACGTGTTCTCTCCCTGGGTTCCTGGAGAGATATACAGAAGCAAGCTCCGTGAATCTAAACAAAGGGATTCTACCCTCCCTGTTTCAAGTCGTGGAAACACAAATACCGAGAGAGCTAATCTTTCTTCCCCCTCACCCAGAGGGTATGCAAAGTCAGGCTTAGTAAATCTAACACAAAGAGATTTTCCCCCGACTTCTTCCTCCCACCAATTCCCTGGTGAGCTGCAAACTCAATTTCCTGGAGTTCCCACTAAAGAAAAACTCCAACAGGTCTTAAAAAGAAAGCTTTATATAAAAAGAATGAAAAAGGACATAAAATATAGTCTCTGCATTAAGGTGACAATATATAGGGTCAATTGCTTAAAGGAAAAAAAAATGACTAAACAGCCTTATCCAAAAAAAATACAATTTAACACATTCCAGCAACTACACACATGTAAATACAAAAAAACAATATAAACCTATTGTCTTACTATCCTTGTACTTACAACTTGGAAACAGAAGATTAGAAAGCCAGGAGATAGAAAAATCACTCTCAGAGCCGAGAGGGTCAGACCCAAGACAAAGAACAAAGAAACTCATACCCAAAACTTCCCTCCACCCAGATTTGAAAAAGTCTTGTTTCCTGATTGGTCCTCTGGTCAGGTGTTTGGTTCCCTGTGTTAACTCTTTACAGGTAAAAGAACATTAACCCTAGGCTATCTGTTTATGACAGATGCCTACCTCTGTTCCCTTGGGCAAGGGGCTTCTGTACCTCATCATTCCTTACTCAGAGCAAAATCCTTTACCATGAAGCTACTCCCGACTACATGGATACATTCTGAATTCCTTGTACTAAAACAGACATTTAAAGAAAACCTAAACCCCATACATTTCTGAAGCAATGCAAAAACATTACAGCTATACTGTGATATATTCCTGGTAAAGCCCCTTTCACTATTGTGTTATATATTCAAGTAATCCACTAGTCTTAATAACAAATCATTGCTAGTGACCTAACAAGTCTTTATTAGATACAGAGTTAATATATCTACAGAGCATGTTAACACAGACCAATCTGTCAACCTAACCTAAAATCAAAAGCTTCCTCAAGGTATCAGCTCCCTGGAAATTCTGTTCATTCTCTTAATGCAACAGCAACACAACTGTCACAGGTATTAGTGAGAGCCAGAACAGACCGGAAACTCACAACGCATAAAACCTCAAAATCAGATTGGATTATACAGCATGGAATGCTTTCTTCCCTTCCTTCAGAAACAGATTGTCCCAATGGATTTCTTGGGAGTTGCTTGCAGACAAACTTTTCATAGCTTCGTCACTTCCTCTGTTTCCTTAGTGCAGTTTTGTTACTCCACATCCAGCTGGCATAGTCTGATCTAATTTCTTTTTCCTCCTTTGGGTAGATCAGGGCAGGGCAGGGCAGGGCAGGGCAGGGCCAACATGGCTCCTCAGGTCAAATGTGGTCTATTTCAGTCATTCCCAACTACGGGTCACTCTCTGCTTCCTAGCATAATGCTGGCCAGCACACCATCCTCATGCAGTCCTCTGCAACTTAGGGTCACCAGTTCACTTCAACAACACATCCTCCCAAATACAGAATTTATATTAGATTAACAAAATAACCTAATTCTAAACATTTTAAATTGAAATGAACATTAGTGTCTCACATATACACCAGCTACTTGAGTGCAGTGGCATGCAAATTAGTAAGCAGATTTATAGCCAGAAGGGACCATTATAGAGCATATTTAGGAATATCTGGAAACAGCTCATTCATTTCCTCCTTTTTCCTTTATGTGGTGCAAAGAATATTAAAACAGCTACCTCTCACATTTGACTTTTAGCAGGTCAGAAGCTAACCTTCAATGAAGCTGAGAGTGAACAACATTCTGCAAGTCAGGCTTGTCTGGCTAACTTTTGAAAAAAATCAATTTTTGATTTTACTGCAAGAAATTAATAAAGGTAGTATTTTTTGATACTTTCATTTCTGCATCCAAATGTGGTTGCCAAGTGAAAGATAGCAGTGTATGGACAAATATTTTAATGCTTTAGTTTTAAGGTTAACACATTTTAAAAAATCATATGCTATTTGAAACTGGAAGGACTTCAAGGATGCACTCAGACTTCCTAGACAATCATTTGAAAATGCTCAGCACCACTACAGATTGTTATGTACAAGTGAAAAAAAGGTAGGAGACAAGAAGTAAATTCACAAGCTCTAGTACGATAATGGGATAAAAATGAGATGTCTTATCCAAGCTGCAAATATGGCATTTATTTATCATTTTAAATTGTATAAAGTAAAAATTTGTTATAGGATGTAGGCCCAAAATAGCTAGAATAAACTGTTTTAATAAAACGGGAATCAGTCTTTTTAGTTTTGAGGAAAAGTTGATCTATCAGAAGACTCCTTGTCATTATAAGAATTGAAGATGGGGATGATCAATGTTGACTGCTATTTTATATTGAGGATTCTGCATTTTATTGTTGCTAGGGCCCACGGTGGCTCCCATTTAAATAAATGGCAAGACATTTATTGTTTTCAATGGGAGCACATTTAGATCCCAAGATTATGTAATTGCTGTCTTTTGAGAACCTCAAAAAACTTCCATTTTTATCATATGAAACTATTCCAATAAAAAAATAAGTTTTACCACTGATGAAACAATGGATAAAATGTTCAAAAGCACTTAAATCCCCTATTTAAAAAGTCTTGAGTTTTTAGGAGCCAAAGTGCCACTAACTTTCAATGAGACATAGGCCCAGATTTGTAAAGGTATTTAGGCACCTAACTCCCATGGAAATCAATGGAAGTTAGGCACCTAAATAGCTTTACAAATCTGGGCCTTAACTCCTAAGGATTACATCCTGGGTTTGGACTCAGCATTGCAATACCTAATTTTTAAACACCCTGCTACCTAGTGGAATTCATAATCCTGAGTTAGGTGACAAGACTGTCTGTATAATGCATGATTTGAATTAGGTGCCTAAGAATAGGGCTCACAAAAGCCAGCTTGCGGACTGAGGAGTCATGTAAGCTAATCAAGGGGAAATGCTGAGGAGAGGGGTGTGGCCTAATCTCCCAGCCTCAAAGGGATTTAGGCATCTAAAAGGAGGTGCATCCCTCTACTCTGGATTCACAGCTGTGAATCATCTCCTGGAGTTAGATGCCTAAGCCAGACCAGTCCTTTCTGGAGGGGGAGGGAAAAAACATAGCTGAAGAAGGCACTAGTCCCTCTGTACGTAACAGCCCGATAGTTAGAGCACTTGGCTAGCAAATAGGAGACCTAGGTTCAAATTCCTACTCTAGTTGCCATGGAATAGGGATTTGCATTCAAGTCCCCCACCTCCCTGCTGAGTGTGCTAACTTCTGGGCAGGGCTCCTCTCAGAATCCCCTGCTAGAGTTGTTCTTATGTTTATATGAAACAAATATTCATTGGGCCAGAAAAAGACAATGACTCTGTAGTCTAGTGGTTAGTGCACTCTTCTGGGAAACCTAGGTTTCAGGCCCTACATCAATAAACATTTAGGGCTTGGCTACATTTGCGAGTTGGAGTGCATTAAAGCATCCCTGGGTGCCCTAGCTCACTACCCATCCACACTGGCAAGGCATGTAGAGCATTTTGACTCCAGGGCTAGAGCACTCCTGGTACTCCGCCTCGGCAATAAGATTAACGTGTGGTGCGCATTGGCTGAAACACTTGGGCGTCATTATGAACAAGGTGTTGCATTACTGCACTCTGATCAGCCTCTGGAAACATCCCATAATCCCCTTAAGTCAAGTGGCCACTCTTGTCATTGTTTTGAAATCGCTATAGGCCGCTGTAGGAATGCAGATATGCCCTTTGAAAGCTCTGTTTCTGACAGCCGGCATGCTAATCTGCTCCAAGACAAAGCAACCATTACTGCGAAATGCTGTATGAGAGAGAGAGAGAGAGAGGGGTGTGTGTGTGGGTCTGCTGCTGTCTGAACTTACAAGACAGCATGTCAGTCATGCTGTCAGTCCCTCAAAACTCACTCTCTCTCTCCCCACATACACACAACACACTCCCTGTCACATTCCACACACCCCCCATTTGAAAAGCATGTTACAGCTACTTGCAGGCTGGTATAGCTACCACAATGCACTGCTCTCTGTGGCTGTTGCAAGAGTTGCTAATGTGGCCATGCCATTGTGCTTGCAGCTCTCAGTGTATACAGATTGCTGAGCTTTCCCTACTGTGCTCTGAGAAGGCTGGTTTAACTGAAAGTGCTCTACATCTGCAAGTGTAGCCATGCCCTTAAGTATTTTGTACAAAGAGAGACCCATCCTAAGAGACCCCACAGCCTGGTTGTTAGGTCACTCAGCTAGCAGGAAAGAGGTTCAAAACCCTGCTCCAAATTAGGGAGAGTGGAGATTTGAACCTGGGTCTCCTATACCCTCAGTGAATGCTCTAACTATTCAGTTATAGAGTAGGGGGTGGAAGCTGTCACCAGAAGAAATTTAGGTGCTATGGGGACTTTACCAACAGAAATTTAAGTGCCTTGGGAATTAAGGCACCTGCAGGGGTTATGAGGATCCATATTTTGGATTTAGGAACCTAAAGTGGCATTTAGAAACCTAATTCCCTTTATGGATCTACCCTAAGTGCCTAACTCACCTTTGAAAATAGGACTTAGGCATTTTAAGATTTTTTACTCCAGGTATATTTGGTAAGAAATGCATACATACTGAAACTATAATTATTAGCTTTACATAGGCTTAAATTGTTTCATCTGTTTCTATGGGTGAGAGGGACAAAAACCCCATGGGCACCCCGTATAGAGAGTGTGGTGACTGCAGTCTCATCCTGCCTTTCCCACCCTTATAGATCTGTGGTGGGGAGCTGTTATAACCTTATTCCCAGATTTGGACCTTAGCGTCCAAAATATGGGGGTTAGCATGAAAGCCTCCAAGCTTAGTTACCAGCTTGGACCTGGTACTTGCTGCCACCACCCAAAAAATTAGAGTGTTTTGGGGCACTCTGGTCCCCCTGAAAAGCCTTCCCTGGGGACCCCAAGACCCAAATCCCTTGAGTCTCACAACAAAGGGAAATAATCCTGTTTCCCTTCCCCCCTCCAGGTGCTCCTAGAGAGATACACAGACACAAGCTCTGTGAAACTACACAGAGTGATTCCCCCTCTCTGTTCCCCAGTCCTGGGAACAAAAAGGACTTTCCTATTCCCCAGAGGGAATGCAAAATCAGGCTAGCCAATTCAACACACACAGACCTCCCCTGATTTCTTCCTCCCACCAATTCCCTGGTGAGTACAGACTCAATTTCCCTGAAGTAAAGAAAAACTCCAACAGGTCTTAAAAGAAAGCTTTATATAAAAAAGAAAGAAAAAATACAAATGTTCCCTCTGTATTAAGATGATACAACACAGGGTCAATTGCTTAAAAGAATATTGAATAAACAGCCTTATTCAAAAAGAATACAAATCAAAGCACTCCAGCACTTATATTCATGCAAATACCAAAGAAAAGAAACCATATAACTTACTATCTGATCTCTTTGTCCTTACACTTAGAAACAGAAGATTAGAAAACAGAGCTACTTCTCCAAAGCTCAGAGACAGCAGGCAGACAGACAGAAGACTCAGACACACAATTCCCTCCACCCAAAGTTGAAAAAATCCGGTTTCCTGATTGGTTCTCTGGTCAGGTGTTTCAGGTGAAAGAGACATTAACCCTTAGCTATCTGTTTATGACAGGAGCAAATAAGACTGGGGACTCAGGCTCCCAGCAGAGATTCTACAACAAGGTTGATAATGACTGAGTTGGTATTAACTTTGGAATGCACACACTTATGTTAAATAAACTTCCTTGACCTCCCAAGGGTGATTCCAGGAAGGCAGCAGCTAGCAGGAGACTCCCTGACAATGCAGTTCTATTGGAGATTAACCAAGGGGAGATGGGGACCTCAGGGGCAGTATTGAGGCACAGGAGTTCTTCACAGATGACCCTGAATTCTGGCAGATTCCCCAAGATCAATTTGAATGGTAATTCTTGCCCACGCTGTGAAGATGCAAGCTCCTTCCACCCTCTAAAGCAGGGGTGGGCAAACTTTTTGAACTGAGGGCCACATCTGGGTATGGAAATTGTTTGGTGGGCCATGAATGCTCACAAAATTAACAATTCAGAGATATTCAAATAAACTTTATTTAATAAAGATACATTTTAGTGGAAATAAACCTAAAATCTTACTTACTATTATAAATATACCATCATAGCAACATATTACAATAATTAAACCAAACATACCCCCTTTCCACGCCCTTTCTCTCTAGCCTGACTTTGTCGGGCGTCAGCTTCCAGTCATTGGAACTCATTGAGATTCACCAGCCCCTTGCTCTCAGAAATCTCCTCCCACATGAAAACTGTCACTGAGCACTCCCTGGCCAACTACTCTTTGTTTTATTCTCAACAGTGGAAAATTTACACTACTAAAACATCAGAGTCACCTAAGCCAACAATTAGCAGGCTACAATGGTGCATGAGGTGCGTTTGGGTCATGCAGATGGAATAACATGCGTGCCCTCACGCCTGTCATGCAGGTCCTGAACATGCGGGAGCGCCGGGCAGGCAGAGTGGGGTAAGCCCCAAACCTCACTCCCCGGCTGGAGCACAGGAGTGGGGCAAGCCCCCAACCCTGTTTCCTGCTGGGAGTGCCAGAGCAGGGCAATGGAGCTTGAGGGCCAGATTAAAAGGTTTTACAGGCCGGATGCGGCCCACAGGCCATAGTTTGCCCACCCCTGCTCTAAAGGAACAATACAGAATAATCTGCTTGAGGGAATTTCATGGAATTTCTAGTTCTTTATGCAGGATTTTCCTAGATAGGGAATGGTTTGGACAATAAAGATTTCCTAACTGTGCTTTTAATGTTGGCTCAAGCTTATAAAATGATCTTGTGTGTGGCTCGGAATAGCAGAGTACTGGAGGATATGAAGTATTTTCTTAGTAGAGATATTTACTAAAGCCTCTGCAGAACTTTCCTGAATCTATGAAAGTCAGGTCTACCAAATTTTTTTCATGGTAATTTAAATGGATATTTTAAAAAAAGAGTCATGGGATTCCATACCTCTCATATATTACTTTTCCATCCAACAGAATAAGTTTGGCCATCATGCACTTCAGTGAAAACTGCCTCTGTAAGCAGAATGTGACTGAGCAAGAACTGGCATAATGGAAAGTTTTATTTCCAAAATATAACTTTTTTTTGGAGTAGTGAAAGATGTGAACATTCCTTGTATTTATGGTACACTCATTTATGTTTTCCCATTATGCTTCTGTTTGTACTAAACTAATCTACCAGACATTTAAAAAAAATCCTTTTTGCTACTGCTCTTGACTGTTTTGTAAAAATAACTATTAATACATTCAATACTGTTTTCTTTTACAAAATGCCCATGGGTAGATAATGCTATATAGGGTATGGCATTCCAGGGTGCAGTCCAGACCAGTGAGGGGCTGTGTCACCCCTGCCCTGCAACCTGGGGTACCTCACAATGTTTGCTGCTGTAGTTCCCAATGTAGGCTCCTCACAAACAGCCAGACATCATGCAGGTCACACCCTGACTGCCTGTGTATAGCAACAGACCTGGTCCAGCAGCTCTGACTCCAGCAGCCTGTTAGCAAACAACCGCCACACTCTGGCTTCCAGCAGCCTTGGTTACTACATGAAGGATGACTGCAACACACTCCTAGTCACAGATTTTTCCCCAAAACCCTTTATTCTGCAGTGTCCAGCCCTTTCCTGGACAGTCCAGATATACTTGGTCTGTTAGTATGTTTCAGTAAAAGTCATGGACAGGTCACGGGGAGTAAACAAAAATTCACATCCAGTGACCTGTCCATGACTTGTACTATACCCCTGACTAAATCTTGGGAGTGCTGTGGGTGCTCATGGGGGGACCAGGGGTGGATGTGGAAGGGTGGCCCAGGGGGCACTGTGGATGTGGCCACAGGTGCTTTGGGGAGAAGTATGGGGGGCGCTGCAAGTGCATGGGGTGGGGCCCTGCAGGTGATCCCCCTCCCACACTCAGACTCCTCCAGCTGCTGTGAGAGGAGGAGGAGGACAGTGACCTGAGAGACTGCATAGCAGTGACCAGTATGACTGGCCCAGATTCTGCCCTGGAGCCAGCTGCATCGGCTGCTGCAGAAGTCACTTGACAAACTCACATCCTTAACTAGAAAGAGAGATTTTAAGTGAGTGCAACTAATGAGGTATTAAAATCAGAAATGGTTACAAGAAAAATGAAGATAAAATGCTTTCTAAACTTAACGACTTAGACTTGCTTCATGGTGAAATCCCTTCCAACATGTTTTCATTACATTGCTGACCAAACTCTCAGGCCAGGATCTGATCCCAAAGTTCAACAGCTGTTTCTTTTGTTTTAGGAGAAACAAGAGAGATGGGTAGGGGGAGATAACTTGGGTTGTTTTTGCCCTCACTTTTATAGTCACCTTTTGAAATGCATTTTCCTGAGAGTGACCCCTAGATAAAGTCCCATCCAGCTGGGAGTCTGGTGGAGGAAGTTCCTTGGTGTTTCTTTTCACCTGTATATTCTGAAATGCAGATCTGTCTTGTCTCTTGCCTTCCCTCCCTTTTCTGCCCCCACCTTTCCATGCCAAAGAATGGCCACTTGATAGGTGATGGCCCGTCAGCTTTGATGACACCTGGCTAGGAGTGCAAATTGTCCCTTGTCTTTGAGAAACAGGTTTACCTACTTCCTAAACTTGATTGGTAAACACACTTCAGTCATGAGTTCAGTTCATAACTTTACATATAATGTTGCTACATACATTTCATCATGGTATTATTGACCAGCAATGTATTAGTTTTCAAATGATACCTTACAAGGCATGTTTTGTACAAAGATTATTACAAGAGTGCCTAGGGTGTGAATATCGGGGTGCATTCTGTCCTAATGGGCCTGATCCAACTTCCACTAAAATCAATGGAAAGACTCCTCTTGACATCTTTGGGAGTTGGATTAGGCCCTACATCTTGTTGATCATGTACATTATTGCCCAGAGGCGTTAACATTCCTGTATTTAAAATGTTACATTCTAGAAATTGTCAAGGATAGTATTAACTTCAGAATTCCCAAGGTAATATATTATCTGAAAACTAAAGGATTGCATATATCAGACTTTGTATCTTCAAACTCTGGTAACATACCAAAAGAAGAGTAGATTTAATAGGAGCAGGAAATAACCTGAGTTTTAATACCAATTACTGAAGGCTCAGTTATGTCTTTAAGACATAGCCCTGTATTAGAGTAGGAAACTGCACAGTTTCTGGGGGAACACCAGAAGCATTCTGCTTCAGAGAGGCAGAATGCACTTTGGAGCTCTCTAGCACACAAGATGTATATTACATTGGTATGGTATTGCAACATCTCTTCTTGAAAAGCAGAATTCTACCTCCATGAACTACTCCTGCTCCACAGACCAATGTAGAAGGAAAGCAGGACATGGCTTTGCCTCTTGCTGCTTTCTTCTGGAGCACTGAGAGGAGCATTCACTGCACTCTCCTGAGTAGTGTTGCCATCTTTGAGTTAAAAAAGATCAAAACAGGACTTGGGGGTGGGCAGTCTGGACTGGTGAAGGTCGATGCTGCTTGTTCCCTCCTTGACCCGCATGTTCTACCATTTAAAATGGCAACACATTGAGGAACACAAGGGGAGAACACCAAACCATCTATGGGTCTCAGTTTGGCATGCCAAGCCATCAATTGGCCCTGCATCCCTTCTTTGACCCAGGCCTGAGGTGAAAGTCTTCTCAGCCCTGTCCTCTCCCAAGGCAGCATCCCCTTTCCCCCATTCAGAAGCAGGCCATGCTAACTCCTTTCCCCAGGGCACAGACTAACCAGGGGACCAAACCAAGAGCAGCCCCTTGTATGGAGGGAAAGTCTGGAGGGAAAGGTGGGCTGAGGGCCGAGGAATGGGAAGTGACAAAAACAGGTCTTTTAATGTCCCAGGAAGACAGATTTCCCAGGACAGCTGCGTCAAAAAGGGGAGATTCTAGGAAATCTGGACAGGTGGCAACCCTACCCCTAATCACAAGGACTTCAACTGTGCCTGGTCCTTAAATGAACAACACAAAGGGAGGGAATGGTCCATGATACCAAATCTTGCTTTTCTCCTCCTACAATGGTGTATCTGCAAAAGGATAGGACACAATCTGATGTTGAGGAAATAGTAATAAAGCATGGTGGGCAAAACTCACCCCTGGCATAACTCTGTTGACTATGGTGGGGTTACTTCAGGGAGGAATTTGGCAACAGTTTTTTGAACTTTTAAAAATAATTAATACTGTGAGTCAGGCAGAGACTATCACTTCTAGCCTCAGATCATCCACTGATTTATATTAACTAGACTCATAGACTTTAAAGTCAGAAGGGACCATTAAGATCATCTAGTCTGACCTCCTGCACCAGGGCCGCCCAGAGGATTCAGGGGGCCTGGGGCAAAGCAATTTCGGGGGTCCCTTCCATATAAAAAATTGCAATACTATTCAATACTATATTCTCGTGGGGGCCCCTGCAGGGATTGGCGCAAATTGCTGCACTTGCTCCCCCCACCCCCACGGGCGGCCCTGGGAAAAATAAACCTTCTGCATCTCAGCACAACCCCAGTTTTGAGAAAACTTATTTACAAGGTATAACTGGTTCTCAGCATCAGCTAGTGCTAAAAGGTATTAAAGCTCATTAAAAGGGTTGGACAAATATTTTCCATCAAAACTTTTTCTGAATCAAAAACTAGGGGTTTTTAAAAAGCAGAAGAAAATCATGGACAATGTCTGCTTTCCTTCAAAATTTGTTGTTTTTTTTTAATTGAAAAGCTGAAATTAGTCTGCCAAAACCTGAATACGGTTTGGGGTTTCAGAAGTGTGTGACCAAATATTTGCCGCTTGCTGTGTTTGATTTTTTAAAGAAACAATAAAAAAAATCTGCTTAAAAAAATCCAAAACTTTTGAACCAACTCAGCTTGTGACCAAATGCCTGAGCCTATCCAGTCAGATATTTTTCCAGGTTTCTGATACTCTGCTGGCTTACTTGACTCATATCTGTCTCCATAACTTTGGGTTCATTTAGCTTAGAACATAAGAATAGCCATGCTGGGTCAAACCAGCCCAGTATCCTGTCTACCGACAATGGCCAATGCCAAGTTCCCCAGAGGGAGTGAACCTAACAGGTAATGATCAAGTGATCTCTCTCCTGCCATCCATCTCCACCCTCTGACAAACAGAGGCTAGGGACATCATTCCTTACCCATCCTGGCTAATAGCCATTAATGGACTTAACTTCCATGCATTTATCTGTTTCCTAGAGACTGGCTCCATGGGGTCCCTCACAAACTGGAGACGGTTACTGTGGGTTTGTCTTTAGTATAGCTTATGTACATACTCCACGAACTGAGCATTTGAGCTTATTCCAGAATCTGGGGTGAGCCTATGTTGTGAAAACTGAAATGCTCAAAATAGCACATGCATGTGAATGGACACAGGGTACTAAAATTAAATTAACCCAAGGGTTCTCAAACTGGGGGTCAGGACACCTTAGGGGGTCACGAGATTATTACTGGGGTTCGCAAGCTGTCAGCCTCCATCTCAAACCCCTCTTTGCCTCCAGCATTTAATAATATTAAATATGTTAAAAAGTGTGTTTAATTTATAAGGCAGGGGGTCACACTCAGAGGTTTGCTATGTGAAAGGGGTCACCAATATAAAAGTTTGAGAACCTCTGAATTAATCCCTCTGGAGCCTCAGGGAATGTAGGGTAGTGGGGTGTCCCTTGGTAGAGTTGGGAAGGATATTGCTCTTCTCATGTGATCCCTCCCCCAGTGGCTAATTTTAAATTAAGCTACCCTCCCCTGACATCAATCTCCCTATGGCACTGAAATTAAATATAGACTATAATTTGGCATTTGAGAAGTGAAAGGGATGGTAGCCCTAACGGAAAAGATAACAGCTTGGCTCTTCTGCAAGCCTCAAATTGCTGAATGAGCTTTAGGGTAGGGAAGGCTGTGCCTCCCAAATAGCCTGGCCCTGCCCCCTATCTGACCCCCACCCACTTCCTGCCCCCAGACTACCCGCCCCCCCTCAGAATCCCTGACCCATCCTGCTTTTTGTCCTCTCACCGTCCCCCAGAGACCCCATCCCCAACCACCACTCTGGGACCCCACCCTTGCTCCCTGTCCCCTGACTGCCCCAACCCCTATCCAGCCCCCACTGAGTCCTGACAGACCCCCGGAATGCCCACAATCTAACTCCCCCCATTCCCTGTCCCCCGACTTCCCCCCTAAAATCTGCCCCCTCCCTGTCCCTGGGACTTCCTGCACTTTATCTAACCCCCCCCGCCCTGGCACTGGCCCCTTACTCCCGGCTCCCCCCTCACCTGGAGCCTCAGCACATCCAAGAGCTTCACTCGACAGCTGCAGTATGGCTCCGTCAGGGCTCCTGAGTTCCGCCCCACTCAGAGCCGCGTGGTCAGGGGGTGGGGCTGTGAGCTCCAACCTGAGCAGAGGCAGCTGAGCTCAGCCTGGAGCTCGCAGCCCCGCCCACTTACCATGCAGCTCTGAGCGGGGCAGAGCTCAGGGGCCCTGCCGGACCCATGCTGCAGCTGTCCGGGACACTGCTGGATGGGCTGAGGTTCCAGGAGAGGGGCGGAGAAGGGGTCAGGTGGGGCCAGGGAGACAGCCTCAACCATTCTCGTGGGGCCCCTGCGGAGCCGGGGGCCTGGGGCAAATTTCCCCACTTGCCCCCCCCCTCCGGGTGGCCCTGTCCTGCACAATGCAGGCCACAGAATCTCACCCATCCACTTCTATAACAAACCCCTAACCTATGTCTGAGTTATTGAAGTCCTCAAATTGTGGTTTGAAGACCTCAAGCTGCAGAGAATCCTCCAGCAATTTTGTGCACTTAATAGTCTACGCATTCTTAATCTGACTACCTTGTGTATATGATTCATGACATATCTTTTACCTACACGATCACATCATTTCCTCTATAAGACCCCTTTCCTCCTCCAGGGTTGCAAGAGTAAGGATATTCTGTTGTGTTAAAGGTATGGGAGTGGGACCTGGGAGAGCTGGGTTCTATCCCTTAGTTTGCCACAAATTTCCTGATGTAAAGGAAGGCTATCCTAATGCATACATGCAAGGAAAGCAAATGAAAGTACCTTAGTTCTTGCATTTCCTAACTTCTGAGTGCTTGGCTTTGCTAACTTGCCATTCTTTTAACATAATTTTTGTATGAAATTATTAATGTGTTCTATTTCTTTATGATCAAAATGTGACTTACAATTTCAATTAATATAAAATGTAGCTTTCTTGTGATTAATACAGTATTTGATACATTAATCATTGTCCTTTGAAAGGTATTGAAATGTGCAATGCTTTTGGCAGGGACCTCTCTATATGTCATGCCTGTGTATGTGGTGTCCAGAAGTCTCTTCCTAATTCGGCTATATTTTTGACGGCACCTGTTTCTCTAGTTCTTAGCACCTGTTCTCCTAATGGGAGTATTAACATTTATTTCAATGGGAGCAGGATCCGGTCCGTAGTTTGTTGACATTCTCATACCATTTGAACAGCTATCTAACCGGAAGAAAAGAACACTATGTACTTCGTTTACCAGAATAGAACAGTACATACAGAATCCACATCCTGCTTGTTTTTATCATGTTATTATTTTCACTGAATTAAATGAAACTACTAGTATGAGCAAGGTCAGCAGGGGGGCAAAATCTACCCACTTCTCCTTAAAGAATCTTTCCCTTTGGAACTAATGAGTTTTCACCATGAAATATATGAAGACGGGATCTATGCATGGGTTCTACATCTCAGACACACTTTAGAGTCCTACCTGGAGCTGATTTGCTGTACCTCAGCACACAGCCAATTTAGCCAAGGGCAGGAGTGGCTGGTAAATCTGAGATTATTCTACCTCCTCCACTATGCAGCTACAGGCTGCAGCCACAGCTGTGGAGTGCTCATTTCACAGCTGCTTGGTCTGGATGTAGATGATTGCTTCCTCACTAGCCCACATTGAAATCTTTAGTGCATAGCTCAGTTACTGTCAGCAAGCTGAATTCCAGGATTTGGCTTTATGAGATTAATTATAATAAAATATTGCAAATATATCTCAAAACAGTTAAAACTGCATATATGAAATTAGCATGCTCGATTACTGACTACTTATGCAGTTTTAGTAGTTCTGTGGGGAAATGATCAATGTCGGTCTTTTTGAACATGGAACTAACCCAGTTATGTACAATCATTGTAATTACATGAACAAATTATGCACATTTGTTTTACACTAAGAACCTTTACAATGCTCCAGCAGTGTAGGGTGTTCTTAAAATGGGTCCTACCTTAATACCATTTTACACTTTAAGGTTTAAGACCCTTTAACTCTGCCAGAGAAGCATAAAGGGCTTTATTGTAAATAAGAATCAGGCTCTGAAAATTTAATGTTAACCTATTGTACCACACATCTTATTTTATAGGGGAGAAAATGTAGTCAGCATTCTTGAACCTACATGTGGTGTTGTAGCACTAAGGTACTAACTATTACAGTACATGGCCATTTTTTATTTTCCGTAGGTGTCCTAATGTTTTAGTTTGAGGAAAGATAAAAGTGAACCTGTAGCCTGGGAGCATTATAGCTATATGACCCTGTGTAGCCTGAAAGATGATCAGGGAGAATTTATGTAAAAAATAAATAAATAAGATGCTTTATGAAAAAAAAAATGGGAACATAAGAATGGCTATACTGAGTCAGACCAAAGGTCCATCTAGCCCAGTATCCTGTCTTCTGGCAGTGACCAATACTAAGTGCCCCAGAGGGATGAACAGAACAGGTAATCATCAAGTGATCCATCCCCTGTCGCCCATTCCCAGCTTCTGGCAAACAGAAGCTAGGGACACCATCCCTGCCTATTCTGGCTAATAGCCATTGATTGATCTATCCTCCATGAATTTATCTAGTTCTTTTTTAACTCTGTTATAGTCTTGGCCTTCACAACATCCTCTGGCAAGGGGTTCCACTGGTTGGCTGTGCGTTGTGCAAAAAAATACTTCCTTTTGTTTGTTTTAAACCTGCTGTGTATTAATTTCATTTGGTGGCCTCTAGTTCTTGTGTTCTGAGAAGGAGTAAATAACACTTCCTTATTTACTTCCTCCACACCAGTCATGATTTTATAGACCTCTATCCTATCCCTCCTTAGTTGTCTTTTTTCCAAGCTGAAAAGTCCCAGTCTTATTAATCTCTTCTCATACAACAGCCATTGCATACCCCATATCATTTATGTTGCCCTTTTCTGAATCTTTTCAAAGTCCAATATTTCTTTTTTTGAGATGGGGCAACCACATCTGCATGCAGTATTCAAGATTTGGGCATACCATGGATTTCTATAGAGGTAATATGATGATATCCAGCCCTTTCTTAATGATTCCCAACATTCTGTTTGCTTTTTTGACTGCTGCTGCAGAATGAGGGGATGTTTTCAGAGAACTATCCACAGTGACTCGAAGATCTCTTTCTTGCGGGGTAACAGCTAATTGAAACCCCCCATGTAGTTGGGATTAGGTTTTCCAATGTACATTACTTTACTCATAGACTCAGACTCATAGGTCAGAAGGGACCAATCTGATCATCTAGTCTGACCTCCTGCACAAGGCAGGCCACAGAACCCCACCCATTCAATTTTATAACAACCCCTATCCCAGGATCGAGTTATTGAAATCTTCAAAATTGGTTTGAAGACCCTCAAGCTGCAGAGAAACCACCAGCAAGCGACCCGTGCCCCACGCTGCAGGGGAAGGCGAAAAACCTCCTGGGCCCCTGCCAATCCGCCCTGGAGGAAAATTCCTTCCTGACCCCAAATATGGCGATGAGCTAAACCCTGAGCATGTGGGCAAGAGTCACTTTGCATTTATCAACATTGAATTTCATCTGCTATTTTGTTGCCCGATCACCCAGTTTTGAGAGATCCTTTTGCAGCTCGTCACATTCTGCCTGGGACTTAACTATCTTGAGTAGTTTTGTATCATCTGCAAACTTTGCTAGTTCACTGTTTACCCTTTTTTCCAGATCATTTATGAATACGTTAAATAGCACTGGGCCCAGTAGAGACCCATGGGGGACACCACTGTTTACCTCTCTCCATTCTGAAAACTGACCATTTATTCCTACCCTTTATTTCCTATCTTTTAACCAGTTACCAATCCATGAGAGAACGTCCCCTCTTATCCCTTGACTGTTTACTTGCTTAAGAGCATTTGGTGAGGGACCTTGTCAAAGGCTTTCTGAAAATCTAAATACACTATATCCACTGGATCCCCCCTTGTCCACATGCTTGTTGACCCCCTCAAAGAATTCTAGTAGATTGGTGAGGCAAGATTTCCCTTTACAAAGACCATGCTGACTATTCCCCAACAAAGTATGTTCATCTATGTGTCTGATCATTTTGTTCTTTACTATAGCTTCAACCAGTGTGCCCGGTACTGACATTGGGCTTACCAGCCTGTAATTGCTGGGGTCTCATCTGGAGCCCTTTTTAAAAATTGGTGCCACATTAGCTATCCCCCAGTCATTTGGTACAGAACCTGATTTAAATGATAAGTTATAGACTGCAGTTAGTAGTTCTGCAATTTCATATATGAGTTCCTTCAGAACTCTTGGATGAATACCATCTGGTCTTGGTGAGTTATTACTGTTTAGTTTGTTCCAAAACCTCCTCTAATGACACCTCAATCTGGGACAGTTCCTCAGATTTGTCACCTAAAAAGAATGACTCAGGTTTGGGAATCTCCCTCACATCCTCAGCCATGAAGACTGATGCAAATAATTCATTTATTTTTTCCGCAATGGTCTTATTGTCCTTGAGTGCTCGTTAATCATCTCGATCCTCCAGTGGCCCCACTGGTTGTTTAGCAGGCTTCCTGCTTCCGATATACTTAAAATTTTTTTGCTATTACTTTTTAAATCTTTGGCTAGCTGTTCATCAAATTCTTTTTTGGCCTTCCTAATTATATTTTTACACTTCATTTGCCAGAGTTTATGCGCCTTTCTATTTTTCTCATTAGGATTTAACTTCCACTTTTTAAAGGCTGCATTTTAACTCTCACTGCTTCTTTTACTTTGTTTTTTTACTATGTTTTTTAATTTGGGATATACATTTAAGTTGAGCTGCTATTATGGTGTCTTTAAAAAGTTTCCATGCAGCTTGCAGGGATTGTACTTTTGGTGCTATACCTTTTAATTTCTGTTTAACTAACCTCCTCATTTTTGAGTAGTTACCCTTTCTGAAATTAAATGCTACATTTAATTATATTATGATCACTATTACCAAACATCCCACTATATTCACCTCATGGACTTGAGCCTTTGCTCCAATTAGGACTAAATCAAGACTTGCCTCTTTTCTTGTGGGTTCTAGGACTAGCTGCTCCAAGAAGCAGTCATTTAAGGTGTCAAGAAACTTTATCTTTGCACCCCTTCCTGAGGAGATATGTACCCAGTCAATATGGGGATAGTTGAAATCTCCCATTATTATTGAGTTTTTTATTTTAATAGTTTCTCTAAGCTCCCTGAGCATTTCATAGTCACTATCACCATCCTGATGAGGTGGACTGTAATATAGCCCTACTGCTATATTCTTATTATTCAAGCATGGAATTACTATCCATAGAGATTCTATAGTAGTTTGGTTCATTTAAGATTTACACTTCATCTGATTCTGTTTTCTTTCACATATAGTGCCACTCCCCCACCAGCATGACCTGTTCTATCCTTCGGATATATCTTGTACCCTGGTATTACTGTGTCCCATTGATTATCCTCATTCCACCAAGTTTCTGTGATGCCTGTTATATCAATATCCTCATTTAATATGATGCGGTCTAGTTCACCCATCTTATTATTTAGACTTCTAGCATTGAGGTATGAGCACTTTAAAAACGTGTCACTTTTTAGCTGCCTGCCATTACATGATGTAATTTAATGGGATTTTTTTTCATTTGACTGTTTCTCATCAGAGCTTACCTGTATTTTATCATCTTTCATCCTCTCCTCCTCATTAGGACATAGAGAATCTCCATTTATAGATCCTCCCCTAAGGGATGTCCAAATCATATGCTCCTCCCCACCTGTCAGCTTTCCCCCAGCCCTTAGTTTAAAAACTGCTCTATAACCTTTTTAATTTTAAGCACCAGGAATCTGGTTCCATTTTGATTTAGGTGGAGCCCATCCTTCCTGGCTCTCCCTTTCCCAAAAGTTTCCCCAGTTTCTAATAAATCTAAACCCCTCCTTCTTACACTATCGTCTCATCCATACATTGAGACCCTGCAGTTCTGCCTATTCAGCTGGCCCTGTGTGTGGAACTGGAAGCATTTCAGAGAATGCAACCATGGAGGTCCTGGATTTCAATCTGTTACCTAGCAGCCTAAATGGGAGTTTGGCCTGAGATTGTTCCTGGATCTCCCTCATGATCCTGAGAGGGAGTTTGGAACCACAGACTCAGTGTGAATGTAAGTTAAGTGAAGAAATCTGCATCTGTATGACTTATTAGTTATTGACTCATGGGAGTTAATCCATATATTTATAAGTTTTAAAATAGAATTCTCCTATTCTCTTCCCCTCCCCCCCACAACCACCACCACTTCCTTGAGCATCTCCCTAGTGCAATTCTCATTGCTCTTCACTAACAGTGTCAGGCCATGGCTACACTGGCGCTTTACAGCGCTGCAACTTTCGCTCTCAGGGGTGTGAAAAAACACCCCCCTGAGCACTGCAAGATACAGGGCTGTAAAGCCTGTGCAAACAGTGCTGCAGCGCTGGGAGCCCGGCTCCCAGCGCTGCAAGCTACACCCGTAGAGGATGTGGAGTACGTGCAGCGCTGGGAGAGCTCTCTCCCAGCGCTGGTGCTGCGACCACACTCGAAACTTCAAAGCGCTGCCGCAGCAGCGCTTTGAAGTGCAAGTGTAGCCATACCCTCTTACTGGCTCAAACAAAAGCCATTCAAGACACAGGGCAAGCGGAGAGGGAAAACTCAGCAGTCTTTAATTAACTCTTTCTCACGCAAAACTCAGTGGAGGTTTTGGCTGAGTAAGAACTGTAGGATTTGATTCTCTAAATAGATTTCTTTTTAAAATAGGCTCAAACTGGAAGCCTCAAAGAAAAAGGAAACAAAGCTAAAAATGGGACAAGGTCAAGCTGGTTTAGAAGCAACTGTAACAAACTGTATATAGTTTTGTTATTTTTGTTTCGACAGAAGTTCATGGAACTTTTATTAAGACTCTAACCTACATATGGTTCAGATGGAACCAGAGAGGACAACCTTTTAATGCCTGCTCAGTGAGAGAGTTATATTCATAACTGGTATTGGGGTCAAACTTACACTGTTATTCCCTTTAAAGATTCAAAGACCACGATGACTCACCACCTACCAAGAGAATAATATATCAGAAGGCAAAGGGCCTTAAAAAACCCACCTCTGGAACATATTCTCTATTTATTACATGGAGAAAAGGTATATTTTCCTTCCACTGAAATAGGATTGACTTAAACGAGAAAAGAATCATTACATTTTCATAATAAAGTCAACAATGCATATTGTTTCAATTTGCAGTGTGAAATCTCCACTGAATGGGTATAATTTATTCCCCCCCCCAATTAAAAGGAAAAAGGACTAATTTTCTCAAGAAATTAAAATGCCAAATTGCATTTTCTTATAAGAAATGCACAGATCTGCTTCAGAATATGAAAAAGCTAAGGGAATCTGGGTGGAACAGCTGTTTTCACAGTCATTTATTGGGGTGGGGGAAATGGTGATTTATGAAAAAGGAGAAACAGAAAAGTTTAAAATACAGCCCCAGTTGAGATCAGCAGACACACTCAGACCTCTGTGTATAACAGAAAAAATTGTTGGCAGGTTGTTCTCTGCAAGGGTTCCCTCACTTTCGAATTCACTCTCCCCTTCAGTTCAAAATAGCCCAAATATAGTTTTTGTTCTTCAGGACATGCTACAGGCATTTGAGGAGGGCTGAGGTGGCCTTATTTAGACATTGGAGAGATTTCAATATGAGCCTATGTTTTCACTACCTGGTGTGCACATGTGTGTTTATAAATAAATAATGTGCTGCTGTTTTGGTTTTTTATTTGTGTAATTATTTTTATAGTAGATTTTTAATTGAGGGGAAGGGTGCATAGATCTCATAATAGGCTCTCTTTTGTGTGTGTCTGTAAATCTTAGCTAGATTTGCCAACTCTGTTTGGACAAATTCCTGGAGGGTTCATCACATGACAAGCTTTAAGTAAAGATTAATTTTTAATTCCTGGAGACCCCAGGACAGTCATGGAGGATTGGCAACCCTAATCTTGGTAGATAAATACAATATATCAGTAATGATAATGGAAGCACTGATGGGTATGTACTGGAGACTCCTAAGGAAAATCATGATCCATTCTTCTGACATTAGAGATTTCTTGTGAGGTGAAGAATATAGCTGTTTTAAGTGAGTATATTGGTATAAATACAAAACTCTTCCCAGGGCAGGCTTACCAGTTCCAAAATGTAACAGAATTAGGTCTAACCCTTTGGAGAGTCTCACACCTGTGACAGAGCTAGCTTCATGCAATTCTTTAGCTGAAGGAAATTCTAGGGCTGTAATTGTGCCTGGTCTTTATACAGTGTTTGTTATTCCCCTACCGCCCCCCCCGTTCCTCCCCTGACTTCACCACTTATGGCTGGGCACAATCTTTAATGTTTCATCTTCATATAAGTTTGAACTTTTTAGTTTCAGCATTTCTGTATTTTACCCCTTTCTTCATTGCCGAGTATTTATTTCATTGCTTCACAGAATATTTATTTAATTGCTTCAGGGCTGAACACTCCCTTTTAAAAAAGCTCAAAATCTACATGCATTTGTAAACAGTGGAGGTGTCAATAAGAGGATCAAGCAATAGTGCAATAGTGTATAGATTCCTATCATAGAGAAATCTATTTTGTATCATTATATCATGGCAATTTATCTTCCACTGACATCTGCCAACACTTTGTAAAGGTGAGCTATGGACCTGTTACACAGCTTCAAGTCAAAACAGTGCTCCAAAAGTACTTGATGGCTTTTATCAATTCTTTGTTGATTTGGTTTGCCTTTTTCCCTACTGTTGCTTATACTAGACTCTCTCTGCAGGTTAAGATCTGTTGACATGAAAGGGAGAATGCAAACTGTGAGCAACAAGTTTCAGGTCTGGAAAAAAAGAGAAGATAGGAAATGAAAACAGACAGAAGTGAACAAAGAATAGAGAGGTAGTGATAAAAACAATCAAAGACAATATATTAAGTCTCAAAGGGCAATCCTTTCCCACTTAAGCCCAGAGATCTAACCTATAATAGGCTCAATAGGCACTTTCTCTGCCAGAGTCTGCACTAGAGAGGAGCAATTAATTCACAATGAATAATTTATCTGACAAACTTAGACTCTTTTTCTTCTTGAAATTTATCTCCAAGCAGATCACAGTTTCCAGGGTATGTATGTCACTGGAATATATTCAACAAATGTAAAAATATGTTTTTTTTCCCTCTATAGATTGGTCACCCACAGTTTGTGGCAAGTATTCTGTACTTGATATCCAAAATATAACCAGTTTTGCTTAGTTGTGATTGGACACTTAAATCAAATGGTATTATTTCTGTTCCATGGTTAGATGAGTATGCAAGCACTTCTGATGCAAGATTCCAAAAGTTTAATTCCATTTCCACAAACCCTCAAACATGCAATATTGAAATGCACTTTCCATAGACACTAATGTCAATAAAATTCAGTTGCCTGAATATTCATAGAGAATGTTTGCCAAAGTACATTTTTTTAAAAAATGTGATCCAATATTTGTACTACTTTTTTTGCAATAACACCCTAGATTCTTTTTCTTTCTTTCTTTCTTTCCACTGTATCAGTAGCATGCATCAGATTATTACTGGAAAAAAATGCCCCAAAAGAACTAATACTAAATTCAGGTATCTTGGTAGATTTTGTAATACCATGAATATGTGAAGCAAACTGAAATCTTCAGATGAATATTATGTTACACTATTCCTGCATATAAATGAAAAGGGGAAAAACAGTATTAGTAGGTTGTGGTAGCTGAGTGTTTTAGTTCAATTTTGATTAGAGGAAGCTGAGATAAAGCTACAATATGCCCTGATTCAGAAGGTACTTAAGCACATACCTAACTTGAAGCCACTGGAGTCAGGGCTAGACCCGGTAGAAAAATGCAGAAAAAAAAAAGCATGTGAAAAATTTCAAATCTTTCATAAAAAATTATCAACATTTTTAATTTTTGAAAGGTGCTGACCACTCCATAAGCTGGATATAAGCTCCATAAGAAAACAATGATTTGCAAAACATTTAAAAATTGTTTTCAAAAACTTTAATTGAAATTTTTTGACCAGCTGTAAATGGGGCCTTTATACAATAGCCTTGATTATTAGCATACAGTATCCCTGAATATTAGTATTTGACCTTTAAGTCTTTGGTAACACAATACGCGAAAGATGAACTTTCAGAGTGATATTCAACTGTTGTTTCCTGTGTTACTTCCCCTGTTTCTAGTAACATCATACCAAAGGTGCTGCATCTTATTTCATTGGTGACTATCACAACATGAAACCCATGCAATATTTTGCTTGTGTATGTTTCTCCTTGTTTATATCACAAATCACACTTCAGTACAATTTAGAGAAAGTGACGCCACTGAAACTGCTCTTGCTGAAGTCTCTAATGACCTCTTCCTAGCCAAAGCTCCATCCTCCTTCTCCTCTAAGCCACCTTTGACACTGTCAGCCATACTCTTTTTTCTTGAAATCTTGTCTTTTCTTAGCTTCTGTAACTCTGTCCTCTCCTGGTTCTCCTCCTATTTCTCTAACCGCTCCTTCAGTGTGTCCTTTGGAGGATCCTCTTAATCCCTCTCCAACTTTCTGAGGGGATCTTTCCTTTGTCCCCTTCTCTTTTCTCCTCTCCGTCTTATCTCTGAGTAATCTGATTCACAAACACAAATTTAACAACTATCTCTATGTTGATCTACCTCTCTACTCCACACCGGTCTCCTTCTATCCAAGCTAAAATCTTGACTATTCTCTCTGATATCTCTTCATTGATGTCTAGCCTGCAACTCAAGCTCAACATGTCTAAAACTGAGCTCTTAATCTTACCTCCAAGCCCTCCTTGCTACCTCTTTTCTTTATCACTGTAGATACTATCACCATTCTGTTTGTCACTTAGGTCTGTAACCTAAGAGAGGACATCTTCAGCTTTAGCCTAATTCCTCACATCCAGGCTATGTCTAAATCTTTCCTATTCTTTCTGCATAAGATCTCTAAGATATGGCCTGGCCTCGCCATCCACACAACTAAATTCCTTGCCCAGGCTCTCATCATTTCACATCTCAATTACTGCAACATCCTTTTCTCTGCCCTTGACAAATGCAATCTTGCCGCACTCATATGCATTCAGAATGCTGATGAAAAGATCATTTTCTTAGCCAGTGACTTGGACCACGGCACCCCTTTTCTTGCATCCCATCATTGTCTCCCTTGTCTCTATCTCATCAAACATCAAGTCCTTTTCTTGACTTTCAAGGCCTTTCACAACCTATCTTCACTATTCCCATCTTCTCTCATTCACTATGAAGATGTTGACTCCTCCATCTGAGTGGCCCATGATGCTAGCCTCCATTGTCCACTTGTTAAATTTTCAGCAAGCACTTTCACACTTTCTCTCATGCTGTTCCACACACTTTTGTATTGCACCCTGTAAACATCTGCAAAGCTTCCTCATTATGCTCCTTCAAATCCCTTCAAAAAAATCTCTCCTTTGCTGTGATGCCTACAAAAACTTGACAATGGTTAGGCCATTGGTGTGCTGAGATCACTGTTTATCATGCTGACCAATATTATCCCTTTGTTTCCTCATACTCCCTAGTTGGCCTGTCTTCTTCCATGTGTTGTCTCTTGTTTTATACTTAGATTATAAGATCTTTGGGGCAAGGACCATCTTCTTGTTCTGTCTGCACAGTGTCCCGGTCCAAGACACTATGATAAAACAAATAATAAATAATACTAATATTCTGTTAGTACAACAATTAAATTACAAGAAATGCACTTATCCTCTGCCACTATTGCTGTTGTGATAAACTGGAACTGTACACGTGCCAGTGCTTTCCAATTAAAAAAATTGTTTAACTTGACGAATGAAAAAATGTTACGACAATCCTAGCAGCTCCAGATATCCTAAAGATCTAGCAAGAGTGCTATAAATTAGTGATATAAGTGGTGATTGTATGTACATTGGGAAAATTTGTCAATTATTGCCACTAGATGGTGCTGCTTGTTATGTAGGGAAAGGTGCTCTCTCTTTTGCTGTCTCTCTTTCCTTTTGTACTGTCTTTGGTTCCATATATCTGGGTCACTTCTGTTTATGTTGCTACAATCATTGAGGCCTTGAGAGAGAGGATAGAGCTGCTGTTACCTAGATGGATTTGTGCTAGGAAGAGATTTCAATTCATGCATCATCTTTTCTCTCTTTTTGTGTCTTTCTCTCTCTCTCACACCCATGTAAGTACGTACATATTCGTTTAAGGTCACTTAACTGCACCTATTATTTTCCCTGCTTTTTACAAGTAGAAGCCCTGTAGGTTTAACAATCACGGTATGGGTGAAACCGGTTATAGATGCAGCAGCTCAACAGAGTGCTGGTGCTTCAAGGTGTAAGAAACCAAAGGTCACCTGCCAGGGCAGAAAAGAACATCTCTGTGACCCAAAAGTATCTGGGCCAGTCTTTTGGAGTTGGCTTGGGAGATATTCTCTTCTACTGTCACAGAGATTGGGGGAGAATCTGTGTTCTGAAGTACACAGCTTGCATGTATTCATCCTCAGCATATCTATCTCTTCTCCAATTCAAATAAGGAGCTGGTATATTCCCTCCTGAGAGAGCTAGGAGTGGAGTGGGTGAGACACAATGCAAATCTTGTTTTCTCTCCCCATTCTCCAAGCAGTAGATCAAAGGGATGCTGAAAATGGAATACAAATGGACATACAAACAGGAACTGGATGAAATTGTATGGCCTGCACTATACAATAGGTCACTCTAGATGATCTAATGGTCCCTTGTGGCATTACAATATTTTAGTCTATAAAGGTGGGCCCCCCAGCAGCAATTGAGACAATAGTGGGAGAAACAAGGAGCTCAGCATTTAGGATCAACCTCCTTATAACTCCCCTACTGTGCCAGTACAACACCTCCCACTATACATTGGTTCTCCACTCCCTTAGCCCAGTAACATTTGTGTGTGTGTATGTTTTCCACTGGGTGAGCTGTCATGCATTTCCAGAGGAGGGGCATAGATACTACTTCCTCCTCTTAGCTGTGTCTCCCCTGTCTAAGGCTAGGGGGTTGCTAGCCTCTGTATCTCAGCTTATTTGAGGAAAACATAGGTTCTCCTCTCTTCCCATTGGTCTTTAGGCTGCCATTCTTTGAAACTGCAGATCTTTCTTCTTGATTACTGCTGTTCCAGTCGCTATTACTGTGGCTGGGTCTGCTCTCTGACATCTGGGCACTCAGATTCTGTGTCATAGATATGTAGGGCTGGATGGAACCTCAAGAGGACATCTAGTCCATTCCCCCCATGCAGTGGCAAGACCAGGCATATCTAGAATATCATGGTAATGACTGTGGTACAAACGCATAGATAGATGGATATATGAGGTACAAACCTACCTGAGCAGAAGTACTTCTATATGTGAAAAGGAAAGAAAAAAAGTCAAAGTCTACTAGATGTCCCTAAATAACCATAATTAGCATAAAATAGATATGAAAAAATAGACCAGGACTGGCCATTTTCTCATTCTGACCCCCTACTTTTTTTGCAAAAAGGAGAGTCAGCAAAATAAACAGTTCCCCTGTCCTGCCCCTTCTGGCCGAAGCCATGCCCCCACTCGCTGCTCTCAGCACCCTGCCCCCCTGCGTGGCCCAGCCCGGTGTGTGTGTGTGGGAGTCTGAGAGCTCAGTTGAGGCCTTGGGGGAAGGGAGAGCTGAGAGCTCGGCCTCAGCCTGGATTGCGGTAGAGCCCTTGGCCTTGGGTGGAGCTCCGAGCCCAGAGCTTTCCCCCCATTCCGCCCCTTCTGCCCGTGGCCCTGCCCATGGCCCCACCCCATTCTGCCCCTTCCACTGCAGCCCCACCCCCATTCTGACTCCACTTTGCCTCTTTCCCCCTGAGGCCCTGCCCCCCAGTGCAGCCCCCAAGACCGGAAACCTCTCTCCCTGCGCTGTTGTGCTGGGGCTGCAGTGGGGAGCAGGAGGTCCTCCTGCCCTGGGGCCGTGGTGGGAGGAGATTTTTCCAGGGGTCCCAAATCCTCCACTGCCCCCACAGTGACACGAGCTTTGTGGAGGCTTAGCTTCCCTCAGCCATCATTATGTGCCTCTGATGGCTGGGGGCATAGCACTGATCCCGTGCATCCATGACAATGGCTCTGTAACTAAAAGTTGTCTAAGTGACAGGCATCTATACAGTGGTGTTTTTGGAGGTAATGTAACTTTTCCCTTCTCAAATGTCATGATTGGTTTCTCTTCATATAAAGTCTTGCATTGTTTTAATGCAAAGCACTTTCCACAACTTAAAGAGGTTGCCTCTGAGAGCCTGTGGCATATGGCTTTTATGTATTAGTGTCCATAAAGGAGATACCACTTGGGTTTAAGGACTGTGTTCCAGATGGTAAAGGCCATATGAATTGCTCAGCCCTTAGAGAGTTGCTTTTCTTTTTTTTGTTTGTTTATCACAGAGAATACATTTCTGGGTTCATAAAGTTTCAGCAGGTTCTGTGTCCTTTGCTGTATCCTTCTGAATCCAGGCTATCAGGAATTGTAAAAAAAGGATTTAAAAGAGAAGATGGGCAGGCTGCCTCCCGAGGGGGTAAATTATCATTTTTAAACTTATCCTGGCATTTGATTGCTAAAATTAATACTCCAACAATGCTGTCTACCCTCTAGAATGTTATTCAGAATACTAAGCAGGAATCTTTGAAATGGATAAAGAAATATAGATAAATGCACCCCTTATCATGCTCATATAGAAACATAATATTGTTACTTAAATCCAACCATTCTTTCTCTAGTACATACACATTAAATAACTCACATATCGGTCTCAACATTACTATCACATATGGACGTTCCCAGCCACAATAGGAAATAATTAATATTTTGAAAGCCTCTTTGGTCTGAGGTCACAAGCGATGTGAGCCAAAATACTTCATAAAGTGTATTGGACTCTAGCAAGAATTCTTAATATGCACCGTATGGTAAGTAAATGCCATATCATCAAGGTAAATTTTTACAGTGTATATAGGACTGTGTTAAATCACAGCATTTCTGGAACAAGATTTCTACCAGAATAAGATTAATATTCCATCAAGAGATTTCACTGGACAGTTTATCAGTCACCTTGTCTGAAACCAGCCAACTACACGTTTGGAAATTCACCACTATCTTCATCTTCTATCCAAGCATACATACTAAGGGAACCATAGTCTTATGGACTAAGCATAGGACTAATAATCAGGTGCTCTAGAATTTTCATCCTCACTCTTTTATTGACTCAATGGATAAGTTAATTAAACTCTCCGTATATCAGTGTCACCAACTGTAAAATGGAGAGAGTTTGACTTACATTCATCCCTACTTCACAAGGGCTTTGTGAAGATTAGAGGGAGTAATGTTAAAAAAAATATATCAGGCCACATGCTCAGCTGATGAAAATGGGTGTCGCTCTACTGAATTTACTCGAGGTTTTCTGATTTATACCAGTTGATGTTTTGACTCATTAGTTCATTCAATGGCAGCCGGTCACATGCCTCAGATTCTGTCTCCATTATTGAAGAAACTTTATCACTGTCATGTATTTATTAGGTAGCAATTGTGAACCCTGTGTGCATATTGTGCCACAATTGACTGAGACCAAACATGTGACCTTTATTCCAAACTCAGACAGTGCTACCATAGTGACTTCCTTTCACTACTGGAATGGAGTCAGCCACTAGCATGTCTTCCTGTTTATTGTCCTCCAAATAAGTGACCTTGGGAAAGATACTATTCTGATTTGAACAATCTCTCTTATAAATAGCCTGTAGAAAATGTTATTGGCTTTTCATTTTTATGGACAAAGTCATCATGGCAAATTCTCCTGTCACTATGGGATTTTTCCACTGGCTAGTCTAGTTTAATTTATTTCTAGCCTTTTGTGTAACAAAATCTCTCAAGCACTGAGGTGGTCATGGTTTCTAAAACCTGTACTGTGCACTCTCTTCCAGAATGCAAGTGCTATTGTGAGAGTGATCAAAGGTGGCTGCTCCCTACCCACATATCTTCAGTGCTACATAAAAATTAAATGTCCTAAAACACAAAAGCAGCAAAGAATCCTGTGGCACCTTATAGACTAACAGACGTTTTGGAGCATGAGCTTTCGTGGGTGAGTACCCACTTCCTCAGATGCATGTAATGGAAATATCCAGGGGCAGGTGTATATATGCTAGCAAGCAAGCTAGAGATAACGAGGTCAGTTCAATCAGGGAGGATGAGGCCCTGTTCTAGCAGTTGAGGTGTGAAAACCAAGGGAGGAGAAACTGGTTTCACACCTCAACTGCTAGAACAGGGCCTCATCCTCCCTGATTGAACTGACCTCGTTATCTCTAGCTTGCTTGCTAGCATATATACACCTGCCCCTGGATATTTCCATTACATGCATCTGAGGAAGTGGGTACTCACCCACGAAAGCTCATGCTCCAAAACGTCTGTTAGTCTATAAGGTGCCACAGGATTCTTTGCTGCTTTTACAGATCCAGACTAACACGGCTACCCCTCTGATACTAAAACACAATGTGAATATCTGTATTAGTATCCTAGCTATGCATCTTAAAACTGGCTGAGTTACTTCAGGTAGACCACAGCCTGACATTAGCGTGCAGAATAGGGGTTTGGTTCAGGAGAACAAGATAAACGTAGAAGCTGGTGGAAGACCTCTCAAGTATGTTTTGTTTACTGCTAAAATAATTTATTTCTACTGAAACCTATAACTCCTGAGTCTATACTGTGATAGGATTAGGGGTAGATCTAGGCTGTCCAGGAATGTTAATAATCAAGTGGGATTAGGCTTTTCCCACACTGGGATTTCTACCACTTATGTAGCTGCCTCAGTGCAAATCCCAAGTGTAGATATGATTTATATACCAGTATGTCTTGATTACCCTGATAGGTTAAACTGCATCAGTGTGTTATGTCTACACCTGGGGGTTGCAATGGTGCAAATCAGTGGCTGAATTCCACTATAGACAAGACCTAAATTTAAGGACATGGATGGCTAAAAGTAATTGAAGCTGACATGAAGATCAACACCCAAATGAACTCTTCCCTTTGCTCTTCTAGGAGATACTGAGAAGGAACTAAGCTGCAGCTTGTCAGCTGCTGGGATAGCTATTGCCACCTGTAACCTGCTGTATGCCCGTGGCCTTGCTCTCTGAGTTACTGTGTTTTAAACTTTGAAGGAGTTTTGGGAAAGTAGCTGCCGCAAATGCCAATACACTACCAGAGCTGAATCCAGATGAATGGTGCTAGGAACAATCATGTACTGGGTTAGTTTTGCTTAGACTCCCCTCTACCATCTCTTAGCTTTCCTTTTCTCCTAAGTCCCCAGTGAAATATACAGGCCTTTAAGACAACAATCTCAACCAATTCAGTTAGTGTTTTGGCTGATGTCCCATGCACCTAATGTGATATGGTCTTCAGGGCCCTGGACCAACAGCAGTCCTCAATACAGTGCTCACTGGAACAGTCACTTGCTTCTGCTCAGGAGCCCCATACCTGCCTCAGGTCCAGTCAAAACTCCTCTTGATTATTCACCAGATTGCTATCAAGGGACCTAGTTGTTGAACACCCAGGTGTTTTAATCCTCCAGAGTCTGAACAAAGTCCAGGCACTGCTACTGCTGCCTTGAGATCCCTACACACACTTATGAAGTGCAGACCTTCCACCTAGCAACCCCTCCTGGGAGCTGTAACCATGTGGCCCAGGGTCCAGTCCCAGGAACTAGTGGTGACCACGCAGACTCCCCTGGTAGTTTAAATGCATCCTCTCCCAGAACTTCAGCCATGTGAATGTTCTGAGTCTATAGTTTACTTCTTCAAGGGGCACATGAATAGTGTAGCAACTCATAAAAAGACACTGCACAGATTTTGAAAATCATTGCTCTTTACTTAATTGCACGTGTGAGAAAGAGAAATCTATACAAAAATAAGAAACCCTGCATGCATAATAACAACCCTACCCTGCCTCAAGTTTCTCAGCACTCCCAAGCATTTTTGAGCTGGGGTCAGGGTCCTCTGGGACCATCCTGAGTCCTTCTGCTGCAGTGCCTGGCTTCTGTTCTGATACATGGGGCCTTCTCCCTCCAGCTTCCTTTCTTTGATCCTTGGCCAGTCCATTCCCTTCTGCTGAAAACCTTCTGTTTGGCTCGCTCAGTCTTCCCCCTTTTCTAACCTTTCAAACCCTTAGCTGCCTCCTGATTCAGCCTCTTTCGGTGATCCCAGATCCTGATCAGGTGACTTTATTGCTTGGTGACCTCTTTCCTTATAAACCAGTTCTCCTCGATAAGAGTCAGCCAGTTGTTTAGAGCAATTCCATTTCAATGGGAGAGCACCTAAGTTGATGATCCTCTATTGTTTGCCAACAATGTCTAGAATTCCAGTCCAACGGAGGTAACAAGACAATAGAGAAGGTAAAGAACCCCCATTTCCAAAATGGAGTCTGACAGAGACATATAAAGAGCTTTCAATATCAAACAGAATCCATTGGCTGTACATCCAGATTCCACGCATTGTCACAAGATCCCCATCCTCTTTTCCTTATGTGATCTCCCCTCTTTTTAATTCCTCTCTGCAGTTTGCAGGCCTAGAAGGCACCAGATGCACTCACTTCATTTAGAGTGGTAGCTGTGTTAGTCTGTATCAGCAAAAAGAACAGGAGTACTTATGGCACCTTAGAAACTAACAAATTTATTTGGGCATAAGCTTTTGTGGGCTAAAACCCACTTCATCAGATGCATGCAGTGGGTCATTACACAAAGTAAAATCTATTTCTCCATGCTAATTTCCCCCCTTCTGTTACTCACACCTTCTTGTCAACTGTTTGAAATGGGCCATCCCGATTATTACTACAATTTTTTTTCTCCTGCTGATAATAGCCCATCTTAATTGATTAGTCTCATTAGAGTTGGTATGGCAACACCCATTTTTTCATGTTCTCTGTGTGTATATGTATATATATATACACAATATATCTTCCTACTGTATTTTCTACTGCATGCGTCCGATGAAGGGGGTTTTAGCCCACTTACTCTTTGTTCCCTTTTCCCCAAAAGGGAAGATGTTACCACTCAAAGTTAACTATTTATTGAAAGCATTAAGACAATGCAAGCAGACATTACTCAAGGAATTACTTCAGGGGCTTCTGGGAGGACTTCAAAGCAGATGGTTGCTTGAGAAGAGCTCTGCACCTGCCTGCCAGAATCTACCTGCATCTATATTCAAATGCAAAGAAATATTTTCAGAGCTATGGGGAGAGCCGTAGAAGAGTCTTCTGCAGATGGCAGACCCAGAAAAGAAAAGGACCTTGACAAAATAAAAAAAAAATCCTTTATTATAGCTGACAGGAAAGATACCACATTTATTCATGATTAAAATCATAAAGGCCACACAGGCAGACAGTCACTCAAATAACTATTACAGTTAAACAGAGAAGCAATCTTTTATGATACCATGAGTTGCAGTGGCCAGTTATATAGAAAAATGTTCCTAATAAAATAAGTTACTTTGCTTTTTTTTTTTTTATACTCAGCACTAGTGATGGCTGAGGAATGCCTCCTCACTACTCCAAGCATTTTTTCTGCCAGAGTTCATAACAGGGTTTGGGGCATGCTAAACACCGAATCTTGCATTGTGAAGTCTTCCTGTCTTCTGGCCCTTTTTGTGTTCTTTTCTGAGACTATTCTTATGAATGAGTTGTATTAGTGTGAACGTTTGCAAAAAGTGTGACTGAAGATTGACTATTAATCAAAAATGGATTTTGAATTGCAGTTTGTGCTTAATCTTTGAAGAGCTGGAGTGCCAGATTTGTGGGGATGGGAAAGGATGTTAGCCCTATTGCTAAAGGCCTAATCCAAAGCCCAATGAAGTCAATTGTAAAGACTTTCATTGGCTTTGGATCAGGCCCTGAAAGATCAAGGCGGGTGTCTGACAGATGCATTACTACTCTCCTCAGATCCAGGAAGAGAACAAACTACTAAGTGCAGAGTCCAATTTCTAGGGAATTCAGTCTAATTTGAAAAATTAAGTTTAACATTATACTTGGATAAGCAAAGGGCAAGGTCCAAAGATATTAGAGACAACGAATTCAACTAGGTTTGAAATTCATAATTAAGAAGAGTTAAACATATATTACACTGAAAGAAAGCCAAAGGCATAAAGTTAGCGAAGAAGCTCACTGCCAGCTCCAAATGCATGATTGCAGAGCTAAGGTATTAAATCAATTTTTGAAAGAGACCACTAAGGAGTTTGCCTGCAGTGCTGGGATATGCAAAGATGTGTGAATGAATCATCAGACAGAAGCTCTTTGCAGCTTAGCTAGCAGGTGTAGCCGAAATTACTAGAGGGGAATAGAACCATGAGGAATAATCAGCATGAGTTTAAAAAGAATAGATTTTACCAGACAAATTGGATTTTTGGGGGTGGGAGGAGGTGGATAGAACAAGTTTAGGGCAATTTTTTTCCAAAGATTATGCACCAGTAGTTTGGTTAGCTAAAGGGAGGTTTAGGCATTTTCCACAAAGGGATATAAGTTGCTTAAATGTCTGAGTGCCCAGGTAGACATGGGGAACAGAGGGGCAGGCTGTGGGCTGTACTTAAGAGCATGGCTGTTCATCTGCACTTCCAAAAAACCAAAGCTGGGTGTCATACCCTCGCAGGTGCTGCTGCTCTGGTTATGCCTAAGGCACAACTAACTCAATAGGCACAAATGGAAAACAAACACAACACCCCACTCACATTACCAGTGTTCTGCCTCAGACAAAGGCAGCAGATCCAGAGACACTATTCTACATTGGTTAAAACCAACAAACATGCAGGATATCATGGGCTGGACAGAGAGACAAGCAAAAGAGACAGACAGAAAGAGGGGCTGGATGAGAGACAAAGAAAGTTGGAATTTATCTGTGCTTTTGAACTCTGCTGGATGGGGACTGAGCATCCCTCTAGTGGAAAGCCAAGAAGGGCTGAGGATGTTTTTGAGTGGTTATTTTTGTCTTGCTGGGGGCTGCTGCACAGTACACCTGTTGCACTGCAGACACAGATACAAATAACATTACATTGATACAATGGAACGGAGGAGGGATGACCTGACACTACCCTATCAATAAGGTGTATAAGCCCAGGAGAACCCTCTACCTAGCATCCATTCAAGTACATAAAAGTTGTTATCAGAAGGAGGGAGAAAAATTGTTCTCCTTAACCTCGGAGGATAGGACAAGAAGCAATGGGCTTAAATTGCAGCAAGGGCGGTTTATGTTGGACATCGGGAAAAATTTCCTAACTGTCAGGATGGTTAAGCACAGGAATAAATTGCCTAAGGAGGATGTGGAATCTCCTTCATTGGAGATTTTTAAGAGCAGGTTAGACAAACACCTGTCAGGGATGGTCTAGATAATACTTAATCCTGCCATGAGTTCAGGGGACTGGACTAGATGACTTCACCAGGTCCCTTCCAGTCCTATGATTCTATGATCCTTTAGTCCATTCAGCATAAAGTTGCTAAGATTATCTTCCTTGCCTGTCATTCTGATCACATCACCCTCCCCCCCCCGCCAAATTCTTCCACTGGCTCCTCTGTTCCATTGTATCAATGTAATGTTATTTGTTCTCCCCTTCAAGGCCTCTCATAACTTCCCCATTCCATGCTTGACCTCTTGTCTTTTATTGCAGCAGCCTGACATTCTCTCCTCCACCAATGCCAGCCCCATTTGCTCAGTTGTTAGCTTCTGACACATATGTCTGTGCTTTATCCCATGCTGCCCCACATGCATAGAGTGCCCTCCCTGAATTGATCCAGAGGGCCACTCTTCTCTCTTCCTCCAAATCCCCCCTCAAGACTCACCTCTGCCGTGGTGCTTATAGGAAATCAGCCATTTCTATTAATGATTGCTACATTGAGAGGAAGATAGTGATAGTAGCATTTACTTTAGGTTTATTATAATGATATTTCAAAAATGCAAATATCTTCCTATGTGGCAACTCCATTAATGGAGGTTTGCATGGGTCCCCAATTCAATATGATCCTCCGCTAATCTCTTTGAGGATGAATAGTCCTTTTGGTCCACCCAATATACCATATCTTTTTCTGCCTCGTGTTCTGCCATCAACTTTTCCTTCCACTGCATGTAAATATGCACTGTCTGCTGAGCCTCTTAAAATGGGCCCTGCAAATGAAATCTCTTTTCATCAGATCTCTAACTAGCATTCACTAAGTTCCAATAGTTTTCAATACCTTTTCATTGGTTACCTGATCTATTCATGATATTTTCAGAATTTTTATAACACTATAATTTGAAGGACTGTAATTTTATTATTGATTATTTGAATGTCCATGCTTCACAGCCATAATTTAACACAGACCAAATATTAGTTTTTAAGAGTTGGAATTTAGTCTTCAGATTTTTGTCCCTTCTCATCAGATGTTTATTCTTCCAGAGTATTTTTCACGCTTGCTATTCTGCTGGTGAAGTCAGCATCAAATCTTCCATCTTCTATAGTGATGTTTCTAAGTAGCAGTAATTCTCATTTGCTATACAGTTGTGTCACTCACTGAAATCTTGTATGTTTTCCCAGAATTCTTGTCCTAGGATTCTAGTTTTTGTATTGTCCACATGCAACACTAGATTATTTTCATATGTAATCTCCACTAATTCCATCAGCCCTTCTTCTGAATCAGCCAACAGCACTGTCAATTGTATAGCAAATGTTATTCATAAAGTTTCCATTCATCTTAATACCTTTTTCCGTTTCTTTGATTAATTAAATTAAACATTCACTATAAATGTTGAATACAGTCAGCAACATTATACAACCTTGTCTCATCTTCTCTTGATCTCTATTAGATTTTCATTTTCATCTCCAATTATAATCATCTTATTTCTGTATAATTATTTTACTACTTGGAGTTCATATCCATCAGTCCCTCCAGATATTAATATATTGCACAATTTGTAGTGATAGATTGACTTCCAAAAAGCATTTGACAATGAAACACAAGTATATTGGTTTCTGTATTTCAGTCGATCTTTCTAATATGAACTTCAAATTCATAATGGCGTTTATTGTGCCCTTTCTGTGTTTGAAGCCAGATTGTTGTTCGATTATTTCCTTATCAATCTTTCTTTGTATCTGGTCTTTAACTACATGCAAAAATAGCTTAGGAGCATGAGATACTAGGCTGATTTTTCTGAAGTCTTGAAAACCACTGTGGATTGTATTTTTGGGGATTTGGATACACAGTGAGGTTGTAAAATCTTCTGGCAATTCCCTGGCCTCAAATATATTCTTCATTACTTCTGACAGGGCTTTCAAGCCTTCATTCTCTATGCTTTTAAATAATTCAGTTGGTATTCCATCACAACCTAGTGCTTTTCCATTCAGAAGGCTTTTTATTGCAGCCATGATTTCTTGTTATTGGTGGGCTTATTTGATTGGTGCCTAAAGAAGCAGATAGATGCCTAGTAGGGGGAGGGATAGCTCAGTGGTTTGAGTATTGGCCTGTTAAACCCAGTGTTGTGAGTTCAATCTTTGAGGGGGCCACTTAGGGATCTGGGGCAAAATCAGTACTTGGTCCTGCTAGTAAAGGCAGGGGGCTGGACTTGATGACCTTTGGGGTCCCTTACAGTGCTATTGAGATAGGTGTGTCAATAGATAGTGGGATTTTTCAGAAGTGTCTAGGCACCTAACTCCCCATATAGCTATACCAGCACTACATACATACCCTTTTCCTTGTGTGGATACACATATTCCAGTAAAGAAAAGCTTTTTTTGCTTTAGTTTTTCCAAGTAACATAAACTAATCTGAAGAGGACATTCATTCCAGAATAAGAATGTCCATACAGAATGTTTTACCAGCAGTACTATATTGGTTTAAATTCTTGCCTTAGACCAGTATAGCTTTCCCATATAGAAAAGGCTTTAAACGGAGAGAAAAGAAAACCTTACATCTTTTGAAATCAGTGTCCGTTTACTGACCCCCTTTTTATCAGGACAACCCAAGACTGACTCTCTCCCTCTCTATCTCAGAGATCTCTGTCTCTCTCTAGGGCCAGCTCTTCAAGCCATTGTTCCAGGTCACCTCCCAGCTGTTAGAGTTGATTATCATATCAGCATTTCCATTAGGCCCAGTTTCACATTTTGGAGAAATGAAAAGCCTCTGTTCATTCAGAATGATTTTTGGCCTCTTTGTTCCAATAACATTCTCCTTTCAAGGTCCCCCCACTTTTCTGGCTTCATGTCCAGCATTTCAAAGATTACTTTGATTTTTCTCTATCAAAGTGATTGAGTTCTGATTGCAGTGTCCCTTGTGCTTGGCTATAGGTGGGAGTTCACCTTCTCCAACTGTATCCTGTTTGGATATTGACCCCTCAAGAGAGGGAAATTGTATTTTCCTCAGTATACGCCTTTTTTACCCTCTTTCCTTTATTATGAAATACAAGTGATTGAGAGACCTCAAAACCTGTCTCAGATGGTTTTGTATTTAAAGAACAGGTCTTGGAGTCAAGAGATTCTAGCCTGCCCCAGGCATTCCTGTGTGACCTTGGGCAAGTCATTTAACCTCTCAGGAGAATGGTGATAATAGCTACTGTACTAAATCAGAATTGGCAAAAATAAATAAATAAATAAATAGAAGACTTCAAACGATATAGCATAGATTATTCAGACATTGCATTTATAAAGGCATAAATTCTACTCTCTCTCATACACAGACCACCACTGGAATCAATCACAATTCATGTATTTAACTAGGGCCTAATTAGGCCTCATCTCTCTTACCCTTTTTAAGCAGCATACATGATAAGAGTAATCGCTAGCTGTTGGCAGCCTCCTGATAGCTATCGAATTATAAGTATCATCAGTTTCCTCGGATTCCTGGTCTATTTCTTCAATTCTATGGTCTTTTCCCCGTCTTTATGAGAATAAAATATGTTTAAATATACTGTAATATAAACTGCCTGGTGTCAAATGAATTCCAAGTGACTTGCATGTATGGACTTCTGTTTATATACTTGTGCAAGAGCTACAAGGCATTTCAGAATATTTTCCCATCCTGGCGCTCCCTCTCATATATGCCGGAGGAATGCAGAGACTGAGACATGGTGGTGATGGGGTTAGGTAGCTGGCTGGATTATTAGATAGCAGAATAAAGTAAACTTTTTGAGTAAAGTACATTTTGTTTAAAAATATTGTTTTTATCCAAATCAGGAATTCTCATTTTTTATTAAAAAACAAAATTAGAAAATGAATAACAGGCTTTTTTCTTCTTTTTTATTTCAGTTTTCTGGGTTCTCATTTTCCCCCCTTTTTTTCCATTTCCCCTCACCCTATCCAGTGGCAAACTGTAAAAAATGGGGAAAGAAGAACGAGGAAAAAAGGGATAAAAGAGAAGAAAAACAAACCTAAAATATTGAAAACAATCATTTTTGAAACAAAAGAATTGATGAAATTTTTTGAACAAAAATTATGTATGTCAGTAACCTGAAGAATTAAAAGGCTTTAATTTCAATATTGTACTGTATTAATAAACATCAAGAGATTTTAAATGCATTACAGTACTGTATCGTATACTGTATATAATGTTCATTCAAAAGGCAGTCAAAATTAAACATGAAACATCAGTAACAATAGTAGCCTTTCTGCACATTGTGAAAGTGCTAATTTCACAGCAGAACTTTGAAGAGAGACCATCTCTTATAAGAGACCACTTTTGCTAACTTCCATGAGTGGTTGTTCTTGGCCAATTATATTGTATACATGGGTTTATATTGTGATGGGGCAAGGCCAGATGGCTACAGTAAAGTACTGAGGAACAGGTATGTTAGCCCCAGGCTAAACAAATCCCTAGGACCATGGTAACCAACCCCTGTTCCGGCTCCTCCTGAATATTTTCCTGCGTTTTTGGTTGCACTTTTCCCCTCACCTTTTTATCTACACGCTCCCCATCCGTGGCCCCACGAAGTCGCGGGATCTCCTTCTCAACCTCCTCTTGGCCCTGGCCAAACTGACCATCTACAACACCAGGGAGAGGAGGTTGGCCGACGGGATTTCCTGCGACTGTAGGGCCTATTTCCGTTCCTCCGTCTGCTCACGCATCCGGGCAGAGTTCCTCTGGGCGGCGTCCACTGGCTCCCTTGACGTCTTCGAGGAGCAGTGGGCGTTGTCCGGGGTTCTCTGCTCGGTGTCCCCATCGGGTTCCCTTCGTTTAGCCCTATGACCTCACTCCCGATCCTGTTTTTTTTCATTAGTTGTCCCCCGTAATTATTTGGTGTCCCAGACCTGTGGGTCCTCCCCTTAGGCTGGGGGAGGCCCTTTAGAAGTGGGCGGGCTTTGCCCGCCCACCCCCGCTGGATGCCAATAGGACTATGGTAACCAAATGGCAGTTGCTCCAGGTTAATCAAGGCACCTGGGGCCAATTAAGATCTTTCTAGAAGGCAATGGAGATAGCTACATTGATTAGAACACCTGCAGCCAATCAAGGCCGGTTAATCAGGGCATCTGGGTTTAAAAAGGAGCTCACTCCAGTCAGGCAGGGAGGAACCAGAGAAGAGGAAGTGTGTGTGAGAGGAGCTGGGAGCAAGAGGTGCAAGGAGCTGAGCCTGAGAGGGTGTGCTACTGGAGGATTGAGGAATTATCAGACAATCAAGCATTATCAGACACCAGGAGGAAGGTCCTGTGGTGAGGATAAAGAAGGTTTTTGGAGGAGGCCATTGGGAAGTAGCCCAGGGAGTTGTAGCTGTCATGCAGCTGTTACAGGAGGCACTATAGACAGCTGCAATCCACAGTGCCCTGGGGTGGAACCCGGAGTAGAGGGCAGGCCTGGGTTCCCCCCAAACCTCGCAACTCTTGATCAGACACAGGAGAAGTTGACCCAGACTGTGGGTTCCACCAGAGGGGAAGATCACTGAGGTGAGCAAATCTGCCAATAAGCGCAGAACCCACCAAGGTAAAAGAGGAACTTTGCCACAATATATAAAAATTATATATGTTAGACATTTTCCCTTTTTTGCCAAATATTTATATATCACTTCATATGTTAGACTGTACATAGAATACTGCAATAATCTGTATTTGATTTGGTCTTATTAAATATTTTCATTAAGTAGAAGAGGGGGTAAAGAGCATGCAAATTAAGACCTTGATTTAGTGAGTCACTTAAGCTATTATGCATCTGTAAGCAAGTGAGTGTTTCATTGAAGTGTTTAAGATTAAGCACTTCTTAAGTGCTTTGCTGAATCAAGGCCTAAATTAATAAATAATACTTGTACTGTATGCAGCTATGATTCCCCCTCTCCCCCTCCCCCCATCTCCTGTAACTTTAAATGCAAGAAGTCTGCCTGTCTACCTGCTTGGAGATTGGACTGTGAGGGGATTCAAAATATAGGATTAGACTAAGGGACAATCTTTTCTCTCTCAGAGATTTTATATTTGATCTTATTGTTTATTTTCCTTAAACTAGAGTGAAAATACACACTGTGCTTTTTGTATAAGGTAAAACAAAGAGTCAGTGAAAAGGATGGCATTGTTGAAATGCTACAAAGAGTTATGAGACAGCAAAGTAGTAAATATAATAATAGAAAATGTAAAATGGCAACCTAGGGAAATATGGAAGGTGTGCAGTTTAATTAAAACGACAAAGTGTTTTAAGGTTATGTTCAGAGACTACCAGTATTTTTACTCAAAGAATATTGAAAAAAGTATGTGTGTGGGGAAAGCAGTATTTCTAACACTGGTGCGAAAAGTAACAATGTAGTGATTAGAGACAACATAGAAAACTTAATAGAATTGCCAGGTGGCTAGGGAGACAGTCCTGGAGCTGGTGTTGCAGAAGGGGAACAGAAGAGACCCTCAGAGAGCAGAGTAGGCTACTATTGGAAAGCCCTGAGATAAGACCTACAAGGAGCAGGGAGATCCCTAAGGGAAGCTGCCAGAGTCCCAGATAAAGGGATGTAGTGGGGAAATCCTACTGGGTAGGAACCAAGATAAGAGAAGCTCTGCCGGGGCCAGAAGAAGAATCAAGAAGCAAAGAGCCAGAGAGGGGTGGAAGAACTATTAGTTTAGGACTTTCCAGTTGGACCTTTTGTGTGACTTGGCCAAAAGGTCAAGCCACAGAAGAACCAGAGACAGACACTTCATTGCAGGGCCAAGGAAGTGACCACCTGGGCTTGTGTGTGCCAGAGATGAGGACACTGGCAACATTGCAACCTGATACATAGGGGTGCTATTTCAGGTGAAGATGCACCATTACAGTGCCAAAAGCAAGTGTGTTAGATGAAACCTAAGATACCAAGCAGAGGGAGAAAGCCTCTTAATTCCTAGGCAGTTGCATGTATTTGAGCAGCTAACCTGTGCTGTGGCAGCTTCACTGCTATTGTTACTTTAGCTAGATCAGTAGTTCTCAAACTTATTTGATTGCTGCCTCTTCTTTGTGTCTGCAGTCATTTGCTCCCCATTCTGCAAGTACTAATATCGCAACCCAGCTCCGAAGGCAGAACGGAGAGCGATGGCTGCTGGCTTGGCACCCAGGTCTGAAGGCAGTGCTGTGCCAGCAGCACAGAAGTAAAGGAGACAATGTGAAAAGTTATAGTGCCTCATTGTCACACCCTTATTTCGGTGCTGCTGACAGCTGGAGCCCCACCACCTCCAGGTGAGGGATTTGGGGGAGAAAGAGAGCCCGAGCCTGGCTGCCTCCTAGTGAAGGATAAAGGGAGCAGGAGGAGGACAGCCAGGCTGCCTCCTGGTGAGGGATTGGGAGTGGGGGAAGGAGAGCCTGAGTTTGGGTGGCAGGTTCAGCTCTCCCCTTTATCCCTGCCTCGCGGATGTGCACAGCCCTTCTGCACAAACCCCAGCAATGCAGGGCTGACAGCCAGAGTTCTTAAAAACAAACAAAAAAATAAACACAGCTCATGCCTCCCTTGACATATTCCCGGTCGTCCCTGGTGAGGTGCGTCCCATAGTTTGAGAACTGCTGAGCTAGATCAAAGCTAGCTTGAGTATGTCTACATGTGCTCCAGTCACACACTTAGTATTTGGACACACAAAGAAAAATGCTCTGTGATTCAAGGACTCATCTCTGCTAATTTGCCATGTGCAGGAAGGAGGGCCTAGTCCACATGCAGAAGAGAGAACATGTTTCACTACATCCTGCACCATACCAACAGTTCTGATGACTCTAGGTTACTATTGCTTGGAAACATCACATCAACCTGAGAAGTGTTTCTTCAGCAAGATACCATGTAGTAGCTGTGTTCAGAACTGAAATGCTGTCTGGATCTGTCACACCAGTACAGAAAGTAACACACCAAGGAGAAGTCACTAACAGTGAAAAGTATGGACCACTAGAATAACTTCCGATTTAGACAGGTCCTAAGATGGGAATGTTCTAATGGTAACATTGTTACCATTTTTTTTCAGATATCAAAGACTGGCATTTTATAATTTCTTGCACACTGAGATTAAGTAAGAAGATTTTAACATCATGTGTGGTTAGTGAGAAGACATGCCTGAGACTGAGAGAGAACCTTGAAAAGTGAGGTACCAGCCATAGGCTGCAAAAGTAACCAGATAAGTAATCCATATAACCACAACAGAGCCTTCTTTTCTGCAGCTTCTGATTTCTAAAACAGTCTCCTGCTCTCCTCCTTACCAATTGGCTTGCCATCTCATTTCCTATCTCAGGAGGAAAAAAAAATCTCTTTTCTCCCCTGCATCTCAATTCTTCCCCTGGCTGTCCAAAGGAGACAGCCTTTTCTGAAAGCATTTGGGACATACATTTTTTGGCATGAATGCAGTGTTACTCCATGTCTTTTTCCTCATCTGCGTCTTGTAATTCTTCCAGCTGACTTCATGCTTTCAGTATATCCCTATGTTATGGGAAAGTGGGGGTTCAGCTCTGAGTGACAGGGGATGGACAGATTCCATAGCCTGTCAAAACTCTCCAAGCCTCTCAGTTCCATCAGGTCCAGGTTAAGCCTTCCATGAGTTATCTCTAGGGAAGAGGGTGTGTGTGTGTGGAAAATCAATGAAGAGCATCCTGGAACAATTCCTCTTCAAAGAGGTTGGGCCTAGATGAGTGAGAACTCCCCACAAAGCCAGGGTTGTTGCCCCATTCCCACAGCGCCATTGGCTGTGAAATGCTAAAACTGGGGTGACTGGGAACTTCACCACTTCATGCCATGACCTAAACAGATTCTGGAAGATGCTCGTACTGAGTTAGCTGTGAGTGTCTGACAGGCAGTGCCCCATCACTGTCTATAGTGTCTCCTCATACACCTAGACCATCCCTGTTTTTAAAAGCCTCCAGAAATAGCAATTCTATAATTTCCCTTTGAAGCTTAATCCAGTGCTCAACTATTATAGAATCTCAGCATGATAAAAAGTTTAGAAAACACAACCAATGAGGAAAGATTAAAAACACTGGTCAAGTTTAGTATTGAGAAAAAAAGACACAGGGGACCTGATAACATATATATGAAGAATGTTAAAGGCTGTTTATAAAGAGGATGATGATTAGTTGTTCTCCATGTCCACTGAAGGTAGGACAAGAAGCAAATTTTTAAAAGTCTTAAAGAAATGATCACAGTTGCATAACCATGAAGAGTGGAATTTGGTTGTATTGTCCATCACTTGTGGTGGTTAGCTATCATTTCATGATCAAATTAATAGTTTCTTGTTCTATTTTCAGTACACAACGAGAAGACCAAGACTGTACTTTCAGCATTTGGGTCGGGAAACAAAATGTAGAGACACACAAATAGGCTCTGAGAGAGCACAGTGTGCATCTCTTCTGTAATATACTGTATTGACTCTGACTTGCATAATGGCAGCTGCTTTTGCAGATATTGGATTCCTAGAAATTTAAAGCTTGACAGAAAATAAGATTACCTATCTAAAGCCCCACGTCAGGAAAACACTTATGTGCCTAATGTTAATCACATACTTGTTTAAATCCTGTTGAAGTCAATGGAATTTAAAACATTTAATTTAAGCACATAATTTTTCATGAATCAGGGGCTAGGTTCTTATGCATCCGTTACTGTCATATTATGACATCCCCATAAGTGACACAGCTACTTGCACCACATTCTTGTTCCTAAATGTTTTTAAATAAGTTCAATTTTATGGACATTTGTATTTACATTGTGGCTGAAGGTGCTTGTCAGGAAAGGCATGTGGCACTTGCTCTCTCTCGGTTCTTCATTTGTATGAAAAGATTCACATTCTATGGTAACATTTTCATTTACGTCCTCTTCAGGCCAATAAAAAGCATAATAATTTTCCTTCCCAGTAACTGCATGGCATTCAGCTTTAATTTCCACACACGTTTCTCTTCCTGAGCCTTTGTCTGATAACAGCTGGTCAATATATTTCTTCATTATAGCCCCTATTACTTCAACCAGCTATATCAGTGCTCCCAATACCTTCCTGAAAATACTTTTTCCTATTTAATTCTTTTCCTGTAATTTCATACCAAATCCTTCTGGTGCAGGCAAAAAATACACAGAGTATATATTGTAGATTCTTATTTTGTATTGTGTTCATCCAGTTCCTTTGCTAAATCTGGTCTAAATAAATCACATCCACAGTCAATCATAATTTACACTTAAAAACATCCCTATTGCAACCTTCAAGAAGGCAGACTGTGGAGAAGACCTAACAGAAATTGCAACACAAGAATCTACTTCCATTTTTTTCTAATGTTCTTTCAAGCATCTGTACAAAGCCTTCTGCTACCTCATTTGATATTGGGGAGTAGACAGCAGTTCTAATGTGCTTTGTTGAATTTTTCCAGAGAAATACCTGGAATTCTCCAAAGCAAATCATGGACAGTTACCAAAAAGGTTATTCAGGTAATGCCTAAGCAAAAAACAACAAAAACAAGCCCCCACCCGCCAAACCACATTTCATACTACCTTGATGTTTTTGACAGGAAAAGTGGTTGTAATGTGTACTGGTCATAGTTCTGGTCATCTGGGGTAAGCAATAGCTACAGCTAATTATACACAATTGCTTTATCATTTCTACAAAAGCAAAGTGTAGTCTTTTGCCTTGGCTTAGTGGCCCCACTTGTATGGGCAACAGAAAACATCTAATTCCCATTCTTTCCACATTACATACGATTCGGAGAAATTATGAAATTCACAAGCCACCTTCTCATGGAGTGGCATATTTTCTGAAACTGGCTTCTTCATAACCACATAGATTATATAGCACACTAGCTACTCCAGACTAACTCTCCTTGTGACCAGGGGTGGCTCTGGACATTTCGCTGCCCCAAGCAGGGTGGCATGCCGCGGGGGGGCGCTCTGCCAATCGCCAGGAGGGCGGCAGGCAGCTCTGATGGACCTGTGGGAGGTCCACCGGAGCCATGGAACCAGCGGACCCTCCGCAGGCATGCCTACGGGAGGTCCACTGGAGCCGCCTGCCACCCTTCCGGCGACTGGCAGAGCGCCCACTATGGCATGCCGCCTCAAGCACACACTTGGCGTGCTGGGGCCTGGAACTGCCCCTGTTTGTGACCACTCTAACTGAACACTAAAAGCGCTCGTGAGGTTTCGCTTAGTACACTTGAGTGCACAGTAAGAGCAGGTGCACAGAATTATTGTGGAATAGCTAGTGCGTTGTAAATTCACATCTTAGCTTACTGCGCACTAATTTCCCAGGTAGACAAGCCCTTTCTTACAAAGCTGGCCAGTTTCCCTAACCAAACAGAGACAAAAAACAGATAACAAAGAAGACAGGAGAAGGGAAAAGGAACAATAGAGGCACTTCTCTTTTGGTCTAGGACTAGAACTCAAATGAAGCTGTTAGCCACTGGCTCATGTGGGGGTGGTGTAGAGGCAGGCTGTCACAGAAGGACCACTAGGGGGAATTGTGTGTCAGCCAGGCAGGGGGAGCATACCTGCTGCACCATCCTTGATATAACTTTGCCACTATTGCTCTTCTCCCCTCCCCATCACAAGTGAGCCTCTGGCAACAAGAGCCAAAATCCAGTCTTAAAAGAATTCCAAAGCATGTTAAACCTTAGTGAAATTACTCAAACAGAATTGTTAAGAATATTCCAGTAATTAAATGTATTACTGCAGCTTTATTTCTCAGGTGCTTTAATGTTTACACGGTAGCATTGTTTACAGCTATGATGTACCTATTCCTGTTTCAAAAACTCTCAAGGTTTAGCAACTCCTATAGACTTAAGGCTTCACTAAAATGTTATATTCTTGGAATTTTAGTAGCATCACCCAATTCTACCAACTACCAACAATCTCTCAGGGACAAATTCTCTCTTATGTGCTGTCTACATTATAGAGTAGCAAATTCAAAAAATGAAATTTTTAAGCTGCCAGGATCTGACCCTAAAATAACTAATGCTTAGGAGAATGTGTCCTATTGCATATTTGATTGAAAACTATTTTGTACATGTTCATTTTAAAACAAAGCAGCAGCTTATTGAATTTCTCAGTGCTGCTGCTTAGTGAGATTTGATAAAGTTAGTTGATAAATATTCCCTTGACCATTTTCTAATAATCCAACAATGCACAAAGCTCCTTCCTTGTCTGGTTTAACTTTCAAGAAGTCTGTCTCCATGAGAACCTATGAATTGGAGTATTTAAAATGTTGTTACTTTTACCAGTGTCATGGAGGGCATATGAACCTTAAATACTGGAATACATTCCTGAACAAACACTTGCTGGGAAAAATATAATATTATGACACTTTATGAAGAAAAAGCATGTGTAACTGCAGTGATGTTATAATCAGATAACTCAAGTAATAACCTTCATTAAAGAAATCTGCTGTTATTCTCACATTTTCTCTAAAATTTGATGTCAACAGAGCCAAACTGGCAGTGATTTATTTATTATTAGAAACAAGATATTTGGCCCCTTTTGTTCCATATCTGCAATGCTTGTCTGCGCTGAACTTTCTCCTTTACCAGTTTTGTAAGAAGTTTTCATTTTTATAGGTCTTCTCTTCCTATCATAAATTACAAGGTATAGGGAGGAGTTGCTCCCCACTGTTACTTCTAAAATATCTGTTTTTGGCGCAGCCAACTAGGCAATGTTCAATAGCTTTCTAAAGAATGCTAGCTTTCTGAGCAGCTTCATCCTGTAACTTTGCAACTGAGTTTATTATTCAAAAAGGAGTTGCCTTTTGATTTGGCACAAGGACAGTTCAGTCTGATCAACTTTGTCCAGTGTTTGCTTCTCACAACTTATTGGAATGAAAAAGTAGCCAGCAAAGTTGATATGGTACACAATTGTTTTGATTACAAGAAGTGGGGAGGGGTGCTGGGTAAGATGTACCACCAATAATATCTCTGTTGTGGTGATTGTTTGTTTGGATGTATTGTGAATGACATTTTTTTAAGATTGGGAGAATGAGCTGACAACTCAGAAGATATCCCCTTAATACTATATGATGATACAAAGAAAAAGAAACATTAAAAACAAAGGGAACTGGATGGCTCCAGGAATTGTTAAGGAAGTGGGAGAAAATTTTCACATTTAGATCACAGCTTTAAATATAGCCCAGATCAATAATGACTTGTACATGCTAAGTAACCCTCCTCATCCCATCCCCTACTGGAGCACTGCAGAATCACTCTGTGACAGATAATAGTTCCCCCAGCCCTTTATTGTCTCAGAACACACAAAGAGCACACTTCTGGGGAGGGGAGTCAAAATGGCTTCCACTATGTCTCCTCACCACATATGGTAACCAGTATTAACCAATGAAACCGAGGCATCTTAAGATGTGAAAAATTTGCAAAGGTTTGCAGTGAAACAGTCTCACAATCACCCTAATAACAAATTACATATGAAACAAAAATGTAGCTGACATGAATAATTGACCCAGCTGTAGAAGTGAGTTTATTAACTTATTTAGATTTAAACAACAACAAAAGATGCCTATCCTTGACTCTAGGTGCCTTAAAACACCATTAACATTCCAATGAAATCTCAGCAGCGTTAAAATGATCAGTTCAACAGGAACTCAGCCAGACACTTACAGAAATTCCTTTCCTGCCCTTCATCATTACCACTTCTGCCTTCTCCAAATTTCCCTATCATACAAGTCTTTTGCAATGTGACCAGAAGGTCACCAAATTCTTATTATTTCAGACCAAAGGGGTTGGGGGGGAAAGCAAGTTCCACCATCTTTGAGCCCTTACAGAGATTGCCCTGCCAACTGCCCTGTCTTTTATGAGAGGGATCCTTCTTGGGTGCCTGTGCTGATGACAGCTGTGGCAGTATGGCCTGAGGTAAGAGGTGTCCTTCAGGTAGGCCAGTCCCAGGGCTTTACAGATTTGAAGGTTTTTCTCTAGTTCCTAGTAGATAAAGGGCCTTATCATGAAACCATCACTGTTACTGTCATTCTTACTGATAGCCTCATCAGATTGAACAGACAGGCTCCCTCTTAGTTTTTAGTGGGAGATTTTTCCAGACAATCTGAAGGTGGGGATATGTGGAAGCTTGCACTGTACCTGTTAGATGACTTCTAGAGGGCATCCATCCAATGTGTTTCACAAGTTATAAGTGAGTTTAGTAATTTTGAAAACAGAAAAGGAACATTCCTGCGTTCCCTCTCCCCACACAAAGTAAACAGAGTGAGTATTTCCATGGGGTATATGGGTGTTGGTGGGAGAAGGCTGTTTATGCTCTCTCCACATTTTATGCACTTCCATATGGGTCAGGAACAACCTGTTCCTTAATCATTTCAACACTTGGGCCTGATTCTCCTCTTTCACCAGCTTCACTCCACTGTGACTCATTTGACTTCAGCCGACTTATTCCTAATTTATATCAGTACAAGTGGCACCCATTAAATCTGGTGATCTGAAGTAACAATATGCATGATCCATTAAGAAAAATGAAAAAAAAAAAAGTAACCGTGAGCTATAGAATGACCTATTTCATTGTCTTGATGAAAACAAGCGGGCAGAAAGTGACCATGTGATATTGAGACTAGAGCTAATATGAATTTATAAAGACATAACACTAAGCAGACCTGTATTACCATGTTATGATTCTTAAGCAGCAGAGATACCATCAGAATTTATGGGATCCAGGGTAGAAAGTGAGAGTGTGTCTTCCCCTATTAGCTAACCACAACCAGACACACACACACTATATTTCCCCACTTCATCTCCTCTGACATCCTATCTTTATTCTTATATTTTAGCAGTCTGTTTAATTAGTGTTCTTTAATATTATTTTTAATTTTAAAAACAGTCTTTATAGGCTAATTCTCTAGGTGAGGTAACTGGGATCAGGAGTGCTGGAACAATTTGTATAGTGGGGTGCTGAGAGCTATTAAACCAACCTATAAACCCTGTAGATAACAGAAACCACTTTAAGCCAGGGGGGTGCAGTAGTACCCGCAGCACCTCTAGCTCCAGCCCCTATGACTGGGATTGTGGCAGTCACCAGTCAAGCAAATAGTTAATTGAGCTCAGGATAGTGAGCAGGTGAGACCATCAGAAAGGCCAGCAGCAGCTCTTATCTGATCATTTAAAGAATCTGGTGCACAGCACTCTGTAGACTGGTGGACCTGACAAGGCAAACGGTTGGCCATGCCCAGTTCAGTTTGTAGCCCTTACCTCAGAGCCTGTTTATTCTTCAACACACAAAAAATGGAAATGTGTAACAACATCTAGTGACGGTTTAGATTCCAACCTAGATTATGGCCTCCAGTAGCTGAATAGTCAGGCCCTTCTCCAGCCCCGAGGGGTCCATGGGCCCTGCTTGCCCTCTCACAGACTTCTGCTACAACCACAGGACAGTGTACCCTAGCCCTCTCCTAGTCCCAGACTCCTTTGTGGAGCTGGGGCCCGCAGTTATATCCCATAGCTGGGAAGCATCAGGGCTTGTCTACATCAGAAAGTTGCAGCGCTGGTGAGGGAGTTACAGCGCTGCAACTTTGAAGGTGTACACATCTGCAGGGCATCACCAGCGCTGCAACTCCCTGTTTGCAGCGCTGGCCGTACTCCCGTTTTGTCTCGGGTGTAGAGGATCCAGCGCTGGTGATCCAGCGCTGGTAATCCAATGTAAACACTTACCAGCGCTTTTCTTGACCTCCGTGGAAGGAGGAAGCCTCTGGTAATCAAGCTGGTCTCCTTCCCCAGCTTGCTCTCGCGTTCCCGGAACCCCGAGCAAGCAGGTCTCCTTCCCTGCGGTTTGCAGGGGGGTTCGGGAACGCGAGAGCAAACCGCGGCGAAGCGGGTCTCCTTTCCCGGTTTGCTCTCTAGTTCCTGGAGCCCCGAGCAAGCAGGTCTCCTTCCCTGCGGTTTGCTGGGTGGCTCCGGGAACACGAGAGCAAACCGGGAAAGGAGCCCAGCTTCGCCGCGGTTTGCTCTCCCGTTCCCCGAGCAAGCAGGTCTCCTTCCCTGCGGTTTGCAGGGGGTTCGGGAACGCGAGAGCAAACCGCGGCGAAGCGGGTCTCCTTTCCCGGTTTGCTCTCTAGTTCCCGGAACCCCGAGCAAGCAGGTCTCCTTCCCTGCGGTTTGCAGGGGCTCCGGGAACGCGAGAGCAAACCGCGGCGAAGCGGGTCTCCTTTCCCGGTTTGCTCTCTAGTTCCCGGAGCCCCGAGCAAGCAGGTCTCCTTCCCTGCGGTTTGCAGAGGGGTTCGGGGAACGCGAGAGCAAACCGCGGCGAAGCTGGTCTCCTTTCCCGGTTTGCTCTCCCGTTCCCCGAACCCCGAGCAAGCAGGTCTCCTTCCCTGCGGTTTGCAGGGGCTCCGGGAACGCGAGAGCAAACCGCGGCGAAGCGGGTCTCCTTTCCCGGTTTGCTCTCCCGTTCCCCGAACCCCCCCTTGAAGCCGCCCAACAGCGCTGCAGTGTGGCCACATCTAACACCACTTGCAGCGCTGGTTGCTGTAAGTGTGGCCACTCTGCAGCGCTGGCCCTATACAGCTGTACTAATACAGCTGTAACTACCAGCGCTGCAAAATTTTAGATGTAGACATGGCCTCAGACTCAACCACTTGATGCTGTCCAGATTAAGCCCATTACTTCTTGTCTGACTTTCAGTGGACATGGAGAACAAACAATTGATTGCATTCCTCTTTATACGAAGCCCTTAACACCTTTAAAGATTTATGAGCTCCCCCTACCCCTCATTTTCTCTTCTCAAAACTAAACATGACCAGTGTTTTTAACTTGTCCTCATAGATCAGGTTTTCTAAACCCTTTATCATTTTTCTCCGGTTTGTCCACATCTTTACTAAAGTGTGGCACCCGGAATCGGATACAGTACTCCAGCTGAGGCCTCACTAGTAAGTAGAGTGGGACAGTTACCGCCAATGTCTTATACACAACACTCCTGTTAATACAGCCCAGAATATTAGACTTTTTTTTGCAACTGCATCACACTGACTCATATTCAATTTATGATCCACATGGCCATCATATCTCTCTGCCTGTGCCACTTCCCACAGCCCCCATTGGCCTGGAGCAGTGAACTGCGGCCAATGGGAGCCATGATCGGCCGAACCTGTGGACGCGGCAGGTAAACTAACCAGCCCGCCCCACCAGGGGGCTTATCCTGGTGGGCTGTGTGCCAAAAGTTGCCAATTCCTGTGTAGTATATTGCATTTGTCTTTATTGAATTTCAGCTTGTTGATTTACACACGAATCCTCCAATTTGTCAAGATCATTTTAAATTCTAAATCTGTCCTCCAATATGCTTGCAACCTCTCCCAGTTTGGCATCAATGAATTTTAAAAGCATATTAGTCACTCCATTATCCAAGTCATTAATGAAAATATTGACCAATACTGGACCCAAGACTGACCTGTGTGGAACCCCACTACATATGCCCTCCCTGTTTGGCAGTGAACCATTGATAACTGCTCTTTGATATGATCTGTCAACCAGTTCTGCACTCACCTTATAGTAATTTTATCTAGACCACATTTCCCTAGTGGGACTGGGTCAAAAACCTTACTAAAAATCTACTGCTTCCTCCCAATCCTCTAGGCCAATAAACTTGTCAAAGAAGAAAATTAGGTTGGTTTGGCATGAATTGTTCTTGACAAATCTATGCTAGCTATTTCTTATAACCCTATTATCCTCCAAGTGCTTATACATTGATTACTACAGAATGTGCTGATGCAGAGCATAAGGCCAGATACCAAGCGGCATACTCTATAATCACTAGCATAAATCGGCACCCACTTCCACTTGGTTCTAGGAGTACTATGAGGTTTACCCTAATCCACTTGAACGGGTTGCCCACTAGACAGAGAGGGTCTCAGGGAGCACTGTGGGCAGGCCTCAGGCCCACCAACTGGAACTCCGAACAGGACACACAATAATCAAACCAGCACACACTCCTGAGTTTTCTTCACCCCTAATTGGCTGAAGCATGGTACATTATGGGCCAATTTACCATGTGGTTCTGGAAGAGTTTGGAAACCAGAACTGGGTTTGGTGGCTCTGGTGTATTGTCTCAGAGCACCCTCCCCAAGAAGTTACCTTTCAGTTCAAAATGGGATACTGGGAGGCCTGGACAGGATCACCCAATACCCTATTTGCCGTCGGCAGACAGTGGGCTGAATGCTGGGTCTTCTGTCTGACTTTGGATCAAATAGGGCCCCTGGCTAAAGTTGGCATGTCTTCCCCAGGAGGTGGGTTATGGAGAGCTCATTCTGGTGGACATGCCACAGGGAAATCCTTGTTGCAGTGCATGCCACTACCCTTTCCTGATTTAATTCCCAGGTATTCCTTGGACCCTGAGTGCCTTCCACTTGCCTTGGGTGACACTGGAAGAGGGAAAAACTTCTTCTAGCTTATCCTCCTCCTGGGTGCTGAGGGTGGGTTCTGGTTCTGCCTTAACAGCTGCCCTCAAAACACTGGCTACAGGGCTCCAGTCCCACTGGGTAAACTAGGTGCTAGGCCATATCCACAGTCATTTTGACCTCCTGGCCTCCTAGGACCAACTAAGCTTGATTGTAGGGTAGCATCGGACATCCTCATAAACATAGCTCCCCTACACCCATTTTTCATCTTGCATATATGTCTGTCCCTAACCCAAATCCACTAGATCTAACACCTTGTTTCCATCATTAATAACTGGGACAAGTTATTTAATATCCTTTCAGGCCAAGGAAATCCAATTGAGCTTCTGAGTCACAGGTATGGGCATATTTGCACTGCATATGGGGGCAGTCTTTGTCCCCAGGACCTTCCTGTCCCTAGCTGAAACAAATTAGAGGACCCCTCTGCTGCTGACCCCCCTCTTGTCATTGATAGTCTGCTACAGGGGTTGTTGTGGATCTTGGTCTCTTGCAGGACCACAGATATAATCCATGGACCAGTCAGACCCTTCCTGGAGGGACTCTTGTAGCCCACATCCACCTCTCTTAGGTCCAGATACAGTGAACTCTGGTTTCTCAAGTTCTTCTGTTGGTTCACAGTTTAATTCTGCTTCTAGAACATTTTCCATAAAATATGCTGCCTACTTTAGGCAAATCACCTGGTGGCAACAGACCCACTCCTTGAACCCTGCCAGGAGGATCCAGAAGAACTGTTCTAAGGTCGCCAGCTTGACTGTTTCCATTTAATTGCATGTGTCTGATTTCAATGAGAGCAAAAGTCCTGGAGCTGCTGGGCTACTGCCAAATGCCAGTAGCCTGGGGTAAATGGTTCCCATTTGAATTGCTGGAGGTAATTTTCTTGCTAAGCCCCAGTCAATCCAGTGTGGTGGCTTTGAGTGCCCCATAGTCTTTTCCTGCAATCATGCCTGTAGCACAATACGCAGCCTGGTATTCTGCTGTTAGATAGGGAGCTATCTTGGTGGGCTAAACCTTCCAGGTCCATCTGATCAAAGGTTTCTAAGAAGGTCTCAAGGTCATCTTCTGTCTCTATCTTAGTGAAGAGTCCTCATTCCCCATAGGTAACCACAGCATCACACTGACTACAGGTAGGGTGACCAGATTGCAAGAGTAAAATATCAGGACACATTGGGCGAGCCCAGGGGGTGGGGAGTAGGGGAGAAGGGGGAAAGACAGACAGATGCAGGTGCACAGCCCTGACTGGAACTGCCTGGCCCTGTGCTACGAGCGTGACCCTTCCTTTTGGGGGTTGGCCCATGCTGCGCTACACAGCTCCCCTGCCCAGCGCCCCCAGCATCCACTATGCCCAGAGCCCACTATAACCCTTCCACCACAAATGCACTGTGCTGTGCACACTCCCACCGCTCAGTGCCCCCCTTCCAACAGCAGCTGCCCAGCACCCCACACAGAACTCCACATTCACTAGTTTCCCAATACACAGATTTCCCCTCCCCTCCCCTCTCCCAATGCCCTTCCCCACAGCCCCACCACCAGAACTATACAATGCCCCACACAGATCTGCACTGCCCAGTGCCCTGACACACAAAGATCTCCTCCACTGCCCAGCATCCCCCAACAGGCCCCCACTGTCTAGCACCCCAAAACACACAAACATCCCCCACTACCCAGCGCCCCCCATACCCTCACAGTCCATTGCCGCGCACACACCTCCCAGACACTCACTGCATCACACCCTGCCCCCTTCCCTGGCCGCACTCACCAGCCCTGCTGGGAGGTCTCTGGCTCCTAGGGTGAGAGCAGCGAGGGGAGTCTCCAGACTCTCCATGTGCTGCGCCCGCCACAAGTGCAAGCTCTGTGGCTCCCATTGGCCAGGAAAAGCACCAATGGGAGCTGCCAGAGCTGCGGAGTGGGGCTTACAGGCACCAGCAGCAAGCAGAGAGCCCCCCCGCAAGAACCGGAGAGACCTGCCAGGAGGCAGGTGGGGAGTCCCAGTGGTGCTCACCTGGGGCAGCTCCCATCCTGGGAAGCATCGAGCAGGGCTGGTCCCTCTGGCTCCTAGGGTCGTGGGTCTGGTTGGGGCGGAGGACTCTCTACAAGCCCCGGCATCTGCAAGCCCTGCCCCTGCAGCACACAGCACTCTGACCAGTGGGTGGGTGGGCACTGGGAGATGCCCCAGGAAGTGGTGAGCGGTGGTGCCATGGCTGTGCTGCCACAGCTCAGATGGTCCCCAATATCAAGACAAAGGGCGTCCAGACCGATGTAAGGTCAGGACGCAGGACAAGTCCCCTAAAATCGGGACTGTCTCAATAATATTGGGACATCTGGTCACCGTAACTACAGGTCTCAGTCATCATGGGCCAATAGGTGATACATGAACTGTTGACAGTTTTCCTACTGTTTTTTCTGGAACTGCTGCTGCTGCCTTTGCCATGGCTGCACCAAGATCTGCTGCAGCAGCTGTTACTCACCCATTCATTTTTGTTAGTGCTTTGGGATCTGTACATGTCCCTGGGTAATGGCAAACATGGCCAGCAGTCTCTTCTTTGTGTAGGTAGTGGTTCTAGTCATTAGTTTGGGGCAAACAATCAGTTCAGTTTGTAGCCCATACCTCAGGACCCTGTTTATTCTTCAACATTCAACAGCAAAAACAACCTGGAACAATAACAGGAAATGACAGTTTTGTTCCTAGCTTAGCCTATGGGACCATCTGGCCTCCAGTAGTTTAATGGTCAGGATCTTCCCCAGCTGTGGGGGGGGCTGCTCACTCTCTTGCAGTCTTCTGCTGTAGGCACAGAGTTTTAGATTCCAAGGCTAGAAAGAACAATTGTGATCATCTAGTCTGACTTGTATAACCAAGAGAACTTGTTCCCAGCCTTCTCTGATCCCAGCTTCCCTGATGGAGCCAGGGCTCCCATTTATATGCCCTGTCTGGGAAGCATCAGACCCAATTGCTTGATGCTGTCCACCTGTATCAGATAATTCCAAGCACCTGTCCGCTAGGCTCAACTCCAGAAGAGGACTGGCTACTCCCTTGTTCCCCAGCCCATAAATGGGCAGACCACCCTGTTATACACTCTTTCTCCTTCATCTTCTTCCTCATTCAGCTCACTCTCTCTCTGTATATTTGTCCAGACTAAAACCACAAGGAGCCTAATTCTCCATCTTCCTCTCTTTCACAACCAGAACCCCCTCCCCTATCCATCTGTGGGAGAGTCAAGTTTCTCTCCTGTGGTCTGTATCATACATAGAGAGGGAGGAATTTGGTGCCACCTGCTGCTGCTTGAGTGACAGTCATTCATACTTGTACTAGTTGGGTGTAAAATTCTTCTAGATCATAACAGTAGTGTTTTACACTCAGGGCTGGATTAAGCTTTTGTGGGTCCAGTGCCAAACATATTTGTGGGCTCTCATGCAGGCAACAGAACATGGTGCAGGGAGGCCAGTCCCCGGAGTGAGGGGCCAGCCAGAGGCAATGGGGCATGGCAAGACATGACAGGGGTGGGCTTGCTCCGCCCAATGCGAGGGCACTATTTACAAACCAGCAGTTGCCGGATGCATAATGGGCTGTCCGACTCTGTGCTGCCAGCATGCCTCTTCCCCTCAGGGGCAGGCCCATGCCACACCACACAGCCCCTACCGCCCAAGACCCCCCAACTCCCTGTGGCTAGAGCCCTCCTGGACCCACTATGCCCAGCAGCCCCCGACCCATCCACAAATGCACAGTGTCCTGCACAACACCACCCCTGCCCACAGCCCCACCACAACTGCCCAGCACCCTCCCCAGAACCCCCACTCCCTAGTGCACCAACACACACATCTTCCCCACCCCCTCACAGCCTAGCACCTCCCCATACTCTCCGGAGACCTACTCCCCGAAGCCCTGCCTCCTGGCTACACTCACTGGCCCTGCTGGGAGGTGACTGTGTCTGCCTGGCTGAGCCAGCAGCGCAGCCAAGGCGAGTCCCAGGGCTGGGAATCACTCCAGTCCCTCAGGAGTGGTGTGATTGACCAGGCCAGGACCTGCCCCAGCCAGGGTCCCTCAAGACGCACTTGCCTGGAGAGGCCCACCCAAACTCTCTGCACTGTCTTCTCCCACACACCTGGCTGAGGCTAGCTATGCTTCTGCACCAATCCCAGGCAGCTCAGCTCCGGGGAGACAGGTGGGACCTCATAGATGGTAGGAAACAGAGGCTGCCCAGAGTCAGAGGTGCACTGGGGTCTGGCCAGGGGGCTGGAAGGAGCAGGGGCGGAGGGGTCAGGGGATGGAGAGGAGCCCTCTGCCAGGCGGGGGGACAGACCAAGAGAAGCAAGTGGTGGACGGGGGGAGCTAGCAGGGTCTCGGGGCACAGTGCAAGCAGAGCAGGCCGGGGGCCTTCTGAGCATGGGCCCAGCTCCATGGAGCCACTAGAGCCGTTGTAAACCCGGCACTGCACTCCGTACATCTTGACTTTGCCCAGGTGTGACTGACTCCTCCCGGAGCAAGGAAAGGGAGAATTAGGCTCCTTGTGTTTTTAGTAGGGTTATATACTGAGAGCAAATGCTATTGTGATATTTCAGTTGAAACCAGTACATGACTGCATGCCAAAATACAAAAAAAGAAGTATATATATTTTTAAATATTTTATTCATTATAATTTTTTAAAAATCTTTGGTTCTGCTTTGGTCTTAGAAAAGGATGATTTCTTGGTAGGTGCTAGACTGTCCTCCCCCCATCCAATTAATCAATCAATTTATAATCTAAATGCTATTTTTAAAAATAAAAGAACCCGAGAGTCTGTTACAGCAGGAATGATCCTGCACTGGCCTAAGTGGTACTTAAAAGAGGTAATTAGGAGAATTGTCCTCCATTTGATGTCAAAACAAGTGGTCAGATTTTCAAAGATGCAGAGCACCCTTAACTTCCACTAGAATCAGTGGGAGTTGAGGGTAATTGACTCTTACCTGCATTAGTCCCATATACCCAACTGATCAGGTAAAATGAATAACTCTGGTCTTATTAATGATTATTTTAATGGCATGCCTTCAGATTTCTGATTATTATTTTTTCGCTTACTAGAGCTGTATTTACTTATTTAATTCTTTATTCAGCACTCCTTAATCTGACAAAACTCTTGAAGTCAACAGGAGTTTTGCCTAAGAAATGCATGAGTAAGAAATGCAGAATAGGCACTATAGTGATTTATGTACACACCTCTATAGCTATACTAGAAGAGGAGAGAGAATAGCAGATATTTGAGCCAAGACAAACATTTATTTTGGAAGATATCTTTTTAGAACTGACTTTGCTGCAGAATTTAAAAAAAAGAGTGTTTGAAATTAGAGACGTTTGTTTACGTGGAGGTTATAAAAAAAGAAATGGAAGAAGAAATCACTTAGTGAAATGTAAATCCCCCTCCTCTACAAGCTGCTCTTGACCTTTAGTTCTGTCACTCCAAAAGCTCCTTTATTTGTTCTGATATTCTGGGAATAGACAGGAACAGATAGAAAGATACACTAGCTACTGCGGATTAATCCCTAGCTGCAGAAGAAGACACTAAGAGAAATACATCTAAATATTTATGGCCTCATTATTTTAAATGAAAGTAATGTATTCATGTTTAAATTAATCACAGGCTTGTAGAGACTTATACATTTTTACTACCAAAGCACTAGGGAGTCCAAAGAATAGGAAAGGAACATACTAATATTTCAAGTCATTGCTCTGGCTATATGTTTTCTTGCTACATAACCACTTGACTTCATGTGTTATATGGTCATATGGCTACAGCATTCACACTTGATTGAAAATATTTGTTGTATCTTGATCTCACAATCCCTTCTGTAGAAGTCCGGTTTGCCCACATTAAATGTGATAGGTTTAACACATGTAACTGTGAGAACACTTTCTACTTTTATTAATACTAAATGTTACCATGCATCCAACTGCCAAGTGCTATGCAGCAATTACAGCAAGCTACTTAATATAGTGGCCAGTGGGAAATGAGAAGACTCAGTCACTGTCAACAGCATGCGAAAGTGAAGCAGCTGTTTTAGAGATATGAACATGTACACAGCTGGCTTCTAGGAAGTTACTTTTGTTCGCTACACTACTATTTGTTGTAATTGTATCTAAGCAATAGATGTACAGTATTTAGATTGTTGGCATTGTCTTGGAAGAACTTTGTAAATTTTTGGAGTTTAAGTTGTTCATAGCTGAAGCATCAATGTTTGTACTAGATAATCAAACATTATCAGTGCAGAATGTTTTTTTAAACTCACAATCTCTGAAGGCCTCTGGGATGTATTATTTATTCTTTCACCAGTAATGTCAAAACATAACCACAATACAAATTTTTTCAAAAAAGAATAAAATGATATGGCCTAGATTTTCAAAAATTAATTGAACATTCAGGACTACTTATTTTGGGCTCCTTTAGGATGTCTCTCTTTGGGAACCCAAAATCACTAGTCACTTTTGAAAATGTAGCCCATATGTTCAAAGTAACGATACACACACACAGTCATTAATTTGGATATGTATATAATTGTCTCTTTTTATAAGTTTCATAGCATAAGGATATTTTGAGATCACTGGTGAAAGTGTTTTTTTGGGATCAGAGTGAAGGCTGTTGAGCTGTGTGATACCTTGTACTTAATGCCAGTAATTGGTTTATTATATGGGCATTGTAAGATTTATCATTTCTGATCAATTAAACTTAATTTCTTTGATTTTTAGGTTTAGGTTCTGATTTCATAGTATTTTCTGCCTGCTTTTCAAGGGTAAATGACCCACAAGCAAGGTGCAAGCCAGGCCAGGCCCGGTCCATCATTTGAGACGGCTGTGCGACATCTTAAAACTGATAAGTAGGCAAAGTAGTCATCTCTGCTTCTTTGTCAGGTCTTTGCAGCTAGGTCTTACTTTTTATAAAGGGAAAGACAGCCATCACAGAATAAACCTCTGAAAGCAGAAAACTGGACTAAATATACTGTGTGTTGCACCAGGAACTGTGCTCTCTTTTAATAATTAATTTATTTTCCCTGTTGGTATTGCTGTATGGCTATGCCATAGAGAGAACACAACAGTATCAAACAAGCCTTCTATCTCAGGAAAAACAAACAATGGAAACACTCCCTGAATGTTCATTCATAATAAAATACAGTACAAGTCATGCGTAATGATGCTTTCCAGTTATTGTACAATTACACAGGGCCAATTCTCTTCCTTATAGCATTAATATGAAAGCTGGAAATACCTGCAGTTGATGGTTGTCTTCTTTTTACCCTGCTAGTGTTAACCTAGAAATACAAAACATATGTCTTGTACCAAAGCAGACTAGGACTATAGCGTTACTATTTTCAGCACTAACTTTATACTTGGAAAATAATAGAAAAAAAGATTCTGCTTTTTCTCTTGGTAAAGCAAACTTTTTAAAAAACATCTTGTTTTAATATACAAAGAACAAAATAAGACCATGAAAAGTTGTTGGTCAGAGAGCTTGAATATTGACTAATTAGTTCTCCTGGGACCTTATCTTTAAAGAATAATACTGACTTTTTAAAATTTCCAAAATCATTTATTCTTGTTTTATAAACAACCAAATTGGCAATTATAAAAACAAAATTATGTAACAAACACGTAATGTACAGAGGAACCTACATGCTGCAAATATGGCAGAAAGTTACAGAGAGTAGGCCTAAGAAACTCATTCTCATAGTTCAAGCAATAGGCATTTGCATTACAGGCACTTTTTATGTTGTCTTAATGAAGGATTGTTCTAATTTGACCCATCTTAATTTTCTTCTCTGCAAATCCTATTCAGGATTTTTGACTTGTAGTGTAGAGGGCTAATTGTTATATTAGAGTGTTCTAAGGTCATTGCAAATGTGTGGCCAATTGAGTGGCAGTTGTACATAGATATAGTAGACAGAATATCGACATCTAGTATAAGGATAATATTTGGATTACTATACAACAAATATTTTCAACTAACTGTGAATGCGATATCTGTGTGATATGATACTGTAGTTATGTAGCAAGACAGTATCATGATTTAAAACACAATGGCATGATTCTTACTTTTTCACCAGCAGTATTTATAGTCATAAAAATGCCCTGAGTGTGGGGTATGGAAGATGAAACTGTGTGAAAATAGAGTTCTGTAACTCAAATTAAAGACAGTTTTTTTTGCTATGTCAACTCCTAATTAAAAACAAACAAAAAGTAGAAAATGCTGTTATGTGTGATGGTAACAACCCTCCAGAGGGGTCATCATCAGGGCTCAATCCCAGAGCCTTGAGCTGTACAGCCCAGACATCTATCACTTGCACTAATGGACTGCTTCTACTAGCTACTAGCCTCAATGGCACCTGCTAATTCTTCTCGCTCAAGACTAAACAATTCCAGTTTTGTCAATCTCTCTTCTTAAGAAAACCCTTTCATTCTATTTATCAGTTTATTTTACCAACATAACTATGTCAATGAGGGGTGTGACTTTTTACTCTTCTATACTGGTGTAACTATGAAGACATTTTGCTGCTTTAATTAATTATAGGCAAGGTCTTAGTTGTCCATATACTGTACAGTGACTAATTTAACTATAGATGATATTTTCAAACGTGTCTAAGTGACTTAGAAGCCTACATCATATATCCCATTTTAAAAAGTTACCAGCCTCAGTACCTAAGTCTCACTGAAAGTCAATGAGACATAGGTGCATAAGTGCCTAAGTCACTTTTGAAAATGGGACAGGTTCTTTAGTCACTAATGACCGCATTTTGATATTTAGGCACCTAAAGATATTTAGGGACCTACTGCATCTTTAAAAATCTGGCCCTAAAGGTACTTTTTAATAATTTACTGTATCTATTTTTTAATAAAAGGTGACCAAAATGCTACACTGAACTCCAGCTGTGGTTTAACCAGTGCTGAATAAATTAATATCACAATATTGTTTGATTTATATGATGCCTAAAACTAGATAAACAGAAATATAATACACCATGGACGGACATACATACACAAACACCAGGGTTTGGAACTGAGACGTTTAACACCAAAAGCAAAAGCTTCTACCATTTGCAGGGGTTGGAGTGTGCTAGTATGCTGCAGCAGTACATTAACAGCAACACATCTGGGAAGTTGCTGCTACCTTGTTCTCTAAGAAAAGTCTCTAGCTGTTATGGATGTCAGAAATGTGTAACCAATATGTCTATATGAGTTTGCAGAGATCCTAGAATATAAATTGAGAGGGAAAGCTAGTTCAGAGTTTTTCCATCTACATTATTTTCCAAGGAAAATGGCTTTTTCACTAAGTGGAAGAAAAACATTCCGTTTACCCAGAATTTCTTTTTTGGGGATGGGATATTAAAAGCAGAACCATTTTCAGTTTTTTGAAACCAACTTTTGGTTAAAACTGAAAAAAATGGATTTTGGTGGAAAACCAGAAGACCAACAAATTTTGAAGAAAAATTGACAAATGAAAAATGATTCTCTTTTTTTGGCAATTTTTAAAAATGGGAAACAGAAAGCAGTTTCAGACCAGTTTTACTGAGTGATGTGCACTGCTCCATTCATCTCAGTGAAGTGTTAACTCAGATGATAATAATTTAAACGTCAACATTAATTTCTCATGCAAGAAAGGAGAGCGAGGACCTGCAGAGTTTGTGTGAGTAATCTCATTTTAGCTCTCAACGGTACCAAGCTTTTATTCTCAAAACAGGCCAGCCACTAAAGAGAGACTTGTTCACGGATACTTAACTACTGTGTTATATATTCCCCTAGTTCGACAAAGTTTGTCCTGAGTTTCTGAGGGCCACAGGAGTTCAAGTTTCATTTGGGGGTGCCACTTTGTAATGAACTGTGGCCAGACAGCATGAACTTTTAAAGTCAATCAAAGCTAGTGCTTTTGGTGTTGATGGTCCTTAGTTGAATTCCCTGCTGGTAACTGCATGCTGCCACAATGTGTACAGAAAGTCAGTTACATAGTTAAGCACGCAAAAATGAGGAAATGCATACACAGCCATTTATCTGCTCCCAAGCCCATATGCATTATGATACAGTAATTAAAATGATGTATAACAGACATCCTTCTTTACAAGTTATCTATACACAGTTTCTGACTTGTCGAATGCCATCACAACAATTTTACTAATTTCTTCATTGTTTATATTCTTATTCAGCCCTTACTGCTCAGAACCTTAAGGGTGTATTACATCTGAAATTGTCCTTTCAGACAGTTCTATTTACATAGAGGTCTTATTGGACTGTTTGTTTTTTTTTGCACTGATTAATCTTAATTTGTGTGTTTCATTTTGCGGCACATTTCAGTCTTCAGGATAAGAGACCTTTACACTCTAATGGCTGATCCACCCTTCCTGTAGAGATCAATCAGTCTGGGGGCTGTTATTCTACAATAAATTTTAGCTTCAGATCAGTTACGTACAGAAGAGATTTTCACAGCTGCTTCAGCCGTGCTGATATGAATTCAGAGCCACACTTATTAAAAAAATTCCCATACAAAATATGCATATGGTTATTAACTGCTGAGCGGAAACATTTTCATATACACTCTGAGGCTATTCTTTGTGAAATGGTTGAGCAAATCTATGAACAGATGTAATCCTTTTGTAAGTATAACACTTTTGTTAACTTCCTGATTTATCTACCCCAGCCCAGGATATTATTTCTTTTAAGCCTTCAGATATTAGCATTTTATCCAGTATAGTTGTGTTGATCTGGCTTCTTTTTTAAGAAGCTGAACTAATACAAAACAAAACACCCTTCTCCCAAACCCTCTCCTCACTTCTTAGGAGTTCCCAAAGGGGCAGAACCCCATCACTTTATGATTAACATTGTATTTCACAGACTGTATTTATTAAAGGCAAAATATTACTGTGTAAGTAGTCCTTTTGCATATTGTAACAGGTTTCCTATGATTTAGGATAGGATTTTCAAAATGCCTACATGATTTAGCAGCACAAGAACCATAGTTTGTGTTCCTAAATCACTTAGGTGCTTTTGAAAATCCTAGGCTTAGTTTTGAAAGATGGTACTCCTGACTATTTTCAAACTCTGGGTCACACAGATATGGTCTTTGCTAAGTGAAAGAAGTTCTCATTGCTGTATATGACAGGGAGATGCAGAAAGATGTCTTACCTACTGTAAGACTTACCTCTCTTCCAGGGATCCATCTCTACTTGTCCTCCCATTCTATATGGACCTGTTTTCACCAGCTGAGGATGTCTTGTTCTGGTCTCTTTCAAATCACAACAGGAATATTTCATGTAAGATTGTTATGGGGAAAGTGAAGCTACAGATCAGGCAATTACATTGACAAGATTTTTTCCTCACTTCCATGAGAGAAAAGGTGATACCTTACTTATTTTTTTGGGGAAATCACTAGTTAAACTCATAAATCTTTATCTGGAACACACTAATCTTATAAACTGTCCATGCAGTTTATTGGTCATTGGTTCAAATGTCAAATGCTTCTTGAGGACCGTGGATTAAATTTAGCCTTGCTGTAAGCAGGTAAAACTTGCGTTCAGGAATAAACTTTGCTTCATGTCTTCATTGCTGTTTGATCATAAGTCTTAAGTTAGCTTATGTGACAGTACTGCCCGTGGGAGACAGCTGAGGTCACTCAGTTAGGGTGAACTGCAAACAAAACGATGCAGGCAAACCCCAAAAGCTGGTGGATATTCGAATACTTAGGTTTACCAAGCCAGCACAAAACAGCTTCTGTAATACCTTACAGAACAACACAGTTCCCTTAAAGTAACCAGCCTCAGGCCTCCATCCAGATACACCTGTCAAACATATGATGATGATTACTGAAAATCTTATCATATAAAAGAAAAGGTTCTTCCAATCCCAAAGGATCAGCCACACACCCAGGTTCAGTTATAACTTAGATCTTACCCAAAATACACAATTATAGGCAATTCTTATTAACTAAACTAAAATTTATTAAAAAAGAAAAGTGTTGGTTAAAAGATCAATATATATACAGACTTGAATTCAATTCTTGAGGTTCAGATACATAGTAGAGATGAGCTTGTAGTTGCCAAAAGTCCTTTTAGATATAGTCCGATGTCCATATTCAGGGTGATTCCAGTCAGTGACTGGGGATCTCAATCCTTATGGCTTAAGGTTTCCCTCTCTTGAAACCCAAAGCAGATCTGAGATGAAGTAGGATAGTGTCCCAGGGTTTTTATACATTTCCAGCAGCCTTTTGGCCTGAGAAAATAATAGGCTTAACTCTTCTTCTCCCAAACATCCTAGCAACTAGCACAGGGTAATTTATCCATTAAACAGTTCAGATGCAGGTTACCACAACCTTCAAAGAGACATATCGACAACAATACTATTTCCCTCAAGTATCTTCCTAAATGTTAAGCATCAGAGGAGTAGCCGTGTTAGTCTGGATCTGTAAAAGCAACAAAGAGTTCTGTGGCACCTTATAGATGTTTGTTAGTCTATAAGGTGCCACAGAATTCTTTGCCGCTTTCTAAATGTTAATATTCCTTTTTTGATCTTCGAATCAAAACTATAGCAATAGACAAGACTTGTTTGCTTATATCACAAGACCTGAGCAAACACCTACCCTTCTACTTCTAACAATGCAGACTTGCATTTCAAAGCTCTATTCCAGGGGTAGACAACCTATGGCACGCATGCCAAAGGCAGCACACAAGCTGATTTTCAGTGGCACTCACACTGCCCTGGTCCTGGCCACCAGTCCAGGGGGCTCTGCATTTTAATTTAATTTTAAATAAAGCTTCTTAAACATTTTTAAAACCTTATTTACTTTACATACAATAATAGTTTAGTTATATATTATAGACTTATGGAAAGAGACCTTCTAAAAACGTTAAAATGCATTACTGGCACACAAAACCTTAAATCAAAGTGAATAAATGAAGACTCGGCACACTGCTTCTGAAAGGTTTCTGACCCCTGCTCTATTCATTTACATATCTTCCTAACCAGTTTCTAAAGTTTGGCCATGGGTCAGGTCAGTCTGAGTTAATTAACTCTTTCTGGCCCTGTCATCCTTCAATGAGATATTAGATCAGACTCATAACATCACAGCTTATTTGAAATTTTCCCTAAATTCTTTTACCAAACCATAGTATCTAGACTTATCCTTTTAGTGTGATCTCTCAGACTATTAGAAAATATAATTACCTGTTGTTCAAATCTTCTACACTGCAAACCTTAAGCTTCATTTGATCAACAGTATTTTGATTGTGATGCTTTGCTTTTGGTTTTCAGTTGAAGCACTGTTATCAATTTGCCTCTTAAAGCTCATGCTGAGTGTTTTCTCCTTGATGAAACATTTGACCAATATTGACTTTTCTACAGAGACATCTCTGAAACTTTAAAGTCTAAAGGAAAAGGAGAAAGGGCTGGAGCTGTGAAAAAAGACTGACCAGCATGGTCAGAGTAAATGCTAGGAGATGGACTCTTCATAACATTATCATTAGAATTCTGGTGTATTCAGATCTTGTATATATTTCCTGAACTATTCTGGTGAGTGCTATTATAATTCCAGCAATGCCACTGTTAAAGCACTGTAACTCCATTGATTTCAATGCAGTTAACTCCTGGTTTATACCAGTGAATAGTAGGTGAAAGGAGAATTAGGTCCCAAGTGTTTTTAATTTTGAGTAGAATATTTTACACAGCTGTCCTTTTGACATTCTCCAATCATTCACTAATTTGATGATCATGATGGTTCCTTCTGTCCTTAAAGTCAATGAGTCTATAATTTTTCTATATTTGTCCATATTGAAATTGGTTTAATATTGTCTCATGCATGTTTTTTGGCAATAACACTGGGTATGCAAGTTTTAAAATGTATTCCCTTCACAATCCTTGAAGCAAAGCAAGATTCTTTTACAAGGGAAAAAGAGCTTATTTCTGTTCAAGTGTGACAAATGAAGAGAAGAAATTCAGAAAGTATAAAATATTCTGTATACTCATAGTCCTGCAATCCAAAACTAAAACAGGGTGGTTTTGGGCTTGAGCTTGTAAAACCAAAGTGTTAGGATGGAGTATTTGCAAAAATGAAACTAAAATCAAATTTATATCCCACCTCTCATGTGTAGCTATATAGTTTCTCGATATAATCATAGCTATTTAGTAAATACTTCTAGTTCTTGGTGCTTATTTCTCATATTCTGTGCATACTTGTAGATAGAGTAATCATCTTCTGACAGGAAAAATCCATTTTGTATTATTTTGAATGTTGGAAGTACATGCCTGATTATTTGAATTTAGGCAAAGCTTTCCTTTCTCCTTTTTCCTACCTAATGTAACTACCACTTAAATAGCTTAGTCACTTTTAAACCTAGAAGAATGATACCCCTTCTGTTTAATTGGAAATTAAGTAAATTTACCCTACTGGCCTTACGGGTGGACAATCAGGGTGGTTATAGAATATCAGGGTTGGAAGGGACCTCAGGAGGTCATCTAGTCCAACCCCTTGCTCAAAGCAGGACCAGTCCCCAACTAAATCATCCCAGCCCAGTCATCCTGGGCACCAACTTCCAGGGACACCAAATCAACACCTGCAGGAGGGAGTTACATCAGTTGGCTGCTTTTTGTTTCTTTTGTGTGTGTGTGATTTTTTTTTTAAACTTCGCTACGCAGGAAACAGTGAAAATGTTTTCGACCCTGGACAGCAAAACACCAAAGACTGGCCTACTGAACAGGATCACTTGTTTTTGCGTCCTTCCTTCTCCCACTTAGCATTTTATTCTTGTTCCCTGGTTGACCTACTGTTTCTCTTCAGCCTATTCTCAGTTGCCACCTTGCCATAAACAGATAGTTAAGGGTTAATGTCTCTTTTACCTGTAAAGGGTTAACAAACAGGGAACCAAACACATGACCAGGGGACCAATCAGGAGACAAGATACTTTCAAATCTCCATGGAGGGAAGCCTTTGTTTGTGTTTTTGGGTTTTGCTTTGTTCTCTCTGGGCTCTGAGAGTGACCACACGTACCTACAGGCTCTCTAATCTTCTATTCCAATTTAGTAAGTACCTTCCACAAAAGGTAGAAAGGCTGTTTAGTCTTTTTAATTGTTTTTGCTTTATTTGCAAATGTGTATCTGGCTGGTAGGGGTCTAATGTCTGTTTGCCTAAAAGTATTTTAAATTGTATTTCTGCTGGAGGAGGCTTTTTTCTCCAGTTTCTATAAGCTGACTGACCCTGTAATATTCCATCTTGAATTTACAGTGATTTTCTTTATTCTTTTTTTCTTTTATTAAAAGTTTTGCTTTTAAGACCTGTCTGATTTTTCCCCTTGCTGAGGCTCAAGGGAATTGAGTCTGTACTTAACAGGGAAGAGAAGGGAGCGGGAGAGAAAGGGGGGGGGAACACACCCAATTTCTCTGTGTTGTGATTCAAGGAGTTTGAATCACGGTGATCTCCTAGTGTACCCAGGGCGGGAAAGATCTGGGAGGAAGAAAGGAGAAGGGGGAATCCCTTTGTTTAGATTCACGGAGCTTGAATTTGTGTATCTCTCCAGGAGCCCAGGGAGAGAACACCTGGAGGGGAGGAGGGGGAAGGGAAATGGTTTATTCCCCTTTGTTGTGAGACTCAAGGAATTTGGGTCATGGGGGTCCCCAGAAAGATTTTGGGGGAGACCAGAGTTTATCAGGCACTCTACTCTAAGTCCTGATTGGTGGCAGCACTACAGGATCTAAGCTGGTAATTAAAGCTTAGGGGAATTCATGCTAGTACCCATATTTTGGACGCTAAGGTTCAGAATTGGGAATTATACTATGACATGGTATGCAGCGTTGACATAAGAATCCAAAAGTCAGTAAGATTATTTTTTTTTCTCTGCTAGCTGCTTATAAGCAGAGAAAAGGGGGTTTTTTAAAAGCAAGTCTGCAGGGTTTTTTTTCCTTTCTCTTTTCCTTCTGAGTACACTGACGGCAGAGAGATTAAGGTTTAACAAGGGTCTTTTGTTAAACAAAGCAGGCTTAAGTGGTCAGCAACAGACACCAGCAGAACATATTTGCATATCAAAGGGTTTTCTTTTGTATTAATTTAAACGTGAAAGTTTAGGTAGAAGAAGTTAAAAAAGGCACTGTTGCTAGGCAAACCCAAGGAGGCAACAAAGAAGCAGCAGTTCAGGCAGTAAACCAGCAGAGGGCGCCCCAACACCAAAAAAGCAGGAAACATGACTTCCAGGGCAAAACTGGATGCAGAGGGAACAAATCAAAGACGCAGACCACAGGCGAGACATAGAAAAAAAACTACAAGAGATGGAGCTGAGAGAAAGAGAAAGAGAGGCTGCCCACAGGAGAGAGCTGGAAATAAAAGAGAAAGAGTTGGAACTCCAGAGGGAGGCCCACCGGCAGCCCCTGGAATTAGCGCAGGCTAGGCAGCATGCTCCAGTCAACCCTAACAACCCTTCTCCAGTTACTGTTCCACATCCCAAGAAATTTCCCACCTACAAGCAGGTGATGACACTGAGGCCTTCTTGGAAAATTTTGAAAGAGCCTGCCTTGGGTCCAACATCTCTGAAGACCAGTACATGATAGAACTGAGGCCACAGCTTAGTGGACCTTTAGCAGAGGTGGCGGCTGAAATGCCTAAGGAGAACATGAATGATTATAAACTTTTTCAAACCAAGGCCAGATACAGAATGGGAATAACACCTGAGCATGCCCGTCGGTGGTTCAGAGCCCTAAAATGGAAACCAGATGCGTCATTCCCCCCGACAGGACTACCACATTGCAAAGAATTATGAGGCCTGGATATCAGGAACAAAGGTTAACTATATGGACGAGCTGCACCTCCTGATACAAATGGAGCAGTTTTTAGATGGTGTTCCTGAGGAAATAGACAGGTACATCCTAGATGGGAAACCCAAAACGGTAACCGAGGCAGGGGAGATTGGAGCCAAATGGATGGAAGTGGCAGAAAAGAAAAAAGCTACTGTCAAGGGGAGCAAATACCCCAGGGGACACACCGACAATAAACCCTATAACCGAGGGCAACCCAAGACCCCACCTACAACCCAAGGGAAGCCACAGACGCCCTATTCTCCCACCTCACCCGACTCCAGTAACCCACCTCGGCCCAGTGACCAGTCAGCTGGGCGATGCTTTAAATGTAATGAACCTGGACATATAAAGGCCAACTGCCCAAAGAACTCCAACCGAGTGCAGTTCATTACACCACTATCACACCAAAGATCCCCAGGCCCAGATGCCTCTCAAACACCTTTGGAGCGAAGGGAAATTTTGAGAGTGGGTGGAAAGAAGGTTACTGCGTGGAGAGACACGGGGGCACAAGTGTCAGCTATCCACCAATCCTTTGTCAACCCCAAATTCATCAACCCAGAGGCCCAAGTGACAATTTACCCCTTCGTGTCACAAGCTGTAGACTTGCCTACAGCTGAACTGCCTGTCCAGTACAAAGGCTGGTCAGGAACGTGGACTTTTGCAGTTTATGACAATTATTCCATCCCCATGCTACTGGGGGAAGATTTGGCCAACTAGGTAAAGCAGGCCAAGAGGGTGGGAATGGTTACACGCAGCCAAACCAGGCAAGGTTCCCCCGACCCATCCCTGTTCCTGAGCCGTCCACAGAGGTTCCGTCTGTGTTACCAGAGACCCAGACAGAGGAAGTGGACCCGGATCCCCTGCCAACGACTGAAAACAGCCATAGTAACTCCAGTCCCAGACCTGGAACTGGAAAAGCAACCAGCACCAGAACCATTGCCAGCACTGACACCAGCGCTTGCAAACCCATCTTCAACCCCAATGGCAGAGGGCGCCAGCGAGCCTAAACCGGCTGAAGCAGCAGACAACCACACCCAAGAGGCTCAGCCAGAGACTGAAATACCACCTGGTGCACCAGTGGAGAACGGTTCACCAGCAATGAAAACAACCCCATCACCTACATCACTTCCAGAAGGACCAAGCCCAAGTCCACAGTCTAAGGAAGAACTGGTGTCTCCAGCTTCAAGGGAACAGTTCCAGACTGAGCAGGAAGCAGATTACAGCCTTCAAAAACCTTGGGTGGCGGCACGGAGCACCCCACCGCCTCTCAGCTCTTCTAATCAATCCCAGTTTGTTGTAGCACAAGGACTTTTATACAAAGAGACTCTTTCTGGTGGACACCAGGAAGACTGGCATCCGCAAAAACAGTTGGTGGTTCCAACTAAGTACCGGGAAAAGCTCTTAAGCTTAGCTCATGATCATCCTAGTGGCCATACTGGGGTGAACAGAACCAAAGACAGGTTGGGGAAGTCCTTCCACTGGGAGGGGATGGTCAAAGACATTGCCAAGCATGCCCGGTCTTGTGAGGTGTGCCAAAGAGTGGGAAAGCCCCAAGACCAGGTCAAGGCCCCTCTCCAGCCACTCCTCATAATTGAGGTCCCATTTCAGCGAGTAGCTGTGGATATTCTGGGTCCTTTCCCAAAAAAGACCCCCAGAGGAAAGCAGTACGTTCTGACTTTCATGGACTTTGCTACCCGATGGCCGGAAGCAGTAGCTCTAGGCAACACCAGGGCTAAAGCTGTGTGCCTGGCCCTAACAGACATTTTTGCCAGGGTAGGTTGGCCCTCCGACTTCCTTACAGATTCAGGATCTAATTTCCTGGCAGGGACCATGAAAGAACTGTGGGAAACTCATGGGGTGAACCACTTGGTTGCCACCCCGTACCACCATCAGACCAATGGCCTGGTGGAAAGGTTTAATGGAGCTTTGGGGGCTATGATATGTAAATTCATCAATGAACACTCCAATGACTGGGACCTAGTGTTGCAGCAGTTACTTTTTGCCTACAGGGCTGTACCATATCCCAGTTTAGGGTTTTCACCGTTTGAACTTGTGTATGGCCACGAAGTTAAGGGGCCATTACAGTTGGTGAAGCAGCAATGGGAGGGGTTTATGCCTTCTCCAGGGACTAACATTCTGGACTTTGTAAGCAACCTACAAAGCACCCTCGGCACTCTTTAGCCCTTGCTAAAGAAAACCTAAAGGATGCTCAGGAAGAGCAAAAGGCCTGGTATGACAGAAATACCAAAGAACGTTCCTTCAAGGTAGGACACCAGGTTATGGTCTTAAAGGCGCAACAGGCCCATAAGATGGAAGCATCATGGGAAGGGCCATTCACGGTCCAAGAGCGCCTGGGAGCTGTTAACTACCTCATAGCATTTCCCAATTCCTCCCTAAAGCCCAGAGTGTACCATGTTAATTCTCTCAAGCCCTTTTATTCCAGAGACTTACAGGTTTGTCAGTTTACAGCCCAGGGAGGAGATGACGCTGAGTGGCCTGAAGGTGTCTACTACAAAGGAAAAAGTGATGGTGGCGTGGAAGAGGTGAACCTCTCCACAACCCTGGAATGTCTGCAGCGGCAACAAATCAAGGAGCTGTGCACTAGCTTCACCCCATTGTTCTCAGCCACCCCAGGATGGACTGAACAGGCATACCATTCCATTAACACAGGTAATGCTCACCCAATTAGAACCCCACCCTACCGGGTGTCTCCTCACGCCCAAGCTGCTATAGAACGGGAGATCCAAAACATGCTACAGATGGGTATAATCTGCTCCTCTACCAGTGCATGGGCATCTCCAGTGGTTCTGGTACCCAAACCAGATGGGGAAATACGCTTTTGCATGGACTACCATAAGCTAAATATGGTAACTCTTCCAGACAACTATCCAATGCCACACACCGATGAGCTATTGGAAAAGTTGGGACGTGCCCAATTCATATCTACAATAGACTTAACCAAGGGGTACTGGTAAGTACCGCTAGATGAACCTGCCAAGGAAAGGTCAGCATTCATCACCTATGCACAGATGTATGAATTTAATGTACTTCCTTTTGGGCTGCGAAATGCACCCGCCACCTTTCAGAGGCTGGTAGATGGTCTACTAGCAGGACTGGGCGAATATGCAGTTGCCTACCTCGATGATGTGGCCATTTTTTCTGACTCCTAGCCTGAACACATAGAACACCTGAAAAAAGTCTTTCAGCGCATCAGGCAGGCAGGACTAACTGTTAAGGCCAAAAAGTGTCAAATAGGCCAAAACAGAGTGACTTACCTGGGACATCAGGTGGGTCAAGGAACCATAAACCCCCTACAGGCCAAAGTGGATGCTATCCAAAAGTGGCCTGTCCCAAAGTGCAAGAAACAGGTCCAACCCTTCTTAGGCTTGGCCAGGTATTACAGGTGATTTGTACCACACTACAGCCAAATCGCTGCCCCACTGACCGACCTGACCAAAAAGACCCAGCCGAATGCAGTCAAGTGGACTAATGAGTGTCAAAAAGCCTTTACCCAACTTCAGGCAACGCTCATGTCTGACCCTGTGCTAAGGGCCCTGGACTTTGACAAGCCATTCCTAGTAACCACAGATGCATCTGAGCGTGGTATAGGAGCAGTTCTCACGCAGGAAGGACCAGATCACAACTTCCATCCTGTCATGTTTCTCAGCAAGAAACTGTCTGAGAGGGAAAGTCACTGGTCAGTCAGTAAAAAGGAATGCTATGCCATTGTATACGCCCTGGAAAAGCTACACGTTTGGGGACAGTGGTTCCAGCTACAAACCGACCATGCTGTGCTAAAGTGGCTTCATACTGCCAAGGGGAACAACAAAAAACTGCTTTGATGGAGTTTAGCTCTCCAAGATTTTGATTTTGAAATTCAACACATTTCAGGAGCTTCTAACAAAGTAGCTGATGCACTCTCTCATGAAAGTTTCCCAGAATCCACTGGTTGCAATTTGTCCTTGAAATGTAGAAAGTCTTATAGTAGTATATGTAAATGTGCGTGCATTGTATTAATCTGTTTATTCTAAAGTTCTAGGAAGAAATCACCGCCAGTGAGGTTCCCCACTGTCTGCGATTTGGGGGGCGTGTCATAAAGAGATAGTTAAGGGTTAATGTCTTTTACCTGTAAAGGGTTAACAAACAGGGAACCAAACACATGACCAGGGGACCAATCAGGAGACAAGATACTTTCAAATCTCCGTGGAGGGAAGCCTTTGTTTGTGTTTTTGGGTTTTGCTTTGTTCTCTCTGGGCTCTGAGAGTGACCACACATACCTACAGGCTCTCTAATCTTCTATTCCAATTTAGTAAGTACCTTCCACAAAAGGTAGAAAGGCTGTTTAGTCTTTTTAATTGTTTTTGCTTTATTTGCAAATGTGTGTCTGGCTGGTAGGGGTCTAATGTCTATTTGCCTAAAAGTATTTTAAATTGTATTTCTGCTGGAGGAGGCTTTTTTCTCCAGTTTCTATAAGCTGACTGACCCTGTAATATTCCATCTTGAATTTACAGTGATTTTCTTTATTCTTTTTTTCTTTTATTAAAAATTTTGCTTTTAAGACCTGTCTGATTTTTCCCCTTGTTGAGGCTCAAGGGATTTGAGTCTGTACCTAACAGGGAAGGAGAAGGGAGGGGGAGAGAAAGGGGGGGGGAACACACCCAATTTCTCTGTGTTGTGATTCAAGGAGTTTGAATCACGGTGATCTCCTAGTGTACCCAGGGTGGGAAAGATTTGGGAGGAAGAAAGGAGAAGGGGGAATCCCTTTGTTTAGATTCACGGAGCTTGAATCTGTGTATCTCTCCAGGAGCCCAGGGAGGGAACACCTGGAGGGGAGGAGGGGGAAGGGAAATGGTTTATTCCCCTTTGTTGTGAGACTCAAGGAATTTGGGTCTTGGGGGTCCCCAGGAAGGTTTTGGGGGAGACCAGAGTTTATCAGACACTCTACTCTAAGTCCTGATTGGTGGCAGCACTACAGGATCTAAGCTGGTAATTAAGCTTAGGGGAATTAATGCTAGTACCCCTGTTTTGGACGCTAAGGTTCAGAATTGGGAATTATACTATGACACCCCTCCTCTTTCTTGTCACCAGCAGAACATCTATTGCATGTGTCTAGGTTGAATGGTCCTATTAATTTTTTCCTTCTGCTGTTTTTACTAATCTTGTTAATTGCCACATTCTTTAGTCTTCCTTTAGCATCCTCCACAGCTCTCTCCTCAGTGGTCTCAACCTACATTGTCTCTAATGGCAATTTTCTTCATGTACTATCTGACTTTGCTTTCCTGGCTGTTTTCAATGACAAGCTGTTTTTCAACACCCTTTGGTTTTTTTCACCAAAATGAAACTGGTTCAAACTTTCTGCATATTTCAAGACAAAAAAAAAAAACCTAAACCCCTCCCACCCACCTGTTAAAATGCGGTACCTGTAAGGTTAGAAAAAAAAGTTACAGGGATACTTCCCAAATTAAGTATTACAAACCCAGAAAGATTAGAGTTAAATTTTACACCTAAAAGAAATCCATATATGATAAAGAATGGAAATACGAACATAAGGCACCCAACAACTTTAACTCTGCCTTGCGGTAAAGCTATGTAATAACCATACGATTACAATTAGGGTATTTTAACATTTGTAGTCCCACAATAGAGTAAATTGATTTCTAATGTTGCATTCATGGTTGCTTGGAGTTGTGCAGTGGAGGCAAGGTAATAGTGCCACAGAGATCCATTGATGTCTAGTGTTGTCCAAATTAGCATACAACCACTGACAGCCAGGGCAAGTAATCAACCAATGAGAGCTTTTGACACATACTTCAGACTCAATTATACCCCAGCTTCATTCTACATAACACCTCTGTTGGTTGTAAATTTGCTGCAGAGGAAAGGTGGGGACTAAATGAGTTATCGCTAATGTCAGTGGCCTCCCATTACCTGAGCTGTTGAACTGACGTTGAGGGTAGACTATATGACAACAAATAGATCCACTAATAATTCATAACTTAGGCTGTAGCTAAAGGTTCCTAGTTTACATTAATGTAGTCCTCTTCAAACCAGATTACAGTAATGTGAACTGGGAATCTTTTAGTTTATGGCAGTGTCCATATGGGGGATTTACAGCATAGGCCTTTCGGACATACTGCTGTTCACACCGTCGTTGTTCGAAATGTGGGGCAGCGTAGACAAGCCCTTAGCTTTATTACTACCTAATTCTTCAAATACAGCCTATTTGTAACATTTCAGTTGCTCATAGGCTATATTTGGAATTGGAATTGCTCATTTATGAGTATAAATTAAACCTACTTGGTATTACTGAAACCTGGTGGGAATATTTGCATTGCTGGAATGTTAAAATAAAGAAATATAACCTATTTAGGAAGGACTGAATGGGCAGAGGAGGAGGGGGAGTGGCAATCTATGTCAAAAGTGGTCTTACCTGTTTCCACGTCACTGGCAACTCTGATGCAAATGATTATGAATGCTTATGAATCGTTGTTCTAGCAGATAAAGCTCAAGAGGGGGTATTTAAATCCCAAATAAAATAATGCTATGATTTATACAAGACTCTTAATAACAAATGAAAAGAGGGCAATATATTCAAGGCCAACCAATATGAGTTTATGGAAAATAAATCTTGTCAAAGATTTCAAATATGACTGGTAAAGTAATATTGTTGATGTAATATACTTAGACTTCTGTAAGGCATTTGACTTGCTACCACACAACATTTTGATTAGGAAACTAGAACAGTAGAAAATCCACGACATACATTAAATGTGTTAAAAACTGGCTAATTTATGTGTTTCAAAATATAATTGTAAATAAGGCATTGTCATTGAGCATGTGTGTTTCTAGTTGGGACCAGCAGAGATTGGATCTTGGCCTGAGAATATTCAAAATTTTTGTCATTGACCTGGAAATAAATAAAATTGTCACTAATGAAGTTTGCAGAGGACAGAAAGATGGGGGAGTGGTGAGTAATGAAGAGAACAGTTCACGGATACAAAGCAATCTGGATTGCTCTGTAAAATGGGTGCAAACAAACAATAGGTATTTTAATATGGCCAGATATAAAGTCATACATCTCAGAACACAGAACATAGGACATACGTATAGGATGGGGGACTCTAACCTGGGAAGCAGTTACTCTGAAAGACTTGCAGATCATGCTGGATAATCAGCTGAACATGAGCTCCCAGAGTAATGCTGTGGCTAATTTGGCTAATCTGATCCTTGGCTGTCTAAACAAGAGAACATCAAGCAGGAGTAGGCAGGTTATATTACCTTTGTATTTAGCATTGGTGCAACCACTACTGTAATACTGTATTCAGTTCTCAATTCTGGTGTACTCAATTCAAGAGGGATGTTGATAAATTGGAAAGGGTTCAGAGAAGAGCCATGAGAATGATTAAAAGATTGGAAAACATACCTTATAATTAGAGACTTGAGCAGCACGATCTATTTAACTCAAAGAGAAAGTTAAGGGGTCACACCTTATCACACAAGAAAATATTATCTACCTACCAGATCACACAAGAAAATGTGCGTTTAAGGAGCTGATCAGCCTATCTATAGTATATAGGAAATGCATCTGTAATATATTGGGAGACTTTAATCTGAGAGACATATTGTCACATTCTAGGGTGCAATCCAGATCAGACAGGGGTTGTCATTGCCTGCCCTGCAGCCATGGGTCCCTCACAATGCTTTGCTGTTGTAGCTCCCCCAGGGATACTCTCAACTAGCCTACCAGCATGCAGGACACACCCTGAATGTTTCTATGTAGCTTCAGCCCTGGTCTAATATCTCTGACCCTAACAGCCTGTCAGCAAGACACCAGCCACACTCTGGCTTCCACCAGCCTTGGTTACTACTTGCGGGTGACCCCACCACACTTCCAGTTCTGAATTTTCCCCAAAACTTGTGCTCTGCAATGTCCAGCCCTCTCCTGAACAGTTCAGATATTAAGGTTCATTGCTCTTGTACAAAGTCACTATTCAACAGTTTGCTATTTTAACTGGAGTTACCAAACAGTTCAGTTTAAACACAGCACTGGATTGGTCTAGATTAACAAACAAACAAAACTAAAGAAGATAAGATTTTAAATGAGAGAGAAAATTAGAAATGGTTTTAAGCAACTAGAAGTGAAAACAATCTAGCATGATTTGGTTCAAGGTTTTGTTCAAGAGGGGCTCTCTCAGTCACAGTCTTCCAGCAAGATGATGACTGTCCCTTTCCTTAGTCAGGATCTCTGCCACAGGCCCAAAGATGCTGGTGTCTGTGTTGTTTTAGGTGAAAGACTGTGGGGGGTTTTCTGTCCTCCTCTTTTATGTGCCGCGTTGTTGTAGCCAAGGATATTAGAGAGACAAGGTGGATGGGATAACATCTTTTATTGGACGGACTTCTACTGGTGAGAGAGACAAGCTTTCAACTCCTTACACACAGCTGTTCTTCAGCTGAAAAACATGACTCTCACCAGCAGAAGCTGGATTAATAAAAGATGTTACCTCATCCACCTAGTCTCTCTTTTATAGTCCACATGAACCTTTGAAATGAATAGGTACTTCCATGAAGAACAGAAATTTGACAGTAAAGGGCTCTTTAGTTTAGCAGACAAAGGAATATCAAGATAAAATGGCTGGAAGTTGAACCTAGGTAAATTCAAAACGTAAGGCTCATATTTTTAACAGTGAGGATAATTAACCAATGGAACAACTTATAAAGGGTTATGGTGGATTCTCCATCACCAGAAATTTTAAAATGAAGATTGGATTTTGGTTATTTTAAAATATATGCACTAGTTCAACCACAGCTATTGGACATGGGACAGGAATTAATTCAAGGAAGTCCTACAGTTTGTCATACAGGAGGTCAGATTAGACAATCACAGTGTTTCCTTTGGGCTTAAAAATAACCTATGCATTTATGAATTCATTTTAATTAAGTTTAAAATTTAACATCCACATTATTCCATTGTTAAGGTCATTTTAGACAAAGACTGCAACACATGATCAATTTCTTAAAGGAGCTAGTTTATAATTAAGTTTAATTTATAGGCTAATTAATTCCCAGCACAGTCTAAACAGCACACTCAATCTCCAGCAGCCCATCAACAGCTCTGGCATCTCTCATGATGCTCTGGATCTCCAGTATAGCTCCAATATGTCTCACCCCACTGAGGCTACATCTACTCTTGGAGCTGGGAATGTGATTCCCAGATAGTATGCTAAAAATAGTAGCATATCAGTGGTAGCACAGGCAGTGGTGGCACAGGCTAGCCAGCTAGACTCTGGTTACTTACCTGGGGGCAGCTAGCCTGTGCTGCTGCTCATTGCTCTCTGTACTACCACAGTTATACTACTATTTTTAGCATGCTAACTCAGTGAGGGCTAGCATGAGTTATGTCTGCTCAAGCTGGGAATCATATCCCCAGCTCCAACTGTAGAGGTGGCTTTAGACTCTCAGGTATGGGTCCAGTCTCTCTCACCATGCCTCACCTCAGCTGCTCTAGCTACAGCACTTCTCCACCCTCTTTCCTTCTCAGGTGCAGTTCCAGCGCTTGCCTGGAGACATCACCAGAATCATCTCTTCATCACATCCCAAACTTCAGCCCCCTCTTTTATTCAGCTCTCCAGCTCAGAGAGCCAGCAAGCATGTCCCTCTGCTGCTTTCAGCCTTCATTTCTTTCTGGCCATTCTCTCTGGCCTGGGGACGTTTGTAGATGACTCCCTGACTGCCTCCCTGTCAGCTGCTTTCACCAGCCTGATCTGGCTCCACTTGTCACCAGGAACACTTTCTGCTTCCTCCTTCAGGGACATCTCCTCCCTGAAGCTCTCAACCCAGCTCTGCTCTTCTTCAGAGTTCTCTCTACTTCTCTAGTCACAGTCAGTTCAGTTTTCAATTCTGGACTCCCACTTATATATTAGAGACAGCCATTAGGCAACTTCTAGGAGCAGCCCTGCCCTCCTCATTACACCATACTAGAGCACACCTGGACCGGAACAGCAGAGCTGGGCCCGATTTCAGTTAAGGGGCCAGCTATGCTGTTACAAGGACATTTCCATAAGGGTCAGCCTCAACACTGTTTTGGTTCAAAAATAAAACATTTTACCCATTGTAAAGCATGATCTACCTCTGGAACGAAGAACTATATTAAAAATCAAATAATTACAAAAATAAAATGAAAATGGCCCCAGATGGAAAAACATTTGGAAAGGAAAATACCAAACTAAACATGGAAAAATAGCTGTACCACAGGCAACTGCAGGGGGATACAAGTAACTCCCATTGAGGCCAATGAGAATTATTTAAGGATTTATATAAATGTAGGGTTGGAAGGGATCATCTAGTCCACCCCCTGCACTGAAGCAGGACCAAGTTTAAACCTAGACCATCCCTGACAGGTGTTTGTCCAACTTATTCTTAAAAAACTTCCTGTGATGGGGATTCCATAACCTCCTTTGGAAGCCTATTCCAAAGCTTAAATGCCCTTATATTTAGAAAGTTTTTCCTGCTATCTAACTTAAATCGCCCCTGCTCAGATTAAGCCCATTACTTCTTGTCCTACCTTTAGTGGACATGGAGAACAGTTGATCGCTGTCCTCTTTGTAACGTCCCTTATGTCCCACCTCAGTCTTCCTTTCTCAAGACAAAATAGGCCCCTTTTTTGAACATGTCCTCATAGGTCAGGTTTTCTAAACCTTTTATTATTTTTGTTGCTCTCCTCTGGACTCTCTTCAATTTGTCCACATCTTTCCTAAATTGTAGGGCCCAGAATTGGACACAGTACTCTAGCTGAGACCTCATCAGTGCTGAGTAGAGTGGGACAATTACTGCCCATGTCTTACCCATGACACTCCTGTTAATACACTTCAGAATATTAGCCTTTTTGAAACTGCATCCCACTGTTGACTCATTCAACCTGTTATCCACGATAGCCCCCAGATCCTTTTCAGCAGTACTACCATACCGTTTGTTATTCCCCATTTTGTATTTGTGGATTTGCTTTTTCTTTCCTAAGTAAAATACTTTGCATTTGTCTTTCCTGAATTTCATCTTCTTGACTTTCTGACCCATTCTTTAATCCGTCAAGGTCATTCTGAATTCTAGTCCTGTCCTGGATAAGACTTGTAATTCCTCCCAGTTGGCATCTTCCACCGATATTGTAAGCACACTCTCCACTTCATTATCCAAGTCATTAATGAAAATATTGACTAGCATTGGACCTACGACTGACCCCTGTGGGACTGCACTTAATACATCTCCCATTGTGACAGTCAACCATTGATAACTACTCTTTGAGTATGGTCTTTCAACCAGATTGTATACTCACCTTATAGTAATTTCATCTAGACCACATTTCCCTAATTTGCTTATGAAAATGTCATGTGGAATGACGTCAAAGACTTACTAAAATCAAGATATACCAAAGAAGGAAATTAAGTTGGGTTAGCATGATTTGTTCTTAACAAATCCATGCTGGCTACGCCTTATAAACACTATTATTTGCTAGGGGCTTACAAATTGATTGTATAATTTGTTCCAGTATCTTTCCAGGTATTGAAGATAGGCTGACTGGTCTATAATTCCCTGGATCTTTTTATTTATTTATTTTAAATAAGAACAGAGATCATACACCTGCCCTTCTCCAGTCCTCTGAGATCCCGTCCATCCTCTGAGAGTTCTTTAAGGTAGTTCCTAATGGTTTCAAGATTGCTTCAGCTATTTCCCTAAGTACCCTAGGATGAATTTCATCAGGCCCTGCCAGCTTGAATACATCTAACTTATCTTAATATTCTTTAACCTGTTCTTTCCCTATTTTGACTTGCATTATATGTACCCTGCAGAGGAAAAATGGGGCCTACCTAGTATAATCTATTTGCACAGGAATTTAGTGACAGAGATTCATGCACATCCTTAACTTTATGCTCATGAGTGGTCTCATTGACTTCAATGGCATTTTTCATTTGCCTAAAATTAAGCAAATGTGTGTCTGTTTGCAGGATCAGGGCTGGAAGTTGCAGTAATTTGCACACTGACTCTAATGTGGTTTAGTATCCCCATTCTGAAGAAGGTCCCTGGAACAGGTGTAAGGGAGCTTCTTGTGGCAGTTCCTTTGAGAGATCCAGTACTTAGTAGTGAAATCTTCAGTGAAGGGGTTAAATCCCACTCTTCCTCCTGCCTAAGGCTGGGAAAATTCATATGGAAACTCCTCTTTATGATGATTCTTGCATCAGGGAGAAGGCTCCCCATACTTGGGAAGCAATCTCATCTTGTGTGGAGCCATTTGTCCAAAACCTAGGCCCTAAATCTAGAAGGTGTCTGTTACAGCTATCCCCCTATTCCATTTTGTTTCTTATAGCTGTCCCCATACTCCATTTTGTTTTTGTTCTCCTCCTGAGGCCGCCCTTCCCTGGCTGTTAAGTTGGTTACCAGGGCCATTGCCCTTCTCAAAGGGAGGGCCCCTTGAGTTGTTTAACAAGAGCCATTGCCCTTCTCAAAGGGATGGCCACTTGTGCTGTGTGCTAAATGGGACCACTGCCCTGTTCAAAGGGTTACTCCTGTTATCACCTCGTTGAACCTGGGCTCGCTGTAGGGCAGGCAATATCTAGAGCTGCAAGACCTATTGTGTTTTTAAGATCCTGGGCATGAGTCATAGGCCTCATGTGCTTTTGAGTCACCTATTGCACAGGACTCTGCCCAGACATGTTTCTGTGCTCACCTGCAGTCTTTTCCCTGTGCCTCCTCCCCTGTGACAGAGGGAGCCTATCAGGATTACTGGTGGGAAACTGCCTAAGTTTGCCTTTAAAAACAGACATTTTGAAACAAACATCAGAAAGGTTCCTGCATTGCTGTCTGGTCTGATCAGCCAGGGGTTTTTTTGTTTTTTTTTTTTGGGGGGGGGTCCTTTCTCCACTCTCGTTTTATTTTTGAGCATACCCCCAGTTTTTTAACCCCCCCCATGAAGAACAAATTGCTACCTGAGAGATCTCCTGATTATTGAGATTGTACCGAGCCCTCCTTGCTTCTTCTGATGTTGCTGCTGCTTCTGCCTTTGCTGCTGCCCTGGGGACTGGTAAGAATCCCTCTGTGAAACTTTCCCTACTTTTATTTTATTATTTTAGCTGCTGGCTCTGTTTCCCCAGCACACAGACTCAAGCTAAACCTTGGTCTGTTCTTAAAACTTCTCTTAAACTCCGCAGCGCTTTGCTGCTAAAAATAAGTTTGTGCCGCTGCTAAGCTCTGCTCCTGTGGGCTTTGCCTCCGGGCTTCCTGCTTTCAGCTGTATCCATTGCTGTAGCCACCATCCCTTGGTTTTCTTGGGAGCTGTATCCTGGGCACATACCACTCTGCCCTCTGTGACTTCCCCATAGCATAAGGTGCACCACAGGTTTTGGTTTTTTTTAGTTTAATAAGTCATAGTTTGTTAAGATTGTAGAGCTTGTAAGTTCACCTGCCTTGTTATAGTTTACTGTTTTGTTGCTCCGTATAGTTGCTTGTTATAGTTTTGCTTAGAATTATGATATTTGTTGTTTTGCCTAGTCGTTGGTTAAGATAGATAAGGTTTCTGCTGCTTAAATTCGTCTTCCCGCTGTCCCAATCTCTCCCTGAACTTTCCCGTGTCCGTTTTTCCCCCGTTCCAATCTCCCCCTCTGTGTGCTTCTCTGTGTCTCCCTGTTATAACTCCTTGCTGCCCCCACCCCGCATCTGCATCACCCTCCGAACCTCCCAAACCCCTTGCTGCTTCTCCCCCTGTATAACTTCCTTAACCCTTTGCCGCTTTTTTTCCTTTGTTTTTGGTGTCCGCTTGTTGCTTAAACCTCTCCGCTGCCCCTCCCCTACTGAAGATCACCATCACGCTGCTCCATTCTTCTTACTCTGCAAGGCTTCAGAGTCTCTCTGCTGCTTCCAGCCGCACTCTCCTCTCATCAGTTGCCACTAATCATTCACTCCCCTCCCTCTTCCTGTTCCTTGACAGATCATCTGCTATCCTAGCCTCACAAATTAAGTCATTACTTTTCTTTTATACGGTTACATTGCATAATTTCACTTATCACCCATATTGTATTATTGCATTGTGATTCACATTTTACTTGTAATTATAACACCCCATTGGTTGCTTCCACTTTTCTGATATACTTTGTATTTGCATTGATATCATTGTGTTACATTGTGTATAAGGCCACTAACCACTTAATACATTCTATCTAAGATTGTTGACCATTTTATATAGAAGCTACTATTTTATTTTGCATTTCTTTGATACGCTTATTGACTGTACTGTATCCCATTGTGCTGAACCCCACTTACTGTGCCCCACTGTTAGAACTCCCTACACTGTTCAATAAGAAGAACCCCCCCATCATTGTCTATTGTAAACACCCTATACACCCCATCCCATCGTATTTTATTGTTAAATTCCCACCACTTCCTTTTTCCTTTGCCAAAGAAATTAATTGGCACCCCACCTGTGTGGTAATTGCTCCCCAAGATCCCATATACTTGCAGGCAGGGACAGAAGGTACTTACACAGATGATTAATTTAAAGCATGGGAGTAGTCCCCTTGCATTTAGTGGGATTACTCTTATGATTAAAGTTAGGCATGAGTTTAAGAACTCCTATGAATCACAGCCCTAATAAACACTTGAGAACAGGCACAGTTCTCTTCAACAAATGAAAACAAAGTACACTGGAAAAGGGTGTTTCATGACTAACTTAAAAAACAAAGCATTTTCTTTGAAATTTATTAATTTGTTTGGTCTTTCAATAATTAAAGGGAACTGATTACCATACGAACAAACAAACAAAAATAACAGGTTGGCTATTCACCTTTGAAAGATGATATTTGTAGTGCTATAACAGCAGACAAGAGCTTGGAAAATAATGAAGGAGCATAAAAATGCAAATTATTGCAGCTAATTGGCTGTGTCTTCTTATGCCTTCTGAATTATTAAATTATGATAGAGTAAATCTGCCCCATTTAAATATATAGTGATGAACACAATTGTGTTCTGCCCTGTAGAGCAAGACTTATAATATGCTACTATTTGTTCCCTAATTTGATGGTAAACTGCTCTTGTTCTTTGCATTTGCAAGATACTTGCAATGTTCTAAAAATGCACACACTATACGGAATTCTGATCATGCAAAATTTCCTATTTCTAGTCCTGATTAAAAAGAAAGGATGCAATTATTACAATAATGCTAATAACAGCTTGTGCTGTTGGCACTAACATTTCATCTGAATGTATTGAGTCTAACTCTGTAGACTTTTATGTATGTGACTATTTTACTCACATGAGTAATTCTGTTGACTTCAATGGGGTTATTCCATGCATGAATGATTGCAAGATCGGGGCTGAGAAGGACAAAATTAAACAAACAGTAAGGGATTCACAAACTAGGATCAGCTTGAATTATTTTTCTTTTAACTTCAACAGAATTTTCACAGTAACTTTCTTAACAGCAATTCTCTAATTATGATTTACATCACAGTCCAAAAATCTTAATATGAGGTGCTAAAATTGCTAAAAATATGACTTTTCAGCTGAAATTTCTCATGCTTAGTTTCAGCCTGGAAATGATTTTTTTTTAAAGTTTTGAACAGAACAGGTTTTCAGCTATTTTTGAGTTTTGTGATTGTGAAATAAGTTTTGTTATACTGATTATGTGTGATGTATATAAAAAAAGTGCATGATGCTTTATGAAACAAATTAGGATGAAACCTCTATCCTGAAGCTTACAAGTCCCAAGCCTGCAAACATTTGTTTGCACATCTACTTGATTGGAACTACTTAAGTGAGAAAAGTTATAGAATAGAATCATAGAATATCAGGATTGGAAGGGACCTCAGGAGGTCATCTAGTCCAACCCGCTGCTCAAAGCAGGAACCCCTTGTCTAAGTGTTTTTCAGGATTGGGGCTTGTATTATGGTGACAGTACGAAATGGCAAACACAAGTGATGGCTGGCATGGGAGGCAGGGGGAACATAGGTGAAAAAATAAATTCATGTGTAACTTGTTTTAATTTTTCTAGATATTTTGTGCTCAGAATACTCACAAATCTATAACTGATTTACATGGCCCTCATCACTAGTATCTGAGCACCTCAAAATCATTAATGTATTTTATATTTACAAACAATGCAATGAGGTAGAGTGGTATTATCTCCATTTTACCCATGGAGAATTAAGGCTAAGGGTAGGTTAAGTGACTTCCCCAATATCACACAGGAAGTCAGTGGTTGAGCTGGGAACTGAACCAATGTCTCCTGAGGTCACTGGGCTACCTTTGCTATCCAAGCAACCTCATTTGCACCATGGATTTGCATGGGAGTCATGATATTTTAAAAAATAACTTTTTTTTCAAAACCATCAGCAACTCTGTCAGAGTCAAAGCCTAAGGCCTGAAGGCGCCACCAACTCATTCAGTCTGACCTGATCATAAACCACCACCACTCAGAAACTGCACACTAAACCCAATAACTGGAATTAGGAATTAGAAAATATTACAGTTCACAGGAGACAAAACTATTGTCTGACACATGCAGAGAATAGGAGGGATCAAGGTGCACCAGTGTCCCATGCTCCTGCAAGTATCAGGAAAATGATTAAATGAGATATTCCCAGATAATCCTGGCAAGCAACCCATGCCCCACACTGCCTAAAGAGGCAAAAATCAGCTAGCGTAAATGTCAATTTGATATAGGGAAAAATTCCTTTTCAGTCCCACAAAAGGCAATCAGTTAGACCTTGTGCCTGTGAACAAGAACCAATCAGCCAGCCAAGCATGCGAGAGAGAATTCTCTATACCACCTCAGAGCCCTGGCCCACCCTGTGCAGTGTCCCATCTCCAGCTGTGGACATACCTAAAGCTTCAGAGAAACGAAACAGCCATCCTCTCCCTACCTCCTTCAGTATAAATTGGGAGGAAAATCCCTTCCTGACCCCCACAGGTGACCACCTGAAGGCCCAAAGCATGAGATTTAAGGAACATAAGACATGATCCAGAAGAGAGTTCCAGGGCTGTTCATCCCTGGTAACCCCCACCACAAGCAACCCAGTTATACAGTCCCACTCAAACATCAGAATGGCAACTTATGGTAAATTCAAGAGATTAGTGTGGAAGATGAGGATTGGCAGAAATATATTGAAAGACTGGGCCACTATTTTCTTGCAAATGAGATTATAGATAAGGACAAAAAGAAAGCAAATTTCCTCAGTGTCTGTGGCCATAAAACCTACTCCCTCAAAGAGTTTGTTAAAGCCTCAGAAACTAGGAGTTAAAAGTTTAGAAGACCTGAAAAAGATCTTAACAGAGCACTACACAAGGCCAAACATTACTGTGGAAACTTTCAAGTTTCATAGCAGAATGAGGAGACAAGATGAAAGCATACCTGTGTATGTGGCAAAGTTGACATGATTAACAGAATGTTGTCCCTCCAGAAGTGTCCTAGAGAATATGCTCTGGGACAGATTTGTTTGTGGTATAAGTAATGAGACAATTCAGAGACAATTGCTGGTGGAGATGAATTTAACCTGGCCCAAAGCTGTAGAATTGGTAACAGCAATGGAAACAGTGAAAAATTTGCAAGATTTGCACTTAGAATGCAGGGGAACTCAAACTGACTTAGTTAAATGGGGAGTCTCTGTAAATCGAAGGCTTTAAATTAAGATTTGATGACTTTGGTTACTCAGCCAGAGGTTGTAGATTGCTGAGATTCTGTGGCCTAAGATATACAGAAAGTAAGGCTAGCTGATCAGGATGGTCCCTTCTGGCCTTAAAGTCTATGCATATAAAAAAGGTAAAGCAAGCTGAAAGGGACTCGGGCTCCAAGGAGTGTTTCTGCTATGGAGGAGCTCATTTTTCAGCTGTTTGTAAATTTAAAAGGGCTTAGTGTTATAAATAACTCAAGATTGCACACTTAGTCAGAAAATGCAAAGGTGACTATCAAACAGTATCTCAAACCCAGGAGGGTAGACTCCAAATGTCTGGAGGAAAAGAACAAAAACAGAGGACTCTTTTCCTCAAGGGGGCGGAGGTACACACTATGTATTGTCTGAAAGGGAAGAAAGTCAGTCCTTGTGAAGTAAAGGTAGAGGTAAACAATCAGTCAGTACAAATGGAAATAAACACAGGGACTTCAGCTAGTGTGATCAATCAATAGACATATATCATTGTACAGTGGAAAGCAGGACTGAGACCTCTAGTTAATGCAGGAGTGACCCTGCATACCTACACCAGGAACCTGTCCTGGTGGTAGGTTCTGTGCTTGTCCCTGTAAAATATAAGAGCCAAAAGAAAAGGTTACCAGTCCTATCCTAATAATCCAAGGACAGTCTCAGAATCTGTTAGGAAGAGATTGCTTGCAAGAACTAAAACTGAACTGGGAGGAAATTTTCAAATTAGACCCTAGTAAAACATTAACATTCTAGGAAGTTTTGAATGGTCACCCAGTTATTTTAAAAGAAAGGGTAGAGGCTCTGGAAAAGTAACAGTCAGGATTTATGTCCAGGATGGGGACAAGCCAAAATAACTTATGCCCTCAGAGAAAAGACTGGGGAAAAAGGGCATCATTTCACCATCATTTCTGAATGGGCCTATAATGAGGCCTTCACTTGCCCTCTTAACAAATCAGCCAGAGACCCCTTCTGAGTGCAATCATCAGTGCTTTTTATTTTCAGTATCGGCTCCCACCACGATCAGGCTGCCTGGAACTTTTGGCGGTAGCCCTCTGTCAACAGGCCCACCCAGTCTAGAATGGCTACCCTCACCACCTCATAGTTCTGGGCATGCTCGTCACTCAAATCTCATCCAAGGCCATTAATGCTTCTTAATTGGAGCTGGGCTAACAGGGGCCTGGCTCAGGATCTCCTGGCCAGCACCAGAAGGGAAACACTCAAGGGATTACATCAGTACCATCAATTACCATATGAAATATTAGCATCACCTGGAATTTTCCAGAGGACTATAAAAATTTGTTGAAAGGTACCTACATGTTGTAGTGAGGATTGATGACAGCCTCATCATAGTTGGACTTGATGCCGAGCATCTGTCAACACTGGAGAAGGTGCTTCACTTAAAACAAAGTAAGTGTTTTTTGTGAGACCAGAAGTGATGCACCTGGGTAATAGATTAGAAGGGGTTCACAGGGCTCCAGTCAGCATGGAGGAGCTCATCCCTTGACTTCCACAGCGATCCACTAATATGCATTTCCATCTGGCATCCAGGGCCCCCAACAGACCACCCCCAATAAAGGAACAAGTATCTGAAAATCTCTGGAATGTAAGCAAGTAAATATCTGACTGCTGTGAGCTTTGCAAGTAGCCAAAAGACAAAGAGAACAGAGACCTGACTCTGTCTGCCTTCCCTCTGTGAACAAGATGGCTGATGTGGGAACTGAAGACACATCAGATATCAAGATCACAGCACAACTGACTTCCAGAGAGGAGTCAACTCAAGTAAGTGCTGACAGGATGCATGAATGAAACAGAAGGGTGAATATCAATGGTAGAAGTTCAGGTACAAGGGCTCTCTGCCTAGTGGCAGAGAAGCCTCACAGACTAATCTTTTCTTAAATCAAAAGTGGCAGACATTGAGCAGAGGTCTTCCTGCAATGATATGGGAATTATAAGAGTACTTGAATGAGAGACAAAGGCAACCCCTTAGAATTTGTTTCCCATCTCCTTGCAGAAGTGCTCAGTCTCCTGGACGATTTTAAATTTGATTTAGAGAGAGCATGTAGGTTCCTAGCTCCTAAGCCCACCTCAAATGCCAAATCTCACAGATTGATTGTCAATTTTCTCAGATTTATTGTAGAATAAAAATACTATAGCTATTTTGTGGGGGAAAAACTGTTTGGGGGAGGCCACAATACAAGATAATGATTTTTCAAGATTGTGCAAAAGATGTGGTTGAACAGAGATCAGCCTTCAGCAGAGCAAGGGTACTTGCCAAGCACAGAGGGCTCAAATATTTTATGAAGTTCACAGCTCAGTTCCCTGTCAAGGTGAGGAAGTGCATCTGTTCCAAAAGCCCCAAGAAGCAGAATGTTTTAAAATAGCCTGCAGTGAACTGAGTACTCATTCTGTTTTACACCAAGTTTACTTCTCATTTGTTATGTCTGCCCTACTCAGACATACGAACTTATCTGGTGACTAGGACGAACTTACTTGGGTTATCTTTTGCTGCAAGTTTGTACTCTCAACTTTTGGGACATGTACATCAATTCTCAAATGGCTGAACGTGAAACACCTTAGTAGGGGAGTTGAGGGAATACCTCATCCCAAACTGATATAATCAGAATAATGTATGAGCAAGATTAAGTGCCTTTGCTACTGTATTTGTGTTGGGGGAACTGATGAAACATTTGACAACATCCCTATCTTGGCAGAACACCTTCTATGTGTTTTTGATTATATAAAGGTCTGTATATTAGTTCAGCACTGACATACACCAAAGGAATCACCAGAGTGTGGTGCAGCTCCTGTTGCTCTGTAGAAATTTAATGGCTCTGATTCCACTTTTCAAAACTGGTGCCAGTGGCAGATCCTGCTGTGTCACTATGTCTCACTGGGGGTTCTCAAATCCTGGCAGCTTTACATTCTACGTACTGGAAGTGAAAGAGGCAGCTCTTCTCCCTGCAGGATGTGAGAGGTGCGCTGGCATTTACATGCCTAACAGATGGGGACTATTCATACTTTTGCCCTCTACATGAGTCCTATTCTGATTTCAATTTCCTTTTGATCTCCAGGGACATGGTAAATTCTGTAACTGACTCCTCCATTGATGCAATTGCTGTCTCTGATGATGACCCTCTACTTCTTTGAAGAGCAACAGTTGTGGGCCAGAAAGAGCCATGTAGATGAAGTTTGAATTCCTCACTTTTAGTACACCCTTGTTTCAAAATTTTTATTGAAAAAGAAATTGGCCTGTTCATGAAGACAAATGACCCCCAAACATCTTTTAACAGGCTCAAGGTCTTCAACAGGGTGGCAGTACTTAAAATTAAAACACTTGCTAACAGATCAGTTTAGACTGGATGCACCAAGACTGCCAGAGGCTCCAGAACTACGGGAATGCTTCAAAATGCTTCATAAACTCCCCACGTCCATGTCCACCATGCTTTAGAACCCAAAAAACATGACTATGATCCAGAGACAGAGACTTGGGTCCAAAGGACCTGGTCTATACTAAAGGTTTCAGTAGTGATCAGCCAACATGGATTCCAGGTACTGTCCTAAAGCAAACTGCCCCCTTGTCTTTTAAAGTGGTTTAAGTGATGTTTGAGTCATAAGATGGCATTGAATGATACCCATTTGCAGAGTGACGTGTGGGCACCAGAACCTTTGCTCTTGGGTGATGAGTCTGGAGGAGTTGAAGCCAAGAGAGGATGCAGTTTTGCCAGGAATGCTGGAGATCTCAATATGGGGGTATTTGCAAAACTGCTGGAGCAGGAGACTGGAGGCAGTGGGTCTCTGCCCCTGGAGAAGGCCAGAGCTGCCATGGAGAGGCACTTACCCCGTGTGAAAGAGAATAGTCCCAAGTTTTTTATAAGACTACATCAGGGCTGCAAATTGAAAGGTGAGTGATGCAGTTAAGTGGTCATCAAGGGCTTAATTGGGTACTCAGAGTATTTTGGGTTGGAGCCATGCTCTATCCCTCCCTTACCTCCTATTGAGTTAGTGGGTGTTTTACCCCACTCTTTTTGTGTATAGTTGAATAAAGCAGCATGTTCCCAGCCTGCAGTACTGGAAGTAAAGTGTGGTTCTTGTGCTTAGAGAAGTTCTTTTTTGGGCTGTCAAGCAAATAAAAAATGCAATTAATCACTCAATTAAAAAAATTAATCACAATTAACCGTGGCATTTAACAATAATAGAATACCATCTATTTAATTAATTTTGGATGTTTTTTACATTTTTCAAATATATTTATTTCAGTTACAACACAGAATACAAAGTGTACCGTGCTCACTTTATATTTATTTTTTATAACAAATATTTGCACTGTAAAAAAAAATAGTATTTTTCAATTCACCTAATTGAAGTACTGTAGTGAAAACTCTTTATCAGGAAAGTTGAACTTACAAGTGTAGAATTATGTACAAAAAAAACCTGCATTCCAAAATAAAACAATGTAAAACTTTACTATCTACAAGTCCACTCAGTCCTACTTCTTGTTCAGCCAATCGCTCAGACAAACAAGTTTGGTTACACTTTTCAGGCGATAATGCTGCCCGCTTCTTGATTACTATGTCACCTGAAAGTGAGAACAGGCATTCACCTGTCATTGTTGTAGCCAGCCTTGCAAGATATTTATGTGCTAGCTGTGCTAAAAGAGTCACACGTCCCTTCATGATTCAACCACCATTCCAGAGTACATGTGTCCATGCTGAGTACTGTTCAATAATGATCCAAAGCAGTGTGGACCAACCGTTACCAGATTTGCCTGTTACTTTGGGGTACACTCCTTTATTCTGGTGGTGGTGGGGTGTGTGTCTGTAATTGTATTAATGTGCTGCTTGCATCACTTGTGTTTTCATATGAAGCTCTATTTCTCCCTTCTGCAAGTCCCCTCCCAATGGAACTATCCTGCAGGACCTAAGCTCCCCAGGGCTGGAGGTGGCGGCACTCAGCACGCCAGCTTTTTTTTTTTTTTCCTGCTTGGGGCGGTAAAAACCTGGAGCTGGCCCTGATAACAGTTACATTATTAAAGGTTAATACCTGACATACAAAAGAAAACAGAGAGAGAAAGAGGGAAGGATCTCACAGCTCCCTTGTGACGTTATTGATATAAACTGGGACCATATAGAACATGGGTTGCAACCAAGGTCCTGTAGTGGCACCAAATCTTATGTAAAGGGGGTCATATAAGGTGTCCAAGACCAAGTTATGAGTTACCGGTTATGATTATGCTGTCTGTATGTCTGTATCATTTTGGTAGTTGAAGTTATGAATATTGGCTGTATGCTGTCTGTATTTCAAACTTGTGTTGTGTTACTGGGAAAGATCCCAGACAAGTTGGTGTCAGCTCTGTTTAGCCTGCTTGATGGCCCATTAAGGACCATCACCTACACAATTGTCCCTGTGACTCAGCAGCGTGTGCAGAAACTTGCCCATGTGACTGCAAACTCCATTTTGCTGTAACTTTCCACAGCAGGAACAAAGGAGTATTCTTACACCTGGAAAAGCCTATATAAGGCGGAGGCCTCATCTCCATGTTGTCTTCAATCCTGCTTCTTACTTCTGGAGGGACTTTGCTACAAAGAGAAGCTCTGCACAAAGGACTGAATGACCCATCCCAGTGAGGGATGTTCTCCAGAGACTTGATTTGACCCTGCAGTTTACTCCATCACTGCTACAAGCCTGAACTAAGAACTTTGCCATTACTGTATGTAATTGATTCCATTTAACCAATTCTAGCTCTCATTTCTACCTTTTTCCCTTTATGAATAAACCTTTAGATTTTAGATTCTAAAGGATTGGCAACAGCATGATTTGTGGGTAAGATCTAATGTGTATATTGACCTGGGTCTGGGGATTGGTCCTTTGGGATCGAGAGAACCTTTTTCTTTTACTGGGGTGTTGGTTTTCATAACCATTCATCCCCAGGACGGGTGGCACTGGTGGTGACACTGGGAGACTGGAGTGTCTAAGGAAATTGCTTGTGTGACTTGTGGTTAGCCAGTGGGGTAAAACCGAAGTCCTTTTTGTCTGGCTGGTTTGGTTTGCCTTAGAGGTGGAAAAACCCCAGCCTAGGGCTGTGACTGCCCTGTTTGAGCAATTGGTCCTGAATTGGCACTCTCAGTTGAGTCCCGCCAGAACCGCAACGTCACATCCCTGAAGTTTGAACTGGTTGGGGTTCCCAGGTGATGGTGGTAGCTCAGGGTCCTGAGTGCTGGAGACAGGCTGCGCCCCCAGCATGATCAATCAGGAGAAGATGAAATCCTAGTGGAACTGATGCAGAGTTCAGATCTATGCATCAGACCACTTACTTGAACATAGATGAGGTTTTTGTAAATAACAACAATGGTTCAAGGGAGAACACTAGATTTGTTTATGGGAAAACTGATGACTAAAGGGTTTTCTTTAGACTGATCAGCTCCTATTTTCTACTCTTGGCTATGGGCGGTGTTCCTTCCAGGGAGCTCACAATGCAATTAGCTTCCAGGGAGCTCACAATGCTTCAGTATTTTGGATATCAATCAAGGATTTATTACTAGAATTGGTCTCATAACTGCTGAGCTGGGTGTGGGCAGGTGTGGGTTCATTAACGTCTGGAGCAGAGATCCCCCAGGATGCAGTGCTTCCCTGTTTTTCTGGTCACAGAGTTCAGTGCGATTTTTGCCTTGGAATCTCTATTCTCCATTCGGTATTGTCAGGGTCTCTTTCCCACTTTGAACTTTAGCGTCCAGAAAGTGGGGACCTGCATGTACCCCTCTAAACTTAATTCCTAGCTTAGATCTTATAGCGCTGCCACCAACCAGAGATTTAGTGTCTGGTGCACTCCTTGTCCCCCCAAAAGCTGCCCTGGGGAGACCAAGACCCAAACCCCCTGGGTCTTAAAACAAGGGGAAATAAACCATCCCCCCTACCTTTCCCCTCCCAGATGTTCCCCTCCCTGGGTTACCCTGAGAGATACTGTGATTCAAACGCCTTGAATCTTAAAACAGAGAGGAAATTCACCTTCTCTCCCCCTCCCAGACTCTCTCTGAGAGAGAGACACTGATCCCAACTCCTTGGATCCTAACCCAGAGAGGAATTAAGCTTTTCCTCCCCCTTCTCTCCTTTCCCCCACCAATCCCTGGTGAGTTCAGACCCACTCCCCTTGGGTCTTACACAAGAATAAAAAAATCAATCAGGTTCTTAAAAGAAAATCTTTTAATTAAAGAAAGAGAAAGTAAAAATTATCTCTGTAAAATCAAGATGGAAAAATGTTTACGGGGTCTCAGCTTCACCTAGACCAGAGGGACTCCCCCTCCCAGCCTAAGTATAAGTTACAGCACACAGAGGTGAAATATCCTTCCAGCAAAATACACATTTGCAAATAAAGAAAACAAACACAAATTTAATCTGCTTTTTATCTATTACTTACTATCTTGAATCTGAGAGACTGTTTCAGTAAAATTGGAGAAATCTGGTTACATGTCTGGCTTCTCTTAATCCCAAGAGAGAACAAAGAAAAGAACAAAACAGCACAAAACAAAGATTTCCCTCCACCAAGATTTGAAAGTATCTTGTCTCCCGATTGGTCCTTTGGTCAGGTGTCAGCCAGGTTCACTGAGCTTGTTAACCCTTTACAGGTAAAAGAGACATTAACCCTTAACTATCTGTTTATGACAGGTATGCTAACGGAGATGCCTCCCTGTCCCATCTTTGATGCAACTGATGCCTTAATCTTGTCACCCTTGTCAGGAGGGGTCTAAGTGTGTCTCCCACCGCCCTTTACTGCTCTCTGCAAGTCTTTTCTCTGATCAGTTTTGGTTCAAACAGAGGCTGAGAGGTGTGTGTGTGTGTGTGTGTGTGTGTGTGTGTGTGTGTGTGTGTGTGTCTTTCATGAGTCAGGCTGGATACTGTGCCCTGGTTCTCCGAGAACACAGAGCTGACTGGTATCACAATGCATGTTCATTTTCATCATCTGAGTCAGATGCCACCAGCAGAAGGTTGATTTTGTTTTTTTGGTGGTTCAAGTTCTGTAGTTTCCGCATCTTAGTGTTGCTCTTTTAAGACTTCTGAAAGCATGCTCTGCACCCCATCCCTCTCAGATTTTGGAAAGCACTTCAGATTCTTAAACCTTGGGTCAAGTGCTGTAGCTGTCTTTAGAAATCTCACATTGGTATCTTCTTTGCGTTTTGTCAAATCTGCTATGAAAGTGTCCTGAAAACAAACAACATGTGCTGGGTCATCATCTGAGACTATTATAACATGAAATATATGGCAGAATGCGGGTAGAACAGAGCAAATACAATTGTTTCCCAAGAAGTTCAGTCACAAATTTAATTAATGCATTATTTTTTTAAAGAGCATCATCAGCATGGAAGAATGTCCTCTGGAATGATGGCTGAAGCATAAGAGCCAAAGTGGACTTGCAGGCTCTAAAGTTTTACATTGTTTTGTTTTTGAGTGCAGTTGTGTTTACAAAAAAAAAATCTACATTTGTAAGTAGCAATTTCACAATAAAGAGATTGCACTACAGTACTTATCATTTTTATATTGCAAATATGTGTACTAAAAATAAAGTGAGCACTTTACACTTTGTATTCTGTATGGTAATTGAAATTAATATTTGAAAATGTAGAAAAATATCCAAAAATATATAATAAATTTCAATTGGCATTCAATTGTTTGAATGTACGATTAAATCTGCAATTAATCACAATTTTTTTAATTACAATTGATTTTTGTGTGTTAATTGTGTGATTTAATTGAGCACATTAAACTAAGTTTTTCTCTCATCCCAGATGTGAGAACCTTCATTTCTCTGTACATTTCCATCAGCCATCCTGCCTACATGCTCATGTTCTATATTATCATCCCTATTGCAAACTGAGTCAAAGTAGTCATTTAGTTTTTGGACAATGCCTAGATTATCTCTATCTCTTTCCCATCCACATGGGTAGCCCAACCTCATCCTTATTGAAACCGCGGCCAATGGGAGCTGCGGGGATGGTGCTTGCAGGCAGGAGCAGCACATGGAGGCACATGCCTGCCCCCAGGAGCTACAGGAGTATGCTGGCCCCTTCTGGGAGTGGTGCGGGGCTAGGGCAGGCAGGGAGCCTGGCCTAGCCCCCCTGCACTGCCGCCTGGGAGCCATCTGAGGTAAGTGCCACCTGGCAGGAGCCCAATCCCCATCACTGAGCCCGCTCCTGGAGCCAGCACCCTGTACCCCCTCCTGCACCGAAACTGCCTCCCAGAACTTGCACCCCATGCCTCCTCCTGCACCCCAACCCCCTGCCCCAGGCTCAGCCTGGAGCACTTCCCACACTCTGCACCCCTTGGCCCCAGCCCAGAGCCTGTACCCCCTCCTGAACCTCAATCCCTGCCCTAGCCCAGTGAAAGTGAGTGGGGGGGGGAACAAAGAGGGGTAAGGAGTGAGTGGGACAGGGCTTCAGGGAAGGGGCGAGGCAGATCCTGGTTTGCACTTAAATTAAAAAAGTGATCTTGTGAGTAAAAAGGTTGGAGACCACTGATTTATATAATTAGAAATCCTCTTACTAAGTGTTTTGCCTTCAGTGGGAGTTACAGGTATTCAGTACCTCTTAGATAGCCACATCATGCCATTGAATGTTACACAGAATTTCCCACTGATTTTACTGAAGTCTTCTACTTAAAATATTCATGGCATATTATGATCCAAGATGAGGTTCCAAGTTTGGAAATGGCATATTGAGCATATGGCATAAATCATTTCGATTACTTTTAAAATATTGATTATGCATTTAATTGTTGTTAGATTAATGCCAACAGAAGAAACGGGAAATACACCCTAAATATCGATCATGTAAATGAGAAAAACAAAAAGGGAAGCAGAGAATGCACCTGGGATCATTCTGCCAACAGGAGTCCATAGCTGGTAATTAAAGCAAGCCACAGAAATTTTGATTAAAGAGTTCCTTGCTATATTGGTAGAGGTGATCAGACTCATAATTGATAAAGAGAAAAAGGTTAGAAAAATATCATTTTTGAGGTAAATAACAAGTCTTTTTAATTTAAAGGCCCATGGGAAATGCATCCATTTGCTATATGAAATTCCAACAACAAAATCCAGTATCTTTACATAAACAGGGTCTGAATGAGCTCTCCCCTGACATCTAGTGATGAACTGGGGAAAAAATACCTCAGGAGAAGACTGTATTTGCATAGACTTGCCCACTCTGCCTAGGTGATCACCAGGTAACAGACCTGCTTTGTCAAAGTGATGAGTTTTGGCTGTTTTGGATTAAAATTCAATTCAGTATTGAATGCAGGGGTAATGAAATTGTGATGCTTTGGGGTTTCACCCAGACCAGAAAGTCTGTGTCACCACCTGCTCAGTAGCCCTGGCTGTTGTGCTGTGCAGCGTTGGCTCAGCACCCAAGTAGCCTGCTCACAGCAACCAGTGACACATGGACAGTTCCAAGTCAAGCCAAAACATCTCCTGGGTAGTGTCCGGTCCCTCACAGAAGTTATCCAGTTTGCTGTGTCCAAAGGGAAAGAAAACACACCAGCCTGCTATATTAGTGAGGATTTTACCCTTTAGTTTAACATACAACACTGAGATAAACTTGTTTTTCTTTTACAAAACTATTACCAATAGAACCTGGATTTAAGAAATACTAAGTAGAAAGAATAGGGATAGAAATGGTTACAAACAAGTAAAAATAAGATTTTAGTCTTAGAAGCTAACTTACGCTAGAGATTTTTATTCAAAGTAGTTTGCTCACCACAGTCATTCTTCCAGCATGACTGGCCAGTCCTTAGCCAGGATCCAACACAGAATCTACAACATTTCATTTCTTTGGCTTCTCAGGGGAAGGATGCCACATGGCTTTCCCTCTTTACTTATATCTTCCAAAGTTCATTGACTCTGTTTCAAGAAGCAGGAAAGCTTCTAGAGGGTGGGAGGGGGTGCAGTTCCATCCCCCACCAACATTGTTAAGTGGTCGTCTTCCCCCACTTACTTGCCTTATGGCTTTGTTTAACCTTGCACGTAAATGTGCTTTACATTGTCTTTGGTCACACCTTACGTAATTTACATTGGAGACAGAGTCAATTCTGTAAAGCATTCCTGTGAAGCAGGCTGTGCTTAGGTACTGTGTGCAAAACACATTTGAGGAACATATTTCCAGCATACATCTATAATTCTTTATACACTTCCAGTACATACATCATGCATGAATATCAATAGCCAGTATATTACCAGTTTTGCATGTTACACCTTCCATGGCACTTTATAGATAAAGATTATGACAGAGAGTTGGGGCAACGAATGTGCCAGGCCTGATGAGCATTATGGGTACCCTCTGCCAGTGGGCATTGAGGGGCTCCCTGGGCCACAGAAATGTTATCCTTAGTAATGGACAGCAGAACTGTACTTAACATGCCCTGATTGAACCTACATTTAACCTCACTCACGAAGCAGGGGGTAAGGGTGCTGTGTTCTGAGGTTCCACTGTTTAGCCCAGTTCTTAGTGACTGGAGCTCTTAATGATTGCACCATGTAGCAAGACAGTGGGGTTGAGGGCAGGTGTTCCTACCTGGGGGTGTAGACTCTATAAATTTGAACCTCCCCCTCTGCGTTTAAAGGTGAAGCTGATCATACTCACTTAAGAGTCTTTGTTTCTGCTCAGTGATGACTACAGCTGAAGTCACTGGTGACCAGGTCTGGGGGCTAAGTCTTTGACTTGATATGAGGACAGTGTTGGAATGAAAGACAATGCAGAGGTTTCAGTTGCAGAGAGGTTTCCACCCACGTGGTGAAGTCACTAAGAACGGGGCTAGGTGATGGAACCCCAGAACATGGTATCACAGAGGCAGCAGGCAGTGCCAGCAGTGAGCAATGGCAAAGGTGGTAATAGGTGGCAGCAGGGCCAGTAGTAATTGCCGAGGGATTGCTAGACCTTCCCTTTCAGATGTGGGAGGTGAACCCACGTGAACACATCCCTGAATGCTGGAACTTCACTGACTTTGAACAACCGACTGTGAGCAGAGTGCAGTGGAAGGGAAGGGAATGGAATAGTATAATAAAGGGTCATTTGTCCCTCAGATTTTTGCCCTACAAAGAGGGAAACTGAGGCAAAGGAGACTAACACACTGTGGGGTGTTGACTTGTGGTTTGCAAACTTTTGCATCATTGTTGTGGTGTTTTCCCAAATTAATGCCGAGTTCCCTCTCCCTTTTAATACAAGTTTTCTTGTGTTACACATGTAAGCAGAGTCAGGATGAGCTCTACCCTGACATCTGGTGGTGAATTATGGGGAGTGTGGAAAGAATCTCAGGGAGTGTGGAAAGGAATTCCAGATATTTGCATTGGCACACCCACCCCACTTAGCATAAGCCCACAGCAGCCTGGGATGGTTATTTTGACAGCTGGGATCCCCAATTTCTTTGTTATTGGGGCAGGAGGGAAAAAAAGTGCTGTCACCCTAATTATGTGAATGAGGAACTATGAGACTGCTTTATGACAGAAATGACTCAACCTAAATTAAGTAGTACTTGCTAGACAAGGGACATGGGTTCCAAAACCCAGTGAATTGAGAGAGGTGTGTGTATTTGATGGTATGGGCCCCCTTTAAGGGCCTGGAACACCAATTGCACAGCCTCCGCTCTCCACTGTTAAAGAGTAGAGCTAATTTTGATTCCATTAGGAGTCCATCTAGAGACTGCTGAGCTGAATTCATGTTGGGCCAATGGTGCACCAGCACCAGGGCTCCCCTACTAAGAGCTGAAATCACTGAGTGCTGTGTTAACTAGTGGGGGAGCCTGAAGACCTATTGCTAAGAGGCTGGCAGAGCAGAGCAGTTTGCAGCATGTTAAAGCAGCCCATGGAACAGTGAGTGGAGTGGAGCGGTTTGCAGGGATGGCTGGAGTGGCGGCACAGCTGGTGTAGTGGAGCTGGTTGTGGTGAAGGCTGCAGTAGAACTCCACAGAGAGGTGGAGCAGTTGGCCCTGGCCCTTAACACCCTGTGTGGGCTTCTCCTCCCCACATTCCCACCCAGGCTGGGCGGGGGGGGTGGGTAAAAACTCTGCAGATAAACTTTTGAACTCTGGGGTGGCACTGACCAGAGACTTTCGGGTTGTTGGACTTTGGGGTGATTGGACTTAAGACTCTAAGGGGGAAAGGACATTGCCAGATGTACTTGGAGGTGGGTTTTTTTTTTTGCTTATGGTTTGTGTTATAATCCTGTTTGTGGTATTTCTCCAATGTGATGCTACATTGTTTCCCTCCTTTATTAAAAGGATTTTGCTACATCAGACTTCGTGCTTGCGAGTGGGGAAGTATTGCCTCCTAGAGGCGCCCGTGGGGGGGTGGTAGTATGTAAGTGTCCCAGGTCACTGGGTGGGGGCTCGAGCTGGTTATGCATTGTGTTATTGAAACAGAACCTCTGGATACTGAACCCAGCCCTTGTTGCTGCCAACTCAGAGGGGCAGAAGGGTTACACACACAGATTCAGTGCTTACAAGTGGGGAAGTATCACTTCTTAGAGGTGCCTAGGGTGGTGGTTAGTTTTCCCAGATTGAGTGGGGGCTCGAGCCAGTTCGGTTTTGTAATGTTAAGAGGAACTTCTGAATATTGAACCTGGCCTTTGTTGCTGATACTACCTGGCAGAAGAGTTGCATCTACAAGGAGTTACCCTCTCATAAGACCCAATTTTATAAGTGTGCAGAATGCAGCTAGCTAAATTCTATCCTGAGCCAAGGTCCCAGTCTCCACCTAGACTGATGTCCTAGAGGCTGGAGACTAGCTGTATAGTTACTTGACTCCTTCATTTTGCTTCAGTCAGCAAGCCCCCTTCACATTTTCATACTGCATTCCTAGCATTAGATGGTGCTATATTAGGGTATAAATAGAAGCAATCAGAGGCACCATCACATGACCAGAATGGAGTGCCACTTAGTTTTGAAACAAAAACAAGCCTCTCCCCTACCTTAAAAGTTCCCAGGTCTCTGCTGTTGGAAAGAAAAACACAGCGCTGTATCCTGTACGCTGCAGTTGGCTTCTTCTCTATTTTTGCTCTTGAGGCTTTATATAGAGTTGCAGAAATTTTTTAAAAATATAGTCAGAATATCTCTTAATGGGTTAACATCAACAGATCTTCCCCTTGCACCCTCATTCTCCAGTAAGGGCTTGGCCAGGTGCAGAAAGACCAGTGAGAAATATGGAATTTATTCATAGACCTGTGTATAGCATCTATCACTATAATATCAGCTCACCTGGAATTTGCTTTTATCTTCTCTAAAAAGGAGAAGCCTAACAGATGTATTTATGCAACAGTGGTTAGTGAAGAAAGGGAGAAAAGACAATCATCATATGTGGCTCCATGGAAAGCTATAACGAGTAGAGAGAGCAGTCTTCTTCATTGGTCAACAGACCAAAATGTAAAGGGCTAAGTCTGTGGCAAATTAGGTTAAATATCAAGAAAAATGGAGTATAAATATTAGTCATGCAGGGGATATTGCAGAATCAACATCACTGTGACTATTCAAGTTTAGTCTTCATAACCACCTACTGAGGATGATTAAGGATTAATTAAATTACTCCTATCACACTGTAGGCAGATGGACTGGAGAATTCTTGAGGGGCTCAGAACTTCTCACAATCAGGTGAGAGAAGACCCACCGAGCTCAAATCACCTTCTTATTCTGCCTAGTGCCCAAGTCAAATGAATGTAAGCCAACTGCAAAGTGAGAGTCCAGTGGTGAAGGCAAGAAAAACAAAGCAAAAAAACCCAGCCCCAGCAACATGCTTTAGCCCAGGGGTTCTTAAGCCTGTTTTTGCTAGGACCCCCTTTGAAAATATTTCAGGCTGTGATGACATCCCCTACCACCATGCCACCCTTACTTCTACGCTGCTGCTGGTGGCAGTGCCTTCAGAGCTGGGTGCCCAGCCAGCAGCTGCTGCTCTCCAGCCACCCAGCTCTGAAGGCCACACAGAAGAATAGGTTTGTGATCCCCTTTTGGATCAGGACCCCCGTTTGAAAAACACTGCTTTAGCCCATTACATTTATATTTATTAATTTACATTTATCTAATTCATGAGTGTAAAACCTGTGTAAATGAGAGGTGAATCAGGCCTCTGGAGCCCTGAAATTCCACTTGACTTGCAGCAAGAGAGGTATTTTTAACTTAGTGGTATTCAATAAAATTCACACTAAAAGAAATGAAGTCTCCTGCAAGACAGTGGAAATGTATGGCTTAAGGACTATAGGTTTCAAAAGGGAATCTCCCCAAGAAAGCCTTTTGAAGTGAAGCCAGAGGATAATTAGCAACGTCTCTCATACCCCTGTTGGAATGCAGCAATCTTCTACTTCCAAAACCTTCAAACACTACTACAACGACTGCTTTATTTGGGATGAGCTGCAGAACTCACTCACAGCTTCACCATGTTTGTAAGCTGGCCATCTAGAAAAGCCTTTATGCCATCTATATTTTTGTTACAGTGAATATATAAAGAGTGGTACTTTCACTCAAGAAAAAAAAAGAAATTTGGTTTGAATTCGTACACTGCTCTTCAGTGGTAGAGATAGAACAATAAGAAGCATAAAGCAATGTTATGTTAGTGCAAGGGTGTCCTCCAGTGGTGACAGTGTTATGTAACTCAAAGGATGCTATGGAAGGATCCAACATGGCTGCCTCCTGAATGTAACATGGGTCATGCCTGTCACAATGGAGAGGCTGAATGAATATAAAGTACAGGGTCTGATTCTTCATTGCATTTTGTGTAGTCATTTTCTCCTATGCAAAGTGAGCTCAAATTGGATATAAACCACCATCATTTTCATTTTGTGGTATTGTATATCTATTTTACATTAACTTTTCAGAGGGGTAATTTCCTACACAAACAACAAAGCAATAGAGAATAACATCTATATTTTTACTAATTGACTTAAAAAAATCTCTTATCTGTGCTTCACTTCTGAGGGGGATGCAAATAGAATTTTGCAAAAAAACAACTGCAGTCTGTAGAACACAATATCCAAATCTCTACTGGCCTGCTGGTCCTTTCTGGAGCTCTCACAGCTGTGCACCGATGGGACACCCACAAAGCCAAGAATCTCTCTACCTGTAATGTTGAATGGGGTACAAAGAATAATCTATGGGGAAAGATTTTTCTCTCTTCTCCTCACCCTCCATTTCCCTTTCACTGTCATTTAACTTTGTGGATGATGGGAGTTTCCCTTTTAAAATGTTACAAAGGCTGCCAAAACTTACAATTCTCTTAATCGCCAGCTGGCTTCTTGTGCCAAACCACAGCTTTCCACCTCTTTCCCCACTCTCCTCTTTCCTAAATTCACAAGAGTGAAACCAGATCCCTAAATCAGCTCCTTAATTCAGGTCCAGTTTAGATTTATTGTTCCCAATTGTGAAAAAACCCACCAACAGCAGCCAGGGTAAAGGAAAACTATGAGGTTCTCTTCTGTCAGGGGGAAGTTCAGGGTTTGGCCTGCCCTTCACTTGTGTTTAAGGTGTCCTCATCTGCTTTCAGGCAACTGTTTGCTTTTAGGAGCTCAAGTAAAAGAGGAGTCTTTAATATACTGGGAGTCTGACTTTAGGGATGCTATGTTAGCCATGAACAGCTATATTGAAGTAGCTTCTGGGTCCTGCTTTAAGTGTTAGGGTTTCACACAGGGAATGTGGGATATGGAAGTGTAAAGTAAAGTCAAAGTAAACAAGAAAATTGATGGTTTTGGTCTGTTTGCCCACTGACAGTCAGCTGAGGGTTCTGAGTCTGTACAATTACCTCATTCAAGTTTAAGCGTATTTGCCTGTAGTAAAAGCAATGTTATCCAGATGACTGAAGGAGATATTGATAAAATTGCATTAAGCTCTTCTCTTGTTTTGCCCAGTTATCTTGAATTTGACAATCTAGGTCATTCTGGTTATCTCATAAATGTCTCAATTTTGTGACTGAAGACTTACTTGCAGGAGCCACCATCTATCAAGGGAAAAGATGCTTTTATTGTGATATGCAGGTCCTCAGCAGGTGTAAATTGTCTTGAAGTCAATGGAACTATGACAGTTGACTGTTTATACTGAAATATACCTATGATGTTCATGTGAGCTTATCAGGAGGCATTTTCTGGCTTTCAAACTAGGTTTAGATAAATTCCAAGGTTTATTTTGATAAAGTAAATGACTTTAAATGTGTCACAGAACCATAGAATATCAGGGTTGGAAGGGACCTCAGGAGGTCATCTAGTCCAACCCCCTGCTCAAAGCAGGACCAATCCCCAACTAAGTCATCCCAGCCAGTGCTTTGTCAAGCCTGACCTTAAAAACCCTTAAGCATGGAGATTCTACCACCTCCCTAGGTAACCCATTCCAGTGCTTCACCACCCTCCTAGTGAAATAGTGTTTCCTAATATCCAACCTAAACCTCCCCCACTGCAACTTGAGACCATTACTCCTTGTTCTGTCATCTGGTACCAATGAGAACAGTCTAGATCCATCCTCTTTGGAACCCCCTTTCAGGTAGTTGAAAGCAGCTATAAAATGCCCTCTCATTCTTCTCTTCTGCAGACTAAACAATCCCAGTTCCCTCAGCCTCTCCTCATAAATCATGTGCTCCAGCCCCCTAATCATTTTCGTTGCCTTCCGCTGGACTCTTTCCAGTTTTTCCACATCCTCCTTGTAGTGTGGGGCCCAAAACTGGACACAGTACTCCAGATGAGGCCTCATCAATGTCGAATAGAGGGGAATGATCATGTCCCTTGATCTGCTGGCAAAGCTTCTACTTATACAGCCCCAAATACCGTTAGCCTTCTCAGCAACAAGGGCACACTGTTGACTCATATCCAGCTTATCATCCACTGTAACCCCTAGGTCCTTTTCTGCAGAACTGCTGCCTAGCCATTCAGTCCCTAGCATGTAGCAGTGCATGGGATTCCTCTGTCCTAAGGGCAGGACTCTGCACTTGTCTTTGTTGAACCTCATAAGATTTCTTTTGGCCCAATCCTCTATTTGTCTAGGTCCCTCTATATCCTATCCCTATCCTCCAGCATATCTACCACTCCTCCTAGTTTAGTGTCATCTGCAAACTTGCTGAGGGTGCAGTCCACACCATCCTCCAGATTGATCTGGAGGGTCATTTCCGCTTTCATTACATATTTTAGATGCATCAGAACCAATCTAATAAAATGGGCTAGATTCTCTGAAGGCTGCAAGAACAAGGAGGGTCAGCAAAAATGGGATATATTAATAATGATTATTAATGTGTAACATCACATTTTTAGCATTGAGTTAAACTGCATACTCTTTCAACCAGTTTTGGGAACACCTAAAATGCATATTAGAGTAACAAGTTATTATTTAAAATAGGAAAGTGAAACTGTTCCATTGACTTTGATACAGAACCATGCTAGACACTATCTGTTGAACCAAGACATAGACCCCAAAATTAACCAAACAATTTGCTGGAATAATAGACATTAACCAAATGATTTACTGGAATACGTAATTGGGAATATTAGGATGGGCTTCTGAAGATGTTTATCATGTCTAGCCCCAGAAATGTTACAGATGCTCATCAGGGCTGGCCTTAGCATGAGGCAAACTGAGGCAGCCACCTCAGGTGCCAGACTGTGGGAAGAGGGGTGCCACTAGGACCCAGAGTGTAGAAAATTGTGTCTGCTGCTGGTGCATATGTATTCTCTCTGCTCTAGATGCACAGAGATGGTGGAGTGCTGTGCTGGAGGAAGGAGGGCATAAGAGACATAACAGGCAGACAGGAGAAAAAGTGAGAGGGAATAACAGAAAGCAGCAGGAGCTACAGGGAGGGAGAGGAGGAGGAGCCTCTTATGTACCTCTCTAGCACCCCCAGGAGCCTGGACTGATTAACAGCAGCTTCTCAGGGAGCTTCCTGTTTGCTGCTGCTTCCCTGAACCCACTTGAGGAGAACAGGCAGTCAAGTGAAAGTAGAAGGAGCCAACTAGGCCCTTAAGATACTGATATCTTCCCTCACTCAGGCCCTGCTACCAGCCTGCTTATTTGTCCCCTTCAAGACACTGAGCCACTATAGATGGCACAGAACAGCAGTCATAAGTAAAAGAAGAAAACGCCCCTGTGGGGCAGCATTCAGAAAAAGAAAGAAAGCAAAGAAAGCTTTTCTATCTAAGCAGGAAGGAGCACTCCTGAGATACATAGACACAAATGTTCACGGTGAGCCTTCCGGCCCCAGTGAGGATGTGAGTGGTGAGGAGATGCCTGATCTTCCAGTTAGTCAGAGTGAAGGTGACCTGGCAGCTACTGCAGCATCCTTATCTCCATCTCAAATGGATGTAACCATGCACATTCCTGAAGAAAAGTGTAGATCAGAGAAGAGTGTGGTGGAGGCACAAGAAACAGCTGCTGCTGAGTTTAGTTCCTTAAATCTAGATGATTCAGGACTGTGGACCCACTTGAGCAGTAGCCTGAGGAAATTCCTTGTACTTCATGGGCCAGAGCAAGTGAAAAACTTCATGTTCCCCAAAGACAATGAAAATAGAAGTTTCCATCCAACACTTTACTGGTGTGAAATCCCCAGTGGTGACAAAGTGGAGAGGCCATGGCTTATGTACTCAAAAACCCAGAATGCTGCATACTGTTTTTGTTGCAAACTCTTCCAGTCTAATGTTCCAGCCACATTGGGTTCTACAGGAATAAAAGACTGGAAAAATCTGGCTAGAAATCTGGCATGCCATGAGAAGGCAGCAAATCACCAGAGAGCATTCCATAGGTGGAAAGAGCTTGAGATGAGACTAAGGTTAAAGGTCACCATAGATGATCAGCATCAAAAGAAGATTGCATCAGAGTCTCTTTACTGGCAAAATGTTCTGAAAAGGCTCATTGCTGTTGTGAGAGTGCTTGCTACCCAAAACCGAGCACTATGTGGCACTTCAGATCAGCTCTATGTGCCAAACAATGGAAACTTCCTTAAAATTGTGGCACTGATGGCTGAGTTTGATGCTGTACTCCATGAGCATCAAAGAAGAGTCACCACCCTCAAGAAATGTATACACACCACTTCCTTGGAAAAACAATTCAAAATGAGATCATACAGTTACTGGCAACAAAAGTCAAACAGAAGATTGTGGCAGATCTGAAGTCAGCAAGATATTACTCTGTTATTCTGGACTGCACACCTGGACATCAGCCATACGGAACAAATGACTTTTAATGGTGCGTTTTGTAACAACAGAAGCTAGTGAAAATGTCCCTGCAATAGTGACTGTCAGAGAGCATTTTCTAGAATTTATTGACATTGATGATACTACAGGAGCTGGTATGGCAAATATGCATCTTAAAAAGCTGGAAGATGCGGGAATTGTGATAGCTGACATGAGAGATCAGGGCTATGATAATGTGCGAACATGAGAGGAAAGAACAGAGGGCCACACGATTGGAAAGTTTAGTGGAGGCGATAAAGCCTACCAAACACCAAATTGGGAAGATAGATGATGCCACAGTTGCCATTATGGAGGATAATGCTTTGACAGGAACTGTTCATGAGAGAACAGTGGCAGAGGGAAACGGAACCACCAAAAACATAGATAACTTCAAATTTCTGTGTGGCTTAGTGTTGTGACATGACATACTGTTTGAAATAAATGTTGTAAGCAAGAGACTTCAAGGTGTTGACCTTGATCTATCTGGATCAATAGAACAACTGGACAAAGCAAAGTCATACCTACAGTCTTACCAGTCAGAGGAGGGATTTCAAAAGGTTCTGAAGAGTGCACAGAAGTTGGCAGAAGAACTTCACACTGAAGCTATTTCCCCATCCATTCAAGAATACAAGAGTAATGGAAGAAGACAACATTTTGATTACAAGGCATGGGATAATCTCCAAAGAGACCCCAAACAACAGTTCAAAGTTGAATTCTTTAACCAGGTGCTAGATTGTGCAATACAGTCAGTTGAAGAACGTTTCATGCAGCTCAAAAAACACAGCAGTATATTTGGGATGTGGTATGCTATTCCAAAATTCCTCACTATACCTGAAGAAGACCTACAGCAGCAATACAGGGCACTAGAGAGAGTGTTGACACATGATGACATGCACGATATTGATGTGAGTGATTTAGGTGATGAACAGAAAGCACTTTCAAGATCCAAGTCAGCAGAATCAACTCCAGAGGCTGCTCTGGAATATATGTTCGCAAATAAGATGACCACCCTCTTTTCAAATGCTTTAGTTGCTCTGTGCATACTTCTAACACTTCCTGTATCAGCTGCCAGTGGAGAATGCAGTTTCTCCAAGCTGAAGTTAATAAAAACACATCTACACTCCACAATGACACAGGAGAGGCTGGTCGGCCTTGCAAATATCTCAACAGAGCATCAGCTGGCCTAGACTGTGGATCTTCAGGAAGCAGTTCAAATCTTTGCAACCAAGAAGGCACGGAAAGCACCACTTTGATTATTCAAACAGAAAAAAATGCCAGTGTTTACTGTGCAGACAAGAAAAGTTACATTTGCTTTTCAGGCCTTTAAAAGTTAAGTGTTACTTAAAATTTTTGAACAAGGCATTTTAAGTTGTTAGTTCTCCTTTATTGGGGCAGGTAGCAGAGGAGTACCATGAGAGGAGTAGAACAGGAAGAAGGCAGAATTGAGACCTTTCAAAGTTTTGGCTCAAGCGAAGGGATATGGGGGCATCATTTGAACTCCATGCCTCAGGTGCCAAAAATGTTGTGGGCCGGCCCTGATGCTCATGACTGGTGAAATATTGAGATGTACTCTCTGGGCCTGCCAATCAGGGAGACCCATAACTGTTAGTAAAATAGGCTGAGTTTGATGGTGTCAAATGGCTTGAAGTTGAGCTCAATGTTTATTCATCGAGGGACCCTGTAGGAGGTGCAAGTGGGAGAAGCAACAGATCTTCACTGAGAATGACTGACTGCTTCCATCCCCCAAAACATTGCATCTGAAACCAGAATTCTAGGATCTGGTGGACAGCCACACTAGTACTTATGAGCCAAATAACACTTGAGTTTGAGAGGAAGAAATTGGAGATAGGATATAAAAGTCTGGCCAACTTGTAAGGACAAAACAATCTATGAAGCGTTTAACATTCCATCTTTCAGAGGTCTGTTTCAAGAGAACTCCCCCTGCCAAGATCCAGGAACAACAAAACAGCACCACAGAGTTATACATATCACTGTGGAAGAAACCTGAACTGTCCTTCCCTATCTGAAGACCTAGTCACTGCCAGCTGTGAAATCCAACTCCGTGAGACATCTACCTAATAAGTACAAGGGACTTTAATTCATTTTCTTTTGAGTAATGGCTCAATTAATTGAAGTTAATTGAAGTTTTCCAGATGTATTCCTGTGCATATTTATAGGAAAGATTTATTTAGATTACCAATGCCATAATTAGACTTTGGTGTGTGATAAGTGCCAGCAATGACTATTGTACTCTGTAAGAGGGAGTTTTGAATTGAATGGGTATCTTCAGTAAATAAGTTATTGGCTGGAGACCTCAGTTCTTCAACTTGTTGCTTGTGGGCAGACTATGGAGCCCACATGGAGCTGGACTGACGTCAATGGGGCACAGGTCAGCCCATGTGCACCAAATTGCAGAATTGAGACCTAAGCTTCTTTGAAGTTATTCGGCTGATTTGGCGCAATAAGACCCATAGCTTGGAACTGGCATATTAAACTGGAGTGGCAAATTAGAAAAGTACTTGTAATAAGGATTCATCATTTTATATTGATATTGACATTATTTACCTGAATAGTTAAGTTTTAGCTGGGATAAGGCACTGCTATCTCAAAAGATTTGTGATAAAATGTTTATGGAATTGTCATAAACAGAGAGTTAAGGGTTTATGTCTCTTTTACCTGTAAAGGGTTAACAAGCTCAGTGACCCTGGCTGACACCTGACCAGAGGACCAACGGGGGGACAAGATACTTTCAAATCTTGGTGGAGGAAAGTCTTTGTTTGTGCTGTTTGTTTTGTTCTTTGTTTGCTCTTGGGGCTAAGAGGGGCCAGACGTGCAACCAGGTCTTTCTCCAATCTTTCTGAAACAGTCTCTCATGTTCAAAATAGTAAGTACTAGCTAGAAAAGGCGGATTAGTCTTATGTTTGTTTTCTTAACTTGCAAATGTGTATTTTGCTGGAAGTATTTTTACCTCTGTTTGCTGTAACTTGAATCAGGCTGGGCGGGAGTGGAGGGAAGTCCCTCTAGTCTATATGAGCTGAATACCCTGTAAACATTTTCCAACCTAATTTTACAGAGATAATTTTTACTTTTTTCTTTCTTTAATTAAAAGTTTCTTTTTTAAGAACCTGATTGATTCCCCCCCCCACCCCGTTTAAGACCCAAGAGGATTGGGTCTGAACTCACCAGGAATTGGTGGGGGGGGATAGGAGGAGGGGAAGGTTAATTCCTCTCTGTTTTAAGATCCAAGGAGTTTGGATCAGTGTAGTCTCTCAGGGTAGCCCAGAGAGGGGAAAGTCTGGGAGGGGGGATGGTTTATTTCTCCTTGTTTTAAGACCCAAGGGGTTTGGGTCTTGGGTTCCCTAGGGAAGGTTTTGGGAGAACAGAAATTGTGTCAAACTCTATATTTTGGCTGGTGGTGGCGCTATCAGGTCTAAGCTAGGAATTAAGCTTAGAAGAGTACATGCAGGTCCCCACTTTTGGACGCTAAAGTTCAAACTGGGGAAAAAATACTTTGACATCGTGTACAGTGGTGGGATTTCTAGGACCAAAAGCCAGTGAGTTTTTTTCCCTCTCTCCTTTCTGGCTGCTTGAAAGCAGGCTGAGAGGATTGGGATTTAAAAATCAAAGCTAGTGAGTTTTTTTTTCTCTACTTTCTGGCTGCTCGGATAGCAGCCTGAGGGCAGAGGTGTTAAGTTTTTTTAACAAGGGTCTTTGTTAAAAAGGAGGATCAAGCTGTGAGCCAGCAGACACCAGCAAAAGGCATTTACAAGTGAATTGGTTTTTTTCTTTCTAACTCTTGGGCATAGCTAGTTAGAAAATCTCTGTTAACCAACCAGCCCTGAGGAAGCAGCCTGAGCTGCAGCATTCCAGTCAGTAAGCTGTAGAGGGGGCAGCCAGCACAAGAAAGCAGGAACCATGAATTCCAAGGAAGCCATTAAACAGGAACGGGCAAGGCTGGAAGCCATAGAGAAAGACAACGAACATAGGAGACGGATGGAACAAATTAATGCAGAAATAGCCAAGGAAGAGGTGGCCCACAAAAGAGAAGAACAAGCCAAAGAGGCTGCCCACAGGAAAGAGATAGAGATGAAACAAAAAGAGCTGGAGCTCCAAAGGGAGGCCCACCAGCAGGCCATGGAATTAGCAAAGGCTAAGCAGAATGACACAGCCAACCCTAACAACCCTTCTTCAGGTATTGTTCCCCATCCCAGGAAATTTCCCACCTACAAGGCAGGTGATGACACTGAGGCCTTCCTAGGAAATTTTGAAAGGACCTGCCATGGGTACAACATCTCTGCAGACCAGTACATGATAGAGCTGAGGCCACAGCTCTGTGGACCCTTAGCAGAGGTGGCGTCTGAAATGCCTAAGGAACACATGAACGATTATAAACTTTTTCAAACCAAGACCAGAATCAGAAAGGGGCTAACACTTTGAGCATACCCGTCGGCGGTTCAGAGCCCTAAGGTGGAGACCAGAGGTGTCATTTACCCGACACGCCTACCACATTGGAAAGAATTATGATGCCTGGATATCAGGAGCCAATGTTAAATCTCTGCCAGAGCTGTCCCTCCTCATGCAAATGGAGCAGTTCTTAGAGGGTGTTACTGAGGAAATAGAAAGGTACATTCTAAATGGGAAGCCCAAAACTGTAACCGAGGCGGGGGAGATTGGAGCCAGATGGGTGGAAGTGGCAGAAAAGAAAAAAGCTACTAGCAAGGGGAGTGAATATCACAGGGGGCAAACAGAAAATAAACCCTATCACCGGGGGCAACCCAAGACCCCGCCTACAACCCAAGGAAAGCCCTAGACTCCCAATTGTCCCACTTCACCAGTCTCCAGCAACCCACCTCGGCCCAGTGACCAATGAGTGGGGCCCTGCTTTAAATGTAATGAACTGGGACATATAAAGGCCAACTGCCCCAAGAACCCCAACCGAGTGCAGTTCATTACACCGCCATCACACCAAAGATCCCCAGGCCCAGATGCCTTTCAAATACTCTCGGAGCGAAGGGAAACTTTGAGAGAGGGTGGAAAGAAGATTATCACATGGAGAGACACGGGGGCACAAGTATCAGCTATCCACCAATCCTTAGTGGACCCCAAATTCATCAACCCAAAGGCCCAAGTGAAAATTTACCCCTTCATGTCAAAATCTGTAGACTTACCTACAGCTGAACTGCCTGTCCAGTACAAAGGCTGGTCAGGAATGTGAACTTTTGCAGTCTATGACAATTATCCCATCCCCATGCTACTGGGGGAAGACTTGGCCAAGCAGGTAAAGCGGGCCAAGAGGGTGGGAATGGTTACACGCAGCCAAGCCAGGCAAGCTTCCAGACCCATCCCTGTTACTGAGCCATCCACAAGGGCCCCGTCTGTGTTACCAGAAAGCCAGACAGAGGTGGTGGATCCGGATCCCCTGCCAACGACTGCAACAGCCACAGTGCATCCAATCCCAGAACCTGAACTGGAAAAGCAACCAGCACCAGAACCATTGCCAGCATTGATGCCAGCGCTTGCAAACCCATCTCCAGCCCCAAGGCCAGAGGGTGTCAGAGGGCCTGAACTGGCAGAAGCAGCAGATAACCCTACCAAAGAGGCTCAGCCACAGCCTGAAGTATCGCATAGTGCACCAGCAGAGAGCGGTTCACCATCAACGAAAACAACCCCATCACCTACATCTCTTCCAGAGGGACCAAAGCCAAGTCCACAGTCTAAGGAGGAACTGGTGTCTCCAGCCTCAAGGGACCAGTTCCAGACTGAGCAGAAAGCAGATGACAGCCTTCAGAAAGCTTGGGCGGCGGCACGGAGCACCCCACCACCTCTCAGCTCTTCTAACCAATCCCGGTTTATTGTAGAACAAGAACTTTTATACAAGGGGACTCTTTCTGGTGGACACCAGGAAGACTGGCATCCTCAAAAACAGTTGGTGGTTCCAACTAAGTACCAGGGAAAGCTCTTAAGCTTAGCCCATGATCATCCCAGTGGCCATTCTGGGGTGAACAGAACCAAAGACAGGTTGGGGAAGTCCTTCCACTGGGAGGGGATGGGCAAGGACATTGCCAATTATGTCCGGTCTTGTGAGGTGTGCCAAAGAGTGGGAGAGCCCCAAGACCAGATCAAGGCCCCTCTCCAGCCACTCCCCATAACTGAGGCACATTTCAGCAAGTAGCTGTGGATATTCTGGGTCCTTTCCCAAAAAAGACCCCCAGAGGAAAGCAGTACATACTGACTTTCGTGGACTTTGCTATCCGATGGCCGGAAGCAGTAACTCTAAGCAACACCAGGGCTAAAACTGTGTGCCACGCCTTAACAGACATTTTTGCCAGGGTAAGTTGGCCCTCTGACATCCTTACAGATTCAGGAACTAATTTCCTGGCAGGGACCATGAAAGATCTGTGGGAAGCTCATAGGGTGAATCACTTGGTTGCCACCCATTACCACCATCAAACCAATGGCCTGGTGGAGAGGTTTAATGGGACTTTGGGGGCCATAATACGTAAATTCGTCAATGAACACTCCAATGATTGGGACCTAGTGTTGCAGCAGTTGCTTTTTGCCTACAGGGCTGTACCACATCCCAGTTTAGGGTTTTCACGGTTTGAACTTGTGTATGGCCATGAGGTTAAGTGGCCATTACAGTTGGTGAAGCAGCAATGAGAGGGGTTTACACCTTCTCCAGGAACTAATATTCTAGACTTTGTAAGCAACCTACAAAGCACCCTCTGACACTCTTTAGCCCTTGCTAAAGAAAACCTAAAGGATGCTCAAAAAAAGCAAAAGGCCTGGTATGATAAATGTACCAGAGAGCGTTCCTTCAAGGTAGGAGACCAGGTTATGGTCTTGAAGGCGCAACACGCCCTTAAGATGGAAGCATCATGGGAAGGGCCATTCAGGGTCCAAGAGCGCCTGGGAGCTGTTAACTATCTCATAGCATTTCCCACCTCCTCCCTAAAGCCTAAAGTGTACCATGTTAATTCTCTCAAGCCCTTTTATTCCAGAGACTTAAAGGTTTGTCAGTTTAAAGCCCAGGGAGAAGATGACGCTGAGTGGCCTGAAGGTGTCTACTACAAAGGAAAAAGTGACGGTGGCATGGAAGAGGTGACCCTCTCCACAACCTTGGAATGTCTGCAGTGGCAACAGATCAAGAAGCTGTGCACTAGTTTTGCCCCATTGTTCTCAGCCACCCCAGGATGGACTGAACGGACATACCACTCCATTGAAACAGGTAATGCTCACTCAGTTAGAATCCCACCCTACTGAGTGTCTCCTCATGCCCAAGATGCTAGAGAACGGGAGATCGAGAACATGCTACAGATGGGTATAATCCGCTCCTCTATCAGTGCATGGGCATCCCCAGTGGTTCTGGTACCCAAAGCAGATGGGGAAATATGTTTTTGCATGGACTACCGTAAGCTAAATGCTGTAACTCGTCCCGACAACTATCCAATGCCACACACCGATGAGCTATTGGAGAAATTGGGACGTGCCCAGTTCATCTCTACAATAGACTTAACAAAGGGGTACTGGCAAGTACCGCTAGATGAACCCGCCAAAGAAAGGTCAGCCTTCATCACCCATGCGGGGGTGTATGAATTTAATGTGCTTCCTTTCAAGCTGCGAAATGCACCCACCACCTCCCAAAGACTTGTGGATGGTCTCCTAGCCGGACTGGGAGAATATGCAGTTGCCTACCTTGATGATGTGGCCATTTTTTCTGATTCATGGCCCGAACACCTAGAACACCTGGAAAAAGTCTTTCAGTGCATCAGGCAGGCAGGAATAACTGTTAAGGCCAAAAAGTGTCAAATAGGCCAAAACAGAGTGACTTACCTGGGACACTAGGTGGGTCAACGAACCATAACCCCCCTACAGGCCAAGGTGGATGCTATCCAAAAGTGGCCAGTCCCAAGGTTAAAGAAACAGGTCCAATCCTTCTTAGGCTTGGCAGGGTTTTACAGGCGATTTGTACCACACTGCAGCCAAATCGCTGCCCCACTAACAGACCTGACCAAAAAGACCCAGCCGAATGCAGTTAAGTGGACTGATGAGTGTCAGATGGCCATTACCTCGCTTAAGGCGACACTCATGTCTGACCCTGTGCTAAGGGCCCCAGACCTTGACAAACCATTCCTAGTAACCACAGATGCATCTGAGCGTGGTGTGGGAGCAGTTTTAATGCAGGAAGGACTGGATCAAAACTTCCATCCTGTCGTGTTTCTCAGCAAGAAACTGTCTGAGAGGGAAAGACACTGGTCAATCAGTGAAAAAGAATGCTACGCCATTGTGTATGCCCTGCAAAAGCTACGCCCATACGTTTGGGGATGGCAGTTCAAGCTACAAACCGACCATGCTGCGCTAAAGTGGCTTCATACTGCCAAAGGAAACAACAAAAAACTTCTTCGATGGAGTTTAGCTCTCCAAGAATTTGATTTTGAAATTCAACACATTTCAGGAGCTTCTAACAAAGTAGCTGATGCACTTTCCCCAGAATCAACTGGTTAAAAATTGTCCTTGAAATGTGGAAAATCTTGTAGTTTTACATAATTAGTAGTATATGTAAAGGTACATGTATTTATTAATCTGTTTATTCTAAAGTTCTAGGAAGGGGATGGTTTATTTCTCCTTGTTTTAAGACCCAAGGGGTTTGGGTCTTGGGTTTCCCAGGGAAGGTTTTGGGGGAACAGAAAGTGTGCCTGTCATAAACAGATAGCTAAGGGTTAATGTCTCTTTCACCTGAAGCACCTGACCAGAGGACCAATCAGGAAACCGGATTTTTTCAACTTTGGGCGGAGGGAATTTTGTGTCTGAGGTCTTTGTTTTCTGTCTGCCTGCTTTCTCTGAGCTTTGGAGAAGTAGGTTCTGCTTTCTAATCTTCTGTTTCTAAGTGTAAGGACGAAGAGATCAGATAGTAAGTTATATGGTTTCTTTTCTTTGGTATTTGCATGAATATAAGTGCTGGAGTGCTTTGATTTGTATTCTTTTTGAATAAGGCTGTTTATTCAATATTCTTTTAAGCAATCAACCCTGTATTTTGTCACCTTAATACAGAGAGACCATTTGTATGTATTTTTTCTTCCTTTTTATATAAAGCTTTCTTTTTGAAACCTGTTGGAGTTTTCTTTTCTGGGAAATTTCAGGGAAATTGAGTCTGTACTCACCAGGGAATTGGTGGGAGGAAGAAATCAGGGGGAGATCTGTGTGTGTTGGATTTGCTAGCCTGATTTTGCATTCCCTCTGGGTGAAGAGGAAAGTGCTTTTGTTTCCAGGACTGGGAACGGAGAGGGGGAGTCACTCTGTTTGGATTCACAGAGCTTGTGTCTGTGTATCTCTCCAGGAGCACCTGGAGGGGGGGAGGGAAAAAGGATTATTTCCCTTTGTTGTGAGACTCAAGGGATTTGGGTCTTGGGGTCCCCAGGGAAGGTTTTTCAGGGGGACCAGAGTGCCCCAAAACACACTAATTTTTTGGGTGGTGGCAGCAAGTACCAGGTCCAAGCTGGTAGCTAAGCTTGGAGGTTTTTCATGCTAACCCCCATATTTTGGACGCTAAGGTCCAAATCTGGGACTAGAGTTATGACAGTGCCAAACACTATATTTTGGCTGGTGGCGGCGCTATCATGTCTACGCTAGGAATTAAGCTTAGAAGAGTACATGCAGGTCCCCACTTTTGGATGCTAAAGTTCAAACGGGGGGGGGGGGGGAATACCTTGACAGGAGTCTACACAAAGTTCTAGTACTTCATATTCAATTCATTATTTTAAAACTCTATATACACTCATTTAACTATTTTTATTTTCCATTCTTCAACTTAGCACCATAATATTTTGTATAACAAGATTTACAAATTTAGAAGAATTCTTGAGTCTGTACTTTAGATTGGATTAACCAAACAGCCATGAAAACTATGATATGGATAATTCATTAATTCAAATTACTTAACCAATGTGTGTCTAATCCCATATGTAGTCTATTGTTCTTATCTGGGTTAAAATGTAATTTAAAAAATAATTTAAAACAGTTACCGCTAGTCACTTTCAAACTGTAAGAGTGTTTGTGACAGCTATTAAATTTCTGTATTTATAGAAAAAGCTATCACTTGATAAATATCAAACTATACAATTATTTATAAATATGCCAGTCTTACAGAACAATAGAAATATGGCAAATGCCACTAAAACTATTCACTAAAGTTAAAAAATAAATAATGAATAGGCATATCCTGTCAAAATTGAGTGACAGATTAATGAATCCAGCCAAACAGCTCAATATAGTTGAAATACTGTATATTTTCACTGAACACCTACGCACGACACATCTGTGTAGGATGCATTTTTGAAGACATGAGTCTCACAAAGAATAACTTGCAGAGTAATAAACCTATTGGATTGACCACTGATCCATCCAGTCTTGTATCCTGTCTCTAGCAAAGTCTAGAGTGTTCTTAATGTTTTCTCTGAACACTGTGTTGGTGCCTCAGTGTCCCCATGGCAGTTCTTAAGTATCTGGCAGAGCAAAGGGCCAGTGCACCTAAATGCCTGACACTCTGTCTCCTAGCAACTGATGGCCTGGGCCCCTCCCCTGCAAAGGTGCCAACTTAAGGTGTTGGAAACAAAGAGATCAGCTGACCTCGTGGCCCGGGAAAGGAGCTGAGCAGAGAGGAGGGGCTGGAGGGGGTTGTTAGTCTGGAGCTGGCTGAGGGCAGACGTGGGGGTCTGGCTCACTGCCCCCCAGAATGGACCCAGCTGAGGGGACTGGTTCGCTGTATCTACAAGCTCTGTTTTAGACCCTGTTCCTGTCATCGAATAAACCTCTGTTTTACTGGCTGGCTGAGAGTCATGTCTGACTGCAAAGTGGGGGTGCAGGACCCTGTGGCTTCCCCAGGACCCCGCCTGGGTGGGCTCGCTGTGGGAAGCACACAGAGGGGAAGAGGATGCTGAATGCTCAAGGAGAGACCCAGGAGGTGAAGACGTGAGCTTCTTGCCCTGAACAAGTCTGCTCCAAGGGAGAGGAGGCTCCCCAAAGTCCTGACTGGCTTTGTGGGGAGTAGTTCCAGAGCATCGCCCGGGGACTCCGTGACACTGAGTAAGGTGCCAAAAAAACCCACAGTGGACAATTATGGGATGAGCTACCTACTGAAATTTCATCATAAGACCCATCAGTTAGATGTTGTTTTATTCTCAGAGGTAGAGGAGTTTATCTCTTTTAAAAATAACCTTACGTAATGCAATTATAGATGCTTTTGTACCAATATATTTTTATTAGTTTCATATAAGCTATTAAAAAGGACATATCTAAGACTCTAGGCACCTTAACACATTAACTACATAATACAGTAATCCCTGCATCATCAAAATAACCATTCCAACAGGAACTCAGCTGTCCAGAGCTTACATGGAGTGGGACTCCTCTCTACCCCTTGAGTATTATGGGATAACATATACCTCTCTGAATGTTATGGAAACTCTTGGCCTCGTGATATCTAGTGGCAATGAGTTTTACAGTTTAGTTATGCATGGTGTAAAAAATATTTCCTTTGATAAAGTTACATTTATCCCCTTACAATTTCATTGAGTACCCTTGTTCTGTTATTGAGAGGAGTCAAATAAAAGCACTCAACCTATTTTGTCTGTATATTTAATTATTTTATACCTCTGTCATATCCATTTATTCATGTAAAATAATTTTTAATTTGAATCCAGATTTTCAATCTTTCTTCCTGTGGAAATCTTTCTAAGCTTCTAAGCATTTATGTTGTCCATCTCAGAACCTCCCCACTCTATTTCTGATTATATTTTTTAAGACATGGTGATCAGAAGTGAACACAATGGGTGAATTCCTGACAGAGAAGCGGGGTGTGATGTACTCGCGGAGGAGGGTGGAGGAGGACAGGGGGTATCAGGAGGGTTGCGGAAGAAGAGGTGCAGGGGAAGGGGGAGGTGTGGGAGGAGAGGGCTGGGGGAGGGCATGAGGGGAGAGGTGCGGGTGAAGGGAGAGTATAAGGGGAAGGGGTGTGGCGAAGGAGTGATGGGGGAGGTACAAGTGAAGAGGCTGCGAGCAGGATGGGGGGGTGCAAGGGCTGAGAGGGGCAGGTGTTGACAGCTGCTTTCCCAGCCCCGTGCAGGCAGAGCCGAGAGGACGGACGCTGATCCCCAGGTGCCCAAGCCGCAGGGGACCCCTGGTGGGGCAGTGTCCCCTGCTGCCACACTCGGAGCTGGGCTCTGCCTCTCCCCATCCCTGGTGCTGTGGGGGTCCGGGGCAAGCAGTGCGGGGCTGAGGCGGGGGAGGTGTGCGGCGGGCTGTGTCCGGGGGTTGGAGGGGGCAGTGGCAGCTCCCTGGCAGCTTGGCAGGGCCGGCTCCAGGATTCTTGCCACCCCAAGTGAAGAAAAAAAAAGCCGTGATCAGCACCTGCTCCACCGCACTGCTTTCTTCTTTGGCAGCAATTCAGCGGCCAGTCCTTCCCTCTGAGAGGGACCAAGGGACCCACCGCTGAATTGCCGCCAAAGAGCCTGACATGCTGCCCCTTCCCCTTGGCTGCCCCAAGCACCTGCTTGCCGAGCTGGTGCCTGGAGCCGGCCCTGCTAGTCTTAAATCTATTGACATCTTTTCCTCTCAGCATCTATTGTGTCAGAACCTCCAACTTAGACAGTACTTCATCTTCATTACCTGATAAGAATAGGTTTAAGGACTCTGTTGTGAAAATGGATACAAATAAATCCTTTATCTTCCTGCAATGCCGTTATTCTCCTTAATTATGGATAGTCCAGCAAACCTACTGATTTCCTTACAACTTTCCTGCTTCTATTGTATTGACAAAACGCTTATTTATTTTTATATCTTTGGCTACTTGCTCTACAAATTCCATCAGTACTACACATTTTCATCTTCTTACCACGATCCTTTCTACTACCTTCATTTGAGCTAGATTTCCATTTTCTGAAGGCTGTTTGGCTAGAACAGCCACTTGGGCTTTGCCATTCAGCTATACTTTTTTTCTTGCCTTCCTGTTTCCTTTATTTTAAGAGTACCTTCTGTGACTCTATTTTGCAGTACTCAAGTGACCTCCATAATGATTCTAAGCCTTTTAATTTCTTTGTGGTTGTCTACAGGGACTCTTTTGACTAGCTTCCTTATTGTTTGAAATATACCTTTCAAAAATGTAGTGTCTTGTTGACAATTCTTTGTAGTATGATTTTGGTGTCTCATGAGTTAGTATTAATTCACTGCTTAGGAACTCGCAACAAGATTTTCAAAAAATGGGCATCTAAATTCAGGTTTCTGAATAAGTAGGTTGATTTTCTAAAGGGCTGAACACCCAGTCATTTCCACTGGAGTCCACTGGGGTACAGCAGATTGTACAATTAATTTACACAGCAAATCTTTTCCCCAAAGGTCATCAAGTAAACAGGAAATGAGGAGGAAAGCATAATAGTTAGACAGAGGACTGACAGAAGCAGTCAGAGATGGGGTGAGGCACAAGAACATTGCCCACCCCTACCGCTTGTGGAGAGGCCAGGGTGGTAGGGACATTCCTTTTTCCAATGGCCCATCTGTTTGCAGTAGTTACACACGCCAGCACTGGGTCCCTGGGGAGGTGGACGGTGGGGACCTTGGTTTGGCCTTTCCCCTCTACCCTGCAATGGGTGGCTATTGCAGGGTCTCTGCATGTCCTGGAGCTGGAGGGTCATTAACTTAGTTTCAATGTGGCGGTGATAGTGTTGGGTAGCTGCTAAAATTTCATTTAGATTCTTTTCATTACTTTGTTTACAGGTGCTAATTTTGGCCCAATCTGCTATCTTTTGGCAGACTGTGAGAACTGCTTCCCACAGCCTGTTTCTAATCCTATTCATTGTGTCCTGGTCATGGCCTGGGTGCTCCATGGGCCACCGGGCTGCCTGATAAAGGCAATTTAATGTTTTCCTGGGCAGGACTCCCTCCAGGAGTTGGTTTAAGTCTGCCCAGGAAGGGGTCTAACAGTGCATAACAGTTTTTAATTTTTTCTTGAAATTTAACAGGGTCTTCTCTTATTTTTGGAAATTTTTTAATTAAATTATACAATTCCATGGGAGATCCCTGACCAAAGCGCCAATGCCCAGGTATTGGCTCAAGGGGAACATTTCCTCAGTATGGGGACTTAGACACAGACAGACAAACACAAACCAGATGTGCCCTTTTGGCGAGATGGTGATCCCACACCGCCTCCCTTTTTCGGTTCCTGGTGGGTAGGGGAATCACCTTGGATTCACCAGCCCCTCCAGTAGACAGATCAGATCACTTTCACTCAATACTCTCACACAGGGAAGGCTTGTTGAGAGTGTCCACAACTATCTACTCCCCCTTCCAGCAAAGAGCATCGACTTTTGGTAGAGTGCTTGGAACCGTCAGTGGCTCATTTGGCCACCCTGAGGTGGAAAGGAGAAGGGAAGCAGATTATGGAAATGGGAATCTCCTTTGATCTTAGTTCTGGAGTGGATAATGCACCTTACTCCAGTCCAGAGGATCGAACAGAGCTCAGGGACCATCTGAGGATGGGAGAAAAGGATAGGGTCACACAAATCTAGACCCAGGCAGGCCCCTTGCCGGGTATGCCATGCAGAGGAAGCCTTATCCTGGTCAGGGCCTTTTACTGACCCACTAAGGTGACAATACTCACACCGGTCCAACCAACCTTCACTTTCACACTGACACACAGAAACAGTACTGAGGCCTATTTAGCCACACCCAGTGGCTTTTCCTGGGGAACAGAAGAGAACGGCATCAGGCTTATCTGGTAGCAAAAGGTTCAGATCCAGCAAGCAACTCACTCAAACCTACAGCCTATGATCAGTCCTCCACCGGAACCCAATATAGAGATTTTAAAAGGATCTCTTACCTTTCAGATGGGCCCGGGTACGGTGGGGAATGGTCCACAGTCCTCCAGTCTGGGGAAGTCTTCTGTAGATCCCGGACGAGCCCCCAAAGCTTGGGAGATATAATGTACAGTTAACAACCAAAACAAACTGCTTCATTGGTTTGAGAGGCTTGTGATGGCACCATTTCTTCAAATATGGAAATAAAAGTGAAATAATTAATGTAAGGAGTAGTGACAGACAAAATGCAACAATGGCTAAATTTCAATCCTAGTCTTGAAAACCCTAGGAAAGGTGCTAATCTTCAGAGATCAAGCAGCACCAGGAGCAGACTGCAGTCTAATTACTCTCTAAAGCTTTTTACCTTCTTTAGGGGCCTGGCTCTGATTCAGTATTCCATCTCAATTCAGCCAAGCACATAAGCATGCGCTTACTTCTCATTCAAGTCAATGGGACTTACACACATGCTTAATTCTTTGCTGCGTAGTGGCCTACATGTCGCTGTGAGATGATTTCTTTGTTCCTACTTTCATATCAGAACAGCAGCAGCAAAGCGGCACAAAGTCCAGGAAAGAGTCACTGTCGTTTATATTTAGGAATGGGGAAAACAATCTAGGTATCTTACCCTATTTGATATTACGAACTTAGCATATTGTTCACATGTTCTAGCAGCACTATCAGCACTTTTATTATTGGTTATCTTGAACACTTGAACTATCCCATACAATATTAGAGATCTGATCAAGAGTCCTTGTCATAAACAGATAGTTAAGGGTTAATGTCTCTTTCACCTGTAAAGGGTTAACAAGATCAGTGAACCTGGCTGACACCTGACCAAAGGACCAATCGGGGGACAAGATACTTTCAAATCTTGGTGGAGGGAAGTCTTTGTTTGTGCTGTTTGTTTTGTTCTTTGTTCTCTCTTGGAGCTAAGAGGGGCCAGACGTGCAACCAGGTCTTTCTCCAATCTTTCTGAAACAGTCTCTCATGTTCAAAATAGTAAGTACTAGATAGAAGGCGGATTACTCTTATTGTTAGTTTTCTTTATTTGCAAATGTGTATTTTGCTGGAAGGATATTTTACCTCTGTTTGCTGTAACTTGTAATTTAGGCTAGGAGGGTGGAGTCCCTCTAGTCTATATAAGCTGAAGACCCTGTAAACATTTTCCATCTTGATTTTACAGAGAGAATTTTTATTTTTTCTTTCTTTAATTAAAAGCTCTCTTTTTTTTCAGAACCTGATTGATTTTTTCCTTGTGTAAAACTCAAGGGGATTGGGTCTGAACTCACCAGGGAGTGGTGGGGGGAGAGAAGGGTGGGGAAAGGTTAATACCTCTCTGTTTTAGGATCCAAGGAGTTTGGATCAATGTATCTCTCAGGGAAAGTCTGGGAGGGGGAAAGGAGGGGAAATGGTTTATTTCTTTCTGTTTTAAGACCCAAGGGATTTGGGTCTTGGATTCCCCAGGGAAGGTCTTTGGGGGACAGGAGGTGTACCAAACACTATATTTTTGGTTGGTAGCAGCACTATCAGATCTAAGCTAGGAATTAAGTTTAGAGGGGTACATGCAGGTCTCCACTTTCTGGATGCTAAAGTTCTAAGTGGGAATAATACCATGACAGTCCTGTCTTTCTGGTGGGAGAGCCTTCAGCCAAAGTTCAGAGAAGGAGGTAAGGGCTGCTTTAAAAGTGTATCCCCCACAATCCTTATATGCCAGCAGCAATAGCAACTTGAGCCCAGGAGCTACTGCTCTGCTGTAGCAGGTTTTTAAATAACTTGCTATTTATCTAACAACCAAAAATAATATAACCACAGTCCTCATACTGATTTTGCTCTGCTGTCTCCACATCCTCGTTCTAGGACTTCATCATCAGTGCTGATATATAGGACCATTGAATAATAAATAATTTGATGTATATATTTTGCTCCCACAGTAATGGATTATTTATCACAACCTACAAGATTCTGAGCTGAATAAAATAATATTATTGAGTATTTAGAGGTTGTTCTGCTGATCAACTTGATTGAGAACAAAGAAAGTTAATCAGCTAACACTCAGCAGACCACAGCTTAAAATTTAAAAAAAAAAGACTTCACCATGTGCCACCTGATCAGCACTGTTGTGACTAAACATATTTAGCTATTTTTATCTAACAGCTGGCAGCAACTTGTGCATCACTACTGAAGTCATCAATTGAGCTATTAAGAATGAAGAGACATTTAGTAACCACGGCAGTTCTCATAAAAAGCAGGGCAAAGCGTAATGGTGATGCAGTTCTTAACACCAGCACTGAATTGTGATATAATTTATTATTTTGTCCATTATTTTCCCATAGTTAGAATCTGCAGCAGACTTACAAAACATACACTTACCACTACAAATATGAGAGGTTTCCCAGTTAGCAGGAGTGGTCATAAGTCAGTATAATAATCTTCTCAGGGAGTACAGACAGAAAAAAAAATCTATGAGGTTGTAAAACTTGAGGTGGCTACAGGACCTACAGAGAAAATAATGGAGGCAGTCTCTTCCACTGAGCCTGACAATGGAATCTCACAGTGGCATGAGACATCTTCTCAGTAGTGTTGGAACAACTTTTATAGTGAACAAAACTAAAACCCTCTATGTGATGGAAGGCACTTAATGCCAAGAGGTGCTGCCATGCCCCCAGTATCCCTAGTTCCAATATCCCTGCAACTTCTTCCCCTGGTGTAAGCAGCTGGAGAGGATTGGCATGTTCAGAAGGAAAACAAAAGTCTTTTGATGAGGGAGTCTTTTATCCAAGGCTTTATTCTGGCTCTGTTATGTATAGAAACAACAAAAGATTCTTTCTTAAAAAAATTCAACCCAGGGTTACGCACAACTGCCAGGTTATCAGGAGCACCTGGAATCATTTGTTCACAGAGGAAAAGCAAGTGAGCAAGATTGTACTAGGGAAAAATAACGTGCCTCAAGGGACAAAACCATGAGTTTGGTCCCACCTCTTTCTCCCACTCCCAGATGCCCTCACTTACTTGATGATCCCTACCCTTGATGGGACCCAATGTGTTAAGCCAATGTATCTGTCAACTTTTCCAAAGATGATGGTAAGACAAAGGTTCACACAGTATATTGGCTCTTTACAAGAGCCTGAAGGCCAGGCATGTATTGCTGGTGCAGCTCAGATGCTTGGGCATCTTGAGGGATGCTGTCCGCAGGGACTGAGAAATTGTTATGCGGGGAGCATGTGACTGAGATCAGGTGGTTGCAGACTATATAATGCAAGCTGTTTGGTCAGTTGGCAGTACTGCCAACCCCAAGCATTTAAAAATCATGATTCAAGCCCTGAAAAAAACAAAAATCCAACTCTCCCACCCCAACTTCCACAGGATTAGCTTAAAATTGAGCTTTTTTTTTTTTTTTAAATAGGTTTGGGTGGGTTTTATTTTCTATCTGGTTTCTGAGTCTTTGCGTACACTTGATTCACATTAAAACTTCTCTGCCACCATAAGGGCTAGAAACTTATTTTTTAAAAAAGGTTCTCACAGAATCATTTGGCCTTAGGAGCTGAAAAAATAAAGTTGTTGATGTGGCAACACCGATTTTAGAGATACCAGGGATAAGGCAAGACCAGGAAAAGGGCTCTCCTCCAAAGGAGGGCAGCCTGTGGGGTCAGGCCTTTGGTGAAAAGGCCTATAAAGAAACCTAGAAGGAAGTCTACGGATAAGCAGGGGAAGAAAAAGGACCTCCAAGGAAGAGTAAAACACTTGATGGAAAAATCCTGGGGCATCACAATAATAGTGCTCACTTGAAGCCTGGTGTTAGCGTGTATGCTTGTTTAAGGCACCAGGCTGGAGTTTCCAGAGTTCTGTTGGCAGCTCAGCTATAAACAAAGATGTGAGCATACCTTTTATCCACAGAGTTTGGAAGAAGTCCTTTGTCACCCTGCCCCCCCACCCCCCACCACAATTTCAGTGAAAGCTACAGCCTGGGATGGGACAAGGAAGGTTTAGCAGTGCTTTAATAGGGCAAGAGACTATTTAGCCTGTGAGGGAATTGCTTAGCTTTGTGTCAGTGGTGTAAGAGACTGTTGAGCCTGGAGAGAGCTGAAGGACTATTGAGCTGAGGGAAAAGAAAATTTGAAACAGTCTCAAGGTTACGAACATTTACATTTTGCAATTGCCATGCTTTTAAGTATCATCTGAAACCTAGAATGTTGAAGGCTATGAAATGCCTTAGGTTTGAATGAGTCTTACTTTAGCTGCTGGATGCTTCAGAATTAAGTGAAAAAGAAGAGAAAAGATTGACTTTTGGTGAAGACATGGCACTCAGCTAGGAAAGCAGAGTTCCATTGCCAGCTCAGCTATAGACAAGTGGATGAGCATACTTTGCTTATAGAATTATTGATATAGGGTAGAGAGAAATGTGTATCTTCAATGACTTTTCAAAGTCCATCACGGAGCAAAGAAAGAGCAGTGCCTCCCAGACCCAATATAAAACTATATTCTCCACTTCAGTAAAAGTAACAAAAATACCATCATAACTCAAAAAAAATTCTCTCTCTCCAAACACAAATTTAATCAAACTCAGGAAAGAAGCTTCTGCTTAGTCTCAGAAAATGTCAGCGGAACAGTGTCCCTCTTGCAAAGAAAAGAATAAATTTTAAAAAATATCTTTCACATGTTATCTTTAACTTTCACTATGCTTACTTCTATAGTTATCAAATTCCTTGTTCCACATCAAACACCGTGTGAGAACCAAGACTAATTAGGGGAAGTTGAACAAGCTTTTACATTGACTGGCTGTTATGCATCCAACTCTTCCAAGGTTGTGACCCTACATTGATTATTGAAAGAAATGAGATTCATAGTGGGGTTTTCAAGAGCACCTACATACCTATCTCATAGAACTGGAAGGGACCCTGAAAGGTCATCGAGTCCAGTCCCCTGCCTTCACTAGCAGGACCAAGTACTGATTTTTTGCCCCAGATCCCTAAGTGGCCCCTCAAGGATTGAACTCACAACCCTGGGTTTATTGGGTGTGAGGTGCCCAGGCACTTTTGAAAACCCCACTAACAGTATCAGTTTTATAAAAAATCGCTTGATATGTTTTTTGTTCTTGATTTTTATATTTGTTCACCAAAACCAAGCTATTATTAATGTTAAACTAAAGTAAAAATGGAACAATACGAAAACTGAATTAAAATCAAATTGGCAAGTTAGTCTCAAGATTTGATTGAAATGAAATAATCAAATGAGTAAAAATCATAATATTAATCAAATTAATAATAAACATAATTCTAAAGAGGATTTTAAGTAGGTAACTGTTTAATTATAAAACCTAACTAAAGAATTTTACCAAGGTTAATCAAATCTATGATTTACAGCTGATCACAGGCTTAATACTGAAACCAAGTTATCTAATGTCTAAGGCCTGGTCTATACTACATGATTAGGTCAACATCAGCTGCCTTCATGGACCTAGCTGTGGAAGTGTCTTTACTTAAAATTGGCTCCTATTGATGTCAGTGCCTCTCTACACTGCTTTAGTAACACCACCTCCCCGAGTGGGGTAGAGTTCCGGTTGATGTAACTAGGTTGGCACAGTGACAGCGTAGACACTGTGTTGCTTACATGGACTATTATTTGCTTTCAGGAGTTGTCCCACAATGCCCCACTGGCAATACAATCAATACCAGAAACCCTAATAGGACACACCACTGACACAAGGAGCCAAGTGTGCACTCACAGGTGATTTAATAGCCACAGTGGGTGTATGTTGAAGTAAATTAGGTGGGCATAATTTTGTAGTGTAGACATGGCCTAAGCCACATCCTCAGAGCCAATTATAAAAGTGCCTTAGAATTCTATTCTTGTGTGGTGAGCAACCCTTTTCTCCCTCTTTTCAACAGAGATATTAAGGTCTAGACTTTAGCAACTACTTAAGCAGAAGTTAGACAACTCTTATTTATCAGAAATTACAGATAACAATCTCAAGTCTCTCAGGACAATTAACCACAGAACACACTTTAATGAATAATTTTATTAGACAATATTTTAAGCTACTAAATCTAGAGAACTTTCTGTCACCTTTCCGAGGTAGACTTTATGGGTATTCATACACACATGTTCACAGTCACACTTTCACATCCTAACGTTAAAAGAATACAAAAAGGCTGCGATGTCTCCCAGCTACAAAAATATTCAGACAAGAAAAACAAAATACTTAAGATAACAGAAGCTTTGCAAATTCTTCAGCAGAAGTCTGTGACACACATCCCCTCAAAATATAATAAATTCAGTTACATGAGACCACTTTTGAACAAGCTGGCACAGTCTTATCTGTGTGAAAGTTTTTACGAGGACATTGTGTCATCAGTTTATGGAAAGTTCAACATCAAAATCCTTTAAAAATACCTGACTGAAAAAAAACAAACAAAACCAAAACACCCTAACAACAGTCACTCAACATTCATCCATTAGTAAAATTAAAAATAAGTTCAAACAAATAATCAGTTTCATCCCTTCAGTTTCTCAGAAAGAACAGAGTAAATGCCTCGTTTCTATTTTAAAACTGGGCTATAAGTGAAACAGTCTGTCTTCTGCAATCTTCATCTTGAAGGATAAAAGTTATTGTAAAGCCTCTGAAGATGAAACCCATCTAAAACATAAATACCATAAATTTCATATAAAGGTAACTAAACCCATGAAGCTATTCTTCTCACAACGGTATTCCAGTCCTGTGATTTTTCCATTTTGTAGTTTCAGTAACTCTATTTTTTATGCCCTTGTTCAGAAAGTTTGTGTGTGTCAGAGTCATTGTCAGACCTACTATATGGAGAAGACAGGAACAAACAAAAGTAATCCTGATTCTTGTTTGCAGAATAATAATTCTACACACCACTTCAAATATAGATCGATAAAAAATTCTGAGGTGTACAACACTTAATTTTTATATTTCTTTTCTTCTGTGACTGGATGATTTCTTTGTGTATCAACAGACTGAGGTGTCAACTCACTTAAGGTTAGGAGTATGTATCACCCACCCCCACCATGCTTATAGATATACTTCTGGCCACAAGCTTTCTGTTTGATGTTGGGCAAATTATTTAGCATATTTGACTCAGTGTCCTCTCACTATATAACAAATACAACATTTACTTATCCACAGCCATACTTTAAAGCTTACTTTGTTAATATTTCCAAAGCTCTTTGAAATCCTTTGACTGAAGATGCTGTACAAGTACAATATTCAAAGTAATGAATTCAAAACTATGAGATGATAAATTTATCCCAGTGAGGATATGTGTAATGTTTCTTTAAAACTATAGCATGAAGCCAGAAGGGAAGGGCCCTGGAGAAGTTTGTAGGAAAAGCTCTATGGTGAACCAGAAAGACAGAATGGTTTCAGGGACTAATACTCTCATTCTAATAAAGTTCCTTTTTCAGTGTTAAAAAAAGATGTACTTTATCATTTTCACATGACAATACCCCAGTTAAGGTCAAGCCTGTAAAAGGCAAGCCTATCTTAAAGGAAATCATATAAATAACATTAAATATATGACATTTACATTAAATATTTCAACTTGCTTAGTTTCATTTCAGATTGAATCAGAGCTAGCGTGGGGTAGAACATTGGACAATTTCAGACACTAGCACATCTCAAACTCAGGATTACCTTAAACTCTGGATCATTTAAATAACTTCTCCAGTGGGAGAGCAACTGAAACAGGAACATATAAAAAAACGCTGAGATTTGACCAGCTCAAATTTGAGACCACCTCAACCTCCAGGCCATCAATTTGAAACTTCATTAATTTAAAACTATTGAACTGATTTTCTTCACATTTGGCTTGTTTTGTAGATATCACTGAAACAACAAGCAAGGCTGAAGGTTATAAGTACTACACTGTGATTTACTGTATGCAAGTATAATAGTTGGTATCATATTAGTTTTAAAATAACTAGAATTCTATAATGGGCAATACTTAAATATAAGCCTGGGAGGAAGGAGTTAAATTTGAGCCTTAAGCTCAGCCTTTCTTGATTATGTCTCCTGTTGCAGAATTACAGGCGGTTCAGAGAAGAGTGACAAATGATGATAAAGCACCTGAAAAAATTCTCATCTGCTGAGAGATTGAAAAGATTGGGATGGTTTATTTTAGAAAGGAAATATAAGAAAAGTATATAATATAGTGAATGATTTAGAGAAGGTACATCGGGAGCTTCTGTTCTCCCAATCTCATTACTCAAGAACACAGAGCCATTCAATGCAATTAAAGGACATGAAATTTAAAACTGATAAAGGGAAATACTTTTTCACATAATGTTTGATTAAACAGTGGAACTTTCAAAGATTAAAAAAAGCTCTTACAGAAAAATGCATCGTTCTTTCCCTCAAGTGTGGATTCTTCACCTTCTCATCTACAAAAATTACACTGGTCCATAATCAAGGATGGGCATTACACAACTAATTCCCAGGGATGAGGCAGATCAAAGCACAGTCCAGAGGTCAGAGTTCATACAAGGATCTGATAGCCGGGAGATCCACTCCTAGGGAAAGGTTCAGCAAGGCAGCAGAATGGTCCAACTAGCAACCAGCATGCAATGGCTTGTTGATCAGACAAGGACAGAAAGGAAGCAGGAAGTTGATATAGAGTCACTAGCCAATCAGGGTCAAGACCATGTGGCCAATGAGGGAGAAGGATGTTGACCCACTCAGCTCTGTAAAGTCCCTCATAGCCTGGTGCATGGGTGTGGTGTGATGAGTCAGGCTGTTTTCTGAGCGTCTAAAGGGCTTTGGTTTGAGATTACATTCCTGACAACAGCCCTGTTCCAGTGATAGATTAAGGTCCAATATCTTACATGTCTTCTTGGATAGAAATGTCAGTTCAGCCCTTAAGACTGAGGATATTATGGCTTTTCCAAAGGAACATATAACACTTTCTTCTACTCCTTGAACATCTCTGAACATACCTGGACTTACAAGGTGTATCATTTAAATGCATAGAATAGCTATTTTAGGTTATTTTCAGAGATTTCTAAAATGTCTTAAAAAGTTGCATTTACAATTTTTATTAAGGTACATTTCTGCTCTTCTGCTGATTACTGTGCAGTTGGATTTGTCATACTAAAGCAATCTGGCTTTTCAGGCAGAGGGATACAAAAAATAATCCTTCCTTTTCAAAACAACTTTCTAAAATACTTTTCCTGTTAAGTGTGTGGTGTAGAATTCACCATTATATGCATCTATATCATATCATATACACACACAAAATAGGACAAAGTTCATATAACATCAACATCTTACTATACCCATCCATATCTTTCCTTTTCCATAAATGTGACTACTCAATTGTAAAAGTGAGATGTGGCTGTATTTGCTTATTTAACTTTCCTTTTCTGTTTTTGATGTAAAAACCAACCCCTCTACTTTTAGCAGAGCTGTTACCCCAAAAAGGTAGACCTGCCAGTGATTCCATGCAGTCCAAGAGGCACTTTACTTATGCTTCCAATTTATGTGGAAGGTGCTCAGATACTACACTGATGGGCAACAGTATAAATCCTATGATGGATAGAGAGATTGATGTAATAATTAACTACATCATCTGTCCACCTTCTGGGCAATGTATAGTTATTATTAGTGTTTTACTCTTTCCCATATTGAAATAAAGGGGTTGCTGATTAATAAAAAAGGCAAGACATTGAAAAGAAATATGTTTTAACATTTTTCATAACCTAATAACAACAAAAAGATATCTTGTAAGGCTTTCATTCTCCAAATATTACTGATCTGAGACTCTTTTTTCCTCTAATTACATTTATGTGACCTGTTTTAATAATTGCTGAATCACAATAGCAGCTACCTCCTATGACTGAGAAGACTACTTAGAATGCTTTCATTCCATCAAAATAATAATTCCAATAATTGTAATCACCAGATTTCTGCAGATGTTTATTGCAATACAAGTGCCTGATTCATTGAAGTAAATGACAAAACTCCTATTGACTTCTGTAGGAGCAAGATTGAGCCCTTGATTTTCATTAATAGCAACACTATTGTTGAGATATTCCTTGCCCCATTCAGTTTAAGAAGAATTTGAAGACAAGCTTCCTTTGATCAAACAGTTTTGAATCTTTCCCAGAATCACAAGCAAAGCAAGTCTGGTCATCTCATACTTCATTTTATCCCAAGCTATATAAATGGTCCTCAGAGCCTTCTGATCATATTTTAAAGACTGACAAAAGAGTCTCACAACAGTTTTTCTCAATATCCCTTTAAGAAAATGTTACACACTAAATTCACGAACAAGTTCTTGTTTGGATCATAGATGTCAACGAATGCTATTGTCAGTTTATGAACTGCTCCTATTTGTAAAATTACATCTATTGTTACAAACTGACAAACTACTCAAGGCAAAAAATTACTGGGCACACTGGCTAATTTAGCTGCTTTATGTGGCATTTCAACCCCCCACCCCAGCATGATTATTGGAATTTTTTTCACTGATTGTTAAAATACTGGCTAATTATATATTATCAAAACTGCCCATAATAGCTGAGTTTGCCTCACTGCTGATGTCTATAAAAACAAGCTGGCTGAGTCAGAGAGTCAGGCTAGTGATGAATGTGTTGCATATGTTACTCCAACTGATGCCTGTGCTAGCATTTATTTTTGCCTCCCTTTTGTGTTGCACTCCTATTGTATTGTACTGCTGCACAGCTAGAATGAAAGCATCTAGAGAAGGTCATCATGTGTTCTTCTCCGGAAGAAGTGCCCAACACTTCAGAACCTTGTATCTTGGGTTATTTGAACTTTAACCATTGTGATAGAGATAACTGGGTGCTAACTCAGTTTTTTATTGGTGGCTGCTCAGTCAGTTATTTCCAAAAAAAAAGGAAAATCCCTGCTATCCCTCCATATTTGAATAGGTTCAACAGGCCTGGAACGTTGTGATACAAATCTGCAAAGAAGAGACTTTGAGAAGTCATATAACTCTGACACATATGATGTTCTTTTGCAAATTATTTATCAAAAATGAGAAAAAGACTGTGTAAGCTGGAAGGCTCACTTCCGAGGAAGCCCAGTTCATTAAACCTAACACCTTAGATTATGAAACCACAGAGTTTTTAAATTGCTATTTACTTTTTATTATATACCAGTTGTTTACTTCTTCCATTTCTCTCGTCTTAAGGAACGATGATAGACTTAGTCTATGTCTCCACGACGACCTAGGGATTTGATTCGCCTGCTCTTGTGTACGTACATGCACTAATGCTCATTAAACTGCCAGGAGTATAAATAGCAGTGTAGCTGTGGTAACACTGGTACTGGCGGTGAGGCACAGCTAAGCCATGTCAATACAAACCTGCCTGAAATCTGTGGGTAGGTACTTGACATGGCTTAGCCGTGCTGCTGCTGTGGCTACTCATGCTCCCATGACTACATTGTTGTTTAGACTCCTGCTACCTCTAGGGGAGCTGGTGTGAGTATGTGTACATGAGCAAGGGAATCACATGCCTCGCTTGTAGTGTACAGATAGCCTTATTTTCACTTTTGTGTCTAGTTAGCATCACTCCCCACATTTTAGTATCTTGCTGCTGCACAGACCAGTTTCAAGACAGTTTCTGTTCCTAGAAAAAGGGTTTATGTACAGAAGTATGGTAAGAAAATGTCCTACTACTTCCTGGCTGCAGCCTGCAACTGCCCATTCCTGGGTTCCTTTGTTTCTGCTCCCCAGCCAGAAGTGTGTCCCAGGAAACCCAAACACTGAATGAAGAATGTACATCAAGTGTGACATTGCCACACATCCTGGAGGACATATAAAACATGTATCTCATGTACCTGCAGAATGCTGCAATGCTTAGGTTGCTGGTGTTGCAAGCAAATTCTTATTTTCCCTTCAAAAGCTGTTTCCTTCTTAATTTTTTAATTATAAGGAAACAATTCTCTTGGCCTTCTGTTTTGTACAAGCTGGGTTATACAAACCCTAAAATCTGGAGTTAATTGGACATGATAGTGTTCCTATTAACTGTTTCATTGTATTTATATAATTCTTCATAATGAGAGTAATATGCAAAATCCCGAGAGGGTGGAGATTACCCATCCTCTGGCACCAGGCGGGGAATTGTTCAAACACGTTGCCTTTTCTATTCAGCTGTCACTATTCACAGAGAGATATAGTACTTCCAAAAGCGCACAACCTATAATTACCAGACCTGACAGTTTTGTTTTCTGCTTTGAACAAACTGAAAAAAAGTGTAGAAAAACTAAAAATTCAAAGAGCTCAGGTTATGGAAGCTCTTTCAGACAATGACTTATTCCATGTGACAAGGCACTTATTTTACCAATTATAGTATTTGAAACAAATAGTGGATATTTCTTCTGAATCTACTATGAACAGATTTTACACCTGAATCTGAAACTATTGTTAGCTTTTAAGTAAATTAGTGCATCCTTAATGTTAGAAATCTTTATTGCAGCATGTGATAAGTTTTTAGTTGGAATATCACTAACTAGGACTTGTTGAGCTATTGTTTTCCTGAGCATTAGCCACAAACATTTGCCCACAGTGGCAGAGGAAGTTGCATGGGTTTTTCCTTAATATCCTGCCCTAATTCTGTGGACACCAATTGTTCTCTTTGTGTGTTTAACAGAGATCGGCATCATTTGTGAATGCAAGTAATGCACTACACAATTACCAGAAACATGGCCTGGTTGTCTGGCCTCAAGAAATTCATCTTGCAGACAAAGAATTAAAACCTTTGGAATTGTACTTTCCAGTAAATGACACGGGAGATCTATTTAAACAATCAAGGTTGTCTTTACACAGTCTTCCTGCTTGCTATTAATGTGAAAGAAAAGAATTGATGTTTTTTATCTGTGCCATCCTATTTTCCCTATTATTGTAGATTCACATTAAAATGGAATATATTATACTTCATATAAAAACTCTATTCAAATGATATTTGTTAAGTGAACTACTAAAGTAAGGAAATGTCAAATTTAAGGTTACATATAAAACCGTAAGTCTGCCTCCTTGTGTATGAGGATTGCATCACAAACAAAAGAAAATAGGAATTGCCATACCCTATCAGATTAGCACCTTGCCTTTGAAAGTGAGCAGTACCAGATACTTCAGAGGAAGATGCAAGAAAACTTATAATAGACAATTTTAGAATAACTAATTTATCATTAGTGATTCCCTTGTGCCATAAGCAAATGGGTCTATATCTTTAATTATTTTTAATCCTATATGATGTCATTGTGGATGTTCTCACTGTATATGCAAACATCTAATCTTTTTCCAAATCCTCTACTAAGTTGTTGTTCTCCATGGTGTCTCATCGCAATGTCTTCTTGCTTCTGAATTCTGAGAGAAAGTAAACAGAAATTCCTGATTTACCTTCCCCCTACCATTCATTATTGTATATACTTCTTCTGTCTCCTCTTAGTCACTCTCCTCTCTAAATTAAACAGATCCAATCTTTAAAAAATCTCTTCATATGGATTTTTCCCCATACTTCCAATCTGTTTTTCAACTCCTTTATTTCTGCTTTATCTTTTTTTTGAGAGATAACATGAGAAGCAGAGCATTCCGGGTTTAACATTGATTTATATAATGACACTGTAACATTTTCAGCTTTATTTTCATCCCATTCTTTATACATCTCACATTTGTTTGCTTTTATGCCTGCCACTGTGCATTAGGCAGAGGTGTTTATTTAACAACGTGCGATGGCATTGATGTCTTTTTCCTGAGTAGTGACAGTTAATTTAGATCCCAGCATTTGCAAATATGAAACTCTACAGCTAGGTCCAGAAATTAAAAATAAAGAAATAAACCTAGGTGCATTCATTGACCAGAGACTACTAAAAAATGCATAACAAAAAGAGAGACTTTTCTGTGATTCATGGCTTTGAAATAAAAGTAAATTAGCACTGGAGAAAAATAGAGCCATAACTTCAGTTGGAATAAATCTGTGTAGCACTGTTGAAGTCAATGACTGAGCATCCGGACAGTAATGTGCATCCGAAGTAGCCACTTACAGCTCTGTTCATCTGGAAGCAGTCTGGAGAGCAATAGATCTGCACGATAAAAACAAGACACAGTTCATTAATAATAACATCTAGGTCTTCTCTAGTGCTTTTCATCATTAGATCCTAAAGCACTGTATAAAGGACGGTCAATATTTTTATTGCCATTTTTGTCTACAATAACGCACTGAATACATTGACTGAGAAAAGTAATGCTCACCTCTATTAACTCTTACATGACTTGACATTTGTATGGTGATGGAGCTTCAGCTAACGGGCTGAACCTAACACCTTAGATTAGAGGCCTGGCCCACACTGCCTTGCACCAAGGAACTTAATTATAATAAACAATAGTCTCAGCATTTCAGCCTGCTAATGGGAAAATTCATATATGAAAACCAACCAACCTCTAACTGATGTTTAAAATACAAACACGCATGTAATGTTTAATAAAGAGTAAGGTCCCCGTGCAGCAAAGCACTGAAGCACATGCTTGACTTTAAGCACATAAGTAGCCCCACTGAACCCCAGGCAACTGAAGTCAATGGGGCTACCCACATGCTCAAAGATTAGCACACACCCCTTACTGCTGTGCTGGCTCAGGCCCTGAAAGTGTATGTAGAAGTGTTTGTAATGGGCTTTACAAGTCCCATGCTGAGCATAGGTAGCAGCGGAGAGGAGAGTCTTCCTGGCTTACAGGCTGTCCCTGCACAACTGCCAGAACTGACGGGGGTGGAGGCATGTAACCGGAGCTGTGATCAATCAAGAGAATAAGCTCAGCTATAAAGGAGGCATAAAGGTCTGGGATAGCAGAGGGACAATAGTCCCATGTAAGGCTGCCTCTAAGAAACTGAGAAGGAGAAAACAGATGACTGTAAGCCCTGGAGTGTAAGGGCTGATAGACTCGATTTGGGTTAAGAATGTATGGAGCGGTCTAATTGTAGGCAGATTAAAGAGGACGTGTTAGGAGAAAGCTGGGACCCCTAGAGAGACCACACCAAGAACAGCTGACAGCGTCTTACCTCTCTTGTCAGTGCAACCCAGTGACTTCCCTTTTCTTCCACTTCTATTGTCTGCCTTTGTCAGATAGATACTTTGTTGTCAGGCAAAGTGGCGTGCCAGTGGGAAGGTGTAGTACTGGTGCACAGGAGTGTAGGAGGCTCATGTTGGACCAATAGATGGGTAGCTGAAACACACTCTTCTAGACCCTGCATTGCAGAGAAAATTTAATTCAGACAGTCACTCATTAAAGACATTCCTCCTGGGCCAAACAGAGTGTCAGCAAGTATTAGAATAATGGTCTCCATCACTTGTATACACTGTGTGCTTGGGTAACTGTTGACACTATTTCACACTGAACTGATACTCTCTGTGGGTTTTCAATACATGATGGGGGTCAAGGAGCTGTTATTCCAGCTGTTGATGGAGAAGTAGCGGAGTAAGTGTACACATATTGCCCATGCAGTGTGGATGTATTAATGTGCATTTTTCTCACTTCCCTAGAGCACTGTAGCAAGAGAGGGTGTGGATATGTTCAGTTACTGTTGTTACTGTTAGTTTTACAGTAATGATCTTTTAATATTTGCTGTTAAACTCTGTCACATAGTTTATTGCATCTTCAACAGGTGCTAATCTCTTTTCAGAAACAGCTGAGCATTTGGCTTTGCTCAACTGTTTCCAATTAGAGCCAAAGACAGTCATGCAGCAGCCATAGAATTTCATATTGAAAATTGGCTATGGATATTTAAAAGGAAATACTGCAGTTTTTCTACAGCACGGCCAAAAGCATTTCTCCCTCTGCATCAGTAATACCCACAACTCTGGCCTGAGGCCTGTTTGCTAATTTTGCTGTTTAAATACATGCTGAAAACTCAATGGGCCAAGAAGGAAGGAGAAAATAGTCTAGTGAGACTGCTCGTAAATGTGAACTCTTGCAGGGACCTCAGTTAGGTCATGTCTAACTGCAGTGAGGTATGGGGGAAAGGAGCATCTATCTATTTAGTTTTCATTGGTGTTGGTCCTGTTTTGAGCAGGGGATTGGACAAGATGACCTCCTGAGGTCTCCTCCAACCCTAATATTCTATGATTCTAAACTAGATCCTGTCAAACTAACTTGACACCTCTTTTTGATTACATTACAAGTTAAAGGTAATAATGCTGATATATTATACTTAGACTTCTGTAAGGTGTCGGCAGCACACAACATTTTGATTAAAAAACTAGAACAATATAAAATTATCATGGCATATATTAAATAGATTAAAAACTGGCTAACTGATAAGTCTCAAAAATTTAACTGTAAATGGGGAATTAGCATCAAACAGGTGTGTTTCTAGTGGTATCCTGCCGGGATCAGTTCTTGGCACTCTGCTAGTTAACCTTTTTATCAGTGACCAATAAGAAAACATAAATCATCACTGGTATAGTTTGCAGGTGACACAAAAATTGGAGGAGTGGTAAACAATGGAGAAAACAGGTCACTGATAAGAGAGCGATCTGGACCACTTAGGTCAGAGTTTCTCAAACACGGGTTGCCGCTTGTGTATGGAAAGCCCCTGGCAGGCCGGGCCGGTGTATTTACCTGCCCCATCCACAGGTGCGGCCGATCGCGGCTCCCACTGGCCGCAGATCACTGCTCTGGGCCAATTGGGGCTGCTGGAAAGTACAAAAATAGGGGAAACTCGAGTAGGAATAGAGAGATTATTTGTTTCTGTATTTGGTACTGGTATGACCACTGTGGGGATAGTGTCCAATTCTGGAGTCCACAATTCAAGAAAGGTGTGGATAAATTGGAGAATGTTCAGAGAAGAGCCATGTGAATGATTAAAGGATTGGAAAACATGCCTTATAATGAGAGACTCAAGGAGCTCAACTTATTTAGCTTATCAAAGGAAAGGCTAAGTGGTGACTTGATCACAGTCCGTAAGTACTTACATGGGGAACAAATATTTGATAAAGGGCTCTTCAATCTAGCAGACAAAGGTATGACATGATTCAATGGCTGGAAGTTGAAGCTAGATAAATTCAGACTAGAAATAAGGCATATATTTATAACAGTGAGGGTCATGGTGGATTCTCCATCACTAGCAATATTTAAATCAAGATTGAATTTTCGTAAAAGATCTGCTCTAGGAATTATTTTGCAGAATTTCTGTGGTCTGTGTTGTGCAGGAGATCAGACTAAATGATCACAATGATCCCTTCTGGCCTCAGAATCTATAAATCTATGAATCTCACTGACAAATAAGGTCATCTGTACAGATGTGAGGATGACATACATGATGTTATAGAAGTCGAATTACATGTTTGACGCTAATAATTGTAGAATCAATTACCCAAGAAAACATCTCTAATATTCCTGAAAGTTAGACCTCAAAATAGTAAAGAATACATTCTGTATATCCGCTAGGGAAACAAATTCTCAAGGTATAAATTCATACTATGTCTGCCTCCCTCACAGCTTGTGACTGCCTCTCTCTGACTCCATCACAACTTTCTTCACCAAATCATCCTGTTTCCTCACAGAACTTGTCTACGCTTGGAAATAACATCCTATTATAATGCGTTAGCTAACAGGTTAAAGACACTTCAGCATTCAGTGTAAAGCAGGACAGGTGTATTTAAAACCACCTCAGACATTCATGGTCCACCAGACTTGCTAAGTGTAATACATGTCAAGTGACATTCATGCATTTGACAGGCCTGTTATGCCTGCTCACATCTCAAGTACATTTTTTATTGGGGGGGAGGGACTTTTTCCATTGGAGTAGAGCAGGGGTAGGCAACCTGTGGCATGTGCGCTTATTTTCAGTGGCACTCATACTGCCTGGGTCCTGGCCTCCAGTCCAGGGGACTCTGCATTTTAATTTAATTTTAAATGAAACTTCTTAAACATTTTAAAAACCTTATTTACTTTACATACAACAATAGTTTAGTTCTATATTCTAGACATAGAAAGAGAGTTTCCAAAAATGTTAAAATGTATTATCGGCATGCAAAACCTTAAATTAGAGTGAATAAATGAAGACTTGGAACAGCACTTCTGAAAGGTTGCTGTCCCCTGGAGTAGGGGAAAGGGCACTAGGCTTAGAGCCAGAAGACCATAGGTTCCAGTCTCACTATTTTTACTAATATTGCTGTGAAGTTTACAACTCCTAAAACTGATCAGATCTGCAGATCCCTACATCTACATTCCTCCTGATGTAATGATGAGTTGCACAAGGTCACTTCAGCAGGAGATGGAAATAGAACCCAGGTCTTTGCTGTGGCAAAACTAGGTCTCATCCACTCAGTCACACTGTCTTTCAGATTGTGCCATATATATGTGTTTGGCTGTTCTGCCTTTGACCGATACTCTAAGCACTAGATTACACTTTCCTCCCAGAGTCAGGAATAAACTCTGGAATCATTCCATTGCTGTCTCAAAAACTGCTGTGAAACCCAGTAGCAAAGTGCATGTCATGACCCACCTCTAGGGAATGGTCCACGTACAATATAACCGCCTAATTGTGCCAACAGTGGTTCCATTCACTTAATTAGAAAAAGGTGCCAAGTTAAGGTTGGAAGTACCTATTAGTAATTTAGGGAAAATACATTATGTTTAGGGGAAAAAATTAACAGGATTCAGGGCTGTAATTTTCAAAAGAAAACTAATAATACTTATAATAAATAATACCTAGCTCTCATACAGTACTTTTCATCTGCAGATCTCAAAAGTAAAGATCTTAAGAAGTAAACCTAGGAAATACAAACTTAGGAAATTCAAATACGTAAAAGTATGGAAATGCATATGTAGGGCACCCAAACAATGTTAACTCTACCCTGTAGTGACACCAAACAATAACAATGGGACTTACTAACTGTCAGGGTAGTAAAGCACTGGAATAAATTGCCTACAAAGATTGTGGAATCTCCATCATTGGAGATTTTTAAGAGCACCTGTCAGGAATGGTCTAGATAACACTTAGTCCTGCCATGAGTGCAGGCAGAGGTGAAAGTAAGCCGGTATGGAGTACTGGTAAAAAAAAGTGCAGTAGTGTACTGGCAAATAAGTGGAGCATTCAGTACTGGCTTACTTTCACTTCTTTTGGCTGCATAACAAAAAGTTCAAACTCAAAGCTAATAAAAGCTTGGGAAGGGAAAACTCACTGTCACATTTGTTTGTTGTTTCTCTCCCTCTCCTCCTCGAGCCAGGCTGCCCAACACAGCTAGGCTCCCTGTTTCCCCACCTTCCCACTCAGTAGGGGCTGCAGGAGCTCCTCTCTAGCTTGTAGCAGGGAGCAGGGGGACTGGCTGAGGGATAAGCCTCCCCAGGTAGCCTGCTGCCTGCATAACAACAGTTTAAATTTAGCTGTTTACCCCCTGGTATGAACTGCGGGATTAGGGGCTATTTCTGGCATCCTATTAATTTCACTGACGGTTGTTGTGGGGTGTGTGTGTGACCAAAGCCGGAAATAGCCCCGAATCCTGCAGTTCAGACCACGGAGTGAACAGCTAAGTTTAAACTGTTCCTATGCCGGCAGCAGGCTACCTGGGGAGGCTTCTCCCTTAGCCAGTCCCCCTGCTCCAGGCTAGAGGGGAGCCCCTGCAGCCCCTGCTGAGTGCGGGGGTTGAAGGAATGTGGAGCCTAACCCCATCAGGCATCCTGGCTGAAGGAGGAGGAGGAGGGAGGAAGATGTGAAAAATGTGACAGTGAGTTTTCAGTTTTTCAGGCTTATTCCAATAGTAAAGTTTTATTACAGATAGTACTGGTAGTAGTAATAGTAGCTTTATTTTCTATATCTAAGTCATGCAATAGGAGGGATCCATGAAGTATGTAGGAGAGGTGGGTTGCTTGTGTTTGGACTGTAGAGGTAAGAAATGTAATTTACTTCCACCCTGGCCTCTCCCCTTCCATCTGAGGCCCCACCCCTTGAGGGGGGGCACAGTGGGACCCCTACCAGTAAGAGCTGTATTTTACTTTCACCCCTGAGTGCAGGGCACTGAACTAGATGACCTCTCGAGGTCCCTTGCAGTCCTATGATTCTATTAGTTTATGATTAAGCAGTTTAGCATTTGTAGTCCCAAAGGGGATTAAACTGATTTTTAAAGGCACATTACAATTTTTCCTTTATCTTTTTTTCCTCATGGTGTCACTAAAAGGAAAAAGAAAAATGAGTGACTCAGGTATTTAAAAATCATTTTTAATTAAAATCAGTTAAAACCAAACCTATCAGAACTTTTGATGATTTTATTTACAAAAACCTATTTGAGGCGCAAAGCAGACATAATCAGCTGAGGATTCCTCTTGCACAGAGAAATTCTTTTGCCATAATGCAGGACAATTATGTATTTCCCTTCTTGTATTCACACCCTACACACTATTGTAGTAATCTTTGTACAAAATATGCCTTGTGAGGATTAATTGAAAACTAATAACTCACTGATCATTAATATTGTGATGTATGTAAGTGGGGGGTATTAAGAGTGATGAATATATGCTGGAATGATGACTAAAGTGTGTTTAAACTGGGCCTGTCAGAGGGAGTTGGTAAACAGGTCTGCTTTAGACAAATGAATGAATATTTGATTCTCTGACCCACCCTATATTCATGCAAAGACAATGAAGGTCCATTTTGTACATATTAGGTAAACAAAGCTATTAAGATAACAAGTGGGTGAAGAAAGAGCATGGAGTTACCTTCACCACTGGACTCAGTGACGCCTTCCTCACAGCTTGAATAAACTTTACTTTGGGAGGTAAACCCTCAGAAGAATCCATTTCCTGGTCTATAAAGACAGGGGGTTTGAACCGCAAATGATAGGCAATCGAATCGACTGGTTGTATACAATATTACGGTACTATAAAATTACATAGAATGAATGCCTATGGCACAGTGATAATTAATATAATTGTGAATTGTATGTATTATCACTATTATGGATACTCATTGATATTAGGCTTTCCAGTCTGTGACCACACAAAAGGAGACACAGGCCTTCTCTCAGATTGGAGCAAGGGTACCTGTCTCCAATGAAATTAGGCAAGGACCAGAAACAATGGAAGCTCCATTACATAAAAATCAGCAGGGGGGTGAGAAGCCCACAGGAAGGGGAAGAACAGCGTGAGGTCGTCCTGCCTCTTGAAACAAAGTCATTGACCTCTGGAAGATATAAGCAAAGACAGAAACTATCTCTGGAATCCATCACTAGATAGGCACAAGGGAACAGAGGTCTTGCAAGCTGTGAAAGATGGGTCCTTCAACCAAGGAGGATGTTGAAATCTTTGGGAACTGAATATAGGTGAGAAAAAAAATCTTGAACAAAGTCAGAATCTTAGACTCTTAGATGTGTATTTTCACTTTTATTTACTTGTGACCCTTTCTAACTTTATTCCTTGTACTTGGCATCAGTAGGCATCACTATGTTCTGTTGTTAATACATTTGTTACTCTTTTTAGTATAAACCAACTCAGTTCTGTGTTTGGAGGCATGTATTTACTCCAACTAAGAGAATAGCTGTGATGTGTTTTTGTGCCTTTAGAGGAACAAACAAATCTTTTTATTTATCTGAGCTCTCCAGGAGAGGCTGGACATTAAAGAACACACGGTTTTAGGAAAATTCGGGACTGGAAATATGTTGAGGTCACCTTGTGGACCGATGGAAGCCAGAGTGGGGCTGTGGGACTATAGACAGGCTGATGAGGTTAGAGCTCTTGAATCAAGGCTGGCTACCTAGCACACAGACACTCAGGGTGTGACCTGTATGCAGTAAGCTGGCTGTAAGAATCCCAGGCTGGGAGCAACAGGAGCAAAGCATTGTAAAACACCAAGGATTGCAGTGCAAGTGGTAACACAATCCTTTTCTGATCTAGATTGCACCCTGCCACTAGGCTTCCGGCTCCTTGGCAGTTACCTTTCCTGGCCGGAGATCCATATCTCTCTCCCCCAGACCAGGATCTCTCCAGGCTGCACAGCTCTCTGCCTACACTGTGAATTCCCCAGCAAAGTCAAACTACCTAACCAGGCCTGCTGTCCTTTTTCCCTTAGAGATATAAACAGTGTAATTGTCACAGGTAAGTAACTACACAGCTCTTTCTAAGCATTACAGAGAAAATACAGTAAAAGATAAAAGAACAAACATGCTAGCTAATAAGTTTGCCAGAGCTCACCCCAAATTCCAAAAGGGACTCTGGCTGGTGAACAGTTCTTCAAACTCTACCCAGGGGTTTTTCTTTGGTTACAAATTCATACCCTCTTTTGCTCAGAAGAAGAACATAGACTGAGCCAAGTCCTTCCAACCTTCCCAGAAAGTATTGGGGCCCTCCTTGGACAGAAGGTCCTGTCTGTTTGTTGGATCAGAAAGAAGTCCCTGAGCTGGTTTAAATTCAGGCTATTTATTCAAAAGTCCTTTCTCTGTCTGTTGTCCTCTGGAGAATCTAGGTATGAACTAATATATTGGAGCATCCCCAGGAGGTGGTACCTCTACTGAGGTATTACAACTGAGTGAATTTGCCTAATCACCCTACACTGTTCTTAGCTCCTGAAAGGGCTGTGGTCAGCTTCCCTCATGGAATTACATACACTCCCTGGCCCACAATGATACACAGACTTAATACAATAAGATCTCCAAAGATATTGCAGGAAATTGCCATGTCTGTCACTTTTCTATTAGCCAGTAGCTAGTCCTGCACTAACCCCTGGGAGCCGTTGACACGGTGGGAAAGTCAAGGGTGTGGCCAAACATCTGCCATGGTCTGGTGACCCTTCATTGCTCGAATGGCCCATGGAACTATTGCAGCCAGGAGAAAATTAGAACAGCTCTGAGTCTGCTTTAGTATATATCATCTTTCCCCAGCTCCCAGGTCCTGAAACAAGCAGAGTCTGGATGGACCTAAAACCTAGCCTCATATTTTTGAATACATATATTTTAAAAGTCTTCACTCTAAATTTATTCCTATGCTACAATCTGCCACTCTTGGGAGAACATGTCCCCAAACTTCTATTCTTTCTTCCTGCTTTACAAAATGTTAGTGCTACTGGGAAAAAATCTCATTAGGTCCTGAGATGCAACCTAGATACTGTAAATAAAAGATTAATAAGCTCACATTTTTCCTCACAGTGGGAAACCGATGTGTATTACGCAATTATATTAGATGAAAGCAAATGAAATTGGTATAATAAGGTTCTAGGTATTTGCGAGTTGGCAGTAAAGCAATGCAGAACAGCACAAAAATTACCTCAAATATTTCAGTGTCCATGTTTGAGCGGGTTGCAATCAGTTTTCTTAACTCATTTAGCCACTGGTCTTCTGCATAGCACTGAGGTATGTTTCAAAATGCATGTCCAGTTTAGCCTAATGTATGCAATTCATGCTTTTAAAATGCTGGCTTTCTAGTGGAACATCAGTTCTTCAAGGAGTGCATGCAAAGCTCACTGCCACGCAGCTGCAGCAGCAATCAGCAGGAAAGCAGTTTAAAAAATTCATCAAATTGCTATACTTCAGAGTGATGTTGTTGAAGAAAACTGCAGTATTGTTCTGTAACTGGGTTCTGAAACTAAAGATTTCTTTACAAATATCTGCAAATCCCATCTGCCAGTGGAAAGTAAGCTGTGTTCTTTAGATCAATACCTTATAATGTGCCAAAAGCTGGAAAATAACTGCGCTGGATAGAATACATCTTAAAGTCTTCATACTTTAAGAGCACTTCTGATTACTAAGAGAAAAACACAACACTGTAAAGATATTCACTATTAGTCAAACTACATGCTCCTCATGTATCATTTTTATTTGCTAGGTTCTACAACTTGGAGATGCAGAGCTAAAAAAAATAAGGGAATTAACAATTTTCCTAGAACATGTGACTGGAAGAAGGGAAGCTGAGTGCCACAGTGGTTTAGTAGTACAGTTATTTCATGTCTTGAGTTCAAATTTATCTTGGGGACACTTAGGGAAAATCCTGATAGAGATTAAACAAATAGGGTTCTATAAGAGTTGGTCTAAAAGCCTATAGAATTTAAAGGAATGACATCCTTTCTATAGTATTTTCAACTTGTACTAGTGGTTGATTACTATAAGTCAACGTCTGAAATGCTGCCTATAGGTGCAGAGCTCTTCTGCTGACTCCACCAGATCAAATGGGTTTCATTGGCTCCAACCACGGAGTACAAAATTTGGAGAGTTTCTCTGAAGCAAGAGCAAACTAGAGGCAAGGATGGGGGGGTGGGTGGGGAGGGAAGAAAGCTTGGAACAGCTGTACTGAGGTTGAGATTATGTTTGCAATTGGTTAATTTAACAATAAAGGAAATGCTAGGAGGGAGATAAATTTGGACCTTATTCAGCCTGTATGTGTCAGAAAGAATAGGGTGGGAATACTACCTGCTGCTTGTAGAATTTAGTACAGAATTATATCCATGCTCTAGGATTCTATAAATAGGTTAAAAAAATTCTCTAGAGAAGCTAACATTCTTTATTAAATTCTACAACATGTTTCCACTGTGAAATGTGGCTGGACACCTGCATGTTATTCCTAGGTAACATTTGTCAGCGTCAGAAAATTAACACACAGTTTGGTACAAAACTAAAATGCAGTTCTTGCCCATATCTTGATTCCAATGACTTCAGTAAGAATCTTGCTTATGTCTTCAATGGGATTAAATTTTAGTCCTTTTAGTCCCTCACTGCTTGAGACTGTTGCAGGTATTAGAACAGCAGGGGTGTTGTAGGTCCATACTGCAATTTAACCTTAACTTCTTCACCAACTCATCTGTCTTCTTTATGCCTGGTTCAAATCCATGTTATTATCTCTTCATGGAGCATTTAAAGTTGCCAAATTCATGGGGAAAAAATTGAGTGTTGTCGACAAATGTTAATGGGGAACTATCCAAAGACAATCAAGCACATTTTACTTTGGAAAATCCTATAAAATTGAATATAAAAACTTTCTACAGAATTTTTAAACCATCCTATAGAATTATCCCAGAAAATTACTCAGAAAAGGTTACTTTTGATAAAGTGTCAGGAGAAACTACCTTATTCAGAACATTTTTCCATCCTTATTTCTGCTAGATCAGTGGTTTTGAACCTTTTTTTCTTTGTAGACCCCTAAAAATTTATGAATGGAGGTGCAGACCCCTTTGGAAATCTTAGACATAGTCTGTGGACCCCAGGTTGAAGACCTCTGGAGCTTTTGTACTTACACACATTACATGAGAAGAGTGTAAAAATTATAGGCAAAATACTTTTGTATTAAGGGTCAAGGTACTGGGAAAAAATGCCTAAGTTTAGCTTGAATAATGATTCCCTCTCACCTCCCTTTGGCTGAATAGAGACGTTCATTAGTGTTATTGATACTGCTGATGCCCTTTGCAAAAATATAAGAACATTTCCTGGCTCAAATAGTATTCCAGAAATGGTTCTAAACAACGCAATGTGTTTACAAATCAGATCAGGCTTGAAGAAAAAGTACAGAATGTCCAAGAAGTAATCAGACAGCAGTACGCAAGAAAGAGTGTTGTTTGCAGAAGGCAAGTAGTGCAGTAGCACCTTCACATTTTGTTCCTGTTTAGTGTAACTTTAGAGAACATGTACCACTGGTAGCTCATTAAAAAACCCATAAGAAACAGCGTCTAAAGTAAAATATATGATTTTGACACCTAGCTTAGCATATAATATACACTTCCATGTGCTGGAATATGCACAACATCTTAAAAAAATGAACTGTGGGTAAATTCCTTGTGCCCTGTTTCTCCCCAGCATGAGCAACTGGGGAAGGGTCAGGCACAATCAGGCTCCATATGTAAAGATTATTTTACCTATCTGTGGCCATGTCTACATCTAAAATTTTGCAGCGCTGGTTGTTACAGCTGTATTAGTACAGCTGTATAGGGCCAGCGCTGCAGAGTGGCCACACTTACAGCAACCAGCGCTGCAAGTGGTGTTAGATGTGGCCACACTGCAGCGCTGTTGGGCGGCTTCAAGGGGGGTTCCGGGAACGCGAGAGCAAACCGGGAAAGGAGACCAGCTTCACCGCGGTTTGCTCTCGCGTTCCCGGAGCCACCCAGCAAACCGCAGGGAAGGAGACCTGCTTGCTCGGGGTTCCTGGAATGAGAGAGCAAACCGGGAAAGGAGACCAGCTTCGCCGCGGTTTGCTCTCGCGTTCCCGGAGCCACCCAGCAAACCTCAGGGAAGGAGACCTGCTTGCTCGGGGTTCCGGGAACGAGAGAGCAAACCGGGAAAGGAGACCAGCTTCGCCGCGGTTTGCTCTCGCGTTCCCGGAGCCACCCAGCAAACCGCAGGGAAGGAGACCTGCTTGCTCGGGGTTCCGGGAACGAGAGAGCAAACCGGGAAAGGAGACCAGCTTCGCCGCGGTTTGCTCTCGCGTTCCCGGAGCCACCCAGCAAACCGCACGGAAGGAGACCTGCTTGCTCGGGGTTCCGGGAACGAGAGAGCAAACCGGGAAAGGAGACCAGCTTGATTACCAGAGGCTTCCTCCTTCCACGGAGGTCAAGAAAAGCGCTGGTAAGTGTCTACATTGGATTGCCAGCGCTGGATCACCAGCGCTGGATCCTCTACACCCGAGACAAAACGGGAGTACGGCCAGCGCTGCAAACAGGGAGTTGCAGCGCTGGTGGTGCCCTGCAGATGTGTACACCTTCAAAGTTGCAGCGCTGTAACTCCCTCACCAGCGCTGCAACTTTCTGATGTAGACAAGCCCTTAGACAAAGTGCCAGAAATGAGTAGGTGAGCCTGCACTCTGGTCTTTTAGATGCTAATTAGTGGCCCAGGAGATGCTAATGGGGGTAATTATCTGATCAGGCTGGTGATCTGGGTGGGGATAAAAACTCAGTGGGCCCCATCAGCCAAGGGCTGACAAAAGAGACACCTGAAGGCAGCAAAAGGGAGGGAGGGAGAGAGAGGGAGGAATAGGACTAGCTGAGTCTAGTCATATAGAGACCTCAGAGTAGGGAGACCTCTGTCCCTTTCAGGCCCTGCTGAGAGGGCCTAAAGCTCAGCAAATATAGTAAATAGGCAAGAGCATTTGGGACTTTGGTGATTCTGGAGAAGGAGAATTGAAATAAAGTGTCACTCAGAGCACACATGGCAGGGTCTGCATGATTTCTGCAAGGAAGAGGATGGGGGCAGTGAAATGCTGCTGTTACGCCATCCCTGAAGTGTAGCCAACTCTGGGTGAAATGCAGCAATTGTTTAATAGTGTATGATAAAACGCTACACAAATTTGTCAAAGGAAGCACTGACACTTTAGTTCAGAATTTAACTACCTGATCTGGAATTTGGCCAGGACAGAGACCTCATCTCTTCTCATTCAAAATTTACCATAGGGTCTTTCATGACCATCAGAAGTCAGGATGCCTTTTATCTGAAAGATGGTAGGGGACTTGGTTCAGTACTGTTTTCGAGTGTTATACTGCTATAGACCCAGTATCACTCCTTGCAGCAGCTTTGTGGTTCCATTGAGGTATCTCTTGCAATTACTCACTAGGCTTGACTCTGTTTAATGTCAGAGCTCTTAGACGATCATAGCTATTGTGTCATATTTGTGCCTCTGGTAACACTCATTTTTATCCAATATTTTGAAGACACAAATATATATTGTTGGCCAGATTATACTTGGTCCTGCACATGTGAGAGAGTTTAAGGTGGAGAAGAATACTAGAAGCCTTTCTGTTCTTACACTCAGGCGCAGGTGCTCGGTACAATTGCAGTTCTTGGGTTCAGGGAGTTCAAGGACCATGCAAGTCTACTGACTTCAGATGTTCTAAACTCTTCAAAGGGAAGGGGTAGAGGAAGGAAGAGAGCAAGGACCATGGAATCATTCCTTACCTCCACACAGATTAGCAGACCAGGAACTACAAGGATGGGATCACTTGTTACAACCTTTCAAAGGGAGTTAAACTAACAGCTTCTCCTTTTCATCTCAGGAGCTCCTGTTGGGACAGTGTAGCTCTGCACTCATTCCAACACAGATAGTAGGCTCTAGGCTTGATCTAACACAAGGCTACGTGTACACCCAGCCACTCCTGGTGGATTTAATTTTTTTTTAAAACACTGTTTGATTCTGTCCACTCTAGCTAGTTAAAGACTTCTTGCAACTATTTTTTCCTGATACATTGTAAAGTTGTGTTGACTTGAAACCCCTTCAGCTGACATTGGTGTAATGCAAGTGTAGATGAAGCCAAAGACTGTCCACATTAGAACTTTCAGTAGTTTTTGACAATGGGTGTCAAACATGGCTTGCCCTGTTCTCCTTCTTTAACTGTTCCAGTGGGGTAAACAAGGTCAATGAAGTTCATCAACCCTTTAAAGGAAACATGGTTGACCAATTGTTCTAACAGGGGAAGCAATCCAATACTTTTGCACAGGTTCCTAGAATCCAGTGATAGCTTATGTGGAGGAAAGCTGAGTTTTCCCTTCCATTTCCTCCTTCTATTCCTGCCCCAATCCTCTTGTCCCAAAACCAATCACATTGGATTGACTCTACTACCTGGCCTTCCTCCTGCACAAAAGATGCTTGCCCAGGTCAGGGGAACTGATGCTGCTAGAAACTGTGGAGTTAGCGCATTCACATGAAATTATAAGATGCAGTGAATTGCCATAATATCAGTTTGTGATTCACGATATCAAGCATGATTAACGAGTTAGCCTGTCAGATGAGAAGGACAAACATGGTCTCGCTGGTTTAAGTAGCTCTTTCTTCAGTCAAAAGAAAAAATGAAACTTTCAATAAACTAGGCTTTGGGGTTGCAAAAAGCTATTAAAGTTAGAATTTTAAGGCCACACTTATCAATAAGAATCATCTTTATGAATCATCATGGGATCTGAGATCTTCCATGATACATAGTTTTAATACAAGGACTGTGTTATTCATAAGTGAATTGATTTTTTTAAAACTGAAAATAAGAAATGTGTTATATTAAAATAACTTTAATTTTAATAAAGTTGTCACTGAAACTTCCCTCATTCAGTCAGATTTATTCCCAGAAGTATCTTTGATAAATAACTGCATCTTGCTAATTCCCCCTGAGTACTAGCCATAATCCAGATGTGCAATATCAAATTGTTATCAGCATAACACAAATGATACTCACTAGAGAAAAAAAAGTCTTAGAGGTGTGATTAATAAGGCTAGCTGTTCAGTATGACAAACAATGAGAAACACCATGGCTTTGTTATGGCACAAAATTGCAAACTTCATCATTTTAGTTAAAAAAAAAAGACAGAAAAGGAAAAGTCAGAACACTGAAAATTTTAAATAATCTGAAATTGTTTGGCCAGGGAAATGAGAAGTCAAATAGCCTTTATTTTGCAATGAAAAGATTTGGGCATCATTGGATAATATTTAGCTAATTCTTTACAACCATTTTTTATGTATTATTTGTAGTGTGCTACTATCTAGGAATCCCAGCCATGGATTAGGACCCGATTATACTAGGTGGTGTATAAAAGGATGGCCCCTGTGCCAAAGATCTTACAATCTAAGTAATTAATTAAATAATAAATTATAGTAATATAACTAGTAATTAATTTATGATGCCACAGTCCATGATATCTGACATAAAAAGAGCCAAATTGTAAAAATGCATGACAGTCTTGCTTAGTAGCAGGCTGTCCCCTATGACAAAGATCATGACTTTCCACTGAAATACCATAAAAGTCACTTTTTGTAATGGAAGTCTTGAGCATGACAGACTTACCTCCTTATGCACCAATGCTGCCATAATATATGTAAATCCTAGTTATGCCCATGTGATTTTAAAAGAATTCTGTATTTGTGTAAGGCTCTGTGCTAGCAGATCATTTTGGGGATTGGAATCTTAATGAATAGCTTTTAGTTAGTTTGGTGCTTATTTAAAGAGATAGCTAATAACTTTTGGAGGACTTTTTGTCTATTATATGCTGCTTATAGAAACATTTCCACAATAATAGAGCTGCTTCTTATCACTGAATCATCACAGAAGCAAATAATTGGAAACAGAAATGAGCAGTTGGGTCATTCAGCACACTCATCTTCTAAAGCAAAAATATTTCCTGTAGTACATATGTTTAAATGACTGAAGTCATGGGGATTCTACCTACTATCATCTATCAAGTTGTTAGGAAAGTTTCCTTAATATTCATCTTAAATTTACTTTTACTGAACCATTACTCCTAGCTTTACCACCTTGTTGTATTCTTACTTATTGTTAAAGATGAGTAGGAGGCAAATCAGTATGAAATAAGAATTAGCATTTCCCAATGCCCTGAATCTAACTTTTTTTGAGGTATGAATATGTTTAGTTGATTTTTCTTCTTACATATATTTTCATTTTTACATGCTTTGAACTTCCTGGTTTTGGCCAGGATCAGAAGCAGAAATTCTGAAATATTGCAACAAAGGCTTTTCTCATGGTATTTAAGGAAGTAAGGAAAACCAGAATTCTTTGAGGAAAGACTCTTTTAAAGTGATTCCAGCCCAGTTTTGCAGACACAAAGGATCTAGTGGAGCTTCATGATCTTCAAGACAACCAGGGGTGTATCCCAAGTGGTTTTTGGCTCTATGCATACAGATAGATATCCTTTTCATCTGATCTTCAGGATCAGCCTGAAAAATTGAGTGTAAAAACACAGCCTTTGGCATGGCTAGGTCATTCACTCCAAGATAAATTATGGGCCTGTTACTTGTTGAGTTGGAAGACGTCTTTTAATGGTTTATCCTAGAAGGCTAGTGCATTCTAGATATGTTTAAGAAAGTAAACTGCACAGTCACTGAACCACTCTGCTAATGGTTTAGTGGAAAAGTCTGACAGTTTTCTACTCATAGTATCTATGGACCTATAGATCTTCAGATTATTATAACAATCCACTGATGTATTCATCTGTAGTCAGGTGATTCTAATCCTTATTACCACTACTTGAATTACTCTATTTCAACCTAGCCCAGCCATTCTGATCAAGGTATAGACAGCAGCTGGCATTAAGGGCCTGATCCAATACCCATTAAATCATGGAAGTGTATCTATTGCCTTTAATAGACTTTGGATCAGGCCCTAACAGCAATATTTTCAAAAGTGCCTAATCAGGTCAGGCACCAAGGTACTTAGGTATCTAAGTCCCATTTTTAGACACCACTGTGACAGTGGTGTCAATTCAGACATTTCTTGATGGGGTGGGGAACAAATTCCTGTCCCTGCCTCACCTCTCACAGGGACCTTGTTCTAGGTTCTTCTCATCCTTGCTGGCCTCCTGCAGGGGCCCTGGGTCTCCCTCAGTCAAGGAGTCTCTTCTCTCTCTTACCCACACCATGCATGAGCTGGTGCCACCAGGAGTTGAGTTCTTGGTGGACTCCCCTGTGCTCTGCTGTACAGAGACTGACTCCTGTATATCAAGTCACACCATTACTCACTGAAATGTGGCCAGACTAGCTCTCTATATGAAGAGGTAGCCATGTCAGATTTCAGTGACATGGCAACCATGCAGTCAGAGTGACTCTCTGGACTACTCTGGTGGCAGTTGTACTGAATTAGTACAGGACCACTGCTTGAAAGTGGTTGGGGCCATGGCCTTCTGACTTTGCAGACTATGGAACTTTGAACAAATGCAAAAACTGTGGGAAGGATGTTTACCTCTCCCTAACTGGCACCACTGCAGTGTTTGCCACAAAAACTCCTGCTTGGCTGCTGCCCAACACTGTAGGTGCTTAAACTCATTCAGGACATTCAGGCGCCTATCTCTCGCCTGAGCATTCACACTGCTGCCTCAGGATAGACATCTGGATGCCTGCCTACATCCCAGAGCAATTCACAAATTGGGAAAGATAGGCATTCAGCTGCCTAGGTTGGGTGTAGGGGCCCACTCTGGTAGGCATCCTCTGAGCACACCTCCCGGATCAGGTCTCTCAGATGAGTCCACACAAAACATAGCTGGGGTGGGAAAGAGGGAGGACTTCCCTTATAACCATTAGACTAGTGGTTAGGGTACTCACACAGGACATAGGACAATGGTTCTAAGCCAGGGATCTGTGGCCCTCCAGGAGGCTGCAAGTAGGTTTCAGGGTGTCCGCCAAAATAAACCAGAGAGCAGGGCCAGTATTAGAGCTGGAGCCCAGGGCAGAAAGCCAGGGCTGGCTCCAGGCAACCAGCACACCAAGCGCGTGCCTGGGGCAGCAAGTTGTGGGGGGCAGCCTGCCAGTCACTTTGAGGGCAGCAGTCAGGCTGACTTCGGTGGCATGCCTGCAGGAGGTCCGCCGGTCCCATGGTTTCGGCAGCAATTCAGTGGTGGGTAAGCTGAAGGTGGGGGACTGGCAGACCTCCCGCAGGCACATCACCGAAAGCACCCTGACAGCCGTGCTTGGGGCGACAAAATACATAGAGCTGCCCCTGCAGAAAGCTGAAGCCTGAGCCCTATCACCCAGGGTTGAAGCCAAAGCCTGAGCAACTTAGCTTTGTGGGCTGCCTGTGGAGCAGGGCCCTGGGCAATGCCCTGATTGCTACCCCGAATGTTGGCCCTGGCTTTTAATCTACTGGATATGCAGAAAAACAGTTGTGGCACAGGAAGGCTGTGGAATTTTTATAGCTCAGAAAGAAAAAGATTGAGAACCCCTGATGCAGGAGACTCCTGCCCCTGTTTACATCATCCCTCCTCCTGAGGGGAAGAAGGGATTTGAATAGGGACCAGCACTGCTCAGTGAGTGCCCTAACAACTAGGCTATGGGGTAGGCTGATGTGGGGCTCCCTCAATCTCTCCTGTTGAAGTTGTTCCACTTTAATTAAATAATTGACTAATTAAATATTAACTGGCCAAGTGAAAGAGCTAGAACCACTAGCCTCATGGTTAGTGTCCTTACCTGAGAGGTGACTGATCCTTGTTAAAATCCCTCTCCCCTGGAGGCGGGGGGACTTGTACCAGGCAGAGATGACCCATAGCTGTGATGGGGAGGGGAGATTGAGGACAGTGGGTTCAGCAGATGTTACTGAGATATACTCAGTCTGTGTGAGCATGCTCAGTACAAGCCAAGCAGCAAATCTCGGTGGGGGGGGGGATGTGACCTCACATGCGCCCCCACCCCCAACATCACCTCTGGTACCAGGGTTCTCCCACATTCTGGCTGAATAGCCTTGCCACTAGGCTGAAGGTTATAAAGGGAAGTCATTCTCCTCCCCCACTCTTTGTTCTGGGCCCTGCACATGACTTTGGCAGCTGAACACCTATTTTCCACTGGTTGGTGGATCATAAACAGAGCTAGGCGCCTCCCTGCATTCCAAATTTAGGTGCCTATCTCTGTGGGAGGAATGAGGATTAGCACACACCCTCTGTGGTCAGCATCTCTCATTGGCTAGCTTAGGTGGCTCCCACCTAGTGTGCTGGCTCTGAATCAAGTCACAGTTTGAGGTGCCTTTCTCTCCCTATTCATTGTATAGAAGCCTAGGCTCCTAACTCAAGCTGTGTGGCTTGCAGTGTTAGTTCCTGTGACTTTCTAGGAGCCTAAAAGTTAGATATCATGCCGCTTAGTCCCTTGGTAGTTCTGGACCCTAACTCCCACTGTGCTTGGCTTTTAAGGTCTGAATTTTTATACATTTACAAAAGAAGGAAGCATTTCTTAGATCCCATTTCTTCACCTTTCTCCAACTGTCGAATTTTATTCAATCACATATTTGAGAGGTAGATTCAAGGGATGAAAGCCTTACATAGATTTATCTGAAATGCCTTAAGTTCTTTAAAAGGATGGACATTTGCCACAAGCAAAATATTACATGAAACTAGATCTCTTGTTAGACCCGAGACCTGGGAGGATATCTCTGGACAGAAAGTAATACAGGCAATCCCTAAAATTTCCCTTGCAGCTGATATTGGAGAAACTCAGTACAAAATGATATACAAGTTCAATATCATTCCTGCTTTCAGGGGAAAGTGTGTGTGTGGTTTTGATTTAACAGGTTTGAAATGTGGTATACAGATGGCAGACTGAACTCATTGTCATTGGTGCTGCCCAAGGGTGGACTTACACTGGGAAATAACTTTTTAAAATTGTATAACTTCTTCAATACTTCCCCCCCACACCCTGTCAGATCCAGTTATAGGAAACACCTCCATATTCAAGGGGATTCACTTGACAACAGAAAACTGGCAGGGCCTGACTGCTCTAATTGAAAGGTGGAGTAAATGCCATTAATTCAGTGGTAGTTGAATTACCACCTCATTGGAAGTGTTCTGCAACTTGGAGGATTGAGTCCTTTGAGACTAGGTGGATGAGGTAATATCTTTTATTGCAGTGGTTTTCAACCCATGGTCCGCAGACCATGTCTAAGGGATCCGCAAAAGGTTCTCGTTACCATAGAACAGTGGTTTCCAACCTGTGGTCCACAGACTCCTGGGGGTCTGCAGACTATCTCTAAGATTTCCAAGGGTCTACACCTCATTCAAATTTTTTTAGGGGTCTGCCAATGAAAAAAGGTTGAAAGCCAGTGTTTTATTGGACCAGCTTCTCTTGAACAGGGAAGGACCAACTTCTTTTGAACAGGGAAGGAGTCTGAAGCAGTTAGTGGAGAAGATAGGTCTGGGTGGGGGCTGTTTCTACTATTTCTTGGGTACAAGCCTGGGTATCTAAAGGGACAACTTGGGCCAAAAAGTGAAAGATGTGTGTTGGTGGCAGAAGAGGCAGGTTGTTTTATGCAATTCTAGTATGTTCAACATATTTCATACCCTTTGTTTAAAACCTGACATTCAGAAATCTTATAGTCCTCACTCAGGCCAAACTCCATTGAGTTCAATTCTGACTAAGGACTGCACACTTGGGCCTCGTGTTTGAATAATTCATCAACGCAGTTTGGTTTTTCCTTTTTCCCATGAGTCTGCTGTTATGCTGAATGTGGGGATCTGACATGCACAACGAGTCCTGCTTAGACAAGGTGGTTCTCCCATTCAACTCCACCGTCCTTCATGCAACAGCTCTGTCTTTTGGGACAGAATCAGGACAACAATTCCTTTCTTTAATTCAAACACACTTCATAGTAAGTTGGATAAAATTTAATGGAGGTGATAATGACTTTTCCCATTTATAGTATTCTTAGTTTTAATTTCATTGTTGGCTAATGATCTGTCTATTCTTTTATCTTGTATATCTGCAGGGCTGAAGAAACTGCTCCTCAGACTGTTCCCAGATGAATAGATTAGCAAGAGGCTACTTCCTCTGCATTTTATATTCCTCCAAAACTAATTACATTTATTTCAGGAGATGTAAATCAGGGAAGAGTTTATCTTATATTGTGTATCTGAAATCACCTTACAAAGATTGGGAAGTATCATTATTTAATTTTGTCTTCTGAGGCCTGGTCTACACTAGAAACTTACATCATCATAGCTACATCTTTTAGGGGTGTAAAAAATCCACATCTGTGAAAGACTTAGCTATATTGACCTAATCCCTGGTGTAGACAGTGCTAAGTTGATTGAAAATTTTTTTCATAAACCTAGCTAGTCCCTCTTGGGGAGATGGATTACCTACGCTGACAGGAGAAGCCACCCTGTTAGACTAGGTAGCATCTACAATTAAGCACCACAGCAGTGCAGCTGCACCCCGTAGCTTTTAATTGTAGACATTGTCACATTGTCTAGAGTGGCTTATGACTGCAAGTGCCTACCTCAGGGCAGATAGTGAGAAAACAAGGCAGACACCCTAAGCTGGTGGTCTGTTCTACAATTAGATTTCACCAAGCCAGTAACAAATGTCAACTCCTGGATCCCCTATACTAGGATTACCATGAAGTCACAGAGATTTCCCTTAGACTCTCCAGTTTATCTTGTGGCCCAGACAAACTGGACTTAATGATAAATGGTCACTTACACCAAAAATCACACCACATTAATGCTGCATCCAGTCCCAAGAGATCAGTCACTTATCCCAGATCAACTTGTAGTCTAGATCCTACACCAAATACAATGCCTGTAACCAGTCCTGTAATAAAATATCTAAAGGCTTATTAACTAGGGAAAAGGAATGAGAGTTATTTACAGGTTAAAGCAAGCAAACATGTCCACACAAATGAGTTATCATCTAAATCCTAAGAGTGACAGAGTTGTATTGATCTGTCTATTCAAAATGTCTTTCAGGGCAGACCTAGGAGGCAGCCCATGGGGAATCTCTGGCTTCAGTTTAGAGACTCTGGCCCTTCAGAGTTCAAACAGCTAAAAAGGTGCAGTTTCTTCTTGTCAGGAATTTTTATTCCTTTCCCCCACAGTTCAAGATAATGAGATGAGCTCAGGTGCATGTCTCCTCTTCATGGGTGAGAGAAGGGAGCAATCAGCAAAGTGTTTTGTCCTCTGAAGTTCCACAATGGTTTGTCTGAGGTCTATCGGCTTTCTTCTGTTGGGCCTTCTATGACAAGCTAGTTCACACTTGAGAACATTTCTCTCCTGACTGTGGGGATTTACAGTTTCAGAGCAAACACTTCTACAATTATGGAGCAAACACTTATGTTCTGGCTATACTAGAGGGTTTGCAGTGGTACAGCTGCATCGATGCAGCTGCACTGCTGTAAGCACCGTACTGTTGCTGCTCTAAGCTGACGAGAGAGAGCTCTCCTGTGAACTTAATTAACCCACTCCCAACAAGCGGGGTTAGCCATGTTGGCGGGAGAAGCTCTGCTGCCGATATAGTGCTGTCCACACCACTGATTAGTTCAGTGTAACTTATATCATTCAGGGGGGTGACTTATTCACACCCCTGAGTGACATAGTTTATACCGACATAAGTAGTAGTGCAGCCATAGCCTTAAATATTACCTTACAGCATGGGATACAGTTATTATAAGTGAGATGAATACAAGCAGCAACATACAAACATTTTACAGAATCTAAACACTAAATACATTCTTATAAGACCTATTTTGAGCAAAACTAACACACGGGTGACCTGATCATTCAATTCTCAGCTAATGCCTGCAGCCTGGGCCAGAGTTGACATCTGGCCTGCCAGTATCACAGACATACGGTTAGACTTCTGTTAAACGCTTTGTTTTATTCTTACATCATCTTTCCAACCAGCCCCATATATCTGTTTTCATCCACCTGTTTGACATATAAACTGTAAGGTCTCTGGGGCAGGGACTGTCTTCTTTGCTAGTTGTCTATCTAGTGCATAGCATAATGGGCTCCTGGTCCTGGACTCAAGTATCAGAGGGGTAGCCGTGTTAGTCTGGATCTGTAAAAGCAGCAAAGAATCCTTTGGCACCTTATAGATTAACAGACGTTTTGGAGCATGAGCTTTCATGGGTGAATACCCACGTGGTGCATCTGACGAAGTGGGTATTCACCCATGAAAACTCATGCTCCAAAACGTCTGTTAGTCTATAAGGTGCCACATGATTCTTTGCTGCTTTTACTGATCCTGGACTGTGGTTCTAAGGCAATAGCTTAGCACAAATAAATAATAATTAATAATAATAATTTATAGATGAATAAAGCGAGGCATAGAAATGCTAAGTGACTTTGCCAAGATCACAAAGAAAGTCTCTGGCACAGTCAGGCCTCCTGGCTCCCTGTCCTGTGCTTTGACCATGCCATCCTCCTTCCTCATATCTAAGCCATCATTTTTACTTGTATGTTTACTGTTGTACTGAGAAAACCTTGTTCAGTGTCTGTTTCTGTAGTACTTTGCAGATAGAGTGCAGTGTGTCTGAAACTGGACATTTCTATTAGTGAGCTTTTAAAGGGCGGTATGCGCTCCAATCTAAAATGTTATCTATCAGTCTCATACGCTCATCTGAGGCACAGAGAAGGTCAGTGTTGACAGACGTTAGCTTTGTCTTTAGGGTTCCTCAGCCGGAAAACAGAGAGGTTACAAACTAAACTTAGAAATCATGTGATCGGTTAACTGGACCTTTGACTCCCCTCCTTCCATGGGTCTTCCTTGAGGACACCCACCTATGGACTCTGGCTACCTAGTCATCACCTCTTTCAGGCAGAGACCTGCATCAGTTTTCCTAAGGGGGAGTAGATTTGCAGTCCCTGTGCACCTCACTCTGGGGTCCAGTACCTGAAGCTAACCTTTCTATGCAGGCTATGACAGTGTGTACCAGTTAACCACCAGCCTGTACAAAGCATGATACATTTAGTCTTTGGATAAAAGCATTACAGAGAAAATATTAAAAAAATCAACAACAATAAAAGTTCCTACACGATTACTAAACATACCAGGACTCACCCATCAGTATTAAGGGGCCCTAGTAAACCAAAGTCGTTCCAACCTTTCAGTAAAGATTGGGTCCTCGTAGGACCCAACATTCTGTCTGTTTTTTGAATATAAAGGCAGATTCCAAGTTTCCCCAAATTTGACCAAAAGCCCTTTCTCTCTGAAAAAGCCAGCCTGCCCTCCCTCCCACACACTGTTTTTAGTTCCTGGAGGAGCTGTGGTAACCACCCCTCCGCCTGCCTGCCCCGATAGAATGGCACACAATCCCTGGCCCTCAATGAGACATAAACCATTCATAAACTTAATACAGTCCCCCAAAGATACTGCATGTGGTTGTGATATCCATCACATACTGTCTACAGTGTTCAAAGGACATCTAATCATGCCCCGGAATGAAGATATGGATCTAGAAAGAGGCTACCATATTGGAGCTCTGTGACACCCATCAATTAATTTGCAGTCTTTAGTTTATGCCCCAGAGTGCCTTGAAAGACTATTAATCTTTTTTCTATGATCACTTACATGGTGCCATCCGACTCTTTTTCCATTTCCAAGATCAGCAATTTTCTGAGATTGTGTGTGTCAGCACACACTGTTCTAAAAAAAACCAGTGCTTTTAAATCTAAAGAGCCAGAGTTCTGTCCTTTTCAGTATGCTGCTGGCTCCTCCTCCAACATGTTAATGGCATCCTATCTGTCCATCTGGCATGCTTCCTTATAAACACATAGGATCGCCTTTTCAAAAGAGCTCTGCTCCATTTTAGGCATCTAAAGGAGATGGCTACGTGTGGGAGCAGGCTACATGCTAAGCACATTTGAAAAACTGGCACATAATTTTCTACTGCCTAGAATATTTTTGTTATAGCTCTAGTTAAAGATAACTGCATGCTCAACCTGTCTCTTTAGCCTCAGTGCTGAGCACAGAAGTTTCGTGACTGAGTGTCTGTGAGCCTGATAAGGCATGACCAAAGGAGGTTGGGCCCAGGAGTTTGAGTATGCTGTTGAACTAATCGTTTTAGACACATGAAAAGGGGAGTAAATTGCAGCTGTGCACCACTTGACCTTCTGAGAAACCATCAATTCCCCATGTAGTACTGTGACAGAGGGGCTGGTATTTGTCAATTAGAGATATTTAGTGTGAAATATGTGTATAGTAAAAACAGAGTTATTGACATTTGTAAGTTACTTTTGCAATCTCCGAGAGATATAGAATGGGGATCAGGAAGTTAAGCATTTGAAAGGAAGCAATTTAGCAACACTCAAGGCCCTTCTTTGCTTCCCTAAACAATCTCCTGGAGGATGGGGGTTGGGGGAATACAATGCATATGTTTACCAATATCTATTCTGTGTCTTATCTTCAGAGGATTTCTTGGGGAAAGTTTTGCATCGATAATGAACTCTGGAAAAAAAAAGCTGAGCATCAAAGAACTTGATAAGGACAGAGAGACTTGAAAAACTGAAGCCTGGAACACAGGAGAGATCTCAGAGACACAGCAGGGAGGCCAGCTGATCAGGGAATGGTCAGAAAAGGTTGATTGCAACAGGTGTAATCTTTTCTTGCCTCTGAGACAAAGTTAAGAGGAAGCCTTTCTCACTGGGCTTTGCAAAGTATCCAGATAAGGCATGTTATACAAGTTCTTTTTTTGCCTTACTACCACTTTCTTTCTGTTTTAATAAATCTTGTTTTGATGAAGGCAAGTGTTGCATTTGGTCATTTCACACAGGTGGCTCTCCTAGAGATGAAAGCCCCTCAAACACTATGTAGAGATGCTGAAGAGTAAGGCATTTTGGGAACCTCACCCCACACTAGATATCTTGGCCATAGCCATAGGTGTTCTCTCCCATTGATGTGTGTTGCCAAAGGACTGTGGTCAGATGTGCAATCAAGGGAAGAAGCCTAAAGACCAAGGAAGAAATGAGTGTTGGCAGGGGTGCAGCTAACAGTTGTGATCAATCACTTCTTTCTATAACTGGTGCTAGAGGATCTTCAGGACATTTGGTGTCTGACTTCTTTACTTTGGTTTAAATTTCCAGTTGAACTCACAGGGTATAACATTTTTTGGGTGAAACCCAAGTGCTGTCTTCATATGGGCCATCCCAGTACAGAACTTCATATCCCTTTCCCTCCTGTCATATCCCAAAACATCCATCCTCCCCTTCTCCCCCTTCACCTTCCTCTCAGCTCTTCTTTTTATTGAAAAATGGGCCCTGTCCCTGCAGGATCTGGCATATGCTCTCCTCTTTCTCTCAGTGCCTCAGAGTGAGTGTCTGACAGTTTGGATATAGATGGGAGGGAGGCTCAGTGGCTGCAGGAAGCTGCACTGTAGGAGACATTGTGGAAGGTTGTAGTGGGGATGAATGAGAATGGGATGTTCACATAGTACAGTAAGGAACAAGAAAAGAGAAAACAGTAGTTGTCCCAACATGTTCTATTTACCATTTTCTTCCAGTGCTGGTATCTTTACTGTACTTCCCATCTTATCCTCTAAGCCTCCCCCCCTTAATTTTTTCTTTTTAATAAAGGAATGTGTCTTGCTATAGTTGTGTGAGAGCCATGGTCATACAATGAAAGGGGGGGGAGGAAGAAAAGTGAGGAGACCACTGAAATGTAAAAATATATTATTCTTAATTGAAGTTCCCACAGGAAATGAGAGTTTAAATTCCAGAAACAGCTGCATAAGAAATCCTCTTTATAAACTGCCCAATGAAGGGGGGAAACATTTTAACTACAACCTTTCCTAAAGTTTCCTACTTTCCCAGACTGAAATAAGCCTCTTAAACTCAGACAAACTCCTGAGCTAAGTTACAACTCCCAGATGGAATGAAACCCTTAAACCACCACAGACCTCTACTAAGGTGAGTTCCCTAACCATAGAGCAGACTTTATAATTCCTGAGCCTCGGCCCTAACAGGTTCTGTCCAATCATCCCCCAGCATCTGACTCACACAGGAGTTTTAACTCTGAGACTCAATTTAATCCATTTAGAAACCAATCCCTCAGTAATGCCCCACACCTGCCTTGAGTCCTATAACCCTACTTTAGTGCTGTCACCAGTCCTGCTGTTTAGTTTTTGTTTTTCTCAGTTTTCTATTATGCTGTCTTTCTCTCTTTTCATTTCTTCATGTTTCCTTTACAGTTTTCTTTCTTTCTCATTGCCCCACCAATCTGTCACCTGCTGATACCCCCCTCCTTTTTATTATATCTCTTCTTCTTCCCTTGCTCCTCCATTCCGAATACTATTTTCTCTTCTTCACCTCATCTTGTCTCCTCTTCAGCCAGGCCATCTGGATGCCTTTCCTCCTAAATCATCCACTGTGGAACAGCAGCAGCATGGGTTTTTAAGGTGGAAGGGGGTTGGAGAGCTGGAGATCCTGCAGCTGAGTCTGTGAGAGCAGACACCTACCCTGAACTCAGCAGGTGTAGCAGTGGTCCCTAAAGAAAGTGGGTGCATTATGATGGCAGGATTTATGTATCCCAAACCTTGCTATGTGATAATATGCAGAATGATAATTAGATCTTTTAAATTCACCCAATTCACTGAAACACTTTAGCCCATGCTTTAAGTACATTCTTATTCAACAAAGTGTAGCATGTACTGAACTTCAAGCATACATAAATCTCCCTCTCTGCCCCCATGCACATTAATATTTCAGAATCTCGGACATTATCTGCACTACCACTGCACCAGATTTTATTTCTGATGGGTAGAAAATGTGAAAAAAATTATTAATGTTCTGGATATCTGTGTAAGACTACATGTTGATTAATTGAAAATGAAGCTATGATTCAAAACAGAGCAGCCACGTCTTGTCAATCCACCCCAAGGAAAAATCCACTCTGACCTGTTCTTTCAAAAACTTCCACACTCCAACAGGATTAATATAATCTATCTATCTATGTATCTGTCTAAAATATGGAATGTTTGTGGAGACTTGGTTCCATTTATGACCAAAATATAAAAATTCTGGGACGTCATTTTTAGTGCTGGAATAAAGAAATGACAGAGATGGATGATCTACCTGATGATCCACTGGTGATGCTATTGATGCATTTGGCTAAAATGAAAAGATGAAAAGAAAAACATGAATCTGATATTTCACATGTTGGTGGTTGCATACTGTGAATGCATGAAAAAGAGGCCCCAAGCATAAAGAACTGGTTAGAAAGTGTTTGGGAAGCATTAATAATGGGAGAACTAACAGATGCAAAAAACAGCTTCTTTGGAGTCCATCACGCAGTTTTTTTAATCCCTTTATATGTTTGTAAAGAAAAACAGACACAATTAATAGTTAGACTCTCCCTCTCCCTGCAAAAAACCCCAATAACCAAATGTTAAATATTTTAAAAGTATGGTCTAGTTTTATATATGATGGATTATGGAAACACGACATACATGAGTATCTATAGCTGTTTGAAGAACTCTGGTGACATGCTCTCATAATTTCCTCATTCACTTTTTTGTTCTCATCTGAAATTGTTGCATTGCAGTATTGAATCCTGTTAAAAGAAAATAATCAAAGTAATATAATGGAACAATAGTAAATGAGATTTATTAGGTGTTAGCATAAAGTAACTCTACTAAGATATTAAGTTTATGACTGTATTAAGAAACAGGGAAGTAATTATAGAAAAAAGGCCTCCTGAAAACTCTACATATGTTATAAAGGAGCTTGGAATTAAGACAAAGCTAAGCCATGAGTGTACTATGTGTCTTAGAAGGCTTATGGATCCCTGCAATGAACCTTAAGAAACCCATGATTCCCCTTGTGAGTCTCCAGAGGCACTTTGGTGATCTCCAGAATCAACATCACTCCCCAAAAGTGATAGGGACTGCTTGGCAGCTTTGGAACACCCACCTGGACCTCTTTGGCTGCTTTAGCAGCTTCATCAACCATCAGATGATCCAAAAAGTAGTGCAGGTTGCAATTTTCTGTGAGAATTCCCAGGATACTTGCTTGAAGATGAAAGTAATGGTGGTTTACACAAAACTTGCTATGAAATTTATTGGATTACTTATTGTTTTTGTTGAAGAATCAGTTGGTTGACCTAAAATAAGCAAAATATAGGCTCACACTTTAGTTTAAGTGCCTGTGTAATTGATGGTACATTGTGTATCTTGGCATGCAGGCCCTTAAATACTTTAATCATATTGTTAATCATGGATAAAAAATTAAAAATTAAAGTAGATTCCAATAGAGATCAAGGAGTTTTAATTGGATGAATAATCAAGAGTGGTTACTAAATCCTTTAGAAATGTGTCTTTAAAGGGTATTTTTCCCCTATTTTCATTTAACATCTTTGGCCTTTGTACACACTTTGTTGAAGGTTTATGCACTCTTTTTACAAATGAAAGACTGATTCAGAAACTTGGACAACTGAAAATAATTGCACAGGCAATTTACCCACATTACTTTAAATGAAACTGAGCTTTTGCCATCTAGCCTAATAGGCTGGTTAGAGAAAAGAAGAAATATTTTAGTATCTCATTTATATAATGAGTAAGAGTTGAAATAAGCTTTGTTGCAGATAAGAATTCTGGAGATACTGTTTTTCCATAATCCATAAGGTATAGGAATCCAGGAACCAACTACTGTTCTCAGTCATAGCAGCATAAACATAGAGTAACCCCATTAAAGTCAATAGAATTTCTTGAGAGTTAAACTGGTGTAACTGACAGAAGAATCTGCTCCTACTATTTTAATTTGGATGTGCGCTTGCAGAGAAGAATGAAAAAAAGAAACTCAATTTACTAACAATTTGCATGGCACAATTTCCATAAATTTTACTAATAGAGCAATTTATAAAAATTGTGCTGGTATATTAAGGAGCCCAATTTACCAAATGCATTTAGAATCATAAACTGAGGTTTGTAGGTAATGCAGCTATATTTTCAAATAGTGATTTATGTATAAAACAAATTCTCTGTTTTCATTCATGCTACATTATGTTAATACCTAGTATAGACAAGAGTAAATAATGAAATACTCGGATTTTTTGTTTATCTACAGATTGTAATGATGGTAGCCACATATTCTGGAAGCATTAGACCTTGTTGCTATTGAAAATCATTCTTAACTAGGGCACTGTGGATATTTTTGTGAAAATTATTGAAAAAATTATTTTCTAAAACGAATAACTCAACATATAGACGTGAATACATTAGCACCTTGCTAATCCACTCTTAGCTAAACCTTATGATTTAAAAATCCATTTGCAAAATGAGCGGTCTCTGCCTACCTATCAGCAAAGATTTAACAGCAGATGTTGTGGTGAGGTCTTTTATTGCTAATACTGCATTATTTAAAATATATACTCTATTACATTTACTAATATGTTATGAACGATCATAAAGAATGAATGAAAAGGATACATCTGGTGGATGCACTATCTTTGTTCATTTAGGAGCAAATCCTGCTCCTATGCTCTTTGGGCATGGGTGGCAGTCCACTTGCAGGGGATCCTATGTGGTTCTCCTACACAAGGAGGAAGGGCATAATGTAGGAAAGCCATGGAGGATGTGTGTGCATTCACTGTGCAGAATACCACTAAGCTCCATAGGTGCTTCCTCTGTGCTGTTTACAGGGTAGGGGAAATATGAGGTGGGACTGAAGGATCCACTAATGCATTGGTCTTCCAGTTCTTACCCTTGCAGGGCATGTCTGTGCATATGCACACAGAGGTGCTACAGTTAGGCTGGAGCAGCAGCCATGGAAAGTTTCCTTTGCCACTACTGCCTGAACTGGGAGAAGAAATTTTTACCTCCCCCGCACACATACACTGCAGCGTTCAGCAGTACCCAGACAAATTAGTTGGTTTGGGTACTGAGGAGAGGATTTTAGCCTCATTTGCTAATTCATAATGTTTGTCCCATCCGATGCTGTGACTCATTGAGCTTCTACTGCATATTAGCCTCTGATGAGTGGCAACTGCTAATAACAAACACTGGGAGATGAGAAGGAAAAAGAAAAAAAATCAAATATGTCTACATTGCATGAGAAGTCCTCGTATTTTAATCATTTTAAACCCCTTAAATATTACTGAAGTAGACGGTCTTCTTATTATGTTCTAAGTAGTTAAATGCAGCTCTATTTAGGATTAACCATATTTTTTCCCTCGGCGCCATTCTCCCACCAGCTTCCCCCAGGTGGCATAGCAGGGAACTTACTCCAACATGCATACAATCAAGTTGCATTTATAAGCCAATGCTCTACTGGGCTGGTGGCAGTGCCTTCTAATGCTGTATTTCTCTAGTTCAGTAACAATGCTCCAGGGTCTTATTATCCTGGAAGAGATTGCTAAGCTTAATGCTGGTAGAATGTTATTAAAAATAAGTTGTGAAAATTGTAGTAAAGTAAGGAAGGTTTGGACTTTTCTAAATTTTAGTGAATAGATGACTGTCTTACTTATGTGCTAATCTCTGTATTTCTCATGTTAAGAATAATCTCTCTACATTTGTGTTTCATAACTTTCACATGGCTGGGAAAGATCCCATGTAACAAGGGACATTAATCATTGCTGAGTCTCGCCCTTACAAAAGGCTACACCCTGTGGGAGAGAGAGTGGTCAATTAATATCCATTAAAAAGCAACAGGTCCAGAGGAAACTCCTCATTCTCAATGCAGCACGTAGAAACCATTTTACAGGACAACAGAGAAGAGGAAGATCTTACCCAGGGATGAGTCACAAAGAATGACTTCACCAAAGAATTACCTCATGACCTTTGCCCTGCCCCAGGCCTTTGCATCTGTGAGCCTAGGGGTCAGAATGGCCACATGGCAGGGTTTTCAAATAAAAGCCATCTAGTGGAAGGGAACAAGGTTCTTTGTACCAGACTGGATCCTAAGAGGCGGGGACTTTGGCTATGTTTATACTACAACTTATGCTGGCATAACTTATGTCACACAGGAGGGTGAATAAATCACCCTCCCTCTCCACCCCCCGAGCGATATAAGTCACACCAACATAGGCATCGGTGTGGACAGTGCTATGTTGGTGGAAGAACTTCTCTGGCTGACATAGCTTCTGCTGCTCACGGGGGTGGGAGTAGTTAAGCCAGCAGTAGAGATCTCTTCCATCATTTTTGAGCAGCTACATTAGAGAGCTTACAGCAGTGCAGCTGCGCGGCTGTACCCTCTCTAGTGTAGCCATGTTCTTTGTCTTCCAGGTAAAGGACTGCTAGCTGGGATAAACCTCAGAAGCTGAACCTATAAGACTTTTGTTACGTTGCACAGAAGTTTTATAAGACAATAAACTTAAGTTTATATCTGTGTCTTTAGTATTCTTGGCAATGTGCAATTATCTCTGGGTACATTTTTACTGAATTAAGCCTACCAAAGTTCATTAAAGGACTGGACAGAGCACTATCCTGCTGGGTGTAGGAGGGAGCTCTAAGGAGGAACTGATGTATGGTATGAATCTGGTCCTTTCGGAACAGTGGAAATTGGATTTTCTGAGGCATTGTGGTAAAAGGGCCTAATATGACAGGGAGGTTCACTTACTTGATGTCAAGAGGGACTGGGCTTTCCAAGGGAACTGTTTAAACTTTACTTTGAGGTGGGCAAAAGCCTCAGGAGTTAATAAGCAGTGCTGTAGCAGGTGTGTCTAAGGGTTGGAGCCATAGCTGGCACAGGGTTAACTTCACTATTATTGAACAGTCTGTGCTGCAGTGGAACCCATGGCCCTGAGATACCAAGGGGCCTGACAGGTTGGCATCATGTACCACAGGTCAGTTCAATCTAAAGATCGAAATTCCCAATGCTGTTAAAATTGATAGCTAAGAGATTCTGATGTGCTAATTTAGAGACCAGAAAAGACAGAATGAGTAGGGTAGAGTCTTTTGACAAACTGAACAAGAAAACCCTTGAACATTGATGCTTACAATTCAATTTACTCCATAAAGGAAAAATCATGCTTACTGAGAGGAGATGGACCCAGGGTTGGGAAGCCAGCCATCCTTTAATCCCACAGAGATGGCTACTCAGGCAGAACTAGCCAGACTACAGCACCTACGGGACAATGAGGATTGTGTCCACCAGGTCAAATGGCTGAACTGACAATCCAAGAGAGGCAGAAGCAGCAGTGCAGAAGAAAGCAGCCGCAGCCTGTGAGAGAGAAGCAGCGATGGAGGCTGATGCACACCAACAAAGGAGGAGGAGGAGGAACAGAAATCCTTGCAGCTCCTGATTCTACTTGCAGAAAAGCAGCCTGTGCCCATGGATAACCCCACACTGAATTTGAAGTGAGACAGCATTTGCTGACCACCAAAAGATGCTGATCTGATCAAAGACTATTTAATGACTTTTGAAAGGCTTTGCTGTGCACCCAAGGTACCCTTTGGAAAACAGATGTCAGTTCTGGCTGTCTTGCAAAGCCATGCTAGTCTTTAATGCAATGGACCTTGAGGAAGCTATGGACTATAATAAATTTAAAGATGCTGTATTAATACCTTACCAAATTAGTCTGGAATATTATAGACAAAAGTTTATAAATTCTAAAATGCATTATGTGATGTCTCATGAGGAATTTATGCATGAAATGTGTAACTACCCAATTAAATGGGTTTTGGGGAAAAGGGGCTCATGGAAATTACAACCAATTGTTTGGTTTAATTGCTCAAGACCTTTTTTTATTCCCTCATGTTTTGATGAGGTGAGGGCCAATGTCTGGGAAAGAAAGTGAAAAATTGTTAAAATATCAGCCACTGCTGCTGATTCATATGCACAAATACAAACACCGATGGGACAGAAGGTTCTCAGGGCGGATTACATACCACAGTTTATTCTAGGAAGGGTGGAAATGGAGTAAACCTAACCTCAAGTTCAGCAAAAAGGCCCAAGGGAACCGGGGGTATAGATCACCATTCCAAAGGGATAGATACAGAGACGCTATAAATGCCAATCCCCAATCATATAATACCTGGATTGTCCATTGCTCAGGGGACCCCAGAAACCCACAACCCAGCCAGTCATGGTAAAAGCCACTACTATGGATCGAGGGATAATAACAGAGGCTGACTCACTGTGTATTTGAAAGCTACTGCTTTGAATACCATGAAACAGTGTAGGGATTTCCAGAGAAATTTTGTCAGACTATGGAGCTGGCTCCATTTTTTTTTGGTAAAATTGTGGGCGCTGTTTGGGGTGAAGCATTTATTAACTGCCCCTTATTACCTAGAGACTAATGGTTTGGTTGAGAGGTACAATGGAACACTAAAGTTTATGTTAAGAATGTACATTTCCAGAAGAATGACTGGGATGTATTATTGTCTTATTTGCTGTTTGCCTAAAGGGAAGTACCCAAGTCTCTACAGGGTTTGCTTCCTTTCATCTTCTGTATGGAAGAAAGGTGAGGGGTCCTCTGGATCTAATCTGAGGTAACTAGAAAGGTAGCACTGAAGAATCAGGGCAGCTGGTACTCAAATGCATAACTTGTTTTAGAGAAGATCTGAAGTCTATGACAGATTTGGTGGAGCCGAATCTGGGAAAGAGTCAGAGTTCACCAAAAAGAGTGGTATGACAGAAGTACTCAGAGAGATGATTTGAAATAGATGACCTGGTGTTGGTATTCATCCCAGTAAAAAAGCAGAAGTTGCAGGACTCCTGGGATGGACCTTTTGAGATAGCAGAAAGGCTTAACAAAGTCACTTATAGTGTAAAAAGGCCCTGTGGCAGAGGAATTTTGCTAACTGTGCATATCAACTGACTAAAAGTTTAACAGGGAAGAGAGGTGGCAGTGCATATTATCTGCTGAAGTGATGAGGGAACATTTACTGTTCATTTGATTGACTTAGTTACTGAAAGTAAGAAACAAGACTCCCTTGGAAAATATTGAGATCTATGAGGGCCTAAACCCAAAACAAAAGGCAGAGATGAAGGTACTGCTAAAGATCACAGGCAGGTATTTTCCAGTCAGATTTAACTGACAATATGGCACATTCCACAGAAATATCAGGGCCCCATTCTGGGCTGAGCCTAGCCTACAGAGCCAAGAGAGAAATGCAGAGGCAGATTCAGGAAGAAGTACAAAGCATGTTAAAAATGGGATGGTCACTAAATCGGGGAACCCATGGGTTTCTGCTATTGTAATGGCACCTGAGATAGGATGGGACCATGAGATTCTGCATGGATTTCAGGAGGATAAATGCTATTATCATACAAAATCCTTGTTCCACACCATGGGCAGAGGACTTGTTGGGGAGCACTAAATGGATAGGTACCTTAGATGTGACCTGAAAGTACTGGCAAATTCCATTAGAAGCAGATGCCCAGACAAATCCACTTTCATAAGGAATCTGGCCTATATGAATTCAAAGTTATTCCTTTTTGTTTGATCAGTGCAGGTGCAATCTTTCAAAGCTTGGTTAACGATGAGTTGCAGGTTTTCCAAATTTTGCCCAAATGTACATAGACCACAGGGCCATTTTTAGCGACACATCGCAAGACCACTTGACCCATGTGGGTGCAGTGTTGCAGAGATTTAAAACAGCAACCGACTGGTCAAGATGTCCAAGTATAAAATAGGAGAGGCAGAGGTGGCTTACTTGTGACATCGAGGGAGTGGGGGATGACTGATCCCAAACTAAATATTTTGTTTCAGGTTTCCTAAAGGGAAATTTTGATTTTAATGGAAATTGTATTTTCCATTGAAAAATCCTGCTTACAGAAAATTCTTGACCAGCCTTTGCCAGTAGATTGGCTGTGATGTGGAAATAGTATGTTAAATTCTATTGATGGTGCAGAAATTCCAGACAGGCAAATTGAGGGGAATTTTGGTCATGAATCAAATAAATTCGTCTCTGATTTATCTCCTTGTTCAACCCTACTGAACTGCAACAGGTTGCAAGTCAGAGCAAAATTTATTCCTCCTCCTTTTTCCTTTTTATGTCTAAAACTATTTATAACATGTCTAGCTTGATTGTACTGAAATAAGTTTTGAATTGGCAGGCTAAATTTATTTCATATATCATCAAATGATTTAACTGCAGATGAACTGAAGTGCATAAACACTTAACCCATTGTTGGAACAACACATCTATCATTTACACTGGAAATGAAAGGCTCCCTAGCAGGGGCAATATCTCTGATGTTCTATAGAGATATTTACAATTTCTTTTCCTCTTCTTCCAGATACTTCAAGGGCCAAACTGCTGGGTTTATTATTCAGTACATTGGTTAATACTGTTTACATTTATAGTCTGATGAGGAATAGAAAGCTAAGAGAACTGTGCAGTAGGAGTCTATCACCAACTAGGTACAAGATGATCTCTCCACCCAACTAGTTAGAAAACAGGACTGTACTGCTAACAGCTCTGCGTGCTGAATCCTCCCCAAAGCAAATAGGGATCATTTTATGTTACACATCCAAGTCTTAATTTGATAAAATGTGTTATCTTAATACAATTAAGTACCGTATTACCACTATGATAGATGTTATATAACTATCTAAATATTTACAGGAACATATATAAAGGATACAGTAAATAGGAAAGTACATTTATCTTAATCAGGGAGAATATTTCCATCAATGGGCAGATGTGTCCAGGTCACCAAATCTCCCTGAACAGCAGAAAACTCTAAAGAAAACTTTAGAAAAATGTACTGGGCGGGGTGATTATTAATGCTGAGATTGAGCTTTGAGGCTTGCTCTGGAAATCCTTATGAAGGAATCTATGTGTAGCAGCTGTGGCCATTTGATGGTCATCTCAGGATAACCAAAGGGGGTTGGGTAGAACACTGCTGCTCTGTGTTTGGCACACAGAGGTTCCAGGACAGGGGACAGTTGTAAGTGCCTGAATCCTTTGATTTCTGTAGTAATGAACAGATGATGTCAAGAAAGGACTAAGGAAGAGGTGTAAACCAGATCTCAGAGATTGCATTGGTTTGGCTTGTAACTATCTCTTAGGAAGTTGGGATGTCAGCGACAAGGATCCATATCTTTCATTCATGCTCATTAATGGAAGACTAGTGGTCAGTAAGGTTCCCACCACCTGTGATTTAATTAAGGCTAAGACCCTGACTTTGCATATATCCCTGAAACCTGATTGGACAATTCTGCAGGCACAATTAGTAGCATAATTAGTGCTGTCTGAATATACAATGCAGCAGCAACTGCAGGGGGTTCATCAAGGAGGTAAAGTAGCAGTGTTATGTACATCTGACCTAAAGTGCAGGATGTCATTTACCCCAAAACCAGAGTGAGTATATTGTGTCCATTTATTATGAGAGTCCTGTGATAAGTTGGTATTGAGGCCTGTTTTTGGTGTATAGATTTCCATAATGCACTACAGATCCCTATGTGAGCTGATGGAATCCCTCCATGTAGAAGATGAGCCTTCTGAGTGAGCTCAGGATTTTGTGGCCACCATGGTAACCATAAGTGTATTGGCTCAAATCATGTGGCTGGCTGCTCTCTGGATCTAGTGTTTGGGAGGGGATTGGAGGTAGGCCAGTTACGTATTTTACCGATTTCACAGACTAATCATTATCATTAATTAGAGGAGAGGAAAGTGATCAGGAACAGTCAGCATGGATTCACCAAGACAAGCCTGACTAACCTAATTGTCTTCTATGATGAGATAGCTGGCTCCATGGATGAGGGGAAAGCAGTGGTCGTGTTATTCCTTGACTTTAGCAAAGCTTTTGATACAGTTTGCCACAGTATTCTTGCTATCAAGTTAAAGACATATGGGCTGAATGAATGGACTATAAGGTGGATAGAAAGCTGGCTAGATCATCGGGCTCAATGGGTAGTGATCAACTGCTCCATGTCTAGTTGGCAGCCGGTATCAAATGGAATGCTCCAAAGGTCAGCCCTGGGGCTGGTTTTGTTCAATATCTTCATTAATGATCTGGAGGATAGCATGGATTGCACCCTCAGCAAGTTTGCAGATGACACTAAATTGGGAGGAATGGTAGATACGCTGGAGGGTAGGGATAGGATACAGAGGGACCTAGACAAATTAGAGGATTGGGCCAAAAGAAATCTTATGAGGTTCAACAGGGACAAATGCAGAATCCTGCACTTAGGATGGAAGAATCCTATGCACTGCTACAGACTAGGGACCAAGTGGCGAGGCAGCAGTTCTGCAGAAAAGGACCTAGGGGTTACAGTGGACGAGAAGCTGGATATGAGTCAACAGTGTGCCCTTGTTGCCAAGAAAGCTAATGGCATTTTGGGCTGTATAAGTAGGAGCATTGCCAGCAGATAGAGGGATGTGATCATTCACCTCTATTCAGCATTGGTGAGGCCTCATCTGGAGTACTGTGTCTAGTTTTGGGCCCCACACTACAAGAAGGATGTGGAAAAATTGGAAAGTGTCCAGTGGAGGGCAACAAAAATGATTAGGGGGCTGGAGCACATGACTTATGAGGAGAGGCTGGGGGAACTGGGCTTATTTAGTCTACAGAAGAGAAGAATGAGGGGGGATTTGATAGCTGCTTTCAACTACCTGAAAGGGGGTTCCAAAGAGAATGGATTTAGACTGTTCTCAGTGGTACCAGATGACAGAACAAGGAGTAATGATCTCACATTGCAGTGGGGGGAGGTTTAGGTTGGATATTAGGAAAAAGCTTTTTCACTAGGAGTGTGATGAAGCACTGGAATGGGTTACCTAGGGAGACGGTGGAATATCCTTCCTTAGATGTTTTTAAGGTGAGGATTGACAAAATCCTGTCTGGGATTATTTCAGAGTGCAAATATTTCTTTGTCAATGAACAGCAGAAGTGACTGCTAGGTCAAAATAAAAGGAATATCCTGCAGGGACTATCCCAACACCTCCATATTTAGTGAGGATATCGCAGTCTATATTTTTAATTGGATCAACATTTGGTACCAGTTTATCAAGCTTAACATTAGTATAAATATGACTCCAAGCCCATACTTGATGGAGCACAGTTATCCACAACATAATATTCTAGCGGTGGTATTTACTCTTCAGCTTGCACGCACACAGACAGATTCAAAAGGGATCATTTATCTCATCAGAAAAAATACCCCACTGTGATACTACATTCTAATATTAGACAAATATTGTGACTTATTGTGAGAAAGATAATATTGGGTTAAGACAAATACTGCCTTCACTGGGTCAAATTTTCAAATGGGTCTCAGCATGCCTGTGTTTTTGCACATAGAATATTGTGCAGTCACCATTGTGCAGTGTACACATTTTTGTGCATTATCACTTCTAGTTATATATCTACCAAAGTATTTATATGCCCTCCCCCATCACTAAAGGACTTGTCTTTACAGAATGGAGGGTTGGCGGGAGGATTTTGCAGTAACTTTTGTTTTTCAAATTAAAATGCCCTGTGTCCACATGATGCAATTTTTCCAAATTAATTGGCCAATTTTTGCTAAATGGATAATCCACTTCTTTGAAAGTGGATTAAGTAAATTTCAGGATGGGTTTGTGCACAGAAGGGTTCATGAGGATGCATCCGTATTTTGGAGTAACTTGTCAGTTCTCCCTGTTCCATTGCTTCACACCGGGACCAGCCTGTCTTTTTACCTGTATGCTCTCTACTGTTTTGGGGTTGCGTTCACTGCCTGTCACTTTCCTCTTTAAATGCTAATGCACAGCCAGGAGTATCCTATTTGTAATTACACTCCTGGAGTAATACAGCAGTCATACCCCATGCGTCTGTGTGGAGCCATGCAGAGGTCATAGATTTCCGTGCAACCTGGGCAGAGGAGATGGTCTAGGCTTGTTTTAACAGCAGCCACAGTAATGCAAAGATATGTGAGCACATTGCAAAGCAAATGGCAGAGAGGGGTCACTCCTGGGACACTTCTCAATGACACAACAAATAAAATGTTCTCTGGAAAGAATGATGCCCCCAACCCTCAACAGAACCAGGACCACTGATGGTGCTCCAAGTACCTGCCCCTATTTTGAGGACCTGGATCAGATTTTACCAAGGCAGCCACTATCAAAACCCAGGGACATTATGGGGAGCACTGAAGGCATCAAAATGTACATCTATACACCCAGAAACCCAAACAAACCTGTGACAGAGAATCTCAGAGACTGAGTCGACTGATGTGGGGTCTAGGATGCTTGCTTCCACTGGCCTAAAAACAGCAGCGTAGACGTTCCCACTTGGAGTAGAATCTGGGCTCTGAAACCCGGCAAGGGAGTGGGTCTCAGAGCCTGGACTCCAGACCGAGGTCTGAGACTTGCTGCTGCGGGGCTTTGTTTACAGCATAGACATACTCTAAGAGAATGTGGAGGAGATTTACCCTGAGATCCAGGATCTTTTCCCCATGCATGAGCCCAAAACAGCCCCAGAGGAACAGACAGCTCCCAAAACCCAAGCAGATACCTAGCATGATAGTGCTGGGGTGTAGACCTTTGCCAGTAAGTATGTGTTATATCACTATAAAACTATATAAGTTTTAACATTTTTCTCCCCAGGTGCCTGGTAGATGCCACAACTTTGTGTAGATATGATCTAGGAGATTTTTCTGAGCCTGCTTGGTTCAATCCATGTTCAAAATGGCATTGGTGCCAGAGAATTTAATCTCTACAGCAGTTATGCTCCTGATATTTTCATATCCCACAGTTGTCTGTCATGCTGGCACCCACCTCCCAGACCCCCTTTCCCTTCTATCTTCATGTGTCCCACCTCCCAGCCAATTGCCATGAATTCCTGCTAGTGGCACCACAGCGGTAGTGTTGGAACTAGGGGTGGTTGGGGGTACTGCTCTACCCCCTGCCTTGAAGTAGTAATAACAAACACCAAATATATGGTTTCCATCATCAGCATCCCTGCTATAAAATTTTTTCCAGCACCCCTGCATCACAGTGATTTTAAATATAAAAAGCTTTGTGATTCAGGAAGTTTATTGAAATGTCACAGATAGAAAAAAATAAAACAATATAAAAAGTACTTTGCTTCACCGTTTTGACTAATGCGCTGAGCTTTCAGGGATCTAAGCATTTTATGAGCTATATTTCCCAGAGTGAAGCATCTAAAATGCAGAGAGATTACAAGGCGCTCAGCTAGCTGTAATCAGACTCTCAGCATTGACAATTCCTTTGGTTCAGAACAATTCTGCAGAGCTCTATTTATTTTGCAGTGCACTATGTGTGTGGCTGCAGATGATCTAAAACTGAATTTAAGACAAAGATAGTGCTTTTTTTTGGCACAGACATTGCAAGGCAAAGCATCCCTCCCTGGGCTGCCTGTATAAGCAGTGTTGTCTTTCCAGACCTGTAGCACCTCTGGGGGCACCATTCTGGTGAATAAAATCAATCCATATCTTGTTGGCCTTCCCATTGCCTTTTTGAACAAGCTCCTTCTCTGCCTCTTGGAGGATCTTATCAGGGTAACATCCTGCAATATAAGGACTGCCTCCAGAGGGGCACATGCAATCTCTAACCTGCTCCCAGCAGAGGATAAGCTGGGTCTCCCTGAATGCCAGTGGGAATCAGAACACTATTAATGTCTGTGGTGGTCCTGGGATCAAAAGTTTTATTTTTCATTAAAGAAAAGACACTTGAATTTCTGAAGATTCTAGGATCATGGACTGTTCCAGACAACTCCACCTTAATATTGGTTAACCTGCCGCAAAGAACAACCAGGTCTTCCAGTACAATGGAGAAATACCCCTTTTTGTTGATGTATTCTGAGGCTTGATGTGGAAGGCAAATTATGGGGCCATTGATGGGACCCATGTGCCTAATACAATTCAAGAATCCCAACCATTCAAATCCCTCAATAATCTCCTAAGCATTGCCAACCTTTATAACCCATGGCACCAGCAGCTTCTTTATAGCACCACACACACCTCCATGAAGATAGTTAAGCTACCAACACCAAACTGGTTAGTTACTAACTGTGGGCATTCGGGAGAGTGAGTTTCCAGATGACAATGGCTACACGCTTCTCTATACTCTGAGGAGCTCTCATGCTGGTGTTGCCCTGGCGCAGCTCTGGCGGGAGCTCCGTGCAGATCTCTCGGGAAGTGCCTTTTGTCATCATGAAATTCTTGTGCCACTGGTGGCATCCCAGGACTGCATCACTATCTTTTTCCCACCAGTCAGTGCCAGTTGCCTGAGTCAAGAAACAGCGCTCCGTGGGGCGAAGCTACTCCAGGAAAAGTTACCCATAAGTAGCTGCTTGATTTCTTCCTCCTCCTCCTCCTCTGTTGAAACTGGCTCAGCAGCATCTTGGCTGGCTTCCAAATCCAAAGCCACAGAGATATGTGATTATAGCCTCTGTATATTAGCGATTGTCAGGGTCATGGGGTGCAGCAGTAGCTTGTCCCTTCTTACTGGTTCTCAGTAGTTTAAAAATGGCATCTGCTCACAAAAGACAAATGAACTACTGGGGTGTCAGGAGATGAATCATGGGAATTTACTAGTTTGACTCCAAATCCCAGAATTACAGTGGCTTCCAGTACCTACCTTGGGATACCTACCCACAATGCACTCTGAGAAAAATCCAGAATGTAAAGATCCTAGCCCAAAATGGCATGGAAGACCTGTCTAGCATGCTGAGGGTTTATTCTGAAAAAAGACAGTGCCTTGTATGTGTACTAATTCAGAGGGAAGGAGTGCTACCAACACTCCTGGCAATGTGGATGCAATTATTCAGAATAGCTCTTCTTCAACATTCGTGCATATGTCCCCCATGCAGACAAGCCTTAAGTGCCTTCCAAGTGTTTATGGATTTATCCACATAACACTTCCCCCTGTTAGGCAAGAAAAGTGTTAACCTCTATTGTACTAAGAGAAAGCTCTGATAGAGTGATTAAGGGACTTGCCCAAGGTCACAGGGAAAATCTGTGATAGAATGGAAAATTGAACCCAGCCTCCTGAGTCTCAATCTAGTGCCTTAATCATAAAGCCATCCTTCCTGTCTGTGCAAGAAGATGATTCAGGCTATTCTGGCACCATGCACTGTTCTGTATTACAGCACACAGTGAAAAGGCAGAACTTGATGGAAGAACTGTTTTATTGCCACTGCCTGACAGAACTCACTGGGAACTGAATCCTCTTCTTAGTTATATGGTGAAAACTCCATAATCCCATTGATCTACACCAGGCTGACTGAGAAAAGAATCTGGACCATAGAGCCTTGAAAGCAGGGATATTGCTCAAGAAGGAATGAAAATCAAGATATAAAAGCCCTAAACAGATCAATACAAAAAAACTGCTGGCACATTTCAGGCATAAAGTTCTGGATATCACATTTCAGGAAAGATCTGGACAAATTGGAGAAAGTCCAGAGAAGGGCAATAGAAATGATTATGGGTCTGGAAAACATCAACTATGAGGGAAGATTGAAAAAAATTGGGTTTGTTTAGTCTGGGGAAGAGAAGACTGAGAGGGCACATGATAACAGTTTTCAAGTACATAAAAGGTTGTTACCAGGAGAAGGGAGAAAAATTGTTCTCCTTAACCTCTGAGGATAGGACAAGAAGCAATGGGCTTAAATTGCAGCAAGGGAGGTTTAGGTTGGAAATTAGGAAAAGCTTCCTACTGTCAAGGTGGTTAAGCACTGGAATAAATTGTGGAGGGAGGTTGTGAGATCTTCATCACTGGAGATTTTTAAGAGCAGGTTAGACCAACACCTGTCAAGGAGGTCTAAATAATACTTAGTCCAGTCCCCTGCACTCATGGTAGGACTAGATGACCTCTCGAGGTTGTGGAATCTTCATCATTGGAGATTTTTAAGAGCAGGTTAGACTAACACCTGTCAAGGATGGTCTAAATAATACTTAGTCCAGTCCCCTGCACTCATGGTAGGACTAGATGACCTCTCTTGGTCCCTTCCAGTCCTATTATTCTATGCTAAAGCCATCTTTGCCATATTCCTACAGGCACCGCTTCTCTATTAAGCAGAATTTAGCCAGAACAGAGAGGACACCTCTTTCAGTTAGGGAAAGAAGAAAACACAGCTGAGAGGGGAACGCCCCCACCCCACAGCCCTGAATGAGAAAAAAGGGATGCTCATTCCATCTAGTGCTAACACCCTGAACTTTCCTCCCAGCAGCTAGAATCCTCAACTTACCCTCACCCAATGCACAAATCTCCCTCCTCTTTGTTAATACCTCCTCTTAAAACACCCATGTCCCATATTCCTGTTACCGTACTCTCCCTCTGTCTTCTGACAACTGCTACAGTGCACTGTGTTGTTAATACTAAGTTTGATTGAATGCTTTTCCATTTCTTTAACACAGACAGAGGTTATTGCTTAATTAGATAATTAACACAATCAATACAGCATTGAATGGTAATCATATTAATATATAATTAAATAATAGATTCATTCTTTCTGATTATTCAATGATGGCACAGAAAATCCAATTTGCTTCACAGTTCAGAGCTGGTATGATGCAGAAAACATAAAATTTAGGCCCAGCATGCTGCAGAATAACTGGCATGGGGCTTGCTTATAGTGGATAAAATAAATTGAGATTACAATTATAATGTATGTAGTTTTTAAAACAGGAATTTATTATTTATCTATTGCAGGGTGAGCTTTAAGTCACATAAAACCATCCACATAGCTCATGGCTAAAACCTTTTTGGTGTGTGTATGTGTCTGCAACTAACATCAAGGCAATAACTTGTTTTAGTAACCATAGCAAGAAAATGCATTCATATTATCAATATTAAAATTCCAACCCATTCACCAGCATACTCAAATAATTGAATGAGACTTTTACCAACACAAAACTAATGAATCTAAAGTTTGCCAGTGTGTTTTCTTAGAGAGGATTTTATGAAAAAAACAAATCAATCTGAACAGGGCTTAGCTAAATGGGAAGTTCATCTTGGGGAATGGCTTGGCGAGTTCAGCAGGGAAAAAATAATAAGAAGAATGAAATTTGCTCCTCACAATTTGTTTTAAATTAAACCATAAAAGCTTGGGACATGGACTTTAAAACAAATCTACCACAGGAACTGATTAGCATCTTTGGAGGAAAAAAACCCCTTTTCTTAGATAACTCAGTCAATGCGTGATAATTAATATATTTAAATGTGTGTCTTTCCTTAAGGGCAGATACTATGTTAGCAATTAGGGCTTTTGCAATTTTTGCAAAGGAAGCTGCATCTCATTACATAGTATTCTAGAATCGCATTAGTCTTTCATAAAGAAACCAGTTATCTTGTTTATGGATTCTTGAGAGCTGAGAGCATTAAGTATTTATGCAAACACTTGAAAGTACAATGCTGGAAACTTGAGTAAATTTTTTTTGCCATTTTCATGTAACAAAGTAGTTTTGGGTCATACACAATAATATAAATGTTTGATGAAAGCAAATGAATGCTCCATTTACAAAAATAATTTCCTGAGTACCAGATCCTGCCACCCTTAGCGAGTCTTAACTCAGGCACAACTCCAGCACTTAGTTTCTGTCCCCAAACTAATACTTTCCCTATCAGGGTTCACCCTCAGTAAATGACAGTGAAAAAAAGCAAGTCATTGACATGAGACAAAATTAAAGTTAAAAATTAATATCATGGATCTGAAACCTTAACTTTAAAAGAAGGGTGGAAAGAATGCAATTACATTACAATGTTCAAAGAGCGTTAAGCATCTCACTTCAGTTCACAAAAATAATGGAAATTCAGATGAGATTTTCAAAAGGCTTCACAATGGGCCCAACTCTACTCTGAGTCAAGGCAATAGGAGTTTTACTGTTGACTCCTGTGGGGGAAGATTTAGACCAATGTTGAGACCAATGGCAATCTCATCCTCAGAGTTTTGTCTTTAGTTCACCCATACACACTGCAGATCTCTTAGAACTGTATCTGAATGATATCAAACAGGAAAATACTTTGACTGTGAAAATAATTGATACAGAATGACCAAATCCATCCTAATTTAGACTGAGGTTGGTTTTTTTTGCACTCACAAACATCAGCACAAGTTTATGAATGATTAACAAACCTGGGTTATGGTTTGTGTATGTACAGTTTTCCTGCACCTTTCATTTGCCACAGGCATCCTCTGTGGTGCCTATAAATCACCCACTGAACATTGTGAGAACACTGTGGCTAGGGGATCTCTGCCCAAGGGTGGCACAGGCAGGATTAGGGGACGTGGGCCATTGTGCAATTCCTAGGGAACTAACCAGGGTTTTCTAGCTACTATGATATTGATTTATGGAGGACCTCTCCTACAGGGCCTGATCCACCATCCATTGAAGATCTAATGTTGGCATTTCCTGTTTTTAAGTACCTCACAGTTTAAGTTTTTTTAAATGAAATTTTCAATATTTTAAAAGCAAAATAACAAAAAAATTGAAATTCTTTGAAGTGGATCAGTTTGTTAGACATCCTCAGAACAAGCGCATGCACATTCAGTGATTTGGGGTTTCCTATTCAAGGAGACAAAGATTCCTTTCCTCATTCCATGTATTAAGAGTTTTGTCTTATTCCATGTGCAACTTCAGAGACTGAAAATTCCACTCCTCTTAATCATACTTGTGCAGTGCTGATAGAATGTTGGGAGCACAAAACTCAACTCTTTTTGGATCTCATTCAAACAATCCTTCAAAATCAGTGGAGAGACTCCCATTGACTTCAATGGGCCTTGAATCAGGCCCGTTTTGGGGAGTGAGAATGCTTTTTTTATATTCATATAAAGTGGCAAAATTAAAGGAGATTTTTACCAAACCACTGAATGGCACATATCGAACTCAGATGTCTTCTCTGTATCAATTTTTAATCTTTAATCCCATCCTTCCGATGGGTTAGAATTGTTTTGTTTTTTATTAAAGTCTCACTTTTTAAAAATAATACAAGGTATATTTTTCCATTCTCTTTGTACTTAAAAGAAGTGATGGAACAATATTTTTTTTTCAAATTATCTATTAACCCTCCCCCTTTTCTATTTTGACAAACTTATATGGAACTGTGAAAGGGAATGCTTAGGGGAAAAAACCTGAAGTTGATGATGTACTCTCCTGATATAATATATCTGTCTCCTGAAAAAAACAGGTATCTTTAGTTCAAAATATACTTTTTTATTTTAAAAAAGACTTCTTAAAAATTCAAGTAAAATGTTTTTGTAATCTGCAACACATCAGAAGAGAAATAATAGTAACTGGAGTTAGCAGAATATTAAAAATATGATTTTATGAATAAAAATGCCAAATTCAATTCAGTGTAATTTGTTATTCCTTGTTAATGAATATTTGGCCAATGACTAGGTATAGGTGACTTTTTTTGCCAATCATGAAACTTTAACAAATTTCAGCACAAATAATTATTTTGTCTGCAAGTTCAAAATGGAAGTACCTAATTCCCTGTTTGCTACTTTTCACTCTGTTGTTTAAAAAGTTTCAAAGCTGTCCAATCAGAGTGGAGAAGAAAGTATATTTGGATGAATTTAATAGGCTATCACAAATAATGAAGAGTAAACAGTAAGTAATCCAAGTGACATATTTGAGAACAACCCAAAGATGTAAATTTTTTTGTTCAAATTATTTATAACTAGGTGGTATACTTGGTCCTGCCTGAGCACAGCGGGTTGATCTGGATGACCAAGGTCCAGCCCTACCTTTTCTTTAATTCTATGATTCTATTCAAATAATACTTATGACTAACAAATATATCAGCAGAAATCAGCATCAGTTTGCGGACCACTCAAAAATAGGAAAAAAAAAAAAGAAAGAGGCCCTGATCCTACAAACACTTAAGAATGTAAATAATTTTATCCATGGGAGGAAGCCTGTTGAAGTCAACTTTACATGCGTAAAGTTACTCAAGGGCATAAATGTTTGCAAGACCGGGTTCTAAATGTGCAATAAATATTCACAACAAATAACCAACCCTAACGATAACACTATATTCTATAGTTCACAAATATGTAAATTTCATTTTCCTTACACAGTGACTGTACACAGAACAGATGGTTTTCCTGCGTAGACATCCTGTGTCAGTTCTCCCTAAGATTTGAGATAAGTGCATAAAAGGAGGGTTTATTGATGAAGTAATTTTCATATTGTATATAATTGTGTTTTGTGTCTGCATTTGCTTTTTCCTTTTACAGTGTGTAATCAATTTACTTTTTATAGTCAGATATTTTTATTTAGTAAATGGGAACTTTATCATTATATTGCAGCCGTGTATCATATCTGACTTTCCTAGGAGGTCAGAGCAGTTGCTGGTGGGAAAGGCTGATGGCAGATGGCTATTGATTTGGGTGTTTGTCTGCTTTTGCCTCTGCTTACAAAAAGCCAAGTAATTTTCAGCATTCATTCCTTTGCTTCCTCATCCACAAACACTTGCTCATCACCCACGGAAGGTGAGGTCAGACATGGATTCTCATCCGTTACCAGGGAGATGCAGTGGTGTGATGTACTGCAGTTCACACACCCTATTGTATATTGACACCTCCTTATCACCATGGAAACAAACAACCATCCACATCCCTTTTAACCTTCAAAAGTCTGTTCATAATGAGAACGGGCAATAAATGATTTCAGGTGGATGGTACATTTTAACTTCATCTAATCACTGAAAAATCAAACTGATTAATCAGCAAGGATTCCCACTGGGATGGTGATGCGAGGTAAAGAGTGAGACAATGCCTGTTGCTCATTGGTATTCTAAGTGACTTTACATAGACTGAATAATCCACTTTGACAGGCTACCTCACATATTATGGGCTGGCAGCAGCCATTTTAAGTGCATCGCTGCAGTATAATAAAAGACTGTTATTGACTTGCAACCAATGTATTCTCTTTCTGTGACGGTCTTCTCATGTTCCAAACCTGGGACTGGAGAAATCAGCTGCCCATCTATCTGGGTGCTTCTAACATGGGGAGCATTCCACTGGTACTCCATGGACTGCAGAGGCTTCTAGTTCAATTCCATTGTAATCTAATGTTTGGTTTAACCTGCAGAGCCCTTTGTGATTTGGATTCTGTGGCCTAAATTTTCAGATCTGACTAACCATTTTGGGTACCTACATTTTTGAGTGCCCCCCCTGAGCCACCTTAAAGGGGTCTGATTTTCAGACATGCTGCATACCCACCTGTGGACTATCAGGCCTTCTTCAAGGTGTGTCAATTTTGTGAACCCAAGAATGGAGGTGCCAGGAACCTCTCATCACTGCTGAAGATGTAGCCTGTTGCATCTGGGAAACTGTCCTTTCCTCTGAGATCAGATGGAACATTTGAGCTGACAATCCTTAATCTGGTATGTGGGCTGGGGACAGGAATGAAGGAATGAAGCCTGGATTTTAGTTGCAGCCTTGTGCCCTATGCTGTGCTTTAAATTTCAAAATCCTCCTCTGGGCAGCATAAAGGAACTACTAACCCTTTGGATGTATTAATACAAACAAATAATCTTTACCATAAGAATAATTATACATTCCTAGAACTGGTTTGTTTAAAAATCTGGAAATCCAAGACCAGTATTGGGACTGCTGGTCTTCCAGTTTTGTTGTTGTTGTTGTTGGGCTGTTGCTGGTCTCACAACTGCATAGGGCATTGTATTCTTGCCAGCAAGTTAAAGTATGGATTGGATGAATGGATTATCAGGTGGACAGAAAGTTGGCTAAATTGTTGGGTTCAATGGGTAGAGATCAATGGCTCGATGTCTAGTTGGCAGCCGGTATCAAGCGGAGTGCCCCAGGAGTCGGTCCTGGGGCCAGTTTTGTTCAACATCTATATTAATGATCTGAATGATGGGATTAATCGCACCCTCAGCAAGTTTGCAGATGACACTAAGATGGGGGGAGAGGTAGATATGCTGGAGGGTAGGGATAGGGTCCAGAGGGACCTAGACAAATTAGAGGATTGGGCCAAAAGAAATCTGATGAGGTTCAACAAAGACAAGTGCAGAGTTATGGACTTAGGACAGAAGAATCCCATGCACTGCTCCAGGCTGAGGACCAACTGGCTAAGCAACAGTTCTGCAGAAAAGGACCTGGCGATTAGTGCATGAGAAGCTGGATATGAGTCAGCAGTGTGCCCTTGTTGCCAAGAAGGCTAACAGCATTTTGGGCTGTATTAGTTGGAGCATTGCCAGCAGATTGAGGGAAATGATTATTCCCTTCCGTTCGGCAGTGGTAAGGTCACACCTGGAGTATTGTGTCCAGTTTTGGTCCCCCCCCACACTACAAAAGGGATGTGGACAAATTGGACAGAGTCCAGTGGAGGGCAACAAAAATAATTAGGGGGCTGGGGCACATGACTTACAAGGAAAGGCTGAGGGAACTGGGGTTATTTAGTCTACAGAAGAGAAGAGTGAAGGGGGATTTGATAGCAGCCTTCAACTACCTGAAGGGGGGTTCCAAAGAGGATGGAGCTTGGCTGTTCTCAGTGGTGGCAAATGACAGAACAAGGAGCAATGGTCTCAAGTTGCAGTGGGGGAGGTCTAGTTTTGATATTTGGAAACACTATTGCACTGGGAGGGTGGTGAAGCACTGGAATGGGTTACCTAGGGAGGTGGTGGAATCTCCATCCTTAGACGTTTTTAAGGCCCAGCTTGATAAAGCCTTGGCTGGGATAATTTAGTTGGTGTTGGTCCTGCTTTGAGCAGGGGATTGGACTAGATGACCTCCTGAGGTCTCTTCCAACCCTAATATTCTATGATTCTATGGTTGCTTCAGTGTTTAACGGATGGCAACAGCTTCATGGAGAGTTTAGAAGCTGGAGTACCATGTACTTGTACTTACTCCACTTAAGATAACAGTTTTACTACAGCATTATACTGATGTATCTAAACATAAATGTCTGTTTCATGAATTGTAAAGTATCTTCCAGTACAAAGTGCCAGCTAGGCAAAGACAGAGCATTAGTGCACTTATTGTACTGTAGTTGCTGGTCTCTAACGGTATGTCTACACTACACACTCACTTTATGGTGGCACGTAGAGTACGTACACAGAGCCTGGATATAAATAGCAGCATAGATGGTGAGGTATTCCTTAGGAAGGAGAGTAAAGACACATCAGAACCTTAGGTTATATACCCTACTCAGCTCTCTGCATGCCCGAGTGGTGCCTCCTTCATCTACACTGCTATTTTTAGCAGTTTAGTGTCCTACTGCATCCTTGCTGCCAAAGTCTCTCTCAGCTGAAGGGACCTGCAGGAGCCTTTCTCTGCCATGTGTAGCTACACATGGAGGTGTGGATGCAACCTGATTTTCAGTGTGGCGCGTAGCTACACATACCCTACACTCTACCAATATAGACGAAGAGATTGTCCACTGATTCATAATTCAAGCAGGGAGACGTGTGCTGCAGGCAAAGACTGGTTATCTGATCCACAATGTGATATGAAGAGATGAAAGTACCTCTAAGCTGCAACATTGCTAGAACATGTGCTGTCAGAAATGAGAATCAACACATGAAACCACTAGTAAAACATACACAGGAAATTCCTGTGAGGAACAACATCTCACAAAAAGAGATGGTTCATATTTGTACTTTAGGGTAAAGAATCTTAGGGGCTTCTGAGTTTCCTCTAACCAAATCTATCTCAGATGTTCAGCTACATACTCTACTGAATCAATGTGTCTCATATTTCTATATTGTGGAAATTATGAAGTCACATTTATTTGAAGGATCACATATTAAACCAGACAATCTATTTATTTGTGAGTTAGGGTTGCATCATTCCTTTTTAAGGTGCACCATAAGTGATTAAACTAGGTAGGGGATGTCCCTGCTCGATATATTTAATTTGTTTATCTTTTATTATTTGGACTTTATTTCTCTGGAAAATAACCCAAAGAATACTGCTGCCATAAAATCCATTGAGAATGAAGGAATAAATAGCAAAGATTTTAGAGGACTGTAATGCTTATTTTAACATTGCTTCTGGGATGAAAGGTCAACACTTCCCATGCAATGAAAATACTGAAATAGTTTGTTTTGGAAACATCAAAACAATCTTATTAAAGAGTGTTGTTTCAATCATATTGAAATGTTATAATATAAATTATATAGAGAAATGGTCTTAACATTAAAAGTTACAAAAAATACAGTCAAAATGAAACAAAAAGAGAAAACGGAAACAAAATGAAACAAGGAAGTCAAAATGAAATTCTAATTGAAATGGGGTATCTTTTTGCAATGTTTTCCCTAGAAAATTTAGTTGAAACTGGCACACTCCTATGAAACAGTTCAATTGTGAAGAAACAGCATTTTTGGAAGGAAAATTATTTTGTTTAAATTAATTTTGACCAGTTCTACTCTGCAGTTCTGTAGCAGGCACTTAGATTATGCCACAAAGTTTGTCATTGACAAGACAGGAACTGCAAGTGGGATGAAAATAATCAAAGAAGTTTACATTCTTTACAGGGTGGAAGAAAATAACCTCCAATTAGACAGTAGCTGGTGTCGCAAATGGGGCATGTCTAGGGGGAATAGCTGTTCTTTTTCTTGTTGACATTCCTACCCACTTGGGAGAGACTTTTTATAGAATCTCTTTGTCATTTTATATCTTAATGAAACCCCAAAGCATAGAAGGCTGGTAACAGCTGAAATGTTACCAGTGAAGTACTGGCACCCAGTACTCCAACTCCTTTTCTCAGTGAATCTCCTTTCGTGCTCAGTTTGTTTAGAGTTTGCAGTATGACTGTCAGAAACTTGGGGGACAGGACAGATTGTCATTATGCCTCAAGATGGTCTCTGTGCCTCACATAAACTCTTCTTACACAAACCCTTTGAATTTCACACTTTATTCAAAAGCAACGTGCACATCTGAATGCAGAGCTGTATGAACCCGCTTATGAGCAAACCTTTTGGTTTCTTTTCCTGCTTGTGAAGGTCCGTGAATCAATGAGAATTTTCCTAGAATTGTTCATTGTTTAAAATTGTTTGCTGAACATTTTTAACAAGCCTCTTGGAACCCGTGTGGTTTTTTTCTTTTAACTGTTTGAAGAAATATTCCTTCCTGTGTTGGGTAACTGGAATTCAGTAGTTGGTTTATGTGAGTAATGACCTAAATCATATGGCATAGCTTCCATTCCCTAATTGGATGGCCAAATTTTTGTAAGCAGGAGGGTTGCCCAAACAAATAATGAAGGGATAGAGAGATAGAGGAAAAGGCTTTAGGAAAAGAGCTAGCAGGCCTAGGGAATTTCGGGACACTTTAAATCTCTTCCTGTTTTTTTGTGCGACTTAGGCACTTTTGAAAATTTATGCTGAATAGTTAAAAATAGCTGGGGTCCTTTCTGAAGGAAAGAATCACCCAGTCAAATTTATTAGCTGCCTAGTTTATTTTACATTCAGTTTTCTTGCGTCACAGTCTCTCCAGATAATTGCAAGTACATGCAGTCATATTTGATGTGATGGCTCTGCGCAGATGTTTGTCTAGCTACACCTGTGGACAAAGGTTTTGGGAAGTTGCTGTGTATTCCTATATATATATATATATATATATATATGAATCCTGTATGCCTGCCACATACATAGATTTATATGCACAGGGCTGATTTTATGTTACATCCTCAGTTACAAATCATTCACTCCATAGTGCTATTTGTGAAAGGTCCATTCACACACTTTATCCATTTCATATCTTTTCATTTCATTCAGTTATATGAATATCAGTAGGATACTAATGAAAGAATGAAGCCATATTTTGAATACTGTTGTTTATTTATGGGAATAGAGGTCTTCATATCCTAGAATCATGCTAAAAATAATGTTAAATTGAGTGTTTTCCTTATTAACAATTAAATGGATGAAACTATGATTGATTCAAATAATTGTGAGAAGTGCCATTTTTATTTTGATAAAATGTTTGCAAACTCTTCAAAAACATTTTCACTTAGCTGTGTCTGAAACCCTCCCTGTTGCCTGGAGAAAGCTGATGCAGTTCCAGAAAGACATGACTGCTTCCTACTCTGTTCTGTTTTTCTCTAGCAGCCAGCCCTTCTGGTCCACTGTCGCCAGCACTGTAAATTAACACAGGCACAAATTGTAGCAGCAGATACTTTTAGCTATAGCTATCACATTTTTAAAAAGCAGCCCAATTATGGTTTTATTCTCCATCTTTTAGGAGAATGAAGAAAGCCACTGACCCTAGTTTTGACTTTCCTGAACCTCAGTGGTACACTCCTACCCTGATATAGATCCAATATAACACAAATTCGGATATAATGCGGTAAACCAGTGCTCCGGGGGGAAGGGGCTGTGCAGTCCGGCAGATCAAAGCAAGTTTGTTATAACATGGTTTCACCTATAATGCGGTAAGATTTTTTGGCTCCCGAGGACAGTGTTATATTGAGGTAGAGGTGTACTAGAATCCAAATTATCTTGCATCTAGTCCTTAATATGAAAGATTCATCACCTTGCTCTCAGTCCCTTCAAAATTCACTTTATTCAGTCACTGGCAGTACGCCTGGACAGAAATGAAGCAGTAGGACAGCATGCCTGTCGGGTTTACCACTAGATTACAGCACCAGTTATTATGTATGGAACAGTCCCATGTTAAAGATGTTCACACCTAGGATGACCCACACATGTGAGCTTCAAGAGCCCTCACTTCTCTCTCAAGTGGTCATTTTACTTCCATGAATACATCAGTGAAAACCTGTGGTGGTGAGGGTGCATAACTAAACCCTTCAGAGTCTCAAGGAAATATTAAAAGACAGAGAAGAGAACAAAAATTGTAAAATTTATAGGAAGATTTGTTTCCAGATTTGGGTGACTGATGACTCTTGTGGTGTCAGTGCGCTCCCAAAAAAGGGCAGAGGGATTACTCTATACTATACTATATAGAACAGTGAGAAAACCTAGTACTTTAACCTGAGAGGATGCTGTTACAGTTGCCAGCAATAACTGAATTGTGTGGTTTGGATGGGGGTTAGATTTCCAGTTCTGCTTCTTATTTCAAAATGTGAATAAAGCAGCATAGCTGTCAGAATCCTTATGGACTACTCAAAAGCCAAAAATGAAACAGCCAAGTAGATGCAGTTATAAGATAGGTTATCTATAGTATAGTATAAAGAACATTTTCCCAGATAATAGGGATTGATATAGTTCTTGTACTGGTGAAAAACTCATGTAACTCTATTATTTCAGTGGAGTCACTCCTGATTTACAGTGGCATGAGATTAGAAGCAAGCCCTAAGCATAAAGTAACATTAGAAAATAGTCTCCGCCCCTGCACTTCATAGTTATTTTAGTCACACTGACTTTTTTAGAAATGTGAGTGAGTGTGTATATTCTGACTCAGGATAACCTCTGTTGTATGAATCAGTGTGTTGCGTTGATATTCAGAGCCAAAATAAATCTAGTTTATGAAATTCTCCTTGAACCGAGCAGGCATTTAAATGGCATGGATTGTATCTCTTGCAACAGGCAGAGGTCAGGAATTAACTGGAAGATGCATTTGTATAGTATTTGATATTTGCTAACTTATGCACATCTAATGCTGAGCTGATATTGGATATGGCCTCTGCTTTATAAAACAAGGTACTCATATTAATCTTACATCAATGACAGTACAATGATCGGTTGATTTGTTCAACACCTAACCAGTTTGCTAAGTATAATATACATCTGAGAAAGTGTTGTGAAAATATCCCAGTTTGAGTATCTTTTGTTGGATTTGCCTACATTCATGTACCGGGAATATTTTAGCAAATAAGTTTTCTGACTGGTATGTTGGCAAACGTTAGGTGAAGGTTGGAGACAAATATTTTATTTATAATTGTTATTTCTTTGCTTTCTATCCAGAACTCTGAACATCTCTTTGGAGGGATTAGTGTTAAAGGGGCAGCTGGCTGCCAGAGAAATGGCCTCCTTTTATGTTTGACAGCATACAAATGGAGAAAACCAGAACAAAAACAAAATACTCTTGCTGGAAGATTGCAACATAACTACTTTATTTATTAAAAATAAGAATGATAACACAGGAACCCCAAAACAGAGTGAGACAAAGCAGGCTGCTCCCTAAACAGACCACCTCACTCTAGATAGCAGTCAGTATGCAGACAGCCAACTTGGCATAGATCACACAGATCCTGTAGCCTGCAAGCAGAACCAGGAAAATCTCTGAAATTTAAAGTGATAGCTTATAATTTTAAAACCATTTTTATATGCACCACATCTCCTCACAGGCCTGTGTAAGGCTAGTACAGAAGGCCACTTTTGGACAAGCTGGGGATGGGCTAGAAAGGGACATAGATAATATTTGTATTTAAAAAATGCCTAGGGACCCCAACTGAGATCAGGCCCCTGTAGTATAGTCTGTACAAATAGACTAAAATAATGCAAAGAGACAAGACAAAGGATTTAGGGGATATAATTCAAGGGTAGAGTGAGCAGAATGATGGTCTATAGATAATATAATGTCAAAGGTCCTTGTTCAGAGAGATCCAGTGAGTCCTGGTGCCCCAGGCAATTGTCATTAAGGGGCTGAGACAGTTATTGTATTTCGCCTACCTAAGCATCACTTACATACAGTCTGAATATTCACCCTTCATGAATAGACCATCTTTTTGTTCTGTATTTATACAGTGCTTATCACAATGTGGTCCTTGTCCATTGCTACAAGTTATGTATAATATACCTGGCTTCACAGCCAATGAGGCATTAAGTTTGTGAACAGAGATCACCGTACCTCCTTAGAGATCTTTCAAAATAGAAAATATGCACTAAAATTTTCAAGCATGAGTGTCTAGAGTCAGGTGCATAAATCCAAGTTTAGGCACCCAAGTTTGATAATATTGGCCTTGATTAACCTTAAATTAAAAAAAAACCAATCACTGCAGAAGGAATTTAAAAATTAATAAAAAACAGAATGTTATACTGTAGAAAATTATACAATGAAAAATGTAAATTAAATGCACTTAGGACTGAAAACTCAAAGGTAGATGAAAAAAAATCACAGTATTATGAAAAAAAAAGGAGGAAGGAAAAACAAATGCTTTACATGCCAGATCAAGGAACAGATGCAAAGATCACACTTTAGCTCAATTAATTAAAGACACGGCTTTGCAATATAATACACACTATGAAAAGTTATTTGTCAGACAATGTAGGTAATATAGAAAATATTACAAATATTACTAATTTACAAAAAAAACGTGGCAATCCTACAAAGGAACATCTAGATAATCCCACATAGTCCCATGGTTATACTGTACAATTTAGGGAAAAAATATGGAACCATATTTGACAGATGTTTTTAATGCTGTCTAAGGCCTCAATTCACCAGAGCATTTACATAGATCTTCAACTTTAAGCACAGGAGTAAATCCATCCCTATTTAGCAAAGAATTTAAGCACATGCTTAAAATTAAGCTCAGGCCCAGTGTTTTGCTGTACAGCGATGGACTTTTATATTGAAGCTAAACATTTACATAAAGATAAACATGTGCATAAGTGCTTTGCAGAAATGAGGCACAAGATGTTATTGTCATAAACAGATAGCTAAGGGTTAATGTCTCTTTCACCTGGAAAGGAGTAACCTGAAACACCTGACCAGAGGACCAATCAGGAAACAAGACTTTTTCAAATCTGGGTGGAGGGAAGTTTGTGTGTGAGTCCTTTGTTCTTGTCTTCTGCCTGTACTCTCTCGGCTATGAGAGGATTTTTCTGCCTTCTGCTTTTCTAATCTTCTGTTTCCAAGTTGTAAGTACAAAGATAGGAAGACCATAGGTTTGTTTTTTTGTATTTACATGTGTGTAGTTGCTGGAATGTGTTAAATTGTATTCTTTGTGGATAAGGCTGTTTATTCATATTTCTTTTAAGCAATTGACCCTGTATTTGTCACCTTAATACAGAGAGACCATTTTTATGTATTTTTTCTTTCTTTTTACATAAAGCTTTCTTTTTAAGACCTGTTGGAGTTTTTCTTTAGTGGGGAACTCCAGGGAATTGAGTCTGTAGCTCACCAGGGAATTGGTGGGAGGAAGAAGTCAGGGGGAAATCTGTGTGTGTTAGATTTACCAGCCTGACTTTGCATTCCCTCTGGGTGAAGGAGGGGGGTGGGGGGGAGCTTGGCTCTTTCTCTCGGTACCTATTTCCAGGACTGGAAATAGGGAGGGTGGAATCCCTCTGTTTAGATTCACGGAGCTTGCTTCTGTGTATCTCTCCAGGAACCCAGGGAGGGAACACCTGGAGAGGGGAAGGGAAATGGTTTATTCCCCTTTGTTGTGAGACTCAAGGAATTTGGGTCTTGGGGTCCCCAGGGAAGGTTTTTTGGGGGACCAGAGTGCCCCAAAACACTCTAATTTTTTGGGTGGTGGCAGCTTTACCAGGTCCAAGCTGGTAACTAAGCTTGGAGGATTTCATGCTAACACCCATATTTTGGACGCTAAGGTCCAAATCTGGGAATATGTTATGACAGTTATGACCTCCTATGATGTTAGCATCTATTTCATTAGAACATGCAGATGGAAAAGACAAAGATCGTATTTAGAGACCTATTTGTTCTTCATGACATGATCCACCATAACTTCAAACATGTAAGTAGTTGCACTGATTTCAATAGAACTACTCATATACTTTCTAAGCAACCAGGATGAAAACACTTTAGGAAATAGTAAGTGAGGATTAAAGAGGCTTTATATGTAATGAAAAGTAGATATGATACTGACAACAAAAGAGCCCTGAATGTTCTCTATTCAACCTGAAAAAGAAAACCTCATTAGTAGCCCAATCCTGATACGCAAAGAAGGCCTTTGATTGGGTGGAGTGGAAAGATTTATTTCCTACTTGGAAAATATGTAGCCTAGTGTCTAGTATCTTGACTGGAGAAAAGGTATGTGTAAACACCCAAGATTTTATATATTTTGAGTGGATTTTCTTCAGAGGGATTTCCCTCCCTCTCCTATCTAGAGCCAGGGCTGTTCCCTCTCACCTTCATTATTTGCCATCTCAGTTGTACTTTTTACTTAAATAAGTAGAGAGGATGAAAAACTGCAGGACTGAAAACAATGTCAGAGGACATAAAATAACTAAATATGCAGGTTACATATTTATATTTCCAAAAAATCCTATTATTTCCCTCCCACATTGAATTAATTTACGCAGTTTGTTTGGATAACTCTGGATTTTAAATGAACGATGGCAAGATTAAAGTATTGGGAATTTCTATTCCACAGCCTCTTAAAAATTAAATGAAAAACACAATTCTAAGTAAATAGGCAAACTTTTTTGTAAAGCTCCTTGGTGTGTAATATAGATTTCAATTAAACCTTATATCCTTTTTGCATAATATTGTGGGATGCAAGAATTACTAGAAGCCTCTGAATACAAAAAAAGCCTAAAATTAACATTTTGAAAATATTCTTGCAAACCTGAATTGTTTTAAAAATATTTCCTATGGTGGTGCCTGAGTCAACCTTCTCAAAATTGCTACAATTTCCTACAAGACTGGACTAGTGAATTATTAATATCTAACCAACCTGTAGTAAGAGGAGGCCCTGAGATATAAACCTTGGTATCAGAGGCCCAGTATGAGGCCTAAGGCCTGAACTAAAGTAATGGTCAAGACTTTGCTAACATAAAGCGAAGTTAAGCTGTGAGCCAGATGCAGGCCCTGCTCACAGAAGCTGGCAAGGAAAGGGCTGATGCTGAGTCCATTGTCAGGGAGCACATATGTACTAGTCAGCAGCATCTTGGACTTCTATGTCAGGGAAAACTGAAGACTCTGTTTCTCTTTGACAATAACCCTGGCCAACGTGCCTTCATACCTTACTAGAGTCTGTGGTCATTGGGGGTTCTCTTGGGGTCTGCTGTGTCAGCTATCTGTGCAGAGCTGGGACAGCACATGGAGGGAACATATGCACGCAGCCACTTGATATCAACATTGAACAGAGTAGAGCACCACACCGATAGCATCTGACGATACTAGTGTCCCCGACGTCTGTTCTCTGCTCTGTTCAATGTTAATATCAATTAGCTGCATGTGTGTGTTCCCTCCGTGTGCTGTCCCAGCTCTGCGCAGATAGCTGACACAACAGACCCCAAGAGAACCCCCAATGATCACAGACTCTAGCAGGACCGGCTCTACAGTTTTCGCCACCCCAAGCAGCGCACCGAATTGCCGCCGCGGAAGGTGGAAAAGCGTCTGCTGCCCTAAGGGCGCACGGACGGCCCCCGCCATCCGCGGTGATAATTAGGAGCGCTGCTGGGGGCAAAACAACAGGGACTGCTGCCCTTTGAAGATTGCTGCCCCAAGCACCAGCTTGGAATGCTAGTGCCTGGAGCCGGCCCTGGACTCTAGTAAGATATGAAGGCACATTGCCCAGGTTTATTGTCAAAGAGAAACAGAGTCTCCAGCTTTCCCTGGCATAGAAGTCCAAGGTACTGCTAAGGTGCTGCTAGCTAGTACATATGTGCTCCCTGACAATGGACTCAGCTCAGTCAGTGGCAGGACTTTCCACTGCCCCCTAGGCTGGACAAAGACATCCACTCAGAGGTGCTTTCTTATACAGAGGTACAAACAAGTTACACATCACTCCTGACATATTGAGGTGCAACCCCTCTACGTAGCAAGGTATAACCCCTCTACATAGTAAGGTTCCACCTCTCACCTTGTACGTGTTGGTTCGAACAAAACAACTCTATCCATCATATTACCCTTTTGGCCTTGTCATTGGGATAGGTCAGCTTGTTCCTTGTTATCTGTGGGGAGTGTACAAGTATGCGAATGTTCTGATATCTGGTGTCCAGTATCTTTTAGGTATGTCTCTTTTTGCAGTATCAGCCCTTTCCTTGCCAGCTTCTGTGAGCAGGGCCTGCCTCTGGCTCACAGCTTAACTTTACGTTATGTTAGCAAAGTTTGACCATTACTTTAGTTCAGGCCTTAGGCCTCATAATGGGCCTCTGATACCAAGGTTTATATCTCAGGGCCTCCTCTTACTACACAACCATATGAGAAAGTGACAATCTTTTTAATTTCTCTGTCCAAAATAAATGTTAGTCTAATATCTACAACTCTACAAACAAAATTTGGTTTGCACTTCATAGTTTATCAGTTCCAGCTTCTCTAAAATTTATCTAATTCTAATCTGTTACTATAGATGTGGTGAAATTAGTGATCCGATAGGTAGTATCTGAACTACCCAGTAATAAATTATTTCTGAATTCAAATATTCATCAGTGTTCTATAGTTTTCAGTGCACGAATCAACTTCATGTCAAGAGTCACTGCATTAGGCTCTCAAGGAATGTTTTCCAAACATTATTATTTCCTTCATTATCACTTACTGCTGGCAAAGAGAGAGGACATTGATTCAGCAGGATCTCGAACAACAAATCATTTGTAAAATCCAGGAACATTCTAATTGTAGAAATAACTTAGAAGCATCTAAAGGGACACCCATGCCACTGTGTTGCTATATGGAATCCCTTTGCTAACTATTGGAAGCATGCATATGATTTAGAGTTAAATTGGGGCATTTAGCCATTGCCTCAAATAGGAAAGGATGCGGAACTGGAGTAAGAGAGGGTGCAGAATCTTGGGAAGGCTTTGTATCTCACCACTGGGCAGGACAATTTCTCTCCAAGCACTTCAGTGAGCCAGTGGTCTGCACCATCCTTCAGTATTGTGCAGTTTGTTCCCGCTGGTGTGTCTGGCCCACTCTTCCATAGCACTACCTCCTTATCACTCTTTGGGACACTGTGCGTTCCTGGGATGGACTAAGGGAGTGCTCCCTGCTCTTACGTAAGTGTAGGAACTTCACGTGTGACAGGCCCTTTATGCAAGGCTTTAATGGAGAGCCTCTCGTAACATTTTATGGGATGTCATGATCTATCACAGCCAATATGTCTCCCTCCCCAATAAACCTTTCTATCTTAGAATGCTGCAGTATTTAAGACAGGTATTTCTCACTAAGGTCATTTAAAAAAAAAAAGCTAAGTATTTGAAAGATAGAAAATGATGGCTTAAGGTAATTTAAATAAGAGAGAGTGATGGACACAGAACCTATACACACCTAATTTATTTGTGCTCAATAATTACAAAACTGAGGTATGATTTGTCTTAAAGAGATGTTTTCGCAGACCTCACGTGGGGATTTTTGAGCTTCTATATGTTTGCTATGTATAGCTAACTAGAGTAGATCAATATTCAGCCCTTCCCACATTTACCCAAGAGCTCTACATCCACCTGTCTTTCAGTAGGATTGCATATTCAATAGAATTTGAAAAGCATCTGCATCAACAGCCAGATTATGTCTCCTCCCTGCACAATAAGCTCTCTCCATCTTTAAACACCTGTGAAGGGCGCAACCTAAATCCCTGTCTGAGCTAATGATTGAAAAACGCACTTTTTGCCAGGGACGGAGTGCCAGGGGAGTGCTAGTACTGTCAGTGGTGGGTGATGGCAAGGCCAAGGGCAAGGCCAAAGCCAGGGGCCCATTTTCCCTTTACCTGAAGAAGTGGTAGAAGGCATATCTTCTACAACTCCTAAATCAGATGTATAAGCCATCTCTGAGGGCTTTCTGCCCCATGTACCCAGGAGGCATTCTGCCAGCCTCTGTGTGTTCTGAAGACAGAACACTTCTAGGAACTGATCCTAATGCACTTTGCATTTGAGCACTTCCTGATTCCCAAAACACATTATACTGTGCCTTGTAAAGCCACAATGGATCCAAATGAAAGTAAAACAATATTTTCGGTGGCCCACAAAGATTTATTTGCTAGAAGTAATGGTATGAATGGAGCAGAGAAAAAATTAAACTAGGCATCTAGAAAATACATTCTAACAGTGAGATCTACTAGTCTGGGCCTCTACAGGGAGTTGAAGGCCCGCCAATACTTCCATCATATCAAACTAGACCAAAAAACTTGCATACACAGTGTAGGGGAAAATCTTATACTGTTGCAGTTGTGGCCAAGATAAACTAACTGGTATTTTTCAAACCTACTTTCTGTGCTGTTTTGGGAGAAGTGAACAATTAAAATATGTAGCATAAATTTTGGGATTCAAAATCTGCCACTTTTATTCATGTGGACTATTCATGGAGTAAAGTATTATGCAATGAGTAAACATGGCGGAATCAGGCCCTTGATATATAAAACCATCAAGATATATCTTTGCCTAGTATGTTGCAAATTGGAAGATATCAAACCTAAGTATTCAGTGGTGTTATTGCATATAGTTTTCTACTAGAGGTTTTTTTCCTTCTGCTTTCAGTACTTACTGAATGGCATAAGGAACAATGTGAATGCACACATACTTAATCTAGTAAACAATGTGATATAAATAGAAGAAGACATGGCCTATGAGCAATTAGCAAAAGGTTAAAAGCATTAAGATAGCAGGAATAATTGTAAGCTATTGAGCGTATTTTTTTAAAAAATATTGATTTTTATATACCAATTCACAGAAGACATTCAATTTGACGTAGTTGGATACATAAGGGACGTACAAACTTTATCTGGCTGCTAACACTGCTCAACTGGGAAAATAAAACTGTCAGTGTCATTTACAATTAAGGTAGCAAAAGAACAACTTAATTGAATACAGAGCAATATACAAGCTTAGTTGCTCAAGACAATTTATTGTTAGAAGTGTAGGTCTGGGGCTGCTTCCATTTGTGAACATGGCTAACAGGACACAAGAGAATGCCTGAAATTTTATTGATAAACAGCAAATAAAAAACCCAACTTCACTGACATGATTCAGCAATGCTTCAATTTCTAGTTGGTGTGCAAAACAATCTCAGTGCTTCAGTCAAAACAGAAGTCAGCCTCATGATTTAAAAAAACAATACAACTCTGAACATTTTTTTAATAGTACAGTGGGAACAGGTACTACAACATTATATAACTGAGGGCCGGAGGCCATAACTTTCTTCCCTAAGAAACTTCAATACACACAAATTGCAATCAGTTACAGAGACAAGTCATCTTTAATTCCTAATTTAAGAGGCATCAGACCATGATCTACCAGAGTTGATTACATTAAAATGAGAGTATCTCAAAAAATAAGATAAATAAATAAAACCCCAAATTCCATTCTGCTACCTCAGTCCAACTGGGTCCATGTTTCACTGAGCAAGGTTTATTCAACATGGGCCAGGTAGAAAACTGTTTTGGGAAAGCGTCAGTTCTGATGAATTTCCTGTTTCCAAAAATATGAATAAATTTCAAAATTGTTGAAATGTTCAGTTTTGTTTGGTTCAAAATGACTTCAGTTTACTTTTTAACTCTAATGTAAACTTCAATCCAAAACCAAAACAAAACGTTTCAAAATTATTGAAAAGAAATGTTTACGGGTTTTTTTTTGGATTTTCAGTTTGTGAAAATTTTTCAAGGTTTCAAGTTTTTCACCTGCCTGAGTTAGGAAAGAAATTTTATTGAAATCTTGAAAATTTGGAAGAGATCAGATGACTATTTCCCATCCAGCTGTACTAACTAGTATAGAGTCAAAGTTCCATTATTTGACATCAAGAATCTTTTTTAAAGGGATTCTGTTTCATTTTATGCACATTCAAATTGGCTAACTAGGTCTGGACTTATAGGTGGGTGCATACACAGATTCAGTAAATGCTCATGCAAAGAGATTGGATGTGCAAATGAAAGGAAACTGTATTAAAATGCCCCCAACTGACTTTTATATATGGTAGGTGTGTCTCAGATTAATAGCTTTATCTGAATTTGGAATTTTACTACTCAGATTCTGATAAAATAATTTCTATATGAATTAATTCAAGCCTATTTTAAAGTTATAGGCAGGGATCCCAAAAATCCATCTGCAAAGGGAAAATGTGGAAAAATGCAGAATTTGGATTTTTTTACAGAAAGTCTTTAGTTTTTATATTTTTTTGGGGAAAAAAATCCATACATAATAGAGTCCCATTTATCTGATCTAATTGGCCTGGGGCCAGATTGGCTAATTGAAAATTAGAATGATCTGGAGAATTGGCAAAAAGCTTTCTATCCTTTATTTTAAGATGAGGGTGGCAGAGGTTCAGTTGGTCATTCCCGGGGAGCGGGACTTGGGTTGTCAGCCCTTGGTGGCTGGGGTTTTGGTTAGCAAGGAAAGCTGGATAATGGAGGCTCAGATAAACTGGGTTCTAGTGTATAGAATACAGGTATAGAAGTATTTGGTATATGTAAGAAATAGAAATTTCAATTCTATTAATTTTGTTCTATTATGATTGATGGCATTGGTAGGCTTTGAACTTGCTTAAAAATTATAAATATATCAATAAAACACTGCGTTTAACTGATTTTTTATATATATATATACACTAAAGTTCAGAGTTCAATTTTTTTTTCAGTGATTCAAATGTATTTTTATTTTTTTAGTTTTGTTTTTTTAAATCATAAAAAACTAGGATCGCTGGTTATAGCATTGTGAGACTGATTCCACAGCTAAGGCTGAATGGATCCTGGGCCTACTCACTGTGAATAGCACCTTAGCAGGCCCATTGCTGTGACTCTTTGAATAAATGAGCAAGGGTAGCAGAATCTTGCCCATAGTTTACATGAGTCTCTTCAGGGGAAAGGGAAACCGGACGAATACTATGTGAATTCAAATGTCAAATCATCTTGAAATAAACAGGTAAGATGTCCAACCAGTTCCACATGACCCTAATATTTTAGAAGGGAACTTCCCTTTTGCTAAAAAGGTTTTGATTTACAACTTAGAATATATGTAAGGATACCCTTTAAATAGAACACACTGATTATGGCCTTTCTACCCAAATCAAACTATGTAGGGAGAGAAAGTATAGGGCAGGATATTGAAAAATCCAGTGCATTTTTCTATTTCTTCTCCCACTGTACCACGTAACTTGCATCCAAGACTTTTTTTTTTAAAGCTGGCCCAAGAGCGCACTGGACTGTAAATTTTGATTTCCATAAGTTTTGGAACAAAGATAACAGATAAATGACGTGCCAATATTTTTAAAAAGTGAAGAGGAGGACCCAGGTAATTGCAGGCCCTTCATCCTGATGTTGATCCTCAGCAAGATGATGGAACAGCTGATATGGGACTTGATTAATAAAGAAATAAAAGGAGGATTGTGAAACTAACACCAACCAAAGTAAGTTTATGGAAAATAGATTGTTTAACTTGATATCATTTTTTATGGTATTGCAAGTCTGTCTGATAAAGTTAACAGCGTTGATGAAATATATATTTTGAGTTCTGTGAGGCATTTGATGTGGGACTGCGCAACATTCGCTTGCAGAAAGCTAGTGAATTGCATCTAATGTGGGATGAAACAAAGAAGAATCAGAGAAAAATGTTTTTCAGGATTCTGGGAAATGCTGAAGGTGAGATTAACACTGGTAACCTTTTCTGAGATCTTCCTAGTGCCACTAATAAACAAAAGCAAGGGGAAGACTACTAGAGACTAAATGATATAAGAATGAGTGTTTTCTGTTGTTCACAACTAGATTAGATGGCCTCCACTTAAACAGAAGAGGTACTAGGCTACTGGGTTGAAGATCATTAAGGCTTGACAGATGAGCTTTATATTAATTAGGGAGGGAAGGAGGAGATCTGCATCACTTAAAAAATCTAGCATGTACTTCCAACTTGCACAAGAACAAAAGATAATAATTCTGCAACATAGGATAAGAATAGGAAAAAAGGTTTAATGTATTTGTAATGACAAATTGTATGAGCGATAAGCAAGAAGATAGAAGTGATATGCATGTAGAGATTGTGACCCAGCAGGCATAAATGAAATCTCATGGAATAATTCTTATAAATGAAGTGTCAAAAGCTGTGTGTTTGCATAGCTGGTGTCACTTTGTCAAAAACAGCTGGCTGGGAAATTATCCCCCTCCACCCCATCCCCTAATGGAAAAAAATAAGTGAAAACACTTTTCTGGGGTGGTTTGGTTTTTTGAAAATTTTCTGAGACTTTTTGGGTTGTCATTGACAACCTGAAAACTAAGTTTTTAGTTGATGAAAATATTTTGATTTTGGGGTTTTTGATGAAAATCCAAAAACCTTTCTGTGAAAGTGAATTTTTAACTAAAAATTCATTTAAAAAATGACATTTTCTGTCAATCTGTAAAATAATTCAACCTGATGTGGCAAATATTTTTGCTAGGAGTATGAGAATATTTTTATAAGGGAAGGGATAAAAACTTTGGATAAGTATACAAAGAATAAATTACAAAAGGAAGAACTAGAGTGGACACTGGAAACAAATTCTAAGAGCTTGAAAATAGCATGATCGACACTGCCCCCGCTCCATCCCATTCCTGGATAAACTCTCCAGGAATTGAAAATGGAAAGATTCTGTATTCTTCATGGGGAAATTCACTAACCCAGATATTTGTGGGATGGCACTTGCACACATCTGTCCCGCAGAGGACTGTTGATGGGAACTATCAGTCTTAGTATTTGACAGGGACTTTCCTAGTTTATTTTAATTATATTTGGCTGGGTCACTGTGACATTTCACTGTAACTTCATCCTTGTTCTGTACCAAAATATCAGGGACATTTAAAGAGTTGAACAACAGGATACATAGTAAGCCAAATGGCTATGTGTCACCTAATCAGTGTCTCACCTCCTTACACTATATGATAGGGCCCCTGTTGGAAACTTTCCTGCCAGAAATCCAGCCTGTATTTCATATGAAACCATTCTAGGCTGATAAAACTGTTTTATTCTTGCACCAGTGTTCAACTGACCTGACACTCCAACAGGTTGTCATTTGAGGACACTCTGAGACTCTCATCCCACTCCAGTTCCTGCTGGGGGCTCTATGGGAGGGGAAATGATATTCATTTGGAAGTTTTGGTAACTTGCTATGTTTCTGGGGTTTGGAAAATGAGGGCAACATTTACTTTTTGATCCCTGGAAGAGGTGGTAGTCCAAACTCTGTCAGGGAGAGGGCTGGTCATGGAGTAACTTAGCAGGAAGTGTTTAAAATGAGGTCTGACTTTAGAGAAATAATACATGTAAACTATGTCTACTCAGTGAGATGACCTGGCCCCAGGCAGGGAGGCTAAACCAACCAGAGATTGAGTCTGCTAGAGCCTGGGCTAACACAAGTGGGTCTTTTAGCTCAAGCAATAGAGTTCATGTATTAAGATCCAGTGGGCTCATGTTTGATCTCAGCTCCTGACAACAATCTCAAGGGTGCTGGTGATAGACACCTATTTCTGTAAGTCATCCTGAAATATTTTAAAGTATGTTGCAAAATATCTATAGCATCTGGGTAAGGAGGGAAACAGGCAACACAGTGGTGCAGGAATAGGAGAGTTTTGATCAAAGACAACAGCAAACCTGGCTCTTATCAATTACCTTGGAATCTTTGGGGTCTAAAGGTTCTTTGCACTAAAGGTTCTTTATACTGTTCTATACAGTATAGATTTATACTGTAAAGGAGACACAAAGTAGGCATAATTGTACACTAGTATAAATGAGAATTAAGCCCTTTGATGGGTACTCAGAGCAGAGTGGACTTTTACTGAGAGGTGGGGGGATATATTTCCCCTTCAAGAGTAAGTCACATGGAACTCAGTTAATCTCCTTCAGAAGGAAGAATGAAGGGCAACAAAAATGATTAGGGGTATGTAACAGTTTCCCTCTGAGGGCAGATTAAAAAGACTGGAATTGTTCATCTTGGAAAAGAAACAGCTAATCACCAGCGGTGTGGCGAACGTGACTAAGGCAGTGTTATTTACCCCTTCACATAACACAGGGACCTGGAATTGTCCAATGAAATTAATAGGCTGCAGGTTTAAAACAAACAAAAGAAGTATTTCTTCACACAGCGCACAGTGGACCTGTAGAAGTTGTTACCTGAGGATGTTGGAAAGGCCAAAACTATAATTGGACTAAAAAACAGTGTTAAATAAGTTCATGGAGGATAGCTCCATGAATGGCTATTGGCGAAGATGGTCAGGGATGCAACCCCATGCTCTGGATGTCCCTAAGCCTCTAACTGCCAGATGCTGGAACTAGACAACAAGGGATGGATCACTGGATAATTGTCCTGTTCTGTTCATTCCTTATCAAGCATCTGACATTGGCCACTGCTGGAAGACAGGATACACGTTTAGATGGACCATTGGTCTGATCGAGTATGGCTGTTCTTATGTTCTAAAGATAGAGTTGATCATGAGGTGAGATTTAAACCAATGGCACCAGATGCTTCTAATCTGACATTTAAACAACTGTAAGCCGCCCTCCATCTAATAGATGGCTCCCTTCATGTGGTGGGAATGGAACACAGAGCCTCATTTTTTTGGCTGCTGTCTAAGAAACAGTCCAATCAATTTAATTACGTGCAGCCAATTCACTCCTAGCATGGGAACCTGCTTGCCAACTTTTGGTCTGATGAAAATAAAAATGGCAGCATTATAAAAACAAACAAACAAAAAGACATTTCTTAATAGTAATGCTGAAAGAACCTAGGACCCTTAAATACAACTGCTCTATTGGGTACCATTATGAAGAGTGAGATAAAACAGACCTTTAGAAAAAAAGTAGTAAGTAAAAGCATCTTTACAGGAAATTATTGTTACAAAATACACAGAGAATGTAACCTAAGAGATTCTGGAACACAAAGTCATATTTATTTTTCTTCTTCAAAGGTTCAAAGAAAGGCACCTGAAGATGGCAATTGAAAAGACCTCCCCAGGAGTTAAAATAAACAGCACAACTATTGTACTGAGGCAGATTATATACTTGAACTGCTTATGACTTTTTTCAAAAGTCAGCTCCATTGTATGTTGTTGTGGAAACTGTTCAGCTTCCGATGGGGCAGAGTGGTAAGGTATCAGATAGCTGCAGCTTTCACTGTTGCACAATTACAATTGAAATAAAGGCTGCTTTGTCTTACTTTGATAATTAAAAATCAAGATTAATGCATTCCCTCGCTGATCAATGACAGGCACATTTTGAACAGAAATGCAAAACTAAAAACATTCTACCAATTTATCCAGAACACAAAATTAAGATGGAAGATTCATTGGAGGCTCAGAAGTAAAGATATTTCAAACTTTTTATTTTAAAAAAATTGTGTTTCCCAAATGATAGGCTTCCACAAGATTAACATCGGTATAAAGTGGCTGTGCGTGTATTATTGCTATAATTAATTACTTTAGTAGCATTAAGTATGGTTTATTTATTTATAATGTGTGTAGTTTATTACAGAGTGTACGTACCAGCCAATCCTAAGGCTGCATAACAGTTTCAATTATATTCCCCTGTTTTCACACACTGGTAAGTTATTAAAATAATTTACCTATTCAGAATGTACTTTTCGTACTTGGTATCTGTCCAAACACTAAATTTTATGGAAAGTCTGAGCGAAATCCTTTCATTGTCTTTTTAAATTAGGTGAGGAGGAAAACAAATACGCCATCCTCATGTAAAGAAAATGGACTGCACTGAATACTTTGAAACCTGAAGAATGGTAGGTTTGGGAAAAAAATGAATGATCAAAGTTATGATTATCTGAAATATACATCATGAGCATGCAGAGTATTAAACTGTGTTAGTCCTAGAGGAGTTAGATTACAGCCTCTTGAACCATGTGCTTGATGCCAAGAAGCTATAACCTATCTTAAGAATCTGGCCTATCTGAAAATGCCCAGCATAGGGGTACTCCATTCTGGCACATAGACACAACAGACAGGCCCTGAGCCTCCATTCCTTCCTCTGCTGGCCTAGGGAGCTTGTTAGAAGCTAGGAGTGGCAGACTCTGGGGTAGAGACCTGCATCAGTGGCATAAATTTGCAGTGCCTGAAAACAGCTTTGTAGCTTTGCAGCCAGATTCCTGAGAATCAGGAACTGAGTCCCTGACACCCACCTCTCTCATACTGAAATATTGCTCAGCTACAGGAGAGAACCAAGCCCACACACACACTCAAACAAGTATACTTTTCAATGTAGGTTAATATCCTGATTAAGGTATCTGTCCTGCTGTCTGTTCCTATGCCCTGCCAGTCCTCCTGTGCCTGTATCCTCCAATCAAAAATTGTTTATTTGAATGTCAGCAGCATGTTACATATTCAATTTTAATTTCCCCAACTGTAGGGCTTTGAACCACAGGGATCATGGGTGTCCTCAAGGCAACTGTTGTTCTGCACCTACGGTGGGACAAAAGTCAAATCTTTATGTTAATATTTACATCTATCAGCCACCTTTGACACCATTGACCTCAAGGTTTAGTTGAATCAACTGCATCCCTATTAGGGGCAGACAGATTCACTTTTAAGGTTGTACCTATTGGGTTCTGGGAAGTAGGCAGGCAGAAGCCCACCCACTGCTAAAGGATCCCCCCTCCAAACCTAAGGGGAGGATCTACAGGACCTGAAACCCAACTGATTTTGGGGGACAACTAATGAAATAACAGGGACAGGAGTGCGGTCAGAGGGTCAAAAGAAGGGAACCTGATGGAGACCCCGAGCAGAGAACCCTGGACAACGCCCACTGCTCCTCAAAGGCATCAAGGGAGCCAGTGGACGCTGCCCAGAGGAACTCCGCCCTGATACGTGAATGGACAGATGATCGGAAACAGGCCCCACAGTCACTGGAGTCCCCATCGGCCAACCTCCTCTCCCTGGTTTTATAGATGGCCGTTTTAGCCAGGGCAAAGAGGAAGTTGACCAGGAGGTCCCGTGACTTTGTGAGGCCACGAATAGGGAGTGCATAGAGAAGAAGGTGAGGGGAAAAGTGCAGCCAGAAATGTAACAGGATATTGGTGAGGAGCCGGTATAGGGGCTACAACCTGGCACACTCCAAGTAAACATGCGCCAGGGTCTCCCTCATGCCGCAGAAGGGGCAGGTGTCTGGGGCACAGGTAAACCACACCAAATACACACCTGTGCTCAGGGCCCATGAAGGAGCTGCCAGCTGATATCCCCAGCGAGCCTCGGGACCAACTTTTATGGGTGTACCTATTGGGTTTCTGGGAATTGGGCGGGCGGAAGCCCGTCCATTGCTAACAGATCCCGCCCCAGCATAAGGGGAGGATCTACAGGACCTCAGAACCCCACTGATTTCGGAGGATAACTAATAAAAGAACAGGGACAGGAGTGAGGTCACAGGGTCATAAGAAGGGAGCCTGATGCGGACACCGCGCAGAGAACCCCGGACAGTGCCCACTGCTCCTCGAAGGCATCAAGGGAGCCAATGGACACCGCCCAGAGGAACTCCGCCAGGATACTGAACAGACAGATGATTGGAAACAGGCCTCACAGTCACTGGAGTCTCCACTGGCCAACCTCCTCTCCCTGGTTGCATTGATGGCCATTTTAGCCAGGGCGAGGAGAAGGTTGAGCAGGAGGTCCCCGGACTTTTTGGGGCCACGGATAGGGAGTGCGTAGAGAAGGAGGTGAGGGGAAAAGTGCAGCCAGAAACTTAATAGGATGTTAATGAGGAGCTGGTGTAGGGGCTGCAACCTGGTGCACTCTAAGTAAACATGCGCCAGGGTCTCCCGCACGCTGCAGAAGAGGCAGGTGGCTGGGACAGGGGTAAACCGCGCCAAATACACGCCCGTGCTCATGGCCCCATGAAGGAACCGCCAACTTATATCCCCGGCGGGCCTCTGGACCAACTTTTATGGGTGTAGAGGGGTGGTCAGCTGATCCTGCCCTGAGGGGCTTAGAACAGCCCAGCAGAGGGTTGTGGCTGAGGCAAGCAGCTCCTGGGCTAATTGAGGAAGCTGGGAGCCATGCCCCAAACAGACCACAGCTGGCCCCTATAAAAAGACTTTGAGCCAGGCATACAGACAATCTCTCTCTGTCTTCAGAGAGAGAGGGGCCTGGCTGCTGGGAAGCTCAGGGTGCCTAGAGTGAGGCAGGACTAGGGAAAGGCCAGAGGGGCTGGGGAACTCCAGGCTGGCAACTCCACAGGCTGCAGGGCTTTGTCCAAGGCCCCATAGAGCACTGGGTTGCAGAAAGAAGCAGTAGGTCCAGACCTAACCTTGCCTATGATGAATGGCTGACACTGCAGTCTGCCTCAGGGAGCAGCGGCAAGTTGGTGACTGGCAGTAGCCTTTGACTGAGGTAAGGTAGGGATAGGGGGTAGGGGTTCCCCTGGGTGGGGAGACCCTGAGACTGTGGGGGCATTACCAGAGGGCAGCACCCCAAACACAAGGGGCACCGGGTCCTGGGAGGGACACAGGGGGCAGCAACAGCGGGACACTGGCCTGCAGAGGTGCTCCAGTGGCTGGAAGAGCTAATTCCCTGGACAACCAGCAGGAGGTGCTGTAAGAGGTGCTACAGGGGTGAGTCACGCATGGCTACAAAGGGGTCCACTTTTTGCTTTCAGACAGGTCCCAGAAGATGGAGTTACTACTCAGTCCAAAGGGCATTTGTGTGTGGAGTTTGGTAGGGGGTCTATTCTGTCCCCATCTTATTGTCTGCTGGGGGGAAACTACAGCTCGGATAGTAATACCATCAGTACAGTTGGTACACAAGTCTATCATCTTACATTAAACATGAGTAACAGCGTTTCTGAGAATAAACTGAATGAAGCTCAGTCTGGACATATTTGTGGGAATGCTGGTGGTGAATGCTCTAGTTAAAGCTGAGATGTTGTTCCCATCTAATGCCTTAACTTCTTCCCCTGCCCCAAATATAGCAATCTGCATCTCATCCATATAATATTGCTCCCAATTTAGCTTTTTCAATAAAAATAAAGGGACAAAAACTGAATGGGCCTAATTGCAACACCCTCATTAACATTACATTATATCTTCCTGTTGCACAGCCTTGGAGCACAGTCAGTAGGGCTGGTCACAGGGCAAGATACCACTCAACCTGAGAAAAAACAGTACAAACGGCCTATGTTACTAACATATCTGTTTAGCTATGAGATGTTTCTATGCATCTGCATGGATGATATCCTCCATGGAAGTCCTCTCCTTATTGATTCTTCTTGATGAAGCCAAGATGTGGGTCAAAAAGTAACATTACTGTCACTGCCTCCTGACAAGATGCATTAAGGGACAGAAATGTCCTCTTCTTGCCAACAGATAAGCAAACAAAAGAGAACTTTAACAGTGCTTTAAAAGCTGTTCAGGGATATAACAGTGATCGATAATAGTTTACAAAAATATAGTGTGCAGGTGAATGAAGCAGAAGAAAGGCTTTCCATATGGGAAGGAAAGATTCAGCTTGACAAAATTCTCAGAAGTTTCAATAAATGCAAAAAGTTATTGGTCTGGAAAACAGGTCAAGAATGAATATAGAAGTTTTCAGTTTACTGTGGGAAGCTTAAAAGGATCATCTCTTTGAATTTATTTGGCCTTTTCAGTAGGTCATATTAGTACTTGCACATAGGAATAGAGTTGTATATGGATAATGTGATCACCCACAGTTACATTAGCTGGATAATATGAGGTTTCAAAGGGATATGAACCCTCAAGTTTCAGAGCATAAGGCAACATGAACTGATGGGAGTTAGGAAGGAACTTCTGTTTTGGGGAAGTTATTCCATAATTGCTTATTTCAGGAATTTCTTGTATCTTCCTCTGAAACATCTACTGCTTTCTGTCAAAGGCTATATATTGGACTAGAAGGATTGTTGGTCTGATCTGGCATGGAAATTCCCATGACTATTACAGTTATAAATATAATATTCACCACTAGTACTTCTATTGTAAACATCATCCAGAGGATCCATTTCATAACAGATAGCACACAACCTAATGAGCATGATTTCAGATTTGTATTACTGCATCTAAATGAATAGTAACATTAACAACAGGATGATTGTATGGTCAAGGCAATGGGCCAGGACTCAGGAAATCTGGTTTCCAGTTCCTGGCTCTGCCACAAACTTGTTCTGGGAAAGTTACTTAACCTCTGTGTCTCAGTTCTCTCATCTGTAAAATGGGGACAATATGTCTCCTCTACTTAGACTGTAAGCTCTTAGGGGCAGGAACTTTAAATATGCATGCATACAGCACTTAATACAATGGGGGCCCAGTCTCAGTTTGGGCCTAAAGATGCCTCCATAATACAAATAAATAGCTTCCTTGAGAAAAAACACAGCAAAGTCACTATCTTTAGACTCCCAACAAAGAGAGACTTTACCATGTGATGAAAAATGCAGAGAAGAGGAAAATAGGACCATGTGATTTTCAGGTGAATGTCACCTACCTAGGTGGTCAGGACTTTTCCACTATTAATGCAATCGAGCTATGTGTGGGTGGAAGGAGGGGGCAGAAGGAGAAGCTACACAGGGACTCTCTGGATCTTGACTACTAAAGAGGAGGAGTCAAGTCTTCTCTGACTAGGCTTGCTGCTCAATGGAGGAGGTGAGGAACGGTTGGGGGAAAAAGGCCTCTGGATCTTTAATTATGTGGATCCGAAAGCTCAAACGTAGGTTGCATGGGGAGGCAAAAAACTGAAATAGCAGCTGTGGCCCAGGCGTGGGGAGATGAGTGACATCTCCCTATTTCTCTACCTATATTCCAGTTACTCAGGCCTTGTGTAGGGAAGGGTGGGTTCCGCTGTGAATGCACATACTCTTGAGCCTGCTGTTGGTGTGTACTAGGGGATTACTGCACATTCTCTGTTTCTCTTTTATAACTTCCCTTTCTTTTTCCAATTTTTTTCAGCTGTATTCATCCACACCATGAGGGCACAACTTCCTTTCTTTCCTTCCTGGCTGGGGTGAGGTGGGGGAGGAGAGAAGTGGCCACAGGAAAAAAAAATCCCTGTGAGAATCTCACAAGAACAGTCTTTTCCCAGACTATTTCCCATCTCTTCATGGTTCCAGCTTTATCATAAGTGTTACAGTGTAAATTCCACTTCTTTTACTAATGCTATATAGTACCTTATTCTATGAGTTAGCTCCATTGATTTCAACCCGTTGGAGTATGGTACTGCTGAATGTTAGTAAGAGTTATGGAATCTGGCCCTATCAAAACAGTTTCTCTCATGATAATGCAGATCCCCAGTTGGCATAAATCTCATAGCGCCTTTGAAGTCACTGAAGCTATGACAAATTACACCCACTGAGAATCCTCCCAGTGATATTTTAACCATTTAAGTACAGAAGCTGATAAATGGCACAAAATTGTGTTGTGTCAAGAAATGGATGAGAGTTCATGGAAGTTCTTATTTATTAGAACATTTTTGCCCATTCCTAACAGATTACAACACATCCTTTCAGTATTAACTGAAAGTTCAATCCCATAGTGCTACAAAGGAACTTTTCAATATAGTGCTGTATACTTTGAAGGGGTCAACACAATTATGTAGACAAAATTGTGAATTTAATTCATATTTTTAAATAATTGAAGTTATTAAAATTCCTGCCAAATATCTCTGCCTGCAACACATTACTAGGAATTTTAGCTAATAAGATATTTTGTGCTTTGAAAACACTTTCTTTGATTTATAAAATTTCCAAGCAGTAGCACATTTTTATGTGTTTAGCGTGTAGTGGTAGACTTAGGTAGTTATGTCATTTATACATAACAATGAGCCAATTCAAAATGGCATATTGATTCTTCTTCTTCTTCTAATTATTTAATAAAAGTTGAATTGGTCATTTCTCCCCCATCTGCACTTGAAAATTTGTAGTCTTGTTCGTAAAATGATGCAATTTGATTGGGGAGAGGAAGCAAGCTGCATACAAACTTTGTCCTCAAGATGTTTTCAGCTTTCTTGTTTTTTTGCAATTCAAAGTTATGCAGGAAGTACTCCAAAAGGTGCCACATGGAAATAATTGAATTTATAGTTACCCCACAAGATGTTGGGGGTGAAGTGTGTGTGGAAAGGCTAACTGATATAGTTGATGCCCATTGTGATAGACCCGGGCCAGCTGGGTACAGCAGAGTAGTCGAAGGCAGATATATTGGCCACTAGATCAGTAGTTTTCTGTTCCCAGGGGCTGCTCCAGGCTAGGAAACATGACACATGACTCCAGGACACATGACTCTAATTAATCTGCAAAGAGTCAGGTGAAGCTGTTAAGCTAATGTGAAAATCTGACTAATTAGACTCATAGATTCATAGATTCAAGGACTGGAAGGGACCTCGAGAGGTCATCGAGTCCAGTCCCCTGCCCTCATGGCAGGACCAAATACTGTCTAGACCATCCCTGATAGACATTTATCTAACCTACTCTTAAATATCTCCTGAGATGGAGATTCCACAACCTCCCTAGGCAATTTATTCCAGTGTTTAACTACCCTGACAGTTAGGAACTTTTTCCTAATGTCCAACCTAAATCTCCCTTGCTGCAGTTTAAGACCATTGCTTCTTGTCCTATCATTAGAGGCTAAGGTGAACAAGTTTTCTCCCTCCTCCTGATGACACCCTTTTAGATACCTGAAAACTGCTATCATGTCCCCTCTCAGTCTTCTCTTTTCCAAACTAAAGAAACCCAATTCTTTCAGCCTTCCTTCATAGGTCATGTTCTCAAGACCTTTAATCATTCTTGTTGCTCTTCTCTGGACCCTCTCCAATTTCTCCACATCTTTCTTGAAATGCGGTATCCAGAACTGGACACAATACTCCAGTTGAGGCCTAACCAGCACAGAGTAGAGCGGAAGATTGACTTCTCGTGTCTTGTTTACAACACACCTGTTAATGCATCCCAGAATCACATTTGCTTTTTTTGCAACAGTATCACACTGTTGACTCATATTTAGCTTGTGGTTCACTATGATTCCTAGATCTCTTTCTGCCATACTCCTTCCTAGACAGTCTCCTCCCATTGTGTATGTGTGAAACTGATTGTTCCTTCCTAAGTGGAGCACTTTGCATTTGTCTTTACTGAACTTCATCCAGTTTACCTCAGACCATTTCTCCAATTTGTCCAGATCATTTTGAATTTTGACCCTGTCCTCCAAAGCAGTTGCAATCCCTCCCAGTTTGGTATCGTCAGCAAACTTAATAAGCGTACTTTCTATGCCAACATCTAAGTCATTGATGAAGATATTGAACAGAGCTGGTCCCAAAACAGACCCCTGCGGAACCCCACTTGTTATACCTTTCCAGCAGGATTGGGAGCCATTAATAACTACTCTTTGAGTATGGTTATCCAGCCAGTTATGCACCCACCTTATAGTAGCCCATCTAAATTGTATTTGCCTAGTTTATCGATAAGGATATCATGCGAGACCGTATCAAAGGCCTTACTAAAGTCTAGGTATACCACATCCACCGCTTCTCCCTTATCCACAAGACTTGTTATCCTATCAAAGAAAGCTATCAGATTGGTTTGACATGATTTGTTCTTTACAAATCCATGCTGGCTATTCCCTATCACCTTACCACCTTCCAAGTGTTTGCAGATGATTTCCTTAATTACTTGCTCCATTATCCTCCCTGGCACAGAAGTTAAACTAACTGGTTTGTAGTTTCCTGGGTTGTTTTTATTTCCCTTTTTATAGATGGGCACTATATTTGCCCTTTTCCAGTCTTCTGGAATCTCTCCTGTCTCCCATTACTTTCCAGAGATAATAGCTAGAGGCTCAGATACCTCCTCTATTAACTCCTTGAGTATTCTAGGATGCATTTCATCAGGCCCTGGTGACTTGCAGGCATCTAACTTTTTTCTAAGTGATTTTTAACTTGCTCTTTTTTAATTTTATCTTCTAAACCTACCCCCTTCCCATAAGCATTCACTATGTTAGACATTCCTTCAGACTTCTCAGTGAAGACTGAAACAAAGAAGTCATTAAGCATCTCTGCCATTTCCAAGTTTCCTGTTACTGTTTCTCCCTCCTCACTGAGCAGTGGGCCTATCCTGTCCTTGGTCTTCCTCTTGCTTCTAATGTATTGATAAAAAGTCTTCTTGTTTCCCTTATTCAAATTTATTAACCCTCTCCATTTGACCCACCCAAGTTTTAACACAGATTCTCAGTGTAACTCTCTCAAAAAACAAAGCTTCTGGGTTTGTACGCTTCATGTGAAGTCACAAGAGTGACAAATGGAACCAAACCACAATGCTGACAAAGGGAACCAACTCACTCCACTTGCACAGATTTGACTCACTTTTCCAGACAGTGGAGAATCAGGCTTAGTGCCTTCATAGTCAAGGTTGAAGTTACTTCTCCATTATGAGCCTGCTATAATTTCACCCAGAATAACTCAATTCATCTTGAAGTTTCATATATGTAGTCTTATGTCACGGTACTCTTTTGGTGAAAACATTGAGGCAAATTATACAAGGCATTTTGAAGTTCTGAAAGTTAAAAATAAAAGTGATGTTTCAGCTTTCTAAAAAAAAGTTTCCTAATGTTTTTGTCTCTTACTATCTCAAAAAGGACATGTCCTAGAACTTTAATTTCATATTAATCTGTTGGCCTTGGAAAGGACTATATCCCCTTTGATTATTTATGGAAAGCTGGTGGCTATATTTTTGGCATGTTCAGATAAGATGAATGCAAAACTTCAATGTCCCACAGTACCTTTCTGGTTCTATGAGGCATAGTGATAAATAAACACCAACACCACCTACATACTTTCAGACTCCACATGGACATCAGCAACTTCCTGTTTTACTCTGAGTGCTAGTTAGTCTCAAAACTTAGTTGTAGTTACCCAGTCAGTTACTAGATATGCAAGTGTGTGAGTGCAGTGTGAAGATGGTGGCAGATGGTCATCATGATCTAGGTTAAATAGTATAGAAGGCAAGGAGAAATAGGAGATGGGTTATTATGACTCTTGTCCTTCTGGTTTGGGTGATTCTCTATCAAGGCAAGCCAGGAAGACTTCACCATAAGATACTCAACCAGCATACCACCAAACTATCAAACAAAAGTGAGGATATACAAAGCAACAGTGGATAGCATTCTTTTTATATGCGTATGAAACATGGACAGTTTACCAGACACATCAAGCAACTTGAAAAGTTTCACATGTGCCGTCTTCACTCTAAAGTGTCAAACGTTAGCATCCTTGAAAAAAAGCAAAAACAACCAGCATTGAGGCAATGATTATTAAAGTTCAGCCTAGATGGACAGGTCATGTTATCAGAATGGGTGGTGATAGACTCCTGAAAAGAGTCCTTTATGGTGAGCTCAGAGTCAGAAAGAGCATGAAGGCAGTCGTAGTTCATGCTTCAAAGATACCCTTAAGCAATTTCTCAACTCATGTAACACAAATATTGATAACTGAAAGCACAGCTAAGGGCAGACTTGAATGGAGAGCAACTATCAATTAAGGCTGTAAACACTAAAACAGATATGGAAGATTGATTGATAAAAGGTCCAAGTGTCAGACCAAAGTCTTCACTGGGAGCCTGCACCTTCTTATGTGACGTCTCCTTGTGATGTTGTTCCTTGCAGATTGGACTATACAGCCACTAACACGCAAGATACTGTGATGTCATTGTTGGATATGAGGGTGTGGAGGGGCAATGACTCACTGGCGTGGCGCCTGCTGCTGGTTGTCTCAGGAATTAGCTCTTTCCAGCCCAACACCTTCTTCAGGCTGGTGGCTCACCTGCCACTGGCCCCCATGTCCCTCCCAGACCCTGGTGTCCCTCTGCTTCAGGGTTCTGGCCCTAGCAGCAACCCACTGTCTCTACCCCTCTCTATCCCCAGCTTGCCTTAGCGGCTACTGCCAGTCATCATCTAGCCCCCGCTCCCTGAGGTTGACTGAAATCTGTAAACCACTCATCATCGGCAAGGGGGTTAGGAGCCTTTGCCTGTCTCTGGGCTGCCCCTCTGCAGCCCCAATACTCTTTTGTAAGCTTTTAATTAGGTCTGCAGCCTGGGAGTTTGCTAGGCTGGAGCTGCCCCAGCTCCCTCTGCCCTTTTCCCAGCACTGCTCCATCCTAGGTACCCTTCTCAGCTCCCAGGCAGCCACGTCCTTCTTTCTCTGAAGCTAGAGAGAGAATCTCTTCCAGTTTCTGGCCCTCAGCCCTCTTATAGGGCCAGCCATGGCCGCACCTGTGGCTGCTTTCCCCCAATCAGCCTAGCTTTCCCCCCACCCCAGCCCTCTCCCAGGACTCTTTTAAGCCCTTCAGGGCATGAGCTGGGTGACCACCATGCTACAGAGGGACAGCCATACAGTTTCTGTTATTTGTTATGTCAAAGTTTTCATTTGAGTCAAAGTCTCTGAGTTCAGAGAACTTTCTCTGAATCTCTAGGATATCTACTATCAATACACCCACTCACAGACATCTTGATTTCTTGGTGGATGACTACTTTCTGCTGAACCTGACCAGGGCGAGACTGCAGGCTGTATCGTACAGTTCCCAAGCATCTTTCTGGCCATGATTAACTCACACCATTTTACTTATTGTCCTCCTGGTTCTGTTCAAAGTTTGCAACATTTGTCCAACATTCCATTAATTTTTTTTATCAGGACTGTTGGATTTGTAGTCCTCTTTGATATAGTTGTACACATGAGAAACACAAACTGCCTCCTCTACAAACAGATTATCTGTCTGAAAAACACCGGTTGAATCATCTTCCACTGAGATGCATTTGTGCTATGTTTGCAAAGGTTATTAATTGATTTCTTGAGCACCAAGTGGCTTCTTTTCACATTCCACGAAACTGTCCTCAACACTTGGAGGTCTATAGGCAATAAATGCTAAAGTATAATTACTTAAAAATTGAACAAATATATTTTTAAATGCAGGAACCCAAGTAAGGCCCCAATCTTACAAACATTTAAGTATTGTCTAGTTTCATGGGACTAGTCTGTGGCATTATTTGCATGTGTAAAGTTATTTATGTACTGAAATGCTACCTGCATCAGTTCCTCAATGATTACAACTCTATGAACTACAAGGCTATATTGAGAGCAAATCAGCTGATACAGGGTAATCATAACAAATACTCTTTAGAAGGTTTGAGGTCTTTAGGGTTTAAAAAAAGTACAATAATATCACTAATATGTATCTTAAAGAGCAGATTTTACTCTTGTAAATGTTCTCAGAGTACAGTTGCTTTAATATAGCACAAAAGATAAACAAATGTTTATTTAAACAATGTTCTTCAAACACTGTAGTTTTGTTTAAAGATCCTAAACATCTGAAAGTCAGGAAACTGAGGCATGTTTAATCCCCTCAACCCTTTAAAAATAAGACTTTCACAACTGCCATTTTCAAATTTGACTCAGGCGCTTAAGTTCCAATAACTTTTAATGAAACTCAAGCTCCTATCTCACTTGGGACCAAATTTTTTAAGGGGGGAATTAAATGCCTAACATGCTTGGGCACCTTGTGAGATTTTCAAAAGTGCTTGCATCTTTAGGAACCTACACACCTTTGAAAATCTGGCCCTTAAGCACTTTTGAAAATTTTACCTTACATAATTAGCACGGTAATGTGATTACATTTCAATACACATAGCTTTGCTAGAGGATAGTTAAATCTGATGGAGTATTAATGGATTGACTAATGCTAGCCCCAAAGGAAACTACAGTGCCTTGTCTTGCAATATCCATTTTTTCAAAAACCTAAGTAGTTGTTACAAAAAAAATCTGGACACGATGAAGCAAGCAGGGAAGAGTAGACTCTCCACTGGAGCACCTCCTCATGGTTGGGTGCGGCATAGCAGGCTCTCTCCTCTGTAGTGTCTCCTGCTGATAGTCACTGCAGGCCTATGGCTATCTGTCTCTTCAAGGTGCAGCCCTTTGGCCAGGCCATGATTAAGTTCCACTCCTTCCAGGGTAACAAGTATATAATTAAGAGTCCAAAACATCCCAACACCCAAGATCCTTCTGCTCCCTTCCTTGGGCCATTCCTCACCCCATCCTTGAGACTTTATCTTCAGCCCTACCTTGAGCTCAATAGTCTTTATATCCAGCCTACACATCCCTTCCTCACAGACAATAGGGGAACCCAGTCCCATACTCTGCACAGGGATCCTGTATTAAGCAGCTAAGTCTGCTTCTTCAGATGCACTGCTGTTTCCCTGGACCATGTTCTACCTCTGAGACTCTGGTGCTGCTTTGACCTGCACATAACACAGCCTCTCCTCTGATTCCCAAGCCTCTAGCTGTTCCCTAGGTCCTCCCAGCTCCTTCTTTCTTTGGTTCAGGATTACTCCTGTATGCCGCCCCTTTCCAGAGATTAATTCCACTCCTGTGGCCTTCTTCAGTCTTTCTTTCCCAGTAAGTCTCTTCCTCTTCTCTCCTAGACTCATCACCTGTGTTCTCCAGCCTACACTTTCCTCTTTTATGAAGACCCATCTCCTCCTCGGATATTCTAATAATAAATCAAGGCTGACACACCCTTCAGGTGCAGCAAAATGGGTGAATTGAGCTTAGACTTCTGTTAACCCTTTGTTCACCTGTGTGGGGTAGATGCCCTGGCCATCACAGTAAGCTATGTAATACATTTCTCACTGCTACATCATCCTTCCATCTTCACAATCACCTCAATCCATTCTCCCCTCCCCAACTCTAGTCAATCTTAACTTTGTCAGATCTTATAATTCAAAGCCATCTTTACTCTCTCTCTCCTTTTTCTCTGCTGCACTAAGCACTTCTTGGCCACAGCGGAGACCTGCAGTGTATGAGCCCTCCACGAAGTGGTGCAATTTTAGGCTGGCAAGAAGATGAGGGTAGTGGCAGTGGTGGGAAAAGAGGGAGCACAATTTCCCATCAGATAAATTTTCCTGACACAGGCATCCCCAGCAAGAAATAGTGAGTGAAAGAGTGTGCGTGGTGGTGGGGAGGGTTCTTCCTGAGAGAAGAGGCAAAGTACAGTGACTATTAATGGGAGGAGCAACTATCAGTGCAGTACTAAAAGTCCCAGTCTCACTTAGTGCTGGAGCAGTTGTCTGTGGCTAAGAACCTACACAATGAGGGCTGAGCAAGAACTATAGAGGCTGATCCTGACCATACTTAGGGTCTGAATACCAGGAATCAGACTGTAAAGAGAAGAAGGGGAAAAGAAACCCACACAGTGGTGTCTCACCATAGCAGGCCGGGGAAAACACTACTGGGGACTCAGCTACTGCTCCAAGGACACTTCTAGCAAATCCTACAAAGTAGCCTCCACATTGTGTGCTGGAGCTGGCCTTTGAACTCCCTTAACCTTTCTCTTCAGCACTGAGTCTCTTTTAATCTTCATAATTTATTGATTTGGCACCTCAATTAAGGCTCTGTCCAGCTCAAATCCATCTCCCCTGGCCTCCCATGCAATCACAGAGGCTGTTACCTGTCCTGGAGGAGTCACTGTAGTGGCAGCTGTGTAATGCTGATAGCCTTATACTGTTGGGATAATAGTTGTCCTCAGCATCAACAAGGGCAGACAATGGGAAAGCTGGGTAAGTCCCCTCCAAGCAACTTTTCTTGAGTTAAACATAATATTGTGTTTTTTAAAACTTGCAGAAGAATTCAGTCTATTCCCAAAACTACTTTACTTATCTAGAGCAGCTGGTGATTAACACTGGCTAAAACAAACTCACACTTTCTTCCTGTTCTTCCTTCCTGGAAGAAAAATCCTTGTAAGGCTACATGGATGAGCAGTTCCTGTGGGGAATGAAGGAGAAAAGACACATAAAAAAGCGCTCAGCTAAATGTATTATTGCAGCATGAAAAAGAATTGAATGTTCTACACCAAGTAATTGCTTTGGTAATATGGCTTGATCTCCACACTTCAAATTATGTAAAAGCACATAGGAGATCTGCTCAGACCCATTTTAACCCATTAGCTGTTATTTGGGAAATGGAAAAATGTTTGACTGCCAACAATTAGGAAATAATGAGTAATCAAAATGACCAACCTCACCCCCCAAAAAAACAAGCATTAATAATTAGCTATAATAAATGGGCATAATTCATTACACTGACAAATCATTTGTTAAGAGCCATAATGTTTTGCTGTAGCAATTAGACATTCTAGTCAACTAGCTTAGCTGGAATACTTCCAGTGCAACCATGATGTTATAAAACTTAATTATTGACCACACTGATTACTGGCTAAAGCTTTACACTTTTAAAGGCAGGTTTTAGAAGGATTGCAATGTATTTATAGGCTTTGTTGTTCATAGCTTACCACCCAAGAAAAACAAATACATGCTAAGAACACTGATTTTTTTTCCCATTTGGGAAGAATTATAAATTGAATTCATTAATGAGACAACAACATTTTGTTCTTTGAAACAAAAACAATTAACCTTATTTTTATGTATGAGTTTTGCGGTCTCAGCAGTGACCATCTGCCCACTCACTTGTTGAATTGATTAATTCTTTGCAGTGAGGGATCACAAAAACCTGGTTTGAAAACTGTGTTTTAAAACTTGATTCATTTACAACACCTGCTGTGATTGGTCAAAAGTGACTTTGAAATCTGATATCTGTTCTCCAGTAAATACTTGGGAATAACAAAGTATAGAGCCATATGCTTTACTACTTCATGTGGTTCAAACTCATTTCCTCCTCCTATATGTATGTTGTTCTCACATATAACATTGTGATATAGAAGAATGGCTGACATTTTATATAGCGTTTAGGTAAAGAAGAATGGCCAGAATTTTAGAAATAGCTTAGCTGAGTGCCTATTTGTTATTTTAGGTGGCCAGGGCTGGGTGCCCAGTTTTATAGGATTTAAAAAAAAAATGAAGCAAAGAATATTGTATGCATTTGCTTTTTATAAACCTGACCAACAATTTGTGAACTTGTGTCTTGGCCAGGCTGATCATGATTTCTGCAAGTGTAGTTTTTATTTTGCACTAGTCAAATAATTTTTAGATTGTCAATTGTTTGCAAAATATTCACTTTGGGTAAAATTTTCAAAAGCCCTTCGAAATGAGTTAGGGGGTTAAGTCCCATTTTAAAAAGTGACTTTAAATAAGACTTAGGATTCTAAGTAGATAAGGAGGAAATTTTCAAAGCACCTAAGATACTTAGGATTCTAAATCCCATTGTCAAAAGTGACCTAGGTACATAAGATCCTAAGTTCCATTGACTTTTAGTGAAACTTAGGCTTCTAAGTGTTTAAGTGACTTTTGAAAATGAGACTTAGGAAAAGGGTAAATTTTTTCAGTTTGTTATTCTACTGGGCAATTAGTGGCATAAGGCACATAGTATTGATTCTGCCTCTTGGATGCATGATCTAGACTCTTTAAACAGGACGATAATGAACTCCTGATATGGATTTTTGGTTAAGTAACATTTGCTAAGTTTTAAGATTTGCAAATATTTTCATAAATACATGGCAGTCATGAAGTCTGAGCTTTTATCTAATTTTTTTTTGAAAATTTGTTTTTACTACACTATGTAAGCAGCTCTGGTTGCAGGAGTATGCTCTGAACTTGAAACAGGTATTTGTATTTAGCATGAGTCATTCAATTCCGCTTCTTTCTTAATGTACCTTTGCTTTAAGAGTATGATAAGTATTATCTTTTCTTTCTTTTATTTACATTTTAGCAGGACTGAATTAGGACAACCTGGGGCCTAGTCATGCTTCATATGGAACCCCTCCATCATCTCAGCTTCAAACCATGGTCCCATTCCTGAACAGTGACTCTTCCTTTCCTTGGGGTGGTAGCAGGTTTTGGAGTTAGGATGAATGGGGCAGTTCACACCTGTTGGAGCTACTGTTTCAGGCTGTGTGCAGATTCATGTAGGGATCACCTACACTTGGTTAATGTTTTCAAGCTCTTCTTTGCACTCACGTGAACATAATTTTTTTAAAATAAAAGCTAAGATTCTGATCTCATTATGTGACTGTAGGAATTTGACCCTTAGTGCAGGGCTGTAGTGTCTAGGTCTAATTCCATCCTTGCATTCTAGGTTTCATTTAGGAGATAATGTTACTGACAGATAATATTTTCCTTTTCAGGTCTCGTTCTCTCAACCTGTTGGCTTCCCAATGGTTTCCAGAAACTTTTACAAAAATAAATAGCTCAGGTGCAAATATATTCACATGCTGTCAGGCATCTTTTATCAATCCGGTTTCCTTCTGACATTATCAATGATGTATAACCAGCTCTGCTGATAAGGTGGTAAGCATACATCAAGGTGAAGACCTAACCGTATTGAAGTCCATGGCAAACTCTCACTGAGTTCAAGAGGGCCAGGATTCTATCCCAGTATGCATTATAACACTACAACTGCAAAATAAAGCTCTTGTGATTGAAATGTATAAGAAATAGAAATTTGAGGATGTATGTGAAGGAACGCTATACTTACCAACCTTATTACTGAATTATGATCTCAATTTCAGGCTTCTTAAACACTAATCATTCTCCTCCCACCAAAATAATGGTCACAAAAATGCAATGTAGAATTATTGTATGAAAATTGCCTTCTGAATGTACATAAGCATGTCATAATTCATAACTGTCATCTACTCTGCAGCTGGTCAAAACGTACTTTTTTCAGTTACAAAATTAACGTGCCCGCAGTTAGTAAGGCAAAACAAGAAAATGTCCTCCAGACAAAGATTTCTTTTAGATCACAGGGTCCTGATTCAAAGCCCAGTGAAGCCAGTGGAAAGATTTCCATTTGACTCCAGTAGGCTTTGGATCAGGCCCCAAATGCAAAGACTCGCTCAAATTAAAGTTTAAAATTATAGATATGAGCAATAAAAAAAAAGTCCAATAAAAATGTCTGTTACACGATCCCGTCTGTCAGAAGGCTCCTACCCAGTTTAGAAGTGGCATTTCTGATTCATCTCTGGATCTTGGATCATCTGACAACTGAAAAACAAGAAAAGTTTAAAGTGAGTTCTTCTGATTCCCCTTCGGGCTTTTCTGTTACTGGCTGCAGTAGGGCTGATGTGAGCTGGAATTGTGACATGCCCTTTGTAGTTGGAGTGACCTCTGGGCTATGGCATGGAGGTCTAGATCACCTTTTCTTTGGCAGTGCAATCTCGCAATGTCCCTTATTGCATTTCCTTTTTTTTCTTCACCTATATCTAAGGATGTGATTTGGTCACAGAGGTCATGGATTCCATGACTTCAACAGGTGGGCGACTTCTTCAGCTTCAACTTCAGCACCACCCAGGCTTCGGCTTCAGCTCCAGGTGATGGGGCAGAAGCCAAAGCCTGAGCTCTGCTGCCCATGGCTGACACCTGAGCCCCGTGCCTGTAACTTTGCTTCATGGGGCCATCTGTGGCATGGGACCCTGGACAATTGCCCTGCTTACTACCTCCTAACTCTGGCCCCATGTACATTTCCGTGATTTAGCAACTTATTGTCCTCGTGCCAAAATTTCATTCTTCCATATATCCAATCTCTCTTGCTTTTCACCTGCTCTGTACTGATTGAATGACTTCTCAGAATGTGTGTGATCTTTACTTAAGTCAGTAGTGCCACTGGGCAACATTCTGTCCTGAATGCCGAGGGTGCACTACAGCAAGGTGTAGAGGGGCCACATTGCGAGGAAGATCTGGTTGACTCAATCAAAATGCCTCAAATTTCTATTAGAACAGTAGCTCTCTGTCACCCTGAGAGATGGTCCATTATGTTTCCTGCTCAGTGCCGAGACATCTTTGCTGGCTAGCAAAGGATTAGGTCAGGACCCCTAGTGTATATATATATATGCCCAGAGAGCTAGTGTCTGATTTTCAATGGTACTGACCACCTGAATTGTCAATTGAAGTCAATGGGAAGAGTAAATCCTCAGTAATTCTGAAAATCAAGGCTTCAGTGCTGCAGATAGAATCATAACAGGATTCTAACCATCACATGTGGAGAGGGACTAAAGGTAGGAGCCAGGCGAGGTGGGAAGCTTCTTGTGCCTTGGCCCTACTTGAACATGCATGCAGATGCTGGCCAGAATCTAGCCCATTGACTTCAATGAGACTATTCACCCAAGTGAGGACTACTTGTATGAGTCAGAGTTTGTGGGGTTGGCGCATTCAGTTTCTTGTTTTCTTTATTCATAGCTTTACATTGTTTTTTTCCCCTAATAGAAGTGGATTTCTTAGTGGATGTTACTGGATCTCAAGAGCAATTGCAAATAAATGGGTTTCCAGAACTACAGTGCTTTATTTGGTCTAAATCATTGGAATCTGCCAGTCTGCATCCTCTTTGCCACTTTGCAGTTCATCTGGCTTTTCTCCTTTGCTGCCTCCACATGGACTCATGGCTTGGCAGGTTTTCTATTGTTTTCTTTGCTTTGTTAAAATACAAGACACAACAAACAAGTAACAATAGGAAGGGGGTGGAAAGAGAACAGGACAATAGTAACAGGATCATCACACATTTACACAGGTTAAATATAGGCACAACCTGACGGCTGCACTTGTTTAAAAGTATTTTTCAAAATAAATAAATCAACTATTCCTGACCACCTCTCGCTCCAGTCACTAGATAATTAACTTATTGGTGGCATCACAGCAAAAATGAGGGGTAAGGAGAGATTTGAAGGAAAGGGTGGTAGTCTTATGAATTAGTTCAGGGAGTCCATACACAAGGGGTGCTGAGGAAGAAAGCATTGAGCCAGTGATGGGAGAAGTGGGCATATGGGAGTTGAAGTTAGGCATCACTGCAGGAGTGAACAGAACCTGGGGAGATCTGAAAGGAGATAAGATGGATGCAGTTGTATGCTAAAACCTCTTGGGTCTACTACAAGAAAATTTAACATGATATGTAGGTACTCCATTTGTATAACCCATACATTTTACATCAGCTTTTAAAGAGATATCTTGATGAAGCAGAACATTTTGCTGTAACACTGCTGAGAAATTATGACATGCTGTTTGCCTGCAACTTTTCAAGAGCGCTTGTTGATAATTTCCTAACCCATTACCACCAAACACATTTGACACTTTAACTTGAATTAATTAAGTAGATACAGTAAAAGAAAGGAAGCTTGCATTTGCAACAACCTTTCCAGTACTTTTCTAAGAATTTGAGTGCACAGTGTCTGAATTCATCCTTAGGAAAGCAATTTTAATTGAAAGCAGCACAGCCTATTATTATTATTATTATTTTCAATATAAGACTTTCCATCAGCTTTACTTGTTTTTCTATTCTTAGTTCTGAACATATCTTTTGGATGCATATTTTATAGTAGGTCACCATTTTTCACCTTTTTTTGTTGAAAGATGCTCCTGAAAAACCCCTCCAAAATATTTTACACTGTAGCAGAGTGGTCCCCTGCTCTTGCTTGTAGGGCTTAAAACAGACCAGGTGGAGGGCTGGAGCTGGGGCAAGAAGCCTGGGTTGATTGGGGAAAATAGGCTCAGCTGTGGCCATGTTCCAGTCAGACTCAACTGGCCCCTATAAGAGGCTGTGAGCCAAAAGCCTGAGGACTCTCCCTCTGCCTGTAGATGGAGAAGGGCCTGGCTGCAGGGAGCTAGACACAGGGTACCTGAGGGGAGCAGGGCTGGGGAAAGGCAGAGGAGCTGAGGAGCTCCTGGCTGGAAAGCCCCAGGCTGTGGCCTAGCATAAGGCCGAGAGGTACTGGGGATTGCAGGGGGCAGCCCAGGGGTAGACAAAGGTAGCAAGTCCAAACCCATTTCCTGATGATGAGTGGCTTATACTGCAGTCTGCCCCAGGGAATGGGGGCTAGATGGAGACTGGGCAGTAGCTAATACTGAGGCAAAGTGGGGATAGTTGGGTGGGGGTTCCCCTGGGAGGGGGAGACCCAGTTAAAGGGGCACCAGGGTCGTGGGAGGGACATGCAGGTGAGTAACTAGAAGGCAGATCACCGGCCTGCAGAGAGTGCTCCAGGCTGGATTGAGCTAATTCTCTGGATAACCAGCAGGAGGTGCCGTCGGGGTGAGTCCACTCGTCTACCACACCAAATTACCACCATTAGCATTTGGCTTCAACTTTTGGTGAACATGGTAATGGAAAGGTTAATAAAAATGGGTCCATTTTGAACCCTGGGCAATAATGCAAGGGGGTCCCTCAGGCACATTTCCTCCCAGCACTACCTCTGGGGAGGTACAGTTTAGACATTGATCCTTGTTTGGAGTTATGCAAAAGGGAACAATCTCAGTCAAAGAAGAAATTGAGTTAAATTATGTTTTCCCCCTTATACAGATGTGTAAGGGGAGGAGGCTGCAGGGAGCTCCTGTGCAAGTGCTGGGTGCAGCTGTAGTTTCCCTACCGACATAAATACAAGGAGTGCTCAGGGCTGACAGAACTAGCTCCAAAAGATGATGGAGAATGGTGAGGGAAAGGTGGGACTGCGACTCTGTTCATTCTTCATATGGGCCAGCCAAGCTGACAAGCAGTTCAGGAAAGTGCTCTCTTTCTCAAGGGGTGTAATAGTAACTATGCTCTTCTTACAAGCTGGGGAGCTTCCCAAGGCAATGTGTCTTCTGGAGGTTCAATGCCTTCCAGAATGCTATCTTTGCACTGTCCCAAAAGAAGTCCTATGCCTAGAAAACACAGAGCTCTCGGTGTTTGAGTTATTTAAGAACTATTTATCAAACTATAGTTAGAAACTATTTAAAAGAAAGAAAACATTCAGCTTTATATATGAAAATTGGTTTGCAGCCTTACATGTTTCACAACAGCAAATGCCCTGAGTGTGCAAAGAGCCATGAAGAAAACAAGCCTAATTGTTTTTGTTGGACCTTATTTAATTTAGCTTCCAGCTCATATTCAAGTTGTTATAACTGGACCACACACTCTGTTATCTCCTGTTTTATGCTGTGGGAGATTTTTTAAGGGCTGTTTCTTCATTTCGATAACTTTTATAGTAAAAAATGGAAAAAAAGAACCTTGAAGTAACAAACAAACAAAACCACGGAGAGAGTTAAACTTCCTTGGGAGATAATTTGCATTATGACCACATTTGGATTCTCATCTTCACACCAAGAACTGCTAACGGGTTTAGCTTAATGTCAGATTGGCCCATCTCAAAACTGTGACATTTCCTAGGTAGCAACTCTCTGCTTCTCAGTCTCTAGCACTGTATGGTACAGCATCCTAGAATCTATTCCAGCACTGCACTCATTGTCTAAGACTACTTACTAGTTCAGTTACTCAGTGATTAATGAATAGGTTTCTGAGTCTGAAGATGGAACTTTAGAGTGGATGTATTGTAAGGGAAGTCTTCAGCTTCTGTTCCTCCTTTCTGGGATAGTAGGAAGTGTTTGTGGCAAATTTAAAAATGAAGCCCAATTGCATGTGGATAGTCGTCTTTTGTCTCCTCGCTGCCCTGTACACCCACACAATGGCCAGAGACAATCTGGCCATTGTTGTATTACCTACTACAGTTAGAATAATTAATCTCTTTTCTTTTGCATCAGGGAAAAATAGAGTTGATTTTTTTACAATCCAAATTAAATCATCATGTTTTATAGATGTGTGTGTCATCCTGGGAGAATGATTCCTTTAAGGCTAAACAATGCCTTCTTTTTTACTAATAACCTTTGAAATGAAGTTTGTTCTATCCTGAATTTGAGATTTTTTTAACACAAGACTCTTGGGGAGAAAATCCAAAATCATTTTATTTAATTAACATATTTATGCTAAAATATGTATTTAACAATGTATCTTACAGGAAGTCACAGCTATCAACTTTCATTACCTGCGAGGGTAAAGGTTTTTAAACAATCTGCAGTTTGTTTTAAAGACCTAACAAAGGAGTATAGTTTAGAGTTAGACACCGAACAATGGGTTACAGTGCATTCAAGGTAATTTAAGATACAATGTCGACCTGTAGTATTTGGCCAGGCTTCAGATTATTACTAGGGGAAATGATTTCTGTGCACTTGTAGAGGAAATGATTCCTAGATGTAGCAAACACCTGGTTCTTGATTAAATTAAAAATCCAAGCAGAAGCTACGAAATTTGGTAATTAAATAAGTTATAACCAAACAGATGGTAAAGTACATTAGATCTACACAGTTCTTAATCATCTCTCCTTATGTGGCTGTTCTCAATGCAGATGTTTGCTTTGGGAACAATAGATACCTTAAGGGACTCATTACCACACAATATTTCCTGGAAAATTTGGCACAGGGTAGTTTAGGAGGGAACTTGTAGATTTTGGTATTGTGCTGGCAAGTGGGAGAAAAAACCAAAACAAGACATTTAATAAAAGAAACAAAAAAAGTACAATGTATACAGCACTAGCCAGCCTTTAGGGGGAATGAAAACACTTGAGATTTTGCTGTTTTTTATAGGAATAATTCTTACCGTCTAACCATTGAAATATCCAAACTCAAGGAAAATTTAAGGAAATTAAAAGGAAGAAGTCCAACCCTTCTTTCACAGAGGGCGAAGAATCTGGCAAGGGATTGAAAGAATATGCTTGAGAGAAGATCCATAACCTGGGCTCAACTACATTGCGTTCCTACTATTAAAAGCTGAAAATGGAGATGTTGATTTTTCTGGTCAAAAATAGTTTGTTTTTAAAAAACTTCCCAGTGTTGGGGCAGCTCAACTTTCAGTCTCGCCGAATCAATCCAATTGATCAAAGTTGTTATACTGCCAAATAAAGATACAGTACTTTGATGAACAGTGGCTCACCCATGTCCCACTGTCAATGGGTGAGTAGTTGCTCATTAACAGGAGCTCAAAGAATGAAAGTCTGTGACGATGAATGTGTTTGTAGGCCAGATTCTCAAACCTGTACTCCTATGTTGAGTAGTAGCTTACTTTATCAATGGGCCTACTGAAATCAAAGAAACCACAGCATGAATAACAGCATCAAATTCTGCCCATGTGTGACAATTGCCGTAACTTTGGTGGAAACAATATCAGAAACATGGTGTCTCAAACATTTAATCTGAACACACAGTAGAGGATAGCACAGCTGAACCCAGGCGTGGTCAATGAGGAGTTATATCTGACATCTAAAACCAGTCATTTGCTATGATCAAATACCTGCAGTGATAGAGAGACAGGCAGAAGTTCTGCAGGGTCAAGTGAAATCCAAAAATATGCAATTGAGGTTTTTGCAGACAAAAAGGCATGGATCTGATTCCCTTTGTCCTGAGTATTCTCCTGCAGCTCCTTGATGTAGAGAAAGGCAAAGACACATCTGCTGTAAAGAAAAGTGGTCATTTCCTATCCACAAAGATGGGAATTTTATTATGTCTGTCTCAGGTACTAAGGTGGATTGCTAAAAGCTGTAAGATCCAAGAAGGATATCTTCTTTGATGGGCACAAATTCCCATCTCTCCTCCACATATGAGCCCAAATGCCTTGGGTAAAAGAAGGGTATAGAAATGATAAAAAAGATTCCCTCCAAGAGGGAGTTGTACTGGTTAGATTGTACTGAGCTTAGCTGCTAGTCATGCATAATGCCAAATCCTTCATGTCTTAGCACAAATCCTCTGCTAACAAACTGTCCTAAAAATTAAATAAAAAGGTGTGTGACCAGTAAGATGGCAAATTTGCAGATGACACAGAATTTATTTAGGTTTAGGTGAGATTAGAAAGGATTGTGAGGTATTTCAGAGGGACCTAACAAAGGTAGATGAATGACAGATGATGTTCTCTAATGCCAACTGTTAACTGCTGATTCATGGATTTCACTGAGTCAAATTTCAGTGGCCTCCTCATTCCTTTAGACAAGGGAAGCACTTCCATACTCATCCTGCCAGCACTTCTCCCTATAGATGCCTTCAGTCTGTAGTAACTAGATCTGTCTCACCACCAATAAGGTGCAGGGTGAATGAGAAATGCAGTGAAATGGCTGATGTCCTTCCTGTCAAACCAGACCTAGAGGGATGTTATAGGCAACTGTTCCTTCACCTCCAAAGCCTCATTTGTGACAAACCCACAGGCTCAGTCCTTTCCCTTGTATTACTGAACAAGTCTATAAAGCTATTGCTGTCCTTCTTTATCTGTCTGAAAACATGCATTTTCCTGTTGTGTTTGTTTCTTTCTATTATTTTAAGAGTTGGCTCCCTGGCTGTGTTCTGTGTAGAGCAGGCTGGTAGTGAGTGGGTTGTACCTCTGATAGTCATACTCCTGGCAAGCCTAGGTCAGCAGTATTGGGCTGAGGATGGAAGGGAGAGGAAATAGTGAATACTTTTGAAAAACCTGGACTCCTAGCAGCTCTAGATCATGACTAACAACTTCTCCATGAAATTCTCTAATGGATGAACCTCCACTGAGCCTGATTTGCATCACTCAATAGGCTATTTTGATTTTTAAAACCCTTTTAAAATTCCAGCAAAAACCAGAAAAGTCTACTATAAGGTGTGGCCTCCTGCCCAACACCAGCATGGCTAGGGCTTGCAAGAGGTATAGCTGTGGCAGGGAACTGTTTTGAGTTAGGGGGGAGGGATAGCTCCGTGGTTTTGAGCATTAGCCTGCTAACCCCAGGGTTGTGAGTCAATCCTTAAGAGGGCCATTTGAGGATTGGTCCTGCTTTGAGCAGAGGGTTGGACTAGATGATCTCTTGAGGTCACTTCTAACCCTAATATTCTATGAGTACTAAACCAAAATAGGTTTGGAACAATACAGTTAAAGATTAAAGAGGACCCAAGTGATTTAAAACATTAAGCCCCAATAATAATAGGGGACTTTAACTCAGACATCTGTTAGAAAAGTAGTTTTGCAAATTTGGATTATATTGGGGACAACATTTTGTGTCAGAAGGTGATGAAGGTAACCAGGGGACAGCTATTTTAGACTTGATTGTGACCAGCAGGGATGAATGGGTTTTGAAAATGAAGGCTGAAGTCAATTGGAATGAAAGTGAAATCTCATTTCATGATCATGATCCTAAGAAAGGGAAGAAATGAAAGAAGGACAATGGACTTAAAAAAGGTGATTTTACCTACTACTCCCTTGAGTTTGTTAATGTCCCATGGGACAAAAATCTAAGGAGAAAAGGAGTTCAGGAGAGCTGGCAGTTTCTCAAAGAAACAATATTAAAGGTGCAATAGTAGAACTACCCCAATGCAAAGGAAAGATAGGAAGAATAGTAAGAGGATAGTATAGCTCCAGGTCCTTAATCACCTGAAACTCAAAAAGGAATCCTACAAAAAGTAGGAAAATGGACCACGTGGCTAGAATGAGTGCAAAAGAACAGCACAAGCATGTAGGGATAAAATCAGAAGGTTAAGGCACAAGATGAGTTACGCCCAGCGAGGAAAAATTAAAAGCAATAAGAAGAGGTTAATGCAACATTAGGGAGCAAGAGAATGATGAAGTAAAATGTAAGTTCCTCTACTTAGGAGGGAAGGAGAGCTAATAAAAGATGACATCATAAAACACAGTGTTTATATACTTACTCTACGTCATCTTCACAAAAACTTAAATCTATGACCTGACCAGATACTGAACACAATAACGTTAACAAAAGGAGATGGAATGCAAACCAAAAACAAAGAAATCATGTTAAAGAATATTTAGATGTTAGATGTATCAAGTTGGCAGGGGCTGATTAACATTCATCCTTACAAAATTCATTCATAACTTACAATCTCAGACCTGTAAATGATGATTATGTGTGAGAACTCATGGAAGACAGGTGACGTCCAGAAGACTGGAGAAGGGCAAACATTGTTCCTCTTCTTAAAGATAGGTCCCTAAGAGTACCTGGGGAATTATAGACAAGTCAGCCTAATTTCAGTTATGGAAGATAGTGGACAGAGTTATTAAGCCCAATCAGTTATAAGCACCTAGAGGATAATAGGGTTATACAGAATAGCTAGCATTGATTGTTCAAGAACAAATCATGCAACCCAACCCAGTTCTTTCTTGACAAAGTTACTGGCCTAGAGGAAAGGGGAAGCTTTAGACATGACACATCTTGATTTAGTCCAAGTTTTTGATACAGTCCCACTGACATTCTTAAACAAACTAGGACAATGTGGTCTAGATGAAATTACTATAAGGTAGTGGCTAACCAAGCTGTCATCAGGACTGTATTTACAGTGGAAACCCCTCTACCAAGCTGCAGTGGCACCGTCCTAACGCTCACTCAGCATCCTCAACTCCTCCCCTCTCCTTTCTGTCTCCGTGCCTTTCAGACTCCCAACAAGCCAGTGCTCCCAGTTCTAATAATTACAAGCCATCTAAACCCACAGAAAGTTGGGAGTTCAGTGGATCACAAATTGAATATAAGTCGCAATGTGATGCAGTTGTGAAAAAGGTTAATAATCTGGAATGTGTTAACAAGAAGATCATATGCAAGACACAGGAGAGAATTGTGCTGCTCTACTTTGCACTGCTGAGACCTCAACAGGGGTACTGTGTCCAGTTCTCATACTGTAAGAAAGATGTGGACAAACTGAAGATAGTCAGAGGAGAACAACAAAAACGATAAAAGGTTTAGAAAACCTGAGCTATGAGGAAAGGTGAAAAAAACTGGGCATGTTTAGTCTTGAGCAAAGAAGACTGAGGGGGAAATCCCCTTCACTGAAGGTTTTTAAAAACAGTTTAGACAAACACCTGTGAGGAATGGTCTAGGTTTACTTGGTCCTGCCTCAGCACAGGGGGCAGGACTAGACAACCTCTTGATTGGACAGGTGGAATTTTCTATGGGGTAGTTCTACTGTCCTGAAATTGGTCTCAGATCTACAACTTAGTTTCCTTTTACTACTACTCCCTTTGGAAGATAGGTTGTTTATATTTTCTAAAGTATTTGCATGAAAACAGTCACCAAGTTAAGTGCTAAAAACAAACAAAGAGGGTTTCAATTCCTAATCTCACAAAATAATAAATGGATTTTAATTTGATATAGACCAAATCATTTGTGGTTCCTGGTTAATAACAGTGCCATGGTTAGGGATGCAAAAGCATTCCTATGTCAGCAGAACGGCTGAGATAGTTACTATTCTCCACAAGAGACATTAAAATGAAGATTTCCGATTATCAAGCACACACAAATGATGATGTGCCAGGTGCATAGACTGATGGGTTCTAAAGTGAAGCTAAAACTGAAAGTCATAGATGGCATACAGTAAAGTTAGATATTTAAAACAGATGGTATGAGTATTTGCTAGTCCACTTGGATGGAAAAGGGCATTTACTAGAATTATGCAATAATGCCCCTCATTCCTCCCCCCTCCCAAGACAAAATTATAGTTATTTGAAGTTTTCCACATTCTTGGTGTAGGTTATTTTGCATTTATGACATTTTGCTTTTCTGTGAAATATTCAGTAGCCTGGCCATTTCCAGTGCAAAATATCAAAAACATAAAAACAAAAGACAAAGAAAAAACTACTTGAGTGAAATGTCATGTTAAAGCAGTATTGTGGGTTGATGATGAAGAAATAGAAAAAAATGGACAGTCACATGCACACAAAGATAAAATGAAAATTACTGATGGAGGGGGCGAAGGAGTGAGGAAGATGACCGGCATAGGAGAGGACCCAGAAGAGAAGCAGGGAGTGGGGTGAAGATGAGGCTGCTGCATCATGATCAAAAATGGTGAAAAAATGGTCCAAAGGGGGGAAAAAATGTTCCCTGTTTGGAGTGATGTCCCAGCTGGACAAGTACACAGACACAGGGCCGTCCTTAGGATTTATGGTGCCCTAGGCGAGATTATTAAACTGGTGCCCCTGTGCCTGACTTGCTCTGAGCAACACAAACATAAGCTTACAGTACTGGAAAACTTGCCATATGCATGTTATTAAAACCAGTTTAACTTAACTAAGCACACTGTAATGCTGATGGACTAGCACTAAAGAAGTAGCACTATAGAAAAAATTCTGATTTGACAGAATGATGCAAATAATATAATTTTTTAAATTTGTCATCATTTTATTGGAAATTTATATGAAGAGGTATTGAAACAAGGATTTGTTTTTAATTAAAAGCAATCTTTCTGGCTTTTTTGGCTGCAAAATCAGTAATAATGTCATCGTATGACAAAGACAAAGTAATGTCTTGTTTGATTGCAAGAATAGCAAGACCAGTCAAGTGTTCCTGACTCATTGTAGAGCGGAAATAGTTTTTAATGAGCTTTAGTTTTGAGAAACTCTGTTCTCCTGATGCTACTGTTACAGAAATTGTCAGTAGAATATGAGTGGCAATGTACACATTTGGATATATCTATATCAACAAGTTTGCTGGTATGAATAAACTGTACAATGTCCATCATCGATTTTGCATGTGGCAACACTGATAATACTCAATTCTTTGTACAGTTTAAGTCCATTTAAATCAAAACTATCACTGTGCTTCAGGAGGCTCTCTAGGTTCTTGCACTTTGTCATTAGTTGCTCTTGTTTTCCTATTCCGTTGAATTTAGTCCCGCTCAGCTTGCTGCCAGCTGAGTGAATGGAACCCCAGGCCGACAGTGGGTTGAGTGGCTCAGCTGGGGTCTCAGCCACAGGCCTGCTTAGCCTGCTGCCAGCCTGGGGTTCCTCAGGAGTCCCCAGGCCAGCAGCCAGTGGTGAGTGGGGCCGGCGGCTGGGACCTTGGCTGGCAATGGGGCAGCAGCCGGAACCCCAGAGCATCAAAAATCAGCTGGCATGCCACCTTTGGCACGTGTGCCGTAGGTTGCTGACCTCTGCTCTATACCAGTGGTTCCCAAACTGGGGTTTGTGAACCCCTGGGGGTTTGCAGAACGTTACAAGGGGTTCGCCAGTAAAATCTCACTAATGGCGGTCAGAGGACCCTGGCCATTGGAGACAGCAGGTGGGACCTGGTTGCAGGTTGGCCCTCTGAGCCCCAGGGAGAGTGGGGCTGGGCAGTTTGGGCTGGCAGCCTGAGTTCTGGTGGTCAGCGTGGGAGCTGGCAGCCCAAACCCCAGCGCTCCACGCGGGGCTGGTAGCCCAAGCCCCAGGGAGAGTGGGGCTGGGAAATTGGGGCTGGCAGCCCAAGTCCTGGCAGTCAGCAAGGGAGCCGGCAGCCTGAACCACAGTGCTTTGTGCAGGGCTGGCAGCCTGAGTAACAGGAAGAGTGGGGCTGGCAGTCTGAGCCCTGCCCCCATCAGCGGGGAGTCAGCAGCCTGAACCCCAGCCGGAACCCCAGGAAGAGCGAGGCGGGCAGTTGGGGCATCCATCACACTGAGGAAATTTAAACTTAAATCCCTGAAAATATTCATTTTTAGGAGGGGGTTCATGACATTTCACAATTTAGTGAAAGGGATTTGTGGGCTGTTAAAGTTTGGGAACCCCTGCTCTATACACTAGTAAGGAGATGAACATATTACAGTTGTTGGAGGGCTCTATTTAGCAGAAACAGGGCTATAGGAAAGTCAGTCAACATTTTTTGTTTCTCTGATGAAAACTGGCCCACTCCCTTCCCCATACCAAACTTGTCACAAATAATTGTCAATAACTTAATTTTCTGTTTTTGGCTAAGATATTGATTTTTAAAAAAAAAAATTTAAATTGAATTCAGGATTGTTAGCAAGCATTTTTGGCAAACAAATTTGTTAAATGACAATCTAAATGGCAATACAGCACTGCTTTCATGCTTGGCTCAACCCCTAGCCTGCTGGTCCAACAGCTGCAGTAGAGGAGGAGATAGGTGGAAAACTGCAGGACCCCAAAATCCACCTCTTGGGGTGCAGAGTGGCAACAGCAGCAGCAAACCCTCAGGTCCGATCACACGCCAATGGGCACCACCGCCAGCAAAACGGACCATGGTGAAGTTAGCACAGCATCTGATCTCAGGGACGGGGCACACATGGAGCCACAGCAGCTCATCCTGCCCTGTGCAACTCTGCCTGCGGGAGAGATGCGCTCCCTAGCTACGGTGACCAGATCCAGATATCCTGATTTTATAGGGCTAGTCCCGATATTTGGGGCTTTGTCTTATATAGGCTCCTGGTGCCTATATAAGAAAAAGACCACAAAATTGGGACTGTCCCTATAAAAGTCGGACATCTGCTCACCCTACCCCAACCCCCTGTTCTGATTTTTTGCACATGCTATCTGGCTATCCCCAACCCAGTCCTGTGCAACCACTCCAATCCTGGCTGCCTGTCAAGGAAGTGAGTTACTTTCACTTTCATTCCTCAGTAGGCAGCCAGGGAGGGGAGTGGGGAGAGAGGGGTGCTCCCTGGGGCAGGAGGGAGAAGAACAGATGTTATGGAGGACAACAAAGGATACTGCCAGAGCCGCCGAGCCTGCCTCACCTCATGCCGGGGGAAGGACTCACACTCGCAGGTGAGTTCCTTCCCCCACCCCTTCCCAGAGACCCCAGCAGCCAATCCCCTCCCTCAGACTGTGCTGCATTCATCTCTCTAGGACCCAACAGCCCTGCTCTTACATGCTTCACTGCTTCCCGTCTGTCCGGGCTCCTGGCAGAGCAATGCCCCCAAACCTAGTGGTGCCCTAGGTGGTTGCCTATTCTGCCTATGGCTAAGGACGGTCCTGCACAGACAGCATTATGCCTGCAGCTTGGAGTGTGAAAGACAGGTCAGTTTTGGTTTGAAGAAGTAGCTAGGGACCTCCAGCTTTTTGGTAGACCATGCAAAAAATAATTATTCTTCCTGGGCTCACAGAATGCCTCACCCTATGATTCAAGGAGAAATGTCCGCCATTGCCAAGCTTTGGAGCACAGGCAGTGGTAGCAAAAAGGGAGATGGCTGCAAAAGCATCAGGGATAAGAATACATAATAATTTTCAGTGGGAGACAGTAGCAGAAGAAGGCTGGAACAGCAGCAGGATTGGGCTCCTGACAGCCTGAGTGCCTGGTGGCACCAACTGATGGCCCACATAAGAAAGGTCACAGAGAGCTACCATGCCTCATACACTGTTCTGAATCATTAGCAGTGGGATGTGGCTCAGTTGCAATAAGATGGGACAGTAGCAGGGGAGCCATACCTAGGCACAAAGAGTGCATGGCTAGATGGGAAGGATCTGTGGCTTTGCACTGCTTATTTTGTGTGGTCACAAGTCCTGGAGGAAGTGTTAAATATGTAGTGCCAAGAAGTTATGCCGCCACTAAGCAATACACTACTGAAGCACAGGCAGTAACCACCAGCTCCTCCTCTCCCTCTGTGGTAGCTGGTTCACCTGACAGTAAAAAGATAAGAATAATTAGATTAAAGAACTACATCTACCATAAAACAGCATGAGAAGGGATCTTTGGAGGGCTTATATCATACTAAGAGGGGGTTCATTACTGGAGTCTTGTTTGTTACAGTTTTAAGAAATCTCAATAAAATGTTTAATTAATACATCTTCATCACAAATCCCCAATAGATGTAGCCTCTTTGATCAGGGTAGAACTCTATCAGCAATCTCTAACTAGGGACTTAAGGTGATCTGACTGGAGGTTCAGTTTATCTCCATCAGTGGTGATCTTATTGTGCCACCAAAGCTTTTGTCAGCCACTATCAAAATAATTTCATTAGGTAAAAAAATTAAAATGGAAACAGAAACCAGTTATATGTAAGAATTGAGCAGACCTAGTACATAACAGTCTCCCTACCCCCATGAGGGAATGAACTTTGTAATATTTTTTTTCAAACTGTTCTTTCTCTCTCACACACACACAGACGACATTATTGCGCTGAATGTTTCCAGTTCAGATGTTATTTTTTGCAAAAATATTCACAGTTGTATAATAGTGAAAACATTTCTATAGTCAGATTGAATGGCAAATGGCACTTGCAACATTTTTCTGTGAATTTCCAAAACAACAACAACAACAAAAACAAAACAAAACTCTCTGTGGACATCAAGGAGGCAGATTCTGAATGATCTGCATTTTTATTCAAAATATTTTGCACCTGTCTAAGACTGAGTATGCATAGTATTAAATTAATTTGTATTGCACCAACTGGCAGACTGTCATCTATTTTCATTCAGTAATCTTCCAGGGTATGTCTACACTATGGGATTATTCCGATTTTACATAAACTGGTTTTGTAAAACAGATTGTATAAAATCGAGTGCATGCAGCCACACTAAGCACATTAATTCGGCGGTGTGCGTCCATGTTCCGAGGCTAGTGTCGATTTCCGGAGCTTTGCACTGTGGGTAGCTATCCCGTAACTATTCCATAGTTCCCGCAGTCCCACCCTTCCACTGGAATTCTGGGTTGAGATCCCAATGCATGATGGTGCAAAAACAGTGTCGTGGGTGATTCTGGGTAAATGTCGTCACTCATTCCTTCCTCCATGAAAGCAATGGCAGACAATCATTTCGCACCCTTTTTCCCTGGATTGCCCTGGCAGATGCCATAGCATGGCAACCATGGAGCCCGTTTTGCCTTTTGTCACTGTCACCGTATGCGTACTGGATGCCGCTGACAGAGGCGGTACTGCAGCGCTACATAGCAGCATTCATTTGCCATTATAAGGTAGCAGAGATGGTTACCAGTCATTCTGTACCATCTGCTGTGCTATTGTAAATTGGCAATGAAATGAATGTTGTCAGTCGTTCTGTACCATCTACTGCTGTCATGGGTGCTCCTGGCTGGCCTTCGCTGAGGTCAGCCGGGGGTGCAAAGACAAAAATGGGAATGACTCTCTGAGTCAATCCCTCCTTTATGGTTTATCTAAAAATAGAGTCAGTCCTGCCTAGAATATGGGGCAAGTGTACTAGAGAACCAGTGTACCAGAGAGCACATCGCTCCGTGTCAGATCCTGAAGAAATGATGCGCTGCATGTCATTCTAGGGGGTGCCCTTGCAACAACCCCACTCATTGCTTCCCTCCGCCCCCAACCTTCCTGGGCTACTGTGGCAGTGTTCCCCCCATTTGTGTCATGAAGTTATAAAGAATGCAGGAATAAGAAACAGTGACTTGTTAGGGAGATAAAATGAGGGGGAGGCAGCCTCCAGCTGCTATGATAGTCCAGGAAGGACATTAAATGGTGGGGGGGAGAGGAGCCCAGCACCCCACTGCTATGATAGTCCAGGCAGTACAGAATCTTTTCTTTAGACATGAAAGAGGGGGGTGATGGAACTCAGCCCCCAGTTGCTATGATGATGACAGTTACCAGCCATTCTGTACCATCTACCGGGAATCACCAGGAGTCGTTCCTATTTTTACCCAGGTGCTCCCGGCCGACCTCACCTGAGGCCAGCCAGGAGCACTCACAGGATGATGAGGACAGCTGTCAGTCCTTTTGTACGGTACCATCTGCCACCGGGGAGGGGAGAGGAGAGGATGCTGCTATTCATTGCCGCAGCACCGCGTCTACCAGCAGCATGCAGTAGGCATAGCGTGACATATAAAAAAGTCAAGAAACGATTTTTTTCCCTTTTCTTTCACGGAGGGGGGAGGGGAGGTAAATTGACTACATATACGCTGAAACACCCTGGACAATGTGTTTGACCCTACAGGCACTGGGAGCTCAGCCAAGAATGCAAATGCTTCTTGGAGACTGCAGGGACTGTGGGATAGCTGGAGTCCTCAGTACCCCCTCCCTCCCTCCATGAGCATCCATTTGATTCTTTGGCTTTCCGTTACGCTTGTCACACAGCACTGTGCTGTGGACTCTGTCTATCATAGCCTGGAGATTTTTTCCAAATGCTTTCTCATTTCGTGTTTTGTAACGGAGCTGAGATAGAACAGATTTGTCTCCCCAAACAGTGATCAGATCCAGTATCTCCCATATGGCCCACGCTGGAACTCTTTTTGGATTTGGGACTGCATCGCCACCCGTGCTGATCAGAGCTCCATGCTGGGCAAACAGGAAATGAAATTCAAAAGTTTGCAGGGCTTTTCCTGTTTACCTGGCCAGTGCATCCGGGTTTGGATTGCTGTCCAGAGCAGTCACAATGGTGCACTGTGGGATACCACCCAGAGGACAATACCGTCGATTTGCGACCACGCTAACTCTAATCTGATAGAAAGAAGAAGTGGGGCCGCTATACACTGAGGATGGAATGGAGATCAAGGATAACCTAGGCATGGCCCAACATCTAAACAAGTACTTTGCTTCAGTTTTTAATAAGACTAGTGAACCTTGGGATGATGGACGGATGATAAACGGGAATGTGGATATGGAAGTGGATATTACCGCAACTGAGGTAGAGGCCGTACTTGAACAGCTCGATGGGACGAAGTCGGAGGGCCCGGACAATCTCCATCCGAGGATATTAAAGGAACTGGCGCGTGAAATTGCGAGCCCGTTAGCGAAAATTTTTAAGCAATCGGTAAACTCGGGGGTTGTGCCGTATGATTGGAGGATTGCTAATGTAGTTCCTATTTTTAAGAAAGGGAATAAAAGTGATCCGGGTAATTATAGGCCTGTTAGCTTGACGTCTGTAGTATGCAAGGTTTTGGAAAAAATTTTAAGGGAGAAAGTAGTCAAGGACATAGAGGTCAATGGTAATTGGGACGAATTGCAACACGGATTTAGTAAAGGTAGATCATGCCAAACCAATCTGATCTCCTTCTTTGAGAAGGTGACTGATTACTTAGATAAAGGAAATGCGGTAGATATAATTTACCTAGATTTCAGTAAGGCGTTCGACACGGTTCCACACGGGGAACTGTTAGTCAAATTGGAAAAGATGGGCATGAATATGAAAGTTGTAAGTTGGATAAGGAACTGGTTAAAGGGGAGACTCCAGAGGGTCGTATTGAAAGGTGAATTGTCAGGCTGGAAGGAGGTCACTAGTGGAGTCCCTCAAGGATCGGTTTTGGGACCGATCTTATTTAACCTTTTTATTACTGACCTTGGCACAAAGAGCGGGAATGTGCTAATAAAGTTTGCGGATGACACGAAGCTGGGGGGTATTGCTAACACGGAGAAGGACAGGGATACTATTCAGGAAGATCTGAACCACCTTGTAAACTGGAGTAATAGAAATAGGATGAAATACAATAGTGAAAAGTGCAAGGTTATGCATTTAGGAACTAATAATAAGAATTTTGGATATACGTTGGGGGCGCATCAGTTGGAAGCGACGGAGGAGGAGAAGGACCTTGGGGTGCTGGTTGATAGCAGGATGACTATGAGTCGCCAATGTGATACGGCTGTTAAAAAAGCAAATGCGATTTTGGGATGCATCAGGCGGGGTATTTCCTGCAAGGATAAGGAGGTGTTAGTACCGTTATACAAGGCGTTGGTGAGACCCCATCTGGAATACTGTGTGCAGTTCTGGTGTCCCATGTTCAAGAAGGATGAATTCAAACTGGAACAGGTTCAGAGACGGGCTACAAGGATGATCCGAGGAATGGAAAAACTGCCTTATGAAAGGAGACTCAAAGAGCTTGGCTTGTTTAGCCTGGCCAAAAGAAGGCTGCGGGGGGATATGCTTGCTCTATATAAATATATCAGGGGGGTTAACGTTAGGGAGGGAGAGGAATTATTTAAATTTAGTACTAATGTAGGCACGAGGACGAATGGGTATAAACTGGATATTAGGAAGTTTAGACTTGAAATTAGACGAAGGTTTCTAACCATTAGGGGAGTGAAGTTCTGGAACAGCCTTCCGAGGGAAGTAGTGGGGGCAAAAGACTTTCCTGGCTTTAAGACAAAGCTTGATAAGTATATGGAGGGGATGTTATGATAGGATTGTTAATTTGGGCAATTGATCTTGGATTACCACCAGATAGGTCTGCTCAATGATCTGCGGGGAGATGTTGGATGGCATGGGAACTGAGTTACTGCAGAGAATTCCTTCTTGGGTGCTGGCTGGTGACTCTTGCCCACATGCTCAGGGTTTAGCTGATCGCCATATCTGGGGTCGGGAAGGAATTTTCCTCCAGGGCGGATTGGCAGGGGCCCTGGAGGTTTTTCGCCTTCCCCTGCAGCGTGGGGCACGGGTCGCTTGCTGGTGGTTTCTCTGCAGCTTGAGGTCTTCAAACCGGTTTTGAAGATTTCAATAACTCAATCCTGGGATAGGGGTTGTTATAAAACTGGATGGGTGGGGTTCTGTGGCCTGCCTTGTGCAGGAGGTCAGACTAGATGATCAGATTGGTCCCTTCTGACCTATGAGTCTATGAGTCTATGAGTAATACCGATTTCAGCACTATTCCTCTCGTCGGGGAGAATACAGAAACCGGTTTAAAGAGCCCTTTATATCGATATAAAGGGCCTCGTTGTGTGGACAGGTGCAGCGTTAAATCAGTTTAATGCTGCTAAAATTGGTTTAAACGCATAGTGTAGACGAGGCCCCAGATGCATAACTAGTTCTACCTACCAGTAATGGTTCAAGAGGTCCAGAGACTTTAATGACTGGTTATTAGGATACAGCTTTTTCTTCCAAGATAGAGTCTTAGAAGAAAATTAAGAGATACATTCTACATTAAATATTATAAACATTACTACACAAGGCTCCTCCTCAGTGGCACAATGTCAAAAGAGAACAGAGAGCTGGTTCCATGAGCAAAAATGCCCATTTGGGGCAGAGTGGGCCTGGCATTTATGTAGGGTTGGTGGTGAAGGGGAGGGGGCAAAGAACCATCTCCCCCCATTACCCACATGAAAACCAGCCACAGTTGAAATCCCTGTATTCAAGGCCTGCTTGCTTCTGACTTCTCAGGGTGCATAGTACTGTTAAAAGGGAGAGCAAAAGCTAGTATGGGGGGAGACCCTGTATCTGTCCTTCCCCCTACTCAGGCTATGTCTACAATACGGGATAATTTTGAATTAACAGAAACCGGTTTTATAAAACAGATATTATAAAGTCGATTGCACATGGCCAGACTAGGAACATTAATTCGGCAGTGTGCGTCCATGGTCCGAGGCTAGCATCGATTTCCAGAGCGTTGCACTGTGGGTAGCTATCCCGTAGCTATCCCATAGTTCCCGCAGTCTCCCCTGCCCCTTGGAATTCTGGGTTGAGATTCCAGTGCCTGATGGGGCAAAAATCATTGTCGCGGGTGGTTCTGGGTACAGCCTCACCCCACCCTTTGTGAAAGCAGCGGACAACCATTTCACGCCTTTTTTCCTGGGTGAACTGAGCAAACGCCATAGCACAGCAAGCATGGACCCTGCCCAGATCAATAGCACAATTGTGGACGTTGTAAACACCTCGTGCATTCTCGTGCTGTCTATGGTGAACCATGAACTGCAAAGGCAGACGAGGAAGAGGTAGCTATGGCAGCACGGTGACGAGAGTGATGAGGACATGGACACTGAATTCTCCCTAACCATGGGCCCCTGCGCTTTGGAGCTCCTGCTGGTAATGGGGGAGGTTCTACCCATTAAACGCCGATTTTGGGCCTGGGAAACAAGCACAGACTGGTGGGACCGCATAGTTTTGCAGGTGTGGGACGATTCGCAGTGGCTGCAAAACTTTCGCATGCGTAAGAGCACTTTCTTTGAACTTTGTGACTTGATTTCCCCTGCCCTGAAACACCATAATACCAAGATGAGAGCAGCCCTCACAGTGGAGAAGTGAGTGACAATAGCCCTCTGGAAGCTTGCAACGCCAGACAGCTACTGGTCAGTTGGGAATCAATTTGGAGTGGGAAAATCTATTGTGGGGGCTGCTGTGATGCAAGTAGCCAAAGCAATCATTAAGCTCCTGCTACGAAAGGTTGTGATTCTGAGAAAAGTGCAGTCATAGTGGATGGCTTTGCTGCAATGGGTTTCCCTAACTGTGGGGGGGGGGGGCGATAGATGGAACCCATATCCCTATCTTGGCACCGGAGCACCAGGGCACCCAGTACATAAACCACAAGGGGTACTTTTCAATGGTCCTGCAAGCACTGGTGGATCACAAGGGACGTTTCACCAACATCCACGTGAGACGGCCAGGGAGGGTTCATTATGCTCGTGTCTTCAGAAGCACTACTCTGTTTAAACGGCTGCAGCAAGGGACTTACTTCCCAGACCAGAAAATAACAGTTGGGGATGTTGAAATGCCTGTCGTTATCCTGGGTGACCCAGCCTACCCCTTGATGCCATGGCTCATGAAGCCATACACAGGCAGCCTGGACAGTGGTCAGGAGCTGTTCAACTACAGGCTGAGCAAGTGCAGGATGGTGGTAGAATGTGCATTTGGCAGTTTAAAGGCACGCTGTGCACATTACTCACTCGCTCAGACCTCAGCTAAACCAATGTCCCCTTTGTTATTGCTGCTTGCTGTGTGCTCCACAATCTCTGTGAGAGTAAGGGGAAGACCTTTATGGCGGGGGGGAGGCTGAGGCAAATCACCTGGCCGCTGATTACGCTCAGCCAGACACCAGGACGATTAGAAGAGCTCACCAGGAAGCGGTGCGCATCAGAGAAGCCTTGAAAACGAGTTTCATCAAGGGCTTGGGTATGGTGTGACTGCTGTGTTTGTTTCCCCTTCATGAACTCCCCCCCCTTATTGACTCCTTCCCTGTAAACAACCCACCCTCCCCCTTCGATTACAGCTTGCTTAAGGAAATAAAGTCACTATAATTTAAAAATCATGTATTCTTTATTAAAAGTCATTCCCTGTAAACAACCCACCCTTCCCCTTCGATTACAGCTTGCTTAAGGAAATAAAGTCACTATCGTTTAAAAAGCATGTATTCTTTATTAAAAAGTAATTATAAAAAGAGGCAGAGAACTGACAAGGTATCCCGGGTGTGGTTTGGGAGGAGGATAGGAGGGAAGGAAAAGGCCACTAAAAATATTTCAAAGTAATGACAGCCTTTTGGTTGGGCTGTCCACGGGGGTGGAGTTGGCTGGTGCACAAAGCCTTCCCCCACGCATTCTTACACGTCTGGGTGAGGAAAATATGGAACATGGTGAGTGGTGAGGGTGGTTACACAGGGGCTGCAGTGGCTCTCTGTGACCCCGCTGCTCTTCCTGAAGATCCACCAGATGTCGGAGGATATCAGTTTGATCACGCAGCATCTCCAGCGTTGCATCCCGCCACCGCTGATCTTCCTGCCTACATCTCTAATCTTCCTGCTGCCGCCTCTCATCTTGAGCGTCTCTCCTATCCTCACGTTCACTGGCATCTTTCCTGTACTTTGCTACCACGTCCTTCCACTCCTTCAGATGAGCTCTTTCATTGCGGGTTACTTCCATGATTTCAGAGAACATTTCATCTCGCGTCCTCTTCTTCCTCCGCCTTATCTGAGCTAGCCTTCGGGATGGAGTAGGAAGGCTTGAAAAATGTGCAGCTGCATGACGGAGGGAAAAAAGGGAGAGAAGTATTTAAAAAGATGCATTTTACAGAACAATGGTTATACTCTTTCACAGTGAACAACACTATTCACCTTACATAGCACATGTGATTTCACTACAAGATCGCATTTTGAATCTTTTAATATTGAGTGCCTGCGGCTCTGGTGTTACAGATCTCACAGATGCAGGTCCGGGAATCACAATTCAGCTTGCATGCGTCCATGGTAAGCCACTGTCTTTCAGCTTCTCCAGCCTTCATATACACAGTGCCCTCTGATGCTTCTTTCCTGTTAACAAGCAGCAGCAGACGCCAACCCCTCCCCTCCCCAATCCAATTCTCTAGGATTGCTTTACCCCTCCCCCCACCGCATGGGTGGTATAATGGAAGATCACTGCTAATCACCCCCCTTTCCCCTACTGCCACCGCGTGGCTGCTAGCTGGGAAGATTCCTGCTGGCCAAATGCTAAAAAGCTCAGCGCTATCCTTCCTCCCCTTCCCCCGCTTGGCTACGTGCAAGGAAGGATTTCTTTTAAGCAACAGTCCAGTAGGAAAATGCCCATCTCTGTCCCCTTAATTAAATTCCTTAATTTCAACCAGGTTACCATGAATGATATCACTCTGCTGAGGATAACAGAGAGAGAGAAAGAACGGATGTTTCTTGAATGCCAACAATCACCGGGACCATACGCAGCTATACTTTGTCATGCAATGATACCCGATTACTTGCTACATGCATGGCGTGGTAAAGTGTCCTACCATGGTGGACGGAACAAGGCTGCCTTGCCCAGAAACCTTCTGCAAAGGCTTTTGGAGTACCTCCAGGAGCGCTTTATGGAGATGTCCCTGGAGGATTTCCGCTTCATCCCAGACATATTAACAAACTTTCCAGTAACTTTACTGGCTGCGAATGCATCCCAAGCCCTCATGGCAAATCAATCATTAAAAAACGCTTGCTATTAAACCACGTTTTATATTTACAAAGGTACACTCACCAGAGGTCGCTTCCATGGCTTCACTGTCTGGGCTAGTGGCTTGGGAGGGCTGGGAGGGTAATTCCGTCTGGGTCACAAAAAGCTCCTGGCTGTTGGGGCTAACAGAGTGCTGTGTGCTTGCTGCAAGATCGTCCTCCTCTTCCTCCTCCTCCTCCTCCTCCTCATCTTCCCCCTCCGCTGAATCCTCAGCCATGGTTAAGATTATAACCCCCACCTCGGAATCCACAGACAAGAGGGGGATAGTGGTGGCGCAGCCCCCTAAAATTGCATGCAGCTCAGCATAGAAGCAGCATGTTTTCGGCCCTGACCCGGATCTTCCATTTGCTGCTTTGGTTTTCTGGTAGGCTTATCTGAGCTCCTTAACTTTCACTCTGTACTGCACTGAGTCCCTGGTGTGGCCTTTTCCCATCATAGCTTTGGAAATTTTTTCCAATATTTTTTCATTTCGTCTTTTGGAACGGAGTTCTGTTAGCACTGAATCCTCTCCCCATATAGCAATAAGATCCAGTACCTCTTGTGTGGTCCATGCTGGTGCTCTTTTTCTATTCTCAGGAGACTGTATTGTTACCTGTGCTGATGAGCTCTGCGTGGTCACCTGTGCTGATGAGAATTCCATGCTGGCTAAATAGGAAATGCAATTCAAAAGTTCGCGGGGCTTTTCCTGTATACCTGGCCAGTGCCTCTGAGTTCAGATTGCTGTCCAGAGCGGTCACAGTGGTGCACTGTGGGATACCGCCCGGAGCCAATAACATCGATTTGAGGCCAAACTAACCCTAAACCGATATGTTAATATCGATTTTAGCGTTACTCCTGTCTTTGGGGAAGAGTACAGAAATTGATTTAAAGAGCCCTTTAAATCGATATAAAATGCATTGTAGTATGGACGGGTACATTTAACGCTTTAAATCAATTTAACGCTGTTAAAATCTGTTAACTGCGTAATGTAGACCAGGCCTCACAGAGCTGGTTAGCCTCAGGCAGGAGGGAGCAGTAACCTGCTTCCACTGAAGAGGTACAGCTGTGGGCCTGCTGCCTCTGAATATGTGCCTCCCAGAGGCATTGCACCTCTTGATGCTTTCCCTGGAACTGTGCGGCTTGGCTCAACCCCTGAGGCAGGGCTGTGCCTAACAGGAATAACTGAACCCTTTATCAGTGAAAGCTGATTCTTTCAAACCTTCAGTTAGATGTTTATTTTTAAAAAGCAGTATCTGCCACCAAGTGGAAAATGTTATCACTTCACCAGTATTTATAGATTGTTTCAAGTAATGTTGAAAGAGTTAATCTTGCAGATGTTGCTTATTAGTTTCAGAGCCGCATGAAAGTTTTCTGTGGTCCAGAGCAAAATGTGAAACTGAGGCAATTAGCACTTAGATGAGGCTGGGGTGGGGTGGGCAATCGGAGAATGAGCCCACCCTGAACTCACTCTCCAGAAGTGGCTTCTGTCCAATGGGGCTGGGCCCAGCTCCCTACTTCAGGTGTTGTGACCACTCAGGTATGGCCTGATGGCTCCTCTGTCATGATGGAGGAGCTGCTGGGCCAAATTCCAATGAGTGGCATTGCCAGGTTGCACTACCTCTCAATCTGAGGGCCCTTTCAAAAGGGAGGCCAGAAGCTAACTGCCTCTTCTCCTCTCCCTAACCCAGCCCCTCTGGGCAGTCCTGTTTGAATTCAATTCCCACATCGATGATAGATTCCGTGTGTGATTTGGGGCAAGTCATTTTTGTCAGCCCTCCATCTGTATAATGGGGATGATAATAGTTCCATTCTCCAACCCTTTGTCTGTCTTGTCAGGTTAGGCTGTAAGCAATTCAATGCTGGGACTGTTTCTTGCTATAGGTCTATACGAGTCCTAGCATAATAGAACCCCATTCTCATGTGAGGCCCACAGGCATTTCCATAGTGATTATTATTAACCTTTTGTTTCTGTTTTTATTTTAGATTTCCCCCAGTCTTTCTACGTTCTTCTCTCTTTTTTAAAATGCCATCCATCACTAAACAGTTGTGCTTGGAGTGAAAGTAAGTAAGATTCCAGACTGAAGTTAGAAAGATAATTGATTTTTTTAAACATATTAACTGAATGGGAGAAAGTAACTGAAACTGCACAAGCAATCCAGAGACCAGGAGAATTCCAGTTCTGTCTGTTCCACAGAACACCAGCCCCACCTTAGTTCTTCAGGAAAATATCAATTATTGATTGGCTAGTCACACTCTAATGTCAGGATTGGGCATCTTCAGCTGAATTTGAAGACTAGCAGGTCCACCCTCCAGGCAGATTAATGAGTTTAGCTGGATTGTGGCAGATTGTTTTATAGTCTGAAGGGAGCCAGCAGGCCTGCATTTAAGCTCAGCAGCAGGTCACCAGCTGCTTAGTGCTTATTCCTGCACTGAGGTAGCTCCTGTTCCTGCCTTGTTCCTGCCCTGCTCTCCTGGTTGGTTCTTGACCCTTCGCTCTGGGTTCCAGGTCTGACTCTTGGCTCTGACTCCCACAGATTTTCTTACAGCTCTGACCCTGCTCTGACCACTAGGCATGACTCCTGCTATCTCCACTGGGCATGTCTGCCCATGCCCTGATCATGACACACTTGTTCCAGGAAATATAAATTAACCTTTCAATGGGAATTGCATGCACTGCACAATAAACCCAGAAGATGCTCACAAGAGAAAGTAGCCCAAGTCAGTGCTCAGATTTGGTTGTAAGAAATTAAAGTTGTTAAAGCTCTCTTGGACTGTGCATATACTGTGAATAGAAATTGCTACAGAATATAATCACCTGGCTGCCCCTCAGTCATTGGACTCATTTAAGCAATTTGATCTATTTTCCAGTCATGCCTGTAGTCTTTAATGAAAAGAAATCAGCAAGTAAAAAGAACCATGTCTTAGCACTACGCTTTCCCATCTATTTGGGTATTTCAAATGCTATCAAATGTAATTATACAGATGGAGAACTGAGGCACAGACAAAGTGACTTGCCCAAAATCCCATATGGAATCTATGACAGAGCTGGGAATTGAATTCAAGTCTCTTGAGTGCTCATCTAATCACTTAACTGCAAGACAATCTTCCTTTTCTGGCTTTTTACAACAGAGAAGCTAGATTTTCTTGGAGTTATATAGAATTCAAGTACAGATGAGGAATGTAAAGAGTTTCCATTTGCAAATAACAAAGAGGAAGGAAGAAAGACATTTCTCCTGATGGGTTGGACCAAAGTCTCTGCAGAAGAATTTTGTTCCACCTGGAAAGCCAGGCGAAGTGTGCAGTGGCCTTTTAAAGTGTTTAGACTGGAAGATATGTATTCATATATGGAAATCAAAAGATATACTTCCCTTGACCTTAGATAAAATCCAGATGAAAAAAAATTATCTGGATATACAGAAGGTTTAAAAGGCCTGGCTTCCACATAAAAAATTGTTAATAACTGAAGCATCAATTTGCATGTAGGTTTGTAGATTATACAGGTTGTTGTATATAGTTCTGGCATCCTTAAATTCACTCGCATTCTGGGAAGAGGTACGTCTTTTTAATGTACTGTTTTTCAGAATAAACATTCTCTGTAGCATTCAAGACAGTAAAATGCATTTCAGCTAGATACCATACAATGGTACTATTGATTCTAGCTCACTTGGAGGTATCTGGTTTGCTCCACAAACAGGTGAAGACTTGCCATAAAGTGTTCATCCAACCTGTTGTATTGATATATCTTCACTCAATGAAATTGTGGTTGTGGGGGATGTTTGGCATTTTGGACAGTATCTTCTGGATTAGTTGTGAAGGTGTCTCCCTGGATGATGGGAATACAATGTACTGGAATGTGGAAGTGATTTGAAATAGAATAGAAATATTATAACGGCATTTCATACATCATTGGCTGGCTCTTACCTAAGTTGTGTCTTACTTATATTCAAGTTATGGTCACCTATGTCAAAAAGTATATAACAAACTGTAGGTCCAGATGTTAAGACTGGATCTTTGTTATATTTATTTATTAAAATATAAAATTATTTAATATGTACATGCATAATGATACACAATTATTGTGATCCTGGGTATTCATGATATGTACAGGAACAGAAGGCTGGTTAAATGTCTACCTTCTATGCATGGGTAACTTGAATTGTCATAATTGTTGGCACAAATTGTGCATATTCTAAATATCCAGGTCTTAAAGATGATCTTGCCCATCAGTATAAGCAATGAAAAGCCAATCCACATTAAAGTTAAAATACAAGCTTTTTTGGCTGTGACACATTTTAAAAATCTAAGTACATTTAATTATTCTTTTCCTACTTTGCAGTAAGTGAGGTATTCGCTATTTGTAAAACATAGCTCAGAAGGAGGTAGTAATGGTACATCACATTGTAGTATGACATTGCACTACTATAATGCCTTATATGTGATGATCTCAAAGAGCTTTGTGAGCATGAGTCACCTCAGCCTGACTTTCTGATGTCTCCTCCCGGATATCTCACTAGTCACTTAACATGACAAAAACCAAACTCCTGATCCTTTTCCCAAAACTCCCTCTCTCTCCAATCTTTGTCAATGACAACATCCACTCTCCTGGTGTGATTCATGACTGCAACCTGGGAAGCATGGCGGCTCCTTCTCTCCCTAGTCCATCATATCCCGGCCACCTCCATGCCCTATAATTTCTTCCTCCCTGGTGTCTAAGATCTGACCGTTCTTTCCTAACACAAGACAGCTGAAATACTTCCCCTGTCTCAGTTACAATAATCTCCTCCTCTCTGGCCTTCCATACACAACATAGCTGCTAAAGTCATTTTCCCCTGCTACATCAATCTAACCATTTCTTTGACTGCTTCCATTGGCTCCCCCTGTTTCACTGCATCAAGATCCAGTTTCATGTTCTCACCTTCTAGGCCCTGCATAACTTTGCCCCTTAAATGAACTTGTCTTTCTCTCACCTCTGCTGATGATGTTACCCTATTTGTCTACTTGTCCCTGAACTATCTCTTTGTTTTCAGAACCCCCAACACATGACATTCTCTTCCTGAGCTAGTCCTCAAAGCCACAACCCCTTCTCTTCAAGTTCCTCCTAAACTGGCTTCTGCTGCAAACTCCAGCACAAGTTAGCTAGCTAAGACTTCTTATTTCTTTTACCAAGAAATCACTCCACTATGTTGTGCCCCTTGCTGAGTAATGATGTAACCTTGGCCTTCCTTCCTCAACTGCAACCTCACTCTCTCATTAATATCATTTGTGATGTTAGTTTGCAAGATTCTTGGGGCAGGGACCATGACTTGAATATTGGGCGATACCTAGCCCACTACTGAATGCTATATGAAATAATTCCCCAGATGAAAAATACCTGAAACTAGAGTTAAGGGATAAGTATATCTCAGTAATTAGAATAAAAACATTACAGGGACATTGTAATTATCTCAAAAAGCAAGCATTAGAAACATAGGAATTCAGATTTAAGGTAAAACTTTAAAAGATATCCAAGGTATGGAAATGCAGAAGTAAGGCACTCAGTAACCTTAACTGACTATAATGCAGGTTTCAGAGTTACAGACTAATACGGCTACATCAGTAAAAACAACGAGGTGTCCTTGTGGCACCTTAAAGACTAACACATTTATTGGCATAAGCTTTCATGGGATATAACCCAGTTCATCAGATGGATGGAGTGGGAAAATACAGTAGCAGGTATAAATATACAGCACATGAAAAGATGGAGTTGCTTACCAAGTGGGAGGGTCAGGGCTAATGAGGCCAATTCAATTAGGGTAATTTCCATCTTTTCATGTGCTGTATATTTATACCTGCTTATTGCATTTTTCATTCCATGCATCCGAGAAGTGGGTTTTAGCACACCAAAGCTTATGCCCGAATAAATGTATTAGTCTCTAAGGTGCCACAAGAGCGACTCTTTGTTTCTGCTATAGTGATGCTATGGAACTGCCATACGGTTATAATCAGTGCATAATAGTGTTTGTAGTTCCAGATTAGATTAAGCTGACTTTTAAAGACATTAGATTTTTTTTTCATTTTTGGTTTCTTCACCAAAACAACGAATCCTCCCAACTTTCCTCTGAGAGAAGTAACAATTGTCTTCATTTCACAGTGGGGTGACACTGAAATACAGAGGTGGTAAATGATTTGCTGAAGGTCACACAGGAAGTCAGTGGCAGAGCTGAAACTAAACCCCAGATCTCCTTACTTCCAGTAGCTCTAAGCAGTAGGCTTCTATAAGATGTAGTTCAAACAGGTCAGTGGAAGCAGCCTACACTTGTGTTAGCAGGTATTACAACCTTACCAATACAGAGAGCCAATAAAAGATGATTAAGGAAAGAGGAAGTGAAGAAAAAAGGAGCTAGATCCTATTTTAATTGTCTTTAACATATAACCTTCCAAATTAGTCTGGTCTTTCTAGATAGTATGAGACAGTTTGGATAAATGCTTAGTTTAGGTTATGAGAGGTCTAGGGTATAATCTATTTTATTTTAATTGCTTAAACTCCTACACTGGCCTTCTTTTTTTTTTTTTTTGCTTTGTTGAGAGAAAATGAAGGATTCCATTTGCCATTAAAATATGACAGATTAAAATGGAGGTTTGAAAAAGCATACAAAGAATATTAAACATGAGAAACATTTGAGTGAGGTAAAATATAAAAAGAAGGTTACAAGGTGGAATAACCTGCTTCAGCAAATACTTCATTTCAGAATAAAATGCATATGAAGGAAACTGATTTCGATGCAGCTGATTTGATTTTCAACCCATCAGTCCTCAAACACTGCAATTTAAAGTAATAGAAACAAAATAATTCATTACTTAAATCAGAATACTCTGGTGCTGAAAAAATGTCTTTTAAATTACTTTTCTACAACCTATTTCCTATGAATTATTCATTTAGTTTAGGGGAAGATAGTGTTTACAACACATTTCCTGCCAAACTGTGCTTTTCTGTCGATGTTTAAAAACTTCAGGGAGCTCTACATTGCATATAATAACAGTGCAGTGGGCGGCCTTAAAAGGAAGCCTTTTCCATACTGCATTTTGTGTTGAACTGCAGGACGGCTTGTTAAACTCCATTCAGCAAATGCTATTTGGGATTGTGTAGTAATCAATAGGTTGTGGTCATATGAATATCCAGTATTGCCACTGTGTGTGGTATTGGGTCCTAAGATACAAGCTAGGATGGCGTTGCCATGCCGACTGGCTCTGATTACTGAGGTGGAGCTAGCAGCTATGTGGTCTTACTATATTTTGGGCATCTACTGAATACAGACAATCTCTGAAATGAATGTATTTTTTCCATGTAACACTGTCTCTTTCAAGTAAGTTTTAAGAATTCCACCGGGCAGACGGGTTTATTTTATATTTCTGAACTGAGAAGATGTGCAGAAAATGATGAAAGAATGTGCAATGCAAATAAGCAGATTGGCATGTTTAACCATTTCCTTGCTTCTGAGACTATGTCTAAACTGCACACTCTGCCCAGGTCTCTCGGACCAGGGCATATGGACTAAGTGTTTCCAAGCTCATGCTTGAGCGTCCACACTGCACTGCAAACCCAGCTCTCACTGCCATGCTCATGCGTCCGTTCTGCACTATGCAGCCCTTCTGATTGGATCTGTGGCTTGACCAGCATCCACACAGTAAAATGACAGGGCTTAGACCTGAGTGAGATTCAGGCTCTAATCCACTCCCCCTGGCAGAGTCCTAGGACCTGGATCCTGAGTGCTTGCTGGCCCAAGTCAGACTGATTTCTGTGTTGATGGGGGGAAAGGGGTGTCTGGCTCAATCAGAGCTCAGGCTTAGTTTGCAGAGTAGACATATCCTGAGAGTCCTGTGAATATTTGGTGGTATGGATGCATCAGAGTTGAAGGCTGCTGGCACTAGGATGGCCCGGTGCCTGCGCTTTTGATCAGAAAGTCTGGTCGAAAAGGGACCTGATGGTGTCCAGTCAGTGGATCTGAAACCCAAAGTCCGTCCCTGCAGGTGGGAGAGATGGGGAGGTGCCAAGTCACCACATGCATCAGCCCCTACTCATGCCAGGGCCACCTCCTACCTGCATCGGGCGGCTGCAGCTCCCAGCCCCAGCTCTGCAGGTGAGTCCCTTCCAACATATGCGGGGGGGGGGGGGGCGAAGCACGAGGGATGGAGGGAGAGGAAAAGAGGAAGCAAACGGGGGAGAGGCCTCAGTGGAAGGGGAAGGGCCTCAGGGGGAAAGAGGCAGGAAGGGGAGGTTCCACAGCACTCCTGCTCCAGTGTCCAGTTTTTAAATATTACAAAGTTAGCAATCCTAGCTGGCACAGGCCTTGGCACAACATAACCAGCATCTGCACTCGGCGTTGGTGCAAGTGTTCAGTACAATTGGATGGATGTGGATTTGGCAGCAAGTATTTGCCAGAGATACCAGGTGCAAGCTAGGAATACAATATGGATAGTGAGCCCGATTCCTTTAGAAAATCCACCGAGCTTTTGGTTTCGTTTGACACCAAACATTAGTTTTTTGCTGTTTCTAAGCAAACCATTCTAAAATAAATCATGACAGTCATTATCATTGCTACAGCTTGCCAAGTGTGAAACTTGAAGGCCATCTCCAGGCTCATTGATCCGGGGACTGTTGGCCTCTGTGGCCAATCTCTGATCAGTTTCTATCCAGGAGGCTCACAACACAGCTATTTGGAGTTCTCTCCCCACCTTGACAAAGCCATTTCTTGGGCTCATCGTCAGGAGAGGGAGTCAATGCAGTGGTGTAAATAGTGGCATTCATTGGATATAAAGGTGTAAATTGATCAGAAAACAGATGCAAATAATAAATGAATGTAACCTTGCACTGGTTTGGCTTTCATGAGTTGTGTAAAATAATTTATACCCTGCAGGAGCAGGAAAAAAACAACTAACACTTAGCAGGAGGGTGCAAAGACGGTAGAAATGGCTACTTTATCTGACACCCCGTTAGTACCTGTCCTTGTTGCTTCTCTCTTTCTGCCACCTTGATGTTTGATTTTTGAATATTAACTGAATGCCTAACCAATGCAAGTTTTACCTATTTTCTAACCAGCTTACACTCAGCAGATAACCTTTTGTCCAACATACAACCATCCATTCATGCCAGGATTCAGGAAATAGAGTAATTCAATGTTTCCTCTCAATTTTTAATAGGGGATAGGACATAGCTTTATTTTACTCTGTGTTTGTATTGTTTTTGAGGCTCTCTTTCTCTCAACGAAGACATTAAAACCTCCATTGAAAATCATATTATTATCTCTTTCCATATAAAAGTGAGATATTGACATTGGATGTGGAAGGTGTGTTTTACATTCTATTACCTCATATTACCTACCTCTTGTAGTGTTGCATTTTTATTGTTTCAAAGAATTCCCTGGAATATTTTAGTACCCAAGACTGGGTATCTGTTCTGGCAGCACAATTACTGGTAACTGTGTTCTGTGAATATATACACCACAACAGATCATCACTCACTAACCTGCCTCCAGAGTTGTGTCTGTTTTCTTTAGTCTTATTTTAGAATATCTAATATTTTTTTCTCTTGCCTTCTCCCTCCCTCCACCCCCATTTCCAACTCTTTTCTTGTGCCCTGAAGTTTCCTCACTGCAACTTTTACAATCTCCTAACAGTCATTATATAATCCAGCCTCTCAGAATTAAATAACTTTTTATCCTGGGACTTGTACTCCTGTAGAATGAAAAGGAGGATGTGTTCCACATTCTGTATTGAGGAATCTCATTTTTCTTGTATTTCATAACTCCTTTTCTGCTTCTGTTTCATGCTCTTGCTCGTCCTTTTCATTCTACTCTCTGTAGTTATTATCATACTTCATTGTGATTAATATAGTCTCAAAACTCTTGTCTTATTGCATCTGAACACTTGGTAACTCTTGGAGTGAGAACGTGTAGCTGTTTTGTTTTTACACTGTCATACTTTCCTGGCATGAGTCGTTGTGCTCTCTAGAAAGTTAAAAAGCAATGTTTTTATTTGCAAAAATTGAAAAATACAGTTCAACTGACTGATCTTAAAAGCATCATTTGAGCTCACAATAGGCAGCAGTGATCAACATATTCCTAAACCCCAGAGTAACTTTGGGAAATATGAACATTAGGAAAGATATTTAAGATTTAATGTGAGTGTGTGAGGGAGTGGCAAGAAAAGGCAGCATTGTACAGTGAAGAGTGTGAAGGACTGGGATTCAAGATTCTGACTCTGCTGCTGGGGTGGTGACATCGGGCCAATTCACTTCGCTCCTCTGCTGCCTCCATCTGGTGGGGGCAGGGATGGGGTCTCATCAGCCATGGCAGGCAGGGAACCCAGGAGAAGGAAAACTGATTTCAAGAAGATCAGGCCTGGCCCACCAGTTTGTATAAGTTGTGCAATCACACATGCTCTGTGGGTTCTGCACCAATGATGCCAGCTAACAGGACAAGGAGAAGCAAGTATTTAAGATAAAATGAACTATGCAGCATTATGCTTTTACTATCTGTGAAGCACAGCAACATACCACAAACATGGGGTGTATAACATGGTAATCTTAACCTCTTTGCTAAATTGATATTTTGCCAAAAGAGCTGTTTTTTCCCCACTTAGTCTGGGAAATTATCTGGATAATTATTTTGCATAAAGTACAGACATCTGCAAGTGTTTAGTTGGCTTGCTTTTAAACAATAAGCTGTCCAGCTATGATATCTCAATATGTATACTTCTTGAATGCAAGGGATTATCCCTGGGTGTGGGTTTGTTAGTGGGTAATAATATAAGTATATTTTAGGTGTGTGCCTCGTGCCTCAACAGATGCAAAGTATGCTAATATTGGTTGACAAAAGTACATTCCAGAATGTGCTATTGCATTCAAGCATGTTTTATTGAAAAAAGAATACAAGTGATTCTGACTGCTGATAATAAATGTATGGATTATTAAGCCACCCAAAAATCTCAGTTCAAAAGGTATGTAAAATACCATCATACCAAAAGTATGGAAATAAAATCAGGGAGTGATTCACTGCTGTGTTAGTCCAGTTTTATGCAGGACTCCACTGACGTCAGTGGAATTACTCCACTGTTAAGCTGGTGTAACTCAGGAATTTAGTTCATACGTTCAAGGATAACTATACAGGGCAGGTATGCTCCGTTAGTACAAGCTGCTCCAGTGAGGCAAAGCAGCCAAGCAGTCTAGGGAATCTAGCCCACTGTCTGGAACCAGACAGTAAAGACCTCAGTAAAATGCTTCACGTTTGTGAGGCAATTGTAAATGACAGTTCTAAAAACTACTTCCCTACACATTTCTCTCCTCTCCATTTCCCCCATCTCTTCCTCCCCTCTGGTGGTTTTCTTCCTCCATGTTTTTGTCTCCCTCCTTGCTTCTTTTATCCTGCAGTGGCTTGAGCAGAACTTCAGAATAGTCACCAATGCCAACCCCACTCCTTTCAACTAAAGGGAGACAGAGCTCCACAGAACAAGCAAGTCAGGCTGCTGGCCCCATCCCATGCTGGTCAGCACAGTGACAGCAGGACTTGAAAGAAAATCTGCTGGCATTGCTTGGCATTAGCAGGGCTTTAGAGAAAATTCCATCCCTCTGCTGATTGTGTAGCGGAGCTTCAGAGCAGAGCAGGTTTAGTGTTGAGCTACATCTCCTTAGAAGCTTGATCAGCTGAGCAGAGTGGGACTAGCAGCATTTAAGAGGCTTGTATAATTTCATAACTTTAATAACTTTTGCTTCTATGCAATGAATACTAGCATGAGAGAAATGGGTTAAACCAAGCAATCAAAACAGCTATCTAGGAGAGCTTCCCGAGAACTGTGGAGAAGCAAAGAGTAATCATTACTATGAAGACCACCCATGGATCATGCTTTGTGGATCCAAATGAGATATTATGGTGATAGGCACTTACATGCTGTGGTTACAGGCACTACAGACAAATTGTAGAGGAGTTAAAAATAATAACTAAATCTTCTATTTCAGGGTGAAATATGGGGATCCAATGAATTCTGCCCCTTCCTATGCATCACATTGCATAACTGAAAAGGTGCATTTCTCCCTGCAATTCCTAGATTTCTGATGCAGCAGGTATTGGCTACAGCAGGAAGCAGGGTGATGCACTAGATATGGCAATTTCTGTGTTCCCATGAGATAGTTCTATTTAAGATTCTACCACTATTTGATTTCATTCAAAGAAGAATTTGTATTCAAACTGATATAGAAAGAAAACTGGCATAGAACATATAGTAACTCACTCTGACAACGATCTGGCATAGCATTCAAGGGAAACCAGCCTATGATTTATGTCAATACAGCACAGGTATTTCCTATTGATTGACTGCCAGATCCTTGATAAAATAATGAGTTAGGCTCAATGCCAGTCATTCCTGGGCAGTGGCAGACCAATGTTTCTATTACGCATGCCCTTGACAAGGATTCTCTCAAAATTTGTAAGTAATTGAGTTTACAAATTCTCTTTTCAAATGAAAATTCAAATAACTAAAGTGGAGATACTTGTACTGAATTTATTTTTTTCCTGTAATATGTGCACTCATGTAAGCATTTGCGTCCCAGTTCCGGATAGTGAACATGTACATCAGAGTTTTTATGTTTGGTTTTTGAACCAAGTGATTCTGCTTGTAAGGTTTCCCCGAGGAAGACTGGGGAACATCCCCATGTTCACAGTAGTTTTCAAAGGAATTTAACTCATTGGGTCAGATTCTGAGTATAGCAGTAAGTGGCACATCTGACTTCTGTTCCCAAATCCTTAATCCCAGTAGCTGGGCTGGATGTAGTTAGCTCCATGGGGGACTGGGGCACAAAGAGTTTTCCATAGTCAGGCTCTGGAGTAGTTGCTGGACCTTTCTATCATTGCAGATCTGAAAATGCACTAGTCACAGTGGTCCAAAAACACTTCGTTCCACTGGAGTGGCTGTGAAGAACCAATGGGACATTATATATACTAATTTTTCGAATGTTATGTATCTCTGTCTAGCTCTGTAAGTTTGATGATAATCCTGCAGGAAACCACACACAGTAGTAGTAGATAGAATTCAATTGCCTGGTGTTCAGAGTGCCCATACCAGCCAATCCACTCTGTGAAGAGCACCTCCTGTACCCCTCTGGAGAAGTGCGTAAGTGAATTTGGTGCCCTGCTCAAAACCCTAGGAGATCTTTAGAACAGAAATGCTAAACAAAGGGACTTTAGAATGGTTAAAAAGACAACCTGAGACTTAAGAGGGGAGAGATGCTGTCTGGGATGTCGAAGGAGCAGTCGTTACAGGGGAACCATAACACCTAGCCCAGTGACTGGGGGTTAAGTGGAACCTACTTAAACTGTCAAGGAAAGGCTAAGTAGGTAAAGTGATATAGGCTTTTTGTGATTTTTAACCTGTACTCTTATTGCAATGCACCTTTGGATAACAAACAAATGTGTTTGTTTGGAAGAAGCTTGAATCAGACACTGATGACAGGCTCCCAAAGGGATAGTTATTGCAGGTTCAAAATACAGCTGCTGTGTGGAATGATCATGGCTGGTAAATAGGGGGACCTGCAGTAAGAAATCTAGTCTAACAGGCAGGTGAATGCAGAATTCTGTTCCTGAGAAAAGACAGGCATGGATTGGTAACCTGACAGGGTGTGCTCAAGAGATACTGCAAAGGAGTCTAAAGCATAGCTAGCCCCTCTGAGCGTGACAGTGGTGAACAGAAAGATCCACGTAAGAGAGGATGCTCAGACACACCTTAGCCCACTGCTGCTTTGCCCTTTTAGCCAACATAGGGGAGCTACTGCTGAGCAGAGCTAAGGTCCAAGGTCTACACACACCCTTCATGGCTCTCCATATCCTATCCCTATGCAGCAGAACTGACTGATTCTGTTGCCAGGTGTCCCTCTGCATCCATGGAGGAAAGGGCCAGGATTTTGGCCCTCTAGGGATTATGCTAACGACATCTGTGGGAGCAGGATCAATCCTAGATCATCATTAATGGTTGCCTGAATTTCACATGCCAGCAGCATAACTTGTTTGCAAAACTGCCTGCTCTCTTCATAAACTGGTTGAAGCGTGACCCTGCAAAACCCACATAAAAATCATAGCAGGATCATACTTCATTGCCACATAAAACCACACTGAGAATAGAAAGAAGAATAGGAAATGTGCTCTAATTTACTCCTGCATACAGACTTTGCCTGTAGGCTTGGAACTCTTGGTGCATGTATAAAAATGTACAATATATAACTGGCCTGGTTCCCATATCAGAACAGTTCTAACATGTCCTCCCCCCTTCCTTCCCCCCACCACTATGCCCTTAATCCCATTTGGGAGAAGCCTGGGATATGAGATAAGCTTTGCACATGCCCTACAGCTCACACATTCAGGCTCTGGTGGACAAAGAAATAGACTGAGTCCCTTCACTGACAGTCCCTCCAATGAAAATTCTCTTTCATCAGCACTGAAGTGTTAAACTGTGGTGCTGTCTTCTCAAAGGCCTCAGCAGATCTCACGTATTGTTGTAACTTACAGAAAGAGAGGTAGTCTCCATGCATCAATATTAAACCCATCAGAGATATATAGGTTAAAACCAACACCTTCCAGCAGGTAACCACTGAGCATTATAACAAATGTACTTGCTACGGGAGATACCACTAAGGCTGCGGCTTCCACATGCAAAACCAGCTGGAGTTTTGCAGCAGTCTTCAAGTGCAACTGTTCAGAGAGAGAATTGGAATAATCCAATTTGAACATAACGGGCTGCAAACTCTAGTTAGGGCTGGCATCTTTTCACCACTCAGGAGGTACAAAGGGGTTGGAAAATGGCTCTGTTGGAGGGGAATTGCCTGCAGGTAAAAATGTGTTGGATCCAAGCCCTGCACCTGCCGATTTATTAAAAAGGGCCATTTCAAAGCAATCCTGCACTGGTATGGGGTCCACTAAGGACAGTGCATCAGTTGTGCAACTAAAGCTGCCTAGAAGTGGCTCTAACTCTTGTTTGGGGCTCCAAATGGCCTTGAGATTCAGAAAGCTTGAGCCATCTCCTTAGTACCTCCTCATTCTCCCCAGCTCAGGAGAGAATCAATTACCTCAATGATGTATCTTATATAGAAGACTTCGGAAAACTGCCATTAAAAAGACATGGACATATGTCTGTGTGGTGGTGTTTTTGAGTGTTGCTGTTTTCTTCAGCTCCCTCAGTCTCCTGTAAGCTATCAGTGGCCTCTGTGGCTCAGCCTTCTAGCTGGCTCACACTGTCCAACCCCTTCTAGGGTACAAACAACTCAAATAGAAAGAGTTCCTTGCCCTTCAGGAATAACTAACTAACTAACTAAAATGGTTTCTTATTCACTTGGGGCTTAGCTCCCTTTGTAGAATTAACTCAGTGGGGGTTCTTTCCATACTCCTGCCCTCACTGGTGACCAGAAACAGATTGAGGCTTGGCCCAGCCCAGTTCCTTTGGCTGTGGCCTAGGGAACATCCCACCTTGCTCCATTGGCTCCAGCCAGGAACCATATTGCTTACTCTAGGCAGCTACTTTTATTTTGGCCTGCTGCGTCTTGATTGTTTGTAGCTGGTCCCCAGCCTTTCTAGCTGCTGGAGGACCAGCTCTCAATGATTCCTAAAATGGCTGCTCTCTGGATATCTCTTTAGGCAAGGCTGAAGGTTTAATACTTGCTGTTCTTTTCCTCTCAGAGAACTGCTCCCAAGGATGGGAGCAGCAGACCAGAGGGGCCTCCAGAAGGGGGCCACAAAGGACTGGTATACCCTGCCCACAGTCTCTTTTGCTTTTTAACATTTTAAATAATTCATAGAGAAGTATTACATTTTTAATAGTAATGTATGGTTAGTGACATGACAGTCTCTCACATTGTATTCATGCACGTTTCCCTGGTGCATTGCAACTGCTAAAGTGATCTACTTTGGGAAGTGGCCAATTTTTTCCCATTGCAATAGCGTGAATATCTAGCTTATTTCCCATTGCTAATTCATAGAGGAAGAATTTCTTTCACTAAATGCAATGAATGGCCAGCTCATTACAAAGTAGTTATTCCATAATTTTGTTCAGGCTGACAGCAAAATCCAATTGAGGGATCCAAGTTATGGCATCATAGTATGAAAGCATCTGTACCTCCATAAAACTGTTTGATTGGATTGGGTATGAGACTATCTGAAAATCAAGCTACTGGTTTTCTATGCTTTTTTAAAAGATATATTTCTAGTACATTTTAACATTATCTGGATGTAACAGTTCACAGGTTCTCCTGCGCTAGATCTATAGCATAGTCTTTCATTTGGACAGGAAATTGTCCATTAGTCCATGACCTTCCTTTTTCTTACAATGTGTTGTAAATTTAAGGGAAGCTCAGATGAAGTGAGGTTGGTGTTCAGACTGGCGGTTTTTCTAAAAGCATTGAATAAATCAATATGATAAATCACTCTCCTAGTCATCAAGTTTTAGGTTAGGCATGAACTGAACTGTTAAAGTGCTAAAAAAGAATTCCGTGGTTGTTTTGTTTTCCAGTATCACCTAGTCCACAGATAAAGAAGCTGTTTCATTCTCTGTTGCTGATAAGCAGACGTTTTGTAAGCTAATCTTTTGATAAAAAAAGAGGTTTTATGTATCCATGGAAAACTGTTCCATGTTTCTTTGTACTGCTTTGTTAATTTTAGAACTTGCATTAAACCTTTGCTTGTGACACACATTATGAGACTTGTTTTCTTCACCCTAATGTAAGGGACAAAGTTCCATATCAGTTCTCATCTTGCTGGGTCTAAGAGAAATGTATTAGACTAATAAAAGGATGAATTATCAGACTGTAATTTGAGGGTGTTTTGTTTTAGTCATGTGATTTATGTAACCCACTGGTGAGTGTGTACTGTATCACAGATGCCCTTTTGTGCCCAATAGGAATCTGGCTCTTTAGCTCAAGTTGTAGTTGCTCATGCTTTTAGCTCATAGTGGCTCTCAACCTATTTACCATTGTGGGTCACATAAGCCACTTTCTATATGGTAGGTGGGCTGGATCCACAGAATATATTACCTGGTCCTCAGCTGTGTTCTGATTGGGCCACAAGAAGCTGGCAGCCTGGGAACCACTGCTCTAGGGGCTCCTGATTCAATTCCTAGTGTGTTGGCCAAGTTGCCAGGCACCACACTTGTACTCCTCAGGTGCTTGAGGACATACATACAGGGCAGTCCATGTATTCCCCACACAAACTTGTGAATGGGGTCTATTCCAAAGCTTTAAATAAACAGATAAGTTAGAGAAAAGACTTAATGCAGCAAGTCTCACTTATTCCATCTCACTGTCATTGCAGGATTGTTCCCTATTGTACATTTGCTTACATTTTGACCGGTTTATTTTTAAATGTTCCAAGACTTCCACCTCATCCTTCAGGCTGGTATCTGATCATCAGCAAGTTTTTCCTGATATTCTGCCTTAATCTTTCTTTGGCAACATCTTCCCCCCTTATGAACTCCTATAAAATCTAATAGAAATTTTTTACCTTTCTCCAGGTTTGTTTGAGTCATCCTATGAAATTTAATAGCCATGAAATGCTATAGGATGGTTAAATAACTTGTAGATAAGTTAATACAAAGGATCCAATTTCTCTCCCTCCTGGGGATTGTATTGGGTGTTACCCAAAGATATCGTTCATCAGTAGAAACATGTGGGGCTATAGGGCTTAGAACTACTTGTGTTATACCCTCATGTTATTCACTGTTTAATATTGTTTAGTGTAACCCCTTTAATTGACATACCCTGCATCCTAATAACCTGTATCTTTTGCTGTGTCTCAGCCAGACTGGGAATAAGGGTGCCTTAAATGTTGTGATCCCTGATTGTGAGTGTCATTTTTGGTCAGTCCATTGAGTGTTAGATGGACATGACTGACACATGGCTCTAATTATTAGAATACCTACAGCAAAGGCCTTCAGGGCTTGTAGCATGATTGCTACAACTGCCAGCATTACTAAATGTTCAACCAATGGTGTTTACATGGGGTCAGGTTCAGGCTTATCCAAGGTGAGACGGAGGTCTGTTACAATACCCTAAAGGGAAGCCTGATTTAACATGAATGGACTTGATCAAAGTGCAGTGGAGGAAAAGTGAGGAGAGCCCTGCAAATCTGCAGGTATCCACTTTGTATTGGTGGACCATTTCTGTGGATACCAGCATAGAATACATATTTTGTATCGGTGCAGTGCTCTGACAGTAAGAGCAGGTGGGCAGATGTGAGCTGCCCTGGGTGGAGGGCCTGGGGGACAGGGACAGGGGCCGGGGGCTGCTCGGTAGTGGGTCTGCTGCGGCTCCCCGTGTACAGCCCTGAAAATCCGCAGATATCTGCAGATAATTTCTGCGACTCAGATGCAGATACACATTTGTGTATCCACGCAGGGTTTTACAAGTGAGTAAACTGCTCTTAGCTATAGTACTAGATAGTCACCCATTGGGGCATGTGGATTGCTAATGTTCATCAGGTGGCTTCACAATACAAATAGATAAGACAGAGAATTTAGTGGCAGAATTTCATGAGGCTTTTAAGGAAATGGGATGTTCTCCAGTGACCAAAAATAAATGTAATGGAATGGAATGCACAGGCAGTGGTGCCATGCTGCCAGAAAAGTAACTGGAAATAGACAGGTGAAAACAGAAATGATTCAGAAAATGGAAGAACCTGCCAAAGGAATCTTGTTGCTTATGACTGTAAAGAAAAATAATAATAAAAGAATGGCTGCTTTACCTGTGCATAAGTTCCAAAGAACTGAATGAGCAGATTTGCAAGAAACATTATCATTTACCTACAAGACATGAGAGATGTCAGAGCCATAAAATATTTCAACATATTGGCTGGTTCTGCTGCATTTTGGCAGTGCATGTTTAACATGTTTTTTTGGGAAATGCTGCTTTATACAAGGACTTATAGTATGTGTCAAAATGGGTATATAAGTGGGCATGCCATACCCTCCATTCTCATGGCTGGTGACAGGAAAAGAAGGGGGAAGGGGCGGGGGCAACATGGAGGAAAAGTTGGAGCTTCTAATGAAGAGGGGAGGGGAGTAAATGTCATCACCATGTGGATCAGTTCAAACCACAGTTGCCAATTTTCACGTGATAAATAAGCCCCCTGACACTAAGCCAAAAATCAAGCTAATCCCATTTCAAAACAAGGACAAAACAAGCCACTCCCTAAGAACCCCAACACTCTATGTGACTCGATTCCCCCGGCATGCAGCCTGGGACTGTGGTGGTCCCGCTGTGGACCCCCAACTCGCTTCCCACCTTGCCCCTGCTTGTTGGCAGCTGATTAAAAAAAAGCAGCAGCATGCAACAAGCTACAAGCCAACAAGCAATTCACAAGCCAATTAAACCAAAAACAAGCCCAATTTCTGGTTTTTTTTGTGTATGTCTGGTTGAAACATTGCTTTATACATTCATCTTTTCTGATCAGTTCTGCATGTGAAGGTTTTCATAATACAATACCATAGTTCTTCCAAGAGAAACAGCAGCTGTCCCCCAAGGCAATACAACAGTATTTTCCAGTTTGTACTATATAGACCCAAATTCTGTTTTTACTTACACTGGTGTAAATTTGGATAGAGATCAATGAGTTATTTTGGATTCACTCCTATATAATGGGGAGCAGAATTTGATTTGATGTGTTGCTTTGGGGAATGGCTAAGAGGAAGCATGATTTAGAAGTTTGTGCAAAAGGGCTTCAACTAAACAGAAAGAATGTTTGTTTGAAAAACAGGAGTTGTTATACCTGAGAGAAATGATGACATTCAATGGAATTAAACCAGAGCATGGAAAAAAGCAGCTGTGCTAAAAATATCTAGCACTTCTAGCAAAATGCAATTGCAACATGTTCTTGGAAGCGAACATTATTTGGGTGCATTTATCCATAATCTGTCAGGAGAAAAACAAAACGGACAAAAGTTATTACCTAAAGTGATAGAGTGGCAATGGACAGAGGTACATGAGAAAAAATTTCAAAACCTTAAAGAGATGTTTATCACAGCATCTACTCTTCTATAGTTTCATGTCAGGTTACCAATAAAAATGTCAACAAATGTGTCATAGGTTGACTTAGTAGCTATTTTAATGTAGTTGAAGGGCAAACAGTGGAGATCAATTGTGTTCAAGGCAACACCAGCGTAATCCCAATATACACAAATAAAGAATCCATGTGAATTGCTTGAGGAAATTGAGATTTTATACATGATATTTATGACCTGCTCATTACTGCAGAAACAAAGCACAGGACTCTCTTATTGCCATCTGAAAAAAGGATTTGGGATAGGCGAAACTGAAATGCATATTGTGGTGTTTAGTTACATGAGTCATACAGTATTGGCTTCTGCTCTCTGGTTCATTGATTAATACAATTAATCCACATAAACGGCCCCAGTTTCAAATTCTGGCCCGGTATCTCAGCTGTGGCTGAAGAACAAACATTTGTATCTGTGTGCTCGGCCAGTCCCCTACATGAGTTAGAACAGCCAGGAGGCTGCTTTAAATTGTGCCGGCTACTAATGGCTCCAAGGGTCTTTTACAATAGTTGGAGATTGCCAAAATGCAAGGATGTCCTGTACACTGACCCTTTTTTCCATGCCCCCTATGCTCCTCATGAGTGTATCGGGGGGCCGGAGAGGAAGCAAGTGTGAGACATGGATTAGGGTTGGGGTAGAATTAGCACCGAATCCATTATATAGACTTTTACATGCCAGAGGAGCCTCCATCTGTGTGTGGTCCTCTTACATTCAAGATGGAAATGGGGGACATCTGGGAATGCATATTCAGCTGTGCCATTCAAAATTCACACTGCTTTTAGCTGTGCAAATCAACCTCATCTTGGAACAGAGGCAATTCTGAACTAGATTGTGCAATTGGCACAAATTCCTATGGAAGGGGCAGTACAGAATGGCAGTGCTTCCAAGGAGATGATGAGGAGAGATGGTATCTTTCCTGGTGCTGCTCACTGTGCATGAATGTATAAACAGTAAATTTTAAAAGGCTAAACAATATTTTTGAAAGCGATATACACCCTCAGGCTGCAGGATTCAAGCCAACCTCTACTGTTGGGTATTAGGACATAACTATCCCATAACTGCCTACTGCAGGATTTCTTGATCTTTCTCTGAAGCATATGATACTGGCCACTGTCATTGAAAGGTACTAGCCCTCACTTCATCCTTCTTCCCTTTTCTGAGGATTTGCTCCCTGGAGAGTGCAACCAATTCCTATTCCTGGAGAATGCTGTTGTACTCTGCCCTTAGTCAATAAATTCTATCCTTACATGAATGCATGAGAATAAAATGCAATTGATCAGAAGGATGAGATATGTTTTGACAAATATGACTACAGTTTAGAGATGAGCACAGCCAGGATCGATGCACCAAGGATAGTGAAGCCTTGAACAACCTATCTTCTGATGTGGCTGTCCATCCTGCAGGTGCCGCTGAGCCTATTCGGTTGGAACTGACTCAATGAAATAAATGCTGATGCAGTCTTCACACCATCTGAAATGCTCCCATCTGGATAGCTTTAAGTGTAACCTCCATGATCTTTCAGTCTAGCTTTATGGAAAGCACTGGAGAGGACACTATATTTCAGGTGCTCATTCCCAGATGTTACCCCTGTACTTATAGGTCTGTGGCAACATCTGGCTATAAATCCTGCAGATAAACAATACAAGATCCTGCCTCAAAGTGTACAATAGTCTATTATTTTTCAGCAAAGGATATAAATGGCTCTGTTATTAGATAGGTATAGCTTCATATCTGTGGACAGCTAATATAAAGAACTCCATCTATTGGCATGTAAGAATGTGCAGCATTGTTCATAAATTTGTAGATTTAATGAAGCTGTTATGTAATATACATGGACGTCTGACTACAGCTCGTAATCGGCTGCATTTGAGACAGTACTTGAAGCTAGTGGGTTACTTCTTGGATCTGTTAGAGTTTTTAAAAGGCCCCAGAGAACAAAAGTACAATCAAATTGGCTTTAAAAACCCACACAGACAAAGGAGAGCCCCTCATGGACTAGACCTCTACTTTTTTCTGGCACCAAAACAACCTTCGGCCACACCACAGAGAAAAATACAGTTTTATTGATTAATAAGAGGCATTCACTCAGTTACAGGCACCAGGAAAAGATATTAAATCTGTGGACACAGCTAGTTTTCAACGAAGTTCTGCTCAATAGAGCCGGAAGTTCAGCACTGCTGTGACAGCAGCATGACCAGGAAGAGCTCCATTGTTATTCATTATTCGTATGGAACTGAATCTTTGAAGCACTAGGGAGTGCCATGGTTGTTCTGTTGGGGTGGCTCAAGGTAAGAACTTTAAAGGGACCATGGAAGTTCCCTCCTGTTCATGTGCCATGAGCAAGGTCCCAGAATTGTAGATCTGTTGTGATGGGTATATATGCAGAAACTGAGCCTAATCCTGACCCAGATTTTTCCGCAGAAGGCTTAATATTTCCATGGACTACCTTCCACCTTGCTTAGATTACTCACTATATCCAGGATCATTTGCTTTTCATTATAAATCTGATTATAAATGCCATTACATTTTCCAGAGAACCTACTGTGCAGCTATATGTAGTGTCTCGACTGGATATAGGCAGAGTAGCAAAATCATCATTTTAGTGATGGCAACCTGGCCTAAAACACTGAATGTTAGATCCCTTCATAGCTCCTAGTGGTTAGTTATTTTATCCAAAATGGGGTTAAACTGGTGTCTGTGTGTGTATGTATACTTAGTCGGTTGGTGTGCTGTATGAAAAAGACACAGAACTATTGTTTGCTTCTATAGCACTGAGTGCAAAATCAAGGCAGGAAATGTGTTGAATGCAAGGGTTGTCTGTATGTTTGGACAACATGTGGCACAGGAACGACTGACATTGCAGGCAGCACAAGAGTTGTGAAAAAATAACCACTACCCATATAATCAGAATAGCTTTCACCCTTCTGCTCTGTTATCATTTTTAATATCCTGTATGTTTGTATAGGAATTTATGCAAAACTGCATGAGCCTCAAGGATGGAGTTACCAAAAAGGATGACACGGGGCATCCCTGTTCAGTTAAAAGATTCAGAGCTGTCACCAATTATTACTAATTTGGCCAAAAGTTTGTGTTTAAAATAGATGTTACTGCTTGTCGATAAACCTCCCACCACAGCAAGTTTTGGAAGCATAGCTCCTCAAATAATTGGTCCAGTACATAATAGATATTTTTTTGCTCCCCAAGTAAAGAAGCAGGTAATGGGTAATTGGGATAGAGCCTAAGTGCTAAAACCCAGTACCATTATACTGAAAGACACTCTATAAAATAATATCTGTCTGTGTGTAACACATGCTTAATTCCTAGCATACTGCTAATCTATAATGAGCACTGTATATTGTAAACATTCAATACATGGAAAAGAGTGGAGAGCAAGTAGATTGCTTTTCTGATATAATTCAGGCACAAAAATAGATGCTCATTATCTCACTTGACTCTGATGTATTTTAATAAAGAAGTTTATCACAAATCTATCTATTAGCTTACAGCTCATACTAGCTATACAGCTTAAGATTTTATTTAAAGCCCATCACAGTGGTAATTGATGCCCTGATTCAGCTCTCATTAAAGTCAGTGGAAAGACTGCCAGTCAGTTCAAGTTGGAGTTGAGCTGAAGTTGGGGCTGGCTCTAAGTAGGGCTGGACAGAATTTCCAGACAAAATATTTTTTTCCACAGAAAAATGCATTCTGTGAACTTATGTCTGAAAAAACCCCAAACCAACAAATTTACAAAAAATGTTGTCACCAAATAATTAAAAATAATTTCATTTTTCAGTTTGGCCATTGAACCAAAAAAAAAAAATCCAGTGGTTCATACAGATCTAGTTGTATGTTCACTCAGTTTTGCTTTGCACTTTTGAGTTGGATCACAATGTAAACCTTGACTTTTATTTGATACCCCATCTCCCCCTATGCTTCCTTCCCCAAAGAATTACCTGAAAGGTTCTTGACAAGATTTATCTGTAACATAGTTAACGCCAGCACCATATCAAAATCTCTTGGTGTTCCCTATATTTACAGATGTCACTAAGTTAGTTGTTGTTGAACTGATATCAAAGGAACTCAAGCTTTTGGTATGAAGTATGAACTTCCCAAGATCATCAGCCGGGACCAGATTTTCAGAGATGGGATTTTAGGACACAACATCTAAAACTTGCGAGTCTAGTGAAACAGTGATGAGATTTTAACTAATTTTAAATAAATGCCTGACTGGCTGCTAGACCATTTGTAATGTCAAAATCTAGCTTTGCTTTTGTTCCTTTAAATTAGTTGACATAATATAGTTTCAGAAGAATGCCAGTATATGTTCACATTAATAAGCACAATTATTTGTTCCCTGAATAGATGGCATTATAACAAATTGATAATATCTCAATATATTGCTATCAGTAATTACTACAGCCAGAACCTTTGGCTAGAACATGTGAATATGTCCAATACAACAACAACATCCTCTATATATGTCATATTTTTGGCATCTGTAATGAGAACACACATTAATTTGTGCTCAGCTGCTGACAGTGGATTAACACATTTTAGCATTATTTATAAGATTCCATTGGTAAAAGTGGCTTAGAATTATGCCATTATACCAATCTTGGCATCTTAAGATATGATGGTACAATGCAAGCACACTGTATTACAACTGGAAAGAGTGAGAAAGTGTGGGAAAGCGGGAGAAAACCTACTATTTTGCTGCATTTTTGATGTTTTGTGCAGAAAAAAAAAGAATTTCTCAACAAGTAAGTTTTAAAAGGGGATTTTCCCCAGGAAAAGTATTGTAGTCAAATCCCATTTTTCTGATCAGCTCCACAAATTTCTCATTCAATATACAGATTTTCATTTACAATAATCTACAGCTTTTCCTCAGGTATACACAAGGAAAATTGAGTGACATTTTCCAGTTAATGTGTATGTGCATGTGGCATATGCTCTGTGAAGGTCCATGTGGCAGTACCCCAATGCTTATTCATTAAAATATGCTCATTCTGCCTCCTTGTGCATATGTATTACAAAATAGTCTTCAATTCTATCAGCACTTGATATTTTTTCCCATGGGCCCCTGCCTCATTCAGAGCTAGATCACACCTTTCTGGCACCACCCATCATAAGTGCAATGTACAACTGCAGTACGAGCCAGGCACAGAGGTGCTATGCCTCCTGGAGCTCCCCAGTTGGATTTACAGGGAGAATGATTTGCACCCGTCTTTTATGAGGTATGCCTTCACACTGCTGGTATGCAAAGGGGTAGAGCTAGGACGCCACCTAATTATCACGTCTCCTGATCCCTTTTCAGTGAATTGTCTCAGAAAGGAATTAACTTGGTTGCAGCCTCTGCCCTCCCCACAAGCGCTTGGCCTAATAACTCTGGACTGCTTGATGTGCTAGGGTCATTATTCAGTTGGGATTAAGAACGGATAGCATTGCTGATTTTTCTTCTGCTTTCGCAACCTTGCATGTATTCTGATCTTCCTCCATTACCATGTCATGGGAGTATGCCTGATTTCATCATAGGACTTCTCATTCATTGCCAGTAGGCATAGGCAGCTTTATGCACTGCTGTTTCAAGGTCTCAGTGCAACAGGCTCTAGTTCACATGCATGATCTTCTCTTAGGGATGGCATAATGAAAGCTCTATGGAATAGTCTTTGTAAAACACAGTAATAGCTATATAGGATCTCACTTGGCTGCTGCTCCTTCTGGTAATTAAAAAGAACTAGTGTACTCTCATAGTACCTGCATAAACTTGTGCTCGTCTATGTATAAGCTACTTAAGTCACTGCACAAAATCCTCAGATTTCTGAACCTTCAACCTGAACAGGTAAGAAAACATGAAGTAGGCAACTAGAGAAAGATGCACATTGTAGTAAGCATGTACTTCCAGTCTGTCCTCTAACAGTAAATTGGAAAAGCTACTAGCTGGATTAGTGGAGTAAGGTACAAGTCAACATTTTCCCTTTTTGAAAAGATGAGGAATGATGTAGTCCCATCAGGAGGCGGTGATATCAACTGCATGAACAAACAGGTATGTGCCCCAGGCTCCAAGGTGATGATGTAGCTCATCTTTGACACTGAAAAATAAACAACCTGGACTGCAGACACAGGAAAATACATCAAATGCAGGGGTGCAGATATTTACTAAAAGATCACAGTAAGAAATTGTGAAAGTATATAATTTATTAATCAGCTAAAGTTGCAACTGGTAGAATTGTTCATTTTTTATTCCAAGCAACATGGTTTTATGCAGTTCTAATTACACTTGAGTCTGTAGACTCAAAACTTTGCATGTGATGATTAGTTCTCCAAGCTATCTCATATTTCCACACATACCACCTTGGAAAAAAAGACCCTCTTAGGTCATGCTTATCCACATTTCAAATTGCTCTAACACAAAACAACAAACCAAGCACCCAAACCTCACACACCACAATAATTAGTCCTTCAGTCATTCCTAATGGGATTCTGCTGTCTCTTTCTCATTAGAAATTCCGGTTTATTTTCACACGGACAGTGCACTAACATTTATATTTTTATAATCTATTTTTTCAGATTTCCATGGCACAGTAATAATTGTTTTCTTCATATTTTACAACATTTTATGGTTCTGCCTTTTTTTTTTTTTTACTTTGCAGATTCCCCATTCATGTTTTTCAGGGAAATAAATTCATTTTATTTTATCTATTCAAAGACAGATTAGTATTGAAGAAAATAAAGAGAGCAAACAATTTGGATTTATATTCATTTGCTCCCTAAACTCCAGTGTTGAAGCCTGGAGAAAGGACAGGTATAAAATCCGTAAATTCTAGATGTTTAAATATTGCAGTCATTCTGGGTATTAAAAAGACCAATTTCACAAGTGACATGCAAGCAAATTATAATTTTAACAATATACTGAAAAAGGAGTGACCAGATCTCTTTTTTATTAACTAAATTCCATAGTAAGAGGAAGATGCACTTCTTGCTATAAGGACAATTTTCCTGTGAGATAAAGGCGGGTGTTAGTGTTACGTCGGTTAATATTGATGTCTGTGGAACTGTATGACTACCAGATGGAAGTGATTGATCATAAATGTGAAAAGGTATTTCCCAGGAGTAGCAAAACATCAAACCTGGCCAGTTGGGATCATATCACAAAATCAGGAAAAATCACCTCAGTGCTTTTCAAAGCATATTTTTCAAAGAGATTATGTAAATGTCAGTCAAATGGCAAAATAGCCCCCACCATGGTTTTGGAGGGAAAATTAAAACCTTCTTCATACAGCCTAAAGGAACAAAAAAGGACACAAACACAACTTTTTATTCTTTTGCAGTTCACCTTTAAATGGGATTCAAGAATTTGTCCTTACTGCTTCATAAAGTTGTGTAAATGTCCTTTTGGCAACTCATTTTAGATTTTGCTCTCTGTTAGCATGAGTTCTGGGAGCAATCCTGCTTTTCCTTAATGCAAACAGCTTGCCAGCTTTGTCTTCTGAGTCATCATTTTTAAACCTAGTTTTGAGGGGTAGCTTTCTGTCTCCAGAGTGTCAAATCTGTCATCTTCTGATCACTCATCTGGCCACTTCTTAGCTACCTTGTTTCGCCATCATTTTCAATACTTACTTTTTTGTATTCCTAGTTTGATTACACTGACTTTCGTTTCTAAAAGTCAGATATGAAATAATACCACACTGACAATGACAAGTTTACTATTTTTCTCCCCATGGAACTAGTGCATATTGGGGAAAAAAGAAATCTTGTGTTTACTTCCTTACTTACTAATTTTTGGTATTAAGTGATAGATGATGTCTAGTCATAACTGGACAGGGAAGGTTAGATGGAGTGTAAAGAGTTTACAATCTAAGCTAGACAATATAAAGATATCCCACTGGTTTTTTTATACTATGGAGAAAAGTTTAGCTATCATAAACATAAAAAACAATAGCTGGGCCCCATTAGCAGTTAAAACCCCAGACTCTGCTCATGAGAACACATGAGGAAATTGGCAACAGATACTACATGGGCCAATAAATATCAAGCTGACTTCGGTTTTACTGTTAGGCGAGTCATTTTAAAAACAATCTTGTAATCGGGAGAAATTGAAAATGTATTTGAGGAGAATTTCAGTGACTAATGATTACCCAGGGCAGGGTCTCCTAAGTAAAGGTCAAAATGCACAGCAAAATTCAGCTTTGAACTTGGAAACTCTCAGCCTCACATACATTCTCAATATCTCCTGTCAATTATGTAGACTACATTAATCAGTTTGGCAAGAAGTTAACCTCGAGCTGTATTAAGTGGAATGTTAGTGGCTCCCTGTGTAAGCAACACTCTGTCCTTCGCCACCATAAAATCACACCATTATAGTCCTGTAATAGCACAATATTCCTGCTGGCAATAGCATACACAATTTATTTTGTTCTTTTTCCAGAACAGAGGCATGTGTTCACATGCACCTCATCAAATATGACATGTTGCATGCAACAGAAACAACATGACCGCATTCCATCCAAGAGATGGTCACGTTTTGGCAAGATAACAGAAGGGGGCTCAGAAAAGCTTATTTTGATTTATAATTATTCTAAAATACAAATCTCAGTTTATAAATGATGTGAAGATCTTTGTTCAGGCAAGTGTTTTTTTTAAGATCCACATCTGTACCTTGTGAACAGTCAATGTAATAAAACTGAGCCAAAATTATGCAGAGTATTTTCTAGTTTCAACAGCCTCACCCCACAAAAAGCTCATATTTGGCCCATATAGAAAACAGGTTCTCCTATATAGGAAACAGTACCACAGATCTCCTATCCTTTATATTTAGTAGTTCCAGGCTCACCCTGGCATTATCCAAAGAACATTATAGGGTTTCATGGCATAAAACTGGAACTGTTGGGGTAAAGAACAGACCAATAGCAACAATTAGGTACACATTTTGCATGGAACTCAAATCTCCCTTTGGTGAATAAGAAACCAAGTAGAAGCAAAGAGTCCTGTGGCACCTTATAAACTAACAGATGTATTGGAGCATGAGCTTTCATGGGTGAATACCCACTTAATCGGATGCATGTAGTGGAAATTCCCAGAGGAAGGTATAAATATGCAAGCAAGAATCAAGCTAGAGATAACTAGGTTAGTTCAGTCAGGGAGGATGAAGCCCTCTTCTAGCAGTAGAGGTGTGAACACAAAGGGAGGAGAAACTGCTTTTGTAGTTGGCTAGCCATTCACAGTCTTTGTTTAATCCTGAGCTGATGTGTCAAATTTGCAGATGAACTGAAGTCTGGTCCTGAAGTTTTTTTGCTGCAGAATGGCTATCTTTAAATCTGCTATTGTGTGTCCAGGGAGACTGAAGTGTTCTCCTACAGGTTTTTGTATGTTGCCATTCCTAATATCTGATTTGTGTCCTGAGTGTGTGGGATGGGAAAATTGTTGGCGAGATTGTGGAGATCATCCTCTTTAGAACATGGTCATTCAGGCACAGAACATGGTCATTGCAAGGTTTTCTAAAGAAATCTGGTGTGTGATCCAGCATATACATCAGAAAGTTTTCATTCAGAGCAAATTTTTTCCACATAAAAGTCGAGGACACTGGAACTTGATTACAAGAACAACTAAATAACATAAAAACCCTCAAAATATTTTGTGAATCCTTTTAGTGAATTTTCTGTGGGTTTGGAGGGGTCATATTTTACTCTATTCACCAGTATTTGACTGATTCTTTATTCACAGAAATGCTTGCAAATCCTAAAACGTTCATGAATCTTAGGAAATATGATTATCCATTTGAAAATTTGTACTACAGGTGCAGGGAATTTTTTTTTTACTGCTATTAATTATTCCCCTCTTCTAACATTTTTTAGACAGTTAGTAAGCAGACACAATACCATATGACTTATGGGACAGGTAAGATCACAACTAATGAATAGGGAATAGTCAAAGTGAACAGTCTGTGAACCATTGATGGTTAAAAATTGTCTATGATAACCATTTGGCAGAGACTTACAAATAATGAATGAATTTGCAGGAATTAGGATTGGTGGAGTATGAATCATAAACAGGAATAAAGGATAAATAATTTATTTGTAATCAATAATAGAATAACTAACTCTAGTAGTAAAATGAACAGTAACTAGTGGATACTGACTTTTGTCAAGTGACTTGGATATTCATGAACTAAGGCTGGTTAAAAAATTCCATTGAAATTTGTTTGGAACAAGATTGGGTTGTACATGAAACAATTTTTTTCACAGAATGTCTGCTTTCTGCAGAAAATTGTGATTAATGAAAAAAAAAAACCCCAATGCCTGAAAACCAAAATAATTTATTCTGGAGATGCTGCCAGAGTGCCTCATGGGAGTTGTAGTTTGTTTGCCCCATGTCCTCATTCTCCTCTAGGACCTATGCTTCCCAGCTATACTACATCTTCCATGGTACACTGAGTATTCACCATTTTTATCTTGACACAAATCAGATGACTGATGCCAGAAAGTAAAGCACAGTTTCTTACCAGCATGCCTTTATGTCACACCATTATTTCAGCACTGGAATTCAAAACAAAAAAAAATCCTGATACCTGTGACATACTTAGGAGAAATAAATGTGAAACTTCTAAAGATTTGTGAGAATCTGATGCTCAATAACCACTTGGATGTCTCGGAGGGATCTGTGCAGTCCAGACTGACAGCCTGTAATTGGGAAGTTCCAAATGTTTTCCATGAAGACACAAATGAAAGTGTGTTATGGAACAAATTAATGAAATTGTACCAGGCTCCGTTTTTAGATTCTGGGCAAAATTCTGTGTTATGCAGGAGGTCAGACTAGATAATCATAATGATCCCTTCTGGCCTTGGCATCTATGTAGATGCAAGGCACTATGCTAGATCCTTAGCTTTGGCTGAGGAGGACACAGTGCTACAGAGGAATGGCATTCCAAAGAGCCTTTTGCCCTCTTCTGATCCTGAGGCTGCTTTGCTGTGGTTTAGCACAGCCTGTATTAACAGCAGCTGGAGAATTTGGGAACCCTGGCCTATACACTGTTCCCTGGCTATTCCCTCTGTGCCAGTTGCTGTGAGGGTGGTGGGATAGAAGCTTTAACAACAACTTTACAATACCTGGAGAGATTCCTAGAAGTCCAGACTAGTAGATTTAAAGGTCACTTTGGGTCGGTGCAGTAGTGCAAAGTAGCCTGAAGGTGGGTGGGGGGTCAGGGTCACTGTATCAACCCTACCTCACCCTACCAGAACTACCTCAGCCTACCAGGATGTGTCCAGATAATTTACCATAAATCTATACATTGAAAAAGCACTTTGTATCATTTACTTTGGTTCCTCCCCACACATGCAGTCTGGTTTTTGTCCAGCCGTGAAATTTATAGTTTCAGAGCACGGTAGAAGGTGGTGTATGTGTCAGGCACAGAAGGGATAATTAACTCTCAGTAGTCATCAGGTAACTCTTAGTAGTCAGTGTCCTGCCTCAGAATTAGATCTGTCAATAAAAGATTCATGTGGCGTAATGGCTCCTATTTGATTCCCTGCTGTGGAACGCTGGCAAGTAAAATACCCCTGGAATCAGTTTGAACTAAAGTAGCTTGTTTGTATAGACTGAATTAAGTTTGATTAAAACAGTTATTCTTCTCATTTGCCTCTGGACTTTTAGTATTATTACTCACAACACAAGGAACACTACAGGTCACATAAATTTTAGTTCAAAAATTGATTTTCAGCTGCGTGACCAGAACATAATAAAACAGAACTTGGGTAAATTATTACACAAAATAATAAATGATAATGAAATTTCAGTAGTAATCCAAAAAAAAACGTAAAAAATGTGCACAATGATTGCCTGTAAGGTAAGTTCATCCTTATCTATCTTAAGAGACAGTACAGACTTCGGTGAATTATCTCTTGGTATTGATTTCACACTCTTCCTGTAGGATGATGTTTATTTAGATTTACATAAATATTGCTTTCAGCTTCCTGCAGCTGGGTTTTGGTTTCTTGGGGGGATTCATGCACTCCTATGATACAAAGATGTGGCAAATATTTCTCCAAAGGAATCTATGCACAAACTGACTACAATTTATATGTTATAGGAGCAAAATAAACCAAGTCTAAGGCTTCATAATAAATATTCCAACAAGTAATAAACAGATATATTTTGATATTTCAAAATCCTAGTTCATGCTCACAGTAGTGGGAATTTTTAGCAGTTTTGGAATAATGTGAGGAACAATGGTTTTATCTGTACTTGTAGATTTTGGACAAAATCACAGCTTACTAATTGAAATGGCCTTACTTGCAATGAGGCTTAGCTGCCCTTGCCCTGGATTTATGTCCTTTTTGGTATCCAGCCTATTCTTAAATTCTACCAGGACAAGCTCTGGGGGGGGGATGGTCTTCGGATCAAGAGGTCTTGCTCTCGTTTGACGAGTCACACAACAGACCTTATCTTACTCTCTATTACTTATTTTGGAATGAAATCAGGTAGCCAGAACTCCTTTGTGAGAGAGGCATGAATAGTGTGTTCCTAGTTATAGTAGTCGTGTTCAGGATTGACTATTAAAAAAACAAAGATGTTTATATAGAAATTACAGGTGAGAAAAAGTAAAGAATTTCAAAACTTTTACAGCAATACTGTGCAGACAAGTTTGGAAGGTCTACTGGAGCTAGTCTGCGCAAAGGGAAAGAAATATTAAAGGCATTAACAACCTCATCTAGGAGACAGACACCTGACTCCACATCATGGATAGATGTATCTCCACCCCGCATCTGCCATTTCAATAGAAATTTTGGCCTACAGTGTGGGTTGACCCTTTGATCTCCAACAAGTTTAGTAGCCTTCCCGCAATGTAAATTCGCATCTCAATCACTCTGCGTAGCAGGAGACAAGTTGCAGGTCAGTTACTGCTTGACTATATGATGGGTCCTTTTAAATCTCAACCAGCATTACCTGCATGACTCTTCGTCCATGCAGCTTTGTCTTGTCCAATGTGAAAACTTTCTCTCTCACAGAAATTTCCCTTAGCAAAAAGTTCTCTCTACAAATACATCTTCCATCCTCTCATCTAGAGGAGAAGGAAACAATAAACCACCACAACTCCAGATGGGTCATTCAAACACTTCCTGTGTGACACATCTAACTGTCCTATGGTGTCAGATTGCGGGGTGGTAGCAAAGCATGGATGTGGAATAACCTGGGCTGATAGTGCTGGGCAGAAAAATCAAGGAAGAGGGATAGAGATCAGAGATACACCGTTTCTCAGGGAGTTCTGAGCAAAAGGGCATTTGATGTCTGAGAGGTGTAAATTGAAATTGATGGGATGCTCACATGAGTAAAATGACACTAGTGTGCTTGTAGGCTTACAGCCTTATAAAGCATCAGCAACAACCTGTGCCTGACCTTCTCCTAGGGTGTGGGTTGTTGTTCTCAAGAAATCTTTTGTGGCTATGGAGTGGGATGGAGTTGATCCCTTGTGCACAAATGCAGGAGGTTTAATTCATTTAAAAGTGATGGTAAAAGTAATTATAACTAGTACATTTTAAAATAATTTAAATAAAGGAGGTTACCATAGATAAAACACATGATTTTGAGGATATGTGGCACTTAGACGGGGTACAGACCTTGTGTGAACTCTCTGCATGGGGTGAATTTCCCCTTAAATGTTGCATTGATCTTGCAGAAATATTTGGTGGAGCAGAGGAGAGAGGGAGAGGGATAATATAGTCATTAGCATGCTTGCCTGTGATAAGAGAGATAAGAATTAATCTCCCTTCACCACAGACTTGCTGTCTGACCTTGGCAAGTCACTTCCTCTCTCTGTGCCTTACTCCTCCCTCTGTCAGACAGGAATAATGGTACTTCCCTGTCTCACAGGGGTATTATAAGGATTACTACATTAAGAATTACAACCTATTATAATGATAGAGGTCATATAATACTTCAGGTAGAATAGCATGAAACCCTACCAAGATAGGCTTTATTACAGGGGTAGGCAACTTATGGCATGGGTGCCGAAGGCGCACGCAAACTGATTTTCAGTGGCACTCACACTTCCCAGGTCCTGGCCACCAGTCCAGGGGACTCTGCCTTTTATTTTAATTTTAAATGAAGCATCTTAAATGTTAAAAACCTTATTTACTTTACATTCAGCAATAGTTTAGTTATATATTATAGACTTCTAGAAGCATTAAAATGTATTGCTGGCATGTTAAATCTTAAATTAGAGTGAATAAATGAAGATTCGGCACACCACTTCTGAAAGGTTGCCAACCCCTGCTTTATTGTAATGCATATGTACTACAGGCCACAGTTAAGGTTGCATGGAAAACCTTAACTGTGACTTTTGAATGCAATACTTTGCAATCTTAACAGTTTAAGATGGAATTTTCTTTTATATCAGCTGTAAAAATATTCAGGTTTCATAGGAAGTAGTCATGTTCAAACCTTTCTCCCTTCCACGCATGCTGATGCTATCCTTTAATATCTGAATTTTGGGCAAATGCTTCCACCATCAATCTTGCCAACATGAAGCTGACTTTGGACCTTGTCACACAGCAGACATTGCGTGCAAGCATTGGATATTTGACTCCTCATGACAATTAAAATAAAAAAGCAGAAAACCAATCTATCAGAATATTGAAAAATACACAATTTCTAATTTAAGATGCCATAAATAAGTTCCAATAACAGCTTCATAAGAACTACTACCATATACATTCCAACATGAAATTAGAAAAAATATCCAGCTGCATCCCCTAGCAAAGTCTCTAAAATCTCCAGACTGAAATGAGCTCCTTCAACTCAAGCAAACTCCTGAGCAAAGATAAAAATCCCAAACAGAGTAAGACTCTTGGGCTGGATCAGGCCTCTGCCCATGCACAGATTAACCCTTGATAGTTGGCACCAGCCTCTCCCTAAGCTGAATTCCTAAAATGGAGTGAACTCCTTCCCTATCAAGTAGGCTCTAGAGTTCCTTAGTTCCACCTCATAGTAGGTTCTGGTTAGTCAGAGCTTTTCCCCGCAACCTGATTCACAGAGGAACTTTTACACAAACAGCTATTTTAACCCTCTCACAAATCAACTCCCTGGTTCCCCAAGCTGTCTGTGACAGACCACTCTGTGACAGGCCCAATTATATTTTGGCTAGGCATCCTATTCAGGCCCCTCCTTGAGAGATTACTGCAAAGATCTATGTAACCCAATTTTTCTGTCTCCAGGTATTGTAATAGCTAGAAGCTGGCAAAATTTATTGAGTGAATAGCTTGTTCACCAAAAAATGCATTTGGTCAACTTAAAACTATTGAATTAGACGTGAAATTACAGAATAGTTTGGCCAAAACTTTTCCTTTTGCGGGGAGTGGGGCAGAAGGAGGGTGGAGACTTAGATGCCAGGTGGTAGCAGAGGAAACAGCTCCCTTAGCCCATTGGGAGCACTCACCTAGAATGTGGGAGACCTGAACTTGGGTTTTCATCATGGTGGAGGAGCACCCTAAGCAGTGGGCTATCGCATAGTCTAGATCTCAAACAGAGTTGGGTTCAATTAAAAAAAAAATCAGCTAAATTTTTCACATTTTTTGGATTTGATTTGACCCAAGTCAGTTTATTTTTTCAATTTTTTTTGCCCTTCTGTAGTTGAAACAAACTTGCTTATCCACAGAGGTGGAATGAAGGAATTCATGGTGTACAGTGGCAGTGGACAAACTGACACTGTTGTTAGATGAAATATTCGAATGCTACATGGTGTGTTATTGCACAGACATTCAGGGCATCCACAAGCCTACACAGTGAAAACTAGATCACTTAGGTTTGACTCAGATTTAGACTGATCTCTCCATAGAGTCCATTAGAAAAATATGGAATTGATATCTAGTATCAGATCATTCATGCTCAGGTTGTGAATGACACGCTTTACTGGGAATGTTTTGAGCCCCTAGGATATAAAGAAGAACTGATGTGCCCCTCCTGAGTGAAAGCTTAACAGAAAAATCCTGTTTTAATCCCTGAATATGACCTAATAAATCAGAGTTACTTGGAGAGTGGACCAAGGAAAAATTACAAGGAAACAGATGAAAAAATGAGTGCACTTGGAAATTAGGCTTATACAATTAGGGTGAGATTTTCAAAGCTATCTAGGTGATTTTGATACCCAGTTCCTATTAATTGTAACCGTAATCCTTTAGGCAACTTTGAATATCTTAGTCTTAAACTTTATTTTGGGTACATGACATGTTACCTACATTGCACAGTTGTTCTGAAATATTAAATAAAATCCATTTGAAACAAAACAATTTATAAGGGAATCCTCCCTGTATATTTTAGGAACAATGATTACTGTACATCATTTTAAATTTGCTTTTTTTCTGCTTGCTGCTGCACTTACTGCAAGACATATCTGGAACAGGCATCAGATTTGAAATCCTCCCCCCCAAAGCAAAACAATTATTTTAAAGCTGTTCACAGGCAGTGAAACGGCACGGTGAACTTATCTTGCTAGAGAATCAAACTCCTGCGCAAAGATTCCTATATTGCTGTTAGTCAAAATATAGTTAATTATTAGGGTAATTAACATTTTGTTTTGAGATCTCAGCTGAGGTGAGGTGATGTTCCTCATTAAACTATTATTGAGATGCAACAAATTTGACGATATTGTCCAAATATTAAAATGATGAAGTAGATTGTCACCAAAATAAACACATATTTTGCATTTTAGCATGTGGCAAATTAGGTGCACTCTGCCTCTTCAAAACTAACATATTTGCACACATAATTGAAAAGGTATTTCTGGAGGTTTAAATTCCATAATCTTGAAAATGATTCTGAATAGTGTATGTTACATGTGTCATTGGCCATTACCCTTTGAAATCTGTAGTAATCTAAATATTTTCAGAAAGAGGGACAGAGAAGTTTAATAAGGAAGCTTAAATGTATTATCTTTCCTCAAATTTACTCTTCTTCCTTTGCTTACTATCTATGTCAGAGCATAATCTTCAATGACATTGCCTCTAGACCTGATGTGCATATGTAAAAGATAAAAGTCTGAAGTACTGCAAGAGAAGATAGAATGAGAAAATATTTTAGACATAGTCTAGGTTGTAAAGACTCTGCAAAAGTCTGTGGGCCTGCATTCTCCAAAATATTTTTATAGAAGTCTTTTGCATAATCCTGTCTAGCACTGCGTGTGGATAGTGGATAAAGGTGCAGACTTGTTAGATTCCCATGAATTTCAGCCTCCTCAGGGATTAGCTTCCTAGAGATGTTCTGAAAGTTAATGGACAGTTTCTGCTAAAATAAATAGTGTTGGCGGAGTTGTTCGAGAAGGACTTGGAATTTAAAATTAAATATTATGCAACCGCATTTTAAAGAAGCAATTTATTTTGAGTGCAAAGTGCAATACTGAAGGTTAAACATTTTTTCTTTTCTATCTTTATCTATCGTACATTATTCTAGCTAAAAATTCATGCCAGACAAAAAGAGGTATCTGTTTTCTAAACAAATAAATCTTACCTTTCAAATGTTTTCACCCCCATATTGAGTCTAAAAATTACTTTTACGACATTTCTCAGTGGTTGTAGATGGTATTGGGCAGACTGATCCATGCTGTTTTGTATTCATATAGTATTTAAAAATACTTGTTATTTAAAAAAAAAATCATGGCAGATACAAAAAAATAAAAAAAAATGCACAAAGAATAATGTCAAGTACTTTTACAGTGAGATTTCTCTTCCAGAGTTGTGTGTTAATACTACTATAAAAATGGTATGGGGACCATCAGGAACATACTTCCTACTTTCTGGTTTTATACAATGCATACATAATGAGGGTGGTGAAGCACTGGAATGGGTTATCTAGGGAGGTGGTGGAATCTCCAGCCTTAGAGTTTTTTAAGGCCCAGCTTGACAAAGCCCTGGCTGGGATGATTTAGTTGGTGTTGGTCCTGCTTTGAGCAGGGGGTTGGACTAGATGACCTTCTGAGGTCTCTTCCAACCCTAATCTATGATTCTATGAATGAAATAGCTACACACCAAAAAAACCCCAAACTTATAGGTTGCATCAGCTACTATAATGCACAGACTGCACTGACATTTTCTGTTAGGATTACAGTCCATTTTCCAAGAAGTTGCCTTGGTGGTTTTGTTTTCTTTTATGACTGTTTAATTTACATTATTCTGTATGACCCCTGATAACTGAAGAAGTTTGCAAAATATATTGGGCTGTCAGGACTTTGCTATGGAGGGAGTGTTAATGAAGTTCTTTTGGGTGGCTCTTGGGAGAAGTCACTGAAGCTAAAAGGCTTATTCACTTTGGACTGATCATGCAGGGTGCTAAGAGCCTCCTAACAGGTGTTCAACCCCTCAATTCCCATTGAATGTAATGGGCAATGAGGGGAATCAACATATTGCAGGATCAGATCCTCAGTCATGAAGCATATTTAACCAGATCATGAACATGTTACCTCCACTGGTGAACACTTACTCACACGAGCAATTCCAATGAAGATATAATTACGTAACTGAAGACAATACGGCCACTTGCTCACCAGTATGAGGAAAGGGGATCACAGTCTGGCCTCCTGTAACTTTGCCATATCATCAAGCTATATTATTTCATGCAGCCATTGATATGGATTTGAAATCAAAATAAAATAAGTGAGACATATTAGCTATGCTGCGACTTTCTAATATGGTGCTACTGTGCTCAGTGAACTAACCCATCAACACTAAAGGCCCAGATCCATAAAGGTACTGGAATCAATGGATGTCAGGAGCCTAAATTCCTTTGTGGATCTGGGCTTAAGTGTCTGATCCTGTTTGCATGGAAGTGAATGAGAATTGTTCCCCAGTAACATTAATGGATGCAGGCTGGTGCCCTCTGTGGCTTTTTGCAGTATTTCCTTTGCTGAATCTCTGAGAATTCTGGGATGTATTTCACTTGAGACTAGTATTTTGTCATAATCGTATAATTCTTATCGCCTAATTATCTGTTGCAATTCAGAGGAAAGGCTTTTGTAGATACCTTTTTCCATGCAGTAAATGTATCCTGGTCTCAAACATGCCACCACCTTTCTCAGGTATGACTGCTGAGACAAAATGAATTTAGGCCCTCAAAAACATGTATCACAACTGTCACTTTGTTTAATGCTTACACTCATTACCTAAACTCTTATTCCTTTTTTAATATTAAAAGAGAATCCTGGCTTTGCTACTGATTCTTTTACTGTTTTAAATGCTGTTTTGGTTTTCTCAGTATATGTATTGGAACGAAGCCATCACTGAATTCAATGGGGACCCATCACGTCCATTGTCTTCCTTCTTTGAAGTATTCAGTAAAATCACTTTGTCACTCTTCACACCTTTAATTCCTATATTATTTATTATTATTTGCTATTAAACACAACATCTGTGCACACAGCTCAATGCTCTTAGTTTCCTCTTTGTTTTTATTTTCCCCAACAGCTTTTACTGAATTTGAGTTATATGGTAGATCCTACATTCCAATTTTGCCCTTCCAAAGTTAAGTGCTTTAATTATTTTTATGATATATTTAATAATATTGCAACCCTTGCTTCTCTGAGATCCTCTTGCACCATTTATCTTCCATTCACACCTTCAGCATGACTAAATTCCAAGCTCAGAGATACAGTTTATACATATTAATGCTGAAAATAGCCCTGCAAAGTGTCACAAACATGCCATTTAGCCTTATTCCCACCACTTAATGTACTCCTATTTCTGCTTAGTTACCATTTGCCATTACTATCACTCTAGCCTATGTGCATTCTTTATTTACGTAATCATTTCACAGTTCAGTTGTTTTCAACTACAGTAAGTGACCTATAAATCTAATACACTATCATTAATGCACTCTGGGCAACATTTTCAGTCTCAGTCCACATGGATTGCGAATGAACCATAAATCAAAGGCAAATGGTAATATATTGAGCTGAGGAGAGGTGTCTAGTGATGTGCTATAGAGCCTAGTACCAGGTCCAATCTCATTTAAAATATTAATTCATGAACTGGCAGACAGGGCAGAGTCAGATCTAATGAGTGGCCAAGTTGGGAAACATTAGCCAGCCAATCCCCTTCCACCTCCTGTGATGTAAACAAATGGCTGGAATGCCTCTCCAGTAAAACAGGCCTTAAATCCGAGACAAGAAGGCAGGATTTACCATTAGTTGTGAACCCACTGTGCCTCTATTATGGTGGCCTCATTTCTGAAGGTCTCCCCTTAGCAGGACATCAGAAGAATGTATGTGAATGCGTCCATGTGTGTTGGAAGAGGTTGGGGGATGAATGGCTGCATAAATGGAAGTAGTTAGCTAGTGGGTGCAGTGGGAGGGGGCAATGAGTGAATGGATGCATGGATGTGTTTTGTCTTTGAATTCCCATGATTCAGGGCCAGTCCAGTTCCCTGGTGTGTTAGAGCAGCCTTCAGAGGGCTGCACATTATACTGGCAGCCAAGGACCCCCAGAAATCTAATTCAGCAGCTGGGGATTAGCCAGGCATAATGGAACCCTGACCAGATCTTTTTGTTCTGGTCATATCCCTTTGCTGGCATCAAAGGCAGGATGGTGCTCAAACCATTCTGCTGACTGCATTCCACCAGAGGCTGGGCTGGCTTTCTGACTATGATGGAGTGTTTTTTCTATGAACAATTATCCCAATGTTTGGGTTGGTTTATGCAGGTGGTGTAGCACAAAGTGGACTCACTCCAGTGCAGAATATGACCTTCTATCTGTCTGTCTCCGTGTGGTGTTTCTAGTACCATTATTCTAGATTCTAGAATCTCAGGGTCAATCACAAAACTATTTATGTTGTGATATTCCTCATTTGCCAAATGATAGAGATGAAGCTTGTTTATTTTGGTTTTTTTTTGCTTATCCTTTAGGAAGTAATTCCACAGGCTGTCAGTATCTCTCTTCCCGCCATCACAGACTGCTTTAGATTGACCCAGCTTGTCATTCTGACCTAACCAGTCAAACAAGATGAATCTCATGTCACTCCTTATTGGCACATCATTTTTCCTGTAAGAATCTTAGCAATGGGGTGGTACTAAGGGGTCAAATCACAATTACAAAGTATCCTGGAAGTTCTAGGAGACTGGGTTCAGTAGCAATGATTGATTGGCTCATCTGTCTGTTGTCTTTTGCCGTCATGTAAGACTAAAAGGTGGGCAAATCCCATTGTTTTTCGAATAGCTCTCTTGGCATATTCTGAGCGTGAAAAAATTTTGATTACATGATTTCACAAGCCATATAGGTTCAGATAATATATCTCTGGGATAAAATTTGTAATATATACATGTATCATACATCTGATTCTCTCACCTGCCCCTAAGTACCTTTCCCAGGAACTTATTTCAACATCCCAAACTGCTGAGCAGCTTCAAACAGATGCTTTTTATTGTTGTTGTTCTTTAAATCGAACCTGCCACAGCAATGTTCCTTTTCAGCAAACGTACAGTATTCCCTCCCAGATTATATTGGCCCAAGGTCCAAGATGTCCTGAAAAACTGACAACTTTTCTATACCTAAAAATAGCACACATTTTAAATCCGCTATTTTGCAATCATATAGAGGTGAAACATAGAAAAGGGGAGATTTCCAGTGGAACTCAGCATTTGCTTCTAGACAAAATAAGGCCTAAAATGTTGGACTTCAAATTAATGAGAATTGTTATACAAAATTTAAATTCCTTACTTTAAAATGATATAAAAGCTTTTATATGTGAATTTAATGACTGGCCTGCATTTATTGCTTTCACTTTTTCTTTCCATCTGTACCATTGATCTCATAGTAACCAGGGCATAGTAACCAGGGCTTTACAGGTGGAGCAATGCTACAATTATTCTAACATATATATACTTCAGAACTCTCAAAATTCTCTTGTATATTTATTATCTGTACTACTGTGGCATATGCAGAATATGTAATGCTATGTTGTGGCATAAATCATCAGCACTCATTTAGGTTAACCTGTGGAATGCACTTGTAGCTTTGTCAGTTGTGATGAATGCAGCATCTCAAACTCATGCTGATTATGCCTATAATATACCATGCTACATTATTTTGTAGATTTATAAATACTCAAATAATATACAATTTGTATCCTTAGCTCAGCTCTAGGAAGTAGGAATTCTGATATTACTACCCTCAGAAAGACAAGCATTATAGATTTCATTTAATTGTGTTTGGGAATGGTATCTCAGTAGTACTTCCTGCACAAAAGTATCTTAAAGCACCATAATTTATGTGTCAAAATCAGTGCAATACAGAACAAAAGCAGGCTATGGTTTTTGAAGGTGACTGTAACTGAAAACCCTTTACATCACTTAAACTAATCTAGTAATATAGAATCCTATGTTCAGCTTAGCTCTTCTTTCTTTCTCATAGCAGAAACTAAATTGGATTTAAAATTGCACTTTTCAATGAAGCCAAATTATAAGAGGAAAAAAATTAGAAACGGAAGTCATTTGTCACAACTTAAAATTCCCACCCTCTCTTCTAAATTGACCTTTAAAGATTAGGTGTTGCACAAAAAGGGGAAACAATTAAGTTCCGTCTTTACATAAAAATACCAGCCTTCCCTTTGGCTATTAAAATATTCAGTTTTTACTTTAAGACATAATAAAGATTTTGTTGAAATTCAGGTGCTGCACAAATGTGAATGAACTATTTAGCTGTGGCAAAAGTGGATTTTTATGCTGAAATCTTGGGCAAAGCATCCAACTTTAATCCTTGTATATTTTGTAGCACATGTAGGAAGGGCATGGTCAATATCCTCCATCCTCTGCCTTTCTGGGCAATACTTATTGGTAAATCCTATGATACCATTCCTTAAATTTTTATCATTACTGATATTAAATATATTCTGCCATAGGATTTATTTAATCTTGAAAAGATATGCTCTTAGTACTGGCAGGGATCTCAGAAATTAGCACCTTAGCTCTCTTGTCCTTCATATCATTTCATCATCCTGTTCAGATCAATTGTCCAATATCCTGGTTCCAGCAATGGCCACTTCCAGATACCACAGAGAAAAGTGCAAAAAAACCAAAAAACAACAAAAAAACAAACCCTGTGATGGACAGCTGTGGAATAACCTGCCTAGAGGAGAAGTTTCTTCCTAACCTTTAATAGGAAATGGTTGGCTTATGGCCTGGAGGTTTTTTTTTGTCCTATCTAACATTATTGTGGATGTTCTCATTACTCATATAATCTAGACAAGCTCCTTGTCCTTAGTCATATCATTTAGCATTTAATTCCACAAGGTTAATTATATATTGTATAGAAGATTATTTAATTGTTAGTTTTCAGTGTCTTGACTTTCAATAGTACTTGGTGTCCCTCACCTTTACCCATTTTTTATATGAAGACTATAAGGAAAGAGGAGTGCTTGACTTTAACTCCTTGCTTTAGTCACCTCATAACATCTCCCCATTCTCATTTTCAGCAATGAAAGCAAAGCTTTGCACTTCGGCTAGCAACAAATGAAACAGCCCTCCACAATGGGAAGAACTAAGGAAGAGAATCCAGAAGATCCTCACTAAGAAGCCATATTTTGGTAAATCAGAGTAGTAAACTCACAGATCCACACTAAAAATGGACTTTTGGGTTTGCCATTCACTGAAGCACAGACCAATGCAGTTCCACTGCTGAGCTTGGGACAGAGCCAGTGTCGGTCATGCCACTGGGTTCGCAGAGGACTGCCAGGTATCCACCAGGTATCTTGGGCTCACTCCTGTCACTCAGTAATGCCCTTAAGTAAGATTATGACTCTTGTAATTGGATGGTGATGCTAGTGCCTCCCCTTCCTCCAGCTCTCAGTAGTCTGGGAATTTTGGATCTGCAAGAAATGCAAGATCAGCTCATGGTAACTGTTGTACAATACAGATATGGCATCAAAGCACAAAAATCAAGAGATTTGTTTTAAAACAGAATGCTTGGCTATGTGTTGGGGGATGGGTAATGTGCTCTATGGGAGTGCAATTTCTAACACACTAACATGGTGCACATTAATTACTCCATGTAGACCCTGCTGGTGCACTTTAATATAGTGCTTTTTGAAACAGTACTACATTAAAGCACATCAGTGCAACAGCAGGGTCTACACAGACCAATTGATGGTCTACATATTAGTATGCTTTAGAAATCAACCCTCCACCCATAAAGCACCTTACCTAACTATGTATAAAAGCCCAAAGACAAACAGCAGCAGCAAAAACTCTAAAATAAATTAGACCCTTGTCAATTCTCTAAATGCATTTGTAGTGTGAAATCCAAACTGACAAATACTTTTTGTTCCTCCATGCTATTCAGCTAGTGAAGGAGTGAGTCATCAAGCTACTGACAAGCCTCCTTCACTGATCTGTGAAATGGGTCCTAGTGCCTCTTACCTGTCTTTATTTCACCCTGGGATCCAGGCTCGACCTTCTGATGGTCCATTGGTTTGTCATTTTGTGTTCCTTTTTGCCTCATTGAACAGCAGATGAGAGTTCAAACGTGTTTTTCACTCATTTTTACACAGTCAAAGACCAAGTCCTTTAAATTTTGCACTGAACACAAAATTTAATTTTCATATCTACATTTTCACCATAGATATAGGGTATGAATCACTATGATGCTAAAATGGAATCTGGTTGTTAAGCTATAACTGTGGGCAATCAAAGAAGGCATATCTGTTAACATCTGCAGGCCAAAAATACAGTGGATTTTTAACCTGTTTGAACTGATTTAGGCCTGGTTTAGATTGGAGATTTGCCCTGATTACAGCCATCAACATAGCTGTGCCTAGTGCAACCTGTGCCAGTAGTAGGCAGAGTCACTATTTGCACTAATGCAGCTTACCTTGGGGTTTCAAGTAGGGGTAAACTTCATCAGTAAGGTAATATCTTCTATTGGACCAACTTCAGCTGGTGAGAGAGACAAGCTTCTGAGCTTGAAAAGAGCTTTTCTGCAAGTCTGGGAATGCACTTGGAGTGTCACAGCCAAAAACATGGTGTAACAGATTGTTTTGCATAAGGAGTTAACACATATTTCAAGGGACTATTACAGGATCACTCTGGAAAAAATTACCTAAATTCCCTCATAGATTTCCACCACAACTTCAACAATCACCACTCATCCATTAAACTCTTGTTAGAACACTTCCACTCCAGTATTAAACTTCCTGGACACCAATATCAACTTCAACAATGAAACCCTACAGACAACTATATAAAAAACACACAGATCACCACACAGACCTTCTCAGATCAAAGAACCACCGCAAACACACTAAGAAATATGATATATATTTTAAGATACTTAAAAGCACCTTCACCAAACAAGGACACTCCACCAGAGAAGTAGATCACATCAAGCAATGGGCCACCCAGATTCCTTGAGAGAACCTACTTCAATATGGAAAAAAAAAACCCTATAACAATCACCCTCCTAGTTGTGCCCTACCTTCCTGGACTGGAACCCATATAGGGTATCATTAAACAATTAAAACTCATACTCAATAAGTACTCATCCTGAAAGAAATCTTTCCAGAACCCCCTCTGCTAGCCTTCAAATAACCCATCAACCTCTCCAAGCTCATCATCAGAGGCAAGCTCCTCACAGGCTAGGACACACCCACTCAAAGTGGCACAAGACCCTGTAGACAGGTTCCGCCGGGGCTCGACCCTCCCTGAGGGGGAGGGGAGCCACACCGGCCTCGATGTCCTCCCTGCAATTACAGTCTGCTCTGGCCTTTCGGCAGGTCAGAGCAGTGACAAAGTCAAAGGGGGCCCAGCCCTTGGTTCGGGCGGGGCACCAAACACAGTTCTACACAGCCCTGGCCCTTTGGAGCAGGGCCGAGCAGTGGCAAGGTCAGCGGGGGCCAAGCCCTTGGTTCGGGCGGGGCACCAAACACAGTTTAAACAGAAACAGGCCTCTCTGACTGGGAAGAGGGGGAATCTGCCACCCGGTTTCGGGTGGCAGGGGGAACGCAGGCTCACCCACTCCTCTGCGTTCCAGCCCGGGGCCCTGGTAGCGGTTGTCACCTCTACCGGTGGTCAGTGGGGTCCTGACCGCAACACACTGACATGGGCAACGGTAGCTCTGCAGCCTGACTGGAGTCAGCTGCCCCCAGGCTACTTCCTAATTCCCCCTCTATTCCTACCTGGTCTGGGAACTCTGTTCCGGGGACGTCCAGGACCATCGGTTCCTCCCGATCCGGGCTGGGCAGCAGGTCCGGTAGAGTTTCGGGGAATTCGGGCCACGCCTGGTCTGGGGGCTCCTCGGGGCCGTAGTAGGGGCGAGGCGGCTCTGGCGGCTCCTCGTCGTAGGAGGGGCGAGGCGGCTCTGGCAGCTCCTCATCGTAGGAGGGGTGAGGCGGCTCTGGCAGCTCCTGGACTCGACCTCTGGCTTGGGTAGCCTTCCAGTCACGAGTGGCGGCAGGCACGTCTGCTCCTGCCGGTGGCTGAGCCGCAACTGAAGGCTGGGGCCCGGCTTTTATTCTTCCGGGTCGCCGCCTGACCCTTTGAGGGGTGGGACTTCCGCCCAGCGGTCCCGCCCCGTGGATGACTGACAGGACTTGACCCTCCCTGAGGGGGAGGGGTGCCACACTACCTCACTACAGACCCTGACAGAACAACCAATGCAAAACCTGTAGACATATCTCTACTGCTATGGTGATCAACACCTCCCGCAACATACTTTTCAAGATCTGTGGGTCCTACACGTGCCTGTCACAACATGTGATGTACCTCACCCATTAAATGCCCCAGTAACTATGTGGGTGAAACAAGGTAATCACTATGCTCTTGAATGAGCTATCACAGAAAAGTGATAAAAGACAAAAACTCCACATGATTGTAGGTGAACACTTTTCACAAATCGATCACTGTATATCTGACTTCTCCATCCTCATCTTCAAAGGAAACCTGCACAACGCCTTCAAAAGACCAGCCAGACAGCTTAACTTCATAACTTTGCTAGACACTAAAAATCATGGACTGAATAGGGACACTGGAATTATGCCTTATTAAAATAATCTATAACCCTCTAAATCCTTCCCTTCCCCCATCTTTTTTCTTCCCTTTCCCCCCTCAGCCATGGCTGCAAAGCTGTTAATGGGCCACTTCACCCTTACAGTTCCTTTGAAATGTGTTAACTATTTATGCTAAACAATCTGTTCCACCTTGTCTCTATATCTTGGGATCAATGTGGCTACAACAACACTACATACAACTCAGATTTGAAGCAATACAGCTACAGTGAGGGCCGGCCACTGATGAGCTGATGGTATAGGGTCTGAGGCAAGACTAGGACTGCTCACTCAGCTGCTGTGACTTACCTCATGCTCCATACCTATCATTTCCTCACTCATATGTCCTGCCCTGACACCAACTTGCCAGACCGCCAACCACCTTTGTAAGGTCAGGAGCCCCATTGGGCCAGTCTGTATTCTACCCTGGTCCCCTGAGCCACCGGGGATATTAATTGTCAGCTCCTTCACAGAGCCATGAGCACGGACATATACCTGTTGCAGTTCACTCCCTCCCCAGCACTTGCCCCACCTGCAGTGTGAGGGAGACCCTGGTGCACATATAACTCGAGGGCACCAGGTTCCAGTCCCTTTTCCAGCTCCTCTAGAACCTTCTCCTCAGGTTCTGGCTGCACTTCTCCCTGCACCTCCCACTCTATGCTCTATCCATGGCCTCACAAAAGTTATGAGACCTCCTTGTCAACCTCCTTCTGGCACTGGCCAAGGTGGCTGTCTGCCATACCAGGAGGAGGTGCTCTGCAACTGTGGGGTCTATTTCTGATCCTCCCTGAAGTCATGTCTCTGGGCAGAATTCCTCTGGGCCAAGTCCACTGGCTCCCTGGATATCTTCAAGGAGCAGTGGGTGCTGTCTGGGGTTCTCTGGCCCCCTCTTTCTCCTTGCTTTTGACCCCATGACCCTCACTCCATTCCTGCTTTCTCATTTGTTGCCTCCTGAAATTACTTGAGCCCTGGATCCTATAGCTCCTCTCCTTAGGCTGAGGGAGGGGCCTTTATATGTGGACGAGCTTGTGCCTGCCCATTCCCTCAGGAACATAATAGGTGCCATGACTTACCCTTCCAACAGAGCCTTCAGTAACTCATCACTCTGGGATGCTGCAGCCACCTATCCCTGAGCAGGGCCCAAGTCAGATGACCCCCAGGCACAAGTATTTACTGACCCCTCCAGAGCTGCAAATTAGTTTGTACAACAAGACTACTGGGCCAGAAACCCTCCTGCTGCCTTACAGTGTTACAAACTCCCTAGGCTTCCAGCCTGTTCTTGATTCAGTTCCAGTTCTTGCCCCTACCCTTGCCTGAGCCTTGTTCCAGCCCACTTTAGCCTTGTCCATGCCAAACCCTGACCCTGTTCCTGTTCTTGACCCACTCCAGCCCTGCATCTGTCTCCTGAACCCCAGACCTTGGACTGACTAACCCAGCTTTGACACTTTGGCCTGCTTCCTGACTTTGACTACAGTCCTGATTTGGCTTGTCCCTGGTTCTGACACAGGACCTGTCCCTGGACGTTGGTTTCAGTGCTGCCCTCAGCCCAGTCCCAACTCTAAGTCTGGCTTTGATCACTTCTCCAGCCACCAGCCCTGACCACCTAGAACCCAGAATCTGACATAAGGGCCCCCAGCCCTGTGGAGTAGAAGCTGTCATGCTCTCCTCTATTGTTGGAGCACATACTCACACCCCGAGAGAGGAGCTGAAAGCCACTACACTGCCGTCAAGTTCTCTAATTCCTAATTCTACCTCCCAATGTGTTGTTCTGCCTGCACATACACAGAGACCTATCTCTACTAACCAACTTACCCAATACATACACAGGGGGCAAACATATAAAGGGTCAACAGTAAGGTGGCAAAGTTTGGAGATGATACAAAATTATTTAAAATAGTTAAGTCCAAATTGACTGCAAAGAGTGACAAAGGGATCTCATAAACTGGGTGACTGGGCAACAAAATAGCAGATGATATTCAATGTTGATAAGTGCAAAGTAAAGTGGATACACTCCAGGGGACAGCGTAGGGGAACCCAGGTCCACCCTCTCCTGCAGGCTCTGACCCAGGGCCCTGGTAACCCTGATTTGGTTCCACTTACCCTGCAGGGCCTTGTATCAGCCTCAAGACAGCTTCCCTGGGTCACTTCCTACCTCCCTCTACATCTCAGCCATCTGCCATCTGTCCCTGTGGGGTGCTGCCTTCTGGGCTTCCTGCTCTGATCCTGGTCCCTTGGATCTGTGATTTGTCCATTTCCTGGCTTGATGTGAGTTCCTGTCCTGGAGTTCCCAGAATAAATCCTTCTCCCTGGCCTGCCAGCACCCAACTGAACTGTCTAGCTGCCTTTTAAACCCCACCTCCAGCCCCATTATGCTTGTCATGGGTGAGGGGGCATGGCCTACTGAGCCCAGAGTTGCTTCTTAACCCCTTCCTGTCTAATGACGGACTTGTACAACCCATCACACTCAATATGGCCATTCTTATGTTCTTATACACGGAGACCATCCCATTAATTAACCTACACTTATCCATACACAGCCTCTCCAGAATTAATTTACACACTCACAGGCCTTCCAGAATTAATCTATTTTCACTCATAGAGATCCACTACAAATGAATCTAGCCTCCCATTCAGAGAAAGCCAGTTAATTAAAGAGAGTAATAGAAATACTGAGTGAGACACATTGCCATAAAAAATAATGGGTTGGATCCACATTTGATTAGATTAATGTAGTTACATTGAAGTCAGTGGAATTATACTGATTTACACTCACTGAGAATCTGAACTAACCATTCCCTTTGTTCCTAACTCTCCTGTGGCAATATATGTTCTGTTTTTTACATAGTTGTTGACTGATACCCAATCAGTTTTTCTATAAGAAACAGCTATACTCAGAGAATTGTTTATATTTTTTAACAATACCTTTCAGTCACACCTTGACTAAGTTTAATATAATAAAGCATGTCTTAGTCTGTGTAAAGAAGGCAGACTATACTAAATCAGGATTATTTCTCTTTCTGACATTTTGATATATTTTTTATCATTATGATTTCACTATAATAATATATAAATATCATGTTTGATGAAGGTGTCCACAGGCCTTTTGTTGAAGATGTTCAACTGATTACATTCATGAAATGTTTTCACATTTGTCAAGGGAATACATTCTGAGTGTTGTTTTTCTAAAAAATGGCCGTAAATCTCTATGAAATTTAGAATAATGATTTTCAAGCTGAATAAAAAGCTATTTTATATGGAACAAAGAATTCAATATAATGACATACTAGAGTCTGATTTATCATTCATTTTAGTAGTTGTAATGACAATGGGCTTTCTTCTTTATTTTTATTTTTGTTTTTCCTATAGACACTATCTTCTTTCCATTGGTTTACCATCATTTCCTAAATCGTACCTTTTAGATGTATAATTTTCTGTATAAAGCTTAACACATCCTGTACATTAAAGTTTTTTTTTAATTTCATACTTTGCCTCTTTGTTATTACTTGTATAGCACCAATAATGTGCATCATACTTCACACACAGTTATAAAGAAAAGATTAAGGACCTTACAGTTTGAGGATCAGATGCTGCCTGACTCTTGAATTAAATAGGTTGTGGTGCTATTTCCTTCTGAGGTAAAGCCCTTTTTGAAAAACCCAACTTTATACTGAGTCAGTCTATAGATGGTTCAGCATATAAGGTCAGACTAATAGACCAAGACCCTAATTCTGCACCATTAAAGTCAGTGGGAGGTTTGCTATTCACTTCAGTTATCAAGCTCCAAGAGAAGATCAGGCTGACAAGCCAAACCAGTATTGGCTGCAGAAGTGTGACATAATATACCCCCATGTAACCACCTGTACCCATATATTCACTACTGTTATATGATTATGATATGTTTTGTACAAAGCATGCCTTGTGAGATATAATTTGAAAAGTTACAAACAGCTGAACATCAATATTCTATTGAAATGTATGTATCTTCATTGAATATGAAGTTATGAGATTTTGCTATATGTTTTGAGAGTCTGGGAGATGCCCACAGACTAGATCAGGGGTAGGCAATCAAAGGCATGTGTGCCAAACGCAGCACGCGAGCTGATTTTCAGTGGCACTCCCACTACCAGGGTCTTGACCACCAGTTCGGGAGGCTCTGCATTTTAATTTAATTTTAAATGAAGTTTCTTAAACATTTTGAAAACCTTATTTACTTTATAATATATAACTAAACTATTGTTGTACGTAGACTTACAGAAAGATCTTCTAAAAACAAAATGTATTACTGGCACACAAAACCTTAAATCAGAGTGAATAAATGACTCGGCACACAACTTCTTAAAGGTTGCTGACCCCTGGACTAGATCCTCAGAGAAACAAAAGAGTGTCCACCACCCAGCCAAGTCTTAAGTGACTATCATCGGCAGTTCTCCAGCAGGGCAACTGTAAACAGACAGTTGCTTGAGCATGTGTACTACAGCGTCTGCCTAACCCATGACACAGTAAAGATTTTTCCCTCACTTGGGAAAAAGTATAAATGAGGGACAGTAACATCATCACTTTGCCTGTCTCTTCACCCCACATTTCTGTCTCTTCACCCCACATTTCTACACAAGGAAGCAAGATAATCTGGAAAACAAAGAGATCTTCATTGAGGTTTTGGGAGAGGCTGGACCTAACTGGAATGCATTCCATTTAGCATGAGCTGCTGTAAAGCTTTGGCTGAGAAAAATCCTCTTGCTTTTAGAATTATTAGCCTGATAAAGTTCAGGATTTAGATTGCGGTTTTGCTATTTTATTTCCTTTTGTAACCAACTCTAACCTTCTATGCCAATACCACTTAATCACTTAAAATCAATCTTTCTCTAGATAATAAACTTATTTTGATGTTTAATCTAAACCAGTCGATTTGTCTAAAGTGTTTGGAGGATCTGCTCAGATTACAGGAGCTGGGGCATGTCTACTATCCTTTGAAGGAGTGGCAAACTAATTAATGAGCTTGCATTGATCAAGAAGGTCTTGAGCAGTGTAAGACCCACATTTCTGGGTGTCATAAACAGTTAGCTAAGGGTTAACGTCTCTTTCACCTGGAGCACCTGACCAGAGGACCAATCAGGAAACCGGATTTTTTCAACTTTGGGTGGAGGGAATTGTGTGTCTGAGGTCTTTGTTTTCTGGCTGCCTGCTTTCTCTGAGCTTTGGAGAAGTAGTTCTGTTTTCTAATCTTCTGTTTCTAAGTGTAAGGACAAAGAGATCAGATAGTAAGTTATATGGTTTCTTTTCTTTGGTATTTGCATGAATATAAGTGCTGGAGTGCTTTGATTTGTATCCTTTTTGAATAAGGCTGTTTATTCAATATTCTTTTAAGCAATTGACCCTGTATTCGTCATCTTAATACAGAGAGACCATTTGTATTTTTTCTTTCTTTTTTATATAAAGCTTTCTTTTAAGACCTGTTGGAGTTTTTCTTTACTTCAGGGAAATTGAGTCTGTACTCACCAGGGAATTGGTGGGAGGAAGAAATCAGGGGAGATTGGTGTGTGTTGAATTGGCTAGCCTGATTTTGCATTCCCTCTGGGGGAATAGGAAAGTCCTTTTTGTTTCCAGGACTGGGAACGGAGAGGGGGAGTCCCTCTGTTTGGATTCACAGAGCTTGTGTCTGTGTATCTCTCCAGGAGCACCTGAAGGGGGGAAGGGAAAAAGGATTATTTCCCTTTGTTGTAAGACTCAAGGGATTTGGGTCTTGGGGTCCCCAGGGAAGGTTTTTCAGGGGGACCAGAGTGCCCCAAAACACTCTAATTTTTTGGGTGGTGGCAGCAAGTACCAGGTCCAAGCTGGTAACTAAGCTTGGAGGTTTTCATGCTAACCCCCATATTTTGGATGCTAAGGTCCAGATCTGGGAATAAGGTTATTGACACTGGGGTGCAAGGCTGGGGGAATTTCTCCTTGTATGCAGTTCATTAGTGGCTTGGGAGAGCCTTCATGTAACTGCTGGGTGTGAATCTGCATGCTGATGGCTGAGTGGACAGATCCTGGAGGGGTTTGCTGTTCACTGGCATAGCTGTGTAAGAGACAGCCTGGCCAGGAGATGAAAAGGGGGCACAGGGGTTCCACAGTCTGGATTACACCCAGGGCACGTCAAAAGAAGGCACCCAACAAAAGACTGGATTGGGAGAGCAATGCCTCCTCAGTATGGAGGACCCAAAGCCCCACAAGCTGTTGTACCATTGTTGACTGCAGTCTTGTTGGGAAATGGGAGCTAAAGGACCTCCTGTTAATGAGCTGTCTTCTCCCAATCTCACTAAAATTTCAGCCTTGGTTAATTTAAAGACATGAATAGACTTCATACACTGAGACTATCAATAATTCACTGAGACAAAAAAGAGAAGATTGCTAAGTTTCTGACATCAAGCTAATCAAAATGTTTTGTCCTTTCTTCATATACATCTGATTGTTTCCTGAATATGTCCAATTGTGCCTGTAGCTGTCCCATTCAAAGCAAGGGGTAATTATCCTAAGGCCAAGAACAGTATTCACAGGAAGAAATGATAGTCTAAAAACAATGAACTTTTGCTTTTTTTCAAAAAGATAACTAGAAATGTATATGTCTAGGTTGTACTTATAATGAACACCTCGCTAAGTATGGATGGTCACTCAGCATAAACTTGACTTTAATGCAGTTTTAGAGACACAATGTCACTTGCAACATTAACTTTTCATCTTGTTTTCTCTAATGATTTCACTTCTCTAATAGAAACACATGCTTTCACAAGCAGATTTTTGGACTGTTATCTTATAATTAAACTATGAGCTTCACTGGAAAGGAGGATATGTTTTTAGATGTCTAACCTAGGACAATTTGTCACTGACACTTCTTAATTATAATAATCCTCAATAAAAGAGGTGGATTTTCCCCTCGAGAATTGCTAGAATAAATTGTAATATATCTGGTTATGCAAGATAATCCTGTTGAATAGACGCTAGTATTGTCTTCCTTCTTTACACAGACTACAACTTTATCATATTAAACTTAGTCAAAGTATGATGGAAAGGTATTGTTAACAAATATAAGCAATTCTCTCACTACAGCTCAGTTTCCTGTAGTAAAACTGATTTTGTATCAGTCCACAAGCACATAAAAAATACCAAATATATTGCTGTAGGAGATTTAGGAACCCAAAATGAAATGTTTTGTTTAGTCTCCTCACAGAAAATCTTTTCCTGCCGAAAACATTGATTTTGACACAGAACCTTTTTTACCCAAAAGAAAATATTTCTTTAGAGATTCTTTAACCAACCCTATTTATATATTTTTCTAAGATAAAACATTTTAAAATCCAAAGTCTTTTCTTTTAGATTAAGGCAAAACAATAAACGTAAACATTGAAAAAAATTCAAAGTGCCTGATTCTTGCCACACGTACACTGCTATAAAACAGGTCTAAATTAATTGCAATCACTGAGGATGCCAGCCTTACTAGTGTTTGACTCCCAATCCTGGAGGAGGGGACACCAGATAACAGATTATTATAGTGTATAATACAATAGTGCCTAAAGACCCCAACTGAAATTGGGTCCCCATTTTTTCTAGGCACTATACAAATACACACACACACACACATACACACACAGAGTTTCTGTCCCAAAGAGCCTACAGTCTAAATCGACAATACAGACAAATGATAGGAGAGGCAACAGGCATTAAGAAGTAACTTGACCAAGGTCACATATAAGTGATAAGCCAGCATTAGAACCCAGGTCTCCTGACACCTCTGCCGGTGTCTTGTCCACCAGAATTACCAGTAGCTTCTGAATGCCTTTGGTGCTGTCAGCTTCCACGTCCTGGCAAACATTACCTGGCCTCTGCACCTTGGGGCTGCAGCCAGGAACTGGGGACATCTGAGGGAAATGGAGAGAAAAGGGTGGGGAAATAAAATATCTTTACTTTTTTTGTTCCATATTAAAAAAACAAAATGATTGTTCTACTTCCATGGACCCTCCCCAGTTTGAAAAATGTCATTAGGGTTAAAAGTCAAGGATAATGCCAATCCAACAAGCTTAGTCTCTTGGAAAGTCTATGCTTCCTCTGTAGCTTAATGTACTGTAGCTGTCAGGAAGGTCATTTGGCAGCTGCTCTCTCTTTTGTTCGTCAGCTGTGTTTTGAGATTCAGCAGCTGCAGTAAAATTTTCATGTAATTCTTCTCCAGGCCAATAAAAATCATAACCATTTTCATTTTCAGTAATTACATTGTCATCAGCTTCAATTTCAGTGCCTTTTAACCTTTCTGAACCTTTTTCTCCTTGTAACAGATGGTCAATAAGTTTCTTCATTATCTCTTCTTGTACCTCTACCAAGTACCTAGCTGCTCCTAGTACCTTCCTGACCACATATTCACTTTCATTTCCTCTCTCTCCTATAATTTGCTATCAATACCCTCTGGTCTAGACATAAATTCCAAATTCTCTCTCTGGACACAGCTTTAGATTTCTTGATCAAACTGTTATTTTAATCTAAATCATAAAAAAGCAGCTCTCTACATATAGTTTACAGAGGGGAAAAGGGCACATTTTTATAGCCATGAAAGACAAATCGGTTGTGCACGCAGTGCTCAAGTTCTGATCCCTGCTCTAGACACTTTGGAGCCCTGATGTCAGTAAGGTGACAGCAGTGTAAAACTGGCACAATGGAATGGTGAATTAGGCCCCAAGTGCATTTAATAAATCTGAGATTTGAAGCCTGCTTCTTGTAAGAATTGAGAAAGAGAATTGATCTCTAAAAGAAAAGGAATCAACCTCTTGCATTGTCTCATGGTACTGTTATACTTGTCACTCACGTCTGTCTGTCCTGGGCAATTGCACCACAGACAATGATGCATTTGTTTTAAAAAAATCCAACAAATCTTGCTGCAGCAGCCCTGAGCTAATAACACCTGCTGACTCTTCCGCACCATCACAGAGCCTGAAAAGGGAGTGTTCTCCTTCTTTGGGGCGTCTACTCTTAAGCACTGCAGCAGCACAGCTACTGCATTGCAACTGTGCTGCCATAACTCTGTAACAGACACTTGCTATAGAGACTAGGGGATGGGAGAGGATGAGGATTTGCATTGCTGTAGTAAATCCACCCCCTTGAGATGCAATAGCTAGGTAAATGGAAGAATTCTTCTTTCAACCTAGCTGTGTCTACACTGGGACTTAAGTTGGCTTAACTATGTCTCTCAGTGATGTGAATTTTTCCTATCCTGTGCAACACAGCTAGGTCAGCCTAAGTTTCAGGTTTAGACTGGGTCTTATTGTCTGGTCTCCCACTACAAAGCATGTCCTCTTGGTTCTCTTGATCCATTTTGAACACCTGCTGAAATATCAGTCATAAGGGATAGGAGAATCTAGCTATCTGTCTGTTTGTCTACACAGAATCAGAGCCTTTGATTACATACCCTTTAAAATGTTTGTTCAAAGCCAATTTCAAATGCTGGTGTAGAAAGATATAATGTGTCAGTCATGCCCCAATGAATTAACTCCCTAGGAAGAAGGAAAACATTTCTGAGGAAAAGTAAATTAACATCATCACTAATTAATTGTAAACATGGAGGGACAGATTGTGTACTACATCTCCTGAGAGATTTTCTTTTGCACCTTACCCTCCCCCCCTACACTCACTTAAATTCAGATCTCAGACAAAATGGAGAATCTGGTTCATTGTATATATCTAACTCATACACTAGTGATCATTAAATACACCCACAAACTCCATTCATAATGTCAGACTCAGTGAACTTACAAGAATGAATCTGCACACTTGCAAACAGGTTACTATGTAGCCTTCCTGGTATACAGCTACTTGAAGAGCAGCATAGCTCTATGCGCTTGAAATTGGCCTTGATGTATTTGCAGCATCCTCTGGGTGCCTTCTGACATCTGCAAAGGAAAGCTTTGTAATAGGATACCTTCCCTGATTAAATAATTTTACATAATGGCTTTCACTCAGCTGATTCCTTCCTTCATTCCTAGCTCTGTAGACTTGGAAGTTCTGTTTCTGGGACAGGAGTTAGTTTCCAGATTTACCCAGCATGATCTGTAGTGTTTCTCTCATTGTATGTTGGTGCAAAGCTAGTGGGATTAGTGGAATAATTATTGGATATTGGATATTTTGAGATATTTACCATGCTTGGATAAGAGTGTTGCTTGCTTTAGTGATACTGCCAAGTGCTCTAAAGCCTTCTACAAATGACTCAATTTCCTTCAGGCAAGTATTCAGCTGTTGGTGATGACAAGACAAAAAGGGGTTCCTGTGAATGCAAGGTAGACATTCCATGTTTCCCATGCCATCCCCTTTGCATCTCCCCAGTACATGCCAAGACTTTGTCACATCCTGTTAAAACATGACAACTGTGAGAGCTTTGCTCTTTACTTTGCCTCAGGTTACAGCTATTTTATAAGCCACAAAGTACCCGTCATTCTTCCTGCAGCCCAAAATAATCAAGAGCTCATCACTTTCAGATACAATAGTCACTGAAATAGTCATATTGTCTGTATCTGCAGTCCTGAAGATGATTTTGTCACATCCATAGACTAATGTAGCAGTAGTAGGGACAGAAGGAAGGTACTTAGGCTGGGGGAATAGAGGTGTATGGAAATACTCAATATATTGTACCTCACTGTCCCAAGTGTTAGAAGTTCCTTTAGTACCATTTTGCCTCTCATAAATTTATCTGTCCCTTTAAACATTAGCTAACGGACACATTTTCAGAAAAGCTCAATTCTCATTTAAGCATCAAAATAAGGGGCCAGCTTTTCAAAAGGCCTCATCATGTTGACTGCTGAGGTTTGAAGATCTGGCCATAAATGTCAGTCAGAACTGCTGAGAGCTGAGCACTTGAAAATCTGTCCCTGAGCATGTGACAAAATCTGTCCCATATCAGATCTCAGTACAATTGACAAAACAACAATCGGGATCATTAACGCTGTTGTTTCTTTAAATCCAGTGTTAGCTCCCAATGTTATGGATAACAAAGAAAGATGCCCATTAATTCCAATGGATTTTAGGTCAGGTTTTTAGGTCCTTTCTCTTTCAATGCAAGATTCTTCACTAAGGTTTTGTCAAGTCTAATTTTAAATTTGCCAAAAAGTGGGGTTTCCACTTCTTCCATTGGGAGGCTGTTCCACAGCCTTATATGGCAGAAATTTTCTTCATACTCATCCTAGTTTTCACATTGTATTTTTGTACCATTTCTCCTCTGTACTATTGAAAAAATGTCTACTCCTGCCGTAATATTTACACCTTTCAAATACTTTTAGCTGGACATATTTTCCCCACAGTCATGTTATAGCTAAGCTCGGTGTATTCAATTAAAACTTTTCCTTATGAGCCAATCCTCCATATCCTTAGTAATTTTTGTTACTCTTCTCTGATCTCCTTCTATATTAGCATCATTTTCCTGTTATTAAAGTGCCCAGGTATGACTAAAAATTCCCAGGTCAGTCATAACAGAGCCATAATGTAAGGAGCTGTTACATCCCTATTCTATGTATAAAGTTCAATATGGGGATGGTTTTTAGGTTTGCCACATTCAATTGCAAACTCATGTCTAATTTAAAGCCTAACCCAGAGCTCACTAAAGCCAATGGCAATCTTTCCATTATCTTTAACAGACAATGAATCAAGCACTTACTATCCACTGTCATTCATATCTTTCTTTCTACATCCTTGTCTCCTAGAGTTCCTCCTCCTCTTGAATAATTGTTTTGGATTCTTCCCTGCCCTGCCCAACATCCTCCAATTCTTTAGCTTGAATTTTTCTAAGTTAAATGAGGATGAGGTTTTTATCTGTATTCACTTTTCTTATTGTATTAGACATAGACTTGCATGTTCTATTTTATTTTGCTTGGTAATTCACTTTGTTCTGTCTGTTACTACCTGGAACCACTTGAATCCCACTTTCTGTATTTAATAAAATCACTTTTTACTTATTAATTAACACAGAGTATGTATTAATACCTGGGGGGGGGAGGCAAACAGCTGTGCATATCTCTCTATTAGCGTTATAGAGGGCGAACAATTTTTGAGTTTACCCTGTATAACCTTTATACAAGGTAAAACGGATTTATTTTGTCTTTGGACCCCATTGGGAGTTGGGCATCTGAGTGTTAAAGACAGGAACACTTCTTTCAGTTTAATCCTACAGCTGTTAGGGGACTTGGTTCAGACCTGGGTCTGGGTTTGCAGCAGGCTAGTGGGTCTGGCTCAAACCAAGCAGGGCACTGAAGTCCCAAGCTGCTAGGGCAGGAAAGCAGGGGCAGAAATAGCTTGGCACCTCAGTTGGCAGTTCCCAAGGGGGTTTCTGTGATCCAGCCCATCACACCTATTTTTACTTATGGGTCTTATTTTGTCCACAGGACTACATATAATGTGAAATATCATCCCTTTAATCCTAGAATGAGGCATAAATTGGTTCAAAGTTTACCTATAAAATGAACATGCAGCAACTGATTTTGAATCAGATGCACAGATACAAAGGATAAATCAAATATTGTAACAGAACAACATTAGACTTAAGTTTCTTGTAATATAGAGGAGGGTAGGGAAGCCAAAATCCTAGCTAGACACTTAAATAGTTCCAAACACTGCACAACTATGAAGTGTCAGAGTTTAAACATAATCACACTGCTAAAATTGCTTAGCATACATCCCAAGATGCGCTCGATTACATTATTTTGTATTCTTTGAGGCAGAGTATCAAAGGATAGCAGTGACAAGCGTCAGATTCGATACTATCACTTGTACAGTCAAGTACCTGTTTGAATCTGTAAATCAGATGCTTATCTAAGTATCTTTAAGGGTGCATGAAAAATTAAATGTGAAAAAATAGAGGCTGTGTTAAGGCATGTTGAAAATTTGACATTTTTATACGTCTAACAAGAAAAAATTGTTTATTGAAAAGAAAACTCTTAAAATCTCTGTCCATGATGACAATGTCTCATGAACTTAATGGCCAGTCCAAAACAACAGGACTTCTGTGGTTTACTGGACATGCCTCCATGCTACTCCTGGCTATCATTGCAGGCTCGATAGCTCCATCTCTTTAAGCCATGGGGAGATAAGTAGTAGCTCAGGACAGAAAGGAAAGGCAGGAAAATGAATAGGAATTGTATGGGAAGAAGAAAGGCTCACTATTTTTTTGTATTCAAAATGTTCAGAGTTCCACAGTCAAGTGAAGTCCATCTCTGCAGAACTGTACACTCCCAGCTGTGGTGAAATTTTCCACCAGGCATGCTTGGTGTGCAATTTTCAAACATTCATAACTTGTTTTTTGTTATCTCTAACAGATGGCTTTCAGACTTAGCAAAGGCCTGCTTCCTTATCCAGGACAATTTGCATGCTGCACTTCCAGTATTACAGTTCAGCCATTTCTGAGTAATGAAATAATAAAATGTACCCCGTCACGGACTTTTAAACAGAGCTCCATGTTGATCTCGGTGGACAGTTCTGCTTAAAAGTCCTCAGTAAAACATTTCTAGGTGTGGCAATGTTTATTTGTTTGTTTAAACACAGGGGGAACTGTAATTTTTCAGCCTCTCATAATTCAAAAATAGCTTAAAGCATTTCTTTTAAAATTTACCTGTTGGCTGACTACGGTGAGTTTCAGAACATAAGGCAAGTTTTTTAAAACAAAGCAAAACCAAAAATGATGAGCATGTCAAAAGAGGAAGGAGGGGGTTGAACACTTTTATTTTTTCACAAAGTTTGTATTTTAGAACATAATTATGAGTAGTTATCTGGGTGAGTTATTTACAAATAACTTGATAACTTGAGAGGCTCTTGAGTAATGGTTTTGTTCCTAAGTGATTCATGAACAAACTCCTCTGAATTCAAGAGAGTTACACCAGGGTAAAATTTAGATCAGAATCAAGCCCATTTTGGGCAAATATCGTGAAGGAAGTTTCTTCTAAATTTACAGTTGAGGAGTTTTCATTCTGTTTAGTGTTTAAGAATCTTTTATGTTAATATACTTTGAATATGAGCTTTATGATTATGTTAGCTAACTGGGGAGTGATTGACATACTCATTTCTTTGAAAAATGGCAGAGCAAATCGGTTTTCAACATGCTTTGAAAAGAGCAAGTTGTCATAATATTTCTGGGGCTGTGCTCTGGCAGGTATCTGTTATTAAAGGAACCTTTCAGCTTTCTTACTGTGATGTATTTCTAGCTTACAGTTTTCACTTCTTTGGTCTAATTCAACAGTCCCCAACCTGAGATTCTTAGACCATTAGTAAACAAATGACATAGTATGATTAGTTCAGCTAGGAACAATTGAGATAAGTGACATTTTGGTGGATAAGACAATGGTTAAGCAGAGCTTCTGCTTTAACACTGACTCCTGTAATGCTATTGAAAGCAATGGCAGAAATTATATCATGTGATCCTCTGCCACTTGGGCTGTAGATTCCACTTTTCCCTGGAGAATTGTGCTTCAGAATACAAGCTTTCATAAAAAATGTATGTCCCTAGCCCTTATAGTTGCAAGATAACCTTGAAAATGTGAATTAAGGGTAACCAATGCAATATTGTCTTAATGAGTCTGCAGATAACAGGAAGCAATAACTCTGAGTCTTGTGATCTGCCCCATTCATTTCAATGGATTGTTAAGTCAGAAATGTAAAGATGATCGTTAACAATGGTGGCATTTAAATTACTTCACTTAGCAGAAAAATCGAGTGAATGTGCTTATTCTATAATCCAAAGTTGCTTCTCATGCCTTCCCAGGTGCCAACAGCCCCATCAGCTCCCTATTTAGCTAGCCAAACTTCCAGTGTTCCCCAGTTTCTAGAATGCAATTATATGTTAGCAATCTACAAACCTTTAATGTATCAAAAATGAAAATGTCACGATCCAGTAAAATATATTGAATTTAGTATCAAAAGGGAATAACATAGCTCTAACATATTGAATGAATTATTCATTTCTCTAATTAATTCATTAAAACTATATAATTTAACATTTTTAATGGGGTTGCCACAGATTTTCTAGTCCACTACACACAAGTCTCATGGAACCTAGAAACATGGCACAGAATTTAGTTCCAGCTTGACACTGAGAACACAAGGCCTTGACTCAAGATATACTTCTGCACTACACCAAGCATCCCTACTATTTGTTAGTAATACTCAGCAATAATGTACTTTTAAATCTGAAATACAGAGTCACATTTTCAAGTATGTATCCAAGTTATATATTAACTGGTACTAAACAACTTTGTATTTAAATGCAGCTACTTGAATAACCACCTGGCATACATGAAACTGTACAATATGAATATACACCTATGTTCTTAATTGTAAACACCATGAATCCATCTTCAAATAACCTTTTGTAATTCAAATAAATAGCTGTTAAAAGATGCACGAGTTTTCTGCACTGATGGTTGCAGTATGCTTTATCATGTATTTGGGATGTCTTTCTGATATATGTGGGCAGGAGCATTGCATTACCAGAATTTATTAGTACTGTAAGTTTTTCTTGTTGTATTCACTGCATGTAAGTATTTTTATAACTATGGCAAATGTACAGTAATGAGAGAAAGATAGATATGTAACTGGACACTGCTGGCTTGACACTTTGTTTGCATTACTTTGTTGGTTGGCACTAGACCTAACTGAAAAAAAAACAACAGAAAAACAATATCCTGGAACTTTCTGAAATTTCAAAGTTGTTTCCAGTTTGCAGTGTTCAAAATTGACTCATTTTCTCTATTTTTGTGAAATTTTCTGCACTACAACAGAATTTTTTACTCTTTGTTTAAAACCAAAAACATTTTTAAATTGTTTATTAAACAAAAAACATTTTCAATTTGAATATGGTTAAAGAAACATTTTGACAATTGTTTTCCAAAATAACTTTCAAAATCTAGGAGGAAAAATCATGGAAGATTTCACAAAAATAAAAAAAAAAATTGAGTGTCACCAATTTTTGTGAAAAGATTTTTTTTGGACGAAAAATAATTTTTGTCTATGAAAAAAAAAACCTGCGAAAAATTTCAACCGGTTCTACAGAGCATCAACAGAGCTGTGAAAAGCAGCTAAAGCATGCTAGTGAATTTTGTTCTTAATCTGCATTGATTTATTGGTTTAAAGGACTGTGTAAGTGAGACTAGTGGTATGTGAAAAAAGGGGTGGGAGGGGAGCCCAATCCCAGAGTCCAATAGCTTTGCACTTTAGGGGTTCCCTTTGTGCTCTTGCCTCAGATCACCAGGCAGCGCTGCCTTGATGTGCAGGGGACCTGTGGGAACAGTGCCATGGGGAACCTTTCAAGTACTGATGTCCAAGCTAGCATGCAGCCATGGAATCTTTGAAGAGCAGTGATTGTCAGGGCAAGTACTCTACCAATAAGAACTCATGATGCATCTAATCTCTTTCGTAACACTGACTCATCACAAGTAGTAGAACTGTTGCATGTAAATTGGCTGTAGAGGCACGGTAATTGGCTGAGTTACCTGAGATGTTAAAATGACACCATTTAAAAATTACATGAGACGTTGATATCACCTTATCTATAACGTATCTGATCCTAATAATTGGAGCTAATCATTAATAACTTAGGTTCATTATGAATAATATCTTCAAAGGTAAGCTATGTACAAAAATTCAATTAATTTTAACTGTATGGAAAATTTAGAGAATCTGTGTGATTTTGTTTTTAAGATCATTCAGGACAAAGAAAACATGGATAGAATACATTTTTCTCAAAGGACCTATTTTAAATTCATTTTTACTTATGAATTAGTTAATGGATTTACCTCAGAATATTCATTCTGTAGTAAAAGATTTAGTGCATTAAGTTTGGATAAGTTACAAAGTATTTTTCATAACAGAGACTGAATCCCTGCTTTAAATATAAAACAGAGCTCACTTTAACGATGGTGCCAGAATGATCCAAAAAGTATGAAATAATATTTTTTTGTTACAAATATATCTGTATATATTATTCCATCAACACCCCCAGTGCAGAGGAGAAGCAACTAACTTTGGGAGGTTATGTCCCTGTACACAATAAATGTGTAAATACTAAGTCTACTCTGAGATGACACATTAGCAATGAACGTTTTCTGTCAAACATATACCTGGGTTATAAAGAAAATGAGAAAGAATATGGTGTTATTTAGTTTATAAGAATGTAGTTTTCATTATTTATTGTACAAAATCATTACTGAAGTATAGATATATTCAAATTGCTACATTATGCTGTTACTGGTGTTTGTTCTAATGGCCAAACATCATAAGCAGCAAGGTTAAATCTCCATCTCTCTGTAACAAAAAAAAGAGAACAAAACAAAAGAATGTACTCCTCAGCTAACATTTCTCTTCCACAATGTTATATTGTGAAATGGAGGTTTAACCTTCTTGCCTATACCGCTTGGGCCATTAGAGAAAATACATGAGCAGCTGCATAGTACAGCAATTTAGCTATATCTACATTTCAGTAATGACTATGTATAATTGACAGCGAAAGTGACATTCTCAAACCAAGTGAGTTACTACAAATATTTATATACATACATACAACTTCTCAAAGTTTTATGTGCCACCTCTTCACTGGGGATGCTAGAGTAATATATAATATATATATGTAACAGCCAAAGCAATGGAATTGAATTTGACATTATGCGGGCCATTTCCAGGAACTCACACTTGCTTCTGATCCTGATATGTCATCTGTGGTTAACTTAACAGGATGTTTGGTATTGTTTGCAACAGCATCTATGTGAGTGGAGTAATATGGTTTTCCATTCTGGACTCCATCTACCTACCTACAATGAGTGCACTTAATTTTTTTTCTACTGATCAGATAGAGACCATCAATTTTAGCCACATTGCCTATTTAAAGTTTAGGGACTCTCACAGACTAGAGGAATCTTTTAAAACCAAATAAATGTTTTAAGTGCAACTGTCTTTCTATCCAGGTTCTATCACATTATCTAAGTCACTCTGAGACATATAGGAAAGACATAATAATGTGTTATCTTCCTTGCACAACCAATAGCAGAAGATAATAAGTCCATCATGCAATATTTCTCTTAGATGTGTTCCAGATAATTTATTATGGAGCTAATCCAAAGTCCACTGCAGTTAATAGGAGTATCTGTTGACTTCACTGGGTTTTGAAATGGGTCCCCTGAACTCTTGCTTTTGACTGCTAGCTTTGATACTTTGTGGTAAACTTTGTGCATTGCATTTTGGCTAACTAATCACCCATACAATTTTAATTGCTAAGATTTTATAAAGAATTGATGCTAAAGATTTAGAGACATTTTTGAATGAACCATTACACTTGAATATTTGTTGATAACAAAGATGATTGAGACAAACGGGATCTGAAATGTACTGAATATTTTTGCATAGCAATACCATTTTAGAATACTAATATCTTGATATATTGACCTTGTTTTCAGAACTCTCTGCAAGTGGCTTGTCAGCACAAAAAATCCATACCACACGGCACCATATTTACCTAGAATAATTAAAATTAAATTATGTTGTCAAATTTGATTAAATGGTTGGTTAAAATTAGTTGCAAATACACAAAGGTAAGTCTGTTTTTTAGCTTAATCTCAAATAACTAATGCAAGTTGGTCCAAAAGCAAGCATAAAAAAGGGCTGAGAAGAAATAAAGCTATTGAACCTGATCAAAAGCGTTTTTTGTTATATAAAGCAGAAGGCTGTCAGGTAATGAGTTACCTCAGCCCTATATATCAGATTACAAAGCCTTCTAGTATTATCAGTCCACTCCCATCCTGAATGAATTGGGTTGTTTGCAGGGTACTCAACAGCAGGAATTGGCAGGGATGGCATCCAACCCATTGTCAAGCTAGAGGGCTGGAATAGCAGCTGCATTCTCTCAGCACCTCCTATGTAGGATAGAGCATGACCACTTGATCTGTGTAAAGCTAGATTTAGCAGCTCCTTCATCATCCAACACTTAGTGGTCTCCTTCCTGTAGACCAGTCAATGTTATCTATGATTCTCATATGGTATTCGTCCCCATGAGATCTGAGTGCCTATTTACATCCAGGATGGAGCCTCCCTCCACGTTAGGTCAAAACATAGGAATTGCCTTATTGCAGTGGTTTTCAAACTTTTTTCATTTGCAGATCCCCTAGAAAATTTTGAATGGAGGTGAAGCCCCCTTTGGAAAACTGAGACATAGTCTGCGAACCCCCAGGAGTCTGCGGACCACAGGTTAAAAACCAGATATATTGGATCAGACTACTGCCCCCTCTACCTTAGTATTCCATCACTGATAGAAGGCAGCACCTTGATGTCTCAGAGGAAAGTTCACAAAATAATGCAATGGGCAGCCCTGCCCCCCCAACAGTAAACATTGTTTATGCTTTGATGCCTGAGGGTTTATATCCATACCAAAATGCTTGTTTGGTTTTTCAAAAAAATTTACTATTGTAACTCTAAATATGCCTATCTGTGTACACGGCCAATCCTTTTTTAAATCCTGCCAAGCACTTGGCCTCAACAATATTGAGTGGCATTGAGATCCACATGCAAACTGTACATTGTAAAAGTAGGATGTTTGTACTCCCCCTGGACAGCTCGTATGCCATAAAGGGAAAGGAGGGAGATAAGCCATGAAGAGAGGTTTGTCAGGATCTTCATATCTTAGTAAATTTCATCCTATACAAATACTCTTTTGAACACTACCTGCTGATATACTTGTTAAAATCCTTGTATCAGCATTTATAGGTAAAATTAGCCAATGACAATGGGTACTACTGGAGATTTTAAAATTAACATAATGACATCTTGGAACATCACACTCCCTTGACTGGCTCCTTTGGTTCATTTCTTTATAAATTGTCAACAATCTTAATAAGAAAAAAAAATCTTCAGACCTCAGAATTCTACAGGGTTGACACCTCTGGTTGGTGTTCCACTGTGATATAGGGACCTGTAGAGATCTTCATTTCCTCCTGGGGAACGTATTGCAATTTAATTTATTAAGTTAATTTTAATTAGTTTACAGTAATGACTCCAAATACATTATATTTATTTAGTGCTGAAGGTCCTGTGGCAGGGATCTTAATTTCACACTGGACTGTAAAGCATGTAGCACATTGTTGGCACTAGATGAATAGTAGCAGCAATACTAGTAATTATTACATTTCCCAGGCTGAAGTAGCTCTTACTTACTCATATAACTTTGGCATAGCACTTTTTTTTTTAATGAGTCCCTATCTCCCTCCGGAGGACTACACAGAGACTGATACAGATATTCATATTAATACAAAAAGGGTCTCTTTATTTCCATAGGATCTGCTTACGCATAACTGTGGAAAACTTGCCAGTTTCTTCTCACAATGTTTTCATCAACATTTTTCCTGTTTATAAGGTATAGCATCACTGAAGCCTTGCTAATTTTCCAAATGAATCCGTGAACACTTTCAGGTACAAAGAGATCACCAAAAATCTCCATCCTAACTCAAAGCCCATTACAGTTAATAGGAAAGTGCATTTTGGAGACAAGCATGCAGACCTCTTAGTGTGCTGCCATTCAGATTTTTCTCCCTACTCCTCGTATCCTTTATTTCCATATGTAACAGGAAAGATCCGAAAAGTCACTCTAGGACTGATCCTGATTTTGACCCAGATGACTTTGGTGGCCTGTTTGAACAAGGATAAAGCTTTCCTTTTCTGAATAGCACCGAGCTAAGCAGGGCCGCCCAGAGGATTCAGGGGGCCTGGGGCAAAGCAATTTCGGGGGCTTGTTCCATAAAATAAAAGTTGCAATACTATAGAATACTATATTCTTGTGGGGGCCGCTGTGAGCCCGGGGCCTGGGGCAAATTGCCCCACTTGCCCCTGCCTCCCTGGGCAGCCCTGGAGTTAAGCCACAGCAAAGCAGCTGTCCACTTCTGAGTGTGTTAATCCTCTGTGTTGTTCAATGATGCTGGCACTTTTACCATTTTCGTGACAGGAAAACTTTTCTTGTATTACAAATGTGAGGAAAATAGTGGTTATGAAACTGAATAAATGCTGGTTACCTCTAGACCAGAGATACTCAAACTGTGGTTTGCGGACCCCTGGGGGTCAGTAGACTATATCTAAGTGGTCTGAGAAAGGTTGCTGTTACCCTAGAATTGTGGCTTTCAACCTGTGGTCCACAGAACTATGTCTAAAATTTCCAAAGAGGTCCCCACCTCCGTATAAAAATTTGTTGGAGTCCGCAAATGAAAAAAGTTTGAGAACCACTGCTCTAGACTACATCTAGTGTGGAGGCTGCTTTGGTAATACATTCACTAGAGAGAAATAGAAGGTGGAGGTGCAGGCATAGTGTGTAGACGAGAGGGAAGATAACAGAAAGATTCTTTGGCTGAGAATTGGACATTCCTCTATTGTGAAAGACGCTAATGGACAGGCCTATACGTACAAGGTTTAAAATGAAATGGTCTATAGGTTCAATGGCCTAACCACAGTCCAAAAAAAGGTTTCTGTGAAAGTAAATCAGAGGTGGTTCAGTTGCAGGGATTATAAATGGTATTTAAACATGCTTACTGAGATCTACAAACCTGTAACAAACTAATGAATGCCCTGTTGGGGTCACAACATCCTCAGCCCGTCTTTGTGACCATTTTAAGGCTGAAGTTTTATCCTCTCTTTTATTTCAATGTTTATTGCTTTTACTTGACAATAACTGAGATCAGTTAATGGATGCATTGCTTGAAAAAGTGGTGAACATTTTTCCATGAATTTCTTTTGATAATTTGGGAAAAAGTGCCCAGACAATTATGAAAACTTGAAAAATTTCCACCAGATCTAAAAGTTGCTCATTTCTGTCAAATATTCAAAATGAAACTTCAAATGACTTACAACTCATCTGAGGCTGTTTTATTACAAACCCGAAACACACACCATATTCAACAAAAGATTCACTAAGCTTTATGGATGAAATCTTGACTTCTTTGCAGTCAATGACAAAACTCCTGTTGACTTCTATGAGACCAGGGTTTCACCCCTGTTACGGTATGAACCCCCACTCTGAATCTTAGTGTCCAAAAGATGGGGTACCTGCATGAACCCCCCTAAGCTTAATTACTAGCTTAGAAATGGTAGAGCTGCCACCACCCAAAAATATAGTGTTTTGGGGTACTTTCTGGCCCCCAAACTCTTCCCTGGGGACCCCAAGACCCAAAACCCTTGGATCTCAAAACAAAGGGAAATAAACCATTCCCCTCCTTTCTTCCTCCCACATTCTCCCCTCCCTGGGTAACACTGAGAGATCCCTGTGATTTAACCATTGAATCTTAAAATAGAGAGGAAATTCACCTTCCCCCCTTCTCTCCCCCTCCCAGACTCTCCCTGAGAGAGAGAGACAGTAATCCTAACACAGAGAGAAATCAGGCTTTTCCTTTCTCCCACTAATTCCCTGGTGAGTGCAGGCCCCCTCCCCTTGGGTCTCACACAAGAATAAAAAAAAATAGGTTTTTAAAAAGGAAAACTTTTAATAAAAGAAAGAAAAAAGTAAAAATTGTCTCTGTAAAATCAAGATGGAAAATGTTACAGGGTCTTTCAGCTTATAGACACTAGAGAGAATCCTCCCCCCAGCACAAATACAAGTTGCAGCAAACAGAGACACAATCCTTCCAGCAAAATACACATTTGCAAAATAAGAAAACAATTAAAAGACTAAATCGCCTTTCTAACTGATACTTACTAAATTGAACAGAAGAGGTTGTTTCAGAAACTTGGAGATATCTGCTTACATGTCTGGTCCCTCTCAGAACCCAGAGAGAACTAAGAAAAATCCAAAAAGCACAAAGGTTTTCCTCCACCAAGATTTGAAAATATCTTGTCTCCTGATTGGTCCTCTGGTCAGGTGTTCCAGGTTTACTGCTAGTTAATCCTTTACAGGAAAAAGAGACATTAACCCTTAACTATCTGTTTATGACAACCCCACATAACTTTTGAACAAACCAGAGCCAAATTTCAAGTGAACCTGAATTGATTGATGATTTTGGAAAAAAAAATGCATGATTGTATATAGTTTCAATGAGAAAACAAGTGTGACTCAGGGTTTTGACATGAGATTTTAGGTTCATGAGAACCTGGAACTCAAAGTGGATGTGATCCTTTATAGACTGAAACTGAAGAAAAAGTTTATACTGTGTTTCAAGTAGCAACACTACTGTTATGTTTTTATTTAATGGCTAAAATTTAGGAGCATTTCACACAAGCAGAACCTAACAGTAACAAATAAAGAGCTGCACTGAAGAAAAAAAAAGACCTAAGGACAAATAGAAATAATAAATGCCATTTTTGTCAAGTAAAATTGTGAAAACAACAACTGTACCATGGGATAGTAATTTCAGAACTGTAAGGATGATAAATACGATCTGACCAATATGACTGATATGCACCTGGGAGGACATTAGGATATCTTGAGACTGATCACTTCATAATTCCCAGTTCAATAGATGGATAAATAGGTTGTAACATTTAAGTAGAAAGACTTGACACACTTAAAGAAGAGATATTTCTGAATTACTGTTGTTATCTGCAAAGTTTTTAATAACATTTTATACTGCATAGATTTGTTTCAAGAGGCGAAGAGAGTCTTTCAGTGTCTCTCACTGAAAGACAAATAAATGGTATTTTTGCACACTCCTGCAAATAAAAGTATTCCACTGTGGTGACTGCATTTGGTATGTGTGTGTGTGGGCGTGCACACACACCCTTTCCTTATCCTGCCCTCTGATGATGTAGTGTGGTGCTACGGGCACTCCCAGATTCAGTTTCCCTTTGCTCCTGGCCCCTTAAGAACTCCCATAGTCTGAAAGGGTGTAAGGCAAAATTCCATTGGTGGGGTTCTACTTTATTAAATACAAATAAACATGAAATAAAGTATCTGCCCTTGGGCTCAGGGGTTGCACAGCCCTCCTCCTCGGGGCTTGTGGTCTCTGGGAGCTCCTCTCTTTGGGGAGTATTTCTTTCTTTGTGAGCATCTCCCTGAAGCTCAGCCCTAACAGGCTGTTATTAAATTGATTGCCTAGATAGGCTCGTTCCTCTTAAATTAGCTGTCACAAGTAGCCTGGTCTTGGTCTCCCCCTAAAGAGGCCAGCAACCCCAGGACACTGCCCCTGATAAATAACATGCATCTAGACTGCATTGACCAATGGTTCTCTCTCCAGCTGCAATATTTAGGTTTCTATCTTAAAGGCTGCTGAAATGGACACAAGACAAAAGTTATATCACTCTTACTGTATCACTTTTTATAGTGGACAAGAGCAACATATTTGCTTCATAGCTGTGATAAAGACTAAGCACATTAAAAGCAAAATTAAGCTATGGGGCTAGGGCCATTTTATTTGCTAAACTAGATGGCTAATGGGTCTTATTCAGTATGGCAATTCCTGTGTACTTTGATTCTCCCCCGATCCCGCACTATATATATTTCTGTGTTCATGTATGAGGTGACCATAGTGGTGAATGAAGACAAATACAGGGATATATTTTTAAGTAACAGACTGCAACTTCATTAAACTTAATACAGGAGGGTGCTCTGCCCTTTCACCCCTACTCATCTACCAGGCATTTTAAGTGGTTCCAGTATGGGGATTACAGGGCACCAACCATATAACCCATAACTTGGGACAGGTACTCATCAGCCTCCCCATAGGACTGAGCTTGCTCTTCTGAGTCTTACCACTTCCCTTTCTGCTCTCCCCTCATGACGGAGATAGAGGGCATTAAAGGGGGACCTTAGCCTGTGAAAGCTACAGGGTATCCCCCTATCCCATGAGTTCAAGGCCCATTAGCAAAATTCTAGCTCATTAACAACTGGGAACCATTCCTTTTAACCACACTGGACATAGACTGCAAGTTGCAGTGAACTAACATCTTTACCAAATACTACCACAGATTAGTTAATTAATTAGTCCTAATTAACCTACCTGTAATCCAAGATGATGTGAGGAAGGCGAAAAACCCACCAGGCCTCTGCCAATCTGGCCCCAACTGGAAGAAAAATTTCTTCCTGACCTCCAAACATACTAACTGTCAGACCTGTGGCATTTGCAAGATACAGCCCCAAAACTACCATTGTGTTGAGAAAGGAAGGAGCAGGGAGCGGAAATAAAATGAAAAGAAGCTCCAGATGGTCTGGGCCAGAATTTAAATTAGTGAAGATGAGGATAAGACCAATCAACTTCCCTCCTCCTCCTCCAGTTGCCAAAGAATGGACAGACCCTCTGGAGGCGAGGGCCCCTTTTTGTCCTCCAGCAAGTGATCTCTTCCTCCTTTCTACTGGAGCTGTCCCAATCACCTCTGGCCCCACCAAATTTTCCACCCATTGATGTGGGCAGGTAGCAGTTTCATTCATTATGAAACAAAAGGGTATGTGGTGTCCCATCTTAATTATCTAATAGTGAACCTTATTTCTGAATAGCTCATACCTACCTCATCAGCAACATGCCTTCAAAGACCAATCTCACCAGATGACTTTCAAAAGTAATGGCACGAGCTTTGCCTGCATTTTTCATCACGTGGAAAATAAATCATGCCCCAAGCTATATTATTTAGATGCTATTTCTCTGCCTCTCAAACACATGAATTAGTTGTCTCCCACCGCCACTTAGAGTTAGTTATCACCACAGCCATTGCTACAAGTTTGCTGTACTCATGTTTGTATGTATGATCTAAGTGGCTGCTATTCACTAAAAAATGAGCACAGTGATAGACTTTAATGGCTTAAAATAAATATTTAATAAAACTACAATTTCCAAATGTAAGCCTGGGTTCTCCCCTGAATTTGAGCAACTTTGCATTGCACTGCTGGAACTAATTCTGGTATTAGTAGCCATGAGAGACTTATCCACTGAAGGGAGACATTCTGGAGGATTAACAGCTCCTTATTTCACAGCTACTCCATAATAACTCCAAGCAGTGTGGCCTGGACTTCCATGTGCATTGGTATTTTCCTCATCTGCTGTAATGGGTGCAACTGGCTTTAATTTAGAATAACCTTCAGAGATACACTCCTCACTGTCCCTCAGGATCCAACTTCACCCTGGAGATAGTTAGCAGACACAGACTTGCAAACAGAGCATATATGAAAGAACTCAGTTTCCTTTATTGACAGTTCTGATGCTTAGAATTAGCCTCTGCATCTTTTTTACACTTTCAGTTTTTGTATTAAAAAAAACCCTAAGGAAATTCAAACATAAAAAACGTTGTTAAAGCACAGTAAAGTCACTAACAGCAAATAATATCCAACTCAAACCACAAAACTCAGGAAAAACAGAATAAAGCCATAAGAAATTTACATATATCACCTTGTCAAACATCCACATCCATACACACCATTATTACTCTAAGCAAATGAACCCTAATTGACCAGAGTTGATGATAACAATCAGATGACTTTTTATTTGTGGTACACTACAAGAAGACCAACGATCCAATGACATGTTTTAGTTGAACAAGTGCATTTCCCAAAAGGCAACATTTGATTGTATATATTACTTTGGGCAGAAGATGTACATTTGAATTAAAGGCAAACCACCATGGTCATCAGTGGATTTCTATAACAGATAGGTCACTATATGGTCTGTAATAGTTACCATGGACATTTCTGGCATGACTTATCATCATTAATAAGGTTATCTTAACAGGAGAGATCATGGCTAACATCACTGGGTATGCAGGAGCACAGTGATACTGTTTTTCCCAGAAACAATGTCTTCTTAAACAATTTTTAAATAGGCATTTGTGACCTTTAATATGAAAGGTATTTTCTTTTCTGTTATACAGTGTATATAATTTTCCCATGGGGTGATGATGAAGTTAATAAGAGTTTAAATTACTGGAAGCTGGCTGGTAAAGCCACCTGGTGATGAAAATAGAGCTCTGAATTATTTAAAATGTGTACAGTATGTATGCTATTGCTGGCTTCTTTCACATTGCTTATTGTGCAGCTGGATGCTGATTATAAACTACAGGTGACAAAAATAGTTCTGCTAACCAGTTTTAATTCTGTTGTGTGCTATAATTCAGGCATTTGCTGTATGCTGGTATGCAAGAGTTATAATTTCTTCCACATAAATAAAATATTGCATTTTTTGGTAATACAATGGAAAGAGTCAGGGCTGATGCCAGATGAACTCTCACAGCTGACATATGGAAGTTTAAAGTTATGCAAAAGATTGCACCAGAGGCTTAGGGAATACAGCTGAAATCATGCTGAACTGTAAATTATACACTACACACAAATAGCTTGGAGCCACATGATAATTAATAACTATTGTATTTAAGTAGTTGTGAACTCAGTTTCATTCATTATTAATTATCACTGTGTTTAGCACGTGTTCTCTGTGGTAATTGCCTGTTTATCTTGTCTGTATATGATGTTAGCTGATAGTCTAGATGAACAAACTGATTAGGAAGAGCTCTAATTGTATTTTGCCAGTTGTCTTTATTCTAACAGGTAATGGAAACAAAAGCTGTAAACCAGATAAGGAATTATAAGAAGTCCATTTCAAATAATGGCATACATTATTAACTTCAGTTTCAGTGAGTAAGATGTAATGATTTGGATCTTTAAAACAACCCCCAAATTATTCACAGAACAGTGTATAGAGACCATTAGAGTAATGGAATACTAAACTCTATTATACTGTTCTGGTGCAGAAGTGCATGGCATGGTGTCAGGAGTAAACTAAGAACGGAACAGAAGTAAAACAGCAACACTGTTTGTAAACACAAGGAACAAAGCAACAAAGATTGCAGGATCTCATCAACATGCCACTTTTCAGTGCCCCAGGGAACTTCATCTTTGACAAACCTTCAGAATGGACAGCCTAGAAACAATATTTTGCAAGATTTCAGGATGCTACTAAGCTGCACACAAAAACTGGAGATATGTGGGTATTATATTTAATTTAATACAAAAGTATGGTGACTAAGCTAGAAAAGAGAGAGAAAGCTAGTGATCATTTAAATACTCATGAACAACAAAAGTAGAGAAGCCAGAAAATACACCATAGTGAATTTACTATATTTCTTGGCAAAAAAATATTGGTCAATCATTTTCTCTAATCTTCATCTTTGTAAATGTAGAGCAACAACTATAATTTTACATTTAGATGGTTAAGTCAGACAATTGCATCTGGAGTAGCAGAGTGTATCACTGTGATGCCTCCTTTGTATTTGTTAATTGGGCATTGAGTTGCTATATATTCCGTGGTCTGTTCTGGGTGACCACAGTCGCACACTGTGGAGCCTTTAATTTTCCATTTGTGCAGCAAGTTTCTGCATCTGCCATGGTTTGTGCAGATGTGGTTTAGGGTTGCCTATGAACTTCATGGGAGATCAAAACCAGGAATCTTCTGTGTTGGGTCTTTCATGAAATATTTATTTTCCCTAATATGCAACCAGCTCAGTGATTCATCAATATTTTTGTCAATAAATGTGGCATTTTTTCTTCGGTCATACCATTAATTGTTTGTGAATATTCAGATGACCACTAGTTTACTGTCTTTAGTTGGGCCAATGATCCATCTATCCCAGTATCCTGTCTTCTAACAGTGGCCAGTCCAGATTCTTCAGAGGGATGAACAGAACTGGGCAATTATCAAATGCTACACACCTGTTCTCCAGTCCCAGCTTCTGACAGTCAAGTGTACTTTGCTGTATAGGAATGGACCTAAGCACAATTGGGGGTCCTAAGTCTTAAAATTATGGCATGCTCTTCTGCAAATGATGTTGCTGAATTAATATGGGGGCAGTTTTATATATGTTTGAAAATTAGAGATAGACCCAAACAAAAATCCTGCATTCTTCCTTTGAAACCAAGTTTGTAATATATATCTCCGAGGTGGGTTTGGATCCAAAAAACAAACCCAAACCACCTAAATTGAGTGAGTTCGGATTTATAACCAGAGTTTAAACTTCCAAGTTCAGGAACATTTGGAGCCAAGGTTTCTGGTTTCGCTCATTATAACATAATAAATTTAGGCTAGATCCACAAAGGGAGTTAACAAGTGTTGCAACACCTTTAGGCATGCTGCTGTCTAGTAGAATTCTTAGTATTAAATTAGGTGCCCAGATTCCCCATACAATGAACGGGAAGAGTTAGGCACTTAAGAATGGGGATTCTCAGAAGCCAACACGTTGAGTGAGAACCTGCCAAAACTAGCCAGTAGGAAATGCTGTGTAGAGGAATGTGGCCTAAGTTGCTCCCCTGAAAGATGCCGTCTGGGTCAGAGGGAGGTGTCTATCTCTGGCCATGATTCATGGCTGTGAACCTTCCCTGGAGTCAGGCACTAAAGCCTGGTCAAGTCAGTCCTCCCTCATGTAAAGCCAGAGGGCAAGGGAAAGAGACCCTCCTGCCATTATAGTTAATAGCCCAAAGATTAGAGCACTCACCTGGGAAGTGCAAGATCTGTGTTCCAAATCCCTGTCCGGAGCAAGCACTGACATGCAGGCATAGGCAGTGCCTGGGCAGCGGTGCATGCAGGGTGAAGTGCCCAGTCCATCTGCTGGGGGAGAGAGGAGAAGAGGGGCTTGTCCCCTCTCCCTGGCAGCCGGGCCTGGGCAGGGAGCAGGGGGGCCAGAACAGCCATTTATCACACCGGCTGCTCCATGTTGCTGCTCTGTGTAGCGCAGCAGCTGCCGGCAGGAGCCCAGCTGGAGAGGCAGTGGCAGCAGCCAGGCTCGCTTTCAGGCAGCTGCCACACTACACTGCACAGAGCAGCAACACGGAGCAGCTACCTTCAGCCAGCATGAGAAGCAGCTCCATCCCCCCCACCTCCACTCTCTGCCTGGGTCCGACTGCCAGGGACAGGGGCCGAACATGCCAGGGGTGGGAGGTGCAGCAGAAGGACAGAAATACCTGTCTGCAGGTAACTCTGGTGGGGAAGGGAGAGCACAGTGGCAATGGACTGGACAGAAGGCAGGGTGATCCTTGGGCAGAGGAGATACGTGTGGTGGTCAGGTGTACTCCCCTTTAAATTGCCCTCCCCCCGCCAGTATTAGGAGGTATGAGTTGTCTATGCATGCAGGTCTCTTACACTCCATGAGCATGCCCTGACCAGGTGGGTGTCTTAATCTGTCATGTTGAAACTGTTCCACTCTGCATAAATAAATAGTCCTTTGAGCAGGGACTGGAACCCAGGTCTCCCATTTCCACTGTGTGTGCCCAAAGACCCAGGCTATGGAATCACTCTCATTCACTCTTCCTCTGATCCAGTAGTCTTTTTGTAGATCTAGCCCTTTGGGCTTGGATTTAAAGTTTAACTCTAGAGAGGTCTGTTTAAGCATTTCTAAAATAAAATATATATTTAATATATGACATATTTAATATATCACCCCCTCACTATTGGTTAAAAGAGGCTCAGAGTGGCCTGTACTTTTAGCATAGCATCGCCTGTCACCCAACCAGTCTGTCGCTGCTTGAGTTACATAGGTCACAAGATTGTCAGTTTAAATCCAACCATTCACTAGCTGTAATACATTTGTTAGACTTGGAAATGTGTCTTGAACTCCTACCTCTAATGTCTCAATCTGTTTTGGTGCATATTCCAGAATAGCTGTCAGTTGGATATTGGATGATTGATATTCAGATGGTAGAATGTGGCTGGTATTTATGCTATATGTCAAATATATTATTATGATTTGACCATCCTTAATCTGTAGAGCTGGCAGACACCTCCAGTCTGGTGCAGCTGTTAACATCTCTCTCAATTCAGGCAGTGCAGGAGAGAATCGAAAGGAACTTAGGGTCAAAAAGTGGCATTGGGACTCTGAGAATGAGAAGATGAAACCTGATTTTGAATCATAATTCAACAGCAAGTGAAAAAGTGACAGTCATTTTCAGTGGAAAGGTACCAACCTGCACATTAAAAAATAAACAGCTGAAAAGGGTCAGACAATGTTAATAAGCTTATTGGTATGTTGTCCGCATAAAAACATTGTGTGGTCTCTGAGGATCCATACATCGTTCATGCCTAGTAACTCCATGATGAAAATGAAAAAAAAAAAAGCATCGTCTAATTAGCTTGGAGAAACATTTGGATAGCCTTGAAAACTAAACTGTCCAACTCTTTGAAGGATTCACTTTAAAGTTCTCTTCTTCTCCATCTCCATCTCCTACTTTTTATGCAAACTTGGGCACTTCACCTAATGTTCTTCAGGGAGGCTTAGCAGCCCTCTCTCTTTGTGTGCAGGAGTTTTGGGTCGATTTACTCCTTTCCTGACAGCAGGAGTTTCTATGGGGAGGCTGTATCTACCCTTATCCCCAATCTCTCTCCCTAACCTCAGGATCCCACTCTTATTTTACAAATGGGTTAAGATCCAGCACCTGTAGGCTGAATTTCATATGCTGTAGTGCACATTGGAATCTGGACTGTCTAAAAACCCACAGCATACCAAAGGGCAGGAGATTTCAAGCAGAGTCGGACCCAAATCAAAAGCCTGGATCTGAATGAATTTGGATCTAAATTCCACAGCTCAAGCCATCTGGCTGCCTCTAGTACTTTTGAGATGTTTATATACAGATCCAAGACTTGTGGCTTAATGTGGATTCCGACAGGCTCTAAGATTCTACTGTAAAGATGTAGGGGAAAGTAGGGAGTTAGGACTTTGTTACTACTGTCAACCTAGCCATCATTAATTTATTGTCTCTAATACTGACAGCTGAACATAAGGATGCCCTCAAAAACAATTTGAGTGAGGATTAAACTAGTGATTATATTATTGAGTATAGTAGTAGTGGCAAACTCTATTTGTAATTATCACAGAGAATAAAGGAACCCAAAATCTCCACAATTATTTGTTGTGCCTAGACAGAAAGCCAATTGAAGCAGTGGCCTAAAAAGTTTTGGAGGTCTGGGCTTGAGTAAAATAGGGGAAATATTTTGCAGGCCATACTCCTCTCACTGCCAGATCCTACTTTTTTCTTCTGCAAGTCTGAAAAATGCTCGTGAGTCAATTAGGTGGTTTTTGGGTCACTGATATGCCCAGGCTGGAGTTAAACTAGAACTCCCCCCAGGCATTTGGAACTCAAGGGCTGCTTTGTTAAAAACTGTGGTTTTGAAAAAAGTTGCTGAGAATGAAAAAAGCTTTGAGGGTTTTAAGAATCTTTTTTTTTCTTAACCATTCCAGATTCTAATATTTACTATTGCAATTTTTATTGTACCATAAAATGATAGTATAGGAAAATGATGTTACATAACCTGAAATGAAGTTTCACTGAGACTGGAATATGATTTCCAGAAGTATGCCTTCTGGTAATCAAATTGTGCATCATTTTGTACTACAGATTATATATACATACACCTCAGAGAACTAGAAGTGACCATGAAGGGTCAGCAAGGCCAACCCCCTGCCTTCACTAGCAGGTCCAAGTACTGATTTTGCCCCAGATAGCTCTCTCAAGGATTGAACTCATAACCCTGGGTTTAGCAAGGCAATGCTTAAACCGTTGAGCTATCCCTCACACAGATATTACTAAGAAATCAATGAACTCAAGGTAAAATCAATGCATTAGACTATCAGTTGTCATAATTAAAAGGTTAATCATGCTAAGAAAATTTGGACCAGTAGAACAGATTGAGATGGCATTTTAATTTGCACTTTATCTGTAACAAACATTGGATTTTACATAAATTATCTGGAGACATTTTTCCCCAGTGAAAATAGCTACCAAATTTATTGTTGTTTTGTAACTTGATACAAAAGCAAAGAACATTGTGATATGATCAACTAGCTCCTAAATCTTGTGAATTACATGGGAATATTAAAGGTGGATGACCCATTTTTTATTTGTTATGCTTTATTAATGTACAGTGAAAGTAGCAAGACTGGGATTCACAGCCTTAAAGCATTTAGCAGTTTCTTGATAGCACAGTTATTTCTAAAATGCATATTTAGGTTATTGTGAACATCTTTACATAGATGTTTTTTATTACAGTCTGGATGTTGACATGGCATGATCTACATTCCAGAACTAGACTGGCAAATGAGATTCTGTTGTCCTGTATGCACTAAAATCAATCTTGAAATGGGTCCTCATGTGAGGCATCTCTTAGTGACAGTGGCAATAGCCAGAATGAATGAGGAAGTGGTCTCAGTGCATCAGATACTAGGAATTTATTGACATATACCACTAGAAGATCAATAGTAATTTACTTTAGGAATTCTATTTTGGGGAAAAACTTATCAGTCTACACTGTGGATTTTACTGTTGCTGAGAAACTGCGAAGACATACCTTACAGGATGTGATTTGGATAAAACAAATGAATTTATCAATTTTAGAAAGCACTGCACAAAGTGGATCCATATGGATACTTGTCTTAGCTTCACAATGATAAAGAAAATGAAGATAAGATTGGAAAGGCTCTGGTGAAGTTGAATTATGCAGGTCAACATGAATCAGCATCAGTATAGCCATCTGGTTACTCCACAACATCACATGTTCTTTATATGACTAATATTTTACAGAAAAACTATTTCAGAAATATTTTAGAGTCTTAAACTAGCCAACACTAGTATCAAGAACCCCAACCTGAAGCCCAGGAGAAGCAGTATTTAGTCTTGGACAAGTGATACATTTTGAGTTGCAAGACCTTATGACCCATCAGGAATAGAAACAGGAGCTGAATTCTAATAGAAAAGGAGAAGTCCCAGATTTCCATTATAGCGCTGGCCTCTAGCCCTGGTAAATCCACAGATAACATATTGAAAGCCCCCCGTACATACACACACACACACACACACGCACATGCACACTCACTCTTTAGGTAACTTTTAGAGTTTTTTACTTCTGCTGTGTCAGTCATAAATACTTCTATCATTTCCCCTTCTTCAGTGGCCTTTGTTCCCCATGCTTAAGGCTCCTTAGGCTTTTTAGCAAAGCACATAACCTCTTTAACACCTACAGAACACGATGATTTATGCCCCCAATCAGCAACTTACTAAAATATGTGCTTAACTTTAAGCATGTGCTTAAGAGCTTTCCTGAATGGTATCATAAATCAACTTGTTGTGTAGGCAGTGATCCATGGGGAACATTCCAAAGGAAAAAAATGAAATACATGATCAGCCCACATTTATCCTCGATAGTTGTACCAAATTCAGGATGTATGTGCATCACAGCTATGATTAGAATAGCTATGATTGATGAATTGTTTGACCTAATTGCCATTTCTATTCCAAAGTTTCAGGTCGCCCTATCTTTACAGCCGATATCCTTTCCATCATGTTGTGTCAAGAGCTTTTTCCCTTACACCTCTAGGTCATCTGAAAAATTTTCAGTGCCAAATTATTGTAGCATTAAAACTACAAATCCCATTACTGAGATTCTAATCAAATATCTGCAATGAAACAGGAACTCCAAGTGTTCAGAGCTAGTTGCACTGCTTTTTTGTACAGTAAAGTGCTTTTGTTCACATTAATTAATTTTTATTTCTACAGAGATGGGGAAAAGCCAGAATGTAAGCCCAGAACAGTGATTGTGTCAGAAAGAATAACACAGTAAGAGGGAGAAGTGTTGACTGAGCAGGTTTACCTTCAAACTAAACCATGGGGATTTATATACAGAGCTACCATTCTTATGCCTGGGATTGTTCTTCTTTTTCTTTTCATTTTATTTATAAAAGTTTAAAAACGTATATATCTACCTAAGTGTATAACACTTCTAGAACCATCTGAGTACGGTAGTAATTCACTGCAAACGGGAATGGCGTCCTTATAGCACCTTTTGCCTTTCAATTCCAGTATGCCCTGGCCTTACTTCACTCCTGAAGATGCCTTTCCTTTGTGGGACCAACACTAGTATCACAACCCCCAAGCTTTCAGAAATCATGGATCACAGCTAGGATCACAATGAAACTTCAGTGCGGTGATGCTGAGCATCACCACACCTAACTTTTAGGTGCCTAGAAAATCCCTGGGATTCACAAAGACTGAATTTAGCACCTATATGATGAAAAGGGAGAGATAGGCATCTCAGAATGGGACTGTCAAAAGCCCACTAGGTGGATCCTTACCTAAGATAGCCAATGGGAGATAACAAGAAAATGGAACGTGCTCTAAGTCTTGCTCCTCTGTCAGAGATAGGCACCTAAGTCCAGGCAGCAGAAAGGTGCATCTGACTGCTTGGTAGTCTCAGATGCAAACCTGCTGCTGGAATTAGGTGCTTATGCTGTTTTCACAAGAGTGGGAGCTCCTTCATAGCTTTTAGCCCGGGGTTAGGTTACTCACCTGGGATGTAGGAGACCCCTGGTTTAGGGATCTCCACCAGGATGGGGAGAAGGGATTTAAACTGGCATTTGCTACTTCTCAAATGAATGCCCTAGCCCCTGGGCTTTGTTATATTCTAATATGGGGCTTCCTTGGTCCCTCTTGTCAAAGCCATTCTACTTTGCATGAATAATTTTTTTTAAAGTCATTAGAGCAGGGGGGACTGGATCCTGAGTCTCTCACTTAACTGCACTAATCCCTAGGCTATAGAGGCATTCTCATGCTTGCTCTCTCTGGCCCAATGATTTTTTCAAAATTTACCCACAGTAAAACAGCTTAAATATTGAGCCAGAGCGAGAGGAAGAGTGAGCGAGCGAGAGAGAGAACATGCACAAGCATGTGGGAGGGTTCAGGGGCAGCTAAGTGGGGTTTTGTGAATCTCAGTGAGACTTCATTCTGGGATTAAGGCACCTAAAGTGGCAGATAGGCACTTAAGTCTTTTTATGAATGTATCCTTCAGGTCTTGAAAAATGAAATTAGTTTAAAAATCATGGGATTTTTTTAAAATATTAAGTTTTGGATTATGATACGGGAGCTGTTAGGGATCATGTTTTCAAGCTTATCTATGCAACCATGAGAGCTAGAAACATTTTTTTTTGTTTTAAGTAAAAGAAAGCTGAGATTCTCATGTATTCACATGACTCCAGGAGCTCAGGAGTTTGAAGAAAAAACACGAAATATTGCAAGACTTACAATAAAAATTGAGAGAGTTGGCAATATCATAACAACTCACCCAGTTCAGTCCAGTAAACTTTTCATGCCAACATTATATAGGAAATAGGAGATGATGATAACAAATGGTAAAAAAAAACCTACTAAACAACCCCTCCCCCCACACACAATATTTTAAATTAATGCTATTTCTGGTGATTTGATGTCTGCATCTTACACTATAAGTATACAAAGACTACTTTTATTTGTGTGTTGTACAGAACAAGACACAATGCTGGGACTAAACAACTAGTCCAAGATTTTCATAAGTGACTAGTGATTTTGGGTGACCAACTTGAGGCACTGCAAAGGCCTGTAAAGAAGTGTAACTCACCACCTACATGCTGCCTCATGGCTGGACATGGGCATAGCAAGGTCCTCTCCTCTAATACCGCCTTCAAACAGCTACTCTGACCCTACAGTGGCCTGCTTCTCATGACTCAGCCCTCCAGCCACGTCATATCTAATTCCATCCCTTCCAGAGTAAACTGAGTCCAGGGCCACAATAGTTCATGGGCTTCACACCAGGTCTTCAGCCTGACCTCAGGCTTTAGCGGTCTTCCAGCCTGTATCTCTGAGGGTCTGCGCACTGCTGCCCTTCGTGGGCCAGTGGAGGAAGCCAGCTACTCTTCTGAGTGCCAGCCCAGGAAATCTCTAGTTAACAGTTCAGTCTCTAGGGCTTTTTCACAGCCTATTCCTTGGCACACTCCTCCTTAGATACAAGGAACAAAGCAAATGTAGAGGTCCTGCACCAGGTCTACCTTCCCCAGGGAGTATCTGATATCTAGAAGTCTCAGGATAGCCCCGTCCTCAGCCCAGCCTTCCTCCAGACAGTCCCTCGGTTTTCTCTGGCCCCAGCTAGGGCTGTTTTCAGGAAGCTAGCACAAGAGGTCCACTCCTTTTCCCAGTCAGCCACTAGTGAGATAGGCTTTTTCTCTTTTAACTCCTCTGTCCTGCCTTGACATCTCTTGCAGGTGTAATGGGGTAGGGCTGATTAAGCCCACAGGCTCTCAATTACTCTTTCCCAGCCAGTGTGGAGTCTGTATGCCACATCACAGCCTGATTTGCGGAAAATGCGGAGCACCCTCCTGCTGAGAATCAGTCCCATTTAACATGTTTCAAGTAAGCAACCAAAAAACTGAAGAACACCAAATTACTAACCATATCTGAAAATCTTACCCATAATAAACAATAGCAATAACAACAAAAAACAGGAACAAAAATAGGCATTATACAAGACTATATCTGACTGGAAATCACTTTTCTAAAGTGATTGCTATTATTGAATGTCATGTGATAGCATCTCTGTAGGCAATTCAATTACTGGGTCATAATAAACATGACAATTTACTAACCTCTGGTAAGCAAAAGTTCTTAGGATGTCACATCATCCAGTATTAAATTCATATTTCAGTTCTTCCCACTGATCATGGGAGACTGGAGTGTTAGATTAAAAGAAGGCAACTGGGTTCATCAAATTAAAAGGGGTCATACTAGAATACAGTGTTTTGCAGAATAAAACAAAAATTCCTTAGCTTTGATACTTTAAAGCTCATATTTCAGAATGTCAAAATACTGTACACTTCAGTAACTAAGCTTTCCTAGAATGATCAAAGAGGAATATATATATATTTATCTTCATGCACTGTGTAGCTATCTTTTTCTGTTTTACAGATGGTGAACTACCCTCTTTCTATATGGAGAAAATAAATATAATGAGTGTACAAGCTGACTCAGAAGACCTTTCCATCATCACTTCAGTAACAGAGTTTTTAACAAAAGAAATAAGAATCCTTCTACCTGCATTAGTACAGATCTGGCTTCCTCAAATTAAATTTTAGAAGAAAATGTATTCCAACCACAGAGGCAAGACTCCCCTGAGCGCTTTGGTATGCCCAATAGTCATAAATGTCTACTTTTAAAATTATTTAATAATAATTGTATTTCTTTCTAATAAGAATTTTTTTAATAATAGCAAGACCCATTTGTGTTCTCATATTCTCCTGAGTTAAAGAAACAGAGTGCAGTGTAACCAAAAGGCATTCCATTGCCTTCTGAAGTTTAGAAATCTTTGGGTGCAAAAGCAGGTAGGTTCTGATCCAAAGCCTGTTGAGATCTGACTTTCCACTGATTTCTCTGGGCATTGAATCCAGCTCCTAATGTATTTTGATTAAGCGAAATGGCATCAAATAACATATGGAAACAAATGTCAGACCCCTCATGTCCACCACAAATATAACTCCAAGACAAATGTGTATGATGAGGAGGGTGGTTGTGACAGGACAGAAACAGTCCCAGTTCTTTGAAAGGCACCTGCCTATGAATTATTCCAAACAAACCACAGATAATAATCAAGGCTCTCTGATGATTTCCCAGAGGATATTTTCTTGTCTGGGTCTAAACACTTCACCTTGCAGGAAAAAACTCTTTCACAGATAACAAAATGGGGAACTAAGAATTAAATGTAGACCTTATAGAAGATTAAACCCTCTTAGAGTTTTATTCCTCTGTATGGGTCTATCCCAAAGCCTATTGTAGTCAGTGTGTGTTTACGTTGACTTCAATGGGCTTGGGATAAGGCCCTGTACAGTGCACTTGCCAATGCAAAACAGGCTATACAAATAAAATCACTAGATTTCATAAACCAGAACAAAACCATAAAAAGAAATAAAGACAGCCACTGCAGGGGGAGGGAGGGAACTTGGTCTCTTGCATGATGCAGCTTGCCTCGGAGATATCCATAGTTGCTGGACCTAGAGATGTTGGGGATAGTTTCCATTATATACAGGGTTTACACTTCGGTTCAGTGGCTCTCAGCATCCTCGCTATAAAAATTGTTCCAGTGCCTTTGGAAACGGCACTTCCTAGGAACCAAAGTGAACATGGTGTCAGGTGGAGAGTGTAATCAGATAAGGAGTCAGCAGGAGAGCGCAAGGGACACAGTAGGCAGCCCGGGAAGCTAAGATGGGTTTTTATATAGCGGAGATCAGCAGCCTCAAGGAGCAGAAGCAAAAGGCACCATGCTTGGAATTTTTTCATGGGAATCAGCAGTGAAACAGGCTTTTACAGCTCTAAAATAAAGCAATTGGGCATAGTTTTAATATCAAAATAATCAGGGAATGTTTAGGGGAAAGAAAAAAAAAAGAATGGGAGCAGAAAAAATGTTTTCTCCCACAAAAACATCTAGTGTTCAGTTTTGAGAGAAAAGGATACAGCCTGCCCAGCTAACTACTCCCACAGAGGGAAAAGAAGGGCGGAAATCCCAGTAGAAATCTTTGCTTGAACATTACATATCCCCCAGCCTGTCTGACCATTGTGCATTGCAGAAATCTGGATCTCCTTGAACACTCTTTGAATTCAAAAGGCTACATCATTAGGAAAAACACCTACATTAATATTCATAATGAAAGGAGAATTTCAAAGAGGTGCTGCCACCTCAATAGTATTAAAAAAAAAGCTGGGGGAGGGGCAGGGTTTTCAATGTTATTTCCTTTTTCTTCTTACCAATTTAAACTACAGAATATGGACACCTATAATATCAATAGCATAATCTGATGATATTCTTGTGTTTTAGCCAATGAAAAAAACAGCTTTTTTTCAGTCTGTGTTCCTGTATAATTGGGGTATGGGAAGGGACAAACACTACAGGTAGTGCTGAAATAATATATTATGAAGAGGGCTGGAAATGATGGAATAGCCATTTTCAATGTGGAGTGTGCTCTTTCCTATTGACTATCCATGGTTAGAGCTTGCTCTCATGTTGTATCATATTGTTTGTAGCATTTAGCTCACTAAGAGCAGCATAACACAAAAACCAGATAAACTGCCAGGGGTAAAAGAGACCCTAAAAAGCCTGGGCTGGTTGGGTGTTCTCTGAGGTTGGGGCCAGATAAGGCATGCAGATACTATGGTGATGAACATGGTATGAGGACCTATGTAGAGTAGAATAGATATTTTTAGTGAATCACAGTCTTACCCAGCACAGCAAACCACAGCCTATTCTTCTTCCATGAGTCCACAATCCCATCAATACCTCCAGAAAATACCTGGTAAGAAAATAACCCCCAAGGTTTGTTCAAGAGGAGCACGGAGAAACCCCAAAACCAGAAGCCAGAACAGGAGTTATTGTAGGTTTCCTCTTTTCCACAGTATCAGGAAGTTCTAAAATGTTCACCTTCTCTTGGTTCCCTAATTGGCAAGATAGTCTCTAAGGATATGTTTACACTTGACTACATCCTATCTGGGATCCTAGATATGTATTCAGGTGGCTAGTCTGAGCTGCTGCCCAACTGCCACAGCCACTCTGCTATTTTTAGCATACTAGCTTGATCAGTGAGTGACACCTCCAGCAAGAAGTTAGACATACCTACAGTCTCAACCCTGAACCAGAATGTATAGTACTATGCACCAAATACTAGTTCCTTCTAGCATGCACTCCCAATAATATCCTTCTGAACATGGTACAACAGAGCTTTGTGGTCAATTTAATTTACTCCATAACTCCAACACAATGAACACATTAATAAGTGAATAAACAATTTAAATATCAGAGGGGTAGCTGGATTAGTCTGGATCTGTAAAAAGCAACAAAGAGTCTTGTGGTACCTTAAAGACTAACAGACATATTGGAGCATAAACTTTCATGGGTGAATAGCCACTCACGAAAGCTTATGCTCCAATACATCTGCTAGTTTTTAAGGTGCCACAGGACTCTATCGTTTTAAACAATTTAAAATATAGAAGATACTTGAGACAAACCCTGCAACGATAGCACAGCAAGCAAACTCCACCTTATTTCAGCACAAATATGATGAGATCTGATCAAAATGTATCATGTCAAAGGAAAGGAAATAGCCAAATTATATATTCAGTTTAACAAATTAAAACAATTAGGTTGCTACTGGGGACTACTGACCCCCTTCAGCAATCATCAATCCACCAGCACCCTGGCAAAGATGGGGAGCTTGGGTGAAACCACACTTCCTCCTCTGCCATTGCTGCTATGGAGGCCATGCTCCTTTCTTTAACTCCAGCCCCTGTTAGCAGAAGTGATGCAACTTCCTAACTGTAAGAATAATAGGACAATGGAACAAACTCCCCAGGGAAGTCATGGAATCTCCTGGAAACCTTCAAAAAGAGGTTGACCATCTATCTTGGATGGTTTAGAAGCAACAAATCTGGCATGTTGGCAGGTGGATAGATTAGATGATTCTTGAGGTCCCTTCTAATCCTATGATTCTATAACATCTGACAGCTCAGGATGAAACTGCTGATGCCACTGTTATTGGAGAAGGCAGACCTACTCTATTAGCCCCATGTCCTAATGGCAAAAGTGATATCTGAACTAATGATGAAACCTTCCTTTCTTCTGCTGTCACTATTTTTTGAACTCTTACTGGGTATATATTATATTATGCTATACTGTACTATAATTAATGAATGTATAGGTTTGTTCTTTCTTTTTTATCTTGTTTATATATTACCAGTAAAGAATTTCTATACTTTAGGATCCACTTAACTGGCTGTATATTTAGTAGATGTATCCCAGCCAACCTATTTTTGGGAATACATTTTTGTTTAAATGAAATGCTTTGTTCATTTTGCTGTCCATGGCTTAGGGAGGCACTGAACTCTCTCTCCCTACATTTGTGTGTGTATGTATGTCTGGGGGGTTGTTCAATAGCACTGGAGCACAAACACAAATATAGAAAGGGATCTATGGGGAAAAATATGGATGCAAGGAGATCTTCCTTCCTACTTCAGTCTCACCATGTTCTCTGTTAGATGTCAGTGTATCAGAGGCAGTTAGGCTTGCAGGTTGAAAATCTGTTAGATTCTGAGACTAATATAAATTGTCCATCCTAATGACTGAGTGGAAATGGTAGAGTCATTGCTGTCATGAGGAAAGGATTCTAGGCTTTGCAAAGAGAATGAAACCATTAATGAGTATCCTAATAATTCCTGTGATGCACCAATAAATGTCTCCCTTCTTGTAACTTTTCATTCTCTTATGACACAGGTCCCCATTCAGGAAAGCAATTAAGCACATGCTTAAGTCTCATTGATGAGATTTCCCATAGGATTTAAGCATGCACTTAAGCTAAGCATGTACTTCCTGAACAGGGATGTTTTTCTGAATTGGAGGCCACAGAACAAGGTGTTGGATATTTTCTAGAGAAAAAGTATTTCAGTTGTCTCTAAATCACTCGCTCTAGATGTAAACATTGCTTCTGCTGAAGGCAGAATTTACTGCTCATGTATTTTCTGCTTCTGTTTTGTGTCTTGTCAAGCTAGGATTAATTAGAGATCAAAAGGTTGCTCTAAGCTGAATATTTTGCATTTTTAATGTTTTCATCTTTTGTTATAAATTAATTATAAAATAATTATGAATCATTGCATTAAAATATTAAATCAATACATTACAGCTGAAAATAAAGCAATTAAAGTAATGAAAACATACATTACTAATAAATACAGGAACTAAGTAAGCCTGAAAAAAATCTGTTGCTTAGTTGATCCTGTCAGATATGAGCTATGAGCTATTATAAAACTGATGCCAGGTAGTTTTAAAAACAGAAATTAGAAAATTGAGGCACCGCCGATCATTCCATGACCCTTATTCTGAGCAAAATGTAAACGGAGTATGAAGGACATAAAGATTCACCTTTCATGTAGGTTTTAATTACTTGCTCATTTTTAATAAAGCATGATAATTAAATTCATCCGCAAAAATGTGCATGTATGTGTGTGGAATCTGTAGCTGAGCTGCTTAATAGTTTCTGTTACTGAGCACTAACAATAATGTACACTTAATTTAACTTGAAATTAGATGATGCAATTGGCATGAGTTAGAGATGCAAATTCACTTCAGTTTTAATTGTTTTTTTTCTTCTGTCTGGGTTATTTCTGATTATGTTTTGGGCTATTAATGAATTCCAGCAAGGCAGGATTCACTGAGATAAAAGAAAAAGGACTAGCCAAAGCCAAGAGTATTGGCTGGATTTTTAAAAAGCAGCTTTAAAAAGATAGATTTTATAAATTTTCTTATAAAAACACATCATTTTATATATTATATCATATCTTTTCTGAAAGAGCTTAAAACCTGACAAGCCAAAGAGCAGATGGCTGGAATTTAGTCCATTACTCCCTAAAGGCTCATTTGTGAGCTTTCTTATATGAATCACTAGTCCATACGTAAGAGAGAGTAGGTTCCACAGAGCGGCCAGTATGGCTCCATGGCAAGTAGATGGAGACAAGGCTTGGGTGGAGCCTTGGCTCTGCACTGCCTCTCATTGTGCTGGCCAGCGCAGCTGAGTCAAGGCAAAGGAAGAAGTTAGCTGTGGCATACGTAGCATTAACATAGCTTGCTTCCCCATGGAGCAGAGGAGAAGCAGTGACTTAACTGTTAGTCTGAGTCACAATTCGGTCCCTGGTCTGCTCCTGGGGCAGCACTGCTCATGCTGTATAGTCTCATGATTATTTCATAATAGCAAATAATCTTTGGCTGTGTATAATAGAGGCCAAATTGTGACTTCATTTACACCTGTGCAATCTTGCCGATGCCAACTGAGTTACACAAGTATAAACAAGGACAGCATTAGGCTCCAAGTCTCTAACTCAGAAGTTAGAGAGATGACTTCAGGGACCAGCTTCCCTTCCCATTTAGAACTGCATAACCTTCTTGTGGCCATTTCAACAGTTGTTCCCAGGGAAAAATAATATTAGCCATATACGTATGTAGCTTAATTGATTTTTAATACAATGAGTTTATTTGTTTGAATAGAGTCAAATCACAATGTTTCTTTGTGTAGACTGCAAGAAGTTGAGGAAGGAATGGTCCATATTTTGTGTACTGTGCAGCACTAAGCACACTGTTGGTGCTTAACACATTTATTAAATCTTCTTTCTTTATCCTCCCATGCCTCAGGTGTGTAGGGTGTCCACCAGTTTCCATCATATATTTTGGTTTTGTGCTGGTCTGTTCAGGCTTTTGAGTGTCATGCTGATGGATCTGTCCTCTTTTTCTATTGTTGTGTGCTATGTTTTCCCTAGGTCCCTCTTTTTCTCTTCCAAGGTGGTATCCATATTATCACATGACATGGAAGTGGTATTGGTGGCATCTTAAAGCATGTCCTAAATATGTCCCTCATCTTATTCTTACCATGTTTGATGCTTTAGGTCAATTTGCTTTGCTTAGAATTTTTGATGTTGCTAGTAACTCTTTTCAATGGACTTTGAATATTTTGTTCAGTCATTTACTTTGGAACAAGCTGATCTCCTTATCAATTTCTTTTGTAGATTCCCATGACTCTGTTCCATAAAGACAGACACAGTACCTATCATGCTACCTTTCCAAATCTTTCCAAGTTTAAGAAAGCTGTTTGCTGTTTTTCATATTCATTGCTTAACCTCTAGCATCATGTAACCGTCATTGCACAGCTCTCTTCTTTACTTCTTCTAGTGTTTCTCTGAGAACTGGTTGCTTTTGGGACATTGATAGTCATATATTTTGTCTTCCCCTTGCTCATGAACAAACCAGTTTGTTTTGCTGTGCCTGCCAGAGGTGGGTCTTTTCTTTTATGAAGTGATGCATTGAAATAATAACTCCCAGTGGAATGCTGTGGCCAAAATGGCTAATGCAGTCCTTGAATGTATAAATAAGGGAATATTGAGTAGGAGTAGGTCATATTACCTTTCAATTTGGCAGTGGTGTGACCACTACTGGAATATTGTGTCCAATTTTGATGTTGAAAACTTGAGAGGGTTCAGAGAAGAGCCACAAGAATGATTAAAGGATTGGAAAACATGCTTATAGTGACAAACTCAACGAATAGAATCTGTTTAGCTATCAAAGAGAAAGTTAAGGGGCTACTTGATCACAGTCTATAAGTAACTACATGGGAAACAGAAATCTGATGATACCTTTTCAGTCTAGCAGACAAGCATATAATAAGATCCAACAGCTGCAAGCTGAACTTAATTTAGGCTAGAAATCATGTGAAAATGTTCAATAGTGAGGGTAATTAGCCAGTGGAGCAATTTGCCAAAGGGTTGTGGTAGATTTGCCATCACTGGAAAATTTTAAATCAAGTGTGGATGTTTTTCAGGGAAAATTAATGCATGGATGTTATGCAGGAGGTCAGACTAGATGATCACAATGGTCCCTTCTGACCTCGTAATTTATGAATCTATATAAGACCCAACTAGGTAAATATGATTCTAGTCCACTCTTCCTTGTTTTATATAGTATCAGCCCCTAACAGAAGTTGCTACATGCCCTCTTTCTCTTTGTTTACAGGGATATGCCTCTTCAGCACAATGAGCCTTGGTGTCTATACAAGCAGCTAAAAACAAGGAAGAGAAAACAGTGCTAGGCAATCAGTCAACACTTTGTACACCACCTGGAATCTGTAGGCAACAGTTTAACAACCAGTGAGTAGAAGTTTTCAGAAGATCTTCAACAGTCAATTTGTTCTTCAAGTCATGCTAGCCTTACAATAGCTGATAGAATTATTATAGTCATACACCATATCCCTACTGTAATTGTTTCTTATATCCTATAGGAATCATTTAAGTGTACATAAAACAGCTTTATTGAAGCAGTTGAGGAGTTAATGTACTGGGTTTTGGGGTTTCCAAAGTAAGTACCTATTTTAAGCATAAAAAACAGAGGCTATGGTGTGTGTCGGTTTGAAGAAAAGGTTGTGTTCATCACTGTTTGTAATCTATTAGGACAAAAACAGCACTGCCACTCAGCAGGGCCAGCTCTAGCCATTTTGCCACCCCAAGCATGCCGGCACGCTGCAGGGGGTGCTCTGCCACTTGCCGGTTCAGCGGCTCCGGTGGACCTCCCGCAGGCGGAGCCGCGGGACCAGCGGACCCTCCACAGGGACGCCTGTGGGAGGTCCACTGGAGCCGCCTGCCGCCCTCCAGGCAACCAGCAGAGCGCCCCCCGCGGCGTGCGGCCCCAAGCACGTGCTTGGAGTGCTGGCGCCTGGAGCTGGCCCTGCCACTCAGCCAGCAGTTTTCCTTTTTTTGTCTGCAGGCCATACTTTGCAATATGGAAGGAATCAGGAAGCTGTTTGCACCAGATAGCCATTCTGATCTCTACTTCTGTTTCTAGTCACTATTTATTTAGCATGTGCATAGTGGTCTAGCCAAGTGATGGCATCTTCAGTGGCATGATGCAGTTCTTGTAGGCCACTGCTGAACATAGTCAGCAGGCATTCCTCGACAATGTGCGTCATCGTCTGTGTTGCACCACAGCTGCACAAAGGGCTGTCACAAAGGCCCAGCGATACTGGTTGCAGAACCTGTGGCATAGGAGGGTGGCAGCTTGGAAGTGCTGCTCAACCCAGCCTGCTGAGTCCAGGGGAATATAAGGGTGGCAGCTTGAAAGTGCCGCTCGACTGTCTGCTCTGGTGTACTCTATTCCAGTGCAGTGCCCATGGCATATGAGTGGGGCAGCTTGGAAGCGCTGTCTAACCCAGCCTGCTGAATCCAAGAACATAACTTGCTTGGGAGTGCTGATTGACCTGGTCCACTCAGATGTGCTCTGTTAATGTGTGTGTGTTCATCTGATTCTGGGGCTGGCGGAACCCATCCCTGGGGAACCTAGATCCCGCAGGACAGCTCCGTAGGAAGGGAACTTGCAGAAGAGGAAGAAGAGCTCCTTATGAGAACACAAGTGACACAAGCAGTACATTGACAGAATTACAGCAACACCCCTCACCCCCCGAAGAGTAACCCTAATAAATGAACGTATACCAAAGTAACAAGCAAATCTGGTAACACCTGACCTCTCATTAAAATTCCATTCTGTGTTGTTTCTGCAGGGTTAGTGTGCTGACCCCACAGTCCAATACATGGGAATGAGGGTGGTAAATCCTGGCCTTCTCAACAGACCAACTAGGGTGAAAATAATGATGTGACTCATGTGGCAAGTTCCTCCTCTTTATCCCCATGAATTTTCAGATATCCTGGTGGGGATGTGGGAATGGGAAAGGGTGGGCAAATAGGCCCACAAAGTATGTATTTTACTTCTCAAAAATCACTAGAGAATAGAAATGATGAATCAGTACCATCGGATAGAATTGTTTATAACTTGGCATTAGGTTTTGGCTTACAGTTTTTATAAAGTTCATAATGGAGACCCCTCTGTTTAAATCTATGTAAAATATGTACAACACCAGTTTCTAGCCATCAGAGATTTATCTCCTTGCCCATTGTTAGAATTTTAAACATAAATACTAAAGAATAAAAAAATCTGAATTCTGAAATTCTTATCAAGTAATATCTCCAATTTTAAACACAAGAATTGAAAGCAATTAGGGTAGGGTTTCATGTAAACAAAAGAACTTACATAAAATTGTAGAGTCATCATCAGCAAAATTCAAGTGAATATAAGCTTCAATACTCCAAATGCATTTTTAAAAGTTCATTTCATGTAAATCTATTTGTGTATCCAACCTACAGCAGCAGGCAGAACACAATCAAAAATGTACTTGCATATCATAGCAAAAATTGTAAATTTAATGATTATCAAAAAAGCAAGATTGTACATTCTTTGAAATGTTCCTTTTAAATTCATATTCTACATCTCATTTGATTCTTATTAAATTTGATCATATATGGTATTTTCATCAATATTTAGGTTTATTTTAATGAAAATAACCCTTTTCTTATTTAAAAAAAACAAGCTGTGCAAATGTTAATATGCCAGATTCTTGTAGTTATTGCTTGGATAAATGTAGCAAGAAGACCCTTAAAATATTCTGCACTGCAATATTCTATTTCATTGCAGCATTTCCTTTTCTTAAAGGATCTGGTTCTGCCATCGTTATTTATTTGTTTATTTTGAATAGCTTAGTTCCCCTGAAACCAGTGGAAATCTTCACATGAGTGAGTGCTACTAAACATCAGTAAGGATTGCAGAAACAGTCCCAGTATCCATAGCTAAGCAAGATATTTATACCCTACTGCAATAAACATTTTAAAAGGAGGAAAGTGTGTTGCTTTTTAAGGGTATTCCCATATTTATGCAATGAGAATTGTGAAAGAAAGAACTGGATTGGCTGGAGATTGTTCCTACAACTGAGGTATCCTCTGTGAAGCATTTAGCTATTGTAGAAGAAAATCATATTTTGACTTCTTTTAATACAGTTAAAATTAGATTTGTGAATCTGGATTTCTCTGAGGATTGGTAAGAGGATATAGAACCTTTTGTCACTAGCTCAAATCTGTCCCTGGCTGGTTGTGATTAAAAATCATTATAATCAATACTGTTCAGTAGTCTCTGTAAAATTACTTGGGCTTGATCTAGTCCATGGTGGCCAGGTAGTCTCATCGTACAACCCCTCATCAAATTTGGTACCAATTAGCTTGTCGGCAGTTTCTCAACTAGGGCATATATATCTTTGTATATGAATTTTTAATGAACATTTCAAAATGTCTTTACTATTTATAGCTTACAGGGAAGTTATATGTTGTAGGGAAATTAAAGTGATTAAAAAGGGGAGAATATAAGAATTGGCATCCTGTTATGTCTGTGAGAATTACTGTGCTAAGGAGTAGATATAATGCCAATATGGGAGTGATTATGTTAGTGGCTGGAGAAACCTCTGAGAATGCTCAGTGTGACCAAGATGTTTCCAGAAACTTGAGGACACTCAGTCTGAACAGAGTATTCATGCAGTTAACAGAAGTGCTGTGCCATGTCTCCAATCAACCTGACATCTTAATGGTTATACTGAACATTACAGTATCTACTCAGCTTAAGCTGAATCTTCCCAGAGCTTGGAGGTATCCTTGAGGCTGTCTTGCACAACCCACCCATTTCTGAACTGCCACTTTCAGGTGCCGTTGCTGCACTTCTCTGAGCAGCACAACACCACTTGGTGTTTAAATCATGACCCTCTTGAAGACACTCAGCTACTGTGTCAATTAGTCTTTGCTTCCGGTGATTTATGGCTCTCTCCCACAGTCAGGAAGAAGGAATCAGTGGTATTGTAAAATGTACATTTATGTAGACAAATTATAATGCTCTTGCATGGAAGTCTTTGGTGTTGCAGTTACATGACAGAATGTACAGCATGTTTTGGGCCAATAGCTGGGATGTCAAATTCCTTGTTTGGCTCAATTCCAGAGCTGATGTTATAAGTACTATGACTGGTGAGCACATTGTTGTCATTCTGCAACCTTAATTGGTTCTTGAAAATTTTTTTTTCATATATATGGGGGGAGAGAACACATGACTCAACAGATCCCAACCCAGCCTTGGCACTTAAACAAATAAAAGAGTACCAAGCATGTGGTCACAAAGCACATTTTGCAAAGATGTACGCTCAGCTACCAAACAAATCATTGGGTGGGAATCTGAAAACTGAAAATTGAATATAAAATCTGGTAAACAGCCAATAATTCTTGCTTCCAATATTGTACGTCTTTCCCTTTTCCCCCAGCCATGAAAGAACACAGCTACTTTTAAATCTAGGATCAACATACATAGCCAAATACGGCACCTGAGCTGCTGCTTGGTGAAGTCAATGGAAAGTCGTAAGGTCTTGAGGGCACAAAATGTCTATATATTTGTCCAGTAGTTAGCACAATGGGGCCTTGATCTACAACTGGGGTCTCTTCCCATGACCATCATACAAATAATAAATATTAATAATAAAAATAATAGTACCCATTGACTTCAGTGAGCTTTGGATCAGACCCATAAATCTCTTTTTGCAGAAAAGAGAAAAGGTAAAGTTTTAAAGTTTCCTAAGATTCCCTAGCTAGGACTGCTTATCTCCTATTACCTCCTTAAAGTGCTCAGCCTCTCTATGAGAGAAGCAAAGCCCCAATGACTTAATCACTCGCTGATTCATTATTTGGATAATAAGTCACTCAGTTACAGAACAGGAACAATACCATGTGACTCACATACATGATCAATCACACAGCCCTACTATTGAAAATTGCAGATACCTATTACTTTAAGGAATACAATTTGTGTAATCCATAGAGTGAAACTTGTTCCCACAAAACATTTATCAAACAGTTTCTTGTGGGAAAACAAATTAGTGAAAATCACAGTCTTTTCATGGACAACTTTAGAACAGAAAAAATGAGATTAAATTAATTCCCCCTGTGAATTCACTTCTTATCTAGTTGTGTTATAAATCAAGGAATATTTCAAAACTAGATTCACTTAGAGATGCAAAGACAAATATAGCCAACCAACTTGTTTAATACAGTGCATTTTATTTCTAACATCTTAATAGCTGCTTTCCCACACCAAAAATCATAGTTGTACTAGTTATACATATGGACTCATCTGTACTTTAAGCAACTTATAATGCACTTAAGCATGGTAATAAAAAGGATATTTCATATATTTTCAAACCAGCACCCATATTTCTTTAGTAATGCTGCAAACCTCATTCTAATTATACTATAGCACAAATATAAATCAATTTTGTTATGTTTCTAATAATATCCAGCCTTGTAACTAAATGTTATTAAAAGTGTGCTCAGTCTATGCTTTTGCACATACTCAGGTAGTAGACTGTGAACATGCTTGTGCATGTACCCCATACCACTGTTAAGTGTCTACATATTATGTGCTGGACATGAGTATATGCTGTGTACACGTATATAACTGTGTCCACACTGCCTCTTTTTGGTACATGATGTTAGCACTATCATTTTGTGGGTGGTATCCAGAGTTCTGTGCATCACAGTAGACACTCTAGGAACGGTGTTGCTGTGTGTTGTTGATACCATCTGCTCAGGACCGGCGCTAGTGTTTTTAGTGCCCTAGGAGCACAGCCATTTCACCGCACCGCTCGCTGGTCCTGCGGCTCTGGTGGACCTGCCGCAGGCATTCCTGTGGAGGGTCTGCTGGTCTGCGGCTCCGGTGGAGCTGCCGCAGGCGTGCCTGCGGGAGGTCCACTAGAGCCATGGGACCAGGGGACCCTCTGCAGGCATGCCTGCGGCAGGTCCACCGTAGCCGCCTGCCGCCCCCCAATAATCCTGGCGCCCTAGGCAATTGCCTAGGCCACCTAAATGGAAACGCGGGCCCTGCATCTGCTGCGTTCACACATTTGCCAATGGCAGTTACCACTTACCTCTCCCTTCTGCCAAATTGGGTGTAAGATAAGGAACAAGTGGATGATGATGTGGTTCTGCTCCTTCTTGAGGGACAAAGGTTTATGCAGTGTAGTAGGTGATTGGCGAGATACTGGACAGAAACAGGGCAGATCCTTTTGATACACCAAAGACAGCTGAGTGTGAGAGTGAATGATAATCCACTCTAGTCCCATGAAACAGCTATGCCAGGGGATGGACCACTCCTTCTGGTCCAGGAGAACCAGCATGGTGAGGTGGGAGCACCTCCTTTTGGAAAACTGGGATGATGAGTGGTAGCTTCAGAATTTCCAAATGAGGAAACAGATCTTCATGGAGCTGTATGAGGAGGTTGCCCCAACCCTCTAGTACCAGAACACTTAATTCAGGAAGTCCATGCTGGTGCAGAAGCAGATGACTATTGCCCTGTGGAAGCTGGCAACACTTTACACCTACCAGTCAGTTGCAAATTAGTTCAGGGTTGGGAAATCCACTGTTGCGGTTGGGATTGTACAGGTTTGCAAGACAATTAATACTGTCATCTGCTCACAAGTTGTTGCCATAACCAAAGGACTGGAAATTATAGCTAGATTTCACAGGGTGGGGTTTCTGAACTATGTTGGCACTCACATCCAAGTACTTTGCCCACCAAAAGGGGGGAGTATGTGAACCAAAAAAGGTTACTATTCCATGATTCTTTGAGGCTTAGAGGACCCTAGAGGCAGGTTCATGAACACATACTGGAAAACTGGAAAGGTTTGTGATGCTAGGATGTTGAGGAGATCAAGACTGTACTTGAGGGGAGGAAGAAGTAACTTTATTCCCCAGAAATGATATGGTTTTCTACTGTGTGTCACTGCTAACAATTATTTTTAGGGACCCTGCTTATCCACTCCTAACTTGGCTCATGGAATTGTACTCACCCTAACTTGAATGACTCAGGAAAAAGGGAATTCAATTACAAACTGAGGAGCTGCAGAATGATCATGGAATGTGCATCTGAGCAGCTGAAAACTCACTGGCAATGCCTACATATCCATCTGGATGCCAATGAAGTCAATGCTATTTGGATAATTGTGGCCTGCTGTGCCCCCCACCCCTCCAATGTTTGTGAAGGAAAAGGGGAATACTTCCATACAGAGTGGGCACAGGATGGGACTGGTTTGCAAAACCTGTACAGACAGCTGGATCCCACTCATGTGCACACTGGTCCTGGGTCTTGGTGGGCAAGGGAAACCTGAAATGCCATATGTACACACATTCTAGAACAGCAAGAGGCAGAGGGTGATTTCTGTGCCAAGGGACACCATTGCACCTGATGCAGCTGCAGGAAAAGCATAAGAGGTATGTGTGCCAACATACCTTTGTGAGTGTTTTCTTCCCTTGTAGCTGACGTTTCTGTAACTATATAATTAGCCATTTTTTCCTGTAACTATGGCCTCATCACAGACAATTATGGCAGGACACTTCCACAGAGTAAACACCTTAGGACTAGGACTGTGGGTGGAGGATATCAGGTTGTCGACCCAGTTGTATTGCTATCGTTGCATAATGCTTTTGTGTTAATGTTCAACACGTGTTTACAAGACTATATTATTGTGAGAACTCAATCAGTATTAAACAACTTTTAGAACAGCTTCTTCAGGGGTTGAGAGGGCATTCAGAATTCTTTCTTTTCACTGTTGACTGACAGCAGAGATAACAGCATTTATTGACTACTATGCATGACTACACCCAAGGGTAAAAACAGTCAAGGTTTGTTGGAGGCGGGGCCTTTGAATTACTGTTCAGCGTCTGATGCTTTTATTCTTACTTTAATTGTGCTTCCTTGTTCTGTAAATGAACCAAGCCATACAGATGGTTATCTACTCATTTTCTGTGGTGTGATTTCTGTTTCTGTTAAAACTACCAGTGCATTCGGAACACATTTCACTTTCCCCATCCCTCTGGTGTATTCGCTGGAATTTGGATATTTGTGGACTGGGGTGGGGGGAAGTGGGTGTGGGAGGAACAAAGTAGGTCTTTGCCGTGTGTTGGCACAAATCATCATCATGTACTCTGAATCATATGGGCCTATTCTGAACCTGAAGAAAATGCCCCATTCATCATAGTTAGGAAAGAGGGTCTGCACACAAGGAAACTAACATTTATTAAAAGTGATACATTCCAAGTTTTCTAAAAGCTACGCTCTAGGAATTATTTTTTGGGGGGTATTCTATGGCCTATGTTATACAAGATGCCAGACTAGATGATCATAATGGTTCCTTCTGACCTTAGAATTTATGAGAAACCTAAAAGTGAAACTTCTTTTAAAAAGCAAACTGCAAATAAAAACACAATAGGTCTGACACTAAGCACCGTGCAAACATTCATGTCTCTGAACCCAACTCCTTGCCCATCTCTGTGACACAGCAACTTAATTTAATTCCCTGAACTTTCTGATCATCACTGCAAGTCACTCACCTCTCTGCTGCAAAGGAACATGGCATTGTGTTTGTGTTACTGCTGTAGTGGATCCTTCAGCATCTCCTGGTTTATGCAGCATGGCTCAGAGGGGGGAGATGACACACAGCAGGGACTGAAAATGGCTAAAAATAATAGTCAAATGGAAAGAAGACTGCTGTGACATCACCAAAGGGTTCCTTTTCCTCTCCCGTGCTTAATCTGCCCTGCTTCTAATCCTGCCCTCCATTCCATGCAGCTCCCATTCATATGGGGATGGGAAGACTAGGATGGTGGTGGTGATTGAAGGTAAAGCATTGAAACTGTGTACTCTTCAAAGAAGCTAAAGAGAGATATAACTCTGGACAACAATAAGCTTTCTACAACTCTCCTATCCCCAAAGGGGTCATTTCCAAAGTTGACTCCTTCCTTTTCCCAAAAGGTATGTCTACCCTGCATGTTCCTCTCAGCAGCCTGTAGAGTGCTCACCTGCATATCTCCCCCAGCAGGCTTATAAATAGCAGTGTAGCCGGTCAGGCATGGCTTAGGCAAGTAAGGTAAAGGCATGCCTGAAGGATACATTCTCTATCTGTCCAAGCCATGCCTCCCCATCTACACCATTACTTTTTAGCAGGGTAGTGTCCGAGTGCCTCCATGCTGCTGGAGGCTTCCCCTCCTCAGGAAGAGACTTCCCTAGTGGAGAACAGCTCTGCCAGCTCCTCCCCACTACAGCCCTTCCCCTCTGGAGACAAAGGCTCTGGCAGTGGTAGTGAGGGAGTGGGGCGGAGGGGCAGGAAGTGGGGAAAGACTCTGTTAGCTTCCTCTGCTACAGGGTAAGACTCTGGCATCTCTCTGCTGCTGGAGCCTTTCCCCTCTGCTTCCCCCCCTGCCAGATCCTTTCCTCATCGCAGTGAAAGCATCCAGTAGCAGGAACTGCTGAAGCTTTTCCCTGCTATCTCCCTATTGCCAGAGCCTTTCACTGACACAATGGCCAGGTCCACACTACAGCGTTAAATCGATTTAAACAGCGTTAAATCGATTTAACGCTGTAACCGTCCACACTACAAGGCACTTAAAATCGATTTTAAGGGGTCTTAAAATCGATTTCTGTACTCCAGCTAAACAAAAGGAGTAACCCTAAAATCAATATTACTAAATCGATTTAGGGTTAGTGTGGACGGATATCGAAGTTATTGGTCCTATTCTTTTACTGAACTACACAGAGTGCTCCGCTCCAGAAATCGATGGTACCCTGGGACCATGGATGCACACCACCGAAGTAATGTGCCCTAGTGTGGATGCATAAAATCGATTTTATAAAACCTGTTTTATAAAATCGATTTTACTAATATTGATTTAAAGCTGTAGTGTGGACGTAGGCAATGTAGCTACATACTGCAGTGTGGATACAGCCTGCTTTGCATTGCAGTGTATAGCTACATGCACACTACACGCCACCACCAGTGGTGTGCAGCATAGATGTAATCACAGTATGTGCCTGTACTGTATCTGGTAAATTACAGTACCTGTACATTTCACTGAACCTCAGCTTATCTCTACTAACCCAACAGTCATCTAATCTGTGAACTAACAGAGAATGTCAACATCCAGGACTGTCACTCTGGTCACTTTGCATCAGTTATGAATTTTATTTAAAAAAAAAACCCAAAATAAGTGAAAATTAAAGTGAATGAGAAATACCGTAGACTGTTGAATCCTCCTGGATCCAAAATCTATAGATGATGTTTAGGAAAAAGGGGATTTTGCAGATGTAGTGGAAGATATAGCTACTATCTACAAAAAAAAATTCTATATCCTCTGCTTCTGGCTGCTGTTTCTATGGAAACAGATGCTGGATTGGCAAAAATGGGTTAAGTATTTTACAATGACAGAGATTAATCACCATTATAATCACTGTTATTTTAAAACATTATGGCTGGCAATATAGAGTGCTGTATTCTAAAGAAGCATAGATTTTCAATGAGTATAAGTCTGCACCAGAAGTATCAAATAGCAAACACAATTTGACTTAAGATATGTTAATAAAATACACACCAAAACAATACAAATAATGTAAAATTTCAAATAAAAGAAGAAATATTTTATACATCTCAAAAGACAACAAATTGCCAACTTAAATTAAATAACTAAGAAGCCCTTCAGTCACTTAGTAAATCTAAACTAGTCTGAGACTGTCTTCCTTGTCCATCTTTATGCCATGTTGATGAGGGGTTGCCTTAGAGAATCTGCAATCAGAAAATTCTTAGGTGTATCATTCTCTTTCAAGAGAATTGTAAATCCTTTGTTAAATAGAACACTGCAGTGTCAGCACTCATTTTCCAGAGCTCTGGTCTCTGTACTAAAACACTTTCAGTTCTTATTTTCTGTTGACCAAGGTAGGTCAGGGAGAAAAAATAAACTATTTTCTTCAAATATATTTCTTTTTTGTAGTCTGCAAAACTCTCACACTCATGGTAGATGTAACTAGTAAGAAACAGCAGCAGGTATTGTAGGAGATTAGATTGGGCACCCATTAAAAGGGAATCAAATGCAAAATCCTATGAATACTGATAAAATGTAGTTGTTTAAAACAGGATCTAAACATTTTTAAGACTATGTCAGAAAAGTTTTACGTTTACATTCTTACTATGACTATCAGCCTGTGGTCAAAGGTTACATATATTACTATTTCTCAAGACATTTCCTATATTCTTGGAAAGATTACATTTTCCTGAACTAATGTCCCATAATGGAGGAAAATGGCCTTATGGTTAACATACTGGTCTAGGGTTCAAAAGATCTGGGTTCAAAGTCTGGCACATGCTTCAGACTTCCAGTCTGACCTTCAATGAGCCACTTAATATAACTGAGTTCCAGATCTCCATCTGTAAAACTGGGAGAATAATCCTTCCTGTTCCCCCTCACCATTTCTCCCTCTTTTTATTTAGATTGTAATATCCTTGAAACAGGAGTGTCTCTTACTATGACGTTGCATGACACCTAGGACAATGGATCCCAATCCCAGCCAGGAAGTCTCGATTATTATTATAACAACAACTCCTCCTCCTTTTTCTCCAAGGAGGAAACTCAACTCAAAGCTATCTGAGCCATTAACATGAAGCAATAGCAGTATGTTACACTGCTGGAGTGGTCAAGTGAAATCAAGAGGAGAAGAAAAAAATTGATGTCCAAACAAGAAAGCTCCTGGTGATGCACAGAGTAATGAATGTCAAGGATGTACACCCAATGATCTGATGGAGGAAAAGGTCTGTTATCTGTCAATTAACAATGAAGAATATAACATCAAAATACACCAGGAGTCAGCCAGGGTAAAAAATTATCTGGTTGCAATAACAAGTGATGGCCAAGGATACATGCCAGCCCAGGAAAGCGTAAAAGAAAGGAATCAAATCATTAAAGAAAGACTAGAAAGATTTACACAGAAAACAATGCATGGACAGTGGCAGAGAGAGATTGAATCTGTTCATGATAGAAGATTAACAAACTCATGGCTTATAGAAGGATATGTCAAACCTCATTATGATTGCACAAGAGCAGTCCTTAAAGCTTAATTGAGTTTGAAACAAAATTGACCAACAGACCTGCTCCCTGAACTGCAGAACGTTTTTCCAAAAAGGAAGAGATGACAGAGCATGTATTGAATGCCTGCAGGAGCCTGGTTGCGAGAGCATATCGGAACAGACACAATGAGTTTGCTAAATGTCTGCATTGGAGCCTTTGTGGAAAGTACAGATTTAAATGAACTATGCAATATTATGACCACCAAGTTGAAAGCGCTCCAGAAAATGAAGAGGCTAAGATTTAATGGGATCTGGCAATTATCACACACCAAACAGTGCAAGCAAATGGTCTGGACAAAATTGTTGTAGAAAAGAAGACAAACAAGACCATGTTAACTCATATTGCCATACCAACAGACAAACAAAAAAGAAACAAGAAGAGAATATAGCAAAGTATAAAGAACCATGCCACAAAGTGGAATGGTTATGGAAAACTAGACAGATGATCCCTGTGATTATTGGAGCATTTAGAGAGATCCCTAAGGGTATGAATGAACAGCTCAAGAACACGTTAGGAGTGCAAGACATCCAATCAGTGACCTCCAGAAGTTAGTGCTCATAGGCACTGAGAATTTTAAGGAAAAGTCAAAAGAGAATGAGTGCATTTGAGTGCATGAGAGCAGGAATTCTACAGAGGGTTTAACAAAAACCTCTGACTGCCCAAATCTACAGAGTCAGTTCTTGGTCAGGATTTATGGGTGACATGGGGATAAATTTTAGGCAGTAGCTTTCCCCTTTTTATGCTTAAAGATCTTATATATTCTGAAGCTATTTGTTAAAAAAAGTCCCTATGGTGTAATACTGAGGGATAATAATAAATAACCTGTTCGGTTTTTTTAAACTATGTATTTAGGAAGTTTTAACAAGTTTACAAATCCTTGCCATATAAATATCAGAAATGAAACAGTAATTACAATGGTTCACTTTTGTTTAAAGACACATTACACAGGAATATATTCATGAGGTTTCTATTTAACTGGATGTTACCATATTACAGAGTGAGCAGGATTACAACTGTTTATTTTGCAGGTGAATGTACTTTGAGTATTGAATAAAAAGTAACCAAATATCTATCTGTCCTCCATCTATTTTGCTAGGTATGTAACTGATGTGTTAAATAGTTTTCTAATGGTATTGATTGTTGAAATAAAAACTGAAATTATAAAATAGTAGGAATCGTGAAATTTCCTTCAGATTCAATATTGTTGATATATATGAATCAATCATGTTATGCAAAGTTTTAAAGGACAATAAAACCCCACTATGTTATTTACTGTTTCATATTCTTATATTTTAAACACTTTAAAACTGAAGCTTTTTTCCCATATTAATTTTTGATTAATATGGGATAATCTTAGCTCAAATCATGCATTTCACTCTAAGAAACCCATCTAGAGTCATTCTCTTTTCAAACAAATTGGCATTCACTAACAGCTAATGCACAGTAGGATCTAAGATATTACAATTATTTCCTCTTCTAAGAGCCGTGGTAAACTATGATATCTCAGATAAAATTGTGTACTTCTTAATGTTGGCCACAGTAGTTCTTACAGCTGTGAATATATTCTAGACTAGAGCTAACAATAAGAAAAGCCACAGAGCAAGATCACCTAGTTAGCAATATTAATCAAAGGACTTTCTGATATTACTCTAAATTAGGGGTAGACAGACTTGTTTCCAGTAATTGCTAATATGACTACTACCAAAGATCACTAGGAGTGGGAGAATACAGAACCAAAGCAAACCACTATCACTTGGGCTAATGTTGCTGGCAGGTGTAGTAGGTTAGCATCTTCTTTGTGGAGTATTCACTAGAGGGGAATCTGACACACATTTTACAAGTGTGCTATACTAACCCACTCAAACATCATAGATTGGAAGTTTGATACAAACTTAAGTGTTAATTGCTTCATGTTCCTCCAAGAAGCCCAGCAGTAGATATAGAAAAGATGAAAGAATTAAAATAAGGTACTAGTATATATGGACTTAGACACTCGAATATGAGGCAAAATATTTAGCAGAGAAGATGGAGGGTGGAAGTGAATAAGGATAGTTAAGAAGTAGAGGAAAGTTTGTGAGAATTAGAACTACTAGATTTGATAAAATAGGTACAGCAGTACTGCTTAATAGGAAAAAAGTTTGCAGTAAAGTATGTCAAGAAGGATTTAAAGTGTAAGGCAGAGGGCAGCTTGGACTATTTCCAATGTTGCTTTGTAACACAAATGCAAGGACAAGTGACATGAGTAGCAGAAGAGAGACAGGGCTGAGAAATGTTAGGACCAGCAAAATGTAAGATAAGAGGAACGGTCAAATCAAGAGAAGAGAATTAAAAAACAATGGAGAGTACAGCACTCAAACTGAAGCGAAAAACAGCAGGAGACTCAGGAATAAAGCTAGGTGAAAATTTGTGTCTGAAGTTTTTATTATCAAAAAATGCAAATGGCAACACCCAAACATTTCACACATTCATGTCAACAAAACAAAATTCTGAAAAAGTCAAAATGTTTTGTTTCAATTTTTAAATTGAATTTTATTTTTTCACAAATTTTTTTTTGCTTCTAAATTTCATTATTATTATTTATTTGGCATATGCAATCTGGTCAAGCCAAGTCACAGTGTTCTTAGCAACAATGTTCAAAGCACAAAGACCTTCAGGAAGTTGAGTCATTTTTCAGTCCTCAAAAATATGTGTCTTGGTTTGTGGCTGCCCACATTAACACAGTAGACTGTCGCTAAAACACCACTGAAATTCTGTTGCAGCACAAATTCCATGTCTGGTATGAAACCAGCTGAGAAGGCTCCATTGCAGTAAATCAAACCTGGTTGACGCTGAGTGGGGATTGAGATGAGAGAATTATTCGTCATTTTCTCTGCAGACCATGAAATTCACCAAGCATCTTCCATCATAAATTTCTCATCAGGTAAACTTATCCACAACGGGCCCTGTGAGGGCAGATGACTATGTGATGGATTAAACAAGCCTTTAATTAACAGTAGATATAGAATATCATGCAACTTTATCAGAGCTTTGCTACTCTTTCCTCTCTTCTAATACTGGGTGGAGCAATATTTCAGAGAACTGGTAACCATGGTAGAGGAGTAAATTTAAGTGTGCATGAAATAATACGCATCGTGGAATTAAGTTGTCCATTGATGTGGAAGAGGGGGTGCCGGGACTCAACCCTCCTTGGGGAGGAGGGGAGCCACACCGGCCTCGTCTCGTCGTCCGAGGGCCTCTGTCCTCGGGACCGCAGTCCACTCCGGCGGTTCGGGCCCTGTGTGCGGGACCGAACAGCAGCACAGTTAAATAATAGGGGCCCAGCCCTTGGGTCGGATGGGGCACCAACAAACACAGCAGTAGTTTCTCGGCTCTGGCCCTTTGGGGCAGGGCAGAGCAGTGGCAAAGTCAATGGGGGGGGGGGAGTCTGCCACCCGATTACAGGTGGCAGGGGGAACGCAGGCCCACCCACTCCTCTGCGTTCCAGTCCGGGGCCTTAGTAGCGGCTGACACCGCTAGTGGCAGTCAGTGGTGGGGATCCTGACTGAAACACACTGACATCGGCGCAGGGCCTTCTGCAGCCTGACTGTAGTCAGCTGCCCCCAGGCTACTTCCAGCCTCCCCCCGGTTCCTACCTGGTCCGCTGGGGCATCCAGCACCATGGGTTCCTCCTAGTCAGGGCAGGGTGGTAGGTCCAGGAATACCTCCGGGATGGCGGGCCAGGTCTGGTCTGGCGGCTCCTCGTCGTAGCGACCGCGGGCCGCAGCGGCTTCCCCATGATGAGGGTCAGTGGGTACGCCTGCTCCTGCCGGCGGCCAAGCCCTGACTGAGGGCTGGGGCCCGGCTTTTATCCTTCCGGGTTGCCGCCTGACCCTTTGAGGGGTGGGACTTCCTCCCAGCGGTTCCGCCCTGGGGCGTGACTGACGGGGCTTAACCCTCCCTGGGGAGGAGGGGAGCCACACCGCCTCACTATAATTGATCATCCTTGTGTATGAAGAGTGAGCCCATACCACAATACTCCACGGCTGAATAACAGAGTGTCAAGGCTGAAGTGTGTAATGTTTGGGCATTGATGCCCAAGTTGTTCTGAACAGTTTTCCAAGCAGGTTGTTGTGTGTTTTGACCTTAGTCACTGTCTTTGTAAGATGGCCATGACATGTGATGATCTATCCAACATGATGCCTAGACAGACTGAATATGAATCATGCTTTATTCGCTGACCATTGAGAACTATATTCAGCTCTCTGCCTGCTTGTGCATGATATAAGTGGAAGACACTGGATACAGTCTTACTTCCACTTGGTATGAGGCACCATCGACGACAAAAATCGGCCAAAGCCACCATATCTGCATTCAAAACATTCTCAAATATGTCAAAGTGTGACTGAGTGCTGAGTCATGTTGTTATCAGCATAAACAAACTTGTGAGACTTGGTATATGTTAGGTCATTCAAATATAAGTTGAATAATATTGGAGATAACTGATCCTTGCAGAAGGCTGTTCTTCTAGTGCTTCCAAGCACTTGTTCTATCACCAATATGCATATGGAAATAGCAATTTCTCAGAAGCAGAGCCATTGCACCATACAAACCAATTTGACATAGTTCTAGACAATTTCACCAAAAGGACTATGTGCCAAACCATATCGTATGCCACAGTAAGATCAAGAAAAACTGAACCAGTATTCAGCTTATGTTGGAATCCATTTTTGATGAATGTTGTAAGTGCCAGCACTTGATCACATTTACTACGACCATGGTGAAAACCAGCTTGCCAGGATGCCTTCCACAGTTGGTGAAATTCTTTGTGAAATCAGATGCTCAAGCACCTTAAAGCAGACACTTAGAAGTTAAATTGGTCTGTAGCTTGAAGGCAAGTGTGGCTCTTTCCCAGGTTTCAGCAAGGCAATGACCTACGCTTGATGCCGGCTTCTAAGCAGTTTGGATTTCCACAGAATTCTGCTGAAAAACTGAACAAGCCATTCCTAAGCTGGACCCAGATGTTTCATAAATTAAGGTGCAATTCTATCATATATGGGAGTTGTACCCTTTTTAAAATCATTCAGCTCTTTATACAATTCCAGACTAGTGAATTACTCCATCTTACTATTGGCTGGATTACTCCTTAGGAAAAGCAGACACTCATCATGTACTTGTCATTTTACAACTCTGTCAACAAGAGCTTTGATGACCTTCAAACAGATGACTGGCAATCTGATTTGGAGTAACTGCTGGCCTGCTTTGTGCACATGGACATTGAGCTGTACCTAGTTAAAGAATTGCGCTCCAGCTCTTCCAGCTTGATTGCGTAAAGTCAAGTGTCACTGTCACTTCTTCCCAGTGAGCAGCATCCCAGTGAGCAAGCCCAGTGAGCAGCATCCAATGATTCTATAAGATGGTCCGCAATCTCTGGCTCACCTGATTGCTCATACTGCATCAGTATGGAATTCATCTTCCACAGAGATAATGTTTAATGGGATGGTTATAATTATCTGTTTTAAGTACTCTAAAGGAGTCCCAATCTGCCCTGCAGAAGTTCCATCTAGGCTTCAGTACGCTTCTTATAATTGGAAGACGCATTACCATCTGAATCAACAATGGACGATGTTGACTATGTGGAAGATGGATCAGTATTGATGATGTGTCCCTTGTAAGTATCTAGTGGCAGCTTGTCTACGGCTTGGAGAAATGGACAATCCAATTCACCTAGCAGAGTGAATTTCAATTACCACGAATCTTAGTCAACCAATGATTTTCTAGCCAGTGGTCTGGCACTAAAAGTCCTACAGCTGAATATTGAAGGGTTGTCTGCTGCCAAGTGGGAACTTATTGGTGTTCTGGCAAAGGAAGTTCTAACTGACTATTTGTCTACAAGAAATTCACATTGCTTTGAATGAAGCATGTCAGTTTAAGATCATTGGTTTCAATCTGTTAAGTTATGGTCTCCATGTGAAACATGACCGAGCCACATACAGTGATGCTATTCATACTGAATCTAAACCCTTTTGCACAATGAGTGGGTTTCAAATCACAAATGCATATAAGCCTCTGGGTGAAACATAGGGTCCACAAGTTTTCTCAAGGTTTAAGCATCCGGCAGTGTAAGTTGGTGACTTTAATAATCATCATAGCAAGTGGGGTTATGCAACTGCACATGGTGAACAACTGCTGGAGTTGGCAACAAATAATGATCTCACATGGGTCCAAGACCCTAAGCAGCATGGTACCACCCAGTCAGCACATTAGAATAGGGACTACTGCCCAGAACTGTGCTGAGTCATGTTGTTTGCCGGTCACCTGCAGCCAACAGCGTGTCCTGTACTCAGTACATTTCATTTAAATTTATTTTTTAAAAATTTAAAATAATTTAAAATATTCAACATTGAAAAGGAATATATCCTTTGACTTGAAATGATTTTTTTTCCAGAATTTTGATTTGCCATAATTTTAGAAAAAAATTCATTTCCAGATCAACCCAAAACATTTATTTTTTTAATATTTCAAAATTGCCAGAAAATAAATCAGTTATTTCAACAGCTCTAGACGGGATTCTTGAAGTATAAGTCATGGGAGCTATAATTGTTGTGACTGTGAATTGCTGCACAGGGAATAGAGGGACAAGAAAATGTTTTGAAATAGTGATAAGCCAGCTGAGAAGGAGAATCAGAATAATCAGAGGAAGAAAGTCATGAGAGAAAACATGGTCTAAGCAATGCCCAATATATGAGTTGGCTGAGAAACAGAGAGAAAAATTTGTAAAAAAGTCCAGGGGACAGAGAGAGATAATCTTTAGAAAAGACATCTAAAGATGTTAAAATCACCATGTATGAAACAGACAAAGGACACAAAGCTCTTCAACAAGAAATCTTATAATACTCCTTTTTGGTTATCAGTTCATACTTAACCTGGTAGGTGAGGTAGTGAGACTACAGTGAAAAAGAAGGCAAATTAGTGTAAGAGAAAAGCAACAAGTACGTATCCTATCCTAGACACTCCTACCAGGCCCTACTTGGAACCATTGGAAGAGCCTCCCTTCCCCAGACAGCTGGAGACCACCCTAGTGCTCACTCATCTTCTCTCACCTAGCTTAAGTCTCTATCTCAGAACTGCTCTGGAAACCGTGACTTTCTCAGCCACATGTCATCTCACTATTTTCTTTTGAGATCAGCAGACTGATTGAGCAGCAGGTAGGGTACCACTTTCTATAGGCTTCCTGAATACTGGGACTATCCAGCTCCTTCAAAGAAACCCCCAGTTTGAGTTCCAGATCCTTAAACTAAATCCCACCATGATTTTTTTTCAAGTTGTGAACAAACAACTTACTTGCACTGAATCATGTTTTCAGCTACCTTCTCCGTTCCTTTCTGTTTTAAATCACACAAGAGCCCTACAAACACTGGTGGGCCACGTTGCTGATGTCATCCTTTAGAATGTTGATCTTTGTTCCATCACACACGCATACATACTTTCACTCCAGTTATCGACTTTGATCCAATTATCCATTTGGAGCTTAAATCAATGCAGTGAGACTTTATTGGCATTACATGCTATACAAATGTTACCTAAGTGTAAAAGAAGACAAAACCCTCAAATGTCTGGCAGAGATAGGTAAGATCCTCCGTGGCTAGGACTACACATTATATTTGGGTTTCATCAACTGTGTCCATTTGTCAATAGTCCATTCCTATTCTGGTAGCATGTTTCTACATACTATATTGTCATCTATGCTTTCTCTCTCTCCTTTCTCACCAAGTAAGGCACATATTTTCTTATACCTTTTGTTGACACATTTTATGATTCCTGATAATATGAGGAAATATCTTTCTTCTGCTCCCTTGTATTGCAGACATTGGAATAAAAATTGTCTCTCCTTTCTCACTAAATATATCCGTCAGATTGGGTGCACTGTTTCTCTTTATTGGGATTAGATGGTACTTTGTGCTTCTTAATGGTCATTTGATTCTGCACATGGTGACAGTCTATCTTATTTCCCTATGAACATCCTGCTAGGTATCACTTCTGGTAGCATAGCTAAGACTTGGATTGTGCCATTTTGACATAGCTCTGAGTTTAGAGTAGTGTCAAGTCACAACACCGTAAGGAGAACACCAGCCAGCATCTGCCTCCAGAATTTCCTGGAAGTGCAAAGACTGAGTGCTACCACTATACCTCTTGTATGGAATGTGGCTTACTATCCTTCATGCAAGCAGCCAGTATAGAACAAGAGGCAAATTCATGGCATCACATTCTTCCTGCCCATCTGTGCCTCCTTTGGATAGCCAAGTTCTCTCAAGCTAGTAGAGATAGATCATGGAGCACAAGGTGTACAATTTTGTTTAGCCTTAAACATGTATCCTTAAACAACCATTCATTGTATTTCCTCCTCAATCCCATCACTTCTCAGTTTTTTGAGAGAGTTTCCTTTAAACATTCCCATTTGCTTTCTCCTGTTTCATCATTTTCATCTTCAAGCACCTGTTAGCTGTTTCCTAGCGCAATTCTAAACTCTCATTGTGTTGTCATCTATTTTAACTTGGTGATGTTATATGCAGGCACCTCTGTTATTTGGTTTGTTTTCTTGTTCTTATTTTTATTATCAATTTAGCTACCAATAATGCATGGTCCATTCCTCCATTGGCCCTATTTCAGCTACATACATCCTGGAAAGTTCTTTTCCAGTTGTGCCAAATTGTAATGTCATCAATTTTAAGAACATAAAAACATAAGAATGGCCGTACCGGGTCAGACCAAAGGTCCATCTAGCCCAGCATCTGTCTACCGACAGTGGCCAATGCCAGGTGCCCCAGAGGGAGTGAAGCTAACAGGCAATGATCAAGTGATCTCTCTCCTGCCATTCATCTCCATCCTCTGATGAACAGAGGCTAGGGACACCATTCTTTACCCTTCCTGGCTAATAGCCATTTATGGACTTAGCCACCATGAATTTATCCAGTTCCCTTTTAAACATTGTTATAGTCCCAGCCTTCACAACCTCCTCAGGTAAGGAGTTCCACAAGTTGACTTTGGGCTGTGTGAAGAAGAACGTCCTTTTATTTGTTTTAAACCTGCTACCTGTTAATTTCATTTGGTGACCCCTAGTTCTTATATCATGGGAAAAGTAAATAACTTTTCCTTATCCACTTTCTCTATATCACTCATGATTTTATGTACTTCTATCATATCCCCCCTTAGTCTCCTCTTCTCCAAGCTGAAGAGGCCTAGCCTCTTTAATCTTTCCTCGTATGAGACCCTCTCCAAACCCCTAATCGTTTTAGTTGCCCTTTTCTGAACCTTTTCTAGTGCTAGAATATCTTTTTTGAGGTGAGGAGACCACATCTGTACACAGTATTTGAGATGTGGGCGTACCATGAGTTATATAAGGGCAATAATATATTCTCAGTCTTATTCTTTATCCCCTTTTTAATGATTCCTAACATCCTGTTTGCTTTTTTGACCGCCTCTGCGCATTGCGTGGACATCTTCAGAGAACTATCCATGATGATGCCAAGATCTTTTTCCTGATTCGTTGTAGCTAAATTAGCCCCCATCATATTGTATATATAGTTGGGGTTATTTTTTCCAGTGTGCATTGCTTTACATTTATCCACATTAAATTTCATTTGCCATTTTGTTGCCCAATCACTTAGTTTTGTGAGATCTTTTTGAAGTTCTTCACAATCTGCTTTGGTCTTAACGATCTTGAGCAGTTTAGTATCATCTGCAAACTTTGCCACCTCACTGTTTACCCCTTTCTCCAGATCATTTATGAATAAATCGAATAGGATTGGTCCTAGGATTGACCCTTGGGGCACATCACTAGTTACCGCTCTCCATTCTGAGAATTTACCGTTAATTCCTATCCTTTGTTCCCTGTCTTTTAGCCAGTTCTCAATCCATGAAAGGACCTTCCCTTTTATTCCATGACAGCTTAATTTACGTGAGAGCCTTTGGTGAGGGACCTTGTCAAAGGCTTTCTGGAAATCTAAGTACATTATGTCCACTGGATCCCCCTTGTCCACATGTTTGTTGACCCCTTCAAAGAACTCTAATAGATTAGTAAGACACGATTTCCCTTTACAGAAACCATGTTGACTATTGTTCAACAGTTTATGTTTTCCTATGTGTCTGACGATTCTATTCTTAACTATTGTTTCGACTAATTTGCTCGGTACTGACGTTAGACTTACCGGTCTGTAATTGCTGGGATCACCTCTACAGCCCTTTTTAAATATTGGCGTTACATTAGCTAACTTCCAGTCATTGGGTACTGAAGCCGATTTAAAGGACAGGTTACAAACCTTAGTTAATAGTTCCTCAACTTCACATTTGAGTTCTTTCAGAACTCTTGGGTGAATGCCATCTGGTCCCGGTGACTTGTTAATATTGAGTTTATCAATTAATTCCAAAACCTCCTCTAGTGATACTTCAATCTCTGACAGTTCCTCAGATTTGTCACCTACAAAAGCCTGCTCAGGTTTGGGACTCTCCCTAACATCCTCAGCCGTGAAGACTGAAGCAAAGAATCCATTTAGTTTCTCCACAATGACTTTATTGTCTTTAAGTGCTCCTTTTGTATTTCGATCGTCAAGGGGTCCCACTGGTTGTTTAGCATGCTTCCTGCTTCTGATGTATTTAAAAAACATTTTGTTATTACCTTTGGAGTTTTTGGCTAGCCATTCTTCAAACTCCTCTTTGGCTTTTCTTATTACACTCTTGCACTTAAGCTGGCAGTGTTTGTGCTCCTTTCTATTTGCCTCACTAGGATTTAACTTCCACTTTTAAAAGGAAGTCTTTTTATCTCTGTCATAAACAGATGGTTAAGGGTTAATGTCTCTTACCTGTAAAGGGTTAAGAAGCTCAGTAAACCTGGCTGACACCTGACCAAAGGACCAATAGGAGGACAAGATACTTTCAAATCTTGGTGGAGGGAAGTCTTTGTTTGTGCTTTTTGTTCAGTTCGTTGTTCACTCTCGGGACTGAGAGGGATGAGACATCATTCCAGGTTCTCCAAATCTTTTTGAATCAGTCTTTCATGTTTCAAGATTGTAAGTAGTAGCAAGGCAAGGCGGATTAGTCTTATGTTTGTTTTCTCAACATGTAAATGTGTCTTTTTGCTGGAAGGATTTTTACCTCTGTTTTCTGTAACTTTGAATCTAAGGCTCGGGGGCGGGGGGTGTCCTTCTAGTCTATATGAATCTGAGTACCCTGTAAAGCATTTTCCATCATGACTTTTACTTTTTTCTTTCTTTAATTAAAAGCTTTTTTTTTTTAAAGAACCTGATTGATTTTTCCTTGTTTTAAAATCCAAGGGATTGAGTCTGAACTCACCAGGGATTGGTGGTGGGGGAAAGGAGGGAGGATGGTTAATTCCTCCTTATTTTAAGATCCAAGGAGTTTGGATTGGTGTGAAGCCTCTCAAGGCAACCCAGGGATGGGAAAGTCTGGGGGGAAAAGGAGGGGGATGGTTAATTTATCCTTGTTTTAAGACCCAAGGGGTTTCAGTCTGGGTTCCCCAGGGAAGGTTTTGGGGGAACAGAAAGTGTGCCAGACACTAAATTCTGGCTGGTGGCAGCGTACCAGACCTAAGCTGGTAATTAAGCTTAGAAGTGTTCATGCAGGTCCCCACTTCTTGTACTCTAAAGTTCAAAGTGGGAGAAAAAACCTTGACAATCTCTAACAGCTTCTTTTACATGGTTGTTAAGCCACGGTGGCTCTTTTTTAGTTCTCTTACTGTGTTTCTTATTTTGGGGTATACATTGAAGTTGGGCCTCAATTATGGTGTCTTTAAAAAGGGCCCATACAACTTGCAGGGATTTCACTTTAGTCACTGTACCTTTTAACTTTTGTTTAACTAACCTCCTCATTTTTGTATAGTTCCCTCTTTTGAAATTTAATGCCACAGTGTTGGGCTGTTGAGGTGTTCTTCCCCCCACAGGGATGTTGAATGCTATTGTATTATGGTCATTATTTCCAAGCAGTCCTGCTATAGTTACCTCTTGGACCAGCTCCTGCACTCCACTCAGGATTAAGTCTAGAGTTGCCTCTCCCCTTGTGGGTTCCCGTACCAGCTGTTCCATGAAGCAGTCATTTAAAGTATTGAGAAATTTTATCTCTGTATTTCGTGTTGAAGTGAAATGTTCCCAGTCAATATGGGGATAATTGAAGTCCCCCACTATTATTGGGTTCTTAATTTTGACAGCCTCTCTAATTTCCCTTAGCATTTCATCATCACTATTACTGTCCTGGTCGGGTGGTCGATAATAGATCCCTAATGTTATATTTTTATTAGAGCATGAAATTTCTATCCAAAGTGATTCTATGGAACATTTGGATTCGCTTATGATTTTTACTTCATTTGAATCTACATTTTCTTTCACATATAGTGCCACTCCTCCCCATGCACGACCTGATCTGTCCTTCCGATATATTTTTTACCCCGGAATGATTGTGTCCCATTGATTGCTCTCAGTCCACCAGGTTTCTGTGATGTCGGCTTTCCCCCCATCTCCTAGTTTAAAAACTGCTCTATAACCTTTTTAATGTTTAGTGCCAGCAGTGTGGTTCCACTTTGGTTTAGGTGGAGCCCATCTCTCCTGTATAGGCTCCCCCTATCCCCAAAGTTTCCCCAGTTCCTAATGAACGTAAACCCCTCCTCTCTACAGGATCGTCTCATCCACGCATTGAGACTCTGAAGCTCTGCCTGCCTACCTGCTCCTGGGCCTGGAACTGGGAGCACTTCTGAGAATGCCACCATAGAGGTCCTGGATTTCAGTCTCTTGCCTAGAAGCCTAAATTTGGCTTCCAGGACATTTCTCCTATCCTTCCATATGTCATTGGTACCTACATGTACCACGACCATTGGCTCCTCCCCAGCACTACACATAAGTCTGTCTAGATGCCTCGAGAGATCCACAACCTTTGCACCAGGCAGGCAAGTCACCATACGGTTCTCCTGGTCATCACAAACCCAGCTATCTGTTTCTAATGATCGAATCTCCCATTACTAACACCTGCCTTTTCCTAGCAACTGGAGTTCCCTCCCCCGGAGAGGTAACCTCAGTGAGAGAGGCAACCCCAGCACCATCTGGAAGGAGGGTCCCAACTATGGGAAGGTTTCCCTCTGCTCCCATTGACTGCTCTGCTTCCCTGGGCCTTTCTTCCTCCTCAACGGCACAGAGGCTGTCTGAGCGGAGGTGGGACAATTCTACAGTGTCCCGGAAAGCCTCATCAACATACCTCTCTGCCTCTCTTAGCTTCTCCAGTTCCAACACGCTGGCCTCCAAAGTCCGTACGTGGTCTCTGAGGGACAGGAGCTCCTTGCACCGACTGCACACAAATGCCACCAGCCCATAAAGCAGGTAATCATACATGCTACACTCAACACAATAAACTGGATAGCCCCCACTCTGCTGCTGGGCTTCTGCCTGCATTGTCTCTTAGTTAATGGAAGAGTGGTTTAAAGAAAGGTGTTTGGGAATATGATTTGGATTATAGGTTTTAAGGGGACTACAGGGGAACAGGTAGGACCGATAAGGGACCCCTCCTCCCTTCCCACTCCCCTTCCAAACTCCCTTGCAAAACTTCCTGTTAGCAGCCCCGGTTTGCAAGCTCCTGGTCGCTTGTGTGTGACTTTATAAAGCCCTGGCATGAGTTAATGCCCCACCCACTGATTAAGGCTCAGCCAATTACCAGAGGCTTCGAGCTTTCAAACCTTCCTTTGAAGCTCATGGCCTCCAACTGCCAGCCACAGCATATGGTCCTTCAACCAACCAACCAGACTGAGAAACACAAGCTCAGCACACAGCAAGTAACCCTCAAACACAAACACACACACACACACACACACTACAGACAGTCACTTACCCCACAGATGCTGTATTTGCTCCTCCTTCACCTGGAGAACTCCCTTGCAAAACTCCCTGTTAGCAGCCCCTTTTGTCGCAATTTTGTTCCCTCCTCTGTGATCTGGTGACCTTCAAGTTATCTTTTGACTCCCACAGAGAGGAAAAATAGTTCCTCCAATAACCAGGTAATTCATTCAAAAAATCAGGAAACATTTCACCATATTTACTCAAACGACTACTTCTATTAATAGTAACTAACTTTAACCTGTAGCATCTTTCAGAAAGAAGCCATATTCTTTTCCCACCTTTGAAAATAAAGATGATCAGAGAAGTCATTTTCAGTGTGATCCCTATGTCCAAATGTCTGTCAAGAGCTGTGTGCAAAGGTTAGATACATTAGTACCTATGGGAACTGGTTTTTGAAAGTTAAGTCTTCATCCATACTCTTGAATCATAGAACATCAGGGTTGGGAGGGACCTTAGGAGATCATCTAGTTCAACCCCCTGCTCAATGCAGGACCAATCTCTAGACAGATTTTTGCCCCAGATCCCTAAATGTCCCCCTCAAGGATTGAGCTCGCAACCGTGGGTTTAACAGGCCAATACTCAAATCACTGAGCTATCCCTCCCAAACAACAGCCAGTAAAACTGACTACCGTGGTAAATATACATATATATTTTGCAATGAAATGTGTGAGATGGAACAGTAAATAAAATAGAGATGATCTTGAGCTACAAAGTTAGGGCTGAGAATTTTATGCTGAAACTGTTTTTTGAAGGAAAATTCTGTTTTTGACTGAGCTACTTTTTTCATGAGAAGTATCTAGTTTCTACAGAAAATGTCCACTTTTCATCCAAGAACTTAAAATGCCTAAATTGAACATTCTCCACTGTGTGCGTAGGGGAGGAACATTTTCCAATCAGCCTTCAACAAACTGCATTTCCTGATTTTGATAACCTCTCTAAAGTGCAGAGAGGTTAGTATCTGGGGTTTGATCAGAACTATTATAATGCATTGCTTTATGTTATTTCACACCCATTTTTATACCGTTTGTCTCATTTTTGCTTCCAATAGCTATGGCAAAGGGCTAATATAAAATGTGGGTAAAGTGGAGAGCCTTCTCATATTTCATAGGCTGAAGTCATTCTCTGCAGGGAACTGTGGTAACAATATTTTGTTATAAAGGCCACTGAATTTTTTAAAGGAAAAAACTGTATCTGGGATAATGTAAAGCATTGCTAGCATTTTAGGAGCAAGATAACAGCTATGTCTGATAATAGCAAAAAAAAGGTCCCATTCACCTCAGCATCTCTAAATATCTTTTGAAAAAAATTGGAATCAGCTGAGGCTGAAATATTTTATAAAGCTCAGCAGGAAACCAACTTCATCTGGAGCTTTATTGGAATTTAAACACTTCATTGTCTCTGATATTTCTGCCTCTGTTATGGAGAGCTCTAACTCATTTTTATCTTTCTGGAAACATAAGGGATTTTAAACATATTTTAAAAATATTAAACTTTTTTCCAGTTGCAGCAACATATTACGAATTGTATGAGGACATTCAATACTGCCATGAACATTTATTTAATCTTATGGTTTTATTAGTAGCATTGCTTCAGATCACTCATATGATGGGATTATGGACTGTACTTGTTCTTTAATTGTGCTCCATTTCAGCTTTTTCATCTTAGTCATCAAAGCTGACAGTAAATGATAAGGGTTAGACTGTGGTTTGTGCTCCATGCCCATGCAAGGGAGTAAAGAGGTTGTAAGAACCCTCTTACCCCTCTGGCTTGGTTATCTGGATCTTGCCTCTGGGTGTGCAAGAGTGTGTACTGTGTATTCACTCTTTTCTCCTCCCTTTATAGCATGTGGGTAGGGAAGGCAAGGTACGGATGGAGCAATACCCTGGGCAGCGCAATTGAGTCATGGCAGGATGTCATTATTTACTGCTGATACAGGCTAGCAGCAAATAACTGCCCCCTTCCCCTACAGCATGGAGTAACAGGAAGGAAGATGTTTCCTCCTGAGGCTATTCCAGGGATGAAGTGGTTTATGCACCACCCTTGCTCAGGATTGCACCTGAAGGGACTATCTACTCCTAAAATAGTTAAATTACTTGGTATTCCACAAACTGTCCCTTTGACTTCAAGGTATAATTCCACATCAAAAAGAGTGGGAGAAAATGACCTAAAGATTTCAGTGGGACTTTTACATGTTACTCAGCATTGTGAGGCTGTGAAAACTTGGACTTTAGGTACCTAAATGAGTTGCCTGATATTCTGGAATGTTAAGCACTCACCATTCCAGTTTAAATTCATGGCAACAATGCGTACTTATCTCTTCTAGTGTCCTTAGGGGGCAGTGTAGGAGGGACAAAAAACATGATCCATATAAGGACAGGGCACAGTTTCAGCCAAAGCACTTGGTATAGACCAGGGACAGTGCTCTAGATGCTTTCCCCAAGAGCTTTCTGGGTTTGGAGAGACAACATGTAGGCAGACCTATGTTTCTGCCAGCGTATGCATGCAGGGTGGGTGGGTAGCGTGACGCATCCTAAGAAGGGATGATGCAAATTACTCTACATAGTAGAAAAAGGGAGTCGTGGGAGGCATGTGTTCTTTTCTAAGACACAAAAGTTCTAGTATTCACCCTGTGTCACGGCAGTTACTTTGGTCTGTGCCTAAATGAAAGAGTTTAGCCCTTATTTAGGTACCTAAATAAAGATTTAGGGCCTAACATTAAGCAGCCAAGCATGAAAAGTTTGGCTTCCATGTCCAAGGAAAGAAGAAATGGTAGGTTTCTCATTACTAATTGCAAAACAAACCTAAAAGATTTAATTTAACTTAATTATTGCATTTAGTTTTACTGGATGGGTTGGGAACAGTATACTATGTTACAAATATTTCTGAGTGGAACAATTGTAACATATAATGAAAATATATGGTACTATAAAACAGCTGTGACTGATACATTATAAACATCTAGACCTTTGAGGAATATGTGGACAGACCCTCCCAATATTTAGATGTTAACTCATAATTTATATGAATGTACAATTAATTCAACCATGGTCCCAATCCTGCTCTGAATGGGATTTCTGCCACTAACTTCAATAGAGCATGATCGAGCCCTCTCTCTCTGTTATTTAATGTCATTGCTAATGCAAAAACTGAATTAATTCATTTTGATTGGAAACAATATTAAATAATAATTCCCCCAAATTCTGAAGTTAGTTAACTGGTAAGAAATATAGTTCTTGGGGGGAAAAGAGTTCGTTAAGTGGCTGTCATTTGCAGTGTACCACAGTGTAAATACTAACTCCAGTTCATGTTAAGAAAAACTGTCTAAAATAATTTAATACCTAAAGAATTATATTTAAATGGAAAGGAACTTAATGTTAACAAAATTATATGCCAATATGTTTATGATAAAATAAATTGCTCACACTGGGCTAAATTTTACCATAGATTGTGCCCAAAATGAGCATAGGACCTCACTAAAGAGTGCGCCTTGGTTGTACCAGCGTAAGGGGCAGAGATTGGAAAGCAATTTGAGGTACCATATTTTGAGGTGAAGCATCCTCTCCGCCAATTCATATGGACAGCCCTTTCCACTGGTCAGTGTAAAGGGCGCAAAAGGGGAGCTCTTGCTCTACCTACTTCTTGCGTGATTTCAGGCCAGTTGCTCCAGCAGGGAAGCATTTTATGTAAAGCTCCTCCTGCCCTTCAAGCCCCAGCTACAGCTGTATCCTTGCTTTTCAGGGACCACTCAAGGCTGGAGGGAAGACTCCTTATTCCCATTTATCGCCTTATGCAGCTGCACAGTAGAAAAGCACAGATTAATTCGGTGCAACTGGTCCTGAATAGATATGCGCAACAAGGACACAATCATGCTCACTACAAATAACAAAAAACAACAACCTTTTCTCAAGGTGTAAGATGAGATCCCAGAAAAAAATATGCCAAATATCATAGTTACTTTCTGTAAAGTATTGTGTCACATCTCCAGCTAAAGCTGAAATAAATTGTTTAAAAATGCAGCTGTGCTGACAGCACAGTAGAACAATTGTAAAATGTCTCTTTGTGTCCTGAGATAGTCATCTGACTGAAAGCTATCAAAATTTCAAAAGTGCTCAGTCACAGACATAATAATGCTATGCTTGCCTGTGTGATGAAAATTGCTGTGAGAAGCCTGCTAAATCTCAGTAGATGGTATCATGGGTAATAACCTTGACCAGTCAACTTCTTTCCAACATGGTATGTTTAGATTTAGATGGGGTAACTCAAGGGTATCAGCTGGAGTATATTTCTCTTGAAGTACAGTAAAACAAAAGTAGAGATTATTTGAATGGTCTCCATATCCCAACTGCTGTATAGTTAGTACACTTGGGAAGAACTCCAGTAAACAAAACACATACAATTGTTAAATGATCTAAGTCTGTCCTCCTTCCTGTCCTTTTGAATGAGATTCAAACATAAGGCCAAATTCTCACACAGCTTGTGAGAATGGGCTGTGAACTCTTGGAATTGTATGTGGGGTAGGTAGGAACTAGGATCTCCCATCTGACAAGGTTTTCTATCATCTATTGCACAAGGTAGAGAGGGGTAATGAGCACAGCCCAATACTAACCCTGTGGTTGGGTTGCTATTCACTCTAGAGTTCCTCCTTATGTCCAGGTGTGGGAACATAGCTCACTGCATCGGATACTCCCCTGCTGCTAGGTCTGCAAAAGTCTTTCTTGGAGTAACTCAGCCCTGATCACTATTTCATCCACCCCTTCTGGGATTATAAAGTCTGACAGGAACACTCTCCAAATACCATCTCCAGATTATATTGAATAATATAGAGTTTAGGGCTCTGTGTCACTAGAACACTGGCTGATAGGGGAACCTAAGCCTGCCCAATACATGAGGTCCAGTCCAAGGACCCTATAACCAGCAATATAGGTCCTCCCTGTTCCTGTTTCTCTAAGCTCCTTCCACTAAGCCTATCTTCTCTTACCTACTTCTGGGTTTACCACTGGAGATTATTCTACTCCTTGTGACTACTTCACCCTTCTCTAGCCAGACTCCTTACACCAGAGCAAGATCTCAGCACTTACTCACCTCTTAGGTAGCCTCCTTATCCTTGACAACATCTCTCACCCACAGGGAGTGACCACAATCACTTTCCCCCTACAACCCTAGGTGCTCAGTTTCTTGGCTTTATACTGCTATACCAGCCTTTCCCCAGCTGGACTTCTCAATTAGCCCTGGCCCTCCCTTTCACAGGTGATGCTAGGTACCCTAATTGGCATCTCAGCCCCTCATTAACCCTGACATAACTGATGTGGAGTACACACCCATCACACTTCCTATGCAGATTTTGTAGCTGTGGATCAGTGCTGTGTGTAGACTATGCCTCTACCACTTCCCTTGGCCTACAAACCCCTCTTTCATGCTGCTCCATGGCAATCTTGAAGGTGCAAAATCACTTTATTGAAGCTCTAGCAAGTCCTTTGCATTTGAGGATTGAGCATGCCTACAGAAAGGACCAGAGGGTTTGAGTCTCAGTATTTAACATTAGAGGTATTTTCATTTCCACAAAATATGAATGTGAGAAAATTGCATGTCTGGCAATTCTTCTGAAATGAAGATTGCCTAAAATCTAGAACAAGTCACGCTGGGCTGTTTGTTTGAATTAGTGTGCAGATTTTGAAATATATAACAGCAATAATCTGTGATTGACAGCAAATTTTGAGAAGTTTGTGCTCCACAGGTTATCCATTACTTTGGGGGAAAATCTAAGGTTTTTATAACCCATATCCCATGCCTCACTGTGTGTGGATCCTAACTCTTCCACTGGAACTTAGGGCACTATTTTTTTAGAACTGCAGTCTGAAAATACCTCCAAACAAACTTGTTCACAGGTGCCCTTCACTCAATTTGCACTTCTCACCCTATCATATTGTTATGGCTAGCATAGTTACACATAGTCTTCCAAGTACTTTTTCCTCAGTGTGTGTACAAATCTTCAGTCTTGGGAAGACATGCTATGTAGTTACTAGCTTTTACCATGAAAGTTTCTGCGTAGAGGCAGTGGTCCTGGGCCAGGGAACTGCATGAACAGCAGCAGAGTTTGCTTTCTGCCACAGTTTCTGATTACAGTCAAATCTTGAGGCAGAAGTGGGAAACAGACATTAGTTTTGGGCTGAGATTCCCCCGCAAAAGGGCTGCTTGCTGTTGTTTGACTCTCTCTGTTCCAAGAGTAGCATCTGCATGTGAATGTATATAAATAAAACCAGTTACACTTTGCATATACCTTGAATCTGTATGGCAAGCCAAACTGCAAGGTCTCAGACATCTGGTACTGCCTGGCAGAGAGGCAAAGCTAGTGTCAGAATGGGACACTGGTGTTTGAAGAAGGGACAATAAAATAAATGACCCATTGCCACTTTATGACTTGATATTTTCTACCTCAGGCCTTGGAAATAGCTGGAATTTAGCAATCTGCTTCAGGTAAATAAACTGAAATGGTGCAGACCTTTTGCATACCCTTGTCTACAATGGATTTTACGCCCATGTAGCTATAGCAACTGCTGAGTCAGGGTTATTCTGAGTGTATAGAAGGCCTTAAAAGTCTGTGTTAACTACAAGAGTTTTCTCCTACTTTCCCTTGTGGTGAGAGAAGTCTATTTACAGAAGAGAGCAGTTCCAGTGTGAATAATGACTACCCAAAGGCGGATTAAGCTTTTGTGGAGCCCTAGGTCACAGCAAGTGGGAGCCTCGGGGGCCCCTCCCCACCCCTTCTCCCTGCAGTAGTGCCCTGCCCCCATGCTCCTGAGGGGAAATGGGATTCGGACGTGGGGGCTTGTCCCGCCCGCCCACTCTCCCTGGCACTCCTGCGTGGGACCAGGGCTGGGGTGTGAGAGCTTTCCCTGCCCACTCAATGCTCCTGCTTGGGAGTGGGGTCAGGGCATGGGGCTTCCCCTGCTCCCTGGCAGGAGCGCCTGGCAGAGCAGGTCAGGGCGTAGGGGCACCTATTTTTCCAGAGGCCCCCAATTGGCCTGGGCCCCTGGGCATGGCCCCTTGACCCAGTGGCTAATCCGCCACTGCAAATACCCATATTCACATTGTGTGAACATCGTCATTTGCACATATTCCCAGGAAACACAGCACTTCCTCAACATCAGTGGGATCCAAAAGCTGTTTGCATGAACATTTGCAGTAAAATGGGAGTATGATCACAGACAAATAGAAATGTGACACAGAATTCACAACTGTGTTTGTGAATTGTGTCCCATTCTTTATGTATTCCTACTGTACAGTGTGTCCTGTAACATTCTTCCTGTTTGTAATGTTTTATAGGAAATTCCTGTGTATTATATTAGCTGTTCTATTATTTCACAAATAATTTGTAAGACTATAAAGAGAGACTATATTTTAAGGAGGAAGCACACAGGCAGAGTAAAGGTTGAGCTTTCTGCTTTACATCTGCATTTCCTAACATTTGAATGCTTGATTTATCAACCTTAATGTTACATTAACATAGGCATATAATTCCCTAGGGACTCTTTAAGGAATGGAAAAAGAAATTCTGAAGATAACTAGCTTGTCATATGTTGTAAATTCTGTTCTCTGCACATTAAAAAGCTTCCAAAGAGGGGCAGACAGTACTTCGCTGCTGTACAGGTGTGCAAGGTGGATAGGGTGAGAAGATCCCCTGTTCAGCAACAGGTCACAACTGTAGTCCTTATGCTCAGCTAAACATGACTGGTCCCTTTCTGCATGCACCCTTAAAACAAAAGGAGAGGGTCAGGGAGAAGGGCCATTGCCTCACCCCTATCCATGCACCAGACAGAGGAGTTGGCTAGCCAGGCAGTAGGGAATATATTACCACCCTTTTGAGGGGTACAACAGGCAGGACACCCCAGCTGTGTGCCAAAGAGTGTGTATTTGGGATGGTGAGTATCTGCCCTGTTCCCAGTGTAGACCTGTCCCTAACTGGCATGACAATACTTTTTTATTGTTAGCATTATTGTTTATCTGATGGCAATGCCCAAAGGCTTCAGTGTGCTAAGTATAAATAAATAAAATGACATGGGACTTACCTCACAGAGCTTTGAACAAGTGAACACTTAATAGCAGAGCACCTGTGGCTCTATCCAGTGGGGTACTGCAAATTGTGGAGCTCCCTCCCATTGATGTGAATGGGAGGCAAGGAAGTCCAACACCTTTTAGGAGGAGCTCATTGTCAATTCAGATTCAGTAGACTCCTAGAAAAAGACTAGCCAACACCAGATCCACACAAATCAACACATCTCCCAGTTACTACCAATCAATATGCCATTTATTTCCTATTGATTCACAGTGAATTTAGGATTTTCTTTGTTTCCTTGTAGCCAAATTCCTCAGTCTCCTCCCATCCATTCTTCAGAGAATTTAGTTTACTGAAGAAAGTCCTGCAGATAAGTACTCCAGTCTCTGACTCAAACTCTTCTAATTGCATCTGTTTATGTTGCATTTGGTCTGTAAAATTTTGCTTAGGAACTGACAGTTGCGTATATGCTGATCTTTTTAAAAATGGCTCTGCAGAATTTTTCTGGTAATACAATAGCATACATTCTGATAACCAAGCAAAATGGAATCAGAGAGATATAGCATTCTTCCTTCACCCCTATCCTTCCGTCATGCTCTTTTAAAATTTAATACCATCTGTCCTGTAGCACCAGTAAATGCTGGTAGTGGATTTGATGTGCTCCACCAAATTTACCTGCAAGAGGTAAACTGAGGCCTGATAATCAAAACTACCAGCTGTGACAGTCTCCACGCAGCAGAGTTTTTTTTACACTTGTGTTATTTTGGAAATAGTTGTGTTGCTTGACATCTGCTCCACCTCAGGCCAATGCAAATAAGCGGCTGTGAGCTCTAAAACCTGATTAACTTTTTCCATAACAACCTATTTGCCAAAGGGAAAGCAGACCACATACAGTGGTAGAAGAGAGCTATTGCTGGCACATAGAAATTGCTTTGACAAGCAAGGCATTGGTTAATGATAGCATCAATATTGGAGACTAGTTTGGTTTCCAAGAATGATTATGGGTGAGAACATTTATTTTCACTAAACCCCAACAGTTTTCATGAAATTGTGTTGATACAGTAGTTGCTTTTGAAACACTGGAGCTCTATATGCCTGAGTGCCCCACAACAGAGCCAGTATGTCTAAAGCCAATTTCACCATTCCATCTGGAAATTATTTTCTTATCTATTTCATTATCCCAGAGCACAAAAAAGAATACTTTGCACTTACATAGCACCTATCATACGATGATCTCAAAACACTTCATAATAATATCTTGCTCTGACACAGCACTTTTCATCAGCAGGTCTCAAAGCACTTTACAAAGGAAGTCAGTTTAATTATTCCCATTTGATCAATGGGGAAAACCAAAGCACAGAGAGAAGAAGTGACTTACCCACAGTCACCCAGAAAGCTAGTGTCAGAGTCAGGAACAGAACTCAGGCTTCCTGGGTCCCATTTCAGTCCCTGTCCATTAACTCTCTAATGTCTTATTAGTCTCACAAACTCCGGTGAGTTATGAAAATTATATTATTTCTTTTTATTGGTGAAGAAACAGAGGCAGTTTTTAACAGGTAGGTCCGCAGCTCAATTACATTTATAAGTGGAGATGCTAACTCTGTAACTTCACAATATACCTGAATACGTTTCTACAGAATCATACCATATTATGAGATAAGCCAGGTACATCCTATAGAACAACTAATTTATTCAACAAATTTACTTCTTTTTCTGTTCATTAATTGTCCACAAACAGATTACTCAGGTTTTCTAAGGTTGACTTGTTCAAAATAACTCATAAAATAATTACTGCAGATCATTGTTCTCTGCAATTCATTGTGAATATGCAGAATTTGAAACTTCTTCAGCTGTTTTGATTGTACACATTTTTTTCCTGAGTGGGTGGGGATAAGTCCTAAAATTAGGTTTCCACTGCAAATGCACACATTTACATGTTAAAAATTATCTGATAGTTACAGAATATTCTGTAATAATCTCAGACTCTGGAAAGATTTATGCATGGGTTTAACTTTATGAACTACAGGTAGTTCCTTGATAATAAGAATACTTACAGTTAATAAAATTAAGCCTATGCATAAGTCTTTGTTGGGCTCAGGGCCTTAAACATCAATATTTAAGCAATCATTTCTGCCCATAGGATCATTTGTTAAAATATCTGTGGAAACATAACACAAAAGAGAGATGAACTCAGCTCAAGCAAACATAACATAAAAGAGATGTGAACTTAGCTCAAGCAAATTTTTTAAAAAATGTGAGTGAATATAAATGAAAAATATTTGTAAATTGTTCACTTGGCTAACATAGAGAATTTGTCTGGGCCATGGCTGTGCTTTGTTCCTAATTGGCAAGGAAAATCTCATATTCTTAAATGCTCTTGCAATATTTTCCCAGTGTTCAATATAACAGACACTGGATTTTCTTAGGGGTGAATGTTCAATTATCAAATTGCATAAAAGCCAGCATATCCTCTGTTTCTTGCTGGTCTTATATAGCATTATGTATGATATGAGCATGACTAGAACATTCAGCACATTTCTACAGAACGTTAGAAAGCAGACTGGAAAACTTAATTCCCTACTAATATATCCAGCTGAGATGAGATTTATTGAAGTGCGATGAGATCCAGTAAAGGAAGAGCTGCACTGTGGTAACACAAGAAGTCTTGATTTAAAATCTGGTGCTGTAAGGTGCTCATCACATCCTTAGAGTATGAGGAGTACCCATCCCTAATCTCCCCACATCGGTAGCAGTCAGGGATGCTCAGGCTTTCTCAGGGGAGCTCCAGTTTTGTGCTGCCAACATTTTAACATAGGGTACCTTCAACAATTTTTCACCTCAGTTACTGAGAAAATACTCCCTGGGTAAAGTATTCTCCCCGCCAATAAAATAAAATAAAAATCCAGCAATTCCACACTCTAATCTTCTCCCTTTCAATCCATCAATCTTTTCACTTCTACATGCATATTTATCATCCCTTTCATTTCTACCCCTCTAAACCCATCATACTTCCACCTCCCCAAGAGAAGAGAGGGTGGATTAGAGTAGCTGCAGGATACCCACACAGCCCAACAGCAGCTTGGCTTCACCTCCACTCTCTTTTCTTCTCATGAACTGGTGGAGAAGGTGGTGGGGGGTGGGGGGCCTCTACAAGATGTGTCCCTTGTACACTGCAGGAGGCATCGATGGAAGATTCAGGAGAAGAGTACCCCTTGCTGTAGCTGCTCTGGCTGCAGGAATAGCAAGCTCAGCTATGGCATAGAATCTGCCTGAATGAACAGCCAGGGTTGAAGATTTTAACAAGCAGAGCTGGCCTCAATAGTTTGGGATTAACTTGGAAAATAACTTCTAGCTATGTCTTCCATTGGCAGAGTTCAGGGAGTGAATACTTACTGAGTTCTGGTGGCAGCGGGCAGTTCTTGCAATGTGAAAAGGCAGCAGCAGAGTCAACGTTTCTCCACAAATGTAATTGAATACTGTCACCATCCATTATCAATCATGGTATTAGATGCAAGACTGGGCTGAGGAATTTGGGTTGGGTTGGTAAGACAGTTTTAGAGATGCAGCCTCATCCTGCCTGCCTCCTGTGTAGAAATAAAACCCAGCTGCTTATTCCTTTTAACTTTAGCTATCGGTTACAGTGGTATGTCTCAGATTTTTCAAGACTATATTTGTAAGGAATAGAATAGGGTTAGAAACTCTTTTTTGGAAAACTGAAGATGAGCATCTGTACTAAGGAAACCAAATATTTCTGTTATTAAGGGGCTCCTGCAGCTCATTAATGGAGTCCTCATCACCTTAAAGCAGTGGTCTCTTCATGTAGTTAGTTAGAAATGATCTCTCTACCATGTCATTGGATGCAGAGAAGCTATTCAGTCAGGTAAACAGCAAGTATTAGTTTACTTTAATATAAGTACATTATTTCTCAAGAGAATTAAGTTATTTTGTGTTGCTTGAGAGCAGTAGTATAGTATAGTATAACGCTGTACTACCTCACAAATCTGTGTTGAAATGATACATTCATCAGAGGTGTCCCCTCTCCCTTTTCTGATTTATTCTAGCACTAGATCCTCTAGAATTAGCTGTAAACGTGTACTTGGCAATTGCATGGATTAAGGTTGCTTATGAGGCCCAAATCTTTTGAACCACTGAGCATCCCTTGAGAGGGGCAGAACACCCTCATCTTCCATTGTCTACAGTTTAAATTGATGATGACACTTCGCTCGTTGCAGAAATTACTCAGCTCAGAGAATTGCAGGACTGGGCACATAATGAATTCATAGTTCTATTCTATGCACTCAACCCATATTACCAATAAGAAAATTACAATAAATTTTGTGAGAAATAAGAAAGAACATTAACAATATTGCAGGCCAGATATTCAGCTGGTGTGAGTCAGCTTTGACTTCAGTGGAGACATGTCAATTTACATCAGCTGAGGATCTATTCGGCTTTGAAATTTTAATGGCTATCAACTCAGATGAAATAGTTTGAATATATTGCTAAATAATGGTTTTGATGCTGTGGCAAGAAACAATATTACACCACTTATTATTCAATTTAAAAACAGTATAGCCATGTGTGAGAAATTAAATCTGTCACCATGGGGAAGAGTTCAGGCTGTCAAAATGGTAATAGCAACTAAACTCAATTATCTATTTTCTATATTACCCATCGTGATTCCCAAGAAAATATTAAAGGAAATTGAGATTATCTTGTAAAAAAAATTGTTTGATATAACTATTGCTGTAATTACTTTTAAAAAATCTATAAACTTCTCTGGGAAAAAAATAACTAGAAAAATTATTTAAACCACAACTGCTTTTAGGACTAAGATTAAGTAACATTGATTGTGACCATATGTTGTCCACCACACTGATACAATAATACCTAAACACACTCTTCTATACATTATCCTTACAAGCAACCTTGGGATGTATATGGACTGCAACAGATAAACTATTGGAGTGGGGAGGGGAAACTGGCCCTAGTGCTACATGGGGAAGGGCCCAAGGAGGTTTCTCCTAGTTATTCATCCAGCCTAAAGGTCAGAGTGAGTCACAGTCTCCCATGTTCACTGTAGAGCATAGTTTTTAGGCCATATTTCTCTATGAGCATATTCTAGGACAGTGCAATTCTGCATCTCCTCCTAGTCAGCATTATAACGAATTGGTTCAATCTGCAGGGATGTTTCTAAAAATGTCTAAGCAGTGTAGGAATACTGGTTCTTTTTCAATGGAACCCTTTCAATTGAAGTTGTAACCTACTGGGCAGAGGATAAGGTGTCAATGGTAGTTATTCCATTCTGGGACTGAAAAATATTAGCAAAGGAAAAACTTCAAATCCTATATTATATGTAAGAGGGAAATTAAGGCTTTCTTCTCCTGTACTCTAGCACTCACAAAATCACTTCCATCAGAAATATTTCAAGTGGTGGACAACGTGGTGAATCCAAGCTGACATTACCTTGAAAAAGTTGATTCATTCTCAGTCTAATAAGTGCCCCCAAAGGAGTTGTACTTCAGTTGCCTCATGTCCACATTGTCCTCTACAGGCCAGGCTCCCTGGCATGACTACAGCTCCCATGATGCACCATAGCCAGGGCCTCCCATGACACATTGCCTCCCCTATTAAAAAGGGGAGATGGAAGTGCATTATGGGTGATATAGCCCAAACAAGGAGCCTAGCCAATAGTGGAGAACAGGAGCATGAGGTACCTGAACTACAACTCTCACAATGCATTGTGAGAGAATTTCCAAAATCGAAATATTTCATTTTTGGACAAAATCTTGTTTTGGCTGAAACATTTTGGTATTCAAATTTCTGTCAAAAATCTACATTTTCTGCAAAAAATTTAGATGAAAACTTTTTTTCACTTTCATTAAAATATTTTTTGACTAGCTCTACTTACAATCTAAAGACACAACTGATAAGTGAAACAAACAAATGGAAGGGTAACTGTAAGCGGGGCTCGCCAGGGCTTGACCCTCCCGGATGAGGAGGGGAGCCACACCGGCCTCGACCTGTCGTCTGAGGGTCTCAGTTCTCAGAACTGTCGACCACCGCCCGGGTAGCTCGGTCCCTGTGGATAGGACCGGGCAGTGGCACAGTCAAAGGGGGGCCCAGCCCTTGGTTCGGGCGGGCACCAAGTACATAGTTATCTCAGCTCCAGCCCTTTGGTTCAGGGGCGGGCTGGCAGGAGTGCGGGTTGCCTGGACCCTTTGGGACAGGACCGAGCAGTGGCACAGTCAAAGGGGGCCCAGCCCTTGGTTTGGGCAGGGCACCAGTTACACAGTTATCTCAGCTCCAGCCCTTTGGTTCAGGGGCGGGCTGGCAGGAGTGCAGGTTGCCTGGACCCTTTGGGACAGGGCCAAGCAATGGCACAGTCAAAGGGGGCCCAGCCCTTGGTTCGGGCAGGGCACCAGTTACACAGTTACTAGTTTAGCTGGCCTCTCTAGGCCGGGGGAGGGGATTCTGCCACCCGTGGATGGGTGGCAGGGGGAACGCAGGCCCACCCACTCCACTGCGTTCCAGCCCGGGGCCCTAGTAGTGGTGATCATCGCTGCAGGTGGTCAGTGGGGATCCTGACCGCAACACACTGCCATAGGTATCGGGAAATCTGCAACCTGACTCGGGTCGGCTGCCCCCGGGCTACTTCCAATACACCCTCCGAGCCTACCTGGTTTGTGGGATCAGCTTCGGGGATGTCCCACCATGTAGGCTCCTCACAGCCAGGGCTGGGCGGTAGATCCGGCAGCTCCTCCGGGAAGTCCGGCCAGGCCTGTTCCGGGATGTCCTCAGGGCCGCAGCAGGGACGGGGCGGCTCTGGCTGCTCCTCGTTGTAGCGGGTGCAGGGAGGCTGTGACAGCTCCTCGTTATAGCGAGCGCAGGGAAGCTTCGGCCAGTCTGGACACTGGCCTGCAGCCTCAGCAGCTTCCCAGTCAGGAGCTCCCGTGGACAAGTCTGCTCGTGACGGTGGCTGGGCTCCAACTGAGGGCTGAGGGCCGGCTTTTATCCTTCTGGGTCGCCGCTTAACCCTCTGAGGGGCAGGACTTCCGCTTAGAGGCCCCACCCCTATGGATGATTGACAGGGCTCGACCCTTCCAGATGAGGAGGGGAGCCACACCACCTCGTTACAGTAACACTCAAATGACTGTGTTCTTACATAGGCTAACTGTATGCAATAGTTGTGTATGCACAACTCAAAGGTGTAATAAGCCATGTAGTAGTAAAAATATTAGCTCATCATCTGCCTTTGCTATTAGATGGCAGTTTTCCATATGTCTGTTGTAATTTATATCTTAGGCGCATCCCAAAGAATCATCTGAGAGCCCAGAATACTCAGAGCACAAAACATTCCAACCACATCCCTAAACTCTCCTTTCCTTTGTTCAGGCACCAGGGGCTGCAATTGGGAATTGGCATAGGGTCAGTCCATAACTTTATACCAACAGGGTATCTCTTACATTGGGGGCACTCCCAATGGAAACATCCAACCGATTTCTGGCCCCTTTGTGCCACTGGAGTGGCAAAGGGACTGGAGTGCAGCTGAATATCAGAGTCTATGACCTTACTGAGCTGAGCTTTCATCAGTTTATAATGAACATTCACACTGCAGATAACTGATAATTCTCAGAGATGCAAAGGAATCATGCTGAGGACAGTGTTGGTATTATGTTGCTGTGGGAACCTTACCTTGAATTTCCTGATTGCTTTGGGTTTAAATTCTCAATTTTGCTGTTGTACTGACTCATTTTGGATTAAATATTTTATTAAGTTCTCACATAAATCATCTGTAAATAAAAGTTGAGGAAAAAGCTAAGTTTAATCTACAAAAACATGCATTTGCTTATGGGTAGAAATTATGAGGGATGGATGATGGTGTCATAGAATGCTTAAGTTATGTAAGAGTTAATATTTTTTTCAGATCTAGTTCATAAAAAAGCCACAAGCAAATCAAAAGGAACAGTAAGATCAAAAAGAACCCATTACATTCTGAAGCTCTCAAACCTTGATGATGTTTTTTTTCTCTAGCACAACTTAATAAGTTACTACCTGCTTGTAAAGTAATCATTGAAAAACTGATAATATTCTGCAGGGTAAGAAAATTACCAAGAAGGTAATGAAAACTTTATGAAGTCTGTAAGGCAAATTTGATAAATCCAATGACATCTCTGTTTTGAAAAAAGCTGGTATTAGATTGTGGTTATGTATGTGGGATTCCCCAAATCAACCCCAACATATTCTTTTGTCTTCCAGTTTCCTTTATAGCAACATAATTGAACTTGTAACATATCATGTATGGCTAAGCCATGGCTACTTTCTTAGCACTGGTTTGTCCACATAAAATCTGTCCCATGTAAATAGCAGTACACAGCTGTGGTGCCCTGGAACAGTGCAGGGAAGGAATCAGACCTCAGAGAGCTCTAAGGTGCCTTCTCATTAATCATTAGACGTGGAAGGTAATATAATCATGGTGATGCTTAAAGCAAGGGAACAGGATTGAGGGGACCTGGGACCTAATCATAACTATCTATGAATCACTCTGTGACCTGAGGGAAGTCGCTTATCCACTCTAGATCTTAGTTTCTCTGAGTGTAATATGGACACAATGAGATGGTTGGATGAAAGCCTCATTTTCTTTGTTTTTGGCATTTTGTCTTTTCTATGTGCATTTTGGAAAATTCTGCTAGCAGACTGCTTGGAAATTCTAAGTACTGGAGCCATTCAGAGCAGAGAGATGATGGTATTGCATCAGTGTAAGAATATTTACATATTCATGATAGTTATTAGGAAATATCTGTTGAAGGCTACATAATACCCTCAAGGCACAGGCCTGGGGACTGTGTGGAGCTGCTCCCAAGGGGAGCACCAAATGTATTCTGCATCAGAGAGGAGGACCGAACAGTGAACAATGAGGATATATCCCTACCCTGAATAGCTTATAGTCTAAATCACATTGAGAAGGCAGGATGCAATGGGAAGCCCAGAGGAAAGAATAAATAAATATATAGTAATTTCCTTGCAAACAGGAAGCACCCTCAGGTTATCATTATTGTATATTACGCTGTGCAAATGATCAGCCTGGTGGTGTTTCTTCCTCTAAGTTCTCTGAGCAATGAATTGTTCCATAGAAATTTTAATTGGAAAAGCCAGACAACTGCAACCAAATGAATCTAACATATTCAGAACCCAGGAAGTGTTGTATGGATTACAAAATAATGGGTGGTCTTAGGCTGGCTTTTTAAAATCCTTCCACCCACCCACCCACCCACCCACTTTTATTTTTTTCCAGTTTCGGAAGTAATGTCCATAAGCAGTGCCAAGAGTTTTGAACAAGATCTTAAATGTGGTTAGGGCCCAATTCTACATGTTAAGAAAAAGTCAGAAAAGTATGATTCCATTTTCTTAATGTAAAATACAGCTTTAAAATGTTCCCAGAAGAAGTGAAAGAGAAAAGGCAGTGTTGCCGGGAGATAGGTATTTAATGGAGCAGGAATTATAGGAAGAGGAGTCAGAGAATGGCTTCAGCTATCAAGAAAGAACATAAATGAGGAAAAAAGAAAAAAATATGTATTAATTAGAAGTTAAAATAAGTGTAAGTTTATATTCCAGTTTATATTTCAGTACTGACGTTTAAATACAAGTTTCATTACTTTCATTTCCGAACTATTCTGATGACCTTTGAGGGACTTTGGAGTTAGTCCATTTTAAATTGAGTTTAAAAATCTTTTTATTTTAGAAAGTCTTCAGCATGGCACATTTATTTGATATTATATATTTTATGTGCTCTTCATATTTTTATCTTTTTTATCATGTTTTATGTAAGGTGCCTAGAACTTAATTTTATTTCTCAAGTGCCTATCTATCAGCTCTTATTGTTGGGGAACTATATATTTTCTTTTAAGAAAACATTTCAAAGTAACTTTTTATGTTATTTTAAAAATATGAATTATAATTTTTAATAATTGCAAGGACATGTTAGTGTCTTCTATAATTACAAGACACACCAGTATGTTTGGTGCATGGGTATTTCTTCTTTGCTGTTTGCAGAGCCCCTCATTCAGTCTCATGCATGCAAAGAATTATGACTATGAGTTGCATCATGATTAGAGTATTACATCTAATATGTTAGCATAATACAATTAAGGAAATTACAGAGGGAAAGAACCTATTGAGATTTCTAGTCCCTCTACCAACCAGTGCTTGATTGGTCCCAATTGTACCTTTACTAACATTTTGTCTAGTGTAGTTGTAAATATGTCAATTGATGGAACTTTCACCCCATGCCTTGGGAGAAAATTTCACAGCCAATGCATAGACTACTATTGCCCATGGCTTTTATTGCAACTGTGACCTTGTTCTCCACCATGCAGGGGTTCTGACTAGTGATCCACAAATTGATGCATGTATTCTTGGCAGATTTCAGTGCAAGGAAGCATTGATCCAACAGACTGTAGGATCTGAAAAGACCATTTTTGATATCTGATGTTTGAGTTGTACTTTAAGAAATGTCATCTTCCTTAATGATGCTTGCCTGTTATTCCAATTATTTCTACACTTCTAATAAAAATGAGTTAGGGAAATAATACAGTTTATCACCCCACCCTTTAATTATTATAACTATTGGTTATTAACATAAATGTTCATAGCCCTATAAATATAATCAATACTTTTGCATAACAAGCTTGTTCCTTGGCATGAAGAGATTACCCTACTTAAATACATCATGACAAACAAACTCAGCACAAGATATAGGAGAAGATTGAGATTTTTAATGAGGAGTTGTAGGGAGGAAGGTATGCTTATAGAGTTGGGTCTTAGTGATGGTTTCACAGGACAGTAGAAAGTGTTTGAAGGATAAAAATGGGGAAAGTGTGTCTGGTGCAGCCGGTAGCATAATAAAAGGCATGATTTTGTTATTGGTAAAAAGAAACAACGTTAGTTCTGTATGAAATCTTGGCTCATAATCAAAGCAAAAAACAAAACAAAACAAAAAAGAACAATCCCGTTAAAAAGTCATTTATAATTTTAGTGGCTTAAATATTCTGTCAAAACTGAAAGGTAAGGCTAACATATAAATTCCCATCAATTAATAACTTGCAATGGCTAGAGCCAAAAAAAAATGAAGAAATTGAAGTAAAATCTTAAACAAGTTGTTCTGTCTGTAACTAGGCCAGATTTTCTAATTTATAGCTATTCCAACAAATACTGCTGTACATGCACTATAAGTGCAACAAAGATTACAGTGATATTTATCTAGCTAAAGCAATGTAATGCACACAGTTATAGTATTTTCTACAGAAATGGATTGTCAAAATTGAAGTAAAATATTCAAGGGTAATTTTAAATGAGGTGATATTTTAACTAGACTACATCTTGGAAGCTTAAAGCTGAAATCTGTTTAGAAACAGAATGCATTCATTTATGTAACTTGTTTTGTTTCAGGTTACTATGAAAACATGTTTACTTCTTGGCTTGCATTCAGAAGAGCTGAGCAAATAATCCACAATGAATAATTTACTCAAATTTTGCCTGTTATTTCTTTTCTGTTCATGAACTGTGCACAAACATTAAAGCTAGTGATCCTCGCAATTACAGGTGAATTGGTTAAAACAATAGTAAAGGACAGAATTATCAGACACATAGATAAACACGATATGTTGGGGAAGAGTCAGCATGGCTTCTGTAAAGGGAAATCATGTCTCACCAATCTATTAGAAGTCTTTGAGAGGGTCAACAAGCCCCAGCAAGGGTGGTCCAGCTGACTTTCAGAAAGCCACAATCATGGAATAAGGGAGAAGGTCCTTTCATGGATCAGTAACTGGTTAAAAAACAGGAAAGAAAGGGTTGGAATAAATGATCAGTTTTCATAGTGGAGAGAAGTAAACAGTGGGGCTTCCCAAGGATTTGTGCTGGCACCTGTGCTATTCAATATATTCATAAATGATCTGGAAAAGGAGGTAAACCACGAGGTAGGAAAATTTGCAGGCAATACAAAACTACTCAAAATAGTCCAAAGCTGATGCAAGGAGTTACAAAGGGATCTCACTGACTGGGTGACTGGGCAACAAAATGGAAGATGAAATTCAGTGCTAATAAGTGCAAAGTAATGCACATTGGAAAACATAATCTCAGCTACACATAGAAACTATACATAGAACAGCCGTAACCCCCTCAAGAAAGAGATCTTAGAATCATCATGGATAGTTCTCTGAAAACATCTGCTCAACGTGCAGTGGCCATCAAAAAAACTAAAATAATATTAGGCATCATTAGGAAAGCGATAGAACAAAAAATATCATACTACGACTCTATAAATCCATTGTTCCCTTCCAATTTGAATACCGAATGTAGTTCTGGTTGCTTTATCTCAGCGTATGTCTACACTAGCCACTGGATCGGCGGGTAGCGATCAGTTTATCAGGGATCGATATATTGCGTCTCATCTAGACGTGATATAGTGATCACTGAACGTGCTCCCGTTGACTCCGGAACTCCACCAGGGCGAGCGGCGGTAATGGAGTCGACAGGGGGAGCCACGGCTGTCGATCCCGCGCCGTGAGGACGGGAGGTAAGTCAAAATAAGATACTTTGACTTCAGCTACGCTATTCCCATAGCTGAAGTTGCGTATCTTACATTGACCCTGCCCCCTAGTGTAGACCAGGCCTCAGAAAGCATATATTAGAATAGGAAAAGGTATAAGGAAGGACAACAAAAATAATTTGGGGTATGGAACAGTGTACCTATGAGAAGAGATTAAAAAGACTGGGACCATTCACCTTAGAAAGGAGACAACTAAAACGGGATATGGTAGAGGTCTTTACAGTCATGAATGGCATGGAGAAAGTGAATAGGGAAGTGTTATTTACCCCATCACATAACACAAAAACTAGGGGCTCTGAGATGTTGTGAAGTCCAAAAGAATAACTGCATTCAAAAAAGAATTAGATAAAGTCATGGAGAATAGGTCTACCAACAGCTATTAGCTAAGATGGTCAGAGATACACCATCATGCTCTGGATGTCCCTAAACCTCCAACTGCCAGAAGTTGGGACTGAATGACAAGGAATGGATCACTCAAAAAAATTGTCCTGTTCTGTTTATTCCCTCTGAAGCCGCTGTCAGAAGACAGGATACTGGGCTATATGGACCATTGGTCTGACCCGGCTATTCTTATTTCTTAGGTTAACAAGGGCTGATGCATAAAGCTGCACCACCCCAGGAGTAGCACCAGCGGCAATGTGACTCAGAGGCAGTAAGCAGATGCCTGGACTCATGGTCTGGGTAGCTCATACAGGAATGTAAGAGGAGTTCTCTGTCCCATATTCCTATACACAGTCCAACTCTGTGCTCTTTAAACCTTACTTGCAATTACCCAAGCACCTATTTTTCTGCACCTGTTTCAATATTAATCTTTTCACTCTATTCTTTACCTTGGTAGATCTCCAACTTTTTTGCTTTGACAGCACTTTCAATTTTTTTTATTATTATTTTTTGCAGTTTCCAGTGTCCACCTAAGTATTCAGAGCTTTGGGTAAACACTTTCTTCTTGCCCAGGGTGATACTGTATTCTATTTTTTCATCTACATAAGTATATGATGTGATAGTTGTTTGCATTTTTCACATTTTAAGTACCTAATATAATAATTTATTGGCCTCTTTGAATTCCCACTGATTCACAGCTGGGACCACATCACAGAAAAACAAGATCAGCTATCTTTAGTCCAATTATATTAAATAGGAGGTGAAAACATGGATTGTGTGGGGGGAAAAGGAAAAATGATAGAAACAGACTAGGCAATGGGAGCAATGAAAATGCCGTCTTGAAAGGGGAGATAAAAGAGCAGCCCTTTCACCAACATTTTGTTACCCTTCAGTCATTTTAGACTTACTTTCTACAGTAAAAATGAAGACATCCATCCTGCAAGACTGAACTTAACTTTATTCATGTAAGCTCAATGGACTATTCACATGAGTGAAGTTAGGAACATCCATATGTGCTTGAAGTTCAATTCTGAACTAGTTATTGTTGTATCTGTATCATAGTAAGAGAGCTGAAAGCAGTTGTTAGGAAACAAACTGCCATTAGCTAGCTTAGACCCTTTGTTTTATTAGCCCTCATCACCATAGTATTTGAGCACCTCACAACTATAATGTATTTATCATCACAACACCCCTGCGAGGTAGAAAAGTACTATTATCTAGCAGATGAAAGTATACTAAAAGCTAATGGTTGGAAGATGATGCTAGACAAATTCAGACTAGAAACAGGGGACACGTTTTCAACAGTGACGGTACTTGAACACTGGAACAATTTACCAAGGGTAGGGATGGATGTTCCCTGACTAGCAATTTATAAATCAAGAGCGGATTTTTTTTTAAATGTATGTTCTAGTTCAAACAAGAATTAACTCACGGAAGTCCTATGTTATACAGGAGGTCAGACTAGATTATCAAAATTGTCACTTTCTGCCTTAATCTTTGAATCTTCTTTTCTATAAATGGGAACTGTGTCATAGGGAAACTAGGTGACTGGACCCAGCACACATAGAAAGTCTTGGTGGAGCAGGCATAAGAACTCAGATATCCTAAATCTCATGCTAGCAGCCTAAACACTGGACCATCCTTCCTCTCCCCACATGAAAGTCCAACCAGGTTCTGGGAGAAACAACTAGGGAGAAGGGGTTCAAATATTTTAAGGAACTTTAAAAAGATGTTAGAAAAGATTAAACAATAAGTATGTTCAAATGTGTAGAGAAAAGTGGCTAGAATCATTTTCCTATTTTTCTCTTTATCTTCATGTAGGAACTATTTTTCATAGAAGGAAGATACATAAAATAAACCTTTCACTATTTTTAAAAATATACAGTTAAACTAAAGGAAAATAGAATGTAACATTGGTGATCCATGCCTTCATAGCAGTAATCCACATCCAGGGAATGCAATAGGAGGTGACTTGTGCACTTCTTACATGGCTGAAGGCACGAGGCAGAATGATGCATCATCAGAAGTTTGATAAGGTATTCCCTGTGGTGGCTTATTTCTATAATAAAATGCAACAGTAGTTATTTCCCCATTTCCAGCCCTTTTTCTTGAAATCTTTGGGGACAATTGCTGCTTTATGTTTATTTTTTTACCACCATGACATTAGTAGACTTTATGTTTCACATTTAAACAATATTATATCTAGTAATTTACAGAAATTCATGGAAAACACAATATTTGTATATTGTGTGACTGGAATTCCTGAGACACCTGCAAATTATTTTGCCACCCTCCCATAGCTCTACTGGAACTCTTTATTGTCTTAGTTCATTATTCTCTCTTCTATCAGTTGTAGCTAACATCAAATTTCATAAATGTAAGTTTGAAATTAATGACAGTTTTTTATTGCTCAGTTTATTTTATTGTTGCTGTATGTTAAATCTTATTGTACTTAATTTTCTCAAGTGCTACAGGAGGTCATCAAAAGCATCTAATTCAGCTACTCATTTAATCAAGAATTTCTGGTTTAAGATTTGAAAGAAACCAATATAATTTTCCCCAGTATATTTGTCCACATACATAGCTACACTCTACATAGTCTGTACATAGCTACTCTTCATTTACACAAGTAATCAGAACATGTGAATTAATGAAAACATGATAAATATGCTATGCTGATAATGCCAGATATCTGAAGTGCTGCTATCACTGACCTAGATCCACCATACATATATACAATGAACAGTACCTTCCTGTGCAAGTAATCCCATTAAAATTAATGAAACTACTCATGGTGTAAGGTACCAGTTAATGTGGGTAAGGATGGAAGAATCTTGCCTTTTTTGATTGCCAACAGACAAAAATGTTAATACCAAATAATTTAAAACCAGAGAAAATTTATAGTCACAAGAGGAAGCAATGGATATATCTCCTACAAATGCATTGGTTGCATGCTAACGCCCCACCATATGTTTGCACGAGTTGTCTATTTCATGTACACAGAGATAGGGTGACTGCATATCCAGCTAACCATATGCCTGAATAATTACCTGATATGTATATGTAAAAGCTCATCTGTGAGCACAATTGTCGAGTTTTGCCAGCAGATTTATTGGGATCATCCATTTCTGTCTCTTGAAAATGATATAGTATGATAAATTGAAGCTACTAGTTAACCCTTACAAACTGAACACAAAAGACCCAATATCAAATATCAAAGACCTCCTAAAGATAACATCTACAAATTCAGAGAATGCCCCAGTCTGTGTGCACAAACACCTGCAGTTGTGTGTATAAGTACATATTTGGGAATATATAACTGGCACTAATGTGTATCATGTCCCATTTTACATTCACAAGCCCTCAAGGTTCAGTTTGGGACAGCTTTTGAAAATTCATTCTGTCCAAGTCTCATAGCTGCCAAGGCCAGACAATACCATTGTGATTATCTAGTCCAGGGACCGGCAACCTTTGGCACATGGCCCGTCAGGGAAATCTGCTGGAGGGCCGGGACGGTTTGTTTACCTGCAGCATCTACAGGTTCGGCCAACTGCAGCTTCCACTGGCCAGGATTCGCCATTCCAGGCCAATGGGGGCTGTGGGAAGCAGCATCTAGCACATCCCTCAGCCCACGCTGTTTCCCGCAGCCCCCATTGGCCTGGAATGGCGAACTGCGGCCAGTGGGAGCAGCGATTGGCCGAACTTGCAGATGCTGCAGGTAAACAAACCAGCCCAGCCTGCCAGCGTATTTCCCTGACAGGCTGCATGCAAAAGGTTGCCGATCCCTGATCTAGTCTGATCTCCTGTATAGCACAGGCCATAGAACTTCCCCAAAATAATCCCTAGAGCATACTTTTTAGAAAAAAATCCAATCTTGTTTTAAAAATGGTAAGTGATGGAGAATCCACCACAACCTTTGGTAAATGGTTCCTGTTGGATGGTTCATTACTCTCACTGTTAAAAATTGTCACCTTATTTCCAATATGAATTTGTCTCATTTCAACTTCCAGCCTCTGGATTATGTTATACCTTTTCCTACTAAACTGAAGAGCTCATTATCAAAAATTTGTTCCCAAGGTAGTTACTTATACACTGTAATCAGTCACTCCTTAACCTTCTCTTTGTTAAGCTAAAAAGATTGAGCTCCTTGAGTCTATTGCTCCAAGGCATGTTTTCTAACCCTTTACTCATCCTCCTGGCTCTTCTGTGAACTGTCTCCAATTTATCTATTTATCAGTTGTGAGAATGTATCAAGCATGACATTAATTTACAGAAACATGCACGTTTTCCTATTCATCGTCTTTGTTCAAGAAGTGATCAAGGGACGTTCAGTGCTCTAAACATTCTTGCCAGAGAACATGCCTTTTTACTATTTGAGTTCAGTGAGGGATGTGACTTTATCTACCAATAAAGGAGCATAATCCTACTGCCTGCAAATACTATTCTGCCCTTCATTAGCTTTCTTGCCTCCCTGAGCAACTAGCTACCAAACACAACTTCCTATATTGCTGCTGTTTGTTCCTTCTGATAAACCCAGGCTACAGCAGCAAAGGAAGTCATGCTTTTCAATGAACATCTGTTCCCTTCCCCCTATTCTTTCCAGCATGCTAGTGTCCAAAGCAGAAATTTAACTGGGCACAAAGTGGGGTAGAACAGGTATGCTGATAGAGCAAACTTTGCCATTGCCTCCAAAAAACCAATTCTCTATCTTCAAAAAGTTACTTGGTTAAATTAATGGTCTGTCTTTGTTAAAGGATGGTCCACGTGCAGACCAGCTGGCTAGTTACTTAAAATCTTGACCCTATTCTGCTTGCATGCCGAACTCTGATTGGCAACAATGAGATTTTTTTCTAAAGATAAAGAGAAGACAACAGGATAGAATATATGAATGTGTATATTGCATTAGTCTAGGGATAATGGATATTTTGACGTGAATGGAATCTGAATTCAGAATTGTGGTCAGTCTGTCTACTCATATCCTAGAGGAACTCATGGAAGACAGAATGAATATGTTAAATAGGGGGGTGCCAGTTCAATAGTTTAATCTAATCCACTTTTCTCTAGTTTACCTGTTAAAATGTCATGTGCCATCATCAGATGGTTTGTCCCTTTATCCCCTGAACTTGTTATGCAATCAGAGAAATAAACTAACTTAGTTTGGCAAGATTTGCCATTTTGTATTACATGTAATATCTTATTAATACAAATCCAATTCAGGAGAGGGCTGTAAGTTCTTAGCACCCTTTAAAATCTGGCCTTAGGTGCCTTACACTGGTCATCCAACTACTGAGGCACTCAAATTCAGGGGTCACTTATCAGCCCTAAAATGCTGAAGTTGCTAGGTGTCCGGTGGTCTCAGTTTGCTAACTCTATAGCGGCTTATTATTCCCCATTCAACTGATTATCTTGTGCCTCCTTGCTGATCTACTGCTTGATTAATTTATTAATTAATTTGCACACTCATCTATCTTCCCATCCATGATTGATGTATTAGATAGCTTAACTGACTCTGATTGATACAACTGCTGATCTTTTACCTGTCTGCTGGATCAATTAATTAATTGCTCAGTTGTTTCTTTCCCTATGTAATTGGCTCATTTCATGGCTTAAGTGATTCTTTGCCTACTTAAACTGATATTCTTGTTGCTCACTTTACTTACTCAATTATTCATTCATTTAATCTAGTATTTTCCTTTTTATCAACTTCTAATTTGTGGGCTTGTTTAACAGTTTAATTATGCAGTTGCCTGCCTCATTTGCCACCTAACTGACTTCCTACCTGCGTAAATTCCATAGCCTGCTATTACTCCCTTTGACTACCACCACACCACTCCCCTGCATTCCTTCTGCCTCCATCTCCTACTTCCCCATACCTTTCCCCTATGGTCTACCCCTCATCATACTTCTATCAAATCCACCTTTTTCTACCTCCCATGTTTTCCCACTCTTATCTCCCAGACTGTGACAAATCCAAATCCCACTTCACGGCCTTCCCTGGCTCCACCTCTTTGCCTCTGGTGGCCTCTGTCCCAACCTTATCTCTCCTTTTATCACCTATAATGTATGGGTCATATTGTACAAGAGTAGTATAGTTACATTGCAATAACAGTGTAATTACACTGTAGTTATGTCTTTTGATATTTGTAATTATCACTAATTCCCAGAGTTGGAAAGTTCATGATACAACTAAGAATAATTATAGTGTAAATACAGTAAAATTAATAGACTTGGATTCAAAAAACATGCATTAAGAAGAACAGCAAATAAGTTAAGTAAATCAGAGCATATGAATAAGTGGTAATCACATACTGAAAAATAAAACCATACTTGAGGTGGGAAAAAAAAATCTCATTTTAAACTCCTCCCCCCCAATAAAAATGAACTTTTTTACAAAACTATAAAGTTTTGCAAGAAAATGTGATTGTCTGATCAGCTCTGAAAGATTAGAACAATTAGCTGATAGGTTAGAACAATCTGACATGCAATACAATATATCTTGCTTGCATTGCACATGTATATCATATAGGTATCTGTACGCTCTCAGGATGGATATATTATATTTCCCATTTTTCAGAACCATGTATCTGGTTGATAAGGTTAAGCTCCTAACACCGTTTCTGATGTTTACCGCTCTTGTGCCACTCCTCTTCATTGATCTGGTAGGTAGGGGTCCCTAGCACCCGCCATTCAATGGTGAATTCACAAAAGGCTGAAAATATTCTGGCTGATTATAACAAAACAAAGAAGCAACCCCCTGCTGCCCCTGCATTTTAAAAATGCACCTAGCACCATTCCTTTCTGTTCTTGAGAAGCAAATCATTACTTTAACAACCTCATTCATAGATTACAAGGTCAGAAGGAACCATTGTGATAATCTAGTCTGAACTTCTGTATAACACAGGCCATACAATATCATTGAATTAATTCTTGTATGAGCTATCTTTCAGAAAAACATCCAATTTTGATTTAAAAATGGCCTGTGAAGGAGAATCCATCACAATCCTAGGTAAATTGTTCCAAAGGTTAATTATCTTCACTGTTAAAAAATTACACCTTATTTCTAGTTTAACTTTGTCTAGTTTCAACTTCCAGCCATTGGATCTTGGAATAATACCTTTATTTACTAGACTAGCTAGAGATATTTGCTAGCAATAAGAGGTTGTCCAGGATGACTACTGGTGTACCTGACACCCAAAGCATGGCATATATTCCAAACACTCAGTTTACCAAACAATCTAGATTGTTCTCTTCATTATTTGCCACTGCTCTAATACTTGCATCCTCTGCAAATTTTATTAATGATAATTTTATGTTTTCTTTCAGGTCACTGATAAAAATTTTGAAATAGTATAGGGCCAAGAACCAATCCCTGTGGGACCCCACTGGAAACCAGCCTACTCAATTATAATTCACCCTGTAGAGGATATACTTATTAAGGGATATACCCTAGCTAGTAAGCAGTTACTCACAGGAGTAGTCCCACTGACTTCAGCTGGTCTACTTGTACAATTAACTTCTCACCATTGAGAGATAGGATTTCTGGACATGTCTTCGTTAGTAAATTTGAATTTGTCTGCAAGTCTCTTCTCCTGCTTCCTGGAGAGTTTCTGGTTTTGATTCTCTGGCAGCATAAATTGGCAGTAAATTAACCTTGTTCACACTGTATAGACCCTTCACTTCTCCAGAGTTGTGTAGAGGGGCCTTAGCATGTGTCCACACTTGGGGAGGTGGAGGAAAGTGTCTTCTTTCCATAAGGTAAAACACCAATGTGAACACATGGCAGTTTGCAGAAATGAGAACTGGTAAATTTTATTTTCACTCAGATATAAAGCATTTTCTTAATCAGTTTTACTGCCTATGGGGCAAGTCCTACACCTTCCTCCCCTCCCCCTGGTTATTATAATATGATGGACAGTTGAAATGGTGAAGATCTGTTTGATAGTGGGAATTGCATGGGGAAAGCTCATACTGGGGTTCATAAACCCTATGAGCTTTGCTCTATTTGGGCTCTATCCTCCAGCATGCTGGGGAGATTTTGTTTTGAAGCTGGGAACATAAGGGGTGGAGAGTGATTATGAGGATCAACCAGCCAAACACCCCTCCCTCCTGCAGAGGTATATTTCATTTGCAGTAATGCCAATGTTTTTTGGAAGAGCATCTGCTGATCTTTAGCCTACATGCTGTGTAGAACTGAAGACCTTAATTTTGTCATATGAGTTCCACAGTGTTCAAAATTTTAAAACAAAAATAGTTAAAATAGTACTGATTCATATATATTGTCTTTTTAGTCACACACTCTAAATCCAAGTGCAACTTTAATAGGGTGGGAATTTTAAACAGCTCATTGCCTTTTGAAATGCTCTCATTTCTCACTATCTGTGTATATTTTCTTTTCCTGACACCTTTAATTTATCTCATGTTACATTTTATTATACACCTTAGATACAAATAATTGGAGAGGATTGCTTGCCAGTTTTTCTTTCTAATTGTTTTTGAGATCAATGATGTGACTGCTACAAATTGGGGCAAGCTGAAGTTCTACAGAGTCACCATTTTTCCAAAGAGTGTTTAACATTACACACTCATTGATAAAATATTTGTAGCAGTCAGCATTTAGAAATATCTACTCCGATGTTCTTTTTTTAAAAACCTGGAAACTCTGAGGAAACATTTTTCTCTTAGTATCTCATGTTTTAATTCAGAATACATAATACTGACTTGAGCAGGCCAATCAATGTTTGTCTCATTGTCTGCTTTATGAATGAAAGAACGCTGAAGAAAAGCTGACCTACTGTGCAGATATCCACCAGTTACAATTGAGTAAACATATATAAAAATCAGAAAGCTCCAGTATTGTATGGGAGAAAAATTCTGTGTAAGTACTTCAGGGTAAAGAACTATCAAATACAAATATGAATAACAGAATCTGGGTGGATATTTGTAAAATAAAATTCACTTTGGGAAAATATACATGCTCCAAATCTTGTAGTTTGTTCCAAGATTCCAGACTTCAGGCCCTGATTCTCCACCAACTTACATCATCCTGTATTAATATAATTCCATTAACTTAAATAGTGTTATTTCTGATTTGTGCTAGGAGGAGAATCAGACCCTAGATCTTCTGTGAAATAGTTGCGATATAAAAACAACAACAACCTATTCTCTGTGGTTTCATAAAATTGTGTTGAAAGGGGACCTCAGTCGGGCAGCAATTCAGTGGGTCCCCGCCACATGAGCTAGAACTTCAAGGTTTTATGACTGACAATCTTGACTCCTCTTTCGTACCTTAGGCACCGATTCTGAAAGGCTTAGCAAATAGCACCTACTCTTGTGAACAGTTCCACTGATGTTAGTGGGAAAACTCATGAGACTAAGGGCTACTTAGTGTAAGATGTGTAGAATCTGGTTCTTAAATAATGAAGGTAGGGTCTAACTCTTACGTTAAGCCATGGTGCACTGCCACCACCTACCTCTCATTTGTGTGGCTGTAAAAAAAATGAGTTAAGTCTTTCACCCCTGAATTCTCCAACAGTGGAGCTACAGCAATATATTTAAGAAAAGCTGGTAACTTATGTCAGTATTTCCCAAAGGATCTAAAGGAGTTAGACACCAAACTCCATTTGGTTTTCAGTGGAAGTTGGGCTTCTATACCCTGTAGGCCCCTTTGAAAATCCTAAACCTAAAGTAATTATAAGTTGTGCTCTTTTAAACAGCATGTTTGTTCAAGCTAAATGCCAGGTCATAAATTTAGGAACCAATAATGCAGGTCACACATATAGGATGTGGGGTCTATATTTTGGAAAACATGGTTTTAAAAAAGGACTTAGGCATTGTGGTGGATAACCCACTGAACATGAGCTCATAGCGTAGTGTGGCGGCTAAAAGAGCATATGTGATCTTGGATGTATGAGGAGTGGAATAGGAGAAGAAGAAGTAGCGTGGTGTTATTACCACTGTATTCAATATTAATGAGACCATTACTGGTATACTGTGTCCAGTTCTGGTGTCCACTTTTTAAAAAAGTTGTTAACTATTTCTTTTATAGTACTAAAAACCTAAACTCTTCTGAATTTGTTAACTACTACTACTACTATACCTGCTGTCATAAACAGATAGCTAAGGGTTAATGTCTCTTTCACCTATAAAAGGGTTAACAAACAGTGACCTGAAACACCTGACCAGAGGACCAACCAGAAAACAAGACTTTTTCAAATTTGAGTGGAGGGAAGTTTGGGTGTGAGTCCTTTGTTCTGGGACTGTTCTCTTTCTGGGCTCTGAGAGTGACCACAGGAATCTCCAGGCTTTCTAATCTTCTGTTTCCAAGTTGTAAGTACAAGGATAGTAAGACAATAGGTTTATATTGTTTTTTTGTATTTACATGTGTGTAGTTGCTGGAATGTTTTAAATTGTATTCTGTTTGGATAAGGCTGTTTATTCATTTTTTCTTTTAAGCAGTTGACCCTGTATATTGTCACCTTGATACAGAGACCATTTTTATGTCTTTCTTTTTATATAAAGCTTTCTTTTTAAGACCTGTTGGATTTTTTTTTTAGTGGGGACTCAAGGGGATTGAGTCTGCAGATCACCAGGGAATTGGTTGGAGGAAGAAGACAGGGGGGAAAAGAGAATCTTTTTGTGTTAGATTTACTAAACCTGACTTTGCATACCCTCTGGGTGAGGGGGGAGAAAGATTTGATCTCTCGGTACTTGTGTTTCAAGGACTTGAAGCAGGGAATCTCCTAGAGTACCCAGGGCAGGGAAATCTGGGAGGAGGTAAAGAGGGGGAAGGGAAGTGGGTTATTTCCCTTTGTGGTGAGACTTAGGGCATCTGAGTCTTGGGGTCCCCCAGGGAAGGTTTTGGGGAGACCAGAGTGAGCCAGACACTGGAATCTTCTGGCTGGTGGCAGCGATATCAGATCCAAGCTGGTAATTAAGTTTGGAGGTTTCATGCTAGCTTCTCATGTTCTGAACTCTAAGGTTCAGATCTGAGTAGGAAAGTTATGACACCTGGTGAACCCCGAGCAATCCTGGAGGGTTAGCAACCCTAAGTGCAGCCCTTCTCTATTCCCTCCAGCACCAACATAGGCCTGACAAATGGCAAAGAAAGGGTATGGTCAGGCCCTTGCTTCCATCTATTGTCACTGTCGGAGTTGAGGCTTCCCAGCCTCCTGTGTTCAGGAAGTCTCACTGGTGTTTTGTATAGGGCAAGATTCTGTCTATTTCCTGCACATATGTCTGAGAAGGAAGTTTTCCCCTGCATTTTAACCCCAACACATGAATTAGGAAACAAAATCTGGTCCTATTTCTAGTACATCCACAACATTTTCAAACAAGGAGGCATTACAAAATAACCACATGAGCTGTTTCAATGCAGGACAGGACAAGCTCATCTATGATACACATGAATGAAACGTTTGTAGTCATTCCGAGTATGGAGGACTGAATTATGTTATAGAATCATAGCAGATGGGACCACTAGATCATCTAGTCTGACCCCCTGTATATTACAGGCCACCAACATCCACTCAGCACCCACACACTAAACGCAACAACCGATATCAGCCCAAAGTATTACAGCCCACAGGAGACTGAACTATTATGTGCCACAGGCAGAGAACAGGAGGGACCATGGTGCAGCCATGTTCAAAGGTCCCACAATGGCAGGGAAATAATTAAGTGAGATATACCCAGATAATCCTGGCAATTGACCTACACCCATATGCTAAAGAGGAAGGCAACCCCCCCCCCCAAAGGTCACTGCCAGTCTGACCTAGGGAAAATTCCTTCCCAATCCTTCATATGGTGAGCAAACAGACCCTGAGTATGTGAGCAAGAACTAGCCAGCCACGCATGTGAGAGAGTGTTCACTGCTACCTCAGAGCCCTGGCCCACGCTGGCCAATGTGTCATCTCCAGTTGTAGCCGTCCTTGATGCTTACAAGAAGGAGATGGAAAACACTCCCAGAATATACTGAGGGGAGAAGGGGGAGCTTTCCTTCCTGACCTCTTCTGGTGGCCGACTGAAACCCTGAAGCATGAGTTTAAGGAACATAAGACAAACTGAGAGTGAGCTTCAGGGCTGTTGAGCCCTACCCCCCACCATCACAAATCCTGTTGCTTGCTTTGTGTTGCTTTTGCTGTTAAACCCCATACCTATTCAAAGTCTTTATGAAAGAAATAATGTATTTATAATAATTAGCAGTAGATTAAGGTTAGGATAATTTCTTAATCATGTGTCTGCTGCCCACTCATTTTTTTCTCTTAAAAGAAAAAATAATCCATCAAGTGTGTTAACTGCTTGGTTCATGACAGTATCCAGTTATTTAGACAATAACTTTAGAGCTCTGGTTGATTATAAAGTAATAACTGTATTCTGGATTATATAAACTCTAAAACTAAAGTCAATATGTTTAATAGGCTCTATGACCTTGTGTGTAGAGCACTGAACTGGGATTCAAGAGACCTGGATTCTATTGCTGCTTATGCCACTGGTCTACTGGCTGGCCTTTGCCAAATTACTTCAACTCCTGTGCATCAGTTTCCCCATCTGTAAAATGGGGATAATGATACTGACCTCCTTGGTAAAGTGCTTTGAGATCTGACGAAAAATGCTATAAAAATTAGATATTATTATTATTAGCGTAATGTTCTGTTCAACTCTGTGAACAACATAGACTTCAGACAACTATAATGGCCCTATGTTTTATTTTAAGCATTGGTCCAGTCAAAACACACATCCTACTACTTTCTGCTGCTTTCTTCTTACAGTTTCCTGGCATGGTGTATGTACTTATATAACTAACCAGCTGTGATGGTGTTCTATTCTCTATGTACAACAAATATCAATTTTACCACAACACTGATAAGAAACAAAAGATCTTGCCGCAATCTTCAAGAGTATCCAGTAATAGGCTTCGGATTCTTCCTTCTCCTCATTAAACTAGAAACTTTCTATATTTCTGTAAATGGATATTTTGCAATTTATCTTTTTCTTCTTTTTTACCAGAACATTTTTCCATTGCTTCTCACTTCCTCTGAGCTCTTTGTTATTTTTCAATCCCATCTTCATTCTCACATCTTTTTGGGGTTGTATTTTCCCTTACACAAGGAGGAAAACCTTCAGGTTTGATTCTCAAAGGTGCTGAGCACCCTTGATTCCCACCAGTGGAAATTTTAAAAGCCCTCTGATTTGGCTTAACTCTGCCCCATTGGAAGTTAATAGTAAAACTCCACAGGAGCAGAGCTATACCTATGCTGGGTATTTTTAAAACCCTCCATTCACTAGCACTAGTTGGAGCTGTGGGTGATCAGCTCCTCTGAAAATCAGGCCTTGCATTTTTTTCAGTCTTGTTGATTTTTACATCCAGATTAAGGAAAACATTAGCTAAAGAAAGGACCAATACAAAGGGCTTGATTCTCATTTACACTAAGATACTTTACACCACTCTAGGAGTATATAAAGGTCCTTAAAGTGGGTGTAAATATCCCACAGTGGGAACATAAGAACCTGGTCTACAATTAAAAATTAGGACAACATAGCTCTGGCACTCAGGAGCAGGGCCGGCGCTTCCATTTAGGTGGCCTAGGCAATCGCCTAGGATGCCAGGATTATTGGGGGGCGGCATTTTGCTGTGGAGGGGGGTGGCAGGCGGCTCCGGTGGACCTGCGCAGTCGTGCCTGCGGAGGGTCCCCTGGTCCCGCGGCTCCAGTGGAGCTGCCGCAGTCGTGCCTGCAGACGGTCCGCTGTTCCCGCGGCTCTGGTGGACCTCCCGCAGACATGCCCGCGGCAGCTCCAACGGAGCCGCGGACCAGTGGACCCTCTGCAGGCACGACTGAGGCAGATCCAGCGGAGCCCTGGGACCAGTGCATGGGGTGGCGAAATGGCCGTGGGCCTAGGGAGCTAAAAACGCTAGCGCCGGTCCTGCTCAGGAGCTATCAAATATCTAAAATTAACTAGGAGAGGGGTATGGGAATCTTTCCAATAGTAAGCTACCATGCTTGAGGCACCTCACAGTTTTCTTAACACTCATTATACAGCACATTATATGTATCTAAAATATCAGTCTATACCGTATTTTGTGAAACATGTTTTCTCTGTTTTTTCCAAGGTTCTGACACGCTCTTCTTATTTTGGTCAGACTCAGCAAAAAAAATTATTTCAGTTCATCCACAATATTATGAATCATTAACTGCCTAATAATATATGATTCATCTTAGAATAATTTCAGAAAAAACATATTTTGGTCTAGACTTTAAAAAAAAATCTCCAAAATTCCAGAGATACTTGATTCCCAAACCATCCACTAAAGATTTTCTTCCTGGAATTTATAGCAGCATCAGTAATAAAATATGTAATTTTTTCTTATGATATCATAGCGCTTTTCACATTGCTTTAAGTTTCCAGCTTCCTGTAAACATACATCAGTACATGCATCATATTTTTCCCTCTAAAAGTCTATAATTTACTGAAGGATCTGATGTAGCCTTCAGCAAATAGAAGGAAAGCCTGATGCCATCTTTCCCTCTGAACAGCTTTGAATTACTTCCCTGTAATCATTACTGTAGATTAATGCCATCAAAGAGCAGTTCTGCAGCAGAGAAAATGAACAGCTTCTGATAAATATGTCATTATAGCAAATCACACCAAGCAGGATTTCTTTCCGCAACTTGCAAAATGTACAAATGATTTTTCCTCTTTTAAATTTTAAATGTTTTTACTAGCACCGAAGGACAGCCTGAAAGTCAGTATGAAAGACCTCAAGGTGCTATGTTCAGGCAGTCTTAGGGGAAACCTAATAAAAGATATTTGCCTGCAATTTGAACTGGTGTATTTTGCTCCCAAATTGAAAAGGAACTCATTATAAGTTTAAAGACCTTTCTTTAAGGAAATTCTAGCGCTAACACATTATTTGCTGTCTCAAGCAAATACTACTAGGGAATAATTTTTCATTGTTTTGTACTGTTTTACACTAAGGCCTGGTCTACACTACACTGTTAAACCGATTTTAACAGCACCCGTCCACACTACACTGCTCTTTATATCGATTTAAAGGGCTCTTTAAATCGATTTCTGCACTCCTACAAAACGAGAGGAGTAATGCTAAAATCGATATTACTATATTGGATTAGGTTTAGTGTGGATGCAAATCGACGTTATTGGCCTCATTATTTTACAGTAGCTACCCACAGTGCACTGCTCCAGAAATCGATGCTAGCCTCGGACCATGGACGCACACCACCGAATTAATGTGCCTAGTGTGGACGCGCACAATAGACTTTATAATATCTGTTTTATAAAATCGGTTTAAGCTAATTCGAATTTATCCTGTAGTCTAGACGTAGCCTAAGTCGTCATCATATACATTAAATAAAAATGAATGGGTTCCGGGCCTGCACAGTGAAAATAAAAAGAGAAATAGTAGAGGTCATCAGGTTTCTCTCCTGAGCAAAACTGATGTTTGTGGCACACTGTCTTTGGTCTCACATCCAATCTTTTAGCTGTCATTAATCTTTAATAACTATTGAATGACTCATAAGAGGAGCAGAGGAGGGTGTTCAGATACTATGACTGGAGGATGTTCAGATACTTGTTGATGAGAGTATATAAGAACCTGAATAGAATTAAAGAGAATAGAATAGGAGGGTAAAGCCCTACAAAATGCACAAACCCAATTGTGTTTTCTCTTTGTATGTAGAACAAAGGAGAAAAAAGAGAAAAGTGCTGAAAAGTGAGGAAACAACCATCATTTAGGGCCTGTTCTAAAGCCATAGAAGTAAATAGGAATCTTTCTGTTGATTTCAATGGGCTTTGGATCATGCCCTCAGTTTTGTAAAGGTGAAAGGAAGGTATATGGGAAAGAATATGAAATATGAGACAATTATTTGAAACAATTGTTGTGACTGCCTTTTTGCAACAGTAAATTTTTGGAAATTCTTTCCCTATCATTCTCTCACATTGTTCCTCTTCCTTTTTTATGAGACTTCTTTTTTTCTGGTATAATAGAGATTAGTGTAATCCATTGAATAATCCTCCATTCATCTATACTGTCGCCAAGTGAGAAAAGGTTCTTACCACATAAGTACAGTATATTGTGCTACATCTCTGAGCTGTAGCAATAATGTGGCAGTGATTAAATGACAATTAGCAATGCACTATAGCATCACAGCAGTTCTACGCTTTCATTCTAAACTCCTTTTTCTAGTCATTGAGGAGCCTTAGTTTTAGGCCTGAAATATCAACTCATAAAAGAATGTAACTGTCAAGTTTCATCAAAAACTGTTCTGCTATTTTTGAGTTATCCTGGCATATTGTAAATTAAAACATTCTTCATCTGCTAAGGAAAAAAAATGTCCTTTTTTGTTTACATGCAGCAGATTTATTTCAGATTTGGCATGTATGTAGTTCTCAGTGAGTAGGAGTGCTTTTTACATGTTGAAACATGAATATTGTCTCAGGAATGGAAGCAGGAAAAGATGTCTTACACATTCCCATGCTGTACGTTTCATATTAAAAAAAAAAGTGGGAAGGCAGCCTTGTCTGAAGAAATGAGCATAGGCTTGGAAGTCAGGAGGTGTTGAATTCTAAATCCTGGCTTTATCACTGACTCAGCACGTAACCTTCAGCAAATTATTTACCTTTCTCTTAGGGTTCACCTTGATAAAATGAGGCTAATAATACTGAGAACACTTACTTATCCACCTGCCTCACAGGTGTCTTGTGGGTGGTAATTAGATAATATATGTACTGTGTTTTGGACATATAAGTAGTAATAATATCTAACCTATAGCTTCAGTAGATTTCAAAGGAGTTCAGTATCATTATCTCTTTTTGGTAGATTGAGGCAAAGTATCTTGCCCAAGATCACCCAGCAGGACAGTAGCAGATCCAGGAATAGAACCCAAGTCTCCTGAATCTGAGTCCAGTACTCTGGTTTTCTAGTAGTATTATTAAGAGCTAAAGTATCACTGAATGAGAGAGGAATTGAGTCCCATGGCCCAGCATGCAGTAGTCCACCCTTGCTAATCCTATAAAGTAGTACATCTGGGCCAGAATCAGATACTATATCACTGCTACTACTACTATACCAGTCAGCTATTAGTCCCGCTCCCAAAAAAGGACAAAATACCAGGTATGGGAGCTGAAGGCTACGGGGGCAGTCCCAAAATGCCTTTGTTGCTCAGGTAAGTATTGGGTAATTATATACACTTTAAACCCAAGCTTCTTTACCTTTTTAGGTTTGCCCATCACTAGTACATACCAGGCAGAGAAGATGAATAGCACACAAAAGGTTCTGCAAATACTGATGTGAATTTTAATTTAATTATCTCCAGCTATGCTTGCCCCCCTTTTGTGATTGCCTGTGAACCTTTGAGAGATCACATGCAGAAAAAGAATCTCAAAATTCCACAGGACCTTTCAGAGAATTGAATTTTAAATTCACATCCACAAGAATTTGCACCAGAAATTCTTGCATGATCCTCCAAACAGGAAAAAGAAACAATACCATATGACTTGTCTATCCAGTTGCAACTAAGCAAAACAGCTAGTATTTAAAATATTCACAATCAATCGTGAGAGTGAAAAAGAAATAGAAACATTTATTGAAGAGTTTTCAATGATGCATAGATTCTAGGAAATCAAGATCTTCTTTGGATATTTTGTGATAAAAAAATTAGGATAAATTCACTGAATAACTTAGTTGTGAATTCTTTTTATAAGGCTGAGCTTCTACAAGATGTGGACTTACATTTACTACCTTATGACAAATGGAGAGGCGAAGCAATGTAACTGAAGGCTGAACCAGAAGTTGGCCACTTTGGCTGGCAGATGACTATGCTGTTAATTGAGCTCTCTTCTATTACTGGTCTATATAAGAATTTCCATTTTGACTCCACTGAGGTATCTACATTCTGGGCAGTGTATGAACCAAAAGACTGGATGCTGATCAAAGCAGCTTTTGGAGAGGTTCTGTGTCTATTACCCTGAGTTTGCAACCTAAACAGATATTGTCCAAGGTTGTTTATGAAGGCAAGCCAGCCAAGAGAACTTTGGAAGCTTCCTGGGACTTGTATGCAGCTGTTTACAACAGGTGATGGGCAGTCGCCCAATGGAAACCTCTCCAAATGGGATAGAGTATGCATTATCATGGATATGGCATATGAAGGGGTTGGGGAAAGAGTCTCTTTCCAGATGGTGAGATGAGCCATTTATCATGGTGTATGTTCTATTCTGGTTCACTTACTATGCTTTCCAGGCAATCTCACCCAATCTCACATTCTAAACTGTATCTCTGACATGTCTCAAAGTTCTGCTGTCATCCCAAATCCAGTGGGCCGAATTCACCCCTGGTTTAAAACCAAACTTTTTATTGCATCTTCTAATCCCTCTTTCCTCCCTTACTTTTCTTTTCTTTATTTGGCTTTTCATTTAATTAAAAGGCAAGGTAACCAATACCAGTAATCATCCATTCCTATTCAGAGATGAGCAGAAGTGAATCCGTTGGGAAGAATACAAACAGGTTTTCTGAGCAGTACTGTTATGCAGATCATTTTACAGAGAGGTCTTGAAATAAGTTCTTAATCAGCACTTCCTTACATATGGTATGGCACAACTTTAGGGTGAGCCAGACTACCAGTGAGGGTGGGATTTGTTATTTGAGTCCGAGGGTCATTAATTTTTACTGTGAGGGTCATTTTGGGTCTGGTCCAGCCCAGTAACATAAGGGGAACTGAGAGTCCAAGGAGACTTCCTCATTTCTTTCACAACTTCACAGGGGGCCAGCCACAAAGGGTGTGTGAAGGATAGCCCTTACAGCAGACTAGCAATGGCTGCAGCAGAAATGGGGGAAAAGGGGGAATGAGATGAGGCTACTTCCTCTTCTGCTCTACCTAATAGGTACTGGACCCTTGCATGGAAAGCATCTTAAAAAAGTGCACCATGTAGTCACCCCAACATGCTTATCCACTGGAGTTCCCTGCCACAGGTTTGCATCATAATGCAATAACCTGGCCCTACGCTCACAGGCCAGTATCATATGGAGAGGAGAGACTTCCTCAGGGGTTTGGTGATTCATGGAAGAGAGAGAACACTGGAGGTTCCCTGCGGGTGGGCTCCCTCTGAAAGCCTGCGTCTAATTGCCAAGCTAGTCCAGCTTTCACGTGTATAAGTAACCTCAGAATACATATGTATTAGTCATTGCTGGGGGGGTGGGGTGCCATTTCAAGTTCTGTGCACAACCAGTCTTTAGACTGATTTGCGAGCAGATCTTAGGATGCTCTGTTGTATTCTGCATTCTTAAGCTATATCCTATTTGATAGGCTTTCTTTTGAAAAGCCCATAACACGAGAATGGACTTTTTGCAGCTTCCGTCAGTATTATAAATAAATAACTCAACTGTTCTCACCCCCTCCCACTCACAAGCTGTCCACAAGCTGATTTACATCAAATGTATCTCAGGTGTATTTGCAGTAGTTCTTCATGTACGTGGGTGCAGAAGGTTTATACCTTTTGCCAATTCTAGATGTTTTATGCCAGTCAAGTCTTGGGAGATTCTGATTTTGGGTCACTTATTTAAATGATATGAAATGTGTATTCTTGAAGAAAGGGGTTAAACTAGTTAAAGTTGTGTTTCCATCTAGATTTGGTGCCCTGTGGAATGCCCAAGGCAAAATCTGGAATGTCAAAGGTGAGAATCAAATGGCATAGGAAGATAATCATACTTTAACTTTCAAAATTGTGGGTCAGATACTCAACGGGTTTAAATCCTTAACATCAGTGGAGTGATGTTGATTCACACCAGCTCATAGTCTGGTCTGTGTTTCCAACAGGTATGTTGTTACTGACACAAACAGTAGTTGTATTTGTTTTGATTTTTGTTCTTTCCTTTTTCTATCCATTCTGACACTTGGGCTAGTGGTTTAAACATGGGAATGAGCATTAGTAAATCTTGGTTTCTTATTTCCAGCACTGACAACTTGTCTGTGGCCTTAGGAAAAGTATTTGACTGCACATAATCAATTTTCCCATCTACAAAATGTGTTAATGTTGCTTATCTTATAGGGAACTTGTGTGGACTAATTTGACTAGTGGCTAGAGTCCATCAGTGGCAGGACCTAGGCTATAGACCCCTCTGTCATAACATATTTCCCAGATTTGGACCTTAGCGTCCAAAATATGGGTGTTAGAATGAAAACCTCCAAGCTTAGTTATCAGCTTGGACCTGGTAAAGCTGCCACCACACAAAAAATTAGAGTGTTTTGGGGCACTCTGGTCCCCCAAAAAACCTTCCCTGGGGACCCCAAAGACCCAAATTCCTTGAATCTTACAACAAAGGGGAATAAACCATTCCCCCCCCCCCTTCTCCCTTCCAGGTGTTCCCTCCCTGGGTTCCTGGAGAGATACACAGAAGCAAGCTCCGTGAATCTAAACAGAGGGACTCCACCCTACCCGTTTCCAGTCCTGGAAACACAAGTACTTCCCTCTTCACCCAGAGGGTATGCAAAGTCAGGCTTAGTAAATCTAACACAAAGAGATTTTCCCCCTGACTTCTTCCTCCCACCAATTCCCTGGTGAGTTGCAGACTTAATTCCCTGGAATTCCCACTAAAGAAAAACTCCAACAGGTCTAAAAAATAAAGCTTTATAAGAAGAAAGAAAAATACATAAAAATGGTCTCTCTGTATTAAGGTGACAAATACAGGGTCAATTGCTTAAAATAAATATGAATAAACAGCCTTATCCACAAAGAATACAATTTAACACATTCCAGCAACTACCCACATGTAAATACAAAAAACAAACAATATAAACCTACTGTCTTATCTCTTTGTACTTACAACTGGGAAACAGAAGATTAGAAGGGCAGGAGACAGAAAGATCACTCTCAGAGCCGAGAGGGTCAGACACAAGACAAAGAACAAGGAACTCACACCCAAAACTTCCCTCCACGCAGATTTGAAAAAGTCTTGTTTCCTGATTGGTCCTCTGGTCAGGTGTTTCAGGTTACTCCTTTCCAGGTGAAAGAGACATTAACCCTTAGCTATCTGTTTATGACACCCTATGACAGAAATTCTGGAGGGATGGATGAAGCAGCAAAAGCCAGTGGACCAGGAGCAGACTGGTTAGACCAGGAACTGGGCAATACCAGGTGGTCTGGCAGATGAGATGTTTCAGCATATGATATGAGACAGCCTCCACCAGTGAGTATCTTGTGGAACTGCAGCTCTAATTTAATGCTTCTCCCTCTCAGCACCCCACCCCCCCCGCCCAGTTTACAGAGTCCTGTGGATGGCAAGGTACCATTGCCTGTCCTCTCCGGGAGTGAAACCTGTCCCCTTTGCACAGTTTATCTACTAGGCACAAGGGACTGCAGTTTGCCTAAGAGACATGAATATTCTTGTGAATATAATCTGCCAATTCACTTACACAGTATTTACCACCTCCTTATTTATGAGCATCCAGCTGAGGGAATTTTAGTCACAGGAATGCTTTCTGAAATCAAATGTGTTGTGAATACTAGCACAAATAAATATCCATGAGGCTATTCTCACAGATAATACAGACTTGGTGATTTTGGAAAACACCTTTTTTTATTATTAACACAATAGAGTCCTTGAAAAATTATGAATGTATGTAGATAATTTTCAAACAGAAAAAGGGATGATGTCTGTGTATCATGTTTATTGCCATTCAATCAAGGACCAGAAATGATAATGTACTTCTTTGGAATCCAAATATTTGTCATGAGCAAAGACCAAGGAACACAAACCACAGCCAAAATTTGTTTGCACAATGTATATATTAGAAAACAGAAAACAATGAGCATGCTTGTAAACATCCCAGCCTGTCTGTTGGTGATTTGTGGACAGAAAAAAGGCCTTAATTAATCAGATAAATAATTCCCAATGAAAAATATGACCTGATCCATCAAAGATTTATGCATGTGCTTAACTTTAGACACTGTAACTAGTCCCATTGAAAACAACAGGCTTAATCACAGTATGTTATTTTAACCACATGTGTAAGTCATTGCAGGCTTGGAAAGAATTAATATACTTGGGGCACCATATAGTAATAACAACCCACCCACCCCCTGAATATTATATAATGAGTTATTGTGGGGACAAGAGCCATCCTTGGGAAGGAAGAAATTCAAATAATTTATTTATTTATTAGCAATTTCCCTTTCTGCAGTTTGACAGCTTGTCCCCTCTTCCCCCATCACCATGCTTTAACGTGAATCTTGGAGTTGCTCTGTCTTAGAGGAAGGAATTGAGAAGCTGAAGTGTTGCCTTTGTTGCTGGTTTGCAAATTCTCAGAATAGGAGGCAGTTAGAGCAAAGTAATTATAGTAGTCACTCAGAGTCGAGCAATTTGCATCTTTACAATGTGGTTATGGAGAAATAACCATACAGTGATTACATGTAGCAAACATAGGCATTGCCATAGCGGTTCACAGGAATGTCCTGGTCTGGGCTACTCTTGTGTCGGACAATGACCCGTATCAGATATATCAGAATGTTCCCTTTTTTCTTGTGTAACTAGAAAACCCTCCCTTCTCACTTCCACTCATTATTTTGTATACCTCTAGCATGGCCCTTCTTCTTTGTCTCCTCTTAAACAGCCCTACTCATTTATGAAGCCCCCACTAACAGTGCAGGGAATTGCATTACTTGGGGTGGGGGGGGAATGTGCAGATGTGCATCAGTAACAGCATAGCTCTTCTGCATGCTACAATTATCTTCTCTGGCAGGCAAGATATACCATAAGGATGCAGCATGACTTTGTCCTTGGATGGCTGAGATCCTCAGAGGGTGTTTATATGTGTGTCTTTGAAAGAGGAGTATATGTGGATTATGAATTGTGTAAAGAATTTTATGCTATAATGTTTTTTCGTATAACATGGTATTCTGGGAAAATAGACCCACACAGCTGACATTTTATCTTATTGATAGCAGAGAGTAAACATGTCCTTTTTATTATAAGTTGGCAGGACACAGGGACTCAACTAATAGTTTTACTGTCAACAGAGCGAATGGAGAAAACTAAATGAGTGGATTCCCACAGATCCATCACAAGTTAATGGCTCCCAAACTATGGAAGCTTTACAATAGGCCTGAACAATGCAAAAATGTAATTTAAAACCGTTTCCTCAGTGGATTTTGGCAAAGACCCTCTGGATTTCAGAGTGGTTAAAGAGTCAGCAGTAACCAGAAAATATAAGCCCATCAGGAAGGAGGATTTATATGGTCAAGGAGTATATGGCTGAATCTACTATGTTGAAAGACAGGCCAGAAAAGATAGAAAAATGGGTAATTTTTAAATGGAGCAGAGGTGATAAAGTCCATTTTTCTTGAGACGTGCATATAAATGCAATGATACAATCGCTAAAAAGAGCTGGAAATTCATATTCAGATGGCATGCTAGTTTGGGATGATATTATTCTGGTTCCACTGTCAATAGATTATGCTGCCCTGTTTTCAAATGTAAGCTCCTGAAGTGGAAAATCTGGACGTTTATGGTAAGGTAGAACACTTTTAAAAAACCGAATGCTGGGAAGTATGGTACTATGAAGTCACCTTAAACAACCTTAAATACTCCCTTCTTCACCACCATCTAGTTCCTTCAATAACATTAACCTTCAAACACTTTTGGTTCAAAGAAAGGATAAACAACAGACTACCTGACATCACCCACCACCACCCTATACTTACCATCAATGTTTACCCAGGCAGCTCAGTCTAGCGACTGCATACATCCTAAATCATACATGAACAAGACAGCTCAGTTAGGGCTTTACCATCCACAGCCAAAGTAACAGCATTCACTGACAAAGCAGTTTTGAGTTGATATGTCAGGTACTGTAGTACACAGACTTAAGTTTTGCAAACCCACCATCACAAATTGCTTGAATGCATTTTACTCAGTTTAATTTTGGGGTGATTTGTACCCCCTATAAAAACTGTAACTATTTTGTATTAGCTTAATAAGTCTTGGGGAAAACTACAATGGGAGTACACTGAACAGATAATTAAACTAAAGGGTTGTGACCATCTGTGTTGTCTGAATGTGCCACCACTCTGAGATTATCAATTGGTTATAAAAGTCCCTGTGCACAGCTTTCTTATTTTTTTATTTTGTTTTGCTTAAACATTTTTGTTACTTTTTGTTTTAGTGGTTGATGTGTGGTGCGTAGCAGAGTTCAGGAAGGAGAAAGGGATGCTTTTCCTTGAATCACAAGTAAACATCTTCAGGATCTTTCCCCTTGCCTTTTGATTTTTCTCAAGTATGTATTTTATGTTCTTAATGGAATTTGGAATAGAAGTCAAGCTGTGTTCTTCCTAGCTTGTGAACCATCAGCCAGCTATGATGCACTATGTACTAAAGGTTCAATTGAGGTGCACAGCTGTACGCTGTGAGGTAAGATAGGCTACAGCTGCACAATCTAATAATTCTGCTGGTTTATAAACCACAAAATAATCTACTTTATGATCCCATAACTGTATTGATTCTGCACTGCCAATAAGAGTAAGAGGAAATGGAGACATGTGGCTGTCCTTATGATAAGCAGATATGGCTCTGAATATGCACAAGAAGCAAATCTGTTGGGTAAGAAAGTGCCAGTTTTTACATAATCTCTTTTCTGACAATAGACAACCTTCAAAAGCATGAAAATAGATTCTTTGAAAAATTTCATCATATGTTCCCAGACTTTACTTATATGGGAAAAGAAGTTTAATAAAAGCTATCTAATAACTTCCATTATGGTTAACCAGGCACTGATTTTACTAGTGCTCCCCTCCAACTATCAGAACTTCCAGTGTGACCTGGTCTCTCACAAAAAGATAGCAAGGTCAGGTGAACAAGAAGTCACAAGAAAACCTTGATTCTATTGCTGACTACTTTGAGGATCTGCTGGGTGACTGTAGGGAATCCTCTGCCTCTCTATGCCTCAGTTTCCTCATGTTAACTCTCCTTTGTAAAGCCTTTGATGTTAATAGTTGGAAGAGCTGTATAAGAGAAAATAATAGCTTTATGTGGTATTTTATATAATATGACAGAAAATTATATCCCTGATATTGAATTCTATGATAGTTTTAAAAATACCCAGACAAACTACAAAAGGATCTTGTGCTCTGTTAAATGATGTAAGTCATTAGAATAATTTGATTTCTATAGAATCGTTTTGATCCATATTACATTTGTAGGACTTTTTCTATAAGGGGCTTGTGCAGGAATGTTAAGTGTACCTGGCAACTGGGTTGGTTATGGTTAAAATAGTTTTTAAGATGACGTCAATATTTTACAATATATATTAGCATTTAATTAAGATGTCCCTTCCTTGGTGTCATGGATCATATACTTCTGCCCTAATACCAAACGTGAGAGATATTCACAATAATACCTTTCCCAGACCAGCTGGACAAAGAAACTTCATGAAAGCAAAGTAAATTTGATCATGCAGGTCTTTTTGCCAGCACTCAAAACCTTTTGAATATGTTCTAGTCCTGGCTCATGATTCTCTTTAACACCTTTCTTGTATCCAACTAACATTTCAGTCACAGGTTTCAGAGTGGTAGCCGTGTTAGTCTGTATCAGCAAAAGCAACAAGGAGTCCTTGTGGCACCTTAAAGACTAACAAATTTATTTGGGCATAAGCTTTTGTGGGAAGTGAGTTTTAGCCCATGAAAGCTTATGCCCAAATAAATTTGTTAGTCTCTAAAGTGTCACAAGGACTCCTCGTTATTTCAGTCACAGTTTCACAGTAGGAGTTCAGCCAGGTGTCGTCTTTGATTAACAGAGGATTAAAGTTTATCAATAGGAGTACAAGAGGTAAAATTAAAATTTGACATGTTGACCAGCACTGTTAAAGGAATATATTGCCTTTTTAAAATCTGTGATGGAAGTGAGAAAACTTGATTACTCCTTCTGTGACCTAAAAGCGTATCAATATTTGTTACACAAAGGAATCCAGAATTTATTTTTTATGTGCTAACCCTTTTGGTTGGAATTGCGTGATGAGTTAGTCAAATACCTTCTCCTTCTGGAATGCATGTCAGCTGTACATTGTACATACTGTACCACTTCTAGTCCATGAGATTAAGAATGAGCCATGAATTGAACTCATTCTCCTTGGGTATGTGGAACATTATCACTTACTTTACTTATCACTAGACAGCTTTCACTTGGTTTACTTTTGCTTTTCATGAGGAAAGTGCTATTCATACAGACACGCATAGAATATCTGAAATGATATTTAGGCCAACTTCATTTGATATTGAAGATTGCACTAGAGGTCACCTATACTTCAAGTCCCATGTGCAAAAACATTTAACTAAGTAATGCCTTTTCTATTCTGCTTTTGTTCTCCTCTAGCCATGCATACAGAATGACTGGAGCTGCAGTCCCAATTTGTCTGAGTGTTGAACTTTTAAGCTCAGTTTCTCAAGCATATACAGTTCCTGAATTTTGTAAATCAGGCTTGCAATAAAGAGAGGATAAAAATACATGCCACTGAGTTTCTGAATCACTGCAAAGTATCACGTACAACTTGTGGGTGAGGCTTGAGTATTTGGGAGTGGGAAGAAAAATGTCTCCATTACTCTGGAGTGGCAGTATCCACTTGTATGCAACTTTCCATTGTAAACTTGATTTTTATATCTTCCCTACTAAATCCTCAAATATCAGTTTCAAACATCAGTCCCAAAACAAGTAGGTTAGGTCTAGGGCCAAAGTCGAATTACTCTATGACTTATTCTATTACTACTATGATTTTCTCAGGATCTATAAATGTATCTTCGTCATCCATAACAAATATTTTCATCTAAACAGGGAACCAAAAAAACCAGAATGCTTTATTCTTAACCATACACCAGTTGCTCCAAGTCTAGTCTTCTTTATGATCAGATACATTCCACAACAATTCCTTGCTTAATTGTAAAAATCCTAAATGGCTCATGGGCACAATGAAGATGATCATTCCCACCTCTTAGTAAGGGCCCTGATCCTGAGAGGTTCTATGCCATCTGCAGGATTGGGCCCTGTGATCTCAGGTGCCAGTCAATTAACCAAGTAGCATTAAATACAAAGATAACATATCTCCATGTGCAAACTTCCCAGATCATGACATTACAGCACTGACATGAAAAGAGCAAAGATTAGTGTGATGACAAACCATCATACAACTTTGTCAAGTGTATGTGAAACAAATGAAAAAGGCCACTGTCCCTGGGTGCAATTTGTGGATGCTCCACCTGCAAAGAAGGGAAGAGGGGAGGCTAGTGTCTTTATAAAGGTAGAGTTAAGGTGTTGGCTCTCTAATGGTTTTTCAATTACTGAAACATTTATTTTTATTATTAAGTATTATTAATCAGTTGCAGTAGTGCCTACAGGAACAAGCCCCATTGTGATAGGTATTGTACAAACATTACATAGAGACGGCCCGTGCCCCAAAGAGATTTCAACCCAAATAATGTTTTTGTATGGATTTACACCCTTGAGTTACTAATACGCACTTGCAGCCTTAACTTCACCTTAATGAACTCTTTTGTCTGGGAACATTAATTAAGCTCACTCTTGGTTCCTTAGGTCTGGAGAATTGTGTATGCCAGATATATTTACCCAGGCATTTGCAGCTTTAAAATGAACTCAAGTGGAAAACAGACTAAGATGCAAAATACGGTTTTAGTTATTTTTTTCTGTTTCATGGTTACTCTGTGTAGCTGGTTGAAGGAACACAACTATAACAATCCTCCCCATCAAGCACACTCTGTATTCATAAAACTAACATTTGTTCCAGTTGATTCTGTATGCAGTGGCAAATAGACAGCCCATGCAAGAGTTTCTTGGAAGCTGATAGGATGGGTCACTAGATAGAGCAAATCTCCCAAAGGGTCTGATGTGTTTCTCCACAGCAGCAACAAAAATCATACCATGTGTCTTTGTTTCAAATGAGGCCTAGTAGTTAAATCTCCTATGCTGTTCTTCATGGGTTAGGATTAAGTCTTCATCTGAATTTGGAAAACGATTCTCACAAAGTTTCCTTACACAATACTAATCTAAATAAGTCCAGAACATCCATATGTGTTTCTATCAGATTGTGGAAAATTTTCACCTTCAGCTGGTTTCAGAGGTGCACATTAGATGACTATGCCTCAGTCCAAAGTAGAATGTAGCACTTACCCACAGTAGAATGATGTTTGGTGGAAAGCACTTAATTATTGAGGGGTGATGCTAAATAACCTTAGGCCCTTATAAAGCCATTCAATTCCATTCCCCTTACTGCCTAACACCCTGCCTGCTATAGGTGGTGGTGCAGTCATACTAAGTGCAGATGGGAAGGGGGAATGCCAGAACAGGTATCTAGAATCCAGAACCGATGTGTATGTGTTTGTGTAGAGAATCTGAGGAACACTGACACAGAAGAAGGATGAACCTACAATGTTCCCTAAGTAAAACCTTAATAGAAAAGAGAAACCTTGAAACCACAGGGGGCTCACATTGTTGCTGCCAAGATCTTTGTGTATAAAGCAGCTCAGTTTCCATACACTGTGTGGCACCAAAGCAGAAGAAATAAACATCACTCTGCCACTGGTGGCTCACCATTTCCTAAGGCTCTCTGTGGCTGCCAGTCTGATAATGTTTGATTGGCCTTGTTTGTGTAAATTCATTTTAATTCAGCGCTATTGTCAATGCACAGATACATTCTTCTTGCTATAGTGTCCAGCATCAGAGCTTTCTTTTCAGACTCCAGAGCTTTCACTTGCCATGCCCTAAAACAATCATGGTGAGTCTTCATTCCCCTTGCTGCTAAACAATATATTTAGTGATTGTTATATTGAAACTTGGTTTCAGAAAGTTAAAGTGGAAATGCAATGCTGATCAGGGATTGGAATTGTCAAACACAAGGCAGACATTGACTGTTGCACAGAAACATGTCTTCATAAGACCTACAAGCACTTAATTCAATGCTGAATATCTTTGATGGATCTTTACTATAATCAATGAGTCATCAGTGAGATACATAGCAATTATTACAAGTACACAGGCATCAGCTGCCTGGCATTTTCACTAGTACTGATGACAGCAACCCACAAGTTACTAAGATGTGGATTCATCTGACAAAAATGTCATCTCCGATTTAGGGTCATATTTTATCTGGACTCTGAGCAGTTCTGGGGCAGCAAGAGTAAGAGGGGAGTATATCCCTGATAGAAAATCCCCCCACAAGCTTCCCTAGGGGTGACACATAATGAATGGAGGCCAGGTGGGGCTGCATCAGGGACAACCTCACCCTTAGAATTTCATACTTTGCTGAACACAGACCCATACCAAGAAAACATGCAGTTTTTTCTTGATTTTTTTTTACCTATCTCCATTACTATTTTTTGTGTTCATGTTCAACAACACGTATCTAAGGTTATGTGGTCAAGTAATATTTATTGGTTGATACTATTTTGAGGCTATTGTACTTTGTTAATTTCAGTGGATCAATAGTTTAGCAGCTTTGAGATGGAAATTCCTGTAAATAAATAGTGTTGTTCCCCTCACCTGTAACTTGATAGAAAACATTGTATTAAAGGGGAGACTTTGTGCTGTGCTTTTTAAAATTCTAGTATGTTCTTTATGAGCTTTTTAATTTGAATAAATAAATCCAGTTCTAATTACTGGTTTTCTATATTAATTTGTTTAAAATAATCAATATTCGATTTTTCAGTAGCAATTCAGATACAATGATCACTGGAGCCATTTTTTGAAATTTTATAATTGGTACAATTGATCTCAAAGGCTCAAATCCTCAGAGATATTTAGGTTTCTAACTTCCACTTAAATCAATGGAAGTTAGGAGTCTAAATATCTTTGAGAATCTGGGCCAAAGTAACTATTTCTTTAGAAACTGCAATTATCCTGTAAAGTTGATCATTTTATTTAATTATCTATTTCAATTTGCTTCCGCTAGCATTTTTTTTAAAAATAGAACCCAGGTGCATTGATAGGATACAGTCTTTGAGATACTTTCTCCATTTACTTCCAGAGACTGAAGCTTTACCTGAACTATTTTCTTTATGCTTTTTAACAATGATTGATTTCAGCTACCCCGCCTCCCGTGCGAGAAATGGCTGTGTTACAACAGTTTACATTGATACAAAAAGCTGAGATAGGCCCAAGCTGAAAAGTTTGTGTCCAGATTCTGATCTGAACATTCACGAAGAGTGCAACTATCTCTAATTAAAAGTGGATAGATTACAAGCAGGAAGAAATCAACAACACTTCCTTGTAATTCCTTTGATGAATCATGTCTAGAGGCTCAGGAACATGCTTCAGATATCAGACCCATTTTCTGACTTCCTCATTTTCTAGCTGTTGACACAGATTCTATTTTGGTGGTTCACTATCTCATTGTCCATTCTACCTCACTGCAGGGCATCCCTCATGCCTTATACAGCTGAATATTTTCATTAATGACTTAGAGGATGGAGTATAGAGTATGCTAATCATATCTGGAGATGACATAAAGCAGGGAAGGACTGTAAATTCTTGGGAGAATAAGATTAAAGTGCAGTCTAATCATCATACATTAGAGAATGGTCTGAAATCAATTAAATGGGATTCAGTACGGATAACTGCAAAGTCGTTCACATAGAAAGTAATAATCAGAGCAAGAAGTAATGGGATAAAATTGCAGCAGGAAAAATAGATAAAATATTAAGAGAAAAATATGGGCCAAATCCTAAGAGATGTTCAATATTTTCTTAGGATTTCACCCCATGTAATCTGTAAGAGCAATCAGGAAATGAAGAAAACCTCCATGGAAAGTTGTAGACACATGATCATTGTCAAATGCAGTTAAAAACGTGAAGACATTTTTAGTTGTTACTAGGTCCTTACTCAAGAAAAACTTGAATTGAAATCAATGGGTGTGTTTACCTCAGGAAGGGCCAGTAAAAAGGGAAAACACTCAGCCTTCCCATACACACTTCCTGTTTTAAAGCCCTTCCGTTAAACCCTTTCAATTTGGAACCAAGGGGGTCCATCTGCCATCTACTGAAATGGGTCTCTCGAAGCCAAATATCAGTGGGGTAGCTGTGTTAGTCTGGATCTGTAAAAAGCAACAAAGAGTCCTGTGGCACCTTATAGACTAACAGATGTATTAGAACATAAGCTTTCGTGGGTGAATACCCACTTTGTCAGATGCATGTAACGGAAATTTCCAGAGGCAGGTATAAATATGCAGGCAAGAATGTTTGCCAAATGTTTGCCTTTTATTACAGAAAACAGTTCTGGGAACTCAAAGCCTCTCCTCTCTATGGAATCATGGCTGCCTCAATGCAGCAATCTTCTCCTTGCTTCAATCACCAGTCAGCTCAGGACACTAGATAAGAGAATGTTGAAAACACTTTCTCCTTACAATTCTAACTCTTAGAGGCCCTAATGAGGGTCATACTGCACTAGGCACTGACACTCTCACGTACTTATAAACGTAATTTGAACTATTAAACATGCTCCCTCAGCCCATGCTCAGGGGCGCTGGAACAATTTGTATACTGGCGGTGCTGAGAGCCATTGAATCAAACTGTAAACCTTGTATATGATGGAAACCACTTCAAGCCAGGGCATGCGGCAACACCGCCAGCACCCTTAGTTCCAGCACCTATGTCCATACCCCACTGGAGGATGGCCCTTAGGCTGCTTTAAAAACCACATGGGTAAAAGTGAAGCAAAACTGATCTGAATCCAGGAACCATAACCACCTTGACATTACCCTGTCTTCCCGAGAATCTGGCCTTAAATTTGAAGCAATTTAATAAATAATTATTTGAAGTGGTAAAAATAATTAATCAATTATGAATTAATTAAATTATGTATTCAATTACTTCAAATGTAGGGCCAAATTCTCTGGTGCGAGGCCTGCTGCCAAATCTGCCAGTTGGGGGGTGGCTGGAGGGCATTTTATAGCACTAACCACTTTTTAAAATGAGTGTGAGCACAGCATGTTTGTGCTCATTCTTTTTGTCTGAGCATGGTAACTGATATAATGGGGCCCTGATACCTAACCGGAGCATATAGGCTCTACAAATGATAAATAAATAATTTTAAAAAAGAGATAATTGTAGGGAATCTGAAAGCAAAGTCTGAGTGTCCTGCTATATCCTTGCTCATTAAGGCTTATACTAGTTTCAAAAGATAGTTTTACTCAGGTAACATGAGATTAGAGGATGTTGAACACACAACTAGTCAAAGGAAATTAATCTCATGGAATAAAATTTTCAAAAGTGCTTAAGTGACTTAAGACAAGTCTCATTTTCAAAAGTGACTTAAGCCTTGTGTGCATTAGAATTTTTTTGTTAGCACAGCTATACTGGCAAATCTTCCTATGGTAGATGCAGTTTATACTAGCATAAAAGTGCTTCACCTGTCATAATTTACACCAGTTCCTAAAAGACACAAACTATACTGGCAAAAGCACTTTTATGCCAGTATAATTGTGTGTATGCTAGGGCTTATAAGCAGAGTTATCTTGCTAAAAATTCACACCCCTAATCAACATAGCCACGTTAGTATAAGTTTTAAGCATAGATCAGGCCTTAAGCACTTAGCCACTTTGGATCATAAGTCAAGTGATATTAAGTGCTGTTAAGTCACTTTTGAAATTAGGATTTAGGAACTAACTTAATAAGGTGTTTTTGAAAATTTGACCCATTGTCTGGTCTCATGATTTAGTTGGGAGAACTCTTGCTTCTGGGCCAGAAATTCCATAATAAAATTTGGGCTCAAACCATAGGAACACACTAACATATCCACTTTTAATATGGCAGTATGAGGGATGCTATGGCACATGTGCCGAAGGCAGCATGTGAGCTGATTTTCAGTGGTACTCACACTGCCTGGGTCCTGGCCACTAGTCCTGGGGGGCTCTGCATTTTAATTTAATTTTAAATGAAGCTTCTTAAACATTTAAAAAACCTTATTTATTTTACATGCAACAATAGTTTAGTTATATATTATATACTTCTAGAAAGAGACCTTCTAAAAACATTAAAATGTATTACTGGCACGTGAAGCCTTAAATTAGAGTGAATGAAGACTTGGCACACCACTTCTGAAAGGTTGCCGACCCCTGATTTAGAGTGTCGATACAATAGGTTTTAAATTCTTGCTGATAACTGCTCCAATTGCTTGGACAGGGTAGATCATACCATGTAGCCACAACCCACAATAAATAGGTGGTGCTAAAATACACTGCTTTGAGGTAACCCCAGGATGCACTCTGTTGGAACTGTCCAAAGCAAATAGTAATGCTATGTAAATCATTTTGGTGATTGTATAGATCTCTGGCCCCACCTCTTCCACCCTGCTTTCTGTTCCCTTTGGAGTGTTGTGGGAAAGCAGAAGGGAGTAGTCCCAGCAATGCCCTGAGTGCAGGGTCTGTGAGTCTGTTCTATTTTATTCAGGTTCTTATACTTCCCTCATCACCACTGTATCTGAACACCTTCCAGATGAAAATTAAACAATGTGACTAGCATCTGTCTCATGTGATTCTATTCCCCCCCCCTTCCTCTCCCTAGGGAAACATCATGTGGAATTTTATGCATACACTGTCCTAGCAAAAGCACTTTGAGTGGAAATTGGGAGCTTTTAGGAAGTTATTGAGGCAGTGCAGGAGTTCTTTCCATTATCCTGAAGTGGCCTCTGGGAAGGCTTCTGAGAAAACTGTCAGACCTGGCCTGCAAGCATGGAAGGGAAGACTTCTGCAACCTTCCCTCCATCTTCATTCTTTTAGGGGCCAGGACCTAAACTGATCACACTCCATGAAGATACCTTAAGCAAGAAGGCATTACATAAAACTAACTTTTTCTAGGTCTATTTTGTTATCTTCCTGCATCGTCCCCAAGAGATATGAGACATGCACAGAACAACTATGATTTACCGAGGAGAGGGTGGCCAAGCTGTGAGCCTTCTGTAGTTGGTATGCTCAGATTCACTGAGGGAGACCATCAAGGAAATACTGGATTAATAGAAATTGGAAAGGGTCTAGCATATAATGGGAATTACCACAAAAATAAATATTACTAATAATGGTAATATGCCACGATTTCTCTTTTTTTAAAGTGTACAAGTCCAAGTGCTTGGACTGATAAGAAAACTAGAGCCAGGAGAAAGGCATTTGTTCTTTGTATAATGCCCACACAGTGACTACAGATATAATCCTATGTAATGAAACATTTGGCTCCGAACTGGCACTGTTTGCAAACAGAAGGTCCTACTGGCAGAAAATATGGCACATGCTGAGTTCTGCAGGATTTATTTCTAAGCTTATCTTTGGTTGGCTTTAATGCCCAGTTGAAATTGGCTTTCATCTTGTAAGTGGGCATAATTCCCCCCTAACAGATGGGAAAGAGTGTAGGCATGCAAAAGAAGTAGTAGGTGGATCAATTTTAATTACAATGGCAGGATTCCTTTTGTGAAGTGTATCCATGCATAAGGTTAAGGGGATAATATGTCATTATTACTTCTGCAAACGAGCAGGATTAACTTTAAAAACCCAACAATAGCTTTCAAAGCTGAATCAAGCAAAATATGGGGCTTATGTCAGTCAGGATTTATATTCAGCAGGACAGATTTGGCTGTTACACTCTGGTCTCCTTTTGGCTCATTGGAGGAAGTACCCTTAAAAAACTGTATTTCTGCAACTCAATCTGAGCATGGTGAATAGCTCAGTCAGGTGCAAAAATTAGATATATGGTCTAGTGTGAAGTCCACAGAACATTTCTTCAGAATAATACACCTCATTTGAACCAGATGTTTGTCACTCCTTTTCCATGAGTAGTGAAGCTGGGTTCAGTGGGCTCACTTGAGCAATAAGAGGCTATTCAGGGTGATTACGGGCAGCCAAATCAGGCTCCTCTCTACTTTCTGAAGAACAGAAAATACCAAAAGAAGAGAGAAAATGAATGGAGGAGCAGAGAACATAAAAAGCAAGGTGACTTAGGGAATAATTACTATTGAAATGGCTTCTTTATTTGGATTTCTTTACTGTATGAATTCACTTTACACTTCCCATTTTATGATGTTTTTGGAGATGCAGTTTCCTCACATGTCAAATGAATCCCACTTAGCTTCCATGTCTTTCAGTACCATCTTGTCATGTATGTGCTGATTGCAAGTCTCAGTTTTCCCCATATTTCCGAAACATCCAGCATTCTATTAAAATGAACCAAATTTAATTATCCACATAGGTAGTTCTAGAGGGGATTGGCTGTGAGTAGGGTTAGTGATTTCCTTGAAAAATGATGTGAATGACACTGGGAAACAAATAAAAATATAACAACTTTGCCTACCTCTGATCTACTTTTATGTGATTTCTAATTGGCTTGTAGGTGGGTTTATTAATGGCTCAGTCAGGCTTTGAGATTTGCAGATTTAAAAGTCCACTTCATTACACATAACGTTGTGTTTTCCTTTGGGAAGCTCTTCAAAAAGAGGAAACATCTTTCATCTTTTCCTTTACATTTTCTTAAGAAAAAATTGATTAGTTATGTGAAAATAAACTATGGCTTTATGATTAGGGTTTTAACTTTTGGCAGATTCCTGAGGAAGAGTTGGTGTGAAAACTGCCCTGGGAGCTATGCAGAGCGGGATTGTGAATCAGAGACAAACCTGTGATTTGTAATTCCTCCCGTTTCTTCCTTACTTCTAGGGGGATAGTAATTTACTGCTGGCCTACACCTGCAGTAAATCACTATTCTCTCTTCCCCATGACTCAGCTGCTCTGATCAATGAGTAGATGACTAGAGCCAAGGCTTTGCCCACTCCATGTCTGCCTGCTCCAAGAAGGGACTAAGCAAGCAAGTAGCTCTGTTTATATTCTTGTTCAATAAGACCCAAGGACTGGGTAGTTCACATAGAAGTGTAAATCGGGGGCTTCCCACTGCCTCTTATTCCTTTGTATGAGTGTGTATTCCAAATCACAATCCAATCCTTAGGCTATTTAAAAAAAAAAGTAGAAAAGTAAAATGAAGCTCAAGGTTTGAAGAACTGAATAAGAGGTAATAAAAAGTATAGCTTGAAAAAATCATCAGGAGAAAAGTAAAAATGTATATAAGTTGTTGCAGTTAAGAGACATAATGCCAATTTGGTAGAACAAATCAAACTAAGGCGAGCATGTATCCAACAGTCATCAGTCCACTTAACTGCATTCAGCTGGGTGTTTTTGGTCAGGTCGGTCAGTGGGGCAGCGATTTGGCTGTAGTGTGGTACAAATCGCCTGTAATACCCTGCCAAGCCTAAGAAGAATTGGACCTGTTTCTTGGACTTTGGGACAGGCCACTTTTGGATAGCATCCACCTTGGCCTGTAGGGGGTTTATGGTTCCTCGACCCACCTGATGTCTCAGGTAAGTCACTCTGTTTTGGCCTGTTTGACACTTTTTGGCCTTAACAGTTAGTCCTGCCTGCCTGATGCGCTCAAAGACTTTTTCCAGGAGTTCTAGGTGTTCGGGCCAGGAGTCAGAAAAAATGGCCACATCATCGAGGTAGGCAACTGCATATTCTCCCAATCCTGCTAGTAGACCATCTACCAGCCTCTGGAAGGTGGTGGGTGCATTTCGCAGCCCGAAAGAAAACACATTAAATTCATACACCCCCGCATGGGTGATGAATGCTGACCTCTCTTTGGCAGGTTCGTCTAGTGGTACTTGCCAGCTCCCCTTGGTTAAGTCTATTGTAGATTGAATTGGGCATGTCCCAACCTTTCCAATAGCTCATCGGTGCATGGCATTGGATAGTTGTCTGGATGAGTTACCGCATTTAGCTTACGGTAGTCCACCCAAAAGCATATTTCCTATCTGGTTTGGTTACCAGAACCACTGGAGATGCTCATGCGCTGGTAGATGAGCATATTATACCCATCTGTAGCATGTTTTGGATCTTCCGTTCTACAGCAGCTTGGGCGTGAGGAGACAGTCGGTAGGGTGGGGTTCTAATTGGGTGAGCATTACCTGTGTCAATGGAGTGGTATGCCTGTTCAGTCCGTCCTGGGGTGACTGAGAACAATGGGGTGAAGCTAGTGCACAGCTCCTTGATTTGTTGCCGTTGCAGATGTTCCAGGGTGGTGGAGAGGTTCACCTCTTCCCTGTCGCCGTCACTTTTTCCTTCGTAGTAGACACCTTCAGGCCACTCAGCGTCATCTCCTCCCTGGGCTGTAAACTGGCAAACCTGTAAGTCTCTGGAATAAAAAGGCTTGAGAGAATTAACATGGTAAACTCTGGGCTTTAGTGAGGAATTGGAAAATGCTATGAGGTAGTTAACAGCTCCCAGGCGCTCTTGGACCGTGAATGGCCCTTCCCATGATGCTTCCATCTTATGGGCTGTTGCGCCTTCAAGACCATAACCTGGTCTCCTACCTTGAAGGAACACTCTCTGGTATGTCTATCATACCAGGCCTTTTGTTCTTTTTGAGCATCCTTTAGGTTTTCTTTAGCGAGGGCTAAAGAATGTCGGAGGGTGTTTTGTAGGTTGTTTACAAAGTCTAGAATGTTAGTTCCTGGAGAAGGTGTAAACCCCTCCCATTGCTGTTTCACCAACTGTAATGGCCCCTTAACCTCGTGGCCATACACCAGTTCAAATGGTGAAAACCCTAAACTGGGCTGTGCTGCAACACTAGGTCCCAGTCATTGGACTGTTCATTGATGAATTTACGTATCATGCCCCCCAAAGTTCCATTAAACCTTTTGACCAGGCCATTGGTTTGATGGTGGTAAGGGGTAGCAACCAAGTGATTCACCCCATGAGTTTCCCACAGTTCTTTCATGGTTCCTGCCAGGAAATTCGATCCTGAATCTGTAAGGATGTCGGAGGGCCAACCTACCCTGGCAAAAATGTCTGTTAGGGCCTGGCACACAGCTTTAGCCCTGGTGTTGCCTAGAGCTACTGCTTCTGGCCATCGGGTAGCAAAGTCCACGAAAGTCAGTATGTACTGCTTTCCTCTGGGTGTCTTTTTTGGGAAAGGACCCAGAATATCCACAGCTACTCGCTGAAATGGAACCTCTATTATGGGGAGTGGCTGGAGAGGGCCCTTGACCTGGTCTTGGGGTTTTCTTTGGCACACCTCACAAGACCGGACATACTTGGCAACGTCCTTGCCCATCCCTCCCAGTGGAAAGACTTCCCCAACCGGTCTTTGGTTCTGTTCGCCCCAGCATGGCCACTGGGATGATCATGGGCTAAGCTTAAGAGCTTTTCCCGGTACTTAGTTGGAACCACCAACTGTTTTTGCGGATGCCAGTCTTCCTGGTGTCCACCAGAAAGAGTTTCCTTGTATAAAAGTCCTTGTTCTACAACAAACCAGGGTCGATTAGAAGAGCTGAGAGGCGGTGGGGTGCTCCGTGCTGCCGCCCAAGCTTTCTGAAGGCTGTCATCTGCTTCCTGCTCAGTCTGGAACTGTTCCCTTGAAGCTGGAGACACCAGTTCTTTCTTAGACTGTGGACTTGGGCTTGGTCCCTCTGGAAGCAATGTAGGTGATGGGGTTGTTTTAGTTGCTGGTGAACCACTCTCCGCTGGTGCAGCAGGTGGTATTTCAGGCTCTGGTTGAGCCTCTTGGGTGTGGTTGTCTACTGCTTCTGCCAGTTCAGGCTCACTGGCGCTCTCCAGCATTGGGGTTGAAGATGGGTTTGCAAGCGCTGGCGTCAGTGCTGGCAACGGTTCTGGTGCTGGCTGCTTTTCCAGTTCCTGGTCTGGGACTGGAGTCACTGTGGCTGTTTCAGTTGTTGGCATGGGATCCGGGTCCACTACACCTGTCTGGGTCTCTGGTAACACAGACAGGGCCCCTGTGGACAGCTCAGGAACAGGAATGGGTCTGGAAGCTTGCCTGGTTTGGCTGCCAGTAACCATTCCCACTCTCTTGGCCTGCTTCACGTGGTTGGCCAAGTCTTTCCCCAGCAGCATGGGGATGGGATAATTGTCATAGACTGCAAAAGTCCACATTCCTGACCAGCCTTTGTACTGGACAGGCAGTTCAGCTGTAGGCAAGTCTACAGCTTGTGACATGAAGGGGTAAATTGTCACTTGGGCCTTTGGGTTGATGAATTTGGGGTCGACAAAGGATTGGTGGATAGCTGAACTTGTGCCCCCATGTCTCTCCACGCAGTAGCCTTCTTTCCGACCACTCTCAAAATTTCCCTTTGCTCCAAGGGTATTTGAGAGGCATCTGAGCCTGGGGATCTTTGGTGTGCTGGTGGTGTAATGAACTGCACTTGGTTGGGGTTCTTTGGGCAGTTGGCCTTTATATGTCCCAGTTCATTACACTTAAAGCATCTTCCAGCTGACTGGTCACTGGGTCGAGGTGGGTTACTGGAGATTGGTGAGGTGGGAGAATAGGTACTCTGGGGCTTTCCTTGGGTTGTACGTGGTGTCTTGTGCTGCCCTCGGTTATAGGGTTTATTGTCGGTGTGCCCCCGGGGTATTCGCTCCCCTTGACAGTAGCTTTTTTCTTTTCTGCCACTTCCATCCATTTGGCTCCAATCTCCCCCGCCTCCGTTACTGTTTGGGTTTCCCATCTAGGATGTACCTCTCTATTTCCTCAGGAACACCATCTAAGAACTGCTCCATTTGTATCAGGAGATGCAGCTCGTCCATATTGTTATCCTTTGTTCCTGATATCCAGGCCTCATAATTCTTTGCAATGTGGTAGGCATGTCGGGGGAAGGACACATCTGGTTTCCATTTTAGGGCTCTGAACTGCCAATGGGCATGCTCAGGTGTTATTTCCATTCTGTATCTGGCCTTGATTTGAAAAAGTTTATAATCGTTCATGTTCTCCTTAGGCATTTCAGCTGCCACCTCTGCTAAGGGTCCACTGAGGTGTGGCCTCAGCTCTATCATGTACTAGTCTTCAGAGATGCTGTATCCATGGCAGGTCCTTTCAAAATTTTCTAAGAAGGCTTCAGTGTCATCACCTGCCTTGTAGGTGGGAAATTTTTTGGGATGTGGAACAACAACTGATGAAATGTTGTTAGGACTGGCTTTGTTCTGTTGCTTAGCCTGTCCTAATTCCATGGCCTGCTGGTGGGCTTCCCTCTGGAGTTCCATCTCTTTTTCTTTTAGTCCAGCTGGTTTTGTTGCTTCTCCATGTCTCTCCTGTGAGCAGCCTCTTCCCTGGCCATTTCTGCCTGAATTAGTTCCATTCATCTTTTATGTTCATTGTGTTTGTTTATTGCTTTTAGTTTAGCTATTTTTAGTTTGCTTGTTGCTGCACTGGTGCTCATTGTTCCTGCTTTCTTGTGCTGGTGCGCCCTCTTCTGTTTACTGCCTGAAATGCTGTTCCTCTGCTGCCTGCTTAGAGTTGCTTAGCAACAGAGTCTTTGATTTGAAGATGTGTTTTGCTGGTCTCTGTAGACTCACAACTGGAGTCCTTTTGTTTAACAAAAGACTATTGTTAAACCTTAATCTCTCTGCCTTCAGTGTACTCAGAAGGAAGAGAGAAAGAAAAAAAAACCTGCAGACTTGCTTTTAAAACGCCCCTTTTCTCTGCTTATAAGCAGCTAGCAGAGAAAAAAGAAAAATAATAATCTTACTGGCTTTTGCTTTTAACTCACTGGCTTTTGGATTCTTATCCCAACGCTGCACACCATGTCATAGTATCTTTTCCCAATCTGAACCTTAGAATCCAAAAGTTGGGGTACTAGCATGAATTCCTCTAAGCTTAATTACCTGCTTAGATCTGATAAGCTGCCACCAATCAGGAATTCCAGTGCCTGATACACTCTGGTCCTCCCAAAACCTTCCCTGGGGACCCCAAGATGCAAATTTCTTGAGTCTTACAACACAGGGGAATAAACCATTTCCCTCCCCTCCAGTTGTTTCCTCCCTGGGCTCCTGAAGAGATATACAGGTTCAAGCTCCGTGAATCCAAAACAAAGGGATTCCACCCTTCTCCCTCCCTGTTAAGTACAGACTCAATTCCCTTGAGCCTCAACAAGGGGAAAAAATCAGACAGGTCTTAAAAGCAAAACTTTTAATAAAAGAAAAAAAGAATAAAGAAAATCACTGTAAATTCAAGATGGAATATTACAGGGTCTGTCAGCTTCTAGAAACTGGAGAAAAAGCCTCCTCCAGCAGAAATAAAATTTAAAATACTTCCAGCCAAATACACATTAGACCTCTACCAGCCAGATACACATTTGCAAAGAAAGAAAACCAATTAAAAAGACTATAACCGCCTGTTCCTTACTAGATACTCACTATTCTGAATATATAAGAGACTGTAGCAGGGAGATTGGCAAGAAACCTGGTTGCACGTCTAGCCCTTTCCAGGACCCAGAGAGAACAAAGCCAAACCCAAAAACCACAAACGAAGGCTTCCCTCCACCGAGATTTGAAAGTATCTTGTTTCCTGATTGGTCCTCTGGTCAGGTGTTGGGTTCCCTGTTTGTTAACCCTTTACAGGTAAAAGAGACATTAACCCTTAACTATCTGTTTATGACATAGCATGTACCCAACCATAAAATCAGTAACAGAATCACCAACACCTGAAGGAATTTCTTTATTGTTTGAAAACAGTTAAGGAGAACATTTCTTGCAAACAAAGAAACGCACACAAAACTGCCGAAATTCATTCCAGCCAAATAGTTGAGATGGCCATCAGTGATAAATGTTGTTTTGTTTGTCTGCAGAAGTATTTTATGATCATTTTTGGCCACATAACTATGACAAATATCATGCCTGTCTAGTGAGATGTCCAAGCTAATTTTATGCGAGCTAAACAGTAACTGAACTGGACTCTTCAGTATATGACAACTTCATGGTCACAGCATGTGTATTTGAAGATGTGTAAGTACCATTCTGCAATTATTGAGAAGGGGTATACAGCCTTTAGAAACACAGTGTCCTTGCTCTGAACTGAAAACATGCATATAATGTAAAGTAAAGCATTGAAAGAAAGCAGAATACTAGATGATACTCGTAATTATGGAATTGCAGTTGTGAATACATAATTAAAACTGCAGGAGCTATTCCATTTTAAATTCTGTTTTTCACCCCTCATAACATTCTCATTAAAATTCCTTTGAGGCTGAAAATTTCTAATGCTGAGTCATAAAGCTCGGGTGAATATTTCTGGGAAAGTTTCAAGATAATCAGGCAATCTAGCTTTGAGCTAAGCAGCAGCAAACTTTTCTGCTTTGTTAAAAGTATTGTGGGCCTGGTTATGTTTTCCCAGAACTCAAACAAAGCTTGTTTTAACACTTCAGACTTGTTGTGCAGCTAATTTTAGATGAGGACAAGTACATGTGATATGTTTTGAAAGACTTGGTTTGAAAACAAGAAAGATATGCATGTATAAATTTGTTACTCTTTTTAAGCTGCATTAGTTCACAGTGATGGGTATTACAGCATGCCAACTGTTGTCAAATGTTATAATGTGTGCCAGGTACAAACTCATCCTTAATGCTTGTCAGCTGATCTGTCAATCTTTATACCTACTCCTGGCTGCATATTTGGAGGTGGGACCTGGTAATTTGTCAGGCCTGTTTAGGTATCTGACTCTATAAAAGGCTGAGCTTGGATTTTATGCTCAGAATGTACATTGCTCAGTGCTCTTTTTGACATTTCAGATGTATAAATTCATGCTGGGATGAATAAATTGCAAGAGCCATTGTAAATTACAGTTCAACTGGCAGCAAGTGGATGCTTTAAAAGAAAAAGCTCTGAGTCCCTCTCAGGGGCATAGCCATGGGTGGGCCTGCCCACCCACTTAGCATCCAGGCCCACCTAAAGCTGAGCGAGAGAGAGGACAGGGCTGGAGCCCCCCGAATCCACAGGCTGGGAGGGCATGAGTCATGGGGGCAGGTCTGGGAATGGCTAGCGCTGGGGCCAGAGCAGAGCTGGGCAAGGTGCCTAGGTGCATGACTGGGCTGGGCACGTGCAGGGCCCAGAGACTGGGGCAGCAGTGTGCAGCACTGGCAGGACAGAGGGATGCGGCTGGGCGGGTGGCTGGACACCGAGCCAGGGTTGGAAGGGGCAGGAGGAGCTTGAGCCCCACCCCCCTCTGCCCGATAGGCATGCCTTGAAGCCTGTGTGCCCCCAGGCAGCCTCATCTTCTGGTGCCTGCTGAGTGATGAGCACCGGCTGGAGGGGGGGGGTCTCTTCTGTGCCTCCTTCCCCCACCCCTCCATCATTGCCCACTCTCCCTGAAAGTTGGGGCCCACCCAGATTTCCAGTTCTAGCTACGCCACTGGTCTCTCTCTAATCTGTGTTAATTATTAGAGCTGGTCAGGAATGTTACATCAGAAAATTCCAAACTGTCACAACCAAAATTATTGGCAGAAAAGGGTTGGTTTAGATGATTTTTTTCGACTCAACAGTTTTGAAAAAAGTCTAGAGATTGACAAACATTTTGATCTGACATTTCCAAAATGAAAAATTCTGGCTTCTAGGTTCAAAACAACTTTTCATTTTGAAATTGAAGGTCATCCTATACACAATTTAAATTTAAAAATATCAAAATTGAAAGAAAACATGATTGACTCAAACTAATTTTTTTTTCAGATTTTTGATTTGTGAAAATTTGAGATTTTGACTTTTTGTCCAAATTTTGGATGGGAAAATGTTTCCATATCTCCAAAATTTTTACGGGTCAGGAAACCCATTTCCTGCCCAGCTCTAATAATTATGTTTGGTCCTGGTTACCAGGTTAGCATTTAGATGGGCCACAATCTGAGAATATCCTTAGCTGCTTCATCTGTAAAAACACCTGAGGAGGGTGGGAGACTTTAATAGTTTGAGTATCATGATGGAAATATAGAGATAATCACCTGTTCATTCAGGTACCACCAGGCTATGGTGATAAGTGCAGCATTAGAACTTAGACAGATACTGCATTTGTCTGCTTGAAAATTTCAACTTGTAAATTCTTGTAATTCAAGAAGGTGCTTTATGGCTCGAGAGCCACAGGTGCCCCATCACCTTTGTATCTTTTCTTCTTTCTCATTTAGTGTCTTAAGGTAACCTACAAAAGGACAGTGCCAGTTGTACAACACACCCGTTGTGCTCTAGAGTTTTCTGCAGAGCAGTCTCCCTCCAAGCTTCTCCTTGATCTGCACTACCTTCAGCATGGGCCAGCGCTGCCCAGTTTAGCTCATTAGGTACTGTGTGTCCTTTCTTGCCATTTAAGAAGATCCCTCATAAAAAAGAGTCTTTGATGCTTAAAAGTGGCATGAGTTACCAGATTTTTAGTAGCTTTCTCTGCTGGGATCATGATGTTTAGTAAGTTGTTGTTTTCAGTTTTGCAGGGATCATATCATGGCCACAGAGTCTGTCATGTCTAGAATTGAGCCTGTGCCATGAAGTTCACATCCAGTGCCAAACTTCCCGAAGTCTGACTTATTACTAGTCATGTCATTTGCATGTGACATTATGGACATGGACAATCACTCAAACCATTACCTGTCATTCTAAAAGCTAACAAATATGCAAGCACTTCAGTGCTAAGTAATGCTTTCATATTATTCTCTTCCACTAGTAGTTGTATAGTTTCTGAAATGTTTTAAACCTTTGATATATTGTGTTAATACAGGAAAAGAAAAAAACTGGCAGTTATTCTTTTTTAACTTAATTCTCTATTTTTTTTTCTATTCTTCAGCTACACCTTTAAAATGACATCAGGTGAGAACAGACAGATCCCTATAACCAAGATCTTGAATCCCTTCCCCACATGGGAAGGCTTATGTTAATAAGCGGCTCAGTTTTCCACAAAGGCTTTACAGGAGACACAATCATCCTCAATAAGTTGTTCAATTAAATGATCAGCTGCTTACTTAAACTTAGAACAGGGATTCCTGCCTAGCACTATAGCAAGAAGTCCAGTAAACTCTAGGGTCATGTTCCAGAAGTGGTGAAAAATGGAAACCTAAGAGGACATTGGATACGTTCCACATTCAAGGTATCTGTCTAGGAACTCTGAAGATTTCTGATTCATTTTAATTCTAAAACCTCTAAAACTTTTTTATGGGGGCTCAGTTTTTCACTTGAACATTCTGAATGACTATGAGATGATTGTCAGCAAAGTGGATTTCTTTCAAAATGAAGACTCTAGCAAAGCCAGTCTCAACATCCCCATACATTAAACTACATAATTCCCAAGGTTCTCTTGGAGGGCAGTACCAAACCAAAAGGGTGTAGTTTTTGACTTTGTATTGGCTCAAGGAGGTTACCATTGTTTTTGGACTAGCCCTTCATATCATGAAGTCTTTGGAAACAAAAAAAGCTATTTACATAAATGTTATTCTGATAGTTGTAAATTTGAAAATTTCCAAAAATACACGTATCTGGTTTTGTTTCCTATTTTGCTAATGGTAATTTTCTACAGGTACATCCAGAGGAGTCTTTTCCTTTTAGTCTGGAATATTTTTAACCAGTTCGAAAGGTGGCATTTTGCTTGTCTCAAGATATTTGGCTAGATCTATCTAATCTGGTGTATGAGGATACCTTACTTACTAAAATTTCCCTCCTTTTTAATTTGCTCTCAAAACAAATTCTAGAGATGGATGCTGCAAAGTCAAGTTCAGGAGTCTCTTCTAATTCACAGAATAAATGGAATGTTACTTGTGAAAAGCCACATTAAGTATAAATAAACAGGAACATTAATTAATCTTGGCCTAATTTAGATCAATCTTTAATGATAGGGAGGACGATTAGTGGGAGATATGGTAAAGGCCGCAGCGAGTGGGAGCAGGAAGTATGGAGTATCCTAAGATTGTGCGACAGGGAGGTTGGAAGGACAATGGATGATCCAGGGGGGTGGGGAGAAGGCCATAAGTAAACAACCTCCAATGACAAGTGCCTTTCTCCTTTTCCGAAGACTCAAAATCTCTGTGTCTTTTGTCCCATGATAGTGTTAAAAAAGGTGTCCCATCTTCTACAGAAAAGGGAAAAAGATCTGGTCAGCCTACTGAGAGATATTTAGCAAACACATGAATAAGATTAACAGAACATTTCTAAACCAGTCCCTGGGGCAAACATCCAGCTCTGTTTGCTTCTTTCTTTGCCACATTATTACTTTGTATTTAATGAAAACATTGTATGAACATGCATAATATAATTTGTAAATCTTCATGAATAAGAAAGGAGGAACTGATTTGAAATAGTTTGTATTCAGTTTGGTATTCCGTTACTTTCCTTCCTTAAAATTGTTCTGCATACTGCATTTGTTCCTGTTAAGCAAAACAGTGTTTTGCCTACACATGGTAAATGTTCATAAGTAATAAAATGAAATAAACTGGTGATTGAATTACTGCAGGTTAAAAATCTGCAACTTTGTTTTTGCAAACAACAAAATATGCATTTAGTTAATTTATACTTCCATCCCATGTTAAATTTGCAGTGGCTAACCACTGTAAGAAAACTGGGACTGTATCTTCCATGTATTATGAAGGGCTTGATTCAGAAGCTTTTGTACTATCTAACCTGCTTAAGTTACTGAGCACAGTACAAAACCAGACTGCCACTCAGCTACATTTTTCTGTTTCTCCTTCTCCCTTATCCTGATTAAAAGAGTCTGGCTCTGTCATTCTTGATCATCCAAATCCCCCTCTATTTTGTTTGTACAAAGAATTTGAGTGTGTGCTACACAGCTGCAGAATCCTCAGACAGTTCTAACACAATACATTAATTGCTGACAGAAAACATGTCAGTGATGTCATCCCCATTTAATGCTTCGATTTTTTAAACTATGACTAAAACTTATTAAAATTTAATGGGCAAAATTCATTCCTGGTGTAACAATGGGGTTAGGCCAGTAAGCAGTTTTGGCTAATGATTTACATAATAAATAACAGGATTTGCAGAAGCTATTGCTGCTTTCCCCCCTCTCTCCCCTTCAGAGTATAATTTTAAATATTTGTCTTTTTTCTTCAATAGTTACTCATCTGGTTTAAACAGGCGTCATCTAGGAGTTAGAATTCCAAATCCAAAACTTTACTCTGTAAAAGTGCAAATTAATGTAGCCAAAAATCAGGACCTCCTTATTTTTGTACATAGGATTTGAAAGTTGACACTGCATCAGATGGTGCTAAAACAAAGCCATACAATATGGCAAAAGTAGAAAGTTTTCAGTACTTCTAATGGCTTTCTGGATTGTGCGTTTCTGGTTCATGTGAAAATATTGCATAATTTGGGACTGATTCCACAGAGAAAAGTTGGGAAAGTATGTCTATTAGGTCGCCAACACTGAATAGATACTAGTGCTGTTGAATGCTAGGGGAAAATATTGTGAATATTTGCAAATGACACAGCTTCAGTTTGGCTTGTCATTAGTGTTTAGCATTTGTCAATTTGCAAAGCCTTGAAACTGGTCACAATTTTGTTAAATACATGTACTCCATTTCAAATACATATACATGAGGTAGAAAACGTATTCTTACAGCATATGTGTGAGAGGAAGCTCAAATACAGAATAACACCATTAGATACTTCCTACATAATTCATTTGTTCACTTGTGATATTCTGTTAAAGTTTCCAAATACCAAAAATACTCATGAATAGCGAGTGTGGTTTGCAAGCACATTTGCAGAGACATCGTAAGAGCAAAAATATGACTAATTTTTTATATTTAGTGAATAGTGTTGTACACAGCAATAAACAAACAAACAAAAGGCCAAATCCTGACCCAGGTACACCCATACTGTGGAGCATGAAGAAAGCTATGTGTTCCTACAAGATTGAAGAAATATTGTTGCCTGTGGTGCATTTTTGTTTCATTGAATGAGGCTGGAAGAATTGATAGACAGGTTCGCTCATTTGGCAAGACAGAACCAGACTATGCACCTGGAAAGATCGTGAACCAGATTCACAGCTGATATAACTTGCTGTAGTTTATTTACACCACCAGAGAATCTGACCCAAGAAGTTTGTTCATTTTGACACTTGCACAAGGCTTTGTTTTCATGAAGTGTGGGAGGCAACTGCTGTTGTTTACATCAAAACCTTACATTCACATGCAAAAAGGCTGTTCACCTGTGATCAGGACTATTTATTATTAAATGTGTGCGATGCTTTATTTTCTTGTTTTTAAGGTTGAAGACATCATCAAATCCTGGATCAGCAACAATATCATGAGACTAAGGTAACCAATCAGACACAACCAATAGCCTGTGTGAACAGTTCTGGAACACCTCATAGGTTGATATATATTGCACAGAATATTCGGTGTATATTTTCAAATCACAAACATTTCCTGATTTCTGCAACTGTTTGAGAATAGAAAAATGGGCTAAATCAAATTATTTATTAATAGTCTATAATTCAATCACTTCTATATACTATTAAATAGGTGTGAAAATGTTAATATAAATATAAAAGCTCAGGCGAAGTAAAGCACTTTATTGTTGGAGGGTGCAGACTATGGAATTAAATAATCTGAAAATGATTGTCCTTTAAGGTACATTACAGTCTTCACAACAACTGTCACTTTACGCCAAATTTTCAAAAGCAGTTTCTGCTGTGGAGTGCCTCCATTTTTTGGATGTCCCTCCGTGCCAACACAGCTACAATGTCTGAGGTTGGGCATTCAAAAACTCAGACACCCTAAACCAGAGCTGGCCTTTAAAAACTGTGGTCTCAAAGTCTTAGAGCAATGTTCTCCTCTCAAATTGCAGATCTGGTATTCTATTGTCCCCCCAGGCACAGATCCCCACTGACATCAAAAGGGAGTTCCAGAAACCATGAATCAGTATTTGCTTTGTGAATCTCAAATTTTGCCTTTGATTGAATACTTATCCGTTCATATAAGACACATTTTACTACACCCTAATCAGAACCATACACAAAGGAGACAATCAAATTTTCATCTAGATAACTTTTGGCATCCTTCAGACACTGCCAAGTTGGCAAAAATCTGAGGTTGGTAGGCACTTTTATGCATTTTCAAAACAATAAGCTTAATAATACAAGCCATTTTTTAGAGGAACAGTACTGTAGGCCAGGCTTGTCTACAGTGTGTTCTATAGCACAATCATTCACTTTATGTCTAAGATTTCCAGGGATTTAAAATCAAATTTAATTTTAGCTTGGTACAAATGAACTCCAGTACCAGACAGCACATTTGTACTGATCATGCAAAACACAAATGAACCTCTATAGTTAAATGGAGATTGAGTAACAAATTTAAAAGACAGAAATCTGTCCAGGCTGCTATACATATCTGTTTCTTTGGGTGGTTGTCTGGGATGTCTTAATGAGTTATTATTAAAAGTAAAGATTGAAACACTTCTCCAATAAACAGAATTCAAAATAATAAAAAAGTAATTCATACAGTGAGAGTAAAGAGAATAAGCATTACATTGTGTATACATTTCCTGTAGAAATAGGTCAGCTTCTTTTTCTCTAGAACCCTCCTTCTCTCTTTCACCTCTAAGTGACTTGAAAAGGCTGTTTTATGACCACTGCATTGATTTCCTTTTCTTTAACTCATTGTAATCAGCCTCCAGTCCTTTCTATTCAAATAGTTCATAGCTGGCTGAACCTGAGTGTTGGAAAGACTGAGCCGATAGTGGAGGGGAGAGGGAAGAACTTAGAACAGAGGTGGGCAAACTGTGGTCTTCCTGCCCGGCCCTTGAGCTCTGGGCTAGGGAGGCTAGCCCCCGGCCCCTCCCCTGCTGTTGCCCCACAGCCTCAGCTCACCATGCTGCCAGCGCTCTGGGCGGTGAGCTCCTGCCAGACAGCACAGCTGCAAGAGCCGCCAGCCTGTGTTGGTGCTCTAGACTGTGTGGCAGCATGGCTGACTCCAGCCTGGCAGCACAGCTGCCAGTCCTGGTACTATGCCACTCAGAGCAAGGGGGTGGGGGACAGAGGGTCCCGGGGGGCACTCAGGGGGCAGTTGGATAGGTGTGGGAGTCCCAGGGGGCCTGTCAGGGGGCAGGGGTGTGGGCAGACGTTGGGACAGTCAGGGGACAAGGAGCAGGGGGGGTTGGGAGACAGGGCGTGTGATGATGCAGTTCTGGCAGGACCCAACTGAGAGTGCCAATTCAGGACCAATTGCTTAAACAGGGCAGTTACAGCCCTAGGCTGGGGTTTTTCCACCTCTAAGGCAAACCAAACCAGCCAGACAAAAATGACTTCGGTTTCACCCCACTGGCTAACCACAAGTCACACAAGCAATTTCCTTAGACACTCCAGTCTCCCAGTATCACCACCAGTGCCACCCGTCCTGGGGATGAATGATTATGAAAACCAACACCCCAATAAAAGAAAAAGGCTCTCTCGATCCCAAAGGACCAAGCCCCAGACCCAGGTCAATATACACATCAGATCTTACCCACAAATCACGCTGTTGCCAATCCTTTAGAATCTAAAATCTAAAGGTTTATTCATAAAGAGGAAAAGGTAGAAATGAGAGCTAGAATTGCTTAAATGGAATTAATTACATAGAGTAATGGCAAAGTTCTTAGTTCAGGCTTGTAGCAGTGATGGAGTAAACTGCAGGTTTAAATTAAGTCTCTGGAGAACATCCCCTGCTGGGATGGGTCATCAGTCCTTTGTGTAGAGCTTCAGTTTGTAGCAAAGTCCTTCCAGAGTTAGGAAGCAGGATTGAAGACCAAATGGAGATGAGGTATCAGCCTTATATAGGCTTTTTCAGGTGTAAGAACACTTCTTTGTTCTTACTGTGGAAAATTACAGCAAAATGGAGTTTGGAGTCACATGGGCAAGTCCCTGCACACCCTGCTGAGTTACAAGGTGTATCTGCCTCCTCTCAATGGGTCAATTGTGTAGCTGATGGTCCTTAATGGGCCATCAAGCAGGCTAGGCAGAGCTAACACCAACTTGTCTGGGGTGTTTCCCAGAACTGCAGCACCAATTTGAAATACAGACAGTATACAGCCAATACTTATAACTTCAACTACAAAATGATACAGACATACAGACAGCATAATCATAACCAGTAACTCATAACTTGGTCTTAGGCACCTTATATGACCCCCTTTACATAAGATCTGGTGCCACTACAGGACCTTGGTTGCAACCCATGTTCTGTATGGTCCCAGTTTATATCAATAACATCACAGGGCGGTCAGGGAATAAGGAGCAGGGGGGCTTGGACGGGTTGGGGGTTCTGAGGGGGGCAGTCGGGGGGTGGGAAGTGGGAGGGGGTCAGGCTGTTTGGGAAAGCACTGCTTTCCCTACTCGGCCCTCCATACAGTTTCGGAACCCCGATGTGGCCCTCAGGCCAAAAAGTTTGCCCACCCCTGACTTAGAAGAACTCATCACCTGTGTGCTCTCTGTTGAGCACATATGTTCTCAGATCATTAAGACAAGGCAGAGCTTTGGTGTTCACCATGACTCCTCCGAGCTTCTGGATACCCAAATACCATAGCCAAGAAAAATAAACCCTCTTCTATAGACCTTCAGTCTTGATTAACCAGATATGAAACCACTCACCTAAAGATATAGCTGGCTCAGAACATTGTTGCTGAGCAGACAAACTAATGAGAAAAAAAAAGAGCACGTCACCCTAGAACTCTTATCTTCACTGGCTTCCTAGTAAGTACCATGTCACATTTAAAGTTTCAGTCCTCATCTTCAAAGCCCTCCATGGTACAGGCCAAGGTACCCAAGGGACAAATTGACTATATGATCATGTTCTCTTATGGCAGCTACATTCCATTGGAACTGTCAATTGATGATGAGGGAGTGAATGAAATATCTTTTCTGGGGACACTTCATTATCGTGGAAGGTGCTAATATATTATGGTGATGGATGCTGAACAAGAATCTACACAGATAATTTGGAATTTCTGAATTTTAATCAGTAACATACTTCATGACCTTGGGTAAGTTTCTTAATCTTTCCGCCTTCCCTCCCAGTATTTTGTTGCTCAGGATTTCTCCTGCTGGCTCTCCACCTTAACTGTCTGTCTTTTCCCCTAGACTCATCCACACAGACACACACACAAAAGGATTAAATGTGTAGGTGATGTTAAAGTGATGCAAACAGGAAGAAGGATAGAAATATAATGAAAAGAGAAAGAAAAGTGTTTTTCTTTACCATGCTTGCAACCTTTGAGCTTTCCTCCAATTTGCTACTGTATAACAGTTACTACAGAGCAATCTTGCATAATAAGTCCAGCAAGAGCAAAAGTCATGATAAAATCATCATCATTATTCATAGAGCTGTCATCAGTAGGCTGCTTACTGCAAAATTCACTGAAGAAATGCTATTTTGCCACAGATTGAGAGGTGCATTTTAAAATAGCAAAACTTGATTCAGAGTCCCCACCCCTCATTCAGGCTGTACAGAAGCACTGAAAACTCAAACTATTCTATTATTTTCAGAGACAAGGGAAAGGGTGAGCGAGACCAATGGAATTCAAGACTTTGTAAGACTTTTGAAGGATTTTCATACATGAAAGCTTCATAAGACTTGTTTGTGTTCATGACACTGAATAGGCTGTACTTGCACTGTAATTTGCAGTGTTGTTACAGGTATGTGTATCAAAAACTGCTACCTGGCCCCAGGCTGTGGAGCTGTTTTGCAGAGGGTACTGTAGCTCCGTGACTTGAAAGTTGAAGCAACAGTGGATTCTGATGATCATGCAGCTCCACACTTAATTCAGCTTCTCCTATGTGCTGTGGAATGTCACTATTACAAGAGCTAGGGAATTCTGTGTCACAGAAATGAGGGCTGGATTTGCTCCTTGATTGCCTGGTGGGTCTCATCCTGCTTTTTAGAAATGAATGTGATTTTGCTCTTGTCTTTAGTGGAAGCAGAATTGGACTCATAGTGCATATTAACAACTCACCCAGGAAACAGTGAGAAGGACTAGACACATTCCAAATGGGATTTGACACATAGGCTGCAATTTTATTAAAATACATCATCAGAAACATGGGTACAAGACCCATAGTTCTTATAGAAAGGAGCAGGTACATCTGATGACTTGCCCACAGAAACATAACCAAATTTACTTCTGGGATCCCTAAAACCAGCTAAATCTACCCACATAAACCAGGTCAGTTGGCTCAAATCACAAACCTGCAAAACACTCTTCTTGTAGAAGAGGTCCATGGAGTTGCCACTGGGCTAAATTTCACAATTTCACCAGGGGATGTCATTGTCCTGGGACTTCAAATGTCTCCTATTTTCCTCATCACCAGACGCAGACAAACAACACTCCCCTCCAATTTATCAGCCAGATGGCTTAGAATTTGCCCCTGTCAATACTATTGACACCAAAAATTAGAGGATGGGGAATTAGGTAAAATGGCCATATTAAGTCCAACCACAAGTTACACTTCCTGAAATGGGTGTTGGAGGTGGGGATAGGGAGAGGAGCAGAACTAAGGTGTGCAAGCAGCTAGAAGGAGTCAGAATGATACATACCTTTTCACAGCCTAAATGGGCCAATCAAAGAGACCATTAGGGCCATAAGAATTGCCTATCCCATGGCACAACACAAAGCCAAGACTAGTTAAGCAAAGCATTTGGATTATGAAAGGCACTGCTCTCATCACACCAAGCAGGGGAAAAAAAAAATAAACATTCTTACCCTACTTAAAAAGCTGCAATATTGCAAATGTGCAACCATTTGGATATTTCCAATTACAATAAAATTGATTTTTAACTTGGCTAATGAAAAATGTGACAGACAGATACTTCTCAGTGTCATCCCATTAACATTACCACTTACAGAGGTGTACAAACCAAAATGTTTCTCTGTTCCTTCAGCGGAGCTAACATTGAAATTCAGGGCCCTGCAAGGTGGTTTCCATTTAGAGGGCACAGGCAGGGTATTTTCTTAGTGTAACTCATTTACTTACAACATGTAAATTGTGGGTCTAAAAAAATATGGCATGTAAATTGGCTGTTATTGCTCAAGAAAGATCTTGAAGTCATAGATAGTACTCTGAAAGCATCCACTCAATGTGCAATAGCAGTCAAAAAAGCAAACAGAATGTTGGGAATCATTAAGAAAGTGATAGATAATAAGACAGAAAATATCATATTGCCTCTCTATAAATCCATCATATGCCCACATCTTGAATGCTGCGTGTAGATGTGGTCACCCCATCTCAAGAAAGATATATTGGAATTGGAAAAGGTTCAGAAAAAGGCAATAAAAATGATTAGGAGTATGGAACGGCTGTCATACCAGGAGAGATTAATAAGACTGGGACTTTTCAGCTTGGAAAAGAGACGACTAGGGGAGTGGAGGGAATATGATTGAGGTCTCTAAAATCATGACTGGTGTGGAGAAAGTAAATAAGGAAGGGTTATTTACTCCTTCTCATAACTGATGAACTAGGGGTCACCAAATGAAATGAATAGGCAGCAGATTTAAAAACAAACGAAAGGAAGTATTTTTTCACAAAACGCACAGCCAACTTGTGGCACTCCTTGCCAGAGGATGTTGTGAAGGCTATAACAGGGTTAAAAAAAAAAACAGCAAAAAAACAAAAAACAAACAAAAAAAACAACTAGGTAAGTTCATGGATGGTAGGTCCATCGATGACTATTAGCCAGGATGGGCAGGGATGGTGTCCCTAGCCTCTGTTTGCCAGAAGCTGGGAATAGGCAACAGGGGATGGATTAGTTGATGATAACCTGTCTGTTAATTCCCTCTGGTGCACCTAGCATTGGCCACTGTTGGAAAACAGGATACTGGGCTAGTTGGATCTTTGGTCTGACCCAGTATGGCCATTCTTATGTATGCACATCCTGTTTCTCTGAATAGCAAAAGGAAGAAAACAGCATGCAGGCTGTACATACACAGAGAAGACTTAAACCACACTATTATTTTGAAATGACAATGAAAGGGTGAGCAAGACCAGTGGAATTCAAGACTCTGAACTATTTTCATATTGAAAAGCATCACGAGACATTTGTGTTCATGGCCATTGAATATGCTGTAGTTGCACTGTAATTTGCAGTGTTGTCACATTTTTTACAGCATGAAGCTCACTTTTTGTAGAATCTTCAGGCCAGGCACCTCTGCCTTTTCAAACAAAAAAACATCTCTCTTGCTCCTGTTTCTTTCCCGGGATCCACACAGGCTCACAACAAAAGGCAGACTCTGCTGACTGTTCACACAACAATTTTGTCCCAGTCCCTAGTAGGGTTGCCAATTCTGGTTGGATGTATTCCTCGAGGTTTCATCAGATGACATAATATTTAATTAAAGATTAATCTTTAATTTCTGGAGACTCCAGGACAATCCTGAAGAGTTGGCACCCCTACGCCCCAGCCCTTGAAGGCTGAGATGTAGAATACCCAGTTAGCTCCACTGAACACAAGCCCATTTCATTGACTGTAGCTGTTTTTACTAAACAAAGTAACTTCAGTGCATCCATTTACAAGGTCTGTGCTTGCCTTTTTTCCCTCCGAGGCCCTAATGGCAGGCCATTAATATCTCTTTCATAACAGTATGTCCTGCACACTGTTTATTTACAACTTACGGGGTTCCCCCCATCCCCTACTTATCACAGTTAACGTATTACTGTAGTATTTAAACACTATACAAGCAATGTAACTCATGTATTAATTAATGTTTTTATGATTTGTATTATAATAGCACCTAAAACCTTTATTTGGTATTGGGGCTTCATTGTGCTAGGTAATTTACAGACATGCAATAAGAAACAAAGACCTTACAGCCTATATAGATAAGACAGACAAAATTATTTTTCCCATTGTACAGATAAGGAGCTGAGTCACAGGGGGTGCAGCTACACTGTAAAAAGACCCTCATGGCACTGAGTCTCAGAGCCTGGGTCTACAGATTCAGGCTTGCACTACAATACCCTTTTTACAGTTAAAGAACTAAAAAAACTGCAGAACATTTAAAAATTGGGAACTTTCTAAGTGCAATCACAAAACATCCTTTCTGAACTGAATAAATGATGCTTCATAGCAAATACTGGTAGCACTAAAAGGAGGTCTTTTCAGTGGAAAGCTAGTGCATTATTAGAAGGCATCACATTATTGGAGAGATTGGTAGCAAAGGAAAAATGTATGTAAACTCCAGTGGCAGGAAGCCTTGAGATGCTAGAATACAACAGATGCTAAAGAGGTATAGTTGCCTTCCAACTAATAGTGACTGGATCTGAAAATCCCACTATAATATTACCACTAGCGTATTGTTAATTATTATAAGTTTCCCAAAAGAGCAAAAAGTAGCCTTTGGAGGTCTATTCTGGTATACCATGACAGTGAGTGTAAACATACATAATAATTAAGGGTTCAATTGTGAGACTTAGACAAAGATTACAGTAAAACATGGTGCAGGTCCATGCCATCTAAGAGAAAGAACTGGAAGGCTGAATGCATCCTGAAGCTCCAGGCATGTAGATGTGCCTGCCCGCTCAGATGCTCCCTGTGGGGACAGTTTACAACACTCCATTGGGTTAGCGGGGTCCATTGTTTAGAGAGCACAGAACCATGGCCCTGCCCTTAGTCCTGCACCCAGGGGCAGCTCCAGGCACCAGCATGCCAAGTGGGTGCTTGGAGCGGCAAGCCACTGGGAGCGCTCTGCCGGTCGCCGTGAGGGAGGCAGGCAGGCTGCCTTCGGCGGCTTGCCTGCGGAGGGTCCCCTGCTCCCGTGGCTTCGGCGGACCTCCTGCAGGCACACCTTTGGGAGGTCCACTGAAGCCGTGGGACAAGCGGACCCTCAGCAGGCAAGCCAAAGGCAGCCTGCCTGCCGTGCTTGGGGCGGCAAAATGCCTAGAGCCACCCCTGCCTGCACCCACAGGGGAATAAAGAAGAATTGAATTTCTGGCTGACCGTTATGTAAGAGAACGCAAGAAAAAGGCAGGATCTAGCTCTTTATGAAGGTGGGGGGGAGTTGTATGTAGTCTTGTGGTTCAATCAATGGTTCATTTTATTTCTCAGATCTGCCACAGACTTCCTGTGTGGTTTTGAACAAGACATCTGGTCTCTCTGTGCCCTCAGTTCCCCAGTAGTAATGTGAGACTTCTACCATGTTGGGTTGGAACAAAAAAGAGAGTTTACATTTTCTAGGGGTTCCTTCTGAAAACTTAAACAACATCAGTTTAAGCCCCTCTCAGAAACCTGGGAAACAATATATACTACCCTGGGCACCCTTGATAAGCAATACTTCCCCCCTTACAAACATTAAGTGCAGGGGTTTAAAAGAAGGAGCATTTTCGGTTGGGGGTGGAATAGAACACACTTGGGAAAACCAGCAATTAATAAGTTAAAACCCTCGTCCCCCCAGGGTGTCCTAGCAATAGTCCTTACCTCAGTCTGACTCTTGCAGCTGTGAGTGTCTAATGCTTCTAACTATTTCCTTCCTTCTCAGCTCACAGTGCTATCATACAGGGTTGGTGGAGTCCAGGAATTCTGGCAAGTCAGTCTCCAGGCCCTAAAGGAAGTGCTGCCTGGGCTGCTATGGGAGCTCTACCACCTGATGTCATTTCAGCTTTGATTGCTGTGTTGGGAAGCCAGCACTGGAGTCCCTCAGGTTGGCTGCTGCTCTCTGTAGCTTCAGCCCAAGCCACCTCAGAGTCTTGTCTGTGCTGTCTGCTAACTCTGTTCTGTCTACTGCTTTGAAACCCTCTCAGCTCAGCTCTGTCCACTGCCTTAAGGCCACCTACTGTATTTAAAATGCCTCTTTGCTGAGACTTCAGAGAGGGTTTAATAGCATATAGGACCCTTGACAGAGTCTGCCAGGGACAGTCTGCTAGCAGGATATAGGAGACAGTCTTTTCACTTACTCATGCTTTTTCCAGGCACTGCTACAGAACTGTGTCAGGCAACAGCCTTTGTCAGGGTGACCTCTTCACTCCAGGCATATCATCTGTCACTTAATATCCCAACAGGGCCAATGGCATTTTATTGCTCCCAAACTCAAAACCTAACTATTTTTAACCAAAATGCCCCAGATGGTCACATAATTGCAATGCAGATGAGGCCTGGTTCACTGAAACATCCCCCTTTACTCACCAGCAGATGCTGTCAGAGACTACCTCCCCCATGAAGCATCTGACCATTTTGGGTTCTCAAGTAGCTGCGGGCAGCTCCTCTCCCTGTTCACCAATAAGGGTCAATAACAAGCTCCTTACTTTCAAGGGCTTTGGGATTTACAGTAAAAGGAGAATGTTAATCACTTTCTTCCACCCTTTGCCTGTTTTGTCTATACAAAGCAACATTGCAAAATTTTTGGGAAGGGGCTGTCCTACTATGTATTTATATAGTGCTCAGCACAATTGATTCCTAATCTTGGTTAGGGCCTCTGGACATTACTATAACAAATAATATTAAACAGTAGTCAACATAAGACATAAAAAGGAATGTTTAAAAGTGAAGAATTCAAACAGCAGTAAAAAAATGCCAAGAACCTGATTAGAAACCAACCAAACCTAAATAGTATCCTATTTAAAATGTCCAAACTATAACTATTATAAGAAAGTTAAAGAGAATTAAAGGGATAGCTCAGTGGTTTGAGCAGTGGTCTACTAAACTTAGTGTTGTGAGCTAAATCCTTGAGGGGACCATTTAGGGATTTGGGGCAAAATCAGTACTTGGTTCTGCTAGTGAAGGCAGGGGGCTGGACTCAATGACCTTTTGAGGTCCCTTCCAGTTCTAGGAGATAGGTATATCGCCAATTTTTTTTTTATTGGTTGCCATCCAAATGAGACAGTTAAATATGAAACAAAATGGCAAGCAATGTGTGAAGGGGAAGGAAATTGGAGAGAAGGTACAGCAAGATGCTACCCCACCACTGTGAATTTAGAAGGAATATTTTACTCACAGAATTAAAGCGCTAGCAGTAACTTCAGCAAAGACGCACATTCAGCACATTTTCTTTTTTCATTCATTGCTTGGTCAGTTGAAGACCTGAAGGCAATAAATTCCACTTGTACTTAACTGAGCGGTGATAAATAGTTTGGAAATCATTGTGCCCCTAGTTCTGCTTGAGGCATTTGCATTTAGATATTTCAAGTTTGCAGCAGAATAAATTTGCTCTGTGTTGAGACAGTGACATCATCATGAGGACAGATAAAAATCTTTCCACAAATAGGCAAAAGTGGATTTCCTGAGAACTGTGCATTCAACAGTAGAACTAGTAATTAATCTTCATTGTAATTTCATTATTACCATATTTTTCAATTTACAGTTTCCTACATGAGGACATGGCATGAGATGAACTTTGCACAATAACTATGAAAATGTGAAGGCTTTCTGACTGGATTAATTGCAAAGAAGTCTTTCTAAAATAAACATTTCCTTCTTGAAATGAGGATGTCCTAAATTTAACATATGCTTCCAGATTCAAATGAAGTAGTCAGCAGCTAACAGTAAAATAATTTACAGAGCAAATATGAAATACAGTGCAATTTAACCAGGAAAGATAAAGCATGAACAGTTTGTATATTTATTAGATATATAATGAGAATACATTATAGCAATGTAATATAAAATTTAACTGACTTTTTTTTTTATTATGGAGGGGCAGTCATATCTCCATAGCAAAAGGTTGTAACAAGGCTTTATTTATAAGAAAGATTTTAGGCATTTGCCTTTACCTCTATTTTTTAAAAAATATTCATCTGTGAGCAGATGAAAAAAAGATTTCCTAATTTCTGATGAATTGGACAAGCTGCTTCTAATATATGAGTGTAATTATCTGGGAACCAACACATGGTGCTCTTTCAGGGAATCTGCTAATACTGGGTTTTATGAATAAGTGTTACAGGGTGAGTGATAGTCACTGCTATGTTTAAGACCATGAGGAAATCAATAATTTTACATTTGTCGCGTGGTGAATAAGGCAAGGGGCCACACATTGAATAATGAAGATAAAAATAAATGTTGAACAGCTACCTCATTTGAGGCCTGATCCCATGACATAGTAATCAGTGGATGTCTTTTCACTGGCTTCCAAGAGGTTTGGATCAGGCTTTGGGTGAGCATCCTGTACATTGAATGAGGCAAGGGTACTGTAGAAAAAACATATAATCATGTAATTATGCATGTGTACTAGGAGGTTGTTGCTAAGGCAACCTTCTTTCTGGTAATTGCCTTCGAATACTTAATAACATTCTTTGTCATAGGTATAGATCTACTGCCTACAATTTAAGACATTATTCTAGTCAGAAAGACGCAGGCAGAGAATAGCTTATTAAAACTGTAATTCACTTACAAAAAAAGTGTGAGAATTTTTCAGTAACATTATATCTCAAATGTGGTTTCTCAATTCTATGTTTCTTGGAGGTGTGGAAATTCAATGGAAAACACTCATGGTGTTGCTTCTGTTAGATACTTTTTTAGTAGTTTCAGGAGGCAGTGCTTAAGAATAATAGTCTAGTTCATCAGCCCCGTTAAATCAAGAAGCACAAAGAAGGCTTGAAACTATTTAAATGGCCAGATGTAGGTTCTCCATGTCTAGAGGAATCTTCCAGTAGTGTCAGTTCAGTGCTATGTTCCATCCTAGCCCCCTTGTTGCAGGGCATGGCTGAGGAACTTGACCAGACCATCCTTTTGCTCCACTGATCCACAGGCTGCTGGAATGGTGCAATTTAGAGCAGCTCAAAGATCAAGAAGTCACAAAAGAGGCTTAAGTCCACCTTTATGCCACCACTGGACACTGAAGAGCCTGTCTTGAGGAAATGTTGGAGAAGTTTTTGCCAGTTTTGCCCTTATGGGAAGTGATCCTGTGTTTTTATCTCTTCTTTCATAATTGGGATTTATTGAACTTGCCCAATGCTCAGAAGCCTCAAAATAAAAGCACTTTAAGGCCAATTGTTTAAAATTCTACTTGAGCAAGGTGGGATGCATGGTGAGCACTGAGGACACTACTTCTACCTATGGGGAAAAAACAAAAACAAACTAAACTTTGATTTCAAAATAAAATATGGCCAAGGGTTCATTTTCTGCACCTGGAATGGTGCTGGCAAGCTCAGTTACAGGATTGGGACCCAAGCTGATGATTTACTCACCACAGAACCAGTGTTGATGAGTTCATGAGTGTTGTAATCACTATTTGTGGGAAGATAAGGTAGGAAAGGACTGCCTGCTTCCTAGAAATTCCAATTTGCCTTCTGGTTGATTTTTTTTTTGCATAAATGTTGAATTCAGCCTGCATCTCTAGACAGAAATAATATTGAAAGCACCTCAGTGGTATGTAATTACAACATGAATCTGTACAAAACTGTGGGGCTGTTCAGACTTCACTAGGAACACTCATTCCTTTGAATTCCCATGGAAGTTTGGGATTCAAAAATGCCATCAATGATTCCCTTTCTGCAGGTGATTATGTGCATTCCAGCTATAAACCTTTCACTGCAAAAGGGAGTGGGAACCTGATTACTACAAGCTGGGGAGGAAGGATTCATAAATGATTTAAACTCTCCCTTCCACCTGACTTGCCTCTGCTTGAAACCACTATCATTCATAGAAAATCCATTTGATATTTTGCCTACCCAATTATCCCTGTTAAAGTTAGCATTTGGATAAGGAGGTGGGACTTGTACTGCATCCCAAAGTGCAGAAAACTAAGCCCTCTAGTGAGCAACAAGCAAGTTGCAAGCAAGGTCATGGCTCTCCACCAAGAATACTTTGCCTGAAGATCATCTGAGTTCTAGGGACTAAGCAAGAGCATCTCAGCTGAACAAGGATCAATCAAGCCGGGGAGAAGGCTTATGTTGGGGAGTTAAGTGGAGTTATTTTGGGATTACATTTTTGGTAATGAACCAGTCCCTAAGAGGGGTGACTTTTGACTTTGCATGCCAGATCCTCAGCCCTGGTTAAGTCCTCTGCAAGTGCTTGATCTCTTCCAGTGACTTCAGTGGGTGCAAGATCATGCCCTAAGTAGATATCTTATATTTGGACCTGGTTAGGGTCTGTCCCATCTTACAAGGCATTATAGGAAACAATTTGAATCACAAATAAATATACAATTTTTGGCAAAAGAAATAGACAACACAAAGGCATACTTGTATCTGTCAGTGAAACAATTTTTTTCTCTGCCTCCTCCTTCACATGTACTCAATTTCTATCCATGATGATCACACCACTATACACGAAGATGACCCAAGGATTTCGGGGATGGTTAGTCTGAGGATTCTTTGGGATAAACCCCCATTGTTCTATGTCTCATTTTGTATAAAATTATGTATCCATTGAGTGGGATAGTGAGGATCCCTCTAGTACCAGCTATATGAGTGGATTTCAGCTGTGTTGTAATTTCAGTCATAGCAGCCAGTTGGCACTGATTTACTTTTTGCTGTCTATCTTTGCAAGGAGCAAGGCTAGAGGCTTACTTTTCTTAAAGAAACTGAGAGCGAAAATTCTTATGAGCCACAAAGGACTGCTCTGTTATAAGAAACTACCAGAAGCCTAAGAGATGAAAGCATAGCTAAGCAACTTGCTGGCATGATGAAGAGCATGCTACCTAAAATCTTTTATGTAGATGGGCCAGAAGATAAATTTTGTCAGTCACTGATGGAAGTGAGATGGACAATATCTGACCAGAGGATCTGATCTCTAATATCAGTAGATCCAAGTGTTTTGTCAAAATACCAGTATAAATGCTTTGTGAAATCTAATGACGTTTATATGATATTTGAATCATTCTGTTCTAGACTTCTAAGAAAATAAGACTAGTGGATTAACAAGAATTTCACTTATAGAGTCAAAATATAGTAAAGTGAAAGATTTTGCATCTGCTCTGGAAAAGATATGGAAATATATGGACAGTGATAGATTTCAAGACGTGGGAAAATGGACAGCGCTTTATTGAAGATAGTTTCTATTCACATTTGATAATTTACATTGAAAGTCCTAAAATGAACTGGTGGCCAAATAGATTCATATCAGCAAACATCTCAGGGTTGTCAAAGTTATCCCTGTTTTCAGGGTAGGTGCATGAAACGATTACAGGAAATGGACTCAGAAAAATAATTAGATCCAGATTATTATGTTCTTGAGGTCCGATTCTACTCCCTTTTAAGGCAACAAAAAAGGATCTCATTGACTTTAAGAGGCTTTGTATTGGGTCTCTGATCAGGGACCAGCTACCCTAATTTAAAGAAAAGACAACCATTTCATTCAGGTCTTTTCACCTGCCTAGCTGTTAATCATTTTAACTAGCTAGGTTCATCCCTAAATTGCATCATTCCTTGGAGACCAAAACATACATATTAAAGAGGAGATTATGGCTAAACTCATATTTGCATTAGATAATGTGATTACAGGGAGGAAGAGGAGGGATTTAGAGAAATGAGGAAGGAGAAATTATCACTCTGAATCCCAGGGTCTTTTAAAATAGCTGTTGGCCACTTGAGTAGATGGTTCTATTCAGATATAATAGGCCTAACTAATCCTACTTCCATAACAAAATCCATGTACAATTGCCAGCGTATATGTGCACTTGGTGCAAGCAGCTCATGGCCCTCAAAGACCAAGTATTGGCTCTTGAGGTCAGAGTGGCTGACCTAGAGTAGCTAAGGGAGACAGAGGTACATAGACACAATAGAGTGACCCCACTCCCATGTATGACAATCTTTGTGTTGTTGAGGAGGATGAAAGTGTTGGGGAAGAAGAACCTCAAATTGGAGTGGAGGGAAACAATCCCATAGTTGGGGCCTTCCTTCCAGATGATATCATGGTATCCTCTTCCACTGAGGATACCCCTCTAGGGGAGGAAACCCCAGTTATTAGGAAGAGACAGGTAATAGTAATGGGGGATTTAATTATAAATATAGATAGTTGGGATTGTGATGACCAGGAGAACCACATGGTGAATTGCCTGCCAGGTCTGAAGGTTACAGATCTCTTGACACATCTAGACAAACTTATTTGCAGTGCTGTGGAGGAGCCAATGGTTATTGTACATGTAGATACCAGTGACATAGGGAAAAGTACGAGAGAGGTCCCGGAGGACAAATTTAGGCTGCTAGGTAAGAGAGTAAAGTCCAGGACCTCCATGGAAGCATTCTCTGAAGTGCTTCCAGTTCCACATGTAGGGTCAGTTAGACAGGCTGAATGTGTGGATGAGATGATGATGCAGAAAGGGGGGTTCTAGGTTCATAAGGAACTGGGGAACCTTTTGGGAAAGGAGGAGCCTATACAAGAAGGATGGGCACTTTCTAAACCAAAATGGAATGAGATTGCTGGCATGCAATATTAAAAAGGTCGTAGATGAGTTTTTAAAGTAAGAACTGGGGGGAAGCCTACAGATGTGGAGGAACATATGGTTTGGACAGAGACATCCCTTATGGGAAGATCTATTAACAGGGATTCTCTATATCCTAGTAAACAGAAAAGGATAGAAGTTGATAAATTACAGGTAGGAACCAAAGAAAAACAGCCAAATGAAAAAGAGTTCTATTCAATCACATCACATGAAGGCAGACAACTAAATATTGACAATTTTTATAAGTGCTTATATAGAAATGCTAATGCTAAGATGGGTACACTTGAGTGCCTGGAATTAAATGAGGATATTGATATAATAGGCAGCATAGAAATGACAGAGAAGGTTGCGCTGGTGGAGAAGTGGCACTATTTGTGAAGGAAAGCATAAAATCAAATGTAGCTATTCAGATGACAAATCTGAGGGACTGTTCCAGATTGAGGTGTGAATAGAGGAGGTTTTGGAAGTGATACTTTAAACAGTTATAAGTCACCAGGACTAAATGGTTTTCACTCAAGAGTTCTGAAGAAACTCATATATGAAATTACAGAACTACTAACTGGGGTGTGTAACCTAATCACTTTAATGATCTTCTGTTCCAGATAATGCCATTTTTTTATAGAGGGCTCCAGAGGTGAACCTGGCAATTATAGGCCAATAACCTTAACTTCAGTACCCAGCAAATTGTTCGGAACTATAGTGAAGAACAGAATTATCAGATACATAGATGAATGCAGTTTGTTGGGGAAGAGTCGACACGGCTTTTGTAAAGGGAAATCACGCCTCAACAATCTTTAAGGGGGTCAGCAAACACATGGACAAGTTGACCCAGTGGATACAAAGTACTTGGATTTTCAGAAAGCCTTTGACAAGATGCCCTACCAAAGTCTCTTAAGCAAAGTAAGCTGTCATGGAATAAGAGAGAAGGTCCTCTCATGGATAAGTAACAATCACAACTACATATACAATATGACGGGGCTAAATTAGCTGTTACCACTCAAGAAAGAGATCTTGAGTCATTTTGGATGCTTCTCTGAAAACATTTGCTCAATGTGCAGCAGCAATTAAAAAAAGACTAACAGAATGTTAGGAACCATTAGGAAAGGGATAGATAATAAGACAGTAAATATCATAATGCCTCTGTATAAATCCATGCTACACTCAAACTCTGAATACTGAGTGCAGTTCTGATTGCCCCATCTCAAAAAAAGATACATTACTAATAGAAAAGGTACAGAGAAGGGAAACAAAATATGACTAGGGATATGAAACAGCTTCCACATGAGAAGAGATTAGAAAGATTGTCACTTTTCAGCATGGAAAAGGGATGAGGGGATATGATAGAGGTCTAGAAAATCATGAATGGTTTGGAGAAAATTAATAAAGAAGTGCAAAAGTGTTGCACTCACCTCTTTCAAGTGCCTCCTGGCCGAGTGCATGTGCCTGCATTCTCTGTCTCTCTCTCTCTCTTTATGGTGGGTCTTCGGTGACTGAGCCCTCCGGCCAAGTCATACACAGTCTGTCTGTGAGATAAAAGCAAAGCAAGTCCCGTTCGGAGTACAAGTCCAACAGGGGCCTGTCTCAGTGTTTGTTTCTGTCAGCGCCTTCCTTGGATGCAATGTCTTTGCCCCCTCAGGACCTTTCTTTCTCCAGCTCTTCGGTTGGGCCATTACAGTTCAGCCCCCTTTCTTGGGTGCCTCAATGTCCAGGCCATTTTCCCAGTGACCCAGGCCCACCCTCTACTCCGGGTTCCAGCCCAGGGACCCCTATACATAGCACCCATCCACAGTGACCCTTTAAATAAACTGTGTTACTGCTATAATTCCCTGGGCTACTTCCCCATGACCCCTGCACATTCTTCACTCTTACCTCAGAGCCTTGTCCTCGTGGAGTCCCGGCAGCTAGCCTGGAGCACTATCCACTCTTATCCACCTCTAGCAAGAAACTGTTCAGTGTGGTCCTGCAGCTCTTCTTTTACTAGCCTGCTGGGCCCTGACTGGCTGCTTCCTACACAGCTGCTCTATGCAGCTCAGAGAACCTCTCTACTGCCCTTTTCTGTGGTGAGGTGTGGCAGGGCCACAAGGCCTCCAGCAGGAGGCTCAGGACCTAGTCCACTCCATCACAGGAAGTGTTATTTACTCCTTCACATAACACAAGAACCAGGGGTCAGCCGATGAAATTAATAGGCAGCAAGTTTAAAACAACAAAAGGAAGTACTTCTTCACACAACACACAATCAGCTTGTAGAATTCATTGCCAGGGATATTGTGAATGCCCAAAAGTATAACTGGGTTAAAAAATATTAGGTAAGTTCATGGAGGATAGGTCCATTGATGACTATTAGCCAGGATGGTCAGGGATGCAACCCCATGCTCTGGGTGTCCCCAAACCCCTGCCTGCCAGATAATGGGACTGGACAACAAGGGATGGATCACATATCATTTGCCCTGTTCTGTTCATTTCCACTGAAGCATCTGGCATTGGCCTCTGTCAGAAGACAGGATACTATGCTAGGTGGGCCATTGGTCTGACCCAGTGTGGCCATTCTACTGGTCTTATGTTCACATTGATTTCAATGGGAGCAGGAGCAGGTGTAAGAATGTGTTGAGTGCTATGTAGTGAAGAATCACACAGTTGCTTGAATTTCCTAAACAAACTACTTACTGTTAATCATTCACAGAAAAGAAGTTACAAAAATGAGAGAGAGAATTAGGAATCTAATCAACTTTTACTCAGTTTTCCCGCTATGCTTTTTTGCACCCTGTCTCCACACTAACTAATTAAACGCAGCTGCAAGCTTGAATATTGTTCCATCTTTTGAGTATTCTCATGCATGTTAAACTGACAGTAACACAGAAAGCCCTTTGCGTTATAATTAACCCCTGTAAAGAATAGCTTCCCCAGGTTAAACACATACAAATAATCAAATTTTCTTTTCCCCAAATTAAGCCTCTCTGTTTATTTTCCCCCTTTCTCCCTTGTTATCAATAGAGCCATTTAGGGTTTTATGATACTTTTAGGCAAAATTTTGAACAATTCCTCCTAATTCAGAACAATGGGCCAGATCCTTAGCTGGTTTAAATTAGTGTAGTTCCATTGACTTCATCCTGGCTTCAGTGACTGCAGTAGAGCTACATCAGCTAAGTAGCTGGCCCAGAGACTACATCCTATGGAGACTTTGATGCAGCCTTAACATCTGGTCAAAGCTATCTACGTTGTCCAACTGGAAACATATCTTCAATATCAGGGTAAGGCAAATGTGTTGTTTCAAAAGTTTCCCTCACATATAATATTTCCAAATTTTCAGCATGACATTTTATCCTTGACACAATATAACTGATTTACATGTCTCTGAATCTCTTGACCACTTGCAATCACACCATATGTCAGTGAACACAGTACCTATTTGATTACAACTTTATTTCACTTTCTCTTCTCTCCTTCCCTCTTATCTCTGGCTAACACCTGTGTAGGAGAGAATACATTTCATTTTTATTAAGTTGCTTTCATGTTCTTTTATTTGTTTAGCTTGTATTTTTCTTACAAATAGTTTGCTATTTGGGGTCCTAGCTCTTGACAAAGAATCTGATTCAAAGAGATCACGGCAGCTCAGTTTGGCTTTTCTGCCTTATTAGAAGAATAGCACATGAAAAAAAGAAAATATTTTGCAAACATTGGTTCATCCCTATATCTGAATGTTTGTCTTTCTCTTTTACTTTTTTCAGTGGCTCCACCAAGACCTCTCCCAGTCTGTTTGATGTAGGGTAGTAAACAGCTGACATGTTTTACGAGTATGTTTTATATCATTTTTCTTTAACAATGTGTGAAAATCCTTAAATGCAAATTGAGGACCAATGCCTGATATGACTTTGGCTGGCTGCCTGAGTGCAGTAAACACATTTCTTAAGAATTTGCTGGCATATTATCTAAAGCTGTTGCATCTGGACACCTTGAACATGATTCAGCTAATAAGAGGAATATTTGCCCACTGTCCTCTGCAGTGTCAGTATCCATTGTCTGACATGGGTTTTGACTGAGACCATTACCATGAGTAGCAATATAAAGAACCTGCAGACTCTAGTTATGCTGTGCTCTCAGTAACTCTACATCCTGACCTAAACTTGGCTACTGATGACAGTTTCTTTTTAATTAGGCCAGTGTGGACTTTATGTAATTCTGGCAACAATCTGACCTGAGAGGATTTCGATGTTGCCAGATGAAAAATCTGCCAGAGACCATTGTTAGTCAACTGCAGTCTTGTCTTTTGGTCAACATGCCTGATGTTTTAGGCCCTGAGACCTAGGGCAGTGGCCTGCTAAATCTCTTTATACACAGAAAAGGCCTCTTGCACAGCACCTCTCATGATGGTTCCCTGAATGATCTAACACAGCCTTTTCCAGAGGATCAGGAGCAATTGTGACAGTGGTATCATAAGAGATTCAAGCTCTGCCTCTTCATCTCCTCTGCAGTTCTCAGTGGTCTTTTAGCTGATCCAGTTCTATACTTAATATCCCTGATTAGTAGTGGTTGAAAATATTGCACTGCAGCCTTCACCTCTTCTTGTTGAAACTCCAACAGCTCCAGCTTCAGTTTCTATAACCTGGCCAGTTCATACCTATTGCTCCATCCTATGGGCCTGGGGTTGCATAACACTGACTTTAATTTGGTTTTGCTCTAATTTCCTCTTTGCTTAGGGATGCACTTTTCCTTGAAAGAGAAGAAATTTAGATTATTACTGTCAGAATAAAGTTTAATAAGTCTATTCATGTTTGAATTAAGCTCCTGTTTAGATACCATTGGACATGGGGGAATTGAATTATTAGCACAATAATGGTGGGGATTAAATGAAATCGGCCCAGATAAAGGAAGTGCAGTTTATAAAGAAGTAAAGGCTCTTTCCTCCAGAGATTATAAATTATGCAGTAGAAAAGGTCCCTCCTGGGGAATTTATTATCCATTCAGAACTGCAGAATTTATATACACTACAGAAGAGAGCTATGAATCCACGCAACTAGTACCTGATCCAAAACCCATTGAAGTCAATGAGAGTTTTTGCATTGGCTTTAATTGACTTTGGATGAAACCCCTTGTCAACAATGTACAAGTGGTTCAAGGGATTTTGCTTAAATGTTCCTGAATCAGTTATCCTGTGGGCTGAAGAGCAGCTAGAAAATTTCAGCCTAGAAGGAGCGTTTTCCAGAAAATTACGAGCAACTGAAAACAAGGAGTTATGCTAAAAGTCCTGAAGTTACTATGGCTGAAATGATTTCAACCAAATGTCTGCGCTAATAAGGGAAATATGGTGCTGCTATGTTACTCGCTGTTCCTGAAAGAGTTAGAGCTTGTCTATGCGGAGCATTAGGGCATGGCAAGCTGAGGTGAAATCCACCATGCACTAAGTCTGCTGCACGCTAAGTTACCATGTGGATCCTGCTACCATGCTCTAAAAGTTTTGCAGAGTACTACCACTCCCATTTCAAACTCTCCCTATAGCCAAGCCCTTAGGTGTCTATTAACATAAACAAACATAGCCAGTGCAACACAAAAAGAAATAAAGGAGGCCACTAACACCCTGACCCTAAGGCCCTGCAGAGACTTCCAAGTGTGGGTTAAAGTAGATTAACTTTAACGGCATGAGCAGCAAAGAGTCCTGTGGCACTTTATAGACTAACAGACATACTGGAGCATGAGCTTTCGTTGGTGAATACCCACTTCATCGGATGCATGTCACATCCGACGAAGTGGGTATTCACCCACAAAAGCTCATGCTCCAGTATGTCTGTTAGTCTATAAAGTGCCACAGGACTCTTTGCTGCTTTTACAGATCCAGACTAACACAGCTACCCCTCTGATGTTTAATGGCATGAGTGGTCTCATTGACTTTATCTGGACTACTCAGATGCTTAAAGTTGAGCATATGCATAAATCTACAGGATCTGGGCTTTTTATCCTAGCTACTATGCTCTTAGAATTTGAGTCAAGATTCTCATTGACTTAAACAAGGTTTGAATCAGATCCCTTAAAGAACTTCTTCCATTCTCTCCATGACTCTGCTTATGGAAGTAGATTTTTTTTTTAATCAAGTAGGATTGTGTATGAATGTTCTCAGACAAAATGTCTAATTTTAATAGATTTCCTGTCTACTGTGAGAGGTCAATAGGAATTTTAAAAGCAAGTATTGAAATCCTTGCCTTGTTTTTGTGGCTAACAATAACACTTCTTGAGACACACATACACACCTTTCAACAAAATTAGGAAGAGGAATAATTAAGATTACAAAAATATTTTTCCAACCAGCAAAACTTTACTGGTGGTTTAAACATAGTACTTTAATGATAGTTTTACCATACACATAAAAGTTATTGATTCAGCAAAATGTGGTTTATTTTGAAACCACTTATAAAATCATTCTCTGTGTGCCAACAGGAAAAAATTATTTTCTTTATACCACAGTTTCCAAAACGTCTTTAACCCAATTTTCAAAAATGCACAAGAGAAAACAAAAATACAAGAAAGCAGTATCACAGACAGCACTTATTTGGAAATTTCTCTGTGCAGAAACATAGCGTAATAGATAGTCCATGTCTTCATTGGTAGAGAAAAAAATTGTATCTACATTAATGAGGCTGTTCAGAGGATTGGATTTAAAAAAATATGAACACTAATCCAGAACAGCAAACAAAAACCCTCCTTTGAGGCAGAGATGGGAAATGACAACATACTTTCATTTTTCTACTTCTGGGGAAAGACTTTCAAAACAGCTCTGGGTACGATGTCCAAAAACTACATTCAGAGTAAAAGTATATAAACCACTACATTCAAAAGCATTAAGCATCTGTCTTAAACCCACCAAGGTAAGGAAATTCAAAGTTAAGACTGTAACTCGATCCTTAACTCACACCTTTGTAGCCAGCACATACGGAATGACAGATCACCCACTGTTTAGAGACCACCGCAATGTAAAGTCAAAGGTAGAATTTCAACTTTAACTCTGAATGCCTTTACTCTTTAAGTTTTGAACCAGACCTGGAATTTTTAACATATTTGTTGGGGTTTTCTCTTTATTTTTATTCCTTTTTCCAGTAATATGAATAAAGATAAATAAAAAAGTGTAGACGCTGTATGTTTTGAAATTGTTTTTCTTTTATGTTTTGGACTCCTATAATTTTTCAATGATCAGATTAAAAAATAAACTAATTATGGTGAAAACATGTTTTTTTAAATGCTATGATCCTATGCCAGGTCTCAGTACAGAGCAAACTTTTATAGCCCTTTAAAAAAGTTTATAATGGAGGCATTGATGATGAACCTTTAAGTATAGCCGGGAAAGTATGTGTCTTTATAATATTACTCAGTAAGATGATTGTGATTACAGCTCTCTATAGAGGGGGAAGGATTTTCCTCCATGTGATATTTCTGGCATAATTTGTGCTGAAAATTTTCCAGGGTCTGTTGAGCCATAACCACAGATCACTCCTCTAGTAACAAAATATTAACGATAGAACCATTTTTCAACTAGACTTTTAGAAGAGTGCTTGTTTTCTTAACAAGAACTATTTTTCTCTATGTTGCTTAATTTTCAATTACAGTTGAGAAAATAATTTTGGAGGTTAACTTATTCATGAATGTTGTCATACAGGAGGAACATGTTACATTTCAGCAAAATCAGACTTAGTTCCAAGGGAATAGGTTTCATGAACTGTAGATTGCCTGCTGAAAATCAGTAATGTCAAGCCCTTTGATAAAGAAGAATAGTTTCAAAGTTTAAACAGCTATAAAAAGTTTTTCGGTGATTCACTCAGCTCCAGGTGTCAGGCTTTGCTGCCACAGTTTCATCTTTAAAACTTTTATTTGTAGACCCTTCTATTTGAAATTCTATATCATACTAAAGATCACCCTGTCTCCTACCTGGTGTCTCTCTTTCCGCAACATCTGTGCCGTGTTCCTGCAGCAGCACCATGGTGAGGATAAGAATCAGCTCTGTTTCCAGCCAGCTCTTAGGGATGGGGCCGAATGGACAAGGGTTTTAACTTGGATCTCCTGCATCACAGCTTGCTGTGCTACCTCTAGAATATAGAGGTTAGTCGGATATCAATTTCTCATATAGTCGGAAACTGGAAACCAAGTTACAGGTAGAAGTAAAGAGGAAATGGACATGAAGATAAGGCATTATTGTAAGGTCAAAAAGAGGATGCAGTAAAATGTGAATATTTAGTTTTTTGCCAAGTATTTCTAGAAACCAATGTTCTTTTTTAACATTCACTTGGCCCTTGCTCAGGCAAAGTTCCTATGATCTAACATGGAATTTGCTTGAGTCCTTAATTCTTCTCATGCCAGTGTAAATCAGGAGCAGCTCCACTGCACTCAGTGGATTTTCACAAGTGTAAATCTGATGTAACTGAGAGAAGAATCAGCTCCACACTTAGGATCTCAGGATGTGGCTTCAAATCAATATAGTAAAATAATAAAAAATTAGATTCACTCTGTCTCTTTGTGTACATGTAAAACAAATAGCAAAAATGTGTTCTGGGCTGTTTGCATATCCCCATTCCTAAGTACTAAAATTATTTGTTATGGATGCATGGTGTGAGATTCTCACCCTTCTCTGGCCCCTGTACACTGGGCAAAATAGTGGCACCAGTGAAACAGAGGCTCTAACAACCTCGTATCCAGTCAGGGGAAATTCCCCTGGTGCAGGAGGTAATGAAAGCAGCTGCAAACTGTCCTCCAAGGGCACCCTGGAGGTGGTGGTGGTAGGGATGGAGCCACAGTACTTAGTGCTCTGGATATTCTGGGAAGCGCTCCTGCCCATAGGTAGGCAAAGACAGGTGTGTCTATGCTGGGAGCCACTCTGCTTCCTGAAGCAGATCAGGAGAACTCAAAGGTGGCTTAAAGCCACCTTAATCCCACACTCACTGAGTGGTGAGTTCTGTGTTCTGCCTCTTAGAGGCCTTAGTTTTAAAGCTGGAAAGGACTGTTATGGTCATCTAGTCTGACATCCAGCATAACAGAGGTCTAGAGTGGTGTGAAAAACAGATTTTTTTGGTTTCTGGCAATTCCAAAAAACCTGGGGGGAAAGGTTGTTTTGTGTCAAACCAAAACCAAAAATGTTTGAAACTTTTAGCGAAGCAAAAAGTCAGATCTTTTGTTTTTGATTCAGTTTGATTTCAACCATTTTAAAATGTTTTTGATTGTTTTTAAAATAAAAGTAAAGAATTTTGAATAAAGAAAAATAGAAAAAAATTGACTGAAAAAGTTTTCCCAGTCCTACAGGTCATAGATTTATCCCAGTTGTTCCTATATCTACCCCAAGAGCTTATGGCTGAACAATTTATTCCATTTTGGACAAACATATGAAGTCCAGAGCATTTTCAGATATATGTATTGTAAAAAGGGCCAGATAAAGTATCACTGAAAAATAATAGTGGAACAGGTTAACTTCACTCAGTTAAAATCAATGACTGGGTTACTACGAGAAACAGATATACACGTGTCCTTATTTCCATTCAAAATTTGTTCATAATAAATAAATAAAATAAAGCTTTGTTCAGCATTCTATGGGATAGTCACAAACTGGGCAAGCAAAGGGACAAAGCTGTGTGACTGGCAAGGCATGTGCTAAAAAGGCACTGGGCAATAAGTGAAGAAAAACAGCCTCAGTGGGTCTGCTTGCAATGTTGGCAAAGAATAGCAGGGGAAAGCAGTTCACTGAGGAATGAAATCATTACTCATGGTGGTGCTGGTGGTTACTGAAAGAAATGCTAATGGTACTGAATCAGCTGCAGAAGAGGGTGAAGTTCTGGCATGTTTTATTAGTGCTGTTAGAAGGGGTTCTTTAAAAACTCTTACTGAAGGTGCAATATTAGAATGATCATTGTATGTAGCCATTTAATAATCTATGCACATGCTTCTACATTTTTCAAAATGTGCTGCTCCTTTGTATTAGATCACTGTATATCATCTGCAGAATAAGGGAACTCTGCATTTAAGTCTTCTGTGCTTGGAGAGATCGATATTCTTCTTTTCTCTGTAAACATAATAGTTTTTGCTTTTGCTTGTATTCTGTGCCTGTGGAGCTTGATTTTATTATTACTTGTACAGTATATATTTGCAACTGGTTTTCTTTCATTACTTTTTATCCTTAATGGCATCCCTGAAGATATTGTAACTACACTGATGGTACCAGCTGAGAATCCAGCCCCATGTTCGTGGAATACTAAGAATCAGGGCCTGATTTTTATTTACACCAAGGCATTTTAATACCATTCTGGCAAGCAGTGTAAAGTGGCCTTGGTTTACATGAGCATCAGTCCCTCTGCATTTAAACACTCAAAGGTCAGAAACTCAAAATGGTTAAAGTTTTCAAAGTAATTCTTAATTCTTCAGGATTGCACACACCATACAACAATTGGTATCCATTTAAGAACACAAGCATTTCTACGCTAAGCTACACCCAAGAATAAATCAGGACTAGAAAATACTATATTATATATATATATGTAAAATCATGTGGCCAAAGAAAGTTACTGTGAGAATGCACATATTTATTTAATAAATAAATATTTACATATTTAAGTGTAAATATTTAATTTTCTGATTACTGACTGTTTAAACTTGTAACTCTAGTATTGTATAGAAATACATTTACAAATTTTAATTTATCTGGATATTAAAAAAGAAAAAAAAGCTAAAAGTGGCATTAAATTACCTGGTAGGCACTTGGGACAAACCCCTATCTACAATGCTTAGTCATACTGTTTGTGCTATAAGTTTGTGGTAGATCTTTGGACTCAACTTCAAACTCACAGCTGCAGTGGGCACCTGAGCTGATTCCTCCTCTTCCCCTCCCGCCACAAATGTGTGTTACTTGGTGCATCTGTATAGTCATATTTCCACTGGCTCTGCCCTTTCCTCTGCTCTTCCCCGGAACATCTCTGGTTGCTCTTGCTTAGGGAGTCCTCACAGAGAAGATTTACAGCTTGTAGGGAACATGGGCACAATGTAGTTTTGCTGTGTTCGGGGCCTTGTGAGGTGATGTGAGAAAAGAAATTTTAGTTGCATACAAAAAGTCAAAAGAAATGGTGCAGCGTGAAATGATCATCACTGAGGGGGTCTATGTAGGTGGAGTGTGATGTCATTTAAATATGAAAAATGACTACAAAACTGAAGAAAAGGAGACATAAAAGGGGAATAAGGTGAAAATAAAGCATTAAATCAACACAATATCTTTAGATTCCAACTGTCAGGACAACTTTAAAGAGGAAAAGCCATCCCATCTGAATCACAAAAGGAGAGTGAGATAGACAAAATGGCTGCCATTACTGAGAAACAGAGAATAGCAGCACAACTGAAGGCAGAACAAACTGCTGTTTAGAACTTACTAGGAGAAGTTGCTAGAGACATTAATTACCATTAATGGTACAATGACAGATGTGAAGACAACACTGCCTGAGCTGAATTTACAAGTAGCATTAACTGAGTTTAGAATATCATATAGAGAAGATAAAATAATAATTACCTAAAAGCACCCCATAAAACATGCAATAATCAGAAAAAAATGGAAATGTCTTCAAAACTTGGGTGATTAACATATGAATTTTTATGGCAAAGGAAAAAGAGAAGTATATTTGGAATCTCTACTACAATGTTTTACATACAATTGCTATAATCTGTGCCAAATTTAGATGAGTCTAGTAACTGGGAAACTGGGAGAGCCCATAGACACCTAGCTCCAAAACCCACAGCAAATCAACCATTCCAGGATCTAAATGCAAAAGTTTCAAGATAAGCAGATAAAGATTTAACTTTGAGAAGAGAGATACCAAAGTCAAAGAAAAAACAATCAATAACATTGAAACGAGGAAATGTAAGAACCTTCATAAATATAACCAGAGAACTAGCAAATAGGAAAAGCTACTGATATGAGTCCCCTTTTTGCACAGAAAAAAAGTATGTCATGGCATCCTATAGCTGCCACATTATTTTTTGCTGCAGGAAACATCACAAGAAAATGTGAAGAGCCAGAGGCAGCAGAGATATTATTGGGAAAGCGGGTTGCATTACAAGTTGGATTCAAATAAGGATGAATTCACTGAACTTGGATGGATACCATACGACTGCTACCTAGTAACAAAAATGGCTAATTGGAAAAAGACTTAGACAACTATGAAAGCTTTGGAGAAAAAGGGAAAGGAAGGAAAAAGACCTAAAGCACATTAATATGCAGTAGAAGAGAGAGAGTGCCAGGTGAAGGACTGTTCCTGAGTCGCTGTATTAACTCCTTATTATTGTTATTATACTAGCACTTAGAGGCTCAAACAAGACTGGAGCCCCATTGTACTAGGCAGTGTACAAAGTACAAACAAGCAGTCAGGGGTAGTCCCTGCTCCCAAAAGCTTACAGTCTAAATAGACAAAGTTTGGGAGAGGAAATATAAGCACAGAAAGGTGATGTGACTTGCCTAATTTCACACAGTAGGTTGTTACTAGAGCCACCAGGTTCAGCCAATCTCCTGAGTTCAGGTCCAGTGCCTGATCCATTGGGCCATGGTGCTGCTCAAGTGTAATTTAGACATTGGACATCATTTTCAATAGCTCCTAAGTCCCATTTTTGAAAGTGAATTAGGAATTGAGGAACATAAGTTTAATTTACAGTCAATTTACTACAAATAATATAAATATTGAAAGAAAAGAGGACTGGTGCACAAAGAGAAGGAAAAGCTACAGTTGCAGTTAAGAACTTGGCCACTTGCTGTGATAACAGTGCCAGAGTTCATAGCTCTGACTGCACAGCAGTTGTTCACATCTATAAACACAGGATTCCTTCAGAGAGTGAATGGGAGAGCATACAAGTGGGCTCTCAGAGTAGTGCATGATCATGGCACTGTTATCACAGCAAGTGTATTTCTGTGTATTTCTAAGAATGTCACTATTAATATAAACTTAATTATTGAGAGTGAGCATCATTTTTCCTTTGCCTTCTCCTCTCTTCCTTCTCCAGCAGGTGTGGCAATTGCTACCACCTGTTAGCTCCTTGCCAGAGGAGGGAGAATAAACATTCTACTAGCATCCACCTCCCAACATGGTGGCCTGAAGATTCCACCACTGGAGAAGTATTGCAATATTTATATCATGTTACTTCTGAGGGGATCATGTAGGTTTTTACTGGAAAGAGGAGGCATGAAGATTCCATGCCTCAGTGTTATCTTCCTCAGGTCTTTTCCCCAGGCGGTACAAGGGATCATGTCTCACTAGAGCCCAGGACTTGCAGCAGCCATCCATGTCTCTTCTTCCTCACATATTCTCAGCACCCTAAAGAGGGGGAGTCAGGGAAAGTGTCCTTGATTAAAGTATTGCTTGTGGGTAGTAGGATGTTGAGAGTTCATCCAAGAGTTGCTGGTAGGTTTGTTGTGTTGTTTTCCCTGGAGATACAATTGCATCTGAAGGAAAAGGATATGGGGAAAAGAGAGAGAGTCTATTGTGCACAGGAGGGTTGTGTATTAATCAGTTGCCTCCTCAAACCAGGAAATTGAGCTAGGACCTTTGAAAAATCATCTGTCGGGGCTGAGAATAGGTGATGGTGCAAATAGGTGGTTGGTAGTTGAGATCACATTTTAGGAGAGATCACTCTGAAAAATAGCCCTAGATATGAGTTTGTGTTATGAAGATTATCTATGCAAGGAAAAGAAAAGAAAAAGAAAGAAAGACCCTTGAAATATACAAAGCGATAGATGTAACTGCAGATGAAAAGTGTTATCACAGCAGTATCTCACAGAAAACTAAGTAAGTGAACAATGACATTTAAAAAAAACAGCTATATTTTATTTAAAACACTCATGTACTTGTTTTCAGGGAGTATTAAATATATGTAAAGCTGGAGGTTTTAACATTAAAGTGGATAGAGGAAGGAGTAAAATATAGGCCTAAAACTTAGGACCTTTGAGACTAAATAAAATTTCAGACAACTACAACTTTAAATATGGAGCCATTATTGCTGTTTCCATATCTAGGGATTGATCCAAAACCCATTTAGATCAATGGGAAGACTCCCATTGACTTCAATGGGCTTTAGATCAGGCCCTTAATTATTTTTTCTCCTTAATTTCAACAGAAAACTTTATACAGATTGTACTATTTTTTGCAGGTAGTGTCTTATTGCAAAATAGAGCCCTAATTGTTTGTCTAGGTGAACTTCAGTGGGGTTCAGGGTCTATCTACCTACAGACATATCACTGCAGGATCATGCCCATAGTATTTTGCATCTAAATTGCAGACACATCCTTCCTCATCCTATTAAATGTAGTGAAAGTGGATAAATGTGTACCCTAGTGGGTGCTTAAGCATTTGAAAAAATATAGGGTCATTTGGCTATAGATCTGTTAGATTTTAGGCTTGAGGTAGTGCTGAGAAAAAAGTAGATTAATTCCAATTTTTTTAATGAGATAGTATTGAAAAACTATTCAGACAACAGGAGAAAAGACTAACAAGTAAATGAGAAATTGAAGAATTATGATTCACAAACCAGGATGATACAAATACCCTCTAATAAAAGGCCTGAGAGAAATACATTGAGATACATTTGTTTCTTGTTTAAGGAGCAGTAGCACAGAAATGAAGAAACTGTTTCCAAATCCCCAGTTTTATCCTGGATTCCTTTTACCTTTGCTGGTCATATAAGGGTGAAATGTAATATTGCAACACTACAGAAAGATAACACAGGTATATTTTCACTTCCTATTGAACAATAGCTTCTGGTTATTATAGGTGGGAATCACTTGCAATGAATTACACCCACATTCTCCCAGCTGAGAATGGAGATGCTTTCTTCAGGTGAATAACTGCATAATTTACATCCACACTGTCAGCTTGACTCTTTTTTGTTGTGTTTTTATGAATAAATGTTTGCTTAAGTGCACAGGGGAGAGTCCAAACCAAGTGGCACAATCAAGTGTCACATTTCCTGAGTTGTTTCAGGAGGAAAACAATTTCAGAAAAAATTGAAATGTATCATTTCAGCATTTTTACAATGATGTCATTTAGAAACTGTTTGAAATTTCATTACAAAAAATTAAAAGGAGTAAAAAAAAATGTTGAAAATGTAACATTTCATTAGGGGTTGAATAACACATTTTGTCTGACAAAACATGTTTTTAACTTTTTCAACTCCCCTGTGTCTCAGTGTAACCCACTCACCTTCTGGCTGTGGTGTTCTATCCCATCTAGTGGCACCGAGACCACTTAGAAAGCAAGATAAAATGAGTCTGCTCTACCACCTTAGCTAACAACCAGCTGGCTTTTAGCTCATGTTGTAGAGGCTCATGCACTACGCTCCTGAGGTCCCTGGTTCAATTCTGTTCTCTGATGACCAAGGTCTATCTGTGTTATAACAGCTCTGGTCCTTTAAGGTACCCAGCCTACCAGTGACAGGCTCCATTGAAGTTAATGAGCCAATCTGGGTCCACCTGGGGATAGTTAACTGCCAAAGGTTTGTTTAAACTACAATAAAAGACCCATGACGCAGTGGCAGGGCATGGATCAGCTGACTCTATCTTTCAGGGCTACTGAATTGCAGTGTAGATATTTGGGCTCAGGCTGGAGCCCAGGCTCTGAGACCCCATGAGGGGCATGGGTCTCAGAACCTGGGGGTCAGACTGAGCCTGAATTTCTACACTGCTATTTTAGCCCCACAGCCCAAGCCCTGTGAGCCCAAGTCAATTGCCCTGGACTCTGTGACCCAGTGACCGCCCTGTTTCTGTTATTAAGATTGAAGGGCAGCGTGGCCTAATGAATTCAGCATAGAGCTGGGAGACGCACTCTTGAGTCTTAATCTCTGCTTTGGCACCGACTCACTGAGTGGCTTCAGGCAAGTCACTTAGGGCTTGTCTACACACACAAGTTGTACTGCTTTAGCTAAAGTGTTGTAGTTAAAGCAGTACTGCCTCCTACTGTGGATACAGTTATATTGGTATAAAGGTGCTTTATACTGGTAGAGCTCTTTCTGTAGGGAAAGGAGAATACACTGTATCTGTATAAGATACCTTTATAACTATGTCCACATTGGGATCTTTATTGAAGTGTGATGTACTTTAAGTGGCTGGGAGGCAGTTAATTAAGAAAGGAGCACCTGGGCCTAATAAAAGGGTTAGGGCTCAGTTGGAAAGCTCCTGAGGAGAAAGGAAACTCAAGAGGAGGAGACCTGAGCCCAGTTTTTTAGGAACCTCCTGTGGGCTCTCACCCTAAGTATCCCATAGCAATATGGAGGCATCGGTAGCCTAAATCCCTCATAGTTTCAGGTTCCAACCCTGCAGGTTCTAACAGCTAAATAGCTTCTTGCAACACTCCATTTCTCAGCTGACAGTTATGTCCTTGAGAGGATCGATCTCAGAGTAATAATCCAGTGCTATTAAATAATCTTGTTTCTTTTCTGTTATACACTAGCCTTCATCCAATATCAGGCTGGAAGTTCAGGGGTCCAAAACACGTCCTTCTCCTGGTTGTGTAAATATTTATTATAGAGTTCAAACTCACTCAGAAGGGGTTTGATTTCAGCCTACCATATACATATCTAACCTTTTTTACTGTATATGGGGTACTGGCCTCAACTTTTGTGGTCACAAGTATTATCTACAAAATATGTGCCTGTATTTCTGCACATGTAAAAGAAACTTAAAGCAGAAGTGAGAGGTACTTGCACCTCTGTCTATGTAATTTTCATTCACATTCACACATGCTACAAGTTATACCTTTTAAGAGGGTGTCCACCTGTCTGAGAATTTGCTCCTCTATTTCTGTAAATGCTGCAGCAGTCATTGAAAACATTTTGAGTGGAAATTAAGGATTTAAGAAAGATGTTTTCTAGACAGTCTTAAGTCTGACTTGATCATATGTTGTCCCTGAACACTGAAGATCCCACATACAAATACTATAATGAGGCATTCTTTTACAAACTGTGCATATTTCTACTGGGCCAGTGAAAGACGCTTGATGCAGAAGCTCCAGGCTATCCTTCCTGTAACAGAGCTGTGCCTTAACCTTTCTCACTGGCATTGCATTGAGTTGTGATCCCCCCTACTCCAAAAAAAAGATCCTGTTGTTCCATGCCTTATTACTGGGTGCGAGTTAACAAGTGCTTTCCACTATATAATGGCTTTGCCTTGATATGACTGCCACTCCTAGACAGTACTCTCATCTGTTACCAGCCACACTCTTATATGGTACCTCACAAATCCACAAAGCAACAAGCTGCTTGAACACTGTCTGGTTTAGCTTGGAACAGTATCACAAATTCACAGGCATCAGAGAGAGAAAAGACCTGTTAGGTCATTTAGTCCATTTTGCTATCCCTTCAAATGGCATTTATTAGAGATTGTGAAGACTAGTTTTAAGTGCCCTAAGCAATGGGTTTTAACAGCTTCCCTTGAGAGACTACTTTGTAGCCTAATAGAGCTCACACTCTTCTTACATTTTTCATTTTAATTTCACCCTACTGCTCCTGACTACACAGCCTTTCAGTATCTTACTTTGTTCATTCTGCTTCCCTGGGGAGTTATTGATTGTTTCGATGTTTTAACACAGGCTTATGCTTGAGTATTATCTGCAGCTGATATTTATTTATGGGGGAGACATTTCTCATCATTCAGAACCCACAAGCTGGGCACATTGTAGCCTATGTAACAGCATGAACTTATCACTGTTACCCACATTCTTCCTTCCCCCTCTTCCCTTCTACTGCATGTCAAACTGATTTGTAGCTTGTCTTAAGTTAAACTGCACACACTCCTCAGGGCAGTGATTCTCCGTTACTGGAAATCTTCAAATCAAGATTTTATTGCATTTCTAAGAACTATGTGCTAGTTCATTCACAAGTTACTGTGGGGTTTGAGACAGAAATCACTGGATGAAGTTTTATAGCCCGTGTTATAAAGGATATCAGACTAGATGATCATAATTGTCCCTTTGAGTCTTAATATCTCCGCATCTCATTTATATAGCACCTAACACAATGGGGCTGATTGGGTGTTGCTGCAGTATTAATGTATAATAATGGAATTAACAAATAAATAATAAAATAACCTTCATTTCAGTCAGGCATTCCATAAGAACTTGATTCTGTTATTGCAGATAACCTTCTAGAACAATTATTATTCCAAATTACCTGCTATGCCACTAACATCTCCCCCACATAGAGTCCAGAAAGCTGTTTTCTGTGTGCAGTTTTTTTTTATCAAAAGCCATCTTGAAACAGAAAAGACAATTGCTAATTTGAGAATAAAAAGATGTCTTTGATAGAATTCAGTTGAAAACTGTAGTACTAAGACTGTCAGCACTGATATGTATCTGCATCTTGCCTGGTTTTCCAACAGCCATCATTAAATTCCTGTTCCAGTTGGCTTTATGGCTTACTGCATCACAACTTATAGCATAATGTTGTTTGGTTTTGCCTTGAGTGATGCCGATCCTTTAAATTTTAGCATGAACATCATCAGCCATGTGGAGGTCAGCTCCAAAAGACACTTACCCAGCAGAGCCCAAGTCCAGGAAATAAATCCCTGTAGTCAGCCATAGTTTTTTTTTATTGTTGTTGTTTTTCCCAAATGTCAGACATGTGGATACATTGTGGAATTTAACCAGTTCACTATGAGTTATTTTACAGATTGCTTCTTCCACATTTACTGAAATTAGACCCACTTCCACATAGAGGAGAGGAATTACTACTGCATCCTTTCCCTTAATTGAAAGTATAGCCATTTCTCCTTAAGCTTGCCTATAGCTCTGTGTCTATTGTCTTTTGAGGACTTTAAATAAAAGTATCATCATATAATTTTGGTCTGACTTGAAGATGCTATAAATCCAGATTTCTGTCCAGGATTCTTTTGAATTAATCTTGGTAGGTGATTTGGTTGCATATAGAATCTCAGTTCATTTGGCAGAGGATTTCCTTCACCAGGTGCTTGTTGCTGTCGTGTTTAGTTTTATGAACCAGTTTTCCTGTGGTTTTCACTGACCAACACGATATATCACACTCACTGTGGGGACATCAGCTGAACTATCATGTTGACCTTCACCTGTATTTACCTAATTTTGCTGTTTTTTCTAGGGACAGGTTTTTCAAGATTTGTGCACCTCCTATACTTTCTACAGACCTGTCCATATGCTAGCTTCTTCTGACTTTCTAGCGTGCTTGCTACTGCAATAATGGTAAACAAGTCATGAGGCAGGACTGCCTCTGTTTTTAAATGCTTTTTCTTCTTTGTTCTTTTTTTGGGGTGGGGAGGGATAAGAATTTTACTCTGTCTTGAACAAATTTATTTCTCTAATTTCACTGACTTTTCCAAGTGAAATTTTGCATGTGGCAAATCTAATGTGGACACCTAACATCTTAGCCTTGGTACCCTTATCTTTGAAAAAGATGAAAAGAAGTTACAGTGATAGTTTACTGATGATTAAGTCAAGGGCTAGTAACTGGTCATTGGTTCTAAAAACTTACTAAGGTGCAATACTGTGTCATGTTCCTCTAGAGCAGTGATACTCAGACCTCAGTGGTTCAGGAGCCAAATTAGTGATCAGCATTACTCAAAAGAGCAACAGTCGTGTGAATTTCATTGTTTCATTTACTACATATAATTCTCACACAGCAAAATGACTGACCAAGTATTATTTTATCAAATACAATTGGTTAATAATAAATATAATAAACATAATAAAAGCATCCGGATTGGTTAACAACTTACATTGATTAATAATTAGCTCACACAGCGTTTTAATATCATGCACTGCAAAGAGCCACAGGAGCCACATTAAAGAGCTACTTGCTGCTCTTGAGCCACAGTCTGAGTATTACAACTCTACAGTATTGTCCTCTGAGAAAATTCTCCACCCACATGATCAAAGAGGTCAACAGTTTTTCAAGAGTGCACAGATCAGGCAGCTGGAGTATATTAATGGAACAAGAGAGATACTGCAGCTCTGGAGGTGACTTTGTAGTCATCTACCTAGTTATTCTCAATCCAAACCTGTCCATATAGGATTGTGGCCCCATTGTGGTAAACACTGTACTGCCCACATGGTTCTTGCCACAGAGAGTTAAAAGCTAGGTATGTGACAAGAGACATTTGGTAGATGTAACAAACAGATGAGGGTGCGTTGAGGGAGGTTGCACAATGTAGCAGTGAGATGGTTAGCTTAAGAAACAGAAGTCAGAGCACAGCAGCTGACTAGCAATTGTTCTCTCTTCACTATTTTCTGAAATAGTGATCAAGGGGTTCTGTCTTTCATCAAACACATAAGGCCAGAGTCTAGAATGCTTATTCCTGCTGAGCAGTATCTTACTCTGCAATTAGTCTTAACTGAAGTCAAAGGGACCATATGAAGAATAAATATAATTCCATAGAGTAAGGGTGGACAAGAGTATGGGTTGACTGGGCATATTTCTTGTGTGCCTTTTCTGTACCATCCCAACTTTGAGATCCTTTTTTCAGCTCAGTTGCAATTTTATATTCTTCCCACTGTAGCAATAATAATAATTCATGTTTTCTAAAATCCCATTAAGAGCTAGGTTTCCTCTGCTCTCCATGGAGCATGGGACTAGAATGTTGTTGTCAGGCCTTTCACCACTTCCCATCCTTGCTTTTTTACCACGAGACCAGGCTTTCTTTGCTTTCTCTGAATATTAAGGACTGAAGCTAATTAAATAGTACATGTTGTTTTATGTGGTTTGGAGTCTTAAAATAGCAACAAACTTTAATCAGCCCAATGTGCTAACACAACAATCTTTGTGATCTACATACATGCATAAAAATGTCTGGAGGGTAAATCCCACAATTTGCAAAACAGCTAATGTTCTCTTGGCAGCCCCCATACACCTGAGGACAGTATGCAATGTTGTAAACAATCGCTGTTGCCATCGTACAGCAAAAAGTTCATTTCCAGCCTCCCCAAAATTATAATCTAATCAAGAAATGGCCTCCATTAACTTCCAAAGTAATTTTGAAGGAATGATATCCTATATTATTGATCTATAACAATTTTTGTCCATGTTCTCATCACAGTAAAGAATAGCAGTTAGATTATACTTAATTATAAAGAGCTGCTTGATTGGGTATTGTTTCTTTGAATGAACTGACAGCAGTGGGAGAAAGTCAATTTGCCAGCTTGTTGCTGAGAGTGGTGATATCAAGATCGGAACCACTGGAAGAGCTTTTCCTGATTATGGACTGATAAGGGGCTAAAATGCTGCAAATGTTACTGTGTGCTTAAGAGAAATAAATATAAGGAGGCTGGGACAAGTAAGATTAGCTGCTAAACTGAATCCAGAAGTCTGTGGTGAATTATAGTTTGAAACTGAAGACCTTAAAATGCAAGATGTCTCCGTTACAAACTTTCTGACAGATGCTGATGTACTAAAAACATTAAAACAAGATGGAAACTTTGCTTCAAGAGCAAATGAACAATTACTATACTTTTAGCTTCACTGTGGGGTGAGATCAAGTAAATCCTATTCAACATTGCCTGGGTTGCTCTCAATCAGGGATCAGCAACCTTTGGCACACGGCTCCCACTGGCTGTGGTTCGACCACTCTAGGCCAATAGGGACTGCGGGAAGCAGCGTGGGCCAAGGGATGTGCTCGCCACTGTTTCCTGCAGTCCCCATTGGCCTGAAACGGCCAACCACAGCCAGTGGGAGCCATGATTGGCTGAACCTGGGGATGCGGCAGGTTAATAAACCAGTCTGGCCCTCCAGGATACTTACCCTGGCGAGCCACGTGCCAAAGGTTGCCGATCTCTGCTCTTAATAAACAACCCTATACAGTTGCATAACAACCTAAAGAAGAAATATAACTCAGAGTTATCTTTTCTTGATGATTAAATTAAAGGCCTTTAAGGCATTGCTTTTGTAATTAGATTTGTGTCCCAGTCCCTAGTTTAGAGACAGTTTTCCTCAGCTTTCATTAATTTTCTTTTCCCCTACCATTTGTGGTTTGGAAAAGGAGCACCAGAAGATAACTTGGGTGGAACCTATGCAGTGACACCTGCCTGAGCCTGTAAACAGCCGGAAATAATACCTGAACTACCCCTTTCATTGTAACTCTATCTGAAGGAGGGTAATGGCATATGTGTGGGTCCTATGTTTGGTTTAGTCTAGGGTCCCAAATTGCCTTTGGCCTTGTGTGCATCCATTCGTATCTGACCTATAAATGCTACGTATTCTACCAAAAATGTGTGACCATCCAAGACATATAGACTAAAGGCCACAGCTACTGGCTGTGCAGGTGGCCAACCTACCACAAGCCCTGATTCTGCAAGGTCCATTGAAATAAAAGGTGTAAGCAAGTGTTTAAGTCCTTTACTGGATTGGGGCCATAGTCAGGACAATCTGCTGCAAACATTACAAACATAAAAGAAAAAAAACAGCATGCTAGGGATGCATAAAGCAGGTAAAAAAGAAGAGCCCATCACACTACCTGCAAGTGGCAACATCTTTCTCTGGCACTGCTGCTATCCATGTCCCTGGTGGGTGTGGGGATTTTCCTAGTGGAACTCTGAAGTTTGGTAAGGGAAAATTGCTCTCCACTTCGGGATTAAATGGAGCCTATTACATGAAAGAGCAAAAGATTATAACAATGTGAAAATTAAACATCCATTTCTTTTACAAAATGTAAGGGGTATGTATTAAAAACATAGCTGCCATTAAAATTATTCTTCAGCACTGAAAATATTCATTCCAATTAAATGTTGATTACAGGTTATATTCCATCCTCATTACGTTCATATTTGAACGAGTATTTACATCAAAACATAATAATGTTAGACTCGTTCCTTAGCATACAAGATACTGTAAATAATTTCCTAAATTAAAACCTCTAAGAAATCATTACCTATTTGGTAACTGCAAGTTTAATAGGCAATATGAATTTATGTGTTGTGGAGTTGCATATTTTTATGCAAATTGGGTATTCCAAATAAGCTGTCTTTCATTTCTTAGTTTTTATTTGTATTTGCATTTTAGCTAGCTTAATAAAATCTTCTTAAAACTAAACTGCAGAGGTTAGAGCAGTAATACATTTCAGCATTTAACCAGATTAAGTGGAGTTCCTAAAGTGGGATCATTTTCTTGTAACTGAAAAATGCTATAATCAATTCCATTATACTAAAAATGCATCTGATCCAAAAGTTCACTTCTTTTTAGAGGCTGAAAAATAACAAACCAATTAGCAATATTGATATTGGTCTTGGGTGTTCACTGTCTACAGGGAGTGAGATGGTTGCATAGGTTAACTCCTGATTGTGACTCTAGTTATGGAGGGTGGGGGTGGTGAAGAGAAGGGTTTGCTGTCTAATACACTGCACGTGTGGATGTTGTGAACTTGTGATATCTCCTGATATCAGTGGAACAACTCCCTGGTACTTTTTTCATACTAATGATTACAAAACAGGCAGTTTCAAGTGGTTTTCTATTTGTCCCAGCCCAGCCATGCCTCCACTGCTGCTACCAGTGCTATTCCAGCTACATTGCTATTTATACTTGTACTATCTATATGTATACACAAGCAAGGGAAGTAGTAGCGTAGACATAGTCTCAGAAATACTAGGCACATAGTTTCTAGGGGTATGTCTACATTACCCGCTTGATCGGTGGGTAACGATTGATCTACTGGGGATCGATTTATTGTGTCTCATCTAGACACAATAAATTGATCCCCGAATGCTCTGCCATCAATTCTGGAACTCCACCAGGGCGAGAGGCCATTGATCCCACTCCGTAAGGACGGGAGGTAAGTCAATCTAAGATACGTCGACTTTAGCTACGCTATTCTCATAGCTGAAGTTGCATATCTTAGATTGATTTCCCACCCCGCCCCCCAGTGTAGACCAGGCCTATCACCCTGATCCAAAGCCCATTGAAGTCAATGGAGAGATTCCTACCATTCCTACTGACTACCAGGGCTTTTGAATCAGGCTCCATGGCAGGAATTGCAGAGAAATGTCATACACCAATAATTGAGGGTATGGCTACACTTACAGTTTTGCAGCGCTGGTAGTTACAGCTGTGTTCGTACAGCTGTGTAGGGCCAGCGCGGCAGTGTGGCCACACTGACAGCTACCAGCGCTGCAGTGTGGCCACATTCACAGAACTTGCAGCGCTGTTGGGAGTGGTGCATTGTGGGCAGCTATCCCACAGAGCACCTCGTCCCATTTTGACGCTGTGGCTTGTGGGAAGGGGAAGGAAGTGTGCGGGTTTTTCCGCCTCCTATTCCAACGCCCCGTGGTGCTTTGCTACACATTCCGAGCAGTTTGGCAGCATTGTGATTCTGCAGCGCGATTTCTGAGATTTTTGTTATAAATGGAGCCTGAGCTGCTGAGGACCTTGCTGATGAATGTTGCCAGCACATCACGCATGGCAGTGGAGCTATTCCTTCAGCTGCAAAGTGACAGTGAGGAGTCAGACGATGATATTGAAACGCCTGACACTGAAGACACTCAATTGCTTGTGGCAGTAACAGACGTGCTCAGCACCGTGGAACGGCGCCTTTGGGCTCGGGAAACCAGCACTCAGTGGTGGGATCACATCATCCTGCAAGCCTGGGATGACGAGCAGTGGCTGCAGAACTTTAGGATGAGAAAAGCCACTTTCATTTCACTGTGTGCTGAGCTCGCCCCTACCCTGCAGCGCAGGGACACGAGATTGAGAGCTGCCCTGCCAGTGGAGAAGCGGGTGGCTATTGCAATCTGGAAGCTGGCAACTCCAGACAGCTACTGATCGGTGGCGAACCAGTTTGGAGTGGGAAAGTCTACCGTTGGAATGGTGGTGATGCAAGTTTGCACAGCCATTAATCGCACCCTGCTAAGAAGAACGGTGACTCTTGGGAACGTGCAGGACATTGTGGATGGCTTTGCAGAAATGGGTTTCCCTAACTGTGGAGGGGCAATAGATGGGACGCATATTCCTATTCTGTCACCACCCCACCTGGCATCAGAGTACGTTAATCGCAAGGGGTATTTCTCCGTGGTTCTGCAAGCGCTTGTGGATCACCGTGGGCGTTTCACTGACATTTACTCAGGATGGCCTGGAAAGGTGCACGATGCACGCATCTTTCGGAACAGTTCCCTGTTCAGGAGGCTGAGGGCCGGGACTTTTTTTCCAGACTGCAAGATCACAGTAGGGGACGTCGAAATGCCCACTGTGATCCTTGGAGACCCCGCTTACCCCTTAATGCCATGGCTCATGAAACCGTATACAGGAAAGCTTGACAGGAGCAAGGACCGGTTCAACTACAGTCTGAGCCGGTGCAGAATGACTGTGGAGTGTGCTTTTGGTCGTTTGAAAGCCCACTGGAGGTGTCTTTATGGGAAGCTAGATTTGGGAGAAAGCAGCATCTCCGCTGTTATAGCCGCGTGCTGTACCCTCCATAATATTTGTGAAGGGAAGGGTGAAAGATTCAGTGAGGAATGGACCTCCGAGGTTCGACGCCTAGAGGATGAATTTGCACAGCCAGAGAGCAGGGCTACTAGGGAGGCCCAGGAAAGGGCTTCAAGGATTAGGGATGCTTTAAGGGAGCAATTTGATGCTGAGAGCCAATAGTAATGTTTGGTGCCTTTGCTGTGCTTTGTTCTACCTTGGGGTACAATATTTACCACTTCCTGCAATAATAAAACGTATTGTAAAAGCCATAAAATCCTTTATTCAAAATACAGTACATAAAAGGCCAGGGGGGTTAGGGTGGTGGACTGTACATTCAGAGATTTGAATATGTCCTGTTTGGATTACTGTTCAATATCTGCTGCACTTCAGGATTACTATGCTGCAGGGTAATGGGGGTGGAGTGCACAGGGTAAGAATTATAGTTATCAGGGCTGGTAGGTGATCGTACAGGTGTTGGGGGCAGCTGGGGGTAATAAGAAACTGGCTGCTGGAGAAAGGTGTTTTGTGCAAATACTGGGGAACAAGAAAGAGAGCTTTGGGAGGGCTGTGGGTTACCACGGTACATATCTGCCTGCATGGCTACGAGAGACTCGAAAGACTCAGTTTGGCGAGCCAGGAGGCTTATCATCTGCTTTGAGGTTTTTTTGATAGCCAGTTCCTTTCTCCTGCTTTCTGTTTGCCTCCAGTCATACATTTTCTCTCTCCATTCATACATTTTCTCTCTCCATTCCTGTGTCTTCCTACTTTCTCTGTTGTAGTGATTCATAAGTGCTTTGATCAATTCTTCTTTTGATTTTCTGGGATTTCTTCTCAAGTTCTGCAAGCGACGTGAGGCCGGTGATCCGGCTGCATTAGTCAAGGTCACTAGAAAAAACAAAGATAGAACCATGTAATACACAGAGGCTACATTGTTTATTATCACACAGTGAAGGAGTTTTTAGATTTTTTGTAGCATCCTTCCCACATACCTCACATAACACAGAGAGGCCAGGGAAGCTAAGTCATGGCGAGCAATGGTGTAAGTGTTTCTGACCCGAGTGCACCTGGGAGGGGGAATTGACCGATGGGTCACTGGGGTTTATCTGCACTGGGTACAGGAGGTAGCTGGTGTCCTGCACAGGGGACAGTAGTGAACAGGAAGGTGGCGAGCTGCTGGCGGGGGAGGGGGGTCTGCGTTAATGCCGGCCTGCTGGTGAGAGGGTAGAAAACGCACAGCTGTGCTGGCTGCCTGCTGGGAAGGGTGGGGGAACACCGGAGCGCACCGCGCGGCAGATGCCTGCTGGGAGGGGAGTGGGGGAACACCGGAGCGCACCGCGGGACTGGATGTCTGCTGGGACGGGGGAGGGGAGACCAGAGGGCACCGCGGGGCTAGCTACGTGCTGGGAAGGGGGGGGAAGACTGGAGCGCACCGCGGGGCTGGGGGGGGACCGCGAACCTGGTGCCCCGCACTCAAGTATCCCTAAATTCTCAACAGGGTTTCCTACTGCCAGATATATCACTGCTGCATGTTACCTGGGAAGAGAGGGAGGGTCTTCTACAGCAATGTGGATTCCGCCCTGGCCCCTATGCAGCTTGCCTGTGTGCAGCCATGGTCCCCCCACCCCTCGCTGCACAGTGGATCGGACGAGTTAGCCTGACCGGGACAAGGACCACGGTGGCTCTCCCGATAAACTTGAGAAAGCAAATTGCCCACGCTCTGGCTGCAACTTTTCAAGAGATTACCGAGGCAGATTACAGAGACATGATAGAGCAAATCAATGGGCTATTCCACGTTTAGGCATGCATGCAGGCAGCCATAACCCAAACCCTCCTCTCCCAAAACATAAACATCTGCTTACCCCGAGCACGCTCCTCAGTTTCTTCCTCACCAGCAACTTCCTGCTGCTGCGACTGGCTATCCTCCTCCTGGCTTGAGAAGAGCTCCTGGCTGCATGCCTCCTGGGACTCCGGGGTGTCTCCCTCCACACCAGTAGCCTCACTGTCGGCTCCCTCTACACCCTCCCCCACTTCTCCCTGCTCTGAACTCTCCATCGTGGCCTCGGATTGGCAGTGGGGTCACACCCAAGTATGGCATCCAGCTCCTTGTAAAAATGGCAGGTTGTGGGGGCAGCTCCTGAGTGGCAATTTCCCTCACGGGCTTTGCAGTAAGCACTCCTCAGCTCTTTTATTTTGACCCTGCACTGCAACGCATCCCGTTCATGGCCCCTTCTCAGCAAGGACTCTGATATCTGCCCATAGGTATCATAATTTCTCCTTCTGGAGCGCAGCTGTGCTTGCACAGCCTCCTCACCCCAAACACTGATGAGGTCCTGCAGCTCTGAATTGTTCCATGCTGGGGCTCGTTTGGGGCGTGGAGGCATGGTCGCTGATTGATTGAATGATTGATTGCACTCCACACCTGGCTGAGCAAACAGGAAGGGGATTTTTAAAATTCCCGGGGCATTTAAAGGAGGGGTCAGCTGAGTCCAGGGCAGTGGAGTGTGCATGATTACCAGAGAGGCTTCTAAGGTATGCTGGGATACCTCCTTATACCACGGAGGTCAATAAAAGCGCTGGTGGGTGTCCACACTTGCTGACCAGCACTGGATCACCAGCGCTGGATCCCCTACACCCGAGGCTCGACCGGGTGTACAGCCAGCGCTGCAACCAGGGAGTTGCAGCGCTGGCCGTGCTTTGCAAGTGTGGCCACATCCTAAGTTGCAGCGCTGTAACCCCCTCACCAGCGCTGCAACTCTGTAGTGTAGCCAAGCCCTGAAAGAATGTGGGACTGGGCAGGGAAGACACCATTGCTAAAAAAGCAGAGGGAGCTTTGAAGATGGAAAGAAGCACTAGGAGCCCAATTCTCATTACACAAAGGCTGTTCTATAGTGCTCTGGTGGTATAAAAGGGCCTTAACGTGTGTAAATTATACTTCTGCTCACTTTCAGGTGCTGTTACACTGCCTGAGTGGTGTAAATGGGTCTTTGTATACATGAGAATGACACCTTTTATCTGATACTAAATTCACTGTTAAGTAATGTATTAAAATAAGCATTGTTCTCTTTCTGGGAATGCTGGGCTCATTTTAAGATGTACAAAGCAGGTACTGTACCAACACATTAGATAATGCTGGTCATGTAAGGAAGAGAACATTTTCTCCACTTAATCTTTGAATGAATAAGTATGATACATTTCTAGTTCAAAGGCTGAGAAATTAATTTAGTTGATAGTGGATTATTCCTCCAAAGCTAGTCCTCGGGCACTGTGACTATTTTAGACAGTGCTTATATGTAGGATTATAATTCAAATTCACAAACAAATTAATAGTCTAACCGAAAGCCCTTTAATCTTAATAATTCATTATATGAAGGATACCTCAAAGGTTACTTATGATGAATGGATAAACCCTGTTTTGTGTATATGGCCGAATGGCTGCTACACAAACTGATAAACAATTAAAGATTAGAGCAGAGATTTACAAAGCCACCAGTGGGATTTAGAGTCACAGTTCCTAAAGAAATTAATAGGAATTGGATGTTTAAACCCTGTAGGTGGATTTGAAAATACCAGTTTTGGACACTCAGATAAATAAAACATAGCTGATTTAATGTTTGGCCAGAAGCAAACTCCTGAAAACTATTCCAGTATGTGTGTGTCTATATGCAAAGACCTTGTTAGGTTTGTATGGATAGATGACCTGTGTCATTTATCTTAAATATAAGAGTTGACGATTTGTATTCCTTTAAGATTAATATATAAATGCTATTTATGGTACATATTAATTGTTTTAAATTTTAAATATAGGCAGACTATAAGGATGTGCACTGTTTCTTTAATACTGTAACAAAGCCAGACAGGCAGGTTCTAAACAGGGGAGCAGAGATACAGAAAATATCTCAGGGATAATATGGTTTTCCTTACTCTGATAAAGATGCAGTTTTTTTTATGTTTGTTTTTGTTTTGTTTACTGTTGGAAGAGTGACTCTTCCCCATTGTCACACACCAGATCCCTTTCCATAACTTTCACAACATGGTTGTGGCACTACTGTATTTTTAAGCATATATTAGCAGCTTTCAGTGTCAAGGATATTAACTCTTTCTTAGGCAAGATTTAAGCATATGCATATTTCCATGTGGATATTGAAAGTAGACACAGGACGCTTTCTTTATTGTCCCATAACTGTATGGACAACTTAATTTTTGGAATATTCAGGCATTAATATTGAAATGGACTTAATCTTCAGCTGCTGCTATGAATCATGCTCAGTTTATTTTTTCTTTTAAACTTTATTTTTAAATACATTTTCCATAAGCTTCCGAGAGGAAGAAAGTTTTTTGGTTATAACAGAGAGCTCAGTTCTACAGCACTTGCTCAGGTGAGTCACCTCCATGAAGTTGCCCTGAAGGGCTACAGTTTGCAGTTCAAAGTCCTTACACAATGAAGGTCAAATTCTCAGCCTTTCTGCAAGGCATGCATGAATGGACCTTGTGCAGGGGACCTGGCAAGGATTGAGGGATTAAGTCCACCCACTCCCAGAGCAAAAGCCCTTCACCATCCTGCCTCCAAACTCCATATCTTTGCTGCCACAGGGAGAGTCTCTGCAGGGCATATAGGATAGAGAGACCCAGAAGGCAAATCTCTGCTGTCTGCTCTCCTTCATGCTAGCAGCAGAACCAAGGCATAGCTGTTGCTTTTCAAGACTTGTGATTGCAAAATGGGGACAGGGCAGAATTAGTCCCTTTAAGGACTTGGTGTGCAAATCCTTATAGTTCCTGTTGGGTTCTGGGTAGATGGGTGCGCATAAGCCTATGAGGAGGATCCACTGAGCCTGGGAACTCAAATGATTACAGGGGACAACAGAAAATATAACAAGGACAGGTATGAAGGTCAAAGGGTCAAAACAAGGGATCCTGAAGGGAACACCGAGCAGAGAGTCCCGAACAGCACCCACTGCTCCTCAAAGGTGTCAAGGGAGCCAGAAGTGGCCGCCCCGAGGAACTCTGCCTGGATGCGTGAATGGAGAGAGGATCGGAAATAGGCCCCACAGTTGCAGAGAACCCCCTCAGTCAACATCCTCTCCCTGGTGTTATAGACAGCCACCTTGGCCATAGCTAGGAGAAAGTTGATGAGGAGGTCCTGCAACTTTGTGGGACCATGGATAGTGTGTGCATATATAAGGAGGTGGGGGGAGAAGTGCAGCCAAAGAAATCCAGGAGGAGACGGAGAAGGGTCTGCAACCTGGTCCACTCCATGTAAATGTGTGCCAGGGTATCCCTCATGCTTCAGAAGGGACAGGCTTTGGGGACGGGAGTGAACCATGCAAAATACACACCCATGCTCATGGCTCCATGGAGGAGCTGCCAGCTGATTTCCCTGGAAGGCTGCAGGAGTAGGGTGGAATATAGCCTGGCCCACCGGGGTTCCTCACCCTCGACAGATGACATTAGGTCCCACCATTTGGTATAGGGCCAGGACATGGAGGAAATGGAGAGTATGGAGCAAGAGCATGTACAGATGTGCCCTTGGTGCAGTTTGAAAGTGAACCGGCTGCAGGTCATGCAGTTAGCTCGAGGTATAAGGCTGGGGTGGCCGAAGAGGCTTACAGAACAGGGGCCTGATGAAAAGATCAGAAGGGCCTGGGGTGCGGTACGGGAGCACCCTCAGGACCTGCTTGAGGTAAGCTCAAGAGGCCGGCAAACAAGGCTGCCTTCACCTCCTGAAGTATGCACCAAGGAGAGCCCCATATGCTGAGCAAGAATCAGGGGATTCACCCAGTCTCCCCAGTCATAATCCAGGAGGAATCTGATCCTGGTGACTCCTGCCAGGACCAACCTATGGCGCCACCTGCATACCAAGTTGGGGCTTGTGCAGCACAGGCTCTGCGAGGAGATCTACCCCCTCGGTGGCCGCCATGGACCTGGTTGCCAAGACCAGTTTCCAGGTCCACAGGAGGTTCTGGTAGAAAACTGGCAGCTCAGAGAGGTCTCGCAGAAGACCTCTTGGATGGAGATAAAAGAGCTGCTGATCATGTCGGAGCCCATGGAAGCAGCACAGGAAGGCATGCACCAGCGTACTCCATGCCAGACTAGCTGCGCCATAAAAAGTCTCTGTAGGGCCTGGAGGCAGAAGACACGGGCCTGAGTGTGAAGGCAGATTGGGCCCTGTCCTCCATCCTCCAAGGGGAGACTCAAGACCCCCGCAGAGACCCAGTGCAGTCCTGGCCAGAACTCCAAAACCACCTTCTGGAAGTATGCCAGGAAACCTAGGGCAGGGATCAGGATATTGAGCCAGTTCCAGAGCATGGACAGGACCAGCTGGTTAAGCACCAGTGCTCTCCCTCCCAGGGATACTAGAGCAGTCCCGTCCATCTCTGCAGCCACTTACCTACCCTGCCCTCCAAATCCTGCCAGTTCTCCCATGGAGAAGGATGCATAGCAGAAAATTAGATGCTGAGATAGAGCAGTGGACCCACGCTCCACTGGATGGCTTGAAGTGCAGGTGGGAGGGAGCTCATCTGCCACCCATCCCTGACCATCTGTCCGGAGCTCTTGACCTAGTTGTATTGATGATGATAATAATAATAATCAAGCCTTGCAAGTGGACATGAAAATTACCAGCTCCCACCTTGCCAGCCCTTTACTATAATGATGATTATAATACAAGCTTCTTCCAAGAGAGAGGGTGGCTCTGTGGTCAAGATACCTAATTGGGACTCAAGAAATCTGGGCACAATTCCCTGCTCTGCCACAGACTTCCTTTGTGACCTTGAACAAATCACTTAACTAGAGTAAAGAGAAATTATTTATTTGTAAAATGATAATGAGCACACTTTTCTCCCATTATTTCTGTTTAGACTGCATGCTCTTCATATCAGGGCTCTGTTTTCCTAGATATATATACAGTGAAGCCCTGCGTGGATACACAAATGTGGATCCACATCCAATCCACATCTGCCAGGATCAACCCATGATCTTTTACCTGTATCCGCATCCGAACCCACAGCCGGAAGCCCTATGACAAGGGCTAGTGATGGGGGTGGGGTGGGGTGTCTTGCAGGGAAGATGCAAGGGTGGGAACTGGAGGTAAGGGATGATGCGGTGGTGGGGTCTGAAAGAGAAGGGGGGGTGCAGAGGAGGGTCTCAGAGGAAGGGGCACATCGAACATTGCTCCTGTTTGTTCATGAGCAACAGCACATGGCAGCAGCAGTGTGTGTTGCATCACATTGGGGCAGAGGGGTGGGGTACTGGGGCTCTGCCCACTCCAATCCTGGTGGCTGGAGGTGGGCTCTGCTGCCCAGAAGCCGTCAGTTTGGGCCTGGTACTGGGAGTGGGGCCAGTGCTGCTAGGCTAGGCCATTGTGGGGATGCTGATGCTGCCCGAGGGGCCCAAGCTGCTGGACTGGACTGGAAGCAGCACGGAGCGCAGGTGCTGGACAGCCTCAGCTCTGACCTGCCACTAAGCCCAGGCCATTGGCTGCTCCCGCACTCCAGGAACATGAGTAAACAATATTTTGCAAGGCTGTTCAGTCATCAAATCTTGGAGTAAAAGTCTCATCAGAAAAGGATCATTACCCCCAAACTGCATGATTAACAATTGAGTTGCTTACAACATTTTAAATCCTTCAGCAATATGAGATGTAAGTGGATATTTTTATCCTCCTGTGAGGTGTCAAGTATTGGCCATTACTAGTAGCTCCATAGTAGACTTATTGCCTAGTTATTTTATTTAGTATAACAAATCATATGTCCTACTGGTGTGTTGTTGTTGGGTGTATACATGTTTTTGTGGTTTTGTTATGTTTTGGGTTTTTTTTAATCATTTGTAAACCTGTCCACTATAAACTGAACTAAGACTAACTGTCAAGTAACGTACAAGTAATGTACAAGTAATCCCTTATGCCACCTAATATCCCATCTGATATATATTTTTAATTTTCCTGTATCTACAAATAATTGAACAGTTAGGTTAGATATCTTAGTTCTGCCTTTTGGTCCATATCCACATTCTCGTTAAAGGCATAAAGAAGTCTGCAAACTGTTTCACGCCAGAGTGTATGTGCATTATGCAAAAGCAGTATAATGCTAGCTTGTCATTTAACACTAAATTTTGTACCAGAACCTGGCATAGTTGGATTATTTTGATGCACACTGCTAATTATCTAGAAATACGTATGGCAACAAAATGAAAAGTAAACTGCAAGTAATTCAGAATGATGATTCACTATATCAAGACTACTTCTTTTTGCCCCAATACAAATACCTTCTTTTCAAATGAATAAAATGAGGAACAGATTAAATACATAATCAATATATTTTCTCCCACTAGAACTACCATTTTGAATGGACAAAATAGCACCACTAAAAAAAGTGACATCTGCATTCTGCAATCTGTCTTTTATCCTTTTCTCTATGCCAGTGGTTCTCAAACTTTTATACTGGTGACCCCTTTCACATAACAAGCCTCTGAGTGTGACCCCCCTAATAAATTAAAAACACCTTTTTATATAGTTAACATCATTATAAATGCTGAAGGCAAAGCAGGGTTTGGGGTGGAGGCTAACAGCTCACAACCCCACATGTAATAACCTCATGACCCCCTGAGGGGTCCTGACCCCCAATTTGAGAACCCCTGCTCTATTCATTGCAAACTGACCCTCTGGGCAAAGCAGAACCCCTCCATTGTGGTGAACTTGTGCCAGGCCTGTCTAGCATGACAGCAGGTTGTGTGCTATTTTCATCACCTGTGTGAAACTATGAATGAGTCATCATTTAAATGATCCACTGTTAAAACATGGTATAGGCTCATCACTTATTTTGTGATGAGCTGATATTACTGCAGGGTTGGTTTTATGAATTGGCAGTGAATTGACAACTCAATTGGAAAATAAACATCTCTGGAATTCATCTACTGTAGCAATTCAGAAATCCATTGGTTACTAACTCTATGCACAGTATTTGAAATCTGACTCTACTGAATAAGATTTTACATACATTTCTTATTTTACCCTCAAATTTCTGCATTTATTTCCATATATAAATTGATTGAATAATACATTTGTTAGGAAACAGTTAATTTCTAACATTACCAGTTATTTTTAGCTTTAAATAAGTTATGTGAACTTTCCAAATATTCCTTTACCTCATTCAGTTGCCTCAGGCTACACAGATGGACCAATTCAGAATTCAAGAAGAAACAGCTTGTATCAATCACTTTCTCTCTGCCTCTCCTTATGGGCTTTCTTGAATTCAATGTTATCTTGCCCTTTTCTTACCTTCTCCCTGTACCCTCTCTTCCCCATCACACTTATCTCAGTCACAACAGTGCTAATGACTGTCTTGTTAACATCCCTATGTTTTGGAAGCTTAAAAGATAGGACAAGCACAAACACCCTAAAAGAGATTACTTTCTGACCAAAAAGGTTTATGAAAAATATTACAGTGAACGTATAAGATTATTGGAGACAGAGCAGGCTAATATTATGTATTTGCTTTATAGTGCCCACAAGTGTGCTAAGAATTTTTCAGAACATAATTTTTTAAAAAAGTTTGTCCTGAAAAGTTTACAATCTAACTTATCCATGTGAGTAACTATGCATGTGAGTAGCCCCACTGAACTCAGTAGGACTTCTCATCTGCATAAGTGTTTTCAGGACTGGGGCCATGGTGGGCATGGCATGACACAAGGTTAGAAGGAAGTAGTGAATGAGCTGGGGTAGAGAGACAAGGCTTGTGAAATATTAAAACAAATGCTGAGAGAACATCTAGGTGCTCCTAAAAGATAACACAACAATAACCAATAAACAGCATAGATTTATAAAAAAATAATCCTGCTAGATAAACTTGAAGACTTTTTTCTTCAAATTACAATGATATATGAAAAAAAGCAGTAAATCTTGTAATGACTGACTAACATATGGGTTACAGTGCCCTCTGCTGGATGATATTAGGATTGAGCCACATTGGGTCATAATCCCTATTGTATTAGCAGCAATCGTAACTGAGAATCTTTTTTAGCTCAAGTGGAAGACAGATGAAACCTTGGCTCCGTTGACGTCAATGGGAACTTTGTGATTGGTTTCAATAGGGCCAGGAATTTACCCCAGCCTTTAGTAAAGCATTTGAAAAAGTGTGTCCCAAACCCTTAGAAAATATCAGTCATTTTGACTTAGGTTCGGGCACTGTCACAGGGACTAAAAACTGGGTTAAATGCCATGAAAAGCAGTGTGTCAAATTGTGGAGGCCTTTGAGTGGGATCCTGTAGGAACTGTTGTTACAGCCAGTTATTTGAAACATCTTAATTAATGATATAAAGAAAGAGAGACTGGGCAAAGCACAGGCATGTATACTCTAGGGAACAGTTTTTCATTATCAGAGAGATAGACACAATGAGTTTATAGTTATTTTCTATCTGTAATTTTTAAGGACCATATGTAACTATGTTCTCCACCATGCAAAATGGCAAAAAAAATGTGGTGTGGTTTGAAGGGCAGATATAGAGATGCCACACAGTTATGCTGTATTGTACTGTGTCTCAAATTGCCAGGCAATATGGGCTACACCATGAATATATGAGAATAAGGTACTCACAAAAATGTGGATGTTGTCCAGGATAAAAGTGGGTGGATACATAGAAAATTGCAAGAACATGAAATCATGCAATTAAAACTCTCACACCTTAAAAATTGTATTGAATGAGACAAGGTTTACATCATTTTTCATTATGAGCCAAAATCCCACGCACAAATTTTAGTACAATGCAAAATGCCATACATACAAATGTGTGATACAGCCCTTTTTTCCTCAGAATGATGAAAGATTATTATTAAAAGGTGTTGTTATTCAAACACACATTCATGAACTATAATTTTAAAATGTTCATCAGCCAGATAAATTAAAACTAATTTTCCCATGACATTGAAAAGCTTCTTTCGTCCCCAATTTCTATTTCCCTGCCAAATTTCAGCTTTCTATTCCACCCTGCTGAGGTGCTGGATCTGTTCAAGATTTTATTTATTTATTTTTAATAAGAGGAAAGTGTGTTCTTCCCCCTTCCCCCTCCCATTTATATTCTCAAAACTAACTGAACCATTGAAGCCTGCATGGCTGAACTTTTAATCAAACATTAAAATAAAATTCACCCTTAGTCAGACATGTCCTCCTCATCTTTAAAATGGAATCAGACAACTTTAGCAATAACCATAGCTATCATCTAACATACATTTTCCTCTTTGTTTGCTGATATATACTATACATTAAAAGTTACCAAAGTGCTACTTTCAGTTAGAGGTATGCAGTTTAAGTTTAATGTAATGATTCTATTTTTCTTCCATTTGTTTTTGGCAAGGTGAGAAGTTATTCTTCGGAGTTTGATGTAATGAAAGAACATTTTCCAAGTGACTGTTCTTAGCCATTTTGCAACAAGTTCTCCAATGAGATCTCAGTTTGCCTCTAATGCAAGCTGAACTTGCCTCTGCCAAGGGTTTAGCAGCATTGTTCTCTGCTGTACCCAGGGGCCGAAGTAAGGCAGTACAGGCTGGTATAGCGTACGGTAAAAAGTGGCCACTGGTACCGGCCCTACCGCCTAACTTTAAGAACCCTGCTTAAAGCACAGCAGTGGCAGCTCTTTATTGTTGCTGTCCCTTTTGCCCCGCACCCCCAGGCTGCCAACGGGCGGAGAGGCAGCAAAAGGAGCAGCTGCCCTGAGGCCAGCAATTTAAAAGGGCCCAGGGCTCTGGCTGCTGCTGTGGTAGTGCCAGCGGCGGCCAGAGCCCCAGGCCCTTTAAATTGCCGCTAGAAGCCCTGGGCAGTGCGTAAGAGCTGGCTGGGATGCTGACCCCCAGACCCACCCTTTCCACCCAAGTCCCCGCCCCTTCCTGGGGTGGGGTGTGGAGCCAGCCCCATACTGGTAAGTTTTCAATTTCACTTTTACCCCTCGCTGTACCACATTTTTTATCCCAACCTGTGTTGTGCACTGTATCACTGAACATCATGGTCTTGCTGCTAGAAAAGCTGAACATTCTAAATCGAGGAGAATTACTTATCTTTTACAGTAACTACAGTCTAAAATTTGTCTCCCAAGTTCTGAATCTGTATGTTCCCACAACTCTTAGTCTGAGGTTTGTGCCTCATTCATACCGTTTCTTCCATGTTAGTCATTAAGGCTCTGATCAGCATATGGCAGCTTTACAGAAAGACTTGTTTTTCTCTTAAGGCAATTATTCCGTCCATGTTTCAGATGACAAATTGTAACATAAATTGAATTTAATACCCTTGGGCAAAATGTATGAGTTTGAAATCACTTTAAAATAAAATGTGCTGTAGTCATTGTGATTAGGTTGGGGCATTTGAGTCTTCTGAACATATTAAAGTTAATTTTTCTTGTTAAAGTTGTTGAAAATGCAATGTTTTAAGAACAGGACGTGAACCATATGTTGTTGGCAATACGTATGGCCACTTATAATTCTGTGGAGGATTTTATCCATGAAAATCCACAATGCAGTATTGATTATTTGCTTACCAAAGTCAAAGTAATTACCAGCATCACAGGTATAGATTAGGACGTCAACAGTTTGCAGGGCTTAATTTTCCTTTTTCAAAAATTTCTCCAGTTGTTAGTACAGCTTCCACAATTCCTCCCCATCTCTTTCCTCTAAACAGCAATTTTCATCTGTTTGTTTTTATTCTCTCTCTTTCTACTTCTCTATTTGCCTACCTCTCTGTGCAGTTTAAACCATGCTCATCACATGGTATCTGAATGCCTTCAAAATTATTTCAATGTATTGATTTTTTTCTCCTTTTAGGCCTTATTCCCCTTACTGTGGCCATGACAATGACTAGACTCCTAGAGTCTGAGTCTAATTACACTTGCATTGGAATTAAACTGCATTAGAGCTGGTCAGAAACAGGAATCTCTGTCCTATGTGAAATTCTAAAGAAATTCAATTAAAAAGCATCAGTGTTAAAACAGTATAATATACAATTTTGAATATATTAAATATATTCAAATAGAATATACAAGTCTAAGGGCAGGTCTACACTGGAAGCATTACATCACCAAAGCATATCTGGCGAAGAAGCTCTATGCCACCTGGAGAGGTGGAAGCTATCTTGATGGGGCAGTGTCTCCTGCCCTCATAGTGCAGGTGTGGACAGTGCTTAGGTTGCTGTAACTTGCGTTGCTCGGGGGGTTGCCTTTTTCACATCCCTGAGCGATGCAAGTTAGATTGACTTCAGCAGTAGTGTAGACCTACCTGAAACAAAATAAAACTGAATAAAAGTCAAAATGAAATATTTGTACTTATTTAAATAAAATAAACAAGTCATAACAATTTGTTTCTGTTGAAAATTTCATCAAAATTGACACATTCCTGTGATGCTTTTCTGAATACGATGAAACCCCATTTTCCAATGGATAAGTTGTTCTATGGGAAATTGTTGGACTAATTTACACCTGTTAGGTGCTGCATCCAATAATCAGGCCTAGTAGCTGGAGCCATAGGTCACAGTGAGGCATAGGGTTGGACCTGGGCCAAGGGTGGTGCTGGCATTGAGATTGGAGGAGAGGCTGGCGTCAAAACTGAGATCAGAGTCCATAGACAAATGAGGAGCAGAACCACAGCCAAAAATCAGATTCAGGCCAGTGATCGAAACCAGGTAGTCAGAGTCCCAACACAGACCAAGCCAGTATCAAAGCTGGAGTCCAGATACAGGCTGAAGGATGAATCCAGGTAGTCAGAGTCTGGGAGTTTGGGGAGGATTAGGAGGAGGAGACAAGGCTTGAATGGGTCAATGATGGGACTGGAGCGAGACTAGAGTAGGACAAGGACAATACTGGGACAGGGCTCAGGCAAGGCTGGGTCAGGAGCAGACTGGGAGTCTCAAGAGTCTGGAGTGTGGCGAGGCAGCAGGAGGGTTCCTGGCTAGGTAGAGCAGTTGCTCAGACTATTCTGCAGCTCTGGTGGGGTTGAAGAAGTGCCTGAGCCTGGGGAACATCTGATCCAGGCTCTGTTTAGCGATTGGTTGTTGCTACATGCCTGAGGGTTGAGCCACAGCAGGCTCAGTTGGAGGGGTTGTTGCTGCCTGAGTACTGACTCACCCACAGCACCTGTTGAGCTTCTGGGGGGTGGGCGGGTACAAGCCCATCCACATCTAAAGGCCCCACTCCCAGCCTAAGGGGAGGAGATACTAGACCCAGGGCTCAAGTAAGTTCAGGGGGCAACAAATGATAAAATAGGGACAGGAGTGAGGGTCACAGGGCCAAAATCAGGGAGACAGAGTGGGATACCAAGCAGAGAACTCCAGACAGCACCCACTGCTCCTCTAAAGTGTTTAGGGAACCAGTAGACATGGCCCAGAGGAACTCTCCCAGGAGACTTGACCTAAGGGAGGATCAGAAATAGGCCCCAGAGTTGCAGAGCACCTCCCCATCCAACATCCTCCTCCTGGTATGATGGATGGCCACTTTGGCCAGTGCCAGGAGGAGGTTGAGGAGCAGGTCTTGTGACTTCATGGGGCCATGGATGAAGTGTACAAACATCAAGAGGTGTGGGGAAAAGTGCAGCCAGAATCTCAAGAGAAGGTTCTGGAGGAGCTGGAAAATGTGCTGCAACCTGGCACACTGGAGGTAGACATAAGCCAGGGTCTCCCTCACACCACAGAATGGGCAAGTGTCAGGGAGGGGGGTGAACTATGCCAGAGACATGTCTGTGCTCACAGCTCCATGAAGGAGCCATCAACTAATATCCCCAGCAGGCCAGAGGACCAGGGTAGAATATAGACTGGCCCACTGGGGCTCTTCACCCTCCACAGGTGATAAGAGATCCTGTCAGTTGGTGTTGGGGCAGGATATGAAGGTGACGAAATGGAGAACGAGTGCATACAATGGTTTCCTAAGTGTGGTTCGGAAATAGATCAGCTGCAGGCACACAGCCAGCTCAGGTGTTGCGGAAGGGGTGTCCAAGGGTGCTTACAGGGCAGGGGCCCAATGGAGAGGACCAGAGGGCCAGAGGGGAGGGATGGGCAGGGAGCACACTCCCACAGGACCAGCTCAAAGAAGGCCCTAGAGGCAGGTGGCTGACTCACCACAGTAGCTGAGTGAGCAGCCGTGGTCTGGCTGTGAATTTGCCTCACAACACCACTGTGATTCCATTTACTTCAGTGCAGTTACCCTTGTCTATACTAGCGTGATGTGCTGAGGAGAATGCTTTGTATTAGTGAGAACTGCAGTGTTGGATAATGGTCATCGAGGGAAAGGTAGTTGCTGAGATGATCTGGAGTGAAATCCTAGTCCCACTGAAGTCAAAGGGAGTTTGACTGCAATGAACATTCTGCAAGCAACCCATAGTTTATGGCCCTTGTCCAAGGCCCACTGAAATAAATTAATAGTTTCCCATTGCCTTCCATGGGCTTTGGATCAGCCCTGTGGGCCAGATTTTCAAAAAAGCATTCAAGTGATTTAGGAGCATCAATGCCATTTACTTTTAGTGGGACACTATAGCTATAGTGAAAAACTCTGATACAAATTTCTGAACAAATAATAATCCATGTGGAAATTCATAGCTCCCTCACGATTCACAAATATTTTCACAGGTACCCAGCATCTGTCCAAATATGCAAGAACAATGAATATTATGACCTCACAAATAAGAGTGATCTATACCTGCCACTTTTATTTGTAAAAAAATTCAGTTATTATTATTATTTGTCTATTTCTAGTTCTGCCTTTCCCCTTCTTCTGTCCTTTTGTGCTTGTGAGGAAGAGAAAATCCCCTTTAACCCCCTTCCTCTAATAGTACTGGAGATGTGATAAGGTAGAGAAAAACCTACATCAAGAGATACATGAAATTGACAGTGAAAGCACAGTCAGCTTTTGTACAATTTCTGACCATGGTTTGATGTGATTGTTAAGTTCTTTGTTACAGCAACACCAAAGTATTCCTCTATCGCCAAAGTTAATAAAAACACAATTCATATGTAGCCCCAAGGTCAGAACTTCAAAACAGAATGTTGATATTCCCTTGCCTCATCAGTTTGTTACAGGATTTTTCCATTTGTAGTAGTGTCTCATGCTGCACAGAGATTTCCCAGAAGTCATTAGCACTTTAGCATCCATTTTTAGACAAAACAAAATTGAGCAAAAGTTCACAGTCAAGAGCTGCTTTTAACATGTGACAAGTTAAACCATATTTTTTTAACATAATGGATAAATTTATGCCAATCCTGCTATTTTCTAATCTGTAATTTGTTCATTGGTATATGTAATGGAAGGTTATTTTTCTAAATTTGGATAAGAAGGTCAAGGCATGAGTTTTCACAAAGTGATTAAAATAAGCATGAATATTCATTATCATAATATGTTGCCCAGGAGATTTCCCAGATGCCAAGGACTGGAAGGGTAGCTAGTTTTAAACTTTCAAGCTGGGCTCTTCCAATGTACTCCTCTGGCCTCGCTTATCCACATAGCAGCATGATTCGTTCAGGAGCCATGTGGCCATTAACTGTGCCCTCCATACACACATCTTTCCCATTCTAATAAGGTCAGCAGCACGCCTCAGGCAGTAAAGCAGTATTTACACCACACCAGATTTCTGGATTACCACTAATAAATCTGCAGAGACAGCAATGAGCATGGCAGAGAGTGGCTACTCTCCAGAGATAGCACCTAGCACATCACTTTTCAACTTACAGACCCCTGAACCCCTGTTTTGTCTGGGGAAGAGCTTCCAAAAGCAGGAGGTCCCTCTTCCTGCTGACCCCACCAGGTGTTACTGCCAAATGACCTTGTAAGAAAGAAGAAAAGAATTGGGCCTTTTGTTTTTAGTTTAGGTTTGGAGACACGGTGATAATGGTATGAGAAAGAAACACAAAGGATGTTATTTATGTCATTAACCAAAAATGCAAAAGAGGGAGCTTATAGAATGAAGATGCACCTCAGAAATTAATGGCTGGTGGTATCCCTGTTTCTAGTGCAAGGTTCAAAGAGGCAGCAAGAAATCATCTTGTAACGATTGAAGACCAACCTATTTCTGAGTGATGTACCAATATGAAGAAAGTTTCAGAGGGGTAGTCATATTAGTCTGGATCTGTGAAAGCACCAAAGAATCCTGTGGCACCTTATAGACTAACAGACGTTTCAGAGCATGAGCTTTCGTGGGTGAATACCCACTTTGTCGGATGCATGTATGAAGAAAGGCACAGCATGCAGCACCATGGTTAACATCAAAATGACTTGGAACGTTTCAATCAAAGACAGAGCAATAAGACACCAACTGCTGTATCTTGGGCCAAATATCCCTGATGTAACTCCATTATGGCAGGATAAATGGTGGAACATTTTACTTAACACCTCACATGAAAGACACGTCTTTTCCCATCTGGTGGTCAGTTCCTGCCAAGACATGGTGCACCTGATTGTGATTTTTTAAAAAAATAGTATTGATTTGGGAACCTGGATCATCTTATTTATCGCGTTTGGACACAAAGAAAAAATAAAGCAGTAACACTGGATTTTTGTGGAAAAGTAGTGCTGGTCACCTGCTAGCATCATCTGGACATAGCTCTTGGAATCAATTCCCTGCCATTACATGGGCTTTGGGCATTGATGGCACCTCATTCTATCCTAGTCTCTGCCTGTGGCACACAATACTTTCATCTCCTGAGGACTAAAACGCTTTACTCTAACCCAAGTTATAGGCTTCATCACAGAGGTAACTGGCTGAAATGTAATGGTCTTTAATGGACAGGAGGTCAGACTAGATGAGTCTGATGGTCCTTTCTGGCTTTAAACTCTATGCTTGTAGAATGGGGACATTGAACAAGGAATTTCCCTGCTGTTGACTTCTTTGGCACAGCCACACTCTGTCTAAGAGTAGGTGAGCGGTATTAATGTTTCGTTTTTAAGCACTCACATTACAACTGCTTTTTATTTAATCAGTGCAGTGACAGCACTGTGCAAAATAGCTTGTGATCAGAGGAAGCCCCGCTCAGCACTCATACTTTTATATTTAAACTTTTGTGACAAGAAGGTAAAAATATGAACCACAAGCTCTCTCTGCATCATGAGTTAGTGGGTGGTAGGTGGGCACATGCAGTGAATTTTCTCAGCCTGCTAGTCTCTATAGCAGCTTCCTCTGTTCACTTAACTCAGCTCCTTTCTTTACCTCTTATAGGAGGGTTCTCTGGCCCCTTTTTCAATCTTCCGCCTAAAAAACAGCTTAGCCTTCCATGATGCTATTGACCAAAAATCCCTTCTTTCTCTGCTCTCATGCATAGAAAGAATATGGAAAAATATTTATCAGAAAATAGAGCAGGAAATAACATAGCGGGCTTTCTAGGCAGCTTACCAGTATTTTGCTTCCCCCTTCCCCCATAACCAAAGATGTTCAGAGGCATCTTTAAAAGTAAAAGCAAGTTATCAGAAAAGCAGCATACTGAATAATTAAGAACCTCTGTGATATTCTGTTTCAGTTGGGTTCATGTTGCAGCAGTGGTTACGTTCTTATTTGACTCACAACAGTTTACCCATCCTTGTTTGTGACATCATGACTCATCACAGCATTTTAGCTTTGCCTTGCCAAGGAATAACTCAGTGTCATCCTGATATATCACTACTCAACACCTCTTTGCTGCATGTTGGTGGCATAAATCACATTATAAGATTTAATTTTCCCTAACTTGAGACCCTATATCACTATGCCCTGAGGATTCTCCCTTTGAATGAACAGAGCGCATGGCCAGCAGTGCTCACTAACATTTTCCAGTGATCACAGTTCATCTTTTCACTTGTTCATGACATTATAAAGGAAATAAGATTCAATGAAGACTTCTGGAGTCAGAAAATGCCAAAAGTTCTGGCATAAATTTCTGTGTTATGTACAAAAATCCTACTCACAAAAAGCCAAATTCAAAGACACAATAGCCTCACATCACAGACCAGGAATGATTTGGCACTAGCATGTACCTAGAATGATCCCTGCCATTATGGATATACAACAAAGTATCAGAAACAGGTTGACAGTTTAGATGGAGAAGCATTAAAAAAACCAATCTGCCACCCCCATGGCTTCAGAGGGTGCTCCTGGAAAAAATACTCTGGAAACAATGCTTCATCCCTTTCCATCTGTAATTACTGTGATTTATGTACAGTTAGTCTCCATCTTCCAGAGCTTCGGAGGTGCCCCTGGCAGCAGAAATAATGCAGCAATTTCTTGGGGGGTAACTGCACCAGAGATGTAAGTATACCTTCTGCATGACTTGGAACCCAGTTCCATGGGGGGTCCTTACACATCAGAGCACTTGGGGCAAGGGCAGATACCATGGTGAGGGGTGTCCTTATAAGAACAATGATAGATTGAAGTGTAGCTGTACTTCTGATCCCCAGTTCCTTTCTCTGGGGTGGAGGGATTCATTGGGGCCTATTGTCAGTTGGCGTGTGTGTGTGTGTCCTTTCCGTATGCTATTCCAGCTTTGAGCAGATAGCTGGTTCAGCAGAACTCGATAGTACTATCCAGTGTGGTTAAGTATTGGAGGCTGAATGATCATTGCCTCAGTAATGCTGTTCCGGCTACCTGGTGCTTCCATCCTTGGAATGTCAAATGTTCTCACTCCTAGCAGCAAATACGGCAGCCTGCTCATTCAGCAAACCTCAATGTAACTCATAAAGAAAGACCACAGGCTTGGTTCAGAGGCAAAGGCGGTCGGCCAAGTTTATTGTCAGCGAAGCACGATATGAGCGCCCTGGACCAATGTCTACAGTTACACTAATACATGTATGCTCATTGCAATGGACTTGCCGCAGTCAGTGGTGGGACTTTCCGCTGTCCCCTAGGCTGGACAAAGGGCTAAGGCAAGGCACCCCAACAGTTATAGACTGAGATAAAAAACTGGAATAAGCATCTTTTGCATCTCCCTACATGTTTCATGACATCTGCTTGTTACCTCCCCTTCTTCCTGATATCTTGGACAAAACGCTACTTGTTATTTTATCAAACCATCTTTCTTTGTACTAGATGGGGATGTATCTGTACCAGCTGGAATATATTTATGTAAATATCTAGTGCCTAGTACATTAGAAACAACTTCGCAAAGTTTATGCACTGAACAATGAATTAGTTAACATCTGCTTTAATACATAGCCTGACTTTGGTTCAGAGCCTCTGGTTCAGGCCTCAGACCAGGTACAGTACTCCAGGTTCTATCTCTCTACTGTTGGGCCACAGACAGCTACTTCAGTCATTGGGCTGAAGTTATCTCCAGGAGCTAGTCTGCAGCCATTTTGTGGCATGACTGGGAAGGATTCCTTCTCTGTCCCAATGGACGTACCTACTGCAGAGGCTGCTGTCTGGGCTATGGGTTTTTGGATCTCAGTCTATACATACATTGCTTATCCAAATGACGGTGAATATAAACATGTACCTGCATCTGAAGGATGGAAACACTAGGGAAGGAGAGGAATTTCTGAGGGTGGTCCAAGAAGTATAACTAGAAATAATGTGATGAAACTGGGCACAGAAAAATTTAGGCTGAAATAATCAGGAAAAAAACTCCAAACTTTGAGATTTATGGACTAGCTTCCCCTGGGACAGTACTGGGACTCCCAACACTTGGATCATTTAAAGTGGACTGATAAACATGCAAAAAAAATACTCTGGAAACAATCCTGCAGCCCTTTACATCTATAATTGCTGTGATTTATGTACAGTTAGTCTCCATCTTCCCGAGCCACAGAACTGCCTGTCTTGCTAAAGCAAGCAGAGACTCTTTCACGCTTACCTTGATTCAGTACAGAAGGCCCTTTGTAGGAAGGTGTTGTACAGTACTGTATATCCTAAGGCATTTGAGGCCTGTTAAGGAAACAGAATTTCAGCTTCTAAAATTTGAAAGTAAATCTGCCTGCAGGCAAAAAACTATATAATAATAACATGACAAAACAAAAACAAAAGAATACACAGTCACACAATATATTTTACTTTCCAAGTTACAATATGGTTTTATTTGATTTTTATTTTATTTTAAGGTGTGCGGATATGAAAATGGATGGGCCAAGACACACATATTCAGAGTCCTTTAAAATCACAGTCATTTTCCCTGACTGCAAGTGACATAGAGGACTATTACTGCCGATGAGGAAGCTAAAGGAGCAATATGTTCCTCTATTAGTACAAAACATACTTACTCTGTGGTTGACGCATCTGTCTTTATTTTAGGCAAAGATGCAGCAGTCTTGATGGCTTTTTCTTTCCCTCACCCCAGAGATAAATGCTCTCTTATTGAAATCTTGCTAGCAGGAGCAAAGTGATTAACCAAACAACATTACTAGTAACTGAAACGGAGGTCTCCATTTCAGTTGCAACCACTCAGCTGGGATCGTTTATTTTGGATTTAATTTTGTTCAGTAAGTTTTTAAAGCTCTTCATCTGAGCTAGAAGGTCTTTGCATGTACAAAGTGGACTCAGTGCATTGCTGAGTCTATTTTGGAGGAAATCAAATAATTCACTAGTTTAGAAGTCAATCTGGTACAGTGTGAAAGCTGAAACACGTACAGCTTAGGTTAAGTATGTGATTTATTATCATGCCAGGATTTGAGTTTTAAAAATAGTGTTCTTGTTTAGTTTTTGGTGATTATACTCACTTTAAAAAACCCAACAAAATAAAAAAAATCCTTCAACTCTTCACTTTAATCGTTTTAAACAAGGGATCTCTTTTTATACTCTGTAGCAGGAAAAACAGAATCAGAGCCAGAGTACAAAGGTATTTTAGCTTCTCGCTGCAACCAATGACACTAATTGCCTTGCTGCTGGGCCTACAGGTTTTGTTATACTTAGCATAATTAGAGAAGAAAAAAATTAAGCATACAAAAATGTCACACCCATCTCCAAAAAGAAGGGCTAATCTCGTGTGCTACTTATTATTTTCTAAATTCAGCTCCAGTAGCATCTAAAGTAGTATGGCTGGAGAAACTGGAAAACACCAAACTGTATATCCAGCATTAAATTGCTGCAACTTCATTAGCTTCATTAACACAGCAGTGTCAGTACTGGGGGAAGAGTGGGGAGGAGTATCTTTTGACAATGCTGACCTCTTTGGAAAGTTCTGAAGAGAAATTATACTTTATAAATTTAGAAAAGGTGAAGCAATAATAAATAAAATAATCCCTTTTTAAAAATACAAAGAATGAGTAGACAGGAGAGCACACTGTATCACAGCATGAAAAGTTCATATTTGTTCTTCTGAAGGAGCTGTGTGACATCCATTTTGGCAATGATCATTAAGATTATGCCTTAATGTATTTTTAAATTCTGAGACTGAATTTAATATTTGAGATGGCAAAATGAGACAAAGTCTTGTGTTTGGACGGACACGAGTGGGTTCATTCCTCTAACATATCTTCTTCCTCTGGGTGACTCCAAAATAAGAAACATGCCAGAGGAGAAAGTAAACTTTCAGAATATCTGCCTGACCATTTGCCTGTGTCTGATTCAGTTAGTGCTGCAGATTAAAAAGAAGAAAAGTCCTTACAATCAAGGACTATAAATAGTGTGATTAGTGCTGCTCCAGAGAGTATCAACACCAACTCGATGCTCTGTACGCATTGGGTAAGAGGGACACACTACAGGAGCAAGAGAAACCAATTTCAGAATGGTTTCTGAGTGGGATGTGCTGCTAGGGGGAGCTAGCCAGAATCACTGGTAGGCAGCAGCTCTGTAGTGGATTTTCTTCCTTTCACTGTGGATCCCTAGGATTAAGTGGGATGGGAGGCCAAGCCCTGTGGAGCAATAGGAGGAAACCCCACAAGTTTCCTGGGCCCACTTTCACTCTTGCTTGGACTTGGACAGTGGGATCCCCAAACTCTTGGGTGTGAATATAAAGAAAGATCCCAATAATGCTGAACAAATGTATTAGATTCCTGGTGGAAGTGGAAAGGAAACATCAGGCAAGGCAGACTTCTCTGACCTGAGGGATAAAAACACAGTAATACAGCAATACAGCCTTCACAGTTCCGATTTATAACGTATATTTCTAGCTAAATCCGGATTCCCATTGGACTAGCCATATCCACATCGGAGAATGAATTTCAGAGACTTGAAAAATGAGGCATATTAAAGTAATAATTGCCATTCCTTTTGCAGCTCTGAAAAATGCGGACATAGGTAAGTCACAATGCTTAGCAGAAAAATGGCAAACAGAACTGCAGAGCCCCACGTAAAGAGATGCTTGAGGGAGATATCCTCCAAAATGCACCCACCTGACCTGACTGGTGGTAGGAAGTTTGAAAAGTTAAGAAGCTTAATGAAAGTAACCTGTCAGAGGGACAAGAGAACCTGAAAAAATGAAGGCAAAATTAGGATACAAGGGAGAAAAAATGTGAGTAAATACATGGCTAACATGTGGTCAAATTGGAACATTTGTAAGTTCAAATAAGTTTTTTTTAAACTGTTGTTAAAGGAGCAAGAGTTGAAATTATATAAGCATAACGTATTGGGTGAATTAGAAGTGGATTTGTAGAACTTTAGTCCAATTTACTCACTTGCAAGTGTTTTCTTTAATAACAATAGTTATCTAATATTGTCTGTCAATGGATATTTCAACATCTTTTACAGTGTTTTGGACAGGGCATGAGTGTGCAGAGATTGTTCTTATAGGGCCTAGTTTCTGAATTAGACCAATTGAATTAGACCTTACTACTGCAAATAGCATGCTTATTTTTTTTAAATGATTATTTCTTAAAGGATTGAGTGGGAAAAAATACCCTCCCCCTTTTTTTTAATAAACATTCAGCAATTGTCCTGAATGTATGAAAACAAGAGGGCAAACAGAAAAAAAGAAAATGACAGAACTGTGCTACATTTACAGTTATGCAAAATTATTGCAATAGTTTTAAACATCATTTTATTCATTTGCATATTTCAATTACATTTGTCATTTGCAACATTGGTCACTACTGGAACTCAGATGAGAATGCACAAAACACATTAAAATGATAATTCCATGACACTTGCAGTTAAACTTTTCTGACATATTCAACAACTATTTAAATGGTTTAGGAATTTACTTTAGCTGATTATCAATGATAATGAGTCATGTCATAAAATCTCACTTTTTGGCAGAAATCCATTTTTGTTTAAAAATGGATGCCATGATGAGACCCACTCAGTGTAATGGATTCAGGTGGTTTATTTTAATTGTAAAATTGTGTCAGGGATATTTTGTATTAGTTTATATTCTTTGTGCCTTCAAAAAAGTAAATATTTAGGATAAAATTTATTTAAAGAACTATGAAGAACCCAACCCTATAACAAATATTATCACTGTCCCTCCAAGACTAGTGTTCATGGAATAAATTAGAATAAATCTGACCATAATTTGAAGAAAAATCCATCTACGCTTACCTAATAAAATGTTGTACTTTTCTGTTGTATTTATTTATACAATTAAATTGATTAATTAAGATTAAAAATACAAACCAAAGAGCCTCTATCCAGTTCTTTGGGTACCCTCAACAATCTGTTAAAATGTATGTTTAAAAAAAATAAATAGATGCATCAATTTAATCAAAATCAGAATAACCCAGTGACAAGGTATGTATAATAGTTGGGTGGGAGGGTCTTTAATGTGAGTTCCTCCACAGGTGGGGTGCTGCTGCCCCACTTGGGATTAGTCAGGCTGGGATCCTGACGTTAAGGTGACTCCCTGCTCCCCAGCATCTGTATTTTCAGTGTATTGCTAATAATATTGGAAAAAGGGAGCAATCTCATTGGTTAGCAAGGATTCTGACCTCTGCTGAGTTGATAGCCAAAACTTTTCACCCATGACAGATGCCCCAGACAACTCCACAACAGTGTTAACTGGCTACCATGTTAGCAGTTTCAACAACAGGCCAATAACCAAGGCCCAGATCCTCAAAGATATTTAGGCCCTTTATTATCTTTGAGGATCTGGGCCTAAGTCCCCAATTCAGCACTGATCTGAAGCACATTCCTAACTTTAAGCGTGTGCTCCAGTACTTTGCTGAGTTGAGGCCTGAATGACCATGAAAACTGCTTTCCTTTTCCAAGGAGATGGTCTTTAGTATGTTTACAGTATTTAAAATAATAATTAATTTAAAATGTTTGGAGGTGTTAAAACCCCCACAATCAGCTACTCTCCAGGGTGAGGGGAGAGCAGCACTTCTGGTTTTAGCTCCATCCCCTCTCCCAAATAGTTGCTTGTCTTTGGCGAACCTGCAGCTGAGATGAAGCAGCTCTGAAAATAGAGAGATAGGATGCTTGAAAACAAATAGCCTTTCAATTTATTTGCAGCTCAGCACCTGGGGCAGAAGCAGCAGCAGCAGCAGCAGCTGCCATCTGGCTATAAGTAGATTTAAAGACTATTTTTAAAACCACTAAAAATGGCTTCTTCAGATACTTCAAAGACAGTGGGGATACCAATGAGAAGTGTGAAGTCTGACTTACCTTTGAAGTGTTTGAACTGTCTCTAGGACTAGCTGCTAAGAATTCTCCTTACTATAAATGAATTATATTTTCCTTTTGCAATAAGGGAAGATAAGTTACTGTGTATTATGGTTTAACAATAACTTTTGAGTAAGATGCCAGTTTCTTGGGATAGTTATGTACAATTTCCTAACTGCACACTAAAAGGTTATTGCGTTTGCAATAAAATAGGACATAGTAAAAAATTAAAAGTAAATGTAATTGCATTGAGTAACCAACTATTTGCATTCTGAAACTATCATAGGTAATTAAATAAAATAGCTGTTAATAATCTGGTTATCCTCTTGTTGGCTGTGTTTGTTTTAAAAGTGAGCTGCAAAAAATACAACTGTTATGAAGGCAGTCTGCCTGCCCGTGGCTTGAATGCTAGTTGTAGCTGCAGTATTTCCATAAATAGTTGCTTTAGTAAAGAGCCAGTTTAGTTTTACACACATGGAGTCCTCTCATGTTATTAGCCAGCATGTGGTACATAAAACAAGAATGAAGTGAGCTTTCTATTATAAGCTTAGTTTTCACAAGCGCGCGCACAAACATATACACACACACACACTAAGGGCTTGTCCTAAAGGCCAGTTCATGCATGACAAGCCAGGGTATGAATCTACAAATCACAAGGCTGATGCACACTAACTTGCTATATGGACTCTGCTACTGCACACTAAAAGTTCCATAGTGCACTTTGACATCTGAAATCTCAAAGCCCACTATGGCAATTTTAGTGTGGAATAGCACAGTCCACATGGCAATTCAGTATGTATCAGGATAGTACATTGTAGAGTCATAGCTTGGCTTGCCATGCACTAACTGGCCATTTAGAAAAACCCTAACTTTGCCAGAACTGAAAACAGAAGAATAGTGTTATATAAATACAAAGTGATATTATTTATTATTATTATACTACAAAATCTATCCAATTCCCATGCCACCAGGTTAAAATATTTCTGTTATTCCAAAGCACAGGTAACTTTATAACCATTTTAACCCATTACAGAATTTGGATTCCTGAACCTGCAAATATCATAAGTCTATTATTCTCTTATGATTAGACAATGAATGCTGTCCTGTTCAAAACTATAGTGGACCTACTTGAAGGGAATGGATTAAAAAACTCTCAACCTGTTAGGGTTCCTGATGAACTTTCAAAGGTCTGACATATTGTTACACCTTTTGGCCCCTGTGGTTAGGCACATTACTCCAGCAGCAGTCTCACCAATGCTAAATTTAGAGGTGAAATAATCTCTCTACTCCTACTTGAAATTCCCCTATTTATACATCCCAGAATCACATTAGCTCTTTTGGCCACAGCATCACACTGGAAATTCACGTTCAGCTGATTATCCACGACCACCAAATCTTTTTCAGAGGCACAGCTTCCCAGGATAGAGTCCTCCATCCTGTAAGTATGGCCTGCATTCTTTGTTCCTAGATATATACGTTTACATTTAGCTGTATTAAAATGCATTTTGCTTACATCCCGTTTCCCAAGCAATCCAGATGCTCTGACTCAGAGACCTGTTCTCTTCATTGTTTATCACTCCCTCATTTTTTGTTTCATCTGCAAACTTTAACAGTGATGATTTAATGTTTTTTTTCCATGTCATTGATAAAATTATTAAATAGCTTTAGGCCAAGAACCAGTCCCTGTGGGGAGACACTGGAAACACAGCTGCTTAATGATTATTCCCCATTTACAATTGGATTTTGAGAACTGTCTGTTAGCCAATTTTGTAATCCATTTAATGTATAGATGAGTACAGAGGATTGCTGTTTTTTTTTGTTTTTACAGACAATATCCTTTATGAATGTTCTATACAAACAAACATGATAGCATTTTATTGTTTTTAACCCTTTATTATGTTTTTTCTCAGAACTCATTCCATTACCTCATTGCCAGTTGTACTACTTTGACAACGGTAAATTCAAGCATTTATTAGCAGAGCTGCAGCAGCTAACAGCTGTGCACTCTAAAAGCTCTAAAAGGCAACTCCATTACCAGCAGACCTGGGGTTTTTAGGTTACATCATTATGGTGACCCTAAAGGGATACGTCATCATTAATAGAAGTCAGCCCAAGACTGGTAGGGGGACCTGGGGTTTTAATAGTAGCGCTTACATGCAACTGCATGCCAGGCCAAGGCTTAAGAATGAACTGGATCCTTTTGAGACTGGAGTTCAGACTCATTATGTAGTTAATGCAAGCAAACATCTTAGCAGTAAACACAGTGATAACGGAAAGTAAGAATTGCTGGTTTTTCATTGGCCTTTTTTCAGCCCTCCATATTCACATTGTGTTCATGGAAAACTAGCATTGACTTCTGCCAAAGTGAATTGCTGCTGAACCCTATTGAATCAGTTCTTCCTTACTGCTTAATATATTAAATAGTAGCTTGATTACACTGTGAAGGAGTAAAGGTGAAAAAGATCCATAAGAAGTCTGGTGAGCATAAGGTGGGCTTGTGAGCAATATGGGGGCCACATTCTGAGCCCATATGTGCACATGCAAGTCCCACTGGTTTCAGGGTAAATTGTTTGCCTATATCCGAGGAAGACATTTGGCCCTTGCATTGGATGTCAGATGCTCCAGATTTTTTGACACTCTGTCCCTGCCAGTCATCTGCAAGAAATGGTCTTCAAAGTTAACATTTCAAAGGACAGTAGTTTAAAGTAGTCTGTCCTTGCAGCAAGAAAAATGTCCCTGCAGTAGATGGGCTGCTGGTACCTTAATGCCGATGTGCATCAGTTCCACGGAACCTGCAATTTTCTTTTTTTAAACTTTTTTATTGAGGATTGATTTCAAATTCTTTGATCATTCTACTGTCAAAATTGCTGACTAAGATAACTGAAGATGGATGAACCAGAGAGCACTGAAAACTCCCCACAAATTGCCATTGCCACTTGCTAATTCTAGTGATAGCCTGCAGGAAACACACCGAACTCTTTTTAGCTAACTAACATGACGACTGGCGAACAGCCACAAATATATTGATCACAGCCTCAATAAGTGTGTATTTTGTAAATCCTAGATAGGCACTTTTTAGAATAATTATGTCAGCGCCTCTCAGAGGCTCTATCTGTTTTCATAAGGTCATGGATCTTAAGTGGATAGCACTCAGAGACTCATAAATTCTTATATAGATTTTTTTAAAAGTTATGACTGGCCTTCTGAGTTGGCTGTACAAACTTCCTACTAAATGAGCAGGTACATGCTGTTCATCTATATTCATTTTAAATGGATTTATTGTGTGTTAACCTGGTCAAAATGTCTTCCATATATTTATTGGAGTGCATACTATCATTCAAAATATTTTTGTTGTGTAATATATCACTGTCTTTCAGTCAAGGACTTTGCATTAGAAAAAGAAAAAAATACTTACAAATAACAGTGTTTTGGGGATGACTTACAACACAACTTTAATGCATTACAATCACTTATTTTGTTGCTGAGGGCACAAGAAAACAAAGTTAATGTTTGCCTCTTTAAACCATTGGCAAAAGATAACCCTCTGTCCCAATGAATCAAAGTTATGATTTTACTTTACTTCTGTTTCAAAATAATAAATTCTTTGATTCTACAGAAGATGAGATAGCCTCAAAAGAATCTAATAAATGAGAGAAGTAACTGAAAAAATATGTTGAAATACATACAACAGAATCAATACTGCTTAAAAAATGGACACCAAATCCTGGACCTGTGCACCTCAGAGGGGCAGTTTGCATCTGGATTTTAATTTTTTCTTCTGGCCCCATTCTCCATATATTGGCTGAAATAAAACGCTGGATCTGAACATCTTCCCCATACTTTAACTTCACCACTTTGACCTAGTCCAGCCTCTCTTTCACATAATTCATTGGCTTTTTCTCACCTTCTGCATTGCATATAATATCCATGAACACAATGCTCCTCTTACACCACTGTAAATCTATTGACTTGTCTACCTCTCTATTCTGGTCTCTTCTTTCTTCACTTCCATTCCTCTTCTCTGCCCAGTCTGCAAGGTGAACCACTCCTTACATTGATTTCAAATTCTCCTGTCAGTGTTTTCCCATTGTCCCTATGAAGCTCAAAGCAGAAAGATAATACAGCCCCTACGCTATGTTATCTTTCTGTGGTGAGCCAGCCAGTGTCTTTAACCAGTATTTGGTAGAGACTGGGCACAGATGAGGGTTTTCTGCCTGAAGTTCAAGACTAAGGTGATGCTGGTAGCTTGGAGGAAGCAATTGAAAGATATGGCAAGGACATCTATCCCTGTAAATGATGGTGTGTGTGCATTGCTTGTTTCTGAAGTGTGCAGTTTCCAATATTAAAATAAAGCTGAGGATTAAATAAATATAACACAAGCTGAGGATCTGGCCCTTTATTTTATATCTATATCTATATATCTGTTCACTTCAATGAAGTTACATCAACATACACCATATGAGAATCTTGTCCGAAGAGAGTCCTTTTTTTCTCAACTCTCCCTCAAATGCAAAATCTACACTGATTTCCTACTTTTCCCCAGTTCTTGCAAGGCTATGGGTGAAACAAACCATCCTTAGATGTTTACAGCTTTCTCTATGCTGATACTTTTCCTTTGGGCTTACCCTATCTGAGCACAAGCTTAGAGGTCGGGCAACAGGGAGCTGACCTTAGAGGAGAAAACTCTTTAGAAGAGCTTGCTGCAGCTTCAGATTTACTCACAAACTGCAAATATTCCCTTGGATATTTCATGGTCTGCACACCTCACATTTAATTATAAAACATGGTTTTCCATTTTAGTAGCAAGTAACTGAGAAGTAGGTTTATAAGAGTTTTTAGTTAATCGGTATGCAGTGATTATCTATCTTCTTCACTTTATCACCCTGAAAATGTGATGGTTTGATAATCTGACAGTACTTCTGTATTCTGATTAATGCTGTGTGGGATTATTTACAAATCCTAGACATTTGCTAACTTTAAAGACACCACATCTCTGGGGGAATAGGATTCCATAATAACTAGGACCAGCTTTAGCAATTTGGTTACACTGGGCAAAGTAGAAAATATTTGCCCCTCATATCCTGCAGTTATAGAGTACAGAATCAATGAACATTTTTCCTTGACTAATATTTCTATTCCTATTGAAAGCACCTCTTTGACCTGTATGGCAGAGCTACTCTTGGTGGCTGTGATGAAGAAAGTGTGGCCTGTTTCCTGATATTTAATTTGAAATCAATGAGACAACTCATGGAATAAGATGCTACTCATTGTGAGCTGGTGACAGAATCAGGACTTCAACTTATTTAAAAGTCACCTGAATAGCATTCTTTGCATCTGTTGACTTTTCAGTAAGTAAAACCATTCAAATAAATCCTTGATAGGGAGTTTCTGTACAGCAAGTATCCATCTAGTTGCTAGTTTGCAATGCGCTATAATGAATAGATATGAAATCAGTGTTGTATTTTTCCCTCTCAGGGAGGCCCAGCAGCACTACCAGTGGACTATAAAGGATTCCATCTGTATAACATATTTATTCATTGAAAAATGCTTTCTCCAAAAGCTTTTACCTTGGGACAGTGTCACAAAAAGTGGCATTTTGGGTTTCTCAATGCATCTCCAGCATCCTCCAAGTACAGATAAAACTACATTTATCTTACATAGTATTCACATACTAACCACACATCTGAAATACAATGGGAATATTTCATAGCTTGAAATGGCCAAAAATGGAAGTACGTTTTGAAGAGAATCCTTTGGGCTTTTATATGTTTTGTTTGTTTGTTTTGTTTTGAAAATCTTCATATGTTGAAAATTTGTATCGGTTTTCATTCTTTTGTTTTGTTTGTTGACCAGAGCATTTCAAGTCTGAACAATGTTGGTCACATGAGGAAAGTCACCTAGTTATACTTCCAATGTACCTGCCTGGCTGAATCTACTCCATGTTATTATGAAGATCCTCAGAAGCTAATTCATTGGTTCCTCAGATAGAAAATATGTTTTAGCTCAACTTTGTGGCAGCAATTGCTGTCAACATACTACTTGGTATCCTCGGTCATTTTTTTTAAAGAGTGGACCCTCACAGCGACCACTCTCTCCACTGATAACTCATGAGGGCAGGCTGGCCACCTGTCACTGCTGCTGCTGTTTTGGTTTTGCACATCTTCAGCTTCTGCAATTACCCATCCTCCTTTATTTTACCTCTACTGCCTTAGCCCCTCAGTTCTGTTCATTTCCTCCTTACAGAGGCAGTTTAAGGTTTCCTGGAACCCTGGACTAGATCAAGTGGGGGGAGCCCTCCCCTCCCCACCCCATCCCTTCTACCTGCAGTCCTGCCCCCATTCATCATTCCACCTGTGGCCCCTCTCCTCCACTGCAGCCCCACAACCCATTTGCTCCTTTCTGCCCCTCCTCACAGCAGCCCCAAGACTGGAGAAGCTCTGTCCTCCCACTCCCCCACCATGGCCACAATGGGGAGTGAGAACTCCCCCAGCCCTGAGGCCATCGCAGGGAGCCAGAGCTCCTTCAGTCCTGGGGATTCAGTCAGGGTCCAGGTACTGGGATTTCCTCCATTGCCCAGTGCTTCTCCCATGAAGTGGGGTCGGGGCATGGGAGTGCCCATTTTTAGGGCCCCCCAATTGGCCAGGGCCCCTCCCCATGGGCCCCATCAGCTCAGTGACTAATCCACCAGTGACTCCTTACTCTCCTTTATATTTAAAAATGTGACATTGATATTTTTAAATTTGCTCTCTCCTCTTTTGAAAAATGGCTCTGTTCTGCGTACTAAAAGTTGACTTTAATGGTCTTTGGATCAGTCCTTAAAACTCTCAGTGATATTTTTTACCAATATGGCCGCTTGTTCCATTAAGGGATCCAATGAACCTCTGCAAACCTATGAAAATGTTTGTGAGAATGAACCTTGCCTGTGGCTATGCAACAAGATTTGAAGATATGAACACTAAGTAATTCAATTTAGACCAAAAAGTGTTGGAACTTCAGGGCCTGCAAATCACTCCGTCAAGGGAAAAAAACCCACCCTTACTAACTCAGTTCAAATTGACTTTGGAAAGCTCTGTAGAACTATACTTTTAAGTTTGGGGTTCCTTGCTGAATTAGTGCAGAAAGAGGCCATTAAAGTAACTCAAGGTGGGAGTCAGATTCTCATTTGAATTTTCCACAGCTGATTAGAGTGTATAACTTGAATCTGTGATACTGCAGGAGTGAATAATCTTCAGTCTAACATATGATTAAACTGAAGATGTAGAAAGCAGATAATAGATTTGTGATATAATCGGGAGAGGAAATGCAGAGAATGCTGAAAATAATAAGAAAAGTCAAGAAGGAAACAAGCCAATGTGAGAATATCTGAAATAAATGCAATTATTTAAAAAGTGACTAAAATATGAAACTTGACATCATTTGGAAAAAAAGATTGCTTATTATAACTGGGCTAGACAGTATATATATTTTTAATGTAGCTTTCTAGTCACATATCTTCCATCTTTTAAGAAGTGAAAAAGAGCAACAGGATATTTCAGGGATTGAAGGGCATATTAACAACATTCTTGCTCAGTAACTAAATAATGCTTCCTGTGCAGATGCGATTTTTGACTTAATTCCCAGATTTAAATGAGAAGACGACAAATGTTGCCTTCAGGACAAAGTTGAGTTCCCAAATGTGCTACCAGAATAAAAGATAATTGGCTTTGGCTAAATTCAACATGTGCAGTTGAATGGATTTAATATATCAACCATGAATGTGTATTTATCCTTTTGGAAAACAATGGCAAGAGAGAGAGAGAGAATGAGGCTGTGAGTTTTCATAGCATGGTCAAGGGGACTGAGGAGACAAGTTCCGGTCCTGGTTCTGCCACTTCACCTTTCTGTGCCTCTGTTTCTTCTGCTCTGTTTGTTTGTCTTGTCTACTTGGACTGCACATTCTTTGAGACACTCTATGTCTGTACAAGGCCTTGCGCTATGTTGACTCAGTCTTGGGTGGGCCTGTTAGGCACTACGGTGATTCAACTAATAACACCACCACCATATAACTTTGATTGAGTTCCTCCTGGTTTATCCAGATTTAAAGCAAGAGCAGAATGGACTAGCTAAAACTTTCTGAAGGTGAAACAGAGTTCCCACTCTGTCCTAATCAATGAAAAAAGTAGCTTTGGAAATCAGACCGTTGCATATTACCTGTGCTAAACATAAGCGTTAGGACTTGGTTCAATTAATTAAAATAAATAACAGATGTGGAGTAATATCCCAAGCACGTCATACTTATTAGATGTTGGATAATAAAGACCAACTGAAGGACATATCAAGAGTAAAATTTCAAGACAAGTCATACAAAAATTGAACCCATTCCTCCTACTGTTCAAAAATCTATCCTTTATTCAGTTATTTATCATGCTTTTTGTGATAAGCACACTAGCAAATTTAATCTCACCCTGAAGAGTGATCTTTACTTTATATCCATAACATCTGAAAGACGTGTCATACAAAATGTTGAAGGCATAAATGAATTATGTTATGTCCCCCCTGATCTGAATGAAAGATAGTAAAGCTGGTCAGTCATATATTCTATTTATGCCACATACATTTTTTAATTTCATGGGAAAAAAAACAGTTGTGGTTTAAATCATTGTTTACTGTTAGTAATTCATTTCAGCTGATAGGCAAAGCATTTGCAACACCGCAGCAATAACAATTTAAATTTAAATTGCTCCACTCCATGACTAGCTTCCAAAAACAATTAGCAATGGAAGAGAAGAACACAACAAATGAACACTGAGAAAAGAAATAATCTGAAAACTCTGGCTCGAAACATGATTATAGCTCTGAACACCATAGCAGCATATTTGGCGGTATAAGGAGAAAAGTAAAAGAATTCACAACAGCTCAGCATTGAACACCTAATCAAGAAGCAGCAAGCAAGTTCAAGGTAGCAGACCACAGTATGGAGCACTTACTGGAGGTCACAATGTAACATCTAAATTGAATGCAGCATATTGCAATTAGTTGGATACCGTATTGAAAAAAAAAAAAGTATAGTCACTCTTAGTTCTGTATTTCCTGTTTACTGGTGAAATCAGTACTTTGGAGAACATTTTCAACAGAGGATAGGCAGAAATACACCCACTCCCTCCTACCACTGTTCGCCAGAGCTATGCTCATAATGTGCTTATAATAAAAATGCACTCTCTATCATTTGAAGCCCATGGCAGAGAAGCTCTTCAAAACTACTCTATAGCTAGAAGTCTGGTGTAAATGGAAAAACAGCACATTTTAGATCTTCAGGAAAAGCCATGAGAGAGAAATGGAAAAATAGATATTATGCATCCAGTGTGGAAGTTCATATGTGACTAGATTTTTCTAGTTTGCCATCCTATCCCATTCTGTGCAGAAGAGGTGACCTTGTATTCTGGAGGGGATACTCTTGAAGAAATGTCCATGTGAGAGCTTCTGCACCTGAAGACCAGTGGTTTCAGACTCAATATCCTGTTCATCTTCGAGATGTTGCTTCAGAATGTCTGCTGGTTCAGAAAGCAAACACTGCATTAGTTTAGATTTGGAAGCTTATATTTTGTTAGTTTTGTTCTTGCCACAGTTATAGTTTTAAAAAATCTCTATTGTTTATTAATTAAAGTTTGGATTCTGCACAAATTGACTGGATCAGCAGAAAAGTGTGTCTACTAGTTCAAAATGACCCCTGGTCAATAATAGGTGTCAGTGAGATTTATTAAATTTAGGCCTAAATTCAGGAAAGCATCAAGGAACATGCTTAAATCAGTCCTTACTCAGAACACACTTGCCTAGTTTTAATCTCCTACTTAAGTCCTATTGATATCAGCTGAGTTAAGTTTGAGTTTAAGAGCTGCCCTGAATAGGGATGTTTCCCTGAATCAGAACATTTCTCACCTACTTTCTACACACAGGTACGTAATTTAGAATGAGAAAAAGCTAAAGTTAGACAAGATTCCAACCCCAAAAATACAATAATTTTATTTTAACAGTAAACACCACCAGCTTACGACTAAAATGTCTATGAGCTATTATTTATTTTCTGCTCATAGATGCTGGTCTGAATTCTGCGAGACAAGTATCTTTTATTAGACCAGCTTCTGTTGGTGAGAGAGACAAGCTTTTGAGGTTATGCAGCGCTCTTCTTCAGATCTGGAAAACTTAATCAGAGTGTGACAGAGAAATACAAGATGAAACAGGTTGTTTAGCATAAGTAGTTTACATATTTCAAGGGACCATTCAAGGTGAGGTGGTCTGTTAACACCCCTCTAGTGATAGGGAGGAAAGGAAGGAGAGGGTTGGGGGAGACACTTGTGGTGTGGAGGGGGCAGGCGGGGGTTGTTAGTGGCTTATAGATTGTTGTAATAAGCCATAAATCCAATGTCTCTATTCAGTCCCTGATTTTCAGTGTCTAGCAAAGTTATGAATTTAAGCTCCCAGGCTTGTCTTTTGAAAGTGTTGTGAATGTTTCCTTTGAGGGTGGGGATTGGTCAGATATAGAGTGTTCGCTCTGTGGGAAGTGTTTACCCACAGGTGATGTGGCATTTTTGTCTTTTATCATTTTCCTGTGAGAGTTAATTCCGGAGCGATTGTCTGTGTCACCCACATAGTTGCTATTGGGGCATTTAGTGCACTGGTGATTCCTGCTGCAGGGGCTGTGGATCATCTTAGAGTAATATCATCATCCTAGAACCCAGACAGTTCTGAGTCAGTCGAGTCTGTCCATGGTTCTGTGTACTTCTCTCTCTACAGTTCAATGAGATGTTTCTTTTCCCTTTGCATGTAACATTACTGCTCCCAATGTTGCAGAAAAAGAAAACAACCTTGGACTATGGGGAGTTGGTCCTTCAAAGTTAAACAAGAATACCTTGGCATAGGTAAAAGAAATGAAAAAAACCATATGGAAGTTCTAAACCTTGTAGGCTGAGGAGCACCTTTTGAGTCTGAGCCTCTGTTTGGAGGTAGCAGAACTGTTGCCAGAAGACAAATACAGTAACTCCTCACTTACCGTCCTCCCGCTTAACGTTGTTTCAAAGTTAAGTCACTCCTCCATTAGGTAAAATACTCATTTAAAGTTTTTCCATTCTCCCTTATAACGTCGTTTGGCTGACTTTACAAGGGAGCATTGCAAAAGTTCCTCTTCTCCCCCTCACTCCCTCCCTCCCAGCGCTTCCCCCACTGCCAAACAGCTGTTTGGCAGCGCTTAGGACTTTCTGGGAGGGAGGAAAGGAGGGAGCGAGTGAGGAAGCGGAGAAGCTGCCCCCCAGAAGGCAGGGCCACCCAGAACACAGGGGCTTTAGGAGCTGCAGGGCCCTGGGCTAAGGGGGCCTCGGGGCCCTGGCCTGCAGTTCTAAAGTCCCTTTCAGAATGTGGCCCTGTGAGCAAGGGTTGGAGGACTCAGGAGTAGCAGGGGCAGCCACGCAGCTGGAGAGAAGCAGCAGTTTCCTTTTCAAAGCCGACTGGAGAGAAACAGCACTTTGAAGGGGAAAGTGCCGCTTCTTTCCAGCCTCTGGCTGCGCGGCTGCCCCTGCTCCTCCTGAGTCCTCTGGCCCATATTCCGAAAGGGGCTTTAGAGCTGCAGGACAGGGCCCTGGGGACCCCTTAGCCCAGGGCCCTGCAGCCCCTAAAGCCCCTGCGTTCCAGTTGGCCCTGCCTGCTGAGGGGGGGTGCAGCTCCCAGAATCGTGGCTCCCAGAATTGTGGCCATGGGGGTGGTGCTGTGCTGCACAGAGCCACCTGCACACACCTTGCACCAAACAGGAGCTGTCCCAGGTAAGTGCTCTGCACCTCCTGCCTGCCCCAGCCCTGAGCCTCCTCCTGCACCCCCACTCTGAGTGCCCTGCCACACCCTAACTCCCTCCCAGACCCTGCACCCCCAGCCCTGAGCCCTAGGGGCACCTTTCCACCACAGTATAGTACAATACTGTATAATGTCTTTTGTCTGCTCCCCAAAAATTTCCTTGGAACCTAACCTGCGTCATTTACATTAAATCTTATGGGAAAGTTGGATTTGTTTAACATTGTTTCACTTAAAGTTGCATTTTTCAGGAACATAACTACAATGTTATGTGAGGAATTGCTGTAAATGGTAGGAGAGATGTAATGTGTGTACAAATTTTCATCACTTTTTACTTATTTTCCCCATAAATACAATTTTCTTATTCTATCATCCATTCCACTAATGAAATATATATTCTCTACTTAACAAAGGATACAAATTTCCCCAAAAAATGTTTCTAGGTTTTCTGCTTTCACATTTTGCTACTATTTCCTACTATCCTTCTTTCCAGTTCACCTCAGCCCAGCCCAGCTGCCAAACCACTAATAGGACCATTCAAGAACCTAGTTCACTCAGGCTATGTCTACAATGCACTCCCAGGGTGTAAGTGCAGCTGGAGTAGATGTACCCCAGCTTGGGGGGGGGAAGAGATAGTTCAGTGGTTTGAGCATTAGCCTGTAAACCCAGGGCTGTAAGCTCAATCCTTGAGAGGGCCATTTTGGGATCTGGGGCAAAAATCTGTCTGGGGACTGGTCCTGCTTTAAGGAGGGGGTTGGACTAGATGACCTCCTGAGATCCCTTCCAACCCTGATATTCTATGATACCTTAAATCTAGCTAGCTCAAGTATTGATAGCAATGAACTGTGGCAACACAGACTTCATTGTGGGCTAGAAGCCCATGTAATTGCTTGGTGTCACAGGCTGGCTTCTGAAGCCTATGCTGAACCCTGTATGGTATCCTCTTCACTTCTTTTGGTACTTGAACTAGCTAAATTTGTTTGCTTGGGTATGTCTACATGCAGTCACACACTGATTGCAATGTAGACATACCCTGCCATCTAACCCACTTTCTTTTCTGACTCTTAAAAATTAAGAAGCAGCCTTCTAAATGAAGCTAGGTCTGATCACCTGTGTCTTCCACTGAAGGCAATGGGAGTTTGGGCATTCACTACCTCTGAAAATCAGGACAGAAGAGGCACAACACCACCCTAATTGTATAGGGGCTTGATCCTGCACCATTAAAACCCGTGGAAGTTTTCCAACTGACTTGACTAGGAATAAGATCAAGCCCATTATGATATTTATTTCAGGTCTAATTCTAGGCTTTGTTCAACAGTGTCCCTTTGAGTAAGAATTCCCAAGAACTCTCAATTCCAATCATGAGTAAAATGAAGTAAACCCAAAAAACTGAAGAACAGTGTGGTTAGGTCAGCCCTTAATTAAAGTGTAAGACTGCTAAAACCAATGAATCAGGCCTGTCATTGCAGTGTAAAGTGTGCTTAAGAAAACAAATTCAGAGTACATATGCTAACAAATGGTAATAAAATACAGATTAATGAGAAACACACCAGTAAACCCAATGTGACATCAAAACCAACCAAGCTAAAGTACAGACTAAAAATGAAGATTTATTAACGTGAGGGAGTGATAACATTCCCTAAAATCAGATGAAGGTGAGCTAATAGGAAGTGGGGTGGGGGGAAATCAATCTATTCAGACCATATTTAACATATGAAATAAGCAGTGAGCATAAAATATAAATGTAACAGTGACAAGTTGAAATAAATGAGGTCTCAGCACGGTAAGTGGGTGCTGTAACTTTACAAAGAAGCATTTACTCACATTTTAAGCAGACCAGCAATGGTTTTAGGAAGTGTTCTGAGTCTTCAGAATATATTATCCTGACCCTTTGTTGAATAAATATTTTTGGCACACCATTTATTTTATACAGAATTTAATTAAATTATCTAAAAGTACCACATACAGGGAAAGCAAAGGCAGTAGCATCGATTTATTTATTGACTTCTCCACAGACTAAACAGGCATTTGTATAACACAACCCACTTGAGCTGTCAGAGAACAATTGGCTAATATTATAGAGCGAACAACTATTGTAGAAAATGATTCTCCTCCACAAATATTTTTTTCTCTCTGCTTTGCTGGCAGAATCGATACTGTTTGGGCTGATTGAGCACCTGCCATGGGATGTTATAAATGCACAGACTCTTCTAGTTGAGTTTCATCCAGTTCCATTCAATGAGGACTTAGATGTGTTGGAGAACTTGTTCCCATTTAATAAATTGGCTATTAAAGCCCAGCACAGAGATTTTAGTTCCAAGAGTACAAACAAGTACTAATCCAAATTTGTCCCCACACTGTTACCCGGGGTTCTTTTAACCCAAAACTCATGGTAACTTTTACTTTGTGTGAGAAGGTGTCAGGAAACAAATCAGGGGAGACACGGCCATCCAACAAACAGGACAACACAAGAGTGCTTTCACTTAAAGCTAAACTTTACTTAGTCTTAAGCCCTTACGTCCGCAACAAGATTAGTAAAACACCCTTGATAATTACCAAGCTGAGTGTGGCTTTTGAGTGACACAGCAGCAGGCTTCTGGTGGCCAAATTTTCCGTCTGCCGGTGGGGACTGCAAGATATATTCCGAAGGAGACTCCAAAAAGAGTCCAAAAGAGTCCCCAAACAGGTTCAACTATTTTAAGCTTTCCCCTCTTATTTATACATTAGAAATAGAATGACAAGTCCCTTAAAGAAACCTTGTAAAGTAAGCAGTTTTAATGATCAAGAAGAAGTTTCTTTTGATTATTGATTAACTGAGTGTGAGTTTTTCCAGAGTTTTCAGCCTTGAGACCCCAAAAGACATTCTTGGGGCATATTCTGCTCTTTTAAAATGCATATATTAGTAACTTTAACACAATTTTTATCAGGAAGAGCATGGGGTCAAGCTGCCCTTTCTGCGGCACCCAAGACTCCCCACTCCCCTCCTGCCTTGGTCAAGCTGCGATTGTTTAATAGCTTGCTTTTAACAATAAGCCATAGTGGTTTCAGGCACCTTACTGGTTTGCCAGAGTTTCCCCGTACAACACAATAGTGACACCCTGTCTTTTTGCCACCTACCCAATGGCAATCTTAACTCCCATGAACTATTCCTAAAATATTCCTGGACAGCAATTGCAAAAGGGTGAGAAGACAGACAGAATAATTTAAACTTTATATTCAGGCTCATATTTGTGGGAATTTGGAGGCATTTATCCAGTTCTACTCCAGACTTTTTGTAGTGTGGCTCAGTAGATAAGGCACTGAGCTGGGATTGAGAAGATTTGGGTTTTGCTTCTGACTCTGCACCTAGCCTGCCATGTGACCTTGGCACCTTGCTTCATTTTTCAGTGTCTCAGATTCCCAATCTGTAAAAGGGTGCTTTCCCCCTTGTAAAACATTTAGAGATATATGAATGAAAACTTTGCAAAAGAGCTAGGCATTATCATGGAGACTATTTTGGTCTGTAGTTACAAGAAAACCTATGTATAATTTTACCATGAAGCTTAGAAACTTTTTTAGGCTTGAAAATTAAAACTGTAACTTCTCTATTCTTTCTAGGGGCTGGATGCTGAGTTTCAAAAATCTCATTAAGCATAACCGATAACTAGGATCCTTAAAAGTTTTATAGAACTCCCCAAGGAGGCTATCATATCCCTTGGAGACTTTCCTTTTTTCAAGAATTCATTGGCTGGGTTTAGTAATTTGGGGATTTTAATTTCTGAAGTATCTAAAAATAAAGCTCTCCATCAAACTGCCTCTAAAGGTCCATGCTGCATGGAGTTAGATACCTTTGTCTGGGACCTACAGAACTTTTATGCCTTTGAAGAAACTCCAGAGGCATTGACACCTATACCTTTTCCTGGTTCTGAGGCATCTTTATGAAACTGATTATGGACATAAGATTCACTTCTACATCTTAGTCTGTCCTATTTTTCCCCCGGGTTTTATGACTCTTGAAATTACTGACCATCCTGAACCTCTGTCCCGGCATCCTCAGTGGTTGAACCAAGGAAAGGAAGGAAGGAATGCAGATTCTCTGTCACACTCTCTTCTTTGAAAAGTTCTGAAGAAATGAACATGACTCCTTAGAATCAGGTCTACTAAGGCCTTGTCTACACTACGAAGTTTTGTTGGCAAAAGCTGCCTTTTGCCGATGAAAAAGGGGAGGTGTACACACTACAAAGCTACTTTTGGTGGAAAAACTCTGCTATTTTGCAGACAAAATAAAACCAATTCAATGAGAGGCATAAAGCTTTTTTGCAGCAAAGTTAAAGTGACAAAGTGTCAGTGTACACACTGCTGTTTGTTGTGTCCACATAACTGGGCTTCCACCAGTATCCCACAATGCCTGCCATGAGCCCTCTAGTCATTGTTTTGATCTCTGCTACCCTGCAGGCATGCACCCCTCCCCTTTCAAAACTCCCAGAAGTATCTGACAGCTAAACATGCTGCTCTATTTGGGGAACAAAGAGCAAATCATTATCATGGATTGCTCCTGTTCTGCCCTGCACTAGGAACACAGTGGCAGGCAAACTGCTGCTGGGGGCGGGGATGGAGAAATGACTGCTGTGTTGCTTTGATATTCCTCAGCATAAAGAGGTCACAGAACTGCTCAGGATGCCACTCCATGCACCTGAAGAGGCCGTGGGAGAACTCAGAGTGAACCACAGAACCATAGGCAAGCAGGCAGAGTGGGCTGCTTCAGGAAAGACTGCTGTGCCAAGCAGAATCTACTAGGATGCTCCTGGAAAGATGGGATTGAGAAACCTGCATCATGTGATGCTGTGCCTGCTCCATGAAGCATTGAAAACCCTTCCCAAAGCACTCTGCAGCCAGTTGCACAGCAGGATAGTTAACACAGTGCACCGCTCTCTGTGTCAAAGCAAGAGCTGTCAGTGTGGATGCACTCTGCCAACACAAGGAGCTAGTGTGGACAGGCAACAGCAGTTTAATTAAAGTGCTTTAATTAAAGCACCATAACTTTTGCCAACAAAACTTTGTAGTGTAGACAAGGCCTAAGAGATTGGTGAGTACCACAAGGACACAGGCGAGAACCCCAAACAATTTTTGACATATTGGAGCAAGCCCGCAAACCTCTCCCTATTAATTACAGTTAGTGGAAGCAATGAGGTAAATTTGGGTTCAGTCTTCGCCCTCTCAAAAATCCTTAACAAACCTCAGGAACACTTTAAATTGTGCTGGTTGGTAACAGTCCCCAAGAAGACATTCTGTCAGCTGGGAGTCACCAGAGCACAGTGGTACTAAAGCAACACATCCTTATCACTGGCCATGCTTGAGGGGGCCACTAGAAAGAAGTTACAATCTGCCTGTGTATGCTAGAGTTGTTACTTGCAGCATTCCAATAAATCCTTTCATTTATATAAGTGAGGATTACACTATTATAATTCTGGCAAGTTCTGTTGCACCTTGTCACTACCAAGATGGTGACTTCTATAATGCTACATGGAAGCCATTGCTCTTGTTTGGCATCACTAATGCCCCAGAAATCTTCCAACAAAAAATGAACAAGATTCTGACAGGCTTGCATGGAGAGGAAATTTGTATGGATGACATTTGCATTTACAAGGGAAATCAGAGCAAGTAAATAAAGTAAGTTTAAAAATGCCAATATGTTTGTCTCAGATTTACCTCATGTTGAGATCAGAAAAAAAAAAGATGGATGATACCACATTTTCTGATCTTTTGCAATTTACAAATATGTTTGCCACTCAGCCTGTCATTTGACCCCACCAGGCACTCCCTCCAATAAAAAATCCTCATCAGAAATGAACCCCCTTTTGCAACTTTATCCTTACAAAAATATCCACACATGTGGTTTTCAATACCGTCTGAATTCCATTATAAAGGGCACTATCTGTTTGATATATTTATTTGGGGGAAAAGAACTTAATTCTGAGCTGGAGAGAAATAAACAGTAAAGTATTATGAATTAGATTAAAAGTCTGCTCAATGTAGTTGAATAGAAACTCAATGCACGCAATAGTATATTGGAAGAAAAAAATCCCAAGTTCCTATATTGCATGTAGTGGAAAAATTGAGGAGACTGAGCTCTCTTTAACTTTATGTTCTTTGGAAGTGCACAAAGTGGACTCGTTATTGGTCTCTATTCACCCATCACACTGTGAAAATTACCCGATCTCAAATGCCTTCTGCACCAGAAGTATGCATCCTGCTTTTCTAGGATTTCACAGTCAGTGACAGTGATGTTGAAACTCTTACTGGGCTTCTATTATTAGCAGCACAATCTGTTGGAAAGGTAACAATCCTTCTTCATTTCTTGAATGGGTTCATGAAGGTTGGCATGCAGCTGAAATGTAAGCTGTCACAGATACATACGGACACGGTGATCAGATTTTCAGAACTGTGGATCCCATTCCCTGAATACTTAGGAAAAAAGAATAGCACTAGTCATTAATATACTCAGTGCCACCAAGTAGTAAGGTGTGCTGAAAACTTTGAGCATCTACTACAATACAGCACATGTAACACTAGAAGAATACTTGAAATGGAATAAGAACTGAGGGGAAAATAATGACATCTCTTCTTGTTTTTCTCTTAGACAATTCTCTTTGTTCCTGTATAACACTATATCCTTCTTTGATCTAGGTTATGCATTTATGTTTTAAAATGTAGTTACAAATTTTACATTTATTAAGATTGGTCTTTGTAACTAAAAATAAGGCAGTTATTGTTGTAAATATGTGCTAAACTATACCAGATACCATATGCCTTATAAACCATTGCAATGCAAAATGGGAGAGAGAACATTTCTGTCAAATCTTGATGGTTCATTTATTTTACAAATAAAAAATTATTAATATGGATATAATGGACCTAGAGGTCCCAACAGAGACCAGAGCTGCATTGTGACACAGACCGTATAAAGACCCAATAAAAAATTGTCCCTGCTCCTGAGAACTTACAGTGTGAATAGTCAAAACAGTCAGAATGTAAGAGGGGAAACAGAGGCAAAGAGAATTGGAGTGACTTGCCCAATGTCAGACAAATGGAGTCAGGGCCAGAAACAATACCCAGGGCTCCTAATTGCCAATTTGGTGCCCTATCCAGTACACCTCGCTGCCTGTTTAAAAACATGCCATGTTGCAATATTACTACAATGCAAACAAACTGCGAAAAGTCTTTAAAGATTAAAAAGAAGGGGGGAATAAGATGCAGCAGAAGGAGCTCGTTGTCCAAGTTTCCATGTGCAGCTGGCTTGCAAAAGTTGCAAACTCAGTGTATTCATTCCATAGTCCCTAATTATGCAAAGTCCCAGTTGACTTCACTTGGAAGTGACACATGCATATGTGTTTGTATGCACTGATCATTTTGCAGGTTTGAGGGAGTCATCTCTTCAGGTGGGTGCACACTCAGGAGCTCCAATTTTAGCACTTTCCCCGTTTCATAGCCCCAGCCCTCTCACCTCCTTATCTCTGGGTTATAGTCGTTTCACTAAAACAGGGATTACAGAGATTCACAATTTTGATTTTCAAGTATCAGAGGGGTAGTCTCGATCTGTGTTAGTCTTTGCTGCTTTTACAATTTTGATTATGTGTAATGTTTGGGTGCTGAATAAGCACCCAAACATTCAGCCATCTAGCCAAACCTCTGGTTTTAGAAATGAGATTACGAAGCATGTATGGACAGTTTTTCTCATACTATTTTCTTTTTCTAGTACCAACCAAAACTGCAAAATGGAGAAAAGTGAAAAAATGTGGGCAGGGGAAGGGGAGGATCGAGAAGAAATCAAAAGTAAGGTCACAAGTTTTGATACAATTGCAGGTGAATGTTAGAGTCACTTCTAAGTGTATCTGAACCACTTTACACATGTGTACTCTCCAGAGACACCAGTTACCCACCTTGTTCTGCAGTCCAGTTGTATCTGGAGCTCTGTGATTCTTTTGCAGACAGTTGTGAGGCAGACACTAAACTACTTATTTGAAGCAAACAACTCTCTGTGTCTTTCTGATTATTTCTGAGCTTTGGACACTACAACATCCCACGCAAGCACATGACTTGCAGAATTCTGAATGCGCTGTAACTTAGCCAGAGATTTTGTATTTATTTATTTTAGGTTCTGACAGTAAGACATTGAGACATTCCTTCAGGAACTGAGTCTTTACAGCTGCAGCATCTAAATATGGTTGTATAATTTCACAGGTGGAAATATGCTGTCTTAAAAATGAGTATATATTAGACACTAAACTCATCTGTAAGCCAATAAAGATAATGAACACTGTGTGGCACACTGTGTAGTTTGTACAAAGGCTCACACTGGAGATGATGGGGGTGCTCCTCCCCAGGTGGAGTGTCACCTTAAACCTCAGTCTGGTTACGAGTGGTCTCCCACATGTGCACTAGGCTGCAGCCTCAGAGTTGACAACTTCTTAACCTCTATTCTTCTGACCAAGAATGCTGGGTGGATTAGGTTCAGACAGCCTTCTGTCCCTGCTCTTAGTTAGAAGTTAAAGGGTGTTCAGTGAGTCTGGGATGGTTGAAATGTAATTTCCCAACATTCTTAGAATCAAATGGTCTAATTAAAATAGCATTTATTAAAGATAGAAAGATGATGAGATGAAAATAGGAAGCATAGTCTAGTCTATCTGCAAAAAGCTCCACTAGATTGGGCTTGTCAGAGTGAACACAAACATCCTATAGTTCGAGAGAACAGTGTTTTTTTTCCCATGTCTTTTTGGCAATCAGGCCCACCACAGGCTCTGGTGTCACATCTCTTGAATCCTCTTTTTTGCATTACTTGGCTCAGAGCCAAGGGGTTTTGCCTGTCTCATTATCACCCCAGATTCATTTAGTCCGTGAGCTCCTTGGTGTTGTCATGTATTATCTGTTTGTACAGCATCGAGCACCAAGGGGCCCCAACTGGTTGATAAGTTTAGATACCACCGCTGGAGCACCCACGGGGAAAAATTAATGGGTGCTCTGCACCTACCAGCAGCTGCCCCCCTGGTACCCCGCCCAGCTCACCTCCACCTCCTCCCCTGAGTGCACCACGTGCCCACTGTCCCCCCCTAGCTCCCAGTACTTATGCTGTGAAACAGCTGTTTTGCGTGGTGGGGAGGAGGGGAGTGGAGGGGGAACACGGTGCGCTCGGGGAAGAGGCAGGGACAGGGCGGGAATTTGGGGAATGGGTCTAATAGGGGCAGGGAGCGGGCGGAGTTGGGGCAGGGACTTTGGGGAAGGGGTTGGAATGGAGGAGGGGCATGGACGGGGAAAGGGTTGGGAGAGTGCGAGCACCGAACAGCGCTGGGGAAAGTTGGTGCCTATGTCTCCCCCTGCCCAAAAGTGGTGTTCCCTAGCATCCCTCTTGCCACATCTATTGACTGGGTTTCAAAGCTGTTCAGGATTGTCCTCATTACTTCTGATAAGCAGTTTCACTTCCTGCTTTTCCTGTTGTGTTTTTGCAACTTAGTAAAATGTCTGGGAAATTCCATTCCCACAGTGCTATCTTAGTACTCCAGATGAGCATCCCTACCTGGAAGGTGTGTCAGCTCTTTGCATTGGTCTCAAAAAAACATGATTTGGAAGGATTAATACCTCAAGGTGGCCTGAAGCTAACTCAGCCTGCTTTTCAAGATAGAGAGTTTAGATACATTCATTATTAATATTAATTCTACTCAATATGAACCTGAGTAACTCAGATTAATCCTTTTCCTAGCTCTTTGGCATGCAGAGGAGAAAATATATGCTTCACCTTTGCATACTGCATCCTGCTCTCTCCAGAGCACCAGGCCAGCTCTGGTGTCCATTGTGGAGGGAGTGCAGTGCCATGGCCCTATCCTCTTCCCCCTGAAGTGCAGCCATCTCTCATCATTTTATCATGCATCTCAGGATATTCAGCATTTTTCTTCAAGCCCTACCTCCGGTAATCCTGTGATGATGCAAGAATCTCAACTGTCATTTCTTTAAAAAAAGTAAGTTTCTAGCCTTCATGGTTGTGGAGAAAAGCTTGCAAACATGACATAAAAGCACCCAGATGGCTCAAAATCCAAAGAACTTGAAATGTGTTTTTTTTTCCTTTGAATAATTACTTTTAAACCAATGTCATGATTCTGAGGGCCTGACTCAGTTTTTTTAGCTCTTGGGGGTGGCATCTCCCAGGCACAGAGGCTGCTATTGGGTCTGACCCTGTGTAGAATACAAGATAGATGGGGGAGTATCTTAGTTCCTCCCTCCTCTTGCACATCCACAATAGGGCTTTGGCACAACCTGCCACTTTGTGAATGAATAGGAAACCACACAAACTGGCCATAAATTTCTGGACAAAGCACCACTAGTGCTTTAAGTAACGAGTGATTGGCTCAAGACCTCTGTAAAAGAGTCAGTCACCACTCTCAGTGATCTACCAATCACACCTAGAAGAGACTGGCTACTGTTAACATAAGTACAGGATGAATATATCCATAAAAAGAACCAGCAAATCTTGTATATGTGAGTATTTTCCAAGATAACCTCTGATATTTGTGCATTAACCAAACCTAATTGTGTTATATGCTGATCTGTTTTGATCCTAGTGCAAACTCTTTTCTATGAACATCTGAACTGAGCATGAATTCTTATACTTTTGCTTACAATGTGCCTTTCCTTTTATTACTGGTTACAGTTTATATTTTGTTTGGAAAGACTACTGTGTTTTAGTTTTCTTAATTTTTTCCTGTTTATTTCAGCATGCTTCTGGGGCTTGATCCAGTCCCATATCCATAGGTAGTTATCTTGTAAAATCACAGGCTGTGTTTTCATACACTTGGAGTCATTGATTTAATAAGCTGGGCAATGAAACAAATCTGCCTGTCTGAGGGCAGGATTGAACCATTAATATCCACTTTTTATTAGACATAAACATTGATTATAAAAACCAAGATTTGTCCCCCACATCTTCTTTACGTTAAAGAGAACTAATAAAATAAAGAATAATATGCATGGTCTATCTTGGTTTACAGTGACTCATCTGAGTAGTAGCCATTTACTCCTACTTATAATCTTCCTATGTATTCTGTCCAGAATTCCACTGATGTGTAATGAACAAAGTTTTACTTAATTAATTTAGATTAGCTAAAGTGTAGATTAATTACAAAATGATAACATCTTGTTCATCATCCATAACTAGCGCTGAACAGACCACACTGCTGTTCTCCAGTCAAAGTGATTTCTTTGTTGTATACAGCTTCCTGGATCAAGAGATTTACTTCTTGCATAGTTCACAGTAACCTTCCTTTGCAGTTCTCACCTTGCTTTTCCTCTCTCTGGCTGGTGTATCTATAGTTCACTTGCCCTTAAGTACAAAACTCCCCTAACTTCATACATGAAACATGAACATTATTTTGTGGAATGTTATAGCAGAAGTATGGAAACAATGTGTAGGCACGGCTGGCAGTTACAGTTTCATAGAAATGTTCTTTGTTCTTTATCTCTTTCGTATATCTCTTGTGTAAGATACTCTACACCGTGGGCTAGAGCATCAAAAAACTCAGTCCTTCCAAAATGGAAGAGTTCATTTGAAACCTCTAAGAAATGTCCTTAAAAAATATCCCTAAAAAAATAGCTACGTCTTGAAACAATTTTCAATGGGAAGGTGAAGTTTTTTTTCCAGGATGCCCAGATCCGAAAGTCAAATTATGGGAGTGGGATACGTGGAAACTCTGGCACTGGAACGTCTATGATTTTTTTAAAATCCTTGTAATTTGTGATTGGTCATTTAGGAAGGTAGAGGAGTTAGGTCAGGGAGTTTCACATAAATCTGATCACAGATGCTGATAGCATATTTCCATTTGAGTTCTCCTCCTCATTGCTTCACAGAAAATAACCTCTGAAAGGCTACCTGGGGAAGATTTCCCCTGCAATATGAGAGAAAGGCTTTGTACCCTGAAGAATATGTAGATGAAGCTTTCTAACTTCATCACCTGCTCTATATAGGTCCCCTCCCATACACCACTGTAAATCAAGATTAACTTCACAGCAGTCAACTGAATGACATTGATGCAAAGGTGGTATAAGTAGGAGAAGCCCTTTGGGCCTATTTGTTAGGTTCCTAATAGGAATGGAATGACTTGGAGTCTAGCTAGATATTTGCCTGGTAGGTTACTTTTCAATCACTTTGTTGGCCATAGGGCTAACTGGTACCATTTCTACAGCAGAATCAGAATATGTGGGGTTGACTCTCCCCTGCCTTGCACTTTGTGTAGTCAATGGCAACTGTACAAGGTGCAAGGTCCCCATTCTGAAAGATGTGTGCATTTGCCCAACTTTAAGGATTGGGAGTAGCCCCATTAATGTCAATGTCTTAAAGTTAGTCACTTCCTTAAGTACCTCCCTGAATCAGGGCTGATGTGTGTACAAAATAAATAATGTGAATACATTTAATATTTTTTCAATTATTTGGTTTTTCCTCACCATACTCCCAGCTTAAAGAGCTGGGTGAATGTTAAATGCATATTTACTAATAGATACGTACGTAAGAAAAAATCCAAATTAAAATATTTTGAATAAGTGAGCTCTTTGAGACAGAGCCTTTTTTCTGCTGTGTGTGTAGTGTGCCTCGCTCAAAGAGATCCTAGTCTCTAGGGCATTTAAAGTACTATTGCAATACATGAAATAAATAAATAAATAAATCATCCACCTCCAGATTCATATAGCAGCAGTGAAGTTGACCCAAGTATTCTCAGTTTCACTCTGAAGCTGCTTAGCAAAGCTCTTAAAAACAGTAAACACGCAGGAGCAAGCAGTCTGCAGAAAACAGCATGGCACATTGGGAAAGAGATCTTCACAACAATAAGGATTCTAAAATTAGTTCATCTTTAAATTAAAGATAACAGATCCATCCTTAAAATGTACCTCTGTTGTGACGCCTTCAAAACACTGATCAATGGCCAGGCAGTGGGTGGATTGAGACTTTACACAGATATTTCAGTTCACAGGCAATTTTTAATTAGTTTCAGGTCAGACCAAAAAATGAAATTTCAGAATGTTTTTAGCTCATTTAAAAAATGTTAAAAAAAAATTCAGGCTGAATAAAACATTTTATACTGACAAAAAAATCAGGCTGTTTCATTTCATATAGACCATTTAAAAACATTTTTAATTTTAAAAATTAAAAGGAAATTTTGAAACAAAAAGGTCAAATGTTTTGTTCATAAAATAATCTTTTCTTTTGTCTATTTTTTTTAACCAAAACAATTTGGCAAAACTGACATGAATTAGTGGAATGTTTCAGTGTCACTGAATCTCCATTTTTCACACACACGAAAGCTTCATATAAAAAAAAATTGATCACCTCTCCTCATTATCACATCTTTGTTACCTAGTCCTCCCCTGCCTGTGGTATCCAGCTGTCGTCTCATCATATGAATCAATTGTAAAGGTCTTTGGGGTAGAAACTGTCCATTTAATGCATGTCTGTACAGCACATAATTCAGTGGGCTGTAAATGCTGATCAGATTCTCTTGCAATTATGTGGCAAACAATGAATAATAATAATAATAATAAATTGATGTCTCAGATTGCTATATTTCTCAGGGAGTCTTTCCCAATCATCATTAGAGTAGTTGACTGATTTTTTCAAGCTGTATTTGTAAACTTTCTTTATTCCTCTTTCCCCATATGGTAAGCATTATCTTGTCCTGCCTTTTTTGTGTGTGTGTGCTACTTTCATTTTTGTCTTTACATTATAACTTATGGACTTGAAAATTATACATAGCTTTATAAACTCCAGAGTGCTATATTTGTTTCAATGCACCAATGCTTGCTCCCTAATTAAGCATTCCAGTTTCTTTGGTTCTGAACTACTCTTTATAAAGACCATACACTGAATCATCTAGAATGTTTCAATCTCATTCAAAAAGAGCATCACTCATTTCTTTCAACAGGAGACCATTGCTGGTAAAATCAAAGTTTATTTATCACCATGCTTTGTTCAACTGCAGTGCTTTACTGTCTATTATATAATAGTCACTTTTTTAGGGAAAGTATGCTTGTTACATGAGAAAAAAAGGGTTCCCGATCCTTGGTTAAGACTTTGAGACACTTGCAGGACACTGGCATTTTTTTGCAACTTTTGCTTTAGAGGCAGGACAGACATTATGTTGACCCAACCTCATTTGATTTTCATTCTCTGGACCATTAAGGATATTCTTAACCAACTGACCAGTCTGTGAATACCTAGGAAATAAATTCACTATCTGTGAAGTCTGAAAGCCTGAATGCACAAATCATAAATCAAACGCCAGGAAATGCTACAAGTAGGCAAACTTTAAGTTAAAACATGCAGACACAACATTGATGTCAGATTAGTAATTCTGAAGGAGAAAGCTAGATGGGAAAAAGCAGGAACGAAAGTAAATCAGTTGAAACATGAATAAAAATCAAGCTTGAAACTTTAAATAAGTTCATTCCAAGTGCAATGAAATAACACATAAGAAAGAGAATGAAGATTGAAAAACCAAATTGTTATGTTTAGAATCCAAGGGATGCATCACAATCTGTATTTCAAGTAGATTTAAATTAGATTTGGGTCTCAGGCTTCAGGACACAGAAGCTGGATTAGAGATTATTTCTAGAGAAGATACTGCATAGCGGATCTTACACATACAATTTATAAAAGACTTTGGATAGTTCTCAAGTCTGAAAAGTATTCACAATATTGATTTGTTACAGGACTAAAACATCAAATATTCTAATGGGGTGTGTTTAGGGTATGTACTTCTAACAAAATATTTGTGGGGATTTTTAAAAACTTCTGATAAAAAGGCAAACAGACTTTTAAAAATGAAGGTAACAGATTTCAGAATCACAGAAAGTAAAGAAATGTAGCACATATTTTACAAGTTATTATACATCTATATATTACAAAGCTTTAAAAAATCCTGTTGGAATTCCATGGAAATAAATGGCACAGACAACATTTTAGGCATTTCTCAATATTACTTAATGCTTACAAGAGAAATGATAGAGAACTCTATTATGGTTCATCCACATGTTACTGAGAAAAATAATATTCTGATGTATTCAAGTACAACCTCAAGCTTCTTGCAAAATATATATTTTTGTGGGTGTTGAAATGCTAATTGTTGCAAAACAAAACAAACCAAAAAAGGCAGTTTTTAAAACGTGACATTAAACTCACTGTATTGTCACTGAAATTAATCGCATCAGGTCTACTTCTGAACATATTGATTGGAATCAAGTTTATTTTGGTAAAGGACTTGGCTGCATTTTTGGAAATTGTTTCCCAGGAGGTTAAGGTCATGCTCTCTCAGGCTCCATGCATACAACTCTCTCCTTCCTACCAAGGTAAGTCAGCTGCCTCCGTGGCACATTCCCTATCTAAACTTTCACTGAATTTATGTAGTTACATACTATAGCCCAGCTGTAGGCATAACTGGATGTTACCAAGTGATTTGAAATATTTTCTTCTGCATGGCTAAGGTCGGCTAATCCCAATTTAGACTTGATGTATGCATTACTAGTGGGCTGGTCCCAGATTTTTTCAGGGAATATCTCTGTGTGATTAGGACGTACCACAATAATTGTGATAATCAAAACCTGACCTGTAGAAGTAGGAAAGACATGTAGAAGCAGGGAAGACATGCAGAAAAAGGAACAGGAGCAGAGACTGAATTTTCAATGGTCTATAATATAACTTGAGATGGTAGAGAAAAGGGTAGGCAGGGAAGGGTTTCATCATAATTGTTCATCTTGCAATCAAGCAGTTATACCTCCAAATGTAAAAGAACTACTGCACTGAAAACAGAGCTTAGCAGGAACTGGATTTTCTGCTTTGTGAAAAAGGCTGATTTCATATTTTCTTCCATTTAGAAACCAATTTACCATTAAATCAAATTCAAAAAACAATTTAGTTTCATGTCAATTGAAACATTGCTCTGATTTTGACATTATTTTAATCATATTTTATGAGAAAATTGACATGAAAAGTCCTTTTGAAAAGAAGGTTAAAACAGAATGTTTCAATTTTTATCTAAATGCCTCCATTCCAGTTTTTTCCAGGATGAAATTTCATCAATATCAATAATGGTTTTTTTTACAAAACATTTAGCTTGCAACAAATCAGCATTTTCCAGTGGAGAAATGTTCCATTGGAAAAATTCTGACCAGCTCTAATCAAAAGGTAAGTTAAGGCAGAGGTCAACCACCAATATGGTGAGTAGAATGAGCATAGGACTGAATGTGGGGATGTTGCTTTAATGAATATGATGACACTAAAGACGATGAATGGGTGTTTCTAGGAAAGAATGGGAGGATATAGAATGTAGATTATGGAAGGCATAGAACACAACTGCAATAAAAGCATGTCACTCCAAGCGAGTCTTGGAGTTTTCTTATTTCTCATAATATTTTATGAATAGCTTGAACAATGTATGCCAAATTCATGCCTAGAGAAACTCCAATGATTTCAATGAATTTAAAAGCTGGAGATGTTTATGCATGCCTTTATTCTATAAAATATTCATTCTAGTTCGGCAAAGTACAGTGTCAAGTTTATTCACTGTTCCTATCTGGGTGGCACTGCCATTTCTGAAAGAAATCAGGACAAATTTACTGTAGCTCTTCCGGCTAATATGATCTAGTTGTTGTCCCAAGAATAATCAAAGATGAATTAGTTAAAAGGAGTATAACCACTTGATATTTAATTTGAGTAGGAAATGTATGGGTGGTAGGATATCTCATTAAAATTTAATCTTCAGGCACAACCATATGAGAGAAACTAGCAATGTTAGTTATTGGTTTGAATTTGTCCAGCCATCCCTAATAAAAAGTGAAGATGCTATATAGATTCTATCTCAAAAATGGCAAAGACAATTCTAATAAAAAAGCTATATTTTATTCAATTATTTTAGCACAAAGTATTTTAGCAAATCCAGCTCAGTTCAAAATAAAATGGTTGGACTGAAAAATGTTTTTTTACCAGATCTGTACATTGGTCAGGATTTGAAAACTTGAATTCCGCTACAAAGCTATCAGTTTTTGTTGACTTTTTAAAATTAACATGTTATAAGTGTGTGTTTTGCTTTCCTTGTGGAATCACTGAATAGATAGTCCAACTAGATGTGTACTTGTGTCTTGTGACTCCGTTTTGTGTTCCAAGATAAGTGCTAGATTTGCAGATGCACTCACTGAAAAAGCACTTAAGCATATTCTTAACTTTAGGCATGTGACTAGCCCTGTTAAAATCAATGGGATTACTGAGCTACTTAAAATTAAGCAGATGCTTAAGTACTTGGCTGAGTATTGAATGTGGAAGGAGATGAGTTGGTTAGCCCCTTAGACCAAGAGATGTTGCGAAATATTCTTGGATTGTGGCACAGAGTGGGATCACTCAACAAGTTCATGCTGGTTCTAGGAATGGTTCCGAGGTACCTGTATGAAAACTGTAATATGTCTAAAACCAGAAGGACATTAAAGTGTCTCCACTGATCCTGCACATGGAATCCTGGTGCTCAGCTCTATCATTATTTACTTACATTAAAGTAGCACCCATAATCCTTGATTGAGAATAAGCAGTACTCTACTGTGCCAGGTGCTGTACAAACACATTGACATGGACAGTTCCCTGCCCTGAGCAGCTTACTATCTACAACAAGGTTCTAGTAAATAACTGTACTTAGCACCAACTGGCTACTGATGAAAGATTCAGTTAGTGGTAACACTAACTGGGCATGGCAGAAATTGCCTCCCTTGAGCAGTTTGGTTCAGATCCTTGAACTGATAGCCCACCCAGAATGAATGCAGCACATGTGAAGCCTCCATTGTAGTCAATTACTTCATTAGGTTCAATGGTGCTATGCTGATTTACACTAGCTGAGGTTGTGACCTGCTTGTCATGAAGATAAATAGCCTGTTAATGTTATTCTGAGGAAGGCAATATTTTTTATATTGTAAAGAATTTGTGAATATCGTTCTGTGATGAAAAGTTACAGAAGAGCAGTTATGCTGTGGTATTTAAAGTAAATGTTACTTGTGAATACTGTACATATACGCTAGACATTGTTGGAAACTGGCAACAAAGGTTATAGAAAACCACAAAATTCTGATTTTTGAAAATCACATTTTTCAGTTTTTTAAATGAAAGTAAAAAAAAAAAGAACTGAAAGTTTCCCAGTGTTTTATTGAAAAAAAAAGGAACATTTTGGAAGCCTTCATTTAGAATAAGTCAATTTTTTGACAAACTAAAAATGGACCAACTCTAATGTACATATAAAACTTTCCATTTTTCCCTTAGATATTTTCTTCATAGAGGGGATATGTAGGGAATTCTGCAGTGTAGAAGAAATGTAATCTCTGGTAATTGGTAAGATTTTAAGAATGACCATTGTTCTTTTAGTATTTCAACAAAATCCTCTTACTTCATACAGATCTGAGCCTGATTCTGCGTTAGCAATGGTACACAACAACAATAGCACACAAGATATGAGAAAAGATTGATTTTCTTGAAACTATTCTGTCTTGCCTTGAAAGTCTCTGCTAACTCACCTTTTAAATATACCTAACTAAACTTTCCTAGTTCGGAAACAAAATGTTTGGTATCTGAGAGAGAAACCCACAACAAATCCAGTGCAGTTCCATTGGGGCTAAACTCTCATTCCTTGTATACAGTCTAAGTAAATGGATTTTGCACAGGGAACCTATACTGAGAGAGGATACTGAAGAGGAGTCATGCAATAGAGCAGCTATGCAGACATTCCAGTCTCTACGGTAAATGTTCAGGCTGTCAGAGCATACTTCTGCTAGACATAACCCTAACATGATGGGTTTCATCAGTGGAATGATTATTCATATTCACACACGTTAAGTACTGTCCTAAATCCGACTGTAGTCAATTAGAAGTCTCTACTAGAGAGTACGGCAGCATCTGAACTGAAAACAAAATGGTATCTGCCTTCAGCAAACTCCTAGAAATCTAGTTTCCATACACAAAAAACCAAGATCTATATCATTACATAGCGATTACACTGGTGTTAAACTTTTCCCAATTTGAGGCTGTCATCTCCATCCACTTTCTTATGACTGGGTGAATAATTTGATGAACTGGTTCAGATTAATTGAAACAAAGACATTTATATGGACCTGTCTTTAATACAGTCTCTAAAGGGCTAGATTCTGGCAAGCAATGGGACAGGGAGTAAGGAGCCTCCCTCCATCGGCACAGCAAACTGAAGGGCCAGACAGAAACGCAGTTCCTGAACCCAAGAGAGGACAGGAACTGCCTATTCATTACATCGCGGTGCCTCAAAGAAGGTGGGGAGTGATGAAGAACAGACAGAACCAGGATTCATCCCCGCATTCTAGCCATGAAGGGGCAGCATCCTGGACCCTTTAAAGTGGTTTAGCAACTTGTGCGTTCCCCCTGAGATCTCCTAACAGCATTTGTGTCTTTCTAAAGCACAGTATTCTCAGTGCTCTGCTGGCTGGCTGGCTGGGTGTTGATCCGCCACTGCCCCCTGTAGGTTCTGCTTACAGAGACACCCTAGCCCTGAAATATTTGTCAAACTCTGAAAACCTGAGTGCATGATTAAAAAACACACACACACACACATTGAGAAGTTGGGGGGACTTATTACTGGCATCTCATAATAACGAATGTCATTCAGTTTTATTATTTTATGTTTTCATTACATTTTTACAGCATATGTCGACAACCTAGTTTTTTCTATACATATCTGATATGCAGCCTAGTTAATAAGTTGTATATCTATTTCACTTTTCTTTGTGGCAGGATCATACTGATAAAATTAGTTGTTCACATTTCTGCTAACCTCCCCTACATTTAAATGTTCTCTTTCCTGCTGCTTTATAAGTGAATGATATACGGTCTGTTCTTTTACCTCCCACATTCCCCCTGCCCACCCAAACCACCTTCTCTCACTGTTCTGAACCAGTTTTTTTCCTCTCAGTATTGTTGCATGAGTCGTTGGTGATGCAGGTATTTTAAAATTTCAGATCCAGAAAAGATAGGAAGGTTGACTCTTACCTTACTGGTTTCCTCACTGCATATGTCAAACTGAAAGAGCATGTGAAAGTAAAAAAAAAATTGCCTTCACTAATGGCCTCGAACATATTAATGATATTGGATAGGAAGATAAAATTCCAGCAGAGATTTTGTAAGTCCAAAATATTAGTCCCTCTTTGCACTCCACTCCATTATAGTCATAAAAATATATAGTGTTCTTTGTATTATTATAACTTCATCCCCACCCATGTTTTTTCACAAATTTGTTGCATTCTATCATTAACCAGTATTCTAAGCTCTTTGGGACAGGGACTTTTATTATAGGTCTATATAGTGCCCTATACAATGGGACCCTGAGCTCTGATCGGGGCCTCTAGGTGCTACTATAATACACATTTATTATAATAGTAGTAATAATAATAGTTATTATTTTGCCATGTTATATAAGGGTGTGTGCCTAAGGGTGGTTATACAAGGGTGTAAGGATATCACTGAATATGGATGATCCAAGGGATAAGGAGTCTTCTCTGCAGATAACTTGTTTTCCATGTTGGGGTCTATATTATGATAAATATGTTAACTTGCAGTATGTTAGTCAGTCACTGACATTTGTGTGCAAGACGGGGTCTATTTCCTGGTAAGCAAGGGAGACTAAGCTGGAACTCAAGGTGTGTAGAAGACTACTTGTGTGTATACTTTATAGCTAGCTTAAAAAATAAACCTATCCTCTGTAAGATGGACTGGGATTCCATATATCTTAACAAATGTAAAGGGATTCTAAACAGAGTATCATTTATGTCTCAAACCAAAACTGGCTAGTTTGAATTAGAAAAGGGGCCAAACAAAATCTCAGATCCAAATTCTAGATGATTTATTTCCATCCCGACAAAAATAAATAAATAAATACGTAGTTTCTAGACAGGGCAGAAACAATCTCATAACCAAACACTGCTAAATTTGTGGGGGGGGGGGTTGAAATCCAGATGTGAATCTGAACTTTCTGAAAGCTTAGGGAGGTCTGTTTCCATTATATAATTAAGTAAGTTGAAACTTAGATCACTTAGGTTTATCTTAGTTTTTCTCCCAAAGGATGAGCAGCAACTGATGAAGGAAAAGAATATTCTCACTCTAATTCTATCTGCTAATAGAATGGAGTAAATAAATGAATAAATAAATAAATGATGCTCCTTCCCAAGAAGATCAGAATTCCAACAAAACTTTCCCAGGGTTTGAGGAATTTGGATCCAGCAATCTTCTTGAAACCCTTGTCTAGTTATAAGTTTGTCAGGTAAACCTAAACCCAACAGAAAAGTTGTCTAGATCACTCATTTAAGGTATCTTGTGACAGAAGGTGTTAAACAGAGGTCATTTTATATAAGAAGACTCATTAGGTATAGATATAAACTGTCTCACCTTGCCTTCTCATAAGGTATTTAGGGACTGTCATAACATTTCTTCCCAGATCTGGACCTTAGCGTCCAAAATATGGGTGTTAGCATGAATTGCTCTAAGCTTAATTACCAGCTTAGATTTGATAGCGCTGCCACCAATCAGGAATTTTTAGGGCCTGATACCCTCTGGTCCCCCCAAAACCTTCCCTGGGGGACCCCAAGACTCAGATTCCTTGAGTCTTACAACAAAGGGAAATAACCCCCTCCCCTTGTTTCCTTGTTACTTCCTCCCAGGCTCCCCTCCCTGGACGACCCTAGGAGATTCCCTGCTTCCCGTCCTGGAAACACAAGTACCGACAGAGCTAATCTCTCTCCCCCCCTCACCCAGAGGGTACGCAAAGTCAGGCTTAGTAAATCTAATGAAGAGATTTTCCCCCTAACTTCTTCCTCCCACCAATTCCCTGGAGTCCCCACTAAAGAAAAACTCCAACAGGTCTTAAAAAGAAAGCTTTATATAAAAAGAGTGAAAAAGGACATAATATATAGTCTCTGTATCAAGGTGGCAATATACAGGGTCAATTGCTTAAAGGGAAAAAATGAATAAACAGCCTTATCCAAAAAGAATACAATTCAAAACACTCCAGCAACTACACACATGTAAATACAAAAAAACAATATAAACCTATTGTCTCACTATCTTTATACTTACAACTTGGAAACAGAAGATTAGAAAGCCAGGAGACAGAAAAATCACTCTCAGAGCCGAGAGGGTCAGACCCAAGACAAAGAACTCACACCCAAAACTTCCCTCCACCCAGATTTGAAAAAGTCTTGTTTCCTGATTGGTCCTCTGGTCAGGTGTTTCAGGTTACTCCTTTCCAGGTGAAAGAGACATTAACCCTTAGCTATAACAGAGGTCATTTTATATAAGAAGACTCATTAGGTATAGATATAAACTGTCTCACCTTGCCTTCTCATAAGCTATTTAGGGACATCTAGCCTAGACAAACCTAATATAAGGTGGGTGCACAACTGAATGGAAATCTGTACTCAGAGTAGCTATCAATGGTCCACACTCAAGCAGGAAGGGCATTTGAATCGGGTCCCCCAAGAAGTAATGAGCTTAAGCTTCAGCAAAAGAGAATTAGGTTAGTCATTAGAAAAAAACTTCCTAACTGTAAAGGTTGTTAAGTGCTGGAACAGATTACCTAGGGAGGTTGTGGAATCTCCATCTTTGGAAGTTTTTAAGAACAGGTTAGACAAACACCTGCCAGGGATGGTCTAGATAATACATAGTCCTGCCTCAGTGCAGAGGCTTGGACTAGGTGACCTATTAAGGTCCCTTCCAGTTCAACGTTTCTATGATTATAAACAATGTTAAGGTTATCTTGGTGTGACCCAGGGAACCCTTGGTGCCAACTGGCAGACGGCACAAGAAGTTCATAGGATTTTACAGGGATCCCCTGAGTTGGATACCTGCATAATAGTTCACCAAAGGGTGGCATGTAAGGTCTCTACTAAGAGTCAGTAGTCCACTGGTCATCATAAACTTTGTGAAATATATGTATGGGTAACATTTAAGGAGTTATCTATCTACACTAAAAACTATGGTCTTGGCATAAAGGCAGATCATTAAGGAGTTGACATACCTCAGAAGTTCCTTTCAGACAAGAAATAACAGACACCTATCTCCCTGTCTGGTCATCTGTGACCCCTGCTGGCAGTTAACTCCCCAAGTGGATTTTTAGTGACTCAGCCCTTTGACCGAGTCACACACAGTCCGTATGTGAACACACAAAAAAACAGACCTCTTCCAGGGTACATGGTCCAACAGGGCTTATCTCAGTGCCCATAGGAATGTCTCAATTCAAAGCCCTGTTCCTAGGTTCCATTCTAGTCCAATAGGGCATATCACAGTATCCTGGTATAGTACCATCCTGACTAGCTTTCAAATTCTCTCTTAGCCCCTTCTGGGCTCTCTTTCAAATTATCCCTGCTCTGGTATGGAGCATTGCCCCCAGGCTTCCTCCCTAGGGATTCTTCATCTGTTATCCCAGCTGAGCTACTTTTTAGCTTAGTCTCCTTCTGGGATGATATCAAAAGTTGCACATATAGTTACCCTCTTTCTGGGTCTTCACACCCTTCCCTGGGCTACTCCCTTGCTCAGGGAGTAAGCCACTTCCCCCAGTAGCTGGTAGGGGTGATCCAGGCCCACTCAGTACTTTGAGTCCCAGCCAAGGGACCCTATAAATAGCAGCCACCTGCTGCATCCCTTCACTGATCACTGCTCTGTTTCCCTGGGCCACTTCCCCTGTGGCCCATTCACCTTAACTTAACTCTTCACGGCTGAAGTCTTACTTGAGTCCCAGTCATCAACCAAGAACAGCTCCCTTCCTCCCCTAGCTCCAGCCAGGAACTGATCTGTTAATCCCTGCAGCCAGACAGGAGCCCTGTCCTTGCTCCTCTAGCCAGCAAACTAAATTTGCTCTGTCCAGCAGTTCCTTTTATATGAGCCTGCTTGGCTCCCTGCAGCCTCTCTGATTGTCGTCCCCCCCCCCCCCGGCCTCTCTAGGCAGCCTGAAGGACTCACCTCTACTGCTTTTTCCTGGGGTGGGTGTGGTAGAGGGTTCCTCAAGGCCTGGTACACCCATCACAGAAGGGATTGTGAGATCTACAAGAAAAGAAAACTACAGAAATAAACATACAGCAGGAGGGGTTCTATTTATGAAAAAAACTGAAGGATTGTTCTGAAATACTTGGGGGTGCCAGGAAACACATGGAATCCTTCGCCTAGAGGGCATGTTGACAGTGTTTCTGTTTCATGAAAGGAGAGTCACAGCCAACCTGGCTGTAAAGTGCTGCAAGGATTTTGGGATTTTGAGCATTATTCTACAAGACATGAGATAATCTGATTAATTAAATCTAGGCTTTAGAACATGTGTTATGATTTTATTTCATATGTAACCATTTGTTTCCAATACTTCTACTTGCTGTTACTTGAATCTCTATGCTTTGTTAAATAAACTTGTAGCTGATTTCACTATAAACATATATAAGTGCTGTATGTTAAGCAGAGCAGTAATCTGAGATAGAACTGGTTAGATGAGGTGTCTTGTTTTTTTGGAGGAAATGCATGTGTGAATATGATGAGCAGTTGGTGGACCAGGGGCTGGACATTTGGAGAGCTAGGGGGTTGGAGCGTGTCTATTGCTAAAATGTAGGGTGACCATGGAACCTGCGAGGTCAGAGGAGAATGCTTATGTTGCCTGTGGTTGGTGGAGTCAGGGAGCTGATCCAGGGCAGGTACAGACAAGGCTTCCTCATGCTAAGGTTAGATGGTAGCAAGGTGCCTCAGAATCTTAGGTTTCTGGTGAAGTTTTTAGCAAGATGGTATATTAGTAAATGCCTTGCTGCTTAGTGACAGGTTGCAATGTATATTTCTAAATAGAAAACCCCACAGCATACTATTTATTCACTAAAACTTTGTTTGTTCTCAGCTTTTTGAAAATGAGAATTTATTTAGAGTTGGGGCATTAGGGCAATTTCTTATATTACCCATGTAAACAAAGGGCCTAATTTTCTTTTCAAATGTGTAAGCAAAATGTCATTTTGGCCAGACAATAAGCATTCTTTTTATGCAAAACCCCATCCATTGAATTCATTCAAGATCAAGCACGTACACAAGAGTCTAATAATGTGATCCTTGTATTATTGTATAAATTCAGAAAGCACTGATTTTATAGTCAGTTTAAGAATTGGCATATATTGTGGAAACTGAAAGCTACTACTTTCAAAAATAATGTTCAATAATGCACAGCTCATTGAAGTTAATGGGAGTCTCTCTCTTCCTTGAGTTTTATGGGCTTTAGATTTCATACAAAATAATGGGGATGTGTAATTTATAAAAAATCATAGACTATAACCTCCTGACAAACAACATTGTCTTCCTTTTCTCAGATGTACCAGTACTATATAACAAACAGTATCGTTCATGATATATTTTTAACCTGTGATAAGACCTAAGTAAAATTTTTTGACAAATAGTTTATTGATGAAAAATGCAGTTTTGGTGTCATTAAAACTATTTGCAAATTCAGCAAATAGTTTCAGCCATAGGGGGCGGGGGATCAATCAAAACTTGTCATTTCAAAACATAAGAATTTAAGAATAGAAGAACGGCCATACTGGGTCAGACCAAAGGTCCATCTAGCTCAGTATCTTATCTTCTGACTGTTCCCAATGCCAGATGTTTGCAAGGGAATGAACGGAACAGAGCAATCCTCAAGTGATTCACTCCCCATGGTCCAGTCTCAGAATCTGGAAGTCAGAGAATTAAGGCTACCGACAGCATGGCATTTCATCCCTGACCATCTTGGCTAATAGCCATTAAGAGACTTAGCCTCCAGGAATTTACCTATTTTTTTTAAATCCAGTTATACATTTGGCCTTCACAATATCACTGTGCAATGAGTTCCACAGGAATGACTGTGCGCTTTGTGAAGAAGTACTTCCTTTTCTTTATTTGAAACTTGCTGCCTATTAATACCATTGTTTGACCCCTGGCTTTGTGTTATATGAAGGGGTAAATGACACTTTCTTATTCACTTTCACCACACCATTCATGATTTTATAGACCTCTATCATATCCCCCCTTTAGTCATCTCTTTTCCAAGCTGAACAGTCTCAATCTTTTTAATCTCTCCTCATATGGAAGCTGTTCCATACCATTAATCATTTTTGTTGCCCTTTTCATTTTTAATATATTTTTTTTGAGAAGGGACAACCAGAACTGCATGCAGTATTCAAGGTGTGGTTGTACCATGGATTTATATAGTAGCATTATTATATTTACTATCTTATTATCCATCCCGTTCCTAATGGTTCCTAACAATGTTAGCTTTTTTTGACTGCTGCTGCACATTAAGCAAATATTTTCAAAGAAGCACCCAAAATAACTCCAAGATCTCTTTCTTGAATGGTAACAGCTAATTTAGACCCCATCATTTTGTACGTATAGTTGGGATTATATTTTCCAATATGCATTACTTTGCACTTAGGGTATGTCTACACTACGGGATTATTCCGATTTTACATAAACCGGTTTTGTAAAACAGATTGTATAAAGTCGAGTGCATGCGGCCGCACTAAGCACATTAATTCGGCGGTGTGCGTCCATGGTCCGAGGCTAGCGTCAATTTCTGGAGCGTTGCACTGTAGGTAGCTATCCCGTAGCTATCCCATAGTTCCCGCAGTCTCCCCCACCCATTGGAATTCTGGGTTGAGACCCCAATGCATGATGGTGCAAAATCAGTGTCGCGGGTGATTCTGCGTAAATGTCGTCACTCATTCCTTCCTCCGTGAAAGCAATGGCAGACAATCATTTCGCGCCCTTTTTCGCTGGGTTGCCCTGGCAGACGCCAAAGCACGGCAACCATGGAGCCCATTCAGCTTTTTTTACTGTCACCGTATGTCTACTGGATGCTGCTAACAGACGCGGTACTGCAGCGCTACACAGCAGCATTCATTTGCCTTTGCAAGATAGCAGAGACGGTTATCAGTTGTTCTGTACCATCTGCCATGCCATCGTAAATTGGCGATGAGATGACGGTTATCTGTCATTCTGTACCATCTGCTGCTGTCATGGGTGCCCCTGGCTGAGGTCGGCCGGGGGCGCAAAGACAAAAATGGAAATGACTTCCTGAGTCAATCCCTCCTTTATGGTATCTAAAAATAGAGTCAGTTCTACCTAGAATATGTGGCAAGTGTACTAGAGAACCAGTGTATCAGAGAACCAGAGAGCACAGCTGCTCCTTGTCAGATCCTGCAGAAATGATGAGCTACATGCCATTCTAGGGAGTGCCCCTTCAACAACCCCACCCATTGCTTCCCTGCTCCCCCAACCATCCTGGGCTACTGTTGCAGTGTCCCCCCATTTTTGTGATGAAGTAATAAAGAATGCAGGAATAGGAAACATTGACTTGTTGGTGAGATAAAATGAGGGGGAGGCAGCCTCCAGCTGCTATGATAGTCGAGGCAGGACATTAAACGGTGCGGGAGAGAGGAGCCCAGCATCCCGCTGCTATGATAGTCCAGGCAGTACAGAATCTTTTCTTTACACATGAAAGGAGCTCAGCCCCCAGTTGCTATGATGAAGACGGTTTCCAGCCATTCTGTACCATCTACTGGGAATGACTGGGAGTCATTCCTATTTTTACCCAGATACCCACGGCTGACCTCACCTAAGGCCAGCCAGGAGCACTCACAGGCTGATGATGATGATGTATAGCAGTCATATTGTACTGTCTGCCACTGGGGAAGGGAGGGGAGAGGATACTGCTGTTCACTGCCGCAGCATTGCGTCTACCAGCAGCATGCAGTAGACATAGGGTGACATTGAAAAAAGTCAAGAAACGATTTTTTCCCTTTTCTTTCACGAGGGGAAGGGGGATAAATTAACGAGCTATACCCTGAACCACCCCGGACAATGTGTTTGACCCTACAGGCATTGGGAGCTCAGCCAAGAATGCAAATACTTTTCGGACACTGCTGGAGACTGTGGGATAGCTGGAGTCCTCAGTACCCCCTCCCTCCCTCCATGAGCATCCATTTGATTCTTTGGCTTTCCATTACACTTGTCACGCAGCACTGTGCTGTGGACTCTGTATCATAGCCTGGAGATTTTTTTCAAATGATTTGGCTTTTCGTCTTCTGTAATGGAGCTCTGATAGAACAGATTTGTCTCCCCATACAGCAGTCAGATCCAGTATCTCCCGTATGGCCCATGCTGGAGCTCTTTTTGGATTTGGGACTGCATCGCCACCCGTGCTGATCAGAGCTCCACGCTGGGCAAACAGGAAATGAAATTCAAAAGTTCGTGGGGCTTTTCCTGTCTACCTGGGCAGTGCATCCAAGTTCAGATTGCTGTCCAGAGCGGTCATAATGGTGCACTGTGGGATACCGCCCAGAGGCCAATACCATCAATTTGCGGCCACACTAACCCTAATCTGATATGGTAATACCGATTTCAGCGCCACTCCTCTTGTCGAGGAGGAGTACAGAAACTGGTTTAAAGAGCCCTTTATATTGATATAAAGGGCCTCATTGTGTGGACGAGTGCAGCTTTAAATCAGTTTAACACCACTAAAATCAGTTTAAACACATAGTGTAGACCAGGCCTTATCAACACTGAATTTCATCTTCCATTTTGTTACTCAGACACTCAGTTTTGTGAGATCCCTTTGTAGCTCTTCGCAATCTGCTTTAGACTTAACTGTCTTGAGTAATTTTATATTGTCTGCAAACTCTGCCACATCACTGTTCACCCCTTTTTCCAGATCATTTATGAGTATGTTGAACAGCACTGGTCCCATTACAGATCTTTTAGGACTACTGCTATTTACCTCTCTCCATTCTGAAAAATGATTATTTATTCCTACCCTTTGTTTCCTAACTTTTAACCATTTACTGATCCATGAGAGGACTTTCCCTTGTATCCCATGTTGTGAGGTGGAATGGCCTCCCTCTGATGGGGAGGAGCTGTCCAGGGTTCCTGGTGAGCAGCGCGAAACCAGACCCATCCCTCTATGCTGGAAGCAGAGGGGCAGGACACACAGTATAAGAGGGAGGCCCTCCAGCTCACTTAGGCTGGACCTCGACATCTCTATATTGCTGTGAAACTCTGGACCAGAGACCAAGCCGTGCAGTGCCCTACCACTGGAGGAGACTGACTGTGGAGAAGAGTTGCTGAGACTGCTGTCTGCCATCTATCCTGAGGTGCTGAGGACCTATGCACTGCAGAGCCATATCAAGGAGGGGTGATAGGAAGAAGCCCCCAGGAACCAAACATTTGTTTGGTTGAGTGGCTGGGGAATGAGTCAGCATTTTGGAGTGACTTCCCTGCTGACCCAGTGGTGGGACCACCTGCCACTATTAGGGCCCTGGGCTACGACCTGGTGGAGTAGGCTGGGCCTGGGGCACCTACCCCCTGCCACCAACCCTATCCCTGGGGTGGCAGCCTACTCACCCTAGATCAGAAGGCCTTGGTGTCTTGCCTGTGGCTTGTTGCTTTGCTTTGCCCAAAGGTTCAGAGCCCTTGCTGTCTTCCCAAGCCAGGAGACTTAGGCTAAAGACTTCTTGTTGCTCTTGCCTGGCCCAGAGGGCCAGAGCTATAGACTGTAACTTACTGCCTGCCTCAGACAGGAGGTTGGGGAATAGACTGTGTGCTGCTCTGCCCTGACTATAGGGCCAGAGCCCTAGCCTGGTGACTGCCTGCTTACTGCATGATCCAGTGAAGCAGAGTGGCCTCCCTCCAAGCCTGATGGGAAGGGAGGACCGCAGGACCGATGACTGCTTAGTTTGCTGAAGAGCTTTTGGTGAGGGACCATGTCAAAAGCTTTCTGAAAGTCCAAGTACACTACATCTACTGGATCCCTCTTGTCCACGAATATATTGACCTACTCAAAGAATTCTATTAGATTTGTGAAGCATGATTTCCCTTTATAAAAGCTGCATTGACTATTCCCCAACATATCATGTTCGTCTATGTGTCTGATAATTCTGTTCTTTACTATAGTTTCAACCAAAGTACCTGATACTTAAATTAGGCTTACCAGCCTGTAAATTACCAGGATTGCCTCTTGAGCCTTTAAAAAAAATCAACATTACATTACCTATCCACCAGTCATTTATAACAGAGTGTGATTTAAGTGATAGGTTACATATCACAGTTAATAGTTTTGCAATTTTATATTTGAGTTCATCGGAACTCTAGAGTGAATACCATCTGGTCTTGGTGATTTATTACTGTATACTTTATCAATTTGTTCCAAAACGTGCTTTATTGCCACCTCAATCTTGGATAGTTCCTCAGATTTATCATCTAAAAGGAATGGCTTAGTTGTGGAAATCTCCCTCACACTTTCTGCAGTGAAGACTGATGCAAAGAATTCATTTAGCTTCTCTGCAATGCCCTCATCTGTCTTGAGTCCTTTTTTAGAACCTTGATCATCCAGTAGCCCCACTGATTGGCAGATTTCCTGCTTCTGATATATTTAAAAGTAAATTTTCTGTTACTTTTTTGTGTCTTTTGCTAGTTGTTCTTCAAATTCCTTTTTGGCCTGCCTTATTATACTTTTACACTTGACTTATCTGAGTTTATATGCCTTTCTTTTTTCCTCAGTATACATTGTTTATTTTGTCTTTTAAATAAACTTAGCTAAATTTCTAAGCAAACAAGCAAAGAAAGTAAAAGCACCCAGCAAAGAAATAATAAGTAAAAAATTGGTTTGGGGCCTAACAAAACATTTAATTAAACTCAAAATACAATTGCCCCTTTCCGTTTCCCTCCTCCTCCCCTGATTTTTCCACTGAACTGATAGCAATTATTTGCTCAGCTCTACCCCTGATGCAGTGTCTTCTGATCAATATACATTACTTTCCTGTTTTGTCTGTACATTATTTATTGTAGTAGGAGAGGCTGCATTCATTAAGTATTTGTTACCCAAGGATCCATCAGTTTTCTCATGATAATATGAGAACGATTTACTTATTTGTTCAGGGTTAGGAGTACAGAAAATAAGCTCAGTTTTCTAAAATAAAATTGTACGAGATTCAGTTCTAAACAAGTAATTTCTTTCTTATTTATTTATTACATTTCTGTAGTTCAATAACAAAAACTTGTAATATGTATCTTGAAAGCATTTTATAATTACAGAACTGATATAATGCAAAGAAAATTAAGCCATGATCCAGGAAAACATTTATGCATGTAATTAATTTTAAACATGTGAGTAGCTCCACTGAAACCAAAGGACTACTCACGTGCTTAAAGTAGGGCTGTCAAGTGATTAAAAAAATTAATCACGATTAAGCAACTGTTAAAAAACAACAGAATACCATTTATTTTAAATATTTTTGTGTGTTTACTACATTTTCAAATATATTAATTTAATTACCACACAGAATACAAAGTGTACACTGTCCACTTTATATTTATTTTTATTACAAATATTTACACTGTAAAAAACAAACCAAAAATATTTTTCAGTTCACCTCATACAAATACTGCAGTGCAATCTCTTTATCATGAAAGTTGAACTTACAAATGTAAAATTATGTACAAAAAAACCTGCATTCAACAATAAATCAATGTAACATTTTAGTGCCTACAAGTCCACTCAGTCCTACTTCTTGGTCAGCCAATCACTCAGACAAACAAGGTTGGTTATAATTTGCAGGAGATAATGCTGCCTGTTTCTTGTCTATATCACCTGAAAGTGAGAACAGGCATTCGCTTGGCACTGTTGTAGCTGGGATTGCAAGATATTTACGTGCCAGACGTGCTAAAGGTTCATATATCCCTTCATGCTTCAACCACCATTCCATAGGACTTGCTTCCATGCTGATGATGGGTTCTGCTTGATAACAATCCAAAGCAGTGCAGACTGACGCATGTTCATTTTCATCATCTGAGTCAGATGCCATCAGCAGAAGGTTGATTATCTTTTTTGGTGGTTTGGGTTCTGTAGTTTCCATATCAAAGTGTTGCTCTTTTAAGACTTCTGAAAGTATGCTCCACACCTCATCCCTCTCAGATTTTGGATCAGTATCTTCTTTGCATTTTGTCAAATCTGCTGTGAAAATGTTCTTAAAATGAACATGTTTTGGGTCATCATCTGAGACTACTATAATGTGAAATATATGCAGAATGTGGGTAAAACAGAGCAGGAGCCATACAATTCTGCCCCAAAGGACTACAGTCACAAATTTAATTGAAACATTTTTCTTTTAATGAGCATCATCAGCATGGAAGCATGTCCTCTGGAAAGGTAGCTGAAGCATGAAGGGACATGTAAATACCTTGCAATGCCAGCTACAAAAGTGCTATGTGAAAGCCTTTTCTCACTTTCAGGTGACATTGTAAATAAGAAGCAGGCAGCAGTATCTCCTGTCAGTGTAAACAAACTTGTTTGTCTTAGTGATTGGCAGAATAAGAAGTAGGACTGAGTGGACTTCTAGGCTCTAAAATTTTACTGTTTTGTTTTTGAATGCAGTTATATAACCAAAAAAATCTGCATGTGTAAGTTGTACTTTCATGATAAAGAGATTGCACTTCAGTATTTGTATGAGGTGAATTGAAAAATGCTATTTCTTTATCATTTTTACAGTACCTAGTTGCAATAAAAGATAATAATATAAAGTGAGCACTGTGCACTTTTTATTCTGTGTTGTAACTGAAATCAATATTGAAAATGTAGAAAGACATCCAAAAATATTTAATAAATCTCCACTGGTATTCTATTGTTATAATTGCGATTAATCACAATTAATTTTTAATCATGATTAATTTTTGAGTTACTCGTGAATTAACTGCGATTAATTGACAGCTCTAGTTTAAAGTGAATTGATCACATGCATAAGTGTTTTGCTGGATCAGACATTAATAAGAAGCTGGTTATGAAAATTCTATGGTAAAGATAGCAAGTTTGTGTAAAAAAATATGGTTTCTAAGTCTATTGAAGGAGACTTAAGCAGAGAATGAGGGATGCCAGTCTTGGGAGGGGGGCAAGTCCCATTAAAGTTAAACTATTGACATTTTATGGAGAGTATTAGGCATGTCTCCAGAGAAATTCAGTATCACACAGAACCTAGCCTTAATTTAGGTCTTTGGAAAGGTGTATTGTGCAGATTTTAATTGACATGATCTAATCTGTCTTCAGGCAGCCAGCTGCTCATCCCAAAGAGGTAATGTGAGAAGACACACACTGGATAATAATAGTCAATTTGTTAGTCAAGTGACTAATAAACCATATATTTAACTACTTCCAAGAAGATGAAAGGCATATCTGATATTTTTAAGGAAGGTCTATTCTCCCTGGAACTCATCCTGGGCTCTGAAGCCAAAATCATTCCTCTTTGGTACTGTTCCAACAATATTTCACTAGCAAGGGAAAATACATAGTAATCTTCTTTTAGCCAAAACCATGTTTAAGATATGCTGGCTAAAACTACTGTTTCTGAAAGGAAGATTGCTCAGCAAAAGTACAAAGCAGGTCAATAAACAAGCTGTGGACATAGATTCAGATTGATCAGAATCTCCAAGGATGCCGGTGAGCTTCACTACCAATAGCAATTGGCAATAATTCAAGTTTTTGATCATTTACGGGAGAAATCAATGTTGTTTTCTACTGAACTGAATACCATAAAAATGTTCAGACACTTGTTTAAAAAACAAACAAACAAAAAAACCCACAGTCTTGCATTCCGGAATATCACAGAATATCATTTTTCTCAGTAGAGCAACTGTGACTTTAATTATTTATAGTGAAAGATCAGAGAATATCTAGGAAACTAGCTTCTCGTCATGAAGTGTTTATAGAGTAGGTCTTGTTAAGGAAAAGCCCTAATAGCTACTTTTTCTGGACAATGACTGAATACATGACTTCGACTAACATGAAGAGAGTTGTGCAGCTAAATTTATGCACTCTGATGAAAATGAGCCTGAGGACCACATTCTCAAGCTGATGTAAACTGGCATTGCTTTATTGAGGAGCTTTATTGATTTATAACAGGCTGAGGACCAAGCCCCCTACCTTTTTAGATCTCAGAGTAGCAGCTGTGTTAGTCTGTATCCTCAAAAAGAACAGGAGTACTTGTGGCACCTTAGAGACTAACAAGTTTACTTCAGCTTGAGCTTTCATGAGCTACAGCTCACTTCTTCAGATGCATAGAATGGAACACACAGACAGGAGATATTTATACACACAGAGAACATGAAAAGGTAGAAGTATGCATACCAACAGGGAAAGTCTAATCAATTGAGATGAGCTATCATCAGCAGGAGAAAAAAAACTTTTGAAGTGATAATTAAGATGACTCATAGAAGGCGTGAGGAGAACTTAACATAGGGAAATAGATTCAATTAGTGTAATGACCCAACCATTCCCAGTCTCTGTTTAAGCCTGAGTTAATTGTATCTAATTTGGTACAGAGCCAGAAGAGTACCCAGAAGCCACCTACTACAGGACAGGCCCAACAAAGAAAATAACAGAACGCCACTAGCCATCACCTACAGCCCCCAACTAAAACCTCTCCAGTGCATCATCAAAGATCTACAACCTATCCTTAAAGATGATCCCTCACTCTCACAGATCTTGGGAGACAGTCCAGTCCGCACTTACAGACAGCCTCCCAACCTGAGCAAATACTCACCAGGAACCGCACACCATACAACATAAACACTAACCCAGGAACCTATCCTTGCAACAAAGCCCGATGCCAGCTCTGTCCACATATCTATTCAAGTGACACCATTATAGGACCTAATCACATCAGCCACACCATCAGGGGCTCGTTCACCTGCGCATCTACCAATGTGATATGTGCCATCATGTGCCAGCAATGCCCCTCTGCCATGTACATTGGCCAAACCGGACAGTCTCTACGCAAAAGAATAAATGGACACAAATCTGACATCAGGAATCATAACATTCAAAAACCAGTGGGAGAACACTTCAGTCTCTCTAACCACTCAGTGACAGACCTGAAGGTGGCAATTTTGCAACAAAAAAACTTCAAAAACAGACTCCAAAGAAAGACTGCTGAACTTGAATTAATATGCAAATTAGATGCAATTAACTCAGGCTTAAACAGAGACTGGGAATGGTTGGGTCATTACACTAATTGAATCTATTTTCCTATGTTAAGTTCTCCTCACACCTTCTATGGGTCATCTTAATTATCACTTCAAAAGTTTTTTTTCTTCTGCTGATGATAGCTCATCTCAATTGATTAGACTCTTCTGGTATGCATACTTCCACCTTTTCATGTTCTCTATATGTATTAATATTTCCTGTCTGTGTGTTCCATTCTATGCATCCGAAGAAGTGAGCTGTAGCTCACGAAAGCTCATGCTGAAATAAATTTGTTAGTTTCTAAGGTGCCACAAGTACTCCTGTTCTTTTTACCTTTTTAGAGGATTTCTTCGCTGGGAGCCCAGACATACAGTCCTTATGCTCCTAGAATTCTTACTGAAATCAATGGGAGTTTTGGATGAACAAGGATGTCCTTGCCTAGGATATAGAGATGTAAAATTAATGAACACATATGGTGAATCCTTAAACAGAAAACTTTGTGAAATGTGACCTTGTGAACAGACTATGGAGCGCCTAAGGGCGCTATTAAATATGTTTACAAAGTTGCTTCATTTTTCAGTCTAGGATAAAGGTTTTACCTCAGGGCTACATTCCCTGACATTTGGTTTTCTTTATTAATTCTGCTTGATTTATTATGTAGTTGCTCTTCGGTATCTTTATTTAGCATTTATATGCTTTCTTGAGTACTCTTCTATGGCTAGGGAACTGTTCTCTTTTAATGGAGTCTTCACACGTTAGTTTGCTGTGTCTGGAAAGATACAACACCAACATCATTTCAATAGTGTCTTGGAGCCCTCTGCACCAAGACCGATTCCATTTCATTAAAACGGGAAGTTTTAACAACAAGAAAACAGGAACTCCTCTTATCATCTCTACCCATGTGATTTCTATTAATCATTTGTCAATTTTCCACTATAACCATACATTTCCTCTGCCCTAACTAGTCTCTCCAATCACAGAGAGTAAAATATTCCTCCTTTCACCTCTGAGTTATAGAGATTGGCATACTTCTGATATGCTCCCATCATATCCTTCCGTACCTTGTAATAAGATACACTTAAATTTGATTAAAGCCTAGAATCTAATAAATTAATTTTCTAGTCTTTATGTAGATTCCTGTCAGATTTTGTAGATTTAAATATCCTTCTGCAGACAATAACTGTATCAAACTAAAGTATTTCACTGTGTAGACCAGGCTAATTGTATCAGATAGGATAGGAAATTAAGTAGAGAAAAATTTTCGCTTTTAAAAGTTGATATGGGAAAATACATAGGAAGGCACAACATTCTTGACTTGACAGGCTTACAATCTAATTTCAGGAAAGACTTAACATGTGAGTGTGATAAACAATAGGAGACAAGGAAAGATTAGGGTAGCAATAACAAACTAATATGGTTATATATGTGCCAAACTTGATTTGCATGAATCATTAAAAGGTTTGTTTGTATGGAGGGGTGCCGAGGAGAGGGTACCCCTTCATACAAACATGACCTAGCCTTCATTAATTGGTTAATGTCTTGTAAATACCAAAGCAGAAGTGGATCCCAGACACAGAAACTTCAGGCACTCATGTGCTTCCCAATTCTTCCAAAGAGCTCCTGGAACTTTAGGGTCTTTTAGCCAACCTACCTTGTGTTCCTTAAGATGTATTTCAGAGCGCAATGCTGTCTTCCCAAGTACCCAGGCTCATTTTTCTTGTTGCCTGCATTCCTGGAGGATAAGCTTGTGGGGCACAAGGATTTTCAGGCCAGCCTTAGGTTTGAAGACCTGGGGGTGACTGTATATTTTACAATACCTAGGGCCAACCTTGATGCTGCCATAGGCAGATTCATGTTGTTGAACTCTGCATAGCTGTTATCCATGAAACAGAGTTTTCCAGACTGGTGAATAAAATATGTTGTTAAAATACATTTGCAGTAGCATGCAGCTCAGGAAGGTATAATTATAATAGCTTATTTTGCTTCTGACTAACTGTATTTACCCTTTAAACTTAATAAATCAATGCACTGGTAATGTTTCAAATTCATACTTTGTAAGGAAATGGAAAGAGGAAACTCCAGGCACTTGAACAATTATTTTATCTTTTACACCAGGAAGCTCCAGAGGAAATAATCTAATATAAACCCTTGGCAGTATATAATAAGCACTACCATCAAACCAACTATCCTATTTCCCTTTCAGCATAGAGAAAAATTTAATCTAGATCACCACCTAGGCAGTGAGATAATATTTCTCAATTAAGGAGAGGGGATGCAGGAATTACAAATAGTGCCATACCTAATACAATGGACTATTGGATTTAAAAAATGTTTGTTTGTGACAAACAGTATGTATGAAATCACTACTTATCTACTGGCTAAATATGATGACAACTGTTTCAGATACTCATTGGTCTAGTGAACATTTTCCACTGGCTCATGGTGCTTATTTTGGAGTAAATGATTGAAAATGATGTTGTGAGAGTCTTCCCCTTGTGTATCAAAAAAGCTTTGTCTGAACATGCTCAGTGAAGTCATCACCACTACAATATTACAGGAAGTCACCAGAAAGTGCTATACATATAATCTTACAGGTTTCGTTTAATTTCAGTGCACCAGCAGTTAGATCTTTGAAGAAATGCTGTGTTGGTTGTGTGTCAGCTCTTTTTTAGAAGCTGTTGTATACCAGAAGTAAAGTTTGCTCTCTGTGGCATATTTTCTTACTTTCAGAGCTGCTGCCTACAGGATAACGACAGAAATAAAGACCAACATTTTTAGATGTGACTAGTAATTTTGTGAACCTCAGTGTTTGGTTGCCTATGTTGAGACACTTTAAAAAGATCAGGTTTACAGAGGGCTACTTCTCACCACCTCCTGAAAATCAGCCTCTTTAAGGTGTCTTAAGTTGTGCTCTTGTCATTTTTGAAAATTTAGGCCAAAGTCACATGGCATAAAAAAGAAGTTATGGCAATGTGATCAAAATAAGCACATGGTGCATGAGAACACCACAAGGAGATATTCTATACCTGTTGTGGTGAAGAATCATGAGACATCACTTGCTTTTAAAAAGCTCTGCAGACACAGCCCTGATTTTATTCAGTTTAATTATATACTGGGGGGCAAGGTACAAGACTTGATACAAAGTTCAAGTTTGACTGTTCTGAGGCCTCTCTAGCCAATAGGATGACAGAAGACAAAGGGATCCTGTGCTAACGTCCAAAACATATGAATCCTTTAGTAATTTAGTTGCAGTGTTGTGCAAGAACATGTCTAACAGTACCTGCCCACAATCCTCCTCTGAAGCAGGGGCCATTTTATGCCTAAACCACTGTAGTTGGACACAAACATCACAGTATGCCATAGCATGTGTTAATGGTCGTTACACAATCACCCCTCTGCGACTGGAATACAAGACATGGCGGAGACTCCTGTTCCTCAGCTGCCAAAAATAGCTCCTTAAAACCATTGACAATGGGTGCAAAAAGGGAATTGGTCAGAGTGCTCTAACATACACTAGAGTTACTAATGAGGCACACAGACTTAAGTCAACTTTGCACCCGGCCCTCTACTTAGTTGTGCTGGGAGCTCCTTGGCTATAGTGAAATTGGGGGGTTAGTGTTGTCAAGTCTCAAAATATTGTTGTTTTTCTTAAAGTCCCAGCCCCTGGAAGCATGTGATTAGATGAGAATCTCAGCTTTCTTCTTCTTCTTCCTTTTTTTTTTTAAACAAAGTTTCTAGCCCTCATAGGTGTGGAGAAAAGCCTGAAAATGTGATCAAGTGTACCCTAAAGGCTCAGAAATCACAAAGCCAATAAAAGAACACCAACTTGATTTTAAAAAAAACAACTCATAATTTTTAAGCCAGTTTCATAGTTTTGGGGGCCTACCTCATGATTTTTAAAATCTTTGAGGTTGGCAATTGCTCTGGTCTCAACTGCAGTTAGAATCATGACAGAAGTATCTATTTAAGGTGGAGGCTCTCATGTGACAATGGTAAATAATCATGAACAGTGCTGGTTACTTCTAACTTCACAAAACGAAGATTATTAGAAAAAGGAAAACAGTATTGTCTCTTTTGCTCTCTATTTTACTGCAGGGTTTCTGCCTAGACTCTTCCCTGGCCCCTACTGCCTGGCTTCCTTTTATAGATTTAAAGAAATCAGACACATCTTCACAGAAGCTCACTTCTACAGAAAGTTTTGTTAACATAATATAAAGTGGTGACAGTTGTAAACAGCTACTTATGATCCTGTCATCTGTGAGAAGTTAGACCAGTATTATAGACACACATAAATCAGTTTAACCTTGCTTAAACTTGTTTAGATGGCATCAGTAGTTGACCAAAATAAGCTAAACAGAATTAAGCAAGGATTAAACTTGTTTAAGTGCATCTATGTTAGGGGTTTGCATCACTTTAAGTAGATCAGTTTAAATCAATTGAGATAAGTGGAAGCAACTTTTATCATATAGCGAAGGCCTACATGACTATACTGAAAGGCAAATACAGTAATCACTATAATTTAATTTAGCTAAAAACACAAGGTCAAACTGTTGAATTATTTATAAAAATAGGGACAGCTGAAGAGTAGTGTCCTTGTAGTCTGTATTTAAATACTTACAGTCTCAAGATTTGGTAACCTGCAATTATGCTTTCACAAGTTTTCTTCTCAGATTTATCACATTTGTCATAGAGTCTCAGGGCTGGTCTACACTACAGGGGAAAAATTGATCTTAGATACGCAACTTCAGCTACGTGAATAACGTAGCTGAAGTCGAAGTATCTAAGATTGAATTACTCACCGTCCTCACGGAGCGGGATCGATGTCTGCGGCTCCCCCGTCGATTCTGCAACTCCTGGTTGGTGGAGTTACGGAATCGATATAAGCGTGTTCGGGGATCGATATATTGCGTCTAGATGAGACGCGATATATCGATCCCCGAGCAATCGATTGCTACCCGCCGATACGGTGAGTAGTGAAGACGTACCCTCAGAGAGAGTCCATGTGTAACCCACACACCTTCTTCGTGTGGTGTTCTGTCCCATCAAGTGTCACCGAGATCACTTAGAGAGATTAATGAGTTTGCTCTACAGCAGTGGTGGGGCAAACCTGTGGTCTGTCAAGGGTAATTCCACTGGTGGGCCTCAAGGCAGTTTTGGTTTTACATGACCATCCACAGGCACAAGCCGCCCTCAGCCTCCCAATGCAGTTCAACCATTCCTGGCACTGGGAGCTGCAGGAAGTGGTGCGGGCCCTCAGGGAGTGTGCTGGCCACCAATTCCCGCAGCTTCCATTGGCTGGGAATGGTGAACTGCATTGGGAGCTGAGGGCGGCTGTGCCTGTGGATGGTCAATGTAAACAAACTGTCTTGAGGCTCACCGGTGGATTACTCTGATGGGCTGCATGTGCCACCATGGCTTTACAACCTTAGCTAATGGCAATGTGACTTTTAGCTCATGCTGTAGAGCAGAGAACGGCAACCTCTGGCACACGGCCCATCAGGGAAATCCAGTGGCAGGCAGGGACAGTTTGTTTACGTGCAGTGTCCACAGGTTTGGCCGATTGAAGCTCCCATTGGCTGCGGTTCACTGTTCCAGACCAATGGGGGCTGCGGGATGCTCTGTGGGCCGAAGGATGTGCTGGTCACTGCTTCCTGTAGCCCCCATTGGCCTGGAATGGTGAACTGTGGAAGCTCCAATCAGCTGAATCTGCAAACGCGGCAGGTAAACAAACCATCCCAGCCCACCAGTGGATTTCTGTGACGGGCTGCGTGCCAAAGGTTGCAGATTCCTGCAGTAGAGGCTCATGCATTTAATTCGAGGTCCCAGGTTTGATCCCACCCACTGATAATCAGTGTCTGTCAGTGTTACACATGCACATCAGTATCTCTCAGAGTACAATGTATGGAGTGGGCCTCGCAAATTAGAAGGAGAAGTACATGAAATTCAGAGAATTACAGACTTGTAAGATAAGGGGAGAAGGTCAAAAAGAGAGGTTGCTGAAAGGAGAGAACCTTGCCAACCTCACAGAGACTAAATTATGGTGTCAAGTTTGAAATAAGCTCTTATCAAAAGTGAAATTTATTTATTTTATTTTATTTTATTTTATTTTTGTAACATACATTTTGTTCCTCAGTGTTTGTCATTTAATTGTATTTCTGGATCATAGTTATATATCTCAAATACATATCTAGTTCAAGCACAACTGTTGGATTTGCAGCAGGATATAGTACTGGAGATCAGATAAAATGATCACAGTGGCCCCTTTTGCCCTTATACTCTGTGAAACCATTTAAAAAATAAAGAACATGGGCAAAATTCGATGCTGTGCAGAGGTATTGCAATAGTCACTAGCGGCCCCAATCAGGCTTCAGGGCCACAAATTACACGTAAGTGGACATAAATGTGGTCTACCTATGCTCACAGATGCATTTCATCCCAGGCGCTTGGTCTACACAGTTAAAATTCCTGGCATAGCTCTCCTGGAATACACACACACACACACACACACACACACACACACATATAATATATAATACTATATATATTATAGATATATATAGGTACACACACACACACACAGATACACACACACACTATATATATTATATATATATATAGGTACACACACACACACATATACACACACACACACTATATATATAACATGCATTTCATCCCAGGGGCTTGTCTACAGAGATAAAATTCCCGGCATAGCTATCTTGATATACAAATGTGTGTTCGTTTATATATATATAGTGTGTGTGTGTGTGTGTGTGTGTGTGTGTGTATATATATATATAAACGAACACACATTTGTATACCAAGATAGCTATGCCGGGAATTTTATCTCTGTAGACAAGCCCCTGGGATGAAATGCATATGTGAGCATACGTAGACCACACAGAGTGTGCGTGAGTACAGTGCTAAAAACTTCAGCTGCTTCAGTAAGCAAAGTATGAATTTTGAATATTGGGGTTTTATATGAACTAGATGCCAGAACAAGGATGGCTAAAAATAATATTGCAAAGGGATTAAGTACCCATAGGCAACACCATGGCATTTGTGGTTCTGCTTGTGGGGTCCAATCCAAAACCCACTGATGTCAGTGAGTCTTTCTATGGATTCCAATGAACACTTGACCAAGTCCAAAATGTCCACAGCTAGAATTACATCAGAAATATCACATCCAAATACAGTCTCTCTCCACAGAAAGAATAAGTTATCTGACAACTTCAGTGCATCAGGATTTTGACATCTTAAATATAAACAGGAATATACAGGAATGAAAAATGTTAGCTAAAGGCTGTTCTTCGATACCATATTTTATATCTGAGAGAATCCCATTTGCATTCTATAGTATTGTATGTCATCTTTGCAATACTACATAGTACTTCGGTGAACAACAAAGAAGAGGAATTACAGGCCAGGCAGGGAAAGCTTGTATTATTGATGTACACATGCTTCTGGATTCATAGCTAGAAAGGACTGAAAATCATTTGGGAGTTCCTCGGTATTGTACAATATTTCAGCCATATTATAAGCATCAGGGAGGAAGATCCACAAGAGATAACATGTTTTTCACGGTTCTATAACATGCTTTTTCTCCCTTCCCAAAAGCACTGTAGGCAGCAATGTTAAATTTAAGTTTGGAATATTTCACCTTGTGCCTTAGATGTTGCCTATTCAACAATGCCACTTGAAATAGAAGGACAGGAAAAAAAGCAAAAAAAAAAAATCATCTGATAAATTATCATTAAATTTTCTGGGTCAGAATCTCAGCTGGTATAAATCAGCAGAGCTTAACTGCTATCAATTCAGCATTTTACACCAGCTAAAAATCTGACCCTGTGAACATAAATTTTGCTTCAAAGACTAAACAGAGCATCTACTGTTATTCAGCATTAAGAATGAGTTAAGAAAAGTTCTTGCAGAAGAAATCAAGACTATTTTCCGCTCTCTGTCTTCATCCCATACTTCATATAAAGAATATACAACTCATCATAGTCATTGAAATCACAGCCTGTTTTCAAAACCTATATTAAATCTGCAAAGATGTGTGATATCCATGAAGTTTGGATTTTACATCCACTATATTAAGCAGCTGATTGTTAGCTTTAAAAGAACATTTGAAAAAACATAAGAAAGAAGAAAAATATATACACCTCTACCCTGATATAACACGACCCAATATAACACGAATTCGGATATAATGCAGTACAGCAGCTCTCGGGGGGGCTGCGCGTTCTGGCGGATCAAAGCAAGTTCATAAACTTGGTTTTACCTATAATGCAGTAAGATTTTTTGGCTCCTGAGGACAGCGTTATATCGGGGTAGAAGTGTACATGGCTACATGGTTGAAGGCTTCATATATTATGTCTAATGAAACACCAAATACTATTATCACATGTGAGTCAAATTTTTTAAGCCTGTCTACAGGTTAAGAAACTAAGGACTTGTCTTCACTACAGGGAGATCCACACTGCTGCAACTAATGCAGCAGGGATCGATTTAGCAGGTCTAGTGAAGACCCGCTAATTCGACGGCAGAGCGCTCTCAAGTCAACTCCAGCTCCCCAAGAAGATTAAGGTAAGTCGAGGAGAGAATGTCTCCTGTCAACACAGAGCAGTGAAGAGACCAGGGTAAATCAGTCTAACCAATGTCAACTCCAACTATGTTATTCATGTAGCTGGAGTAGTGTATTTTAGATCAACGTATCCCCGTAGTGAAGACTAGCCCTAACAGGTTGCACTGACTGTGAAGCAATCATGAAAAAAGTTAAACATGCCTCCTATTCCATTATCTTATTTTTTCCTCTTGCAAAAAAGAGAAGCATCTGTCATACTGCGTGAATTTAAAACATTTAAAATACATATTTTCTAAAGTGATTAATTTAAATAAGCATTTTGTCAGCCTCCAGTTGGTGCCTAAGCCAATTTCAGAAGCATCTGGAGATGAAATTATAAGTGAGTGGTTGTGCAGTCCATAGCACTTGTCTGGTAAAGGGCTATCTACAGTAATTATGTTTTTATCCCCCATGAGAAGGTAAGTGTAGAGCTCCAGTCTGGAGGGAATGCAGTGTTTTGCAGACCATACCAAATTGAAAACTAGCTAATTCATTATAGATTATTCACAAGGCACACTGCAGACCTAAGCTTTGTACTGCAAATTCTTTTGTAAATGCATTTTTGTATGGCATGTCCATAGATGATGCTTTGTTAATATACCAGCTCAGAAATCTTTAGCTTAGCATTCCTAATGGAAAAACTGTCTTAACCTTGTGTGGAATTTATGGATTTTTCCAGCCTGCTCTAAGATCTGATCCAAAGCCTATTAAAGTGAATGGGAAACTTTCTATTAACTTAAATGGGCTTTGGATCAGGATCCAATACTGTTTATGAAATTTGCTTACAAAAGATTCTTCCAGAGATGGGCAAAGGTACTAAAAAAAACTACCACCGCCTGTTCGCCAAAGGTTTGCAGCACTGTCTACAGCAGTGTGTTCAGATAACACTAACAGCAGAGCTCTGAAGCCTGATATACGCTTAACATTTAGGTTGACATAGCAACGTTGGTAAGGGTTGTGAAAAATCCATGCCCTTGATCAATGTACCTATGCTGACCTAATCCGTAGTGTAGACACAGCTGTATCAATGGAAGAATGCTGCTCTCAACCAAACTTCCATTGTTCGCGGAGGAGGTGTTCCCAAACCAACAGGAAAATCCCTTCCATCAGTGTAGGCTGGATTTACATGACAGGGTTATGCTGCGATAGCTACTGTGATGTAGCTATAGAGGTGCAGTTTCCATAGTGCAGACATACTCTGACTCTATTTATCCCCTCCTGTCTAAAGTCATGATGAAGCAAAAATGCTACTGTTTGAATTTTAGAGGACAGTCAGCCTGGTGTAATTGATATGAATCTTTTAGCCCCCGTACCATGTACATTATTCCTATTTAGATTCAAGTTAGACTTTACTAAATGCATAGTCATTTACTGACATGTAATTTACACCCTCTTGTCTTTGTGTTACCTCTGAATTTGGCACAGTGAGCCTTAGCTGCCATAATGTACATGTCAGAGGGATGGCCAAAAAGCTGGAAAAGAAATTAGCAGGCATAATTTCTTTGGTCCTACATGTACAGTCATTACTTTGGTCCTACATGTACATAAAAAGCAAGACACAATCATTACAGAGGTATCTGAGTCAATGCTATTGTTTTCAGCATCCAGTAACTTAAATCCACTTCCACACACACACACATACCAAATTGCTTTAGAAAAACTAAATATAATAGTACTTCTCTCATATAACTCCAATTCCTAACAGAAAAGATGGCATGCTTTTTGTGTACTTGATAGATTTAAACAACTTTTTTCATTAAGTACCTGCTGGTAAATAACATTTGATTGGGATGATACTGGGACACAGTGAATTGAGATTGAAAGAAATAGCACAGACCCTGCCTTTCAACAGAACTAATTTATCTTTCAACAGGTAGCCCCCCACCAAATGCTAAGTCCTCAGATACTCATCAATTCTGACCTTAAATCCTTTGATGCTTTTAACGTCTTCTATTTCCCTTGGCAATCTATTTAATATCCATATAAATCTATACAAGAATACAAGAAATCTTCTCAATATCCACTCTAAATCTCCTCTCTCAATTTTCATTATATTATCCTGTATTGAAAACAGGTTTATTTCCCAATTCACTGTGTGAATCCCATATGCATTGTATTTGTATACCATTATTAAGTCACCCCTCAAGCTCTTTCTCCAATAAAATCATAGAAATCTGAGATGAAAAAGACCTTTTAAGTTCATCTTATTTATCCCCTTACCGTCTCCCTCTTGCCAAAATGGAACTGCTCTCCACAGTATATTTCCAAGTGCTTTGTTCATTTTAATTTAAAATTGTCTCAAGCCATGGGGTTTCCACCGCTTTCTCTGAGAAACTTATTCACATCATAATAAGGCAGCATTTCCCCTGTATCTTCTGGGGCTAGGGTGCTGCTGCTGCAATGAAGAGAAGTCTATTTCCTTTTTGTGGGCATTAAAATTTCCTAGGCCTGTTTATTTCCCAATCTCTCTCTCTCTCTCTCTCTTTCCCCCACCACTTAAAGTGCCCCATCTTCTCACTGAAAGAATCAAACCCCCAGTGATTGATTCAGGCCCAGATGGTGCCATGTCCGTAGTTTCCTACTAAGACTGACCTGAATAAGACTAATTTGAGATATGTCTGAAATGGTGCTGATGGGCTAAGAGAATCTGGAAAAAATGTGGGAATTACACCAACCTCCATGAGTCAAGTGGTTTGCTCATCCTTTGTCCAGTGAGGTTCATAATTTAGAGGCATTCTGAATCCACACTTGTTCCTAGAATCTCAGGTACTGTAGATGGCCAAAAATGCACTTTTGCATCTGCACCAGGCACTGTGATTGCATGCTTTTCCTGGCCTTTGTGACCTCTCAGATTAGATTTTTCTTTTTGTCTGCATGGAGGCAGGCCAGTTGCTAGCATTGGTGGACTTTTACATGTCTCTGAGGATGTGATGGTCTCCCTGAATTTTACTGAGACAATTGAGGAACTCTGTCACAGAGCTTGACACATGCTTGACCTCATCTTTTAGCCTTTTTAAAAAAATTTAATTTAATATGGAGATATACCTATCTTATAGAACTGGAAGGGACCCCAAAAGGTCATCGAGTCCAGCCCCCTGCCTTCACTAGCAGGACTGATTTTGCCCCAGATCCCTAAGTGGCCTCCTCAAGGATTGAACTCACAACCCTGGGAGATCCTGTTTTGGATCTATCTGATACCAATCATTTCTGCTAAGGAATTTCAATCATGCACTGTTGTTTCAAAAGTGTACCGATGCAGTGATGTTTTAACATAGCCTGAGAACTGGGAATTCCCACATTCATCTCAGTAGTGTCTGAACTCTGAAGTCTATTGCTGACCATTTAAATGTCAATACAGTTGTTTCCTTGCTTGTTGTGGGTAGAATTTGAGAAGAATATCAACACCTTTTCTCCCAACATTCTACTCTTGACCTGTTCTGAAGACAGAACCTTCTAGCAGAAGCTTACAGAGAGCAATTTAGAGCAGCCCAGAGGCTGTTCTAATTTATGCAAGGGCTCATCACACGCCTATATAGCCCACAAATACAGGAAATTCAAAGACAGTTTAAAGGCATACATATTTGATTGTTCATTTAAGAATAAAAGTAAAAATAAATCACGCTAATTTGAAGTGAGAAAATTCTTAAAATATTCTAAATATTAATTAAGCATCTATATCATCTGTGCTAACATCAGGAACTTGCTCCACATCTGCTTTAATAGAGACTGAAGAGCTCTTCAGCATCATTTGATTAAATCTCTTTTAACAAGAGATGAGTCTATGAGTCTATGAGAATTGATCTTGTGTTAAAAAAATATGAGCAAAAACTCTGCTCCTAAATTAAGTATAGCTTATAGCACATAGACAGGCGATATAAGAATTGCTATCTTCCATCTTGAGTTGCTTTTGGGTTGTGTTAGTTATTGCAAGAACTTTTCCCCCATAAAATAATTTATTGTAGCGTATTCCTAACTTTTAGGTATTTGAACATTACTTGAATTTAGAGGCTCCTTTATATCTACAAATCAGCTTTGCATGGGTTTATGGGGGACTCCGGATTCAGTCATAAAAGTAAACAAAAGTTATTAACATTCCTCTTGAAATCCAGCCTGAGGATGGGGATTTTTTATTTCAGAAGTGTTAGGCAAAAAAGCATTCTCGGCTTCCCTAATTAACCTTGTCCCAGCTGTTGACTCTACAGATGATGACACTTGTCAGCTAGGAACTGGCTGTATTAGATGTTTCCATCTGTGAGAGTCTTAAAACCTCTGTTAAATACTTAAAATATGTTCTGGGGGCCTTCCCAGATACTGAGGAATATTAGAACTTGAAAATTTTAAAGTATAAAAAGTAGGCTGTCAATTTAATCACAGTTAACTTGTGATTACTCAAAAAATTAATTGCAATTAAAAAAATTAATCACATTTTTAAACAATAGATTAGCCATTGAAACATATTAAATATTTGGATGTTTTCTACATTTTCAAATATATTGATTTCTATTACAACTCAGAATACAAAGTATACAGAGCTCACTTTATATTATTTTTATTACAAATATTTGTATTTCAAAAATGATAAAAGAAATATTTTTCAATTCACGTCATACAAGTACTGTAGTGCAATCTCTTTATTGTGAAATTGCAACTTACAAATGTAGATTTTTTTTGTTACATAACTGCACTCAAAAACAAAACTAGTAAAAATTTTAGACCCTACAAGTCCACTCAGTCCTACCTTTTATTCTGCCAATCACAAAGTCAAAGAAGTTGTTAAAATTTACAGGAATACTGCTACTTGCTTGTTATTTACAACGTCACCTGAAAGTGAGAGCACGTGTTTGCACGGCACTTTTGTAGCTGTCATTGCAAGATATTTACATGCCAGATATGCTAAACATTCACATGCTCCTTCATGTTTTGGCCGCCATTCCAGAGGACAAGCTTCCATGCTGATGTTGCTTAGTAAAAAAATAATATGTAAATTAAATTTGTGACTGAACTCTTTGGGGGAGAATTGTAAGTCTCCTGTTCCGTTTTACCCACATTCTGCCATATATTTCATGTTACAGCAGTCTTGGATGATGATACAGGACATGTTGGATGAGGATACAAGAACACTTGCAAAGCAGATTTGAGAAAACACAAAGAAGGTACCAATGTGAGATTTCTAAAAATAGCTATAGCACATGACCCAAGGTTTAAGAATCTGAAGTATCATCCAAAATTTGAGAGGGATGAGGTGTAGAGCATGCTTTCTGAAGTTTTTAAAGAGCAACACTCCGATGTGGAAACCACAGAACTGAAACCACCAAAAGCAAAAATCAGCCTTCTGCTAGTGGCATCTGACTCAGGTGATGAAAATGCATCGGTCTGCTTTGCTTTGGATTGTTATCAAGCAGAACCTGTCATCAGCTTGGACACATTTCCTCTGGAATGGTTATTGAAGCATGAAGGGACATATGAATCTTTAGCGTATCTGGCATGTAAATATCTTGTGACACCGGCTACAACAATGCCATGCGAATGTCTGTCTCACTTTTAGGTGACATTATAAACAAGAAGTGGGGCAGTATTATGTTCTGCAAAGTGTAACCAATGTATTTGTCTGAATGATTGGCTGAAGTAGGACTGAGTGGACTTGTATGCTCTAAAGTTTTACATGTTTTATTTTTGAATGCAGTTTTTTTGTACATAATTCTCCATTTGTAAGTCTACTTTAATGATAAAGAGATTGCACTACAGTACTTGTACTAGGTGAACTGAAAAATACTGTTTCTTTTGGTTTTTACTGTGCAAATATTTGTAATAAAAAATAAATATAAAGTGAGCACTGTACACTTTCTATTCTGTGTTGAAATCAATATATTTGAAAATATAGAAAACATCCAAAAATATTTAAATAAATGGTATTCTATTATTGTTTAACAGCACGATTAATCACATGATTATTTTTTTTAATCGCTTGTCAACTCTAATAAAAACATACGTTTTATTTTTTTTCTTACAAATCTTATCGGGGTATTAACAGCTGCTTCAATAAATAGTTTTGTTCATGTGCCCCTCAGTCATTTATGTGCAGTTATTATCCAAGCTTTCATTTAGCAAATTGTCCACCTTTCAGAAAAGAATCACTTTCTTGCCTTCCACCTTCTTTCCTTTTTTTAACAGAACTATACAATACAGGTAAAGAGACCCCATTATTAGAAATGTGTTCCTTTGTCTATTGGCTCTTCAGGGAATGCTCCACACAAAGAAATACTATGCAGCTCATTATCTCCTTCTGCCATTACTATAGCAAGTACTTAGGAAATTGCATGCAGCCCTATGACAACAATCAAGTAGCCCTGTGTGGAGTTTCACCTCAATGGATTTCAGTGTGGTTTTCATTGAGCCAGTTTTCAACTGATAGCTAATCAGACATTGACTGCCAACAAAGAAGATCTGAGAAAGTTTCAGTTCCCCTTAGATAGTGGGGGGTAACAGTAGTGATGTGGTTTAACTAAACAGCTCACACACCAATCAGGAGAGAGAAAGCCATCCTGTCTACTCATTCAGTGATCTTGCCCTGAGTAAGATGAGATATCTGACTAAATTAGAGAACACTTGACCATGGTTAGGCAACTGGTGTGTTGTTCATAACTGTATCACCTTGCGCTTCTCCCTACATCTGTTTGCCATGGCCATTTTCCTCTCATAATAAATGTAGATGGTGAGATTGAATATGGACCTTATTTTGGTTCTGTGTTTATATAGAGCCTAGCACACAATATAAGTAACAATTTGTCCTTTTCTTCTATCAGGGGCGGCTCCAGATCCCAGCATGCCAAGCGCGTGCTTGGGGCAGCATGCCGGGGGGGGCACTCTGCCAGTCGCTGGGAGGGTGGCAGGCGGCTCCGGTGGACCCTCCGCTTCATGCCTGCGGGAGGTCCACAGGAGCCACAGGACCGGCGACCGGCAGAGCGCCTCCCACGGCATGCTGCCCTGCTTGGGGTAGCAAAATGTCTAGAGCCGCCCCTGCTTCCTACTGTAGCATTATTAAAACTTCAGCTCCAGAATGCAAGGGCTATTTCCACTTCCTCAGCTCCAGAGTGCAAGGGCTATTTTTCCCAGAGGAGGAAATAGTAGCAGCTTCCCTTCCCAGAGGAGGAAACAGTAGCAGCTTCCCTTCCCCGAGTAGAGTATGTCTACACTAGAAATGCTACAGCAGAACAATTGCAGTATTGCAGCTGTGCTTATACAGTTTAGACATTTACTGCAGCCATGGAACAGTTTCTTCTGCCATTGTCATAAATCCACCTCTGTGAAAGATGGTAGCTAAGTCAATGGAAGAATTCTTCTGTCAACCTACTGTTGTCTACACCAGAGCTGAGGTAGGCTCAACTATGTCTCTCAGGGGTATGCATTTTTTACCCTCTGGTGTAATGTAGCTAGGGCAACCTAACTTTTAGGTGTAGACCAGCCCTTAGATACCAAAAAGTCCACTTCTGGGGAAGCAGTCAGTCATGCCCTGAGTGCTGTTGCCATTAGGCCTGGAGCAGCCAAGCTGGAGCCAGTGTAAAAATCCACAGATATGGCAGTGAGCATCTAACAGACACTGAGACAATAAGAGTACTTTTGCTGTGTAAAAGGCCTGCCACAGCAGCTCAAGGTTATTTTTCCTTGGAGATGCAGTAAGAAACGTCAGGGGGAAGAAAGACTCCTCTGTAGCTTTAGAAGAGGAGGGCTTGGGATTGTGGTCGCAAAATTGAGAAACTATAAAATCTTTTTGTTATTTTAAATAATGTTTTGTTTGTTTTGCATCTTCATCTTTGGGAAGCCTGTCTCAAATGACATGACTTGCTATATGTTTGTAGCACTGAAGCTATCATACTTTCCCCATACCAATTGCCATCCCACATTTGGCTTAACCTTCACTTTCATTCTTCCAATCATGGAATAAAGAGCTGAGCTGTACATACAGCTCAGAATGTGCCTCAACATTAACAAGTGTGTATTTTGTGAAGAAAAAAAGTGTCCTCATGATATTTGTGTCATATCAGAAATACCAAGAGAACAGCATCCTCACTTGACAGAATTTAAACCCAAACCAGGAGTGACATTCCAGATTCTTTTTTAATATTATTTTGGTGATAAAAATTATAGACTATATAGCATTTTTCCAATATATTCTTCCAGTGGAAACTGTTCTAAAAGAGAGGCGTATCCAATGTTTAATTCGTTATCAATTATATACATAGTAAATGCAGGGCATTTATGCCTTCGTTCCTGATTCTATTTTTTATGATGCATTCCAATTTAAAACAAACCAAACAACCAAAAAACCTGTGTGGCAGAAAAATTATTGTAGGTGCTAATTAAGACCTCCATCTTGTAAAAACCTAAGTATGTGCATCACATTATACCCAAGAGATGAATGGTATTATTTCATACATAAAGTTACATAGATGCAAGTCTTTGCATATCAAGGCCTAATTGTCTACAAAATTTGAAAGAAAGAAAGAAAGAAAGAAAGAAAGAAAGAAAGAAAGAAAGAAAGAAAGAAAGAAAGAAAGAAAAGACTTCCTTCAAAGGCAATTGCAAGTCTAAAGCAGTGAAAAAGATAATTAAACAAATGGTTATCCTAAAACTAAGAAATATGGAGCATGGAAGAACTACCCTTTTTGAAGAAGATTACGCTTTTGACTCACATAGGCAGAAATTGTTCTCCAGAAAAGACTTCATTGCTCTTTGGACTGTCGCAAAATATGAAAGTGGGGATGCCGAGCTCTGATTATGCCTGGTGCATCTTACTCACAAAGGCAGTTTTCAAGAGGATTCTGCTAATGCACTGAATCTGATTATCTTGGGCAAAAGCAGGAATTTTGTTGTATTCCCAAGAGATAAATTAGCTGGAAATCTCACTTTTAAATTATGATAAAACAAAACTGAATACACTGAGGAATGATGAAAAACCAGCCAGTAGAGCTTATACTAGATCATGCTTCCTCAAAGGAAGAAGAGGTCTCAAAAAAGACAGTTTAGAAGGTGACATTATTAAATTTGAAATCCTTCATTAAAAAAAAAGAGACAGATCCCGATAGGAAGACATCCTAGCTCTAAGCGGAGAGCTTAAGGTGTCACTCCCAGAGACAACAGTGATCTTAATGAAAAAAGCAAGTGAAGACTCTATGAGAAGAAGAGCATTAAACCTGATAGGAAATATCCTCTCCGCTTAGAAGAAAGCTCACAGGATAATTGCCCAAACTAACAGAAATTAAGGCAGGCTATTAACATTTCTGTACTGCTATGTATTCCTTCCAGGAAAGCCATAACAGAGCTCAAATTGATGACATCCTCTGCAAATTAGAATGACCTAATCTCATAAGAAGATAGTAAATCCTTGGATTCGCCTACATGCTATTGCTATAGAATTCCCTATTTATTCAGTGCTTCACTATAGGCAAATATCCAGGGCCAAATGGATTTCAGATAAATGTCTGTGAAGTAGTTAAATGGTAATTGCCTCTGTTATGACAAGAATTTTTAAAAAGCTTTTGATACATAATACCTGTCAGCAAACCTATAAGAAAAGACCACCCATGTATTACTCAAACTGAGCTGATCTACTTCAGAAATTTGTTCATACAGCATCACATCTTGAGATAGGTGAACCTCATAAGGGTTAGAGGTTCAGTTTATATACCCACCAACACCAAATGTGGATGCTTATTTATAATAGCTGAACTTCCTACACATAAGTGTAAAATACTAAAACAATGCTGAAATAAAGACATTTGAGATTATCAACAAACCCAACCTGATGTACAAGAAGGAGAAGGGGAATTATGAATTAATCAGCTCAGCATTTAAAATTAATCAGTGAAAATGACAATTATACATGCTCAAGGTAGAAGAGTGAAACAGATACATGTTGATTAGATAGATTTTTGTAATAGAAAGTGTTTGATACCTATAGTCATGGGATGAATACATGTGGGAGGAGGGAATGGAATTTTGGAAAGAACAGCAACTGCAGAATTTCATTTGTATGAATTATAATTTGAAAGTTATAACCCCTCACCCTCTAAACCTGCCATAGGCTGATTGGAGAATATGACCTCTGAGCAGTTTAAAAGAGAGAGTGAAAGTGAAAAATAGATTTTGCTGGTTGACTACAGAGAACGAAGATGGAGTCATTTGCTCCTCTCCAGATGATGTTTGGAAAGTGAAGGCTACAGGTGGACAGGAAATTTAAAACAGCCACCAATAGACAGAAAGGACAGAGTGGAACCTGTGAGATTTTGGAGATAGTAAGTATCGAAGTCGAGACATTTTGATGTGCTGTGGTCAATGAGAAATTGAACTCAATATGACAGAAAATAGGATGGTGAGGGAATTTTATGATAAACAAAAGCCCATAATTATTTAGTTTCATGGACAAAAGATACCATTTCAGTGTTACAGTAACCCACAGGAAGAGATTTTCTAGGTTTGTCCATGAAGTAAAACAAAACAACGGGAGTTGTTCAAGTGTTATTTGTCAAGGTAAATTGGATAATAACGTGTATTCTTGACAGAATTTTGATCAATTCACAAAGCTTCTGCATAATAAACCTAATAAAGAATACAGACCTTCTTCTGAATATATGGATTGTGAAACGATCCTATGAAAGAATAAAGGTAACATTTTGAAAAGTACCTAGTTACTTAGGATACTAAGTCTCATTGAAAGTCAGTAGGACATACGCTTTTAACTTCCCAAGTCAAATAGAAGCTATTGAAAATGTTTCCTTAATTGTTTGACTTTTGTCTGTCTCCTATTCTTCCTTTCCTGGTTTTTGTTTCATTTTAAATCCTTATCATAACAACTCTCAATAGTCTTTTTATTATATAAATGTCCATTTTTTAAAAGATCTTGGCCTAACAGATGAGTTACACAGGCTAAGAGTTTGTTGTGTGATGAAGTATTTCTATCAGTTTTAAATTTGCCCATAGTAGGTCATTTGTAACTTAATGTATTGTTAACCTTCATTTTCTAATTGAAAAAAAAACCAAAAAACAAAGGTGAAATAACCTTTTTACACATGCTGCTTAACCACAAAAATCAATGTTCAGTACATTATATGGTATGTTATACTTTTCTCCAATATATATATCCTGGACAATTTGGAGGTACTTCTCCAAACTTGGTCGTTCTAAATTATGTGTGCTCCAGAGAACAAATGAATCTTAAAATAGGCAAAGCTAATATATTTAACCAACAACATGCTCTGCTAAAGATTTCTTAAGTGTTTCTCTTGGCAAGTTTACCAGTGCAAACTCGGTAACACCTGATCTAGCGCTTCATTATGGCAGGCCCCACATTGACATCAAAATTGTGATAAGGAATTAAACCAATCCATTAATTATTGTTTATTCACTAGCAACTCTACATTACTCTGTAATTAGTTCAAATACTACAGTCTCTATGGCACATATAACTGAATGCTAGATTGTCATTATTGTTATTTTCCCAAATTCAAGTAGCACTACAAATATAAACATGCAGGCATGATTATACTCTGGCAATTTTTGGCACAATTTTATCTACTGTGGTTAAATTACATAGTCTCATTCTATTGCGTGTTTGTACCACATTCTAATTAACAATACTAATTTCCCCATTCCTCAGCAGAAACATGGACAACACTTCTCAGCACTTCCCATAGCTGTGGGAAATCTACTGGTATCCTTCTATTTTAAAAAGGGATAGTTAGATGCTGTGCAGATGTGTCATGTGGCTAGCTATTTGGAAGCTTAACCACACCAGCAGGGGGAGGTCATAAAGCCACCATAAACAGGGCCATTGTCCACTCAGAAGCACATTTTGTTTGATTCATATTGTAATCCCCCCTTTTCTCCCTGGGTTACTTGGGAGCAGAAAACAATCTCCTGTGTGCCCAGGTGCCTGATGCTGTTACCACTAAAGGAGATCCTGAATATCCGGTGGTGATGCTGGACAGGTGGGAATCCTCTATCCATCCCTCTGCTGGGAGTCCATTCATTTGTAAAGGAAATTATAATTTTATAGTGCCTCCATCTAGCTGGGCCCTGTACACACTCAATGGCGTGCCTTGGGAGCCTCCAGGAATAAATCTAAGCTAACCTGTGCAATGGGTCTAACTAGAAAATATCAATTGTGAACAATATACATTTAGATTAAAGTTAACCCACCTTTATTTAAAAGCATAAGAAAACATGATATAACAGACAGATTAAATGTCACCACTCATTTAATCAGCAGTGAGGCAGTTCAATAAATCAATTACCTAATATAGGAAATAAATGAAACTTATCTAACTAGCATGTGCACTTCCACCATTTACCCCACTCTGGAGTGTACACTCTTGAGATTTCAGAGTCCTAGACACTTGCTTGCGTGGGTGCGCTTGAAGATCTTGAGCTGAAGACAGCACTCATTGGTCCAGGGAATCAGTCCAGCCAAGACAACGAGCTGCATGATCCCTCTGAAGGCTGGAATTATCTTAACCAAACGTTAGCAACTCTGGGTCCTGGTTCAATGAGAAGACGACTCTGCCTCCTCTCAAACAATCCTTTAAAGTCTCTTTGCTGTGACCCTTCCCTTGCAAGTACTTTCCAAAAGAAAGGTGGTGGTTACTCACATTGCCTTCACAGCAGACTCAGCTCAGTCAGTTCTGGGAACAACAATCTCTGCCTTGACTCCAGTGAAGCCACCAACCACCTCTGAGACTCTCTGCTCGATCAAGGCCCCAGCAGGCTCTCGAAAGCATCTTCTGGCTTCCTAAAAGCAGTTAGCAGCAGCTCCTGGTCTGGATAGAGCTCTACACAAGTAAGTTCAGCTCCTCTACTGAAACGGAGCTCACCACATCCTCTCTCTGCACTTCCTGAAAGAGGAAGTCTCTCTCTTTCTTCCCCCAAGACTTCATGGGAGTTTGTGGTCTGAAGCTCACAGGATCTTCCCAACTGGAACACTCCCAATTAAATTCAGAGGCCTCTCTAGTAAAGGGTGCCTTCATATAAATTAAAAAAGAAACTATCCAGAGGTGAAAGGTGTCAGACTTCAGGTCAGTCTAATTTCCTCTGGATGTTGCATAGTCAAGCACCTTCAATGTCTCTGGTTCTCATGAACTTCATCCTGGGTTCCTTCAGCTGCATTATCTCAGAGAAGAACAGCTGTCTAAGGCTGGTCATGATTTGAAATGCAGGTGCTGATGTAACTGGGTTAAGACCCTTTGAGAGCCTTTAATATCAGTACTAAGGTGTTGAACTGGCAATGGAAATCAATGGGATGGGGATGGGTTGAAGCATAGGCATGGTATGCTTGCAGCAGCCCACTGAGACAGCAGACTGCTGGGATTTTGCACAAGCTTGGTGTCTCCACATTGCTGCCCCGTCACCCAGATACAGTGACCTACAGTAACTGGGTATGGAGACATATACATGGGTCACTGTGTCCAGATCCACATTCTTTTAGCAAGGTGGAGATGTAAGAAGGCATTTTCTTTATGCAGACAGTGCCTGGTTTCCTAGGCTAACTGGTAAGGCTTTGCATCACTTTAACAAATGGGCAGTAGATGCTCTGAATGGAAAGTGAGAACAGTGTCTTGGCTAGTTCTTCAGAATGTTTCTCTCGTGCAACCAATATCATTTCAATTTTGTCTGAGCTGACTCTGAATCAGCTACTCTGTGCCCAGGAGCTCATTGGTAAGTGTTGTGATATCCATGTGAGGCCATTGATGGGAAAGAAAATACAAAAAGTATCATCAACATATTTCTGCCAATGGAATCTGTGGCACCTTCCTATATATTCACATGATGTCATGTAGATATTGAAGAGAAACAGGATCTTTTGGGGACTCCATAAGTGAGGATGTTGGGAAATGAGGAATTCTGCTTCCTCTAGGTCCCCGTTGGGGTAGTGTACCTCTCAGGGGGACATGGAATATCTAGTGCCTAACACAAGAACTGGGATAGAAAACAATAGGGTGGAAAAGAGAAAACAGATGGTGACAAATGTACTACTGCAAACCAGGCATGGAGACTGGGGATGGTAATCTGTCAAAAAAAAATAGAAACCACTGATGATATATTGATTGATTTATGCCACAGTGTATGACTGTGCAAGTTTTCTCCAGAACAGAGAATTTTTTTCCGATTTGTTTCCCAGGCCCAGTCATTGCTCTGGAGGTTCTTGGGTTTTGTCCTGTATGGCCAGCATTTAGAACAGAATAGAATGGCTTAAGTTTTTACAGGGTACATTGGATAAGGTTACATTTAGTAGCAGCATCAGGACATCTGTAGTATACCTTTTAACTGGCTATGCCTAATCTGGACCGGGCCACTCCACTGTTCCTTGTAAACAGTCCAGTACATTGACACACAATACAAATCAGAGTACAGCTACAATGCACTTGCTGAAAATTCCACACCAGCCTCTTTTCACCTCCTACTGCTCTTGAACGGTCACTTTTGCAGCCATTTCTCCACGGCCACTCTCATCCACTGCAGCACACTGTGGAATACCGCACTTGTCTGGTTACTCTTCCAGTGTTCCGGTCACAGCTCAGCACTGTGAATAACTCTCTTATTTGCCTAAGTTACAAGATGTCTGGAACCCACCCTAGTTAATGATAACAAAGAGGAACACTAATAGGGCTGCTCTATATATCTGGTAATGTTATTTTCTTGTCTTCTTATGTTGCTGAATTGAAGCCAATAACAAGTGTCCTTGGATGGAGATTTTCCATAAAGAAGACTGATTTCTTTATAAACGCCTCATTCTTCTGCCTCATTTACAAGAGGTTTCTACAGTCTGTCAACTGAGTGTACAATGGACCTTTGAGAATGTTTTATATTCAAAAATCTCTGTAACATTTCTTTAGACCATGTCCATAAAATCTGTATAAAAAGAAATCAAGCTATTACGTCATTAAAATACTCCACAAACTTCCTGCAGCAGACTCATTTTCTAAAACATTTAATTACACTTTTAAAGAGATGCTTTCAGCGTAAAAATTATATTTTAAAGCTCGTTCTCACCTATTATAAAAATAATACCTAAAGTATTAAAATGACAACATTTGAAAAATCTAGTGCCATGCAGCTTCCTTTCAGTCAATGGGATTCTATAGGTGTAACTTGAGGCAGAAATTGTTCCCTAATTTGCTTTTCTGAAATGTATATATTTTGCTTTTCTCTGAGCTTGGACAATGAGAATAAACTTGTTAGTTTCTAGTGACTTTCTGCTTCAAATTCTCTTTCATTAACATAAAGTTATAATTCTTTGCAAACACTGGAAGGAAAATTTATCTTTTTAAAACAAATCCATTTCCATTAGAATTTTTAAAATATCATGGAAGTACCTCTGTTGGTCCTAGATTTTCCATTAAAGGTTTAAACACATTCCTAGGCTTGTTTATATTTTATGAATGCACTGGCTATCTTGACTGTAAATTCTACAATTCTCTAATTGAATATCTCTAATTTTCCTCCAGCATTTGCACACAATCAGAGTAGAATGCAAATAATTGCTTCAAACCAAATACATGAGCACTGTTCTGTGGATAAAGGCTCAAAAACATCAAAGTATGGAGAAAGTGAATGCTTTATATCTTCTGTGATGGGCCCTCAAGGGGTTAATGTGGTCTTAAGAGACCAATTACCTGACAGCACCTGAGAGAGTGAAAAAGCCAGGAGTAATTGATAATGAATCTCAGCTAGATAGGGGCTGGGTGTTGATTATAAAGCCAGAAAGTTTGCAGCAAAAAGGGGATGCAAGGGGAGAGCTGTAATCACCCTCTGGGGGAGAGAAGAGGTAGGAAGTGATTCGGGGGGCAGCAAGGAGTCTGAGGGAGTAGAGATTGGCTGCCAGCTATGGGGTCTCTGGGCTGGAATCCAGAGCAAAGGGTTGGTCTGAGTATCCCCACCAGCTACTCAGGTGAAACCCCCTGAGGTATGGTGTATAAGGACTACAGAGTCAAGGGACAAACAGAAGACCTGCTGTAAGGTCATTGGACTATATCTTGGCTGAACTCTTTGTTACTCCTGAAGGGGTGGACTAAAGCATATTTGGGCTGGAAGGCCAAGCGGTGGGAAGAGAGACCACTTCACCTATGGAACAATTGCCGGCTGGGCATGCCATATGGGGAAACAGCCGCTATACCATGCCTGGCTACAAGACAGGGCACTGGCGGTGAGTGGATCCCTTTACACCTTCCTAGTGCAGGCATTTTATACTGTGTAACCATATAGACCTATATAAAAGAGTGGCTGTACACAACTGCAGGCTCCTATTCTTCCGCAATGAGACATGCTGTATTCATTATGGAGTATTAGAAAGAAGATGGTTTTTACCAAGTTGCCAGGATACTATGAGGTATAACCTTTTGCAGTAGTGCACAAACATCTAAAAGTTTTATCTTTGTTTGGTAACAGTAAAGCTTCCAAAATTGATTTGCAAAGTTGATCTAGAAATCTCATGAGAACAGACTCTACAGTGCTACTTTGCTTCTGATCAGACTGAATGTAACACATACATGGCCTATAAAGTATATAAAATATTTTAATTGGGAATTATATAAATAAATCATTTTAATGTGAACTCAATATAGAAGACAGGGAAAACAAAACACTATAATTCTGCAATAAAATAAAATCCTGCATCATTTCATTCTGTATGCAGAAAATGAATAAATGAAAAATCCAGCAGCATGCATTAGACGGGGGTAGGCAACCTATGGCACGGGTGCCAAAGGCAGCATGCGAACTGATTTTCAGTGGCACTCTCACTGCCTGGGTCCTGGCTAGTGGTCCAGGGGGATCTGCATTTTAATTTAATTTTAAATGAAGCTTCCTAAACATTTTTAAAACCTTATTCACTTTACATACAACAATAGTTTAGTTATATATTATAGACTTATAGAAAGATACCTTCTAAAAACATTAAAATATATTACTGGCACACGAAATCTTAAATCAGAGTGATAAATGAAGACACAGCACACCACTACTGAAAGGTTGCCGACCCCTGCATTAGATTAACTTGAAATTCATCATCCTACAATTCTGAAGATAAAATAATACAAGGCTCAAGTTAAAAAATTGTGTTTATTGCACCATCATATTCTTTTCAGCTACCTGCTTTGACAGCCCAAGGCACACTCCTTTTTAAAAGGAAATTAAAGAAAATTGTTCCTTTCTTCTCAATTGTCCCCTATAAAAGGAAAAGTTCTTTCCTGTACTACTTAATTTCCTTCTTCAAATACACAAGGGGATTTGACATTAACTTTGGAAATTATATGATAGATTAATTAACATCTACCATGAATTTTCTCACAGCCTAAATACAATTTTCCTTAGTTTCCCACCACATGTAGGGATAATTTGTGTTTCAGCAGGACTAGTCATCTAAGAAAGGGGAGGAGGATATAGTTTATAATATTACATATTATAAATGTAAAGTGTCAAAAACCAATTTAACAATGGGTTCCAGTGTACTGGCATGGATAAAGCTGCTTTCAACCATTCATATGTTGATACATACCTTTATACTTGCATTCTATTAAATTGTGCTTCTTTCTTTTCTTTTTTTATCATTAAAATAGCTTTTGCATCTCTCTTTTGTCAATTGCTGCAATTGCAGTAAGATTTATTATAGGTACTTTTATTTTAGGAGGCCAGGCTAGATTCTCGGTAGGTCAGTGGTGTGTTTTCAGAAGTGCTCACTGTTGACCTAAATGAAGCTTTGAAAAAAATGGGAAAAGTCCTGTTGACTTCAGGAAGAGTTGAGCCAGTTCATTGATGACTGCTTTGAAAGCTCCAATTCTAAAAATGCTGTACAGCGCTATATTTGCCACTAGCAGCGCATTTCAGCATGAGGCAGACATTTGTGAAAAATCAGACTAAAGTATCTGGATATTTTAAAGTGAGCAATACATACTCCCAGAAGTTTTTTCTTTCAGTTTTCATGGTATATAGGAACATATTGAAGGCTTACCTGAGGACTTGTACTGTTATGACTCAGGAAGTCAATATCAGTCAAAAATTATAAATCAGGCTGAGTTGGCCAGCAGAGGAAGGCAGGGATATAGGGATATAGGAATATTCTACAATTCTGTAATTGAATATCTCTAATTTTCCTCCAGCATTTGCACACAATCAGAGTAGAATGCAAATAATTGCTTCAAACCAAATACATGAGGACTGTTCTGTGGATAAAGGCTCAAAAACATCAAAGTATGGAGAAAGTGAATGCTTTATATCTTCTGTGATGGGCCCTCAAGGGGTTAATGTGGTCTTAAGAGACCAATTACCTGACAGCACCTGAGAGAGTGAAAAAGCCAGGAGTAATTGATAATGAATCTCAGCTAGATAGGGGCTGGGTGTTGATTATAAAGCCAGAAAGTTTGCAGCAAAAAGGGGATGCAAGGGGAGAGCTGTAATCACCCTCTGGGGGAGAGAAGAGGTAGGAAGTGATTCGGGGGGCAGCAAGGAGTCTGAGGGAGTAGAGATTGGCTGCCAGCTATGGGATCTCTGGGCTGGAATCCAGAGCAAAGGGTTGGTCTGAGTATCCCCACCAGCTACTCAGGTGAAACCCCCTGAGGTATGGTGTATAAGGACTACAGAGTCAAGGGACAAACAGAAGACCTGCTGTAAGGTCATTGGACTATATCTTGGCCTTAACTAGCAAAAACACTACAAGAAAGAATCTGCAACTGGAGGAAAATGGTGCATCACCATGAAGCCAATTAGTTCATTTTATTATCCATTTATATTTTATATGCTGTTATGGTCAATCCACATATTATTTAATATATAATCAATGTATGGTAAATAGATTTACATTACTAGCCCGTAGGCTTATGAATGAACCTAGGAATAACCCTAAGAATAAAGCTATGCCAGCAAGGTCACAAGATTATTGCAAGATATGTGCGAATAGGTAAGGTCACAAAAAACTAGATTGCAATAAACCACAAGATATTGTCCAAGATCGTCAGACACCTAATTGTAACATCATGGATAATTGTGTCCTGATTGTGTGGCTCCTCTTTCCACATAATCATATTACATAGTAGATCAAATATACTTGGACTTCAGTAAAACATTTGATGTGGTACCACATGGGAAATTATTAGTTAAATTAGGGAATATGGAAATCAGGACAAGCATTGTATGGTGGATAAGGAATTGGCTAAAGGAGAGAAGGCAACAGATTGTGCTGAAAGATTAATTATTAGACTGGAGAGACGTTACTTGTTGAGTTCTTCTAGGATCAGTATTGGGACCAGTCTTCTTCAATATTTTTATTAATGACTGTGGCACAAGAAGTAGGAGTGTGCTAATTAAATTTGCTGATGATACTAACTTAGGAAGCCTTGTCAATGCACAGGAGGAATGGAATATTACATAGGACGATCTGGATGACTTTAAAGACTGGAATCATACAATTGAGATGAAATTCAGTAGTACAAAGTGCAAGATCATGCACTTAGGATCTAATAAGAATTTCAGCTACAAGCTGAGACACATCAGTTGGACGCAAAAGAGGAAGAGAGAGACCAAGGTGTGTGGGTCAGTCACAGGATGACTATGAGCCATCAATATGATGAGGCTGTGAAAAAGGCAAATGTGACCTTAGTTTGTATCAGGCAAGGTATTTCCAGTAGAGATAGAGAGATATCAGTGCCATTGCAAAAGGCACTAGTAAGAACTCATTTGGAATATTGTGTACAATTGTTACCCATGGTCAAGAAAGATGAATTTAAATTGAAAGAGGTGCAGAGAAGAACTACTAGGCTAATCAAGGCAATGGAAGATCTATCTTATGAGAGGAGACTGGAAGGCCTGGACTTATTTAGCCTAGCAAACGGAAGGCTGAGAAAGGATACGATTGGTCTCTATAAAAACATTGGGCAGTAAATAGGGAGATGGACGAGCTATTTAACGTAAAGGACAATGTTGATACAAGAATACATGGATCTAAACTGGACATGAATAAATTCAGGCTGGAAATTAGAAGAAGGTTTCTAATCATAAGAGGAGTGAAGCAATGGAATAGGGTCCTAGACAGAGTTGTGCAGGGTAAACAACTTAATTAGTCTTAAAAGAAAGCTGGACATGTTTGAGTGCAATTGTTGGCTGGAGTTGGCTTCATTTCATCAGTTTAACAGCCAAGTAAGAGTTCTGCACTTTTTTCTTCTTTCATTTAATATGTGATCTTAGAAATAGCGGTATAACAACCTGAGGATTTTTCTGTTCAACTGTATGATGACTATATCCTGAGCTATTAAAACTCTCCATTTAGCTTCATAATTTATTTGTTATAAACACTTTAGCCTTGGAGCTTATTCAACCTCTAGTATAATTAGTTACTCGTAAACATGAAGCACCTTGAAGTTTTATCAATAATAAAAAGGTCCCATGGGTGCACATAATGCATTTCCATAAGGAAGTTTATAGAATGTATTTCTTCTGCTCCTTTATTTCATGATGACTTAATTGGATAAACAGATGCTCAGATTCTGTCTGTGCAAAGGCTGGTACTGGATATCCTTGGATTCAAAACAATAGCTTCCCCACCTACCAAAAGAGAATTTCAGATTGGAGCAGTAGGACTGTAGCAGGGGCATCCTCTCCCAGGCTACCAGCTACTACAGAGCAAACTCAGACATACATTTTCTCTATATTAAAACATATCCATATCTGCGCCTCTGTAAAGTCAAGATTTTAAAATCTCTCCAAACTCTAAAAATATCACCATTTTAATTAATGAAATTTGGTACTGAAAGCAATGGATTTTTTTAGAAGGAAAATATTTTATCTGTCCTTAAAACAAAAAGGAGGGCGGGCAGTTTTGCCTTAGTAACCTGATTAAAAGATAATTGTAGCTAGCAACTACTTTGTTCTTCATTTTGCTTAGAGTGCTACACAATGGAGAGAAGACACAGGAGAAAAAATCTGAACAGAGAACAAACTACAAAGTGCTGTGGATAGAAAATTTAATTAATACAGGCTCAATCCTACAGCCATAGAATTAAAATGAGATGAAGATCCAGCTGCATGTATTTATTTTTAGTGCAAAGGCCTCACAGAGCATGGATTTTGTACACATTTGACATGTCTGAAACAGAAACCACCAGCATTCTATTTGTGCTTAATGCACTTGCTGTCTTTCAGAATATTCCATCAACAAACTTACCAGTGCAGTTTTAAGAGAACTGTAAACTGAGTTTTCCTAAAGGAACAGAGCTAGTATGATTCCTGTTAGTTATCAGATAGCTGGTGAACACTCACTGGATCATACCACCACAAAACATCTCATTCCAGGAAGTTTAGTTTGCTTGTCAAAGTCATTAGAATATACCTGCTAATAAGAGATGTATCCTCCATAGTATATTCAATCCTATTGTTTTGCAGTTGGTACAAGCCTGTTTGAAAACAGCAGTTTCCATAGGAACAGTTTTCCCAACTAACTCTTACATGGAGAAGTATGTCATAAATAATTAGTCTTGCCCTGAAGGAACTGTTAAACACCCAAAGAAAATGCAAGAAGAGACACAGAGAAAAGGAAAGCTATCGGAAAGGTAAAAAGTGATGGCAGACTGAAAAAAAGTACATGTTTTTGAAATCTCTTTACGATTCACACTAAAATAAAATGGTATCATCCAAAATATAAAAAATATTGTCAGAAATGAGCACATTAATGTAACTATTGAGATAGATATTGAAGTTTTATTCCTCTTTCACTATAACTGTTAAAATTGCATAGAGTACAAATCACTATAAATTATAATATAGTAGCTTTCTGTAGTAAATAGCATTTTTAAAAATGCATTTTGGCCCATTTATGTCCTATTTATATGCCTAATTTGCAGGGAAAAAAAGAAATTGAAATGGGCTGTAAGCATAGTTGGGAACAATTATAAAATTGTAGCGGAAGGGCATAGTCAACTATAAAAGGGAGCATGTGTCCACACCTTACATGCTACTTTGGAACCCCCTTTCAGGTATTTGAAAGCAGCTATCAAATACCCCCTCATTCTTCTCTTCTGCAGACAAAATATGCTTTGTGAGGTATCATATGAAAACTCATAATTTGCAGGTCATCCTGGTAAAATATGTGCGGCAACACTGTGTGTGATGTTATAAGATTCCACTGTATGTTAACACGTGTACCAAACTGCAATTAGCAAACAGGTCTGTCTCAAACAAGTGAATGTGTGCTCTGCTTAATTTGCATGTAGGCAGTAAACAGAGTCATCAAGTAGGAAGGGGAAACAAAGGGTGTTCAAACGGTGGGCAAAAACCAGCAGGGAATATCCTTCCACATAGACTGTCTTCTGAATTTTATTAGGAAATATTTTTCAAGATGAGGACAGAAACTATAAAAAGGAGGGACAAACACCAAAAGGGACCTCTCTCCCTGCCCATCGTATTCACAGCATCTGAAGCAACAAAGGAAGCATTTGTTGGATTCTGGGAGAAGGGAAGTTTGATCAGTATGACTGCTGAAAGCATGTGGTGAGGAAACTTTGCTTTGAATTTAACATTGTTTGTTAAGTTAGGCACCAGTGGTGTTTTATCTTTATTTTTTTTGTAACCATTTTATGCCCCATTACTTGTACTCACTTAAGATCCCTATTTGTAGTTAATAAACTTGTTTATTGTCTGATTCAGTGTGTTTAAATTGAAGTATCTGGGAAACTTCATTTGGCATGGCTAGTTGCATGCATATTATTTCTATTAAAGAAATAATGGACTTCATATAAACATGGATTGTGTAGGAGAGGGCTGGGCAGTCCAGGACTTTGACATTCCCCAGGGTGCAACCTGAATTGCTGAACTGCTGTTTCCCTTTTGCTCTCTAGCCTGGGATACCTTTTACACTGCTTTGTTCATGAACAGCAAACCCCTCCAGGCTCTGTTCACTCACAGCTGAATACATGAATGCCATGCCCAGCCATCCATGAATTTTCTACAGGATGACATCCACATATTCCTTGGCCCCAGCCTTGTACCTCAGAAACATGCCTCTTGTAGTGTTTAGCAGCCCATTGGATGGTGCCAGCTCATATTTAATCCATCATTCGAACAATGGGTGATGAATATGCACCAGCTCTGTTGACCTGAATAGAGATTTCCCGAACAGTTCAATAAAACTCACTGGTTTAGATAAAACAGAAAAAGATAGACGTTAAGCCATTTACAAGTGATAAGGCATAAAAGTCAGTGTCGGTACAAAAGAAATAAAAAGATGCAAGCTTTACCAAGGCTAATAAGTTTAAAAGTAGTATGGTATCTCTCACCCAACAGCTTTCATCAGATTTCAGTGGCTGGAAAAACCTCCAGGCCAGGCTACTCACCCCTCCCCCACCCAGGTCAATGATGCACCTTTGTCTTTCAAGTCATCTTGCTGCTGTGTGTAGAGTTAATTTGTGTGTGTGTAATTTATGTGAGTTCTCCATTCTTATACCTTTTCCCCTTCTTTGAGGATTACACCCAGCTGGGATATAGACAAAACAGTCCCCTGTGTATGTGAGATTCAAAATGTCTTTTAGGTGAATTGTAATTTTCTTGCTTACACCTTTGGTGTATCTGAAGTTTAAGCCACTTTGGAGATGACATGTAACATTTTTGTTTATAGTATCCCCTTCTAGCGAATGGTTGCTTCAGCAATTAAAAAAAGGGAAGAAGGAGGATCCGGGAAACTACAGGCCAGTCAGCCTCACCTCAGTCCCTGGAAAAATCATGGATCAGGTCCTCAAGGAATCAATTTTGAAGCACTTAAAGGAGAGGAAAGTGATTAGGAACAGTCAGCATGGATTCACCAAGGGCAAGTCATGCCTGACTAACCTAATTGCCTTCTATGATGAGATAACTGTCTCTGTGGATGAGGGGAAATTAGTGAACATGTTATTCCTTGACTTTAGCAATGCTTTTGATATGGTCTCCCACAGTATTCTTGCCAGCAAGTTAAAGAAGTATGGGCTGGATGAATGGACTATAAGGTCAGTAGAAAGCTGGCTAGATCATCGGTCTCAATGGGTAGTGATCAATGGCTCCATGTCTAGTTGGCAGCCGGTACCATGCGGAATGCCCCAAGGGTAGGTCCTGGGGATGGTTCTGTTCAATATCTTCATTAATGAGCTGGAGGATGGTATAGATTGCACCCTCAGCAAGTTTGCAGGTGACACTAAACTGGCAGCTGTGGTAGATATGCTGGAGGGTAGGGATAGGATACGGAGGGACCTAGACAAATTAGAGGATTGGGCCAAAAGAAATCTGATGAGGTTCAACAAGGACAAGTGCAGAGTCCTGCACTTAGGATGGAAGAATCCCATGCATTCTTACAGACTAGGGACTGAGTGGTTAGGCAGCAATTCTTCAGAAAAGGACCTAAGGGTTACAGTGGATGAGAAGCTGGATATGAGTCAACAGTGTGCCCTTGTTGCCAAGAAGGCTAATGGCATTTTGGGCTGTATAAGTAGGGGCATTGCCAGCAGATCAAGGGACGTGATCATTCCTCTCTATTTGACATTGGTGAGGCCTCATCTGGAGTACTGTGTCCAGTTTTGGGCCACACCCTACAACAAGGATATGGAAAAATTGGAAAGAGTCCAAAGGAGGGCAACAAAAATGATTTGGGATCTGGAGCACATGACTTATGAGCAGAGGCTGAGGGAACTGGGATTATTTAGTCTGCAGAAGAAAAGAATGAGGGGGCATTTGATAGCTGCTTTCAACTACCTGAAAGGGGGTTCCAAAGAAGATGGATCTAGACTGTTCTCAGTGGTACCAGATGACAGAACAAGGAGTAATGGCCTCAAGTTGCAGTGGGGGAGATTTAGGTTGGATATTAGCAAAAACTTTTTCACTAGGAGGGCGGTGAAGCACTGGAATGGGTTACCTAGGGAGGTGGTGGGATCTCCTTCCTTATTGGTTTTTAAGATCAGGCTTGACAAAGCCCTGGCTGGGATGATTTAGTTGGTGATTGGTCCTGCTTTGAGCAGGGGGTTGGACTAGATGACCTGCTGAGGTCCCTTCCAACCCTGATAGTCTATTAATAGTTTTCTAACACCTGTGGACAGTCCTTTGTTGTCTCTGAGGAGCTAGTATATGGGTGTTCCCCAGGATTATAACATATTTCAGTAACAAACATACAGAAAAATCATATAGTTTCACATGTAGTGTTGTTGCATACACATTTCAACAGGTTTCCCCGGGTTAGAGGGCAGGGATAGCATAGCTACTCATTAGTCTGGATTGTACCCTGGTACGTCATATCACGACTGGCATTGTTACACTTTTTCAAGACTACCATCGTAAAAGTCCTGCAGGGAGGGAGGGGAGGAAAGGGAACTACACACAGACAAGTGTTTGATGGTTTGATAGCTTCAGTAGCTGCCTGGAGCTTGAGGAGGGAGAACCAGGCTCCTAGCAGGAGGAAGGAGTGCCAGCACCCTGTGTGACAGGTTTGGTCACAGAGACCCCCTTGGGGCTGTCACCTAATGTGTCGAGACTACCTCCCTTTTTTTCTGCCAGTTTGGGCCTCCAAAACCCTGCCCAAGACACACAAGCCTGCTGCAACACAGACTCAGGGTCTGAACCACACCCCCAAAGCTGAAGACTCAACTGAAAACAGCTTAAAGAGTGCTCCTGTCTCCAGCACTTACATATCCAGCTCCCAATAGGATCCAAACCCCAAATAAATCTGTTTTACTCTGTATAAAGCTTATACAGGGTAAACTCATAAATTGTCTGCTCTCTATGACACTGAGAGATATATACAGCTGTTTGCTTCTCCAGGTATTAATCATTTACTCTGGGTTAATTAATAAACAAAAGTGATTTTATTAAGTATAAAAAGTAGGATTTAAGTGGTTTCAAGTAAAAAGACAGAAAAAGGTAAGTTACTAAATAAAATAAATCAAAATACACAAGGCTAACAATACACTAAGGATCTAGTTACAAATACTAACTACTCATCCTAGATGTTATCTCAGGTACAATTCTTTTCAGACCAACATCGTAGTTTATGTCCTGGGTCCAGCAATTACTCATACCCCCGCAGTTATAGTCCTTTGTTCCAGTTTCTTTCAGGCATCTCTTTGGGTTAGAGAGGCTATCTCTTGAGCCAGCTGAAAACAAAATGGAAAGGCATCCAGGGCCTTTTATAGTCTCTCTCTCTTGTGGGTGGAAATCACTTTGTTCTTCTGTGCAAAAATCTGTGCAAAAGTAACATCAACAAGATGGAGTTTGTAGCCATGTCCATAAATGATTCACCTTTTTGCAGGCTGATGCCATTGTTTACATGTTAGTTTGAATGTTCCTAGGAAAGCTCAGGTGTGGATTGGTGTCTCCCAAACTCTATTGTTAGTAAGTACAGTACTCCCAATTACTTGAGTAGCCCCTTTGCAACATGTTGGCCAAACCTTCTTTATGTGTTTCCTACAGCACACACTTCAAATACAAGCATAGAGCCAACACTCATAACTTTAGATATAAAAATGATACATGCATACAAATAGGAAGAATATTTTCAGTAGATGATAACCTTTGCAAAGATATGTCACATGGAATATCTAACACAAAGCATATTCCAGTTATATTTACATGCATAAGTATATTTCCATAAACATATAGAGTGTAACATCACATCCTGATCAGAGCAGTGCTACCCGCAGCTACCAGAGAAGCTAGAGGAACTCCTGGCTACTTGCTAAGACTGGCAAGCTGAAGTCCTGAGGTAAGCGCAAAGAAGGTGTGGGGGCCATGGGGAAATGGTCCAGGGAAATGAACTGAGGAATCATGTGGCAGCCATCTACAGAGTCCCTGGCCTGGGACCCAAAGTAGTGGGCAGGCTTGGGTCCCCCCCCACCTCCAGCCCCACTGTGATACAGTCCCCCGGAAGTGGGGAGCACAGAGTGTGGTACAGCTGGAGGGCTGTCTCCTGAAGAGGACACAACAGTCCTTGGAGAGACATGGGTCCTGGAGTGGAAGTGATGGTAGTGAGACACTACCAGAAAAGGGTGCACTGGCTAGCAGAGCTAATACCTGGGAAGCCACAGTGGTGAGTGAACCACGTAACACAGTGGCTGACAGTTTTTTTGGTCAGATGTAAAAGAGAGCTCTTGACCACTTGTGGCCATTAAAGAGACACTGGCTCTTTTCAAGAATTCCAACTTGGGTAATTGTGTTCTGCCTACCTACAATTTATCCTATGCTTTTAATTGATTATAGTATCCTTTTTTAAAGTCACTGTGTAGTGTTGTGTGCTGTTAAACAGCATCCATCATGGAAAGACCATTCAGCAGTATACTCTTGGGGGCAGTACTGAAGGCATTTTTGTCAAAGTTTATGCAGACATAGCTATGAAGTGAGGAGGTCTGGTTGCAGGGCAGAACTTTGATGCACTATAAGGGAAAGCAGAACTTTACAGGTTTGTCTAACTGCAATTAGATATCTGTGGTTGGCATGGGCCATCTCACTCAGGTTAAAGGGCTATTTAACTGTGGAGTAGACTTTCTGGGCTAGGACTGCAGCCTGAGCTCTGGTATCCTTCCATCTTGCAAGGTTCTAGAGTCCTGGCTTGAACATGAATGTCCACAATGCAATTAAACAGCCTCTTAGCCCAAGCCCAAGTCAGCTGGTACATGCCATCTGTGGGTTTTTAACTGTAGTGTAGACATACCTGCAGACAGTGAGTGATGTAGGCAGTCAACAAATGATCATCGATAAAAATGGTCTTTGGGGCACTGGTGGATATAATGGAATATTCATATTACAATAATTGAATGTGTAATTCAATTGAATGTGATTGAATGTGTAAATCTGAAGCGCCAATACCAGGTGTTTCAGAGGGAAAGAATAGAACAGGTAATCATCAAGTGATCCATCCCCTGATGCCCATTCCCAGCTTCTGGCAAACAGAGGCTAGGGATACCATCCCTGCCCATCCTGGCTAATAGCCATTGATGTACTTCTTTTCTGAACCCTGTTATACTCTTGGTCTTCACAACATCCTCTGGCAAAGAGTCCTACAGGTTGACTGTGTATTCGGTGAATAAATACTTCCTTTTGTTTGATTTAAACCTGCTGCCTATTAATTTCATTTGGTGACCTCTAGTTCTTGTGTTATGAGAAGGAGTAAATAACACTTCCTTATTTATTTTCTCTATACTAGTCATGATTTTATAGACTTCTATGATATCCCACATTAGTCAAATCTCTTTTACAAGCTGAAAAGTCCCCGTCTTATTATTCTCTCCTCATATGGAAGGTGTTCCATACCACTAATAATATTTTTAGCCCATATCTATATCTTTTCCAATTCCAATACATTTATTTTTGAGATGGGGCGACCAGACTGCATGCAGAATTCAAGATGTGGGTGTACCATGGATTTATATACAGGCAATATGATATTTTCTGTGTTATCATCTATCTCTCTCCTAATGATTCCTAAATTCTGTTAGCTTTTTTGACTGCCACTGCACATAGAGTGGATGTTTTCAAAGAACTATCCACAATGACTCTCAGATCTCTTTCTTTAGTGGTAACAGCTAATTTAAACCACATCATTGTATATGTATAGTTGGGGTTACATTTTCCAATGTGCATTGCTTTGCATTTTTCAACATTAAATTTCATTTGCCATTTTGTTGCCCAATCCCCCACTTTTGTGATACTCCTTTGTAACTCTTTGCAGTCTGCTTTGGACTTAACCATCTTGGGTAGTTTTGTATTATCGGCAAATTTTGCCACCTCACTGTTTACCCCCTTTTCCAGATAATTTATGAATATTGAATAGGACTGGTCCCAGTATAAACTCCTTGGGGACACCACTCTTTACCACTCTCTATTCTGAAAACTAACCATTTATTCCTACCTTTTGTTTCCTAACTTTAAACCAGGTCCATGAGAGGAACTGGTTAACCAGAGCTCAGAAAAGGGAACTCACACCCACATTACATCTGGTACACAGTAGAATTGTTTTCATTCAAGAAGGGACTGGTTTAACAGATTACTTTAGATCTCAGTCCTCCAAGATCCCCTGATGCACTAAAATCTTCACTGTATTACAATAAGGCCATATTGACTTCAGTAGAATTACACTGATTTACAGCAGCTGAGAATCTGGTTCTATGTGTCCTGACGGTGGATGCAAACATTTTGAACATTTGTCAATGCAAAATTCTCCAAATAAGTGCATGGGTGGGGTGGAGGATGGGATGGTTGAAGCAATAGGCCACATCTGACAATGATTTTGTGAGCATCTTGGTGGATTATAGGGTTTTTTAATCTGAATAGCATACTCATCAGGCCCTCAGAACTGATTGTAGGTAGGTACAGGACAAATCCACTTAATCTTGTGGTACATAGGCCAGATAAAGTATTTTGAAATTGCACAAATAGATGATGGTATTTTGTCATAAGAATGCATATGCAAAAACATGACTGGCACATTTGTGCCTGGAGATATGACACTGTACTTCATCTGAGTACAATACAGATATATATGGAGTGAAAAACTGAGGAAGAGTCTGAGAGTGGGGTCTTGGGGTGTAACTATGAATACCTCTACAATGCATCTGAACTTGCAGAAAGGGTTGTTCTTGTTATTGCTGCCTTGAGAATGCCAGTGACTTGATACTTGCGTCTCAAAATGGGGTGTATGTGGTATTGGTTCTAGAGATAGGGACATAGCATGTAGTAGGGAGAATGGCCCAAAAATGGAGTCCAAAGCTGTAAATAGACTTCGTAGCTCAGGTTGCAGAGTTAGGCTTGGCACTGAAATCACAGACCTTTGAAAGTGGTAGGATCTCAAGGTGTCAGAGAATAATATACAAGAAGCAGTGCTATCACCTGTGACTTAAGTGCAGTATAAATGTATATGTAGAGTCTATTATACACCTTCCAGATTATGGGCTGTGATATTATTGCCTCATCAGCAGACCTGGAGAAATCATAATGGAGAAGGAAACTTAGAATAAACAATTTGGTTCTGTCCCAAAGTACAAAAATGCTGACAGAAACCAATAACTGTTACCAAAAATGATATTGGAATGAAAAGCATGAAGTTCCCTCTGCAGGAAATGATTTTAGGAATAGATAATACAGAAGTAGCAAATGCTAAAAAGCAAAAGATGGCAAAAGTGTTGTTCCTGGCAGGGAATCTTTCTATAATAAGGACACAGAAGTCAACATCTCTGCCATCCCATAGTGAGTGGTTAACCAGGGATTGTATCCACAGGTAGCAGAAATAAATAACTGGACTTGTTCATATCAAAACAAACTGACAAAAATAAAAGCTGTATGGTCTTCTTTTCCTTTTGTCTTTCTGCTTTCCAAATCTTTCCCTCCATCCCCGCACTCCCTCCTCCTTCCCCCAAAACAATTGATTCTGCTCCCCCCAAAATAGAATAATTAATTTTGCCATGCCATGTGATAATTCTGACCCATAAGCTCTGAATACATTTTCTCTCACCCTGACTTCCCAATTCCATTATTGACAACTGTCAAGAGTTCAAAAATCATGACTCAGTCCCCCCCACAAAAAGACTCATGAGATTTAAAATAATATATTCTGACTTATTTTTATTTTCCTCTGGTTTCTGAGCCCTCAGGCTTCACTTGTTTCACATTTTCAAATCTTTTAGAAACCACGAGAACTAGAAACTTCTTTTTTTAAATGAAAACAGATTTCTCCTGAAATCTCCTGATTCCAGGAAATCACGAGATTTGCAATCAAATCACAGGAGTTGGCAACACTATCTACACACACATCTCCTTGTAGTTGCCCTATGGATTCTCTTGCTATTTTTCCTACTGTGAGGCCCTGGGACCAAAGTGGGCAGAAGAGCAGCTCCAAGAGAACTTTGTCCTTCCCACCCCATGTTTATCAAACCTGGGAAAGGGGGGCAGCTCTGGGCAAGATCTCCAACCCCTCCTTTCTTTCCAAGGTTTGTGGGGGAGGAGAGCAACCTGCAAAGGATTTCCATCCTCTTCCTTTCCTCAGAGGATGGACAATGCAGTAAGCTAGAGGATAATAGAGGACTTTCTATAGAGTTGACAGGGAGCAGCAGCTCCTCAACCAGCTCTGAAAAACCAAGACTGAGTCCTCCAACCTTGTGCTTTTAGTGGGAAAGGGGAGAACTCTCCCCACTAATTGAGGCAGTCCCTCAGCATATACATCTGCTTTGATTGACTGTCTATCCCCGAGTGTGTTGACAGGACAAGCACAGTCCTATCAGGGATGGATTTCCTCATAGACCTGACAAGTCTGTTACTGTGAATGTGTTCCGATATGTCCGTCACTGCAGAGGTACAGTGGGTGTGGCTGAATATAAGTGACAGTGCCCATACATGTAGGTAACATGATCTAAACTGATTGGCTTACTTACTGGAGGGGAGAGGTTCTTTTAAATCGCAGGGTTTACAAAGTACTCAGATTGCTATTTTCTTTAAAAGTGATGGTAACCCTGATACAATTTGTGTTACACAAGCTGTTAAAAAGGACATTATTAATAGTTCAGGCCAACTTTGGTCATGATCAAATCATTTTGGTTAACATTTCCTTAAAGTGCAGGGAACGAGAGAGAGCATGTTTCTTTAAAACGTTGGATGTTTTTATAGTAGCTGTCATTGACAAGCGATATTTTAGCATGAATTGACCAATAATAATTTCTGATTGTAGAGGAGATTTTAATTGTGCCAATGAGGAGGGTACAGATAAAAGCCATCCGGAACCTCATCTATTATTTGTTATTTTATTTTGCGAGCCAATGGTTGAACTGGTGTATGCAGGAATTTTAACTCTCATATGAGATAATATACTTCGATGAGCAATTTTCAGTTTGTCCCTAGGGAGATTAGACAGATTTTATGCTTTTCAAAACTATTTAAATATCCCGATTGTCCCAAATGTGTTCTCTGATCACAGTAGGGTTTTATTTACCTTAATTTTGCCCTTCTTTCACAACCAATATTTCAATACTTGCCTTTTATGGGATGATTATTTTTGTAATGTTTTAACATTCCTGGAGAGTGTAAGACCTGGGATACCTTCTCTTTATTGAGGCAAGGGTGGAAGGTAGATGAGGTTTAGATCAGATGTTTTTGCCAGCAATGCTCATAGCTGGGGACACTACAGCTTACACCAGAGGGGAAATAAATGAAGTGGAGGAAATAAAAGAAACCGAAAAAGTATCTGACAATACTACACTAGGCTGAATCCATGCCTCAAGTATTTTTTTTTAAAAGGGCTTTTGATGGTTCTTTTGGATAACAGACTGCACTGGTTTGTACTGTTTTAGGAACTAAATGAGATGAATAAACCTTGTGTGATATTGGAGGGTATAGGGCCTGTCCTGGTGTCCCAAATCCTAGCGATCACCCCTTTGCAGCCACTCAGTAGGAGTGCTGTGAAAGGACTCCAAGCCTCTGTGCTCTGGATTCCATGGGGTGTGTTAAGCTCCTCCCTTGGCCTCACAGGGGACATTTCCTGGGCACTGACTTTCAGTCTACCAAAGAAGGCAGGCAGAATATCTCCTGCCTCTTGCGGGTTAGTACATGGTGGTCCTTCCCCTCATGGACTGGAAAATAATGGTCCCTGGGCAGAACAGGTCTCTGCACTTTTTGAAACTGTAAACCCTCCCTGTCTCAGCTTCTTCACATGAGCACAACTCCCCGCCAGGTGACTTCATTGCCAAACTGATTTCCCTGCTACTGAGCCAGTTATTCTGGACAGGGACTAGTTTTTTATCAATAGAATAGATTTTCAGTGACTGGGTACTTAGAGTGAACTATCCTCTGTTGTTACTCTTTTGCCACCAGCCTTTGGAATCTCAACCAAACAGGGAGGCAAACAGACCATAGAGAAGGCAAAAGGCTGCACATTCAAAATTGTGTTTGCAGCCTGACACAGCCACATAGATTTATAATCTCTGTACTGGGGCAGCTTTCCCACTCCTTGAGAGTGTGGGCTGCAGCAGGCCAGTGGGCCTGTGCAGACCGACAGCCAATAAGAAAAGGGCTTACAGGGGGGCCAATCAGAGCCAAGATTGGAGACAGCCAGTCAGGGCTCAGCTTGGCCTTATATAAAGGCTGCCCAAGAAGGAAGGAAGCAAGCAGTCTGTGCCAGGCCTTTGACAGGGGGAGTTCAGTCTCCAGAGCTAGGATACTAGCTGTGCTGGCTAGGCTCGGGGAGCAGAAGTGAGGTCTAGCCCATAGCCTGCTAGGCTGTAGGCCCTGAAGGGAAGGGCCTAGTGGGTGCAAGGGGCCCTAGGGGAAGCAGCCCAAGGAAGTGGACAGATGAAGGGAGAGAGAGACAACAGTGAGGCTACTGCCAGAGGGTCCCTGGGCTGGGACACAGAGTAGAGAGGAGGCCTGGGTCCCCACCCCTTGCAGTACACCCAGCCATCGGCCATGGGGAGCGGCCATCATAGACTATGCCAGATCCCTGACAAGAGGGATTAGACTTTGGGGGTATGGTGGACATGGACATGGTGGCTGGGGTGTGGGAAGACTGCTGATCACCTCCTTCCCCCCCAGAAGGGGGTATGGATGGACTGAGGGGCACTGCTGGAAGGCAGTGGTCCAAAAGAGGATGCCCCTAGCTGGGGAGCGATGCAGGCTCCAATGCCAACCAAGGGTGAGACAATGGGCAGGACACCACCAGGAGAGGGTGCTCCACTGGACTGAGCTAATTCCTGCAGGTAACCAGTAGGAGGCGCTGTAGTGGTGAGTCCCAACCCTGTCACAATCTCCCACAGAATTCATAAGTTGGAATGTCATGTTCCAAAATCATCACGGAATTTTTTAATGTTTCTTTCTAACCAAAACAAGTCAGTGAAATTGACATGAACTTGCAAATTGTTTTGATATTGCCAAATCTGCATTTTTTGGGGGACGGGGGGAAGAGTGCTACTCAGATCTGTTCCTTGCAGAGAACATATGTCAGCCTGAGACCAAGCAGTGAGGCTATCCTGAAGACTAGGGGGGGATATGACCCTGTTTTTGACTTTCATGTAATTGACAGCTACCCTTGATTCATAAAATAGTGGGAAGGTGTGCGGCACTGAAGGCCTTCATGTAGAATTTTCTAAGGCATATTTGTGTGGCTGATTCATACCTATTTTTTAAGGTTCACATCCAGGAGAAAGAATAGTCTTTCAGCTGTTACCAAACGGTCATCACATTATAGCTGAAATGGTGGAAAGAGGTCAACAGCTAATAAATCTTGTAAGCAGAATTGCTACTTGCGGGCTGCAGTCCCCATAGAAATTGTTGGTTTTTTTTGTTTGGTTTTTTTCCCCCATATGATGAAGGGACTGGCTTTTACTGTCCTCTGACAAGATGAAGGGACAAGGTTTTCAACAGAAAGCTCTGTTGTTGCTGTTACTCTTTGACAGAACAGGAAAAAACACATTGTCTGCATTTGATATAGTTTTAAATGATTGGAGAGTTCAGAAGGTTAGGAGTCAAGACAGGACTTTAACAATTACCAGGACTACTTAGAGAACATATTTATAGCCCTGTTTGAGTTATTGAAAGTAACTTTTTGTCCTCAGTGGTTCTCACTGACCCAGCTCTCCCCTCACCTTTCACATTCTCAGAGTTTAAGGTCAGAAGGAAACCACCATGATCATCTAGTCTGACCTCCTGCACATTGCAGGCTACAGAACCTCACCCACCCACTGCAGTGTGTGTGTGTACCAAAGTTCAATGAATGGTTGACCCTCTTCTGCATTTTCAGTCCTGTCTCTGGTCTGTTTAAATTGCAGCCCTTCTCTGGGCTTTGTCTACTCTGTCATTAGGGGGATGTGGACCTGCCCACTACTCCGGGTCCCAACCCAGGAACCCTCAAATAGCATTCACATGATGCTTCCTTCAGTAATTACTACTGCTATTCCCCGGGCCGCTTCCCACTTAGTCCATTCTATTTCACCCTTACCTCAGTGTTCTGTCTGTTCCTTTCCTATGCAGGGCCTCTCCCAGGCCTCCTTGCCTGGAGAGTTTCTCTGTCTTATCCCTTCTGGTCCTTGCCATCAACTGATCTGTTTAAGTCCTGCAGCTCCTTTTAATTGAGCCCGCTGGGCTCTGATAAGCTGCTTCCCTGCAGCCTTTCTAATCGTACCTGGAGAACCCATATTCATTGTTCCTTTCCTGGGGTGGGATATGGTAGGACTGCAAGGCCTCCAGCAGGGGGCCTCAAAGGTCCTGGTATACCCCACTCAAACCATCCCATGAACACAATACATTAGCCAGGAACAGTACCCACCATGTAATTCATTAGCCATGCACAGACAAATGCATGGGCTGCAACCAAGGGATGACTCATGACAACTGGCATCTGCCTGGGCCATGTTGCTCTTCACATCTTTGCTGACAAAGCACACATGTTGGATTTACAGTGCTCAGTGCATGACATCAACACTGATCATATAATGGTGCCCAAGATGCCACGCCACGTTTTCCCACCAGGGAGAGACATGGCCAGTCACCATTCTTGTGCTTCCAACTGAGTGTTTCATAGGTGTTTGTTTTATGCTTTGTGCCCTAAAGAAAGGTAACCACTCTGCTCTGTTCCACTTCAGGATGACATCTCCAGTCTCACCCCACTGGGGCAGAGAAGGAGGTAAAAGGGCATGTACCTCCATCATGCTGTCTATTCATTATGGTATTTGCATAGCAGAAGCACTAAACTCACATGTATTATTGCCAAAAGATTGCTCAGTTCATGTTTATGGTTTGTGATAAGCAACATTAAAGTCTTTGAATGAAATTTTCAAAAGTACCCAGTGTTGGTCTAACTGCTCCAATTGAAGTCAATGGTGAAACTCAACTTCCATGGGGCAAATTAAGGCCAAAATGGTGTGCTTTTGAAAATCTTGCCTTCTGTGCACAGGTGTGTATGAATCAATACATGGGATCATCAAATACTGATATGACCTTAACAGACATACATCTATGAAAGATAAAACCAAGCACAAGGTATTATTAACACAGTCTTATCCACCGTTCTTTAACATCTGCATCGAGTTATATTGCAGAGGGGAAGACATATCCGCTTACAACTCATATCAGTGTCCTTAGATGCTAAAGCCTGCCTTCAGCTGCAGTGCATCTAATATTCCAGTGTTATGCTCATAGCTACTGAGGATGTTGTTACCTACACTTCAGCAATGACAAAGATTTATTTCCATTTTACTGAAGATCCCCAAAAACCTTAGTCTGTGCAAAGCATTAACTCCATACAAGGCTTAGATGTTTTCTAGACCATACATAAGACATGTCACTTTACACCTTAACCCATTCCTGGGATCTGATAATACATAAAGGTTGCAAACTCACAACATACTAGGAAATTCATGTATGTTACCCAATGTAGCCAATACTAGGAAATTCATGTATGTTACCCAATATAGCCAATACAAAGATTACACTTTGTCTGTTTTCAGGGTAGCAGCCATGTTAGTCTGTATCCGCAAAAAGAACAAGAGTACTTGTGGCACCTTAGAGACTAACAAATTTATTTCAGCATAAGTTTTTGTGGGCTACAGCTCACTTCTTTGGATGCATAGAATGAAACACAGACAGCAGATATTTATACATACAGAGAACATGAAAAGGTGGAAGTATGCATACCAACTGAAAGTGTCCAATCAATTGAGATGAGCTATCATCAGCAGAAGAAAAAAAAATCTTTGAAGTGATAATTGAGATGACTCATAGAAGGTGTGAGGAGAACTTAACATAGGGAAATAGAGTCAATTAGTGTAATGACCCAACCATTCCCAGTCTCTGTTTAAACCTAAGTTAGTTGTATCTAATTTGCATATTAATTCAAGTTCAGCAGTCTCTCTTTGGAGTCTGTTTTTGAAGTTTTTTTGTTGCAAAATTGCCACCTTCAAGTCTGTCACTGAGTGGTTAGAAAGGTTGAAATGTTCTCCCACTGGTTTTTGAATGTTATGATTCCTGATGTCAGATTTGTGTCCATTTATTCTTTTGCATAGAGACTATCCGGTTTGGCAAATGTACATGGCAGAGGGGCATTGCTGGCACATGATGGCATATATCACATTGGTAGATGTGCAGGTGAATGAGCCCCTGATGGTGTGGCTGATGTGATTAGGTCCTATAATGGTGTCACTTGAATAGATATGTGGACAGAGCTGGCATCGGGCTTTGTTGCAAGGATAGGTTCCTGGGTTAGTGCTTATGTTGTACGGTGTGCAGTTGCTGGTGAGTATTTGCTTCAGGTTTGTGTGTGTAACTTTGCCACATTTTAAAGTCTTACTGAATGGCTTTCTTTAGCTAGTCCCATAAGGTTGGTAGAGATAAAAGTTCCCAGTTATTTTAAACACTTATTGATCTACTGCATAGGGCAGTTTGGTGTTAAGAACTAGCTTTCTTTTTAATTAATGGTTTATAATTACTTATTTTTCCCTCTGTCCTGGGGAAAATTCTGAAACAAGAATGGATTCCAGATTCATACAGTCACCCAAATCTTGTAATGACTGTGTGGCCTAACATATAAAACAAATCAATTAGTAAATAAGCTGATCTTGTGTCTCCATGGACCTATCCATCTCCACTACTACTGTCTACATCTACTTCTCATCACTATTCAGTCCTTATAGCTATTTCCAATGGTTCTACAAACAAAAAAACAGAGAAGGGAAAGAGATACAGACAAAAAGGTAGGCCTTGTTCCCCTCTCTGGACTAAAAGGTTCAAAAATTTTTCCATTCATTTTGAATGTGGTCATTTGATCTCTGTAAATAACCAAGATTCAGTTACGACAAACAGATCCAAAATCCTATCAGATGTATTATCAGTCCTTATCTATTGTATTTCAGTAGTGCCTAGATGCCACAGTCATGGAGGGCCTCATTGTTCTAGACACTGTAAACATATGCAATAGAAAGAGAGTAGCCCTACCCAAAAGAACTTACAATCATGTGATGAGACAGTACAGGTGGAGATAACAAATGGAGAGGAGGAGCAGGGTAAAACAATTGACAAATGTCTATCACCAATCTTCAGTTAAACTACACCATCCCCCCTCAACAGTTAGGGTATTCCATTTAGGGTTCTATGTATGTTGCTATTAATCATTCTAGCTTTGATAAACCATGTTTGGTCATTATTATATTATAGCTAAATATTGGGGTGAGTAATCACAAAATTGTTTTGCCATTCTTCAGTCAACTCTGGGCCCCGTTCCAACAAATTGCTCTACATAAAGCCCCACTGAACTCATTGTTTCTCTATGTGGGAAGCACCTCTCAGGTTTGTGGCCATAATCCTCTGTGCAATCTGAGGCATATAGCCTGGCAATCTATTTGCTGAAGCTTTTGCAAATATCACGTTGTCAACATTATGTAGTGAAATAGGATTGTATGAAGAGCAAAATTAGTATTACTCTTTTTTTAGACTTTATTTCAGTTTATAAAAATAATACGACATTCTTAATCTAATGCTCCGGAAGCATGTACAAAATACAGTTAAATAATACAATTCTTATGTCTCAATGCAGGAGGGAAGCCTCCCTTTAGAGAGGAGTATGAATATATTTTGAGAAGGGTAATTATATATATTTATATTTTGGGGAAAATTCAATAGAAAACCCATCTGGGCCTGATGTTTTACTGAAATTAGATCATCACTTGCTGTCTGTATTTCCGCTGGAGCTAATGTTTATTTAAATTGTTCCTGATTTCTTCTGACAGGTTGGGGAAAGGCAATTTTCATAAAAGGGCTTTTTACAGCTTTCACTTTTTTCTTCAATATATAATATCCAATAGAATTTTAAAGGCAATGGTGATTTCTTTGTCCTTTAGCACCCACCTCATCTGGATGCTCTCAGAGGGACTTTTCCTTCTTGAGGTTTGATTAAATGTGCTATTAGTCACCTTGGTTTATTGCAAATTCAAAAAGTCTTTTACGCATAAGTATCCCTTCCTTGTCTGTTTGCCAAGAAAAGCAAATTGTTCTTAGGTGTTCTTCATTTTCACTAGTAAAGGGAAGGACAGCTTCATAACTGGTAGCAACCTGTCTCCAATAGGAATGATTTGCCCTCAAACTAATATGCACTTCTATCAACTATTATCACAGAATTCAGTTACTTGGGGCCATTGCACATCCTTGTTCCTCTTGCCTAGCTTGCACACAACAACAGCACAGTGAGACAAAGTCTCAACAAAGAACTTTCAGTGAGCCGGTACTGGAGTGGCCCAGGTATCCCAGTGTTTTCCCGCCTAGAACAGATACACCTAAATGAAATGCAATTACTTCTGTGTCGAAAGAAAACCAGGGACAGACCCAGAGCAAGTGAATTTACATACTATCTTTGACAGATGTATAGTTACGTTGCTTAATGTACAACTCAAAGGTGCTCAGATATTATAGTGATGAGCGCAGTACACAAATCTACATAGACTAGCATCAGTTGGGACATAAATACCTATGCTTGCCAGGCATTCAAGAAAACACCATAAAATGGAATGCAAGTAAGCCATCACTGTGCCTGCTGATAGCATGTGCTACAAAAAGGACAGGGAAGTCAATCCATTCAGAGGTTGTCATAAACAGATGGTTAAGGGTTAATGTCTCTTTTACCTGTAAAGGGTTAACTAGCTCAGTAAACCTGGAACACCTGACTAGAGGACCAATCAGGAGACAAGATACTTTCAAATCTTGGTGGAGGGAAGCCTTTGTTTGTGCTTTTTGGGTTTTTTCTTTGTTCTCTCTGGGTTCTGAGAGGAATCAGACATGTATACAGACTCTCCAATTTTCTGAAACAGCCTCTCCTGTTCAATTTAGTAAGTACCAGTTAGAAAGGCGGTTTAGTCTTTTGATTGTTTTCTTTATTCGCAAATGTGTATTTTTGCTGGAAGGATTGTATCTGTTTGCTGCAACGTGTAGTTGTGCTGGGGGGGAGGATTCTCTCTAGTGTCTATAAGCTGAAAGACCCTGTAACATTTTCCATCTTGATTTTACTGAGACAATTTTTACTTTTTTCTTTCTTTTATTAAAAGTTTTTTTCTTTTTAAGAACCTGATTGCTTTTTTATTCTTGTGTGAGACCCAAGGAGAGGGAGTCTGCACTCACCAGGGAATTGGTGGGAGAAAGGAGAGAAGGGGGGAGGAAAAGCCTGATTTCCCTCTGTGTTAGGATTACTGTCTCTCTCTCAGGGAGAGTCTGGGAGGGGGAGAGAAGGGGGGGAAGGTGAATTTCCTCTCTGTTTTAAGATTCAAGGAGTTGAATCACAGGGATCTCCCAGTGTTACACAGGGAGAGGAAAATCTGGGAGGAAGAAAGGAGGGGAATGGTTTATTTCCCTTTATTTTGAGATCCAAGGGGTTTGGGTCTGGGGTCCCCAGGGAAGGGTTTGGGGGCCAGAAAGTGCCCCAAAACACTATATTTTTGAGTGGTGGCAGCTCTATAATTTCTAAGCTAATAATTAAGCTTAGGGGGGTTCATGCAGGTACCCCATCTTTTGGACGCTAAGGTTCAGAGTGGAGAATCATACCTTGACAGAGATATAAAAAGGTTTTATTTAAAACATATTGGTCTTCGGTTACACAGCAGGATGCGGAAATGTTAGCTTAATATACAGCAGTGATGTGTTGTTGAGACATGGAAAAACTTCCACATAAAGAGAGACTGAAAAGATTGGGACTGTTTATAGAGGAAACATAAGACAGGAATAATGACAGGACATTTATATGGATAATGAGAGCATCCAGAATTATATTAGTCAGGATTTTTAAAAAGTTTGGAAGAGATATAAACTATTATGTTTATGGAAATAAACCAACCTTTAACTGACAAGAGTTTGAAAGAAACATTCCCCAGGAGCAGGTTGTTACGTAATTCCCTACTGCACAGTTTCTTGTTCTGGCATATCTGGAGACAAGGTGTTGGACTAGATGGACCACTGATCTGATCCAGTATGGCAGTTTCCAAATTCACTAAGAGCTTCTATACATTAATCTGGGATCAAAATGTAGTCAAAGCTCATTCTGTGGGAAAGTTAGTGATAGAAAGATAAGGGAGAGGTCATCTGACGATTAAAAATCTACAGATTCATAATGTCAACGGTGTCAAATTCTGCACCATGGCGGAGGCCCTGGCTGCCCCCACCTCAGCTCTCAGAACCAGGTCCTCTGGTTGGTGAAAAGTTTGAAAATACAGTTTCACTGGATATGGATCGAGTTGGGCATCATTTGAAAGCCCTTTCTCCCATGAACACAATGGTATCAAGCATGACAAATATAGAACAATTATGTAGATATATATGTGAGAAAATTCTTAAAAATCAACTTTTTAAAATTATACTTTAACACATAAAGATATTGATCTTTGGTAATTCTAATGAAGTTAGCATTGACATGTAGGACTGAAAAAAAATATTCTCCAAAGTCATCATCAGTGTTGTCTCCACTTATGGCAGCTCTGCTAGACATGTTGTCACGCTGATTCTCATCAGTGCCACATTCACCCACCACCATGCAAGGCAGGCTTCTGGTCAAACATTTGTAAGTGGTGAGCATCTTTGCACACAAGCATTTGATTACACTGCTCTACAGCCAAAATGCTTCTGAAATAAATGTAGTCCAACTTTACTAATTCTGGGTCACTGAGAATGAAAATGATGCTTAAAATTGTTGATTGGCTCTAGTTTTCAAGATATGCTATTGGGTCAGTATATACGACCCTTGACTTGGGAATGGCGGAGGATAAGTGAGTTATAAAGGGAAGGGATCTCAATTTAAACCAGAAATGACTAAAATACATCTTTGACTGGATCTATGAATAAATGTATGACTGGGTTTGGACAGTACTTGCTTTTTAGGCAAAACAATGAATGATGCCATCTGAAGCTGGTATTGCGTCGTACATGATATGAATTGCATCCTGTTATTCCTAGAAGTCATGGATGATGCAATCATAACGAAGCTTACATCACTCTGCTGAACAAATTGCCCTATGTCAGCTCTAGAAATCATACAGTGTCATGCTCTCTTATTTGTCAGTGTTTGATTTTGCAAAGGGACACATTTCTGTTTAGCCAAAGTGAGCAGAGATGCCTCGTACTTGTGTGAACAGTGCAGATCACTTTTTCTATGTTTGTGGTGAAGTGACTTTTGCATCACAAAAGTGCAGTATAACCACTATGGTTAAGAAAGCCTATCACCTTTATTTTGGCTGCAAAATTGGAGATCAGGACAAGAAGTGGGCCCCACACATATGCTGCAACATTTGTGCAACAAATCTTGGCCAGTGGTTGAACAGGAAAAGGAAATCTATGCCTTTTTGTAGTGCCAATGATTTGGAGTTAGCCAACAGATCATTCCAGCAATTGTTACTTCTGCATGGTGCCTCCAGTTGGGAAAAGTGTGTCAAAGAAGAAAAAGTGGACTGTGCATTATCCAAACATTCCATCGGCTATACGCCCAGTACCCCACAGAGAAGGACTGCCGGTTCCTGATGCACCAGAATCATTCTCACTTGAGTCAGATGAGGAAGAGGATGAAACTTCTGGTCCTGAACCATCAATGTCACAGGACCCACATTTTCTCCCATCCTCCTCCTCTGAACCACACCTCATAACACAAAGTGAACTGAATGACCTTGTCAGGGATTTGGAACTCCCAAGAGTAAGGCAGAGCTGTTGGGCACCAGACTACATCAGTGGAATCTCTTGGCAGGCTATCAGGGCAAATGGAGCCCATCGATGCTTGCTTGCAGACTATTGCTGGACAGTGACAAGAGATGCTCCATTTAATGAATACAAGAGACAAGCCAAGAGGCGCCGAGTAGATGCTGAATAGGACTAAACTATGTACATAATAGTTTTTTGCCTTTTGTTTCATAATAAATTTTATTTATATAACCCTTTTGCTGATTTTTAAAGTGTTACATAAACAGGACAGGTGAAATATTATCACGTAAAGCAACAATAAACACATGAAAAGACCTAGGTTTACAATTTATGATTAAAACTGTGCTATTTACACAATATACATAGACATAAAATGTAAAAACTTAAATATCTTAGAAACAGTAGCCAATCAGTTGTTTTAATTGTCATATTTGAATTCAGCACATCAAAATAGATAATAAATAGCACATTTTATCTTTGAAGCAGATGACTTCTCAAAAATTGTAGACCAGTCTTATCTGACAGATTGATTGTGAAGTGCAGAGTATTTCACATATGATCAGCCCACCCTTCAAGACCCACCCATTCCATGCCCAATACAGGAAGTAGTTTTGGATGCACTTGATCATCCCAGAGCCATCCCATTGCTTGATAATTTGCCGTCTTGATTGCTCGTATAAATGCACCCCTTGTCAGTGGCAATTTTTCTCAGTTTGTTTGCTTCTTGAAAACATTCACCGACGTAGCTCTGAAAGTGTCATAATGTCAGTCTTCAAATGGTAAATATGGCATATAAATGCCTCTAGTGCATTTATGACCTCATCAGTGATTGTCTCCACCATTCCAGGAACCTTCAGAGTGAGGAGAGAATCTTTGGAGGCTGAATCAAAAACCTTCCAGTAAGAGGGTCTTTCCAGCTGATCTTCTGGTAGTGTCACATCCTGAAAGAATATGGAAATCTGGCAGTATGGTGACTTTTAATGGTCTGTGTGAGATATGCAGTGATTCTGTTCTCCAGAAGCAGGCACAAAAACAGAATCCTGCAGAGAACATTCCACAGAGAACACAAGAATGTGTGTGTAAAAATCCAGAGTTTAGTTGCATCTCTCTCTCTGTAACACTGAAACCATGCAAGATAAGCTTAGTGTCACCCTCCTCAGGGGAACGGTGAAGAAACTCGACAGAACAGTGAGAGGCAGCGTGTGATGACAATTTTTGGAGGAGCAATTCTTTGCATGTTGGAGTATTTTTCCTGCAAGGTATGTGGTTAACTCATCAGTCATGCGAGTATGAGACAGTAGCTTCTTTCTTATGACACTGGAGATGTTTGTGGAGTCAATGTTTTTGTTGGAGAGGTACAATATCATGAAGTCTCTTCTTTCTGGTAATACTTTTAACTGATTTCTCTGCATGTGTCAAACATGAGATGGACTTCGTCATAGGTCCAGTATTTTCTCCATAGCCTCATAATAAAGCGTTCAGCCAAATCTCAGCAGCTGTTCTCAGAAAGCCAGGTACTGAGAACTTGTACCTGAGCCATACCATCTTGTATTTCTCAGGGCTGCCCAGAGGATTCAGGGGGCCTGGGGCAAAGCAATTTTGGGGGCCCGTTCCATAAAAAAAGTTGCAATACTATAGAACACTATATTCTCGAGGATTCTGAGGGGCCTGGGACAAATTGCCCCACTTGTCCCCGCCCGCCCCCGCCCCCAGGCAGTCTTGGTATTTGTACATGCGCTCCAGATGCATGAGGAATACTGACTGAACTGAGTGATCAATGGGACTAACAGGAACGATTGGCAAGATGCGCAGACAGGTCATTCACTCTGGCACTTTAAACAGAGCTTATGGGTCTATTACAACACTGGTTCTCAAACTTGGGCTGCTGCTTGTTCAGGGAATGCCCCTGGTGGGCTGGGCCAGCATCCGCAGGTTTTGCCAATTGCAGCTCCCACTGGCCACCATTTGCCACTCAATGCCAATGGGGGCTGCAGGAAGGGCAGCCAGTGCATCCTTCGGCCCGTGCTGCTTCCTGCAGCCCCCATTAGCCTGGAGCGGCGAACCGCAGCCAGTGGGAGCCGCGATCAGCTGTTCCTGCGGATGCGGCAGGTAAACAAACTGGCCTGGCCCGCCTGGGCCTTTCCCTGAACAAGCAGTGGCCCAAGTTTGAGAACCACTGTATTACAGGAGAAGGTGGGTGACGTTCTGTGGCCTGCAATGTGCAGATTAAACCATCATGATGGTCCCTTCTGACCTTAGAGTCTCTGAGTCTAATGCTAAGTTAAAGGCAGACTATGTTGGAATGTACTTTTCTCCTGAAATGGTGTAGTGGGGTATGTCCTGTGTGTTTTGATCACTTAAGGTACATTTTCCATCTCTTTTGATTTTTAAATTTTTTGGAATATATAATTCTACATAATTCTTCTAGATTTGTCATATATAGTACCATTGTGGTTATGGGAGAAAGGGTTTTTGAATGATACTCAATGCAACCCATTTCTGATGACACTGTATTATAAAAATACAGTGGAGCTGAAGCTGGGATCAGGGATGGGTGCGAGGGGGGTGGGGGCAGTGAATCTCCGCTGCTATGCTGCAAAGGGTGACACCACTGAAATTATGATTCTGCAGAGTAATTTACCCATGGAATTTATTCATGATCCCAGATTACCTTCCGCTCTTGATAGCCTGATCACATGTATCTGGTTTTAATTGACATTCAATACTGAACTGGTGTGTATATTTGTATTACGATCAAAGACCTAATGTGGTATGTCACGCTGTGAAATTGTCTCAAGTCTTGTTGAATTTACCCTGCCCACCTAAACTTTTATTTGTCTATTTCAGAAATAGAAAGAGACACCAGGTCTCTTTCTATTTCTGAAATAGACAAATAAAAGTTTATAGTCATGGTAAGCATATTTAAATATCCACCGATGTCAGAAAGTGTTAAAACTAGTTCTCATGCTATCTCAGCAAATCTAATTAAAACAGTTATTTTGCAATGGGTGTCTCGATGTCATTAATTAGCACCTACAATCAGAACTTCCTGGGGCATGAAACATCACACACTGGCTCCCTGACAGCCTCAGTCGTTACACTATACCTATACCCCTGGTCTCAGACATGATTTACCATGTGGAGCAAACATAAGCAGGGAGGCTGGAGAAATTGCCTCAGCAACAGTGTTCATGTGAAGGAAAATTTTCTAAAATGAACTCCAACCTGTTAGCTGCCATAGCATAGTTATTAACACTATTCAAAGCAACTTGCTAGGCTGATTTAAGCAATCTGGGTTGCCATGGATTGTTCCTAGTGGACCTACGCAAGACATTCTTACTGTGTTTCTATCTGTGTTCTTACTGAAACTTTCAGTAAAAGTCCCGGTAAGTTTACCGGAATAAAATAATAGGTATAAAAATGACCATGAGAAAACTAAGCTAGCCGTGATACTAGCCAAATAATTGGTATGAAAAATATTTTGTGGGGGGAAGGTTGTTTAATATGTGATTATCACGCTGGCTGAGCTAAGAACCTAACAGCATTAAATCAAATTATGCAATTTAACATCTCAACTGAGTGCACTCGTATTTCAAATGCATTTGGCTCGGTAAATACAAAATTTCTCAGCACCAATATGAAGTTCCACCCATTTGTTCGTAAGTGGTATATTGCCAAACTCGTCAACCCACCTTTCAACTGTGGTGCATTATAGTGCAGGGTATGGATGATTTGGCATCTAGGAGGTCTGGTTTTGTGGGAGTTAGGCTAAAATTGTCACTGAGTAATTCCTGTATCAAGCCCATACATTCTGGTGGAGCTATAGCATTATTTTAGAACAATGTCCAATCTTGATTTAAAGACCTTAAGTGATGTAGGATCTAGCACATCACTAGGTACACTTTCCAATGTTTAGTTACCCTCTATGTTAAAAATGTGCACTTTACTGCACCTCACGCCTTTGGGCTCTCTCAACTATGCTACAGCAATGCAAAATATCTAGGTGTGGTTAAGAAACTCCAACTAGTACAGAATACTGCAGTCAAATCTGTCTTCCACTCTCTACATTGGCTTCCCGGTGGATACTGAAACAAGTTCAAGTGCTTATTTTCATGGCATTCCATGGTCTGGGCCCTGGGCTTTAAGGCGCTAGGGTGGAGACTGTAATTTGACATTTTGCTCATCTGGCACAATGGAACTCTTGACAATAAGGATAAAGCTCATCTATATGGAAAACAGAACTTTCTCAGAGGCCAGCCCAACACTGTGGAATTAACTCCTTCAGGAACCAAAGACCATCACAAACATTACCACCTTCCACTCCAACTGCAAAACACACTTCTTTGGCCTTGCCTTCTCTAACTGGATGTGCATGTGCATATATATAATTCTAAAACAAAACATTTCCTGCGCACACATGACAGATATTAATTGCTTTGTTTAATACATTACTGGAAGGCACTCTGATACTACAATGAGATGGGTCTAAGAATTTATATAGAATAGAAATTATTTCTAATCTAAGTTTTTATCTAATCACCCTTAGCTATTAGATATAGCAGGGAAGGAGAAGGGAATGACATACCTGTTCTACAGCATTTCTGAAGATCTGCCCTTACAAGTAAGCTCAGTATTCCAAACAGAGGTCAAGATACAAGTCATCTTACAGCATGGATAGCTCATGCTAGAAATGTCATGATGCATTAAGAGACTGATAAACAGTTTCACAGACAATGAAGAGATCCAGACTCTGCTTCTACCATATGCATACACATAAAGACAGGTACTGTACGAAGTCAAATAGTCAAAGTCACTGATACAATGCATATGCACAGCATTTTTCATAAGGCAATGCCAAGAGCACAGTATACCAGAACCTACCATCAAGACCAGCATGAGCCCACCCTGGGAATTCAATATGCCAGCAGCAACCCATATGAAAAAAACATGAGTTTTTCAAAATACCTAATAAACTGAACACTTGGACAGTCACCTTTGTAATGATATGTTTGTCAACACAGTTCTTACTGAGGATGTCACACTGGTAAAAGAGCTGAGATTAAGGTATCCTCAGCAGAGAATAAGCAGAGATTACTTTGCCTATTGGCTATTATGTACAATAAATAGATTCAGGTCAAGAAAGTGCCATATGCTTTTAATATAAACTATTTAATCTAAAAAGCAAGCCACCTGGATCTCTAAGTAAGTGTGATCCAGGGAAATTCTAAATCATGCTCGACAATACTCCATCTTGATCCAAGCAGACCAAAATGGAACATTTCTTGTCAAGGGTTTTGGAGGAGTGCCTTTTAATTATATACTTGTATTTGGTTTATTTCATTTTATACGTGAATAAATAACAACTGTCAAATGTTCATAATCAGTGGAGTGGCTTCAACAAAAGAAATGGATTCTTTGCTTTTCTACTTGTGAGAACCAGATGTCTGCATTATTGTCATTTCATCCATATGTTCCAGAGAAATGTGAAAGCACCATTATATTAGCTTTTCAAGCATGTTAGTGTATCTCCCATTAACACTATTGTGTGCTTCTGTTGTGTATATTAGGGGCATGGATGGAATGAGGGTCTTGGGATTTAGGGTCCATGGTCATAGGAGAGGTTGTTTACTCTTGTTTTTGAGACAGACTCATTCGAGTGCTGCCTCACATCCTAGAGCTTTTGCATTTTCTAATCATTTTTTTGTCCAAGACACTTTAACAAATACCTCTTAATTTCCCTTGGTTGTACAGAAACCTGAGAGTTACTTCAGTTATTGTCTTTCATCAGCTCCCTCCCTCCCCCAGGCCACCCTCACCAGCTCAATTGATACTGCATCTCTTCTCCTTACCAATTTACCAGTGCTTAGCTCCTTCGGACATTCCCTGTCCCATTGGAACCATATAGAGCTAATTATTTTAACCCCAGACCTGGAATAAACAATTTTGGGAACTACAACATACCTTATGAAACAGAACTGTGAACTAATACTATGTCTCCATTACATGTTGACCTAAAGGATCAGGAGGTACGGTGGGAAAAAAATGGCAAAGGCCTTTTTGACATCTCTTTCTTTCAGGTCTGCCAGCTGTAATGGATAAGACAAGACTGGTCATGCAGATCCTGAAATTCACATTCCACAATGTTCTACTGCCATTCTTTCTGCAGCCTTGGTATGTATTTGCACCTGGCAGCCAGCACTCTGTGATAAGTGGAGATAATTGCTACCCAACACACATAGATGCTTCATTTACCATACTGTAATATCATTTTACATACATAATGTTTGATATGCAAAATGAGGAATAATGGACATATATTTTTATCTGCTAGACATGAATTAACAAGTCAAACATATTCCACCACCAAGAAAAGCTACATACATTACTAATGAATATGCAATGTTTGCATTAACATTTTTATTAGTCTCTAGACATTTTGTTTTATATTTATAAACACAGTGGACCCTGCATGAACTTATTACTTTTCAAGAGAATGAATTGTGTTGCTTGTTGTAAAGGCGTGTAAGTCATTACTTAGCTGCCATGCTGATTGCTCTAACATGGTTCTTTGGGATAGTTCTTCTTTTCTACTGGTCTGATACCATGTGGTATTCCACTGATGACCAAGGCATGTTTTAGGGTAACTTGTTTAACTAAAACCAGGAAATCATTAATACTGTAAACACAGTATCAATTCTGCTATAATCTAGACTGGACAAATTCTCATTCTTTAACTCTGGAATTCATTTCTGTCTGTGTGTGAGTTTGATGGTCAACAGGGAGTTTGGATGCTCTAGTGTCCTGCACAGGGTGTGTCAATTTAAAATTTCTTGCCGAGGTATAACTCTTAATTGGCACATCTACTGCTCCTCATCTGGTCTGGCAGAGTGTATTTTGTTGGTTCTTTTTTTTTTTCCAGATAGACTGTATTTCTAGTACTGTAGAATGTTCTACATTTCAAAATAAAAGAAAGCGTGAGGGTTAGGCAAAAAAAAAATTGGAGAAATATTTTCTTCAGGGTTGTGACAAGAGTGAGGATGGCTGGACACAGCAACACATATTTTTACTGCCTGAGAGTTCGTAGCCTGTTTCTGCAGCCAAAATATTCACTGAAGCTTCATGTGTGGGGTGTGGATCATAGACATGGGGCTAATCCCTTAACAACATTTAGTTACACTTCCAAAAACATCCAGCATGAACCTAATCTTTGCACTGATACTGATCCACAACTATGTTTGTGGGCACAAAGGACCATAGATTTCTTGAGGAGAACATTTTCTGGGATGCAGTAGCATCTCCTCTGAAGGGATGTGGAGTGGATAGATATTTTTTTCCAGTGATGGGATAGTCAAAAATAAAATGTATTTTTTGTAATACATTCATGTTGTGGCTTGGTCATGTGAAAAGATACATTTGAATAGGCTTTTTCCTTTGCTGGGTGTACAGACCCTGTGCCTTGATTATCTAGGGAACAGTGAACTCTTTTCCCCTTGCAATTGTTATGTCCCTGCCATTTCTGTGGGGATACTCTAGAGCAAAATACTGGATGTCAGGGACAGCTGGAAAAGGAATCCTCCTGACACCATGTATAAAGGAGTCAGATGCTTGAAGAAAGAGAGGAAGGATATGGTATGAACTGATGAAGAAAGACACATGGTCCTGTGAACCTCCAGCAGAAGCAAGAGCAGAAAGCAACATAGTAAAGTAAGGGGCTGATGCTTTGGCTTGTTAATTTTTCTCCTATGATCTTGGCTGACAAAACATCTGAATTCTCATCATGATGGAGGCTGGGGAGCAACAATGGGATGACTGATTCCTCATTCCTTATCTTTGAACTTGGCTAAAATGGGCTGTCCTTTGCTTGATCAAAAAGCTGAAAGGTGAAGGGGAAGAGTGTCCGATTGGTTATTACTGTTGAAACCCTCAGCTGTTTGCTGTGGGCATACAGTATAACATTAATTTATTAGCATCCACCAACACTTGACACCTAATCCAGAGCTGGTTGAAAAGAGGTGCATGTCAAAGGCAATGTGGCTCTTTGCAGAGCATGGTGTATACACTGAGTTATTTGATGAATGTTGAGTCCAATTCACAAGTGACAGTTGTGTCCACAGTAGGGCACTCTCATGCACTAGCAATGCTCTGAATCTGAGCACCAAATTCTTTCCTTCTCTGATGCCAGTCATCGTAAAGTAGCAATCTGCACTCCTTTCCCAATGATCCACAGAGATGCCAAAGGATACTAAGTCATCTTTGCAAGCATCCCAAAATCTGTCCAGTGGTCTGCCTCTCTTTCTAGGCCCTTCGTGAGCTTCAGAGTACAGCACTCTCTTAGGGATCTTGTAGCAGTGCATGGAGATCATGAACAAAAAGTGAAAAGTGCACTTTTTTTCATTTTGTTCCAAATATTTATTTTTGAATTTTTTCAAAGTTTTTAGAAAATTTTTGAAAAATATTTCAGTTCAATTTTTTAACCCTTATGGGGGAGGGGAGTTAAAATGAGCAAAAGTGGGATTTTCCCCACCAAAAAGGAAACAGTTTATTTTCAAATGTTGAAAAAAAATACAATTTTTAATGATTATTTCATCTAAATTTTTTGTTGGAAAATGCTAAATTTAGAAGACCTTGAAATGTTTTGTGCAGTACTTCATGTGAGATAACAGCATTTTTGACTATTATTTTTTATTTTATTTGGGTGCAAAATTGTCATCAGCCTGGCCTTAGTCCCCAAACCCCTGACAAATACATGTTGAGGCTACTGATGAGAGCAGATCTGATCCACTGTCATTCATTATGGTTAATGTCGGATCAGGACTCTGTCCTGGAAGGGGTTTTGCTGGTACTCTTAAGGTGTGTGTCTGCTTGCATCTGAAATGTCACTTCAGTAGGAAAGAAAGTGTTGGGATCAATGTTGAGAGACTTGTTACTCAGATGATTAATCATTTCCCTCCAGCATGGATGCTGGGCATGAAGACTCATGAAATTTACCCTTTTCCTGACTATGATCTTTCATCAGCATGCCCAGTGTGCTGGAAGAGGCTCATTAAGGTGTCACTCTGAGCCATATAAGGATTAGCACTAGTGGAGTGCTCTATGCATACAAGAATGTTGTCCAGATCTTCTGAGGAACAAGCCTGGAGGCTGCTTGTCTACGGCTCAGGGGCTTGACATGATTTTATGGCATTCTCTGAAATTCCTCTCTCAATAGGTAAGAGTTAGCACATATCAATATCTGCATGCATAACAGCTGTGAGTTAACCCTTTTGTTGACTTGCTTTGTTTTCTAATTATGAATAATAAGCACACAAACCTGGTAGGCTGTTGCTTGTTCTGTCGGAAACATTGTGATTCTGTAGGGACACCAATTAAGCATTTTTGACAGGCACAGCATATGTCCAAATCTGTCAGCTCACCTGATATCATTAATGAGCACTGAAGAAAATTAATACTTGGTCATCCATCAGGGAATGCATTCAGACACACAAAAAGCAACCTGCCTGGTTAGTGCATCAGTATAGAACATGTGAAGAAAACACTGCTGCTGTAATGGAAAATGACCTAGGTCCTCAATGTGAACGGACTAGATCATACTAGGGCTATCACAGAGGCGCCAATAGTTTTATGGCAGACTGAAAACAAGTGACAATCCTGCATGGATTTAGAACTCATGATGACTGCTGTCTGACTTTGGGCACTTATCCAATGCCATGTTTATCCTCCATAAACTTGTGTCTGTATGTGTGTGTCAAGGTTCCTTCCCCACTCTGAACTTTAGAGTACAGATGTGGGGACCTGCATGAGAACCTCTAAGCTTAATTACCAACTTACATCTGGTTTTGCTGCCACCACTCAAAGCATTTAAGAGTTATTTGGGAAACTCTGTCTACCTCCCCCCAGAATATCTCCCTCCACCAGTTCCCTGGTGAACACTGATCCAACCCCCCTTGGATCTTAAAACAAGGAAAAATTAACCATTCCCTCTCCTCTCTCCCCACTAATTCCTGGTGAATCCAGAGCCAATCCCCTTGGATCTTAAAACAAGGAAAAATCAATCATTCTTAAAAAGAAGGCTTTTAATTAAAGAAAGAAAGGTAAAAAATCATCTTTTGTAAAGTTATTTTCCATCCTGATTTTTACAAGGTAATCAGATTCAAAGAGCCCAGAGGAACCCTCTAGCCTTAGGTTCACAGTTACAGCAAACAGAGGTAAATCCTCTAAGCAAAAAGGAAATTTGCAAGTTGAGAAAACAAAGATAAACCTAACATGCCTTGCCTGGCTGTTACTTACAAGTTGGAAATATGAGAGACTTGTTCAGAAAGATTTGGAGAGCATGAATTGATGTCCAGTCTGTCTTAGTCCCAAGAGCGAACAACCCCCAAAACAAAGAGCACACAAACAAAAGCCTTCCCCACACCAAGATTTGAAAGTATCTTGTCCCTTTATTGGTCCTTTGGATCAAGTGTCAGCGAGGTTATCTGAGCTTCTTAACCTTTTACAGGTAAAAAGGATTTTGGTGTCTCTGGTCAGGAGGGATTTTATAGTATTGTACACAGGAGGGCTGTTACCCTTCCCTTCATAGTTATGACAGTGTGCATGATCTAAATCAAAATTACTGTCACTTTCCAGTGACAGGTACTAGCTTCCAATGCCATATAAACCAGTATCTTCATGACTCTTCAGGTCAGTGGCTGTCAATGGCCCTGTAGCTGCAATGATAATGTTTATTGCACTCATTACACAAATTTCATAGCATACCGTCCAACAGGTAACATTTTTACTATAAGTACACAAGAACTCTTATACTGGATGCTTAATAAAAAAAATTCCGCACATATAATTTCTAAGATTTGTCAAGAAGAATACATTATTCAAAGATGTGTCATGACGTGCAGAATGACAGCAAGGTGCTAAACCTGCCATTTGAAAACGAATCTGTGGCAACATCTGAGTAAGGAAATATGCAGAGGGATACAACAAATGCTGTTCAAATTTGAAAGATGCGCCGTTGCCATAAAGTTACATATCAGCTCACACAACACGTGCAGGGGCTCATTTATGTGACATCATAGGCTTGCTTCTATTATCAAACCTTTGCCCACATTGTTGGCATTGTAGTCAGCCTCAAGACGCCTGTTTGACTTTTAACACATGATCATCAATGGCATTACTCCACCCAATGACAGTTCTTGAGAAACTAAGGGCAAATGTCTGCTTTGTTGATTTGCTCATATCTGGATCACAATAGTCTCCATCAACTCTCAAAGCCTACTGGAGGACACACAAATCTGTCCGAGGTGATTTGTGCTGCACTCTTTGCCAGCTAGGATAAATCTGCATCATTTTATCCTCTTGTGGCAATGAAATATAGCTATGTGGGCTCTACAGAATCTGGGATCCTGAAGTGATTATGGCAGGTCTAGAATTCACTTCTGCACAGAGATTCAAGTGCTTGTGAAACAAAGCACGACAGAAGGGATAATAGCTCAGAGGAAAAACAGTCCATTACTAACAGATACATTGACATTGTACTTGACTTAGCAGAAGTAAAACTTTATACTTGATTTTGTATGTTTCCATCACAACAATCCTCATCTACTAGTTCTTAATCTGTGATAGAGGGTAGCAGCTCCTTAATACAGGTCAGGTGCAGGTCACACTGTTTTTACTCGCCCTGGTTTGACTTTCTTAACCTTTCCCATCACACACTTTCCATGTCACACCATTTGTGTTTCAAGGTTTAATATCATATTCATCAACCCCCAGAGATATGATTTGAGAAGTATGATTGTGCCAGATGGTTTTCTTTTTATAGAAGGAAGAGTTTCAGGCTTTGTTGTTCCATTGTTCATTGAATCCTATTTCTAAATGTATTAACAATGTGATTTTTCTCTATTGTAATGCATTTCTTGTTTTTTAGTCTAGCTTCATAAGTTGCCTGACCATCATTTTGTTTATTAGCACTGCTCTTAAGCACTCAAAAGTTACTTGTCCCTATATTGTGTAAATCCATTTCTCTTTGCACCTGGGTGCTCCCTAACTTCATTTGGACGGTTCTGATTATTTGGATTGGATCTGGTTTCTTGCTTGCTGCTCAGCAATGTTGTGTACTTCTAGTCAGTGACAGCAGGTCACAGGTTGTGCTAATTTCAAGTTTAAACATCTACCCCTCAGACCCAGGTGATCTAAGATGGAAGGGCTCATTGGGGTAGTCATCTCCTGCCTAATTCACAAACTGCTTCCTACAGCATGTGCTGGTCAGCAAGAGATACTGCTTGTAGTAAAAATGCAAAGTGCACCCAAGATTGTATACTTGTGGAACAGTGATGGACAGTCATGCTTTGAGAAACAATCAGCAGTAGAATTTGAACCACAACCAAACTTAGATAGAAAGAACAATTATATTCAAAGAGAAGGAAAAATGCACATATTTACATGAAAAGTAGAGTTTCATTAGGCCATCAAATAAGCTTTAATATAAGCCTTGCACATTTCAGTCACTTAGTATGTTTGAGTATTGACATAACTAGCCATAGCAATTGGCTGTACTTTGAAAATTATAGACAGCATAGTAATGTTTTTGTAGGTCTTAACATACAAGATATAGGGTCAGAAGTTACCACTTGCTGCTATATAGGAATGGTATTTGCCATTAGATTCAATACAATAATGGCAGATGGTGCAGATGCATGCATGCAGGAACAAGGAGCAGCCTATATTAGGACTGTGTGCTTGAGAAGGGATGACATTTAAGTAGCTCGGTCGTGGTATGAACCAAAGCACAGTTTTTGCAAGCACTGATGTGTCAAGCCCCTGACCAGGAGTCCTTAGGTGTACTAATTCTATGCATGCACATAGCTGCTCCCTGACTGACCTTCCACACTCTGTGGAATAGAAAGAATACACTGACCTTGAATTTGAATATTGGACATGAGTGATCAGAAATGCCTACAGAGGCTTCAGCTGCGGGGATCAGTGTGCCATTAAGGATCTCTGTATCCTTTGGAGACCTCATTTAAAAAGCCATGCTGTCATAAACAGATAAGTAAGAGTTAATAGAACAGAAGTACTTCATATCTCTTTTGCCTGTAAAGGGTTAACAAGATCAGTGAGCCTGGCTGTCCCCTGACCAGACGACCAATCAGGGGACAGGATACTTTCAAATCTTGAGGGAGGGAAGTTTTTGTGTGTGCTGTTAGATTTTGTTGGTTGTTCTCTCTGGGTTCTGAGAGTGACCAGATGTGCAACCAGGTTTCTCTCCAATCTCTCTGATACAGTCTCTTATATGTCCAGAATAGTAAGTACTAGGTGATAAGGTGAGTTAGGCTTATGGTTGTTTTCTTTATTTGCAAATGTGTATTTGGCTGGGAGGATTTTAATTTGTACTTGTATACTTAGGCTGGGAGGATATTCCCAGTGTCTATAGCTGAAAGATCCTATAACATATTCCATCTTAAATTTACAAAGATAATTTTTACTGTTTTTTCTTTCTTTAATTAAAAGCTTTTCTTGTTTAAGAACCTGATTGTTTTTTTATTCTGGTGAGACCCCAGGGGACTGGGTCTGGATCCACCAGGGAATTGGTGGGGAGAAAGGAGGGAAGGGGGAGAGAAAGGTTAATTTCTCTGTGTTAGGATTACTTTCTCTCTCAGGGAGAGTCTGGGAAGGAGAGAGAGAAGATGGGGAGAAGGTGAATTTTCCTCTCTGTTTTAAGATTCAAGGAGTTTGTATCACAGTGATCTTCCAGGGTAACGCAGGGAGGGGAAGCCTGGGAGAGGCAACGGTGAGGGAAAGGGTTTACTTTCCTTGTGTTAAGATCTAGAGGGTCTGGGTCTTGGGGGTCCCCGGGCAAGGTTTTGGGGGGACCAGAGTGTACCAGGCACTGGAATTCCTGGTTGGTGGCAGCGCTACAAGTACTAAGCTGGTAATTGAGCTTAGAGGAATTCATGCTGGTACCCCAACTTTTTGACACTAAAGTTCAGAGTGGGGAATTATACCATGACACATGCACATTACACAAATACTCTGCTATGCTGCCAAAGAAATCCTTGCTGCTCTCTCTGTTCTTGCCACTGGCTCATTCCATAGAGTAAGTGGAGACATCTCATTAGTGTCTCAATTTTTACTATCTCAAAATTTATTTGACTTTATAAAGGCCCTACTTGTTTTTGCTGGGAATTATGTTCACTTCCTGAAGACTATGGAAACAGCTAGGTAGTGCCAAATATGGTTTGTTTCTTTTAACCTGTTAGAACACATGCACCCACGTTCGTATCTCCAAAGCCCCATGTTGGACAGAGAAAACATATAGGAACAGAAAATACTCTGAAAGTTTTGACATGCAGATGCATGGGATGCAAGTGAAATATATTGGCTTCCCAACTTAACTTACATCTTGACCCCAAATCCAGTGTGCAGGTTGGGGTTGTTTTAGCATTCATTGGCTGCTCTTGCAGCAGCTAATCAGGTTTTGTGACTGATCTTACTTTTTAAAGAAAAAGCTGATTTGCTGGGTCAAAGAAAACCCCATCTTAAAAAGAGGAAGCCTTGGAAGGTAGGATACTGGATTTTTGTGTCTCACTATGGGTTTGTGTTGCCTTTCCCATCAAGCAGCCTGGAAGATATTACTCCATCAGTGATGGGAGTGCTTTGATCTATATATAAAACTGTGCTAAGATAATGGAAAGCGGCTCTCTGCATAGTCAACCCAGTTAGAACTGTTTTTTTTTCTGACAGATGACTGGAAGGTAGCAACCTGAGCACTTTCGCCCATTCCCACAGCTTTGAAAATGACGGTCTGTTAGTCTATAAGGTGCCACAGGATTCTTTGCGGTAGTTATTGTGTGCAGCCTCCTAACAACTATCCATTCTGCCTTAGTTGCCCTCCTGTTTACAGGAGTGCTGGTTTCAGGCGTCCTCCCTTGTTCCCTTTAGGTCATGAAAGTTATGCATGTTGCTGTTGTGCAGCTCATGTGGGGGCAGTAGATTCCCCACTACGTTTGTATGTTTTTCCAAGCATAGCACTGCATAGGGGAGTCACTTTAAATCTCTTTTATGCTTTGGACTAGAATGTGTACATGAATATTATCCCAATTCAGTTTTCTTCTTCCGTTAATCAAGGAGGGTAAATCTCCAATATGGCTCTTCCTTCTCTAATTTTAAAGGAAAAGTCTTAATACAGAAAACATCGTCTTCTCTCCTATGATTTGAAGTGGATGAGAATTTTTGGCCAATCCAATTTCATTTAAGTCTCTCTTGCTCTTCACTGTGAAGTTCCTATACTGTTGGTCTGTAGGAATTGAAAGATGCTTTTGAAAAATCCAGCCTCTAAAATAAATTGCATCACATTACTCTGCATGCACTACCACCACTTTCCATGTAAAGAACAGATGTATAGCACTCTTCAGTTTCAAATATTTCTCTCTTCTCATTCATCTATACCCTTGTTTTTGTCAGGAAGTTGTCCATGGACTGCATCTTCATCTGTTTAAGTGATGATGGGAGATCTTGTACACCGTACAGGGACTCAAGAGAATTTCATTTTCTACTCTGCCACAGACTTCCTGTATTACTTAGGGCAATTCACTTAATCTAGCCGAGTCTAGTGACTAGAATAAAATCACCAAAAACTATATTTTAAGGTGTGATATTACAAGGTTTGAACCCAGATCCCCAGAAATTAAAGGCCACTACGTGTTTCTCATGCACTGGTTTGTGAACACAGGGGGTTGGGAAGATGTCGCCAACAAAATTGGGCAGGGGGGAAGGGATGACAAGGGACTGAATTGCAATCTAAAGCAAAGAAAATCTCATTTCCCCCACTCTGCACACCTGTACCCTTTCAAAGTCAAGTATTATCTGTCTACCTCTCAAAGCACATACAAGTTTATCTAGGCTTTTTGGTATCATTGACACATTTTTTACTCCTACTTTTTTAGTAAATATCAGGGAGAAGTTAAGGAAGGGTCACCAACCTAAAAGTCTAAGAAAATCTGTCCTAGGGCATTAACTTAATAGGCTGTAGAACACCCTTTTCCACCACTCCCCCCGAAGTAAAAACAGTATTCGCTGTATGGACAACTTGTAGTTATTTATGCAGCTAAGACCCAAATACATAAAATTAAATGAGACAAGATTTAAAAATAATAATCATGAAAGATAACATCAAAAACATAAGAAAAAACTAAACAGTCATTTTCTATTAAAAAAAAATCACCATAATTCAGGACCCAATAAGAAGCATTATCTTTAGACATTGCCAACAATATGTGTTTGGTCCAGAGGGAAGTTTGGATTTGAAACACATTCCTTCTAATTCACTCTGGAAACTTAGTGAAATCTCTTGCCCGGGAACAGTAATTGTGCTGTTGAAAGACCTGTACATCTTGAATGTAGTGATTATAGGTTTAGAAATCTATGTACAAAAAGCTGTGTTATATGGAGATTAAAAGGTATCTCTCTCCCAGGAACCATTAATATATGGCAAAAATACTGTTCATTAAAAAGGTTATGTTTAACGGGCAGTGATGTCACAGAACAAAGTAAATGGTGGTACTTCATTAATGGTCCCAAAGCCCCAAACCACAGTACTCATTAAGCCTGAGTCATAGATTAATGAAGAGACATTTTATATTTTCTGTCTGGGACATAAATAGTCATGTAACATTAAAGGCAGTAGTAGGCAAGGAGGCAGAGGGTGTTACTTGGCAACAGCAAGTACATTTTACAGAGTTGTTTGTTTGAAAAGGAATAATCAAAGTGAAAAAAAGCACATTACAATCAAACAGAAGAAATGCAGGAGGTAGCTAACAATGAAGTTTCCTCTTGAGAATTTCCATATATACTTGACTAACAAAAACACCTGAACGTAAAAGTGCCGCAGAACATATTATTGTTGTACATACCAGATGTATTAGTATGTAGAATAGTTAACAGCAAATTGGAGCTTATACCAACAAACCTTTCAAGATTATTATTTTTTCCACATATAGAGAGAGGCCACACAAGTCCAGAGTTTTCTATGAGCCACATCACACCCAGGATATTTCAAATAGGCTACTACACATCTTTTAAACTGTAAAATATAGCAGAATATTTTCCTACCATTTATAAATGGCCAAACCTCCAAGGGTTAGGATAAGAATGCTTATTTACATCTTATCCAAATGTCACCTGGCATTTGAGACAAAGTACATTTGTACAAAGAAAAGGACAGTTACTTTGTCTGAAGAACTCACAAACAGGCTGCAGACCGCTGTACTGCCATATTTCCAGCGGCTTCTCTGGACCTGGGGCCTCATCTGGCAGTTGACTCCAGCAGCCACTTACAACCAGTTGTAGCAGGTATATTTTTAGCTACGTAAGAAAACTGGGGCTGTCATGAATGATGCAGTGAATGAACACTACGATTTGTGGTGCCAAATTTTAATCCGCTCCAGTTTCATGGATTATAGATGTGGTAACGATTCACATTTTTTATCACAATTCTCTCAGCTTTAGTGAATATTTAAACAAAAAATATGAATTTTGATTCAGCTATCAGAGTGATCTATGTTCATGTCTCAAAATATTTCAGTGCTTGAGCTTTGTTAATAAGAAATCCATTTCCTAACAGCGAATTTTAAAAAGTACATTTGATTGTTCGTTTATTAAATTACAACATCTGCAGCATTTGTAATCTACAAACTGATATTATGCTATAATTTCCCATCACAGTTTAGAGGATTTCTGTAACTGACCAACAGTAAGAATTCAAACTCTATATTTAATTGTCAAATTTTCAGTTCACACCATGTTGGTAAATTATGTTGTGTTATTTCTCATTCCAGAATAGACAATTTATAAACTCAGCATTATGATCGTATATTTGAATGTAATTTGAACAATCAGCTGAGCGAGAATTATTTCACAAAATTCTATATTAAAAACTTTTATGAACAACAACATCTCTTATTGTGACATTATCTGAGTTTAGAATTTGGATAAGTATTTTTGGCTAGTTAGATAAATAAAAGGAAATTGGACTCTCAAATTCTGAGCACAAGAATTTTTAGACACAATTCAAGTTAAATTACAAATATTGGATACATTTCAGGAACCAATTAAAACAATATTTTAGAATAGTTTCAAGCTCTAAATCAATAAAATACTTCATTATCAAAGTGATTTGAGATTGCATACAAAGTTACATATATTAGTTCTATTACAGGGATATAAATCCAGTTCAAGATATTACTGTATTATCAGACAATTAAAAATGGACCTTCTTATACAAACTGAAAGGGCTTTCTGAACTCTTGAGTAAATTTCAGTTGTGAAATCATGACCTTCTCAATGTTGTCACTGGAGTTATGCAGCCACGGGCTCTTGAATATTAAATGAGGGTTCTACAGAGCAGAACAGGGAATTGAGCCTCAGGCTTCATTAACTTTTCTACAGATTTTCCTGTGGTTACTGGGAGGGGCAGAGGGAGGAAAATGGGGGTTAGGACCCCTAGAAGGCCCCTCCCAGCAGGAGGGGTAGATCTACACAGAGAAAGGACAATCTGCTCTGGAACTGCAGGGAAATAATTCTCCCCTTGGACTTGCTCAGATATGCATATCTAGACAGTCTGTTCTTTTCTAATAATGCGGTGCATTTGCTATGATTCAAAGTGCATTGTAATTTTGGTCATCTGAATTTTGTATGGATAAAAAGGTCACATTAAGAGTTCAATAGATAAACATTAGGAAAGAATGAACCATTGAGATTCAATATCTCCTCTTATGGGAAGCTGCAAGAAAGATCCAGTAAAGGGACTGATGTAGTAAGAATCCCCCATCACACATACATTAAGCTTGAAGTACAGAAAAGAGCTCATAGATTGTGGAAAATATCTCTCTATTACTCCATAGACACCTTACATCTAATACAGCCAACTTCTGAAGTTAAAAAACTAAAGATTCAGATGGACACGTGAATCACAAAGTTCATATTTAAAGAAGTCCTTTACTAATATTTATGGGACACTAAAAACCTTCATGGAGTTAAATTTCCAATACTTCTCTCCTAAGATCAGAATTCTGGAGGAATCTCTACAATTTCACATTAAAAGGCCCCATACTGGGGAGGGATCGGAACTGGATCCCTTCGGTAGGACTAAATTCTGTAATCTACCCAGCTCAGCATCAGGCTGCAATGATATTTCAGTTAGAGGAACATCAGATAAAATACTCCTAAATGGATTGACATCAGAGAGGGACATAGGTGTGAATTCAATAGAAGCAGTGAAAATTATAATGGCAGGAATATAAGACATGCTGGATAAATGCTGTCAGGAACAGCAGTTCACAGCACATTCATAGGAAATTACGAAACAGACTATGCTGGACAAGGCACAGAATTATCACTGTTAGTGTTGTGATGATACCCAGCTTGCCTTAACAAACAATATGGAAAGAGGCAAATTTTTTGCCTCTAACAGCACAACAAATGACACTCTTAAGTCCTCGCAGAAGAATCTCCTAAAGGAACAGTTGGAGCTGGTGATGCAAACAGCAGCTTATAAAGAGGGTCAAGATATAGAAAACAAGGTAATGGAAAGCAATTTGATAAATGAAACCCAATTTTATGGTTTCTGAATTTATATTATTTATAAATTACTACAGCACCTTTACAGTGGCATCTGGGACAATGTCCAAATACTAGAAAACTAATTCACACTGAACTGGGTCCAACAGACAAAGAGAAAAGACAATACAGGAGAAGTGATGGAGAACCCAGACTAAGTAATGGAGGGTGACGTGAGACTTAAAACTTCCTTGTGCCTGTGACAGATAAGGAGACAGAACACATTAATGGTCCCCCACACCGTGACCTTAAAACTCTAACTGAAGCCTCTTACTCTCCCACCAACAAATAAAATACTGCACACTCAATCTGTGCATGTGACAATGTTGAAAATTTGCTAACATTGCTGACATGGTAAGTACAATTGTGTTGTATTATGAGGGAGATAAATGTGTTTTTCCATATTTGCTGGCAGCAGAAGGAAGTTGCATGTGAAGATGCAGTGTCTCTGTCAGCAGAAATGTGCTGTAGGGGCATAAAAGCAGGTTTAAAAGGACTCCCATAACTTGACATTCCTTCTTTTTAAGGGCATGTATTGAAAGGTGAGGGGTGATATCAAACAAGGAAACTTACTCTCTTTTAAACTAAACTCATTTAAAGGATGAATTTATGATTCGTTTCCCCATAGTTGGAATGGGAATGATCCACATCCTCTTGTCTTATACCAAATTCTACAGAGCAGGGGATGATGATGCCACAGAGGAATCATTCTTGGTAGTGGTCTTCCTGGTGTGTCCTCATTGTCTCTGCTCAGACAGAGTCCAGCATTTCTGACTCTGACTTTATTTTTGTTTGCCTCACTGACAAGATAGATTCACTTTGATCTGGATTGGCTGATGCCATGATGACAATCAGGTCTAGGTTGTTTGTTTTTGTGGGTAGGAGGGAGAAAGAGGACAACTTTCCAGCATTTTGGTCAGATTCTTGGAGTACTTCTCAAACTTAGAGCTACAACTTGCTAATTGAATCTGTACCCTTCAAAGCTAGTAGGGATAAATTGATTTTCTTATTAGTGAAGATTGTTGGGGCCTCCCTCCAGGGGCAATAGTTCAAGCCTCTCTAATGCAAATGATTATTAGGTTCTTGGACAAAGCAGCCAGCTCCTAGTGTCGGTCTAATTATTGCCAGTCTGTACCAGTCTTTTTTGTGAAAAGTTGTTTAGAAGTTTATTACTAAGCAAGTTTGGCATTTTCTAGACTTAGCTTTGTTAGATCACTTTCAGCCCAGTTTTTGGTCTGGGTATGAGATGAAAACTGCATCAATATTACAAACAGATGATCGCTTCATGACGAGTGACAGATCAGGGGTAAAATTTTGGCCCCACTGAAGTCATCCTTTGACACCATCCATAGTCTGTATTGTTGATAGCTCTAAGCCTCGTCAAGGATAGATCTGTGACAGGTTGGGTCATAGAAACTCCCTTAAGACTATCACTAGATGTGCTGCTATACCACTAAGAACAAAACCCCCTGCCAGAGAAGTCTTCTCTCCACTCCAGTCTTGCTCAGCTAGACACTCCAGTCGGCTGCAGCACAGACCAAGAGGTTGGGCCATGCCCTCCTGCAGTTCAGAAACTAAGATTCACTTAGCCTAGGGGCTTTTCAGTTAACAGGGACTTTCCCAGCACCCATATTCAGTCTTTCTGGCAACCTAAACCCTAAATGAATCAGTTTTACTCTGTACAAAGCTTATACACAGTGAACTCATAAATTGTCCGCCCTCTGCAACACAATACCTCAGGAAGCAAATAGAGAGATATGCACAGCTATTAGTCACGCTGGGTTCAGTTAATAAGCAAAACTGATTTTATTAAATATAAAAAGTAGGATTTAAGTGGTTCCAAGTAATAACAGACAGAACAAAGTAAGTTACCACACAAAATAAAACAAAACACGCAAGTCTAAGCCTAATACAGTAGGAAACTGAATACAGGTAAATCTCACCCTCAGAGATGTTCCAGTAAGCTTCTTTCACAGACTAGACTCCTTCCTAGTTGGACCCAATCCTTTTCAGACCAGTGTTGTAGTTTATGGCCTGGGTCCAGCAATCACTCACCCCCCCCCAGTTACAGTCTTTTGTTCCAGTTTCTTTCATGGGTGGAGAGGCCATCTCTTGAGCCAGCTGAGGACAAAATGGAGAAGCTTCCAGGGCCTTTTATATTCCCTCTCCTGTGGGCAGAAACCCCTTTGTTCTGTGCAAAATCACATCAACAAGATGGAGTTTGTAGCCACCTGAGCAAGTCACATGTCCATGAATGATTCAGCTTTTTGCAGGCTGACGCCATTGTTTACATGTTAGTTTGAAAGTTCCCAGGAAAGCTCATGTGGATTGTTGTCTCCCAAAGTCCATTGTTTGTTAGTTAAGTACAGTACTCCCAATTACTTGACTAGCTCCTTCACAATATATTGGCCAAACCTCCCTTATGTGTCTCCTACAGCAAACACTTTGAGTACAATCACAGAGCGAACACTCATAACTTCAGATATAAAAATGATGCATGCATACAAATAGGATGAATATATTCAGTAGATCATAGCCTTTTCAAAGATATGTTGCATGCCATATCTAGCACAAAGCATATTTCAGTTAGGTTATATTTACACTTATAAGCATATTCCCATAAACCTATGTCACAAGATCTAATCAGACAAAAGAGAAGGAAGTATGGTCAATTGTTCATCTGCCCCAGTGGGTGTCCTATGGAAACCTGCAGAGCTCTATTTTCTCTCCTGTTCATTGTGTATGTGAGGCTGATTGGGATGATAGTGAGGTGGATTATGCTGCTATGACAGCAGTATGCTGATGAAAGTCAGTGCTGTCACCGAATGTAGATAACACAGTCTCTTGGCTTACTGAGCTTCTAGCGAAAACTGAGATTTGGATGACACCTAGTTGGCTGTTTTTGCATGTCCAAATAATCCCCTGCATCCGCTAGGGGCAAAACTAACAAACCATGTATGTAAGAGAAAGTGCAGTCTGCTGGTTTAAAGAGTGAAATATGTTTCTTTACCTTTTGCAAGTCAGAGAGCACATCTTGGCTCTGTCAGAGTATCATAAATGTGAAGCATGGCAGTAGTGGGATAAATGTTCTGCTTAAGAAATAATCGTATAGTTCAACATGTTGTCAATCTTTGGGAAAACAATATTGTCTATAACTGAGTGTGGCTGCAAACCAGAGGCAAATTATCTCTATTACTTTCCATTTACAGTGTGTTCGGAGCTACTAGAAACATATAGATTTTCTGGCAAAACCTTGTGTAAACTAAGTTCGCAACAACCACAAAGCTCTTGGTTCGAAGGGGTGCACCTCCTGTTATTGTAGTAATGAATGTTTGATTCTAGTGCCATAAAAGGTAGATGTAGGTGAACTATGACTACAAAGCAAGAACATTTTTTTTTCTTTCTTAGAATCTTCCCTAGCTCCTTCGATCCAGCATAGAACAGAGCATGTAACTTAGCAAAGGGAGTAGGCTATATTATCCAAAGAAACAGGGCCAAATAGGAATAAGAATGATAGGGATGATTGCTAACCGTGACTCATTATAGGTATCTGGGGCCCCATTTTTTTTTTTTTTTTGCTCTTGACTTTGCAATGAAAATCATTTAGATATAATTCTAATGGTGAGAGTGATTAATCACTGAAACGGTGTACCAAGAGCCATGGTGCATTCTCCATCATAGGCAATTTTAAAATCCAGTTTGGATGTTATTTTTCTAAAAGATCTGCTCTAGCACAAATAGGCACTGTTTTGGGGGAGTTCCCATGGGCTGGGAATGGGCCTGGGCTATATGGGAAGTCAGACTACATGATTACAATGTCCCTTCAGAACTCTGCCGGGCTTTGAGAAAGCTAACTCGAACAGCTGATGCTCCCTTTTCTAGGGGGAGTTGGCTGAGAATGTAGTAGAAATTATCTGTTTCTTTGGAGGCAAGTGTAACCTGTTGTAACAACTGGGGCCTGACAGGCCTACCCCAAGTGTGGGATCAACTGTGGGAGAGTGGAGGAGGAATGTGGGAAAGGGCAGTGCTTAATTTGTATCAGGGTTTGCCAGGGCTGAGCCCTAGAACCTCTAGGCTTGGCAGTTCATAGCTCCTGCACCTCTAGGCTTGGCAGACCATAACTCTGGGACCTCTGCACTTGCAGTTGTGAAAGTAAAACAAACAAACAAACTTGAGCCCTGGCACCTTTTTCATTACAAACTAAGCACTGGGACAGGAAGTGGATCAAATTAGTTAGCTGGCTGTGAGATGGATGAAATGAAAGGGGCAAGCCTTGCCATCATGGATGCTGTGCCCACCACCTCATGGGATCCTGGGATCCACTGTGATATTGTTTGACCTTCATCATCCTGATATTTGAGATGGCCTGAGCAGACCAGGCCAGAGAGAGGGACCCAGATGACATCACTACCTCCAAACTTAGCTCTGGGTAACTCATGACCACCACCTGGGATGTGAGACTGGTTCCTGCTGCCAGCCCTTCCTGGTGTATCCTTTTCCTTCCCCCCACCTTAGTTCTTTTCTTTCCTTTTTTCTTCTGTCTAGTCTGTACCAGGGATAGGAGCTGCATTTTCCATCTTTGCACTTCATTGCTGTGTGTGTGTGTGTGTGTGTGTGTCTGTCTGTCTGTCTGTCTGTCTGTCTGTCTCACTTTATCTTCTAGGAAACAGGATATGACTATAACCATAACAGCCACAACAGCTACAACTCATCTCTACTAACTTTTTCTATTTCCTTGCCCCCCCACCCCAAAAAAAAACTGTAGTCACCATCTTTAATATCGCTAAAGACAGTCAGACATGGGGTGGACAGGTGCCTATAAAATCTCTACAAATAAAGGGACAGGAATAAGGGATACCATTAAAATCAAATCCATGCTTATTTATATTTCAAATGGTTTAAGTGTTTTTCCTTCTTTCTCTGAATATTTAATAAGAGGTTTAAAAGTTTTTTTTAATGTGTTTGCCATAGTACTAAACAGACTGAAGTCTCTGTGCTCAAAACCCTGAACAATGCTTAACTGTTTAGAGTTTACAGTGACAAGGTCATGTTAATACTTTTGAGACCCTGGGTCCATTTTATTCCATTGAAATTAATACAACAGACCCAAGAGGAAGCAGTACTACCACAACATGTCTAAGGAGTTTCATCATGATGTTTATATGCTTTACAATGTGTCCCAAACATGTGGTAGGAGCCTGCTTGCTTTACAGGATTTGGGGAGTAGTACAATATTACTTTAATAATTGCTTCAAAAACCTCCAAATACCACCTGTCCACAATGCACTATAGCATTTTTTCTCCACTGTTTTTCTTCCTCCTCCCTTAAGCCTTTATTCATTATCCTATTCTCCCTCTACTTGTCCATTTCCCCTACTTCTATCCCTTCCTTCTCTATTATTTCTCTGCTGTAGGGTAGGAGTGTTGTACATATTGCTCCCACTTCTCTGGATTGACAGTATTTTCTGACTTTCTTCCTCTTGAAGCACATGGGAGAGGGGGAAGCAGAGCTCTGAACAGAGAAGTGATCCCTTCAAGCATGGAACATCAGTGCTCCTCTCTGGGCATGTCATTTGTGTGCAGAGATGTATGTGATGTAGAGAGCAAATCAGAAGGATTTATATTAACTCAGCAGTATTGAGTTATTCACACTATGGGATAAGCCTGGGCATGAACAATACCACACTATTAGGTATGTTTGAGAAGAAATGGGACCCTACATTCAGAGGTATTATTTTTACTTTTTGTCCAGTTCAGGTGAGTGGGGATCTGTGGTAAGAATCACTTCTCAGGTAGACTGAGAAAGGGCTCAGGAAACAAAAATAAATAAAAAAATATATTTTTGTAAAATGATCAAAGAATGTTTTTCTGGGTTCTATAAGGTAGCTGTAGGGCATGTAAGATTAAATATAAAAATATTTAAAGACAGAGTTTGCTATAATATCTTCAGATCAAAACAGATCTGAGTTAAACTCAGAGACAAAAATTGGAATGAATATCTTAAATTTATGAAGTTTCCCTATTTATGAATTTTAAATTTATCTAGTCATAGGACAGCAAGTATCTTTCCTTCCCCCTCCCAGTAATAATATATGAATAGTGTTCATTCTTAATGAAACATTGTATAATATTATGTATAGTATACTTCTCATTACAGCCATTTCCTTCTCTTGCTGCAACTCATATAAATCTGAAACTCCATTTGCATTACATTGTGACTTTTTCTATTTTCTCTCATATACTCATCTCCAGTATGATTCTCACTAGGAACATACTACAACAGATTAAAAGCCAAAGGAGAATAATCAGTGAGTTAAATCATTGTTCTTTTTATTTATTAACCATCAGAAGAAGCTGATTTGGATAGAATAAGAACAGCTGGAAATAAGAGATGGATGAGGACATGGGTGGAAAGACCATTTTCAGTGATAGTGGCTTGGAGCTCTAATGGGAAAGTTGTTATACTTGTTGAGAGAGTTCTAGCTTTATATTGAACAAGATAGAGCAGGAGCATTTCACAAGCTCCCTCCCATCTCGTTGACTTTATTTACTGCAGTTGCTATATCTAAGCACATCTGTCATGAATCATCTAGAAGAAGCGGAAGGATGATAATAATTTTGACAGTTTTAAATTTAGCTCTCTCAGTACAGTATGCATATTATCTTGAATAAGATAACTATGGTATGTTGACTATGTGGTCATTATGGAGTACCATGAAAATAAGGATGAGGGGTTTGAGGTTGTCGAGGAAACCTAGAAAAAGCTGGTATGACTGAGATCCACAAAAGGACTTAGGCACCTAAGTTGCCAATTTAGCGCTACCATGACTCATAAAATCCCCTCAACTGCTGCCTAGCCATGTAGGCACCTAAACTTACTCAGCACTTAAATTCTGTAAGAGTTCCCTAAAGGCCTATGTTTCTCCCTGCCATTCAGACTCCTATCTCATGCCTAAACCCCAGAACAATCTTTATTCCAGGGGAAGACTGGTGGAGGAATGCCTGTTTCACCATCAGGGCCTAATCCACTAGGTTGACCGTGCTTCAGTTCCCCCTGTGCCTCATGAGGAGAAGGGGTTTGAACAGGCCTTCCCCTCCTCTCTGGTGAGCACCTAACCACAGGATTATGGAATATGCTGATGTGGGTTTTTCAGATAGAAAAAAGTAAACATGACCATGTAGTCAGAAGGCCAAGGCACTCAGTTGAGAGGTAGGTGACTTCTATTCAAATCCCTCCTCTGCATCAGGTAAAGGAGAGAATTGAACTTGGGTCTCCCACAACCTGGATGGGCTTCCTAACCACCTCTTCCTTTGGCCATTTATGTGTGGAATTAGGCAAGTGCCTAAATTATTCTTGCCAGAAACAGATTAGGCGCCTAAGAACCACTCTCCTGATGTCAGGTGTATGAGCTGTGGATCACAGGCAGAGATAGGTACCTAAGCCCCAACTCCCAGGTACTTAGGAACCCTCCCCCACACTTTCTTGTAGGCATCTGGTGGTGTTAGCATAGGCTACTCCCTGCTAGCATGCTTGATTTTATGGATCTCATTCTTAGGTGCCTAGTTTTCCCCATTCATTGTGGAGGAAGACAGGGATCTAACCAGTGACTTTTCTAGGCATATAAAAGTTAGGTATTAGAAAGCAGAGAACTATGTCCAAGTTCTTTTATGGAGCCAGACCCACAGGAGTTGAGTGGACAGCCCTGGTTTGTACAACAAGTAGCATGAAGTAGGCTAGTCCCTGCTCTAAATAGCTTTCAATCTGATTCAAGACAAACTACACCAGTGGGCATAAACAGAGGTAGGGTAAAAGAAAAGGGAGGTAAGAAAGAATATTAATATAGGTGAACTAGGTGCAGTTAAATTGTTTCAAGTCAAGTTTGTGTAGGTTTTTTATACAAATTATAAGTTGGAGCTGATAAAGAATACTAGAAGTCCCTACTGCCTGTCTATTTAGCCATTCTCAGTTGGCAATTTAGCCAGCATAATGTTACATGAATAATTCTGACTCCAATCTTAGCTCCAACCCACCCACACACACATACACATATATTCCCAGCTGTGGGCATCACCTGGCTCCCGTGAATGTACCTTTTGGTGAGAACTGAGCAAAGATTGATATGATGACCTAGGTCTACAGGAATCAGCTGCTTTTTTCTCCTTTACCTCCTTGTTTGCTTTTCAGCTTGGAGAAGTCAGCTGGGGAAAAAAGTATCATTTTGAAACTCATGTATTCCAGAAAGTACCTTATAGCTGATAACATTTCTAAACTTCTGGCTGATATTAGTGGTTTCCAGGAGCCTGGCAGATAGAGTGAAGAAGGCAGAGGTCCTTCACCAGAAGTAGGTCTATTTTAAATTTAATTGAAGTTAATCTTACCCTGACCTAGCCATGTTTTAAAGTTATTGTAAAAAAAACTGCAGTGTTTTCATTGTGTAATGACCCATATTTCTCTGCAGGATCCTAGTATGGTGAGAGCTGGGAAACTCCTTCCCATCCCAGATCAACCAGAGGTTCTGGGTGAGGTTTCTGCAGGAGAGGAATTACCTGTTCCTAGGTGCTGTAGGGTGAATTTTCCCATTTACTGATTATCACTGCTACAGTCTGCTAGGCCTCTGTGTTACATTGTTCCCACTATGCTCTCTCTCTTTATAATATATATATGTAACCCTTCTGCCCGTCTGAGTTGGCAGCACAAGGGCTGGGTTCAGTATCCAGTTGTTCCGTTTCAGTAACACAATGCATAACCGGCTCGAGCCCCCACCCAGTGACCTGGGACACTTACATACCACACCCCCCTGGGCGCCTCTAGGAGGCAATACTTCCCCTCTCGCAAGCACGGAGTCTGAATGTATCAAAATCTTTTTAATAAAGGAAGGAATCAATGCAGCATCCCACTGGAGAAACACCACAAACAGGATTATAACACAAACCATAAACAAAAACCCACCTCCAAGAACGTTTGTCAATGTCCTTTTTCCCCTTAGGGTTTTAAGTCCAATCACCCCAAAGTCCAACAACCCAAAAGTCTCTGGTCAATGCCACCCCAGAGTTCGAGAGTTTATCTGTAGAGGTCCCTCCCCCCAGCCTGGGTAGAAAGAGGCACCTTACGTGGTCCGGGGCCAACTGCCCTGCCTCTCCGTGAGTTCTGCTTCCGCCTTCTCCATGAACTGCTCCACTTTACCAGCCGCTCCACTCTGTTCTTCCAGCCGTCCTTGCAAACTGCTCCGCTCCACCAGCTGCTCTGCTCCATGAGCTGCTCCAGTTCTCCCTGCAAACTGCTCGGCTCCGCTCGCTCTGTGGGCCGCTCCACCCGTCCCACAGCTACTCCACTCTGCCAACCGCTCCGCTCCACCAGCTGTCCCGTGATCCGCTCCAGCCATCCATAAACTGCTCCACTCAGCCAGCTGCTCTGTTCCACAGTATAGCTTCAGGCTCCCCCACTAGTTAGCACAGTACTCAGTGCTCTCAGCTCAGTAATTTCAGCTCTTTAGTGATTTCAACTCTTAGTGATCTCAGCTCTTAGTAGGGGAGCCCCAGTGCTGGTGCACCATTAGCCCAAAGTGAGTTCAGCTCAGCAATCTGTATCTACATTCTTGAGGGAATAAAAAAATCAACTCTGACATTCAACAGTGGAGAAAGGAGGGGGTGGAACTGGTGCTTCTGGATCCACAAGGAGACTGCACCACCAGGCACAGATACCTGTCCCCAGCCTCTCTCAATTCATTGGGTTTTGGAACCCATGTACCTTGTCTAGCAAGTACCACCCAACTGAGGTTGAGTCATTTCTGTCACAAAGCAGTCCCACCACTCGGCAGCCTGGGATGGGATAGGCGTGCCTATGCAAATACACTCTCTGAAATTCTTTCCACCAGATGTCAGGATAGAGCTCATCCTGACTCTGCTTACATCTATTTTTGGCCTTGGGCCTACAGGGTTTAGAGCAACATAAAGTGGCTATCAAGCTAATAGCTATGTCAATATTTCCAGACCCAGAGTTGGAGCACTAGCAGTCTTGGCTAAATTTTAGTGTAATAATGTGACCGTTCTTTTTAAGACTGAAACATTTCAAGAAGCTTTTGGCCATCCCAACATGTATGTCCTTCTATGTAAAGAAATGATTTCTACTGATACTCTGTGCTTCTGGAACAATACTGTTAGCCTGAGAGGTATTAGGTGAAATGTATCCTTCCTAGGCACATTTTAGTTAAATTAAATGATATTGTAAAGCACAGACTTGTGGAATTAATTGAGATAGACTAGACAAAGACCAAATCCCAGATAAATATTTTCTTGGGCTGTCCTCTGATTGGTTATTTGGAAATACTTCATATTACTCTGTAATTTCTTATTTTTTATTAGAAGCATTTTCTTAATCTCCTCTGGTGATTTTTGAGTCTGAACACTAGAGCTTAAGGGAATTACTGGGTAAGTCTGATTCCTGGATGTGTATCCATAAGGACCAGATTGGTTACAGACAACTGAATCCTACTTCAGAACCATTTGTGTATCACTGTGCATATAGTATATACTAAATACAATTTTTTTTACTGTAAGACATTATTGGGTTTTGAGATGAGGGACAGCAGGATTACTAGAATAGACGAAAGGTTTGCAGACATGAAGTAAGTCATAAAGGACATTGCTTTAGCTGTGGAACACTGGCGTTACATCATGTAAACTGAATACATCTGAAAGCTATGAGGACAGGAAGCATGAAGTCTGGAATGAAGACCAGTTCAATCATCTAAACAAAATACAACAAAGACATCAATCAAAGATTTAACATCAGAAAAAAGTTGAATGGACAAATCAAACAAGCTGTTTTAGAAATGTTAAACAAATGGAGCTGATAACTGTGAAAAAGTCAATTCAGAGTCAAAGAAAGCTGATCTAAATGGATTATCAGACACCACCTACTGTACACTGAGATCATACTAAAATATTTTAATTCTATTAGCTGAGAATAATTTGGATAAACTGAACCATCCAAGGGCAAGAAAACTAAAATTTTATTTGTACTAGAGAAAGTTGCAATATAAACAAAATTGTGATGTGGACAAAATATTGCATATAGTACAATGAAAAGGGAATATAATGAAACTAACATTTAAACATGACAGGGAAGCTCTCACGTGACAAAAAACCCCCAAAAGCCAGTGTAACATGCTCTTGTACCATATCTAGATCTGAACAAATTTGTTTGGTTTGGTTTGGTGGCAGAACTGGGGGGAAAAAATTGAACCAAAATTGATTTTGTTTGCTTGTTTTTCTTGCCGAAATTAAAGACTGAAATTGACTGGGTCAATTCAAATCAGCACTTTTTTCATTTTGAAAATGTTTCAGTAGATGTTTTTCTAAATCAAATGGCTTGTTTAGAAAAATGTCAACATGAGCCAATTTAACTTTAATTTTTTGCCTTGCTTTTGTTGTTTGGTTGAAATGGCTCAACAAATGTGACCCACATTTGTGAATAGTTTTAGTCACACTGAAACTGCGTTTTTCAGTAAATTTAGCATTCACCAAAGGAGGAAGAAAGCAGAGTTCTAAATATACTCTCACTCAGCCTCCAACTAGGCTTGTTGAGGGTATGGCCACATCTCAATGTACTCTGGCTATACTCAGCTTGCATAAGGTCCCTTAGGGTCTATTGCCACTTGGTGTAAGTTAAAGCAGGCTCATGGCTGCTTTAACATATAGTGGAGCCACAGCTAGTGCAGATGTACCCTGAAAATCAGTGAGCCATAATGAGCTCACCGTATCCCCACTCCAGTACTGAGGAGAGCAGGACAGAATTTGGACGATTGCCTGAAATGACTGGTCACTACGCTATGGGACAATCTCTGTAGAGACTGACGCACAGACATTTCCAACCTAGTGAGGAAAAATGCTACGGTTAATATTCAGTAAAATCAGATTAAGTTTTTCTTCATCTGTGTGTTCCAAATGATTGACTATCATTTGAAATGGTCAGAACTCCCAGGAGAAACACAATTGCAGAGAGGAGGTTCTAGCAGATGTCACATCAAGGAGAACAACCAATATCCAAAACAATAGGAAAGGAATTATGATACAAGCCAGCTAAAGACAGCCCATCTTCAATAAAAGACATTATCCAGCACAACCACCCCATACTATGTGCAATGAGAGGCATCTCTTCATTTTCCTTTCCTTGGAAAATCAATGGGAACTTAATATAAATGTGGCAGATAAAATCAAAAGAAAGTTTCTGAGAACTATTAAAGACTTCTTGTTTTACCATGTATCATCTGGTTTTAGCATTGTTTCCCTTAAAATCACATGTAGCTATTTGTTTAAAGACTCCATTGCTTTTTGCTCAACAGCCTTTACCGCCAATCCACTTGTTTTTTAGTGACTACATGAAAAAAGTGCTTCCTGAAGTTTGGTTTAAATTAATTTTTCATTTTATTTCCCTTTAGCCCTTTGTCCTGTCATCTGGAGTTAGTTCAAACCAGTATGGCACTGTAACATGCTAAATTTCTCTCTCTACTCCAGTTCCTCCTTTCATGCAGGGTTATATAATTTTTTTCCCGGCATATCCTGTTATTTCCTTTTTTAAAGTCCTGAGCACTAATTGATGTCACCTTTTCTAGAGAAAATTAAATCTGTTTCTATTATAGATGTTCGTTTATCATGTTTTATAACTTCTCAACCCTTCTGTTTCATACAGTTCCCCCAAAATACAAATTACATTCCAAAAACCAAGCTATTTATTTCTAAAACATACAACCCACACAAATGCTTAGGTCAGGGGACTTGGACAGTTGAAAGGAAACACAGACAAGTGATTAATGCCGAGAGTTATGACTGAGGTGGTCTGGAGCGTATTTCTAACTCTAGGCCATGTTAAACTGGGCACCCAAAACTGAAGGCTCCCAGAATCAGTGGCCCCATTTAAAAGTCTGTCTGTCTGGTGCTCATTTTGAAAAACTAAAAAATTATTTTGACCTTTGCCTATATTTTTGAATTTTTTGGGGGGCAAAATTAAATTTGGATGGGTGATGTAAATTAGCTGGGGATGCAGTGAGTAATGAAGGATTATATGAAAGCAAGAAACAGGTTGGATCTATTTGCTGTCTAATTCCACACAGTCAAATGGTTGGGATTTTTATTAGTTTATTTATTTAGATTTAAAATAGTACTAAAAAAATCAATGAAAAAATCTCTAGGCACTCTAACAACTTAGACTTAGCACAAATGACAACCATCTACCAGAAAAAAATAATCATATAGGAACAATGAATTAACACAGCCAGCCAATCAGCTAGAGTAGCAAAACAGCCCTTTAACCTTTCCAAAAATATATACTTAATCTCTTCTCTACCTCCACCCCTCAAAATCCATTCAAATAAAAAGTATCCTTTTAAAATACTGCAATATTGATTTTGGGTGATGCTTGGGCTTCAGTAAAATGCACTTGCAATTTTATCTCTTTTAATGATGAGTTTTGTTTGCCAACTTGTCTGGTGTTTTGAATAAGCACCAGAAATTTAAATCAAATGGGTGTGGAAGGCCTCCAGGAGGGGAAATCTACTTTGATGGAACTTATTCAGTACCTCAAAGCTAAGCTAACCTTCCTGCAGGCCGTATGTAATCCATAGAAGGAGTGAGAGATGACAAGGAGTTATAAATAGGTGAGATTTGTGGATGGTGAATGCTGGATTGGCATGGAGCAGGAGGTTTTCATAGAGTGAAAATTTTAAGCACTGAGTTTTGTATCTAGAAAATGTGACAAAAGTTTTACTTGGTTAAAAAGTCTGTGCTCTTTACTGTTCTTCTCCATGACAGCATCCCCCTATTCCCTTCCCCATTAGTTCCCTGCACTCCCTTTAGGCCCCTCCATACCCTGCACCTAGTTTTGAAACTACTTTAGGGCCTAGCTAAGCCTCCAAGGCAAAGACTTTCATAAGAAAAAATGTAAATGAAAAGAACAGATTAGGGCCAAAGGCTTTTAAATGAATTCTTCTCCATGATGTTTGTCTGTCATCTGTAATAAAGCCAGTCTACATTCCACTGTCATCTGAATGTATTCTAGGGAAATTTCAGTTGTCACAACAAATAGAATAATTGGTGCAACCCTGTGAGAAAATGGCCTTTCCAGGCCACTTCTTCTTGGAATGTTGAATTCAGTTTTTGATATATTTACATCGATGTAGATGGTGTGAATCCCTCTTGCTCATCACAGGGCAATAACAGCAACATGTGTTGGAAAAGAAAGGAAGATGTTAGCTAGATGGGAGATTCAATATTAAAAATCAGATTTAAAAAAATCAAAATTGTTTAGTGTCTTGTTGACATCTCTTTTAAACACAAATATTAAAAAATGAAAAGAGGATTTCAGTACAGGGTAGTTTAGTGGGTAGGGAATTAAATAAGGACACAGGAAACCTGGATTCTATTCCCAACTCTGCCACTGATGTAGTATGTGACTGTAGGCAAGTCACTTTTCTTCTCCATGCCCGTCTTGACTGTTTAGTCTTAAGTCTTCACGACAGAGATTTTCTCATTATGTGTTTGTACAGTACCTACCACAAAGTGCTTCCAATTTTGTTTGGAGCCTCTGGGCAGCATCATAAGAGAAATAATTAACAATAGATACCTTGTATCCATGTGGGATGGTGTCACAGTTCAGGGCAACTATACCTGCATTCCCCCTTGGTGGTCTCCTGAGGGCAACCACTCTAGATTCCTAGCTCCTCAGGTGTCATCTGTCTTTGGGTATATACCCACATCTCTCTTGCATCTCACCAGGGTTTTTCAAGGTTGCTCACTTTCCTGCCTATACTGTGATCTCCCTAGCAAAACAGATTTCCTAAACAGACCAGTGTATGCACTTTGCTTTTCTCCAGAGCTATAAATAGCAGAATGGAAATAGATTTAAGTTACTATACAATTTTGTATAAGGAAGCACATTTATTCTTAAGGTGAATGCATTACAGAAAACATATATTACAAACAATTTTAAAACCTTCATACGTGCTAAAAGCTTACCAGAGGTCACCCCAACTCCAGTCTCAGGCATCAGTCCTTCAAAACCCACAGCTAGGTTTTCCCCATGGTTACAAGGTCATAAGTGTCTCAGATTCAGAATCAGACCCACCAGGAATAATTCAGTCTTTCCTTTATACAGCTGGGGCTGGGGCTTTGATTTTGGCAGACAGGTGATGAGCAGAAAAAGACCCACACCTCTAGGTATATCTTCAAAATGTGGAATTTTTGTGTAACTGGAGGAAGGGAATTTGCATTCCCTTCTCTCTAGCTATTTGCTGGGAAAACCACTTATCACTTCTTGTTCCAGGAGTTCATTCTTGTCTGGCACATTGTTTGGCATAGACCTTTGAACCTCAGGTCTCAGATTTGTCAGCCAATGACACAGAGAGTCTAGGAGATTTCCTAAATGGCTTGGTCCTTTCTAGGTAAAAGACAATGTTCTCCTGACATCTAGTGTGTAGAAACAGCATCCTCCTGATCTAATATGACTGAAGGAAGAAAACTGGGAGCTAGATAACCCAGTTAATTTGAAATTCTGATTACACCTTAGGTAGGAATTTAGGGTGAGGATGTAGCAAAAGCTTGTCCTTGAAGAAATTGTAAAGGGAAGGTCTGTCATTAAAGCCTCTATTTCCCTGACTCTGACAGGAAGGCTATTGTCATAGATAGATTATGCAGGGAACAGGTCACCATAGGGTCAAATGGAGGTCTGATAAGGCATCTTACTAGGTTAAGATCCCACACTGGAGTGGGTTCTTTCACTGGAGGGAAAACATTCCCTAGTCCTTTGATAAATGTCACTGTTGTGGGATGGGCTAACACTGAGAATCTCTCAACTGAGTAATAAAAAGTCATAATAGTGGCCAAGTGAACTCTGATAAAGCTTAGGGATTAACCTGTCTTTTTCAGTCCCAGCAGGTGGCCAAGATAGCTGAGAAGGGACAAGGAGTAGGTGAAAGTTTAAGCAGATTGTGAAGTGTTACAAAGGGATCTCACAAAACCAAGTGTCTGGGAAACAAAATGGCAGATGAAATTCAATGTTGATAAATGCAAAGTAATGCACATTGGAAAAAACAATCCCAACTGTACCTGTAAAATGATGGAGTCTAAATTAGCTGTTACCACTCAAAAGAGAGATCTTGGGGTCATTATGGATAGTTCTCTGAAAACATACACTTGGTTTGCAGCAGCAGTCAAAAAAGCTAACCAAATGTTGGGAATCATTAGGAAAGGAATAGATAAAAAGACAGAAAATATCGGATTGCTTCTGTATAAATCCATGGTGCACCCACATCTTGAATACTGGGTGCATATGTGATCACCTCATCTCAAAAAAGATGTATTGGAATTGGAAAAGGTTCAGAAAAGGGCAAAAAATGATTAGTGGTATGGAACAGCTGCCATTTGAGGAAAGGTTAATAAGACTGGCACTTTTCAGTTTGGAAAACAGATAACTATAGGGGAACATGAGAGAAGTCTATAAAATCATGTCTAGTATGGAGAAAGTGAATAAGGAAGTGTTATTTACTCCTTATCACTACACATGAACTAGGGGTCTCGACATGAAATTAATAGGCAGCAGGTTTAAAACAAACAAAAGGAAGTATTTTTTCACACAATGCACAGTCAACTTGTGGAACTCCTTGCCAGGGGATGTTGTGCAGGCCAAGACTATAACAGGGTTCAAAAAAGAATTAGATAAGTTCAGAGAGGATAGGTCCATCAATGACTATTGGCCAGGATGGGTAAGTATGGTGTCCCTAGCCTCTGATTGCCAGAAGGTGGGAATGGACAACAGGGGATGGATCACTTGCTGATTGCCTGTTCTGTTCATTCCCTCTGGGGCACCTGGAATTAGCGACTATCAAAAGGCAGGATTCTGAGCTAGATGGACCTTTGGTATGACCCATATAGCCATTCTTATTTTCTTATGGTCACACGACTAGTTAAACCTTCTCCACTTTTGAAGGTAGGTATTTATAGTAGATTCTTTCCTACTGTTCAATAATACCAGTTGTACCTCAACAGAGCAGCCAGTCTCTATACCTGTGAACCATTGAGAAGACACACCTTGAGGAAAAGAATTCCCAAGTTGGGGTGAAGTATTTGACTTGCAACCTGAAAGAAAGATGAATGGAAGGCTGATTGCTGACTGCTAGGTGAACCATATAAGGATACTTATCTGCCATGGCCATGTTGGAACCAGTAGTATGAATTTGGCTATGTTCTGTCTGATCTTGTCCACCATCTTCAATATTAGAGGTGTTGAGGGAAATATATACAAAAATCCCTTCATCCAAGGTAAGAGGAAGGCATCTCCCAGAGAGTGAAGGCCCAGTATCTCCTTGAACAAAACTGACAATTCTTCATATTGATGATGGTGGCAAAAAAGTCAACCCCTGGAAACCCTCAGGTCAGAAATATAAAAGATCCAGCTCCACTCATAATCCTGGGAGAATTACTTTCTGAATGTGTCAGCCATGATGTTTTGAGTGGCTGGAAGATACATTGCCGATATGAGGATAAGCTGTCCACCAATTCCATAGCTTTATTGTTTCATCACAAAGAGAAGAGAATCTTGCTCCCCCTTGTAGGTTGCAATAAAACATTCAAGCTTTGTTATCTCTCATAATTTTGATAGAAATGCCCCTGATTAATAAAAGAAAGTGAAGGTGGCTATTCCAGACTGCCCTCAGTTCTAGAAGGTTGATGTGCAGATAAACTTCCTGTGTTGACCATCTGGTATGAATAGTGAGAGTCCCTCTATGTGCCCCTCAGGTGGAATTGATTTCCTGTCTCAGCAAGTGCTTGTGGGAAGAGTTCCTGAAGACAGACAGGGAAGTGTGGTGGGTTAGAGGAAGGGAGGTTAAATGGATGGAGTATCCTGATGTTATCTCCAAGACCCATTTGTTGGTAGTAATTTGCTTCCATACCTGTTGAAAGTGGAAGAGGTGGTTCCCGGGAGGAAGGTATGTGAATTGTTGCAGCTGGAATTTTGGAAAGAGGGGTGATTCTGACTCTCAATCAACCAGTCAAAACTGATATTTTTAATAACGATGAAGATTTTGTGGTTGGGCCAGATGTATTTTTTGTTGTCTTCCCTGGAACCTTTTTTTTTTTTAATTTTCTCAGGAGCTCAGTAGGCCTTTGAAACCTGGGGAACTGGGCAGGGCAGGATTTCAGGACTTTTTCAAATCTGCTGTGTCTCCATTTGTTTTCAGGTGTGTAGATCTCAAGAGATCACAGGGTGATCCTGGAGTCCTTCCAAGTATGTAGAGACTAGCCAGACAAAGAGTTTCAAGCCATCAAAGGGAAGGTCCTCAACTGCATTTTGGGAAACCCAAAGAGCAGGTGCCAAGATGCCTGCCACATGACAGCTGCGGTGGAGATGGAATGAGCAGGAGTGTGAGTGGCATCTGATGGAAGCCTGTAATTATGTTCTAGATGAAGCTGGCTCTCCACTACAATGGCATGTAATGTTCCCAAAGTTCATTTCGAAGGTGTTCAACAAATAACTGAACTTAGAGTAGTTGTGGGTTCTACTTTGCCATAAGAGCCTGGTACTTGGCAATCCTAAACTGCAGGATCACTGAGGAATAGCTCTTACATCCAAAAAGGTCAAAGCATTTTTTGGTCCTTGTTGTAGGTGTTGACTTAGTCTGATTCTGACTTCCACATTTGTTGACAGCTTTAACTGAATTAGGAAAGGGGTGGAGAAACTAAGAATTCAGAGTCCTTGGTCAGGACATCTTTTTTGTCAATTCAATTACAAGTGGGTGGTATTGTTGCTGGGGTCTGCCAGATAGTCTTGGCAGGATCCCAAAGTTCTTCATTAATGTTCATGGTGACTCAGGCAGACAATGTTGTTTTTAAATGTTCAGCAGTTTGTGCTGTGACTCCTTGACCTCCTCAAGCCATATCTGAAAAAAATCTCCTACTCATTTCATAAGGTCCTGAAAACTGCTTAAAGTCATCAGCTAGGCAGGCTTCACATCCTATCAGGAAAAGACAAGGAGATATTAATCTGCCGGGTGGCCTTCATGTATACTTTAGCCTCTTGCTCCTTAAACATTTCCTCCTGCTGTTCTGGTAACTGAAGAGGAAGAGGTAGGTGACGGGAATGTCTGTTTCTGCACTCCCAGCAGGCAAAGCTAGAGACTCTAGAGAATTGCTAATGGCAGGCTGCCCAAGGGTCCTAATATGGCCACTGAGGCCTAAGGGGTGGCACCCATGACTACTCATACCACCAAGGAGGGCCTACAAAATATCTCCCCCAAGCACCATTCCTTTCTCTGTAGATGTCAAAAAGAGGGTTCCTATATTGGTGAACAGAAGAACCCTGGACAGATATTTGAGAGGCTGAAGAGACATCCTTATCCAGGAGGAGCTCCACCAGAGAATGTTGGTGAATCAGACAGTACCGGAGAAAGGTGCAATTCTGTGCAGTCATTGATACTGAGAGGCAATCAGTACCATCTGTAGGGAGACTCTGGCTCCTCTGACACAGAATACCTAAATTCCTGAGGTACTGGCTAAACTAATGATTCCAAGGTGGAAGTCTGTTTAGGAAGGTTTCTGGACAAGGAAGCAGATGGTAACAATGATGTGGTAAGCTTTGAGGCAGAAATAGGCTGAGGTCGCTGCTTAGCCCACTGCAGTATTGAGGATCCCAAGATGTTGGGTACCACAGATTGGAGAGTGTCTGTTATTACTGGTTTGCTGAGAGCAGACTGTCTCCCTGATGCCTCAATCATGTCCTGACAGTACTGAAAATGTTTTAGATTCCAGAGCATGGCTCAAACTGTGATTCTTAGGATCCCAGGACTTGGCAGCATGATCAGTACCAGAGGAGCCTGGCCCCTCAATGGTACCAGGCCAAGAACCTGAAATCTCAGAGCTAGTAGATGTATAAGGAGACCAAGGTCATTTCGGTGCAGGTTCTTTAGGGGGAGATCCAGACCTCCTTTTCTTAGAGCCCCTTTCAGAGGTCTCTAAATTTTTTCCCTTAGAAAGTATAGGGGAATGTTGAGCTGAGGAAGTAAGAGCACTATGCTTGCTTGGAGACTGATGTATGGAGAGTTCTCCTGACCTGGGTCTGAAACGGGGCAAAGGAAGCACTCCATTATAAACTGTCTCAGTGTAATCTCCCTGTTTTTCCTTGCCCTGCTTATAAAGGCTAGACACAAGTTGCACTTCTGTGGGATGTATGTTTCCCCAAGACAGTGAATGCACCTGAAATGTCCATCACTATCACTGCCTGAATCTTGGTGATCATGGCATACCCCACCACTAGAGAAGAGCCTCCCAGAAGGGAGGGGGGAGGAAATTAAGAGAAATTATCCTTTATAAAAGCTAACACTCTAATTAGCTATAAAATGCTAAATTAATTTGAACTCTAACAGTTAAACTAGTTGAGGCAAGCTTAGCCCACACAGGCAGACACACAGAATACTCAGTCTCAGGAAGAGGCATTTGAGAAGAAATTGAGGGCAGTTCAGCCATGCAGTCCTATAGAGCCTCGTTGCGGGGCAAGAGGGTGTGTAGGGCACATGTGAAGGCTGAATAGGCACTGCTACCAAAAATCTCTGATCAAGTATGCGTGGTCTGTTGATCCCACACTGAGTCAAGATGAGCAGAATTTCCTCTCCCACCTGGCTCCTGGTCCGTACATTTTCACAGACCATCAGGCAATCAGAGACAGTGGGAAGAAGTTCCTCGTTCTTCCTGACTTCAGTTACCTTTGTCATCTCCCAAGCAGCTGTCATACACTTTACTTGTGCATTTCCCATGCTTGGGTGGGTGTCATAGGTTTCACAGTGCACTGCAGATGCCTCAGTTTCCCTGCTTTTGGCTGAAGACTCTGTCATCAACATGCTCTGTACTTCCCTGGTAGTGGTAGGCAGAGAGCTCATACCCTGGCTTGGTCTTCAGTATGCAGATAATTTCCCTTCAAGTTAATAGGTCTTATCTCTCCCCTGGAGCATCTCATCCTCCCTCCTCTCAGGTATGTGTTTACATACTCTGGGGATGTAACTTGATTCCTCATGGATACTAGTAGGGGAGAATCTACTTCCTTGTCCAATCAGTTACCCCATTTGTATTGTAGCTAACAGGCCCTTGTAGGTCTGGAACCAACTGCATCCAATGAATGAATCCCCATTGACTACCACCTTCTGCTTCCACTGGATCTGCACTCAGAAAGATACGGCATGACATGTGGGCAGTGGTTTGGGGTGTGAATGGCTCAGCATGAACATTATATGCCAGTGGCAGATAGGCTGTGTGACTCCTTCTCTCTGGAGATTCAGTCACACAGTTAATGCTGTGAGGCTGGAGTGCAGCTGACCTTTTCAGTACTACATGGGGTCTCTCAGTGGGTGGAGTGGGCAAGTCCAGGCAAAATGACCCCCACTGGTCATATATGGAACACCGATTTTCCACACCCATCCCAGAGCTTCTCAGAAGTGGTTTCTCTCCACCGTGGGTGTGGGTCTCAGCTTGGGCCCTATCCCTGTCCTCTGATCCCATTCCTTCCCTATTAGGCTATCAAACCCAGGCAGATTATGCACATAACGATCTGCCAATTTCCCAGCTAGAGTTACATCTCTAGGATCTTTTTCTGTTAACCATAATTTTAGGTCAGGGTGGTAGAATTTATAGAACTATTCTAAACCCATTAATCCATTGGTCTCATCAACCATTGTAACCCTCCAACCAGCTCCCCATTTTCTTACATAGCCCCTAATTTGAGTTGAAATCTCTATGTCATGTCCCATTGTTTTGGAACTCCCAGAAACCACTTCCTGTATGCTACAGGAGTCACCTGAAACTTTTACTACACTTGTTTACATTTCCCATGAAATGTTCTCTTTCTATAAGGGTGAAAATGTTCAAGGCTGTTGTTCTTGACAGTAATGGAGCAGGTACCATACCATGTCCTTCTGCTCTTTCTTGTTCAATTCACACCCCTTTCAAAACCTTTTAGAAGAGCATCCATGCCATCCCCCTCCCCAAAGCAAAGAAATAATTGGAGGCCTATATTGTTTACACGGGGTTGGATTAATCTACTGGATTAGAGTTTTGCTGGTTCTTCATGTTGTGCTAATGTTGATGATCTTTCTCTTTTCACTTGTACTAGCACTGCTGCTCCCAAACTGCTCTCTCTTGCCAGTAACTGTCACAGCAGTTACTACTGGTAACTATTGGGATCTTGGGCAGAGTGGATTCCTCATACCTGCCTAATATGCACTAACTGCTGAAGATTTATACAGCTGAATTACACTTATTTTAACCTGAAGAGGAGCTCTGTGTAAGTTCAAAAGTTCTCTCACCAACAGAAGTTAGTCCCTGTAACGGTCCGGTGTGGGGGCTTGGCCCTCTCAGGCGTGGCTGGGAGCCAGTCCGCCTCGCTCTATGAGCTGGGTGAGCTGTCGCCTTAGCCTGGTGAGGCAGGAAGCAGTCAGGAGCTCAGGCCCTCAGGTCAGGGATGAGCAAATAAACAGTTTATATGCCCAGGCCCTTGGGCAGGGCGGCGCAACAAGCAGTTCAAAGTCTATAAGGAAGGCCTCCTCAGGCCAGCGAGGGGCGGGGGGGAAGTCTGCCACCCCTGGAAGGGTGGCAGGGGGGACGCAGACCCTCCCACTCCACTGCGTCCCAGCCCGGGGCCCTAACAGCAGCAGGCAGTCTGCTGCTGGGTCAGTGGGGATCTCCTGGAGCAGACTAGGGTAGGCTACCCCCGGGCCACTTCCAATCTACCCCCCTGTTGGTACCTGTGGATCACCGGCGTCTTCTGCAGTATCCCACACCATGGGCTCCTCAGGATACTGAGCGCTGGGTAAGTGGGGCTGGTCCTTGGGATACTGGGTGTGGGGAAGTTCAGGAGACTCCTCAGGGTACCAGGTGAAGGGAAGGTCCAGCTGGTCCTCCTCAGGGTAGTGAGCACGGGGCAGGCTCAGCCCAGTGGGAGCTAGGGCACCAGCATCTGTCCTCTCCGGCGGCCAGCAGCCAACTGAGCGCTGGGGCTGGGCCTTTATACTTCCTGTCCCGCCGCTTGACTTCCGGGGGGGGGCAGGAACAGGCGGCAGTGGCTCCACCCACTTCGGCATCTGTTCTGGCACGGCTGGGAGCCAATCCGCCTCGCTACAGTCCCATAAAAGATACTCACCCACCTTGTCGCTAGTATCCTGGCACCAACACACCACAACAACACTGCATATACATATTTTAACTTGCAGCCAATTAACTAATATTAGGAAAGGGTGGCTGTCTGATTAACTTAAGGCTACTTCTATACTGCAAACATAATTGCCTGTATTCTCGATGTGCCTGCTCTGCATTCTTTTGTGAACATTTGAGTTGTCTCCAGTTCAGGGACAGGCAATTAGAGCTGGATGGGAATTTTCTGGTTGGAATGTTTTTCTGACAGAAAACGTCCTTTTTGCTGAAAAAGAAAAATCTAATTTTCCATTGGGAAACATCAAAATGATGGTTCACTAGATGCCCACCTGGAAGGCTCCTGTCGCTTTCACTTTTTCCCTGCAGCAAGTGAAATTGACAAGCATCTTCCAGGCAAGGTGCCAGACGCTGATCACCTCATCTCTCTACCTACCCTCCACCACCAGCCCAGCTGCTGACTGTGGGGAGGTTGAGAGTTGGGGCATTCAGCCTCCAGATCACCTGGAAAGCTTTTGTCAATTTCATTTTCTGCCAGTGGACTAACATTCCACTCATAAAGTGCAAGGAGCAAGGGTAGGCATGTGCTTGCCAGGAAGGCAAACACTAGAACATTGTTGTCTGAAATCAAGTCAATTAAGTTAATAGAATTCATAGTATTTAAAAAGACATCTAGTCTTGATTTAAAGACACTTCGCTTCATACCTGCTAACCCCTTTTTAATGGGCAACTACCCTCCCTGTTAACATTTTGCTTCTTATTTCCAGTTTGAACTTTGCTGACTTTTTGTACCTTGCCTGTTAAATTAAAGAGCCTTCCAATATATCCTCCCTTTATAGGAATTTATAGAAGTCTGATATGGAAACCTCCTTTGGAGAATTAATAGGGGATATAAACTGTGCTGTTAAAGTGATTGAAGAGACTTCAGATGGTTTAATGCAAGGAGCTAAATTTTGAGCTAAAGTTGATGATTTGGAGAACGGGAAGAGTAGGGAAAGCACAATATTGAAAGGTGTCCCAGAGGAATAGTAAAGAGGAGCCCTTAAAATGTATTGAAAGCCTATTAAGAGGGTTGTGTGGGAAGGAAGAAATGGCACCCTTGCATCTAGACTGAACACAGTTTACAAAACGAGTTGTTAGGTCTGCCCAAGGCAATAAAATTGCCCAGGTGCAGTACTTGGACATTAAGGTTGCTTACTGACAATGATAAGAGAACATAAGAAATACACCAACAAAAAGCAGCTTTTTTCCAGAATCTGTCTTCACTTGCATTCAGAAGGACAAGGGAGCACAGCAGAAACACTGAGGTGCTGCAGCATGCTACTGAGGCTTCTCTCAAGATCTGGGGCTGATATTCCACTGGAACTTCTCTTTTAACTTTGGTTTCCCCATAAAATTCAAAATTGTATAGTCAGAACTGTGATGGAAGGGAGAAAATCTCTTAAAGATTATACTTCACCTGGAAGAGAGAAATGAAGTTAACAAAACATCTCCACTGATGTGGCAGCAACTCAAGCCGTGGAGGACCTGTTACCAGAATAGGCATTTTTCCAAAGAGAATATATGGCAATGAATAGAACAAAGAGGAAGCAGAGGATAAGCAGGAAAGAGATGCTGCTCACTGCAGGGCTGAGGAAAGTACGGGATATTCTTGTAATGGAAAATCTCACAGATGATCTGAGATATAGGGATCTTCACAGGGTCCTAGAGTCTAAATGGTTGCCTGAACCAGAATGGCAACACCACAAGGAAAAAGCCCTGCAACCCGAGTCCCATAAGCCTGAGTCAACTAGTGCTGGAGTCTATGTTCCTCTCTGTCTCACTTAGAAAGAGCTATGACTCAGCAGACTTACAAAAGGCAGTGATATCCTTAGGTGTGTACTCCCCTACTGTACTTGAGATGTGTGAGTAAAGTGATCTTTGATATATAGGCAAGTCAACTCACCTGCTTTTTCTGATTGATGTAATACAAGGAAGGTAGGTTACGTTTCCAGGACAAGAATTACAGAGAGCTTGATAGCAACAGGTTAGATGGTGATTATCTCAGAGCCTAATAACTCTGTTCAGGTTTCTAGCTCGAAATCTTTGGGTCTTTAATGGAGTAGAGCTGCTGACCAAAGAAATGAGGATATGGAACCTAGAAGTCAATGGCACAACTTTCTTTGACTTGACTGGTTCAGGGTTTCACCCATTTTTGAATACAGCTATATGAGATGAGCGCATATTAACTTTTAGACCCGCTGGTAAACTATCATGTCAAAATATCTAGGAGATTGAAATTCTGGTGCCATTGAATTGCACATGTGAACTACGTCTGAATTCTACATTATGCTTTCAGATTTGCTTGTGTTTTCCAGATAACTTCAGTGTATTGATGATGTGCTCTGGTTGTTGTTTCTTGTCTTGTGTGCTCCTTGGTGTACAAGGCTGTCAGCTGGAAATATTTTAGATTTGGATGGAAGATGGTACTGTGATAGAGCATATTTTCCTTGATAGGGAGCCTTAGTGAGCATCTGTCTAAAAGGTCATTCATTATTATTTTTATTATTCTATTATCATAGTGCCTAGGAGCCCCAATCATGGATATTGACCCGATTTTGCTAGGTACTGTATGAACAAAAAGACAGTCCCTGCCCTCAAATGCTTAAAATCTAAGGATAAGACAAAGGAGAACAGAAGGATACAGATGTGCATGAGTGATTGGCAATTGTTTCAGGCAGACACCAGTGCACAAGGCCTGGCCTGTCTCTCATCACTTCAAGGTTACATTGCAAAGGTTTACTGATCAGTTAGACAGGCTGAGGGTGAAGCTCTGAGATACTAAACTTTGCATAGTTAGGCATGCTCATGCCTTCCCAGGCATTGGATGAGGAGATTGAGGCTGCAAATTCCACTTGCTGGCAAGCTGATTAGAGGGTTAGGCCATGCGGCTTGAGCCAAGCAATGCCTGTATAGCGTTAGACATCTGGTCTTTCATGCTTTAAAAAAAAAGAGACAATATGGTCTCCTTTTTCTCTTCATTTCCTCTTCCCCTGCTCACATAAACATGCTTTGTTTCCTCCCTTCCACAGCAACCCCTAGTGGACATATCAATGTTAGCAGCTCTTTCTCTGATAGCCATCCAGGCTGTGCAGGCTATTCTGTGCAATAGTGATCCCACAGCACCCAGGGGATCGGTTTGAAGCATGGAACCAGTACTGTGTAAGCTGCCACCTTTCATTACAACCCAGTATGCACCAAAGAAACAAGCACATGCACACACACACTCTCCCTCCCCCCCAAACAAACCCCTCAACTAGTTCCATTCTCCACTAAAACACACATAGGCATATTTGCCATCACGGATCGAAGCAGTTTGGTCAGGCACTCAAACACTCCAGGGCTCTGTTGGGGGCCTATAATTTTCTGGGTAGCTATCAAGCCCAGATTAAAGAATTTTTGGGGCCTGTGCACTATAGAAATTGGTGATCCTCAACTTCCTTAAGTCACCCCTGCCCCATACATACCTCATCCCGCACATCCCTCATCACACACAGACCACAGAATGCCCTTCTCTCCCCACCACACAGACAGACCTTTTGACTCTGCTCCCACCCCACATATACTCCAACAACTCTCCACCAGCCCCTACCTGTATCCCAGCTTTCTTGACATGCATCCTGCACACCGCAACCTCCAACACCTCAGCCTCGCCAGGTATAGTTCCCAAAATCCCCCCTCTCACCTCTACCCACCCGGAGAGTCCCAGGCCAGACCCTGTACAGACGGCAGGATCCCATTCTTCAGGGCCCCCCTCAACCAACATTCCTTTTCCCCCACCACTCCCCAACACCCCCTAATACTCCCCACTACCCAATAGGCCACCAGCAACTTACCTCACTACCTCTGGACCTCTCTGGCCACTCACTGCCACCACTCCTGGCTCAGCATCCTCCTGATCTGGGCCACTCAGCTCCATTTGCTTCTATCACCCTCTCCCTGCCTGGCAAGTGCACAGAGTACACATTGTTTAATCCAGGCCTGATAGGATACATATAAACAAAGCACATGGAAAATCTTCATCATATAGGTTGCTATAGAGCCAGCCTATTATGTTTTGCAAGGTATTTTTACAGATTAAAGAAAGATGTTTATTCAGGCCACTAATGTAGGCAACAAGACATCACCTTCCTATAGTTCACAAGAGAAAACCTTCTGAGTACGAGATAGCGAAACAAAACAAGAGATATAGAGCAGATCACTCTTTGCATTAGACAGTCCTAAAATTGGTTTGAAGAGTGGTGGGCTATAGTCAATGAGTTGACTGTAATATTCAAGAAACAAAGACAAAACTATGACCTTGAACTAAAACTACACTTCAGAATACATATTAATATTTCTCTTATGTATAAATTGTATAAATACTACAAGCAGTGGTCCAGCACACTTACCTAAACATGAATATTCAGCATCAGATAATTACCTTCCAGTGTATACTTGTCAGTGGCTGCTAATATTGCACCAAATAAGTGTGCATAACTCTGTTGCATCAGATACCTATATATATTCTTGTGCATAAAATGAGATACCAAATATTTATATTCTTTCTTGTATATGACAATTCTATCCTCTATGTCCATGTCCATCTATATTTATTGCATGCAAAATTGGCTGAAAGCTAGATTTACCATCCTGCAGTAAATTCCAAGATTTCAAAATGTTGTTTTGTTCCAAATCTGGATGAAAAAAGAAAATCTGATTTTTCTAAGAAGTAAAATATTCCAAAATATTTTAAGACCATATGAAAATATTGTCGAAAGGTTTTATTTTGACTTCTGCTATATATAATATATTACAACATAAACAGTGAAATGAATCTTTAATAATTTTCTATTGACATTTTTGATTATAGATTCATAGATTCATAGATTCTAGGGTCAGAAGGGACTAATGTGATCATCTAGTCTGACCCCCTGCACAAAGCAGGCCACAGAACCCTACCCATCCACTTCTATAACAAACCCCTAACCTATGCCTGAGTTACTGAAGTCTTCAAATTGTGGTCTGAAGACCTCAAGCTGCAGAGAATCCACCAGCAAGTGACCCATGCCCCACGCTGCAGGGGAAGGCGAAAAACCTCCAGGGCCTCTGCCAATCTGCCCTGGAGGAAAATTCCCTCCCGACCCCAAATATGGCGATCAGCTAAACCCTAAGCATGTGTGCAAGACTCACCAGCCAGCACTCAGGAAAGAATTCTCTGCAGTAACTCAGATCCCATCCCATCCAACATCCCATCACCAACCACTGGGCATACTTATCTGGCGATAAGCAAAGATCAGTTGCCAAAATTAGGCTCTCCCATCATACCATCCCTTCCATAAACTTATCAAGCTTAATCTTAAAGCCAGATATGTCTTTTTCCCCCACTACTCCCCTTGGAAGGCTGTTCCAGACCTTCACTCCTCTAATGGTTAGAAACCTTCGTCTAATTTCAAGTCTAAACTTTCTAGTGTCCAGTTTATACCCATTCGTTCTTGTGTCTACATTGGTACTAAGCTTAAATAATTCCTCTCCCTCCCTAATATTAATCCCTCTGATATATTTATAAAGAGCAAGCATATCCCCCCTGAGCCTTCTTTTGGCTAGACTAAACAAGCCAAGCTCTTTGAGTCTCCTTCCATATGACAGGTTTTCCATTCCTCGGATCATCCTAGTAGCCCGTTTCTGAACCTGTTCCAGTTTGAATTCATCATTCTTAAACATGGGAGACCAGAACTGCACACAGTATTCCAGGTGGGGTCTCACCAGCGCCTTATATAACGGTACTAACACCTCCTTATCTTTGCTGGAAATACCTCGCCTAATGCATCCTAAAACCACATTAGCTTTTTTAACGGCCATATCACATTGGTGGCTCATAGTAATCCTGTGATCTACCAATACCCCAAGGTCCTTCTCCTCCTCTGTTGCTTCCAACTGATGCGTCCCCAATCTATATCTAAAGTTCTTATTATTAATCCCTAAGTGCATGACCTTGCACTTTTCACTATTAAATTTCATCCTATTACTATTACTCCAGTTTACAAGGTCGTCCGGATCTTCCTGTATGATATCCCGGTCCTTCTCCACATTAGCAATACCCCCCAGCTTCGTGTCATCTGCGAACTTTATTAGCACATTCCTGCTTTTTGTGCCAAGGTCAGTAATAAAAAGGTTAAATAAGATTGGTCCCAGAACCGATCCTTGAGGAACTCCACTAGTAACATCCTTCCAGCGTGACAGTTCACCCTTCAGTATGACCCTTTGTAGTCTCCCCTTTAACCAGTTCCTTATCCACCTTTCAATTCTCATATTGATCCCCATCTTTTCCAATTTGACTAATAATTCCGCATGTGGAACTGTGTCAAATGCCTTACTGAAATCTAGGTAAATTAGGTCTACCGCATTTCCTTTGTCTAAATAGTCTGTCACCTTCTCAAAGAAGGAGATCAGGTTGGTTTGGCACGATCTACCTTTAGTAAAACCATGTTGTACTTTGTCCCAATTACCATTGACCTCAATGTCCTTAACTACTTTCTCCTTCAAAATTTTTTCCAAGACCTTACGTACTACAGATGTCAAACTAACAGGCCTATAGTTACTCGGATCACTCTTTCTCCCTTTCTTAAAGATAGGAACTACGTTAGCAATTCTCCAGTCGTACGGTACAACCCCTGAGTTTACTGATTCATTAAAAATTCTCGCTAACGGGCTTGCAATTTCATGCGCCAGTTCCTTTAATATTCTCAGATGAAGATTGTCCGGGCCCTCCAATTTTGTCCCATTAAGCTGTTCAAGCATGGCTTCTACCTCAGATGTGGTAATATCCACCTCCATATCCTCATTCCCGTTTGTCATCCTTCCATTACCCCAAGCTCCCCATTAGCCTTATTAAAGACTGAGGCAAAGTACTTATTTAGATATTGGGCCATGCCTAGGTTATCCTTAACCTCCTTTCCATTCTCAGTGTGTAGCGGTCCCACTTCTTCTTTCTTTGTTTTCTTCTTATTTATATGGCTATAGAACCTTTTACTATTGGTTTTAATTCCCTTTGCAAGGTTCAACTCTACTTGGCTTTTAGCCTTTCTCACTTTATCCCTACATGTTCTGACCTCACTAAAATAGCTTTCCTTGCTAATCCCACCCTTCTTTCACTCCTTGTAGGCTTTCTGCTTTTTCTTAATCACCTCTCTGAGAAGCTTGCTCATCCAGCTTGGTCTACAACTCCTGCCTATGGTTTTTTTCCCCCTTTCTTGGGATGCAGGCTTCCAATAGTTTCTGCAGCTGCGACTTAAAGTAATTCCAGGCCTCTTCCGCATTTAGATCCACAAGTTCTTCAGTCCAATCCACTTCCCTAACTAATTTCCTTAATTCTTTAAAGTTAGCCCTTTTGAAATAAAAAACCCTAGTCCCAGATCTATTTTTGTTTATCCTTCCATCTACACTTTCCCACAAAATGTTTGATCATTGAATCAAAAGTTTTTTCTGACAGAAAATTGTTCCATCAGAAAAATTTTAACCAGCTCTAAGTGCATGTTTGTGTCCTTACTGGCAAAATTGTTTTAAAAAAACCCTAAGTAGTAGAAAAAATATAGCACAAAATTGCAAAAGAAATTAAAAAAATAGGAAAAATGATTTATTTTTAAAAGTAAGAAGAAAATAGCAGAAGTGAGTGGACCCATAAAGGATACCAGGGGAAAATAATAGATTTAGTAGTTAAGAGTATCTCTGGGAACCTGAGCTACATCTGTCTATTAATAAAAGAAGCTAGAATGAAAACTGCATTGCTAAGACGGAATATGTTTTAGAAAAAAAAATGTAGGATGGGAGGCAGAAAGACATTGAAATGTCTAAAGTATTTACGTGGACACCAGAGCACATAGTTATCCACTTAGTACTTTAAAAAGTAAGCTGTTCTGACTTCAGCTATGATACACAATAAAGTCACATTTAGAACATATAATTTGATAAAGGACAGTCAGCATAGATACATGAAGGGAAAATCATGGATGACAAATTCCCTTTGAGCACTTTGCTAAATTGGAAGACAAAGTTGAAATGGCTGACATTTATCTAAACTTCAAGAAAGTTTACGGCACTGGAACATATAAAAAAATGATCTGCAAAATCAATTAATGTGGTCTATAGAACAGAGGTACAAAAAGATTAAAAATAGGTTTGAAGACATGAAACAGAGTATCAGTAAATGACCAGATGAAAGATGAATAGTAGAAGAACTTTTTTGGCTTGAGTATTTTTATGGGTGACTGTGATGGGGTTTATAGATCCCACAGTAAACCAGAGCAAGGCCTAGAGCCATATTGGGTCAGTGAGGCATTGCCCCTCTTCAGCTGCAGGGCATGCTCCAGGTGGAGGGACAGTATAAAAGGGCACTAGTAGCACAAGGACTAAGGACAGGGGGAAGGCATTACAGTCTGCATCAGGAAGTGAGGCTGATGCCTGGAGCTGTAGGAAGGGTGACTCGAGCATTGGTAAAGCCACTCTGGATGCAGTGATCTATATTTCTTGCTCGCCCCCACTGCCTTTTGGAGTTGAGAATCCAAGAGAGGTCTCAAAGAAGGGGATGTTGTCCCTCTGGCAGAGTATGCTGATACTGCCATGACTGTGACCATGTCCCAGACAGAGGACCCAGTAGGAAGTGACTTGGTGGGGAATCTGACTTAGAGTGGACCAATGAGTGGTCCAGACACACCAACAACTCTTTAGGGCCATGGGTTGGAACCCAGTGTAGTGGGAGGGCCAGGATCCCCCTTCCTTGCTCCTTTGCCCCTCTGTCATGAAAGAACCCCAAGGGAGGAGAGACACACAGGAGGGACAGAGGCCTGCCATATACAGCCTACAGAAATAGTCATGGGAACTACAGTAAGACTAAAGCACAAACCAGACCACTGATGACAACTTCGATGATACCATTTGGTTTTTGCCTCACATTTTAAATGACAAAATGTATTAAAAACAAGTTGTTTGCAGTGCAACCTGTTATGAAATATAGTCAAATATATTAATATGGTTGACGTTATCCCATCTCTAAATGGGCTAAAAGATACGCACAGGAAATTATAGGCCATTTAGTTTAAGTTCAATGCCAAGTAGAATTCAGGAGACTTACCAGGTAAAACAACAAGCATGATTAGTAATTAACTTTTCAAAAACTAAGCAGGAGATAAGTGAAACAGATCAATAGACGCTTTTCAACAATGGCGGAACTTCTTTCTCTTAAATTAATTGAACCGGTATAGTCCACAAAGATTTCTAGCAAGCTCCTTTTACATCCAAGTTTCTTCTAAATATGCTGCCTTTTAAACTGTGTTTTTGTCACAGCATGCTATTCATCATCAGCGGTGTTTTAAGAGGTGGAGAAGCCACACCTTTTTCTGTCATCCACTTGTTTTGAGTACCAATAGAATAGCCCTTGGCACCCACTGGCATTTCTTTGGAGAACTCGGGTGGTTATTTCAGTTGTGTAGGCAGGCTCTGGACAGGACTGGGAATCTCCCATTGTGTAGCTTCTCCCTGACCCCTGTGGGGCCCATGTCAGATGAGTTACTCCAGCTGGTCAGATGTAGCCTCCTGGAACTGGTTTGCAGCAGCTCTGCAGCATGCTGAGGAAGATTTATCCTCACTGCCCAAGTTGTGAATCTTCCCCATGTCTGTTCAAGCTCACTCTGGATGAGTGCAGTGGGGGATGGCTTTTACCTATAGTGTTCTAAACTGTTGTGTGGGGTTGCTGTGGTCAATCTGATAAACAGTTGCTACAGTCCAGCCCGGTGATTAGTAATTTTCACTGACTCATGGTATGGTAAAATTTCTATTTAGGCATAATTCAGCACCACTGAGTTCAGTGTCTTTTATGACAGCAGGATCAGACCTTTAGAATGAAAGATCCTTACCTATAGCCCAATCTGCAAACACACTCGAACAGTCATGGTGTTTGCTAACTGGAATGGTTCCATTGAAGGAGTAAACATTATTCCTGGAAATAACTGTTTACAGGATCAAGATTATATATTAATAAGTTTCTTGAGGGACAGAAGGCTTTTATCTCCTCTGTATTCAGTACAGTGTTAGCATTCAGGGTAAAGTTTTCAGAAGTGCCAGTGTGATTTAGGAGCCTAAGTCCTGCTTACTTTTAAGAAGACTTAACTCCTAAGTAGAGCGGCTGGTAAAATATTGCATATTTGAAAAAACTTTCATACTGAACTGGGAAGAAACAGCAAAAACACAACATTTTTTATGGGAAGGGATTTCCAGAAAAAATTACATTGTAGGGGAACCAGGCCAGAGTTAGGAACCTTACTCCTTTTGAGGAGTGGGGCTTAGATTACTCCCCTCTTGCCATTTCCTATTGGTTAGCACAGGCAGCTACCCACTCAGTGTGCTGGCTTTTGTGAATCCCATTCTAAGGTGCCTAATTATTCCCATGATTATATAGGGAGTGTTGGCTTCTAACTCATGGTGGTGGATTCCACTGGATAGCAGGGCACCTAAAATTAGGAATTGCAAGGCTTAAGTCCTTGTGGATCTAGCCCTGTGAGTTGAGTCACTTTTGAAAATTTTACCCTCAATAAATATATATAATGGGCTAAGCCTTGAGGTCCTTATTCTATTTATACTCAGTCTAGGAGTACACCCTTTCACTTCAATGGTAGTTTGCTTGAGTAGAAAGGAAGAGCCTCAGGATATGACCCTATGCTTCTTTAATTCTTTAAAACTCCCAGTGAACTCTCCTCATTAGCAGCACAGCAAAGAGATGTTACTTTATCTCTGTTGTTAAATCTTTTAGGAGGGGCCTGAGAAGTGCCTTTCACTGATTTAAGATAGGATAGTGGAGGCCTGAATCCTAATATTAGGAACCACAGGTCTGATTTCATTTTTTTTCAGTTATTGTTTAAAAATAAACAAATAAACAAAGCAAAACAAAACTTTAGAGTTTGTCAGAGAAAGATTTTGGGTCTAAAACGAACATTAATCCCAAATTACTCACATTGTGGTAGATTCAGAAATAATTCATACTAGACTCATGTCCTTATAATAATAAGAACAAAAAATAAGTTCAATGAGTCACCATAGATGCCAGGGACCTTGCTGTGGGGCCATGACTTTTACTTTAGAAGACTAAAAGTATGGCAAAGAATTACTTGACGGCAATTTTATTGTAGAAGACCAAGTTTTCTTTGTTTAGTTGATTGAATCTACAGTATATAGTGAAAGAGAATAAATGTTAGAAGGGTAGTTAACTTCTTTTGCAAGAACACAATAGTTGTGCAGATCATATTATGGAGTCAGACTGTAGTTGTTCTCTAGTGATACAGTGAGTGTACTGTGCAGATAATGTGGCTGACATTTACCTCAGTGGTAAGTGCTCAGAGAATCATGAAAGAAAACAAGTCATCTGCAGATAATTTCAATTACCCGCTTCAAGTGGTACCATTCATTAAATACAGGTTTTGTTTTCAACCTATTACATTTCATTTAAATGTTCCATCCTGTTATCTCCTTTAAACTGTGGGAGCACACTTTGCAGTTGCATGATCAGGCCTTGTAAATGGGGAAAATAATTTAAATCAAGTTCAAAGGGAGGCGGGGGGAAACCAGGAAGAAGTCATGAAGATTTAGAAATGCCTTTTTTTTTTAAAAGAACCAAACGTCTTTTAGGGCTTTCCTTTCTTTTTACATGTGGGATCTTTTGGATCAGATCTTTATATTTGTGCATATAAAAAGTAAGATTTGCAATGAATGAAATGACCTTAGCAGCATTTGAACTCATTGCTTTTGAAATATGAAACAAAAGTTGCATAGTTTTAGTTAGACATTGTGTGACTACACAATAGGCACGTTTTCTGTAAGTATTAAATTAGCAACAGAAGAGCATTCATATAGTTCCCTAAATACAGAAAACACACATTGAGAATTACAAGAAGAAAATGATGGTGACTATAGAGGATCAGGTTCAACCCTAGTGTAAGCTGGTGAAACACCACTGAAGATAATAGGCTAAGAATGAAATGTGCTCGTTAATTCTCTTTGTCATATAATGTTATTGGCTTTTAAAAGTAATTACAATAATTACCAAACAGGTGTTGCAGCTTTAGTCATGCCTGAGGCATGACTAACTCATCAGATTCAAGGTGTAACACACACACACACACACACACACACAGTACAAAGTTCCTTGGATCACATAGACAGCACTCCCACAGACCCTGTTATACCATAATTAAAAGACCACTCCACACAAACTATTTAGGTAAGTCACTAAAGAAGACTGAATAATCTAGAAGGCTTCAGCAAGGCGATGTGAATGGATATAATGATGGTAGATGAAATTCACAATCTAATATAAGCAAACAAAGAGGAATCACAAATCGGTGAAATAGGATAGAAATTAATACTGAAAACAAAACAGTGCCATTACACAATTTGCTGGTACACACAGCGACAATACTGTATTCAGTTCCAGTCAAAAAAGATATAGCCAAAATAGAAGGGGCACAGAGAGACAGAACAAAAATGATCAGAGGCAGAGACATTTCTATATGAGTGACTGAACAAAACTGGGACTGTCTAGTTTAGAAAGGAGATGAATAATAGGGACATGCTATGAATGGAATAGATAAGATATGTTTGGTGCTTTTATTTACCCTTTCTTATAATATCAAAACAATGGGACTTTCAATGTTATTTAAAGGCATCACATTGGAAGCTTATTAAAAGGAAATACTCTTTTCACTCAATATATAATCAACCTGCAGAACTCAATGCTACAAAATATCATTATGTCTGAGTGCTTTGTAAGAGTTAAAATGTATATTTTTATGGCTAAGTGAGCTGCCACTGTTTTATTACATAGGCATTTTAGAAGAAGGAATAGAAATTTTTATGATTCAGGGCATAAGGCAATGACTAACAAGCAGAGGTTAGGAAGAAACTTTTCCATATAGACAAGGTATTCCATGAATATCTACTGTATTTTCTCCTGCACTTACCTCTGAAGGATCTGATACTGTCTTCTGGCAGAGACCACTAGTCTGATCTGGTATGACAATTTCTAGCTTACTATGTTGAAAACTAGATCAAAGTTGCTGAATGCCTGATAGAGCAAGATACTTAAGCATATGCCTAACTTTAAGCACATGCTTAAAGATCAGCTGTGTTTAAGTACCTTGTCTCATCAGGGCATATGATAATATACTTATACCATGATTTAGAAAACTCAGGCACTTGAAATAGGGAACTGATGTGTTGTTATACATATTACTGGTCAGATTTTTATCTCAGTTAGAAGAATGTAAATCCAAAGTAACTCTATTTGTCATGCTACAAGACACTTGGCAGATCTGGATAAGAATAATGGCTAAAACTTTAAAAACTGGATGCCCAGAGTCAAGCTCCTAAGTCTGTTTTTAGGTACCAAATAAGTGTCTTTATTATAAAAAGTTCCAAAGATCCATCAGCTTCCTGGGTAGATATAGATCTACAAGATGTAATCTGATCAGGGAGCCTGGACTAGAAAGGAGAATAGGACCATGAGGTTTTTGAACTACACATTTCTCATGAGGTGCTGCAGTAGCATTTCCAAATTGAAATATTTCAGTTCTCAGCCCAAATTTTTCAGTTTTTGAATTTCCGCTGAAAATTTAAAAAATTCAGTGGAAAACATAGATGATTTTTTTTTGTTTTTGCCAAAATATCTTCTGAGGAAAAAAAAATTCTACCAGCTGTATTATGTTGCTTAATTCCAACCCTACAGCTTCAGTAGATGAGTTTTCAAGGAGATTAACTCTATGAATATTTTGAAGGAGCAGAAACAAGTCATTTTTGAGCTGGAAGAGACAAAAAAAAAGTTAGGCAAAAACCAAACTTTCAAATTGGAGGTTTTTGTGTAGTAACCCGGAACTCAGAATCAGTGTGAAAAATGGTCTTCATACTTTGCTGAAATATTTTCTTTTTCTCTTCAGATTATATCTGGCAACTGTCAGGCCAATCTAATTTTCCAAATTAAAATAATAAAAGTAAAATAATTTAACTTCAAAATAGAAGCTGGTTGCAAGATTAGTATGGAGAGGTTACCGACATTCCACAATTCAGCGCTGTATGGCATCTTCAACTATCTTCTCCCTGGCTAACATTCAATCACGGGTAAATCATCATCCATCCACATGAGGACATACTGATGCTTAGTTCATTCTCTGGCTTCATTCCAGTGAGGCTGCTTGTCATATCTCATTGGCAATGTAATACAATAGCCCCAGGGCCATGGATATTTTATGCCCTTACATTGCAAGAAGAATTTAATTACCATCAGTATGCTCACTTCTAAATATAGACTGATTCTGTGCAATGGAACAATACCTTTGATATATATTCTTATGGTTTTGGAGTGAACACTTGTCAATCTGCTCCTAACCTGAACACAGCGAACACTGATAAATAGAACATCATTTTAAAATAATAGATCATTGGAGTAACTGCAAATGAATAATTAGCATTTATTACAAATTGATTTTTTCCTGTTTCTTCTACTTTCTCCCCTCAGTTTTTATTATTATTCAAATTAACTGTCATAGTTATAAATTTGTCCTTTATGAAATCTTAGGCATTTCTTTACCTATCTGAAGTTTTTATTAATTTATAACTCCTTATGCTTCCTTTTTAGTTACCTTGAAAGATTCCTTAGCAAGCCTGAGTTGCATATAAGGCTCAGAATGTGTAAGTAGTTTCTTTCTAGCTGAAGGCTATAGTTCTAAAATAAGTCCACTCCATTTCACATATGGGTTGGACTATTTCCCCTGCTTCTTGTAAGCTTTATTTTTTTAATGCGTTGTGTATTTGCAGACAAAAGTTATGCTTGCTTTATTAACCAGCCTATGTTTGGATCTTTTTGAACTTCACTCCCAAAATCAATTCAAGTTTTTTTCAGTGCATGAATAAGAACAAATCTCTGAGTTGTTTTTCTATTTGTATTAGGGTCTTCTTTCCCTTCACAATGGCTACAGTTAAGTCTCAGAAACTAATCTCTTAGATTTTCATTAGCTTTGCATTTCATTCTGTATGCAGGTCTGGTAGCTTGTACATTGTCATGGAATAAGCCAAAAGTTTCTTTCAGCAATATAAATTACATTAAAATTTTCTTGCTTTCTGAAGGGTAATTATCAGAGCATTCGTGGAGATCAGACTGTCAGGCCCATACTAGCAACTGCATTTGCTCTTTCAGTATATGCAGTATATCAGGCAAGTCTCTACTCTCTTTTTATGTGGCAGGTGTACTCTTTAAATTAATCATTTTTCTTTCAGTGTGAATATAAAGCGTCTCTTCAATTGTTATCTACTGCATCTTTTTAGAATTGGACATTCTAGGTTTTTTTATCTGATTTTCCTTTTTGTTGTGATTTGGTGCTAAGTAGATGTGACAGAAAGACCTTCCTCATATCATCCTGGAAAGCTGGGAGAGAGGGAGTCTTGATTGTACTTTTTCTTTTAATTTTTCCTTAAATTTAGCTTGTTCTTTTAACAAGCTTGCTAGCTTATCTATTTCTGCAGACAATCAGAAATCCCTATCAGTACATTATTTAATTATTGTTTCAATATATGACAGAATAAATGTAATAGTTTTTAGAACATTGAAATGGATTTTAGGAACACATTAACTGACAAACTGTATTGGACTACTGGTCCATCCAATTCAGTGTCCAATACCAAATGTTTTAGATGCCCTAAGTCCCATATTTGGCAATTGTGATATAGCCTGACCATAAGGGAAGTTTCTTCTTAACCTATATTGGTTAACTATTGGCTTATGCCCTGAAACAATGATTTATAATACTAGTTTTATCCTAATTAACATGTGTTATGATTGTTTTTAGAATCCTGCAAAGCTCTCAGTATATTGCAGCAATGAGATCTATAAGTTAATTTTGTATTATGTAAAAAAGCATTTCCTTTATCAATTTACATTTGTTGACTTTGACTTTATTCTTGGACAAGAAAACGTAACTAGGAGCATGAGATTTAGCTTCTCTACATCATTTATTTTGTATACTCCTGTCATATCTCCTTAGTCAAGTCCTCTCTAAGCTAGACAGTCTTTTCAGTCTCTCTTCACAGAGGTATTTCCATGTTTTTACTAGATTTTGGCACCTACTTCTAGACAACTTTAAGTCTGCTGTATTTATTTTTGTAGATTGGTTAACCATACTTGAGCACATATTCTAAGTGAGGGTATACCATTAATGTATGATGACATATCTTCAGTATTCTTTTCTATCCCATTCTTTCTCTGCCCTAACATTTTATTTGCTTTTTTTGAACCTGGCTGTATATTGCGCACAGATTTTCATTGATCTGATTAGAGTGATGCCCACATCTTTTTTCCTGACTGGGTGCAGTCAGATGGCTGTGGTGAGAAAACTCATAGTATCTGATGCCTGGGATCTCAACAGCCATTGTCAATCTGAGTAAAGTCCTGGAACTGGCATCGAGATGGCAGTGGTTGTATTGGCTGATTATGTCCAAGAGACAGATAAAGATGCAAGGTGCCTGCTTATATTACTAGATAAATTGCCTTTGATACCATTGATTATGAGGTATTATTGGGTCATTGAGTGGATCCAAGTGAAATAGATGGAGCAGTTCTTGTGTGGCCTTGTTCTTTTCTCTTTAAGAGCTCACAGAGGATAATGGAGAGGTATTGACTTTCTGTTATGAATGCTAAATACCTTGGATTAAACATTTTTAAGGAAATGTTTTTTCCCCAAAGTTTTCACAAAAAAAGATTAAAAAATGTCCAAGTTTGACAAATAATCATGAAAATTTGGTTACCTACCATCCCTGATTCCTCCCCCAACCCCTCACCCTCATTCAGAAGCAAAATGAAAAGCGTCAAAGGAAAACGGGGTCAGGGAAAAAAAGGGAGAGTAAGAGGCAAGAGAACAAAACCGAGCCCATTTTATTTTTCATTTTCAAAAACAGAATTTTTTTTTTAGTTTTAATAAATTTTCTCCGGAAAACTGGAAGGTTTATTCCTAAAAACCAAACACTCTCTATGAAAAAAAAAGTTTCTGAAAAAAGGAAAACTTTGAATAGAACTGGTCCAATGTGTATGTGGCCTTTAGGAAACTTTGGATCTGTTTCAGGGGAACACTTAATCATGCCTTTAATTTGCTGCCAGGGACTTACCCAGAAAAAGTCAAGCTCAAGCAGGGCTGGAGGTGATTACACTGAGAAAGAGACCCATGTGGTCTGGTGGGTTCTTCCTTAGGTTAGGACAGCTGGGAGATGCATTACATTCTGAACCTTTTAAATGTCCCTGTAAGCAAGTGGGCTAACTCACCAGCTTGTGCACGAAAGAACATTCTTCAGACATAAGATTCCAACTCCCACATTTTTTTTCTGATTCAGTTTTATTTCTTCAAAATAACACAGGTTCAATATATCAATCATGTACTTTTTAGAACTGGTCATTCAGTTTTCATTTAATGGAACATTTTGACACGTTGAAATTAGTTTTCATTCCAAATTGAACTTTCCTGCAAAATGGAATTTCCAGTAAATTTTGGTTTTGGAATTCTGAAGTTTTGTTATGAGTTTGTCTATTTTAATTTTTAATTGCTTTATTGATATATGTTTACATTATTTCATAACTATTATTTGTTATTTTTTACCACAGAATTCTCCACCCTTAGAATAGTTTGAAGGTGATCTCCAACACAGTTCCATTCACCTTCCCTATGATGGACTCCAGGTTCTTTTCCTGACGCACTTCTGTCCAGGTCAGAGACTCCCTGCCATTGGAGAGCTACATCTGTTGTTGATTCCAAACTCCAGCTGTAGCTGTGTCTGAGTTCTACCTCCTGAAGATCTTTCTCCATCTTTGGGTTCTACCTTTCCAGGATCAGCTGCAACTCAACAGCTTTTCCATCACTAGGCAACACACAATTACCTTTTCTTCTGAAGAGTAGATTTCCTTCAGCTTCTTCTTACACTCTCTCAGCTGTACTTGGCGGCTGTGTAGCTGGTTGGTCATTTCCCCCATCCCCTCACCCTCAATCACTACCTTGATCTCATTACCTACTTTAGCACACTTCTGCTTTGCCCTTTCAAAGTTTGATTCCTCCCACTTGGCTTGCTTTCACTGCTATACTAATTTCTCCATAGCTCTGTCTTATTTTCTGGGTTTGTACATCATGAACCTATGAAACTTAGAACAAGGTAAAGTGAAATATCTGTCAAGTACTTATGCTAACCAATCTGTTCTATTTAGCTATGACTCTCTGAGCACGTTTCCCAGATATGAAGAAGGGCTCTGTGTAAGCTCAAAAAGCTTGTCTCTCTTACCACTAGAAGTTGGTCCAACAGAATATATTACCTCACCCACCTTGTTTCTTTAATATCTTGGGACCAACACAGCTACAACACTGCATACAGCATAGGATTAACAACAGTGATCAGTCTTTGAATTTTCTGTTTAATTCCTTTGTTGTCTTTTTCAGTTAGAGCTTGGGCACAGCCTACCTCTTTGTTCTACAATGCACGGATGTTTTCATTCCTTGTCAGGGAATTTTTTTTCTTCCATTTAAAATGTCAGTGTCTCAGCAGATCCTCTTTCAATCCTGAGATTTTCCAGAGTTATCATCAACCTGGCTCTTTTTAAAAACTGCTGTTGTTTATTTAGTGCTTCTTTTATTGAAAGCAATCCTTTAACAAAAATTGCTCCTCTTCTCATAAACATATCTCTAACTCTGTCCTTTCAAGCAAGTCTGTATAATGCCCTCCCCTGACCCTCCAAATTCAATGTTTGTCTTGTGGTTCTTGCGGATTCCTGTTCCCAGAGAAATAAAAACTGCTTATGTTACTGCAGGAAAAAGTTAAGATTACTTTTTCCTTCGGAACATTGAATGCTGTTAACAAAAACTGACAATACTTTGAGTTTCTGACAGATGAACTGTGTGATTCATGCTTGGATGTCCAAGATTAGATATTTCCTATGTGTTTTCTATTAACAGTCCTTGGGCTAGGTCCATTGTCATCTTTGGCACTGAACTTTTGTCAGTGCAATTCTGCATCAATTGGATTTTAGTATTTTAGGAATATTTGGGGATAATCTGACATGTGTAATGGTCTCCTCACCAAAACCCAAAAGTCTATCTTAAATATGTTGCTTTCCTAGATGTTAAAACTAATTCCTAGTTTTTGCATCTATATTTTTAAAGGTGAAAACTATGAGTTAACAGTGTTTGAAGGCAAAATTTAGCCCCCCAAAATCTTATTTTATCTTAGGTAAAGAGCTTGTTGTAGAGTAAGGGTATAATCCTGAATCATTTCAAGACAATTGGCAGTTTTCCTATGAGTGCAAAGAAAACAGAATCAGGTGTAAGTGATAATCTTACATGACTTCCTGCTCCCCCTAAAATAGCCTCCTGTTAGCAACCCCTTTGTATAATAAGTAGAACAAAACTTCCACTGACTTTAGTGGGAGTTTGGGTTTGGAATGATTACAGCCTTTGGCTCCAGACCTGTCATGTCATATGACATAGCTCATAATCAATATTTTCTTTAAAAACTATTAATCTTTCAAGACAATTTAAATAATCCAGAAGGTTCTCCTGAGATGAAGCTGAAATGCAAGCTTTTCCTATTCCTACAAAGCAAAATTTCATCAGTAGACTGAATGCAACTTTTAAGATACATGATGAATTGTATTAGTAAGTCAGGGTATTGTGCTCTTATGCTGATGACAACTGGACCTTAAAATAGCAGACTTGTTTCTCCTCTCACTCAATAGTTCACATCAGGAATAATGCAGTGAAGTTAATGGATTTTTTTTGGTTTAAAACTAGTGTCAGTGAAAAGAAAATGAAATGAGACTCAACGAGCTAAATCAGAGTGGGTGATGGACATCTGAGTTGCTAATTCCTACCTCTCCGCAAGCTTTCGTAACAAAATTAGGTTTTACACTAAGTAAGGTGAATCTTTGAGAGACAAGGTGAGTGAAGTAATCTCTTTTATTGGACCAATTTCTGTTGGTGAAAGAGACAAGCTTACACAGAGTTCTTCTTCAGGCCCTTCAGAAGGAGAGCTCTGTGTAATCTTTTCTTTCTCACCAACAGAAGCTGGTCCAGGAAAGGATATCACCTCACCCACCTTGTCTCTCTCATTTCCTGAGATCAAAGTGGCTACAACAATACTTTACTACCTCTAAGCTTCATTGTTGTATATTCTCAAACTACTGTGGGATTCATCCAGCATCCACTGAGGTCAAGGAACAATTTCCCATTGACTTGAATGGGCATTGGATCAGACCTTATACGAATTCTTTTGATGTTCCCCTTGATTAATAAAGTTAAAGTGAAGCTGTCAAATGTAACTACATAGTATAAAATTAATAGTAAAATCTCCTTCTCTTTGGGACTCATGGATAATCAAGTGTTAAATACCAATATCTTTGTTATTTTTTTCATAGTCAAGATTAAAATTCAAGTGAAAGAATTAACCTATCTGCCTCTGTGCTCCACAGGGGATTTTATTATTCAGATTTATTCATTAGAAGACTTGCTATTCATGTTTTCTCTATTTGCTTTCATTAAATATTTGGCACCAAACTCCTTTCTATTACAACTTTAAAAAAATGCTGTGAAATAAAATTGATGTATCCTGATAGATATAAACTCATGCATTCATTTAATAGAAAATAGTAGAAAGGAAACAATAGCAGGTGGATACAAATTTTTAAAAGCCAATAGTAAGACTGTTAGTAGTTTCAAGAGAGTCCTTTCTTGCTTGTAGAATCTTGGATTTGCTGCACCTGCTTTATGCATTGTGTTTTGTAATACAGAAATTTTATCATCATTTTTCCATCCATTAAACACAACTATAAGAAGTATAGTAAGTGAAGGCTAAAGAGATGCAAACACAGCCTTCCACTTCCCCAGCCAACAGTGTAAAAGAAGTTCTGAGCACTGGTGAAACAGTAACATTTTTCTCTAAAGACTTTCACATCACAGTTTTGTGAACTAATTTTAAAAATATATTTAACTGTTGTGAAAGAATAAATCCCCAAACCTGTGAACGCTTAGTGTGAAACACTGGCTTTGTTGAAGTCAATGGGAGTTTTATCATCATTAATGGGGCCAGAATTTTACTTTGAGTTTATAGATGGAGTGGTCCATAGCGTGAGTGGGCTTGGCTCTTCCTCCATAAGGAGAAATGGCCTGTGTATTAATGTAGTCTGGTTTCCACTGGCCCTGCTGTGTTCAGCCCTTACCTAACAGTTTGGATTCAACCCCGCTGCATGGTGGGATTCACGGAACACCCAGAGATCTTGGCTTGACAGCCTACAAGAGTTAGGGCTCCCTGTGGGGAGACTGTCAATCCTGGCTCCTCCTGCACTCCATGGCTCAGAGCCCCACTGATCTTATGAAAGAAAATAAATTTTAGATCTGAGCCTAGACAAGAACATTACAGTAGTCTATATTTTCTAGCAGTGATGTGTTAGTCAAGGGCTAGTTTCCAGAGCAGAGAAGGTAAAAGGATTAAAGATTACCTAACCCTGCTACCCTAGATCCTGATAACTTCAAAAACTTCTCCTGTGCCCCAGTGGAAGGAATCAAAGGCTCACTGACTTGATCACATTGCACTATCCCTCTTTTTATTAAATTTACTCTCAGCCAATGGCAGAACAGGAGCAATACCAGATGGCCAGTCACATGGCTCAAATAACAAATTCACTGAATAGTAAATATACATGGTGCCAAATTTATAAAAGGTACTTATATGATAGGTGCCTAGAAGAATCTACAGAAGCACCTATGCAGGTTAGGTTCCCAACTCCCATTCAGTTCATGACATCAAAGTTTCATGTTCACATGAAATATTTGTCAAATAATTTCTAAACAATTCCATAAAAATCAAAATCTGTGCGTGAACAAGTCAGACAAACAGAAAAGAGGGGCAAAAAGCATTTAATATATTGTTCAGTAAAACAACTTGCCCAGGTCTAATATAAAATGATGACTCAAGGCATTCTGAATTAGTGAGAGTCAGAGGAGATCTCTGTAGCCTGTTAATTCACTTGAATTTAAACAAATCTAAACTGGATGGGTTCTGGCTATGGTTCTGAAGCTCATATTCCTCTAACCCCTTGCCCTGATGCACTCTTACATTTACTTATTCATTGATGAAATATGTGACACTAGAATTGGTGTCCAGAGACTTCTAAGATCTTTGCCATGACAGTGAAGGGTCAGTAATGAAAGAACAGCAGTAATGAAGGGCAGTGAAAGGGCAGATCCAAACCCCAACAGAATATTTATTAGTGTTAACAATAATCTTCTCCTTACTCAAACAGAAATCTCATAAGAAGAACAATTTAGGTGCCAATGAAATATTTTTCAGGGCAATTAGGGTTAATATTGATCACATTTATTTATTTCTAATGGACAGAAGGTCAGAGTATATACAAAATCATCTTTAATTACACCTTAAGCTTCTTCTCACAATAAATATTGCCACTGAGCTCAAAATAACATTTTTCTAGCAGTGCCTAGCTAAAATGAGCCCTTTACCTTTTTTAATTAAAATTATTTTGATTATAATAATTAACAATAAATTGCCAGAACATATAAAAGCATTAATATTTCATTGTACAACTAATTACACCTCTTTTTTTTTGACATTTCAATTGTCTAATGTGTTATGGTGCTGCAAACAGGAACTTCTCTTTTGAACTAGGATGAGGGAAGATACTATGCTAGTGATTACAGAGATCAGCATCAGATAGGCAGCAGATTATCATTCCAGTCACACACAGCTATTACCTTCCTAGAAAATGCTCATTTTAAGCTACAACAGTGTTAAAATGCCAGAATAGTCACAGTTACTGTTTGTGACCTTCCTCTCAATCATTAGTGACTTTTGAATAAGGTGCAAACTAGAAGATTTGACGGGGGGGAAGGGGGTTGACCAAAATCTCCTAGAATCTAAACAGCATTAAACTTTGAAGGTTTCAGAATAAGAGCCTGGATCTGAATTTTGTGAAAGGTCCTAATAATGGACTGAAGCCACTAGCTATAGGGTATTCTAAATCTGGAACCAGATATGAATTTTGCAGTTCGAGATCATATCTAGTGTAAATTTTCATCCCCAAGAAGTGCAAAACTTTACTTTCTGTCTACTCAGACTTATAGTTTTCCATTTGAATATATATCATATCACAGCTCATATCAACTCAGAAGTCATCCAGAGACATTTAAATTGATATGGAAGGATTCATATTTGAACTCAAACTTGATGATATTGCATTTTTAAATTTTACTTTTCTATGTAATGGTTATATTAAAGTTCCTGGTCAGGTGTTTGATCCAACTTAGTATGAAATTGTTTTATATCTATGTTTTATGCAATACAGTTTATATTTGAGAAAATAAGTGATTTCAAAAAAGTATGCATGTGAGTAAAACCCAAATTTGTCTGACAGGCCATGTAACAAATGTCTGAAAATTTTGTCACAGTTCTTCTATCAGCAGTTAAGATCTACAGAATTTACACAATGTGGGTATGAGACATGCAGTTTGGGTAAAATATTTCAGGGATATTAAAAGGCACAGCAAGTTATCACCTGTAGCTATCAGTATTTTATCCGTGCTTAGTGTGAGCTCTATGCCAAAAATATACACAAAGACGCTTTTGAGTTGCTGTTATTGAGATCTTGGGTAACATTTTCAAAAGCACCTATGTCACATTTGACTTTCAACGTGACTTATGTTTCTTAGTCTAGATCCTCAAAGATATGTAGGCATCTGTCATAACATTTTCCTCAGATCTGGACCTTAGCATCCAAAATATGGGTGTTAGCATGAAAACCTCCAAGCTTAGTTACCAGCTTGGACCTGGTAAAGCTGCCACCAGCCAAGAATCTATACAGTGCCTGGCGCACTGTGGTCTCCCCAAAACCTTCCCTGGGGGACCCCCAGACTCAGATTCCTTGAGTCTCACAACAAAGGGGAATAAACCATTTCCCTTCCCCCCTCCGGGTGTTCCCTCCCGGGGTTCCTGGAGAGATATACAGAAGCAAGCTCCGTGAATCTAAACAGAGGGACTCCACCCTCCCCGTTTCCAGTCCTGGAAAACACAAGTACTTCCCCCCTTCACCCAGAGGGCATGCAAAGTCAGGCTTAGTAAATCTAACACAAAGAGATTTTCCTCCCTGACTTCTTCCTCCCACCAATTCCCTGGTGAGCTGCAGACTCAATTTCCTGGAGTCCCCACTAAAGAAAAACTCCAACAGGTCTTAAAAAGAAAGCTTTATATAAAAAAGAAAGAAAAGGACATAAAAATGGTCTCTCTGTATTAAGGTGACAAATACAGGGTCATTTGCTTAAAAGAAAAAAATGAATAAACAGCCTTATTCAAAATGAATACAATTTAACACATTCCAGCAACTATACACATGTAAATACAAAAGAAAACAATATAAACCTGTTATTGTCTTACTATTCTTGTAATTACAACTTGGAACCAGAAGATTAGAAAGCTGGAGATAGAAAAATCACTCTCAGAGCCGAGAGGGTTAGACTCAAGACAAAGAACAAAGAACTCACACCCAAAACTTCCCTCCACCCAGATTTGAAAAAGTCTTGTTTCCTGATTGGTCCTCTGGTCAGGTGTTTCAGGTTACTCCTTTCCAGGTGAAAGAGACATTAACGCTTAGCTATCTGTTTATGACAGCATCTAGTGAAATCTTCAAAACTGCTAAGCACGTTATCCTACAAGGTGCCTATGTGCATTTACAGGCATCTAAAAACCTTTTAAAATCTGGCTCTAGGAGCCTAAATCATTTTCAAAAATGGGACTCAGGCTCCTAAGTCACTTAGGCACTCTTGAAAAGTTTACCCCTCCTCTCTGTGGGGGAACAACCTATAGGCAGGGGCAGCTCCAGGCACCAGCACTCTAAGCGCGTGCCTGGTGTGGCAAGCCATGGGGGGGCGCTGTTCCGGTCACCGCGAGGGCAGTAGGCAGGCTGCCTTTGGCAGCCTGCCTGCAGAGGGTCTGCTGGTCCCGAGGCTTTGACAGACCTCCTGCAGGCTGCCGCCAAATCTGCTGGACCGGGGACCTCCCGCAGGCAAGCCGCCGAAGTCAGCCTGCTTGCCATACTTGGGGCGGCAAAATACCTAGAGCCGCCCGTGCCTATAGGAGAGCATATCAACCATTTTTCCTCAATTGGTTGGAAGAAAAGAGTTGGAGGTGAGTGTGGAGGCATCCAGTAATGAAAGAGGGATGAAGGAGAAGGGGAGGAAATGTGAGGAGAGAATCTGTTGCATTGCATTGATTATCTTTTGTGGAAAAACATGGTGTGATTGGGGGCTGAGAAGGAGGAGGAAGAAGAGAATGAAACTTGAGGAGGGATCCAAAGGTGGATAAGGATCAGTAGGGTTAGAGGCACGGAATTCAATCAAGGAAAAGAAATAAATTTGGATGTCAAAAAAATGGCAGAATAGAATGGAAACAAAAATAACTTCTGGAAGATATTTGCATGTCCTCTGGAGTTCTGCAGTGGTCAAGTTATGGGAATAGGAGCAGAGAAAGCAGATAAGAACAATGAGCAAAGTCTGGGAGGGACTGAGTAGTGTGAGAGAGAAGCAATGGTGTCATGTCTAGAGTGGAGTTCAGGATGGAAACCATGATATAGAGGGAAAGGCAGGCTGTCGGTACAGGAAGCTGGGAGAAGCAAAGAAATCATAGATGTTGATGGACCGGAGATCAATGAAAGTTTGCTTGACTGGGTGGAAGGATTATAAAGGGGGTAAAAAGTATTAAATGACATGAGAAAGAATGAACTCTTTGATGGAAATGTTAGAAATGGAGCAGTAATTGGTTAAAGCCAGGTCAAGAGAGTGACCAAGCCAATGTGTGTGGGAATCAGTCCAGAGCAATAGCTCCTTTGAGGAATTTAGCTAAAAGAATCAGAAGGATTGGAGAAGATGGGGATTAATATGAGAACTGAAAGGTGGATAAGGAACTGAGTCATACTGAAAGGTGAACTGTCAGGCTGGAGGGAGGTTACTAATAGAGTTCCTCAGGGATTGGTTTTGGAACCAATCTTATTTAACATTTTTATTACTGACCTTGGCACAAAAAGTGAGTGTATGCTAATAAAATTTGAGATTGACACAAAGGGGGGAGGTATTGCCAATATGGAAGAGGACTGGAATATCATACAAGAAAATCAGGATGACCTTGTAAATTGGAGTGATAGAAATGGGATGAAATTTAATAGTGCTAAGTGCAAGGTCATGCATTTAGGGACTAACAACAAGAATTTCTGGTCTAAACTGAGGGTTTATCAGCTGGAAACCAGAGAGGAGAAGAAAGACCTGGATGACTATGAGCCATCAATGTGATGCAGCTGTTGAAAAGGCTAATACAGCCTGAGGATACATCAGGTGAGGTATTTCCTGTAGGGAAGTGTTAGTACCATTATACAAGGCAGTGGTGAAAACTCATCTGTAATACTATGTGCAATTCTGGTCTCCCATGTTTTTTAAAAAAGATGAATTCAAACTGAAACAGGTATAGGGAAGGGCTGCTAGGGTGATCTGAGGAATGGAAAACCTACCTTATGAAAGGAGACTCAAAGAGCTTAGTTTGTTTAACCTAACCAAAAGAAGGAGACTTGATTGCTTTCTATAAATACATCAGAGGGATAAATACCAGAGGGTGAAAGGAGTTATTTAAGTTAAGCACCAATGTGGACACAAAAACAAATGGATATAAACTGTTCAAAATTAAGTTTAGGGTTGAAATTAGGCAAAGGCTGCTAACCATCAGAGGAGTGATGTTCTGGAGCAGCCTTCCAAGGGGATCAGTGGGGGCAAAAACCCTAACTAGTTTCAAGACTGAACTTGATAATGTTATGGTAGGGATGGAATGATGGGACAATTCACCTACAATGGCATGTGGTCCACTGGCAACTGCCAGTAGCAAAAATCTCCAACTGCTAGAGATGGGACACTAGATGGGGAGGGCTCCGAGTTACTCCAGAGAATTCTTTCCCAGCTGTCTGTCTCATGGGTTTAACTGATCACCATATTTGAGGTCAGGGAGGAATTTTCCCCTGGGTCAGATTGACAGAGATCCTGGGTTTTTCCCACCCTTCCTCTGCAGCATGGGGCATGGATTTGGATTTTCAAAAGCACACCAAGAAGCTGTGATTGTCTTGGCCTTTTGTGCAGTTAGACCCATTCTTCTCCCATCTATCTGCCCGACAAGTTAATAGGCCTTTTGTAAGGGTATCCATCAAGTGTAGGGATGGAATCCAGCACTCATAGGTGGATGACAAGGCCTTCCCATTTCTCATCCATGACCATTATTCCAGACTGGGCAGGAATGTAGGCTCCATCCCTGATGCACTCTCTGTAAGGAGGCTCTCAACCACTGGTTCTGTGTATGTGTGGATCTAGTGCCTTTCCCATTCCCACCATCAATGTGACATCAGTCTCTGATCCTTCATGCAGCCTATTTCCTCAGTATGCAGGCTGTGCTCTTCCGCTTCAGTCCCCTACAGCCTGGGGTACATTCCACAGGCCCTCCATGTTGACCAGTTTAAATAAGCATGTGAAATGTGTTACACAAGTTAGTCCATGGCAAGGAATGCTATTTAGAAGAAATAAAGGCAGAAAGACTGCTTGGAGGGGTGATGAAGCAACCTTTTACTCACATACAAGAAAAATTCCCTGAAAAGGCATATCAAAGAGTGGATCTATTCTTGTCCTAATAGTGCACAGTATTTCTCAAAGACAGCAAAGAAACAAACCTGACAGACTCAACATTTCTCCAGCACCGTTCGTAGATCTGAGCCTGAACACATCTTTTGATTTCAGGTCTCTGGCAAACAAATCGAGGCACTGCCAATTGATTTTGGTATTATAAAGGAACACGAAATGGGCAGTTTAGAAGCCCACGAATGAGAGAACATCAGAATAGTTACAGCATAAATTCAGGACTGCTAGTTTCATAGGTAAGCTGGGTCTTAGTGCTCACTGATTTTCCTTAGCGGAAAAGTCCTATCAAATTGAACATAGATAAAACTGTGGAAACTATTCTAAAGAACTATAGGCCTACATTTTCAAATGCAAACTCTGATTTTGAGTACCTAAAATTTTGGGTGTCCAGCCTTAGACATGTTTTATTTAGGTACTCAAAATGGATTTAGCTGTTATACTCTAGGAGCCTAGTTTTGAAAAATGTAGGAGTGTGTGATGGTGTGTTTGCACCACATACAGTGGAAAAAGGTTAACATGGTTCTGAGATGCCAGTTAATTTGCCTGCTTGCACCTGGAGGTTAGGCCAGGCCTAATTAGAAAAAAAGCTCAGCTGTGGGAGAGCCAGGTTAGTTGCCATTAAGAGCTGGGTGAGGCCACTTGGAGAGAGGAGATGCAAAGGAAAAAGTTCCCTTCCCCCTGTCTGGGGAGCAGCCTGAAAGAAGGTTGAGAAGCAGAGCCTACTCCCAGGGGTGAGCTGGAAGCCAGCATGGAGGCTGGGGCTCGGAGGAGTTGTAGCCTGCCTGAATCCCTCAGTAAAGGGAGCAGTGTACCAGCCCCAGGGCCAGGGGGTTGATTGAGGCACAGAAGCCTGTGGTTAGACAGGAGGACGGTACAGACCAGCAGAGGCATGACTGATGAGGTGGCTGTCAGCTGAACCCAGCCAGACTGAAAGTTTGGTTTGGTTTATATTTCTTTTGGACTTTTATAAAGGACCTTAGGGCCCTGGACAGGGTAGGACTTTGCACAGTGGCATGGCTGGACAGCCAGGACACTCCTATGGTCAGAGTAGACCAAAAGAAGGTGGGACAACTGAGGCATGATGCTGCAATGCCACATCTGGCCAAAAGGAGACATTCTTGGTGGCAGCTTTGCCATAAGGTGGGATTTTCACAATTGCTCAGTGGTGACCTAGCCTTGCTCCCATTGAAGTCAGCATAAAACTCCCATTGATACAGTGATAATGGGGTTAGGTCAATTCTGAGTGCTTTTGCAAATCACAACCTCAATGACTAGGACCCACTAAAAGTTGAGACGTCCAAAGTTGAGGCCACTTTTGAAATAGAGAACGATGTCCTTTCTGTAGGTTTTTTGAACCACACTATAAAATTCAAGATTGAATTCTATGGGGTTTTTTTAAAAAAGCCTACAGAAATGATGTCAGCTTTTATTAAATTCTATAGGGCTTTTCCATTAAGGTTGAGAACAGGAAAATTTGCAAAAATACCTCTAATGGATAATTTAAAGTACTCTGTTAGCAACACTCTTCTGGATTTTCTTAACAAAAACAATTGCTATTAATGCTGGAGGAAACACTGTTGATATAAAACTTCAGAATATAAACTGGATAACTCGCATCTGGTGACTTCAGCTACGATATTTCTACTCTTCTCATGATTACTGAATAGTCATTGAACAACAGCTACAGAAGGAAAAAGCTGTAATTGTTTAACTGCATGAAGATTTTAGAGGAAACCTGAAATGAAATTCACTGTGTGCTCAGGACTGAGGAATTTTTCTTTTGGGGCAGAATGAGTCACAGAAATCAGAAATGAGAATTGGTCAATCTATGTTACATCTCTTGGACTGATGATCACCTCAATGGAGTGAATAAAACTAATTATTAATAGACTGGCTCTCATTCTTTGGTCTAGTGGAGTGCATCTAGTTGAACTTGATTATTCTGATAATGTCTGCTGGAGCATTTGAAATAGAAATTCTACAATGAATATTAGAATAGTAGATAAAAATAAAAAAGCAAAGTAAAAACAGGATATTAGAAGCATGAAAAACATTAAAGTACTGTATCACCTTAAATTATCATCATTATTTATTAATATTGCAGTAGTACCTACAAGACCCAACCAAGATCAAGGTCCTGTTATGCTAGGTATTGTACCAAAACATAGTCAGAGGCAGTCCCTACTCTGAAGATCTTACATTCTAAATAGACAAGACAGACAAATGCTGGGAGTAGAAAATGAAGTACAGAGAGATAAGAGACTTGCTAAGGTCACACCACAATGAGTGTTCAGGCACAGAACTCAAGTCTTATGCGTTCCACTTCAGTGTCCTATCCACTGTCACTGGCAAATTGGTCCTACCTTTGCTTCATTGTGATGATGTGCTAGTTTACCCCTCCAGCTTCTCTGCAAAAGCCAAAATTGTTCTTTCCCACCTGCATAACCACCTCTGCCAATAATGCTACTACTGCTCTTGCACCTTGTCACCGTGTGGGGGAATTGCTCTGATACCTCAATTAAGAAGAGAAGACTTCCTTCAGACAGGGCCAGCTCCAGGGACCAGCGCAGCATGCAGGTGCTTGGGGCGGCCAACGGAGAGGGGCGGCACTTCCTGTTCTTCGCAGCCCTTTCCCCCCTCCCCCTGACGCTTGTGGCGGCAAAAACACTGGAGCCGGCCCTGCCCTCAGGATTCAGTTTCCTAAATATAAACCTTTAACTTTAACATGATGCTTATTTATAATGTTAAATGTTAACCTCCAGTTGATTCCCAACTATAGAGTGAAGAAATATTCAACAGGGCAGCAGCCTGTAGGCATAGGTGTTCAGGCTTTAGACTGAGATCCAGTAAATTGCCTGGATGGATACTGAAAAAAGGATCAAACAAGGAAGATTTCAGTCACTGAGTGAATGGCACATGCACAACAAAACAAGTCTCAGAAGGTGGCTGTCTATAGGGTATGTGGCAGCTCTCACAGGTGGTTACCCATGATGCTACCGTATTACAAAGAAATAATGTTAAAAAGAGGAAAATGCAGCCATTTCTCAACTGCATAAATAATGAGATAAAACAAGAAACAATGTCTGAAGAACTGCTGGTCCTATTGAGGTTTTCTAGCCTGTGCCGTGTGTGTTCCTTTAGTAAAACACTATTATTTTTGTTTGTACAATTCAAACCGTTTGCTAAGTTCTTTAAAGATAAGCATAAAGGAGAGTTCCTTGCCTGAAAGGGTATATAATTTAAGGACCCCATCCTGCAAAAATGTACTGTCATGTATATGTTTATTCCCACAACTTGGCCCACTTAAATCAGTGTGCCATATATAGATTAAAAACCACCACCACCAGAGTAACTGCAGGATTGGAGTTTTATTGTACATGCTTGCAATTAATGGGTTGCATAAGGATACTCAAAAATGCAAACTAATGTCATTCACAGGTATATTGGTAATAAGTTACAACTATATCAGCCTGCATAATTATTATTGCAATTTGCAGAACAGCCGACATACATTTTTACCTAGCTTATTAATAGTGATTTAACTAGAGTCTGTTCCTCAGAGAAACAACCAAAATGGCTTTTGCTGATCCTTTCTGAGCACATGCAGTATCTGAGCAAATCAGAGAACTAGAATCAAGACCACATATTCAGTCCCAAGCAATTCATCTAAAAAATGCACCAGGAACAGCTGGATTTAAATTTCCATAATCATCATCTAAAGAGTGGAAAAATTCCATGTTCAACTTCAACAACATTTTTCTAATATGGAAAATTCAGCACAAAATGCTGCACTGTCATAGAAGCAGTGGACAAATATTTTCCTGATAGAAAATTCACATAGTTGAGGCTTAAAACAGAGGAAAATATTTAAACACCTGCTTGACTTCAACAGGACTTTAATAGATGTGCAAAATTTTCCTCAATAAAGGTACTTTCCTGAATAAGGCCATAGTAAGTACAGAACTGCAGAAAAAAAGGGAGAAAAAAAAACCCTCTGGAAGTGACTTTCTTGTTATACTTATGAACAAGCATATTCCAATTAAAAATGATGATTATGGCCCTGACTCAGCAGCCAGAATGTGAGTAGTTCCATTTTAGTCCTATAGCTGATCCATTCAGCTGTCCTTAGGTGACTTTCAGCATGCATTTTTCCACACTTAATAAATTCGGCCCCAATCCAGCAAAGCACTTAACTACTATCATCGGAACAGATTTATATTTGCATCATGGGACTACGCAGGTGCTTAACATTTTTGCTGGATTGGGGATTTACATTATCATGAGTAAAAAATGCACTCTGAAAGTTAAATCCCCAATCCAGCAAAAATGTTAAGCACCTGCGTAGTCCCATGATGCAAATATAAATCTGTTCCATGATAGTGCTTCAGTGTTTTGCTGGATTGGGGCCTGTATTATTAAGTATGGAAAAAATACACACTGAAAGTCATCTAAGGACAGCTGAATGGATCAGTTGTAGAATGAAAATATTCATGGAATCGTTCAGCAGCCACCTGTCATACGCTGAACTTTGAAATCTAACAACTATTCCCATAGCTTACAAACCTGTTTTATCTATTATATTATCAGTCTCAGGATATTTCAGCTTCTGAAATTTCAGAGCTTTAAACATAAAGCTTTCCTGAAGCTTGGAGATAATTTACTGTAAGCTATCAAAGACAGACACAGGACTGTAGGATTGTAGTTTCAGCTCTGGTCCAATAGTTCTGATCTGGAAAGGGGGTGATGACAATGAGACAAGCAGGCAGTTTTTATATTTTCATGAATCACTTGTGAGCTTGGACCCCTTACACAACAGAGCTAGAGGAACAGTGGGAAGCCTATTCTTCAACATTTTCATAAATTCTAAGTCAGGAACACTCATGTGAACCGGTTTTTGTTCACACTACAATTAGGCAGTGGCTATTAACACAAATGCCCATAGTCATATGGAAACAAAGGTATCTGTCCATGAATACAAGTACTGATAGGAATCTGTATAGATACAAGTCATAAGAATACACATATATTAGTTGCTATACTATTGGCCTCTTGATGAGGAGAAAGATATTGAGTGCACAATGCAGAGATCAAAGAGGCAGCTAAAACTAATAAAACAATATAGGTGGATGACTTCAACTGACTGCATGTAAATGGGTCAAAAGTCACAACAGAACAAGGTTTAGAGAGACAATTTCTCAACACCTTAAATAACTGCTTTTTGGAACAGCTATTTTTACACTATATAAAAGGAAAGGCTAGCCTTGACTTATTCCAAAGTAACACATAGAAGTTAGTTCAAGAAGTAACCAACATCGATTCACTAATTATACAGTTGTCACTACCACTTAAGTTTAATGTGGGGGGAGATGGGATGGCAATTGTGTCAAAAATTAGTTATTATGCTAGACAGAGGAATTTAAAAAAGTAGAAAAGCTAATCAAAAGAATTTATAGCAAAAATGAAAACTAAAATCCTTAGATTCAATATGGAGAATACTTAAGAACTTCATAACAGAGATGATATATACATGCTCTTAACAAGAAGGGAAATAGGAAAGCAAGAAAACCCAAAATATTATGGGCATGGTTCAAGGGGTTATCCAAGCCAAATAGGCATCCTCAGAAAATGGACATTCAAACCTAATATAGTCAAAAGAAAGAGCAGTTAAAAATAAGTGGGACATTAGGGAGGTTGAGAAGGAATTTGTATAACAAACAGCCAAAGGTATAAAAACAAACATCTAACTTTTTGAGTATATCAGGAAGCCTGAGAGGGAGTTGATGAGTCCACTACTAATAAAATAAATAGTTATGGAAGATAAAGACATGGCAAAAAATCTAAATGATTTCTATGCAGGGGAGACATCAAAAAAGAGTAGATCCCAGAAAGGTAACAGAGATAAGGTACTCTTACAGAATAAGGCATAGAAAGAAAAGGTGTTGGAACAAAGTGATCAATTAAAGAGAAACACAATAATGGTACAAATTAAACAGCTCTGCTAACAATTATCCAAGTTCTTATTTATATCAGCTTTGATACTAGAAACCATTGTTTCAGACTGGGTCATCAAACCCTCTATAAAATTCTGTAAAAATTTCTGAATAAAACAACACATTTGGGTTTTTTACATTTTTGTCAAAATTATCATTTTTGACCATCTCTAATTATATGGCAATGTAATTACTACAGCTGCTCATTAAACATTTTTTTTCCAGTTAAACATTTCAATAAAAAAAAACAACAACTTTGTTTTCTTATTGGTTAACTTTTTTCTTGAATTTTTTTTCAGATGATTTTTTTCTATGAAAACATTGTGGATTTTGCATTTTCAACAAAAATGCTAATGCTGCTGTCTGTATTAAAAGCAACCTGTCCAAGGGGAAAGTAGTTTGAACTATATGCTTGAAGCCAGTCAGATACCTAAAACTAACATTTAAGGTGATTTACAGTTAATTTCTCAGAAAGCTGTTATGAATTTCAGTAGCAGTTTTCCCAGCTCAAGAGATAATTAACTTTAAAACAAATGGAGTATAATAGCACTAAACATACTTGATGCAAATGTTTGCATGGAATTTTTTCAAACAAATGGGGTTTAATAGCTATAATTAAACTTGATGCAGAGTAAATTGGAGATAAGAATCAATAAAAGACTCAGTTTGAGATCTCGTCACTTATTGATTCATGAGCCATTTATCTCCTTCTACATTCCACATCAAAGCCAATTATCACTTAATGAAATCACACAGATGCAGATCAGAAGTATAAAAAATATTAACAGGGTTCCTGAGAGTTGCCAAAGCTACACACTTTCTTAAAGTTGCTCACAAATTAGCTTAGTGATCTGGTTGTGACAGAGTTTGCTTATCGAAAGGAGCTTTTTGTTACTAATCTAGGACCAGATTTTGATGCAGCTAATGTACCTGTACTGGGAAGTTAGAAGGTACAAGATGCTCCCTGTCTCCCCTGCTCTGGCTACCCATATTATAGGTAACAGCAAAGAAGCCTCTGTTTAGATGCTACTCCCTCCCCTGAACAGCTGGTGGACAGAAAACGCATGGAGACTTGGCCAGCACAACCAAGCAGACACACCTGAGGAAGAGCCTGTCTTAGTTTTATGGCTAGCAAGGATTACTGCCTTCTATCTCCAAACAAGGAGCTAACTAGAAACCAGATTGTGAGTGCATCACTCTAGTACCTGGTGTGGCCTTGATGCAGTACAACTATATGCTGTTCTTTCCACAGGGCTTGTGGAAAAGATATAATTTAGCCTCTAGCACTAGTTACTGCCTGGCTCTTATGAGGGTGCACAGTGGGGAGGGAGATCATAAGACACACTGTCTACCTAAGAGCCAGGAAAAGTGCAGCTCCTTCACTCTGAGAAGTGCAACAACTGCTATATTACTTTGCTGGAGTGTGTGGTGCCCTGAATGGGTGTAGGAGGGAGCAGGTAAATGTGAGGCAATGGCTCCACACACCCATACACCAACCAACAGAGGAGTTGCCAGAATGCATCCAGGAGTTCATTGGGGTAGCGCTGTTCCACTCATCCCATTAAACGGTGCCTAATCTGCAAAACTGAGCCTTAAGGAATTTTTATCTCCTTCCCTCCACAACCAATAGTTTCTGTAGATAGGGCAATTTCCCCCTCTAATCCACAAAATAGATCATAGGTATCCCGTGCTCTGATACTGGAAGTATGAGTATTATCTTTCATCTTTAATCTTTAAAATCTTTAATATTTTTGTTCCAGCTCTAAAAAAATATGCAGCCCCTAGTGACTAAACATATACACACTGAAAAGTGTGAAGCAAGTGAGTGCATTTATTAGGTATCGGGGTAGCCATGTTACTCTGTATCCACAAAAACAATTAAGAGTCCAGCGGCATCTTGAAGACTAACAGATTTATTTGGGCATAAGCTTTTGTGGGTAAAAAAACCAACAACAACACTTCTTCAGATGTTATTAGTATTCACTTATTTTCAGCTTCCTATGTTTAATTTGTCTTTGGGAAAACAAAACCTTCAGTATATTAGTAACTATTTTTTCCAAGCCCCTTTGAAATAAGCTTTGAAAGGAAGAATCTGATGCTTAGTTTGTTTTATGCCTCTAGAAACAATGAGATACAATTTAAGCATGACATTTAAAAATGTAACCTTTAAAATGTCCACATATGTGCATATGATAAAAATGTCTAGAGGAAAGGAATAAGGTCTCAGGGAACTTCATTTTACAGTTACGTTTGTCTCCTGTCTAACCATATAGAGATCATGAACCTATTTTTGTTTGTTATTCAAGCCCTGTAGAGAATTATCTAGAGTTCACGTCTGTAAAAAATCCTAAGAGACCAGCTTTGACTAGTAACTGTAATGCTAGGGATTATCAAAAGCTATGGAGGAATTCATTTGGCCTACTTTTAAACCAACTTGGAAATCATTGCTTTGAAATTCTGTCTTTAACTGGGTTTTAGAGCTTGCACCTTTGAACCATACACTGTATTCATAACTGGATTCATACACTTACCACCAAATTCTCTATATAAGGTTCCAACTGTCCAAACTTGCATGACTTAACTGGCCTGATTGTTAAGAGATGCTGACCACCCACAGCTGTCATTACACTTCAATGAGAGATGCATGCTCAGTGTCAGTCGTAATGAAGTCAGGAACAAGGAGAACAGAGAAGTTTATAGGGCATCGAGGGGAGCAGGGTGAAAAAATTGTATATAGTGCTATCCCTGAAGTAACTAGCATAGTTAATACTATCCCCTTAGCCCTAGTTTAAATGCACAGTATTAACTCTTAATACTTTCCAGCACACTCAGCACCTCTGAAAAATATCAGATCTTTACATGCCTAAATGTGGATTTAGGTATCTAATTTTGTGCACCCAGGTTTGAACAACTGGGCTCACTTCACTGCAGTTTGTGTGTGCATGAAAAATAACTTCACAGTAGATGCAATATATGTCATTTGTTTTGTAACAGAATGTGATTCAAATGGAAATGCTAAAAAAAATTATAACTATTGAAGTACTGTATTTGTAAAGGCTTTTACTGGCAGAGAATTAATAATATTCTTAGACAGCCTAACTAAAAATTGACAAAGCGTTGACAGTTTAAATATTTTTAATATAATGTTCTTTTACAGCTTTCTTTGTAAGTGGGGAATAATTTGTTTTATAGTATATTGTAATAATGTATGAATTCTCTGCTAGATACACAAGTCTGAACAAAGAACAGATATTAGGATAATCTGTACAATGGAGAAATACAACTGTTTTTATAGTGGCAAAAGCATAACCACTTTACAGATGAGGTGCTAATGTACTCTAGTTACTAAGTAATACATATTATTGAGTGACATAGGGTCCAATTTGCTACTCAGATACAGACACCTTTCCTGCATCTCTCTCAAAAGCAATCAGAAGTGTACATTTCCAGTCACATTATGCTAGAGTTACGTAAAATAAAATGGCACATTCTTCAGATCAACATCTGAAGCCTCAGTGACAACTGTGCATTCTGACATAAAGCCCTGTCCACCCCTCATGGCTTTTGCATCTCCTGCCATTCCTGAAAAAAGCCAATACACCAAAACCAACAGAAGTGGAGGATGCTCAGCACATCACCAGGAGTGGGACCAAAGAAACTATGAGCCGAATTCTGCCCTCAGTCACATCTGTGTTAATCCACAGTACCTCCACTGAAATCAGTTGTTCCTGCAGAGATTAAACTGGTAGTAGAATTTGGCCCTGCCTCTTCCACTCGAGGTCATCCAAATACTCTTTTGTCTAGCACACCCAAACAGCACTAGCCCTGATTTATCCCTACACTTGTACATGTTACAGTTCCAGAGGCATAAACTCATTGCCATCCTTTGGAAAGCAAAAATACTGTCCCCTGCCTCCAACCAGCAAAGATAACTGGATCGTATCATCAAAACAAATTATTCCTCTGGGGAAAGTGATACACAGTGAAAACAACAACAAAAAAACAATACTGAAGACTATGAATTTATGTGGAATCCCTTCAAAGAACTTTTGATGAGCTGAGTTCCAGGACAAACAAAGAGAAAAAATAAAGGAGATTGGACCAATGCTCGACACCTCCCTTAGGAGACCACTGAGATGAGACTCCTTGAATATAAGAACTGGAATAATATTAAGATTCTCAAAGTGTCACAGACCATGGAGTGAATCCTCCATCTACTGACCTCTTTGGGAGCAAAAAAGGTGCAGCAGGACTGGCTTTGCTTCCCAGAGGGAGGCAAGATGTCAGGAACAACTAGTCAAAGAATCTACCCATCCATGTACTGCAGAGCTGTCCTTGTACCGCAGCATGCAGGCAGTTTGGAGGGCAGACTGGTATAGAGCAATGGTGGCGCCAGTGGATCCAAGGCTACACAGATTCCCTGTTCATTTCCCTTCACAGAGGGTGAGAGCAACAACTGCAAGTTCTGCTGTAGATCTGAGGCAGATTACTGGCCGCACGGGAGTGGGCGTGTGTCACTTCTGTAGCTTTGTCTCCCAACCCTTACTCCCAGCAGATGCCTTCCTGCTAAGACTCAGTGAAGATGGGTCTCCATAGAATTCTCTGGGTAAGGCTGAGAGCCGGAAGGGATTGAGCAGGAAATAGCTCGTTGCTCATGGTAATGCTATTCCATGCTAACCCAACAGATACATATCAATGAACCTCCACTACTAAGCAGCTGTAGAGGGTGCCCGCCTGACCTGTGCACACCCCATATGCCAGGATTTGTGAGGGGGTCCTCAGGAGGCAGTCTTATGGTTATCTCTACAGTGCCTATGTCAAGGGGACCTTCTCTTGACTGAATCAGGGATTGTGGGGTCCCTTTACACTGCTCTTGCTCTTTCCCCAGCATAAAGAATGGGGGTGAGGATCTCATATGCTGTGTTCAGTAGTGGTCATCCTATGACACAAAAGTTGTACAATAAAGAGAAAGGCAGTTTCAGGTCTGGAAAGATAGAGCTAACCTTTTCAAAAGTGGCCACTGATTTTGTGCACCTCTGTTTGTGGTTTTCCAGCCTGGGAAGATGTCTCAATTTAGGCAATGAAAAAATCAGGGGACTTCATGTCTGCACCTACTTTTAAAATCTGACCATAACTGATTAAGAGGATTGGAACTATTCTGTTTAGAGAGGCAATCAATAGGAGGTGACATGATAGAGGTCTGAAAAATATATAATTTAATTATTCAGATTAAAACAGTAAAAAGATGCTTATCCAACATTTTATCATAAAAAACACAATGATGTCCCAACAGCACTAAGCAATTATTTCCATCAGAACTCAGCGGGCAAACATTTACAAAAACTCCTTTCCACCCCTTCACCATTATGGAAAAACATACCCTCATTCTTTTCTGAAAACCCTCTCATTGAGATGTCTTCTGCAGCTTGCCCAGAAGATCACCAAATGGCACAGGTTCCTTTTACCTTTTCTCATAATGCTACAAAACTGAAAGGCAACCAAGTAAAACTGGCACAAGAAAGTATTCTTTACACAATGCTTGATTAGCTTGTTGAACATATTCCCAACCCAAATATTTGAGGTCTAGGTTTAGAAACATTTCCAAAAAATGATTAGACATTATGGGAGTAATGAGAACCAGCACAGTTACAAACAACAAACACAACAACAACAACATGGGATTCTTAACCTTTATGCTTTAGGATATCATCAAACCAATAGCTGCCATGGGTTAGGAGGAAACTTTCACCATAAGCCTGTTATTGTATAATTGTGAATTATACAGATTTTACACCTTCCTCTAGAACATCTGGTATCGCTCATGCTTGGGGACAGGATACTGGATCAGAAACATGATTGACCTGATCTAGTCTGGCAATTCCTGTCACCATGTTATCTCTCTTTGACATAAACTAACTTGTAAGAATTTCACAATATTTGGTCTCCAAGGCAAAAGATATCTGAAGTGGAGTCACCAGCCACTGCTCCCCTTTGCTCATTTTCTCTTCTATGCACATGCTGTAAGCCAACAGATTGTCTAGAATCAGAGGTGTTACATTTAACTGACAAGATAACAGTGACAAGAATAGATTTCTTGCTAAACTCAAAGGGTTTTGCTCACATTCTAATACATTAGATACTGATGCACAGGGCAAGGTTTTCTAATGTAAGTTCGTTACCTGTTTATATTTTGCAAATAATTTTATTTCTAAATGTAATAAAGTTTCCTTATTCCTGTTTCACTTCTCAAAAATGAAACACACATACAAATAATTGTAGAAGGTGGAAACAAATCTATTATCTGTATATTGATTATAAATGCTTAGGAACTTTTATACTAGGAATATACTAATAAGGACAATAAAATGCAACTCAGATCTATATGTATTTTATTTAGGAGAGTTAATTAAGTGATACACTTAGAAAGCTGAAAAAAACAATAATTAAAAAGGGTTTAGGGGATTTGTTGGGCCAGATCCTTTGCTAGTGTAAATCTATAACTCCACGGACATCAGTGATTTACACCAGCTGCGGATCTTGCCTATGATGTTGCATTTAGACCCTGATTCAGTGGGTTACTTAAGTACATGCCTAAATTTAAGCACACAGATAACCTGGAACATGTTTGAAGGAAAGCACATGCTTAAATATTTTGCTGAATCAGGGCCTCAGACAGCAATGCAGACTTTGAAATAGACTGTGTCCAATTGATCAAAAGAGGTTTTAGAGTGCTTTTAAACCTGAATGGAAATTGAACCATGTTCCAGAGGACAGACAATACCTGAAAAAGTTGAAACAAACAGTAAGAAATTTCCCAAGGTGAAGGATGATTGCTTCCTCTTGGTACGATTCATTATTCAGTCTACATATTCACCAACTGAAATAACTGTCTCAACTCCACGTGTGATGATTTCAGTGAAGATACAACTGGTATTGAAACCAGATTCAAACTAGCCCCACAAGAAGGCTGAACCAGATGTCAGAGTCACCAGGCACGCAGCCAGCTGAGGCAGGAGCAGGCACAGGCTGGAGCCAGGCTGACAAGTATGGAAAAAAGCATGGGTCTGATCACTAGCAGCCTACTAAAACTACTGGCAATAGAAATGCTCCTGCCCAGGTGGTGACACTGAACAGACTAGAGAGACCCCTTTCTTTAAATACCTGCCTGGGGAGCACCGGGGCAGGCTGGATTGGTTGAACCCTAGTTGAATGGCATGGATTAGGGCCTACCACAAGACATGTCGATAATCGCCTCTGATATATCATCACACTCTCTGGTTCAGGGATGTCTCATCAGGCTTAAGTAGGCTCATGCTCAAGGGCAATTTAGGCTTACGTGAACTCAGAGTATTTACCACATGCCCTGGAGAGGAAGGAGGAGGATACAAGGGTCACAGAGCCACCAGAAATTAGATTGATTTTCCATGGGAACCTTAGTATCATTTAAGATGAAGCATAGAAAAGGAGGTAGAGAATGAAATAGACAGTCCAGTGGACTAAATATTACTAGAATTTTTATTGGTCTTCAGATGTTGAAAAACACACTATTACCAAAAGGTGTCATTTTCTAAGGCACCAAAGTGACTTTTGGGCTCTAAGTGATTTGGATACTTTTGAAAATAGGATTTAGGTGCTTTTGAAAATATTACCCAAATGCAGTAAATTGAAACCTACAGCCTTTGATTTAAATGTTTCAAGAGTTATCCTGTGCTGAGCCTTTCCCCTTCTCTTATTTATTATAGTGGCTTGAGAACATGCATATGTTGCAAAGGTACTGCTAATTTTTATACATTTTAGGCTCAGTAGTTTTATCTGGAGTGAATGCAGAATTCACCATATCACTGACCCCTTCCTCAACTTTTCTTTTTTTAGGTACAGCTGATTGATTACAAAATTCTAAAGCAGTCAGTTGTATGAATATTTAAATGTATGATCATAATACCACAAAATAGAGCTATGGGTTGCTGTGCATAATCAACTGACTATGTCTCTCTAACTCTGTTAGCAGAAGATAAGATATTTCCCCTATTAATCACTACAGTACATAAACAAATATCTGTCCCAGAACACTCAATGGTTATCTAATTGTTTATATAGGGTAACATTAGCTATATTAAAATATCCAACTCTCTTTTTGAAATACACACAAATCCTATAAGAAAGGAAAGTCTAAAAAAGGGATAACAAAAAGTGTATAGATGAGTAGCAAATGAGTAGCATACTTCAAACAAGAGTGTTGAGCCTTTGATGGTGAAGATAAAGAACCAGTGACATGTTCACAGGGGCTCTCTTTTCATCTCTGTTTCTCAGACTTTTAAAAAACAAATTCTGAGGGTATGAGTGACATATTTAAGACCAGATCATTTAAAAAAAATAAAAACCCAGGGATTTTAACTTTACAGAAACATTGCAGGGGTTAAGACTGTTAATTAATGTGCTCCATTCCTCTATTGATACAATGTAAATTTCCCTAATGCTATATCAATTCTAAATTTAATCCTATACTAACTAACTATGAATGGGACTGAACCAAAACAGCCTAAAAAATTAAGGCAGGTTGGAATCAAAATGTTTACAGTTGGCCCCTTCCATTATAATGGGCTGAACCAAAATGCAGTACCTAACTCCCTCATGCTTTTGGAAGGGCCAGCATATACATCAATATTTTGCAGTTTTACATAGTTTCATAGATTGCAAGACCAGAAGGGACCATTATAATCATACTCTGACCTCTTGTATAACACAGACCATAGAACTTCTCCCAAATAATTCCTAGAGCATAACTTCTAGAAAAACACATTTGTTCTTGATTTAAAAATTGTCAGCATTGGAGAATCCACCACAACTGTTGATAAATTCAAAGGTTAATTACTTTTATGGTTAAGCATTGGCACATATTTTCCTGTCTGAATTTGTCTAGCTTCAATTTCCAGCCATTTGATTGTGTTATACCTTTCTTTGATGGATTGAAGATCCCATTAGTAAATATACGTTCCCTAGGTCAGTAGACATAGACTGTAATCAATCCTTTACCCTTTTCTTTGTTATATTAAATAGTTTGAACTTCTCGTTTCTATCACTACAAGGCATGATTTCTAATCATTTAATCATTCTTGTGGCTCTTCTCTGAACCCTCTCTACTTTATCAAGATCTTTCTTGATTGCAGACACCTGAACTGGACACAATATTCTAGCAGAAGTCACACTATTGCCTAACACAGAAGCAAAATAACCTATCTACTCCTATTTGAGATTCTCCTGTTTATCTGTTTATGAATCCAAGGATTGCATTAGTTCTTTTGGCTACAGCATTGCACTGGGAGCTCATGTTTGACTAATTATCCACCCCCACCCCAAATCTTTTTCAGAGTCATTACTTACCGGGATAGATTCCCCCATCCTGTGAATATTGCCTACATCCTTTGTTCCTAGATGTATACATTTACATGTAGCTGTATTGAAATGAATATTGTTTGCTTAGGTTCATTTTACCAAATGATCCAGATTGTTCTGTATCAGTGTCCTATCCTCTTCATTATTTATCACTTCCCCAATTTTTGTGTCATCTGCAAACTTGATCAGTGAGGACTTTGTTTTCTTCTTGATCATTGATAAAAACATTAAATAGCATAAGGCCAAGAATCTATTCTGGTGGGACCCCCCTGGAAACACACCTGCTTAATGATGATTTTCCCTTTACATTATATTTTGAGACCTCTCAGTTAGCCACTTTTTAATCAATTTAATGTGTGCCATCTTAATTTTATTTTGTTCTAGTTTTTTAGTCATAATGTCATGCAGTACCAAACCAAATGCTTTACAGATGGCTACATATATTATATCAACACTATTACTTTTATCAACCAAACTTGTAATCTCATCCAAAAAAAGGTGTCAAGTTAGGTTGAGAGGATCTATTTTCCATGGACTCTCATTGATGTTCATTAATTACATACCTTCTTTTAATTCTTCATTTAACTGAGTCACGTATCAGCCAATCAGTTACCTTATCCCGGGACCGATGTCAGGCTGACAGGCCTATAATTACTTGGTTCTGGTTTACCCTTTTAAAAAATTGGCACAACTTTAGCTTTCTTCCAGTCTTCTGGAACTTGTGCAGAGTTTTACTGAAAATCCATCATAAAGGTCCTGTGAGCTCCTTAGCCAAATATTTTAAAATTTGGTTAGCTAGTTATCTGGATGAGCTGATTTAAACATGCCTAACTTTGGTAGCTTATGTTTAACATCCTCCAGAGATGGAAAGAGTGCTATCATTATTATATGATGTGACTATATCATCTTTTCCCCCCAAATAGAAAACAGAAATATTTATTGAACACTTCTGCCTTTTCTGCATTATTTTTGATAATTCTACCATTTTCATCTAGTAATGGACCAATACCACAGTCAGGATTGGTTTTTGTTCCTAATTTTGACAGGGTGTGAGTAGTTTAGGCTGACTCACCTCCCTGTGCACTCAGTAAGCATCCTCACATGAGACAAATTAAGGTCAAGGTTTGAATGATTAAATTAATTATCTAGGTAGCTCAGCTCTTCATCCAAGGAGACCTAAAAGAGAGATGGGAGGGACAAGGGGAGAGGGTTGGGCTGGAAGGGTTAGAGAAGCCCAGGATCTCAGACAAGTGAGTTCCCCCTGCTCTCACTCTGTGCCTAGGGAGAATATAAGAACCTTGACCTGTGGAGAACTTGTTCTGTTGTACTCACAATATAAATAAAGCACTTGGTGGTGAAATTGCCATGAGTTCTGTGAAAGGTTTATTTGCGGAGAGGAATCCAGGGTGAGAGGACTCTGCTCTGTGATACTAATATTTTTTTAAACCAGTATGGCTGCCTTCTTGGAGCATAGGATTGTGGTTTTGGGGGCATCTGGTAAGGTGGTTCTTAAATTATTCCCCATTATCAGTCACACTTTTTTGATTTCTTTCTTCAGCTGGTCTAGCTATAATTGTCTTCAGCTTTGTGAAATTGGCCCTATTAAAGCACCACTACTATATAACAGGTCTGGACTTCTGCTTGCACATTATAAATGTGATCAAGCCATGATCACTTGTACCTGGCTACCATTAATTTTTAGTTCTGTGCTCAGTTCAACTTTATCTGTTAGGTCAAAGTTTAATATAGAATTCCCTCATGTAGGCTATAATACTTTTTGAGTTAGGAAATTGTCATCTGTAATGTTTACACCTTCCAAGGATGTTTTATTACTGGCAGCATGAGACCTCCAGCATGTCACTCAAATTGAAGTCCCCTATTATCACACAGCTTTTTCCCCCCAACACATTATAGATGATGTGTAAGGAGTTGGTCATCCAGTGTCTTAATGTGATCTGGTGGTCTGTGACAGGCAGCAATTAATACTCCCATCTTGTGCTTTGTCATCTCTTAGTATGTAGATCCATAAGCATTCAGGATCATTTTCTTCTGAGTTATCAGTGACTTGGGAACAGGTAATGCTGTTTTTGACAAAAAAAAAAAAATGCTGCTTGTCCTCCCTTTTTGCCCACTTGGTTCTTCCTAAATAGATTTTTAACATTCCAATACTGTGAGACATCCCAGCAGGTTTCAGAAATACCAACTAGATTGAATTTATGCTCATAAATGAGCAAGTCCAATTTCTCTTTTTCACTTCCCAGGATTCTAGCATTGACACAGATGTAATTAAATGATTTCTTCTCTTCGTGTCCTTTGGTTCTTTGATTTTGTTCTCAAAGTCTTGATTTTGTGCTGAGTGCTCACAGATTTCCTCTTTTTACCTTCTCCTTTTGCTATTAGATTGACAACCTCCTGACTACTCTACCAATCCTGTCCTTGAAGAGCTTGGTTCCCTTTCTATGGAGGTGGAGGCTATTCAAACTATACAGCTGTGTCCCCATAGAATGTGGACTAACGTTCCACAAAATAAAAATACTCCATCCCAAACTTCTTAGTTAGCCAGTCGTTCACTTCCAGAATCTTCAGCATTCTATCTTCCTTTGTTCATGGGATAGAAAGGATCTTAGAGAAGATCACTTGGACTTTCTTCTTCTTCAGCATACTTCCAAGTTCCCTGAAGTAATCTATTATCTGCAAGGTATCATGCCACTCAGTGTCATTAGTGCTGATATAAGCCCTCACCAATGAATTGTTGCCCATTCATTTCAGAAGCTTATCCAATCTTAGAATGATGGCTCATATCTTGACTCTGGACAGGCAGCATACCCATTATGGTGCCTACCTGTTCCTTGCAGAATGTCCTTTTCAGCACATCTACCAATATAGTACTAACAAAAAATACCCATGTACAAAAAATGAAATTTGCCTTGTCCTGGATATACTCACAAGGGGAACTGGAAAAATAGGTCCTTGGATCTCAAATGCTTTCCAGCTCGTTGACCTTTATAGTATCTGGATATTCTACCATTAGGCAGAGACCTATTCTCTCTGGCATTCAGAACAAGACAATCCTTCTTAGTTCTAGGCTCACATCTTCTATTCAAAATCCTTTCCAAGCGTGGTCCTCCTACTGCAGTTGGGCTGCACATCCTATTTGGAGAAAATGCCAGCTACTGCTGTTGCAGTATGGTGACAATTTTGGAAACAGTGATTGTTTGGGGTAAATTTCACCTCCTTCCCCTCGCTAACGTAAGCTTTGAAGTTATATGGGAGGGAGGAAGCAACTTTTAACATGGACCTCATCATAAGTAGGAAGGCACTACTACTACAATGTGTCTGTCTGTCTATTGATCTTGGGTTCATATATAGCACTCATTACTCTAGAATCTGAGCACCTCAGTGTTTTGGTGTATTTACTCTTTTTCTACAATACACTGCAATGCTGTTCATCCAAAATATCTTGGAGCCATTAAGAACAAGAAGGAAAAAACAAAAGATTCTAAAAAAATCTGTTACTTAAACCCAGCATGGATTCTGATTTATTTTGTCTTGCACTGCAAACTACCTCTTTAGTTTTAGGAGCCCAATTAAAGACATTCCAGATGTGTTATATAACAATTAACTTTTAAAAAAAATTAAGAATGTAATTACTTCTACTATGTCAGCTGTAAGAACTGTTGTTGATATGCATAACCCTTAGTTAGCTAAGAGTTTGACTGATTAATGGATCAGATAAATCTGTTAATGCGCCACAGAAGGTTCAATTTAAGGCTATATATTCCAGTACTTGTACAGGCTCTTTCCTTTTCCAGTGTGGGTTATCTACCCTTTCAAAAGATACAGCTTTAACTCCATATCTTTGGTGTCAAAGGGCACCTCTGTCTCTTTCACAAAATATATGTTTATTTGTATAACCAGTGGGAGATGTCAGATAGGCTAAACTCACACTGGGGTCCTGGATATATAAAAAACCCTAATTTGAATTAAAAGTAATGAGCTTCGAGTCACATATAATCATGATTAACAGTTGAAATACTTTTTTAATACAGGTAGGCATTTGCTTTCTTTTTATACTCAGATTTTCTCTGGAGTTATTTTTCTGCAACTTTTTCTTTATTATAAACTCTAAGACAAATTGTGAGGGACCAGATTCTAAAAGATGTTTAAGTGCCTAGCATCCATTGAAATGAACCTAATACAAATGCCTAAATACTTTTCATGTTCTGTGCCGAGGTCCTATTTAGTGCCACACTGTGGCATGTAGCCATTGGCCTCAGGAGGGTGTTCTGTGGAATCACATCTCCCCATGAACAATTCTGGACATGTTCATGCTTGAGAGTCACCATGAGCACATTGAGACTGTGTTCAGTTCTGATCACCCTATCTCAAAAGGACATAGAAGCAATAGAGGAAGTTCACAGACAGGTGACAAGCATGATTAGAGGCATGGAAGCAAATTCCATTAGAAGAGAGATTGCCTGGCAGTCTTCTAGCTAATTCAGTGGTCTGTGTGGCACAACAGCATTGAACACACAGCAAAAAAAAACCCAAAACCACATAGCTATTTCAAACTACACTTGTCAACTCCATTTTTTCCCTCCCACAGTCAGTTAAGAGAGATGAGCTGGCTGATTCTAAAACATACTTCTCACACCATATGTGAGCCTCCCCTGGAAGCACCAGAATGCCTATTACAATTATGTAAAAATGCAAAGTCATTAATGGCTCTCTCTCTCAAACACTTTCTCAAGTAAACAGAGGCTGACTTCTACCTGCTTTGTTCTGTTCATCTATTGCAGAAGCAGGCATCTGCAGGTCTCACAAGAGATAAAGCAGAGTACAGGGATGACTATGGGATCAGCTTTTTTCTGCAATGTCCAGTCCTGTGCTACAGTCTTGTTTAAAGAATTATACACAACTTTCATAGATAATCAGCTCGTGATGAACAAAAGAACTGCAGCGAAAGCCAGGGGATAGAAAACAATGGTAACCTGCCATACTTAGCCTATTCTCTGATGTACATGGGTCAGTCAGTTAGAAATCTGCCTGATGTTTCCTACTATGGATTGAATGAAAGACAGGGAAATTTTTATGACAGTAGGGATGTGGATCTTTGATATCTAAAGTCATATTCTGATTAACTAGGTGATCCTTCTTAGTGCTGGCACAGTCACTTACCAATTCCCAGTGATAACATAACTGCTAGCCAAATTTATATGTAACAAAAATAAAGTCCATACCTCCATTGTGTTATGTTCAGCCTGAACAAAAGGTAAAAATACAATTTTTTTCATTACCATTATTTTAAAATCATATGAGTATGTATTATTAATAAATTGATGTTGTCTAACAAAAACTCTTAAGCCATAATAGGATGGCCAGTGACTTGCAGTTTCAGGTGCTCACTGATTTCATTATAGCCCTTTGCAAGTGCAAAGCAAGGCAGCCCAGAGACGAGACACGGCAAGTGGGGCAATTTGCCCCACGCCCCGGGCTCCGCAGGAACCCCCAAGAGAACGGCTGAAGCTCCTCCCCCAGCCCGACCCCACCCTGTGTCCGCCCCTCTCCCGGAGTATCACCGTACCCAGGGCCCTCCCAGAACAGCTGCAACCTCACTCCAGCGGGGCCTGAGCTCCGCCCCGCTCGGAATCGCGTGGTAAGGGGGCGGGGCTGCGAGCTCCGGGCTGAGCGGAGGAAGCTCACAGTCCCGCCCCCTTACCACGCGTCTCTGAGCGGGGCGGAGCTCAGGCCCCGCCGGAGGCACGCTGTGCCGCTCTTCAGGGACCGCCCCGGACGGGACGCGCTGAGGCTCCGGGTGAGGGGAGAGCAGGGGTAAGAGGCCGGAGTGGCTGACTAAGGGGCAGGGAGTCCCAGGGACGGTCAGGGCACAGGGAGGGGGGCGATCAGGGGACAGGGAATGGGGGAGTTGGATCGTGGGCATTCTGGCGGTGTGTCAGGACTCAACGAGGGGGTGATAGGGATTGGGGCAGTCAGGGGACAGGGAGCAGGGGTGGGGTCCCGGGGTGGTGGTGGGTTCTCTGGGGGATGGTGAGGGGACAAGGAGCAGGATGGGTAGGGAATTCTGAGGGGGGGCGGGCAGTCGGGGAGCAGGCAGTGGGTGGGGGTCAGATAGGGGGCAGGGCCAGGCTATTTGGGAGGTACAGCCTTCCCTACCCTAAAGCTCATTCAGCAGTTTGGGGCTTGCAGAAGAGCAAGCTGTTAGCTTTTCCATTAGGGTTACCATCCTTTTCACTTCTCAAATGCCAAATTATAGTCTATATTTAAATTTCAGTGCCATAGGAAGATTCGTGTCAGGGGAGGGTAGCTTCATTTAAAAATTAGCCGCTGGGGGAGGGATCACCTGAGAAGAGCAATCTCCTACACCACCTACCTCCTTCCCAACCCTACCAAGGGAGACTCCCCCTGCCCTGCGTTCTCTGAGGCTCCAGAGGGGTTAATTCAGTGGTTCTCAAACTTTCATCCTAGTGACCCCTTTCACATAGCAAACCTCTGAGTGTGACCCCCCCTTATAAATTGAAAACACTTTTTTATATATCTGTCATAAACAGATAGCTAAGGGTTAATGTCTCTTTCACCTATAAAGGGTTAACAAACAGTGACCTGCAAACACCTGACCAGAGGACCAATCAGGAGACAAGATACTTTCAAATCTCATGGAGGGAAGCCTTTGTTTGTGGGTTTGGGGTTTGGCTTTGTTCTCTCTGGGTCCTGGATGGGGCTAGAGGTGCAACCAGGTTCTGCCAATCTCCCTGCTACAGTCTCTTATCTATTCAGAATTGTAAGTAAGAAAAGACGGTCATAGTCTTTTAATTTGTTTTTTTCCATTTGCATATGTGTACTTGCTGGAAGTAGCTTAAATTGTATTTTTTCTGGATAAGGCTGTTTATCCATTTTCTATAAGCTAAAAGACCTTGTAACTGTTTACCATCTAAATTGCAGAGAAAAACCTTTTACTTTTTTTCCTTTCTTTTTTTATTAAAAGCTTTGCTTTAAGACCTGTTTGATTTTTTTTCTCCTAGTTAAGGCTCAAAGGACTTGAGTCTGTGTACTCACCAGGGAATTGGTGGGAGAAAGGAAAGGGGGGAGGGAAGAAAAGCCTGCTCTCAGCGTTTATCTGTGTATCTCTCTCTGGGGAAGAAGGGAGGGGAAGTGGTGATTCAAGGATTTGAATTACGGTGATCTCCTAGGGTACCCAGGGCAGGAAAGATCTGGGAGGAGGTAAAGAGGGGGAAGGGAATGGTTTATTTCCCTTTGTTGTGAGACTCAAGGAATCTGGGTCTTGGGGGTCCCTAGGGAAGGGTTTGGGGACACCAGAGTCTATCAGGCGCTCTTCTTAAGTCCTGATTGGTGGCAGCCTATCACATCTAAGCTGGTAATTAAGCTTAGGGGAATTCATGCTAGTACCCATATTTTGGACGCTAAGGTCCAGATTTGGGAATTATACTATGACAATATCAACACTATTATAAATCCTGGAGGCAAAGCGGGGTTTGAGGTGGAGGCTGCCAGCTCGTGACCCCCCAGTAATAACCTCGTGACCCCCTGAGGAGTCCTGACCCCCAGTTTGAGAACCCCTGCGTTAATTTAATTTTAGCATCCTGTGTCCATTCACATGCATGTGCTATTTTGAGCATTTCAGTTTTCACAACATAGGCTCATCCCAGATTCTGGACCAAGCTCAAATGCTCTTTTCGTGGAGTATGTACATAAGCTATATTAAAGACAAACCTACAGTAACCGTCTCCAGTTTGTGAGGGACCCCATGGAGCCAGTCTCTAGGAAACAGATAAATGCATGGAGGTTAAGTCCATTAATAGCTATTAGCCAGGATGGGTAAGGAATTGTGTCCCTAGCCCAGTGATCCCCAACGCGGTGCCCACGGGAGCATCTTAATGCGCCCGCGTCCTGGCCCCCGGGAGAGCACCCGCTGAAATGCCACCGAATTTCAGTGGGATTTCGGTGGGGATGCCTCTCGATGACGTCACTTGTTGACAGCAAGTGGCGTCATCGAGAGGCGTCGCTCCAATTGCCGCCGAAATTCTAATGCTGAGAACCAGCGATACCTTGTAAAGAAGTTTTCTCAAAACTAGGTTTGTGCTGAGATGGAGAAGGTTTATTTTTCCCAGGGCCGCCTGTGAGGGGGAGCAAGTGGGGAAATTTGCCCTGGGCCCCACAGGGGCCCCCATGAGACTATCATATTGCAATTTTTTTTTATGGAAGGGGCCCCTGAAATTGCTTTGCCCGAAGCCCCCTGAATCCTCTGGGCAGCCCTGGTGCAAAGTTCGATCCCGTGAAACTGATGGCAGGACTCAGACACCAAACTGCCATTGATTTCAATGGGAATTAGGCACCTAAATAACTTTGAGGAGCTGGGCCTCAGTGTCCACACACAGGCTTAGAGTAAAATAACTGAAGATGTGAATTAAAACCCGTATAATTATGTTGGTTCCGGTTTGGATATGGACAAGCTCTTATTCAATCGTTCTTTTTCCACTCTCCTTCTCATTTTCTTGCAAGCCTTAACTGACAAAAGAGGCTTTTGCAGTGTTGTAGTAAGAGGCTTTTATCATTCCCTCTCCACTTCTGCATTTCCAATAATGGATGTTTTTTAATTTCTCATCTTTAATTAGTTTGGTATCATGAGACATTTTTGGTTGCTGCAGGTTCTGCTGCTCATTCCTGAAATAGTTGACAAGCGAGAGATGTAGAGCATTAGAATATATAAACACATACCTGAACAAATGAGGCCAGGAGAAGTTTTTTCAAAAACATCTAAATGACTTACAAGCTATTGTCCCATTGAGAGTCTTAAATAGAGCTGGCTGGGTCCTAGAGTTCCAGTTCTGTGGAAAATTCTGTTTTTAAAACAAAAATATCCCATGCATTCTGAAAGGAAGAAAAATAATTTTCAAAATTCCCTGTGTAATGGGAATTAAAAAATTTTGATTTAAAAGAGTCAAAATGATATTTTTTCAACTTTTCTAAATGTTTCTGAGCCTCCCTGAGGTACTGAGATTGTGTCCCAGCTCTTTGCATGGTAGACTGAGTTCCCAGGTCTTCTGAGGAGCCAGAGACCTGGAAGCCGTAGGAACTCGAACTCTGAGGCAGTCCCACTGGCTTGCCACCCTAGTAGTTCTTTGAGTCCAAACTGCAGAGGAGCCATGAGCTTGAGAGCCAGGGAGGTGAGGACCCAGGTGGATGAACTAGCAGAAATACAGGTAAGGTTCTGACTGGAACCTGCCCTGCTAGGCAGAGGTCTGTCAGGAATTCAACTGGTTTCTGTCAAAGCTTTTGCCAAAATGAACACCTTTTCTGGGGACATTTTGCTTTGGACAAATCACCAGTTCCTGACAAGAAAAAGTGTTCAGTCAGAAATTTCTGACCAGCTCCACTCCTATGTCACTGTGGTGTGTTTGAAAACGTTAGCCTTAGGAGCCTAAGGCATGTTGTCAATGGAACTTGGGATGGTAAGTGAGTTAGGCACTTTGAATATGGGATTTATGCTTCTAAATCACATAGGTCCTTTTGAAAATTTTACTCCAGATTTTGTTGTTGTTCAGACCATGACACAGAAATATAAAGAAAATGGTTCTGCCCTTCATATGATATGAGGGGAGAGAACAATGAAAGTCTGAAAAATAAATACGTAAAAGTTCAGAAGAAGATTGTCACGATCAAATCATTTATTGTTATAAAAGAAAACCGCAGACAGCTAAGGCTCTAGCTGTACATTGAACAGATAAACACAATTAGTCATGTTTTTTATATTGTACTGCCAAAATCAGGTTGCATGAAAAGGCCACTGCACAGAGATATAGCTGCTACAACAAGGAGCAAAAAATTAAGAAACAACATTACCGAGCAAAAAATTAAGAAACAACATTTCCGATCAATAATCAATGGGGTCCTAAAGCACAAAACACCTTTTGTCACCCACCTACCTCAGGAAAGATCCTAAATAAAGAAATGGGGCCTAATTTTCCCTTGCCTTGCATCTTATATTTGCAGTAAGAGTGAAAGAATTTCACCGAATTAGCACAGGTGTCAACGATTCCACAAGTTACAAAGCAGGGGAGAATCTGGTCCATTGAATTTGTACCATCCATGCCAGGAAAACACTATGAACTCAGGTTCATGTTTCTTACAATTAATAGTCATGTTTTTAAGTTGAAGAGAAAAAATGATGAGTTCAATGGCCAAATCTAACCTGGTTATTTGAACTAGCATTCTTATAGGAAGGTAAAAAGCTTGCCTATTTAACGCATCTGTTCCCTCAGAGTGGCTGGCTAGGGTTGCAGACATGTGTGGAAAATAAGTTTGGCTAAATTCTGGCCTCAGTTACACCTGCGCAATCCTACTCAATTTCTTAGTGTTCCATGGGTGTAAGTGAGAGCAGAATTTGGACTGTAGCCTTGTAAGAAATCTGTAATTGGCTAGGAATAAAAGAAAGAAGGAAATTTCTTAACTCTAGAATTTCCTATTCACAGTGAAAGCTTTTCCAAACATCCTTTGTGGAACAACCCAAATCTGGAAAAAAAAATACTAGGAATATACAGTTTATATTCCATACCTTGTGCGTGTCTTAATGAATCACTAAGGCACAGACCTTCAAAAGATTTCAGGCCCTCAAGGTCCGTTGAAATTGAAATACCTTTGAGGTTCTATCCCCTGCGTCTCTCTCAAGCCACAGAACCTGAAGAAGAGAGTGCTTGGGGCTTTAGCTGGCAGGTTACTTTTCAATGTTAGATGGTAGCACTCTGTGTATCATCTCAGCTCGTATTTTCAAAAGGGTAGTTTCTGTTTAGTGGGTGCAAGTTTCACATAAAGTTGAACCTATATGTTGGCACTCTTATTTGAACTGCAGCCATAAGTATGAATGCTTATGCTTGTAACTCCTTGAATGTGGTTGGTAATCAGGGATTTCAAGTTGCAAGAACTCTTGCTTGCACCTGAAATTCATTTTACGCCTACAAATTTTTCTGTTATAAGTTGCACACACTAAAAGAGAGTCATCTAAATATTTGAGTCTCGTGCATGCAGTTATTTCCTGAAATACTGCAGGAGAGTCAATGCTTCCTATTGTTTCCTTCATATCCATTACTGGCCTATTCATCCCTGTTAAAGTCTTTGCAGTGCTATCTATCCTGGTTTCCAGGTTTCTAATTCTCCATGACATCTGATCCAGCTCGGAATGAGTCATTTGTGTCACCCTGAAAAGTGACTGGAGAGAGAGGATGCTCCCTGCTGTCATTCAGGGAAAAACCAAGACATCTGGTCCTGTTTATTCTCCTATTTTTGTTTGGGTTTTGTAAACTTCACTTCATTTTTCTGATGTTTTGGCATTTCACAGGAGTCCATTGTTGAACCCCCCTCCTATCAAAATCTTTTAACTCAGCCTTACTGTATAAGATAAATATTCATGACAGATATATTTATACCTTATACATTGTTATGAGCAATATTATGGAGATGTGTAGATAATCCAATTGTTATGTTTTTGCAGTTTGATTGCAACTCTGACCCTCACTAATTAGAGATTTTTTGATGAAACTGAAAGTATACTCTGTTCTTTATGGAGTCTGGGAACATTTGAGAGGGATTGGGTGAATGTGCACTGTTCTGAAGAGACCACATAAACTTTTAAAATCCCTTTTTAAAATTCAGGAGACTGCATCTCATCTAATTTTTGGAACACAGCAGCTAACAAATTAAGGGTCCATTTACTCTGAAGCTTACAGGGATTTATTGGCCTTCTCCACCATCACCCCTATCTATACTACAATTATATTAATCTCTTACATATTTTTTCTTCTTTATATAAACACTAATAGACATACTTGCATAACATATATGCAATGGAAAGATGGCTCCAGCCAGCAGATAGGTAGTGTGGTCCAGTGGATAGGGCACAGGACTGAGACTCAGAAAACCTGGCTTTCATTCTCAGCTCTGCCACTGGCCTGCTGGGTGACCTTGGGCAAGTCACTTCACCTTTGTGCCTCAATTTTCCCATCTGTAAAATGGGGGTAATGACACTGACCGCTTTTGTAAAGCACTCAGAGATCTAGTGATGAAAAGGGCTGTATAAGAGCCAGATTTTATTATTACATTTCCACTGGGACTCCACATCTGGGTTCTATTCCCAACTCTATCATAGGCCTTGGGTAAATCCCTTAATAGCTCTGTTCTACAGTTCCACATCTGTAAAATGCGGTCAGTCATTGGGTCAGAGACAGCCTGGTGGAAAGGGCACATGCTTGGGATGTGACAGACCTGGTGTCCATTCATCTGCTCCAATGCTAATTATTTATGCGAAGTGGAACAGCTTCAACAGGCGAGACAGAGAGCCCCACCTCTGAATATCCAATTGCCTTAACCACTGTGCTCCCGCCTGAGAGATGCCAATTCAAATCCCTTCTCCCTCATGAGGTGGAGAAAAGTCTGGAACCCAGTGTCTCCCACATCCCAGGCAATTGCTATAACTACTGGCCTAGAAGTTACAAAGTGGGTTCTCCCCCTCTCCCCCACTGCTTGTTGTGGAATGAGGCATGCATCTAATTCATTCTCATAGGAAAGGGCTTGGGTGTCTAAGCCACCTTCTTCCAGGAAAGGGGATCCACAGCTCAGAACACAAGCAGATCCAGGTCATAGACTCTAGCACAGCAGGGAGACGAGGAGCTACTGCAGAGCATAGCGAGATAGAGGAAGGAATTCCTAAAGAGTATGTCTACTCCATGAGAGTGGAAAAGATGTAGAGAGAAAAGTGGCTAACTAGTGACCTTGAATTCAATATGCACTGCTCAGGCTTCAGGATGGGAGGCAGATTTCAGTGTCTGCATCAGTTCTGTGGAATGTCTGTATATCTGAATGTTTACATGTATCCAGTTGTCCCAGCACCCCAGGTGCCTGGCACACAGTAATTGTGTCAGACACCTGCACTCACTGGATATATACTAGACTTTGTTTTTTAAACATCAAGTTGATTGTCATGTAACTCAAGGCACTTACAAGCACATTATAGGTGTATGTGACTACTTCAACATTTGTTTACGGCTAAGTACAAATGTTTATAGCCTGGGACTGATCCCTGGTGCAGAGGGATGGATTTCACCTTCCCAGCCTTTCTTGTTCTGCACCCACACAGAGCTTGAACGCTCAAGCTTTCTGCATCTACAGTGAATTTTCACCTCTGGGGGAAAACACAAACAAAATCAGTGCAGAGAGGGGGAGAAGAAATCAGAGAGATGGGGAAGAGAAGGGGTAAAATGGATAAGGCAGGGATATGGAAATAGAAGTAAACACAAAGGGGAAATGTGTGATTATGGGGGACTTCAACTTCCCAGATATAGACTGGAGGACGAGTACTTGCAAGAATAATAGGGGTCAGATTTTTCTGGATGTGATAGCGGATGGATTTCTTCATCAAGTAGTTGAAGTACCTACGAGAGGAGATGCCATTTTAGATTTGGTGTTGGTGAGCAGTGAGGACCTCGTAGAAGAAATGGTGGTAGGGGACAACCTTGGTTCGAGTGATCATGAGCTGATTCAGTTCAAACTAGATGGAAGGATAAACAAATGTAGATCTGGGATTAGGGTTTTTGACTTCTCGAGGGCTAATTTTAAAGAGTTAAGGAAATTAGTTAGGGAAGTGGATTGGACAGAGGAATTAGTGGATTTAAATGCGGAGGAGGCCTGGAATTACTTTAAGTCGCAGCTGCGGAGACTGTCGGAAGCCTGCATCCCAAGAAAGGGGAAAAAAACCATGGGCAGGAGTTGTAGGCCAAACTGGATGAGCAAGCAACTCAGAGAGGGGATTAGACAAAAGCAGAAAGCTTACAGGGAGTGGAAGAAAGGCAGGATCAGTAAGGAAAGCTACCTTGGTGAGGTCAGAACATGTAGGGATAAAGTGAGGAAGGCTAAAAGCCGCATTGAACTGGACCTTGCAAAGGGAATCAAAACCAATAGTAAAAGGTTCTACAGCCACATAAATAAGAAGAAAACAAAGAAAGAAGAAGTGGGGCCGCTATACACTGAGGATGGAATGGAGGTTAAGGATAACCTAGGCATGGCCCAACATCTAAACAAGTACTTTGCTTCAGTTTTTAATAAGACTAGTGAGGAACCTTGCGATGATGGAGGGATGATAAACGGGAATGTGGATATGGAAGTGGATATTACCGCAACTGAGGTAGAGGCCGTACTTGAACAGCTTGATGGGACGAAGTCGGAGGGCCCGGACAATCTCCATCCGAGGATATTAAAGGAACTGGCGCGTGAAATTGCGAGCCCGTTAGCGAGAATTTTTAAGCACTCGATAAACTCGGGGTTTGTGCCGTATGACTGGAGGATTGCTAATGTAGTTCCTATTTTTAAGAAAGGGAATAAAAGTGATCCGGGTAATTATAGGCCTGTTAGCTTGACGTCTGTAGTATGTAAGGTCTTGGAAAAAATTTTAAGGGAGAAAGTAGTTAAGGACATAGAGGTCAATGGTAATTGGGACGAATTGCAACACGGATTTAGTAAAGGTAGATCGTGTCAAACCAATCCGATCTCCTTCTTTGAGAAGATGACGGATTACTTAGATAAAGGAAATGCGGTAGATATAATTTACCTAGATTTCAGTAAGGCGTTCGACACGGTTCCGCACGGGGAACTGTTAGTCAAATTGGAAAAGATGGGAATGAATATGAAAGTTGTAAGGTGGATAAGGAACTGGTTAAAGGGGAGACTCCAGAGGGTCGTATTGAAAGGTGAACTGTCAGGCTGGAAGGAGGTCACTAGTGGAGTCCCTCAAGGATCGGTTTTGGGACCGATCTTATTTAACCTTTTTATTACTGACCTTGGCACAAAGAGCGGGAATGTGCTAATAAAGTTTGCGGATGACACGAAGCTGGGGGGTATTGCTAACACAGAGAAGGACAGGGATACTATTCAGGAAGATCTGAACCACCTTGTAAACTGGAGTAATAGAAATAGGATGAAATACAATAGTGAAAAGTGCAAGGTTATGCATTTAGGAATTAATAATAAGAATTTTGGATATACGTTGGGGGCGCATCAGTTGGAAGCGACGGAGGAGGAGAAGGACCTTGGGGTACTGGTTGATAGCAGGATGACTATGAGTCGCCAATGTGATATGGCTGTTAAAAAAGCAAATGCGATTTTGGGATGCATCAGGCGAGGTATTTCCTGCAAGGATAAGGAGGTGTTAGTACCGTTATACAAGGCGTTGGTGAGACCCCATCTGGAATACTGTGTGCAGTTCTGGTGTCCCATGTTCAAGAAGGATGAATTCAAACTGGAACAGGTCCAGAAACAGGCTACAAGGATGATCCGAGGAATGGAAAAACTGCCTTATGAAAGGAGACTCAAAGAGCTTGGCTTGTTTAGCCTGGCCAAAAGAAGGCTGCGGGGGGATATGCTTGCTCTATATAAATATATCAGGGGGGTTAACGTTAGGGAAGGAGAGGAATTATTTAAGTTTAGTACTAATGTAAGCACGAGGACGAATGGGTATAAACTGGATATTAGGAAGTTTAGACTTGAAATTAGATGAAGGTTTCTAACCATTAGGGGAGTGAAGTTCTGGAACAGCCTTCCGAGGGAAGTAGTGGGGGCAAAAGACTTTCCTGGCTTTAAGACAAAGCTTGATAAGTATATGGAGGGGATGTTATGATAGGATCGTTAATTTGGGCAATTGATCTTGGATTACCACCAGATAGGTCTGCTCAATGGTCTGCGGGGAGATGTTGGATGGAATGGGAACTGAGTTACTGCAGAGAATTCCTTCTTGGGTGCTGGCTGGTGACTCTTGCCCACATGCTCAGGGTTTAGCTGATCGCCATATTTGGGGTCGGGAAGGAATTTTCCTCCAGGGTGGATTGGCAGGGGCCCTGGAGGTTTTTCGCCTTCCCCTGCAGCGTGGGGCACGGGTCGCTTGCTGGTGGTTTCTCTGCAGCTTGAGGTCTTCAAACCAATTTTGAGGATTTCAATAACTCGGTCCTGGGATAGGGGTTGTTATAAAATTGGATGGGTGGGGTTCTGTGGCCTGCCTTGTGCAGGAGGTCAGACTAGATGATCAGATTGGTCCCTTCTGACCTATGAGTCTATGAGGATAGAGAAGAAAGAAAGATGAAAAAAAGCACAGGTAGAAAGAGGGACAAGAGTTGTGGAACTCATCTTAAGAGGCAGTAAGAGCCCACATATCAAAAGCCATTTTGTGAGGCTAGTGACTTAAATTATATTTAATCTCAGAGGCTCCTAAGCATGGAACGCTTTCTCTGACAAAGGAAACAACACTACTCACAGCAGGAGAGCATTTTTCAGGTGTTTACCTCTCCAGCTAAGTGATAAAATGGCTGCAAAATGAATAACAAACATACAAGCAGGAGGCAAGCCTGTATTATTTTTAAATCCTTCCACTGGAAAGGATCATTTAAAAAACCTGTCACAGCAGAGGGGAAGTAGGGGACAGAATAGTACTGAGTCCCAATCAAACAATAAAATTATGTGATCTAGAGCAATGCAAAGAGGCTAATAAAAATGCTGTTTATGGCTATTTAACAAACTGTTCCCCAAATGACTTTACTCTCATATAGATATAAATAAAATGATGACTTTTATTGTACTTCTTTGAAGAAGGCAATGTGAACAATCCTACCTAATTGCTTACTGAAAGTCTAAACATTCACTCCCATAAATTCTGTCCATTTTTACTGCAATATTGGGTGTGCGGGTGCTGACCACAACATTTGTCCAGGGTTCTGTTTGTGTAAAGGACCCCCAATGGATTTCGTTGAGTTATGAGGTTTAGTATGGCTTCAGAGCCCCATTGCTTAATAGTGCTTGGAGGCATCAGTTAATTTTGAGGGCTGTCATAGGAATAAAATAAGCCACAAAATAATCATGGAGATATTCTATTTAGATTGGAGTGTGCATTTTGTCCCCCTAAATAATATGCAGTGCAGGAGGAAGTGCAGACTATAAGACAACTTATGAAATATGTTAGAAGAAAGCTAGTTACCATTTTAATATGCACTATGGCGCTTCTGAGGACATCCGCCGCTTAATGTGCTGCTGCACAGAAACATCTTGTTTGTTATAATGAGGGTTCACGGTACCATTGTTCACAAAACTTACTTTGGTATTAGCGCTGCGAAGTGCTGAGCATCCTCAACACCCACTGGCAGCAGCTGAAATCAGGAGCACTATGCAATTGAGCTGGTTGGGAATTGTCTGCTGAAAGTGGGTTTATAAGAAAGTGGCAATTTGTCAAAACCGAAATTCTCTGCGGACATGTTTCTTGGGGTATGTCTACACTATGGGATTATTCCGATTTTACAGAAACCGATTTTTTAAAACAGAATTGTATAAAGTCGAGTGCATGTGGCCACACTAAGTACATTAATTCAGCGGTGTGCGTCCATGTACCGAGGCTAGCGTCGATTTCCGGAGTGTTGCACTGTGGGTAGTTATCCTGTAGCAATCCCATAGTTTCCGCAGTCTCCCCCGCCCGTTGGAATTCTGGGTTCAGATCCCAGTGCATGATGGTGCAAAAACAGTGTCACAGGTGATTCTGGGTAAATGTCATCACTCAATCCTTCCTCCGTGAAAGCAATGGCAGACAATCATTTCATGCCCTTTTTCCCCTGGATTGCCCTGGCAGACGCCATAGCATGGCAACAATGGAGCCTGTTTTGCCTTTTGTCACTGTCACTGTATGTGTACTGTATGCTGCTAACAGAGGCGGTACTGCAGTGCTACACGGCAGCATTCATTTGCCTTCGCAAGGTAGCAGAGACGGTTACCATCCCTATTGTACCATCTGCCATTGTAAATTGGCGATGAGATGATGGTTATCAGTCATTTTGCACCATTTGCATTGGAAATTGGCGATGACGGTTATCAGTCGTTTTGTACCATCTGCTGCTGTCATGGGTGCTCCTGTCTGGCCTCGCTGAGGTCGGCCGGGGGCGCATGGACAAAAATGGAAATGACTCCCCGCGTCACTCCCTTCTTTATGTTTTGTCTAAAAATAGAGTCAGTTCTGCCTAGAATATGGGGCAAGTGTACTAGAGAACCATAGAGCACAGCCGCTCCATGTCAGAGCCCCAGAGATCCCGCAGAAATGATGAGCTGTATGCCATTCTAGGGGGTGGCCCTGCAACAACCCCACCTGTTGCTTCCCTTCTCCCCCAGCCCTCCTGGGCTACCGTAGCAGTGTCCCCTCATTTGTGTGATGAAGTAATAAGGAGTGCAGGAATAAGAAACACTGACTTTTTAGGAAGATAAAATGAGGGGGAGGCAGCCTCCAGCTGCTATGATAGTCCAGGCAGGACATTAAAGGGTGGGGGGGAGAGGAGCGCAGCCTCCCGCTGCTATGAGGATGGTTCCCAAGCCTTTTGTACCATCTGCAGGGAATGACCAGGAGTCATTCCCATTTTTACCCCGGCGCCCCCAGCCGACCTCACCGAGGCCAGCCAGGAGCACTCACGGGATGATGAGGACGGTTTTCCGCCATTTTGTACCGTCTGCCATCAGGAAAGGAAGGGGACGGGATGCTGCTGTTCAGCGCTGCAGCACCACGTCTACCAGCAGCATGCAGTAGACAGAGTGACATTGAAAAAAGGTGAGAAATGATTTTTTTCCCTTTTCTTTCACGGGGGGTGGGGGTGTACATTTACAAGATATACCCTGAGCCACTCTGGACAGTGTTTTTGACCCTTCAGGCATTGGGAGCTCAGCCAAGAATGCAAATGCTTTTCAGAGACTGTGGGGACTGGGGGATAGCTGGAGTCCTCAGTCCCCCCTCCCTCCCTCCATGAGCGTCCATTTGATTCTTTGGCTTTCCGTTACGCTTGTCATGCAGCACTGTGCTGAGTCCCTGCTGTGGCCTCTGTCTATCATAGCCTGGAGATTTTTTCAAATGCTTTGTCATTTCATCTTCTGTAACGGAGCTCTGATAGAACAGATTCGTCTCCCCATACAGCGATCAGATCCAGTATCTCCCGTACGGTCCATGCTGGAGCTCATTTTGGATTTGGGACTGCATTGCCACCCGTGCTGATCAGAGCTCCACGCTGGGCAAACAGGAAATGAAATTCAAAAGTTCGCGGGGCTTTTCCTGTCAACCTGGCCAGTGCATCTGAGTTCAGATTGCTTTCCAGAGCGGTCACAATGGTGCACTGTGGGATACCGCCAGGAGGCCAATACCATCGAATTGCAGCCACACTAACCCTAATCCGACATGACAATACCAAATTCAGTGCTACTCCCCTCATCGGGGAGGAGTACAGAAATCGGTTTAAAGAGCCCTTTATATTGACATGAAGGGCTTCATTGTGTGGACGGGTGCAGGGTTAATTCGGTTTAACGCTGCTAAATTCGGTTTAAACACGTAGTGTAGACCAGGCCTTGGTTCATCAACATCTGAAAAACCACAGGCAGGGTTCTGTGGGAAAGCTGCCATCTCACAGCTTCCATCTCACAGCTCCACTGGAAGGACTTCCAACAGGCCCTAAGTCACCAGCTAGCTTCCTCATACAAAGCTCGGAGTGTTCTCCAGGCTCACTGCTGCAGAATTGGGAGCTCTAAGAGCCATGGATTCCAAGCTCTGAGGCGCCCAGCTCAGCCATGGCTCTCAGGGCTCCTGGTTTCCTAGTTCCCTGTTGGTTAGGGCCGATGGGCTCCCAGGGCTTCTGGTTGCCCTGGGGCTGTGCCAAGAGCCTCAGAGCTTGGGCTTCTGGAGTGAAATTCATTTTGAAATAGTCTCAATTAAATGTTTTGATGGGGGGGAGAAAGGTTTTGACATTTCCTGCAGAAGGGAAAAATCTCTCTAAAGCCCTATTGTTCCAAAGCAGAACATTTTTGTCCAGAATTTCCCACAGAATGGAAACACTGAGTAAAGCTGTTTGCAAGTCAGGAATTCAGAAGCAGAACTCCCACTGAAGTCAATGAAAGTTTTGTAAGACTAAGGGCCTGATTCTCCTCTCAGTTACGTGTTTGTAATTAGTGAGTAACTGCACTGCAGTCAGTCAAGTTACACATGGCAAAATGACTAGAAGTAGGAAGAAAATTGGACCTATTTACATGAAGAAATACTCTCTTAAAAATCTATGAAAACTATTCTATAACGTATGTAGCCATTTACGGTGAAATGTACGAACTAGAAGAAGAAGAAATCCTATTATCTATTACCATGAAAAAAAATTGCCTCTGCAGGATTGTCTCCTTTACTACACCTGGTAGAGGTGTCTATCCTTTGATTTTTTTTATAGCTGTAGACCCTCCCCCACAGCATGGCTCAAGCCTCCATGCTGGTGCTTGCTAATCCAAGTGACTTCTCCCCACTTCTTGAATGGCTTGGGTCCTGGGTTCTTTATTTCTGTGCCTGGTGCTTCAGTCAGACGTGACTGTTTTGTGCCTGGGACACAAGGGCTGCTGTCTCTTGGAAAAATGAATAATTCTATGACTCTAGTCACAAGAGCCCAGTACAGGGCCGCCACAACACATTAATACAAGCCTAAACAAATGAAAAGCCACACTCAAAAGAACAATATAGCATAGGGGACTTTACTGAGGAGATAAAACAAAGGCTCTGGGAAAGGAAAGAATTAACTAAAATATTAAGACAATCCGTATAACAAAATTTCCCACCTCCCTGCATTCTCTACTGTACACAGCCCCCCCCCAGCACTGTTCCAGGCAGATGTGATGCTGAGGATAAGATCTGCAGCAAGCGCTGCAGTGCTGTTAACATGGCCAGCTTAAACATAAAGGAGGAGGTTCACCCGAATGGGGCAGGATCCTCTCCTGACTCCCTGGTCTGGAGCCCTGTGCAGGGTCTCAGCTGACCCTAGGTAGCCTGCACTGGGTTGGTTCTCTGCCTCACTGGTCTCTGCAGGGCTGGTACTCCCCTATCACATACTAAACCCCACAACAACTCAAAATGTCACTTTGTGGAGGGAGTAGGATTTGAGTAGAGACCCCCCCCTAGGCCATGATGTGCCAAACCTCTTTCATCTCCAAACTCAAAACAGTCCAAAAACAAAACCAAAACTAGTTCCTTTGTCTCTGAGTCAGGCTGTCCCCTTCAGTCGAGGACTGAGCAGCCTCTGGCTCCTCAACTGGCCTGGCAAACCATCTGTATACATCACTCTTACTTTCTCATTTTTACAATACAATTATAAAACAAATCAATTGAAATATAAACATTGTCCTTACATTTCAGGGTATAGTATATAGAGCAGTATAAACAAGTCACTGTCAGTATGAAATTGCAGTTTGTACTGACTTCACCAGTGCTTTTTCTGTAGACTGTTGTAAAACTAGGCAAATATCTAGATGAGTGGATGTACCCCCTGGTAGACCTCTGCCTATCCCCAAGGCTACATATACCCCTGGTTGAGAACCATTGCCAGAGAGGCTCAATTTCAAAGAGGGTTATATGTCTGCAATACTACATATAGTTACAGTACACAATGCCTCTTTCACTCTTAATTAACAGTGTAAACTTGTTCATTTGATGCAATAAAAGCTGTTGTTATGTCACTCACATTGTCTCTGAAATTGTTCATGTTGATTAACTTCTTATCGGGGCCATACAGAACTAAACTACTGTAAGGTAAAGAACTCTTTTGGGTGCCAAGAGAATCTTGTATCTCTGCAGAGGTTTTCCTGACACTTTTCACATGGCTCATAGACATTTTTTACAAAAATGTAAAAGCCCACCAAAAAGCTTATTACACTTATAGAAAATGAAAATGTTTTGGGGCCAGAGCCACAGTGGGTATAAATGGAGTTACACTGATTTACATCAATGGAAGTATGCCAATTTACACCAGTTGATATCTGACCTTTTTCTCTTGTAGCAAGAGCTTCTAGGTGATGGAAAGGTCAGTTAGGAAAAAATATCTGCAGAATTTTAATTCTCTCTTTTTCCTTGCTTTCTTTTCTCTCCATTCTTCTCAAAAATCACAGATGCTTATTGTCCATGGAAAATGTGGTGACAGAACTTAACGGTTCTGTAACTTCCTATTGACATCTATATTAGTTCTTTATGTTCTGGCAATTCACTTAGGTAGCTTGACCCAGCTTAAGGAGCAATGAGATGCAAATGTATCCTGGAGCCACTGTAAGAGGGGATCACCCCAGATCACCCCTTGTGGCATGGCATGGTTCTGCAGGTACTCTATCTAAATCCTGGGAAATCAGAAATAAGCCACTCACATCCAGAATTGCTAAACAATATTTCCCCTCTGCTGGAGATAGTTCATTTTGTTTAATCACCTTCCCCACAAAAGAGTTCCACTTTAAGTTCAGTGGTTCTCTAAATCCTCCTTCTTGAAGAGAAGGAAATTTCAGGCCTGGCCTACAGGTTCAGTGGTACCCCTATCCCTCCTTCTAGAGGCCAAGGGCTTCTCCCTCCTTGTTGGGCTGTGCTTATTAATTCAGGCCAGTTCTAACCTCTGACCAGCTTTTCCCTCATTAACTCCTTCTTATCTTAGCCCTTTTCTTCCTGGGTTGGGAGATCCCAACAGGCAACAAGATTCCCTGGAGAGTACCTTTGAGAACTCCTCTCCCTAGACAGGCATCAAGTTGTCTGCTTGTTCTACTCTCTTTTGGTTCTCTGCAGACTTGCCTTTTATCTCCAGACCTGGACTGATTTTGATCACATAACCTACCTATCATGGGGCTGAACTAATTTTCCACAGCTGGGGAGAACAGTCAAATGGCAAAGGTGGGGCTGGACCTAATACCTCTTAAAGGGGCCAGTCATGCTGTGACAGCCACATTTTTCTTCCCCAAGTATTGGGCCGCTTCCCCTGAGAAAATCTTTTTCTGAATTGCATCAACTGCCCAAGACCTCAAAAGTCCAGCCAGAGATTGAAGCCTTGGACATGTCCTCCATTGCCCAGCCCCATTCCTTGTGCTTTTTACCTGTGGTAGTGGTGGCATAATTGTAGCCTTTTCCACTTGGGGACCATTCCAAGCCCAGGTAAGGCAAGGTTATGACAGCTTTGGGCCAATAGTCCTCCCTGACAGAGGAGGTGGCAGGATTTGCCCATTGAATATGCCATGGCAAATAGGGTTGGAAATGAAACATATCAAACTGTTAGGGACAGGGACTTAAGCAATCTGGCTTAATGGTCAGTGCAGATGTCCAGGTCGGGGAATGAAGTTAAGGGTCAGCACCAGAGTCAACTACCGATTACCAAAGCCAGGGTTCAGACACCAAAAGCAAGAGACAAGGGTCAAGCCAGAGCCAGACTGGTAACCAGTGGTCAGAAGCAAGGCCTAAGGGCAAGGGCCAGAGGAGAGGGAAGGATCAGACACAGAGCAGGAGCATAGTGGGAACTAAGAGTGAAGGCAGAGGCGAGGAAGGGCCAGAGCATGAACCAGGAACAGGGTGGGTTCAGAATGGAGGAAGCAAGCAGAAGCAAGGTCCAATGCATCAGCAAAGAATCACCTAGTTACTCAGACAACTTCCTGAACCTCCTTCTGGCTTAAATAGCATGGCTGGATCAACTGATGGGTCCTCTAGTCATGGCTTCCTGTGGGTGGTGCCTTGACTGAGGCTGGAGTCCTACTACCTCCTGGACCACCAGGTTTCACTATACATTGGGTGGTGGCCAGGAGTAAATGGCTGCTTGAAAACGCTCAGGCCTGTGTTTAAGACCTGGGACATCACACCCCCTACACTATGCTTTTGAGGAGGAAAGGGAAAACTACATCATAGGCACACTGAGTGACTCACGCACCAGCAGCACATCAGCAGTTTCATTCTGCACAGAGTGCTGGTGGTTTTTCAGTACTTCCCCTCCCTAAAAATCTATCTAGGTTCCCAAAATTCAAAGATGTTTCTAATAAAGCCTCAGTACTTTCTTAAGAACATGCCCTCGGTCTAAACCTAGAGTGACTGATTTAAAAGAAATCACAGGACCCTTTGAATTGTCAGAGTTGGTCATGGGAAAAGCTGTGGTGAAGCACTCTTCAAATGAGTAGATTTGACAAAGATTGCCAGTTGAAAAGATTGTCATCAAGTGATAGTTTCTTGAATAGGGATATAACCAGTGCCTCCATACAAACACCTCTTATCCTACCCTGCCAAAGACAGGGATTAACAAATCTTCCTCCAACAGGTAACCCTGCCTGTCTCCATTTGCCTTAATCAACTAAAGTAGATGGACACAGATCCAACCAACTAATAGTATCCCAAAGTGACCCAAGCAACTCTAGAACTTTCATAAATGGCACTGGGCAAAACTAGCGGCAAAGCCCCCGAGACATTGCTTTAAAACCATGGAAACAGCTAGTTGGGTCCATATCAGAACAATTTTATACACAAACATTCTTGAGGGCCTGGAAAAACGTGATGGCAACTAAGTGGAGGCAACCTCAATTAACCAGATTACCTGCTAGCTGAATCAATCTGTCTCTGCATGACTTTGTACACAATATGGTGGAATTAATTTCTAAAGAAAGCTGAAGGCTATTTCTCCTTTCTCTGATTCTTTTGTCTGTCCCACCAATTGAGATTACAATTGCTTTGTGGAAGGGACAGTCTCTTGCTATGTGCTTGTGCAGTGCCTATCACAATAAGAACCTGATCTTGGTTGGGGTCTTTGCCCACTAGCATAATCAAATTAACAACCAACCAACAATAAATGAAAAAAAATAGTTCATCAAAATGAGGACTTCACATATAAACAACTTTCTATTTCAAAAAGCCCTAATGTAAATGCATCCCTTAAGACCTCTGTTCATTCGCTGAATAAAGTTGCATAATGATTTTATAACAAAGCCGGAAATATCGCAAAAGTTTTACAATTAATGATCATTGGAATTCTTAGAAAGCTTCACTTTTACTCCCTTATGCACCTTTTGTGTGTACTTTCAAGCAATATTCTAATGATTGACTTTAGTGGCAGAAATGTTGTTGGAGAAAGTAAATTTTGAGCAAATATTAGAGAGTATTTACAGCAGACAAATTTCAGGTTCGTACTAAAACTTGATATCAAACATTTTGTTCATCCAGCTTCATACTAAAACTTGATATCAAACATTTTGTTCATCCAGGTTCATACTAAAACTTGATATCAAACATTTTGTTCATCCAGCCAGGGAACAGAAACATTATATCCAATCATTATATAACATTATATAACATTATATAACATTATATCCAATCAAAACAGCTTGGCTTTTGAATATTCACAATGAACTAATTATAAATAAACAAAAAATAGAATCAGCACTATTCACAAATAAAATGATTTCTTAAAGATTATTTGCCCAGTTTTATTTACAGAGAAGAAGAAATGGCCACAGATTCTGGGAGTTATACATTAATTCAAAACTATATTTTGAACTTTTCACTCCCCCCCCCACTTTTTACCTCAGTTTTATTGTCACACAGTAACCTGAGCCCAGCTCATGGACAGTTTGCTCCTAGGCTTATTTGGTTCCTAATGTATGGTTGTGCTCCCATTTATCACAGGTCTGGGCGATGGCCTCTGGCACAATCAGGAACATGTTCACTACTCTGCTACCCCAGAGCCAGATGGTGTCCCTGCTTGGTGTTAATTAGACACCCAGCTAGACAAACTTGCAAACAAAATATATCCTGCTTCTGTCAGTTTTAGTAAGAAACGGATTTTGAACTGCAAGAGCAAGTACTTCCAACATGTACATTCCTCGAAACTGAAACTCTGTGTTGACAAACTTCCCACTTAGAAAAAAATTAAAAGAAATGTTTGAAATTGTAAAAACATCCCATTTTGACACTTTTGAAACAAAATTTCCATTTTCAAAAAGGACTTTTTATTTCAAAGCATAAGTTAGAGGTTGAAGTTGAAACAAAATGTTTCAATTGACCTAATCCATTCCTCCCCAGATATTCAGTTCATCAAAATTGTAGAGATTTTTACTTTTCAACCCAATTTAGGAGAGAAAATCCTTTTTTCAAATCTCAGTTCTCTTGGGATGAGAAAACCATGAAAATTAAAAACAATCCTCATTTTTTTCAACATATTTCAGAAAAAAAATCACTTACTGTTTTTCACACTGCTTCTGATGCCATGTTTACTCCACACACGCTGTGGAGTGTAAATGTTAACATGGGCCTAAAAGACCAATTAGCCATTTGGATGCACCTGGAGAGTGGGTGAGGTCTAATTAGAGATAAAGTCCAGCTGAGGTTGTTTCCAGTAAGAACAGGGTGATCCAAATTGGAGGGAGGGAAGATCAGAGAAGAGGAGGTTAAGAGAACTCTCCCTTTGGGGAGAAGCCAGAAAGAAGGACATAAGAACAGACAGGCTACTCCATAGGAGGAGCTAGAGTCTAGATTGGAGGTAGAGGCTCAGCAGAGCTGTAGCCTGTCTGAACCCTGAGTGGGGAGAGGAGTATGCTAGCCCCTGGTCTGTGGGGTTGATTGAGATACAGAAGCCTGTAGTTAGACAGGAGGATAGTGCAGTGCAGCAGAGACATGACTGTGATGAGATAGCTGCTAGCTAAGCCCAGCAGCACCAGGTTTGTGAAGGTTTGTGTTTGTTTATACTTCTGTTGGACTTAGTAGAGGATTCCATAGCCCAGAAGGTGTCAGGACTCTGCAGAATGGTCTGGCTGGGGGGCCAGGACACTGATGGCAAGAGTAGGATAGTGGAGGAAACTGAGGCAAAGGGACTACAATGCCATGTCCAGCCAGGAGGGGGAATGGTGGACCAACAACTGTTACACAGCTTTAGACATTTAGGGTGAAGTAAGTGCAAAATGCTAACAAATCAGAACAGTAATGCTGTTAATCTACTTTGCACTGGTGTGATTACACAAAACGTGTAGGGCAATGGTGAATAAGGCCAGACCTTCCTGAATAGTCTACAGGACTGTCTCTTCTGTGCCATGTGAACTATGCAATGCCTTTTATACTTACACATGGATCAACAGTATACAAAAAATGGTTGAGCATGTGAAGCGAGAAGGTCCTTTCTTTTTCTAATATGTTCTTTTGTTGTACAGCTCTCACTTTCCATGACTTAACTGCAAATGTAATATACAATTTTGATGCAACTGTAACTCATACCCATTATAAATCAATTACTTCTTCCTCAATGTGTGACAGAGTAGCAAGCAAACAGAGGACATTGTAGACAGATTAATTGTATGAATGTCAGAATGCTGAAAGACTGCTCTGTGTTGAAAGAATAGAAATAAGAACCATAAAAATTCCCAATGCTAATTAAAATTGAGGGGTTAGGGAACATTTGAGCTCTTTGTTTACACCTTGAACAGTCTTCCCTAGACTTTAAATTCTCAGAACCCTTTTGTGGTCCCTTTTCAGAAAAGGAAATTCTGCCACTTGCAGTCCTCACCACCATCCCTCTGGCTTTGTGTGCTGTAGGCCTGTGGCAATGCATATGTATTAATTATTCTAAGCACTCTGGGGGAAAAAGTGTCATAAAACCACTATTGTCAAATCAAGTTGAGGATTTATTTTCTAGTTTAATGAAGACCAATCACTATTCTTCATGTTATCTCATGTTTGTTAAGAAATCCCAGCTACCAATATATTTTTCCATTTCTGAATTCAATACTAGGTTTGCCAATACAAGCTAAGAGTATGTCATCTGTAGATAGTGATTCAAACATAGGAAAATTTAGTTCTGTCCAAAGTTTAATTTTCATTTTTTTTTTAGCTTGCTTCTTATGGAGGCGATGTGGTTTGTTTGTTTATTTATTTATTTAAATAAAACAGATGCTCCTCTCTGATCTAGGGCAAATGTGCTGTTGCCAATGGTGACAAGTGTAATGCTTTTTGGCATGTTTTGTAATTTCATTATTACAATAAATTGTAGGAAAACTACATACTGCAGAAAGATGCTTTTATTCCCTGCTGAATTTCACAGAATGTGGGAGAATCCGTAATCACAAGCTACTTTGCAGCTGTCTTCATTGTACACACAGTTCTGTTTTTCTCAGGAAAATTTAAAGTAATTACCTATTTCAGTGCCAAATCCTTGAAGTCCTCAGTCTGCTTTTATTTAGACTTTGCTCAGACAATTTTGCTATTTAAGTCAATGACTGATTAAAAACTGACTAAAAAAATCAAGATCTGTCCATCAGTGCTACGAAAATTGTGAATTTAGAGAAGCTGGTACAATGAAGCTTTGGACAAGGGAATTTTTACATGTAATTTGTACAAAACTATTGCTAAAACACACCAATTTCATGTGCAGCTGTAATACAAAAAGCACTTCAATGTCACTGTGAGTTAGATGGAAATGTTCCTTTTTCTGCAAGTGAAGGTAGGCTGGATCAATATGAACAGGAATATAGAATTTGGCAACTGTCTTACTGGTGAGATGATGTCACCACCTGCTGAATCAATCGATCCTTTTATAGGCTTTCATTGCTTAATTTAATGACAAGTGAAGGCTTAGAGTCTGAACAAATTTAGATGCCGATGAGACAGGATCCTTCTCAAAGCTTCTGCCAAAACAAAAGGAACAACAAACATTACTCTCAAATGTGAAAAATGCCCCTGGATTTTTTTTTAAAGGAGTCTGTTTACATATAGGAAAGCTATGGAGCTGCATTATGTTGGGTGTGAAGGGGAAATGTCTGAATTCTCAGTGATTTAAGCATCTTAACATCACTAACTTGGTTGGTTTTGCACAGAGACTTAATATTTTTTTGATGAGCTTGTGCTTTCAGTTTTAAGTCATTGAGGTTAAAATAATTCTTTCAGAGCTCTTCTACTGACTGATCAGTTCAGTGACCATTCAAGCAATAAGACATTATAATTGGACGATAGCATAATTCAATGTGTATTGGCATGTACTAACTCAGTTGCAAAGAAATTCAGGCTACGGTAACAATGTTACAATGGTTGTATGTAAGCTACTTGCTAACTAGGATGCTCAATGAGGAAAACAATGAGACCTTTTGTTGAAAATTTAAAGACTCTAATGAAGCCTTATACAAATGAGCAGAATGAAATAACTGAAACTCTTGTGGAATTCTGGCACAATCAATACTGCTTAACTTATTCTGGAAGAAATTATAAAATCTGAATAAGACCATAAGTGATTTTGCCCTGAGAGCTGATTGTGAATTAAACATTTTTCGGGCAGGGGGTGGGAAAGGTCTTCAAGATGTTGTTTTATGTCAAACTAACATTTGCCAAATTTCCATATTGTTGAAAAGCCATTTTGCCCAGAAAAATATTTTGACAATTTCTAATATTAATTTATGGATAGAGACAGAAGACATGCTAGAACAGTAGGTGCAGTTTCGGATTTCTGTTTTCCATCTCATTCGTTTAAATGCAGCAAATCTCAACACAATCTCCCACTACTAGTAGGGAGGATATTTTCTGCAAATTTTCTCTAACTCAACACAGCAAAGGTGAATTTATTTAAGAACATTCTAGGGAACATGCCTATTGCCATGGGTCTTTACTGAAACTGACTCTTACAGCGAAGATAGAAGAACATTTGGGAAACTGAACTATAGATTTGTAATTTGGGGTATTAGCACATATTTCCAAGGTCAAGGCCAAATCAGTGTTGCTCCACTAAGGTCAGTGGGGCTGTACCAATTTATACCAGTTGAGAAACTGGCCTTCAATATGTTTTCCTTGAATATTCTCTAATGTTCATTTGAAAATGTACCGTTTCCATGAGCATTCCTGCCAGTTCATTCATTCACTAGAAAATCTGAGAGAAGTGAATTCCAAAGATGTGTAAGACTGATGCTGAAGCAGTAGGGTGATTAGATGAATGTTTAACATTACTGGAGGACCAAAGCGAAGCAAACTGTGTGAAACATCTAAAATTGTGTGTAAAATTTTCTAGAATTCCTAGGTGATTTACCCACCTGAGTTCCACTGATAATCAATGGAATTTACGAGCTTTTTAAAACTGTCTTCTAGCTCAATGCTATTTTTTTTTAAGGGAAAGGAAACCGCTTTTATACACAGATAGTGTTCACAATGCCATCCAGCCTGGGAATTCTGCCAGGAGATAGCAAATAAAAACTGCTATCAGGGATCCCAAGTTTCATACCATCTAAGGCCATGGTGCTGGCTCATGCAGAGAGATTAAAATGTGCACCTCAAAATGTGCACCAGCAGCAATCATCTGAGCCCACTGTACATAACTCTCCTTTGCTATGTTATGTGACTTATGAAAGTGAGTCTGAGCACTGTGGCTGAATATTCCTGTAAGAACATGAATTTTGAACTTGTTATACAAATGATAAAATGAATAGTAATATCTGAGGGTTGGTATTTAGCAGGTCAGACAGGAATAGAAAATATTGAATACAGGGTGATGAGTACAGTATTCCCAATATAGAAAAATCATGATTCAGGCCCCCCAGAATCACTTACAGATCAACTTACAATAATGGAGCTTTTTTATTTATATTGTTTTTAGCCTTTTGAATACACCCAGGTAACACTTCTATGCTTTACTTTGCAGCAGGAAAAGTGAGAAACTTGAAAGAAAGAAAGCTGACATTCACATGGCTCTAGGAACTGGGGCTTTAAAAAAAATACACATCACAAAACACACAATAAAATCATGAGTTGGCAAAATGATGAGTAAGGTGGTACAAGTTAGAACCCTCTTGCTTAGCTATCAGCAGGGTGGTGTAAGTAGATCTAAGGGAGTCAAGTTGGAAGGTCAGAAAGAGACTAAATTGGTGTAATGCTCATCCTGAGGAGCCAGAAGAAGGTGTAAGTTAAAGTAGTCCCTGAACTTTAACTTACAACTTCTTACAGTTCCTTGACATTTAAATTGCACCAACTTAGGCTGCTTTAGATATTGTTGTGTTGTGTGTCTATCTAAGATAATTCAGCTGGATCTACATTAACATATCTCTTCTGAATTTAGCCCATTAAGTCTAATTTGAAACATGGCACAGCTGACATTTCTATAAGAACTTTTTTTTTTTTTTCATTTTCTGATTTTTCCCTTATTGTATCTGTGCAAACTAAGGGTTAAATTACACCATTTAGGTACAGCTCTGAGCAAGGGGTGGTGGGCAGCTGCACTGCTCTCAGTGAATCTTAGGGAGGGACCATCTCCCTGAAGCATAATTCCTCTCCAGGTGCAATGCAAAGGAGAAACATAAGGGCTGGGCCATAATTTAGGGTAGTGCAGATGATTTCCTTCCTCCTCTTCCCTCCCAGCCTCAGTACACCTGTCCCTCCTGCACATCCATGCAGTGACAGGGATAATGCCACTCTGAAAATGTATAGACCTCTTTTTGTGAATGCAGGGTTTGATCCAACTCCCATTGAAATCTGAGTCTTGGTGGGCGTCAATGGGAGTTGGATCAAGTCTTAAATTCCTAATGCAAAATTCAGGCATGCTTTAAGAGGAGAAACTACCAGCAAAATTGCACCTGCTTAGATAAGGGCTGAGTTTGGGCCCTGTTTTTTTTTATTTTATATGTAAAATTAAATAAAAATAAAGAGGAAAAAGGGGAGAAAAATGCTTGCTAGCCTGTTTTGGACACTGTTGACTTTTGGCCTGATCTCCAACCTATGACCTCACTTAGGTAACTTATATTCAGGGTTCAGGCAATAGCCTATACTATTAAGATGTTTAAGAAATAAATAATGAATTATCTTTGTAAGCAGGAGTACACAAAATGAAGAATTGTCTTAAAAGAGGCTTGGCAGTAAGCTTGAGGCCTAGCACTTAGCAAAGGCCTAAATACTTAGCATGAGGGATTGACCCAAGGATCAGAAAATTTAGTAATATGTATCTTCTGATAAACATATAATCTGCAATAACATCATGGGTTTAAGGTAGCATTTTTTAAGATAACATTTGAAACCACACGGATGTGTCAAAACCATTGTGAAAGGTATTGATACAAACTGGCTGTGCAAGAAACTGCAACCCTAAAATTGGTCCCCTGGAATACCAAACATGGAGAGAGGGCTGAGAATCAAATTTTGCCCTGGTAATGTATGTGTATAAGGGGATGGTGTATGCCCAGGCCTTAGTTGGGAAGTCGGGATGGTCAGATGGTAGAAACCGTAATAATAAACCCAGAGAAGACGAGCTCCCTCTTCCATCCTCACTGCAGGTGTCCCCCTATATGGTTTGAGAATATGCATAATGCAGGTCATTGTTATACTTTTTCATACTTTAATAATGTTGTGATTATGTTTATACTGATCTGGGCTTTAATAAGTAGTTCCATCTCAAATCTCTGAGACAATTCTTCAAGTAGCCTCCTAAGAGATTAAGCCAGGATCAGTAATTTAGGCATTTTGTACCCAAATTAACTCAAGCTACACAAGCATTCAGAAGCCAACCAGAAGTTTTCCTACATAATGACTTCAAGGCTTGGCTCTGAATATGAAGTGTAACACAGCAGAAGTATTTTATATTTTCAGTGCATTGAGTTTGCTTGTAAATGTCTTATCTCATAGTAACCCTAGGAATTCTGCCTTTGATTTGACACTCTGAAAAAAGCATAAGAAATAAGTCTTGTTTTGCATAATGCAAGACCATCCCGCACTGACCTCCTACATGATAAAGCTCATAAATTAAACAGTCATGTTTTGACTAGCTATAGGACAACTGTAGTAATATGGATTTTGAGTATGTGTTAAAACTGACTGAGCAAATATCATAATTAGAGAGAACTTATTTGAATACATTTATTGACAGGAAAATCTCTGCCTTATGTATTAAAAGTACAGTAAAACTGCAATGTGTGTGCACTCTGAGGGCATAGAATAAAATTATTCCAACATTTGGTTTAATAATGTTTAATGCTGCATGCAATAAGAGTTAGGAAAGGTAGACTTGGTTGAATCATAGGTGTGAAAGAGGGCAGCACAAAACCAAACAGTTGGCTACATATCAGGATTGTTTTATGTGAGGGTTTTTTTGTTTTGTTTTGTTTGCTTTATGACTGCTCAATCCAAAATGATTAGCAGCTTATTCTGTGAAAAAAAATCAGAAGAATTTGTCCCATTGGACAAAAGCTGTGTACAGTGGTGCATTTATTGTTAGCTACAGCTGTCTAAAGCATAACTGATTATACAAATATATGTAAACATCCAATTTGAATAGATATCTATAAATGGTAACTATATCATGCACGGTAGCATAGGCACTGATTGAATTTGGATATCAATTGGTAAGTAGAAAGGCATAAAACACCAAGTTAAAAAAAAAGAATACTAGTTTAACATCTGCTTACTGATTAAATGTTTTAGACAGAATATACCTAGAGGAAAAAACAGCTGCAAAATATATTTAAATAGTGCTTGGTACATGCATGATTGCTGAAATTACATTATAATGGTGTTAATGCTATGTCTATTACAACAGAAAGCCACCACTCATGCTCTGCAAGTAATTGCTTCCCCTGAGCATATTGACAGAGCTGTACAAGACCCAAGTTTTACTGCAGGTTTGTCAGAGCTGCTGTTAATTTTCCTTAAAGTTTTTCATATATGCAGAAGAGAAAAACCTGCAGAAAACTTATGCAGCACGGGCCTGATTTAAAGACCATTGAAATCAATGGAGAAACTCCCTTTGGATTTGGATTAGGCTCTATACTTTTATACACACTACAACTGCGGTGCCTCTGAAAAGGACATGCCCTGTGACTCATTTGATTGAAAAGCTCTAAGAAACAATTTGGAACTCATAATTGAACTAAGTGAAGAAGCCTTACATTATGCCTCTAGGACGCCATATGGGAACAAGAAGCTGCTAGGTCTCAAAAGAGGAGGGGGAATCCAGTTATCTAATCATCTAGAAGATGAATCTATGCTTTGCATGTCAAGCATGTTGGATGCTGCAGCTGAAATAGCTCAAAGTGCATCTCTTTGCTTTACTCTTGTGTGATGTTCCCTGAAATATTACTGAACAGTGAAATATTAATTCAGTCTTCATGATGTCCATTTCAGACCAGTTTGGAGGAAATGTAAGGAATGCATTATTACTGTGCTTCTAATCACGAAGTTAAAAGCAGTTCAGCTATGTTCCTGGACTGCATTGCAGACAACAGTTCAGGACAGCAGTTCCTGGACTGCATTGCAGACAACTTTTTATTTCAGAAAGTTGAAAAAGCTACTAGGGGGGAAGCTGTTCTAGACTTGATTTTAACCAATAGGGAGGAACTTGTTGAGAATTTAAAAGTAGAAGGAAGCTTGGGTGAAAGTGATCATGAAATCATAGAATTTGCAATTCTAAGGAAGGGTAGAAAGGAAGGGTAGAAAGGAGTACAGCAGAATAGAGACAATGGATTTCAGGAAGGCGGATTTTGGTAAGCTCAGAGAGCTGATAGGCAAGGTCCCATGGGAATTAAGACTGAGGGGAAAAACAACTGAGGAAAGTTGGCAGTTTTTCAAAGGGACGCTATTAAGGGCCCAAAAGCAAGTTATTCCGATGGTTAGGAAAGATAGAAAATGTGGCAAAAGACCACCTTGGCTTACCCTTGAGATCTTACGTGACCTACAAAATAAAAAGGCGTCATATAAAAAATGGAAACTAGGTCAGATCGCGAAGGATGAATATAGGCAAATAACACAGGAATGCAGAGGCAAGATTAGAAAAGCAAAGGCACAAAATGAACTCAAACTAGCTATGGGAATAAAGGGAAACAAGAAGACTTTTTATCAATACATTAGAAGCAAGAGGAAGACTAAGGACAGGGTAGGCCCACTGCTCAATGAGGAGGGGGTAACAGTAACGGGAGACTTGGAAATGGCAGATGCTTAATGACTTCTTTGTTTCGGTCTTCACTGAGAAGTCTGAAGGAATGTCTACTATAGTGAATCCTTACGGGAAGAGGGTAGGTTTAGAAGAGAAAATAAGGAAAGAGCAAGTAAAAAATCACTTAGAAAAGTTAGATGCCTGCAAGTCACCAGGGCCTGATGAAATGCATCCTAGAATACTCAAGGAGTTAATAGAGGAGGTATCTGAGCCTCTAGCTATTGTCTTTGGAAAATCATGGGAGACGGGGGAGATTCCAGAAGACTGGAAGGGGGCAAATATAGTGCCCATCTATAAAAAGGGAAATAAAAACAACCCAGGAAACTACAGACCAGTTAGTTTAACTTCTGTGCCAGGGAAGATAATGGAGCAGGTAATCAAAGAAATCATCTGCAAACACTTGGAAGGTGGTAAGGTGATAGGGAATAGCCAGCATGGATTTGTAAAGAACAAATCATGTCAAACTAACCTGATAGCGTTCTTTGATAGGATAACGAGCCTTGTGGATAAGGGAGAAGCGGTGGATGTGATATACCTAGACTTTAGTAAGGCATTTGATACAGTTTCGCATGATATTCTTATAGATAAGCTAGGAAAGTACAATTTAGATGGGGCTACTATAAGGTGGGTGCATAACTGGCTGGATAACCGTACTCAGAGAGTAGTTGTTAATGGCTCCCAATCCTGCTGGAAAGGTATAACAAGTGGGGTTCCGCAGGGGTCTGTTTTGGGACCGGTTCTGTTCAATATCTTCATCAACGATTTAGATGTTGGCATAGAAAGTACGCTTATTAAGTTTGCAGACGATACCAAACGGGAGGGATTGCAACTGCTCTGGAGGACAGGGTCAAAATTCAAAATGATCTGGACAAATTGGAGAAATGGTCTGAGGTAAACAGGATGAAGTTAAATAAAGATAAATGCAAAGTGCTCCACTTAGGAAGGAACAATCAGTTTCACACATACAGAATGGGAAGAGACTGTCTAGGAAGGAGTATGGCAGGAAGAGATCTAGGGGTCATAGTGGACCACAAGCTTAATATGAGTGAACAGTGTGATACTGTTGCAAAAAAAGCAAACATGATTCTGGGATGCATTAACAGGTGTGTTGTAAACAAGACACGAGAAGTCATTCTTCCGCTTTACTCTGCACTGGTTAGGCCTCAACTGGAGTATTGTGTCCAGTTCTGGGCACCGCATTTCAAGAAAGATGTGGAGAAATTGGAGAGGGTCCAGAGAAGAGCAACAAGAATGATTAAAGGTCTTGAGAACATGACCTATGAAGGAAGGCTGAAGGAATTGGGTTTGTTTAGTCTGGAAAAGAGAAGACTGAGAGGGGACCTGATAGCAGTTTTCAGGTATCTAAAAGGGTGTCATCAGGAGGAGGGAGAAAACTTGTTCACCTTAGCCTCCAATGATAGAACAAGAAGCAATGGGCTTAAACTGCAGCAAGGGAGATTTAGGTTGGACATTAGGAAAAAGTTCCTAACTGTCAGGGTAGTTAAACACTGGAATAGATTGCCTAGGGAAGTTGTGGAATCTCCATCGCTGGAGATATTTAAGAGTAGGTTAGATAAATATCTATTAGGGATGGTCTAGACAGTATTTGGTCCTGCCATGAGGGCAGGGGACTGGACTCGATGACCTCTCGAGGTCCCTTCCAGTCCTAGAGTCTATGAGTCTATGTTTTCCCTCAGCTCTGTACAACAGAGCACATTTTGCAAGCTACAGTCTCTAAACCCAGATGGCTTTCAGGTAGGAATTGCCCATTATTCCCTACCAGAAAGAAAGCCTGATATTTAATTCTGGGCCAGATTGCGTCTGGCCCCTGTGGCGAGAAAGAAGAGAGGATACAAGAAAAGTTTCCTCCCCTTGCATCCTTAGACAGAGACTGGACACAGCAGAAACCTTTGCAGTAAGGAGGTGGGAAGACTCTGTAGGGCCAGTGCTGCTGGCTGTTGGCTTAGGCACATGGGGAAGAATGAAGGCAGAGCACAGGTCAGTGAGAGGTCTGGACATGAAGGTGACCACAAGTTTCACCCTCCGTAGCTCTGCTTCCTGGGAGTGCCAGAAGATACTGGTACACTAAATTTTCTTTCACCTCTGTGAAAATCTCAACTAAGTGCCATAACTTAGGCCTTTATCTCTGTTTCTAACTTTTTAAAGAAATACCTTGACTTCTGCCCCCTGCTTTTCCATCTAAAAGGTATCTAAAAATACTCACGGTCCTTCTCCATGCTAGATGGCCCTGTTTACCTCAATTCAAATACCTCTGAAGTGAGAGTCGGAATCTCTAAGATGGATCTCTTCTGGCTGCTTTGACGACACTCAAGATTTCCAAAGCACTGCAGCAACAGTGTCCATAGTGTCAGTCTAAGACCAAATCCTTATCTCACTGGCCCAACAGACTTACAGCTTCTAGTTGTGAAGCTGTTATCAGGCAGCTGTCAAATCCATGCAAAGCCCAGGATCATTTCCCTGGAATTCTTTTATACCTTCTCAGTCTTTTCCACTCGTCCTAATATTAGGGCCTTCTCCACTTTATGCCATAGAAGGAATGGAATTAGGTGTCACTAGGCAATATCTATCAGAGGAAAGGAGATGAGCCTTTCCTCCCCATCCCCTGAGGCTGCAGAAATCTCTACAAACCTACCTGGGGTTCTGAAGTTTCAGGGCCAATGCTTAAAGAAAGAGGAAGCAAGACTGAGGGAGAGCAGCTTTCTGACTCATCATTCCAAACCCCTTCACCCCTCCCCGCCCTCCACCCCACTCCTCTCCCATGGGGAATTTACCACCAGTATACAAGAATGCTGACATTCCCAGTGCTGTAACAGTCCTCCTGGAAGCGTGTGGGGCAAGGAACTGCCCTGTCATTGGGAAAGGAGGAGTGCTGATGCACAAGGTGCAACATTATTGCCACAACCCACTGTGATAGATCTGATGTTGGTGAGATTTTTCCTTGAATCTGAGGACATATGTAGTTTAAGACTAAAAAGCCCACATGCTCTCCACAGAGGACAAGCACTGCTCTCTTCCATGGAATGAGTGTGAGAAAATTGGAAGCCACTCAGTTTTAGGAGTAACTTTTTGTCTTCTCCTTCCCCCGACCCTCTCTTTTAGATCTTTTTTTGCTCCAGTGCACGTTTTAACATTTTCTGCTTCTGAATTCATTTAAGCAATGCTCTGATCAGTCAAGTCTCTTTAGTAAGGAGAGCTACTGCCAACAGATGGATCACAAAAGCTTATGTGCCTTCTAATGAAACCAATCTTTCTAATTTACTTTTCCCTAAAGAATGTTTTTCCGCTTTCCCCATTTCTTCTGAGTACAACTTTCAAAATCATCTGTTTGACCATGTTCCCATGATGGTATTTGTAACATAATAAAAATATAAACATTAAAAAAAAACTGTGCTTATTTTAAAAGTCAGGCAGGTTTTGCAGGTGTTGTCACAGAACCTTTAATTATTTAGAAGTGGCACAATAGCATCACAAGAACTGTTACCTTGAATGAATATTCATGAATGCATTAGTTATTGCAGTAGTGAAGGGTAAACTTCAAAAAGTTTCTGGAGACAGAAGGATTCAAAGGTTTGAATACTTACCTGAAAGGCATCCAAGTTGTCTGTGGGCAAGATTTTCAGAAACATATAAGTGACTTAAGAGTACAAGCCCCATTGAAAGTTAGGGTAGGAACCTTGAGAGTTTCTAAAAATCTCACCTTGATTCATTTGGGAGTGGGGTGATGTGTCCTTTAAAGGCTGCGGTTCTGCCTTTCCAGTTCCTGCAATGCACACCCCTTCTTAAAAGTATCCTTGTTCCCACAGAGCTGCCTCCCTAAGACATATCTTAGCTCCCTTTCCTCCCACAGCGAGTGGAAAGCCTAACTAAAGAAGAGGGTCCTAAGATTCTTAAACATCATAGTTTCCTGTCTTGTCCTCTTAGGGCAACTGGGTGGTTGCTCTCCTCTCCTTTTCTATTGTCTTTAAGGAGCAAGTCAATAAGCCTATATCCCTTTATCTACAGTCTGGAGAAGCACAACAAAGCTGCCTTATGGAACCCGAGCATCTTCAATATATTAACAAATATATTTACTGATAATGTGTCAGAGAAACTTCAGGGCAGTGAAGCTTCAGCTGCTTAAATATTGCTTCCTTTGACTTAATTGTGATGCTGAAGGTCAGATCATGGCTAGTCCCATGTGTCTTTGCAATAATAGGGGAGTAAGGAGCAGCTAACACTTGTATGGTCTGCATACAGGCTTACTAAAATAGCAGCCCCTGCAGTTGAGGGAGATGAGAAAATGCCTTTGAAGTGTTCCTCCTGGTGGCAATTCAGCTGAAAGTGAGTGACAATGGGTGGGAATCAGTCTTCATCACCTGTTACATGGCAGCTATATCATGGACATTGTAATGGAGCAGTACAATGCACCCATTAAAAGGAAGGCACAGTTTGTTCTTCTTGTAGTGCAGGTGGAGAGCTGTGGGAGGCAGGATGCCTCTCTGGGGCTGACTGGCTCTTGATGCTCTGATTGGGGTGTTGCAGCTCTGCACCACCCAATCTGGGGCTATTCCAAGGCAATTCAATACAGTTTGCCTAGGATGAAATTCTAACCAGTATTTTTTTCCTTTAATCTTTTATTCTTGTCACCTTGCTCTGATCATATCTAGAATTTTTCCAAAAGTTGTTAGATCTTCTCCTTTTGAAATGCATTTAGCACTGCTGGATATTAATATACTATTAAAAAAGCCCAAGCCTCCTTCGTACTCTACTTTTCTAAAGCAAACATATATGTCAGAAGGGACTTTAAAATAAAGTTCTCATGCTCTAAGTTTATCCTGTTGTGACAGAATGTACTGCTGTGTCCATACACTACATATTATTGTAATAATCTCTGTACAAACTATGCCTTGTGAGGTATCACTTGAAAATTCATAGTTTGCTGATCATTATTGTCCTGATATGTGTGTGGCAACATTGTACGTGAAGTTGCGATTCCGTTTTCTGGTAATCTTAACCATGTTCCAGACTCTGGTTGGTGAACAGGTCTGTCTCAAACAAAGAAATGTTTGCTCTGCTTAGTTTGTATTTAAGTGGTAAACAGAGTCGTCAAGCAGGAAAGAAAACAAAGGAAGCTCAAATAGATGAAGAAAAAGCAGCATGGAACATTGTTCCTGATTTTGTTTCCTGGTACCCAGCTGGAAATGTTTTTCAAGAGGCGGAATGAAACTATAAAAAAAAGAGGGACAAACATCCCCAGGGGCCACTCTCCACCTCCCTGCACATTGCATTTATGGCACCTGAATTGACAAAGGAAGCATTTGTTGGATTCTGAAAGAAGGGATCCTGATCTAAGATGTTTTGTCAGTAAGACTCTGAAAGCATCTGGTGAGAAAACTTTGCTTTCAATTTAACATAGTTTGTTAAGTTAGGCACCAGTTGCATTTTATCTTTATTTTTCATGTAATCATTCCTGACTTTTATGCCTCATTACTTGTACTAACTTAAAATCTCTGTTTGTAGTTAATAAACTTATTTTATTGTTCTATCTGATCCATTGTGTTTAAACTGAAGAGTCTGGGAAATTTGGCATGGCAAGTTGCGTGCATAGTATTTCTGTTAAATAAATAATGGACTTTATATACATTTGTATTGTCCAGGAGAGGGCTGGGCAGTACAGGACATATTTCTGGGGGGAAAGTCTAAGACTGGGAGTGTGTTGAGGTCACCCAGCTGGGAGAAACTTGCCTACTGGAGGCTGTAAGCAGTCCAGGCTGGAAGCTACATCAGTAAAGCATTGTAAATGGTACCCCAGGTTAGAGGGCAGGGGTGACACAGCTACTTACTAGTCTGGGTTGTACCCTGGTATGTCACACCCATTTGAGAGAAAGAGAGAGAGGCAGATCAATCACAGGAACGTAAGATTTACCATTCAATAGAGCATTACTCCATTTAGAGTGGAGTCCTGCTCTTGGGAGCAGCCAAAAATTTATGCTTCTTCTGTGAAAGTCAAGACTCAGAAAAGACATATTGACAATTTTGTGGTAATATAAGTGAATGGGGATGGGGAACTATTTCCTCCACAGGTGATCAGCTGACATCTAGAACATGATTTTGGTTAGACTCAGCTGGCAGGAGATGGGTATGTACTGCTTGTTGTAGGCACTGCTAATTATGTAGAGATATTCACTACAAAAGGGAAGGTCTAAGACTTTGAAAGTATGAAGTGAGGGTGGATTAACACTCTGTATCTATATAAATTACTGTTTGTCTTTGCTCAACAAAAAAAAATCCAATTTCTGATATCCTTGCTGCTGTTGTAATCTATATTTTCAGCATCTTTTAATCTCTAAAAAACCCTCATATCATCAAAAAGAAAGAGGTCAGACTTGTGTTTATGCAGTCAGAAAAAAGAAAAATTAAAATCTGCACAAAAATATGGGAACAGATTCTGAGGTCAGTCCAGAGTGACTTCATTGAACTCAATGAAATTACTCCAGATTTATACATGGGTAAGTGAGATCAGAATCTCATCCATGCTGTATGGTACCTTTTCAGCTAGAAGAGCCAGTTTATGAACGGACGGCAGTTTTCCCAGCTGAAAATAGATAAACTCATTTAACTTTCCAGCAAGGCACTACTGTTTCATCATTTACACATATCATTGTGTTATGCATTAGAAAACAATGAGATGCACTGAAATGCTCCCCAATGAAAATTTAGTGTGCTACACATTTGTTTGTAAACACTTAAATCATTATCATTTCTTCAGAAGGCTTTTGTGACTTTGATGAGGTGCTAGGCTGTCACAAACATGGCTTTTAAACTTCCCCATCATCCAAGTAACAGTGTTACTACCCAGCTTGGAAACATTTAGGGAATTCCATGCTCAGAAAGCCTCAGCAATTGAGTACTGATTTACAGAGGGTTAGAATGGAATTTTCCTCCATTTCATGGCCTTCATTTTGAAGATAGACATGAAAGAGAGTTTTTGAAACACATCCTGCTCCACATCAGAGATTAGGACCTGTTAAAAAGATTGCTGTAGAGAAGATGTAATTTCAAGGGGAAAGGGAACAAAATACCTGTATTTGAAAAAAAGAAGCAAGAAAGAAGTTAACTGGGAACTGGAAGGAAGATGAAAACAATCTTAGCAAGTGAGGTTCACAGACACTTTCCTTTAAGCACTGTAGTATGACTTGATATAATGGTTAGGTTAGAAGAAGAGGGGAAAGTGGTAACAAGAAAATTCAAACTATTGTGCTATTTTATTATTTAGTATTGCAGTAGTGCCTAGATGTTTCAGTCAGGGATCCAAAAAGCACAGCTCCGCTGCCCTAAACATCTTGCAATCCAGTAAAGAATGTATTTTGTAAAGATAATTTACCTGATTACTAGTTCTTCTGACAGGAGGAACAATTAATTGTTCTTTGTTTGAACACTTTACAAGCTAAGCAGAAGCGTCCCTTTCTCTGAACTCCGATGACAAAGGAGTGCGTTGTTTCTGAAAAGTCACCTGGGGAAAACACATTTCTGTTTTATTTCACCAGCGAGTGTTTACAAGTGATTTGTATGGGGATTCTGAAATGTCAGGTTTCCAGGTGAAACCAAAGATCTTTCCCCATGGCTAGCAGGCCATGCAGGTCCAGTCCCAGATCCAGATATGAAGTTCAGCTGGTTTACAAGTCATGACTCATCTATTTCCAAAGCAGGTGCAACAGAATATAGAACTGCTATTAATATACAAAGAATTGATTAAAATGGGGCTGTACGCCAGTGAGGATATTCACAAGAAAGAAAACTGCTGTAATCAGATTTTATTTCAGCAGGGACAGAATTCAATTCAAGTCACCTGAAGCAAAATATAAGCGTCACTAACCTGGGGCTCACTCAGCTCCTAGAGGATGGGGTCCAACCTTCCTACACGTATTCTTCTCCTTCTTCCTCTCCAGCTGTCCTTCTTATGGCTTTACTAGTGAATCCCTGTGCAAAGAGAGGGGATCCAGAGCTGGATTTAACTCCATGTGTACTGGGGACTCCTGCATAGGAGGTTAGCTGTCCAATGGATTATTTTGTACTAGTAAGCTGTTGTATATATGTACTCCAAACAAAAAGCTCTGTTGTGTTGCAGTTAAGGTTACTGCAAGGTAAAAACCAGCTATGCTGTTTTTTCTGGTAGGGAGGGGAGGAAATATCCATTTAAAGAAGCCTTATTTAACACTCCCAAACAGGCTATGCATCCAAATTAAACTCCACTCCCCTCCACTCCCAACAAATCTAAAACAAAAATGTACACCACACCCAAACCTCTGACACCATGATGACACTGTGCTCATCAAAATTCTAGTGCAAAATCTGAACACCAGTTAGATTCAGAGAGGCTGGGAAGAATGTGTGTGTGGTGTGGGGGGGAGGAGCTAGTTCTGGCCAGACTGTGAGGAGCACACCTCCTAGTTGTATTCTTCTGAACCCCAGCTTGCACACCAAGCTTTGTTCACCAGCTTCACAAAGCACAGATGGTTCATCAAGTGAAGTCTGACATAGGGGAAAGAAGATACACTTTGGGGGCCTGTGGGTATTTCTGCAGGATGGGAAAAAGAAATCCTATGGGCAGGTGGGATGGGAATGCATAGGTGACCCACTGGATGTTACCAGTCCCGTTATGTGCCAATGCACAGTGGACTGGAGTTTTTACAGCCACAAGCTATAGAGCCTTGCCTCTTTAGCTACAACTGTAGCAACTCATGCTTTTAGCTGCGTATGTTCCCCATTTCAATCCCCAGCACGTTGGCCAGTAAGGGTGGCACTCCCACATACATGTGGAGGCATAGATTTAGGGAGGATGGCCCTCTAACTTCTTCTCCCAGTAGGAATCTCCCCCTTTCACCACTCAAGCCCTTTTCTTACTTCCCTGCCACAGCCACATGCAACTACCTGTTCACCCTGCTATTAAGAAGGCCCCCTGAATCCTCCTCAGTCACAGCTCCCTGATGGATTACTTGCTGGTGGTAGAGAAGGTGTTCCCCTTTTTCATGAGTCATCCAGTGGCAGCAGAGGGAGAAAAGGGATATTGAATCAAGCTTGGAATTACTATCCCCATACTGGAGCCCGATATAACCAGGATGGGCAGGAAGAGTGTTCCTAGCCTCTGTTTGCCAGACGCTGGGAATGGGCGACTGGGGATGAATCACTTGATGATTACCTGTTCTGTACATTCCCTCTGGGGCACCTGGCACTGGGAAATGTCAGAAGACAGGATACTGGGCTAGATGGACCCTTACTCTGACCCAGTGTGGCCATTTTTATGTTCTTAATCATTCTTCTCCTCTCTCAGCCTTTTTCTACCATAAGAGGCAGTACAGAAAAACAACAGAGTCTAGTGGATAAGAGACCTATATCCATTCCTAACTCTAATGACTTGCTATGTGAACTTGGGCAAGTCACTTCCCCTCTCTGCACCTCTGTGCCCCACCACTTTCCTTGTCTTGTCTAGTCAAGTCAGAATGTAAGGTCTTTGGGGCACAGACAATCTCACTAGGTGTCAGTGCGGTGCCTAACACAATGGGGCTCTTGTCTTGTTTAAGGACTCTTTGCTACTGGAATACACATAATTAGTCATCATCATACAAATACAATTAGAAAACTCTTTGGTAAGACACTGTCTGGGGTAGTCCCAGAAAAGGAGGCAAGGTTGTGTTGCCAAAAAAGCTCTTTGAGGTCTTCTGCAGCGCCTCTAGCCTGGTGTCAGGCAGCAGAGATGTAGAAGATGACCAAGGCTGTGAAGGGTCAGAGGTGCTCTGAGAGCCTGTCTTCAGGAGGGTGGATTCCATCTCTCCAAAGCCAGGCTTTGTGAATGGTTCAGGAGGGTGAATTTCACCCTTTTTTCAGACATGAAACTCAGCCATGCAAAAGGAGATTCCTATAAATGACTAGTGTGGATGCTGCCTCCAGCATACCCTTCACAGTGTGGAGTAGCCCTGCACCCCACCATTAGTTCCTTTCTGGGTCTCTCAGGAACTTTCCCCCCTCCAGAGTATTTAAAACAAAATTCCCTTTCTGAGGTCTAATCTATTGAGTCTTTACAAATGATTTCTGGCAGCCTTCTAAGCCCAAAACCTTCCCTCTTGGCCACACAGTCCTCCTTCAGGGGCTTATGCAGTGGTTCTTCCTGGTCCTTTGAATTTGCCTTCTACCAGTTCCACACAGGCTGTCAGAGACTTTTAAGGACCAGAACTCAAAACAAAACCTTCATAACAGTCCTGTCTCAAAGGCATCCCTGCTGGGGTGCAGTCTCCCAGCCCCTTCCTACACAGTATGCATGCCAGGACACAACCCTTTAGTCCTTTCTATACTGGGACATCTCCCCTAGTGTCTCAGGGGCTCCTGCAACAACCTTCCTACTCCATCTCAGGTCTCTGTTTTACCCAAAGTGACCTTTATTTCCCCCCATCTCCCCTTAAAGGGCCAGCCACCCAGTGACAGTGACTAAGTGTGGAATTTTCAAGAGCTCTTAAATTTAGCAGCTCTTGTCCTATTTAAAGTCAATAGGACTTGGAGTTCTAAATTGCTTAGGTCCTTTTGAAAATCCCTCTCCAAATCTACTGCTGCTGTCCAAGTGCTAGTAAGCAGCCACAACAGGCAGCTATCTTTGGTGACCTTTAATTGGAGAGCATTGAAAGAAGAAACATCAAGTAATAACATACCTTCAGCCTGGAAGGTTAATATTTATTTTCTCTACCAGAAAAAGGGAAGAACAAACACAGTTTTTTGTGTTTGAATATTTGTCTCTGCACTTATTGTATCCATAACCAGGCATTGCTATAAAATGTTTATGAATGTACATTAAATATTAATGGTAATTGAACTCTATTTTAACTTGGCTACATGTTTTCAATTAATATCCAAGAGGGATATTAATAAATATAGCACACTCAAGTAGCAGTTTAAACTGGGTCAGAGTATCAGGAACAGCCTCTAGTCTTTTGACTAGATTCAGTCAGGCTTCCAGTATGGGTCCTCAGGTAATTCTTATTGATAAAGATTACTATCATCATCACGGTCTGTGACATGCCCGGGGTAAGATCCAGACTAAAGATTAGTAGTATCCCCTTGCCCGCTAACCTGGGATGCGTTTTCACTGCTTTACTACTGTAACCATCATGCCTGCTCTGCTCATCCACAACTCCAGCATGTAAGTCACTCCCAGCTACATTGTGTAAGTGTTGCATCCAGTCACTCTTGAATTACACTGCAGGGTGACCCCAAAACACTCCCAGTCCCAGATTTTCCCCCAGAAGTGTAGATCTTGTACTGCCCAGCCCTTCCCTGGACCATTCAAGCTTATGTAAAGTTTGTCTTTTAATTAATAAAATCCATATGTGCATTCTTGTTGTCTCAAATACTTCAGTTCAAACACACTAGACTAGATAAAACAAGTTTATTAACTACAAAGAGATGGATTTTAACTGAACACAAGTAATGAGGCATAAAAAGTTAGAATTAGCTACTAGAAAAATAGAAGTAAAATGCAACTAGTGCCTAAGAACCAGCTATGGTAGGTTCAGTCAGGATTCCTGCCCTCTGGCCCAGTTCAACACTGCTTCTTTCATTCTTCAGGTGTTATGCATGTGTAACCCTTCTGCCCCTCTGAATTGGCAGCAACAAGGGCCAGGTTCAGTATCCAGGGGTTCTGTTTCAATAACACCATGCATAACTGGCTCGAGCCCCCACCTAGTGACCTGGGACACTTACATACCACACCCCCCTGGGCGCCTCTAGGAGGCAATACTTCCCCTCTCGCAAGCACGGAGTCTGAGTGTAGCAAAATCTTTTTAATAAAGGAAGGAAACAATGCGGCATCCCACTGGAGAAACACCACAAACAGGATTATAACACAAACCATAAACAAACAAAAAAAACCCCCACCCCCAGGTACGTTTGGCAATGTCATTTTCTCCTTAGGGTCTTAAGTCCAATCACCCCAAAGTCCAACAACCCAAAAGTCTCTGGTCAGTTGCACCCCAGAATTCGAGAGTTTATCTGCAGAGTTCTACCCTCCTACCCCAGCCTGGGTGGAAAGGGAGGGGAAGTCCACACAGGGTGTTAAGGGGCACCTTACGTGGGCCAGGGCCAACTGCTCCGCCTCTCTGTGGAGTTCTGCTGCAGCCTTCACCATGATCAACTCCACCACACCAGCTGTGCCGCTCCTCCAGCTGTCCCTGCAAACTGCTTCACTCTGCTCACTGTTCCATGGGCTGCCCTAACACGCTGCAAACTGCTCTGCTCTGCTCTGCCAACCACTTAACAATAGGTCTTCAGGCTCCCCCACTAGTTAACACAACACTCCTTGATCTCAATTCAGCTCTTTCAGTGATTTCAGCTCTTAGTAGGGGAGCCCTGGTGCTGGTGCACCATTGGCCCAACATGAATTCAGCTCAGCAGTCTCTAGATAGACTCCTAATAGAGTTAAAAATTAGCTCTACTTTTTAACATTGGAGAGAGGAGGATGTGCAATTGGTGTTCCAGGCCCTCAAAAGGGGCCCATACCACCAGGTACACACACCAATCCCCAATCTCTCTCCATTCATGGGGTTTTGGAACCCATGTCCCATGTTTAGCAAGTACCACCCAACTGAGGTTGAGTCATTTCTGTCACAAAGCAGTCCCATCCCAAGCTGCTGTGGGGTTATGTTAAGTGTGTGTGTGGGGGGGTGCATGCCAATGCAAATTCTTAAAATTCTTTCCACACTCTCTACAATTCACCACCAGATGTCAGGGTAGTGCTCATCCTGACTCTGCTTACACATGCCATGGACAGAGAAAAGGGGTCCATTGGAGGTGTTTCTGCCCTTTCTCACCTTTGGGAAGAATCTTCAGCTGGGAACAGGGAGACAGGCGGACTATGTGGATGGGAACCCATGCTGTTTCTTTGCTAAGATATATACATATTTTTTTGCCTGTGCCCCTTTTCCTGCCAATGAATAGCAGGTGATGACCCATTTGACTTTGTTTACATCTGGCTGGGGCATCAGCTTGCCCTTTGTCTCTGAGGAACTGATTTGGCCACTCCTTAGACTTGTTTTAGTAACACCATACAGTGGCATCTTATAACTTTACATACAATGTTGCCACACATATTTTACCAGGACAATAATGATCAGCAAATTCATGAATTTTCAACTGATACCTCACAAGGATTACTACAATAGTGTGCAAGGGGTGAATACAGGGGTACGGACAGGCACACAGTTGCAGTTCAGGATAACTGCACCTGTAGTTCCCCCTCCATTGTCCAGCAAGGGCACTATTCTAAGCTCCTCGCTCCTCAGCTGTCATCTCTCTTGGGTAGAGAGTTGCATCTCTCTTTCTCCTAGTCTGTGGCTGACAATGATACATAAACTTAATACAGTGAGATCTCTCAACGATATTGCAGGAAATTGCCATGTTTGTCACAATCACACCCACTTATTTGGCAGAGAAATAATTAAAAATATACTACGTCAAGCAAATGTGTGTGTTACCCTCAATATATTTTACTTCATATTTTTATTCTTGCTTATATTTAGCATACTAGGCTAAATCATTGGTTGGTATTAGTCAGCCTGGATTCAGTTAAGCCAATGGAACTCTGCTGGTTTACATCAGCTGAGGACCTGGCCTGCATTATTAAAAATATTGAGTTGGACTTCTGCATGTGGACCAGATATTAGGCCTCCTGATTATCCTTCAGGCTTGTATTAAACTCCCAAGGTTACAGCTTTTTTCTGACCTTGGTTTGGTAAATCCTGTCACCACCCAAGAGAAAAACTGCCTCTTGCAAATCCTGGAAAAACTCACTTGGGAAGTTTTCCCTGACTCCTCCCAGCTTTTCCACCTCTCCCTTGGGGAAGCCGAGAAAGAAAACAAACAAAAGGGAAACCCAGCTGTTGCCACCAGCTGATTGAAAAACATATGCTCAGACCTTTTAAGACACAAAACCAATCAGGTTTTTTTAAAAAGGTAAATGTTATTAAAAAAAGAAGGGAACACATCTGGAAAATCAGACTATTGCTAGATTTTATAAAGCAACTGACAAGGGGTTAAACACAAAGAATGGCTCCCTGGGGTCCATCTTAACATCACAAAAGAAAACAAAATTACCTGGACTTAGCACAGAGGAAATCCACAAGCCAAAATAAAGAAATAAACCTGATTGCATCTATCTAAATCAGGGGTAGGCAACTTATGGCACGAGTGGCAGCACACGAGCTGATTTTCAGTGGCACTCACACTGCCCGGGTCCTGGCCACCGGTCCAGGGGGCTCTGCATTTTAATTTAATTTTAAGTGAAGCTTCTTAAACATTTTAAAAACCTTATTTACTTTACATATAACAATAGTTTAGTTATATATTATAGATTTATAGAAAGAGACCTTCTAAAGCAAAACCTTAAATTAGAGTGAATAAATGAAGACTCGGCACACCACTTCTGAAAGGTTGCTGACCCCTGATCTAAATATTCCCTGTCCCAGTGAATCCTTCTAGATATGGAAGATGATTTTTTCATACCTGGTTCAAACTTTACACAGCATTCCCGCTCATTTACATTTTCAAAACTGTGCACTGGCTGAGGCAGTAGTCCTGTGCATGTGGCAGTGGGCTATGATTGTGTAATTAAAGAGTTAAGCAGAGTGTATACACAGTGTCATTCCCTGACTTTTGAATGCTTCTTCATGAAACCTTACATTTCTTTTGAGCCTGATTTTCCTCTTGCATACATGAGTGGAAGTTAGAAATCACTTATTTAAACTTATTTAAAGTCAGTGGCTTTCCATCGGTGTAAAATAACTGTTTAAGAGGTGAATCAGGCACTTTATATTTGTCCTCACGATAATGTTGTAATAATTCAGTCTTCTCTGAGATTTAAAGTATATAAGGGAATGTTATAAATATATGGAATAGTGATCGTTTATAATCAAATGAACATCTGTTCTGACACTGATTGAACAGCTTGTTTATACTTTGAGGGCAAGCATTGTTTAATAGAGTGGTTCAAATGCATTGTCATTCTTTCAGTAGGGATGTAGAATCCTCTTACCAGATGGACACAGTTCTGTATGTCAGTGATTTGATTACACACAATTTAACAGCTGTGTGGAGGTTTGAATAATTTGCATGAACAAATATCTTGTAATATTGTAGTCTTAAAGTGTTCTCTGATCTTTTCACCGAGAGATTTAAGAAAGTTGATATGCTATTTATTTCAGTGAATGTATTAATATGTAACATATGTTCATGTTGTTCACCTTTGTATTTCAAAATTATCAGTCCATTAATTGGAATACAAATGTGCAATGCACCTATCTTATCAATTTTTCACTGTAACATCATAGGAAATCTGACTGTGGAAAGATGATTTTCTATCAAATTGCTCTGTAAGAACACACATCTGATAAGAGACCATTTTGGAAGGGTACTTTTGGTTTGTTCGTAGTGAAGTCCCTTTGGGCACAAAAGGTGAAAAAGCAAAACTCCATTCACTTCAGTGAAGCTAAATTTCATGTAAAGAAATTTCCTGATCATGAAAAAAAAATCATCAAGTTTGCCCATGTGAATTCCTGGAATAAAACTGTAATAAAGAATCAGCTTGGAGTCTCTGGATGAGTATTACTTATGCATGTGTAGTGGAGAGTTGGTCTTTGTAGAACCTGCTTTGACTACTTAGTATCAGGATTCTGTGACACAACTCACTTAAGACTAAAACATCCTTATTAATGGTGCAAGATTTGGACATGAAGCTCTTAAGATGACATCCCAGCCTGTACTGATAGTGTGTAATACCTTGTATACTGATTAATAATAAGCAGCTTTTATAATGAAGTATGATTTTTAATAAGGAAATACTGTGTGGAACCATGTCACAGGGCATGAAGGTGCCATCTTCCAAAAGATTAGTTACCTACCTTGCTCCAAATAATAAAGATCTATCAGACCCAGGTACATAAGTCTTCCAACTGACATGACATTAACTCTTGAGCCCATTCAGGCAATACACCATCTCACCTTATAGACTAAAATATAAAATGCTTCAGCAAAAGGCAAACCATTAGTCTCACCACATCAGCACTATTGATCTTCACCTGAAGGAAAGAGGCTCATAAGAAGTTTGTAAATTGTTCTGCAACTGTATAATCTCATAATAACATGGATGAGTTAGGGTGAAGGGACAGAAGTGTACAGACTGGCCTTCCCCTGATCCCTTCAGCACACAAAAAAACCAGACTTAAGTCTTATCAGCACCACAAATGCTTTGCCGGTATAACTGTATCAGCAGAGCCCCCTACGTATACACAGTTTGTGGAAACAGGAGGAGTTTTTCTATCTGCATAATAACATCACCTCCCTGAATGACATTAGCTGTGCTGTCAAAAGCACTCTGTCAGCATAGCTGCATCTGCACCTGGGAGGTTGCCAGAAGAGCTATGTTGACTAGAAGATGTGGTTTTTTTCACACCCCTGTCTGACATCGCTATGCCAACAAAACTTTGTAGTGTAGAGCTGGCCTTAATCTAATCCTAGTGATCCCTGAGGTGCCAGGCTTTGGGTTAGGCAGTGTGCACAGTAGAGTTGGGGGGGAGGGGTGACAATAGCCCCACCCACCCTCCAAGCCTTTTAGGTTAGGCAGCATATACTGGGAGCAATGCTCATTACTTTAAAAAGAAGTAGTAAGCAGTGGTAGGGATCACACTTCCCCCAGCTACCCTAAGGCATATGAATCATAGAACTGGAAGGGACTTCAAGAGATCATCTAGTCCAGTTCCCTGCACTCATTGCAGGACTAAGTATTATCTAGACCGTCCCTGAATGGTGACATTATCGGCACTGTGTAGTAGACAGAATGTCTCATGACATCAGCACACTTGGGAACACCCTTGTCTGCTCCCACCATAGGTACCTTTGCCCTAAGAGCCAAACTATAACCCCTCCCATCCCATAACAGATCTCTGTTTGCTGCTATTTACACCCCCAATATTCTACTGACTTTAATGAGGTGGCACTGGGGTAACAAACAGCAGATTTCATCCCACTGTTTTTTCTTAATTTTGAACATATTGAAATGTGTTTTGATGTGTCACAGTAGGTTTTATTTGGTCTCTGCTGGCACTCACTATCCACAGACATTATATAGTAGAGCTGGGATAATCTCTAGGGTAATTTAGTTTATCTTCCTGCATCACTGGTTCTTATACAATCCCCAGTCATTTACCTTGATTGCATGCAATGAAAGATGAAGGAAGGTGTGGAATTGCTAACTTTATAATTTTATAAGGCATATTCAGTATTCATGGCACTGTGTAATCAGATACCTAAGCCAAACAAATAACATGTCTCTGCCACTGAAAGCTTACATTCATAAGAAACTGTATGCACAAAGCTACAAACACAAAGTGCTATAATGTTATTGCAGCCACTCAGCTTATCATTACACTTACATATTTTCTATTATTTAGTAGATCTGAGTAAAATTTTGTGATTTCACGTGGCCATGGTTCCAGTAGCCCTTGTTCAAGGTTTCTCGTTGTTTGGTGGTGGTGGGGGAGGGTTCCAGTTTGTCTGAGTCTCCGCATTGAATTTTTGGTTCAAATATCCAAAAAATCTAAAAGCAAACCCAGTAACAACCTCATATTGCAAGACCATAAAGTTAGAAGTTGGAAACATCTTTTGGATGGTCCTTGAGCAAGGACATGGTGTCACCTTTGTCACCTTTGTCCGGCTTGTCCTTGTCCGTCCTTCCATGAATGTGAGTTGGCACCACATCATTCCACTTTGTTGTGCGCATGTTCTTTCCATTTCGGGCCAAAGAGTTTTGTCGTGGGATCAGTCCAGCACGTTTTCTGTCTGCCCAACGGTCACTTGTGGTCTCTGGGGATCCAGTCATTGATGCGAGTTGTCCACCTATTGTTTGCCTGCGGATTACATGACCCACCCATCTCTGCTTTGCATCATACATTGCCTGCACTACATCGGTCACCTCTGTACGCCTTCTGATCTACTCATTTGATATATGATCATGGAGCGATATCTTGCACATTTGCCTTTCCATTTCTTTCTGGGTGACAGTAAATTTTTCTTCCTCTGCTTTCATCGTTGACCAGATTTCTGCTCCATATATCATTGCTGGCAGAACAATGGAGACAAACAGTTCTTTTCTTTTCTTCATAGGCAGTTCATCATCTGTTAGAGATGTCTTTATTTTGTTGAAACTTGCTCATCCAGCCTTTCTCCTCCTACTGCATTCCCCTTCAAATGAGTTGTCTCTGGCCCAGCTGACCCAGATAAATATATTTGTTGGCCTCCTCGATTACTTTCCCATTTGCAATGATGATTCCTGCTGCACAATGCTCATTCCGCATCCACTTTGTCTTTGACGTGTTTACTTCCAAACCAATATCATGTAAAAGTGTGCTGCAATTTGTTCTCCAGTTCCGTGATATCCTTTGACAATATTATAGTCATCAGCTAACAGAAGACATGTTAACTGTTCTCCGTCAATTCTGGTTCCTTCTTCCCAGTTCAGTATTTTAAACAGCAACTCCAGTATTGCTGCAAACAGCTTCGGTGAGATTGTGTCACCTTCTCTGACTCCTCTATGTATAGTAATAATGCAGAGGACATTGAATAATGTTATCTCTGATGAACAATTGCAGTTAGTTTCTTCCAGAAGGTCAATGTACCTCAGGTCGATTCCAATTTCATTGAGCGCGTTGAATACAGCATTAATCTCCACCGAGCTGAATGTCTTTTTGTAGTCGACAAATGCAATACACAATGGTGCTTTGTTGCATTTTTCAATGCGCTGCTGAAATGAGTGGACATGGTCAATTGTTGAATACACTTAGTGGAAACTAGCTTGTTCTTTGCTTTCGTACATTTCAAGATCCTTCTTAATCTGATTAAGTATGACGAAGATGAAGACCATATACACTTGTGAGAGGATCGTGATTGTACGGTAGTTGCTCAATTCTTCTGGGTCACCTTTCTTCATCAATAGTATTGTTTTCAATTTCTTCCATGCATCTTGAACACGCTTGCTATTGCTGTAGATGGTGAACAATTGTGCCAACACTTTGAAGAGAGTATTTTCCCCTGCTTTGAGATATTCCAGACAAATATTGTCCATGCCTGGGCTCTTCCATCTCTTTATGTTATGAACTGCATATTCAATTTTTTCCCCTCATGAAGTTGGGAATTTCTTCTGTAGCCTGCTGCCTTGACGGTGTACACTGGACATTGATATGCGAGGAGCAGAGATCATTGTAGAATGTTGTACGTATTTTATTCATCTTGCTCCTTTACGATGTCCTTTCACCATATTCATCTTTCAGCACTGCCTGAATAACCTGTTTCAGCCTAACACTCTTTCTACATTCTTCAGACTCTAATTCTTTTCAGCCGCCTCTGTCAATTTCTTCTTTATAAAGTCTTCATAGTTTTCTTTGATCTTCACGCAAATTTCTTTGTACAGTGTCCTGTATTCTTCGCCCATTTTTCCTTCTAATTTCATGTGCTCCCTCCTCGCCAACAGATTAACAGTTTTTCCTTGCTGATCCTCTGCTTGCATCATAGCATTTTCAATGCCTTCGCCTTCTTAGCTGCTGAGATTATTTGTGAGATAAGCTCTTCATAGTCCTCATCGATGTCCTTGTTGACCTTATACTTGAGGTCCATTTCATTCACTTCCTGTGCTAACGCCTCTTGATTGAAGTGGCATATTCACTTCGGTTTCGGGCTTCTCTTGACTTTGTAGGCATTGTGTGCAACATACGATGGTCTGAGCCTGTGCAAATGATTCATTCTCCTATTATCACTACATCATTGAAGACTCTTCTGGTGTTTGTCAATACATAGTCAATCTGATTCAGTGACTTCATCTGGGCTTTTCCACATCCACTGATGTGGAAAATGATGTTCTTTTTGAACAATGATGTTCTTTTTGAAATATCATATTCATTATGTGGAGATGGTTTGCCTCTGTGAATGCAATCAGACATGCTCTGCGGTCATTTCTCATACCTTTACTGAATTTTCCTACGTACTTCTCATTTTCATTCTCCTTTCCACCTACTATTGCACTGAAGTCCCCTTGGATGATGATGTAGGTTGATCTTTTTTGCAGTGCCTCCTGCAGCTCTTTGTAGAAATGTTCCTTTTCTTTGTCTTCCACTTGCTGCATGGGAGCATACACCTTAATAATTTTAATTGTTCTCCTTTGTTTTATCTGAAGCGTGAGAACTGTTCTCCTGGGTGATATGATGTTGCAGCTGACTATTCTTGGGATTGTTTCTTACCTGACAATGAATTCACCACAACCAGCCCCTGCTCTATTGTTGAATGATCTTCCTAGGAATACTTGCTCTTCACTTTCCCACTGTGCAGTGAGGTCTTTTGTTCTTGTTTCGCATATCTCAATGACATCTGCTTTTATTTATTTTGTGACTTCAATGTAAGTATTGATGTATGGATCAGATGATAGTTTTCTTGTGCTGTGACTTGCAACAAATAGTTGGACTATTCTTTTAGCCATTTTCCGATTTTTGTCCCTTGCTTCCCCAGGCTGTGAGTGTTGGTCAGGTCGATGCATGAGTCTGTGCTGTTTCCCAGTTTATTCTGCTTTGTGTGGCTTGTTGAGAGAAGAATTTTGCTGCAGTGCATTCGGAGTGCCAGTCCTTGTGCCCTGTAGCTGCGGTACGCCCTCCACTTGGGCCATGTAGCCCTAGAGTAATAAAGATACAGTCGGACTCCCTACTACCCTGGACGCTAGCTCAACACCTTCTTGGCTTGGTAAGATGTGCCAGAACATATGCTCTGCTGTACTTCACTATCGAACCCCGTTCACCCCCACACCAACACTGAGGTAGGGAGGTAGGATTTTGTGGGGGCATGATATAATCCCCCTGAAACAGATATTGAGATGATGATTCTCTTGCAGAGATCTACATGGAGTCTGTCTGATTGAAACCTTCTCTCTCCCCAGCACTTGTAGGTGAGGTTGGATTTCATGAAGTCTGGCCAAGGTTTGCATGAAGCTTGGCCCAGTCTCACCCAAAACTTTGTGAACCTCTGTGTGCCTTTTGGTGAACCTGAGTCAAGTGCAGAGTTATTAACCAGCACAAAGGCAGGGCAAGTCTCAGTGTTTTTTGTACGGTTCCATTACTAATCAAAGTGCTTCCTAGTATGAGAGCCAATACTTCTCATTGTGTCTACACTGACTAGAGGAAGTAGAGAATTTCCCTCGTATGATTTTCTTCTAATTAACTTCTCCCAGATATTTATAGATGGTGGCCATGTTACCTATCCATCTCTGGAAATGGGAGGTAGGAGAGAAGGGGAAAGATCATTTCCTCCCTCTTCCCCTGCAGTGATGCCTGCAATCTCAGATAAACAAAATGTGAAGAAAGATTCTTTAACCAACATTTTTTAAATGGTTGCTTGTGGATTGGTGGGAGCTTGCTTGGGGGAGCTTGTACATTCTCCAGTTCAAATTAACCCAGCCTTAGTATGCACTGGAGTGTGGGAGTAGCAATGGGTAGGGGAGTAGAAAGATATATAGACTTAATAGGAAAGAAGTCAGTAGGCAAGGGGTTGGAGAAATGAATAGGCTTGGAAAAATATTCAAACACTTGGATTCTGATCCAGACAGAACTGCTATGAAAAGGGCCAGATTCCAAAATGATATAAGTAGATGTATTTCCATTTGATTCAAAGGAGCTGTGTTGATTTACACCATCTGGGAACCTGGGCCTTTAAGTATCATTCATCATTAGTTCACAGATTAATTTACATTTGGCGGAAACATAGGCTAGCTCAAGAGTGTGCTATCGGCACGATATATTTAACAACCCAAGGTAGCTGGATTGAATCCTGCCTGGGTTGGTAGCTACAGAAAGTTAGTGTCTGGCTTACAAAAGCAGCAATTTGGAGTTTTGTAAAAATATGTCAATTCCATGGTGTTCAACACTATATATATAAGTAGTGCAGTTATCTGATGATTCCTTAGTATCGACAAGTCTATATAGCATTTCTGACCTTTTCCAGGTTGCTCTGCAAACTTAGCTAATAGTTATACTAAATATTTAAGAGTTTTGCAATACCGAACCTCAGCAATCTCACATTTTATTTGCTCATCCAGGCCTCAAAGCCTGCATATTTAATAAGCATTTAAATAATTAAAGTTTGAACCTGCAGGGCTTTCCTTGGTGGTTTCTGAAAAGAGAGGAATTTAATGGGAAAAGTCAACCTTAATTGCACTATCTTAAATGGAAAAATGATTTGTCAATGTGCATTACCATATTTTAACTGTCAACATAAAAATCTTTCAATGAACATTCCTGGAAAGATCTTGTTGACTGGCATACTGAAGCAAACATAGGTAAATTTCAAAAGCAGATCTGGGTGAACCATATTACATTATTGACACCTCAGCTTTTCATGCCTTGTTCAGACTAAAAAGGTAAATATAAACCCAGAACTCTGAACTATCATTAATTTGTGAGATTGGACTGTATCAAGCTGGCAACCAGCTAATTAGACTGAGTTTTCATTCAAGTCTCAGCTGAAAATCTAATCCTCTGGGCTTTTGTTAAAAACAAATTCCATTTATGGGAAAATGCATATTGCATTTTTGAACTCAATCATTCTGTTAAGCTGACTTCATTATATGGATGATAACAGATAAACCAACAGAGAATTTCTCTAGAGTTCATTTCTTGGAATTCAGTTTTCTATCAGCCATGTAGCTGTAAAGGACTGTGTAGAATTTGAACAATGTATCCTGACAAACATGAACTCCAGGAAAATTAATAAAAAGAGTTCCTTATGCTCTTAATATTGTTATATTTGTAATGCAGTAAAAGGCCCCAATCAGGATTTGTACCCCATTGTGCTAGACATTGTACAAATATAAAGACACAGTTCCTGCCCCCCAAAACGTACATTCTAAAAGGGAACAAAACAAAACAAAACAAAAAGATCTAGGATGGAGCAAAAAGAATAAAACATTTAAGCCAAGCAGCCAGGGTGATGACAGGCATAGTCCTGTTCCTTATTTTAATATATGTTAAATTATCGCAGCTGCTCCTCCACCAACCCAATTGTTATTTGATATTGAGCGATCTTAAGTTGCTATGAATCAGTATAGCTGCATTGACCTCAGTGGAGTGGCACAGATTTATCCCAGGTGGGGATGTGGTCCCTGTCTTTTTCTTTCCTTTTAATTTAATTTTAATGGTTATTCCTAGCTCAATTTCTCTTTGTTTGTAACTCAACCTACCTAGCAGGGTAGGTTGAGTTACAAACAAACTAGAGCGGGGAGAAATTCATCAGATGAATTATTTATTCACTGAAAAGTGCAATTTAAAGTCGACCAAAGCTATTCTTGGATTCAGGGAAAATTTGGTGAATAGTAGTTTTGACTGAGAAAAAAAGAAAACAAAAAACTGAAGAACCCCTGAAACATTTCACTTGTGTGTTTTTAAAGAGAAACGTTTCATTTTTCATTTTGAAATGAGATTTATTTTTAAAAGAGTAAAAAAAATACCCCAAAATGAAATGAAATGAGATTATTCACTAATTTCTACTCCAAACACCAGAGCACTTTTGACTTCATACATTATGTTATCCTAAACAACTTTAATTCACCTCAGTGATCTTTTCATATATTACAGAAAGCGTTCAAGCCTACATATTAGGATAAAGTTATAGAAGCAAGCATTTCTGAAGAAATTAAAAGAACAGTCCTAGTGTTTTGGGGGAAACTGGATTCCCAAATCATTTCAGTATCTAGAAATGATTTTTTTGTTCTAATTTAGATATTGTGGTCACATTTTAAAAGTTCCTACTAGTTTGAGGGATATTATTGGTTTTATTGAACTTCCCCATTTTAAATATAGGGAATATTTTAAACTATTTTAATCTTTCAAGCTGAAAGCAACTTCTAGAGTATGACCACGGTAGCTTGTTTTATAAAAAATATAATCCCTACTTCACAGGTGAAATCCTAGCCCCATTGAAGTCAGGAGAGATTTGCCATTGACTTCAAAGGGGTCAGGATTTAACCCCATGTGTTTAATGTATTAAAAATCATGTGGACCCAACATGTGTTTCTGCATTTCATTTTAAAAAAGTAAATGAAGCAAAGAAAAGGAAATATAAGAAATGAAAATGTAAGAGAACTGTAATCTTAAATCACAATCTATATTGAAAGCACAATTTTGTACCAAAGAGGAACTGCAGTTTAAAAAATGCCATTTTCCCTTACTAATTTTTCTGAAGTTTCATTTTTGTACATCTTGTAGAATAGACTTTGTTTTTAATTGCATACAAATGATTTGCTTAACTGTTTGTGCTAGAAAATAAGCTTTTGAATTGCCTGAATGCTCTATCATGAAATTGTTTTTTGCTGGCATAGATAGTTAGAAAATGTGCAAGTATGCAGTTAAAACTCTCAGATATGACAGCAGAAGTTATGAACACTTTCATGTGAATTCATATCTGGCAGAAATCAAGTCTCAAACACTTCAGAAAGACACTCATGCAGTATTAATGGCACAAGTACAACATGATGGAAACTCAGATGGTGCTTGCTCTTCGGACATTGTACAGTATAATTATGTGATTAAGGAGAATTCTCTAAGGGATAAAATCCTACCACTGTGGTTGCTGAATGTTGTACATATATGTGCATAGTAGAACTCTGTCATACATAAATAACCATGCTACTATGAAACAGTCAAGGTACTTCCAGTCTAGAGCTGGTCAGGAATTTTTCAACCATTTTTTCATTGAAAAATGCTAATTTTTTTAATTAAAAAATGTTTGTGGGTCAGGGACAGTTTTGACGAATTTCCTGTGTCAACTGAATAATTAAAATAAATAAATGCATGATAAAAAAGTTTTGAAATTTTCAAGATGTCCCATTTTGATGTTTTCTAAATAAAAATGTTCCATTTTTTTGTGAAATTTACTTGAATTTATAGTTTAGAAAATGTTACACATTTTTAAAGGTCAGAATCAACTCAAAATGAACTGATAGGAAATGTTTTTTTGATTTTCAGTTGATGAAAATTTGAGATTTCAGATGTTTATCCCAGATTGAGACAGAATTATTTTTTTGAAATCTTAAAAGTGTAGAAAGGATTGGAATATCTTTTCTCACCCAGTAACAAGAGCAAGACCCAAAGGACGAACTCCTAGCTAACACCTCATACAGCCTAATGAGAATCACGTTTAAACCCAAATCTGTTCAGACACCTCCATGATCTGTCCATTCCCTGCTGCTTTTTAATCCTTTGCATGTATTTGTTAGTAAGAGAGCAGTGGGTTGAGATTTTTTTACTGTTCAGGACAATGGACTGCACTTGGTGCTTAACTTTATCTGAATGGGTGTGCAACACCTTCCTGCACTCTGCACAAAACCATGCAGGATCAAGGTCTTAAGATAATGTATGTTGTGTCAAATAGGGGAAACTAGAAGCAGATTCCCTCCAATCCTAATTTGTATATTGGATTAAATTAAGAGGTGAACTCCAGTTACTCAGTTCCCTCATGTCCTGGGCAATGGTTTAAAAAACATGTATTTCTAGGCTTTGGGCTCACACAAGTACCAGAAAACCTAGATTTGGATTAATGGTACAAGCACAACAGAGCAGCACATGAGCCTCACATATTATGGTGATTAGGACTATTTAAGTAGACTCGACAATTTTCAGAGGAATTACTGCTTCTTTCAAAGAACCAGTGACAACATGGCTTCTAGTGACACTTCTTACCACATAGGTTAGACTCTGCCAATCAGAGAACCAAATCCAATACTATGTGGTTTAAACTATGTTATCATTGCCAAAATGTGTAAATGCATTGCAGAAAAGCTGTCTAAAAGCAATAAGTGAAGCTATCAGTGTGAATGCAGGGACTGACATTAATTTCACTCTAAACTCTGAAGAAAACATATGCTTGTGCAGAAAAGTTTGTTGGCTGAAAATTGGATGACCTTGTTTTTGCTGATGACATTGTCCTGCGTAGTTCAACATATCACTTAATGGAAGAAAAAAGACCCAGCTTTTGGCAGACAGTGAAAAGCAAGTTGGCTTGTTCATCAACAAGTTAAAGACAAAATACATGGCTATGAGTGATCCAAAAGCAACCATCAGAGTGGATGGAGAAACACTAGAAGTAGAAACTCAGTTTATTTATCTAGGGAGTAAAATATGCAATGATGATGATACCATGCTAGATATCAAGCCACAAATATCAAAAGCAGCAAATAACTTTCATAAACTTGAAAAGAGTTGTAAAAGTCTCATGATCGGCACTAATACAAACATGAAATTTTTTAACACAGGCATTGCATCTGTCCTTTTTAATGGAGAAGTGTGATGAGAATCTACAAAAGAAATGGATAAGAAGCTCAACTCATTCCAAAGGAAATGCCTGTGGAAGATAATCAGAGTCCAGTGGAAAGCGTTTCTCAACATCAGAAATTCTAAGTAGAGCAAATCAGCCTACAGCACCAAACATGGTAAGAAGAAGATGATGGATGTATTTAGGATACACTTTAAGGATACCACCAACATGACTTCCACTTCAAGTGATAATAGGGACATCGCCTGGGAAGAGAAGAAGAGGGCTACTAGAGAAACATTTTGTAGAACAATAGAGAAAGAAGCTAAATCCATCAACATGACACTCAGAAGCCTGAACAGACCAGCACAAGACTGAAATAAATGGTGGAATCTGGTGTCTTATATACCTGAGAGTGTGGGAGGAAAAACAAAAGAAAGAAAGCAGAAAATGTTGTGTAAATGGGCACATTTTCATGAACACACTTTGTGCTTCGAAAAAGGACACATCATTTGTGTTTTTCAATTCACAGCATAGAACTCACATATGAAACTGCATCAAGGCACTCTCCCAGCATATATCTCACCACTCCTTGCAGCTCTTTCCCCATCATGACCCCTGTCAGGAGACTGAGAGGTGGGAGCCATGGGAGTCAGCTATACCAGCTCTATGCCTGCAGAAGAGTCCGCTGTGCCAAAGATATTTCCAGCAGGTGACTCGTGGAAGGTTTTTGCTCAATTTAGGCTTCCTGAAAGTTTCAAATGGAGTAGAGTGGGGCTGAGAATCTGGTTCAAAATTAGTAAGAACAACACTGTAACATATTACTTATATGAAGAGCAGACTTGGCCCATTACAGTTTTGATTTCCTCTCGCTCCTGCTGCTGTTTCTCCATATTGCTCCCAAACATCCTGCTGTTTTATGCCAATTTTGATACAGTTACACTAAAACTCTAAGTTAAAAAGCCTGCCTGGCTTTGAAAAACAAGCAGAGAAAAGGGAGTTATCTTTAGACCCATATGAGAGTCTATGGACTAATCAGACTTTTTCTTTCCACCGATAGCTACATTGCTCATGTGAAGATAGAGCACAACTGAATCCCTTGAAGAAAACAATTGCATTAGCTCCCTTTGGTGTCCTTTCTTGTTTTAAAGCAGAGTGTGGGATTCTACTTACAAGTCAGGTGAACCTGGAGATTTTCACATTGACAGTTCACATAATGGGACATAGTCTATTCTCATTTACACTCATGGAACCCCAGTGACGTCAGCAACATAATCGTTACTTGATATTTAAATTACTATTGGACAGCGGAGGCAGAAGTTATACAGTATTTGGCTGTGAATGAACTGTAAGGCTGAGTTGTGACAGGAGAAAAACAGATGATAAATAGCACCTTGATAACTCTGCCAATATAGGCGAAAACAGAGTTGACAGCTCCACTGCCCAAGACTCCTTTTGAGTTTGTAGGGTCAAATTGTGTTCTCATTTACAGTCATGCAACCTCACTGAAGTCAGCAAATGAAAAGTGTGTTTACTCAATATTTCATTACTATGTCCCAGCAGTGGCAGAGGTTATACTCTTCCTGGCTGTGCATAAGTTGATCTGCTGAGAATTGACAGAGCAGAATGTCTGCGGAACAGCTCCTTGACAAGTCTGCAAATATGGAGGTTGAGCTAGAACCAACAGCTTCTCCTTCCAAGACATCTTTTGTACATTTAGGGCCAAATTCTGCTCTCACCTGCAAACCTAATGAAGCAATCAGAGCAGAATGGGGACCTTAATATAGCAGACAAATTGTTAAAACAGCACAGTTAGGAGTCTTTATTGAATGCAATCAGCTCAGAAGGTAAGCATGCCTGGTCCGACTGCCGATGAAATGGTATAGTAATTCAAAGCACATCAGCCAATGGCACCAAACTAAAATGGCACAGTTTGGAATGAAGTGGAAACATAGTGCAGCACAGTTCCCCGGTGGGGACACAGGTAGTAAATATTAAATTGCTACAATGGAATTATAGGATAATATAAACGCAGTTATCATATGAACAACTGCTTTGTCTTTCACCTAGAAAACCGTAAAGAAAAACGTGTAAGCCAGATACGAACTAGTTTAATGCAAGGGATATAACTTTATCCTTTATGTTTTGGAAACACAGCCAGTAAAATAATTACATACTTTACAATATAACATCTGTGGAGATGTGTGTGCAGAGAGGGGGATATATTTCAAAGATAACTGGCACGTATGCACCTTCTGTTTAAATCAGTATAGGCTATCATCAATCAAAACAACTGTAGGTGCCTGGAGATTTGTGAAAATTTCCTGTAGAATGTATCACATAGGTCTAAATTGGTTGTCAAGTTTGAATTTAATGCTAACAGCACAAGATCAGCTTTCATTTTCAGCAGTGTTGCACAGCAAAAGGTGCAAGTACTGTATGTTGGCTGTTTTTGCAAATAAGCTGATGTAGGTGCAGTGGCGCATGTACCAGGACTTAAATGCTCTTCTGCTCACACAGGTTCTATCTATGTTCAAAGGTGTACATGTGCGTCTAGACAGGCTGAAGATTAGGCCACAACCCTGCCTAGCCATGGCCCAGGCATGCTGTACTATGCTTGCTGAAGCTGACATTCCGTAGCAATGTTCCAGATTCAAAAGTTAATAACTTTTGAAAGTTGACTTTTATCAGATAAATGTTGGGCACAAGCATGGGATCTGAGCTGTGGAGTACAGTAAATTAAATTTTATCTTCCTTTTTCTTTCTGTCTATTTAATTAGCTATAAAGTGAAAATGAAATAGCTTTTAAAACTCAGATGAACACTTACTTTTAGTGGATCCTAATTTCAAAATTCGTTGTCCAAATTGCTTCAAGTTTTGGAGATAAGTTCGACTTTGCTGCCTAATCTAATCTTCCAATTTGAAGTTAATATGACAATGTATGTGAATTTTAGAGGGAGAGGCAATGTTGGATTTCTAATGGAGACTCAACAGCAACCTGAACTAAGGAACAATATATGTTGTTCCATAATGTTTTCTAGCCCTCATTAGTGGACCACCTAAACTCTGGTAGTTGGAAAAGTGTATAGACATGACACTAATAACTTTGTTAATGCAGGTTTTTTCAAACAGCGGTCGCTGCTTGTGTAGGGAAAGCCCGTGGCGGGCCGGGCCAGTGTGTTTACCTGCCCCATCCACAGGTCTGGCCGATCACAGCTCCCACTGGCTGTGGGTCGCAGGTCTGGGCCAATGGCAGCTGCTGGAAGTGGCAACCAGTAAGTCCCTCAGCCCACGCCGCTTCCAGCAGCTCTCATTGGCCCGGAGCAGCAATTCGCGGCCAGTGAGAGCTGCAATCAGCCGGACCTGCAGATGGGGCAGGTAAACACACTGGCCCAGCCCGCCAGGGGCTTTCCCTGCACAAGCGGTGACCCCTGTTTAAGAAACCCTTTTTACTGAAATAAAGCTAACAGGCCCAACACTGCACATTGCTGGGTGGTTCATGTGAGGTGGTAAATGCCTTATACCCCTGCAGGGTCTTATGGGATCTGACCCCAAAAATAGGAAGATACCCTCCAATTTTGATAAACTAAAATACAACTGTAAAAGTACATCCTTGTAGATGGGGTTCTTAAAGCATCACAAAGCTGAGCTTTTTCTGACTAGAATAGAATAAATGCCAAAGGCTTTTGTAGAGATCACCCTGCTAGCAGTATCGTCTCTGTTAAATTCATGGGACTTCAGCGTGGAAGCCCTAGCTGATCACAAGTGAAGCAATAAGTGGGAGTATAAAAGGCAAGATGGATAGGCAAGTCTCAAGTCATCTGGAGATTTATAGTTCAAAACCAATATCTGAAACCCATAAGTGTCCAGTGCAGATCCCAGAGCTCTAGAGTAGTAGTATGCGTCCAGCTGGAAATGCCACTTAAGTGTGCAGCCAATTCTGTAGCAGCTGCAGTCTCTGAATGTTTGTAAGTACATTGCAGTAGTTTATTCACAAAATAACAAAGCCAGGGTGCAATCTGCATTTGAAAGATATAGTTGCAACTTCCTGGACAGATGCAGATGGAATTCGATTTATTACAATGCTAAAATGTGGGCCAGATGGTGCCCTCATATGTTAAAAGCTGTAGGAGGGCCTCTTTAGCGAGAAATCCCTAGGAGGATTCCCTTGGGGATATTACTTCACATTGTCCTATCTGGAGGTGTGGGCTTGTCTCCATGGGGAACATTGACCATTGTAGCTAGTCTGGAATAATTTAGCCATGCAGACACTATTGTATTTTAGAATAATCACTTTGGTATCTGAGCAGCTAACTATTTCAGAATAAAGTCACTTTTATTTCAGAATAGGATATTCACATGGATAGCTATTCTGTAATAGCTATTCTGGTCAATTTCCCTGTGCGGCTAAGTCCTTTAAATCATGAAGTCTTTTAATGAATGCTGAACACTCACACCAAAGTGCTTGTCTTTTCTAAAATTGACTACAGGCAGTACTACATCTAAGAAAACAACACTTTTTCTTTCCCTTTCTGTTTCCCTGGCCTGTCTGTATGCCACCCATGGCAACCTGAAATCTAACTGGTGAGGGGAGGCAGGGGGAGCTCATGATAGATTTTCCTCAAGTTATCATGGGTAAAATTTTCAAAAGCACAAATGTAACTTAGGAGCCCAAGTCCCCTTTTCAAAAGCAACTTAGGGCCAGATTTACAAAGGTAGGGATTTACAAAAGGTGCCTAAGTTGGTTATACACCTAACCTTCATTGCTTTGCTTAGGCACTTTTGAAAATCTCAACAGGCTCATATCTTGCACATCTGAAGGTTCTGCAGCCACTGTTCATCATCCTGAACCTGCATGATAATGTGATCCCACCGATCAGTGCTTGTTTCTTGGTCCCAGAACCAGTGCTTCACCATCTTTAGGTGCTCCATGAATGCCACCAAGAACCTTGAATTGTTTCTTTCTATATCCCACTGCAATCTAGTCTCCAAGGATTTGCCATTTTCCCTACAGCTCCTCTTGTGGCTCTGCAAATACTGCAGGATCATATGCCCTGTGCTTACAATGCTCATGACAGTAGGACAGAGCTATGACGGTCCCATGCTTCTCTCAGAGATGGGGGACAGCAAGGAGGGACACACTGGTTTGTAGGGATTTTGAAAAGAAGGCACAAAATATTATGGGACACAGATTAAATTATGGGACACTGCATTATGGAAAGTTGACCCCATGCTTCCAATCACCCCTGCATGATTCATTTCAGCCCCATCAGGCATTGCAAATACTTCCCAAAACACTTTGCGCTGGATGGTGGTGAGTTGCACAGTGGAATACCTACCCACGGTGCCCTGCTATCTGCATTGATACAAGTTTTCCTGGTGAGGACACACATTGCCAACACAAGAAGCAAAGTATGCACACGCGCAAGCAATGTAATAACCATGGCTGTGTGCTGATGTAACTTAGGTTGACATAATTTTGTAATATAGACATGACCTTATTCCCAAATTTTCAAAGCACCTAATGACTTAGGAGCATAAGGTCCATTGCCTTCCAATGAACTCAGGTTCCAAAATCACTTAGGCCTTGTCTACACTAGGAACATACATCTTTCAAGGATGAGGAAAAAATCCACATCCCCGAGAGACATAGCTATAACAAACTAATTGCAGGTGTAGAAAAGTTAGGTTGACAGAAGAATTCTTCTAGTAGCTAGCTAGTCTGCTACTAGCTACTATCTCTCGGAGAGGTCGATTGCCAATGCCCACAAGAGAACCCCACCTTTTAGTGTATATAGTGTCTCCACTGAAGCCCTTAAAAAGTGTAGTATTTTAATAGTAGACATATCCATAGGCACTTTTACCTTTCGGAGCTTAAGTCTCATTGAAAGGCTCCTAAATTACATAGGCGCTTTTGAAAATATTACACTACATGACTCTGGGAGCTGAGGCTTTAAGAAAACTCCAAATAGTGTGAGACCCACAATAAACAAAAAATACAGGAATTGGTAACATTGTTTATTTAGCCTTTATATATACAATACTAAAACTACCTTAATTATATAAATTATTATATTATATTATGAATTAAAAAGACGACTTCCATGCCAAAGTAAACTTTTAAAAACATTTCAGATCTTCTGCTGGGGTAAATCAGCATAACTCCACTGAAATAAATGGAACTATGTCAATTCACACCAGCTAAGCTTCTGGGAAAGTATACAGAGCAATTGTACCAGCCAATCATCTGCTATATTTTCTTTCTATTATTTGAGATATTTGTGCTTGGATAAGTACATGTTCCATGACAGATCAGCTTCACCTGCTTCTTGAACGTGCATGGAAATCTTTATCCTGTGTTTTGGATATTACTGCTTCTCAGAATCAAGTACAGAGAGATGAACTGGGAAAGACCAAGCTGTTCTTTTAATGAAGAGGTTTATGATTTTTTCAATAACTAAGAAATGTGCTAAAACTATAGAAAAATGTGCTTCTACTTAAACAAAATATGTTCCCTTCAATATTTCAAAAGGCCCACTTTTGATCTTGTGTGTGCTGGTGTACATCAAGAGTAGTTGTAAAGAAACTGAAGTTACACATTCATGCAAAATGAATCAGAATCAGTCCCAGAATTGCTGAAAGCCCATGGTTTTAATGTTGCACTTCTCATATTACAAAATAACTCTATAATCCAGTTTAGCTTTACAAACATATGGGGGCCATATCAATTTCTAAAAACAAATTATGATTTCTGAATTAGATCATACTCTTATTCCCTAAATAATGGTCCTGATCTTGCATTCCTTCAACACCTCAAGTTCACTGATTGTGGAATGGGCAAAGATGGCATGACTGGGACCAATGGGGGAAACTATTTTGTAGAAATCAATACTAGAATGCCCATTGATTTTGCTGGAAACAGGATCAGAGTCATCTTTCCTTCATACATTTCTGAAACTACAGCAAATGTCAGGTGGATTATACCGCATGGATGAGAAAGCATCAGACTTAGAAGCTTAGGCTACTTCTCTGTGGATTTTTATGAGGAAAATATCCCAAAGCAGTCCAGCTGGCTTTTCTACCCTGCCTTTTCATTAGCCTCTCCAACTCCATGGAGCATGGATAGCTGCAATGCCCTCAAACAGGCTGAGGGGATGGCTGAGGGGAATGGAGAGCATGGATATGGATATGAAGGAGAGCATAGGGCCTAACTTTCTAGTGACATGTCAGAAAACACATGGCAAAATAGTTTCAAGGCCGGCAGTCTCATGAATAATAATGGTTGGGCAGATTGCAAGAGTAAATATTCACACTTTGGGATCCAAATTTGGAAAGTATTCAAGTAGCTTGATTCTGTCGTTCAGGTTCTGCATGGTAAAATACACTATCGGGAAAATTTGCTTTTGCCCAATGCATGCTTAAGAGAAAAAAGGAAAAAGAGAAGATAAAACAGCAGAAGCAAAAGTCATGTGTTCCTTATCTGCAAATACTCTGCAGGCTGGGGATAATAATTCTCCTGTGGTTATTAGATCAAACTCATACATAAGGAAAGTAATAGAAAAGGACTTTGCTAGAGGAATAGATTATTGAATGTCTAAATAATTTGTGTTACATGACTGAAAGAGATTTTTTAAAGTACAGAGCATTAACTGCTATATAACACCAAGAAAATATTTTCAAGGTTCAGGCCGGCTCTGTCCTTCAGAATAAGATAAATAAATAGTATGGCACAATCTACTGTACATGATCTGATGATCAAAAATATAGTAATATACAAAATATTATTATGAAAAATGTGTGTGTCAGAAAAGAATTCCATCAGCCAAATGGCCAAGTGATTTGAAAGTTAATGAATCTGCACTCTAGCTGTAAAATGAGTATTGAACTACAGCAAGATGGACTGTGGCCAGCTGATCATGTTCAAACAATTTCCAACCAGCTCTAGTTGCAATTCCTTTCTTGCTTCCTCCTTTTCCCTGGAGGGTTGGAATGTGCTGCTGGGCCATACCAGCAATAAATTACTACTTCATGGATGGTGAGTGAAGCTTCCCCCTGGAGAAGCTAGCCCTCTGCCCCTGGGGCAGCGGGGAGGAGGGGAATTGATAACTCAGCCCCTCCCCCCATGGCCCTGGCTGATGCAGCAGGTGGTGGTGGTGTGAGCGCTCCGTCAGGGCCACGGAGAGGAGCTGCAAGCTCAGTGCCAGCCAGGGTCAAGCTCTCAGCTCCTTGGCCCCATCTCATTCCACTCCTTCCCCTGAGGCCCCATCCCTGTTCTGTCCTCACTCCTCCTCTTTCCCTGAGGCCCCGCCCCCACTCGCTCCTTTCCATCTCCCCTCACCCCCGCTGTGGCCCCAAGACTGGAAAATCTCTGTGACCCTGCCATGGCCCCAGCACCGTGGCAGAGGAGATTTTTCCAGGGGCCCCCAAATTGGCCTGGGCCACCAGGCCTGGGCCCTGTGGGGTCCGTGCAGTAATCCGGCACTCTCCCCTGCCCTAATGGCATGAGGTTTGGGGAGTCTTAGCCACCCCCAGCCTCCCTTACGCACCACCCAGGGACTGCTTCCTCCTGGCACAATGGCCTGACTACTCTGGTCAGAGAGTGAGGCCAACATTTTGCCCTTTCCCACCCACTTCAGGATCCTGTCCACATGTAAGGTCTGGATAGCTCCACATAGTGGTGTACAGGCAGTGGAGTCCATACTCCCTTTTATTTCTTTGCATAGGTGCAGATTCTGTGGCAGGAAAATGTGATTTCAGTGTCCTAACGTTACCTAAAATGTTCAGGGAACAGACCACCAGCAGCCAGTCCTTGAATATTTTGTTTCTTCTAGAGGTACATTGGGCAACTGGTTTGTTCTTTATGAAAGAGCTTATCATCTACTCAGTAACTGAAATGCCACCATCGCTTGATGAACAGCCCACTGTCTTTAAAGGATATAGGTACACTGGCAGCACCCTTTAATGTAATCTGAAAAAATCGGGGGCCTACCATAATCTGGAAGCAGCAGTTTCGGTAACGCAGTGCTTAAAGTGCATCCTCTTGTATTTAGATGGAATATATGGGCCAACTGTGTTAACACAGCCCAGTCACTGTTCAACATTAAACTGTGTTAAACAAGATTTGAGGTTTGGTATATAGGGACTTCAGTCTGCTTAGTGCCATGGCAAACTCACTGTTAAACATTCTTTTAACCTTTTATTAAAGATACAGACAAAGAAGGAAAAATAATTAAAGCATTTGAAATATAATGTTTTAAGTAAGGCTTTCATTTTAACAACATCCCTTGTTCTCTTTACCTTTAGCTGGAATGAGTTTTAGAAGAAAAAGCCCCCTTTTTCTGATAGTCTCTTAAGCCAGGTCCAGACTAGAGCTTTAAATCGATTTAAACAGCTTTAAATCGATTTAAAGCTGTAACCGTCCACACTACAGAGTACAGAAAATCGATTTTAAGGGGCCCTAAAATCGATTTCTGTACTCCAGCTCAACGACAGGAGTAACCCTAAAATCGATTTTGTAAAATCGATTTTATGCTAGTGTGGACGGAAACCGAAGTTAATGGCCTCCGGGAGGTATCCCACAGTGCACCAGTGGCCGCTCTGCACAGGTAAAGGAACTGTACTGCTGGCCAGGTACACAGGAAAAGCCCCGGGAACTTTTAAATTTCAGTTCCTGTCTGCCCAGCGTGGAGCTCCCAGCAGCAGAGATAACAATGCAATCTCCTGAGAATAGGAAAAGAGCTCCAGCATGGAACACACAGGAGTTATTGGATCTGATAGCTGTATGGGGAGAAGAGTCAGTACTTTCAGAACTGCGGTCCAGTAGACGAAATGAGAAAACCTTTGAAAAGATTTCTAATGCCATGCGGCAGAGAGGACATAAAAGAGACTCGTTGCAGTGCAGAGTTAAAGTGAAGGAGCTCAGACAGGCCTACCAGAAGACCAAAGCAGCAAAGGGCAGGTCAGGATCTGGCCCCAAAACATGCCGCTTCTACGAGGAGCTTAACGCAATATTAGGGAACTGCGCAACGACAAACCCCCCCTTGTCTGTGGATTCAGAGGTGGGGGTAGTGATCTCTGCCATGCTGAAGACTTTTTAGAGGACGTCAAAGATGTGGATGAGGAAAAGGAGGAGGACCAGAGAGCAGAGAGCATTCAATTCCCCCTAACAGCCAGGATCTTTTCCTAACCCTGGCAGCCCTCTCAAGCCAGTAGCCCAGAAAATGAAGCTGTGGAACCGTCCTCTGGTGAGTGCACTTTTTTAATTAAAAGCATAGCTGGAAAGCAAGCGTTTTTTACTGAGTGATTTGCCATGAGTGCTTGCATGCAGTAGCTGGAATTAGAGTTACTGGAACAGTCTGTTAACATGTCTGGGGATGGAGCGAAAATCCTCCAGGGACATCTCTATGAAGCACTCCTGGAGGTACCCCAAAAGCCTTTGCAGAAGGTTTCTGGGCAGGGCTGCCTTGTTCCGTCCGCCATGAAACGAAACTTTACCACGCCATGCCTGGATCACGTAAACAGGTATCATTGCATGACACAGCCTAGCAGCAAATGGACCTGGGGACTGCTGGCATTCAAGAAGCATAATTTCTTTTTCTCTGTCTGTTATCCTTAGGAGAGTGATATCGTTCATGGTCACCTGTCAGAGATTAATGTAGTTTAGTAAGGGAACAGAGATGACCATCCATTCGTTTATGCTGTATTGCCCCAGTAAATGCAAAACCTTAACATGTAGCCCTGTGGGGGATGGTAGGTAGAATGCTAAACAGTCCTACTGGGCGGTGTCTCCAAGCACTTTGGGCAGCATGAATCATGGCTAGTAATTGCCATGGCAGAGGGGGGAAGGGGAGAGGTCGATGGCGTTAAAGCAACCTCCCAGCACAGCAGAGATGCAGATAGTGGGTGGTGGGGCATTCACTATTGCCCTCTGCTGAACTTTTTCCATGGCTTAAGAAAAGAATCCAGTGTTTTTCCTTAAAGCACTTTGCCCCCAAAGCGTGAATGATACCTGGTTATAGCAGGGGGTGCAGGGAATTAAAAGCCATGGAACGGTTCATTACCAAATTACTTACCATTTTCTCCAGACACGGTTTCTGTACTCTCTTGACCTGCGTCTGAGCTGATATCTCAGTCCACAGCTGCAAGCAATAACTATTAAAAGAATCCTAAGGGGACCTTGTAGTCCAGTTACATGTGAAAGGTACGGTGAATAGTGCAGTTCACTGAGAAAGAATGTAACCATTGTTCTGTTAAATGTGTCTCTTATGATTCTTCTATCACTCTTCCCCTCCCCACCCCCCACACAGCTGCACATTTCTCCAGCCTCCCTTCTCCTGTCCGACGAGGAGGTCAGATAAGAAGGCTAAGGAAAAAGAGGACGCGTGAGGATATGTTCACCGAAATAATGGCAGTAACCCGTACTGAGAGAGCTAATCAGGGCGACTGCAAACATTTGGTCGCAAAGTACAGGGAGGCTGCCAGTCAACGTGAAGACAGGAGGGACCAACGTGAAGACAGGAGGGACGCTAAAAATGATTTGTGGTGGCAGGAAGATCAGCGTTGGCGGGAAGCAACACTGGAGCTTCTTCGTGATCAGACTGACATCCTCCGCAGTATGCTGGAAGAGCTTCGGGGTCACAGGGTGCCACTGCAGCCCATGTATAACCTCCCTCAGTACTCACCCTGTCCCACACCTTCCAGAACCAGGCGTGTAAGAACGCGTGGGGGAAGGCTTTCTGCCCCTGCCCACTCCACCCCCCTGGGCAGTCCGACCGGAAGGCTGTCATTAGATTGAAATGCCATTTATGTCATGTTTCTTCTCTCCTGTACTCCTCCCAAACCTCTCCCTTGGTACTTTTTCTTTTTTTTTTAATCTCAGGACATGATATTCGAAGGCAGTGTGAGGGTGGGTTGTTAATGATAGTAAGCAAGCAGTTCTGGAAGGCTGCAGGGAAGCTAGCTTGCAGCATCAGGAGACAACACATGGGTGGGTGGGTAAGAAAGGGGAAACAAGCACAGCAGTCACACCTTACCATGGACCATGATAAATCCTGTTCTCAGGGCTTCTCTGATGCGCCTTTTTCTTACCTTCCTCCCTCCCTCCCTCCCTTTCCCAGATAACCCAGAGGTATGAAATTTCATTCACAGGCTTGTAAAGTCAAGCATGAGGGTTGGTTGCTGAAAGGGACTGATTTTTAATAAAAAACACAATTTCTTAAACATATCAGAGTAACTTTATTTATTTTCAATAAGCAAGCAGTTAAGGAAGGTTGCATGGAAGCTCGCATGCAGCAGCAGGAGTCAAGGCATGGGGAGGTGGATAATAAAAGGGACATAAACATAGCAGTCACACCTGGTGCATGATGCCACTTCAGGGCTCCCTTAACTGCCTTTGTCTTCCCTTCCTCCCTCCCTCCCTTACCCTAACCCTTCATTATTCTCCCCCCCAAAAAAACCCTACTTATGTAATTCTATTCCAAGGCTTGTAATGCAAGAGGGAGGGTGCGTTGCTTACAGGGACTGTCTTTTAATAAAAAATTCAATGTTTTCTACATACAGCAACTTTACTTTCTGTAAGCAAGCAGTTCTTGAAGGGTGCAGGGAAGCTCTCTTGCATCAGCAGGACTGAATACATGGGGAGGGTGGTAATAAATGGAAAAGAAACTCAGCATTCAAACTGTACCCTGGCCCATGAGGAAGCTACTTTTCAGGGCTTCTCTGATGCGCACAGCATCCTGGTGTGATCTTCTAATTGCCCTGGTGTCTGGCTGCGCATAATCAGCGGCCAGGTGGTTTGCCTCAGCCTCCCACCCCGCTATAAAGGTCTCCCCCTTACTCTCACAGAGATTGTGGAGCACACAGCAAGCAGCAATAACATAGGGGATATTGGTTTGGCTGAGATCTGAGCGAGTAAGTAGCGTTCTTCAGTGCCCCTTAAGACGGCCAAATGCACATTCTACAACCATTCTGCACTTGCTTAGCCTGTAATTAAACAACTCCTGACCCCTGTCCAGGCTGCCTGTGTATGGCTTCATCAGCCAGGGCATCAAGGGGTAGGCTGGGTCCCCCAGGATAACTATAGGCATTTCAACATTTCCAACTGTTATTCTCTGGTCCGGGAAGTAAGTCCCTTGTTGCAGCCATTTAAACAGAGTAGTGCTTCTGAAGACACGAGCGTCATGAACCCTTCCTGGCCATCCCACGTGGATGTTGGTGAAATGTCCCTTGTGATCCACCTGGGCTTGCAGCACCATCGAAAAGTACCCCTTGCGGTTTATGTACTGGGTGCCCTGGTGCTCCGGTGCCAAGATAGGGATATGGGTTCCATCTATGGTCCCCCCACAGTTAGGGAATCCCATTGCAGAAAAGCCATCCACTATGACCTGCACGTTTCCCAGAGTCACAACCTTTCGTAGCAGCAGCTTAATGATTGCCTTGGCTACTTCCAGCACAGCAGCCCCCACAGTGGATTTGCCCACTCCAAATTGATTACCGACTGACTGGCAGCTGTCTGGCGTTGCAAGCTTCCAGATGGCTATTGCAACTCGCTTCTCCACTGTGAGCTGGTCTCATCCTGGTATTATGGCGTTTCAGGACAGGGGAAAGCAAGTCACAAAGTTCAAGGAAAGTGCTCTTACGCATGCGAAAGTTCCGCAGCCACTGCGAATCGTCCCACAGTTGCAGGACTATGCGGTCCCACCAGTCTGTGCTTGTTTCCCGTGCCCAAAATCGGCGAGGAATGGGTAGAACCTCCCCCATAACCGTCAGGAGCTCCAAAGCACAGGGGCCCGCAGTGTCGGAAAACTCGCTCTCCAAGTCCTCATCACTGTCGTCCCCGCACTTGTTGTACCAATTATATTAGACCAATAAAAATCAGCAGGATCTTATTAAAGGGGACAAGGCAAAGATGCCACATTTATTATTATAACAATTTATGACTAATAACTAATATCTTAATTCTTATACACACTCATTATACCTATTACCTACACACACACACACACACACTCACATTATAATACCTAATACCTATACACACACACACACACATTCACACACACACATTCATCAAGTGTTCTGCAGCTGCTGCATAGTTACCAGTCCTGAAGATAGCTTAAGTTCATGGCTTGATTTTGCAGCTTGGGTTCGTAGCTTGTGGCAGCTAACTGGCCAGGAAAGCTGGGCACAAGGCTGAGCTGGATCTCTGTTGGGCAGGCACTGATGTCCTTCCATGTTGGCAGCAGAATGTTACCCAGAGTTTCTCATCTCACCCTTCTTTTTTATAGGCTTTTAGTTTGGATTCAAAGTCTATAGGTCTTGCTGTGTCACGCTGCCTCTGGGTTTAGATTGATCACCCATTAATTGCAGGCGTGACTTTCAGCCTTGAACCTGACTTGATCTTCCTTCTGTTGTTCTGTTGTCCTTTTCTTTTTAGGGTGGATGCTTCTTACTTTGTTTAGGGCTGTTGTCTAGGTCTTCAGCCGTTGGTATTTGAACTTTATCTCATCAGAACAGGCTGGGGCTGGAGGTTGATTCCGTCATTCATACATACCTCATTCACACATCTAAACTAAACTAATAAGATTACAGCAGGGTTTGCAGAAATGAAGGTTGGAGGAAGCTTTTACAAAATGGAGTGAGTGTTTTAAAATGGGGTTTGAATTACAATATAGAACAGAAGTTACAGTGTAGGCAAGTGTAGTGAATGGTGAACAGAAGTTACATTAATAAAGTGAACAATTAAAAACAGTTTCATTTATCAGTTCTACATTGTCCCCCTTTTGACCCTTCAATCCAGGGGCATTGAATGGGTCACACTTTATGTAATTGTTTTAAGGCAGAACCAACATAACAGTTAGGATTACTAATAGGACAATGAGGGGATGAAAAATTATATTTAGAACTGCTGACCAGGTGGGCTGCTTCTACAACACTTTGCCCCTTGATTTATGACCATTACAGTAGTTGTTGACATTGTAGGGCAAGGTGATCTGTTGCAAACAAACCAAATAATTATAACTAGGTGAATATAACTAAACCTATTACAATTGACTAAACACCAGATATAACCTACACATAAATGAAAACAATAAAACCATTACAATCATTGGGTACATTAACAAATAAAATGAGGACCAAGTTTGATGCAGCAATAGCCATCAAATAATAAAAGTTACTGAAGTCAGGACCTTTTTAAGCACACACAGCAAATAAGATTTTGTAGGAGGACCACAGTTGTCATGCAAGGCTAAACTGATTTGGACTTAAAGTAACATTTTGTTGCTAAAATGTTGCAGAATTCCCTATTTTTAACAGTTGTTTTCAAGAGGTTTCTGAGGATCTGAAAGATGGGGCCCTACAATTATGGGCCAAGGTTTTACAAGTTATGAGGGCCCAAGAACTACCTTTAGGGTTTGGGGGAGTAGAACCAGAGTGCATAGAGGAAAGTGTGGAATTAACAATATAAGCAAATGTAACAAACAATACAAATGTATCAATAACAAAAATTAACAACAAAATGACTATTAGATAACCTAACAAAAAATAAACCTGATGCACTGGGGACCAACGTTTTTTGGATACAAATGGTGATTGCTAAGTTGGATGGACTTGGGGGAAGTAGAGAGAGGAAAAGACATTTATCCTGTCTAGTGTAGTATTTCTTTTTTTTTTTTTCTGGACCCAATGCTAGCACAGGACACCACTAGAGACAGACACAGAACATGCAACACAGAACATGCAACACAGAGTTTGTCGTGACACTATAACCATGGTATTTTATAACTTTTCAGCTGGTACCAGCCCTCCTGATGTTCTGGTTCAGAGCCTGAAAAATAGAAGCTTAGAAACAAATTAGCACAGTGCTCCCACATGGCAGACCCTGCTCAGTCTTTGCCACAGTGTGTTTGGTACTTGAGGCTGCACAAATACTAATTGGGTGGTTCATTTCTTTGTGACTTTAGATTTTTTTTTTTTTATTTTAAAATTCCCAGCCATTTTGCCATGGCCTGGAGGTCGGAGGCAGAAGCAGGCACTGTTGTTACTGTTGCAATGGCATTTTGGCCCTGGGAGGAGGAATCTACCCAAATATCCCCCTTCCCACTCTCCAGAGGGGTCCCAAAAGTCTGCCCCTTCTGGGGTCTCAAATGTTCCTTTTTTTTTTCTTTTTTCTTTTAGTTGGAATAGTTTCTCTTTTAGAGATTTTTTTTTTCTTTTTACAGGCTGTTAGGTGGAGGTATCTGTCATTACAAGCCTCCCACAGCAGCCAGATTCCTGCAGTGTTTCTTTTTGTTGCATTTGGGGGTTTACATATGCGGATATATTGGGCCAATCTATCCTCTAGGTCCGAAATGGTGCAGGTATCTGCAAGGGCTTGTTCAGTCCAAGGACTGTGCCCATATCTTTGAAGGATTTGTTGAAAAGGCATTATCTCTTTCATAAAAGGTGAGGTAGAAGCTACTTTTGACTTCATTTCTTCCTCTAGGGCAGTTTTTCCTTGCCTTTTCTTAAACATTTTTAATTTTGTTCAGCAAGCAGCACTGTCTGGTCCCTGAGACCCTCTTGTTGCCCCTGATTTTTCTTTCTTTCTTTCTTTCTTTCTTTCTTTCTTTCTTTCTTTCTTTCTTTCTTTCTTTCTTTCTTTCTTTCTGCTACCTCTTCGGAGGCCACCAGATTTTGTTAACAAAAAAAAAGGTTTTCTGCTACCTATGCGGAGGCCAGCAGGTTTTAACAAACAAAACAAAACAAAACAAAACAAAAATGTTTTGCGCTACATACGCGGAGGCCAGCAGGTTTTGTTTAACAAAATATGTTTTCTGCTACCTACGCGAAGGCCAGCAGGTTTTGTTAAATAAAAAATGTTTTTCTGCTACCTACGCGGAGGCCAGCAGGTTTTGTTAAACAAAAAATGTTTTTCTGCTACCTACGCGGAGGCCAGCAGGTTTTGTTAACAATTTTAAGTTTTCTGCTTTCTATCTCATGGTGCAGCATAGATAGCATGAGAATGCGTGAACTGTTCACAGCATCCGCGATCAAAGAAAAGAGCTGACCAGGATCCATGCTTGATGCAAAATGGCGTTTTCTAAACGCAGCCAGTAAAAAATGCACGAAGTGACTGTCTGCCGCTTTCAGGAAGGGAGGGAGTGAGGCTGTACCCAGAACCACCCACGACGGGAGTTTTGGCCCCATCATGCACTGGGGCAGTAACCCATAATTCCAATGGGAAGGGACCCCTGCAGGAACTGTGGGATAGGTACCCAGAGTGCAACGCTCCGGGTTAAGATGGACGCCAGGGAACATGGACGCTCAAGATCGATGTAAGTAGCCGTAGTGTGGACGCACAAAATCGATTTTATAAACCCTGCTTTATAAAATCGATTTTAAAGCCACCGATTTTAACCTGTAGTGTGGACGTGGGCTTAGATCAGTGGTTCTCAAGCAGGGGTAATCAGAGCTCTTCCAGGGGGTACACCAACTCATTTAGATATTTTCCTAGTTTTACAACAGGCTACGTAAAATGCACTAGCGAAGCAAGGACAAACTAAAATTGCATATAGCCAATGACTTGTTTGTATTGATCTATAGACTATACACTGAAATGTAAGGACAATATTTATATTCCAATTGATGTATTTTGTAATTATGTAGCACAAATTGGAAAGTAAGCAATTTTTCAGTAACAGTGTGCTGTGTGCTTTTGTATTTTTATGTCTGATTTTGTAAGCAAGTAATTTTTCATTGAGGTGAAACTTGCGGTATGCAGGACAAATCAGACTTCTGAAAGGGGTACAGTAGTCTGGAAAGGTTAAGAGCCACTGGATTAGATGGTACCAAAGATGATGATGATTGGCTCTGGGGAAAAGAGAAGGAGTTAGCTAAGATGGGTTGGAGCTGTTATTGTTAGATCCATTTCAGCCCAGGTGGTGTTTGGGATTCAGCTGGACCCAGTAGAGGTGGTGATATCATGTGGGTCCCTCTTCCTAGCTGGCTCTGGTCAGGACAACTCTTAGCATTAGGACAAAGGCCTGGAGGCCCAGGAGATAGTGGGGGTGGTAGCCACGATAGAGAAGCTTTCTTCAATGGCCAATTTTTCCTCCCCAAAGTCTCTCTCTCTTTTTAAAGTCCCACAGAGGCAATGGTGGGAAGAATAGCCTGTCCTCTCATTATTGTGTCATCCAGCTAGGTCTAGTTTCCAACATGCCAGTTGTGGTTTACGGATTTCTGGTTCCATACTTCTCATCTTTAGCAGACATGATCTTAACAGCACAGTCCTTGAGTGGTACCAGCAGGCCTTTTTGTTTGTACTGATTCAGTCTGTCTCCCTTTCGTACTTTTTCCCATCAACATGTGTTATTATGGGTTAATGTGACATATTATGAACTTTCACATACTCCTTACAGTTAAGCTCACAATTAGGATAAATCTGTAGATCCAATTATCACAACATAATCTCAGCAACCCTGCTTGATTTTTATTTTATTTTTTGTTGGGTCTGTGACCCACTGCAACCCATCCCTCTCTTGGCCCTTCTACCCAAGCCACCCACTGGAAGCACTGCCTAAAGATACTTCTGTTTCAAGAAGTAGTTGGATCAAATGAAAGCTTTCTACAGCAGTCACCACCATCTCCAGTGGATGCTAAATTCTGCATCAATTTTCAGGCCCTGTAGTTAGATTCCTCAGCTTTGTGTTTGTATTTTGAATAGGGGGATGAAAAATATGGTATACATGTATGTATCATGGAACTCAAAAGGACTGAAAGCAGTTACTCTTAATTTATATTGAGAACACACTCCATTATATTCCGTGTCTCTCAAGCTGTGAGTCTGGTCTACCTGTGGAGGTGCTGACCTCTGCCAGGAGAAGCAGAAGTGAACAGAAAGAAGATTGCATTAAATTTTAATTTCATTTTTTTAAATGGTTAAAGATACGGAAAAAGCAGAAACTAGCTCTGAATTTTGACTATTTCTCAAGGCTAATGATTGCAGAGGGGATTGCTTATTGAGGCCTAATTCTGTGATTTCCCCTGAAGTCACTGAAAGTTGTAGCTTGCAGGATTAACCTGCATAACACCCACTATTTGAATAACTAAGATACGCAAAGCAGCTTCTCACACTGCTATGACAAATTCATATTTGGTATTTGCTTCTTTTCAGTGGTGGTGTGGAAAAGAAGAGGGAAAATGATCAAACATGCTATCATATATTTTGCACTTCATATCTCCTGTCAGTTCCGATATCATGTTGGTGGACCCATTAGTCTCAGCTGAATTGCAGGCATTATTCTTAATACACATTCACAGCATGCACCGTATAGTTTCTATAACAGGGATCCGTTCTGTGAAGTATGCTCATGGGCATGTATTATTTTTAATATGCATTCTCACAGTGCAGCTCAGAGCTCTTACAATAAACAGAATGTACTCTATCAAGGTGATGCATCAGCAATCTATCACAGCAACCTCCACATTAAATCTTTATGAAAAGCAAGTATGATAGGAAAATATCAATACTTTGGCATTTCTGGATGTAAGGTATAATGTTGACGGAACTCAAATTGCTTAATGCACATTAATTAACTTATTTCAAGAGGTTCAGTGCTCCAGATCTAATAAGCATACAGTATTAGGATACTTACCTAAACCTCTGTAGTTCAGAAAAGGACTTGGTCCAAAGTGCTTTAGATAAGAACAAACTTTGTGAGATTTCCAGTACTCCTGATTTCCTTTAGGGTCTGAATCTAAGCCCACTGTAGTCAATGGGAGTCTTTCCATTGATTTTGATGGGCTTTGGTCCAGGTCCTTAGTTTAATAGCAAGAATAGCTCTTTCTGCACTATTTTGGTTCGTCCATTTCCATTTGATATAGGCAGGAAGTGCACAGACACGTAAAAAATAAAAAGTCCTTTGTGTATATTGAAGTGTATTTTTAAAGTCCAAACACTGGACTAATGAACTGGACATTTTAATTTGAAAGAAAATTTAGTTAAGGAACAGACCTGTAAAATTTATCAATATGGTGAGCTAATTATCTTGTGCTTTTCATTTTGGTAAAGTAAAAGCAGCTAAACATAGTTTGCCTGAAGGTTTGTATACCAAGTTTCACCTTGAAGTCATTTTGGCTGAGTCCTTGTGAAAATAAAAGTGCAGGGAGGAATGGTTCACTTTTTATTTATGCCAACGTAAATCAGGAGTAACTAACTACACTAGAGTCACTAGAATTTCACCAGTGTAAAAGTGGGATGAGTGAGAGGAGAATCTTGTGCACCTACCCGGGTGCACAGGAGGCTCAGGGAACACTTGCAGTCCCTCAAAGAAGCCCAAAACATCATGCTAACCAAGACTGTCACACTTCCCCCAATTCGGCCATAGGGGACAAAGTGTGACTCTGTGCCCAGAACTTTAAATTGAACTACCCATCCACCAATTAAACTACCACTACTTGGGCCCCTTTAAGATTGTAGACTGGGTGAACCCTGTGGCTTTCAGGTTATAGCTGCCAGATTCCTTGAAGATCTACCCTGACTTTTACTTCCCACTTTTAAAGCCCTCCCCCAGATCCTATACCAAAACTGCTCCCTCCTGCCACTGCAACTCAAAACAGTCCTCAGGCTGGAGGAGTACTTAGTCCACTGAATCCTCAACTGTCGGCGAGTTAGGGGAAAGCTGTAGTACCTGGTTAACTGGGAAGTCTATGATCTGGATGCATGGTTTTGGAAACTGGCAGAGAACACCCACACCTCAGACTTTTTGCAGGCGTTCCATTGGAAGTATCCCAAGAAACCAGGACCCAAGGCCTGTAAGAGGTGCTCTTGAGGGGCAGGGTGTACTCTCTGAATCAGGGCCTGCAGCAGAACTAGTCCCTGTGCACCCTAATGAGTGCAGCTGGCCTGTAGAATAGTATAGTTGAATGGAAGAGTCCCCAGAGCAGCTCTTAAGCCCATTAGCAGGTCAGCAGCGGCTTAGAGTATTTGCCTGTGGTTGTGATAGCTCCTGAACGTGGCTTCACTCCAGCCTGGCCTCATTCCTGGTAACCTGGTCCTGATGCTTGGCCCCGATTCCTGACTTGTGACCCTGGCTCTAACCGCTAAGCATGACTGCCCATGTCCTGGTCACTGACACTACCCCAGCATTTTTAGCAGATGTGACAGAGGCAGCATATGATAAGTATGCAGTAGAAGTTGCTGCACTGCATGTTCCTGCAGTGCTCAGAATTACAATGGCTGGGATTCACAAATGGCACAGCAATTTAGGACTGTGTCCAGTTTTCAGCATGTTTTCTAAACAGCCTATTTTTAAGAGAACTAATTGAGATTTGACCCTTTTTTTCTTCCAGGTAGTCTTATATCAAGCTGTAAAAGAAATGGTGAGCAGTCTTACTTCAAACTGCAAGTAAACTGTTGAAATCAGTCCTCAGTGCTGCTATATGTTTTTTAATGCAAAATCCATGACTATGGGTGGAAGTATCTGGTGTGAGCAAGATGGCAGGATTAGTGTTCTGAGCTGGGGTTAATATAAGAAAGAGTGGGAGAGACCACAGTTGCTCCCCTTCCCTATGGGAAAGCACCCGTTCCTTTTCCTTTCTCTCAGCTGGGCCAAAGAATCTGAAGTGGAAGCAGAGGGGAGCAGGTACCAGGCTTCCTTACACCAGCAACAGCATTATAAAACAAAATTAAAGTTTGTCTATGTGGGAGAGACAGACCATGGAATGAACTTCCCCAAAAACTGAAGGCCACTACAACCATCACCATCGTCCATTCTTAGTGCAAAGCACATTTCTTTGACCTTGTCTTCTCTAAGGCCATGTCTATACTACTGGCTAAATCAGCACCGCTGTGATTGATGCAGCGATGTTGATTTAATGGGTGTGATGAAGACACACTAAATTGATGGGAGAGCGGTCTCCTGACAATGTCTGTACTCCACCTCCCCCAGGAGGTGGAAGCTATGTTGACAGGAGAGCATTTCCCTTCAACATAGTGTGGTGTAGACACTGCTGCAAGTCGACCTAAGTTACGTCAACTTCAGTTACATAGGAGGAGAGAACAAACATGTGACATGTTATTCATGTCACTTAATGCACTATTGGAATGCATTATAGATACTACAGTGATAAGCAAGGTACAAGAACCTCTACAGAAGTGAACTGCATGTTCCTGGGAGAAGAAGAGCTGTCCCATCTCTTTCTAGAGACACTTAGCTGCCTGCCCATCTCCAAAGGGAGCAGGTACAGAAAGAGACCTACAAAAGAGCAGACTCACTGCTGGTGTGCCTCTTGTGGCTGGGTGTGGCATATCAGCTCTTTCTGCTCTAGCGCCCCCTTGTGGATAATCATTCCATTTCTATGGTGGCCTCCCTTCTTGTTACTCAGATCTCTGGCCAGGTGGCATATAGTCCATCTCTTCCTGGGTCAACCAATAGTCTAACAAACAATTGGTTGTTTCCCTCACATTGAGCTTTAGTTCTAACTCCAGATTCACTGGTCTTTAACCCTAGTGTCAGGGTCTTTCACTAGTACTTTCCCCTGGTTGGCAGGTGGGGGAGTAGGAGGGGTTTGGCTTCACCTTTCTCTGTAGTCAGTGGGCAGGTAGACAAATCCGGGCCCTCCCTTTCCACTGGATTTCTGGTCCAGGGACCCTTTAATAAGCAGTGAGCCTGACTACACAGACCCCTTGTTGCCTTCCTATACCACTTTCTACCTTGCCCTGTTCTGGGCCTTTTCCACAGCCTCTTCCCAAGCCCACAATATATCAGCTCCTCTCTTCCTAAGCCTCTTCTACAGGCTCACTGCAGATCTTCCTAGCGCTTTCTGCTCGCCAGTTAGTTCCACTCAGGAATGGCTATAGGTTTTTTGTCTATTTTCAGGTCCATTCCACCCCTCCGCTCTCCTGACACACAGAGCAGCTGACTGAAAATAAAAAAAGTCAGCCCATAAGCGAGCTGAGAAAGAAAAAGAAAAAGGCAAGTAATACAGTGCCTTTTGGAAGTTGGTGCCCACAGTGACTGCCCTGCTCACCAACCCCTAGAGCTGGCCCTGCTTTTGCTATAGGTGAGTTTTCTCCATTCGCTTGACAGGACAACCCATGACTCATCAGGAGTCTTCCTATTCTCTTAAGGATCCTCCATCAGTGTAGAGAATCCTGGGCAGATTCTATTCCTCCTGCTTCCTTCTCAAATACTTTAGGTTTCCTGTAACAGGCCTACCTTCCTTCAGTGAGGCTCTGTCTGCCAGCTGTCCAACTCAGCTCCTGGCTCCAGCCCAGCTTCTCTTACTGAATGAGAGCCAGTGATCTGTCCTTCATATTCAGCACCTAACTGAGCTAGGTTCAGCCATTTTAACTCTTCCCTCCAGGCCTGACACCTAATGAAGGTTTAGCAAGACAATGCTGACTGAGCTCACAGGCTTTCATTATCCCTTTTGGCCCAGTGTAGGCTTGGTACACCCCATCACAAGACCTTTCCCAAGATCCCCCTTCTCTTCAAGGGGAAGAGAGCTCTAGGGCATCAAAATGAACCTATTGTTATGACAATTCTATATTAAAAATGTAAATGTGTATGTATGTGACTAGTCAATCCATTGGCACATAAAAATATTGTTATTACTGGCATCACTATGGTTGTAATACAGTCTTCCATGTTTTTTTCTGAACCACAAACATCACTTTTGGGAAGACATATTATACTGTTTTGCTAAGCAAGATTCTTGGTTCAGGGATCTGTGTGAGAAGTGGCTTTGCTAACTAAAATCAATTCTCAAGGGAGACTTGCTCCCTGGGAACTTGGCAATAGCATTGGGCTGAGATTCTTGAAAGAAGAGCCCTGCATGCTGTTTGACCACCTCTGCAGCAGGACTTGCAGTGTGTGCACGTGTAACTAAAACAAGGTATACTCTGGAAATATTCAGGTTCCATGTCACTGATTTCACCTTCATCAAGAAGCCAACCTCCAAAACTCTAGAATTTTGCTACTGTGCAGCAGGAGAGTGACACTGGTGTGAAAACAAGCACACAGTTGTTGGAAAAAAGGGACAACAAAAGGGGCGTTGTTCAAAAGTGTATAGGTTCAATAATGTCGTTGTTGCATACTACAAATGTCTTCCTAAGCAGTTCTTAACACCTGCTAGCTCCCTCTCCCTTCCTGATACTCCATAGTAAATTAGGAGGAATGAATTTAGGAAGATTAAAGGGAAGAGTACAAGGCCACCCGAGGGTGAATGAGGAAAGATGGAATGTGGAAAATGGAAATGTATAGAGAAAGAACATGAATAAAGAGGGGGAAGAGAAAGAATGGGAGAAAAGGAGGAGAGAAGTTTTGGCAGAAGGAAGGAAGGAGAAGTTCATCGCAAGGAAAACAATATTACAAAAAGGAGAAGTCAGACAAAGAAATACAGTGAAAAATCAAATGACTTAAGGAAAGGAAGAAGAATTCAGGAGATATAGTAAGTAAAACAAAAAATTGTACAGACATTTTGGTTACAAAATACTGCAGTAAAATGCACAATAATGTTTAATGTAAGAGCATGACCGTGTAGATGGAAAAAGCTAGACAGATTTGATCTAAGCTGGGAGTTAAGCACAAGAGATCAGCATTCTTCAAGGCTAGAAATAATGTTATGAAGATGGAAAGGCCTGGTTGCAGTGCAATCTTAATGGGGTGACTGAAACTGGGGAAACTTCTCATGCCCAGGAGGAAACTGGTGAACCTTTTCACACCCAGCAGGAGCCTCCCTAAAATGACTTTCTATCCAATCTGGCCCTGACACAATTGACAAGCTCCTGTGATCCGACAGGGGGAGGACAACACTCTGAGAGAACATTACATGCACGTAGTGATAGCCAATGAGATTTTTATTCATGAAGTCCAGGCTGCCCAGTTTCCCTTCTTTGAGTTCAAAAATAACTGGCTCCATCAGGTAGGACAGGACTCAAAGAGAGGAGAGCTATGTTATCAGCTCTTAGTCTGACAAATAACCAGGAGGGAGGTCTTATGACTTGCCCATACTATACCCTCCTCTGGCCACCTAGGCAGGGAAAAAATCTTGGAACAGTTGCTGGCCCAGTTCTGTTGGCTGAGGATCCAGAAATAGAGAGCTAAGTTTTGTTCAATCTGCCCTGAACGCCAGCAAGTAGCATCAAAAAGGTTGGCACAGCCCCCCTGGTTCCCTCACCCTGGTAAATAAACCCTTTGGAAGGGTAAGGATTAGTATCATAGGACCCCTAGAAAAAAGTACCAGGGGACACTAGCACATATTTATTAATTATAGTCGGTAATGGCACTTGATACCTGGAGGTTATTCCCATGTGTCCCATGACAGTCCAAACGGTAGCAAAGGAGGTAGTGAAAATCTTTTCCCATGTATGGGGGCCAACACAAGTCTTTACTGACCAGAGAATGAACTTCACTAACCTCTAGTTAGTGTGGGAGGTTTGGGAACTCTTCAAAGTCAAACCCCTCTGAATCTTGGTCTATCTCCGCTCAGACAGAATGGTTGGTAGAAAGCTTTAAGCAAACACTAGAGCGCACACTAAAAGAAAAAAAAATTGAAAAGTGGATCCTCAAAAGTGGGGCCAGATTTTGTGATATCATGTTTTTGCAGTGCAGGAAATGCTGCAAGTATGAATGGTTTTTTCACTCTTCCATTTATTTTATGGATGAAAGGCCCGGAGAATCCAACATCTCCTTAGGGAAACCTGGAAAGATCAACTATCGCGCTCCCAAAAAGTACTACAACATGCCATACAAATGCAGGAACAGCTGGACTTTGTGGGATGATTTGCCAGGGAAAATCTATTCGGAACCCAGCAAACTTAGGGCTGCTGTTAGAATAAATGAGCTGAAGAAAGCGTTTATTAGCCTGGGGATTGGGTCTTGCTGTTACTCTCCAGCACAGAGAGAAAATGGCTGTGCCCATATGAGGTCATCTGATAGGCTGGGGAGGTGGACTAGGAAAAGCTTTGTCCAGATAAGAAAAAAGAGAGACAGATTTATCATGAGAATCTGTTGAAACCATGGTCGACCCCAAAAATCCCAGGGATATCTGACTATCTGGGCCTGCATGCACAGGCTCAGGCATGTCCCACTAATGTTCCGTTAACGGCAGTTGTTGCCCCAGGTTTATATTGGCAAGCCGGGAATCTCTTAGAGCACTATGGCAATGTGTTCTCCTCTCAGCCAGGTAGAGCACACTTCCTGGCACACCAGATTCAGACAAAGATAGGAACGAAACCTGAACATAAGACCTATTGAATCCCTGAGAAATTCAATGGAGCCATGAAGAACAAGGTTCAGGCAATGCTAGAACTCAGCGTCATTAAGGAATCCAAAAGTCAGTCTTGTGGTTGGTTTTTTTGTTTAACACTTTCACTACCCTCCCAACTATTCACGAGCTCTGCAGTGTTAATTTGTGAAAAAGCCCTTTGTAACTGTGCATACATTCTAAAAAAAATTACTTATTTCAACTTTTCATTGTTTAATAAAACACTTCCTAAAACCATACAAACTATAAATTCTGACATCATAACTTTTCTATTTTCTTTTTCAGTATAACACTGTGATGGGTTGGGTCACAGAAACCCCCTTGGGAACTGCCACCTAATGTGCTGAGACTACCTCTGAGTCTGTTTTCCCTGCCAGCTTGGGACTTCAGTGCCCTGCCTGGTTGTGCCAGACATGCTAGCCTGCCACAAACACAGACCCAGGTCTGAACCACGTCCCCCAAAAGCTGCAGACTTAACTGAAAACAGCATAAGAAGTGCTCCTGTCTCCAGCATTCAGATACCCAGCTTCCAATGGGGTCCAAACCCCAAATAAATCTGTTTTACCCTGTATAAAACATATACAAGGTAAATTCATAAATTGTTCGCCCTCTATAACACTGATAGAGAGAGATGCACAGCTGTTCCCTCCCCCCCACTTCCCGGAATTAATACTTACCTGGGTTAATTAATAAATAAAAAGTGATTTTATTAAATACAATAAGCAGGATTTAAGTGGCCCCAAGTAATAACAGAACAAAGTAAATTACCAAACAAAATAAAATAAAACATGCAAGTCTATGCCTAATACAGTAGGAAACTAAATGCAGGTAAATCTTACCCTTAGAGGTGTTCCAAGCCTCTTTGACAGACTAGACTTTCTCCTAGTCTGGGTCCAATCCTTTCCTGTGGTACAGTCCTTGTTCCAACTCAGGTGGTACCTACGGGATTTCTCATGACTGCCGCCCCCTTTGTTCTGTTCCACCCCCTTATATATATTTTTGCACAAGACAGGAATCCCTTGTACCTCTCTGGGTTCCCACCCCTCCTACTAAATGGAAAAGCACCATGTTTAAGATGGATTCTAGTTCAGGAGACATGATCATATGTCACTGTAAGACTGCATTACCCTCTTGCCAGCACACAGGTAGACAGGGAGACTTACAAGTTAACAGAGCCATTTACAACCAATTGTCCTGGTCAATGGGAGCCATCAAGATTCCAAGCCACCATTAATGGCCCACACTTTGCATAATTACAATAGGACCTCAGAGTTATATTTCATATTGCTAGTTTCAGATACAAGAATGTTACATTTATACAAATTGGATGACCACATTCAATAGATTATAAGCTTAGTAATGATACCTTACAAGAGACCTTTTGCATGAAGCATATTCCAGTTACATTATATGCAGACTCATTAGCATATTTTCATAAAATCATATAGAGTGCAATGTCACAAACACATTTTAGCTGAATTTTTCTTGGCAGCACTACGTTTTTTTTTCCCCACTCATTTTTTAACTTTGTATACTTTGCCTGCAAAGGTGTATTCATTGAATATAGTCCTTGAAGGATGGCTGCTTTTCACTCTGACTTTATTCAAATAGGTAACAGACATTGTTTTCTTCTTGACCTTTCAGGAATTATTTTATTTCATTTGTGGGTTATTTTTTGATAACTTTGATTTGGTTTTTATGCTTTTTTGCATTCATTCCTCAAGGTGGCACATTTTGTTTGTAATGTTTTAGCCACCAGAAATAATTCTTATAAAACTGCTGCCTTGATTTGGCCTTTTTTTGCCTTAGGAAAAAAATAAACAAACAAACAAAACCTAGATACAATTTTTTCCCTGGCTGCCAATAGGCTCTATTTTTTGAAAATTCAGTGGCATTGAACAAACGTTTGCTGTGCTTTGCCAGTAATTTATTTATTTATGGCATTCAATGGACCTTTGTCATGCTCTGCCAAGCATTTTGTTTACCTTAACTTCTACTTTCTGGAGGTTTTATATTTTTTCTTTTAAATCTGGTCTCCATCTCCCCTTAATACTTTTCTGGGGAGTCCATAGGGTCCCTCCTTAGATTTAACCCACTTCTACAGCATGGCACTAACTTTCTTATATTTCAGCCTTTAAACTCTTCCAACGCTATTTGCATTAATGTTAGGTAGTGAGTCCCACACTAAGGGGTGTAGGCTTTAACGTCTTCAGACACGTGGATCCTGGGTTTATTCTGGGCTCGTCACTGAGGTTACTTAGCCTGTTCCAGATGAGTGGCTCCTGGGTTATGGCACCACTAAGTGAAGGGTCTCCCAAGACCTTGTCCATTTGGTTCTCCAAGAACTTAGGTCAATTCCAGTCTTGTCACTTAGGTTCCTTTATTTGGCATACAGCAAAGCTACACTGGGCTAATCAGTCTCAATCATAGCAGGTGAGTATAGGGGTACTCAGTAGCAGACTGTAGGCCAAATTCAGACTGCCAGACACTTTTGAATAGACCCTAAAATATTTGTATTTACTTATTATTAGTAGTATTGTAATTATTTTTTAATTTTTTTTCTCTGGAGTCTGGACCTTGATTATACCTTGGCCAAAAAATGTGGACCTTGACAAAACATAATTGACTACTCCCAGTATAGAGCGTACCACATATCCACAGTTACACAGAAAATCTCTTCCTTTATATATATTTACATATACATTTACATATTACATTGCATTACTATACATTGCATCAAATGTTAAGATTGGATTAGTTGCTTTGTAGGAGCTCCATGCACGACATATTCTTTACTTCCAGGCTTATCTTGTCCATTATAAATAGTTCCCTGGGCATTTCCCCTTATCTTAGCTAGTACAGATATTTCCACTTTATCTCCCTAATCCTGTCTCCCAAGAAATCAGGTCTCGCCCATGTCCAATTACTTATCTCAAGCCTGATCTACAGTGGTTCTAGCACTTAAGCCAGACAACAGTATTAGGTTCTGTGTGATCTCCTGAAAGCTAAATACTGTCTCACAGTTCAATGCCTATCCCATGTCACAGGTAGAAGAGCAGCTAGACTGTCTAGGGAAGGCCAGGTATATCGCAGCCCTAGACTTGACAAAAGGTTATTGGCAACTACCCCTTATGCAAAGACAGTGTTCACCATTCTACTGGGTTTTTATAATTCACTATCACACCCTTTGGTTTGCATGGGGCTCTGGCCACTTTCCAGCATGTCATGGACCACATACTTCATTGCCAGGTTGCAGAGGTGTATCCAATAATGTGGTTATCTGGCAGTCACACTTAGTCCATGTAGCATCTCTAACACAGTCACTGGAGGAGGCTGGAACCATCGCAAACTCAAAACATTTCAAATTTGGCATGCAAGAAACTAGATATCTCAAATATCTCATGGGGAATGGCCAAATCCAGTCTCTCCAGGACAAGACAGTGGCCCTGAAGAAAACCCAGACCCCACAACCAAGAAAAGAGTGGGTGTTCCTAGGCTTAGTGAGATATCATCACTTTATACTCTACTTTGCAACCATGGACACATCTTTGATGAACCTCGTGATGTCATCAGCGCCAAAGGGGGTATGGTGGATGAGGGACTGTGAAAGATAAAGGACATTTTATATTGATGTGATGTCCAGATTCTTTGCTACTATTTATTTTGCTGTATGGAATCTGGGGGACAGTTGAAGGTATTATGAATATTAATATTGTAAAACTGCAATGAGTTATGCCAGATAGGCCATGTAAGATATCTGCAAAAATGTTATAATTTGCCAAATATGATATTCTCCAATGTGACCCGGGGTGCCTGGGGCAGCCCTCACTGGACATGCCAAGGTCAGGGCAGGCTGCAAAAGGGAAAGCAGATACTCCCAAGACTGGTGGATAACACTGAAGTTAAACTCCCCAAACAGTCACAAACTGTGCTTCTGATGCCCTACACTGGTTATCAAGAAGCAAAAAAGAAATCACACAGCTCCCTTTATTGCATTCAGTCCTCTGGCTCCCAGACAGCACATGGATCCAGTGCAGTGAGAAGTTATTTAAAAAACTCTGCTCACATACACAAAATGTTCTTCTGACCCCAAAGGGTCAGCCATGTTATAGGCTTGGAGTTTACCCAAATACCACGGTGCCAACCAATCCTTTAGTAACTAGGTTTATTATAAGGGAAAAAAAGAACAAGAAGAGAGATGTTAAATGGTAAAGCAATCACATACATACAAAGATTTCAAAGTCCATATATCAGGTTCTTAGCAATATTGGTGAGTTTGCTGGCTTGAAAGTCCCTGAATATTGTTTTCCTAAATATTGGCATTACAGGTATGAAACTCAGCATAGTTGTACAGATCTAAGAGAAAGAACCTGGCCATTTGCTCTGACAGATCCAACACCCACGGGTGCTTCACAGTGAAGTGAGCTACACTGATACAACATGTCGTGCTAGGAGTCTACTACAGGCCACCTAACCAGGTAGAAGAGGTGGATGAGGCTTTTTTTAAACAACTAACAAAATCATCCAAAGCCCAAGATTTGGTGGTGACGGGGGACTTCAACTATCCAGATATATGTTGGGAAAATAACACCGCGGGGCACAGACTATCCAATAAGTTCCTGGACTGCATTGCAGACAACTTTATATTTCAGAAGGTTGAAAAAGCTACTGGGGGGAAGCTGTTCTAGACATGATTTTAACAAATAGGGAGGAACTCGTTGAGAATTTGAAAGTAGAAGGAAGCTTGGGTGAAAGTGATCATGAAATCATAGACTTTGCAATTCTAAGGAAGGGTAGAAGGGAGTACAGCAAAATAGAGACAATGGATTTCAGGAAGGTGGATTTTGGTAAGCTCAGAGAGCTGATAGGTAAGGTCCCATGGGAATCAAGACTGAAGGGAAAAACAACTGAGGAGAGTTTGGCAGTTTTTCAAAGGGACACTATTAAGGGCCCAAAAGCAAGCTTTTCCGATGGGTAGGAAAGATAGAAAATGTGGCAAAAGACCACTTTGGCTTAACCATGAGATCTTGCATGACCTACAAAATAAAAAGGAGTCATATAAAAATGGAAACTAGGTCAGATTACAAAGGATGAATATAGGCAAACAACACAGGAATGCAGGGGCAAGATTAGAAAGGCAAAGGCACAAAATGAGCTCAAACTAGCTATGGGAATAAAGGGAAACAAGAAGACTTTTTATCAATACATTAGAAGCAAGAGGAAGATCAAGGACAGGGTAGGCCCATTGCTCAGTGAGGAGGGAGAAACAGTAACAGGAAACTTGGAAATGGCAGAGATGCTTAATGACTTCTTTGCTTCGGTCTTCACTGAGAAGTCTGAAGGAATGTCTAACATAGTGAATGCTTATGGGAAGGGGGTAGATTTAGAAGATAAAATAAAAAAAGAGCAAGTTAAAAATCACTTAGGAAAGTTAGATGCCTGCAAGTCACCAGGGCCTGATGAAATGCATCCTAGAGTACTCAAGGAGTTAATAGAAGAGGTATCAGAGCCTCTAGTTATTATCTTTGGAAAGTCATGGGAGACGGGAGAGATTCCAGAAAACTGGAAAAGGGCAAATATAGTGCCCATCTATAAAAAGGGAAATGAAAACAACCCAGGAAACTACAGACCAGTTAGTTTAAATTCTGTGCCAGGGAAGATAATGGAGCAAGTAATTACAGAAATCATCGCAAACACTTGGAAGGTGGTAAAGTGATAGGGAATAGCCAGCATGGATTTGTAAAGAACAAATCGTGTCAAACCAATCTGATAGCTTTCTTTGATAGGATAACAAGTCTTGTGGATAAGGGAGAAACGGTGGATGTGGTATACCTAGACTTTAGTAAGGCCTTTGATACAGTCTCGTGTGATATCCTTATCGATAAACTAGGCAAATACAATTTAGATGGGGCGACTATAAGGTGGGTGCATAAATGGCTGGATAACCGTACTCAGAGAGTAGTTATTAATGGCTCCCAATCCTGCTGGAAAGGTATAATAAGTGGGGTTCCGCAGGGGTCTGTTTTGGGACCGGCTCTGTTCAATATCTTCATCAACGACTTAGATGTTGGCATAGAAAGTACGCTTATTAAGTTTGCAGATGATACCAAACTGGGAGGGATTGCAACTGCTCTGGAGGACAGGGTCAAAATTCAAAATGGGGTCTGGACAAATTGGAGAAATGGTCTGAGGTAAACCGGATGAATTTCAATAAAGACAAATGCAAAGTGCTCCACTTAGGAAGGAACAATCAGTTTCACACATACAGAATGGGAAGAGACTGTCTAGGAAGGAGTATGGCAGAAAGAGATCTAGGGGTCATAGTGGACCACAGGCTAAATATGAGTCAACAGTGTGATACTGTTGCAAAAAAAGCAAATATGATTCTGGGATGCACTAACAGGTGTGTTGTAAACAAGACACAAGAAGTCATTCTTTCGCTCTACTCTGCGCTGGTTAGGCCTGAACTGAGTATTATGTCCAGTTCTGGGCACCGCATTTCAAGAAAGATGTGGAGAAATTGGAGAGGGTCCAGAGAAGAGAAATAAGAATGATGAAAGGTCTTGAGAACATGACCTATGAAGGATGGCTGAAAGAATTGGGTTTATTTAGTTTGAAAAAGAGAAGACTGAGAGGGGACATGATAGCAGTTTTCAGGTATCTAAAAGGGTGTCATCAGGAGGAGGGAGAAAACTTGTTCACCTTAGCCTCCAATGATAGAACAAGAAGCAATGGGCTTAAACTGCAGCAAGGGAGATTTAGGTTGGACATTAGGAAAAAGTTCCTAACTGTCAGGGTAGTTAAACACTGGAATAAATTGCCTAGGGAGGTTGTGGAATCTCCATCTCTGGAGATATTTAAGAGTAGGTTAGATAAGTGTCTATCAGGGATGATCTAGACAGTATTTGGTCCTGCCATGAGGGCAGGGGACTGGACTCGATGACCTCTTGAGGTCCCTTCCAGTCCTAGAGTCTATGAATCTATGAATCTATGAATAATAATTAAAATGAAGTGAAACTAAAGAATAGTGACACTTCTGCTGACCTACACAAAGATGGATCTATATACTGAAAAGTAGACTAATTAAAATAATCTTCAACATAAAATAGACAACAAATGTGATGAAGATGGGGGGGGAAATATCTGGCACTATAGTTCATCATGTAGGGAACAGCTACTGCCCCTCACTTGCTGTGATTCCCTATTTATTAATTTAAGCCCCAATCTTACAAACACTTGTGCATGTGAATAACGTTATGTGAGTTGCACCGTTGAACTCAGTGGGGCTGTTCAGGTGTTTTAAATCTCTTATATGGCTAAGTGATTCAAGGTTTGGCTCTTAGCTTGAGTCTCATGCAAATATATAATAAAATAATTGCTGCATGTGTTCTATCTGAAGCCTACAGCTGTTGTTTTCTGTAGCATACACTGCGGGTGATAACTGTAGTTCATGTTGCTAATATACAGAAAATTAAATTTAAATTCTGCAGCCAGCCAAATACATTTTTCACTACCCCTATTTCTGTTTTAAGAAAGTTGCATCAAGCAAGACCTGTCTGAACAAAAAAGGAAAAGGTTCCCAATTTTCTAAAATTCCTCATCTTGCCTATCTGCTGTCCTTAAACCGGTACCTCTCTCTGAGAGAATCAAAGCCTCAGTGGCTTCATCAAGTCCTGTTCCTGAAGATGGCCTTGAACCCACTTCCACTGAAATCAATGGAAAAACTTCCATTGACCTCATGGGAGCTTAATTAGATGCCATAAATCACACTCATCCAACGATTTATTTGACCAATCCCAAGTAACCAACACAGCTGAAATGTTGATCATCTGCTATTGAGCTCTCATTGAGACTGGTTAGTGATCAGTCCTGGAAAATATCTTGCAAATATGTCTTTAAGCAAGTTTGATTAATGTATAAATTTGAGGAAATTGTTATCAATGTGTCGTGGACAGAAAAAGACATCTCTTCAAGCTTCTGACTCATTTCAGTTGAAGCAGAAATCTTTAAAAACTTACTAGCAACAGAAGGGGAAACACCCCTTACATTAGGGCATGGGGAATAAATTATCTCCTTACCTCTAAAGATGGTCCTTTGCTTTGAAGTACATTGGTTGTTGGCAGCGTGAAGAACTCTTGCACAGGCAGCCACTGCCAAAACTGTATTTTCTCTGTAAATACAGAGGATTTCAGTCTCTAAGGCTATCAGCTCATTGGCTGTCACAACAACCACTACGTTAAAACAAAACAAAAATCCCATATGGCTAGAGGAAAACAGGCAAGAGCTATTATTACTCATGTATTATGTACACTTGAATATTGAGTTGTCTTTTTGTTTTCGCTTGATGAGATTAACCTTGAATGCCTAGACACAAAGGCCATTTAATGGGGATTATGCAGTTTGTAAACGCAGTCTCATAATGCAGGAAAGAGACTCTTTTTAAGCACAGGCTTTTTAGTGAAACTAAATAAGAGAAGGGATATGTAAAAACTGTGTGAATAGCCTTAAGAAACAAGGGGCTTATGGTAGGCTGGGGATGGGGAAGGCAGAGAGAGGCACACACACACGTGTTCAAATCTCAACATTATTCCTTATTTAATGTAACTAACCTCTTTTTTTTTTTTATTTCAGCCTATTTGAGACAAATCATTCATTGTGTGCTTAACACAGGTCAGACCATGGATTCCAGCAGGAATCTTTACACTGGCATCCTCTTCATAAATCTGGCCCTGATTAAATATGACTCCTCCCTTCATCCAAACATTACAACTGTTCTCCTCAGCTATTGAAAAGAGCTTTAAAAGAAATAGTCACCTACTTTCCATGATAAAGGATCAAATCAAGTGATTAGCTATTCTAAAGGGCTCACTGAGCCATGATGAGTTGTAACTGTACCATGAAAAGCAACTATTAAATATTAAATTAGTTCCATCTAAAAGCTCAAGGCACAAAGTTATATAGCGTACTTGCTGGGCCCTTAGTGAAGTGGAAAAGGCTGCAGGTTAACTTTTAATGTGTTCATAAAAGGAAAATTGTTTTTGGCCATTGTACTGCTTTTATTGCAACCACATGGCAAATGAAGTTATGCTGATGCACTTACTAAATGAAGTCTATCTTCTCATAAAAAATTATTTCTCCCCATAGACAACAGAAACAAGAACGGATAATAGGAAAACAGGAATGAATAGCTCATATCTGATTACTAAAGTGTTCATCCTTTTATTCTCAACGGCTGGGGCTTTCAACACTAGCTGTAATCATCTGGACAAACATCTTTGAAAGTGTGTCCTTCATACTGACAAATGATCCTAGCGAAACATAATGTTAAAAGTTGAATAGCTGTGTGGAAACGGAAAAATTAGGGCAAGTGTCAGTACAGAGACTAAAAGAGGAACTAGTATAAGACTAAAACCTCCATCTCTGGCAGTGATCTTTAGGTGTTCCACATGTCTGAGAATGCAGTGCTTCTTCAGCCACCACCCCAGGTAAAATGCACATCAAAGAGGTTTCACTTGGGAAGTTGTGGCTCATAAATTAGCTTAGTTTACAGGGCACAGAAGTGTTTTTGCTAAAGGAACCTAGTTGTGTTATTTTTAATATTGCTTTCATGTATTGATGGATAAAGCACATATAGCAGAAAAGATAGACAATTAAAAATCCAAACACTGAAGGAAAACTCTACGGGTTCAAAAAAAAAATCATCATTACACTTTTAAAGGTCAGTTCCTGGTAAAGAGGAGGTTTTTTTCCATTTACTTCTTTGATGACTTCTTTGTTCCTAATTACTGATTATTTTCTGGAGGGGGCTGATCACCCTCAACTCGCACTGAATTCAAGTTGGTTGCTGGGAATAAGCTGTGATCCTAAGTGTTGAGTTCCTGGCCTTAACTCCCAGTGGACTCAATACTTTACAGGATCAGGCCCCATGGACCACATTCTTCCTAGCAACCAACCTGAATAACTGGGGTGGCCCCTGCAGTTCCTTGCGGTGGTAGGTGGAAGCAATCTGTGCCATCCTTTTGGCTGTGGATGCTCTGTAGCCACCTACACCTACTGTTCTACCAAGGGGCAATGGCTGGTGGATTTGCCCAGTGGTGGCTTTGCTGCAGCCACCTTGTCCCCTACCCTCTGCCTCCTGCTGTGCAAGGAGTAGCTAGAGGTCTGTGCTCCACAGTTGCAGGCAATTCATACACCCTTCATTGGCTCCTGAAATTCTCCCCCCACCCCCTGAAGAACTATAGCACTTCCATTATGTATCAGTCCCTCATCACTCATGGATGAAGGAAAACAAGATTGTGCTGTAAGAATGAAATTCACCAATATGCAGAAAGGAAAGCTCAAAGCTTATACATAACTTAAGTCCTCAAAATAGGATTTAAGTTCAACTTAGTTATCTATAGGTCTTGAGCAGACCCTCTGCATAGGGGTGAATTTCACCTTACATGAATGTGAGTTATATACAAAATTATTCAGGCCAAATATATAGTACAATGCATTCAATTTTCCATGCTGATTTGCAATACTGTGTGCTGATAAATAATATTCTTGTTTGAAAGAAAAGAAAGAAAGAATATTAATGCAGCTAAAAGGAGAAAAAAGCAATTCATTCAATATTCATTCCAAACTGGGAACAAAGGAAGTTGATAACGGCTCATCACTGGAATCACAGAAGTTCCCCTTTTCTTGAACTTCCTGTTTTTCAGACTGAAGCAGTGAAAATTCCGAGCACCATTATAATCAAAGAACAACACTTTTTTTTCCCCTTCAGCAATTAATCTTAGCTTAGCTGTCAAAAAAAACAAAAACAAAAAAACATTCTATTACCCTGAAGCAGTAATACTCAAGGCAGCTAATTCAGCTTTCAGAATTATAAACTTCTTTTGTTCAGGCTTGTTTTGCCCAAGCTTAATCTGGAGAAATGTATTTTCCCCTTGATATGAAATATTTTCCTTTTCACTGCCACATTTCATACATAATGTGGCCCTTCTTGCCAAATGAGATTCCAGGATTCAAATGTGACAAAGACCACTTCTTTGACATAAACATCTACAGGCGAGATAGTTGGGAGTATGGCTTTAATAGGGAATTCTAAATGCCTTAACTATGTGAAGTGGCACATCAAGGTTTTTCCTCAGGTGAAACTTTCAGTAATGAAGGTGAAGTATTACATTCATAACCCATTCATGGCCCTGTCATAGCCCTCAGGAAAATGCAGTACTCAATGATTACCACTCTTAAATATTACTTCCCATCTTCCTTATCTTACAGTGAAATAGCATATTATCTTTAATATGAACTCCAGTAAGAATTTTAGAGCTTCCCCCTTGGAGATGTAATTCAGTTATTCTCTCCTCTAATTTTTTTTATGGCCCCTTCTGTAGAAACTGGGGTTCCCTCCAAAATTAGAAACTCTAGAACAAAAATATTTTTTATTGAATCTTGTTGAGTCTGAGTCACCATTGTGTTACTCCAGTTTTACATCAGTGTAACACTGAAATCACACTGGTGAATCATGTCTTTAGTTTACAAGCTTCCAAAGGTGGACAGAATCCCATCAGAGAAAACTTCATCAGACCCTGTTGTTGAAAACTGACAAGGAAAATCCAACTTATCAAAAGTCCAAACTGCATCTGAGGCAGCAAGTCATGAGGTAACAATGAGGGAGAGTGTGATGTTCTCCTGGTGTTATCTGGACCGATGATCTGCTAGGTCACTCCAGTCCTCTACTCTGGGAGACAGCCTTACCTTGCTCAGCTGTGAGAAACCCCACTCCCAGGATGTTCCCGTACAGCCTCTAGCATGTAAGCTACTCACAGTCAGATGCTGCTTGGACTGTGCAACTGAATGACACTAGCCAGTATGTCCAGTCCTAGACACAACCCTAGGAACCTTTCTCTTGCAGTGTCCAGTTATGCCTGCTGGATGCTGCAAGATTATGTAAATTCATCAATTTAACAAAGAAATTGATATGTACTAGGCTTGTTATCCCAAGGGGAGTCTTTGACACACTTCAGACCAAACACACTGCTTCAGATAGAATAAACAAGCAAATTTATTAACTATAAAAGATAGATTTTAAGTGATTATAAGTGAATGCACAAGCAGGATTTGGTCAAATGAAATAAAAGCAAAACACATTCTAAGGTGATCTTAACACTTTCAGTGCCCTTACAAACTAGATGCTTCTCACCACAGACTGGCTGGTTGCACTTCAGCCAGGCTCCCCACTTTGATCAGCGCTTCAGTTGCTTGGTGATGGTGGTATCTGTAGATGTAGGTGGAAGAGAGAGGAACAGCATGGGAGATGTCTCTCCCTTTTATCATGTGCTTTCTTCCCTCTTGGCTTTGCCCCACCCCCCTTCAGGGTCAGGTGAGCATAACCTCATCGCAGTCCCTGACTGACCAAGGGAAGGAAGGTGACTCACTCAAGAGTCCAACAGATCCTTTGTTGCTGCCTAGGCCAGTGTCCTTTGTTCCTGTGAGGCTGGGCTGGGTTTGTCCCATACATGCCCTGATGAGGTAGGAACTGCCCCTCTGTTCCTGGAGAGTTTTGCCTGGGCTTGTTTTAAGCCATGAGGACACATTTTCAGCCTCATAACGATATACATGAAATTAAAACCTACAACATTACTATAACAACAATGCTCAGTGCATCATGAGCCTTTTGAAGATACCCGACATGACAGACTTTGCATTGGATACCACACAATCATTTTAGAAGGATGAACATGGGGGTGCTGGTGGTTTCCCCAAGGCACAGAATGTCACAGAGAGACTCTTTACGTCAGTGCTTTGTGAGCTGTGAATGGAACTGGTTAGAAATTTTTCAACAAAACACTTACTGGAAAATTGTCAATTCATCAAAACTGAACCTCTGTGCAGGAAAGGGTCAGTTTCAACAAATTTCTCATATCAAACATTTTGGAAAAAAGTTTTGAAATTGCCACAATATCCTGTTTTGACATTTTCTAAACGAAAGATTCTTTTTTTCTCAGCATGAAACCACTTTTTGTTTTGAAATTTAAATAAAAACACACACACACAAAGGACAGATTTTGACTTTTCATCTTATATCAAGACCGGGAAATTTTTTGAAATCTCCAGTTTTCCTGTGATGGGACAATAATTTCTCATCCAGCTCTAGCTTTAAAGTAATACAAAAATTTAGTGTGTTGAGAAGTCTGCATTGCAGCTGTCTCTCTGTACTCTTGGAATGTCTTTTTAGGAGGCATACTGAAATGTTCTATAATATCTACTTACAACTGCTCACAACATGAAAAATGAAGAATACTTAAGCCACAATAGCATAGTAAAAAATGAACCAATCAGTAATGATATGTGATTACATAAATACACACTGGGCCATTTCCTCAGCTGGTGTGAATATGCATGGCTACCCTGAAGTTAATAGAAATATGCCAATTTACAGCATCTGAAGTCCTAGGGTCTTTATAGGTTATATGCACCCTCAGAACCTGCTGGCTTCCTTTTTATTTAATAGACAGACTTTTTAGGGCTTGATTCTTATCTCACTTACTCTGGTTTTACAACTGTGACCACACTGACCTCCATGGGTTCACTCCGTTTCTATGGGATGGTGAGGACAATAGAATTAGTCCCTTAGTCTTATTATACTTTGCATACCCTTATACAGAGAGGTTTGGCTAACTTTTTTTCCTTTACTTCACCCTGTATACTTGAAATATGGAACCCAAATGTAGCCGGGAGCTAACAGGTGCAACTTTTATGGATATCCCTGGGCCAAAATCAGCAGTGATGTAAAAAGTGGTGTGATTTACACATTGGGTGTAAATATGCAGAGCTTGTTGCAAATTTGAAACATATTGTTTCAAAGAAAATGTCATGAGGAAGGTTTTTCAGGTCCAGGATGGAATTTCTGATCAATATCAAAGAGGGGGAAGAAGCTAGACCTCAGAATAGCCAATAATCTGGGGGTTAGGCCATGTGGGAGACTGAGTGTCTGATTTGTCGTAGGTACTTGAAACAGTGGGGAGTTGAAGCTGGGTCTTCCACTATCACTGCCCTAACCACCAGGCTATTGGCTAGTCTAAGTTTTCTGGCTCTGGCTCTCCTCACCCACCTTAAAATTACAAAAAAGTGTCAGTTTTGTTTCAGTGATGAACAAAAACACATGTGAGAACCTCAACATTTTCCATGACATGGAATTTTTGTTTCCCAAACAGCCCTTTCAACAGGGTGAAGAATAGCGATAAGCAGTAAAGCAGTGTAATTTGAACTGTCTTGGCATCCCCTGATTATGCAAAGAAATATACATTTATGTACTTATTTACCACTGCATTATTCCTGTTCAATGATCATGTAGCTCTATTGTTATACATTTGCTCCAGTGTAAAGCTAGAGTAACACAGTCCCAGAGGACATTGAATTGGGAGATGTAATAGGAAAACAAAATGGCACATGTGTGAGAGAAATAATGTGGGCCAAGGCAATGGATAAAAGGGAAGATAAGCCCCAATTTACAAATTTGGTTGGGCAGTATCTGATCCCCCAGAAAGATTAGCCACATTTGATATGGACAGTCCTGAGCATCAGATCAGTTCAGAGCATCTGAAAAAACATTTTGTACAAGAAAAAGTTTGAGACTATTTCCCAAGACTCTTTTCAGTCCATACCCTGGTGAAGTGAAGCCTAATTCTCCACTCTATTCTGCTGGTGTAACTCCATTTATGCCAGTGGACGTCACACCAGTGAAATCTAGTCTTAAACTTGCTAACTGCTTTTTAATTGTTCTTAATAATTATTATTAGAGTTTGGCATCAAATTTACATCAGATGAAAGTGCTACAGAGAATGATTAATATTAGATTCATGTCATGGCTAACAAATGCAGTCTTTTTCTTTTCTTTTTCTTTTTTTGGGATGCTAAAAGCAAATGGAGTGTTTTTGCCTCAAGGCAGAACTCACAGCATTCACATCTAGAGATGCTTCCACCTAAACATCAAATATATATGTAAACCTGCTGGAAGTTTATCAGGGCAGGTCACCAGTTTCTGAAAATATAATTTGGTTTCCAGTTATATCATTGTGCAAATTTTACAGACAAGCACCCATAGTTGGTGCCAGATGTTCAAAAAGAGTTCAGTTCCCATGAGAGTACTGTGAGCTACTGAGTACTCTTTGTCCATAATACTTGAGAGGAATGATGATCATGCATTTCAAGCACTGGACTGAACATGTGGGTTCTGCTCTCAGCTTTACCACTGACTTTCCATGTGCCTTCGGACAAGCCAGGTAACCACTCTGCCTCTGTTTCCTCATCTGTAAAACATGGATAATACTTCCCCAAAGTGTTACAGGAATTTTCAGTCTGGTTTGCTTCCCGCTCTTGTGAACCAAACCCTGGAAATTTCAGTCTGCAAACCTATCAGTAGACAGTCCCTGAAGGGTTTGCACAATTCTTCTTGTTCTAGTCCTGTTCTGTAGGCAAGAAGAGGAGTTCAGTAAATTACACTTAAGAAAAGTGAGGCACTGGATGTAGGGAGTTGCATGTGAGAAGAAAGAGCTCCAGGTTTGACCTATTATTTAAGTGTGTTATCTTCTCTGCCTTTAGTTCTGTTATTGTTCACTCTTCCTGGAGTGTGAATATCCCTTTTCCTTTTGTGGAGTGATGTTTTTCAAGCCAAAGCAATTATAGCAATCTTTGAATAGATTATTTTTTTCCAGCAAGGTGGCAAACTGCAAGACCCCTACAAGAGATAATATAGCAATGCTTCCCTCATCACAACAGGCTACAGAAGGCATACGGAATGATCTTCAGTTTGCCTGCTGTTCAAGACATACTAGACTCACTTAAAACAGTGAACAATGAAATAAATAAGCGAGAAAACATGAGGTAAAGTGTGTGTGTAGCTCTCTCTCCTTGCGTGTGTATGGATAATAGATAGAAAAAGTGTTCAGAAAATAGCCTTCCATAACTGAGAACCAATGAATGATCATGTACAGATAATGAAACAAACCCACGGAAACCAGCTAGCCAAAGAGGGCAAGATTACATACAGTCAGGATAACTGTATTGATATAAAGCAATTTATGTTAGTCAAAAAATGGGATAGGGAGTGGGAACTGTATTTCATCATTTAATATTTTTGATGAACTGCCTGATGGAGTATGTTGGAAGTATAGATTTTATTGTATGATTCATTTAAATACAAGGTTCCACTGTTGTGAAAAGATTGTTTAGCACTGATTGCTTGAGTTTCCTTCAAGATGATCACCCACTTTGCTATGAAAATATTGCATCTTCTGTATTATGTCAAGTGCTTGCTCAACTGGGGTTTGATATTAAGTGTGTTGGGGTTGATCAAAATCTTTCCATTGTATGGATTCCAATTTATTTTTAAAAAGCTATATACAGATTGGATCGAAGGACATAGGCCTGGTGGATCCAACAATGATATGGCTCATTGGACCCTTTCTAGGTTTAGCTTTATTATTGAAAGAACTCATTTACCTTGCTAGAGTTCACCTCTGTGCTCCTGCTCTGTATAAAGATCTGGAAGCATTTGAAACAATGCCGGATTTAAAATCAATAGAAGATAAAGCCTTAATCCCTTGAATTTTTCCCCACAGGAAGGTGATAAATCTCATGATATACCACCTCAGCATAGGAAAAGACAAGTGCTGCTTTGTGAGAGACATAGTCCAGTGAGGGAGCTAGGCCATCATAGATTCCAAGATCAGAAAGGACCATTGTGATCATCTCGTCTGAACTCCTGTATAACACAGACCTTGGAAGTTCCCCAAAATAATCCCTAGAGCAGATCTTTCAGGAAAAAAATCAATCTTGATTTAAAAATCAGTGATGGAAAATCCACCACAATCCTTGGTAAATTGCTCCAATGATTAATTACTCTCAGGGTTAAAAAGTTACACTTTATTTCCAGTCTGAATTTGACTAGTTTCAGCTTCCAGCGATTGGATCATGTTATACTTTTCTCTGCTCGATTGAATAATGCACTGTGTGTTCCTCTTCAAAGTATTTATAGACTGCAATTAAGTCACCCCTTAACGTTCTCTTTGTTAAGCTAAGTATATTGAACTCCTTCCCTCAGGAGAACTGCAACTACAGCTCCCATGAATAGAGCTGGTTGGAACTTTTTCCCCATGAAAAATTTCAACAAAAACAGACAAAAAAAGTGTTTTTGTCAATATCCCCCAAATCGAAAAGTCACAAGACAGAAAAAACATCAGTTTCTTGGTAAAAAGGCCACATTTTCTGCAGAAAACAAATACTTTCAGTGAAGAATTTTGTTCAGCGGAAAATACAAATTTTCTGTCGAAAGAAAATTTTCAACCAGCCCTACCTAGGACACATTAGTGTAGCACGTTAATGCAGATATTAATGCCACTCTGAAACAGAATGATTCTTTTAGATTATCCCACAGAAAATATTAACTTTGACTAAACTTTATTTTACGACAGGACTATATTTTGTTTGAAAGTTTTCAGCCAGCCCTACTCTCCAGCTGCTCCACATATCACTTGCATAGAACTGTCTGATATTTGAGCTTCATTGGGGTGGAGTGGATGGCACACATTGTGTTTGGCTAGAAAAGTGAAAGACACGCAAGTCTAAATGGTGTAAAAATATTGTTAAAAGAAAGAGACAAGTGGGGAAACTCTTGAGGCAGATAAGTACTATTAAAAATCTCTTCCTCAGAACTTTCACTGTCATTTTCATGCACATAGAGGTTTTTTTAATGAATAAAATGCCTAACTCTTATAGCACTTATTGTCAGTAGATCTCAAAGTGCTTTACAAAAGAAATCAGTATCATGATCTCCATTTTATAGCTGGTGAAACTGAGGCAGAGAGAGGTGAGTGGCAGTCCAGTCCTTTATCCAGTAGACCACACTGCTTCTCTTAGCCTCACTCTGTTAAATAAGAAGGCTCTAGCATCACCTTACAATTAAAACAAAGTATAGTTTTGTGATCTTTAATAAATTGCAATTTTGCTAGACCTGAATGTTGGGATCTCAGTGACAAAAATTCAGGGAACAGTCTTCATAATTGTGTACTACAATCCTGTTGTGAGGTGCTGTCATAGTTGAGCAAGCAAAGTGGAGGGAATCTCAGTTACACCAAGAGCACATCAGCCATTTTATAAAGGTGGAGCAGGGAACACAATGATATGGAGCAATTTGGCATTCAAAATGTCTTTATTTTATGCTTTTTAAAATTTAATTTGCCAGGTCTTCCTTACTTTTGTTCTCCAGTTCTTTGTGGATTACATTATGTACATATGGTAAAACAATATTTGTTAGAATTTCATTTGCTAATTGTCATAGTATAAAGTGTGTTCCAGCTGAAATTGTCACTTGTTTTGGATAGGTAAATGTAAGGTGTTTCAGCTGAAGGATGCAATATATATTTACCCTGAAGTAAAGAGGAGGTGACAACCAGTAGTAAGTAAGAGACTTACTTCAATAATGAGATTAACTAAAAGAGATGAAGAAAAGTCTCAGTGAAACAGATTTAAAATATATGAATGAGATAAAAATGAAATTGGATTAATATGATCTAATTTATAAGCAGCTGTTACTGATTTTTTTAAGAGATTATACTGGGTGAGTGGGTAACAGAAATGGAGATTGATCTGACCAGTGCTACAGCATCATGACCAGGCTATTTAAAAGGCTGAATTTAATTGAAAATTAAGAAAAAGAACTTGAGGTAAGGTTTTATAATCTTGAAAGCCATAAAAGAGAAAATAAAGTACCACAGATTAAGTGGCTAAGAAAGAAGTGAGAGTTTATTATGCAAAACCTTTAGAAATTCATATTTCCAAGAAGTTATTTTAAGGCTTTATTTAGACTACTCTCCAATTCCATGACTATAGGGTACAAGGAGCCAAGGGAGAGGCTGATCTGTAGAATCATTTCCCCTCTACTTTTCCCCAATTTCATGGACGTTCCTGCTCAGGGGCATTCCTGGTTTGGAGTCCATGTATAGTGCAGCAGTGAAATTACACACATACAAATCATAAGACGGCCACACTGGGTCAGACCAAAGGTCCATCTAGCTTAGTATCCTGTCTTCCGACAGTGGCCAGTGCCAGATGCCCCAGAGACAATTTTTGAACCATAATTGTAATCTTCAAAAATCCAGAAATATGTCTAGCCATCTTCAGATACAATTAATATACAGACTCAAACAGGAAATATAGAAGATTTTAAACTATTACACTTTACCAGAAGCATTTCTATGCTTACCAATGTGGTGCTATCTGGGTACCTTCCCCACATACACACACTTTGAACAACATAGAGACTTTAGAGCAACTCAGTCAGTCAGTCAAATGTAAAGAAGTCTAAGGCCTGGGCAAAAAATTCACCCTATATTATCTTAAATTTGTTGTAATTAGTTACACAATGCCCAATTTATTGGATGGTGAAATGTTTCCAGCTCCATATAAAAGTATACTAGTTTGCAAACAGCTAGTGAAGGCCAGTACTTTGAACATTACTTTTAGGCAACTTAGGGTTCATAAGGACATGCAATAAAGTTCTCCGGAAGACAAATATACAGGTCAGATTGAGTCAGATGAGTCTAAACCAGTGGTTCCCAACTTTTCCAGACTGCTGTACCCCATTCAGGAGTTTGATTTGTCTTGTGTACCCCCAAGTTTCACCTCATTTAAACTATTTGCTTACAAAATCAAGTATAAAAATATAAAAGTGCCACAGCACACTATTACTGAAAAATTACTTACTTTCTCATTTTTACCATATAATTATAAAACACATCAATTGGAATATAAATATTGCACCTATATTTCAGCATATAGTATATAGAGCAGTATAAAATAATCATTGTTTATATGAAATTTTAGTTAGTCCTGACTTCTCTAGGGCTTTTTATGTAGCCTATTATAAAACTAGGCAAATAGCTAAATGAGTTGATGTACCTCTTGAAAGACCTCTGCATACCCCCAAGGGTACTTGTACCCCTGGTTGAGAACCACTGGTCTAAACTACCAGCCTCTGGAAGCCACTTAAACATGACTAGCTGCAGTCTTAACTAAGATCCACACATAGAATTGGAAGGGACCTCAGGAAGTTGTCTAATCCAACCCCCTGCTCAAAGCAGGATCAATCCTCAGATTTTTTGACCCAGTTCCCCAGATAGCCCCCTCAAGGATTGAACTCACAATCCTGGGTTTAGCAGGCCATTGCTCAAACCACTGAGTTATCCCTGTCAGAATTACCCACTTTACAGGGGTGCGGGAGCAATTTGAATTGAACAGATGGTGGAGAAGTGTCAGCATGGCTCCTGAGTAGGGAAATGTGGCTGGGAGGTAGCGTGGAGGTACAGGTGCTCCAGACAGAGGTTCCATGCCTCCAAGGATCTATTAAGATGTGTGCAACTCTCAGGAATAGAGGGATTTGGAGGCAACCCCTTCCCCCAGTCCCTGTACCCCAACATCCTGAAGACTGTGTTGAAAAATCTTCATTGTATTGCATGACAATGGTCTTTACCAGTGAAGAACAAGATAGAAACAGTACAGCAGTATAACAGATTCAGTGGATGAATATTCTCCAAGGGAATAACATTGTTACCTAGCAACTACTGAAAGGGATTAATTAACCCTTTCTTCTGATTAATCACAAACTCCTTTTTTTTTTGCAATGTGGATAATTTATACCTTTAAGAGACAGAGTGTTTCATTTTATATAGCCAGCGTTCAAAAGGAAACTTGTGCCTAATAAATCTAATGGAATTTAAATGATGGAAGGAAATAATACAAGCAGCTAAAAGTAAGTTAGTTGTGAACATAATTTATCTGGATGTGAGAAAAGTTTCTACCATGCACAAAAATAATCTACAAGGTCATCATGTGTAGAATGGAAAATTGCTACTTCCATTAAGAACTGTACTAAAACAGCAAAGAAGGGCCTGATTTTTCCACTGCATGTCTCCATCTGTCATCATCTACACCTATGCAAAATGAATGTGGAATGGTTGTAGAATGATGCTAAATCAGAATTGGGGGTATTTTACACTCACATTGCACAGGTGTAAATGACTATATGAGGCACAAAACAGAGAGATCTTCCGCTGTAGATAGTTACAAGATCATCTGGTACTAAGTTATCTCAAGCAAAAAGCTGAGTATAATTTGATATAATTTACAAGACTCCTCCTCCTCCTCAGTATCAGCTTTTACTTGCAGTTACTGGAGAACCTCAAAGGGCCTAGTGCATCACTTCAGAAAGGCCTTATTCTGAATATTTTGAGATTTTTATAACTTCCTCCTCTGCATCCTGTCTCTCTGCTCCCATCTCTGTCGTCTCTCTTGTCCCAGCCTTCCCATCCAGCTCCCCAGCTGCAATAGATCACATGATCCACCCTTAAGAAGCTATTCTTCATGTCCATAAATGCAATAACCTTTTTCTGTCCCTTCAGGTTCTTATAGCTTCTTTCCTTCTCAGAGATCTCCTACTTCAATTTGGGCCCCTTGAGTGTCTTCAGTCCTTGCATTACATGCCTCATCCGTTTGCCCTAACTTTGAAATTTCTCATGCAGTCTAATGGGTCCAGCAATTTACTCCTTGGGGCTTCTGCAACCTTAGCAATCCATCAGTCTCATTTATCATTCAGGATTTTGCCTAAGTGCTGAATAACAGCTCTAAGGATAAAAAAACCTTTAAGTCTAAAAAGGGTTATCTTTCTTCTTTGGGGAGATATTGCTCAGAGAAGGATTTATTGAAAGTACTTTACATTTAGATCTCAACATTGTCAGACTCAGACTCATGCTAATCTCATTTGGCAAAGAGCTCTCCTAGTGAAGTTTCATTATTGATGGAAATGCTGCCTTCTGCGCTTGAAATGTGCTGTCTGTGGGTGAGTCTGACCAATCAAGTCCCACAAATGCTAGTTTCAACAGGGCACCAATAGTATGGGGATTCAATAGCTAAGAGAATGATGGACTTATTGGATACAGCTTATATCTTCAAAGGTAGAATTTGAATGGAAGTGTCTGGGTATCAGGGCCCATACATGGATGGTTTGGCATAGTGGTCAGAGTCCAGCATAGTCAGGGTCACACCAAAGGTTACAACCAGATTAAGAAGCCACACAAAGGGTTAAAATGGATTCAGGGCCAGAAGTCATGCAAGGGTCAAAGCCAGAGCCATCAACTGGAGTTAGGGCAAGAAGGGTGGGCCATGGTTGGGGGGCGGGGTTAAATCAGCGGCAGCTCTAACAACTAACTCCTCGCATGAAGGGGTGTGGCAGGAACAGGAATCTTTATGCAAGAAGTGTCCAATCAGCAGTCTGCTAATAGTCAGCTGATCTCACTGCATCAACAGGTGCACCCTCTGTTTACAGGGTATCAGCTGCAGTTTCCTTATCGGCCATGGTGGTACAAAGGGTAAGCCTCTCAGTAGGTAATGTTGAAAGCCTAGGTTTGAGACTCATGGTAGCTGATGCCAAATCTCTGAGCAAGCTTAAACCTGTTGTTGATTATGTACGGGATGGGGCTAAACCTATCTACTCATATTTGAAAAACTTTAGAAACCAGTTGCCTAATCAGAGGACCACCATCTTAGTCCGTGTTTTTTAATCTGTGTTCATACACAGATACACACATACATTCCTATCTGAGACACAAATCTGGCTTCCTATAATACAGTATGAAAATCTATTTATTTTGTAAGGGCTTTATGAACATTTCTTGCAATTGTTGTGATAAGGGGTCAATATATAAGTTACAAAAATTAGTGCTGTTCTGTGGTTATTTGCTCCTTTGCAATGTTTAGATCTTTTAACTAATTTCCTCCTGAGAAATGTTCTCTCTCCGTGTTATGGAAACGTCAGGCCCCATTTTGGGTACTTTAAATTTTTTAAATTAAAATTATTAAGATCGTGTACATTAGGATTCTTATACCTTTGTATTGACAAAGAGTTAAAAGTGTTGTAATTTTTTTCAAATCCCTTAACGGTAGCATGTCTCTTTTTTTCTTTTTCCAATATACTAGCCACTCGCTTAGTGTAGGGTGGAATAGGAGTTAGGGGATATCTTGAAAGAACTGGATCACCTACTGCAGGGCCACCCAGAGTGGGAGGCAAGAGGGGAAATTTGCCGCAGTGATCCCCACGAGAGTTTTTCAGGGGCCCTGGAGCAAGGTCCTTCACTCGCTCCGGGGACCCCAGAAAACTCTCATGGGGCCCGGTCCCCCAGAGCTTCTTCCGCTCCCGGTCGTCATCAGCAATTTGGCAGCAGGGTTCCTTCCGCTCCGGGACCCACCGCTGAAGTGTCTCGAAGACCTGTGGCGGGGGGTCCTTTAGCCCCAGGACCTGCCGCTGAAGTGCCCCGAAGACCCACAGCGGGGGGTCCTTCCGGCACTTTGGCGGTGTGTCCTGGGGCGTGTCTTTGGCGGCAATTTGGCGGCAGGGGGTCCTTCTGCCCCAAGACCCGCCACCGAAGACCCCCTGAATCCTCTGGGCGGCCCTGACCTACTGTGATTTTTTCTCTCATAGACTTCTGCTTCATAAAATCTCAGTTTGAGATCTAACTCTGATGAGGCTGATTTCTATAAGCAATTTTTCTGCCTCAGTTATGGGATTTTGATAATATTCTATTTCCAGTTATGCCACCTTTTTCTCCAAATCCAGATTTGATATCATTTGTAAGAAACAAAAAGTGAATGAACGATATTACTTGTCTTTATTTTATGGTCCTCAGTGCTTTTCAGAAGCAATAAGCAAAACTTATGTGGTTTCAGTGTTAGTCAGGTATTCCTTTATCTGCAATGGAGAAAATGAGCAAGAAGTTGTCAGATTTTTGTATTCTGTCTACGTCAGGTAGAACATGTGTGTCTGCATCCAGAAACTCAGACTCATGGTCTAATCAGGTATTATATTAGTCGATATGAAGTAGTCCATTCATTATCTAGCTGACTAGAATGGGTGTGAAAAGTGTACTCTTCCAAGTGAAAGTGATCATGCCTCCCTTTATCAGAACCCTAATTAGAGATGGATGAATCATTCAAAGCAAATTGCAAATATCTTTGAAAACATTGTGCCGAATGCATAAAATTTTCCCTGTGAAACAGCAAATGTTGGAAAGAAAACTTTATGTGTAGGATGCGTATAGTTTGTCATGCATAAACTTGTGAAACCTGAAATAAATAAGGGGATGATGGTCATGTCATTGCTCTGGCAAATTTTATAATGTGTACAGAACAGGAGTTCTGGTAGCCACAAATTTCCACAGTATGGATTTTTTTTTTAAGTTGTATAGATGCAGACTGCCCAGTTAAGAATGCATTACATCAGGAAATAACCTGCATGTGTACAGTTAAGCCTGTCCTTTGTGCACATATATTACATGATCCTATACTGCTTCACAAATAATACACCCAACATATTTGTAAACACATAATATATTTGCAAACCCTGATCTAGAAAGCTTAAAGGGAAGAAATACTCTCTGTTTAAGGGGAAAAAGCAGATTTAATATACATATTATAATCTCATCCCAATGCAGTTCTGAACAGTGATTTATACTAGATTGTTTGGAGTTTGTTAGTGTTCTGTTTGAGGGGGATGATATTTAATGGTGCCTATAAAAGTATTTAGGAAAAGGGAGAGAAACTGTGAGAGGAATAGCCTGGGGAAATCAAGTTAAGTTGAGCTGATACTGCAGCTAGTGTGCCTGTCATAAACAGATTGTTAAGGGTTAATGTCTCTTGTACCTGTAAAGGGTTACAAGCAGGGAACTGGACACCTGACCAGAAGACCAATCAGAAGACAAGATACTTTTAAATTTGGGTCGAGGGAAGCTTTTGTGTGTGTTCTTTGTCCGTTGTCTGTTCTTCTCTGGGAGGGTCTGAGAGAGACCAGACATTACTACAGGCTCTCTAAGTTTCTTTTCAAATAGTAAGTAAAAACAGGCAGTTTAGGCTTTTTGATTGTTTTACTCTATTTGCAGTTGTGGATCTGGCTGGTTAACTTTTATATGTGTAGTTGCTGGGAATATTTTGATTTGTATTGGTACTGGGGGGAATGTCTCTTTCTGGTGTCTGTAAGCTATAGGACCCTGTAATATTTACATCTTGAAGTTACAGAGATAATTCTTTACTTTTTCCTTTCTTTTATTACGAGGTTTCTTTTTAGAGAACCTGATTGATTTTTTTTCTTGTCTCCCTTGTTTTATTCCAGGGGATTGGGATAACTCACCAACACGGGTGGGGGAGACGGGAGGGGGGAGAGATAGAATCTCTCTCTGTTTTCCTTGAATCTGTTTTCCTCTTTGTGGAAGGGAAGGGAGATGCTTCTCTGTATGGTGATTTAGAGGTTGAATCAGTATCTCTCAGGATAGCCCAGGGAGGGAAATTCTGAGAGAGGAAAAGGTGGGGGGAATGGTTTATTTCTCCTTGTTTTAAGAACCCAAGGGATCTGGGTTCTTGGGGTCCCCAGGGAAGGTTGGGGAGGTCAGAGTGCCCCAAAAATATTTTTAGGTGATGGCAGTGCTATCAGATCTGAGCTGGTAATTAAGCTTAGAGGATTCAGGTGCTAGTATCTCATTTTCTGAACTCTAAGGTTCAGATCTGAGAAGGAATGCTATGACAGTGCCCAAATTCAGTAAGAAACTATGAGTCTGAGAGACCAGAGATTTTGTCCAGGGCCCACATTGCTTATGATATCCAGCCCCCACATTCTGGAACACATGTGAAGCTGATTTCACAGACAGAGGATTGGCAGTAGCTGACTTGGTATAACTCAACTCATTGAAAGAGGCAGTAGCAAGCCAGGTAGAGCTGACTTTGTGGAACCCAACCTGACAGCCATAGATTGGAGCAGAACTGGGTGGGATGGACTTCACTGGATTGCAGCAGTCAGGCTGAGGAGAGCAGCCTGCTGGTGCCCATTTGACCAGCAGTGAGTCTAAGGGCCTGTCTACCATGCCCCACAGTTTGGTCTTCAAAGAGGACTACATTAGTGTGATCTCAGGCCTTTTAGTTTGCACCCAGGGCATCCACACAGAGGAGTAACAGCACAGCACTTTGGTGCACATGGCTATTCACACTTCCTTAGTCTGTCCTGTGGGGCAGTGTAGACATGCCCTAAGGGAACTGAGTTTTAGATGGGTGGGGATTGTTTTGTGAATAAAGGTTCTGGGCCCCAACAAACTGGGCAGTTGAGAACTGGGAAGAGTTGTGGAGTGGGCCGGGCTCTTTAGACATTGTTTGGATGCCGCTGATTTCAGTTTTATGGAAAGAAATATTTAAGTTGTTTTTACCAAATAAAAAAGTACGTGTGATTTCATATTTTCAAGGACTCCAGAGTAGAGTTTTGCAAATAATTGGTTTTTCAGTTTGCTAGGTAACCTGAAAAAAATTTGGGGGAAAAAATGTTTTCGGTTGGCCTGAACCAAAACATTTTTAGCCAGGCAAAAAAGAACAAAACAAAAGAATTGAATCTTTTAACCCTTTTAAATGAAATTGAAGTAAAATTTGAAAATTAAAGTAATTTCAAATTTAAAAAACCCATTTGTTTAGAAAATGTCAAAAAAAAAAGATTTTTCATTTGCAACCAACACAATTGGCTGACTTTGATATGAATTTGTGAAATGTTTTGGCCATTCTGAAATTTCATTTTTTGGTGAAAAAGTTTCACATGAAAAAATCCACGTGCCTCTACTCCTGTGTGTTGGCAAGTGGGGAAGAAATATCTGTGAAGGTGACCAAAGAATTTAAATTCTAAGTTCCTAAAACCAGGGATTAGATAAAATTGTAGGTAGAGGCTAGAGATGATCAGGTCATTTATTTTAAACAAATCTCTAGTTCAGGGGTAGGCAACCTATGGCATGGGTGCCGAAGGTGGTACACGAGCTGATTTTCAGTGGCACTCACACTGCCTGGGTCCTGGCCACTGGTCTGGGGGGCTCTGCATTTTAATTTAATTTTAAATGAAGCTTCTTAAACATTTTAAAAACCTTATTACTTTACATACAACAATAGTTTAGTTATATATTATAGACTTAGAGAAAGAGACCTTCTAAAAACGTTAACATGTATTACTGGCACGCAAAACCTTAAATCGGAGTGAATAAATGAAGACTCGGCACACCACTTCTGAAAGGTTACTGACCCCTGCTGTAGACCACATTGGAACCTAGATCTTAGTGCTTCAAGTCATGCCTAGCAGAAGGTTTATGCATTGTTCAAATAAAACAAGTACAAAATGTTTGGATTTCTTTCTATGGAGTTACTCTAGATGGATAGCAAGGTAACTGAGAGCAGACTTCAGCACATATTCATTATAATGAGGATATAAATGCTGCATCACAGACAAGTCTTATAGGCAAATTAAGTCCCACTTAAGTAAGCCCTTTTGTAAGGATTTAAGTAGAGCATAGGCCTTGCACAGGTCCTCAGCACACAGGTGAGTGTTGTCACTGTGCTCAGAGTAATAAGTACCATATCTGGTGATAAGTATTTGCATTACCAGATTCTGAAAAGATAGCTCACCTGCGAGGCACTGGGGGAGTTCTCAAATATCTGATGCAAAATGAGAACCTTTAATGAAAGAATAACTGAATCAATCCAGACACGTACTCCTCAGGCACTAGCCATGTAACAACAACAAGGACTGGTTAAAAGCTATCACCTTTGTGGCTGTGCTCTTATTTTGTGAGAAGAGCAAACAACAGTTGACACACATTCACATTGCAAAAAGTTAAAATTTTATATCCTGCTTCATCCAGTAATAGCTTGTTTCCTAATCCACCTGCTTGCTTATTCAGGGTAATTATGATTGTCTGACTTTCTTGACATTAAAATAAGATTTATTCTTTCTTTTGCACAAGAGAAAAGATGCAGAGATTGGAAGGATGACATAGAACAGGGTTTTGCGCCGCTTCCAGAAGCCTCCATTGGCCCGGGGCAGCTATCCGCAGCCAGTGGGAGCTGCGATCAGCCAGACCTGTGGACGGGGCAAGCAAACACACCGGCCCGGCCCACCAGGGGCTTTCCCTACACAAGCGGTGACCCCTATTTGAGAAACCTTGATATAGAAGGTTAAAGCAGATAAAACTGGAGAGAACAGTTAAAATGAGGTGCTTATCAGATCTGTTATGCATGGCCCTCTCCCACTTTACCATCTCCCCTGTACTCTGTTTCCTGCAGCATTATATGACTCACCCTGCTTTCAGTACTGAGCACATGGTCATGTCATTTCTTAGGTCCTTATGAAAACACAATGGCTTAAATATCCAAAAATGACATGGGGTTTTGGGTACCTCAATTTTTCAGTGCTCAACCTGAGATACTTCAAAGGCTCCTGGTTTTCAGAAAGTGCCAAAGTGCCAAAATCTCTAGTCACTTTTGAAGCATAGGCCAGCATCATAAAAACTTTATTGTATCAGATTGTGGCCAAATATTCTGTTTTATTTATTTATTTTAAAAAATTGCTACTCCAGCTTGCCAGAACCCATGCAATTACCATCATTAGAGCCCTTCTAAGCAGCTGTGCAGATGAGGACTTACCTAGCTGTTACTCACTTGTCCAACATGATGCATCCAAATCATGACACCAAGATGTTAGAGGGCTTTCCATTCACATACACCCCTGGTTCTTGTTACACAGTCAGAAAGCAGCAAAAGACCAGAAGTTTGAAGTGCAGGCAATGCTTTGTTTATTGGGGTTAGTTTCCAGCAAACATGTGTCCCATAACTCTGATGCCGCAGTCTTGTTTCCTTGTGTTCTGACTCCCTCCTCCTCAGCAGGCATAATTATACCTGAAATGCACTCTCACAGTCCCATCCCTTACAATTTATGGTCATGTTCCATTTTGGGGGGTTGTGGGTCTGGGGTCTTTATTCCCACCCATTTGTACCCCATGGGAGGGATAAGCAGTGAGGTTGTGCTACGGTCAGGAGCAGGCATTTCTCTGAGCTTTTAGTGTTTTACCTTCCCCTGCAATCCCTCCTTGCCTCTCCCGACTGGTTGATTGACCTTGCCTTGAGATAAGGAGTTGAGGCAGTCTTCAAGTGTGCGCTCATATATTATACTCCTACCATGCCCAGTAACACTCTAACCATTCTTATCTATTCCCATTATACTAACAAGCCCATTTGACTTAGGCAAGAGATCATACACAGAAGATCTCTTTGTTCACACATATTAGTAAAAATGTGAGTGTATCAAAAAAATCAAGCAGGCAAGCAAAACCCAAAATACTATCTTAAGTGAAAATACAGGCCTGGATCCTACATTGGCACAAGCATGCCTAACATACTCTTAAAGGTGCGGGGGACAGGGGGGGAGAGGGAGAGAAACAGGGTCAATTCTTTTGGGGCCTATCACAGAAATAATAACAGGAAAAATAATGATTAAGGGCTAAAGGGATTGATTTATGATGAAAAAATTAGGAAATTAAACATTTTGAACTTGCCTAAATAACTTTAAAATAGCTGATAAGTATAAAAAGGTTGTAAACAGCAAGGAAAGAGAGGAATTGTTCTATGAGTTATACAAAGAAATTGAACATAGGGAAACTTCAAATAAATATTGATGAAATTGTCCTAATAATAACTATCTATTAGACTGTAGAACAGTGTCTTAACAGAAGTAGTTGAATCTCCATCATTAAATCTAGTCAAAACACTAGAGAACTATTTCAGGGACCATCTTTGCATTGCCAGAGGGATGGACAAGATTAGCTACTACTACTATATTTTTCCTTCTGTTTCTGTGTCTCTGAATATTGTGCTGCTCTCAGCACTTGATAATTGGGGTAATATATTAAGTGACATTTCAGTTTTCACTGGCTTGTGCCATTTGCACTTTTATCATCCAAAGAGCCTGAGAAATAAATTATGTTCTTTTTCTGCTAATAAGAAATTGGCTCCATTCATCTGGCTGGGGCAGCAGAGGCAATTGAACCTCTGGGTGAGTCACTTCTGGGGGATCTTTTGGGGAAGAACAGCTTTAATTTTTAATCAAATCACCATAAGAACATCAGTGGCAGAAGCCAACTAGGGGGTGCAATGAATTGGCACTGGGGCATTATGCCCCATATTCTTCACTGTAATATTATGATTTGATTATGGCATCACTGCTATGTATTTTATGCAAACTAGGTCATGTAAGATATCATTGAAAAGGTTCTGATTCACTGAATATGATTTTCCTATTTGTATGCATGTTTCATTTTGGTATCTGAAGTTACGAATATTGTCTATGCAGCAATTACAAATGTGTTTACACCTGCATTCTGCTCCCTAGGCAGAATGCAATCAGTCTAGATGGCTGGCTGGAAAGGGCCACAAGGAGAACTGTAGGTCTTAGAAGATGCTAATCTCCCATCAGGGAGCCTTTCTGAGGATATTACAAACAGCCTCTAAGTCACGGCTGCTATAACACTACACAGGCATGTAACCAGATCACTTGGTACTGGACTCCATCTTGGAATACCAGTGTTTTTCCACTGACTGGATGTGGGAACCAAGAGGAGAGACAAAGGGTTCCCACCATATGCAAAAGCTATTTAAGACAGGGGAGTGATATCATCATAGTTCTTCACTGACTCCCCGCCCAAGAAGATTGCTGGAAACACCTGAGGAACTAGGACTGGACTGGGGGAGAAGGGCTGAACCCATGTTAGAGGGATTTCTAGCCTGTGAAAGGAATACCTGCGGTTTTAAGCTGCAAGGAAATGCAGCTTGCCCTTAACAGCCCACAGCCAGCTTATTTAGGATGAGAATTTGCTGTTCATATCCAATTTCTTTAGTATATTAAGCCTAGCTTGCGTTTTTGTTTTATTTGCTAGGTAATCTACTTTGATCTGTTTGCTATTCCTTATGATCACTTAAAATCTATATTTTGTAGTTAATACATTTATTTTTGCTTTGTCTAAAATCAGTGTGTGTGTATGAGTCATTAATTGGGGCAGAAAGCTGTGTATATCCCTCTCCACATTGAGGGAAGGGGTGAATTTCATGAGCTTACACTGTGTACGGTTCCCTGTGCAGTGCAAGACGGTATAATTTTGTGTTTACTCTCCAAAGGAGGGTGTGCGCTTGAGTAACTTCTTACCTGAACCTTCCCATGCAGAGCTGATCTCAGCATATGTATGTAACTGCAGCTGGGTGTGTCCCTACCTGTATGTGTGCTGAGGGAGGGGACTGGGGTTGGGAGGTGTCTTGAGGGCCTGTTACAACAGTACAGTGTAAAGGGAGCACAGGCTGGTGGGTCAGGTGGGTTCAGTGGTACCCCAGTTCCTGGGTACAGGGGTCAGGCAGGTTCAGTGGTAACCCGGGGGTGGGAGGGGAAACCCGTCACAGGAACATCCCTCTGCTACCTTGGTGAGGCTTTTTCTTGGTGGACGCCATCCATTGTTGGGGCTATGCTAGTCAGCTGCTGTCTCTCCCACACACCAATATAGCTAGTGTCAGGTGGCTTGCTGTTCTGTGAAATCCTTTCCAGGCTGCCTTACTACTGATGATGGCCTGCTGCCCTGTTTTTCACTGAAGTCAAAGGCAGCTGGGAGCAAACAGAGCCCATTACATTTAGTAACAGTCTCCACTATGTACTGTCCAAATGACCTCAGGAGGAATGATTCCTTGCTTGTCCCTGGAGAATGACTAGAAAGCCAATTAGACTGCTGCATAGAATACTCCTGTTATATAGAGATGCTAACTTATGTACCACCAAATAGTCTTCCCAGGACAATTTCTTGACAAGACAATTAATCCTGGGACTGTTTCTTGACAAGACAATCTGACGTGCTTGGCCTGACTGATTGGTTAATGAACTGCTCCGGGTGACTAGCCCCAGTAAATACTGAAACTGCTTAGAAGATGGAGAATAAGTGGTAAAGAGTGCAGTTATGATTAATGTATTAAACAGATTATCTGAAAATGACAGATGCCTAACTCTGGAGGAACTACAGGTGACATGCATCATGGCTCAAAGATGGAAATAGCAAAGTTATACTTTACTATAAGTTATCTAACCACAACAAGCAAAATGAGAGAAAATAATTTAAATAAAAATGGCTAGTAGAAAGATCAAAATAGATCAATAATAATGCAAGATTAAAGCTACTGTGGTCTAAAATGGGACACATTCAGCGGAAGAAATAAAATGTTTTATTTCTTAAATAAATAAATAGGGAGTCTACAATTTTTTCTGCTTACAAAAGAGAAAAAACCAAGACCCTGATTGAAAGCCAATTGAAATGAATTAAAATGTTCCCGTTCACTTTGGATCAGGTTCTTATAGAATTGGGGAAAATCCCCTGATGATATGGATATATGATAATCTCTCCTTAGTTAAGGCTGCTGCAATTCAATGCAAACACAGGCCAGGAAGCTTGGGGCCATCTGATTGTCACACGTCTCAGTGCTGCTTCCACCCCCATGTGATTCCCTGTGTACAGTAGCATCTACAGTGGTTAGTTTGGGACCTTCACTTGTCGGCTCATTCAGGAGCAGTGGGGCAGGAAATATTTGTGCACATTTGTTCATACAAATCAGAAGTGAAGGCTCAGTTCCAGTCACCTTTTGTTTATCTGACTCCAGATCAGAAGGATGTATATTGGAGTTATTTTTGATTTTTCCCCTCTGAAGAAAGGGGTTGAGAGATGGTAGGAATCTAAGAAATCTATTCTCAAAGTCTGGGAGTAACAAGGATTTAGAGTACAGCTTAGATTGGTATCATCCTTTTTGATTGCTCCATTTAGTTACAAGTGGAAGGAGTGCCTTTGTACCACTTTGTTAGAGCTTCCATTGGCAGATATATCAATTTATTCTGAGGTGGCATCTTGCTGCATTCATTCATTCTTACATGACTATTATAGGTGCACAAGGTAGTGATGTCTATAGTTAAGGTACCCTGATACTTCCCATTATAAGAATCTGTTTCAGTTGCTTATAACTGTGCCAAATTTTTGTTGTTCAAGCTGAAAATTTCCATGCCAAATGTCTGCCTTGGGTTGATTTTTTTAAAAAAAGTTTTTGGCTAATCAGCAAAAATAATTCATTGGTTTCCAAGAACAAGATTAGTGGAAAATATGTTGTTTTGCTCATATTAAAAAAAAAACCCTCTTCCAACTATTGTATTTTGTTAAGACATTCTAGCACCTCCAGGCATTGGACCAAGGGCTTGAAATCTGGAAGATGGAGTTTTCGCTCTGATGTCAAGGATGTGTCTTTTTTCTGTTCCCATGGGGAAAAAAATCCACACTTTGGCCAAGTTATAGACTTTATTAAACGACACCTCAATTTGCAGTTGCTCAGAAGAGACTTGTTCAGTGGCAGCTAAAATCTCCAAAGTTTCCATCTGCACTGAGCACATTCCAGCCCCTCACAGGTCCCATGTGTAACCCATTTGCATATGCACCATCCTCATAGAGTGACTTAGCATGCTGCAGCCCAGAACAGCAGTGTCTGAGCAGGACACTCCCAGCTTCTGGGGGCCACTGTGGTGACAAGCACCAGCATTGACAGCACGGAGACTGCCTCTCCTCTACACTCAATGCCCCCTTCCACTGTTGGTATCCAGGCAGCATGGAGGACAAAACAGCCTGACCTGAATGCGAGGAGACAAGAGCTGGACTAGGGTGGGGGCGGCACGAAACAAGGATCATGGCAGATAGGGAGGAACTTGGAGCAGGTAGTAGACTGGCTAGGTAAGGAAACAGAGACGAGGTCAGAAGAGGAAGATTCAGCTTGGATGAAGAACCTGGGGGAGATCGAGCCTGGCAAGCAAGGAGATTAGGACAAGGGGCCTGATGGGCTGCTGGGAAGAAGAGCCCAGGGAAGGAGACAGACAGACTATTTCACAGAGTGAGTGGGAAGATGGACTCAGATGGAAAACAAAGGAGGAGATTTTAGACTGGGGTGGTAGAGAGTGGGACTGGCAAGGGAATGGGACTGGGAGAAGAAGCCTGTAATGCTGGGGGTGGAGATGGGGTAGGGAAGCTGGAGGGTACAGTGGCAAAAGGGGTCAGGTTGGCAGCAAATATCTAGCAAACCTACTGGCAAAGTAACTCATCATGCTCCAGTGGCTGGTCCATGTAGAAGATGAAACCCATACCCCTATCAGTTACTCCATTAGCTCGAGTGACGGAGGTCCTGTGAGGTGGACCTAAAGGTTCTATCCTGGCTGCTGACCCATATAGTGGGGTCAGTATGATTCCATATAATGGAATGTCTGTTTTTTTTCTCTTTGCTTTTTAAAAAAAAACTAGGAAATTGTACTTACACACCCACCCCAGAATTAAAAGAACATTTACATAGCAAAGTCAAGCACTCAGAAATTAAGAAGTGTCAGAATTAAGATTTCCTGTACACCCTTAAGTCAGCCTCTTTTTTGTATGCATTATGATACAGCCTTTAATTATATGATTGCATACTATTTGTTCCATGGGACCTGAGCCTCATTCAGTGCACAGCCTTTTAATGTCGTTTGTTGGATGTAATTAATATTAATACTGACAACCACATTAATGTCTACTCAATTATCTCAGGGCTCAGGCAAGATTATAATGGTCAACATCAGGTCCGTAGAAAGAAGATAGCACAAAAGATCAGTAAATTATGTACAGTAGCCCAGCAAACACAGGATATTTATTGGAATAATTTAAATAATTGCAGGAATAGCTAATAACGGGCTAAAAAAAGCCTCACTCTGCATGTCTCAGAATAGCAGCAACTGATGGCAAAAGGGAGCAGGGGAGATGCTCCCCACAGCACCAGTTCCCTGCAATGAAATAGGGAGATCTTGTTTTAGTTCCCTTGTCCTCAACAAAGCACAGTAGGGGAGTCATACAACACTGGATTAATTAAAGAAATCTGCCACAGTATTTACAGGCAAAGAGAATTCCTTCACTACCTCACAATGGCACAGATCAAACATGGCTGTATTGACTACTGCACAGTTGTTTTGTTTTCCAAATTCATTATAAGGGTTCTTGAGATTTTTTTGATGCAGATGCTTAGCTGATGCAGTTTGACATCACCCCTTAGGGACCTGGCCCTTTGTGATTAAAAAAAAATGTCATTTTAAAGATTACCTTGGCAGCATGAGATTTGAAATGATGAACAAATATGGCTGCTCCCCGCTGTACACAACCGGTTGCCTTAGTAACTAAGCCATAGTAAAGTTGAAGTGCCCCTGCATGGGATAGCTAATGTTGTTCAGAAGATGCCTATAGAAAGCCAAGGGAGCATGATCACCACTTACTCACAAAAAGATAACAGAAAAAGGGCTTGTGACAATTAGCTGGGGACTGGGCGCTAAAGAGCAAGAAGTCTGGTTTTCATCCAGTCTTCATTTTGAATGAACAAACCTAACAGCCACATCATTTTAAAGTGTGCGTGCTCGGTATACTTTTACTCGAAATGTGAATCTGATCAGATTGAGTTCCTACCATTTGCTGCAACAGGAAAATAACTCTGATTGCATTTGTCTCATTCCTTGTGCCGAGGAGATTGGAATCCCTCTTGTAGCTGTACAAACTGAGTCCTTCCTATTACTGCAGCAGCATGTTTCACTCTATTGCACAAAAGCACATATTAGGTATCTGTATGTTTTTGCAGCTTTTACAGTTACTGTCAGCATTATCTGCTTATGTCTGACTATGAAGGCTACTAGTACAGAAAACGTATCTGTGAGCTCTACAGTAGGTAACAGATATAAGACAGCTATGTAGTCTCTTTATGCACATACAAAAGGGATCTTCTATGCACCAGTCTCTAATTGCGTGGAAGTATGAGTGCCACTGTTACACATATGCATACACTGAAGAGCTTCCAGATGCCCCCAGAGAGGTGATCCAGGTTAGTGAATTTGGCCATGTTCTGTGGCACAGTATTTTGCAGATCTGCCAGATTTTTGCACAGAAATCTCTGGGGCGGGGTGGGGGGGGTGAACAATCCAGGTACAGCATTTAATTCAAATTTACGCCATTACTGATATTTGACTACTCAAAGATCAGTAACAAAATCTGAACCTCGGGCTTGTCTTTCTCCCTAAATTAAGCTCTTCATAAAGTTCCCTGCAGAACCACACTCTCTCTAGTACCTTCTGCCCTTCAGAGAGGTTCCAACCCCATGAGATGCACTTGAACACCACTGTTAGTACCACAGAAGGAAGAATTCTATCTCATATGAGTTTCAAACCTAAAACAGCACCTGTAGTACACTCTGATATAATCTCCATCTGGATTGCCTCTGATTCTTACTTCAGTACAGATCATGAGCAGACTTCCTTAAGGAGCCCCCTGACTGGCTTATTTAGTAGAATCTACCCACATGGACAACAATGAGTATCAGCTGAAAAGAAGCTTCAGTGATGGGGGGGAGCAGAATGTAGTCTAATAAATCCAAAGTACAAAATAAAATCCTGGTCCTGGATTCCCAGTAGAGAACCCCTTCACTTCAGTGGGGCTCAACATAGGGGTTTTTCCTGTGCAGAGCTGGGGCCTATAGAATAGCTTCCAGTCTCAGTTAGAGGAGCCAATACTCTACCAACTGTTCTGTTAAAAATATAAATGGGAGAGAATGATAGGTCAATGCAATTCTATTAAATTCAGATCTAAATTGAAGTAAATTTTCAAATAGATGTTTGCTGCTGTCTGAAGCATTGTTCAAAATCCAAATGTTCCTAGAAGAAAATCCACGACTGCTAGCTCATAAAAGATACAAATCACCTGTTCTCAGTTCTGTGGCCCTTTCTTCCAAGCAATATTAACTAAGGCTGAATTTGTTATGGTGCAAATCCTGTACCTCCTGCAGGGCAATGGAACTAAAAACCACAATTCTCCACCCTTTTGACCCAAATGTAATGGGCAGAAGTTCTTTATAACCCAGGATTCAAAGACCTGGAGTTACAACTACTCAGTATCTTATTCTGGTCCCGTCTTCATGCAGTCAGTCACTTTTCCCCATAAAAGGCCTGATTCCATGTCACTGAAAACAATGGAAAGGCTTTCATTGACGTCAATGGGCAGTGTATCGGACACAAAAATACTCTGCACTAATAATGCATTCAGTGCTCAATCCTACTCACGTGAGTAGTCCTTATTGGGACAAATAATCCTACAAAACTTAACAAGATTACACACTTGAGTAAAATGAGCAGGATTTGGTGCTAAGTATGTAGTTTGATATTACAGGTCACACAGCATGATTTAAATCATAAGTGATACAAGGCCAGACACTGCTGAGCAGTTACTCATATGAGTAGCCCCGCTGACATCAGTCAGACTAGTCAGGTGAGTAAGTGTTCAATGCCTGTGAGGGATTCACAGTGTGGTCCCACATATTGGTGAAGAGCCCAAATTAACATCAAACTAACTTTTTTGCATTTCCAACTTTTGTTGACTGGCTTTGTCAGTTTTAGGGTTTTAAACAGTTTTAGGGTTTCTTTTTGCATTTATGTAAACTAAAGTCTATCCCTTGTATAAAAGGCAAATAATTTACATAGACATAATCTGTTTCAGTTTAAATGTACAATATTATTACAAAAATATATTTTGTTAATGAAAAGGGGAAAAAAATTACTTTCCGGATACATCCTATTTCTAAATCTACATGGAAAATGCCATCTTGGTTTCTTGAGCTTTGGATAAATCTTTCTAATCACTTTGTATTATTCTCCTGGGAAGGTTTGAACTCCTATCTGGAAGTACAGGTTTCTCCACAATAGATTGGCCTAACATACTCGGCCAAATCATAAATCCTTTACATCTCTTTAGCAGATGAGTTCCAAATGAGTGTCTCCAAAACTGGAAGAAGCACTTTGAGAAAAAAAAATCTATTAAATTGCTGATAGGTCTGAACAATGGCACTTAATGATATATTCTTCTATTCTGTTCTACACAGAATGAATCAACACATCACCATATGTCGTCATAACACAGGATCCTAAATTAGACATCAAATAATAAAGCTGTACATCTGGGAGGATATAGCCACCCATATGTCTCAGCATAAATGGAATAAATATTAAAAAACTATGTATCCTTCCACTACATAAAATCAACACATAGCTTATCCTAATTTGCTAAGTCTTATGGGTATAATAGTAAAAAGCCATCTAAAAAAATAAAAGTATTTTCAGTATATATTGTATTAATTTAATAAATCACTAAACATATAATGAAGAATCTCCATTCATAACAGTAGCTAGATTACATTGTATAGAAAGTATCATTTGTGTCATTTGCAGAAAAAAATCTAAATCTGGTACTAAAAATATTTCCCAAATCAAATTTCTGTTAAAGATCACCAGAAAGGAAACCTTTTTTTAACGATATCAATCTGTGCTTTATTTTTGAGGAATTACTCCTACACATTCCATCGTTATGGTATCTTAACGTGGGTGAAATCTATTGACTACTGCAACTATAAATAATAATAATAATAATAATAATTAATAATAATAAAATTAGACCTTTGGGGATCAGAAAATGGCCTCAGAATATTATGCTTTCAAGTTACCTGTACTTACTAATCCAGAAATAATAATATTCTGTTGAACTTGTTCTTAAATGTCTGCTACAATCAGACTGTCAAATGAATTATTCCAAAAAATCTGGATTTAGTTATTTTTATTTGTTCATATCATCATTGCACTTGCATACAGAACCAAATCACTAAGCAAAATCAGGAATTTGACTGAAAATGTGTATGGTGATTCTAGACAGAGTGCTTCAACAGGTTATTATAACAGAGTCAGTCAAATTAAAGAGTAATGTACTTTGACTATTACTATAATTATGTAGTATTTAACAGCATAAAAATATATATTTACAATGCCTCTAAAGTTGGTAAATTGTTGTTACAAATGAGCCAAAGTTATGAAACAGGTGACAGTTTCAATGGGACAATGTGACTGGCTTCCGATCACATGATTAACTTCCTTTTCTGTACAGAGATGAGCACATATCATCTCTTATCATTTCTACTGGCTTTTCTTCTAAGGGTTATTGACTAACGCTGAAGCCAAATACCACCTGTTTCAGGGTGATGGAGGCTCCCTTCACAATGGAAGTGGTTTGGTTGGTGTACAATGGTCAGGGTTCAGGTGTGTTTATGGAGGGTGGGAGGCTGTTTTTCACAACTATAGAGCACAGAACTCACTGGGTCCTTCCACTATCTCCCTAAAGCTTGGGGCACATAAGGGACTGCAGAGTCTATTCAGCCATTGGGCTGAAGAATTTTTCTGTGGAGCAGCTCTGCAGTCAGTCTGGGGCAGAGCCACAAAGTTACTTAAGCACCTAACTTCAACATTTAAGGGTCATTGACATTCTCAGTACTACTGCACAACTGCCGCCTAACCTAAGTATCTACCTTCCTGCCAGTAGGCATACATAAAGCCACTCAAAGTCCCGATGATGCCCCTCAGCTCACAAGCTTCTCAGAATCATCCAAGTGATGGCAGGATCCTCAAACTAGGCATTCCACCACTTGTCTCACCAAAGGTGTGTTCAGACAGAGTGTGTGGGTCCTCTAGTCTACCCAACAGCTGAGGTCTGAATCCTCACTCTGCCCAATTTGGAAAAGGTACTGAAGCCCTGGTCTCACACATCCCAGGAGAGTGCCCTGACCACCAGGTTATTGAGTATGCTAGCATAGGTCTCTCCTATTCTTTCACAAATTACATATTTGTTAGCAGAGGAATTTGAACCTAAATCTCCCACATCCCAGGTGACTTCTCTAACCATTGTACTACAGATTCACTCTCTCTCTGTCTTAATGAATATTTATACAAAGTGGAACAAATCCAGTAGGCTAGCTTGAGAGAGATCCACCCCAGAATAGCCAATAGCTAGGATCCCTGGATTCAGGTCACTGCTCCAAATCAGATGAGGAGGAATTCGAATCTGGGTTACTGGCTGTTCTAGCGATATCTCACTCTCGTGTTTTGTGGGAAAGGAGTGACCAGGCTTAGGAGGGAACCAGGAGGGTTCACTTCTGAGAATCCCATGCAGACAGGTCAGTGGGAGTTAGGCATCTTTGTGAATCTAGACCCTAAGCACTGCCCCTCTCTTCAGCATTTCACTCCTGGCCAGTTTAGGTGGCTCCTGCTCAGTGTGCTGTCTTCTGAGAATCCCTTTCTTAGCTCCCTGATTCTCCCCATGCATTGTATGGGGAGCCTAGGTGTTTAACTCAGAGTTGTGAATACCACTGGGCAGCGTTGCAACTCTAAAATCCATTTGTTGATAAAACTGTCTGTGCCCTAAGGAAGGATTCCTCCTCTCACCACTCCATCTGATGCACTGGTCAAAGGATTTTCCCTTGATGGATGGCTAGCTATATATGCTATACCACCACACATCAACTCCAGTAGCTCCTGCTGGAGTCATGACCTGAATGTGATGCAGATGCAGATAACAAACCTTACTGACTTTCTCATCTGAGATGCTTTTCTTGACTTCCTCAAGATGATGTATGAATGTGAGTCCATGTTATGACAGCCTGACAATAGTTTCCCTCCACACTCAGCTGTTCATTTGACTTACTGCAGCATATCACACTCGGGAAGGTTGTTTGTCTTCAACCCAACACCCCCATTCCATCCACATCCTCCGTCTTTCTTCGGGGATGTCCTAAGGATTATGTCTATGCCAAGCTTGAAACATCTGCCATTTTCCCCATAGCTTTGGCTAAAAATAGCATGATAAAGTTATTAAGAAAGAAAGAAACTCTCCCCACATACCAGTCTTGTTGAACTTAAACCCAGCTTAATAATTACACAAAACCATGGTCCAACACCATTTCCCTATCCCAGGATTCTCATGTTAGTTTAGTTAGGAGTAATGCTTTGAGGAGGAGAAACATTGGTTTGTTTAGAGATGGTCTTGGCTGTAGATGCTCTTAAGTTTAAGTGAGAAATTGTGATGCCCTCACATTTTCATTAAAATTAAAGAATCCCTTGATTATATCAGGGTGAATTTCAGTTGCATTATCTAAGGAGCAGGAGGCAGTGGAGTTGAATGTGGCAAGTTCTCAAGCTGTTGCTTGCCCTTGGGTATAAGAAAGTGACTCCTTATTAAAAATAATTGACTTTTGGCACAACGATATTCATACAAGGAATCTTTGGGAAATTAAAAAAATAAAGTCTGAAGAGATTTTGCTAGAATTAAAAAAAATCACTTTCAGAAAGTGTTAAAACATTTAAAAAATAAATCATCCCCAAATACAAATCTTTCAGAAAGCTGTAAGTATACTAACACCAGGGATTTATAATGGAAAAAGTTTTGCAACCTCAGCTCCTGCAGACAACTCTACTAGTAGTTGTAATAGCACCACCGGCTGACTAGCATCCCATGAGTGCTCTTAACTGGCTAGCTGTAGATTAGATCCCAGTCCCACAATGAGAGCAGTTAGGGCAGCCCCTTGTGCTGCCTGAAGCTCCAGGGGCTCCCATGGCACTCCTGACAGGGAGATGGATCTGCATGAGTCCCACTGAAGTCACTGGGACTCTGCACAGCACAAAAGACCCATAGTAACAAATCTCATTGCAGAATCAGAGCCTTATCTCTCCATCTAACTAATCCTAGTTTATAGGAAGGAAGCGGCTTTCTATTTTTCTCCCTCCTACATATAATATTTTGTATAATACTGTAATACATGTACCTGTCTCAAAGGGATGTTGTGAGAGGTAATTAATTCATATTGTAAGTCACTTTGAGATACTTAATATAATAAAAACACATGGTATGTATAGCGATTTTCATCTTCAGAGCACTTTGCAAACATTAGTTAAAGTGAACAGTATTATTAGATCACCTGTATGAATTGGAAAAAAATAGTGTCAGTTTATCAATGTTGGCTAAATACAGTGACAATTCCTCTCTTTGATAAAGAAAGCTGCTACTTTGCATCTCTGAAATACCCTCTCCTAAACCTTTTCCTAGTTAGAATAGATTGATAGTTTTTAAAGAAATAACCAAAATTCTAAAATCTAAAATGCCCAGCTGCTACTTATATTCCTTTTTATTGTCTTGTACCTATCTACACAGCTTTTTTATAACTCTGAGATTTGCTCTTTGCCTGTTTGCCTTTTAATATGGTGCCTCAGGTGATTATACTAAAGTTCCTCTACTTTAAGAAACGGTATGCTAACTGCGGTTCAAAACACAAAGGCCATCCTAAATGATTTTGTAGCCACTGAGCTATCAAATTCATTTTGGCATATACCTCCTATGTCAAAAAGTAAACCAGATGTCCACTGTCTCGATGATTACATTTATAAGCCTCACTTACCCAGTAGGAATACTCCTGGTAATGTTGAACAGCTCCACATGAAACACAAAGACATCTGCTCTTGTCTTTATGAGCATCTTGCAAAAGTGATGTTATGGTAATGAGCACCAAATAAATGCCTATAAATACATACGTGCATGGATAAATAACAGAAATTGCAGTGGTCATGTTTAAAAGTCAATTGTTTATCAACCGTTACCAGCCCTGGCATGATGTCTGAGATTCTTCTGTTATTTCCTAATCTAAGGGAAACTGCAGTATTTTATGCAACATGGCATGGTGACTCTTCCTACCTTATCATTTAGTTGTATTGCAGTAGAATTTAGAGGTTAGTTATTGAGGCCTAGATAACCCGATTGTGTAAGGCATTGGGGCCCAGATCTTGGAAGGTATTTAGTGACCTCAAGGAGAGTTAGGATCTTAAATATCTCTGAGGACCTGAGCCCAGGATTCCTGCCCCAAGGAGCTAAAAATCTAAGCATACAATATGAGACATCATGTGGATGTAACAAATAGATGGAGGGAACAGAAGGCAACCCTGAAACGATTCTGCTTGGCAGGATAGCCAGCGGTCAGTGCAGACAAGCTTCCTAAATTGACTCTTTAGCCATGAGGACTGTAGTTCTTCCATGGCAAGTAATATTGTTAATCCAGTTTTGTTTATTTTCTATGTAAGCAGTATGACACGAATATTGCATATGTGTATACATAGGGAAGGTAGATTTACTCTTCTAACTGAATACGTTTTCCCCCTTTAGTCCTCTGAGGTTTAGAGAAGATGGAGTAACAGGGAATTTTATGACAAAAAAATAAATAATTTTCTATTACAGATTGACTCATTTTCTGATATTCAACTTCAGACTAAATTTTGGGAGTAGAGCTGGTCACGAGCTAGAACTTCCATTCTGTGGGAAATTCCAACTTTAAAAAAAGGGTTCCAAATTGGAATGACAAATCTAAATTTTTAAATTTTCCACAAAACGAATGTTCAGAATAAACCCAAAGCATCGATTTGTGATGTTTTGCTTTTACTGATAATTTCATCTGGATTTTCATATTCTTTTAAAACATTAAATATAATACATATTGTGTACATACTTAGCAATAAAAATACATACTTCAAATGTAAAAGTAAAACCAAAATGAATCATATAGTGATTTGACATTGTCAAAATGAAACGTTACTCTTTCCCATTGAAAAGTTGATCAAACTTGACCTGTTCCCATCAAATACTTCAGTTTCTACAGAGCTGCATTTTTTGATGGAAAATGGTCGCCTTTTTTTTTCCCACCACCTCTATCTCAGAGTATTTGGTTTGGTCCCATCTCAACTTGCCATTCCCTTATTTGTTTCCCTATTTGTTTCATGATCCCTGAAGGCTTTCCTTTGCCTCCTCAAGACTTTAGAGATATTCCCATAATATTTAATAGTATCTAACCCTTTCTATGAATGGGCCTTATCAAAACATCATTGTAATAGAAAAACTCCCCTTGACTGTTATGGGGTTTGGGTTATCCTAGTATCTGAGCATCTGTGATACAAAATGAGTATACATAATAATGGATAGATATGATGGCATAAGAATTCAGAGAGCAAGGTATAGTAAAAGTCCATGAAGGAAAGCATTGGAGAAGGATTCCCTTTGGAAGGATATATATTTAGGCAATTTCTACACTTGGAACTAGCTGTGGGATTCCCAGCTCTCAGAGACATACTCGCACTAGCTCTCATCGAGCTAGCATGCAGCTGTGCTACCATGGGAAGTAGTGAGAGGTGTCACAGGCTAACCACCTCGAGTACAAACCCTCTGGACCCCATGAGTACATACTCACAGCAGCTAGCCTGTGCCGCGGCACACTGCTGCCAATGTACCGCTATTTTTAGTGGTCCAGTTCAATGAGAGCTAGTGTATGTCTATGTGAACTGAGACTCACACCCCTAGCTCCAAGTGTCCACATAGCCTTAGTTTGGACACTAAGGAAAAAATGTTCTAAAGCCTTAGAGGGTTTTTTTTCTTCTTTTTGTCCCTGCTGCTTAACTGACAATATATGGAGATATATATAACTTACAGAGCTGGAAGGGACCCCAAAAGGTCATTGAGTTCAGCCCCCTGCCTTCACTATCAGGACCAAGTACTGATTTTGCCCCAGATTCCTAAGTGGTCCCCTCAAGGATTAAACTCACAAGCCTGGGTTTAGCCAGCCAATGCTCAAACCACTGAGCTATCCTTCCCCCGAATCTCTTGTGTTTTTCCCTTCATACTCCAGGCACCCTACACTCTGTTCCACTTAATTCATAGGTCCTGATATTATATGGACCTGCAACAATTTCACTCCTCTTCCCTCTACATATTGCCAGTTTTCTGTTTCCCAAAGCATCCCTAGCTTTGCTGATAACATTTTGCACCTCTTCTGGTCTGACACCTCTCCTTTCATATCTGTGTGCCCTGTGCAATCCTCTCAGGGTGGCTCACTGCACTCGAAAACACAACTATGTTGCCTTTTAAGTCACTGGAACCTAACCTTACAGGCTTCCACAGGCATTAGAACTCATCCAATGTTTTAACTGACTTCATAACAGGTTATGATTATGTTTGAACAGATTCTGTTCCAGCCCAATTATTTTATCCATTCCTTAACCTTAACTCGTTAATATTATTGTTCATATTTAATAGTCACAGCTAAAAATATTTCAAGATTACAGTTTTGTTCTCCCCTCTCTTTAGAACTGGTTTTAACGTCTATCACTGTTCTGCTCTTACTTTATCCCTTAAAAGTGATGCAAAGATACAGTGAACAAAGACTGATTGATATGCTGAAATGTACTATGATTTAGATTAAGGCTTTTGTCATGTAAATTGATACACTACTGTATTTCAGACTAACAAATAACCATGGGCTTCTGGTGAAATGAAGAGGAAAGAAACAAAGCCACTGACAGAAAGAAAACTTATGTTCATTAGACCAAAGACTGAGAATGCACAAAGTGAAAGAGGCACAAAGACAGTACAAGCACAACATTTTAACAGAACAACACATGCTGAAATAAGAAAAATGGAAAGAAAGTCAAATGGAAGTGTTAATAAACATGGAGCACATGATAATGATAAAAAACTCTGTGTCTGATACAGATATGTCTTTCTAATTGCAATTTAATAACAGAATGGCAGGAGACTGATGCACCTTTTCATAATTATCTGTTGCAACTAGTTCTGAACCATTTGCCCTCCTTTACTGAATGCCATCTAAATCTTAATAACAAAGAAGCCATCGTGTTCCTTTGTTTTCTAAAATAATAAATTATTACTTTAATTTGAATGTATGGTTTATTGGTACTCATAAATAATAACTAGTTTTGCTGAATTTATTATTCTCTTTACTATTTTATGTAGAAAATAATATCACCTTGGTCTCTAAACAGACTAACGGTATATCATTGGCTTCCTTTGTCTCAGAGCTCATCATCCCATGGAAACTGCTTACCATGTACCTGTGGCAGAGTTATGATCTGCTGCTAAATCTTCCGTGTAATACCCAAAGGAGTACTGCTCATTTTATTCTGCTTCACACAATGTGAGAGGTGAGTTGGAGGGAATATTGTAGGCATATGGGAAGCAATAGTTTTGCAATGCAAGGCTTGTATGTCAAGGAACGGTGAAAATTGGTGCATTATCCAGTATTGGCCCTGTTAGAAAGCCTTTCTTGTTAACAGCTCATGGTAATTATGTGTGGATGATGACTTTGCTGCCTTTCCTATTGCTGAGGATGATTCAATATTCCCCCATGTTCTCTCAAGACAGTTCCATTGTGAACACACTACATGCTGGATTTTCTTAAGCTTGTAGCTCTGCCATGAACACTCTGTACCCAAGAAAACAAAACTCACACTGGTTGTTCTGATAGGCTTTTTTTCAGATGTAATGTAAGTCTATCAGTTTTTTTTTACAAAGGGAACACCAATGTGTCTTCATGACCAATCTGGAGCTGGTGAGAGTGGCTAACATTTTCCATTCAGTCCTCAGTGCTTTCCCAGTGGCTAATCCCAAGCCCTGGGCCAAGCCCAAGTACATAAGCTTGGAAAATGGGACTTCAATAGAGTCTGGGGCAAAAAAATCCTTCCCAGAGCTTTAGAGTGTTGGCTACGTTGTGCCATGTCTGATGCTGCCCTATCAGATCCACTGTAACTCCCACAGCTATTGCACCTTTTTTCGTGGGTGAATGAGCCTGCAGATCCACTAGCTTGATTTGCCTCCCTGTCCCTCCTGTAGCCTAATCCAACCCACAACTACAGCAGTGCAGAAGGCGCTCCAGCAGAGATGGACTCCATGAAGCCTGTGAGGGCTAAATCCACAATGAGGACTTAGACTCAGAATTTCAGTGCCTATCATTTAGATGCCCTGTCACCTTATGGAATCCACAGTCCTGAGTTAGGTGTTCAGGCTCCCTATTCAATGCATGGGAAGAGTTAGATGCCTAAGAATGGGATCTACAAAAGCCAACATGCTGAACAGGTAGCCACTTAAGCTAACCAACAGGAAATGCCAAGGAGAGACATGTGGCCTAAGCTTTTCTCCTCAAAGGGAGTTAGGGATATAGCTCCTCCCTTTGACCTGGACTTATCTTGACTCAGGATTCACAGCCATGGACCCACTCCAAAGCCCTTTCTCACCAAGAGCTGAGGCAGCAGTACCACTCTTATAACTTTTAGCCCAGTGATTAGGGCACTCACCCATGATGTCGGAGACCAGGGCTCAATTCCCCCTTCTGCCTTATGTGGAGCAGGGTTTTGAACCCACATCTCCAGAGAGTGTCAAAACCAGAAGTAAATTGGTGAAACCATTCTACTTTGTATAAATATTTAAATATTAAGTGGAACAAGGACCTGGGTCTCCCAAGCTCCAGGTGTGTACCCTAACCACTGGGTTAAAGAGTCATTCCCCCACCCCGGAATATTTAATTGGCTTGAAGCAGCTGTGTGCCTGCCCAGAAGCAGGTTTTTAGCTAAGGGACTTTATTGGTAGAAACGTAGGCAACCACAGTAATGGATGGGGTTATGGGGGTTATGAAGATAGGTGGTAGTTAACTGCCTAAACCCTTCTGCAGAGCTAGCTCTTGTTACCTTCAAATCAATACTGTATGTCCTACTGGAAGTTATGCTTTAGCTACACACAAGTTATTGTGTTCCATAGAGGGGCAAATGGCTAAAGGATAATGGCCTGAGTTATGCTGGAGGTCAGACTAGAAGATGATTTAATGATCCCAGCTATAAAAGTGCCGGGGTCCTTTGCAGACTTTTATCATCTTACCCTGACATGACACAGAAGAACCTCGCTGGTCCTGTTACATCTACATCCCTTGGCACTCATGAAGAAAGTGCAGAGAATAGCATTTGCCTCACTGGCCAGAGTTTTTACCCAGATTAAGTCTCCTTCATGTGCTGCACTCAGGCAACCTGCTATTCAGCTCCCTCATACTAATTCCATACGCAAATTGGCTTCTTCGCTGGACTAATACAGAGCTTAATTTTCACATGAAGTCAGGCCTTTTTTCCAACCCACTAGAATTTTAAACTACTTGTCAGCTGGGGTGTCATCTGTATGCAAGAATAGGAAACTCTCCTACCTAAAAGTATAGTTAAGTGAATAAAAATAACTCAGGATAATTCAATGATAGCATTAAACTCAATTTTGTCTTGTTCTTCTAGTGTCACAAGGTCCCTCAGTAGAGTGAATGTCTCTGTCCAACCATTGGCAGAAACATAGTTCATTTTCTGTCTCTGTTATATGAAAGTGGATTTTTTTTTAATTATTGCTCATTTGTATTGAACCTGCAGTAGCTATAGAGCACAAGCTAGATTGTTGCTGAGATCATTTTTATTTGAGTCCTTCCTTTCAGAGAGAGATTCTGTTCTCCTTCCTTTTATAAAATGCCATCAGTTCCATCCGCCTTGGCAAATTGTCGTGTTTAAATCAAAGAGTCTTATCTTCAGCTAGTGTAAATCAGTGTAGCTCCTTTAAAGCCAGTGGACCTATGCTGATTTACACCAGCTGATGATCTATTTCAATGCACAGATAACTTATAAAGATAATCACTGACTATAGGCAAAACAAGTGCTGTGCATGGAACAGTTTATAGTTCTTCAAGAGCAGATCAGAAAGCAAATTATGACTCAGTGTCAGCTAATTTGAAAATGTGTGTTATTGCAGTTTTAGATTAAGATTTATAGTGAACTAAATTATAAAAGATTTTTTTTTAATATCACTACAGGGTGGATGTCTTATTTGAGTTTTACAAATCCGCTACAGGACAAAATATTGACCATTAAGACCCTAATGCTATATACAGCAAGGCAGATACACACCTTTACTCACATGAACAGTCCCATTGTATTCACTGGCGTTATTCATGTGCTTAAAATTGTGCAAAGTGTTGGCACCATCAAAATAGTATTTTTATTAAAACTTTTCTCTTAGCAGCATAAAATTTCTATACATGCAGGCCAAAATTTTCCAAAAATCTGAGCCAAAAGTTAGGCTTGTCAACCCATATTTAGGTACCTAAGCATGAGATTTTCAAACTTGATAAGTGATTTAGGAACACAAGTTACACTGACTTCAAACTGAAAACCCTGATGGAGGAGTATAGCTTGGTCAAAGCATTTCAGTTTTCTGGTCTTGTGGAAGTTCAATATATCGGAAAGTGGCATTGGTTGCAAATATTGTATGGGCTATTTGCTTATTAATGTCATGTTTGAGAGCGCACTTTCCTCACTTTCAGAATGCTAAAGAAACCCTGGAGCTGACTTTTTCAGCATAGATGAGCATTTTAGTTGCGAAACTTCTTAGTAGAAAAAAAATATTCTAGGTAAAACCTGCAATTCTACTAACAATCAGGAAACCAATTAAGGAAAGAAGTACATCTGCTTAAGCAATTTAAGACCATAAAACTAGAAAGTAAAAAACTAGCAACATATAAATAAAAAAATCTGATTTATTTTTTTTAAAAATCATGTTTAAGATAAAAAAATTAACAGTTTGAAATATAATCCAGTCTGGTACATTTTCCCGTCTAAATACTATGAAATACAGAGAAATAATTATACCTTTTCCAGGTCCATTTTTTTTCATAAATCTAAATTAGAGAGAGGATTTCTAACCCCTATTAAATTCTTGAATGCTAATGCTTTCACTGGGATGTTTTACAGTCTGAGACATATATTTGGTCTGCAGCTGCTTGCTGTTGTGCAAGATATATAAAGGCTAGAAACACTTTGTTACTTGAGCTGGTCTTATTTAAAGAGTAAATGAGAGGATGAGATTAGCACTGAGTTAGAACCACTCTTCTACTGCATGTTGCCACTCTCCAAGCCATTGGTATGTTCTGTATAGATACAGATTTTAGAACAATTTTCCTCCCCACTCTGTGAAATTGTCCTGATATCTCTCAGTTTGATTAAAATATCCTAAAATGATACATTCTCTGACAGTGTTGATAGCATGGGTTGCAATGAGATTTCTTGGATCAAGGGGTACAGAGAATGGTACGTGCTGGGATGTTGTCAACAAACAAAGAAGTGTCAGGCTGAATTCACATAGCAGGGAACATAATATTAAATCAAAGCTTTTTAGAATGAAGCTTTCCCCCCTCCCCAAACAACAGTGCTGAACATTACTCTTTCCTTTGCTCCTGCTTAATGGGAACATGAGCACCTATTTCTGGGATTGATTTTTATTACAGTTTTTAGCTCACCTTTTGCATCAGCGACAAGAAAGAATTTGGCTTGATTAGCACTGCACCATGCTATATTAGAACTGTTCATTTTGGACAAACCATGTCCTATTTGGAGATTCACTTGGCTCAATGCAGAAGCGTATAAAGCAATATTTGGAATATGTGTGAAAATCCTATGGATCCCAAGTTATATGTTTCAGCTTTCCAAATACTTCAGTTTCTGAGCTTATCTAAGACATGCCCTGCAGTTCTAATAGAGTACAAACTAAGGGCTGAGTTTTTAATTGTTTTGCTTCCCATACCTTTTCTTTCCTATTCACTTTCACTTGCCTTCCTTATCTAATTTCTCAGGAGAAATTAACAATGATGATCAATGCCTGGGTTGCTTTGAATAATGCTACTGCATGCAACTAGTCAGATGTGGGATTTCAATAGGAAGCTCATTAGGCCATCATGAGTAGCTTTAAAAAAATTAAGTAAATCTTATTAGCAAATAGATACATACCTGGAGAGCTGGCGGTCTCTTGACAGAAAGGATTCAATTTGTTGTTGTTGTTGTTGTTTTTCAGAAAATCTAGAGAATGTCTCTAAAAGACTAAGGATCAGCATGAGTAACAAGCAGCACACATATAAATAGTAATAGGGCCTTCCTGTCAGATAAAAAGGTCAGCAGAGTTTGTGAACTTGAACTGCAAATCATGGCCACAAACCTTGTCTTTCTTTCTTAAGACTAAATAAAAGCTGTTTTGCTCTGTGTGGACATCCGCAAACATTCTGAGCCTAGGCTTTAGAGGTACATTTCCTGTTTGATCTGTGATTGTTGAGAGGAGTCAAATAATAGGTAAAACAGTGTTTCTCCTGTGTCCCTGAATAGCTGAGCCAACTTTATGTAATTAGGAAAATCAACCCTTTATGAAAAATCTTATAGAATTTATTAGAAAGTGGTATTCTTTTATATACATATATTTACACCTTTCCATACCATTTAATAGAGAATGAAAGAATTCCAAAATGAAGACAATAGGATATCTCCTAGGATTACTGTCTGGTATAATTCTATAGATTGTCTAGTTTTCATAGCTCACCGTTATCATATTTATAAGAGACAGAAGCTGTTTCCATTGGGGGAAGGAAGGAAAGGAGAAGGACAGAGTGTGGAATTCTTGCTGGCAGTTTGAAAAATAAAGTAATATATAAATCCAACATGATATCCATCTGAGTTTATCGCTCAGCAAAATAATTGTTGGTAGGGTAAGTAGGAGGGGAGTGCATTGGGGAAGACAGCAGTGGGCTTTTTAATTATTATTACCACCTATCTGTTTTCGTGACAGCTTCATGTAATGATGATAACAAAGTCATGGAGCTGTAAACTATGAAGAACATCCAAAAAAAGAAAAAATATAAGGAAAACTTGCTCAGATTCCATTTTAGCAAGCAGCAAAGATGATATTACTTCATTCAATGAAAGGAAATAACTTCCTATCATTGAAAGGCAAACAACATTCATTACCTTTGTTAACCCCAAATGTCTAAGAACTAAATACTAGTTCTCCTAGACTGATGTGCTGACAGGGATTCAGAGCTATCTAGTGAGTGTTGGTTCTGCGGATTATTCAGAATAGTTGGGGAAGCAGTCCCTTCAGAGAGGTGCAATACATACTTCCCGACACACCTCCCCTGTAAGCCAGCAGAACTGCTCATGTGCCTACCCTGTTGACCTGGTCCCTGAGTTACACTGTCAGTCATCTTAGTCCACCTCCTACCTTCTTCGTGTTTAGCAAATGTTCCGGTTCCTGCATGTATGAGCTAATGAGTAAGAACCCAATTCTGCAAAGACTTCAATGTATATCTGATTTTATTTACATGCCTAAGTCACATCAAAGTCAATGAGACTTAAGCACATGCCTTACTTTAAGCATTGATTCAGTGTTTTGCTGAATTGCTGTGTAAGATGTTTCTCCTTCATTTCTCACGTAACACCCACAAGACAAGAAGACATAGCTCTAAGGTCTGGATCTACAAAGATACTTGGGCATTGCATTACTGAGCATTGTGGCACTTAGCTTTTAGGTGCCTAGAAAATCACTGGAACACACTGTGATTCACAACGCCTGTGTATAGGCGACTAGGCACTAAAAATAAATGGGGAGAGATAGATGCTTTAGAATGCAATTGACAAAATCCAGCATGCTATGTAGGGAGCTGTCTAAACTAGCCAATGAAATATGCTGACGAGAAGGCGAATGTACTAAGACCAACCCCTCTGACAAAGGTGGGTGACCTATCCACTGGATTATAATCATTCCTTTGTGCTCTATGGCTCAATGAATATTTAAGTATTTATCCAAAGTGGAACAGTCATTGATCCAGAGAGAGACAATATAGTCCAATGGTTAGAGCACCCATCTGGGACTTGGGAGACCCCAGGTTCAGTCCCACTGCTCTAATCACTCCTTAATTATTTATCTACAATGGAACAGCTTCAACAGAAGAGACTGAGGGAGCCCCACAGACTATCCCCTAGCTCAATGGTTAGGTCACTCTCCTGAGAGGATATGAATAGGAGTCTTTTACCTTTCTCTCTGATAGAGGAATTGAACCTAGGTCCCCCGCTTCCCTGATGAGTGCTCTAATTACTGAGCTAGAAAGTGGTATCACCACCTCCTCTGATGGCAGTGATCTGGTAGGTGGCCTCTGAGCACTCCTACTGGATGAAGCACCACATGTGATTTAGGAGGATGTCTACCCCCCAGACTGTGAATCACTGTAGGGCAAAGGTGGGAGATAAGGTCCAGATGCCTAGAGGGAGGCAGCAGTGCATATGTATGACACTCTGTACCTCAATGTAGCACCCTGGAACCTCCATATTCACCACTGTCATATAATTATGATACATTTTGTACAAAGTATATCTTGTGAGGTATCATTTTAAAAGTCTTAATCTGTTGAACATTAATAAACTGTTAAATTGTATGTGTTGTCATTGTATGTGAAGTTATGAGGTATTGTTACATGTGTTTCTGAAATATGTTGTAAAGTTAGGAACACCACAACCAGCCTTTCAGTTACAACAAAGGAGTAGCAATCAATAGCCAGATGGTCATTAATGGCTCATCAACACAGAATCCACTATCCCAGAGTCTTCTCAAAGAACTAACCCAGGTCACATCAAGGACCTTTCTAGAAGCTGGAAGAAGGTATGAAAAGAGACATCATCACTTGGCCATGCCTTGCCCCATCTCAACACCTGGAAGCACGTCTGGAACAAAGGCTTTGAACTGGGGACATTTGGCCCCAGGCTGGAAGGTAGCCCCAGCCTGTGGGTTGATGAACTGTAACCTGCTTGTAGCATCTGTCAAGGTGAGAAAAGCTTTTTGATTCAACTCTTGCTTAAACTAGAAGTTTAGGATTTAGAATGCATATTTACTTTTTATTTTCTTGGGATAACTATCTCTGACCTTTACGCCTACCGCTTATGACCACTTAAAATCTATCTTTCCGTAGTTAAAAAACCTGTTTTAATGTTTTATCCTTAACTGCGAGTTTGTCTAAAGTGCTTGGGAAATTTGCTTACGTTACAAAGGCTGGTGCATGTCTACTTTCCTTTGATTCTGTGACAAACTAGGTAATGAAGTTACACTGGCCAGACTTCTGACCAGTGCAGGACAGTACAGTTCTGAGATGCAAGGCTAAGGGGCTGAGGGGAATAGACTGGAACCTCTCTATTGATGATTCATGAGTGGCTGGGATATCACACAGTTGGGTGTGTCCTTGCCTGTGGATGTCTGTGAAAGTGCTGTGCATATCACAGGTTTACAGCTCGACATCAGCATCACAGTGTGAGAAGCAGCTCGTGTTGGTGGATCTGGAGGGCTTTGTGGTTCCACAGTCCAGGTTGCACGCTGGAGACCCCATCACAACATGCCTAGAAGCAGAAATTCAGGCACCGTGGGAACTTCTACCTTGAAAACTTAGGCACAGAGTGAGTTTAGGTGCCCTCAAGTTCAACAGGAGGTTTGTGAATTTCAGTGGAGCCTAAAACTAAGGGAATAAACCTGTTCTACGCATAAAACTTAGATCAACCTAGCAATGTTCCTCAGGGGTTTGAAAAATTCACACTGCTGAGAGATATATTTAAACCAACTAAGCCTTGGTATAGACATGATTAGGTTGACAGAAAAATTCTTCCATTGACTTAGTTACAGCCTCTTAAGGGGATAGATTAATTACAGCGGCAGAAAAACCCCTTCAATTGCTCTCCGCACTATGTGGCATAGCTGCAGCACCATAGCCATGCTGTTGTAGTGTCTATAATGTAAAACAAGCCCTTAGGTGCCTAAGTCTGGGGTTTAGGCACCTAAGTATCTGTGTGGATTGGTACCTATGTATCTTATTGGTTAAAGAGCAACTACTGAAAATAATCATCCATTTACACTGAGAATCTGATACCCATTGTTGAGCTGTCTATAGTGGCTCATGAACATGAGTACCAATCTCAGGGCAGACTGTTACAAATCAGGGCAGAACCTCCAGACTGGTTGTGAGTGCTATACTTAGATTTCACCAACCAAGTATCAAGTGTGAACTGTGCAAGCATTATAACAACCTTAACACAGAGTTACAGTTGTGCCCTCAGATCTATCTTGCCACCCAAGCAAGCTTGCTTTTGTGATAGAGCATCCCTTCCACCAAAAATCACAACAGTATTCAGGTTTCTCCGAGTCCCAAAGGACAAATCACTTACCCTAAGTCAATTGCTCCCTAGATCTCTCACCAAAGACAATGCTTGTAGCCAATCCTATAATAAACTATCTAAAGATTTATTAATTAAGAAAAGAAATAAAAGTTATTTACAAGGTTAAAGCAGGTAAACATACATGCACAAAAATGAGTTACAATCGTAGGTTCCAAAAGGTAATAGAAGCTGCTGTAATGTGCAAGCCCTATATGTCCTTCAGGGCTAATCTAGGCCAAGCACTGGGGAACTCTTGCTTACGCTTAGAAATCTTCACCCTTCAGAGTTCAAGCAGCACTGATATTCAGTTCCATCTTGTCAGGGATTTTTATTCCCTTCCTCCAGAGTTCAAGCTGATAGGATGAGCCCACACACGTCTCCTTTTCATGGGCATGAGGGAATCAACCAACAAAGTCTTTGCTCTTTGATGTTTCATAATGGCCCATATGGTTTCAATGGGCCTTCTTGGAGGATAGGACCTAACATCTTCTGTAGGAAGCCAGCCTTTCTACATTAACTAATGCTCCTTTCCTATTTGATGACTTCTATAATGACAGAGGATTACAATTCAAACTCTTTATACAACCTTATAACATGGGGTACAGATGCTATAAGTAAGATTAATACATGCCACATCCTACAGGCATTTCATAAAGTGTCAGCTCTAAACACATTCTCATAAACTGAACATTTATTTTAACAATACCAACACACAGGCAAGAGTGACTGGTTTCCAGTTATGCATTTGTCAGTGTTCAGAGAGACCTAAGGGCCTTGGCATGCACTGGCATGTGGCCTGCCAGCATCACACCCATTATCAAAATCCAGATAAAACCAAATTATAGACCTAAAATCTAGAACTCTGGACTAATCAAATGTATATTGAAATCATCCTCATGTCTTCTACTTTGTAATTTGTTTCTGTCCCTTGATCTGAAATAGCTGAAATCTATTCACTTTCAGGGCATGCTGTAAAAGCTCATGTTTCTATAAGAGATTTTGGGGAGTGAGGTGTTTGTCTGAGGGTTGATATCTGGGGAAACTGGGATAATCTTATTGTGATAATCTGAAGGCAACTTTCACAATGCCAAAGTGGTGTAAAGGGGCATTATAGTAAATGAAAATCAGGCCAAATAGCTCCCTGCTTTAAGGGTTTACACACACTGATTTCCATTGTATAGAATCTAGATTTGTAAATTAGATTTATGTTACTCTCACCCTAAGTCTTCTCCTTGTCTCTTGGCAACTCCTCTTCTCTCTAAGGGGAGACTACCATGTTTCTTCCTGCAGCTCCCTCTTGGGCTCTACTTTGTGGCTGTATACTAGCTCAGTCCGCTCCTGCCCAGCTGGGCTTCATCATCCATTAAACCTTATCAGTTCTGACTCTCCTCCAGGGGCAGCCTGGTTAATTGGCCCTTTTTACAAAGTCAGGCTTTGTGTGAAGTAGATATCCCATCACATAGGTACTGCACAAACACAGAACAAAAAGACTTTTCCTGCCCCCCAAAGAATTTACAATGTGAGTAAGAGCTTACATCCTTCCATCCTAAAGGTATTTAGGGGAGTTAGATGCCCAGATTCCATTGAATATCATTGTGAATTAGACAGCGAATTCCTTAGGCTCTGCTGAAAATTATACTGCCAGGCTGCACTTAAAAAAAGAAATAAAGAACTAACTGTTTCTTTTTACAATATGTCACATAGGACAAGTCTGGAAAGCGGGGTTTGATTCATGACCATGTGGCTCTGGTTTTATGCTGGTGTGATCTCAGTTTGGAAGTGGGGGGCATTGATCAGTGTTCATGTTGCACTCCCCATCATTACCCGGCCACAGCTGGGGAAGCTAACGATCCAACCAGCAGAACAAATTCAGTGATAAATTCTGGTCATATGCCACCTGAGGCACGTTGTGCATATGCTAAGAAGAAGCAGAGAGAAGGAACAGGCTCATTTTTCCAGCATGAAGAGCCACTTTGCACCCCTCCAATCCTGTGGCCTTTACTTGTTGGTGCTGGCATCTGGGAGTGTTTTGAGCATGGAAGTGGAGTTCCTCCTCCTCTCTCGCTCTGTGGGCTTCTTTCATGGGAGCTCCACAATTATAGTTCTTCACTATCCCTTTGGAATACAAACCATCGCTGACTCCTTGTGTGCAGTCCCACATAATGTTTGGGAAGTATAGCCTCTGTGTGACAGACAATTCCCAGACACTGTGCACTATTATTAATTCCATGTGGTAGCAGGAACAGCTACAGCTGATTTGGGTTTTGAAGGTAGAACTGATTCCCCTTGTTTGTTTGTTTTGTTTTCCCCTTGTTTCCACTATATCAGTCTGTCTGAGTGGCCTAGCCTGTGTGCATCTCTCTTGCCCACTGTGGACTACTGTATTAATTCCACCCCTGAATATGTGTGAACATGAATTAAACCACTCCGGGGCCTTACACACACCATGACATTTTGCTTCAACGATGTGTGTGCTATGGCCCCAACCCTCACTCAGAAAGTCATTGGTGGAGAGGGTCCCTCCTCTTCTAGAGCAATGGGAAGTGTTATTGACCCCTTTGGTGCCTCAGTAGCAGCAACAAGGAGGTTCCTTCTCCACTCACCCAACTTCAGAGAGGCAAACAATGCCTCCCAGTGCTTACCTTCGCAGCAGGAGGATCTAGGTGGGTGGGGTTGCTTTATTCATCTTCTCCTGTCACACACACAGAATTCTCTTCTAGGGTGGTGTCAGCAGAGCCCCCCAGAGCTGTGGGTCTTGGTGTTATCAACCCTTTGATAAGCGTCCCAGTCAAAGTTGTTGTCTGCTTCCTCTGCAGAGAGCCTGAAACGATACTGAATTGGTCATATCTGGGTCACATTTCCAAGTTTTATTTGCAACCATAAATGCTAGATTTTTTTTTATTAAATTAAAGCTGAAATTCTCTATGTAATCAACTATCTCCAGGAGTTGGGACCTTTGGTATGGTCTTCTGGTGCCTACACCTTACTCTGGCCCTTTGTGGAACCATCAGCAATGCCCATTTTAGCAAACCTTGTCTGGTAGTTCTTCATGAGATCTAAATATGGGAAAACTGGGTTCATCCAAACCCCAACTTATTTGAACTTAAAGACTTGAAAGCCATAAAAAAGCCCTGCTTCTAATGAAAAAAATCTGTGAACACATTACAGTCTGAACATGGAAGGATTTACATACCTGTGAAGGAGCCGAATTGTACTTGTGCCTTCAAACCTTGCAGAACTAAGCCTCATACTATTAATAACAATAATATAGCTCTAGCTCATTTTTCAAGTTTTTATTTAAAACGAAAAAGCCTTGTAAGAAAAAGTAGAGGCCAAGCAGCTTTGCTTATTAATTCTGTTTTAATAGGGATTGTTATATACTGTAGCATTAGTCTCTGTGCACATTGATGTCCCTGTTTTCTCTCCACTCCTCTCAGTGTGAAAGCCGTTTCTTCTCACTAATTAAATTTCATTACCTCCCACTGAAGTGAGGAGACTGTGAGATTGCTGGCTCACTGCCTCTGACACACTTAATCAATCTCTAGAGAAAAAATAAGGACCTTCTTTTGTTTCTTTTTAACTTATAACCTTTCCCCCCTCTCACATACAGCCTCTCCCACCATTTGAATTTATGTTCAATGTTTGGTTTCCAGCCCCTAATAACAGGTGATTTTGTGGTGATATATGTAAGTAATCAATATAAGCATAGTTATTCACTTCAAATTTGGCTCTGATGTTAAAGCTGTAATGTCATTTTGCCCTTAAAAGTTCACTTTTATATTACTTTTGGAAAACTTTGGTAATGGTCTATTTCAGGATTATTCAAACTAATACATCCAATATTCATCCAATCTTATCCACAAAGACATGTGCATGAAAACCGGACCTTTGGTACCTGCTCCTGTAATTCATCCCTCATCTAAAAATTACACTACCAAATTCATCCTTGGCATAATGCCATTGACTTCAAGGGATTTCCTCCAGGGATGAATTCTACCCATAATCTTCAATTTATAACAATCAGAATTGATTGCTATGGAAATGATCATATCAGGAAGGGAGAATGATAGCTTCAGAGAGAATAAGCCGAAGGAATAAATCAACTCTTAGAGGACTGTTCTTACCTCAATCACCCTCTCTCTCTCTCTCTCTCTCTATGCATAAGGTGTTACTTTTCCCTGGACAAAGAGCACAACATGTTATGTCAGCCTACATGATTTATCTTAGATAATGAAAACAACAAAGAATAAATATAAAGTCTCCATGAAAGAGAAAGCAGAGGGAGTCTCTCTTTAAGAGCCTCCATCTTGAATCCCCTGACAGACCAGGCTTCAGCAGAACAGGTAGATTGCCTTATTTATAATTTAAAGGTACACTTCACAGAAAAAAACAGAATCACAGCCTGAGTGGAGGTGGTGAGAATAATTTCTGGCCACTCAGTCCATTTATTTCTCTCTCTGGCTAGACTTCAGAATGGAGCTATCTGTCACTGAAAGCCATTGCCTTTTAAAAATTTCAAACCTGCATGTCAGTCAACCACATAAGACTCTGGCCTCATGGCAAGACATCATGGGACTTCTGACAACATTCACATGAGCAATTACCACATACAGCAATAGAGATGGTCAAAGTCACAGGCTCTTCTCATGGAAGCAGAAAAGCCAGAGAACACATAGTGCCCAATTTATCATATTATGGTGGTGAGAAAGTGTGTGCTTCATTCTTAACACAGAAAATCTCTCTGCCAGCCACCTCAGGATTCTTATAGTTCCTCCATCAGCCAATAGACACAGAGGACCAGATCCACAAAGGGACTTAGGTGCCTAAGTCCCAGGTTTAAGTACTGCTGTGATACAAACAAAAACACACAGCTACCATCTAACCCTGTAGGTGCCTAAACTCACTTGGCACCTAAATTCTCACTGACAAAGTTCCCTAGATCCTAAATATCTGCCTCCAGTCAAGTGCACTGCTGTCTCCAGCAGATGCCTATCTCACGCTTAAGCCCCAGTACAATCCCCCAACCAGGAGGAGATATGCAGGGCAACAGCTATCTCACCTTTGGGGGTCATACGTGGTAGGCAGGTAGCCAGTTAATCAAGGAACAATCATAAAAGTATTAATCCCAATTTTAAAGCAGTCATCTCCATAGCAACTGTGCTGGGATCTTGTTTATAAAGTACAGATCAAAGCAAAGTAACTAAATCAGAGAAGGAAAATTATAGCCATCTCAGAGACTTATTTAGGCAAAAGAAGTCTCAGGCCTTTATCCACAAAGGCATTTAGGTGTTGCAACTCTTAACTTCTAGGCAGGGCCTGTGCTTCCATTAGACAACCCTAGGCAGTCGCCTAGGGTGCCAGGATTTGGGGGGGTGGCATTTTGTGCACTCCCCACGGGGTGCATGGGAGCTTCCAGTTCCACTCCCGTCGCGCTGTCAAAGAAGGACTTTCTGCCGACGTGCCGCGGAAAACAGCGGCAGGCAATTGAGCAGCTCAATGACTGCCACTGTCGCCTGCAGCATTTCAGCGGAGGGTCCTTCTTCAGCGGCGCGACAGGAGCGGAACTGGAAGCTCCCATGCGCCCCATGGGGAGTGCACAAAATGCCGCCCCCCGAATTCTGCCTAGGGCGCCAGAAACCCTGGCGCCACTCCTGCTTTTAGGCACCTTGAAAATCACTGCAATCCACAAATACTGGGTTAGGTATTTAGGCTCCGTACACAATGAATGCATAGGGAAAGAGAGGCCTGAGAATGGGTTCCACAAAAGGAAGCCACGTATGCTAGCTAGCAACAGAAGCCAATGAGAGGGGCGTACCCTAAGCTGTTTCCCCATAGGTAGGTAGGTAGGTGTGTTCCCTCATGTGCAGTTAAAGCAGCAGCATAACATGGATGTGAAGGTGTCCCTCAACACAAGATGGATGTCATCTTCTGCCTCCCTGCAGTATCACGATGTGTGCACATATGGTGTCCCTGGTTTCTCTTGCCCCCTAGGACCTAGGACCTGTATGGATCTGGCTAACTAAACAAAGTATGAAAATAAGATTTGTCCTGAGCCCACTCAGGATGGAAATACTCTCCTTTACCCTCACAAATGTTGTGCAGTGTGCAGCAGGTGAAGATCATACAAACAGCATTTGCCACACTAGTGTCCACATGCATTTTCAGGCAGTGCCAATGAGTCTTCAACCTACCAAATGTGCACTCTACAACAATCCTACAAATATGGAGTCTAAAATTTAATTCCCTTTTTTTAGGGCCATTGACTTCAGGGTACAGCTTCATGAGCCCTTTCTTCTTATTGTTCTTAGTTTTGTTACCCTCTAGGATGTGAAATCCCGGCCCCATTGAAGTCAACAGCAAATTCCTATTACTTCACTGGAGCCAGGATTTAACCCAAGTGTTCACCCATTATTCCATCCTAAGTTTTGCTCTACTCTCATGTTTTATTATTATTTCCTTTAGAACTGTTTATAGTGTTTGCTACTGAATACTTTTATATAATGTGATATTTTTATTAATATGAATGAAACATTTTTTTAAAAAGGTATGCTTATTTCAGTCACTAAATGGTGCTGTTTGGATAAAGAATATTAATTATAATTTAACATTTTATATCCACTTGCTATTCTCAATCATATTCTCAGACGGAAAGAAAAATTAATTCTTTTCTTAGATAAAGCTACATATGAATGTTTCTTTGTAACTGTGATCAAAACTACTGTGCTTGGAAGATTATTTTATTTTATTCAAAATTCTTCTCTCTAGGGTAGGGTTGAAAAGCTATATTTCATTTTCATTATATTGCTGGGGCCGGGAGGGTGAGGTAATACCATGTAATATGCAGCATTCTCTGACTTGTCCTGTACAAGAAACTGTAACAAATCAGGAAACGCTTAATTTAAAAAAAACAAATAAAATCCCATATAGGAATATATAGCAATGGTAAGTTAACACAGTCAATTTAAGGTTCAGGCTTGAAGGAATAATTAAAGCCTAGGACTTTGGCCTTTGGGGTTTGTGTTGTTTTTAGTTGTAAGGCAAGCCTTACAAATTATAATTTTCAAAGTAACTCTCTAAGGGCCTATTCCTACATTTTGAAGTCAGTGAATGTTGCCATTGACTTCAGTAGATGTAGGATCAAGTCCTAAAGCACTATACAAACATTAGCCCTAATCCTGGAACCCACCCTGAGGCAAAAGTTTCATTGAATGCAATAGAGATATTTACTTGAGGAAGTATTGGAGAAGCTGTAAAATTTAGTCCATTGTTTGTAATAATACATTTTTATAATCTGCTTATGTATATATCTGCATAAATATACACCATAAGTGTCTGGGGTTCCTGAAATGAGCTTGGAGGAAGGGTGGTGCATGTGAAGAGTGTGGAAATAGGGATGATAAAATTAGGAGGTGACAGAGAAAAAAGGAGGATGTAGCCCAGAATCATGTGTTTCTGGGCATGGAGAGGGGGGAATTTACTTGGGTGTATGTGGGATAAAAAATCATAGAAAATTCAGTGTCTTGTATGTGTGAATTATTCTTCGTTATTTTCTTATTTTCATTTTTAGCTCTTTTGGAGACCAAGTGTATGGAGAACATGTACCACATAACAAAGGAAATAAAAATCACCAACAAAATTTGCAATACCAGAACAAAGGCAAGAAAAAAAATCCACTTTGCTCACTCAGCAGCAAGTGGATTCTCATTTTCAATGCCACAACCTTGACAAAGTCCTGGCTTTGATGATTTAGTTGGGGTTGGTCCTGCTTTGAGTAGGGGGTTGGACTAGATGACCTCCTGAGGTCTCTTCCAACTCTAATCTTCTATGATTCTATGATACTCTCTGCTTCATTCACAAAGTTGCACAGTTGAATGCAAAGGCTGATTTGAAATGAAATCTGCCATTGGAATATAACAACACTCTGCGACAGTGGACACTATCAGATGCTTCAGAGAACAATTATAGAATATCCTGTCCATAAAGGAAATGTCTTCCTAACCACAAAAGTGAGTGGCTGGTTTATGGGAGGATATGGTAGGATTTTGTTGGGATGAGAACAGTGGTGCAAGTAGAAATCATTTCTTGCTGACATGCTGCACTCACGGGAGGGACACAAACAGGGGGCATGTGACCTCCCCATGTGACCCTCCACATGTCTCTTCCCCACCCTGGCCACAGACTGGGACCCCGCGCTCTCCCCATCATTTCTCCATGATCTATATCAATTCCACGTTACCTTGGGGGGTGGAGGGGCTCTGTCCTCCTTCCACTGCGCTGGAGACTTCTCCTGTACAGACCCCAGGCAGAAGGATTCAGGAAATGCAGTTGTGTGGACAGGCTGGGGTTCTGGCTCGGGGTGGTACAGCCACACCAGAGAAGCTGCTGGTGCGGGGCCATCTGGCAGCCCCACATGTTGCTCCTTTTGCCATTGCGGTTCCCGGGAGATCAGGGCTTTCCAGAACCTCAGTGGGGAAAGGAACAGAATGCTGGCAGCTCCTCTGGCATGGTTGTACCACCCTCAGCCCCGCCCCCTGCCTTTCCATGGAGCTGTGTCTCCTTTGTCAGTAGAGCCACGCCAGAGGAGCTACCAGAATTCTGCTCTTTTCCCCAGAGCAGTTCCCAGAGGGGAAAGGAGCAGAACACTAGCAGCTCCTCCGGCGGCAGTACCGGCCCCAACCCCATCCTCCAGCAGGGCTGTTTTACAGATGGAGGAAAGTTAACTCCATGTCATGGCAGGGGGCAGAGCTAGGAGTGGGCTCCTCCTCTGTCTTTCTGGTACGCCATACCAACTATCAATATCTTACTGGTACAACATACCAGACCATACCACTGTACTTGCACCACTGAACCAGAAGTACTTGGAGATGAGAGACTTTTGCCGCTACATAAGTTCTCAGTTTTCTGTCACCAAAAAGAATTTCTCCACTCTTTAAAACTGATTCAGGCATTTCTAGGGCCTGCATTTCTTTCACCCTACGTAATACGGTCACAGCTTCAATATGTGAAGATGGACAACACCATTGCAAGTATTTCTTTCTTCTACAAATTAAATAAACAAACAAAAAAGCAACCAACCAAACAAAAAACAGTGCTGAAATGTCTGAATTGATCTCTGAGAGACACATGAAGTCACGTAAGGTTACCTCAGCCCTGTCAGATTGTATCATGTCATGTCTGAGGTGATGCAATATTATTGAGCTATTATAATTCAGTGTGATGTGATAAGATGTGACATATCATGTCATCTCTCAACAATTATATTTGAACTGAAAAGCATTATAATAAAATTTTAGCAGTGTGTGAATGTGTGACCTGTTTCACATGCACTGGTGACATACAACTTCAGGAATGATACAAAGAAACACTTTTTACTATTTTTCCCTCTCACTTTTAAAGGAGGCTGACACTTACCTAAAGCCATTTTAGGTGTTTACAGATTGTCCCAAGAAGTCAGTTGCAAATGTTGATAAATAGCTACTCTCTTACCAGTGGTGAAATAATCTCTATATATTGTTTCCTTATAAATTTCATTTTTTTTGTAGCTTCTGTTTTTTATTGAAGGAGAACATGAATCCTAGGGTAGAGATGCTGTTTTGCAAACCATTCTGCAAGAGAAAGAGTTATCTTTTCCAAAACAAGAGTTCATTTCTTTAACTAGCTCACCTTAAACCCTCGCCAGTTCATTCTCAAAACAAGGGTACAGTATAGTAAGCTTTTCCTGAATCTGACAATAGTGCAGGTTCTTGATTTTGTGGGTTCAACTCCCTGCTCCACCACAGACTTCCTAGGGCAAGTCCATTAGTCTCTCTGTGCCTCATTTCCCTATCTGTAAAATGGGTATAATAGCATTTCCCTACCTCATGGGGGTATTGTGAGGATAATTATATCAAAGATTGTGATGCACTCAGACACTCTGAGAATAGTTGGGGAGGGGGCATATAACTACTTTGGATAGATCCTCAGATGGGGAAAATCAGCATAACCCCACTGATTTCAATGAAATTATGCCAATTCTTACCAGCTAAGGCAGTGTGTCCTCAACCTTTCCAGACTACTGTGCCCCTTTCAGGAGTCTGATTTGTCTTGCAGACACACTAGTTTCTGGCCAAATGCACCACGAAACCACTAATATACCTGAGATACAACAATTATATTTTCATCCGCCTGACAGATGACTTAAACGACCACCGCCCATCCATTAAACTCTCTCTGGAAGACTTCCCCACCAGCATCAACTTCCTGGACACCACAATCAGCTTCAGCAATGGAACCCTACAGACAACTATAAACAAGAAACCCACAGAAAACTAGACCTGTCTTCATAGATCCAGTAACCACCTCAAACACACCAAGAAATCTTTATCTACAGCCAGGCGCTCAGATAACACAGAATATGCTATGAGGAGAAAGTCCAGGATATACACCTTGACCCACTCAAAACTGCCTTCACCAAACAAGGACACTCCATCAGAGAAGTTGATCACATCACAGAGTACCCCCAAGAGAATCTGCTTCAATACAGAAATAAAAACCACATTTAGTGTCTTTGCTAGACACTAAAAGTCATAGACTGAATAGACACTCTGGATTTTTGGCTTATTACAACAAACTGTAACCCACTAACTATTCCCTCCATCTGCCGCTCCCCTCTCTTCCTTTCCTCCCTTTGACCGGAGGAGTGTTAATTGGCCAGTTTGTTATGGACCACAATGTAGGTGATCTGGCCCAGTAGACAGAGCAGGAGCAGGCATCCAGGGTGGGGAACAAAGTCAAGAGTCAGCACCAGAGTCAACTGCCTGCTACCAGAGCCAGGCATCGAGTAGAATCAGAACTAGGAATCGACGCTGAGGATTAGAGCCAAAGATTAAGCCAGAGTCCAGGTCAGAAGCCAGGGTTCGAGCCAGGACTAGTCACTGAGGATTGGAAGTGAGGCATAAGGGCAGCAGTGGAGGCAAGGATCAAGAGCACAGTGGGAACAGGAGTGAAGAGTGGAGCCAGGAGCACAGCAGGAACCAGATTAAGTGAAGGAGGCAGGCATAAGCAGGGTCCAGTGTAGCCACAACAGGCAACCACTTTTTTGCTTGGAAAAACTTCCTGTTCCTCCTCCTGGCATAAATGGCATAGTTGGACTGGACAATCCTCCAATCGGAGTGACTGCGGGTGGGGCCCTGGCTTGGGCTATGTTCCTAGCGGCTTTCCAGACAGCCAGGGTTCAGTAGCCATTGATGGTGGAACCCAGCAGGTAACAACTGTGTCATCAGGAGGAGGGAGAAAACTTGTTCACCTTAGCCTCCAATGATAGAACAAGAAGCAATGGGCTTAAACTGCAGCAAGGGAGATTTAGGTTGGACATTAGGAAAAAGTTCCTAACTGTCAGGATAGTTAAACACTGGAATAGATTGCCTAGGAAAGTTGTGGAATCTCCATCGCTGGAGATATTTAAGAGTAGGTTAGATAAATGTCTATCAGGGATGGTCTAGACAGTATTTGGTCCTGCCATGAGGGCAGGGGACTGGACTCGATGACCTCTCGAGGTCCCTTCCAGTCCTAGAGTCTATGAATCTATGAGTCTATGACTGGGTTCAAGACCCTGGGTATCATACACTTCATCTTGAATGCTCCCTTGAAATATGTGTTAGCTATTGAAGCTAAACAGTCTGTTCCACCTGGTATTTAGCTGTAACACTCTGAGTTTGTTTTGAAGAGCTCTGTGTGAGCTCACCAGTGTGTCTCACTCACCAACAGCAGTTGGTCCAAAAATAGATATTACCTCACTCACCTTGTCTCGCTAATATCCTGGGACCAACCCAGTTACAACAACATTGCAAACAAAGACATAAAAAACAGTTAAGTAGCTAACTTTTATAGGGCTGCCCAAAGTTCCGGGTTCAATCCAGATTGACTGGGGGCATCATTATAAGTGGTGGAATATCTGTTAGTAGATTACGTGCTTAAAAATAGTTCCATCAGTGGTTACAATTATATTTGTTTTATTTCTACAACTATTCTCTTCTAAGATTTGGTCTATCATTGTTCATGTAAAATTCTATACAATATATGAGCTCATGTGCAATTTGCCAGTGAATGAGTCTCTTGGAAGGCCACTTTAGGCATGTCTCACTAAGGAAGTGTTACCTAAACAAGAACAAGGTCTTTCTCCCTAGATCTAGGCACAGAGAGGATCCTTTGCTTCTGAACCTTCCAAATGGAAGTAAGGATTATCTACCTTCATTGTGTTGTCTCTCCCTTCTGAAGACCCCATATTTTTGCTCTTTGTGGGGTCAAGAAGTGTCTTCTCAGGGCTCGAAAGGACAGGATGCGAGCAGGGCCATTCAGGTGCCCATCATCTCTTTACCAGCCCTCCAAAAAGATTCCAGGGCTTGTTGACACAGCCCTGGCCCCACTCTAAGACCTCCAAAGAGTTCTCCAGAGAATATGAAATTTGACATTTCTGATATTTTAAAGGTTAAAAATAGAAAGAAAAAAAACCTCGCAGATTGCTATTTTCAGTGCACTAGCTCAAGTTGAGCTAGCTCAAGTCTGTCTATCAGCACCAGGAATCTCATCTCTGAGCTGCAGTGTAGACATACTCTGGGCAGCCAGAAAAGGAACTATTGCAATCATTTAGTCTGATCTCCTGCATAACACTGGCCAGAAAATGTCACCCAGTAATTCTTAATTAAACAATCTCGGGAAGATTAAACAGTTTTTAAAAATGTCCCAGGTTACTTCCATGAAATTGAAATTGAAAAATAAAAATAAGTCTTAAGAGACCAGATGTACAAATTAAGAACACAATATCAGCCTTGTCTGTGAATTTTATGGCTTTATTTTATAAAAATATATATCTTGTACGCATAATTTAAGTTAAATGTGCACCGTTTAAATTTTCTTCAACCTCATGATAAAATACACAATTAAGTCATTTAAAAAATCCATTATTGTCTTAAAGTAAACAGAGCAGGTCAAACCCATGATAAAAATACAGAATTATTCTGATTATACCCAGAAAAATAAATTGCTCTTGGTGGTTTATAATATAAAACATTTTGCTGCTTTTTATTGGCATCAGCAAAAAAGAAGAAATCAAAGCACTCTCATAAAATCTTTTCCTAGAACCACAGAAATGGAATTCTTCACTATTATTGCCAGAGGTGAGAATATCTTCTCATAGTTCCAGTGATAAATTCCTGAAAATGCACTTCTTTACATGAATATATTTGGTATATGCTTGAAGAACCAAGTACAAAGTATTATATAGATGGTTTAAGTGATGGAGATATTAACTGACATTCTCCCCAGAATAGTCACACAACTTGAAATGCAATAGGCCCCAATTTTGCAAGATACAGGAATAACTTTATGCATGTAGCTATTACCACTGAATGCTTCTTTGCGAGACAAAAAGCCATGCTGTAAAAACTTTCCACTGAAATTATAATAATACTCCTTGTGACAAAAGCATTTCAATCTCATTTCCCTAAAATGACCATTTGTGAGCATACTGTCTTCCAGTTCACTTAATGATTGCATTGCTATTTCTAAAGTGATAGAAACAAAGGAAACCATTAATATCTAGCAGACACAGAATGAGATGTTTTAAAGTAATGTTGTTTCATTGTTGAATTTGCCTTCAGGAGATGGTCACGGTGATTAATGTAATTAAAATACACTCCCATTCCAAATGGGTCTTCAACAATATTTTTAAATCTACTTTGAAGATACACTAAAAACCTCAGACATACTTTTAGGTAATGGTCAAAAAGGTTCCTGCAACTTTTCCTGTTCTTACTTAACAGGCATAACTGTTCACTGTGCAAATGAAAATGTTTACATTTGAAAGATTTCTGATGAAACTTACGTAAGTTCCAGCCAATTAAGTTAAAATGGGTCACTGAAATCCAGCAACAACAGCAACAACAACTGCGAGACCAGGGCTGATATTGCAGAAGCACATTCCTAAGAAGTTCTAGGCACAGAATACACATGCAAAGATGTTCCAGAAGGATGGTACTAGAACACCTCATACCAAGTATCATACAAACACTCCCCCAAATAGATAACTAGAACACACTGCCCCCTTGTAGAGGGGCGGTCACCCCACTCCAGCTAAGAAGGGATTAAGAGCCAGCTCTTGGAGAGGGCCAGGCCTGGGAGGAAAGGCTAGGCTGATTGGGGAAACAGCTGCAGCTACAGCCACACCCCATTCACATCCTAGCTGTAGCTATAAAAGGCTGGGAGCCAGGAGCTCAGGCAGTCTCTCTCTAGCTGTAGAGAGATGGGCCTGACTGCTTGGAAGCTGAACAGGGTACCTAAAGTGGAGCAGGGCTAGGGAAAGGCCAGAGGAGCTGGGGAGCTCTGGCCTGGAAAACTCCCAGGCTGCAGGCTTTTTTAAAGGCCAAGAAGGGTAGTGGAGTTGCAGAAGGGCAGTCCAAGGATAGGCAAAGGCAGCAGATCCAAACCCTCCTTGCCAATGATGAGTGGCAATTATACTGCAGTCCGCCCCAGTAAGCGGGGGCTAGACAGTGACTGGCAGCAGGGGCAGCTCTAGGAATTTTGCCACCTCAAGCACGGCAGGCAGGCTGCCTTCCGCAGCTTGCCTGCGGACTGTCTGCTGGTCCCGCGGCTTCGGCGGACCTCCTGCAGGCGTGTCTGTGGAAGGTCCTCCAAAGCCTCAGGACCAGCGGACCCTCTGCAGGCAAGCCACCAAGGGCAGCCTGCCTGCTGCCCTTGCGGTGCCCATGGAGCGCCCCCCACGGCTTGCCGCCCCAAGCATGCTCTTGGCGTGCTGGGGCCAGGAGCCGCCCCTGACTGGCAGTAGCCAAAGACTGAGGCGAGGTGAGGATAGGGGGCTGGGTGTTCCCCGGGAGGGAGACCCAGCTAGACTGCAGGGTACTGCAGGGGGAAGGACCCTGAGAGAAGGGACACCAGGGTCCAAGAGGAACATGGGATATATGGTGGAAGGTGGGCGTATATGTCCATTTGTGGACAAGACAGAGGCCCTGACCCAGTATCCAATTCCCATGGCCAAAAAACAAGTCAGGCAATTTTGAGGGTTGGGTGAGTACTACAAGTGCTTCATGTCCAACTTCACCACCTCCTTGTAGATCTGACATGAGATGAGAAACCTTGGAAAGCATAGTTTTGGATGAGCGGGATCAGGCTTTTTAAATACTAAAAGTGACTTTATGCCATTGGCTGTGCATTAAATGTATTCAGCGCATGCTTTACAAAATCAGCTTTAATGGCACCAAGACCAAAACCAATGTACACCTTATTGCCATCTAGTCTTCTGTTTAAAAAAGGGGGAAATCTGCATGGGACTGTGCACAGAAGCCCCAGTTCAGGAAAGCATCCCTATCCAGGAAGGGTGGGTAAGTTGCTATCTAATTGCCATTGAGGTGCTTTCCTGAATTAGAGCCTACCTTCTGCCAGGTTGGGAAAACCTGTATGTAGGATACATCCCATCATGCCACTTCACAGCTCCTCTCATGGAAGGCCTGCAGAATAGCCTCTCTGACATTCAAAGGGATTGGAATATGATTGAAAATCCACCTTGCTGTTCTGCTGCTGATTATAAAGTATTTCAAACGCACCTCTGTGCAATGCTAGCCAGAGTTTTGTTCATAGAGAGTAGCTAGCCATGAATCACAGCCATGCCATTGCCTGCGAGCTGGCATTTTTTACATTGCCTTTTAAAGAACTCATTAGGAGCTCACTAATTTCTTTCTTTCTAGCAAAAATAGTCTAATTCTTTATGCAGATGAACTGTGGTTTGGCACCAGTGTCAGAAATACTGATGCCTAAAGTTCTGGTGGATTATCTCTGGTACCAAACAAAACGGTACCCAGTTCTAAACTGTCTTTTAAACTTGGAAACGTTTGGAATGTTCTGCTGGGTTGGACTCAGACTGTGGAACTTTGGCATTTATACAAAGCTTCAAGACTCTCATACTTGCTTGTTTGTCACTTGCTTAGAACTATGGAGATGATCTGTAAGTAGGACAGTGTGCTCAAAAGGGAGTTTATTCTCTCTTACCTTACTATTTCCTTTTCATGTTTTGGATACAGCAAATTCCTTCTCTTTGGGTATTCTCATGTAAAAGATAAAATAAAATAAAACTTTCCACAGCAACAGATCCTTAGCTGAGTCAATTACCGAATCTTGATTAGATTTTTTTTATCAAACAACACTGTCACAAATTCTGTTCACCAGTCTTAACCTGCTGAAGCCATTGAAGTTTCTCTGGAATTACATCAGAGAGCAGAGCATCTCTTTGGTATGCCTGGGGCTTGTGCACACTGAGTCTGAGGATGGTGCAGCCTGCTTTCTCAATGCACCTGGTCAACTGCTATGATCCATGAAGAGCTAAGAGATGGACAGTCTCTCCTTGACTCCCTCTGTGAGTGTTAAGAGGGAACAGTCCCTGCACAGTTGGGAAGTATGATTATTCCCCATTTTGCCAATGAGTAACTAAAGCACAGAGAGAATAAGTGACTTGTCCAAGCTCAGATAGGAAGTCTGTAGCCAAGTTGGGAAGTGAGCTTGGGTTTTCTAAGCTATTACCCTAATCATTGGACAATCCTTCCCCTCTAATTAGAGCAGCACAGGTCCATTGAAATAAATTTTCTGTCCCATTGGCATCAATTGAGCTGCACTGATTTATACCATCAGAGAATCTATCTCTTGTTCTTTTACTGTAAGTATCTCTTGACAATATTGTAAGACATATTCTCAAGGAAAACAAAACATCTCTAGCTGGGGTATAAAAGGAATTTTCAAGATTTATAAAAAAGTTTTTAGAATTAGCTATTTGTCCAATAAAGTGAAAGGAATCCCTAAAATTCTGCACAAAATATATATGATGTTAATATCCTTGTGCTAGATTGAACAGTCATGTGATAAACTGCCTGAACCACTGACCACCTCGCCTGCATCTGCCCTGCAATTCATCTCCAGTAGGACTAGTTCTAGCATTCCAAATCTCTGAGCAGCTTCAAACAGAGATTTGGAATGGTTGCAATACGCAAAACAAAAATAAGTAGAACAGCGTGTTAAAAAAATATTTCCATCTTTCCCCAAATCAAAAATTTACTTTCCAAAATTATATTGGGCTGAAGCGTAGGATGGGCAATATTCAGTAGTGGAGATATATTTAACATCCTATATTCTACAACTCATGAAGATAAGAAATGGAAGCTTTCCTCTACAGGATAGAGGAGATTCCTTCTTTTATCTCTCATCTTTTTCCCCATTAATAAACAAAGTCAACATCCAAGGTTCTCAAAGTGTTTTACAGATATTAGGCTGCAATTCAGTGATCCCCTAAAGTGCAAGCCCTTAATTCTAAGCATGTGTTTATATACTTTGTTGCAGCGAAGCCTTAATTCATTTAGCTTCATAACTAGAACCAGTTGGAAAATGAGTCCTCTTCCCTGTAGAAATTTTGGATTTTCGTCAAAATGCTAAAAACCTGAAAAGAAAACACTTTCAGCCAAAAGCTTGCACAGGCAACATGAATTATGGCATTTCCTAATTTTTGATGGCTGGATATGCAACATTAAAGTAGTTTTCCTGTGTGGAATAGCATGATGGCCATCATCTGGATCAGTACACTAGGGATTGAAGTGGTGGCCTCCAGAGCTAAAAATGTGAGCAGCTAAACCTTGAGCTAAAGAGCCAATATTCTCTAGCTGGGGCTGTTGCAGATTCATAATTTCTGCACCCTTAGAGCAGAGGGGGACATGTGACATACACTCGCCAGTGGGCTGCAACAGTTTATAGATTATGCGTTTGATAGTAAGGTTTATAATAACATGTGATGTTATTCAAATGGTACATATACATCCACATAAAGGCTGAGATTTTGTGCTGAACCATCAGGAGACACAGTACAGAATGTTCAGTCAGGAGGAGGATGGGCAAAGGTGGTTTTAAGCCACTTGCATCCTTCTGATTCTAGACTGCTGTGGAAACCAGTGTGATCCCTAGTGTAAATTAGAGCATCCAGAGGCTTCTCTAATCTATTGCAGCATCTCAGCCCTACCGGGGATGCCTGTGGAGTACTCTGCCACCCACAGAAACAGAGACTCTTCTCATGGAGATTTTCCTGATGGGGGTCCCTTCCTGACCCCAGCAGCTGATTTTAGCAGTCCTCACAGTGGCCATGCTAGCAGAATTCTCCTCTGGCCAACTAGAGGACTTTGTAATCCCTGTAGTCCACCAGGATGGTGAAGGGCAATCACATCAAAGAGAAAAACCTCTCCCAAGATTTTCCACATAAACATGGGATGGTTATCATAGGGTGACCAGACAGCAAGTGTGAAAAATCGAGACAGGGGGTGGGGGATAATAGGAGCCTATAGAAGAAAAAGACCCCAAAATCAGGACTGTCCCTATAAAATCAGGACATCTGGTCAGCCTAGGTTATCAGTAGAACTGGGTGGATTATTTGCAGCAAACAATTTATTAGATATAGACCTTGATTCTGTTTGTGAATCCTCTGTGAACAGGCTTTGATTTATATAAATGTGTTTGTTATTCAAAATTATTGAATGAATACTTTATGCAAACATGTGTCAAGTTATGGATCATCTGCAAAGTGTTCACTGTGCTTATTGCTTGGAGTAATTTTTCTTCGTAATCACCCAGTTGCAATTGATTACTTCAGTCACATAGTATTGTTTTGGTCGCTTACTGGATGGCTTCTATGCCCTCAATCATATGAATAATCAGAGTGAATACAGAATACAGAAGTAGCTGCATGCAAATCCATATTGCCAGAGTATGTAGGAAAATTCATATGAACAAATTTTTCTTGCAAAAACGTTTGTGAAGAGTGAATAAAAGGGGTCACAAATACAAAGTAAATTTGGGTTTTTCATTTGAATGAGTAAAGCCAATGTTTTTTTTTTCCTGGTATTCTCCCAGTTCTAATATGACACTGGTTCTTATATTTTAGACAGTCGTGTGTAGACAATCCTTACATTGGTTGCTCGCAGTACTCGCTGTATTTTGGCAGAATGGGAGTTTATTGTCTAGTATCATAGAGCCTAGGTTGAGGCTGGCTGAATACATTTTATGATTCGTCTGTGGTAAGAGATAGAGAAAAATGACTGTTTCTAATGAACATCACAGTCCTATGATCTTACAAGTTCTGCCTCAGATCATTTCCACAGAGAAACCACAAATTCCATGTGAAGGAGCCCTTTTTTAACCAATAATTAGATGACCATAAATTGTATATGTGGTGGGATTTATCTAATGATGTTTACATTCTCAAAACTAATTTTAAACCCAATCTTGTGCTCCTTAATCAAGCAAAAGTCTCTACTGTCTTCAAAGAGATGTTTACTTGAGCAAGGAATGGCCCTTTATCTGTGATTCTCATCTTCGAGTGCAATTCAGTTCTGTACAGAGCACAAGCACTAGTCCTATACTACACTTAACTCCCACTTAAACTCTCAAAATAGGACATAATTGGGACTTAAATGGTGCTTAGGCCTTTGCAGGAGAGTAAATTTCACTCTGGCAGCATGAAAATATCATTTTATTGTGTAGGTGATTTCCACGGTTACAATCATTTTCAGGAAACTCACATTAAATCACCCCTTTGTCCAGCGGGACATGTATTAATGACTAATTTCACATAGATTGCTTAATGCAGTATATGTTTGCAATTTCAGTCCCTGTTGATGAATACCTCCAAATATGGCTTTCTTTATCTGTAGCTCTCTGGGAAAGCTTGTGAAATTCCGCTTCTGCAAAGGATTTGTGGCCTACTATCTCAGTTGGAGATATTGTTAGATAATAGTGTTTTCTATAACAATACTGCAGAAATTAGCCCATATGTCCCTTGAGATGTTGTGAAAACAGTTCAGAGGGACAAACTAATTACACTATCTGCTTGCCAGAAAACAGCCAGATTAGGAGAGACATAAGAGAGCCTGCAGTGTCTGGAAAGTACACCGAAGACTATTCCCTGTAAAAATAAAGTGCTCAGTGAATTAATAAAAATAAAACCAAGATCAACATGCTCAAAATCAATGGATCAGGATATGACTTTGAAGGGTGGGATTTTTTCAAGGTACTCGATTGATTTAGTCTCACTGACAGTCACTTGAGTGCTTTGGGAAAATCCCATCCTAAATTATTCAGTAGTAAAACTTTTCCTGGACTGGTTGGAATATTTCATCAGATTCTCAAAGATGCGATTTTTACCAAAAGGCTTCAAATATACTGACTTGGGTGTTCACATTATCCACAAACTTCATTAAAATTCAACCTTTAGTTTAATCCAACAATTAATACACAGTGGTATCGTGCATATCACAGTTATAGGGAAATTATTCATAATACTGTGGAGTAACTAATAGCAAATATTTGCTTCAATCCTTTACTTTTTTCAGAAATAAGTTACGCATAAAGTTGTATAAATTTGTATCCACCTTCCTCATCCTTAGTGTACCAATTGCCTCCTTACATTGCATGCTCTTTGGGGAAGAGCTGTGTCTTCGTATATGAGTGTCCATAGCCCAGCACAACAGGGCACAGATTATTATTGGTGGACACTGTTCTTATGGAAACTACACTAATATAAATATTAAATGATAATCATATTAGTGAGCATCACTGTATCTCTCTGTATCCTTTACTTGTAGCTTAAGAGCACTACAGATGTCATATTAGAGCCAGACTCCGTAAATCCTATTGGTTTCTTCCTAATTAGAAGACGGAGTAATGAAGATTTCAGTACTATTTTTTAATTACTTTCCAAACATGAGGCATTACCTCGCCATGTGAGAAACCCTGATATCCATTGAAATCAATGGCAACACTCCCACTGATTTCAAAGGGGCCAGGATTTAGCCTTCTGGGCTAGATTCACAAGTGGGATTTAGGCCTTGTAACGCTCAGTGTTTTAGATGCCTTGCTGCCTAGTGGAATTCACAAGCCAGAGTGAAGCACACCAGCTCCCTATACAATTCATGTGGAGAATTAGGCACCTAAGAATGAGATCCACAAGAGACAGCATGCTGAGCTGACCAAGCTGGCCAATAGGACATTCCAAGGATAGGGGTGGGGCTTAGATCCCACCCCTCAAAGGGAGTTAGGCACCTAACTCTGGGACAGAGGGAGGCACCTGTCACCACGTGGAATTCACAGAAATGGGTGCCTAAGGCAGGCCAATCTTTTCTCAAGAAAAACTGAGGAGAAGGAAGTGGTGCCCCACCTTCATGGCCCAGTACTGAGAGCCTCACCCAGGATGTGGGAGGCCCAAGGTCAAGTCCCCACTCTGCTTGATTCAGAGCAGGAACTTTGGTGAACTGTAGCCCAGATCCAACAAGGTGTTTAGGTGACTAGCTCCCATTTAAATCAATGAGAGTTAGGCACCTATATATCATTGAGGGTCTGGGCCAAAGTGTGAATTGCAGAGTCCATCAAAGAGTTGGATCCTACTATCCCATGTGGGCACTGTTGGCATGAACTAAAAGGTACCTAGTGCATATTAACACAGTCCTCTTTCAAACAGGATTACATTACCACAAACTAGGTACCTTTTAGTTCATACCAACAGCATCCACAGGGGGCAGTTAAAGCACGTCCCCATAGGCTACATTGCTGTGCAGTGTAGACATAGCCTAAAGGACTAGCCCAAGGACACACAGAAAGTCTGTGTTGGAGCAGCAGATGAAACTCATGTGTCCCTATTCCCAGCCTAGCACCCTGGCCACTGGACCATCTTCCCCCTTTACATGAAAGTTAATGAAAAAAGATAAATCTGAGCCATTTGGATATATATTTCACATTAAATACTTTGAAAATAAGAAAGCTTGCCTGAGAAACTGTTTCTGAAGATAATTATTTGGGAGCAGAAATAAAAACAAGAGAGCCATGTTTGCCATCTATACTTCCTTGTCTTACAGATCTTGATGGAACTGCCCTTGAGCCATGAGGGGGACCCTCTGTCAAAGATACTTTCTTTTACAGCAACTTTTCCAGGTACCTTCATCCACGCTAGAAGAGAAGGTGGCATTAGCTCTTGTATGGTTATGTTCCTTTTCTACAGTTTGTTTTCAAAAGGGTGATTTTCCATCTACCATGCTATTTCCTTCTGAAGATAAACACTGAATTCCATATTAAAAATCTATTATCCTTCCCATCTTTTCTCCCAAATTAGTTTAATCACAAGACAAAAGGCTGCATCTGCTGAATATTAGATGTTTATTAAAAATTTTACTTGTATCAATCTCAGGAGTTTAGAAAAGCCAGACATTTATTTATCTGATTTGAGGGTTGTTCTGAGGGCAATTCTTCTCCAGAAGTGATTATAAATATATTTTCCTCCATCCCCCCATTTCACAAAGGCTGTTTTACCTGAAAGAAATAACAGCAGTTTCCTGTCCTTAGTTTTTATCCAACTAGAGTCGGGATCTGTGAAACTGCCAGCCATAATGAAAGCCTTAGCCACAATCCAGCCCAGCTGAGATTAATGTAAAGAGTTTTAGGAGTGGCAATTATCAGCTAACAGGAACTTCTGTATAAAAGGCTTAGAGCAGTAGTCTGTAGTTGACTTCAAGATTCCCTTTAGACAGGATCAGAGAAAATTTTGGTGTAATGGATCTCAAACTTAATGGTGATGATGTGAACTTTTAACATCTTGTGGTGACAGGATAGAGTAAGGGGAAGATAATAAATGCATATGTGTGTGTCATATGCTCACAATGTGGGGCCATTTTTCACCACAATGAAAAAGGTGCTTTAATGAAAAATAAATTGCATTGATTTTTTTTTAGTGGTGGGAGGGAATAATGGTAATTATTTCTAAATGTATTAAAACTTCCTAAATAAACATGTATTTTTGGGGAAAAGGACCAAGTGGGAAGGTCTGGGAGGTCCTTTCTTGGCAAGTTTTGAAATACCCAATGCAATTCAGAAGATTTTAAAATATTTCAATAAAAAGAGATGTTATGTAAAATCTGTTTATGAGGTGTTGTTTATCTGTATGGGACATCTATTCACTTCAGGTGTTATTACAGCTCAGCCACTGGGGGAAAGACTGAAAGTTCCAGAAACTCTTTCGCTGTTGAGCCAGAACCTCGCCCAGGGAGATAGACTCCCTCTGATGAGATTTTATTTATCTAGTCTTTCCTCAGATGCTTATTAGAGAGTTTCTCTTTTCACGGCTGCTACCCAGTTAATTTTAAATGTGTATTTAGTCCAGGCATTGCCAGCCAAACAGCCCTAACTGAGACCCAGAAAAGGCAGAAACATGATTTTCATCTTCTATTCTGTCTTCTACAGTCTTCCCTAACTTCCAGGTTGCCTAAAGCCTCAATGCTTTCTGGCTCCTCCCTGAGTGGAATCTTTCCCTCTCAGAGGAGTCTGTTCTGCTCCTGGATTCCTGACTGATTGTTGACATTCTACAAGGAGGCTCCTTAGATAATGATTACAGGGGTGCCGCTCTGTTACTTGTTGCCTGGCAGCACGGCTTTGGATTGCTGGGTGGGAAGGAAAGGCAAATGGAAGTAACCCCTATATTTTTGGTGAGCTATATTTGCACTGGTAAAATGGAGCACTTACTCATTTGGTCTATGACAATCAAGTTGTTGGCCTCCTTGCTATTTCCTATGAATGATCAGATGCCCACATGCTTGCAATTTTACAGGTACATGGAAATGTAGGAATTCTAGAAATGTAGAACTGGAAGGGACCTAGAGAAGTCATCAAGTCCAGCCCCTTGTGCTGACTAATCCTAGAAACATACAGGATAATGGATATTAGCCATAAAACATCTGATCTTTCTGTGTAACTTTTCATTTTTTTTTAAAAAAGGACAATTAAATAAAAAGAACATGGAGAGATATGATGCAAATTTTACCCCCTCTTCTTGCACCAGCACCCATGGAAGCAACTGCACCTGAGCAAGACTCCAACCAACTGCCCTACTCTAAAGGTCTGCCGAGAGAGCGAGAGAGACAAGGAGAGAGAGAGCAGATTTAAACTGCAACCAGAGCTACATAGGTGTCCTTGCGGCAGAAACTATCCATGAGACACATTACAACACTCGTGCATTTGGGGGTTAGGGATTTTGGTGCATGTTTTGCTAGTGTTTTAAAAGGACCCGCCTCAACTTGCAATCTAGTAAATTTTAGAAAAGGATCCCTGCCAATTTTTATGGCTTTAAAATTTTCCTGGTTTGAAATTTTTTTTCTCTCCCTTTTTTCTCTATGAAAGTTCCCAACCAACAGCAGGGGAAACTGACTGATTTAGGCCCTTATTCAGCAAAACACATGTTTAAGTTTAGGTAAGTGAGTATTGCCTTTGACTTTAATGGTCTCACTGTAAAAGTGAAACTGTACAAGTACAACTGTACAACTCACTGTACAAGTGAAACTGACTATTATGGCTGTTCAAAATTGTTCAGAATTGACATTGTCAATGATATTTTACATCAAAAATCTTAATTTTCATTAAGAAATGAGTATACACTTTGTGTGACTATTTTGTCCCTGTCATAAACAGATAGCTAAGGGTTAATGTCTCTTTCACCTGAAACACCTGACCAGAAAACCAATCAGGAAACCGGATTTTTTCAACTTTGGGTGGAGGGATTTGAGTGTCTGAGTCTTTTCTCTGCCTGCCTGCTTTCTCTGAGCTTTGGAGAAGTAGTTCTACTTTCTAATCTTCTGTTTCTAAGTGTAAGGACAAAGAGATCAGATAGTAAGTTCTATGGTTTTCTTTTCTTTGGTATTTGCATGAATATAAGTGCTGGAGTGCTTTGATTTGTATTCTTTTTGAATAAGGCTGTTTATTCAATATTCTTTTAAGCAATTGACCCTGTGTTGTATCATCTTAATACAGAGAGCACATTTGTATGTATTTTTCTTTCTTTTTATATAAAGCTTTCTTTTAAGACCTGTTGAAGTTTTCTTTACTTCAGGGAAATTGAGTCTATACTCACCAGGGAATTGGTGGGAGGAAGAAATCGGGGAGATCTGTGTGCTGAAGTGGCTAGCCTGATTTTGCATTCCCTCTGGGGGAATAGGAAAGTCCTTTTTGTTCCAGGACCGGGAACGGAGAGGGGGAGTCACTCTGTTTGGATTCACAGAGCTTGTGTCTGTGTATCTCTCCAGGAGCACCTGGAGGGGGGAAGGGAAAAAGGATTATTTCCCTTTGTTGTGAGACTCAAGGGATTTGGGTCTTGGGGTCCCCAGGGAAGGTTTTTCAGTGGGACCAGAGTGCCCCAAAACACTCTAATTTTTTGGGTGGTGGCAGCAGGTACCAGGTCCAAGCTGGTGACTAAGCTTGGAGGTTTTCATGCTAACCCCCATATTTTGGACGCTAAGGTCCAGATCTGGGACTAAGGTTATAACAGTCCCTTTTTCAAAAAGGTCTACTGCTTATGCACAAGGAGAAAGAGCTATTGTGCATTGAATCTTCATTCCGTTTTAGTGATCATAGGGTGTTACATAGTGTGAACAGAAGGTAAAAGTATTTGGACAAAAGTGTAATTGAAGTTGATAGTTGTTTAAATGAACAATACTAACAATTTCCTTGAAAATTCTAAACAAATTGCATGTGGGTTCCCAAGATTTGGGTGTAAAATCGAACTCTAAAATATTCTCAAGTGCAGGTATTTCAAAATTTATCGGGGAAGGAACCCGGCTTCCTGACCTTCCCATTAAAATGTATCTTGACTCCACACAGGACCACTGCCTTTCTATTCCTAGCAATAAGACTATAGCAATTACTCTGTTGTTTGGACAGATTTATACCATAGGCTTCAGCCACATCAGCTCATCTTTATTTAATGAGAGCTAAATGAAAGTGACTTGTTGCCTTCAGGTAAATTGCAGAGGCCTTCAAATTATTAAGTTTTTTAAATCAATTATCCCTTTAAAGTACAATTAGTTATGTTCAGACATTTCCACAAATATCATTTGGTTCAGAAAAGATTGTATTGCACTTCTTTTGATTAACAGGATGATAAAAATATTCCAGAATTTTAAGTTGTCCGGGTTATTACAGTATTAAAAAATAAAATAGTTTGAAGACTGGTTGAATTCAGAATGCATGTGCAAGGAAAAGAAGAATGAACTTCATTTTGATATATATTTGTTTGGTTTTGTATTATTTAGAAATGTATATTGGTGCCCTCTGCTATACCATTGGGCACCCATTATCAATAACAACATTTTTTTCTCCTGTTTAAAAGAATATATGTGTCTTTTCTTTAAAAAAAAAATGAGGGTGTTAACAGAGCCTGTTGAAAATTTTCTATTGAAATCATTTTTGGTGAAAAATGACCTCTCTTTCTAAATAAAAATGTCAGTGAATATTCATTTTATTTGAAAACTTTCATTTTTTTTCAACCCAATGCTCTAGCATTTCTCATTTCTTTCCAAAATTGTCATGGAAAATATTTATATTTTCCAAACGCCACTTGTTAACACAAAACCCCATTCTCTGCCCTGTTTTCTATGGCAGATTTAAATGTGGAAGATACCTGTTTCCACATGGGTTACCAAGAATGAATCACTAAGGCATTGTTCCTGGGCCTATGGAATGGAATCTACTGAAAAGTATGTGTACCATGAGGTTGTATCTACATTTGCAAGATGCCCTTTCCTCCCTTGTCACACCTACTGTGAAGTGAGATGACCTTGATGTAGATAAGAAACTAGCCTTATATATATTTTAGTCTGATGCTCCATTTTGTACCTCCAACCTCGTCACTTACAATTAGAAGATTTTCAAGATTGTTATTGTTGAAAATCCATACAAGTTCAAAGTTAAAGGTCAAATACAGGGAAAAAAGTTACAGTGCTTCCTCTCAATCTGTAGAAATAAGTGTATTATGTGTAAGTCTTTATTGTAAATTGCTAGTTTAATCCTTCTGTTTCTGTCTTCTTTTGTGTTCATTCTCTCTGGGGCATTTGGTCTCTGACTCATGATTCTATGTAACCATTGACACAACTCTGCAACTTTGCTAAAGGCTTCCTTGGCTCTGGCAGCCAAACCAGTGTTGTGTTCCAGCTCAATGGTGCACAGTTGCTTTAATCCCTTACAGCAGCATCTTTTGAGTAAGGCTGGGTGCATAGTTATGAAGTCTGGGCAAAAGCTGTAATAGATCTAGCTAACTATGCATTGCCCCCTGGACGTCTGTAGACTAAAGAATATAGAATTGTTTTAAATTGCTTAGGTTAACATAAAAAATGCAGTAATATATATGATTTAAAGCTAGAAAATCATCCGATTCTTCTCCTATGTGCGATATAATGCAGCTTCTTGTTTACAGAAAATATTTAAGTACTTTGAGGCACAAATTTAGTATGTGTAGACTAACCTAGTAAAGCTCTTTTGGAGTAAATTGAAGTATGAGGATTTGGGCTAGCTGGGGATCTGGCTGTTTGCTTCCATTTCAGTTTAAACAGCTTATTTTTCTCCTCCTCTGACCCTCCTCCTCCATGCCAACAGTGCTTGTCTGGAACTTAAGCTACCTCTCTGAAGACTAGTTTCAGAATAGCAGCTGTGTTAGTCTGTATCCGCAAAAAAAAAAAAAAAGAAAAGAAAAAGGAGTACTTGTTGTCTGTTACAGCTATCCCCCTATTCCATTTTGTTTTTGTTCTCCTCCTGTGGCCACCCCTCCCTGGCTGTTAAATTGTTTACCAGGGCCACTGCCCTTCTCAAAGGGAGGGCCCCTTAAGTTGTTTACCAAGAGCCATTGCCCTTCTCAAAGGGATGGCCACTTGTGCTGCATGCTAAGTGGGACCACTGCCCTGTTCAAAGGGTTAGTCCTGTTATCACCTTGTTGAACCTGGGCTTGGTGTAGGGCAGGCAATGTCCAGAGCTGCAAGACCTATTGTGTTTTTAAGATCCTGGGCATGAGTCATAGGCCTCATGTGCTTTTGAGTCACCTGTTGCAAAGGACTCTGCCCAGGCATGTCTCTGTGCTCACCTGCAGTTTTTTCCCTGTGCCTCCTCCCCTGTGACAGAGGGAGCCTATCAGGATCACTGGCGGGAAACTGCCTAAGTTTGCCTTTAAGAACAGACATTTTTGAAACAAACATCAGAAAGGTTCCTGCATTGCTGCCTGGTCTGATCAGCCAGGGGTTTGGGGGGGTCCTTTCTCCGCTCTCATTTTATTTTTGAGCGTACCCCCGGTTTTTTTTTTAAAAACCAGGAAGAATGAATTGCTGCCTGAGAGATCTCCTGATTATCGAGACCATACCAAGCCCTCCTTACTTCTTCTAATGTTGCTGCTGCTTCTGCCTTTGCTGCTTCCTTGGGGACTGGTAAGAATCCCTCTGTGAAACTTTCCATACTTTTATTTTATTACTTTAGCTGCTGGCTCTGTTTCCCTAGCACACAGACTCAAGCTAAACCTTGGTCTGTGTCTTAAAACCTCTCCTAAACTCCGGTGGCTTTGCTGCTAAAAATAAGCTTGTGCCGCTGCTAAGCTCTGCTCCCTGCTTTCAGCTGTATCCACTGCTGCAGCCACCATCCCTTGGCTTCCTTGGGGGCTGCCTTGGGAGCTGTATCCTAGGCACATACCACTCTGCCCTCTGTAACTTCCCCATAGCATAAGATGCACCGTAGGTTTTGCTTTTTAGTTTAATAAGTCATAGTTTGCTAAGATTGTAGAGCTTGTAAGTTTCACCTGCCTTGTTATAGTTTGCTGTTTTGTTGCTCTGTATAGTTGCTTGTTATAGTTTGCTTAGAATTGTGATATTTGTTGTTTTGCCTAGTCGTTGATTAAGATAGATTTAAAAAAAAAAAGCCATTGCCTGGTTGTATTCTGTACCTGTTTTATTACTTTGTATAAGCTGCTTGTAATTTATATAAGTTTGATTAAGTTAGAGGATAGATAAGGTTTTTACTGCTTGAATTCGTCTTCCCGCTGTCCCAATGTCTCCCTGAACTTTCCCGTGTCTGTTTTTCCCCCGCTCCAATCTCTCCCTCTGTGTACTTCTTCGTGTCTTCCTGTTGTAACCCCTTGCTGTTCCCCCGCCCCGTGTAACTTCCCAAACCCTTTGCCGCTTCTTTCCTTTTTTTGGGGATGTCCCTCTAGCCATTCTTTACACCTCTCTGCTGCCTCTCCCTGTATCCCCTGTGTTTGTGCCCCCACTCCTCCGCTGCCCCTCCCCTACCGAAGATAAATATCACACTGCTCCGTTTGTCTTCACCCCGCTGCTCCGCAACTTCTCTGAAGTACTCTCCGCTGCTGCAGCCTGTCTCTTCCCTCAACTGTCTCCCCCATTCTCCACGTGCCTTCCCATCTCTTACACGTTCAGCGCCCTCCTCTCTTGCTGCTCCCAGACTCCCCTTAAGTGAGCTCCAGCTGCTCTTGTCTCCCGTACCTGCAGCCCGCAGGCTCCTGAAGACTGCTGCTCTGGGCTTCAGAGTCTCTCGCTGCTTGCAGCTGCACTCTCCTCTCGTCAGATACCACTAATCACTCACTCCCCGCCCCCCTCCTGTTTCTTGATCCAGTTTTTAGGTGCACTCTTGCTATCACAGCCTCACAAATTAAGTCAGTAATTTTCTACATTGAATAATTTCACTTATCACCCATATTGTATTATTGCACTGTGATTCACATTTTACTTGTGGTTATAAGACCCCATTAGTTGCCTCCATTTTTCTAATATACTTTGTATACCATTTTTATATAGAAGCTACCATTTTATTTTGCATTTCTTTTGGGTACGTTTTGCATTCCACACTGTATCTAGAGTTGTTCCTCTATAAGGTTAAGTTGCTTATTGACTGTACTGTATCCCATTGTGCTGAACCCCACTTACTGTACCCCACTGTTAAAACTCCCTACACTTTCAATAAGAAGAACCCTCGCCATCATTGTCTATTGTAAACACCCTATACACCCCATCCCATCGCATTTCATTGTTAAATTCCCACCACTTCCTTTTCCCTTTAATAAAGAAATTAATTGGCACCCCACCTGTCTGGTAATTGCTCCCCAAGATCCCATATACCTGCAGGCAGGGACACTGGTGATACCTTAGAGACTAAAAAATTTATTTGAACATAAGCTTTTGTGGGCTACAGCCCACTTCATCAGATGCATCCGATGAAGTGGGCTGTAGCCCACAAAAGCTTATGCCCAAATAAATGTGTTAGTCTCTAAGGTGCCACAAGTACTCCTGTTCTTTTTGTCTGAAGACTGAGGTTCCCATGAGTTGTGGGACCAAGACATCGAACATTCTCAGCACCAAGCTCTCCCTTGGAAAGTACCGGAATTCACTCCCACCAGATGTATGAGTAAACCCAAATCTGGCCATATTCAGACAAGTTGTATTTCTTTCTCCTGGCTCTTTGTCATCTATTTGCACTAACACCCACTTCCATTCAGCTTCCTGAAAATATTTTCTAATCTCTGTGCCCAATTCTGCAGCCCTTACTTGCCTAAGTCAGGGCTATTCATGTAAGTGAGGGCTTCTGGGACAGGTCCTCTCACTCATGTAAAGTTGGGATAGTATGTGGAATTATGTTTTTTCCCTCTCTAAGCAGAGAAATATTTTCCATGTAATTTAAGCCATGGAAAAAGAACCCATATTCTGTGGTGAGGGGTGCAATATAAAAGAAATTCTCTACAATATTTTTTAACTTACAAAGACACCCTCCTACGTTGCTATATTATGATTTGCACTTTTCAATCAGCTACAATGCAAGAAAGTTTATAATGAAGAAATATATGTATCAGAAGTAAAGCTGAGCATTTTTTTGGGCTAATATTGAATTAACCCAAAATGCACCAATACTATTCACCTGGGTGGGCGGGGGGAGGGATTTATGGAATTTGGGTGAATTTGGCAAATAGTTTCACATGATTTTTTTTAAATTAAATGTACAAAAAAAATTGAATTGACATTTCATTTAAAGATAATATACTGGAGAGCTATTAGAAATGGGTTTTTTTTTTGACCTGACCAAAATTGTTTGGTTTTGTGAAAACAATTTTTTTCAGATTTTTCAACCTAGCCATCAAACCAATAAACCAATTATTTGCTCAGCTCTAATCATGAGTGATGAACAAATCTAAAGTCCTACTGCTTGTGTATTATCTCATACATATGTACATTAGTGGAAACTGTTAAAGAATTTCTGAGATACCTGATAAATAGGGTCACAAAAAAACACCGTTTATGAAAATTGCAGATTCTTCATTATCTTATCTATGTCTTTTTGCAAATTATCTGCTCTTATGTATTAAATTTAAAAATAGAATAGGTGTAAGTTTCTCATTTTTTTCTGTTACCCAGATGACTTTGACAATGCAAATCAATTAATTGTTGCAGCTTTGCATAAAATTGTCCCCCAGCCAAACACTACATCTGTGTGCATATGTGCATAGGGAAAGAAGATGTGACATTTCCTTACTAATAACATAATCTCCTATAATGCGATAGCACATGTAGCTAAACTCTCCAGATTGCATTAAGTTACAGAAAGTTTAGAAAATGGGTTTTATATTGGCTTCAGTAGAGCTACACCAGGAATAAAGTTGACCTTTCATGTCTAGTAGAAGAATAGCAATAACTAATGACATGTTTGTGGTAAGGACATTGGCAATGACACTTGGTGAAGACACAGAAGCAGTCTTGCATCTCTGCTGTACAGTACCCCTTATTAATATAAAGATAAACTGAGCTATTGCTACCTTACTATTGATGATGTACTGCTACTTTCTTCATCCCTGTATGTAACAGCATTCATTATCTTGTTCTTTTATGCATTACCCAATTTTCCAATATAGCCTAATAGCTATAAAACTTGTCCCTACAATTTTGTCTTGAAATAATTAAACTGTATAAATAATATTAGATATACAGTTCCATTTTTACTGCTAAATTGGTAATTTCTGGTCCATCTTGGTTTTTTACACCACTAATTAGTGTCTAGATTTAAAGTCCTATTTTCTTGTCACTCGATATTGTACATCTCAGCTTTTGGCCTAATATAAGCACCCAATGTGTTTTACTTTTTCAAAGTGAACAGGGTTGTTGGGCCATTTGAAAAAAGACAAAACAACAAGCATATCTCAGGCTTAGCATAAGCCTCGTGAAAGGTGACTGGGGTGAAATATCTTCATAAAATGGTTAGAGTTATGGGGGAAATTATTTCATTTCATCAAAAACTGTGCAAATGTATATTCGCATAAATGAAAAGTATTCCATGTGTCCCCAGCGATTTCTCTGCTCTTGATCATGGTTTGGATTGCTCAGGAGTGTAAGAAGGAGGAATTCCTTCCTTCTCTTTACACTTCTCCATGGTTTCTCAGAGCTCTGAGACCAGGCACACAGGGATACTGGGGTGGTGAGTGCCTGCTGCACTGCTGCCTTCCCTGAACAGAGGAACAAGCTGTGAACAGGAAGTGGGAGGGTCTTGGTTTAACCCCAGTGTTCCAGCCAAGACAGCTGATTTGGCTTTGGAGGGTTGTTGGTGGTAATTTGCTATTGAAATTAACAAATAGGAAATTACTACTTCCCTGAAGTGGTTGGGGAGGGGATAGATAGCATGAAGGGGATCATACACTGGCACAAAGTCCTCCTGTGCTGTTCCTGGGATGATGTCACAACACACCACCACTTGCTAAAGGGAAATATAGCTCTATGAAAAAAGGCAACTTTAAAGTGTAAAACACTTTCCATTTTGCCACAAGAATAGTGCTCTAGGGTGAAACTGAGTGGAGGAGAAGCCACCTGAAAACGTTAGGAAACCTAATTCTGGGGAAAACTGAAAAGAATCCTCAAGATTATATTGACCACTTAATAATCACTTGTAACACTGCAGACACCTCAAGTGCTAAACTAGTGGAGTCTGAGACCAGAGAACTGGCATTTTCTACAGTGGTTACAAAGTAATTACCAATGGCCTTTTTATATATTTTTCTCTAATGACGAATAATATGCATGTAGAAAAGACCTACTTAAAGGCTTCAGATAGTCTTCAGGAGACTGAGTTCCCTGATCCCAAGAATATCAGGGCATCCCCTGGAAGACAGGGTTAGCTTAATGGAGGCTTTTTGAACCCAAACTGAACAGTTGACTATCTACTGTTGACCACAGAGTTACCCCTCGAGAAACATAGAGGAGGGGATGTCTTGCAAAATTAAGACACCTTTTCACATCAAGTGTGGTGTAAACAGGACTTAGGATAAATGAAAATCAGGTCCTATCTGTCTCTTTTAACAGAGATGGGCTGGAAGGACAGAGAATCTTTTTTTTTTCTTTCCCCTAGTGTTACTAACTCTTGCAGTTTTACTGCCAGTCTTGCATTGTTTTGTATTTTTCTGAAATAGCCAGCTCCTGAAGTCTGGTGATTACATGAGAATCTCAGTTTCATTTGATGGGGAGGGAAAGAATATTTTTAGCTGTCATAGCTGCGGAGAAAAGTCTGAGTGCTCAAAAACCAGAGGAGCAAATAAAAAGAGCCTAAATTTATTATTTTTAAGGCAATCACATGATTTGACGAGGGTATTGACTCATGTTTTTTGGATGCTGGAGGTTGGCAACACTGCGAACCTGCTAGACTCACAGGCATCTGTTGCTGTTACAAAGTAATTCAGCTGCTCTAACTTTTTCTTTCATACCTCTCAATCTGCCAAGGCCCAAATGTGGAACACATCATGTGACAAGACCCAAAAATGAGTGACACAACAAATTATTCATGCAGGAAACTGAAAACACAGTGGGATTCATTGCTGTAACATGCATAGCTATCTGTAACCTCCGTTTCACGATTCCTTTCTGCTGAAAAGAATCTTCAGCAACAACAGTGATGAGGCCATCAAATTTGAGTGGAACAATAGGTAGCTGTGGGTCTCAAAATGAACGTCTCTTGAAATATAGGACGTCCTTTTAAATGGCCTCAGATTATTTTTTTATTATTTTCTTGTAGAGCTATCTAGATCCCTCCTTTTCAAGCTATATATTTATCCAGGGTATTATACATACCCCTTTACTATAGCATCCAAACACCTCACAATACCCCTGTATGGTAGGAAAGTGCTATTGTCTCCATTTAACAGATGGGGAATAGTAGTTTAAGTGATTTATCCAAGATTTCACAGGAAATATGTGGCAGAACAAGGAATTAAACCAAATTACAGGCTAATACCCTAACCACTTGGCAATTCTTCCTTTAATATAAAGGCCTTGCAGTTCATAGATCAAAGACACTAGTGGTCAGTGACTCCCCCACTTTGGCCCTCCCCTCTTTTCATGATCAGCTTTAAATAAATAAATAAATCTAAAAATAAACATGGGGAAGTAAGAACATAGGAAGAGGAGTCAGTATTTCTGGTAATCATAGCTGCCTAAAAGTTGCAGTTCTGGTTAACCCATCTCAAGAAAGATATATTAGAATTGGAAAAGGTACAGAGAAGGGCAACAACAATGATTAAGGGAATGGAACAGCTTCCACATGAGAAGAGACTAAAAAAATCTGGGGCTCTTCACCTTAGAAAAGAGATATCTAAGAGTCAGATACTATAGAGGTGTATAAAATGGTGACTGGTGTGGAGAAAGTGAATAAGGAAATCTTATTTACCTCTTCATATAACACAAGAACTAAGGGTCACAGAATGAAATTAATAGGCAACAGGGTTAAAACAAACAAAATGAAGTACTATAAACAATGCACATTCACCCCATACAACTCATTGCCATGGGATGTTGTGAAGGCCAAAAATATACCTGGGTTCAAAAAAGAATTGGATAAGTTCATGGAGGTCAGGTCCATCAATGGCTATAAGCTAGGATGGTCAGGGAACAACCTCATGTTCTGGGTGTTCCTAAGCCTCTAACTGCCAGAAGCTGGGACTGGATGATGAGGAGAAAGAATCATTTGAAGTTGCCCTGTTCTGTTTATTCCCTCTGAAGTGTCTGGCTCTGGCCACTGTCTGAAGACATGAGACTGGGCATTAGTCTGGCCCAGTATGGCTATATTTATGTTCTTAAAGAACAACAATAGATTTAAACAAAGGGTACTGATCATCTTCAAGTCATAATAATTTGAAGACCTCTGCAATCTAGAAGAAAATCTGAGCTCTAGGGGCTGATCCAAAGCCAATTAAACTCAGTGGAAAGACTCACATTGACTTCAGTAGAGTTGGATTCGGATATAGATGTTTTAGAAACTAAAGGTGCTATTAGTACTTAAAACTAGTTAACATGTTTAGGCCCCTAGGCTGCAAACACTTAAACATTCAAGTTTTTATACATGAGTGACTGAAATTATTACAGTTACATTCAATCTAACTACTCGTATAAAGATACTCATGTGCTTAAAGATTTGTAGAATCGAGGGCCTGATCCTGCTCCCATGGTAGTCAATATAAACTCTTATTGATTTCAGTGACCCAAAGATCAAGGCCTAATCCTACCATATTTTATTTATATATCTCCCTTACTCATAAACCAGAAGCTCATAAATCAATTATTTAAAGCTAGCCAAAATACAGAGAATAAAAAAAAACCCAAGAGCTATATTTTTAAAATGCTATGTAGATTTAGCCTTGTGCAATCTTCTTTAGTTCATAGGCTCTGTTCGTAGATGGGGTGAATAAAAGGAAATGGCTATTAAGTCTTAATAAAGGTTTAAGGAAGCTATCAAGGACAGCTATCCATATGGCTGGATGTTTGAAAAAACCTGTCTAGAGAATATGCTGGCTTTTATGCTTTTAAAACTAAGAAGTTTTCTGACATTATGAGAGTTGCTGGCCAGGAGCAAGTTCATTAAATTCAGTCTGGACCAAAAATGGAACCATGAAAATGCTCGTCTAAGGTTCATAAAACTACAAATTATAAAATAATGAGTTGTGTGTTGATGTGGTTTGTCTGGCATTGAATCAATACCCTTCCTCTCTGTTGCTTTGATATTTTTCCTTTTGAGAAAAGCATGTTTATAAGTGATTAGATTCCTTCTCAGGCTTCTTCTACTCAGCTTGCCTCCTTTTTTCAGCATGCAGCAAAGCTATACTGAGTTGATCAGACATAAAAACAGAGGGTGAATGCAGGGTACCTCACAGATCCAAAGTCACACTGAAAACTTCTTCCTATATATATATATTTACAATACCTTGCATTACCATACATTACATCACATGCTTTGGGATCAGCTTGGTTACTTTGTAGGAATCAATTCCTATACAGCATATTTTGTCTATACACAACATACTCCTGAAACCTGCTTGCACCCCCTCAGGGGTCCCCAGACCCCTGGTTGAGAACTGCTGTCTATACCATGGGAGAGTACCCTAACCATTAGGCTAAAGGTTATAAGGGAGCTCAGCCACTCTCTGCTCCCCTAAATGTTTTGTGCAACCTCACGTGAGTGGCCTGTTGTGGTAGGCAAGCCTTTGAGCACACTTACAGGTTCTGGCCCCCTGCATGTGACTTAGGCAGCTGAATGTCTGTCTTCCCCAGTTTGTGAATCATTCTGGGGCTTAGGCAGGAGATAGGAGCCTTGGTACCTATAGTGAAGCTGCAGTGCATATGCCCAGTGGCAAGAACTGGCAGCCAATCAGAAGTTCTGCAGATTGCAGTGGCACCTAAAAATGGGACTTGAACATTTAAGTACCTTTGTGAATTTTACTCCTGGCATTCATACTGAGGCAGTCATACTATGAAGGTGAAGAGCATAGAATAGGGGAGCAGAGTATGGCTTCCACTATGTGGGCATGACTAGGATTTTTTGCATGACGTGGTTAGAAGGTCAAATCCCAAGTGAGTGGCTGATATTTTCCTATACAGGGGAAGGAGTTATCTTAGAAAGTCAGTGAGAAAGTTGCTTGAGTAAATTTGCCCATTCCATAGGATTATTACACGGGAGGAGGATAACTTGGTTTTAAATTCCTAGTTAAAAAAAAAAACCTGCACACAGAAGTCTTCAAACACAAAGCCATTTCATGTTTATACCTGTTACTGTAGTCTATTTTAACTTTCAGGAACTTTAAATGAGAAAGGTAGAGTTGCTGAAAAAGCAATGAATCACTCAAGATGAACTTTAATACCCGTTCAACATCTAATTAGTTGAATTAGAGTCACTTTGCAAGAGAGTCAATCAATTTTCTGGCTTTGGCTGCCCCAATGGTTCTGAAGTTTGATGATATTATCATTACTTCAGAGGAGACACTCTGTTAGCATTTTAATAAGTGCATTTTTTCAGTACTTTTGCTGTGATCCAGAAGCTATCATAACTTAAAATTTTATCTGCAAAATACAGCCTCTCTTGGGGCAGTCGTGAATCCTCATCTGAAAACTTTTCATGGAATGGTCTTATCACTCTCACATGGATCAAGACAATTACTGTCAACTAGTCCTCCATGACTTGTGGGATCAAGGTAATTAATAGGCCAGAGTCTGAACTGAAATAATGTGTTTCCAGGAGAAGTTCAAAATGAATTATTAAAATTCATTGTTCACATATGTATTATGCTGCGATGAGAGTTCTTCTATAAGATTGAAACTAGCTTTTTATTATACGCTTGATTATTAACATCCTATCAACTCCTGAAAATGTGAACTAATCCACTTGAAATTTCAAGAGTGGTCTTATTCCAACATGGAAGATTTCTGGAAACTTTGAGACAAATCTGATAAAGTATTTGGGAAACATAAAAGTACAAAAATCAGAGGTGACTGCACTTCTTGAACATTTAACTAACTATTTTTGGCTCCTTGCAACTGCAAAAGGGCTTTCTTAAAACTACCCAATTTCTTTAATCTTTTTATCTTGTTGAGAAGTGGTGGTCTATGAGCTACCAAATCATCTTCTTCTGCAGTAAAACACTGAAAAGAAAAGAAGGAGATCAGCAGAGAAGAGCCCTCATGGAGAATCACCTGCATCACTGTACTGGAGAGGTTTGGCCCTCCTCCTCCAGGGAAACAGGTCAAAGGACCCATCCCAAACCCCATTGGAATCCAGAAAGAGGCCTAGGCCATCCATATCAGCTTTGTAGCTCCATTTTCCCCCAGGCTTTGAGCAGCATAGCTCCATCCTTAGAGAAGAGTCTCATTCATCGACAGTGCTCTGTAGACAAGCTAATACACTCCCATGTTGTACTTGCTTTTCTATGCGAAGTCTATTGGGTTAATGGAACGATGACGTGTGTCCCTTCCAATCTGTTCCCTTCTTCTCCCTGCCAGTGCAGTCTCTGACCCTTCTTTCCACAAGATCTCTAGACAAGAAGAGGTTTGTCGCAACCTGGCAGTGGCCCTTTAAGAAGGAAAGAGCCAGTGCACTAGTGATTCATTAGCTGTCTTGTAATTGGGCTTAAAAGAGAGCACCTGGGCCCTAAAGGGCAGAAGAGTAGAGTGTGTGCAATAAGGAAAAGGATAGGTGACAGCTCCTTGGGAGCGAGAGATTAGCAGATGAGAGTTGCCACAGACCAGAGGATTTTGGAAGTTTGTGGATGTTTGTGGAAGCTTTAGGATGTTCCTAGGGGAAGGCTGAAGGCAGGAGAGCAACAGAAGGGTGTGTTGGCTGACATGTCCAAGAAGAGATCCAGGAATGGAGAAGCCTGGAAATCAGAGATCAGTAGAGGGAGTTGCCTGCTGACTTCTAAGTGGAGAGCCAAATCTGAGGGCAGGAAGCAGCAAAGGGGTTACCTGCTGATATTTCCATGCTGGAGCCAAAGGGCAGAGGACCAGGAGGAATGAAGGATGCTCCCTTGGTGGAGATTAACTCTCAGCAGAGAGGCTGTGGATAGGTTCTTGCTGGGATGGGCAGGGTTTCACTCTCACTGAAAGGGCTGGGATGGTTGTTTTGGTGAAAGAACAGGCAAGGACTGAAGAAAGGCCTGGGTGTGGAAGAAGATGCTGGAACGTAGTATGTGCTACGTCAATTGACCAAAGCCCATGGGATTTTAAGGACTATACACACAGGATGTGAGAAATGTTCTCTGTTTGGGACTCTTGTTATGGACTATTTGAACTGTGTTTTGGTAATAAATTGGCCCAAGGAGGGTATTACTGACTGAGCCAAGAAAGCTTCCAGTGGAGTTACTGGGGACTCTGAAGGAGGGAACGTAAGTCGAGGGCACCTGTTCTGCCATGGCCTACCACAGCAGGGTGCTCCAGTAGGGAACAGGGTTCCAAGAGGGCTCTGTGTAGGGTGACCAGATGTCCTGATTTTATAGGGAAAGTCCTGATATTTAGGGGTTTTGTCTTATATTGGTGCCTATAACCCCCATCCCTGTCCCGATTTTTCACACTTGTTATCTGGTCACTCTAGCTCTGTGGACCCAAGGAATGTGTTGGGATTAAAATGTTGCAAGATGTCTAAACCTTCCTCCTGTGTGGACAGGAAGACATCCCCAGGGCTGGCCTTAGGGGTAGGCCACCCAGGTGACCACCCAACGCAATACCAGCTGCTCCGTTCATCCAGATCAGTTTCCCCCCCATGGGTGCGGGGGGGAGGGTTTATGGGCAGGGGTAAGAGTGAACAGCGGAGTGCAGGGGTTAGGGGTTCAGGAGAGGAGAGGGCTTGGAGGGTTCAGGGATTAGGGACACAGGAGGAGACAAGTGCAGGGTTTAGGGCACAAGAGAGAATAGGGTGGTGTGCAGGGATTAGGGGGACAGCAGGGGGCACAATGCAGAGTTTAGGGGTGCAGGGGTTAGAAGTGAAGGGCTTAAGGTGCAGGGGATAGGGATGAAGGGGGTGCAGTGATTAGGGGCAAGGAGCGGAATGCAGGGATTGGTAGTGAAGGAGGTGAGTGCAGGGGTTGGGGCAAAGTAGTCAGGGGCACAGGAGGGGATGCAGGGGTTAGGGATGAAGGGGGCACAGTGCAGGGGTTGGGGTGTAGGGGTTAGGAGCAAAGGAGTTAGGGATGAAGAGGGTGAAGGGGTTAGAGGCACAGGAGGGGAGTATAGAGGGTAGGAGCAAAGGGGGCACAGAGCCTGGAGAGCCCATGGGGGCCTGGGGCAATGCAGGGCACCCACAGGGGCCAGCGGCAATGGGGGGCATTGTGCCTATGGGGGCAAGGGGTGCCATTTTCCCTAAGGCCAGCCCTGGACATCCCCCTTCATGTTTGTAAAATGGGAATCATAATATTGCTGTACCAGCCACCATCTTCTCTCACTAAATTAACCTCGTGGTTTGGGTTTATTTTTAAAACAGTATTTGCCAAAATATGAGGTTTCATTGAAAATGAATTTTTAGAGGGAAATGTTTTGGAAAATATATTTTTTGTGTTTTTTTTTAATGAAAACCTGATTTTTTTATGGAAAATTTGACAAGAACAATTTTTTGTTTTGTTTTTGTTTTTTTAATCAAAACTTTTCCTGGGAGGGAATCCCCAGCCAGCTCTGCAATTTGTACAACCAAAGTGTGGCCTTCCTTAGCTGTGTACTTTACATGTAAGAAAACTACATTTAGTATGGACTTCTGTGTGGAATGATTTTTCAGGAGGCCATAATTTGAATCAAAACCAATTTTCAAAGGACCCTCAAGGAGGTCTATTTTCATGCCAAATTTCAGTTTTCTAACTCCATCTTGATAGGGTTCATTTCACTTCTCTGACAGTCCAAAACACTTGAAAGGCTTTAATTCAAAACCACTCACTTTTGGGCAGGGACCCAACGTGGAAAATTTCAGCATTAGAGATAAAAGTTTCAGGAAGTTCTGAATGACTGAAAACAAGAAGTTAGAATGGAAAGTATTGTGTGCCAGACCCATCATATTATGGTTGCTATCACTCCTGTTACAGTACATACTGGTAACGGTGCCAGACTAGCACCATTTGTTAGGGGTTGCAGCACTGGGGGGATTTTTCATACTGAACTGTGAGGTCTATCAATACCCTACACCATAGCACTATAGCACTACACATGATGCTATATGTTACTGCATAAATGCCCTAGGTGGGATGATTTTAAACCTTAATCTCCCTTTGGAAGCTCTTATTCTATCCAGATCGTCTCTTACCATAATTCAGAGCTATTCAGAGTAGAAAAAAAACATTTCACTAAGGTGATAATTGTACTCTAATAGTGAAATCTATCACATAAACCTTTATAACACTTCTATTTAGCATGACTGTTTCTTGCTTTTGAGAATCAGATATTATGAGATAGGGATGGAGGATGAATAAAACATAAGTGGAAATATGATAGACAATCATAAACCCCACAGAAGAGCAGGAAATTTAATAGTGACAGGGAAAGAAAGATTAGTATCTCAGACATCACACTCAGTTGAAAAGAATTAGGGCCAAAATCTCTGCATGAATAACTCCTTTGCTTTCAATGGAATAACAGTAGCAGAAAATTAGTTTCTCCTCATATATAAACTATGGCGATCCACTGGGACCTAAATGTGGTGAAAATGGGTGGGAAGATGTGACCCTCTATACCTCAAAATCAGGGCCGGTGCAAGGAAATTTTGCACCCAAGGTGAAACTTCCACCTTGCGCCCCCCCCAGCCTTGCGGCAGTTCCCCGCCCCCACCCTTCTGCCCTAAGGCATGCCCCCCGCGGCAGCTCCCCTTCTGCCCTGAGGCGCCCCACCCAGGGAAGCCGTTCAGCACCTCCCCACCCCAGCTCACCTCTGCTCCGCGTCCTCACCAAGCATGCTGCCCCTGCTCTAATTCTCCTCCCCTCCCAGGCTTGTGGTGGGAGAAGTGGAGCAGCGACCTTATGCTCAGGGAGAAACCACTGTAAAAAAAATTTGGGGGCACCGCTTTTTGGTGCCCCCAATTCTTGGCACCCTAGGTAACTGCCTAGTTCGCCTTAATGGTAGCACCGGCCCTGCTCATAATAGCACCTGTCATAAACAGATAGTTAAGGGTTGATAGAACAGGAGTACTTCATGTCTCTTTTGCCTGTAAAGGGTTAACAAGTTCAGTGAGCCTGGCTGTCACCTGACCAGAGGACCAATCAGGGGACAGGATACTTTCAAATCTTGAGGGAGGGAAGTTTTTGTGTGTGCTGTTAGTTTTTGGTTGTTGTTCTCTCTGGGTTCTGAGAGACACCAGACGTGCAACCAGGTTTCTCTCCAATCTCTCTGATACAGGCTCTTATGTGTTCAGAATAGTAAGTACTAGGTAGATAAGGCTAGTTAGGCTTATGTTTGTTTTCTTTATTTGCAAATGTGTATTTGGCTGGAAGGAGTTCAAATTTGTACGTTGCTGAAAGGAGTTTAATTTGTACTTGTATACTTAGGCTGGGAGGGTATTCCCAGTGTCTATAGCTGAAAGACCCTGTAACATATTCCATCTTATATTTACAAAGATAATTTTTACTGTTTTTTCTTTCTTTAATTAAAAACTTTTCTTGTTTAAGAACATGATTGTTTTTTTTATTCTGGTGAGACCTCAGGGGACTGGGTCTGGATTCACCAGGGAATTGGTGTGGAGAAAGGAGGGAAGGGGGAGAGAAAGGTTAATTTCTTCCTGTGTTAGGATTACTTTCTCTTTCAAGGAGAGTCTGGGAGGGGGAGAGAGAAGGAGGGGGGAAGGTGAATTTTCCTCTCTGTTTTAAGATTCAAGGAGTTTGAATCACAGTGATCTTCCAGGGTAACCCAGGGAGGGGAAGTCTGGGAGAGGCAACGGTGGGGGAAAGGGTTTACTTTCCTTATGTTAAGATCCAGAGGGACTGAGTCTTGGGGGTCCCCGGGCAAGGTTTTGGGGGGACCAGAGTGTACCAGGCACTGGAATTCCTGGTTGGTGGCAGCGCTACAAGTACTAAGCTGGTAACTGAGCTCAGAGGAATTCATGCTGGTACCCCATCTTTTGGATGCTAAGGTTCAGAGTGGGGAATTATACCATGACTGCACCCCATATTCACCACTGTGATATGTTTTGTACAATGCATGCCTTGTGAGGTATCATTTAAAAAGTCTTGATCCATTGAACATTAATATCCTGTTACATTGTATGTAATATTATTGTATGTGAATTATTGCTATATGTGTTACTGATATATGTGGTAAGTGGGAAACACTCAAAACTAGTCGTTCAGTGGCAACAAAGGAGCAACTAACAAGACAGTTTTACATCAGGACTAGCCATACAGGTGTTGATGGCCCCTCAGGAAGAATCCACTATCCCAGAGACTCCTCAGAAAGGGCACATACACAGTGGGGACTATCTAACCCCCATGTCACAGCAAGGATCTTTGTAGCACCTGGATAGAAAATATAAATGAGACTTGATGATATTACCACTTGGCCTCTCTCCTCCCCCATCTCAACACCTGGAAGTTCGTTTGGAAGACAAAGACTTGAACTGGGGAGGTTGGTCCCAGGCTGAGAAAAAAATTCAGCCTGTTTATTAAGAAATGTAAACTGCCTACAACACCCAGTGAGGTGAGAAAAGCTGTTTAAGTAAAATCTTACTTATTCTGTTAAAGTTAAAATTTAGACTGCAATTCTATTTTTATTTCTTATGTAACTAATGTTGATCTCTGTGCCTTACACTTCTAATCACTTAACATCTATCCTTCTGCAGTAAATAAACTTATTTAATATTTTATCCTTACCGGGGAGTGTCTAAAGTGCTTGGGGAATCTTCTCAGATTACAAAGGCTGATGCACATTCATTTTCATTTGATGAAGTGGCAAATTAATTAATGATCTTACACTGTTCAATAGAAGATCTTGAACAATGTAAAATGCGATATCATTGGGGTGCAAGGCTGGAGAGATTTGCTGGTGTCTCTCTGTATGATTCATGAGTGGCTTATAGAGCATTCATGCAATTTAGCTGGGTGTGTCCCTACATGCTGTTGGGTGAGTGATCACAGCACTTCACAGGATTTTGCTGCTTGTCACTAGCAGAGCATTATAAGAGACAGCCCAGCAAGGAGACTTAAGATGGCACAGCAGTCCCACATTTCTAGATTGTACACTGGGGACATGTCACAGGAGGATTAGTTTAAAAAAATTGAGCACAAGGGGCATAAAATTGTCCCCCCCACCAAAAAAGTTTAAAACCCTGCACATGCAGTGAGCGGAGAGAACAAACCAGAGTGCACTATAGCCATATATGATCAGAGAGTGATGGGTTTCCCATTTAAGAACGTAAGATTGGCAATAGTGGGTCAGACCAAATGTTCATCTAGCCCAGTATCCTGTCTTCCAACAGTTGCCAATGCCAAATGCCCCAGAGGGAATGAACAGAACAGGTAATCATCAAAAGTTCCAAAATGACTATGCATACTTAATGCAGCAAGCAAATGAATCAGCCAAGAGTAGTTAGTAGTGGGCAAAGCAACCAGTAAACTTAAAAGAGCACCACTACAGACATCATTAATACTTTTTCACTTCCAGCTCTCTCATATGCCCCCCTCTATTAATATAGTAACTGAGCACTTCAATCTTTTACTGTATTTATCCTCACAACACCCTTGTGAGTAGGGGAACTGAGGATCAAAAAGGCTCAGGGCCAGATTTTTGAAGGTGAATATATAGATACCTAAAGATGCAGATAAGCACCTAGATACTTCTGAAGAATTACACTGAGCACCTAGCTGCATCTTTAGGGACCTAAACACCTTTAAAAGTTTATCTCTAAGTGGCCTGCCCAAGGTCATGCAATCTATAGCAGAGCTGGGACTTAAACCCAGGTCTACCAAATTCTGGATTATTGTTCTAAACACTGTCCCAGTCGTCCTTTATCCAGCTTACTTCTGAACAAGCACAATTTCCACGGAAGTTAGTGCATCAGTGGTTAACCCAAGCCTGCTTTGGGCTGCTCTTGTTATATCCTTGGGGGCAGCCGGTTTAGGAAGAAATCACTTAAGGCCAGACAGCTAACAAAACTACCATTTTTTTACACACATGGAGCTCACCTAACCTGCGGAAGAAGGCTAGGCTATCCCTTAATAATCTAACTCAGTTGCCTTGGGAACAACCAAATACACAACAGCTCTCATTTAGGCCAACTGCATCCACTTGACTAGCTATGCCTCTCCTGCCCTTTAAAGCATATGAAACACATTTTGCACACTCACATAAATACCAAAATGGTGACAATAACACCATCTTCCCATTAGACAGATAACCCTTGCCACCTCTGGGTTTTGTTCTTGATAGTCACAAATGTCAAGATTGTCCAGTTTTGACTCCAAAAACTGGAAAGATGGTTTGAAAGAGCAGAACTTAGATTCTGGTGCAACATCTGTTAAGATCAGGAATTCCCTTGAATTCAGTGGAGCTACATTTGTGAGATTATGACCAGTCCATGCAGGTGTTAGGATTAGAAAGGGCCTCATAAAAGCCTTCCAGGAACTCACAAGTATTTTTAGATTTTTTGGTCAATAAAATAAAAAGTGAGGAGAGAATATTTAAATGCTGTTGCTATTTAGAAGATCTAATGGTATTGCAAAATTGTTACAGTTCTGTTCATTGCTACATGGGGGCTGTAATGTCTCATTCAGAAGACACTTGAAAACAACTGCTTTTCAAAGGGTATAGCTACTGTTTGGAGCCTGATCACCCCTGCAGAGCTTGGTTCCAGTCTTGATTTCAGTTACAAATCCAAATGAGCTCAAATGTTTATTCCTTGTGCCTGTGATGCATAGGTTTACGTGCAAAGTTTAGTTCACTATCTGCGCTAAATTAGGTATATTTTACATCTTGTGAGCTGGCCAAGTGAAACACAAAACAGATCCATGAAAAATGGGATGATATCATGAAATATAAGATGAGTGCCATCTTTGATGGTGCATACCACACATTTTCCCCCACAATTGATAGACAGCTCAGGAAAAAACTATGAGCAAGGTTTTTTGCATCTGTGTAACTTTGTTGGTTCCAATGGATTTACTCTATATATACCAAAATCAAGGCTCTATGAGATGTAGATCAGGATGGGAATCAATTCTGGGAGAGGGGACTGGGATAGGACCAGGGCCCTGATCTTTCCCACTAAGTGCAATAAAGCTCTTTGCCACAGACATAAGTTGGAGCAAGACCTGGCCGCTGCAAAGCATTTCCCTGTGTTATATCTAATGCAGCCTGTTGCTATTTGCCCCTCACATGCATGGGCATAAAATTTACTCATACATTTTTGAAGGGAAAATAACATGGAAGACATAAATGCGGTTCAGCATGTCTGAGCTATTGGAACAGTTAATCTGTCTTCTCCCTATAAATGTAGGTATGAGGCTTAGAAAGAAGCAATGTGACTGAAAAGAGTTAATTTCATTTCCATTCGGTGCCTAGCAAAAATTACAAAACAGCAAAGCAGAAATGAAAGTTACAGAAAAATAAATTCATAATAGACCTAAAAATCATTTTTCATGCGGAGAATAACAAATGTGTTTGAATAGTTTACCATTTTAAAAGATCCAGACATCACACTGGAGGAAACATTTGCACTTAAAGGCATGAGCCAAAGCAATTAAAATAACAATTTCTTACCAATTCTCACTTTTCAGCATGTTTAGATAGTCCACTCAACAGGCCAGATCGATAGCTGGGGTAGGTCAGCATAGCTCAATGAAATCAATGGGGCTACACTGATTTACACTAGCTGAAGATCTGGCCCATTATTTGCTACAGTTTCAACAGAAGTTACCAGTTATTTCCTTTTCTTGGTATAAAGAAAAACCACAGTGTCTCACAGCCAGACTGTCCCCCATGCAGAAATAACCCACAGTATTTTTCCCTTGAAGGTGCAGGGCTTGTTCTTCTCTCTGTGGAATAAGGGAGAAGTTTGTCCAGTCAAATCAGCAGAGCCCTTAAACTATGCCCATATCTCAGGCTATTGGTGGACACCAAGGCCATCCACATGGCCAGTAAATACCATGAACACAGGGAACAATCATAGGGGATTTGAAGCTCAGTGCTTGATAATATTTTTGTAAATGCATGTGCAGACTTTCCTACATGCTCAGGACTGGTCAGAAATGTGTAATAGGTGTAATGTATATTGATATTTGTACGTTAGCAAATTGCATACTGATGAGGGTCAGATGCCAGTGCTTCAGTTATTTCAGATATCTTTGAAGAGTGATCAGACACACCTGATTTCATTTCCAGTGATGGTGGAGTTGACAGAGATGAAAGGTAATGAGGGGAAGATGAAGACCAGCTTTGTAGACCCAGAAATTACCATCATAACTACAGAAGTTACCACCCACTCAGGGATGAGATGATAGTACTCAAGTGTCCTCTCTTCTCAAAGGAGAAGCTATGTGCTCAGGGTGCACACAGGATGTGAGGAAGGCCAATGGGAGGACACTGGAATCATGGCATGATCTTGGATATCTATCCCACACAGTCATGAATGCTGCCTTGACACCACATGCAGCGATCATATCCGCGTTTCTTATTTCTATATCGTTGTCTTTTTAGTCTCCTCAGAGGGATGTAAGTATATGTCATCTACAATGTCCAGTACAGATGGTATGTTTGCTGTGGCATAGAAATCTTATTCCATAAACAGACTTGTCTGATTTGTGGATCATAGCATTTTGAAGTCCTCGAAGCACAGAGGCAGCAAACTGGCTGATGCCCACTGAGTGCACTATGAACCTCTGAAGGAACCTTGTATCCTATCAAGGAACCAAGTGCTGTGCTGACTCTTGGACAAAGATTACATGTCTCTGCTAGGTCATTCTAAATGCTCCATCAGTTCCTCACACATATGCAAGACAGTCGAATGTGTGATCCTGTATCTCTGAAGGACCTATGCATCAGTGAGATGAAATAAGATCCTTTGAGGCTCTTAGATGCTGTAAGAAGGATAACGGCATCTCTTTTTCTAAGTTTCTTTCTCCCCCTTGCCCACTGCTTCCTTTCTCTCACTTGCTCCATTATGTACAACTCCACAATGTTCAGAGCCCATAGTGCAGCCTCTTCCCAAATGTTGTGCCCAATCCCACCAAGACTCTGTTCCCCAAAATTTTAGTATGCATATCGCCTAGCCCTTACCCCTCCTTCCCAGCCCCTAATCCCTTATCCTTACAAAATTTCATTAATCAATATTGTCTATCTCCTGCTCTAGTCCCTGCTCTCCTTTGTCTGAAATGCGCCTGTAGGCTTTATGCTGTATCCTGCCTGTTTTTAAGGCTACAGAGCAACAAGTGAGGGGCTTCTGAAAACAGGAGCTTGCATACTAGGTCAGACCATGGTCCATCTTCCCCAGTATCCTATTTCCAATAGTGGTCCATGCTAGAGATTCAGGTGAGTGTACAAAACAGGGTAACTATGGAGTGAATCACCCACCTTCCACTTCTGGCTCAAGATTTAGGATTTCTCTGAGCTTGGAGTTACATCCCTGATCATCTTGGCTGATAGCAATTGATGGACCTATCCTCCATGAACCTAGCTAATTTTTTTAATACAGTCGTATTTTTGACCATCACAATATCTCATGGCAATGAGTTCCACAGGTTAGTTTTGCGCTGTGGGAAAATATGCTTCTTATTTATATTAAACCTGCTCTTTATTAATTTAAATCAGGTGACCTCTGGTTTTTGCATGTGTGTGAAAAGGAAAACATTTCTGTATTCTCTTTTTCCATACCATTCATGATAGCATAGACCTCTATCATATCCCACTTCATCATCTGTTTATAAGATTAACAGCCCTAATCCTTTTAGCCTTTCCACGTGTGGAAGCTGTTCCACACCCTTGATCATCTTTGTTGCCTTTCTCCAAACCTTTTCCAGCTCCACTACATCCTTTTAAAAATAGGGCAACTAGAACTGGACACCGTATTCAAGATGCAGCCATACCATGGATTTATATGGTGACATTGTGATATCTCTTTCCTAATAGTTCCTAAGACACTGTTAGCATTTTTTTACCATTGCTGTGCATTGAGGGGAAGTTTTCAGAGAACCATCAATAACGACTCCAAGATCTTTCTTGGGTGATAACAGCTGATTTAGATCCCATCATTGTATATGAATAGTTGGGATTATTTTTTCCAGTGTTACTCCTGGGGGGAGGAATTCTGTGTGACTGTGCACCCAGAGAAAATACCCCATCCCTGCAGAATTCCTGCAGAAAACAGCAAGGAAGCTGCGTGGGGGATGGGGGCAACCATGGATGCAGTTTTTGGGGGGGGATAGGCCCCTCCAAACAAACGAGGCATGGGATGACACACAGGGTTAGGTGTCATGGCCCTCCCCCACACCCAGACCCCCAACCAGCTGAACCTTGACCCCCACTCCATCAAGCCCCACTCCCCTGACACCTGGATCCCTCCATTGTGCCTCCCACATCCAGACCTCCCCCACCTAGTCACATCTCACCACACCCAGACCCCATTCCCCCACTGAGCCCCAACCACCTTCACGTGGATCCCCTGCAGAGTCCCATTGCCCCTGCACTCAGAACCTCCCAATGACCCCCTGTGAATCCAGATCTCCCACTGAGCTGCTCGCACCCAGATTGCCCCACACAGAAACCTCTCGCTCCACATCTGGATCCCCCCACTCTAGACCCCCCACACTTGGATCCTGCTGGGCTGTCTGCCCATCCACACCTGACGCACCAGGCACAGAGGGGTAGGGCCCTGGGTATTTCTGGGGCAGACCCAGCCCTTGCACTGTGTCAGGGTCAGGTGCGGCCTCACTGTCGAGTCCCTGTACCAGGGGATGTGGAGGCTTCAGGGTGATCTCCTACCTTGATGCAGCCAGTGGCCTGCGCTCCCCACTGCCATGCTGGAGCCACATTTATTTATTGACAAATAAATTTTGCAGAATTTTGCCAAATTTTAAAATACTGTGAGCATAATTTTAAATTTTTTGGCATAGAATTTGCTCAGGAGTACAACACGCTCTTCTTAATGCTGAATTTCAGCTGCCATTTTGTTATCCAGTTTTGTGAGATCCCTCTAACTTCTCACAGTCTACTTTGGTCTTAATTATCTTAAACAATTTTGTATCATCTGCAAACTTTGCCACTTCACTGTTCACCCCCTTTTCCAGATCATTAATGAATATGTCAAACAGCACAGCTCCCAGTACACAGCTCCAAAAACACACAAACACGTTCACCAATTCCAACCATTACTCTGTATACCCGCACCTGGGATATAATTTAATGCCCTATAGCATGCAGAGGACGGAAGAGATTTAGTCTATCAATATTGACTTTGAGGCTTTCCGGATCCAGCAATTAATATTATGAACTTGTCAGCAGGCAACATGTTGATGCAGAATTCTTCCACAAGCACTTGTTGTGTCCTTTGAACAAAATGTGTTTAGGAGGGTTGGAAGTTAACTATCTATGAGATTCTTTAAAACTATATTCTTAAATATGCATGCACTGTTTTCCTATTTATTTCTTTAGTTAATACTGGATTATTTTTCTGCGTGATGGAGTACGAAGATTTGTAACAATGAGCATTCTCTTTTTGAATCTCACATTTAAACCTTTGCAGCATGAATCTCCACTGCCTTGAGACTTGTGCAGTCTTTTACATCAGTGCAAAGTAAGTGGAAAGGAAACAAAGTAGCACTTTACAGCGGCTTTGCACAACAGTAAATGACTACACAAGACGGAAAGCTGTGGAGGACAAGCCTCTGAGGATATCACAACTTTTGGGGCCTGATTCTGATCTCACTTACACAGGTGTAACTTTACTGACTTCTTTGGAAAATCTCCTGATTTATACCTGAGATGAGTATCTAAAGCCTGATCCATGTTCCACTGAAAGAAATGAAAAGACTTCCACTCACTTCAATGGGCTTTGAACCAGGCCCACATTAAATCTCTTGCAGTGTAAAGCTAATAGCAAAAAGAGCATAAAATTGTTTGGCCATAAGTCAATGTACTGAAAGTTACTACCTAGATCTTATTTTATTTTATTGTCAATTAAAGTTTCGAATGAAATAGGGGAGAGCTCGCCTTATTGCAAAGAGCATTTAATTCAGAAAAAAAGATGACTTTCTATTGATTTTAGCTGAATATGTGGCAAAATGCAAACAAATGCAGGTTTATGTTTTTAAGAATTCCTATCAGACATATTAGCTATAGTTTATGTCTTTTAATTTATCTGTGTTTTGTATGGATTTAAGATTATTGGCAAGGAGACCTCTGATGTATAATAAAACAGAATGAGATCTAACCTATGAAGGTATCTTTAATTCAAGGAAATATTTTGAATCCAACACTTGAAAATGGATAGCGTTTCAGTTAGAAAGCGAGAAGATTAAATATCTATTCACTTTTTTTATTATTGCGTTTGTGTCTTTATGATTTTGATGCTTTAAGGATTATGCTGTCAGAAAAAAAAAATGGCTAGTTCATCTTTGGTGAACTGGTTCGCTTCTCTCCTAAATGACACTTACTGTAGAGTTCTCATTTCAGGAGGAAAAAAGTTTTATGCTTGGATTAGCACTTAAAAAGAACTTTGCAACATATAAAATAGTCATAAAAAGAATGAATCTAATATTTTGTGACACAAGGGCCTTCATCATTTTCAGCACGTTATGATTCATTTCCTCTTCATTGTCAGTACAATGCCCCACCTGCAGCACTTTTGCCATGGCTTAATGAGGCTGCATGTACAAATCAGAGCTGTGCAAAACCCACTGTCAGTTCAGGCTGATGACTTTCACAGAACTGCAGTACAGGAAGGGTAAGGATTTGGGGTCTGATTCTTATGTAGACTCAGGGTACATCTCCACTGAAACAACAACAACAACAAACAACAAAACAATAACAACCTGCCGCAGTGAGTCTCAGAGCCCAGGCCTTGGGCTTATGCTACGGGGCTAAAAATAGCAGCAAAGCTGTTTGGGCTCAGTCTGAGCAGGAAAGTCTATACTGCTATGTTTCATCCCATAATGCCAGCCCAAGTCAGTTGACCAGGGCTCTGGGACTCACAGATCTGTTTGTTTTTTTTGCAGTGAAGACATACCTTAAGATACCCAGGCTTCTGCTATGGCACTAAAAATAGCTGTGTAGACATTCTAGCTTGGGCTGGAGCTCAGGCTCTGAAGCACGTGGAAGGGGGCGGGACGTAGCTGGAACATCTACACTGTTATTTTTAATGCCATAGCTTGAGCCTGAGTCTGTAGACCGGGGCCCTAAGACTTACTGACATGGGTCTGGGTTTGGATTTTTTTTGCCAAGCAGACATGCCCTAACCCCCTTGCACCATTCTCATAGTGTGCAGAGGTGGGGCTTTACAGTACATGTAAAAAAGACTCCTTTACACAGCCAGGGCAGTGTAGAGAGGCTTTTGTGTAAATGAGAATGAGGCCCTTTTGTTTTAAATGCTTGAAGTGACAGAAAAATGGTCAGGTTGTTTACACCAGTATAAATCATGAGTAACTCTATTGAGATCAATGGAGGTTCAATTATATAGAGAGAGGAGAATCAATCTGAACACATCTATTTTTTTGGTTTCTCTGTTGGTGAATAATCCATTTTATTCTGGCATAGGGTAGGAGGGTTGTAGCTGCTGGGTTGACAATGGTTTCAAAAGGATAGAGCCATTATCTGGCCTTTTTGAAATCCAGTCCAGAAGATGCACTCTCATATTTTCTCTTTATTAAAAGAATTTCAGAAGCAATAGCAATCACATTTTTTGCAGAGATGGGAAATTCCAGATAGATCTACCCCAAATTTTGTGGCAGAAGGTTATAATTTCCCCAACCTCACGCTCAAATAAACTATGGATCAGATCCTCAGTTGGCATAAATTGGTGCAGCTCTACTGACTTCCAGCTGAGGAGCAGTCCTTATACTATTTTCTCCAGACATTCCTGTTTTCTGTGCTATTGTATATCAGTGCACCTAGCTCAGTGGTTTGAGCAGTGGCCTGGTAAATCCAGGGTTGTGAGCTCAATCTTTGAGGGGGCCATTTAGGGACCTGAGGTAAAAATCTGTGTGGGGATTGGTCTTGCTTTGAGCAGGGAGGTGGACTAGATGACCTTCTGAGGTCCCTTCCAACCCTGATATTCTATGAGAATGGGCCTGATTTCAGTTTGTTCAGGAACAAACACAGGAATGCAGAGGCAAGATTGCAAAGGCACAAAATGAGCTCAAACTAGCTATGGGAATGAAGGGAAACAAGAAGACTTTTTATCAATACATTAAGAGGAAGACCAAGGACAGGGTAGGCGCACTGCTCAGTGAGGAGGGGGAAACAGTAACGGGCGACTTGGAAATGACAGAGATGCTTAATGACTTCTTCGTTTCGGTCTTCACTGAGAAGTCTGAAGGAATGTCTAATATAGTGAATGCTTACGGGAAGAGGGTAGGTTTAGAAGATAAAATAAAAAAAGAGCAAGTAAAAAATCACTTAGAAAAGTTAGATGCCTGCAAGTCACCAGGGCCTGATGAAATGCATCCTAGAATACTCAAGGAGTTAATAGAGGAGGTATCTGAGCCTCTAGCTATTATCTTTGGGAAATCATGGGACACGGGGGATATTCCAGAAGACTGGAAGGGGGCAAATATAGTGCCCGTCTATAAAAAGGGAAATAAAAACAAGCCAGGAAACTACAGACTAAAGAACAAATCATGTCAAACTAATCTGATAGCATTCTTTGATAGAATAACGAGCCTTGTGGATAAGGGAGAAGCGGTGGATGTGATATACCTAGACTTTAGTAAGGCATTTGATACGGTCTCGCATGATATTCTTATAGACAAACTAGGAAAGTACAAATTAGATGGGGCTACTATAAGGTGGGTGCTTAACTGGCTGGATAACCGTACTCAGAGAGTAGTTATTAATGGCTCCCAATCCTGCTGGAAAGGTATAACAAGTGGGGTTCCGCAGAGGTCTGTTTTGGGACCGGCTCTGTTCAATATCTTCATCAACGATTTAGATGTTGGCATAGAAAATACGCTTATTAAGTTTGCGGACGATACCAAACTGGGAGGGATTGCAACTGCTTTGGAGGACAGGGTCAAAATTCAAAATGATCTGGACAAATTGGAGAAATGGTCTGAGGTAAACAGGATGAAGTTCAATAAAGATAAATGCAAAGTGCTTCACTTAGGAAGGAACAATCAGTTTCACACATACAGAATGGGTGGAGACTGTCTAGGAAGGAGTATGGCAGAAAGAGATCTAGGGGTTATAGTGGACCACAAGCTTAATATGAGTCAACAGTGTGATACTGTTGCAAAAAAAGCAAACGTGATTCTGGGATGCATTAACAGGTGTGTTGTAAACAAGACACGAGAAGTCATTCTTCCACTTTACTCTGCACTGGTTAGGCCTCAACTGGAGTATTGTGTCCAGTTCTGGGCACCACAGTTCAAGAAAGATGTGGAGAAACTGGAGAGGGTCCAGAGAAGAGCAACGAGAATGATTAAAGGTCTTGAGAACATGACCTATGAAGGAAGGCTGAAGGAATTGGGTTTGTTTAGTTTGGAAAAGAGAAGACTGAGAGGGGACATGATAGCAGTTTTCAGGTATCTAAAAAGGTGTCGTCAGGAGGAGGGAGAAAACTTGTTCACCTTAGCCTCCAATGATAGAACAAGAAGCAATGGGCTTAAACTGCAGCAAGGGAGATTTAGGTTGGACATTAGGAAAAAGTTCCTAACTGTCAGGGTAGTTAAACACTGGAATAGATTGCCTAGGGAAGTTGTGGAATCTCCATCTCTGGAGATATTTAAGAGTAGGTTAGATAAATGTCTATTAGGGATGGTCTAGACAGTATTTGGTCCTGCCATGAGGGCAGGGGACTGGACTCGATGACCTCTCGAGGTCCCTTCCAGTCCTAGAGTCTATGAATGTTAATGAGAATATACATTTAGGCCCAGGAGGATTAGCTTTTTATCAGTAAATGCTGGTATACATCAAGTTCACTGCACACACAAACTAATGAAAAGATAATTCCATTTATAAAAATCAAAATTTACAGATGGCACAGTTAAAAAAAATGCTGCTTGAGAACTGATTAGAGTCCCATGTTAATGTGCATAAACCATGATGTATGTCAGTGGTAGCAGAACTGGAGCCCAGTACCATTTATTGTCTGATCCACCAGTGATTTCATGCAACTGTGCCAGTTTAAATGTAAATATCAGAAAAATTCTTAAAAGAAAACATCAATATTATCCATCATCATTAAAAAATAAATATTTAATTCTGCCAAGCCTACACATCTTTAGGACATACCTGAAAAGACTCTGCAATATTTATTTGTCTTCATGATTTTCCAAAGTAATATTAAAGTACTTTTGGACTTGTATTTAGTGGACTTTCTGAGCAGGAATGTTGAGAGGACTAAAATGCTTTTCAGCCTTCTTAACACAGACCGTCAAATGCAAACACAAGCTTGCTTTTTTGTAAACAAAACTATCATTCTGTTTTATGATGATACCTCCATGTATTGTCAGAAAAAAATGACAATAACATAAGTTCTACTACTATCTGTTTACAGTTGTCATGAGCTTGCTTCTGAAGAGATGCAGATATGAATTGTGCAGATTTGCTGGGGGGAACAAAACAGCATAACAAAAAGGAAGAGTTATTTACTAGTAATGGTGGTTTTCATTTTCCTTCTCTTGAGCTGGCCAGAATCATGTCAATCTACCATAAGCAGAAACTAGTGTCATTCATAAGTGTATATGGCCTAGTTTCAGCAGAGGTTAATGTCACAGGGTCCTCTCCTCACTGCTGGAGCCCTTCCTTCTGGCCACATCTGGAGATTAGCTCTGCCAGTCTGATGCCCCTTCCTGCAGTGGCTCTCTCTGTCTCTCACTGTTGCTGTCTTTGGACTTGACTGCTTCCACTTAGTCACTTGGCCATTCGAGTCCAGCCAGATCACTGTAGCTTTCCCCTTCTGGAGGTGGTGTGTGTATCAAAGTCCCTCAGGACCCACTTTCCAGGCAGTCTTCCCTTTCACTGCCCTTTAATGCTGCCACTTCCTCAGTGGCTAGTAGGGGAACCCAAGCCCATGCTTTATACTGGGTTCTAACCCAGGGACCCTACAACAAGCAGCCACAGTCTGAACAGTCCTAAACCTCAATATTGTATCCCTGGAGTCAGTGCCAGCTCCAGCTTTTTTGCTGCCCCAAGTGATGGAAAAAAAAAAAAAAAAGAAGAACCCGATCAAGCTGCCGCCGAAGTGCCGCTGAGGAGCAAGACAGTGAGTGAAGGGCCTGCTGCCGAATTGCCGCCGATCTGGAGAGGGCTGATTTTGCTGCCGCCGAAGTGCTGCCACTCAATCCAGACGTGACACACCGACAAGGGACGCACTGCCGCCCCTTTCTGTTGGCCACCCCAGGCACCTGCTTCCTTTGCTGGTGCCTGGAGCCGACCCTGCCTGGGATGCTTCCTGCCTTGTCTTCTCTAACCCTGAGAGCAACTGTAGCCTCATTCTCAGCAGCCCCCTTCTATTCTCACTTACTGGGCTTTATATGGGCCCTGCCTGTTCCTGTCCATCTGTGTTTCATCTCTAGTAAGTCCTCCTTGCTCCCTGTCTCCTCCAGGTGCAGCCTAGGCAGTTCATTGGCCCATCTGGCCACCTTAACCCCATCAGGCCTTGTATGGGGTAGATAGCCCTTCACAAGTACCTTTAATAATTTAGACAGTGAATGCTGGTCTAAGAAGGAAATGCTAATTCACACATTAGTCCTTATCAAAGAGCTCTAATTACATTCACAGAAATGGAATCACCCCAATGAATTATCTGACAGTTGGAAGAAGGTGGTGTAGAATTGACCCTTTCCATCACACATTTTCCAGCAGCAGTTGAAAATGGGAAATTGCTTTGGTGTGTTTGAAGGGGGAGGTGCTCCAAAATCCTGTAGTGCAGCTGTTCCATGCACCTAACTCCCAATAAATTCAAAGGGAGGTCTACATATGAAAGGACTATAAAATTAGGACTGTAAAATAAGAGTTATGCTTGTGGTCTTGGAAACAAAATTTGTTCCTGTGAATTCTGAAACAAGAGCTCAAGGAGCTTATGAAGAGGTTGCTACTCTGGGAGTAGGAGAAAAAGGGAGGAATGGAGGAATTGGAAGAGAATGGAGATGGTGAGAGTGAAAGACAGAGATGGAGGAAGAGAAAGTGAAGAGAAAAGAGAAAATATTTAAGAAAAATAGGAATACATAAAAAGTTTAGGAGCACTCTGAATCATCAAGTTACAGTATATTTCCATCTGAGTTCCAGTGCCTATATAAATTACTCTGGATTTGCCCTTGTAGCTTGTGATGTCATCAGCAATCCTAGATTAATTATAGCCCTGTAATTCACAGTTGCATGTTACTAGTTCATCATAATTCTTGATGAGTTTCCTGTTTATTCTACCAGAAACTAGCAATTTAAGGTTATCCTGTAAACAGTTTAAAAACAACAACAACATAAATTTTCGTGGTAGACAGGAACTCTTCTTCAAGTACCATGCAGTCCTATTGAGATTAATGGGCAAAATTCAGCCCGAGTGTAACTCAGATGAGGTCACTGGTGTTACACCAGAATGAACTTGGTCCAGTGGAATGGTAGGGTAAGATTTGGTCCATATTACATTGTGTAAACTTTCCCACACAGCTTTTTCATTGCATTTCAATCCTCCTTATTAAATCCCACTCTTATTTCAGTGCCAGGCTCTTTTTTGTGAAGAGATTGACAAGTGTCTCAAGGTATATATGGATTTTTACTGCTGCAAAGAGGGTCAACTTCTATGGTGATATAACTGATAGCCTAAGTTACCTGACTGATGTAAATTGAGTAGTAAATGGTTGCAAATGATAAAGTACTGTAATATACTCTGCTTTAACATTAAGTGGGTGTGCATAATGAATATACATGTTATGGTGGCTGGATGAATTGAGTATTACAGCAAATTGGCAGGGGGTGTAAGAGAAAGCAGGTCATCCACCTTTAATTTAACTTGCACCCAAATCATCCAAAGCACTCCCGCTGACTGCCAAGTCACTGTAAGTTTAACATGATCACTTAATAACATATAAGTTCAAGCTACATTACTAGAGCCTTCTAACTTCCTATTTCTTGAAGTCCAAAATTTTGGAATGGCACCAACCTCATGCACAGAATACAGGCATTAAAATAAAATTAGAGAATAACTATTTTTAAAAAATTAGGAAAGTTTCAATGGTATTCAATGAATTAAGTTGATATTAAAAAAACATACTTTCAAGAAAAAATGTTTATGAAGTTTTCACACAGCTCTCAAGATGCTGCAGGCTAATATGCACTCAAATAACAGCAATCATGATGCATCACGATTCCCATTTAGAACGCAATATCCTTAGTAATTTTGGATCATTGTTCTTCGCTTACAATGTCGATGAGTTTAACATCAAGACATTTTGTGTCATCAGACTTATGAAAAAAAATTGCAATTTTCATAGCTTAATGAGCTAGAGAACCATTGTTTGGATTCAGGTTTCAGAGCGGTAGCCATGTTAGTCTGTATCAGCAAAAAGAACAGGAGTACTTGTGGTACCTTAGAGACTAACAAATTTATTTCTTGGGCTAAAACCTACTTCGTGGGCTGGTCTACACTGTGGGGGGGAATTGATCTAAGATATGCAACTTCAGCTATTCTTATCACATAGCTGAAGTCTAAGTATCTTAGTTTGACTTACCTGGCCGTCCACATGGCAGCAAGTCGACCACCGCGGCTCCCCTGTCAACTCTGCTTACTCCTCCTCCTGAGGTGGAGTACAGGCGTCGATTCAGGGATCGATATATCACGTCTATATACACAGAGAACATGAAAAAATGGGTGCTGCCATTTTAGTATGGTATGGCAACACCCATTTTTTCATTTTCTCTTTGTATATATATGTCTTCCTGCTTACTGTATTTTCCATTGCATGCATCTGATGAAGTGGATTTTAGCCCACCAAAGCTTATGCCCAAATAAATTTGTTAATCTCTAGAGTGCCACAAGTACTCCTCATTCTTTTTGTTTGGGTTCAGTGTTAGAAAAGTCTTTCAGAGTATGGAGTCTTTGTTGTATCTTCTGCATTGCCTTGGCACCATCACAAAACATGAATTCTTCCCATCCTCCCCAAAAAGGTGCTGTATTGTCAGCAAAAACTTGGGCCAGATCCTCAGCTGTTCTAAATCAGCATAGCTCCCTTGACTTCAATAGACTTCTGCTGAGTTATACCAGCTGCGGATACAGCTGAAAATATTCTGACCTCCACAAAAAAGATAAGAAAATACAAAGGAAATATAAACATGTTCAAGGAGAAATACCTGAAGGGCCCCCTGCTACTCAACCAGCACTCTCCAAAAGAGCACTCATTGCCCAACCGACAGTGGTTTTGAGTGTCTCAACTCCCTGACTTCTGCCAAAGTCCCAACTATATTTACCAGAATAACAGACACTCAACCGAAGGCTCCTCCAAGAGTGTGAATTGCCTGACTGGCATTATTCCTGCAACCTTAGGACACCACAGATGGCATCTGTCAAGGTATTTTTCCCACTTCAAACTTTAGCGTCCAAAAAGTGGGGACCTGCACGTACCCTTCTAAGCTTAATTCCTAGCTTAGATCTGATAGCGCTGCCACCAGCCAAAATAGTGTTTGGCACACTTTCTGTTCCCCCAAAACCTTCCCTGGGGAACCCAAGACCCAAACCCCTTGGGTCTTAAAACCAGGAGAAATAAACCATTCCCCCTCCTTTCCCCCTCCCAGACTTTCCCCTCCCTGGGTCACCCTGAGAAACTATACTGATCCAAACTCCTTGGATCTTAAAACAGAGAGGAATTAACTTCCCCCCCTTCTTTCCCCCCACCAATCCCTAGTGAGTTCAGACCCAATCCCCTTGGGTCTTAAACAAGGAAAAAAATCAATCAGGTTCTTAAAAAAGAAAGCTTTTAATTAAAGAAAGAAAAAGTAAAAATTATCTCTGTAAAATTAGAATGGAAAATGTTTACAGGGTATTCAGCTCATATAGACTGGAGGGACTCCCTCCCTCCTAGCCTGAAATTTTAAAGTTACAGCAAACAGAGGTAAAATCCTTCCAGCAAAATATACATTCACAAGTTAAGAAAACAAACATAAGACTAATCTGCCTTTTCTAGCTAGTGCTTACTATTTTGAACATGAGAGACTGTTTCAGAAAGATTGGAGAAACCTGGGGTGCACGTCTGGTCCCTCTTAGCCCCAAGAGCGAACAACGAACAAAACAAACAGCACAAACAAAGACTTCCCTCCACCGAGATTTGAAAGTATCTTGTCCTCCGATTGGTCCTCTGGTCAGGTGTCAGCCAAGTTTACTGAGCTTCTTACCCCTTTACAGGTAAAAGAGACATTAACCCTTAACTATCTGTTTATGACAGCATCTCATTAATGTGCCACCCTCCTAACCAGTCTCTGGTATCTCATTCAGTCTCACTGACTGACATCCCATTATATGGTGCTGGCTGCCCAGTGTAATGGGGGTCTGTAAGCCGGTCGTGTCGGGGCTCATCCCTCTCAGGCGCGGCGGGGAGCCAGGGTGCCTCCTAGCACGCTGCAGTCCGGGTAGGCTTAGCCCCTCTGCAGGGGTTGAGGGGGTACAGGGTCTGCAAACAAGATAGAGCCCTGGCCCTCTAGCCGGGGTCAGGGCTCTCAAAGTAAATAAGCCCCAGCCCTTGGACAGGGCGGGCAGTAACAGTTCAAGCTCAGACCTCTAGCAGGGGCTGAGCAAACACAGTATCAGCCCGGGCCCTTGGCTCGGGCGGGGCAGTAGCAGTTCAAGCTCAGACCTCTAGCAGGGGCTGAGCAAACACAGTATCAGCCCGGGCCCTTGGCTCGGGCGGGGCAGTAGCAGTTCAAGATCAGACCTCTAGCAGGGGGTGAGCAAACACAGTATCAGCCCAAGCCCTTGGCTCGGGCGGGGCACCAAACACAAGTCTAGTTAGCTCTGGCCCTCTGGATCAGGACAGAGCAGTGGCAAAGTCAAAGGGGGCCCAGCCCTTGGTTCGGGCGGGGCACCAAACACAAGTCTAGTTAGCTCTGGCCCTCTGGATCAGGGCAAAGCTGTGGCAAAGTCAAAGGAAGCCCAGCCCTTGGTTAGGGCGGGACACCAAACACAAGTCTAGTTAGCCCTGGCCCTTTGGGTCAGGGCAGAGCAGTGGCAATAGGCGGGAAGAGGGGGAGTCTGCCACCCGGTTACGGGAGGCAGGGGGAACGCAGGCCCTCCCACTCCACTGCTTTCCAGCCCGGGGCCCTAGCAGCGGTCAAGATCCGCTGCGGTCAGTGGGGATCCTGGCCGCAACACACTGACATGGGTTCGGGCTCTTCAGGAGCCAAACCAAGGTCGGCTATCCCCGGGCCACTTCCAACCTCCCCCTCTCTGGGTACCTGGTCCTTGCCAGCGTCGTCTGGGGGGTCCCAGACCATGGGCTCCTCTGGGTACCGGTCGTGGGGAAGCTCAGGCCACTCCTTGGGGTATCGGGCACACGGCAGGTCAGGCCGACGTTCCTCCGGGTACCGGGTCTGAGGCAAGTCCAGCCAGCGCTCCTCTGGATAGTGGGCACGGGGCAGGTTAGGCCAGCGCTCCTCCGGGTAGTGGGCGCGGGGCAGGCTGGGCCTGGCGGGAGCCCGGGCACCAGCGTCTGTCCTCTCCGGCAGCCTGCACCCAACTGAGCGCTGGGGCTGGGCTTTTATACTTCCTGTCCCGCCCCTTGACTTCCGGGGGGCGGGGACAGGCCATGCTGACTCCGCCCACTGAGGCACCTGCTCTGGCTCGTCCCTCTCAGGTGCAGCGGGGAGCCAGGGCACCTCCTTACAGGGTCAAACACTAGCTCTAACAAAGAGCAGAAAACATTAAGAATACTCACCTCTTCTATGGCTTCTCCACTCAAGTCAATGGGTAAACTTTCAGAAGTGCCTTAGGTGCCTATGTCCCATGGACAGTCAATAGGGCTTAAGTTCCTTGAAAAATTGTACCAAGTCTTTTCAAAAGAGGTCATTTAATATTTTGCAAGGTCTTTGCCTTGATGTCAATAATGTATGATGTGGGCTCAAGCTGCCATGTTTGGATAGGGACTTCAAACAACCCAAAGCCTGAGAGTGTTGAGATCTGGGGTCTCTGTTTCAATCTCTTGTAGAAACCAACTGTGAAACTGAAACTCCAATTTGGTTTGCCCGTATTTCCAATTAAGGCCTAGCTAAAAAGTATGACATTCATAAGATATCTGCAGTATTTTGAATAAGAAATTTAACTGCAGTTAAAAATGATACAAAATAAAGCTGCTGCCTTTCCTTTCCAGAGATAGTGTATGCTAATGTATTTAATCTTGACATTTCACAAGGATAAGGGGGGAGGATAGGGAGGTCTGCCAAAATGTTAATGCTACTAATGACAGTTTTCAGAGTAACAGCCGTGTTAGTCTGTATCCGCAAAAAGAACAGGAGTACTTGTGGCATCTTAGAGACTAACAAATTTATTTGAGCATAAGCCCACGAAAGCTTATGCTCAGATAAATTTGTTAGTCTCTAAGGTGCCACAAATGCTACTACCGTTTTCCGTATGAAGCAAAAGCAATATAGAATCTGCACTCAACCTCTGCATACATTTAAAATGTTGTATCTCAACAATGTGTTTATTATTTGTAGTTAAATTGTTCTTTAACAATGCATTTCATTAGTGTGACATTCGCATCTGATGTTATCTGTACTGGTGATCTGCTAGGTCACTCCAATCCTTGACTCTGGGAGCCAGCCTTACCCTGCTGTGCTGTGAGAACCTCCTATTCCTGGGCCGTTCACACACAGCCTCTAGCATGTAAGCTGCTTGAGTTGTGCAACCGAATGACACTTGCAATAACTCCAGTCCCAGACACAACCCTAGGAACTTCTGTCTTGCAGTGTCCACTTATGCCCGCAGGATGCTGCAAGCTTATATGAGTTCGTCAATTTAACAAAGAAATTGATATGTACCAGGCTTGTTATCCCAAGGGGAGTCTCTGACATGCTTCAACCCAAATACACTGCTTGAGGTAGAATAAACAAACAAATTTATTAACTATAAAATGATTATAAGTCAAAGCTCAGAAAGTCAGATTTGGTCAAATGAAATAAAAGCAAAATGCATTCTACATTTATCTTAACACTTTCAGTATCCTTACAAACGTAAATGCATCTCACCACAGGCTGGCTGGTTGCCCTTCAGCCAGGGTCTCCACTTTGATTAACGCTCCAGTCGCTTGGTGGTGGTGGTGTCTGTAGATAGAGGTTGAAGAGAGAGGAAGAGCATGGCAAACGTCTCTCCCTTTTATCATGTTCTTTCTTCCCTCTTGGCTTTGCCCCCCTTCAGGGTCAGGTGAGCATTACCTCATCGCAGTCCCTGACTGACCAAGGGAAGGGAGGTGACTCATTCGAGAGTCCAACAGATCCTTTGTTGCTGCCTAGGCCAGTGTTCTTTGTTTCTGCGAGGCTGGGCTGGGTTTGTCCTATACGTGCCCTGATGCGGTGTGAACTGTCCCTCTGCTCTTGGAGAGTTTTTGCCATGAGGACACATTTTCAGCCTCATAACGATATACATGAAATTACAACCTATAACCTTACTATAACAACAATTTTCAGTGCATCATGAGCCTTCTGAAGACACCCAACAAGATAAACTTTGCATTGGATACCGCAAAATCATATTATAAGGATGAACATGGGGGTGTAGGATATTTCCCAGAGGTACAGAACTTCACAATTAGCAAATTCCATTGCCTCACACCTTATTGAATGAAAGTCTGTCTGGGCTAGTGTAATGCAGTAGGGGGAATGCGGAGGCAAGATTACGTATTACATTCCTCTTCTTCTTGCACTTGCGTTTAATTCTTTGCTGAACCAAAGGCCAGAGTTCTTTCTTTTTTCAGAACAGACAGGGTGGCTAATGGGAACGACTATAAAGAAATGGAAATGATCACATCCAAGGTAGAAAGAGGTTAATTCTCTCTCAAGTGTGTGTATGTTTGTGTGTGAGAGAGCGGTCATGGGTGAGGACCAGATACAATAAAACCTGCCAAGAACGACCACTCATGGAAGTTAGCACAAGTGGTTTTTTGTAAGAGGTATTCTCTCTTACAAGGAGTGCACATCAGAGAGTAGGTGTTCTGTGGCCTCTGCAAGTAGTCACTCATGGCAAGAAGTTTCTCTTCAGAGGTGTTCTCTAAAACAGGTTTTACTGTAATTTCAATCCAAGAACACTGAAAGAACTAACACATGAAATTTTAAGTCCCAGTAGTAAGAATTATGAATAAATCTGTCAAATCTGGAATGGTACTGCATGACTGAAAAGAACAAACATACTACCTATATTTAAGAAGGGGGATTAGGGAAGTGATCCAGGAATCTATAGACTCATTAGTTTGAACTCAAATGAAGACTTTAGTCCAAACTCTGAAGAAAAAAAATAAAGGCACGGAGGAGAAAAGGAGATAAAAAGCAACATGGGTTTGCAAAGGTAGATCATGTTAGACTAATCTGACATCTGTCTTTGACAAAATAACTGAATTCTTAGGCAATGAAAATGCAGTAGATATAATTATCTTCAGTAAAGCATTTGATATGGTACCACACTGGAAATAAATTAAAGTGGAGAAGAGGGGGACTAGTGAAAGGAGAACTACTGGGCTGTAGAAAGTGTATCTATTGGGTGTCTGGGAAGTGGGTGGGTGAAGCCCGCCCACTGCTAAAGGATCCTCCCCCAGCCTAAGGGGAGGAACCACAGGGCCACAGAACCCACTGAGTTCACGGGACAACTAATAAAAGAACAGGGACAGGAGTGAGGTCAAAGGGTCAGAAGGAGGGAACCTGACGGGGACACCGAGCAGAGAACCCCGGACAGCGCCCACTGCTCCTCGAAGGCGTCAAGGGAGCCAGTGGACGCCGCCCAAAGGAACTCCGCCCGGATGCATGATCGGACCACGTAGCGGAAGCAAGCCCCACAGTCACCGGAGTCTCCATCGGCCAACCTCCCCTCCCTGGTCGCGTGGATGGCCTTTTTCGCCAGGGCGAGGAGGAGGTTGACCAGGAGGTCCCGGGACTTCGTGGGGCCACGGATAGGGAGTGCGTACAAAAGGAGGTGAGGGAAAAGTGCAACCAGAAACGTAAGAGGATGGCAATGAGGAGCCGGTGTAGGGGCTGCAACCTGGCACACTCTAAGTAAACGTGCGCCAGGGTCTCCCTCACGCCGCAGAAGGGGCAGGTGTCCGGGATAGGGGTAAACCGCACCAAGTACACGCCCGTGCTCACGGCCCCATGGAGGAGCCGCCAACTGATATTCCCAGTGGGCCTTGGGACCAGGGTGGAGTAGAGGCTGGCCCACTGGGGCTCCTCACCCTCCAGAGGTGGCAGGAGGTCCCACCACTTCGTATCGGGGCGGGACACGAGGGTGAGGAAGTGAAGGGTGCGGAGCACGAGTGTGTAGAGCTGTTTCCTCGGCGCGGTAGGCCGGCTTGCGGAGAAGGGGCGGGGGGGCTGGTCGGGCCTACGGGGCAGAGGCCCGATGAAAAGGTCCGGAGGGCTTGGGGTGGGGGGTGGGCGGGGCGTGCCCTCCCGCAGGACCCGGTCGAGGTAGGCCCGAGCAGCAGGCGGCCTGTAGAGAGTGTAGTTGGGTGTTTACCCTACTCCAGCCCTGAAGGGCTTAAAATCAGGTCTGGGAAAGAGCTGCTCTGGGAAGCCAATAGGGTAGGCTGATTGGGGAAGCAGCCACAGCTGGGGCCATTCCCCAATCAGCCCACAGCCAGCCCTATAAAAGGGCTGTGAGGCAGCTGCTGAGGGAGTCTTTCTCTTGCTGGATAGAGAGAAGGACCAGGCTGCCTGGGAGATGAGCAGGGTACCTGAAGCTAAGAAGGGCTGGGGAAGGGCAAAGGAGCAGGGGAGCTCCAGCCTGGCAACTCCCCAGGCTGTAGGCCTTGGTGAAGGCCCGAAGCAGGTTGTAGGGGTGCAATTTAGAGTTAGGCAAAGGCAGCAGGTCCAAACCCCCCTTGCCAGTGATGAGTGGATTACAGACTGCAGTCTTCCCCACTGAGCAGGGGCTAGATGATGACTGGCAGAAGCCACTGAGGCAAGGTGGGGATAGTGGGTTGGGAGTTCTCCTGGGAGAGGAGACCCAGAGACTGTGGGGGTACTGCAGAAAGCAGAACCCTGAGGGAAGAGGCACCAGTGTCTGGGAGGGACACGGGGCCTGAGGAGGTGGGACATTGGCCTGCAGAGGGCGCTCTGGAGCTGGAGAGCTAATTCCCAAGATGACCAGCAGGAGGGCCGCACCAGTGAGTCTTCACTTCTCTACAGGGAGATTACTAGAGTTGTTCCTCAAGGACATAATTAATATTAAAATAAAAAATTAATGAAATATTAAATTAATATGATCATTAATGACCTTGGAACAAAACATAGGAGAGTGCTATCAAAATTTGCTGTTGTCACAAAATTGGGAGGCATTATCAATACCGAAGAGGACTAGAATACTGTACAGGAAGAACTGGATGACCTAGAGGACTGGCATAATAGAATGGGATTACATTTAATACTGTAAAATGCAAAATCATGTACTTATGAACTAATTACAAAAATTTCTGCTGTAAGGTGGGGGCTCACTAGGTAGGAACAATGGAGGAGGAGAAAGACCTGGGTTTTGCTTGATCACAGGCTGACTATGAGCCACCAATGTGATGCAGCTGTGAAAAAGACTAACACAATCCTAGGATTCATCAGGAAAAATATTTCCAGTAAAGATTGGGAAGTGTTAAAACTATTATATAAGGCACTGGTAGACCTCAGCTGGAATACTGTGTGCAATTCTGGTCTCTCACGTTTAAGAAAGATGAATTCAAACTGGAACAGTGCAGAGAAGGGCTACTAGGATGATCAGAGGAATGGAAAACATACATTATGAGAGGAGACTCAAGGAGTCTCAAACAAAGGCTAAAGGGAAAACATGATTTTTTTTCTCTAGATCTATATGTATATGTATATCTATACCTATATCTCAAAGGGATAAATACCAAGGAGCAAGAGGGGTTATTTAAATTAAGAGCCAATGATAACACAAACAAATGGATATAAACTGGCCATCAACAAGTTTAGGCTTGAAATTAGATGAATGTTTCTAACCATCAGCGGAGTGAAGCTCTGCAATAGCTTTCCAAGGGGAGTAGAGAGGGCAAAAAACCTAACTGGCTTCAAGACTGGTTTTGATAAGTTTATGGAGGGGATGGTATGATGAGACTGCCTACAATGGCATGTGGCCCATCTGTGACTGCTAGTAGCAAATATCCCCAACAGCTGGAGAGGGGACTTTAAATGGGGAGGGCTTTGAGTTACCACATACAATTCATTCCAAGGTGTCTGCCTGGTTGGTCTTGCAGACATGTTCAGGGTCTAACTGATCACCTTATTTGCAGTTGGGAAGGAATTTTGCCCCAGGTCAGACTGGCAGAGGCGCTGGGTGGTTTCACCTTCCTCTGGAGCATGGGGCCTGGGTCACTTGCTGGTTTAAACTAATGTAAATGGTGGATTCTCTATAACTTGACATCTTTAAACCATGATTTGAGGATTTCAGTAACTCAGCTAGAGGTTATGGGTCTATTACAGGAGATGCTGGGTGAGGTTCTGTGGCCTGAAATGGGCAGGTTAGACTAGTTGTTTGTGATGGTCCCTTTTGGCCTTAAAATCTATGAGAATGGGCCAGAGGGAGAGGGACCCAGATGATATCTCCACCTCTGCAGGCTTCAGCTGAATCCCAAACACCACCTAAGTGACAGTTATTTCCATCTTTGATACCATCTTCTAAGATATTGTCAAACAAAGGGTCTTTTCCTCCTAAGAGTGGATTTCAACAACAGCAGCAGCAATGACATCTCCAATACATCTTGGCAAACTCTTCCTCCCAGAAGGCAGTTATTTCACTCTTGATAACATGTAAGAAACTGTCAAACAAGGGGGTGTTTCCTTCTGAAAGCGCTTCAGTAAAGGGAAAGAGAACAAGGGATGGTGTTAAAATGAAAGCCTTACTTTCTACTTTCCATTTCAAATGCATTCACTTTTCTTTTCTGTAACTTTTATAAAAACTTAAGATTTTTAATAGTGTGCTTGCCATGGTCCTAAGCCAGCTAATGTCTCCACATACCAAGCCTCTGACCTTGTTTAACATGGTTTAATGTTGGACAGCAACTGGGTTATATTAACACCTTTTGGCCCATTTATTCCACCTAAATTAAAACAATAACATGCCCCCTCAAGTTCTACTTCTTGTCGTCTTTTTGAATTGACACTGTTTCTACCACCAAAATTGCACAGAAAGTGCTTTCTAAGTCATTTATACTAACCAATAGAAAATAAGCTACAGAACTCAGACCAAAAGGTTTTGGAGTAACACAGCCATATAAATGTCGCATTGTTTCTAAATTAAAGCATATCTGTAACAGAATTGGCTAGTGCCATTAAGAGGTTCATGCTAGAACTAAGCTATCAAAGTCTTCACAGTATCTCTGTCACAATGTTTTTCCAGAAGTAAGTAAAGTATTTACCTCCCATTCTAAACCATTAAAGAAGTTCTTGTTAAATAAGAGCAGATCTAACATGGATGCCTGTGGACGTCTAAACATCTCCCTCTCACTTGATGCATTGTCACTTACTAATATCAGTTTCTGGTCCAGCAGCCAGTTTTCATTCCATGTGACAGTGTTTATATCCAAGCCAATTTGAATTATTTTTGAAAATAATTCTTTTGGTGAATCAAATGTAATACCCAGTGAATATTTAGGAAAGCATCTATTGCATTTCCTTTGTACTCTAATTTGCTAATCAGATTAATGTCTGATGTAAACCAGCAATTCTTCTGGATTGCAAAGTTTTTGCTAAAAGTAAAAAAGCAACACAAAAACATTGCACCCCTAATATGGGCGTTACTTCTGTAGCTCATGGTTTAAAGAAAAAATGCACTTTCTTATGTACATACACATACCACCCACACATCCAGATTAGGCATTAAACAACTCAACCTACCAAGAGCTTCTGCACAATGTGTGCAAATACTGCAATAATTGCCTGTTTTCAGAATAGAAAAGGTTTGAGGTACATTAGATACCATAATAGTAAAACTCTTGGTAAATAATGCCTTTTTAATGGTAACCACTGTATTTGTACCATTTTGACATAAACAAAAAGACAAATATTACGGGATACCTGCTAAATAAGGTTTCCTGCTTTGTTTTGTTATTGATCTAAGAATCTAACATTTGAATAAGTATAATCATATAGCCATAGTCTTGACAGTAATTTTGAAGGGTCAAAGAAGAAAAATCTATTATTAGCAGCATAGTCAAAACATATAGTCAAAATCTGAAAGCATCCTTTTTTGAGAACCTAAATAAATGTATTCTTTCTATCTCTACCCCACAAAAGGACTGAATTGCTTATAATGTTTCAAGATTGTTACAGATTTTTGACTCACAAGGAAATTGTTTCTTTCCTTTCACTGTTTCAGAAAAGGGGAGGGGAGAATTTAGCACTAAAAATTATTAATAACATGTTAAAGCAGCACAGTGAAATTCACAAAGACTTAGGAAATAAAAGTTAAAATGGCAAAAATATTAACATATTTGCATTACCCCCAGGGAGTATTTTTTTCTTTAATCAATTTTTATTCTGGCTAAATGTGAAGGTCAGCATGGTCCTATTTTTGTCATAAGTGGTGTACCATAAAACATAAAGGATCAGATCCTGAACTGTCCCAGGGCTTGACTCAATATGGCTAAGAAGAGGCAAGGAAACAAGGGTGGCCTAAATTTTTGTGCTTCCTAGGTCCTTAAGGATGTCTGGGACTCTAATTATCCCTGGCTGCAGTTACTCAGAGATTGCCCTGGCAGGTTTCTTCTGACAAGCCCTGGTATATCCCTGTACCTGGGGCTAGGTGTAAAGCCTGCTGTGACAATTCTATCCCCCCCCCCATTCTAGCTTGACAGATCTTTTACCAGTGGAGCAGTGCAAGGGACCAAGATTGTGGGCCAGAATCTGGCCCCGAGAATGTGGAATTGACTTTTTTACGGTGCATCCTAAACGTTGCATTAAAATTGTTTTTGCATTAACTGAGGAACAATGGGATTCCATAGGAAATAGACAATGTAACTTCTTGATCACAGAAACTTTGATAAATCACCATGGACCATGCCTTATTTCACTATACAGCCAAAAGCTTTTGAATACCCATAATTAATAAGCTGGCTGGAAACATTTATAGTAAAGTTTATAAGAGAGAGTGCAATTTTTCAAGAGCTGTTAAAATTATTTCAGTTCCCATTAGACACTGAACTTCTTTGCAACTCCTTGTCATATTGAGTGATACATTGATTCAATAAAACTCTGTCAAATCAATTCTCTGTCCTAGCAGGATGTACTAAACTATCTGTATTTAATTGGGATTGCTGGTGAACCATGATATCCAGCAATTATAGTGCTCTGATTTATTTGCTACATTTTCCAAAGTGTTTCACTCAAGTTATATCTTGGCATAATAACCTCAAGAAAGTAAAAGCACCCAGACAAAAATTGGTATGTGTTAGATTTCCCATGGGCTTAATGTCAGAGAAGGATAACCATATGCAAAAGTTATAACTGTACATCCACCTTAAGTAAAAGCATATCATAAAAGCTGACTTTGATGATCTGTAAAAAGGGGCTAATGGTACCTTAAGGCATGTATATCTGAAAAGTTAGTGTGTGACAATCTGGGATTTAAAGCTACTGCCTTCTAACATGCCATGCATTAATTGCGCCTGCGGACGTTGGTACAACGCACTAATAGTTCTGTATGGTGCTTTGCAGACAGCTGTTTGAAACAGGACTAGGGAACTTTTAGTGTGCAGCAGCGGGGTCCATGTGTCCAGTTTGTGCATGGCATGCTGCCTGGAACACTGTAGACTTACACCCAGCTCTGTGTAAACATACTGAGGCAAGGCACCTCCTCCACCTCAGTGCTTTCCCCTCTGGCAGTGGCAGGCATGGAGTAAATCAGCCCCACTCTGGACAGTGTTTATTTTCCCCTCTTGGGGTTTATTTCTCAGTATTTTCCAGTTAGGCCTCAGGGCAGGCCCAAGGAATACTCTTCTGCCAAACAAAAGAAACAAATCCCCAACACAGAACAAAGGGAAACCTCTCTAGGGGTGGGGGGTGGCCCTGTTATTGGCTCTAGGGTGCCAGTCCTTTCCATAAACAGAAGTCAGTTAGGTAGCTACCCCTGTAGGGAGAAGAAGAGTGTCACTGCTCACTCTGGAGAAGCTTTTTGTCCCTGTTGCTACTAACCTTGCAGCAGCTTGTCTCTTCTCCCTCCTCTCTCACTGTGTGTGTTGGGTGGGGTGGGGGAAAGAGGCGGTAAAGGTCTCAGGCAGCCCTTAACTGGATTCAGGTTTCTCTAGCTGACATATTCCTTTGCAGCTCATAGAGAAAAGGGCCTTCATCATTCTAGGGTTAATATACCTGCCTTCCACCACTTTCTTGCATCTCATGGCCCACTGGGGATATTAACTGGTGATTCCTTCATGGAGCCATGAGTACGGGCATGTACCTGGCATGGTTCACCCTTATCCCCAACATCTGTTCCTTTTCAGCCTGAGGGAGGCCTTGATGCATGCCTACCTTGAGTGTGCCAGGTTGCAGCCTCTTTTCTGGTGCCTCCTGAACCTATTTTTACAGTTCTGGCTGCACTTTTCTCCACACTTTCTGATTTATGCACACCCCACCCGTGGCCCCATGAAGTAGCGAAACCTCCTCATCAACCTCCTTCTAGCGATGGCCAAAGTGGCCATCTATGATACCAGGGAGAGGATATTGGCCGAGGGGGTGTTCTGTGATTCTGGGGCCTATTTCCATTCCTCTCCCCCTTCACACACCTGGGCAGAGTTTCTTTGTGATGCGTCCACTGGCTCCCTTGACGTCTTTGAGAAGCAGTGGGCGCTGTCTGGGGTTCTCTGCTCAGTATCCCCTTCAGGTTCTCTACTTTTGATCCTTTGACCCTCACACCTGTCCCCGTTTTTTTCTTCTGTTTTCCCTGTATTTATTTGAGTCTGGGGCTCAGTGATTCCTCCCCTTAGGCTGGGGAAGGAGCCTTTAGCGATGGGCAAGTTAGCACCTGCCCTCTTCCCGGAATCAAATAGGACCACTCTCTTACAGCTGCCCAGCCTGACTTTGTCACAAAACTTTTAGCTACCTATCAGGGAGGCTTATTTCATTAATATTTTTAAAGCAACTTGAAATCCTTAGATGAACTAAAAATAAGTACAAATTATTTATTTATCTGTTTATAAAAAAAATCCCTGTATGTTGTTCCTCTACCCCTAATTTTTGTCTGCTTGTCTGTCTGTATCCACAGACTGCAAAACCATGGGAGTGAGAACCATCCCTTCTTAAATACATGGCAAGCATCTAGCACATTGCTGATAGTACCATAAAATTAATTAATACTAGTTTAGAACTAAGGGCCAAATTTAGCCCTACTGAAAAAGGGCACTGCTCTATCACCTTCCACAGAGTCATGCCTAGTCACACCAGGTGTTAGTTCGGGCCTATTTAGGAATGTTAACCTTAAAGTAACTTGATTTCCTCAAAACACACACATTAATTATTTTTTTCTGATCCAGGTTATGCTCAGCAGGAGCTGAGAAACTGGAAGCCAAACCAACATTCTTTGGCATCAAAGAGGATCCACAGGCAGGAATGCAACATGCATTTCCAGAAAGGGCACAAGGAGTCTCATTGTCCTTCTCAGGAAGGCAAAGAAGAACCTTTTACCTGGTGGTGATGGGCAACTACTCCTCCATATCTAGGGCCATCACCTGTGGAGTCCCACAAAGTTCAGTCCTCTCCTATTTATTGGCAGATAGCACAGGATAACATGGCCTGAAGTGCCAGCTATAGGCAGATGACATAGCCCTACATTTAATTAATATCAGACACTAAGGGCAACATCTTTTGGTGCCTAATGGTTATTAGCACCTGGATGAAGAACAGCTAGGAGAAAATGAATGCAGTGAAGACAGGAGTTATGCTGATGGGGAGTGGAAAATGCTTTGAATAACTCACCACATCCCTGATGGCCCCACTGTCAGAGGGTATGTATATTTCAGTGATCAGGATAATCCATAGTCATGGGGTCCTTTTGTTCTCCTCATTTCTTCTAGATGCCCAAATAACTATAGCCACTTAAAACACCTGCCTCCAACTTCAGCTGGAAGATTGTACACTATCCTATCAGATTCTGATCTAGGCACAGTGATTCACATGTTCATGTCCTCTTGGCTTGATTATCGCAATCCATTACATCTACGAATTAAGCTACCAGTGTTGATGCCAATGTTACTGCATGTGCACTAGAACTGATAGAAAAGTTTCTGCCAATGTCTTTTAACAGAAAAACAATTTTTATATGAACTTTTTTATTTAGGTGACTTTCTTTCTCCCTACCCCAGGAAAAGAAACATTTCCCAATGAACTCTAACTCTAACTCGCACATCTTCTGGGATGATGAGATACAAAAGTTTCAGCAGCTTATTTTCAAATTTGGTCATGGTTTGCTCTGTGCATGCTTAGTCTATTCTGGCCTGGGAATAATATTCAGTGTGGGGTATGGTGGTGAAATGAGTTGATGTCAGGCACTTAAAAGAGCTGATTTTAGTTTAGTAACTTTTTCTGCTATATCTGGTGATGAGCACTTGAGCAAAGCATCTAGAATGCTTCAAATTTTTGTGAGAAGGGATAGAGGAGTTTTGGCATTGAATTTCATTGTTATGTGTTTCCAAATACAATGGTTAAGGTGTTTATACCCATATGTTGTTTAATCTTTATGATTATACATCTGTATCTACATGCATCAATATAGATATTCATAATTGGCCAAGAAAAGGGAATCTACAGTCAACTAGGCAGCATTTGTCTGTTTAATTAAAATAAAAAAGCCAATTAACTATTTTATTGAGAACTGCAAAACTAGAAAAACTTGATTGCCACTAAAAATAGGTGACTGGCTGATTTGCTTCTGATGTCACGCTACCACCTAGGAGCCTCTGGGTCCTGTGGAGGACAAAATACTTTTTCCATCAGATAATGCTGATTCATCAAGAAGATTTCTGAGAAAGAAACAGAAACCCTCAATCCCCAGTTCTGCCTATTTTGGAGCAGAGAGTTGAACATGCTCTCTGATGTCCCCTGTGAATGCCCTAATGACCAGACTACTGGCTATTCCAGGCCTTGTGTTTGTCTGGGTTGAGGGGAGGAATACAAAAGGTTTCAAAACCTCAACACTTTTTGCAAAATAGAATTAATGTTTTAGTGCCAGTCCTTTACACAGAGCCCCTAGCATGGGGGTGGGGCAGTGAATTGGGGACCCTGCTATGTAGGGGAGGTGGAAATGGAGGACAAACAGAGCTTTGGGGATGAAGGCAAGGGAAATGAAGAGGCACCCAGCTCCTTAGCATGAGGGGAAAGGGAAATGAAGGTACCATTGTGCTGGGCTCAGTGGTTGCCGCACTCAGGGACTGCTCCACTCTTTGGGGGTGACTCCATGTTTCCTTGCTCTGGGCAGGAGTTTTGCTGGAAAAGAAACTTTAAGCCAGAACCCCTGGAAGCATTATCATTGTGCTGTACTACGTGAAACATTTCTGGGGTCACCATTGTAACTGCAAACGGAGGCCACCAAAATTAGTGGAAAATTAGGCCCATATTCTATTGAAAATATGTTTGTTTCTGTCATAAACATACAGCTAAGGGTAGCATAAAATCTCTCTTTACCCTGTAAGAGGTTAATTCCTCTTTTACCTATAAAGAGTTAAGAAGCTCAGGTAACCTAGCTGACACCTGACCGAAAGGACTAATGAGTGGACAAGATACTTTCAAATCTGGGGGCGGAAGGGACAGGCTTTTACTGTCTGTTCTGCGGGCTTTTGCAGAGATCCCCAAATCATAGACAGTGCTGGACAGCCTGCTCCACACTGGCTGTGATTTCTTCATGTCAGGGCTCCAACTGGTACAGTTGAACACAGACCCAAACCCTTGGATCTTAAAACAATGAAGAATCAATCAAGTTCTTAAAAAAAGAATTCTAATGAAAGAAAAGGTATAAGAATCAACTCTGTAAAATCAGGATGGTAAGCACTTCACAGAATAACAATACTCAAGAACAGAGAGGATCTCCCCTCTAGGCAAAATCTTAGTTACAAAACCAGGCATAAACCTCCCTCTTACACAAAGGATAACAGAAGCCAAAATAAAAGTAAACTAATGCATTTCCTCGCTAAATACTTACTAACTGTATAGGAGCGGGATTGCTTGCTTCCTTGATCTGTGTCCCTCACAAACCCACAGAACAGACAGACAAAGCCTGTTCTCCTCCCCCTGCCCTTCAAGTTTGATTTGATTTCAAGTTCACTGCCAAACCCAAAGGACTGATCTTTGCAAAAAGGAAAGTTTCAAAGGAATGTAAATTGTCTCTGTATGGAGAACAAGTAGATATAGTTAAAAGGTATAAATTCCTAGGGGTAATATTTGATCCTAAATTACCTTGGAAAGATCATATAGACAATGTTAAAGATAAACACGCAGGAAGGATTAAACTGCTTAAAAGTCTTGATGGATCTAATTGGGAGCTGGAGGAGAGGGGGCTGATAAGAAAACATTGCTGAGGTAAACAGAGCCTAAATCAGACCAATTATCAACTATGGCTGCCAAGCATTTGGGTCAGCATCAAAATCAGAATTAAAAATAAAACAGATTTAATAGAAATCCAGGCCCTATGAACTGCATGTGATGCATTTCTTGCAATACCTATATGCTACAGAGAGCTTCTAGTGAAATGTCAGTTACACTACAAATGAAACTACTGGACCTAACTTTATGGGCAAAAGATAATGGACATTGTAATTATGAAAGCATCAGACAAATATGAGGATTGTTCGGAATTCAGTAGGTGAACTGTAACACAAGACATTAGAACTCCACATGCCATTCCAGTTAAAGTGTGCATGCAGAAGACAAGGAAAAGCTAAACATCAGAAATTTTAGACATGGGAAAGCTAGTTATGAGTGGAAAGTTGCATGCCCAAATGTGGATTTAGCTTTATTGTATAAACTTAATGGTAAAAAAGAGACAGTAGGTATTAAAAATGAAATATGGCACTGTACAGATGAAAAGTGGAGTTGGTTTTGTCACACACACACAGATGGAACAAAAAAAGAAAAAATAACCAGGAAAAGTAGAGGCAGCACATTGTATACCAAAATATGGATTTAGTACATCTAAAAGAAATCTGATTTTGTAGCTTTTATGGTAGTTGAACTAGTAACAATTATACTAGTACAGTAGAATCTCAGAGTTACGAACACCAGAGTTACAAACTGACTAGTCAATCACACACCTCATTTGGAACTGAAATACAAAATCAGGCAGCAGCAGAGACAACCAAAAAAAAATTAATGCAGAGTAATGCGATAAACATAAACCACTGGAAAAAAAAAAGAAAACAGCATTTTTCTTCTGCCTAATAAAATTTCAAAGCTGTATTAAGTCAATGTTCAGTTGTAAACTTTTGAAAGAACTATAACGTTTTGTTCCGAGTTACAAACATTTCAGAGTTAGGAACAATCTACATTCCCAAGGCGTTCGTAACTCTGAGGTTCTACTGTACTAAATTGGATCTGCGATGTACGCCCAGCAATGACAGTGATTGTTTCAGATTCAATCTCAGATCTTATGGGGATAAAAAAGGGAGTCTCAGGATGCAGAAACGATTTAATGAATGAAATTGTTGTCTAATAATGGAGTTAGTACATTTGGGGATACATGTAGCATTAACTTGGATCCCAAAGCATATGGGGATAACAGGGAACAAAATGGTAGACAAAGCAGCTAACAATGCTGTAAGAAATTGAAAGATTGACATAGAAGTATCCTGGGGTAAATAGGAATTCAACAGCCTAGTACAGAAAAAATTCAGATAAATTAAAAAAATATTGGACTAATGAAAAAAGGACAAAGGTTCTTTTTAATTGTGCTTTAGAGCTGAGGATTGCAACATACCTCAGGGCCTGGATAGGAAAAATGAATTGATTTGTTTAGAGGATGAACTAGCCATTGTGACTTAAACGAAAATCTTTTTGGAATAAATAGACGCAAAGATAGACTATGTGGTCTGTGTGAGGGGGATAAGCAATTGATCACCTTTTCTGAGTATGTAAGGGATAATGAAAGGGAAAAGCTTCAGATGTCTTAAGTTAACAAAAGGTACATTATGTTATTTAGTAAAAATATCAGAGAGATGCGCTGGTATTAGAAAGGTATTGTTACATTGCCTAGAGGATACAGGGTAGACTGAGAGACTATAAACCACTAAGTATTTAGGAATAACGCTTGGTGGCACCTATAGTTTGTTCAGTGAAGTCTGCTTCACCAAGAGGGGAAAGAAGGGGTACGAGGGAAGAATATGCAAAGAGGGAGTCTGCAGTCACTCTCTGCTAACAAAGAGGTAGTGAGGAGGAAACCCAAGGGGGAGAATAAGCCCTGGGATCCTAGTCATGAAAAAATGGTCAACCCAGAGAAGTTGTGAGGAAGAAGTCCAGGGCCTGAGAGCTCCTCTGGACGGCCTGGGCTCAGGGCTTATCCAGAGCTCAGAGGTTCTCTGAAATGTTCTGGGCCAGCCCAGGTTCCGGACTGCTCTGGACACTGGTCGGGATTCAGTGCTGCACTCGGAGGCTGGTTGGCGAGAGCAGAGGGGAGGGACAAGGGGAGGATTTGGGGTGAGGCCTTGGGTGGAAGGGGTGGGCAGGGCCTTGGGTGGAAGAGGTTGGGCAGGGGACTAGCCTCCCCAAATGGGGGGTACACACACTGCCCATGGTCAGAGGGCACCAAAGTGTAAGAAAGCTGCTGTGCCATGCCACAAAGAGGTGCTCCTGTAGCGAGTGAACCCCGTCACAGAGGATTTTTTTAAATAATTATTAATGGAGCTTCTATATGTGCATGTGACTATTCTCCTGATGCCAAATTCTTTGGGGGGAGAGGTTGTTTGTGTTTTAAACAGTGAAGGTTTATTCTAAGGAAGGAATGATGCCTGTGATTATAGGGCTCATACTTATTTTAGCAGCAACAACTGTTTTTATTTTCCAATGTGAGTGTGATTTAACCAGTAGAAGAACAGATTGGGAAGTTATTTTTACTTCTTTACACAAGAAAGTGTTTGCTGCATGCCAAGTTTTTTGAGTGATCTGAAGAAAAAATCTTATATCAAGTGGATATTCCCTAGGTGGCTATCTCCCTATACTTGGCATAACATTGTTGATTTGGCAGGCTTTGACAGGTTGGAGACTTGTGACAGGTACAATCTGGCTCCCATAGGCCACCTCCAAACAACACAGAGAAATGTGCCTATGCTCCTTGTGACATTATGTCAAAGTGTCAGAAAATTCACATTTCAGCATGAAGACACTTGGAAACATAGAAGTAAAGTATTTGGCCTCATCCTTTGAACATGTACTTTTCACTGAGGACACAAATGAAGAAAGTGGCCTGTTAGGCATTGTTGGACACTATGTGTAAAGAAGACATAATGACACCTCCACATCCCAATGCATCACACATTTTTTCTGCATTCTGGTGCACTTGAATTGCTCCTCTGGCTCCCTTAGCTCCACTACATCAAGTTAAAGTTTCTTGTGGCACTCACAAGGACCTGAGTAACTCTGCCACTCTGAGCTTACCCTTTATCCCTCTTTATATTGCACTTCTCCTCACCCTGGCCCCTCTTTTCTAGCAATGATGCCACTCCAGTGCCCAATTTGGCCTTTTGCTCACAACTGCCTCTGTGCTTTCCTCCATACCATGCCTTGCACATGGTACTTTATGAGCCAGTCTGCACAGTCATTGGCCGCTCATCCCTCAAATCCATCCTGAAAAGACGCAGTTCACAATTTCATTTCAATGGGAATTAGGCACCTAAATTCTTTTGAGGATCTGGGCCTTGATGTCGAACTCGCTTAGATGAGTTTGAAAATTCCAGCCTATGTCAGAATTTAGGCTGCAGTTCAGGAAAGCATCCATGTTCAACACAGTGCCTGAGCATGATTAATTTAAATAATCCTTTTGAAGTCAAGAGCTTAAGCCCACTTCTGTTCAGGAGGACACTAAGCTTTACTTCAGTGGGACTTGCACATATGCTAAACTTTCAGCAAGTGCTTACTGGGGCGGGTAACATGCCATACAAGGCAAGAAGGGGTTAATGGCCTACTGAAAGCCCAGTTCACCCAAATATGCTTTAGGAGATATTTTTCCATTGTGTGGAGGAGCATTGTATATATTTTTAGAGACATTTAGATTATTTTATTTCATATCCTTCTAACAAAAATTCCCAAAATATGAGCTTCCTTCCATAAATTTGACAGCACTTGAATACTGTTGTATTCACCTCCATGAGCAATCATAATTATTCATGATTAGAATAAAGTAAATGCCCCACCATCAAAAAATCATCAGATTAATTTCCACATCAATATGCATCATTCAGGCTTTTTGTTGGATTGTTGTTGAACTAATGGGTGAATGCCACTGTTCACATATAAAGTGAACACAAACTGCCTGTTCATCACATCCTTATGAAACGTTTGCTTTTTCTTAAGCTGCCACTGGTGACAATGAAGGTATATAACTATGATAAATATTAATTTATGGCAGGTTTATCAAAGTTGTGGAGAGAACCTTGGGGTTAGTCTGGAACTAATGAATTTCACTCATCAAACGGCTTTGAAGACCTGATCCAAAAAGCCTCACAGCACTTCAGTGGGATTTGGATCTGTCTCTGAATGCAATGGGAAACGTATTTGCATATAAATTCCCATTATAGTCAAATGCTATGTGCCTCTCATGTAACTGAGCTATAATAGAATAGGTGAGGAGATAATACATATTTTAGTCTTTTGAAGGCAAAGGGACCATTTTTCCTGAATGAGGCTGCTCATATATGGGGGAAGAAGTGACATAGGAAAAATGGTCCCTTTGCCTTTATCTGAGGCACAGTTTCACCTGGCATATAGAACTGTCAGTCAATAGGAAAGGAAGGAGTGAAGAAAATGCACTGCTAAACATATATCCTCTCCCTACATAGCAGCGCTTCTTCTATTTAGTATGCTGACTATTTACCCATCCCCCAGAATGAATATTACCCAACAGAGCTAAACACGAAGGTCCTACAATAAAATGCAATCACTTTTAGAGACAGAGAAGTGAGTTCATTTCCAGTGTTTGCTTTCTTGATTGTTTTCTAAAAGTAAGGAAATATCTGAGATTTAGCTGACAGACTGCAGGAACAGAATCAGTAATATCAAAGCAAGAAATTCTGAAAATCTAGAGGTAGTGTAATTATTGTGTTATACCAATTATACTAGACCAGCAGGATCTTATTAAAGGGGATAAGGCAAAGATGCCACATTTATTATGATAACAATTTATGACTAATAACTAATATCTTAATTCTTATACACACACATTATACCTATTACCTATACACACACACATTCACATTATACCTAATACCTATACACACACACACACACGTTCACATTATACCTAATACCTATACACACACACACACACATTCACACACACACCCACATTCATCAGGTGTTCTGCAGCTGCTGCATAGTTACCAGTCCTGAAGATAGCTTAAGTTCATGGGTTGATTTTGCAGCTTGGGTTCCTAGCTTGTGGCAGCTAACTGGCCAGGAAAGCTGGGCACAAGGCTGAGCTGGATCTCTGTTGGGCAGGCACCGATGTTCTTCCATGTTGGCAGCAGAATGTTACCCAGAGTCTCTCATCTCACCCTTTTTTTTTATAAGCTTTTCATTTGGATACAAAGTCTATAGGTCTTGCTGTGTCACGCTGCCTCTGGGTTTAGATTGATCACTCATCAATTGCAGGCGTGACTTTCAGCCTTGAACCTGGCTTTGATCTTCCTTCTGTTGTTCTGTTGTCCTTTTCTTTTTAGGGTGGATGCTTCTTACTTTGTTTAGGGCTGTTGTCTAGGTCTTCAGCCGCTGGTATTTGAACTTTATCTCATCAGGACAGGCTGGGGCTGGAGGTTGATTCCATCATTCATACATACCTCACTCACACATCTAAACTAAACTAATGAGATTACAGCAGGGTTTGCAAAAATGAAGGTTGGAGGAAGCTTTTACAAAATAGAGTGAGTGTTTTAAAATGAGGTTTGAATTACAATATGGAACAGAAGTTACAGTGCAGGCAAGTGTAGTGAATGGTGAACAGAAGTTACATTAATAAAATGAACAATTAAAAACAATTTCATTTATCAGTTCTACAATTGTACTGTGACAGATTTGTTAATCTGTATTCAACTAATTTTCCTATCTATGGATGATGTTTGTTTTTTTTTATTTATTTTCCCCTTTCTTTCATAATATGAAAACTTTCCCCTTCATCTGAGGAGATTAAATTCACCATTTCTTTCTTTAAAATGTGTGTGTGGGGATGGGGGAGAAAGCTGATTAAATTTTTCCAGCAAATTCAGATACCAAAGGTGCTAGACTTGCTGTACATTGAATCGTAAGATTGCTCTGATATTTTTTCTTTAAGACCCTGGTTCAGCAAAACACTCATGTACATGCCTAAAATTAAACACATACTTAAGTCCATCCTTATTTAGCAAAGTGCTTAAACATCTGCTTAAAATTAAGCACGTACTTAAGTGCTTTGCTAAAACCAGGCCAAAGTCTTACATTTTGAAGAAATATGAACTACTCATGCAATAACTCAGTCCTTCAGAATTGTAAAGTTGGACCCTTTTTAACATAGTGCTAATTGGTCCGCTCCAGTTTTGTGTTGTATATCCTGAGAAGAGCTTGAGAAATATCGCCCCTCCCCCCCTCCAAAAAAAATTACATAGGAACTTAGGAATTGCCGTAGTCATAGAATCATAGAAATGTAGGACCAAGTACATCCAGTGAATGAACCTGGTCTTAAAAACCTCCAGTGACAGGGCTTCCACAACCTCCCTTGGAATCCTACTCCAGCATTTTGTTATCTTTATAGTTAAAACATTTTTCTGAATATCTAATCTAACCCTCCATTTCTGCAGATTTCAGATTTCCTCTTTCTGCAGAAGTTCAGCCAATAACTTCTTCTCCTAGCTTCAGTGGACATAGAGAGCAATTGATCACCATCATACTATAGGAACTCTTCTATATTTACAAGTAGTTTATGACTTTGTTAAATGTATTAATACTCTAACTCAGTAACATAGATAGAGGGCTACAGAATGTATATCCGAATATCTATATACTCACATAATCCCTTGCAGAACAAACTGAAAAGTTAACCATTGTCTTTCTCATCATCACTAATGGCCATCATTCTAGCACCTCCCAACAGCTACAACTCTCTCTCCCCTACTGCCCACAGGCAGGGATGCAACTTGTATAATATATTATGCACCACTAGATTCAATGCATATTCATTGGGGGTTTCTTCCTTCTTTCTTATTTTTTATTTACCCATCCTACTAATGTTGAGGTATGTTAGTATGTTAATGATCTCAATTTATTATCACATACGTCAATTCGTTACGATGATACTCTTCCAGTCAGATATCTATGGATGTTCTTTCAAAAGTTTCCAAAAGCTCATATTTCCGAGGTTGGCTGGTGTCATTATGGACCATCTTCCCTCTCACACTTTATTTTCAGTGCCCCAAAACTTAGGGGTGACGATTAGATCATTTATCTGTGCTGCAGTTCATAGGCCTCAAGCCTTATGCTAACTGCTGAAGCCAGCAATGTCTTATGGGATACGGGCCTGTAGGTTCCTTGCATTACTGCTGAATATAACAAAGGCAAGACAGTGGATAGAATAAAGGTAAACTAGCCCTATGGTGTATATGGGAAAAGATCTCTCTCTTTCTCTTTGCACTAACTCTGAGCCTGCCTGAGCCTGACTCTCTCCCCATGGCACTTCCTTTCTCTGTCTTTCCTATTTTGGGGGCTAATGGGTTAATTAGCCCTGTAGCTCTCTTTGTCTTAGCTCAAATCTATCAATTAGCAACAACTAACTGCCAGGTTTAACCTCAGGCAATAAATTGGCGTTGCAGGGACCAGGTGCTGGTTAAACTGCTGCTGCTACCCAAAACTGTCACAGACCCTATTGTGATTTTTTTCCAGGTATCTCCCAACTTTTAGCCCTCTGTTAAGGACTGAGGAAGGGCTTCTGTGATAATGAATATTATAGAAGATGGAGTTGACCCACATCATCACATGAAGGTTGTGGGAATTATTAATGGATAATGCATTCTATGCACAAATACAAAGAGCACACAAACTAAGCAAGAGCTTCTGTACTAGAATTGTTACTAAAAAGGTGATTATGATGACACAATGGTCATGCCTGAAATGTGGTGGAATAATTCTCATAAATGGAATGCATATACAAAGAGGCATTATGGAGTTGTAAATTATGTATTTATATAAATTTATATACACAAGGTGAAAAGGCAACTGTAGAGAGAATTGGATAATGACAGAAATAATGGAACATGAAGAATATATTTCATAAAGCAATGACTTTGTTGGAACTTTTGATGATAAATCATTGACATCCTCCTTAATTCACTATGACATTGTGCAAACTAGTCAACAACGATATAGTTGCAGTTAGCTGAAACTGCATACTACATTGGTCTCCAACAGTGTCTCATACTGTTTTCAATGACAAATGAAAAAGCACTGGGTGATGTATTGCTTTTAAATAGTGCAGAATCATTGACAGACTCTTTCAGCAACTGATGTAAAGATACGGTCATGATGCTCATGGGAGATGAAGTTCACTCTATGAGAAATGCAAATGATTATTGAATTCCTGCCATTAACTTGGCCAGCAGAACTCACCTTTTTGACCTGGCAAGCCATCTATATAAATTACATAGATTTATTGCATAATTCTATATGTTTCACCTACAACTCATTACTTTTTCTTCATTCTTTCAAACAGTCAATATTCTCTACACTCCTTGCTTCATTCTTCATTCATTTATATAAGCAAGTCTCCAAGTAGTGACAAATAGAAATATAATAAATTCAGTTTATATCAGCAATGCCCTTACTAGGGAGTTATCCATTTCTCTGTTTTATGATTTTAGAAAAAGTGGCTTTGCCTTGAGCCCCGAGCAAGTCAAATCATACTTTAGGAATCACGTGGTAAATAGTTTCCATCATAACTTAAGCAGGAGTATTGTATGACACTCATCACTATCAGATCTCAGTGCCCCTCAAGCATAAATTAATTTAGCTTCACATCAGCCACATGAGATGAACATTATCCCCATTTAACAGAAAGAGAGGAGAGGCAGAGAGAGGTTAAGGTGTAAAGTATCCACTAATTTTGGCTACCAATCTAAGAATGGGCCCTGATTTTTTTCAGAGCAGTTAGCATAATATATCACTTTATATATTCAAAGCACAGCTCCCATTGATTTAATTTGCAAATCTGCGCACTCAGAACTTATGTAAATCAGACATGCTGATCACCCAGAAAAAGAAGAACACACAATTAGTGAACAGCTGTGAAAAGCCTGGTTTAAGTGACTTGCCCAAGATCACTGAAGAGTTCCGTGGCAGAGGCAGGGCTAGAGTCCAGTTTCCCAGGGCAGTATTCAGCTGTCTTAATCATGAGACCATCCTATCTATTCCTGCAATTCTTTCTCATTTATTACACACCTTTCAAACTTTTGCAACAAATGAGGCAGGGGTCCTACAAACAACAGTCTCCTTCGCTATACAACTCTGATTCAACCCTTGAATAGTTCCATCCAGTGCACTGAATGAGGCAGGGTTCCTGTATAAAAAAAATAGCACGTGATCATGTAATTAAAGACTATACCACAACGCCTATGCACAAGGTTGGTGGTGGAGGGAGGAGGGGTTAGAGTCCTCTGAAGAGGTCACGGGCTCAACCTACCTCTCTCAGGCTATACAGGGGGAAATTAGGCAACACAGGTTCACCTGGGACTAATTAGCTTACTGAATAACTGGGAGACAGTTAATTAGGCAGGGAAGCACATGGGTATGATAAAGGAAGCTATGCCCAGTGGGCTGGGGGCAGGAGAACAGCTGTTCCTATGAAGAACAGTCCACAGAAAGAGAGAGCTCTAAAAGAGGACCTGGTGATGTGACTCACCATCCAAGAAACCATGAAAAAATGCTCCTACGTGAGAGAGGTTCTGTAGTGAAGCAGCTATGAATGCCAAGTTTCAGCAAAGCCTGGCTGCCATGAACTAAAATCACTAGAAGCCCCACATCAGAAGCCTGATATGCTGTTCCGAGGAAGGGTTATCATGGTTTGACCACTGCGGGGCCTTGACTTAAGGGAGGAGATCCTTCCCCTACTGATGACAAAAGATCTTGGTACTGGAAGTGGGTTCCAGTGCAAGAGAGCTTTGATGGTAAAGGATCTGGGCTGCTCCAGGGATGATGGCCCCTGACAAAGGGGGACAAGTTAAAGTTGTGCAAGCCAGCTTAGATCTGAAATTCTCTAACTTTTCAGTGTTTGAATTCACAACCTTAATGTTATTTTAACATAGTTCTTTGTGTGTAATTTCCTGGGTTTTAAAAAAGCAAACTGGAAAAAAAAAGCCAAGTCTACCACATGGCATTGTATTAACACCACCATGAGTCACTCATCGGTCAGTATGGAGCCTTAGTTCTGCCCTCTGTGCATATGCATTATGAGTATGATGTTCACATTCTATTTTGTTCCTCAGGACTCCTGGCTCCATCTGTGCACAGGAGGAACCATACTCACTTAATGAGCTGCTATTCAATATTTTGTTTTCTCTTCATTGTTCAGTACCTTATTTACCTCACGCTGTTCAAACCATGTTTGGAAGACGGAATTATTAATGTAGCACAAAGATAGGCCTGTGCTGAAACATCTTGTTATGTCAGGGCTTTAGTCACTTATGGTCTGATTCTTCAAGGTGCTCTGTGCTTTCAATTCCCACTGATTACTGGGAGTGAGAACTGTCATCTTCTCACCAGATAAGGTCATTAGTTGTCTCTTTTCAGTTCCTAACCCAAAGATACCAGGAGTGCTACAGCTTTTTGTCTTTTTAAATCAAACTGGAAAGTCATCGTATTTGTCCTTGCTTTAGTTCATTGTATAGACTGTGAGTCAAGTTCTTACCCTGGATATGTGCATATCCAAGGGCAGAATTTGGCTCTGTAATATCACATTTATACACACTTTTTGTAAAACACTTTGACAGGTACTGACATAAAATGCAATAACATTTCATAACAAAAATTAAAAAAAAGAGCAGGGTCCTAATCCTTCTCCCATTCATGTCAATGGGAATTTTATCATTGAATCAAATGAGAGTAGGCTCAGGCGTGAGGAAAGTAATTGGTGTTTTAGCAAAACATTACTTTAAAAGAATCAGTGTTAACTTGGGTTTAATATTGGTTTGCAGTATAATGCAAGCAGTGTTTTATGTACCCTCTTATTTTTGGTGGAGTACATCAGCAAATTTCTCTGTAAACAAAATAGAGATTCAGTGTTGATAGACCATAACATGTTATGGTGAGGATTAATTTTCCTAAAACAGAGGGGTTTTTTTTAAAAGTAGTTTTGCAATTTACTTAATTACCTCAAATTATAACAGTAGGTCAGGTAATCAATCTGTTGCAAACCTGCTTTCTCTTTCAAAGAATTCAATAAAGCAATAGTGGTTAGGGGGTTCACTGGTAGTATTAGTGGTCACTCAACTTTATTTTTTTTGCTAACAGGAAAATTAAAAAATGTAAATTTCTGACTGTGCTTTCTTTTGAGTTTGTTTGGATTTAGAATTCAGTTAAATTAATTCTCTTCCCTTCCCCATCTAAACAACTGCCTATTAAGATAACGGACTTCTTAGAAAATATTTATGAACACCTGTAATAAGCATGATTTCTAATGAAAGTTGAGCTACAAAGCAGACATTATTTCCATATCTCTCCTGTACTTATCAAGGTTTTACAGTTTAGAAATTCTCCCCGGTCTTGCTATTTTATTTTACTGGAGAATTCATCACCAAAGATAAAATTAGTTCATCAAGCCAACGCTGATTATTAATGTTAACGCTCTAGAGATTAATCATCTCTCTCCATCTCCATGAGGGAGAGGTAATTACAAATGTATCCAACTCTATATCTTGAGCAGAAATTCTGTTTAAAACTGGGTGAGGAGGCGGTTACTGGCGCAAAGCTGCTTGACTATTATTAAGATTATATCGTGGACAAATTATTATAGGCCAAATCACCTATCTCATCAGATAAACTTCCAGATGGGGTCCAAAAAGGCTGGTAAATGCCATGAAGTTCACCTTGTTGGATTTTCTGTAAAGTCCTCCCTTTGCAGGGCAAGTGTGGGGAGTGGAGTAGAACTACAGAATTTGAAGGGGTGAGAGACTTAAACTCCCCACAGATTCTGACATCCTTGACGAAGTGACCCCCTGTCGTGGTATAATTCCCCACTCTGAACCTTAGCATCCAAAAGATGGGGTACCAGCATGAATTCCTCTAAGCTCAATTACCAGCTTAGTACTTGTAGCGCTGCCACCAACCAGGAATTCCAGTGCCTGGTACACTCTGGTCCCCCCAAAACCTTGCCCGGGGACCCCTAAGACCCAGACCCTCTGGATCTTAACACAAGGAAAGTAAACCTTTTCTCCCCGTTGCTTCTCCCAGACTTTCCCTCCCTGAGTTATCCTGGAAGATCACTGTGATTCAAACTCCTTGAATCTTAAAACGGAGAGGAAAATTCACCTTCCCCCCTCCTTCTCTCTCCCCCTCCCAGACTCTCTCTGAGAGAGAAAGTAATTCTAACACAGAGAGAAATTAACCTTTCTCTCCCCCTTCCCTCCTTTCTCCATGCCAATTCCCTGGTGAATCCAGACCCAGTCCCCTGGGGTCTCACCAGAATAAAAAAAACAATCAGGTTCTTAAACAAGAAATGCTTTTAATTAAAGAAGGAAAAACAGTAAAAATTATCTTTGTAAATTTAAGATGGAATATGTTACAGGGTCTTTCAGCTATAGACACTGGGAATACCCTCCCAGCCTAAGTATACAAGTACAAATTAAAATCCTTTCAGCAACATACAAATTTGAACTCCTTCCAGCCAAATACACATTTGCAAATAAAGAAAACAACCATAAGCCTGACTCGCTTTATCTACCTAGTACTTACTATTCTGGACATATAAGAGACTGCATCAGAGAGATTGGAGAGAAACCTGGTTGCACATCTGGTCCCTCTGAGCCCCAGAGTGAACAAGAACCAAAAACTAAAAGCACACACAAAAACTTCCCTCCCTCAAGATTTGAAAGTATCCTGTCCCCTGGCTGGTCCTCTGGTCAGGTGACATCCAGGCTCACTGATCCTGTAAACCCTTTACAGGCAAAAAAGATATGAAGTACTTCAGTTCTATTAAATCTTTCTTATCTGTTTATGACACCCCCCCCTTTGGAAATAGAAGCCACTCATGTGAACCCATCTTTCTGCTATTGTTAGTCAGAAAGGACATTGGAGAATACAACTGCTTAAGGAGCTTCACTGCTATTGCTAGTGAGAAGCACAGTAATAGCTACAACAGGGACTTAAAGAGTGAAAGCATGTGTGTAGTTGCAGTATATTATTAAGCCACTAAATATTTCTATGTGATGTATACAGTTCAGACAGGCTGCGGTCCCTAGTAAACAAGGGATCTGGAGCTGGACCTACATTGTATCTGCAGTTGTGGTTGCTTTTATTTAATAAATACCTCCTGTTTCTGATGGCAATTCCATATATCATGAAAGAATTTATACCGCTCTAAGATGTGCACCTCATGATCTCATAGTACAACTTAGAGCTGTGTTAATTCATGACCACATTTCAGGGAATGCAGGGGTCAGCAGGGAAAAAGATGTCTGACAGAGGAGTTCTGTCCTTAGCTCTTAATGCCTGGGAACTCACTTAGTTATTACTAGCATAATATCATACCATAACCTGTTGGTTTCAGCATTCTCTGAGAAATAGAGGATACAGAGATTCTGGAATGGGGGCATAGCCCCTTTCTAATACTGTGGCAGCATCAAAGGACCACAGCTGGATGCACGGTGATGCTGGAGCAGGCGTACTTCTCTGTACTTCATCTCCATTAGCTGCCTTCCAGGTTGGTGGTACTACCTGCAGACCTCACAAGACTAATGCCTAAACAAAGTCTTTAATATAATTAAATTAGGTCCCAATTCATGAAGCATCCCTATTCAGGACAGCAGGTGAGCAAGTGCTTAATTTTAGTACATGTTTGTATTTCCTTAAGTCAATTGGGCTTAAAAACATGCTTAAAATTATACACGTGCTTATGAGTTTTCCTGAAATAGGGCTGTAAGCAAGATAAGCAGTTACCAGAAGCACATATCTGAGAGAGAGGGTGGAGTGCCAGGTCACACAAAGGGCGACGGGGATGCTGATTTTAGAGAGAAGAACACAAAGAAAATGAGAAGTCATTGACCTCTTTGGAAGTAATGCGTGTTCAGCTCCCCTGAAAATCAGATTGCTTTTATTTCGATGATTAAATATTAATTTAGCCATCTATGAAAATGTTGGCCTTGCACTCTACTAAGTATAAGTACCCACTTTGCCATGCTCTTCTGTGTTTGATGAAAACAACATGTCTTGTTCCGTTTATCAAAATAACATTTGTATTTTCCTGAGTATATAAGGGCTTGTTAAAGGTATTTTACTGATAAACATTTAATAATGGTATTTGAAAAAGACAGAAAACTAATGTAAAGCACAAAACAAAACATGTTTAAAAGTTCTTGATAGCTTCACTTTAAATGTAAGCCTTCTGTAATGATACAGTTACTTGTCACAACAACAGCTAAATCTGGGTTCTGTTGCTCATTGAAAATCTATTTATGTGCTCAAGAGAGTCCTGAAAAAGCAGGAAACTCTGCATGAGTGTGGAGTAAAGCATAAAATAGGCTAATTAGATGTTGTACTGACCTTATGGCATTGGAAATTTGTTTGCTTCTTATGTTATCTTTTTCTGTCCCTTGTAAGAATTGTCTAGAAAGTTAGTTCCAATGCTTCATGTTTCACCAGATACATAACTATAATGAATTAGTGTATATATCTATATATCATGAAAAAGTATTACTGCATACCTAGAATGAGAGACACTTGAACACAGTTTTATAAATTCACTCAAACACACCCTGTTTATCCACACTGAACAATATACCAAACAGAAAATTCTGTTTAGTCATTAGCTTAGTCATTGAATGGTAAGCTGATGTGTCTGATGTGTCTGATGTGTCACTCTAGCATTATCCATTGTTTAAACACAGGGTACAATCCAGCAAGCACCCCACATACAGAGTTCACTGTGACATCAAGGAGAGATCTATTCACAGAGCTCTTGCAAAATTGGAGATAATGGATTTTGTCATCTGTAAAGCAGAATGGTCTTAAAAACACACTATGGGAACATCAACCCACTTCTTTTAAGCCTGAGAAATAGTCTATATTTTACTAACTTTATGAAATAAAATACAATGGGGAAAAAAAACTTTTAATGGAGATTCACTCTGCAGACCTGAAAATACTAGCCATGGGAGTTTTCATGGCTTGAAGAGAGACAACTGAGGGTGGACCTAAAAGGTCATTGTTCCTTGAAATGCTCCTGAAGATCACAGAGTGATGTATGGGCATCTCAATCTTCATTATAAGCCTGGGGAAAAAGATAAAACGTACACAGCTTTTCAAGGCTTCAGTGAAAATGATACATATCCCTTTTCTATTCATCTTAATTTTGAGAAACCTACATTACTCTATAATGAAATATAATTGCGGACATAACTTCTTCTTGTTTTCCTTGACAGAAGATTGTCCCTATAGTCCAGTTCTAAAATCTAAATTGAATTTGCTTTTGTTGACTTCCTTCAGAATTTCATCTGCACTTCATGCTGCTGCAGACCATTTCGGGAACAGAAGCAGCAGTAGACAGCATGAGATCATTTAGTCACATCTGAAGTCTGGTGAGAAGGCATTTTATCTCAGCAAGCTATCCCAGCCTCCCCAACTAGAACATCTAGTAGCCTCCTCTTGGATTCTGTACTTTTTTTGAATTTCCTAAATCATGGTAAAATTGTCACTTTTGAAAAAAGGTCTTAGGCTTCTAAGTCACTTGGGCACTTAAAAAAATATAGGCCTGTCCCACCTGAAAACATGTACCTCTTTCATTGGTAGATCTGTGGGCACTCCAGGCTGTTGTAAGTTTCACAGCAGCTCTGTGTGCAACATTTTCATATTGGTTTTTTCCCCCAGTTTTGAAAGACTTGAATTGCAAGTGCTTCTTCAGTACTCTTCATCAGCAGGAAAAACAGAAAGCACTCAGTGTATTAGTGTGGATTAGATACCTGTTTTTACCTACCTAATATTAGAACACAGATACTAGCCATGAGATGAGAAACACCTTGCTGTTTTTTCTCCAAGATCATTGAGAGGCATAGTGGGTTAACAGACTCTTTCTGTATATTCCCTAGATTGGTATAAGGGCTAGTGATGCCATCAGAAGTGATGAAATCATTCGTTCTGCTGTCACAGTCGACATTATTTTTGGCAGAATGCTATTCAAGGCAATTGGTATTGCTGCTGCACTAGGTTTGTCATCAGGAACTGAGAAGCAAGACATGCTGCTGCTCATTCACTTCAAGTATCTTTCTCTGAAATGTGTCTTTTGGGAGCAGGCAGACAGGGGGAAAAGCATGTATTTAACTCCCATAAAATTCAGTGGGAACTGCATATTCTTCAAGGTAGAATTTGGCACTGTTTTACTAATTGACAAAATCGGTTTTACATTTCCAGAAAAATAAGAAAGCCCACATTAAGTCAGACCAAAGGTCCATCCAGCCCAGTATCCTGTCTTCTGACAGTGGCCAATGCCAGGTGCCCCAGAGGGAATGAACAGAACAGGTAATCATCAAGTGATCCAACCCCTGGTGCCTCTTCCCAGCTTCTCGCAAACAGAGGTTAGGGACATCATCCTTGCCCATCCTGGCTAATAGCCAGCTATCCTCCATGAACTTATCTAGTTCTCTTTTTAATCCTCTTATAGTCTTAGCCTTCACAATATCCTCTGGCAAGGCATTCCATAGGTTGACTGTGTGAATGTAACACTGACAGACCCTGGTTGTTATCTGGTGGGACTGAACCTGGGAATCTCTGGAGCTAAATGCATGAGCCTCTACTGCATGAGCAGAAAGCCACAGGCCCATTAGCTAAAGCTCTCGAGTAGACTCCTTAATCTCTTTCCAAAGTGGTCTTGGTCCCACTAGATGGGACAGAGCACCACACCCAGGAGGTGTGTGGGTTACATGAAAAAATACTTCCTTTTGTTTGTTTTAAACCTTCTGCCTATAATTTCCATTTGAGTTTTTGTGTTATGAGAAGGAGTAAATAACACTTCCTTATTTGCTTTCTCCACACCACTCATGATTTTATAGACCTCTATCATATCTCCCATTAGTATGAAAAGTCCGAGTCTTATTAATCGCCCCTCATACAGAAGCCATTCAATACCCCTAAATATTATTGTTACCCTTTCCTAAATCTTTTCCAATTCCAATGTATCTTTTTTGAGATGGGGTGGCCAAATCTGCACACAGTATTCAAGATGTGGGCATACATAGATTTATAAAAGCAGTTGGGTAGACACTGACTTCAGTTAGGGCCTGATCCATAACCAGTTAAAATGTTTCTATTAACTTCCGTGTGCTTTGGATCACGCCCTTTACACTACTGCAAATCCAGAGTAACTCTTCAGTGGGATCTCCAGATTTACAGCTGTGTCTCTGAGACCAGTTTACGGCCCCCCGGCCCTCAAAAAATGTAGAGTTAGTGCATCCAAGTTTTTCAACAGATGCTTTGTATCTTTTAAAGATGGCTTTTTCCCCAAACTGGCGGTCTTTATATATAAAACAGAGTTTATTCCTCTGCCCTGAAAAGGTTCTTCGAGTTTCTAACGTTTTTCCTCATCAGTAAACAGATTTTATATTTTATTCAGGCAGATGAGGTAGTGGGATAGGTGGTAAGGTCATATTGGGCTAGAAAAGAGCAGGAAGCTTTATGATGTGATTCTACCAATAGACAGCACCATGTAATATACTAAAGTCTTAGTCTTGAGACATAAAGAAGAAGCGAGATGAGACTACACTGTATTTCAAAGCCCCTCGTGCCACGCTGGGTCTCAATCCAATATCAGTCCCAGTTCAAATTCCTTATTTTTACTTTCAAAGCATTTAACTTGATTAAGGCCTTGACTCAGACTCTCCCTCTCTGACCATGACTTACTACCTGTGGAGCAGCCAGTCTTTTCATCACACCTTGCAATAGGCTGAGCCTAAATTACCCAGTCTAGCTCCTAAATAACTGGCAAGCATGGAAATAACAGAGTTGTGGTTTAACTTTTTGAAGTTTACTTAACAGTTTTCTGTAGTACATAATAGTTCTCTTATGAATACTTCAGCCATGAAGATCACTGGCATTCAAAACATTTTGAATCATAACTTAAAACCCAGTAGGTAAATTATGTGCAATTATGTGTGTATTGGAGGAGTTATCACAATTTTGTTCTGCTTCAGCAGTGTAATCTTACCAAGATCTCACCAGACATTTGCAACTCATTTTGATAATTTCCAATTAACAGTCCCAAACCTATCCTCAGATATAAAACTGCATTTCTTTGAAAGAAAGAAGCACTCCTCATGCATCTCTGAGTTCCTATAAATCACAGTGACACTGTGCTTTCACCCATAACACCCAATATACAGATACTCTTCTACTTTCCATTTCTATCTTATCTCGAAAAGCACCTTGGGTTAGGCTGAAGAGCTGTCTGTCTATTTGAAGTATTTTTAAAGTTGTAAGTGATTTTAAATGCAAACTTTTTTTTGTAAAAACAAATAAAACATTTACGCTTCATAGACATAAAATAAACATTCAGATCTTGACATGAAATCTTTCTGCAGCAGGATGTTCTTAGTGCAATATGTATGACTTAGCCCTTGTATATTTTCACCAGATAATGAAGGTTAATTTGTGCAAAAGAGATTTCCCTATAAACTTTCATTCTATGTACTGCTAATAACTTTTCAGTTATAATGAAACTACTCTGTAATTGGATGGCAAGTATATAAAAATTTTGTGTCATGAAAATTGCCAGATAATCTTTACATAACATTCTCAGCTCACATTCCTGTAGACATTTGAACTGTATTAGAAATATTTCAGAGAATTAAGTTACAGTACATTTTGTGCTCAGACACGATGATAATAGGAATTTCAGAGATAGATAGCAGGATACAAGAAGTCAGAATTTATGCAGCAAAAATGCTTTATACACTTGTGAAAAAACTATGAGACACCCCGACCCTGCAACCCTCACAGGCTCAGTGTGCAAGAAAATAGGGAAAAAAAGATATAAATCTTCTCTGTTCAGCACAGTGGGGGAGATGGGCTTATCATCCTCCATGGTATTTTACGTCACTTTTGTCAACTGCTGTGATAGATGTTATTTACAAAAGTGGAACCTGGTACAGAATGACTTGCTTATGTACAGCTGGGAGCACCTCTGTTTCTCCTGTTGTCAGCTTAGGTCAGGAAGAGGTGAGGCCAAACATGATGGGTAGAAGAAGATAAGAAGGCTGTTGATGATCCTGAGCTACTGAATTACTGGAGAATTACTGAGACAGAGATGCCAGGTTCTTTGACCATCTGCAAACACCTGCCCCTTGAATGAACTGAAGGAAATTTTCTGTCTTTTTTCAAGTGTTTGCTTCCCTTCAGTTTGACTGTTTCTGTTTTTCTTCCTCTCTCTCTAAATCTCGCTCTCAGTTAATTCCCTTTCCAATTTCTTTTAACACCCTGTTTTGAAATTTGGCCCTTCTTTTCCCTCTCCCTGCCCCTCCCCCTTTGTTCCTTCCCTTCCCTTTAATGCTGTTCCCTCCCTGGCCCCCTTCATACCCATTTTTTCCTTCTGCCCTCTTCTTGCCCCTTCTATCCCCCTGCATCCTCCTTTTCCTCTTGGCTCTCTTTCTCTTCCACCAGTTTTCTTTCCCCCTACCTTCTCTTTACCACTTCCTCCCTTTTACCCTCTGCTTGGTCTTCCTCTCTAGCACCTTCTTCACTTTGCTCTATCCTTGACCTCACAATCTGCATTACACTCCTCACTCATTAGTCATTCCACACAGTGCTGAGATCACTAAGAAGTTACCTTTCAGCCCCACTCCCTAACCTCCTCCCATCAAGAGTGAGCTTTCTGATATAGAGCAGAATGTGTAGGACAGTGCAGTAACAAGGGTGAGGTGAGTGAGTCATTTGCCTCAAGTGTGCAAAGTGGAGGGGCGCTCTATCTCTGCCGCTTCTTCGGTGGCAATTCGGCAGCAGGTCCCTGAGTCCCTGTCGGACAGAAGGACCTGCTGCCGCATTGCCGCCGCCGCTTCATTCATTCTTCAGCAGCAATTCAGCAGCAGGTTCTTCTCTCTGAGAGGGATTCCTGCCACCGAATTGCCCCCGAAGAGCCTGGAGTCGGCCCTTGCCTTGGGATCAAAAAATCCTCGTTACAGCTCTGGTGTAGGATCCTACATGATTAAACACTTTAGCAGCATCTCTCCCACTTGCTTGCAGATCAGCTTCCAGCAGGTTGAAGTGGAGCTGAAAAGGCAATGGAAACAGAGCTGTTAATGTGCACTATGGCACAGCTACTTGTGTATTGACTGCAGCACTCTGGGGAATCTCAAGCCTCTGAAAAGCACCACACCTTTCAAACCCCTCCCCTTTCAGGCTGAGTCCTCTACAAGGGCTATGTATGTCTTTCTATGAGAGTGAGCTGTGACTCTTAAACATAGTTGATTTCGGATATTGATCGTGTTTACTGGTCCTCCCACAGGTCCCTATGGGTAAGAAATGTTATCAGTGGCCTGCGGCTATCCCACTTTGTGCAGTTCCCCAGAAAGCCCAATATACCAAAGGAAATCACAAAACAAATGAAATGGTGTCCTGTCTGCACCCAGAATACCACACTGGCTGCCATGAAAACCCACTACCTCTGCAGCCTCCTGCCTTGACAATACACTGCACCTGTCTGTGCACAACCCTCTAGTATTGGAAGTTATCCCATAACCCCAAATCGTTTGAGGGAATATATTCAGCTGAAAGTCACCTTCACTTAGAGACCAAGCGTGGCAATTTTCAGCTCCAGAGATGTTTTTTTTCCTTCAGAATATAATCAGCATGTGAAAAAGGAGGGTGTGTGTTGTGGAGTGGGGGAAGAGAGGGGTGGGGAGGGAGTGGTTGTAGTGGTTGCCATTTCCACACTTTGGTGTTTGATCTTGCTATGCTATATATAGTGTTTCCTTTTAAGTGTAAGCAGAGTCAGGATGAGCTCTACCCTGACATCTGGTGGTGAATTATGGGGAGTGTGGAAAGGAATTTCAGGTATTTGCGTTGGCACACCCACCTCACCTAGCATAGCCCACGGCAGCCTGGGATAGTTATTTTGACATCTCTGGGATCCCCAATTTCTTTGTTATTGGGGCAGGAGGAATAAAATGTTGTCACCTTGATTATGTGAATGAGGGACTATGAGACTGCTTTATGACAGAGATGTCTCACCATCAGTTAAGTAGCACTTTCTAGACAAGGGACATGGGTGCCAAAACCCAGTGAATTGAGGGAAGTTGGGGAGTGGTGTGTATACCTGATGGTATAGGCTCCCTTTGAGGGCCTGGAACACCAATTGCACATCTTCCTATCTCTACTGTTGAAGAGCAGAGCTAATTTTGAATCCATTAGGAGTCTGTCTAGAGGCTGCTGAGCTGAATTCATGTTGGGCTAATGGTGCACCAGCACTGGAGCTCCCCTACTACAAGCTGAAATCACTAAAAGAGCTAAGCCTACTGAGCTGAGATCACTGACTGCTTTGTTAACTAGTGTGGGGAGCCTCAAGATCTATTGTTAAGCAGCTGGCAGAGCGGAGCAGTTGCAGCATGTTGGAGCAGCCCACGGAACAGTGAGCGGAGTGGAGCGGTTTGCGGGGATGGCTGGAGTGGTTCACAGGTCGGCTGGAGAAGCGGCACAGCTGGTGGAGTGGGGCTGGTCATGGTGAAGGCTGCAGCAGAACTCCACGGAAAGGTGGAGCAGTTGGCCCCTGGCCCACGTAAGGTGCCCCTTAATGCCCTGTGTATGCCCCCCCCCATTTCAACCCAGGATGCGGGGGGGAACTCTGCAGATAAACTTTTGAACTCTGGAGTGGCACTGACCAGAGACAGAGATTTTTGGGTTGTTGGACTTTGGAGTTATTGGACTTAAGACCCTAAGGGGGAAAGGACATTGCCAAACGTACTTGGAGGTGGGTTTTTTGCTTATGGTTTGTGTTATAATCCTGTTTGTGGTGTTTCTCCAATGTGATGCCGCATTGTTTCCCTTCTTTATTAAAAGGATTTTGCTACATTCGGACTCCTTGCTTGCGAGTGGGGAAGTATTGCCTCCTAGAGGTGCCTGGAGGGCGTTGATATGTAATTGTCCCAGGTCACTGGGTGGGAGCTCGAGCTGGTTTTGCATTTGTGTTATTGAAACGGAACCCCTGGATACTGAACGCTGCTCTTGTTGCTGCCAACTCAGAGGGGCAGAAGGATTACATAAGTTAAAATAAGTAATGCAACTACCGTGGCAAATTAATGGCCTGCCACTCTGTGATACATTTTTAATGGTGAGCACTTAAACTACAAATGGTTTTACATTCTTCACTAGAGAGGTTGCTTCTAGCACCATTCCTATAATAATAATGCTTTGTACATATTGTAACATTTCACATTGCAGTGCTTTGCACAAATTCACCAGTGACTGTTAGCTGAGCAAAGAAATGAGACAAAGAGTTGCAGTGACTGACGCAAGTCTATGCAGCAAGTCAACATCACAGCTGGAATTAGGGTTCAGTCTCATTTCCTGACCACTAGGCTAGGGGTTCTCAAAGATTTTCATAGTGTGGACTACAGCATCGTAGAGAGATTGTCTCTTGTACACTTCCCTGCCAATGTGTGAATGCTGGGTTCATGTCCACTCTCATTTATGACTGCATAATATACCTGTGGCAAGGACAGCAATTGCTGACCTAGAAATGTAACACAAGACAAATATTTAACATACTTTTAGCATATTTTGTTCAGTTTGGCAGCAGAAACAAGGAGGAGGAGCACCTTGTGCATCTCTTTCTGGACCACCTGTTGGTGCTCTGAGGACCACAGATGGTCCATACATCATAGCTGGAGGATCACCGTGTTGCTGGAGAAGTGACTTGCTGAGATTCCATAGGTCTAAAATGGTTCTGAGCAAAAGCAAAAAGTCAGAATTACAGAAGTCTCTCTGATGCAGAGTAAACATTTATAACAATATTTATTACAAATGGCAGCTTGTAAATGAGAATGAATTCTGAAAAGAATACCATCATGATAAACCACAAAAAAATCCTAATGCTAAACCCTCCCTAAAACCTGATGCCTCATTGAGAAACCTTGGAATGAAAATGTATGAGCCAGGAATTTTTTGAAACGTTCATACTTTTATTCATTTTTTTCATGCCTGAAGTCCTTTATTTCATGAATGAACAGACAAATGGGATCCAGCAATGACCATTTTCTCAAACCATACTAAAAAGCAGGTAATATACACGTGGTGGATTTCACCAGTTGTACATATTTTATACCTCACTAGCAGAGTTAACATATTTCTATCCTGACTAGATTTGGAACTTTCCAGCTACTGCCTTGAAAGTTAAAAATAAGTGACTGACAGCAGAATATAATATAATAGCAGAGAGTCAACTATTCAATGTAGGGGTTACTGGTTTTATCTATACACTAAAAACTACAGTCAGTTTATAATTTATATCAATTTTTCTCTAAATGTGCTGCAGCTGTAATTGCTTTCTGCCAAGGCCTTTAGAAAACCGCAAGAAGAACTGTGTCTGAATGCAGCAGGCATCACTGTTCACAAACGTTCATCCGGATAACAGGACCTTATGAGTGATACAATTTTTGAACATGAGGTAGTTTTGGAGGATGCATAGGGCATACATTATGCATACTGCCTGGCAAAAATGACTTGGCTTTGCTATTTAAATCTATCCGTTAGTGTCTTCCCTGAATTGTCGTAACATAAGTTCTATTCAAAGAGATATTAATCAGGCTAACACCAAAGCTGGCTCTTAATATTTCTACAGCCTACTTTTTTATCCAGCCCTATAAACTTTATATTGAGACATAAATTAAGATTTCAAATGCTACTGCTTGCTTCTCAGCATCCTTGCCGGAGGCTGCCTTTAGTGCTGAAATGCCTGTCAAGCCCATAGAAATGAGGCATTTGAAAATGCCATCAGCTTTGATGTAATGTTTATTTCTTCCCATTAATGAAAAGATTTCCCATTTATTATAGAAATATTTCTGGTGTTTTAAAAAAATATTGTAAGCTTTGTATTGCTTTAAGATTCAGTATGATGGAAAGACTTTTTATTAAAACAGTATTTTTTTTTCCCTCTAGCTCCAAGACTGGCACTCTCAAAGTCTAATTTTGAAAGTTTACATTATTTCTCTGCATAATGGGATTGAAGCAGGGGAAGATTAACAGGAGGCAATCTAATTTAATGGTTGCAAATTATAATTGATAAAGGAATGTGTTAATCAGGAAAAAAATAACTGACTTCCAGTTTGGAAGAAAAAGAAGATGAGAAATGCATGTTGTGAAGTTGCTCACCTAAATATCCACTTTTGTTTCTCAATCATGATCCATAAATTAATGCAGACATCCTGGAACCAGAGACCATCTCTGAAGTGCATATAATGCGTCTGACTGACGGTTCAGTATATGACAGTGTGACAGAGTGAACTGTCACACGGGGGGAGGGAAAGAAAAAAGGGAAAAACCCTATGCAGCTGGATCTACTTAACCAATCCTCTCAGAGGCTGCTGGGAGTAGTCTGAGGCCTGTATAAGCCAGACTCAGCTCACTCATCTCTGGCTTTCTTTTCCCCCTCATCCTTATTCTGTGATGGTCAGGTCATGCTGGCCCGCCAGGCAATAGCTGGGTGAGAGCAAGATGATGAAGAGATTTGCTCAGATAATAACAAGTTTTATTCACAAGTAATTTAATGATTGATGGAAATAAATTGTCCAACCTTCATTTTTCTTCCTTTATAATGTGTGTAAATGCATATAAAGTTAAGAACATCATATTGGTAGTTATGCTGAGATAGAGAAATGGAATTTTACAATCAAGTGATCTAAATTCCAATGTTCTCCAGTACTCTAAGGGCTTGTCTACACGTTTAGAATTAAAGTGGCCCCAATTTGGATTATGTTAATTTACTTTTCAAATTCTATTTAAATAAAACTAAATCAAATTAAGGCTATTTTAATTCTGAATGAGGTTTCCACACAAGGGTTTAATTCAAATTAACAAATCCATTTTAAATTCACATCTTTAATTAATTTTGATTAACTTTCCTAAGTGTCCTCAAGTAGACAAGCCCTAGAATGATGGCATGGATTCTCAACCATGGGTTTGTGTCATCTAGGGACCAGCCATTACTCGGTGTCAGGGGGTTGCAGACACCCTGCTTTCCTTATATTGCTTACATGGGAGAAGGGTGCTAGGTGGGTTCTGCCTTGATAAGGGTAAGAGGATTCCAGGATGGAAAAGGTTAAGACCTGCTGTACACTGGTATTATTTAGTTATTTATTGAATAATACCATCTGTAAAATACCTTCAACCCAAAAAATAAATAAATAAAAGTAAAAAATATCCCTCTTTAAGGAAAAGAACCAGGCAGATCCAGAAATGGACAGGAGGCACAGAAAACAAGACTGATATTGCTGTGGCATCACCCCTACTTCCACCAACTACATGGAACAGCCACTCCATTATAGCCCCACTGAGAATGTCTCCTCTGATCTAGAAGAAGGAGGCTGTGGAACCAGGGGATGGTTGGCTTTTGAGGTGGGATTTCCCTCCTCCCTCTGTGACACAGATCCCTGGGCAAAGTGTCCCCTGTTCTTTGTAAACAGCTCTCACCTCAGGTCTGGCAAACTCATTACACTAAACATTTTTGCAGGGTATTTGTCCATAAGGGTTATCACATGAGCTAGCTACCAAAATCTTGTAACTTGTCAAGATTGATAATCATAGTGTGCTGTGTGTACAGATAATATTTAAGGAATAATATATTCATATTGAAATTATGCTTTATGGATGTGCAGTAGAAAGTAATAATTAGTCACCAGGATGTCTCATAATGGTCCATTAGGGAGGTTGTCACCCCACCCTGTCTGGCTAGTGATGCAATGCAAGGTTCAATTGTGTGCCTTGCACAATACTAAGACTCTGAGTGGGAAAAATGAAAGGCAACAACAAACGTCTGAAACCACTTGAGGGGGTTACAAAAATAAAACATAACTTTACAACAAGACAGGGGTTCCACCCTGGCTATCAATAGAAAGAAAGCAATATTCTGTTTCTATTCATAGCTAGAATCTATGCATAGATTTTCAGTATAACACAAAAGAAGACCCTCTGTATCATTCACTAAGGAAAACCCCTGGGACAAGAGGGTGCTTTCATGAACTGTTTGGATCCTGGTTATTGAGAAACAAGCCAGCTTTGCAATAGACTAAACTTGGGGAGGGAAGAATCTTCTTTATTATATAGGAAAGTTAACTACCGACAAATGTAGACCCAGGTTTGTGGTCTGTTTTATTTTGTATTGTAACCACTTGTTTCCAAAACTCTTTCTTGTTTCTGGTTACTTTTTTATTCTTTCTTAAATAAACCTTCTGTTTTATTAAATGCTCACAATCAACTGGTCCTGAAAACCACACAGCATTTCAGGTAAAACTGCTAAATTGAGGTACTGTGTATCTATGGGTGAAGAGGATCTGGAATTTCTGTGAGTAGCCAATCTCAGGGGTAGTTATCACAGGGGAACAATTCAAAGGGACTTGAGGATTGAGATGCACCTATTATTAATCTGCAAGGAGAAGGAAGGGCTGGCAGAGCCCAAAGGAGACTGGCTTAAGGGCTGGCAATGTCAGGGAGCTGACATTCAGCTCCACAAGAAAGACTCCCTCTCTTTGGAGGCAGGGGATAACAAGATGACTCGCAGTCCTGGGTACGCTGAGAATGGTCACCATTAGGCCTTCAGGATATTAATTCATAAACTTATGCAGAACCTACTGTGACCTCTGGTCAGAAATCACTCCTCCTACATGTAGGGGCAGAGGGCAGCATCCCTCTTGACAAAAGACATTGAAGGAAACTCAGTGAGTGCTACTGTGCTGTGAATCGGTCCTCATAGGAGCAGCTCATCCAGGGACGCTTATAGTGCTTTGGTAAGTCAGATAGTTACTGTAACCAATGGGACAATTTACCAAGGGTTGAGGTGGAATCACCATCACTGAGAATTTTTAAATCAAGTTTTGATGCTTTTGTAAAATATCTGCTCTGGGAATTATTTTGGGGAAGTTCTATGGCTTGTGTTAGAGAGGAAGTCAAGCCCAGATGTTCTCAAATGTCATTTCACTGCCACTCTTTTCTGACAACAAAAATTACTACACAACCCCGGGAGGGGGGACAGAAGCCTGAACCCTTCTAAGCCCCACTACCCCAGCTCGAAGCCCAAGGGCTTAAGCCCCAGGCAGGGGACCTGTAACCTGAGCCCCGCCATCCAGGGCTGAAGTCAAAACCTGAGCCCTGAAGCCCACTTTGGGTTTCCAATGCACAGTTTGAGAACTTCTGGACTAGATGATCACAATGGTGCCTTCTAGCCTAGGAATCTAAGAAATAGTGCAGATATCTGCTAATTCAAAACATTTTAGAAGCCTGCGGTAATTACACACACAGAGAGAGTTGAGAAATCAGAAGGGTGTGGCTGAAAACATCTCAGAGGCTGATTGTGGGGGGAATCATGGACACAGAGGATTCACAAGAAACTCTCCTTCTATCTTGGGTAGCTGTGCAGATTTCTGCGTTCCGTATACTCCGGAGGAACAGGGCTTGCTCGTCCTTTGTCCTCCCAGCGAACCTGTTGCTAAACAGTGGTGGAGAGAGAGCAGGGCTGGTGCAAGGATATTTTGCACCCTAGGCAAAACTTCCATCTTGTGCCCCCGCCCTCCAAAAATCACATAAATTATACACAATACACAGTCACAGAGTAACATGTTATAATTTAGAATTTATGTTTCCACACTTTAAGTTTAGCAAGTTTAGAAACAAGTTCCTCCAAGTCAATGCTGTGAGCAATGTCATGTTCTAGTGACAAGGTAGATAGCTCAGAGGGACTGGGCTCAGAGCTGGGGGACAGGGCTGTGGGGGGGATGGGGTCAGGGGGGTGCCTGGGGTCACTGAGGCAGCTCAGCTCTGCAGGCTGATGTTCTCTCCAGCCATCCAGACATAAGGGGAGCAGCAGCAGGGACCAGCCAAGGACCAAGGGGGCAGGAGCACAGGCACCTGAGACCAAGCTGTGGGGAAGCACTTGCTTACCTTGCCCAACTCATGAGAATCGGGGTCCTCTTTCTTCCTCCACTTCACCAGACCACCACTGAGGCTCTTTTCTTCTCCATGCCCCTCGCTGGGACTGACGTGGAGGCTGAGCCAGGGGACAGCCCCCGTTTTCCTCCAGAAGCCCTGGTGTCGCACTGCCCTCGCAGGGCTCCTGCCATGTGCCCTAAGCAGAGCTGCTCAGCTCTGCCCAGACGACGACACCCCCGCCGGCAACGAGAAAAATAGCACAGGCTGGAGCCCCTGCTCTGGGAGGGAGAGGGATTCTGAGCCTCTGCCTGCAGCCCAGGGATTCTCCTGGGTCAGTGCGCCGTGGGCAGCCCAAACCTCTGGGCTGCTGTGGTGGTGCGCTGACCCACAGGGACACCGTGGGCTGCCGGCTGCCGCAGCGGCGCCCTGACCCGGGGGACCCCCCTGGGCTTCCAGCTGCCCGCTGACTCAGGGGACCTCCCTGGGCTGCCTGCTGCTGTGGCGGAGCCCTGACCCGGGGGGGGTCCTGGGCTGCCGGCTGCCCGCTGACCCAGGGGACCCCCCTGGGCTGCCGCTGCCGTGGCACCGCGCTGACCCGGGGGGACCCTGGGCAGCTGGCTGCTGTGACAGTGCACTGACCCGGGGGGGGCCCTGGGCTGCCGGCTGCCTCTGCCGCTGGCAGCTCAGACTCCCTCTCTGTCCCAGCAGCAGCGGCTGCTCAACCATTTAAAAAAAAATGGGGGGGTGCCGCTTTTTGACGCCCCCAAATCTTGGCGCCCTAGGCAACCGCTTAGTCCACCTAAATGGTTGCACCGGCCCTGAGAGAGAGGCTAGAACGTAGAAGCAAGCCATGACCCTTGCTATACCTTTGTATAAGCATGGTACAGCAAGGGGAACAATAATTGTTCACACCCATGCATATGGAGAAGCTCAGAGAGAGGGACTGTGAGACACAGTCTACCCAGTTCTCAGGGGTGAAAGTAACTTAAAGGACTTGCCAGTAGGCTGGAGTCCTGAGCAGGGGCGTGGCCTCAACTTTCAAGATTTAAAAGCCCTGGGGCTCCGGCTGTAGCTGGGAGCCCCAGGGCCTTTAAATCACCCCAGAGCTACCAGCTGCAGAGGTATCTAGGAGCTCGGGGCAAATTAAAGGGCCCAAGGCTCCGGCCACCATGGAGCTCCGGGCCCTTTTAATCCCTGCCTGAGCCAGGCTGCTGGAGGTCTGGCAAAGCTTTAAAGGATCTGGGGCTCCCCGCAGCAGCCGGAGCACTGAGCCATTTAAATCACTGCTGGGGAAGCTGGTCCAGTCTGGCACGGCATACTGGCTCTTGCCAGTACACCATACCAGACTGGACCAACTTACTTTCACCTCTGCCAGTTCTTCTCCTAAGGTGGTTCCATTCTGCTCAGCCCTCCATGTGCGGCTCTGGCATAAAAACCATAATCTAGCCCAAATGTCAGCAACTGTGGAATTCTCAAAGAATCCAAGTTAATTGATACAGTGTTTCTAAAAAATCTTGGGAAGCAGACTAGAGACTGAAAATATACAGTCTTGTAGAAATATAGCCTTGCTTGTTAACTGGACTATCTGCTGATGTGTGAATTTTCTTTCTGATAAAAACCAAGGAGAGTTGTGATAAACTGTTTGATACCTGCATCTGAAGATTATTATAGTTACTAGGATACTGTTATATAACTGCGATAGCATGATAATGTACTCGGAGAAAGGATGGTTTTGTGTTTAAGGACTGGGACTCAGAAGATCTGAGCAGTGCTTGGTTCTGTCACAGCCTTCCTGTGTGACTTAGACAAGCTATTTAATCTCTTTGTGCCTCAGTTCCTTATCCGTAACCTTAATAGAGGAGTATTGAGATTAATCCATAAAAATACTTGCAAAGTGCTTAGATTTTATTTTGCCATCTGATTTATAGTTTGCTGATGAAAATCTGACTTTGATCAGTGGTGGAGTGGTTTTAAAAAAAAGTGAAAGCAGCAAAGAATCCTGTGGCACCTTATAGACTAACAGACCTTTTGCAGCATGAGCTTTCGTGGGTGAATACCCACTTTGTCAGATGCATGTAGTGGAAATTTCCAGGGGCAGGTATATATATGCAGGCAAGCTAGAGATAATGAGGTCGTTCAATCAGGGAGGATGAGGCCCTGTTCTAGCAGTTGAGGTGTGAAAACCAAGGGAGGAGAAACTGGTTTTGTAATTAGCAAGCCATTCACAGTCTTTGTTTAATCCTGACCTGATGGTGATCCTGAGCTGATGAGCCCATCACCCTTCTGAACAGTTTCCCCCTCCCCATACTCCTCTGTACAGTAAACATTTCAAATGTTCTGATATTCCTCCATTGGTTTTCAGTTTATCGTCTTCAGGGTTTGCTAGCTGTTTCTCAATATTTACTGGTTAAAACTCCACTATCAGAATAGTTAATTCTATGGCTCTTCAGAGGTTTTTATAGATTATATTATGTTTGTTATCCCTTCAGGACATCTTAATCAAAAGCAGATCTGTAAATCCATTCTAATATAGTACCTGTGTGCAGGGGATGATGTATCTCCCTCTTCCCCCCCCCAGCCACTTCTCATAGGAAACAGTCTTCACAGCCCATTTAGAAACAATGAATGAACTTAAATATCAACTTATTAGACACCTTGATTCATATCTTTAGTGTAAACAGCACAAAGATTAATTTAGGAAAGAATCTGGATTTCAAGCTCAGTTCTGAAACTGATCTTTATGTGAAAAAATATGCACAGTGCATCCTGTTTTCATCTGAGGAATATGTTTTGTTTTAAATTTAACTAAAGAAGTCAAAGCCAGAGACTGTTTGTTGCTCTTTCAGCAATTTTTTTTTTAATTTGTAGTTAACAAACATGCAAGTGAGGAAAAAATCTGCTCTGAGGAAAAAAAGTGTAAAAATGGTTACAGAAATGCATACATTAGATCCATACAGAAGAAAATGAGGAACAGCTTGCTAGCTGAAAGATGGTGATGCATCCTAATATGTATAATGGCGGAAAAGAAAGTTAAGATACAGAAATGGAAGAAATGAACAGAGGATCTAACAGTAAGAAACCATTTGGTGGTTTCAAATTAGCTCACTGGAAAAAGAAATGGAAAAACCATTGAACTGGAACACTGAATGAAAAGGATAGAAGGGGAAAGTGAAAAGGAAACCTTCCTTAGTGTGCATGCAATTGAAGTGCTTTCAGACACTCTTTAATAAGAAGATATTAACTGGCTCAACTTAGGAATTATTTTGGGGTACTAAGGAGAATAGGAAAGTTGACTGATTGTAAAAATGATTCAGCTATGTGGCAAATATTAAAGGCTTCTAGTTCTGTAATATGCAGCAGGAAAATCTAGTGCTATGCTGTTAAATGGATTTACATCAATTTACGGTGTAGGAAGAAGAAACTTTTCACAGCTAAGCTGGGTAGTAAGGAAAGTGACTTTGCAGGGAATAAATTGGGCACAAAAGCATATAAAGAGGGAGGGAAAGCATTGGGTGTCTGCTAAAATTCCTACTGAAATACACCAAGATGAAGGATCTGAAGTTAGAGGAGGATCCAAATCAGACCCAGTTATCCAAACCTGCCTGAACTTTGCCACAGCCAAACCAGGTATCCAGATAACTTCTTTCTGTTGCAGCAGAACCAAAATCACTGCTTCTACTTCAGGAGCTCTGGACTGATAGAATTAATTCTATCTTCCAAGTTAACCTAATTTCAACACACTTACAGCCCCCCAATATAACAATTCCCCAGTTTGGCACAAGAAGCTACATGAGGGTTAGAGAGGATATAATCCTTCCCCACTCCCAGGGCAGGGTCTGAAGCATATGCGGCAGCCAAATTTTATAGCCCTGGAGGGGCTGTACAGTAGACACAACCTGTCAAATCTCCCTCTGCAAGGCTTGAGGCCAGCAGCTCCACAACATTTGAAGACCCACTGGCCACATCTCCTCAGCTTCCCCAGTGTGTCTATATAGTTCTCTCTTTAAACTTCTTTGAGAGATCATCCCAGTGGTGAGCCAATTGAGGGGCAGTGGGGCTGCGAAGGTGGGTTGGAGCTTCCTTTGCCCCACCCTCCTAAGTCTTGTGCAGAGAGGAGTCAGGCTGAACTAGAGAATCTAGCCCTGTTTCAAGAATTTCCCTCTGCAAAGGGTGAATCTGTGATCTGAGCATTAAAATAAGCTGAGTAATAGAAGTGACTCTTTCTCCAACATCTATTGTTATCCTTCAGTTGTCATTTTAACTGGTGACCATGGCAACAATAACACATCTTCTGCTTTATTCTCAGTTTAGTTTCTCTAGCAGATTCATGAGAATAGATTAATAGCCTTTACCAAGTTTTTTTTTCAACTGAATGTTTTATGCCATGTTTCTGATTTGTATTTAGACTATTTAAACTATATATATATAGTGATAGACCTAAGCCAGTTGGGAACAGCAGAGTAGTAGAAGGGAGATATACTCGCCACTGGATAAGCAGTTTTCTGTTCCCTGAGTGACCCAAACAGGGGCTGCTCCAGGCTAATGAGAACACCTGACTCCAATTAACCTACTAAGAGTCAGATGAGGCTGTCAAGCACCTGACTCTAATTAAGGCCCTTCTGATGCTAGAAAAGGGCTCACTCCAGTCAGGCCAAAGGGAGCCAGGGGAGAAGAAGTGTGTGAGAGGAACCGGGAGCAAGAGGCATGCAAGAAGCTGAGAATGAGTAGGCATACTGCTGGAGGACTGAAAAATACAAGAGTTATCAGACATCAGGAGGAAGGTCTGATGGTGAGGACAAAGGTGTAGGGAGAAGGCCATGGCAAAGTAGCCCAGGGACTGCAGCTGTCTAGAGTGCCTCCTGGTACAGTTGCACGACAGCTGCAGTCCACAGGGCCCTGGGCTGGAACCTAGAGTAGAGGGTGGGCCTGGGTTCCCCCCAAACCTCCCAACTCCTGATAAAATACAGGAGGAATTGACCTGGACTGTGGCTTTTACCAGAGGGAAAGGTCTCTAGGCTGTTTCCTGACCCACTGGGTGAATCTGTGAGGCGAGCAAATCCACCAATAAGCACAGGACCCACCAAGGTAAAGGAGGAACTAATATTTGAAATACTCATCCAATAAAAGACTTAGGGGCTATATATAAAATGATGATTTCACAAAGCAATGAGGTTAAAAGAATAGCCTGTGAAAGTTTGATGACTTCTGTGCTAGTCATGAGAATTATGTGTTTTGAAGAGTGCACAATATCTCATTCTCTCTGTGTACAAACAGTATTGCAGGCTTCTTCTGAAAGCTTCATGGGCCATGGCCCTGCCCAATTTGGAAGGGTTTGTATAAGCAATGGCATGAGTCACATACACTCAGAGTGAGTCCACACTGTGCCTGGCCTACACAGAACAAATAAAGAATGCATGAGGCTCATGCCAAAGAAAAATGTTTAATGTCAAAGCAAAAAATAGTAGTCACTAGGACTGGAGAGAAGCAATAAACATTTGTTTTGGATTTTACTCATTTTCATCATTTGGTTTTTAGTGAGTGTGCTTTGTGAAATGCAAAGTTTTTCATTTAATCTAATGATACTTTTCCCCCAACTTTAAATTGTGTAAACATGGGGTGTGGTGGGGGGGAACCACTTGTCACTCTACACTGTGTGCCTTTGAAATTTCAAGCAAAAGTGGATAGTAGCTATCTTTGGAATTTGAGATTGGGAAATGTTAGCGAGAGAAGGAAGAGTCATGTGACTGATGGAATGATATATATTATGCATATGCACGCAAACCTACATATGAGAGACTGAAGTTTTCCAATGTGTCTGACCTCCAAGCCTCTCTGGCAGGTTGTGACAACTTGGAAAATCTGTCTGGACAATTTGATAATCCTGGTTGCTATTATAAAATTGTTACATCAACTTTTATAGTATCCTGAATGCCCCTCCGTATTCACTGTGAGCTCCTGGTTGTGTCATGTGTTTGCCAAAGCAGGGACAATAGTGGATCATTAGAACTCCATGACCACCTACTGCAGTGGAAACAGCTTGGAACAAAAGGTGGCTTGTGCCCAGAAAATGCGTTTTCTTACCTGACAGCAGTGGGCAGGAGTCTGGGGAGTAGAAAGTTACCAGACACAGAACAAAGAAACCAAGGTGTTGGCAGGGGACTATATAAACAGACTGAGGCAAGACACACAGGAAATTCAGGCAGGAAGAAGGAAGGGTTCAACCTGGTCAAAGTGAGAGGAGGCAGGCTGACCTAGAGAGAGAGAAGGCTCCAGGTTTCAGAATACAATCCATGCCCTGGAGCTGAAGGACTCTGGATCGTCCCAAAGGCTGGTGACCCCAGCCCAAAGATTGCTCTGGAGTGCTGAGGAAGTTGAGGTAAGAAAGTATAGGTAGGATTTACTTAATCACACAGATCTATAAAAAAATAATAAAGAGCAATAATGTGTTATACACAGGACACTTTGCAGAATTCTATGCTGCACCTACTATGTACCCTCTTGAAGAGAGAAACCAGAGGGTTCATACCTTTGGAAAGATGCTGAGAGAGGGCATGTTTAAGCTATGGAGGAGTCAGCACTGGTTCCAGAGTCTGGGGAGGGGGTCCTCTGGCTGCAGCTACCTAGACAGAGGATCTGCACTGCAAGTGTGCCTGGGGACATCAAGACAGTGACAGTGCTTGGTCTCTGCACAGACTCCAGAGGCTTTAAATACTTGGGGATGCTGTAGCTGGATCCCACTCATAAAAATCTGCCAGTAGAGGAGCCCAAATGGATCTGGAACATAGGTGTCTAAGTTTTTCCTCTTGAAAAGGAGAGTAATTGTAGGAGGCTGTGGGAAGTGAGGCGATCTGGATATGCAGTGCTGGGAGTTCCCAAGCACTTGTTCTGGGCACGAGACAAAATTAACAAGCAGTTATGAAACTGTTATGCTCTTGCGTCATGTGTATGGCATCTGGAAATTTCTAGCAATGTCCATGTGGGCATAGTTAAGCATACTGTTCTTAGGGCTCAGTACTGACTGTCAGATGAGACCCCATCTGTGTGTCTGTCACAGAGATTTTGCTTTTGTTCATTTTTGTTTTGTTCCCTTATTCTAATGTCACTTTTAATAAAACGTTTGCCCTTTGTGTATGAAAAATCATAGCTGCAGGTTATGCAGTTTCTCCCTGGACAGGCTCTTGAGATTTGAAATGTCCAACTCCTCTCTAAATTAGAAATATCATCTGAATATGAAATACCGGAATATAGCTTTACACTGTTTGTGTATAGTTATTGCATTTTCTGCTTAGAGTTCTGAGTGAAATCTAGAAAGTATTCTGTGAGATGTAAGAATAGGAAAAGTTAACTAATGTTTTCCATCTCAAATGGCCTTTTGAGTTCTAGACAAGTTCATCTTGGTTATTTTTAATTGAACTTGCTTTTCCAATCTCCGCTCAGGAGACCAGTTAATTTTATAAGCAACCTTTATCTTCAAATTGGTGAAATTGGATGAGACTTTCAGAAGTGCTAAGCATTGGCCTGGCTGCTCCCAATGAATACAATAGGATTTTTTCCATTGACTTCAGTGCAAGCAGAGTTAGACCAAAACCAAGCACTTTTGAAAATCCCACCTTTTAAGATTTTTCTCTTCTATTAAATAATGAGTATGTTTGCTTACTGCTACATACACATATGTCTCTTTGAGGACTCATATGTACATAATATTCAATACTGTTTGATCTAAATTAACAGTATAAAATGTAGTTTACATAAATATTTTGCATTTCTAAATTGTTAGGTCTCCAGAGCTTTCCCTGTGAAGCACCTGGCATTGGCCACTATCGGAAGACAGAATATAGAGTTAGATGGACCATTGTTCTGACCCAGTGGGGCCTTTTTTATGAGCTTATTGGATTTAATTTCTGTGTAAACCTTAGATGAGCAGCAACACCCACATTTTGAAAAGGCACTTTAGCCTCTTAAGGCTAATGAAATACCATCACTGTGGACAAGATGTCTGTGACAGTGTCCAGAGCAGTGATTCTCAACCTATTTACCATTGTGGGGCACCTATGCAGCTCTCTGTGTTATGTGGGCCACATCGACACAAAATATGTATGCTACCTGTATGGCCCTGAGGATGTCACATGGGCCACAGCTGTGTGCTGATTGGGCCACAAGCGGGCCGCAGTTGAGGACCACCGGTCCTGAGCAATAAGAACATAAGAGCATCCATATTGTGTCAGACCAAAGGTCCATCTAGCCCAGTACTCTGTTTTCAAACAACGGTCAGTGCCAGGTGCCCCAGAGGAAATGAACAGAACAGGTAATCATCAAGTGTTCCATTCCCTGTTGCCAACTCCCAGCTTCTGGCAAACAGAGGCTAGTGACACCATACCTGCCCATCCTGGCTAGTAGCCACTGATGGACTTATCCTCCATGAACTTATCTGGTTCTTTTTTGAACCATGTTATAATGAACCATTTGAATCAGTTAGATCCTGGGAACTATATTATCATATATTCCCATATTATCCTTGCATCAATAGTTGAGCTTTCATACTCTTATTTGTGCAGTTCTCAAAGCAAAAATCTTCCCATTCTTCTCAAGTTAATATAGTCATAAAGATTCTATGCAGAAAACATGTACACATTATCTATGTTTTACATAACCCACCTTTCCAAAGTAGTATATTTATTTGTACTATGGTAGCACCTAGATGGTCCAGCTAAGGTCAGGACCCCATTGTGCTAAGTACACTACAGTAGGGCCAGTAAAAAATTTACCATCCAAATTGTTTTTAATTAAAAACGTTTTTTCTGCTGAATGAAATACTTTCATATTTTTTGAAAAAATTGAACACCCAAAAGTGAAAATATTTGGATGTGATATTAAAAAAAAAGAGATTTTTCCCCATGGAAAACTGGTAGACAACCCCACCCCCCCCCCACACACACACTTTTTTTCTTTCAAACTTTTTAATTGAAATAAAACCTTATTTTCTGGCCAGCTCTACATTGGACACATACTAAGAGACACTCCAGTCCCAGTGAGTTTACACTCTAAATAGACAAACAGAATTAGAGAAAGGTAAGGTGACTTGCTCAATGTCATGCAGCAGAGCTGGGTAATGAATCCAGGTCTTCTGACCTAATCCCCACCCCACTCCAGTCCCCAAGTCAGCCTCTCACCATAACCCTGACAGCCTAATCATCAATGAATTTGAGGCTTCTGAGAACACATGAAAACCTAAAGCTCTCACTAATATAAATAAAAATAAGTCTGGTCTTTTAAGAAGATCACTAGGCTTTCATATATGTTGATCTACTGGATTAAGACTATTTTAAAAAAAAGTTACAGAAAGTGTTGGTATATCTTGCCTACTGCAGGATTGTGAGGTGGGTGTCGATGTGCAAACTCTTTCCTGTCTGACTGTTCAGGAGCAGGGAAACAATCCTGAAGTTTTGAACAGAGAAATAAGAATATCCTGAACAATTTCATAATACGCTACAGAATTCCTGTTTCCCACAGAATTGCATTTAATGCGCCTCCGACCCTGCTCAATCATTTGAAAGAATAATCACTGTTTTCTCAAAAAACACAATCATTTTGTTTAATGCAGCTCTTCACATTAATATCAAACACACAAAATATTTTTCCCTTTTTAAGATGAAATAAACAATAATATCTGAAAAGTCTAAAAAAATTTCAAAGAACTTCACAGATTCGTTAGTATTAAAAGATATTAAATCTTTGTTAGTATAAAAACATTTTTTTTCCAAACAGGGCCTGGATTTTCAAAAGGAGTCTATATCCCCTTTAGCATGCAACTGTGTACTCATTAACCACCCACCTAATGTCTGCATAGCCTCTCTGAGGAAGTGCAGCCATCAACCTAAAGTTATTTTTGCTTCTAGCTGCCATAATGTAATGTAGGTACAGATATTTACTTTGGTACCTGCTATCTCTTGAGGGGAATATGCTGTTGGGTGTAGATGTCCTCAGTTCTAAGCACTCCTCTCTAGATTCACTTGTTCTGGCTCCCCTCTGAATGCAGAAGTAGATGGGATGGTTGGATCCTATAGCTGTAAAGATTTACAGTATCATATCTGTGAGTCCTTTCAGCTTCTAGATTTGCTTCTTAAAATTGAGGACTGGAGAGAAGACTTAAATAGGTGAAATGGCATCCAAGAATGAAGGGGTGGATGAAAACCATTGCCGCCACTTCTCTTATTCAGCTGGATATCCTGAATTATTAAAGCAGGGCTTTGGAAAAAAGATCAAGGACAGGGTAAGCATATTGCTCAATCAGGGGAAAATGCAATAACAGAAAATATAGAAAGTTTTGTTTCAGTTTTCACCAAAAAATTTAGTAGAGATCGAATATCTAACATAGTGAAGGTCAATGAAAATGTGGTAGGACCAGAGACTGAAATAGGAAAAGAACAAGTTAAAAATTACTTAGATAAATTAGATGTCTTCAAGTCAGCAGGGCCCGATGAAATACATCCTAGAATACTCAAGGAGCTGACTGAGGTTCGGAGCTGTTGCATCCATAGGACTGACTGGGGCAACCGCCCTGGGTCCCATGCATGGGGGGGGGGAGTGCTTCAGGACACAGGGTCTAGGGTGATCTAGGGAGTTAGCGGGGAGCTGGTGCAAGCAGCCGCTATCAACTCAGCTCCAGCCCGTCCTGCTCTGCCTTGTGAGCTCCTGGTGTCACTCGGTGGGAAGCAGAAGAAGCCTTAAAGGGGTGGGGTCTTTGGGGAAGGGGTGGAATAGGGGTCGGGAGGGAGTGGAGCAGGGGTGGGAAGAGACTGGGTGGGTGCAGGGACTTGAGTGCAGGGGTGGAGTGAGGGCAGGTCCTGAGGTGGGGGAGGGTTGTCCTGCACCCCACACCACCCTGGGGACAGCCCTGCTGAGGAGATATCTGAATCATTAGCAATTATATTTGAAAAGTTATAGAACACAGGAGAGATTTTAGAGGACTGGAAAAGGGCAAATATAGAGCCAATCTGTAAAAAGGGAAATAAGGACAACCTGGGAATTACAGACCACTCATCTTAATTCAAGAAGGATAAGGGAGCAAATATTTAAGCAATCAATTTGTAAACACCTAGAATATAATAAGGTGGTAAGTAACAGCATGGATTTGTCAAGAACAAATCATGTCAAACCTATGTAATAGCTTTCTTTGACTGAGTAACAGGTCTTGTGGATAGGGTGAAGTGGTAGATGTGGTATATCTTGACCTTAGTAAGGCTTTTGATACTGTCTTGCATGGCCTTCTAATAAACAAACTAGAGAAATGCAACCTAGATGGTGCTACTATAAGGTGGGTGCAAAACTGATTGAAAAAACATTCCAAGAGAGCAGTTATCAGTGCGTAGAATACACTTATAAAGTTTGTGGATAATACCAAGATGAGAGGCGTTGCAAGTGCTTTGGAGGATAGGATTATAATTCTAAATGATCTGGACAAACTGGAGAAATGGTCTGAAGTAGATAGGATGAAATTCAATAAGGACAAATGCAAAGTACTCCTTTTAGGAAGGACCAATCAGTTGCACACATACAAAGTGGGAAATGACTTCCTAGGAAGGAGTACTGCAGAAAGGGGTCTGGAGGTCATAGTGGATCACAAGCTAAACATGTGTCAACAGTGTAATACTGTTACATCCCAAAATGAGAATTGCTTTTTTTGCGTTTGCAGGAGTGTTGTAAACAAGAAATTAGAAGTAATTCTTCCGCTCTACTCTGAGCTGATGCAGCCTCAACTGTAGTTTTTGGCCAGTTCTGGGCGCCACATTTCAGAAAAGATTTTGACCAATTGGAGAAAGTCCAGAGAAGAGCAACCACAATTATTAAGAGTCTAGAAAACATGACTTATGAGGAATGATTGAAAAAAATTAGGTTTGTTTAGTGTGGAGAACAGAAGCATGGGTAGGGACATGATTACAGCTTTCAAGTACATAAAAGATTGTTACAAGGAGGAGGGAGAAAAAATATTCTCCTTAATTCTGAGGCTAGGACAAGACACGATGGGCTTAAATTGAAGGGTGATTTAGACTGGACATTAGGAAAAACTTCACTAGAACTGGTTTCAATACTTTCAACTACATTTTTTGTCAACATTCTATTTTGTTGTAGTAGTATTTTGTGAGAACCTCAATTTAGATGAAGCTTTCAAAGGTAAGGTTTCTGAAATCCAGGGTAGATTCTCTGGTCACACACCAAGTGAGAGAGAGGAATTGGAAACCTGACCTTTCTGATCCAAGAAATTGATATTTTGAGACAATTCTGTTTCACAGAAATTTCGTTTTTCATTCCAATTTGGAACAAAAAAAAAATTTCAAAACCTCAGAAGTTGTCTTGAACTGTAATAGTCATTTTCCAGTTGTCACCTACAATCTGTGCTTTCGAACATTGGGCAGCATAAGATGAAGTTTAGCATGCAGCTAGAAAGCCAGTGAATCTCCATCCAGCCAGTCTGTCCCTCTCCTACATTCCCTTTCTACTTTTGTGGGGGTACCACAGCTTGTAGGGGGAAGGAGCTGGCTGCAGCTATTCTCCTCCATAGTCTGAGCTTGTCAGGATCAACACCCTCCAGCCCCAAGCAAAGCTTCAGGGTTTACGGCTATACAAATCCAGTCAGAGGCTTCAGTTCACAAATTCCTTTTGCACATTGTACCTGAAGTACTAGCATGGGCTTAAAACCAAAAAAAGTGAAGATGGGAGCCAAAAACGAAAAAAGTAGCCTCGAGCGGATTGAGAACACAAAGCCCTGGCCTTGGAGCAACAGGAGAGAATAAACCACTTAAATCTTTGGGATTACACAATTGTAAATGAGGGTCCAATATGGTTTGAATTGAATAAGAAAAAGAAATGGACCAGTTGAGGAAGTGAGCATAGTTCAGGGTAATCAAATGGGAAGAGTGCCTGAAAGACAAAGCAACCAAAGAAGAGAACAGTGAGCAATGTGAAGAGGAGAGGGTAACCAGGGGAGAGAACCCATGTCAAGGTAAAAGCAGTGTGCACATTAGTTCCACAGCACAAATTTACCAACTGTTTTTTGTTTTATCAGAGTGCTCATACTGTGACATAGACCCTTTCTGTTCAAAGTTCTAAGGTGTATTCTGATGTGACACGTTCGTTCATAGATTAAATCTTGTCTTGTAACATTTCAGAGGTGACTTCATGACAAAAATCTATGAAATTCCTTCTGCTAGTCATAGTTTTCAATTATTAAGGAGTAACTCCTATACTAGTTTACCACAGTCATTGGGTCAGAAAAGCTTCATTATTGTAATTGCCTAATAACATCCATCAGCAGCTAATCTAGTAGGAAAGTAGCAGTAATACTAATGAGAATGCAGAAAAATAATTGCCTGCAAATATCTCAGCGTTCAAGTATCTACTACTGTACACAATAGATGTAGTAACCGAAAGTGGCTGAAAATAAGGGGGGTGAAATTGTGTTGTAGGAGCAGGTTCTGGGATGCTTCTAAACCAGTGGTGGGCAACCGCTGGCCTGTGGGCTGCAGGTTGCCCACCATTGTTCAAAACTAAGCAATCTATTTCCCCTATTCCAATCCATGCTTAACTCCTATTACCATTATATGCCCTTTGTGAGAGGAGAAGGTATGTCTCAAAGATTATTTTGTTGTCATTCTGATTTTCATATGCTCTGAGTTTTTTCTTTGGAATTGTGCAAAATTGTCCAAGTTCTTTCATGATGCATTTTATAAATGGTTTCTTGTTGACCTTTCACTCCTGCCCCTCCCGCCTGCACACACCTTTTGAGGCCATTGGACTTTGAGAAGATTTTCTTTTGCTAAAATTGAACTGAGGAAAGTAAAACTACTTCCAAAAAATGGAGGGGCAGAAAGTGTCTATGGGGTTATGAAATTTCATATTTGATCAGAAACAGAAAAGGGTTGTGTGCATCTTTGAAAATGTTCTTTTGGAGTTTGAAACAGAAAGGAAAAGTGATTTGTTTTCAGATTGCGGGGAAGGAGGAAAGATTTTATCATAGACTATCATGGTTAGAAGGGATCTCAGGAGGTCATCTAGTTCAACCTGCTGCTCAAAGCAGGGCACATCCCCAGACACATTTTTGCCCCAGATGGCCTCCTCAAGGATTGAACTCACAACTCTGGGTTTAGTAGGCCAATGCTCAAATCCCTGAGCTATCCCTCCCCAAAAAATAAACATTCAGACATAAATACATATTTGTGCCACATCGAGTGACATTATCCGTGTGATAAACTACATTTCCCTTGCACCTTCAACCAACTCATCTTGACTCTGACCACCATCTCTACCTAGATTACTTTCAGCAAACATGTCAGAAGATTTAAAGAGGTGCCACTTATTTAAAACTGTAACTAACCTTTAAAACAAGGATCGGCAACCTTTGACACACAGCCGGCCAGAATAAGGACCCTGGCAGGTCGGGCCAGTTTGTTTACCTGCCGCATCTTCAGGTTCAGCTGATCGCGGCTCCCACTGGCCACGGTTCACCATTCCAGGCCAATGGGGGAGGTGGGAAGCCACGGCCAGCACATCCCTCAGCCTGCTTTGCTTCCCACAGCCCCCATTGGCCTGGAGTGGTGAACTGTGGCCAGTGGGAGCTACAATCAGCCAAACCTGTGGACGTAGCAGGCAAACAAATTGGCCTGGCCCGCAGGGTTCTTACCCTAGTGAGCTGCCTACCACAGGCTGCCGATTCCTGCTTTAAAATATCCTTTTCTTTTCCCCCAAAATATGGACTCCTCCCATTCTCCAAATACTATATTTTAATTAGATGTAAGCATATGTCTCAAATATCCACCATCTGCTTGCACCAAAGTTATCTACATTCCACACAGAATTGATGTCCCTTCACTTTTACTTCTGATGCAGATAATTTTTGACAATAAAGAACCAGGAAACTGAGGTCACCAAGAGTTTGTTACACGAGAGTGATGTATCCCAGAACTTTTAAAATTCCTTTATTAATATTTTGCATGCCTCATGTTAAGTCTTTAAACACCTTGGTGTCCCTCATGTGGGCATTAGCCTGAGAGAATGGGTACAGGATTGGTAATATTTAGTCCTGGACCAGTGACAAGTTGAGGTCTAATTTCTTATAATCAGGGCTAAGAGTTAGTGTTTTATATTGCGGGAGAGCAGAGAAACTGCCTTTCTAGCATCAGCTTCTAGCATGGGTAGATGATGAGATATCAGACCTAGAAGGCATGACACGATTCACAGAAAAGAAATCTTTATATATTTTTATAAATTTCTAAAATGCATTAGTGTAGCCAGTACACTTGGATTCATAGTACTAAGGAAACCTCACTCTACAGGTATGGGAAAACATAAAATAGTTCTAATATGGGCCACATCTCTGTGGTTATATATATGAAGAAATTTTAGGAAAAGCTAACTCAGTGCAAATTCAATTATTTGAGGCTACTCAGTCCAGTGCAACCACTCACATTTAAAGTTAGGTGTATTCTTAAGTGCTTTGCTGAATGCTGGATATATAATATCTAAGCACATATCAGCACCAAGATTTTCATTGAATCTACTGCATTAAAATTAGCATTCGTGATTTGTTTAATGAGGCAACAGGACTACTTTATTTGGAAAAGCTGAAATTTAAATGTTAAAACTTATATGTTTTCAAAGAGTCGAACACCAGAGCCGTTCTTAAATAATTATATTTTTCTCTAGGCAACATTCTTAAAATATGCGGCTGTCTTCTAGTCACAATTAGGAAGGCATTTTTAAGCACTGTGCCAATTAGATTGTGGCCATTTGCTAAAAAATTCTGATTGTGCTTCCTAGAAAAATGATGTGTGAATCAAGATCTCTCACTGTAGGGGTTCAGAAAGCTTTTAAAATAAATGCTCTGATGCATAAAAATGTATTATAAATGGAGTAATATTATTTTATATGAAGATTTGTTTTTAAATTTCAGAGTAGTGTGTTAAGCAATATCTATCTAGCAACAAGCCAAGGAGTTGATTATTATCCAGGTTAACTTTATTTAGATAATCAAGAATATTTTAAAACATTGTCTACACTTTATTTTTCAGAATACATGGACACTAAGAACTGTGTATGGTATGTTTCAGTCTTTCAGATTTTTCTAGATTCCTGACTAGGAAATCCTGTGAAATGTTTTGCAGGAGTCACTCAACAGCCCACAGAATTAGGTATTACTGGATAGATTAACATACTAGAAGATATACGAGGCATGACTTACATTGTTTTATTATCTCCATACGTACATTACACTTAACCAGCTAGGTCATTCCAGAATCTTGCAGAGTTTCTTCAAGGCCCCTATGAAATACTGTACCAGAATGCATATGAAAATGGATACATAATAGAAGTTGAATATAAATGTCATGAGTATTGTAAAGACATAAGCAATTTTGCCTGGGTGTAATGGAAGGTCATAAAACCATCATAGGTCTATTGCTTTTTCCCACAGTTTTCCCCTCTGAGTACTAATGCTTGCTCTCTCGCACGCATGCATGGTCTCTCTGTTTTTTTTATTTCCCTCCCCGTCCCCTGCCCTCAATCCATCTAAATCGTATTCACGAGTAGCCCATAATCACTTTAGTAGTCCCAATAGAAGCCATTGGGACTAAAGTGAATAAGGGGAACTTTTCTCTGAATTGTTTCCCTTCTCACTGATAAGCAGCATGACAACCTATCAAGCAAAATCATGTGACTCTGACTCCTCCACTTGACAGTTTTATTTCTGCCTCATTGCCGTGAAGAAACAGGAGGGTAATCACTGAGGTCTGGCTCAGGGCCACCCTCTGGATTTTAATAGATTCTGATCAACGGCTTCAGAAAAGCCTAACATTAAAAAGAGTCTTTCAGGCTATTGTTAACTGTAGTTTTAAACTATAGATGACTTTTTCCTCACAATGAATTGGACTGTGGTTTCAACCCCACTGCCCTGAGTAGAGTGTCAGGATATGAAAGCACCCCACTCCAATGAAATACCTGACAGAGAACTGAGTTGTGGTGAGGATCTTAGGCAATGTATTTGTATCAACTAATACTAATGTTCAGTTGATCCATTATTTAATTTAAAAAAATCAGTCACCTTTAGTTACTTTATCTTAATCTATGGCTTTGATTCTACTGAGGCTGGAGGGAAAAAATGGGAAATGTAAAATCTCTTAATGGTCTTGGGATAAAAAAATTTAATGTGGAAAAGCCAATATCTAATCAAGAAAAAGACAGTGAAACAAACACAAGAGCTTTACAGTCACAGCCATTTGCTGCTGCTCACAACTACTTTGCATTGTGCATATGTGCAAAAACATGCAAAATAACAAAGAGGAGCGATCCAAAAACACACAGGGCACTGAGGAGCCCAACTGACACACAGTCAAGGGAAGCTGTGAGCCTAACTGCCCTTTGTGCCTCGAAAAATCTCCCCCAGAATTTTCATTTTCTAAATTCCCCAATATATTTCAGTTGATTTGGATTTTACCTGTGTCTTAAAATATTTAAACCGGGAACAGGCAACCTATTGCACGCGTGCCGAAGGCGGCACACGAGCTGATTTTCAATGGCGCTCACACTGCCCAGGTCCTGGCCACCAGTCCGAGGGGCTCTGCATTTTAATATAGTTTTAAACAAAGTTTCTTAAACATTTTAAAAACATTATTTACTTTATAATATGTAACTAAACTATTGTTGTATGTAGACTTATAGAAAGAGATCTTCTAAGAACGTTAAAATGTATCACCGGTACTTGAAACCTTAAATTAGTGTGAATAAATGAAGACTCAGCACACCACTTCTGAAAGGTTGCCGACCCCTGATTTAAACAAATTTGAAATAGATATTAGGAATAGGTATGAACATACTCTTATGGTGATAGCGCATTAATTAAAATGACACAACTGGAAGGGTCTGAGATACCATGGTGATGGATGCAGTAAAAAAATCTGAATAGACATCTTCAGCAAAAATATTTATCAACTGGTAACTATGATAAGCTGAGCATATCAGTTTCTTCCAGAGGTTACTTCTGCCCCTAATCCTAAATAAGATGTGCCAATAAAAGTGTACTTTGTCTTATATTTGCTTTTGTCACAGACCTTGACTTGATGTTCAAGTTCTCTCGTAATCATTCAGATGATTTTAAGGAACATAAAGTACTTGGGGCTTTTTGTCCTGATATCACACTCTCCACATTTAATTTAAGATGTCAGTCTTTTTTTATTTCTGGAACTCCGGTTTCTGAATGCAGCTTACTAGTTCTTTTTATTCTCCTTGGTGCTTAGTTTCATATGCTGATTTATATATTTGCCATTACCCTGATCAATGGATGTATTTTCTTGAAGGTCAAAAACATCTGCCATGTGGCTATCTATTTATGTACTCATATGACCACCATAGTATTTAGTAGTAGCAATGAAATAACAAAATCTCTCTCCCTCCCTTCCCAGTTTATTGCATAAATATCTTGGCTAGTTTACAGGTTTTGTTTGTTTAACTGGTTTTGTTTGTTTTCCTGTTTAAATTCATGTGAGTGAGTGAGCGGGTGTGGATGTGTTATGTATGTGAAGAAATTACTGAGGGAAAGCTACATGGAAAAATGAGTTTTGTATTTAGTTCTGAAAGTGATAAGATGTGGGGTTATATTTATGTCATGTGAATTCCATAGTCTTGCCCTATGTCCCGGAGAAAATTGTCGCCTGTATTGATGAATCTCCCTCTTGTTACTTGAATGTGGTGGAAGGGTATGGTTATGGTAACAGCTGTATTACAGACTGGTTTTCAGTAGAATCAGGAGTACACTGGGGATGTGTATTCACACCTACATTATTTAATGTTCTAATAGACTTTCTGAAGACAAAACTGATTGAGGTCAAAGTACAATGTGTCTAAGGATGAATCTTTAAATTTGAGGATTTCAGGTATGCAGATGATATTGCCTTATTTAAAGAGATGACTGATCGTCTACAGCTAATGCTGGAAGAGCTCTGAAAAACTGCAGAATCTATGGGACTTAAAATCAATGGTGATAAAACCAAAGCTATGCATGCTTCTTATAAAACAGAAACTAATGATCTGCTGATGCTGCATGTAGATGGCAAAGACTAGTTTTCATCTATTTGGGTAGTCAGGTTCTATATCCGAAATCACATGTTGGATTGATCTTGTCATGGCATTTCAGTATCTTCAAAGGTCTCTAGGCAGTGAGATGTTTGTGTGATGACTATGATACAAGTGTTCAACGCGGTATTGATGACATCTCTGATTATGGAGCAGAAATATGGCTGTTAAAAGCAGCTGAGGAGAGAACTAAACAGTTTTCAGTGTCAAAAATTGTAGTGTATTCTTAATGTCCATTGATTTCTTTTTTTTTTTTTTTTTTTTTTTTGGTCACAAATGAGGATCTACTTAGATAATCCTGGCATGTTACAGTGTCACCACAGTTGAGAACAAGACATTGCAATTGTAAGAGTTATGTCCAATGTTCAGAAGAAGGTATGGTTTGACAGAAGGTTTATAGAGCTGAGATTGAATGAAGCAGAGCATGAGACCAACCATGAGTGAGGTTGGAAGATACAATTTTGTGGGATTTAAGAAACCTAAATCCTTCCATCTCATTCTTGCTGAAGGAACAGGACTTTTAAGGAACCACTGGAGATGGAAGTCCATTCTGTGTGCCATCATGGATACAACACAGCCATGTAAATCTCCTGCTGTTATGGATATTGAGGAAGAAGCCATCTTTCATGTAGTTAGGGCCATCCCCTGGGATGGCATGGAATATCAGGATAAAGACTTTGAAACCAAATGCAATTCAATGGGGAGCCAGTGCAAAGTGTGGAGCACTAGGGTGAAGTATTCCCATGGATCTGCATTTCTTAGCAGGCTACAGCGTTTTGTAACACCCTGAAAAATCTCCAGTTATGTGGCTTCATTCCTAGATATGAATTCCAATAACTCCACCCAAAGGTTACATAAGAAAATTTAGTGCTAATTTGGGGGCATATTTTGTGTTACTTTAGAATCAGGTGTGGATAGAATCAATCTGACCTAGGGAAGCACCAATGTTTTTTTCCTGGCAGAATGTCTCGATTGGCAGATTGATATATGTCTAAGTATACATCAACATGTGTGGCTGGCCAGCTTGGCTGGCAGTGCAAAAGGGTGAGTGTAGGTAAATCCCAAAGTAAATGGGATTAAGAGCAGCTGAGGGAGGCTGGCAAGGTAGTTGACCCCAGATGTGGTTGGCTTAATCAGGCCACAGCTGGCCCTGATAAAAAGGATTGTGGGGCCAAGAGATACAGGAGTCTCACTCTAGCCCTGGAGTGGGAAGGGCTAGCTGCCTAGGAGCAAGGTACCTGAAGCAGGGCACGGCAGGGAAGGGAAGGGAACGGAACAGAATGGAACTCCAACCTGGTAAACCCCTCGGGCTGCAGGCCTTGTTGAATGCCTGTGAAAGGTACTTGGACTGCAGAGGGGCAGCCCGGGGATAGGCAAAGGCAGCAGGTCCTACACCCTTGCCAATGATGAGTGGCCATTATAGACTGCAGTCTGCCCAATGAAAGGGCTAGGTGATGACTGGCAGTAGCCACTGAGGCAAGGTGGGGATAGAGGGGTGGGCATTCCCCTAGGAGGGAAGACCACGAGAGTGGGGGTTCTGCTGGGGCATAACCCTGAAGTAAAGAGGCACTGGGGTCCAGGAGGAACACAGGGCCTGAGGCAGGCGAGACATCAGCCAACAGAGGGTACTCTGTTGCTGGAGTTGAGCTAATTCCGAAGACAACCAGCAGGAGGTGCCACACTGATGAGTCAGAGGTCTGCTACAATTGGGCAATCTGTGATTCTTATCCCCTCACCCAGATGTGGGCATTAGGATCATGTAGTCCTGTAATCCTATCTGGCTTTTATTCTGTGTAGTGAGGCTGAATCTCCCATCTCCTTCTATGTACTCACATATGGCCTAGACTAGAATCTAGTTGTCTGTGATTTCAAAATGTATTTGACTAATGATTCAAAAGGGTAATTATGAAGGGAAATGATGGGGAACTTTAATTTTTTCTCTTTATATTTAATTAGTGACTAATTTTAAGTAATAATGGGTTGTGGATATTTTTTCATGAATTCTGATTTAAAAAAAAATCTTATCACCATTTTCCTATGTACTGTACTGTGCACACACAAATAATCCTATTGACATTAATGGGTCAACACATGGCCATAAAAAACTCAGATGTTTGTAGGATGGGGTCTGCATTCATTATTTTCAGAGCCCTTTTAAGCAGTTTCTGCTCCCTGGGTTTTCACACCTCAACTGGTAGAAGATGACCTCATCCTCCCTGATTGAACTAACCTCGTTATCTCAAACCTGATTCTTGCTTGCATATATATACCTGCCTTTGGAAATTTCTACTACATGCATCTGACGAAGTGGGTATTCACCCACGAAAGCTCATGCTCCAGTACGTCTGTTAGTCTATAAGGTGCCACAGGACTCTTTGCTGCTTTTACTGATATGGGATCTCCAGCTCCTACTGAAAGAAGTGGGAGTTTTGCAGTGTGTCACTGTGGTGTTATTTCAGCGGAACTGCTTATGTGACTAATGTTTTTGAGGGACCACGCCCTTATTTTGTTATATTATATTAATATGCAAATCAAAAGTGTTCAGACAACATCCCAAAGTTTAGCTACTTTAGTTTATTTAAACTTGCAAGATAGTAATAGAAATCTCAGGAGGACAGACTTTCTGTGAATATTTCCAGTAGTGCCTGCTCCTGGCCAAGAAATCCTGCAAGAACGCCTTCTCACAGGGGTAAATTCTTCTGCTTAGCTGTGTGCAATTCTTATTAACTGTATACATATCTGGGGGCAAAATCTGGTCCATGGTACTTTAACATAACTCTTTCTGGAGTTAAACAGAGAGAGGAAAGGAAAAGTATATTCAAAATTAATTATATTTTTCTTGTTTAAAAAAGTTATTTGTAGAGTCCATCAGACTGGTTACAGATTACTATCTGTAATTGGTTAAATTTCAGTTCTATTTGGTTAGCAGTTGGGACCCATTTACAAACAGATCTGAATTTTCTGTACATATATTCATTTGTGAAAAACATTCCCTATCTAGTCAGATACCTAAATTTCACTCCGCAAGTAAGATAAGAATTTTGGGGTTTGACTCCTTGCTGTCTAATTTTTGGTCATATGTCACAATTTTTGTTTTTTAATTGAATGATTGATACATTTAGGAAGAAAGGCCATAATGAATAGCACATTTGCAGTGTGCAGTCTCAGAAATAAATATTCATGTTAAAATTTGTAATATATATTGAAAACCATTTTAATGAAAACTGGATGTGTTTTCTGAATGCTCATCTGTTTTTATAAATGTATTTCTACAAACTGCAGTGGACCAAACATGGTACTGTCATTCACTAAAATTATCAGTTTATATTAACTAGAGCTGGCTGCGTACTTATCTGTACTTTCCTGAATCTTAGCTATTTTGATTCCTTTCAGATTCTGCATGAAAAGTTCAATAAATTCTTATTTTATTCACATTATTTCATCCATTTATACTTGGGAGCAGGGCTTATTTTCAGTTTTATTCATAGCAATTAAAAAATAACATTTTAATATGTAGTGAAATCCAGTGAAAAAGCATCACCTTACAGACGTGCTATGGCTTTTTAATTCTGTACTTCAACAGCTATACAACACACATGTTCAGCCAACAGCAACACATACATAAATTCCTTTAATTCCTCTTCCCCTGAGGTCTTTGCTGACTTTGAACGACAAAGTTCTGCTTTTATTGGTTATGACAGATCAGGCTTGGGATTTCATCTCTCTAGGGAAACATCACACTGTTATTTTAAGGTGAATTGCTCAATTCAGGGAACAAAATTGCCTAAAGCTCTCAAGACATTTAGCACTGAGGTTTTTTTTAGCCAAACAGCTTGGCACCTTCTAACACAACAAGAATATACAGATTATGAAATGGTTTGGAATGAAAGAATAAAGAGGATAGTATGGATGATGGTCTACCACTGGTTTTCAAACCAAAATACCTTGACTAGAATTGTTAGCTATATTAACCTCCATCTAAATATGTACACCAAAAATACAAATGCACTTCCTCCCCCCCCCTCCTTTTCATTTTATTCATTGTCTCTTTATTAACAACACTCCCCCTGCACACACTAAAACAGTGTTTCCCAAACTTGTTCTGCCGCTTGCGCAGGGAAAGCCCCTGGTAGGCCAGGCCGGATTGTTTACCTGACACATCTGCAGGTCCAGCTGATCGCGGCTCCCACTGGCCGCAGTTCACTGCTCCCGGCCAATGGGAGCTGCTGGAAGCGGCGCAGGCTGAGGGACGTACTGGCTTCCAATTTCAGCAGCCCCCATTGGCCTGCAGAGGTGAACAGCGGCCAGTGGGAGCCACGATCGGCCGGACCTGCGGAAGCGGCAGGTAAACAAACTGGCCCAGCCCTCCTGGGGCTTTCCCTGCACAAGCAGCATCCCAGGTTTGAGAAACACTACACTAAAACATACATCTGTTACCATGAAGCTTGAGGTCCCCAGCTAATTCTACATAACAATGGTTTAATTTTTCTGCAAAGTTTACCTCAATTTTTCCCACAATACATTCATTACTATCAGCTTGATGAGATAGCTGAGCCAGGAAGCCAGAACATAAGTGGGCTCAGCAGAATTCAGTTTTTTTATATATAATTTTAGTGTTTAAAATAAACATTTTTCTATTTTTATGAACTTACCTTTTCAGTTACAGGAAATTATGGGGAAGGTCAGACAACTATATAATGACAGATGTTGAGTTTCGAAAAGTTAAAGCTTTATAACCACTAAAATTCAAGCTGTTGATATGTCAAAATATGCAAAGTAAATATCCTTAAATAAAACTCTAAATTCTCAAGCAGCATTTTTCTTTCTTTTCCTATCTGTAAATTTTGATTATAGATGGAAATATTTTTCATATCTTTGGGCATATGTACAGTGAAATCATTTATCAACACTTACCAATAGAGTATAATCCTTCCACGTCTAAATAGGTGTGGAGGCTGAAAAATGCTTGTTTGATAAGATAGTAGATTTCAGAAAACCCATCTTTTGATTGTGCAAACAAAGGCACTGAGGATAAAGAAAAGTTATGTCTGGAGGGCTGGTAGGTTTTAAATGAGGCAAAGAAAAATGGAGTTGAGATTCCAATAGATTCCAGGGGATGGCATAACACAAATTTATTTAATGGCATTAAATGTTATTTCTATCCCATAGTTTACGCATCCTAACTTTTGCAGCTGTTTTAACCATCACTGTACAATGAACTGTCTCACTGATATCTGCACAGTGGCACCCAGAATTGTTATAGTTAAACTAGAAGACAGTGAGTTGTATGGGTAGTTCAAATGTTTACATTTTTCAACAATGAATTTAATCTGGCATCATGCTGCCCACTCACCTGGCTGTGTTAGGTCCCTCTGGAATTCCCATGTTTTGGTATTGAGTAACCTGAATAATTTTGTATCTTTGAAAACTTTGCCACTTCACTCTTCACCTCTTCCCATATAATTAAACAACACATTCTAGCTCAGGGCTTGGCTGCCCCCCACTGTTAATTTTTTTTACCATACTGAAAGTGGACTATATATTAGTACTCTTTTTGTTTTGTGTCTTAATCAATAGTTTGCCTCTCTCCTCATGACCAGTAAGTCTCTTTAATAACTTCTTATGAGGAACTTTGTCAAACCTGTCATCTGGTTCTCCATTAGCCATAACTGTGTTCACACACTCAAAAAAATTTAATAGATTAGAGGTGCACAATTTTCCTTTAAGAAATCATGCTGGCTGTGGCTATCATAGAACACCTTGATGATCATAATATCACTTTATTTCTAATGATCATGTCAAACAATTTTTCTTATTGAAATAAGTCTTACTGCTCTGCAGTTCTCATAGTCACCTTGACATCTCCTTTGTAGATATGTACAATGCTTGCTATACTCCACACTAGCAGCTGACTTTAATATTCTGAAACAGATGTTAACCATAAAAATAAGGAAGACAATTTAAAGTACAGCATTCATGTGACAATAAAGTGGGTGTGACAGGCATTCTCAAAGCTGCAGTCATAATAATAATGTATGGGCACAGAAGTATGATGTTAATATATTTTTTCTGTTGACTCAGGGTAGAATGGATCCTACTCATGTATACCTGTTCATGTATTTGTTTTTGCCATCTAGACACAGGACAGCTGGGGCTGGTGGTGGATGAGAATTCACTGTGGTAGTGCACTCAGTGTTCATTAAATGGATCCCAAATCTGAGTCACATTCCTTAGAGAACCCTCTGGTCCAGTTAGACCCAAACACTTCCACAACCCTTGTGAAGGCAGAAACGAACCCCAGAAATAAATGCTGCACTCAGCCATAAAACAACACTTTGATCTAGGTAGTATATTGAAAACTCTAAAATGGTAATCTATCATTTTACATTCTCAGGGGGTTTCCTGGTCCTGCTTGCAGGCAGGGGGTTGTGTAGGGAAGTGTGTGATCTGAGCCTAGCAGCAGTCAGGTTGCAGCCAGAGAACCTAAATTAAGGTAGGCTGAGTTGTCCATTTTTGTTTTAGGGAGTAGCCTGCTATGTGTGTGTGTCTGTCTGTCTCTCTCTTTCTCCTCCCCCTCTTGTGTGTATTCTAGATTCTAAGAAATAGACCATTTATGTTGCAACCTTCCAGCAAGAATGTTTTTCTTTTTATCTAACTTCTCTGTTTGTATGCCATGAAACACAATCGTCCATACAGTGACAATCTGTTAGTACAACTGTTTAAAGCAGTGTCTTTCAACCTTTCCACACTACTTATACCCCTTTCAGAGTCTGATTTGTCTTGCTACCCCCAAGTTTCACCACTTTAAAATTACTTGATTACAAAATAATACATAAAAATACAAAAGTGTCACAGCACACTGTTGCTGAAAAATTGCTTACTTTCCTATTTTTACCAAATAATAATAAAATAAATCAACTGGAACTAGGCTTGTCTTCACAAACAGCACTAAAGCAGTGCAAATGCACCAGTGCAGATGCACCGCTCTAGCACTGTAGTGAAGACGCTACAATGCCAATGGGAGATTCTCTCATCAGCATAGTTAATCCGCCTCCCCGAGAGACAGTAGCTATGTCAACAGGAGAAGCTCTCCTGCCAACATAATGCTGTTTTAACTGGGGGTTAGGTCAGTCTAACTACTATTCTCAGGAGTGGGGATTTTTCACACCTCTGAGTGATGTAGATATACCAATACTGGTCTGTAGTATAGACCTGGCCTAAAACAGTAAACCCTCATACTCAGGGGAGAAGCATTATCATGTGTGAAATATTAGTTTACCATGAAAGGTGTTAGCACCTCTCATTGGGAGTAGATAGGCTCTCTTGTGTTAGGGAGGAGATATCAGCACCAGATAAACCATTGTGGAACATCAGTGAAGAAAAGATTGCTGATTGGTTCCCCCACATCCATGAAGTGGTTATGTGCATAATCCCTCATCCCATTACAGCTTGAACACTAGGTGAAGGGAAGAAAAATCCCTGTTAAGTAGAAATTGTGATCACTATGCTGCTTGAACTCCAAGGGACGAAGATTTCTAAGTGTAGGCAAGGCATCCGCAGCTGTTTAGCTTGAGTTAGCTCTAAATGACATATAAAGCTTGCATATTACAGCAGTTACAATCTTAGGTTCCAAAAGATTATAGTATCTTGGGTGTATGTTTACCTGTTTTAATTCTAGTAAATAACTCTATTTTTTTTTCCTAGTTAATAAATCTTTATTGAATTTGTCACTGGCTTGGCTACAAACATTGTCTTTGGTTTGAGATCTGAGTATGACTGGCCTGTGATAAGTGACTGGTTCTTTGGGACTGGGAGTAACCTGAATATTGTTGTGATTGTTTTGGTTTAAGGGACTATCTATCACAAAGGCAGTCTTGCAAGAGAGACCAGAATGCCCAAGGGGACTATTTGTGACACCATATTAAATCTGTTATAATGTTTGAGGAGTTCACATTTGATGCTTAGTTAGTGAAATCTAAGTATAGAACTCACAATCAGTTTGTGGTTCATGCTCTGTTTCTTGATAAGCTGCCTTGAGGCTGGTACACATAGTCATGAGCCACTCCAGACAGCTCCCTAATTGGATTCCCTAGATCCACATTGAGGCTGTGTTTGGACTGCCTCCCTCCTGCAGCAGAAGCAATTGAGGCTCTCATCTAAGCTGCATGGCTCCTTTCTCCAGCTCTGCACATGTGCCACCTGATTACAGGCCATCTGGTTGGCTCTGGACCGATCAGTGCACTGTCCTCACTTGGGCATGCCTCATGACTGAGTTTCTGCTCTGGAGTGACATTTCTTTCCAGTGAGAGACTGGATAGACAGAAGGAAGTTGGGGTGGAATGTCTTCCTAGTTCTGTGGCCAACGAGGTCTCTAGGGCCAGCCATCCTCTCTGTCTGTCCCCTAAACAGTCAGTGCATATAGAGGTGGGGCTGGCCCTTCATATTGCAGCGATGTTGTGGGGAATCCACATCACATTTCAGAACTTCTCATATCTTGTTGATGCCCCCCAATGCAGTTGCTGAACTGATATATTCTCCCTTCCAGTCTGCCTTTCTGAGAGGGCGTGTCTTAATATACAATCCTAAAGCCAATGGGAATTTGGTCAAGGATCTCCATGACATAAGGATGTCCCTGCTAGCAGTTTTCAGACTATGGTAGACTCTGGAAACACATTAAATATTACTAATAATTAATGATTATCATGGCCCGCTAATCTTTTCTTACATTAACATTTATGTCAGCCTCAGCATGGTATTTGTCCAGCAAGAGACTGATAAATAAGGGCAAAGAATAAACAATCCAGAATGAAAGAGAATGTAAAATCAGGGAGTGTTGTGGAACCTTGATTGTGGAACATGTAAGGGCAGGAAAATCCTCCTCTTGCATGACTGAAGAGAATATAATCAACACCACTGGAAAAAATTTTGCCTAATGACATAATTACACAATAGAGAGAAATGGCACTGGAATTCTTCCAAGTGTTTTGTTACATAATAATATGTTTAACAACGCTGTCTGATTATAATTGCACATACTTACTCAAGAGATAGAAAAGACTTCAGAGGAGATTTTCTGGTCTTCGGGAAAATTGTACTTTTTTCCCAAAGCTGCTTAATTATTTACTATTTCACCAATTTATAACATTTGATTAACAATTATTTGTCTTTGGCATCAAGGTTGGAGAGATTATTTAAAAAAAAATACTTGAATTCTGCTAAGTATCTGATTTCAACTAATAAATCCTGAGATTAAAAATTAAGGACAACACTCCTTCCAGAGCAAACAAAAATACCACCCCCGACCTACCACAAAAGCTTTCTTTCTCATAAGATGGGTCTGCAGAATGCAGGCCTGACTTCCTATAAGAATCTAAATCTCATCAAGTGTTTTAACATATGTAAATATAAGGGTCTCCATCTTGGCTGACCCACTCAGTATTGACTCTTCAGAGATAAAAGCAGATGTTGCTGTGGTCTGAGCTAAAGTGCTCTACGTGGTGCTGTACCAGATGCCTGTCCTCTGTGGAGCAAGCCCTTATGGGAACCAGGAACATGTATACATTAGCGGGCTGCATAAAGTAGCCCTGATAGAAAAGATCATGGCCCACTGGGGTCAGAGTAAAGACCAGGGAATGACTGTCACTTTAATCTTCCATTGTAACAAATCCATACTGTCTAGTAACTTAACTGTCTCGCTACAGTGTACATATGGTCACTCAGAATTTCAAAGAAAAAATGGGGCTAGAATTCAGATCCATCTTTCTCTATGAAGAGGCATAATAAAACTACATACTGTATCCGGAAGAAAGAGACAAAGGCAGCCATCCAGCCCTGGGAGAGCAAGAGCCTGTATTCTGCATATCCCTATTCCTATTGCAAGGGACAGAGGAATAATCTCTCTTTTCACAGGCAGTTACATGGGTCAGTCTTGATCTTAACATAACCAAATCATTTTTACATACCCAAAAGTTATGTCCAAAACTCAAATGCAGAATCTAACAAAGAAGGCTATTATGTGAATGTGGAATTTGAATCTGTGACAAATGTATTATGCATAATAATTAATAATAAGCCTCATTTGGTAAATGATCCAAGTCTATACCTTTATGCTAGTTACTTATATCAACAGAATTTTTTTTTCATTTTGCACAACAGTTTCAGAACACAATGGGCCTGAATTTGCTTACACTTTCTGCATTAATTAGAAATTGAAGACAGTGGGGTGGCAAAGGTGAAAAGTCAGTACTGTGTTCCTTCTTGTGGAGTAGTGTTCTGACACATGTTGAGCGCATGTCAGCGAAGTGAAAGGTACACCTTTTGCTAGCTTTTCAGCTCTGGCATGTCATTGGCATGTCAGACATGTCTTTCACTTTGCTGACATGCATGGCAACTAGCAGAGAAAGCTGTAACCACTAATACTTTCTCTTGGAGCCTCAGCTCCTGGTGATGGAAAATCAATGCTTTGGAAATTCTAATGCAAGAGTTAAACATCTAAATTGCTTGTTAGCTTTTGTTATATTTTTGAGGTGTTGTTCCCATCACAAAATGTTCCTGCTCATATTTGATGGTACTTCAGGTGATGTGCTTACTATTCAAGCTATTCATCATGATACTTAACACTCAAGAAATTAAGAGGACCCTTTCTGTCTTTGGAAGCAGAAACATAGCGCAAAAAAAACTTTGATCTGCAGTGAGAGATGTGACTATCTATTGGTTTAACTTTGAAATGACCCACAGTCTGATCTGAGTCCCTTTGTCCTCACTTGGTACATCTACACACACACAGGTGGGGTTGTCATAACCTATTCCCAGATTTGAACCTTAGCATCCAAAATATGGGGGTTAGCATGAAAACCTCCAAGCTTAGTTACCAGCTTGAACCCAGTAAAGCTGCCACCACCCAAAAAATTAGAGTGTTTTGGGGCACTCTGGTCCCCCCAAAAACCTTCCCTGGGGACCCCAAGACCCAAATCCCTTGAGTCTCACAACAAAGGGGAATAAACCATTTCCCTTCCCCCCTCCAGGTGTTCCCTCCCTGGGTTCCTGGAGAGATACACAGAAGCAAGCTCCGTGAATCTAAACAGAGGGACTCCACCTCTCCTATTTCCAGTCCTGGAAACACAAGCACTTCCCTCTTCACCCAGAGAGTATGCAAAGTCAGGCTAGTAAATCTAACACACACAGATTTCCCCCTGACTTCTTCCTCCCACCAAGTCCTTGGTGAGCTACAGACTCAATTCCCTGGAGTTCCCCACTAAAGAAAAACTCCAACAGGTCTTAAAAAGAAAGCTTTATGTAAAAAGAAAGAAAAATACATAAAAATGGTCTCTCTGTATTAAGGTGACAAATACAGGGTCAATTGCTTAAAATAATATTGAATAAACAGCCTTATTCAAAAAGAATACAATTCAAAGCACTCCAGCAACTAAACACATGTAAATACAAAAAAGCCAAACCTATCTTTGTACTTACAACTTTGAAACAGAAGATTAGAAAGCAGGAGATAGAAAAATCCTTCCCATAGCCGAGAGGGACAGACACAAGACAAAAAACAAAGAAACTCAGACACAAACTTCCCTCCACCCAGATTTGAAGAAGTCTTGTTTCCTGATTGGTCCTCTGGTCAGGTGTTTCAGGTTACTCCTTTCCAGGTAAAAGAACATTAACCCTTAGCTATCTGTTTATGACACGCCCCCCAAATTGCAGACAGTGGGGAAGCTCACTGGCGGCGATTTCCTCCTAGCACTGTAAAATAAACAGATTAATACAATACATGCACCTTTACATATACCACTAAGTATATAGCTAACAGACTTTTACATTTTAAGAACACTTTTTAACTACTGGATTCTGGGAAACTCTCACGGGAGAGTGCATCCGCTACTTTGTTAGAAGCTCCTGAGATATGCTGAATTTCAAAATCAAAATCTTGGAGAGCTAAACTCCAATGAAGAAGTTTCTTGTTGTTCCCCTTGGCAGTATGAAGCCACTTTAGCGCAGCATGGTCAGTTTGTAGCTGGAACCGTCATCCTCAAACATATGGGTGTAGCTTTTCCAGGGCGTACACAATGGCATAGCATTCCTTTTCACTGACTGACCAGTGACTTTCCCTGTCAGACAGTTTCTTGCTGAGAAACATGACAGGATGGAAGTTGTGATCCGTTGTGTTTATAGTCGTTCATGTTCTCCGTAGGCATTTCAGCTGCCACCTCTGCTAAAGGTCCACTGAGCTGTGGCCTCAATTCTACCATGTACTGGTCTTCAGGGATGCTGTACCCAAGACAGGCTCTTTCAAAATTTTCCAAGAAGGCCTTGATGTCATCACCTGCCTTGTAGGTGGGAAATTTCCTGTGATGTGGAACCATAATTGGTGAAGGGTTGTTAAGATTGGCTGGAGCCTGTTGCTTAGCCTTTTCTAATTCCATGGCCTGTCGGTGGGCTTCCCTCTGTTTTTCCAACTCTCGTTGGTGGGCTGAATTGTTGGCTTCTTGTTTTTGTAGCCTTTCCATCTCTTGTTTGTGAGTTGCCTCTTCTTCTTCTTGTTTCCTTCTGTTGACCACCTCTTCTTCTAGTTTCCTTTTGTGGGCTGCCTCTTTGGCTGCTTGTTCTCTTTTGTAGGCTGCCAGTTTGATGTTTTCTTCCTTTTCTTTCAGCTCCACCTCTTTTTGTCTTTTTTCCAGTTGTCGCCTGTGTTCAGCTTCTTTGATTTGTTCTTCTGACTCCCTTTTTTCCTTGGAAGTTATGGTTCCTGTTTTCTTGTGTTGGGGTGCCCTCCAGTGTTTATCTTCTGAACTGCAGGCTCTCTGTTGCCTCCTGGGGTCTGCCTAGCAACAGTGCCTTTTTCCCTTTCTTCCTCTAGCTAATCTTTTCAATGTAAAGTAAACCAGAAAACCCACTTTATTTGCATGTGTAGTGCTGGATACTGACTCTCAATGGGAGTGCTATTGTGTGACAAAAGACCCTTAATAGCTCCTTAACGGTTCCTTGCTTAATATGCAAGCCACAACTGCCAGAGAGAGCAGAAAAAAAATTCTCTCTGGTTCCTTTTAAAACCAAACCCTCTCTGCTTAAAAGCCCCTAACAGAGAAAAGAAAAATATAATATTCCTACTGGCTTCTGGATTCTATCTATCTCACCACTGCCACTCATGTCATAACCTATTCCCAGATTTGGACCTTAGCGTCCAAAATATGGGGGTTAGCATGAAAACCTCCAAGCTTAGTTACCAGCTTGAACCCAGTAAAGCTGCCACCACCCAAAAAATTAGAGTGTTTTGGGGCACTCTGGTCCCCCCAAAAACCTTCCCTGGGGACCCCAAGACCCAAATCCCTTGAGTCTCACAACAAAGGGGAATAAACCATTTCCCTTCCCCCCTCCAGGTGTTCCCTCCCTGGGTTCCTGGAGAGATACACAGAAGCAAGCTCCGTGAATCTAAACAGAGGGACTCCACCCTCTCCTATTTCCAGTCCTGGAAACACAAGCGCTTCCCTCTTCACCCAGAGAGTATGCAAAGTCAGGCTAGTAAATCTAACACACACAGATTTCCCCCTGACTTCTTCCTCCCACCAAGTCCCTGGTGAGCTACAGACTCAATTCCCTGGAGTTCCCCACTAAAGAAAAACTCCAACAGGTCTTAAAAAGAAAGCTTTATGTAAAAAGAAAGAAAAATACATAAAAATGGTCTCTCTGTATTAAGGTGACAAATACAGGGTCAATTGCTTAAAATAATATTGAATAAACAGCCTTATTCAAAAAGAATACAATTCAAAGCACTCCAGCAACTACACACATGTAAATACAAAAAAAACCCAAACCTATCTTTGTACTTACAACTTTGAAACAGAAGATTAGAAAGCAAGAGATAGAAAAATCCTTCCCATAGCCGAGAGGGACAGACACAAGACAAAAAACAAAGAAACTCAGACACAAACTTCCCTCCACCCAGATTTGAAGAAGTCTTGTTTCCTGATTGGTCCTCTGGTCAGGTGTTTCAGGTTACTCCTTTCCAGGTAAAAGAACATTAACCCTTAGCTATCTGTTTATGACAGGGGTAGGTTTTTTTTGATGAGAGTGTGTCAGCGAGTCTCAGAACCCAGGTCAACTGACTTCATCTTGTGGGACTTGTGCAACGGGCCTAAAAATACCGGAATAGATGTTCCCCTTGGGCTAGACCTGAGCTCTGAGACCTACTTCCCTCACCAGATTTCAAAGCCCAGGCTCTAGCCCGAGTAGGAACATCTACACTATTTTTAGCCCCAGAGCATGAGCCAATCAGTTTACCCAGGCTCTGAGACTCACTGTTCCTCTTCTTTTTTGTTTGTTTGGTTTTTTGCAGTATAGATATGCCCATTGTATACTGCGGACCCAAACCTGTTACCACTAAAGTCAATAGCAAAATTCCCCTTGCCTTCATCAGACCAACACTTTCAGCTAAGCAACTAAAACACAGTTGTCTTAAGAACTTTGTTTCTTTAAAAAAAAAATCAGAAGAGGAAGAGCGCCCTTTGTAGGTCTGATAAGAAATGCAGGTGTACACCTTTATCTGTCTGATAGGACTGATTTTTAAGCACAACCCTATCTTTGAACTTTAAAAAAGAATGATGAAGCTGAAAGGAGAAATGTGAACATGTAAGGCTCAGAACTAGAGATCTGAGAATAACTATTTGTTTGGTTTAGGGCTGCCTGGGGGGAGGGGGGAAGTGGGGAAATTTGCCCCGAGCCCCACAGGGGCCGGCATGAGAATATAGTATTCTATAATATTGCAACTTTTTTTTATGGAAAGGATCCCCAAAATTGCTTTGCCCCTGGCCCCCTGAATCCTCTGGGTGGCCCTGGTTTGGTTTTTCTTCATTGGAAGAACCAAAAAACAAACAAAAAAAACCCACCAACCCCATTGCCACCCGTACTTCTGTGCTGGCTTCAGAGCTGGGCATCCAGAGAGTGGCAGCTGTTGGCCAGGTGCCCAGCTCTGAAGGCAGCATCCTGCCACCAACAGTACAGAAGTAAGGGACACAATACCATACCATGCCACACTTACTTCTGTAGTGCTGCCTTTAGAGCTTGGCAGCAGCGCAGAAGTAAGGGTGGCTATACCATACCATGTCATCCTTACTTCTGTGCTATTGCTGGCAATGGCTTTGCCTTCAGAGCTGGGGTCCCGGCCAGCAGCCGCTGCTCTCCAGCTGCCTAGCCCTGAAGGCAGGGCCACCGCCAGCAGTAGCGCAGAAGTAAGGGTAGCAGTAGCCTACAATAACCTTGCAACCACCCCACAAGTCCTTTTAGGGTCAAGACCCTTACAATTACAACACCGTGAAATTTCAGATTTAAATAGCTGAAACCATGAAATTTACAATTGTTTAAATCCTATGACCATGAAATTGGCCAAAATGGACCACGAATTAGGTAGGGCCCTAGTTATAAAATCACTGCTAATTTCTATCTTGATTAAAAAGTAAACATTATTTTATCATAAATTAGTTGTGAGCCCTTTAGCAACATTTTTAAAATGTTAGTTAAATAGGTCCATGGCTAGGAAAAGTGGAAAGTGTCAGATTAATGGGGGGGAGGGGAAGGTTGGTAATGGGTATGAAATTCAGCTTCTGAAACTGTCAAGTATTTCACAAGTAAACTGAGATGACTTAATAGCACATAGTTTTGTGGGTTTATGAAAAAGCTGAAGGAAGCACTCTTTTTAGTGGGGGGTGGGGATGAGGAGAGGAGCAGGTATTGTTAGATAATTTGCACTTAGAGCTAAATCTTATTTTATTTACCCTATGACTTTAATGGGACTTTTCCTGGGTATAAGGACTGTAGGATTTGACTCAAAATCTTCTAGACGTACTTACACCTAGTCTAGGTTGCCATGTCTTGCCTTTCACTGTGAACCCTGTCCTACCTCTCACATTCATTTTGGTCAGTTGCTATGCCCTCTTTTTGTGTCTTGTCTTAAATTAGATTGTGCATTCTTATCTTTCTATATCACCCATCCCAATGGAGAACTGTTACTTCTTGGGGCCTCTGCAGCCTCTGTACTGAACAAGACATAATAAGAGTGAGTAAAAAGACTCTGAGTCTCATTGATGAGGAGCTGAAGATCAAAAGGTAAATTTCACTTGCTACAATGTTTTTATAGACTAAAACTTATCCATGTAATCAGTAGCATTCACAGAATTCATAGAGAAGTATTTAGAGAGGAAAATTACTCATGTAGGGGTCCCTATTTAAGTAAGCACATTGAAGTCAATGCATCAGACCCCATGATGAGCAAATAATTGAGGTTTTATTCTATATTTTTAAAAAAAGGTCTATGATAGAAAGAACAGAGGAAGAATTTAGTAATAACAGCAGTGAACTAAGGATCTCCTAGGGGGAGTTTGGGTTGATACTGCTCTCAATGGAGTCAGCAGGAGTTTTGTCACCAACTTCAATGACAGCAGCAGCAGGACTCGCTAAGCATTCAAATCAAACAGGGTGGTTTTCACTAGTTGTAACATTTCATTTTAATAAAGTATAATGTAAACCTATGTAGAATTTCCATATCTTATTGTTTTTGTTTGCGGGATATTCTTTGTCTAAAAATTTATCTTTTGAACCACAACTTTTCTCGGGCTTGCCAAGTACTGCTGGCATAGCTATGTCATCTAGGAAAAATACCGCACCTCAACTGACGTAGCTATGCTGGCAAAAGCCCTATGCTAGGCGTAGTTATATCAATAAAAGGTCCTCCTGCCAGCATAGCTTATGCCACTGAGGAGGCGATTTAACAAATAGGAGTTTTCTTGCTGATATAAACCGTCTCTCCACTAGGGGGCTTTGCGCGTCTAGCCATACCAATGAAGCATGAGTAGTATAGACAAAGCCTGCAAGTCATTCAGGGCAGGAACTGTCTTCATATATGAAGGCACAGCACCGAGCACAGTAAGTCCAACATAAATACCAAATTCATACACTTTCCTTTCCAAAAACTGCATATTAGGACCAATTGTGCTTGAGTCAAGCATCACTACTGTGTCAGGAGTTCTTAGACCTTTTCACAGCATGCACCACATTTTAATACAAAGATTGTCTGGTGGACAACATCTCGCCTTGCATTCACTGCTGGGGAGGCCACCTTCATCCATTGACGATCACATACAATCCCTGGCACAGGGGAAAAAATAAATAATTTAATGTATTTTAGCTGCTTTTAATACAATTCAGCAGCTGGAAATAAGGACCAGAGACAGTGTTAGGGCTCCAGTTCAGCCCCCAATTAACTTTAAGTAAATGCTTAAATGCTTTGCCAAATCAGGGCTGAGGTCACTAGCCAGATTTCATAGCTCACAGTTCGACAATCTCTACTACATGTAAAACCTAGACACAGAATTATAGCTCTATGTTACATAAACATACGTGAAGCCCATTACTTCTTCCCAGATGGCATAGATGCATATTTACTATTATTATGATTATTATTACTGAGTGCTAAGACAGAAAGAGAAATTTTCAAAAAGTCATGTAATTACTTCTAATTGCCATATTACTATTTTGGGATATTTGTTTTCAGCAAAGTAACTCATTCTTTGTGTGCATCTTCAAACGAATGCTTGGGAAGCAGCACACAAAGTGTTGTTGCTATCCAAATGGTTGATTTGAAAATCAAGGCAATAAGCAACTGGCAATTGGAAACCTTCAAGTCTGACTTGTAACACGCATCCAGGATCACAACACTGAGCAGAGCAATGCCTACATACCTTTAAAAATCTGGGCCTTACAGCCTAAGACTTCATTTTTTAATGTGATGCATGCTTCTAAAATGCATGGACATTTTACTTCTAATCCCAGACTCACTTGTTGTTCTCTGAAACTGTCAAAATACCACAGAATACAGCAGGACTACTTATTTACAAACTCTTTATGAGCCTCTGAAATGCCTTTAATATTGCAAGTGCTTGTCTTCCCCCTACCTCCCCATTTGTATAATTGAGTACAATATTGGTTTGTTAGTTCCTTCCGTTTAGATTCAAGCAATGGAACGAATGGCGAGTCAGTTCCAAAACTACCTCACCCATCTATGACAGGTTTCAGAGTAGCAGCCAAGTTAGTTTGTATCTGCAAAAAGAACAGGAGTACTTGTGGCATCTTAGGGCTGGTCAATACTATGGGGGAAAATCGATCTTAGATACGCAACTTCAGCCACGTAGCTGAAGTCGAAGTATCTAAGATCAAATTACTCACCGTCCTCACGGCGCGGGATTGATGTCTGCGGCTCCCCCTGTCGATTCCGCAACTCTGTTCGGGTTGGTGGAATTACGGAATCGATATAAGCACGTTCGGGGATCGATATATTGTGTCTAGATGAGACGCGATATATCGATCCCTGAGCAATCGATTGCTACCCGCCGATATGGCGGGTAGTGAAGACGTACCCTTTGAGACTAACAAATGTATTTCAGCATAAGCTTTTGTGGGCTACAGCTCACTTCTTCGGATGCATAGAATGGAACACACAGAGAGAAGATATTTATACATACAGAGAACATGGAAAGGTGGAAGTAGCCATGCCAACTGTAAGAGGCCAATCAATTGAGATGAGCTATCAACAACAGGAGAAAAAAAAACCTTTGAAGTGATAATCGAGATGACCCATAGAAGGTGTGAGGAGAACTTAACATGGGAAAATAGATTCAATTAGTGCAATGACTCAACCATCCCCAGTCTCTGTTCAACCTAAGTTAATTGTTCTAATTTGCATATTAATTTGAATTCAGCAGTCTCTCTTTGGAGTCTGTTGTTGAAATTTTTTGGTTGCAAAATTGCCACCTTCAAGTCTGTCACTGAGTGGTTAGAGAGGTTGAAGTGTTCTCCCACTGGCTTTTGAATGTTATAATTCCTGATGTCAGGTTTGTGTCCATTTATTCTTTTGCGTAGAGACTGTCCGGTTTGTCCAATGTACATGGCAGAGGGGCATTGCTGGCTGTATGTGAACATGAGACAGTCAAGATGAGACAGTAGTTGCATGTGAGGACTGATCCAATGACCCCTGAAGTCAATCGGAGTTTCCTCATTGACTTCAGCAGGCTTTGGATAAAACCCTTTGATATCCACAATGATCAGGCCAGATTTTCCTGTGTTACAGCAGTTGGACACATCAACACCTGAACAAAGCAGTCCCAAAATAACTGTAGTTGCCCTGGGAAGGTTAAGCAAGTGCATGGGGATCATCTATTAGTGTAGGGCATGCATAGCAGGCTGGAATAATGGCCAGGGGAATCTGATGCCACATGAGCCCTTTTGGGATGTTAGCAGTTAGCACATGTGAAAGCAGCCTTCAAGCACCTCTAATTCACACCAGAGGAAACTGACCAACAGTCTTTCACATAGCCAGAGCAGACTCAGGGAGTGTAAAGGTGGTATAAAGCCACTTTTGAATGCCTTCCTGAGCTGTACTGTGTACTCCTCAGCTGCAGCTGAGGATCCCAACCATTGTGTTTAGCTCTTTAATTCTTTTTTTTTACTATTTCACCTCTGCACACCAGTATTTTATACTTCTGTAAGTTATAACATTTATTATGGGGCTTTCTTTTTCCCCCTAGCAAAATTTCAACTGGAGCTAATTCCAGCGGTAGGTGGAAAGTATTATTTGGAGTGTGCAGTCTCCATTTTCCTTCCTGACCAATAGCCCTCAGGCTTACATAAACACGGCAGCAGAAGTCTAAAGCCTTTTTGTTCCTCAGTAACAGCATGTCTGGGTGTATAGCTGCTAGCCGTTTCAACTTGTTGTTGTATTTCACAGAGCAGAGTTCTCTGACTCCTTTAGTCCATACATAAATATCCATTTCATTAAAGACGAGGGGGGAAAAATACCCAAAGAAGAATATGAACAGTAACAGCAGCAGTACTGGCACAGGACCACTCATCTAATAAAAAAAAAGGCAGAATACTTTCTCGATTAGGTGCTTTCAATGAGTCATTGCTTGCTGCAGATGTGGGAGTGGGAGCAGAATCAAGGGCAGAAGAATTTCCTCATCTTTGGCCAACTCCCAGCTAGGGAGTTCTACCTCTAAATGCTAGAGAACTGCTGCAATCCATTTTAAGTTGAACTTACAGGGCCTTTCCTCCTGTGTAGTCACTTATACCTGAGAAAAGTGAGGCAAACAGGGCTTCCATCACTTCCTGTTTGGAAACTATTCCACAAACAAATCCATCATTGTCAAGAAGATTTTCTTGATGTTCATCTCCCCCCCCAACCCTTCATAGGTCCCAGTTCAGCAAAGCACTCAAGTATGAGCATAATGTCCACCAAAATCACCATTTTCCTAATTGTTCTATAGTATGTCAATATTTCAAGTTGAGACCATGTGCTAAAATTTAAGCACACTGTCACAGGGTGGCTGTCCCTGTAAGGGCTGATGGGTCTCAGCTGACCTGTGGCATATTTCACTTGCTTCTGCAGATGGGAAAAATGGGTCATGGGACTCAATCAGGCCTCTGGGACAGATAAGGAAGAGGCCTGGGTAGAGAGACAGACTTCAGCAGAGGCTAAGGGCTATAGAGAACTGGGAGATTCCTGTGGCAGACCCTGAGATAGCAGTGGGGAGAGCTCCAGAGAGTAGGATGTTCCTGCAGGAGATCCTGAGGCAACAGAGGAGAAAAAACACTAGGCGGGAAGGCTTGGGAGTGGCTTGATGAAGAGCAGGAAAGACTGAATATGTGAACTACAGACTCTGAAGACTTTATTCTGAATGGATTGTGGCCAAGAGAAAAGCCTGTACTGAGGAGCCCTGAGGCAAGAGAGCCTGCAAGGGCTCCCTCAGCCATGAGAGGGTGCTCTGGAGCCTTGTTACACATATCCTGAAGTGTTTTGCTGAAGCAGGGCCTCTATTTCATCCAGTTATTGCAATCATACCTCACTGTGCTTTCCTAAATAAGAGACACATCCTTCAAATACTTGTTGACTGTTAGAACTCATAGTAGTCACTGTAGCAAAGCTAGTGACCATGGTGATACTGCTGTTGCAACATAGGAGGTGTGTGACCACTGGAACCATGCCCTCAACTGCAGAATACTGGGGGCTTCTCTCCTGTGACCAGCCATTGCTGCTCAGGGGCTAGGTTCATCGTTGTCCACTGCTCTCCCACCTCTCCTATTTATGCCTTTTTTTGTTTTGGTTTACTCTACTGGGCACAAGGATGGGCAGGTAGTCTAGACAGCTATGCAATCCTCACCACTATTGGTGTTATGGTCTCCTGTTGTACCTCCTGGGTATGGCATGTGATTTCCCAAATCCTCTTTAACTACTTGGTTTTTCAAAGAAATCTAATGAGGCAACTGTACACACACAGTAATCCTTGGTTTTCTATACGTGCCTTGGAAAATTTAGTACTGGAGTAAAATTTTCCAAAGTGACTATGGCACTTCATGCCAGATGCTTAAAGGTATCTATGTGCCTAAAGCTGTAGATAGGCACCTGGTTGGATTTTCAATGGGATTAGGTGCTCTGGGTGCACTTTTAGGCATCTAAATATCTTTAAACATCTGGCTCTTAGACTCCTATGTCTTTTTGAAAATCAGTGAGACTTAAACTTCTAAGTGCATAGGTCACGTATGAAAATAGGATTGATTTATCATTTAGGCACTTGGGAATGTCTTATTCTCCAACTCTTATATCAGTTTCCTTAACCTCCCTTCTATTTTGTCTAGTTTTCTACATCTTTTTTAACCAAAGTTCATGATTTATTCCAAGTACAGCATCACCAGTGCAATGTAAAGCAGAATTATTTTCCATGTGATCCAGTACATCTACCTCCTACATAGTTTTCTTTCTACTATTGCTTCCAGGTGTTTCCTGGGCTTGCTGCTTTCTAGGTAGTTGTGTTTCCTCTTCCTGTAACTCTTTTTACAACTGAATCTGATCTTTTTGCAGTCCACTGTTTACCTATATCACATGCATTGCTGAACTCCAAATATAATACACCTCTATAGTCTCTCTAGCTACTGAATCCAGCAAAGAAGGCCATTACATTTGTTGGACATAATGTAACCTACTATTAATAAAACAGCATTTTATGCTATTTCAAAACTGTATTCCTATGGTAAGTATTCATATAGGACCTCTTTAAAAGCCAGCTGAATTTAACAGAAGATTATCATTGACTTAAATGGTCTTTGGAAACAGGGCTAGCTCGCCTCTCTTACTGTATACTCCAGTATTTTGCCAGGAATAGATGTCTGGCTAATTGTTCAGTAGTTTCCTGATTTCTCTCTTAATAGCTGTACCTGATCACCTTGATCTTTTGGTGTCAGCTCTTGACTTCCACGAATTATTGAAACTTATTTCCAGAGATTCTGAAGCCTTCTTTGTAAATGCTTTTCAAACTCATAAGTGCATTTTTGTCCAGAGTAAGTCTGAGTGGGAAATGGTTTTTATGTCCTGAAATAATTTTCAACATTTAAAAAAAAACATCAAATTTTTTGAGAAAGAAAAGTAAAAAAAATTGATTTGGGTCAATCAAAACATTTTGGTTTGCTAATTTTAAATATTTTGCCCTTTTTTCAGTAACATTTTAGAGGGGAAAAGACATTTCAAAATGAAATACAGAAGTTTTCATTTAGAAAATATCAAAATAGGCCACTTTTTGAGTCAGGAAATTTGTCATAGTCAACATTTTTTTGCAAACAGTTTTGACCACTCTTCATTATTGTGACTAACACCACCACTGACTCTCATCTCTTGTTTGAGCTTTTGGATTCTCCCCTTGTGCGTGCCCATCACAGTGTGATCGTAACTCACTACCAGTGGACACCTTGCGTGAATGTGCATGGGGGGTGGAGAAGGACTCAATGTAGACTCCTGAAACTTGTCACACTTCAGCACCTCTCCTTTCAGATTACAGGATTCTCTTTAGGGACATCTGTGTGATATTAGCTACACAACAGTAATAATAAAAATACTGCCTTTCTCCTCACCTTTGCCTGTTTGGACTATCAAGTGCTTAAAATGCCTAATAAAAAGCAGTGTCGGAAGCTATGCGTGCTAGCATAGCTGTAAGGAATATTATCTCAAGACTGTTAATTTGAAGAGAAAATTCATTGTAAAGCACTCAGTTACACATTTTAAAATGAAGTACCGAAAACAAGGTAGATATGCTATACAAATTCTCATACTTTAGACTCTAGTGTATCCAGCTTTCATCTGAGATGCTGTCAAAATGCTGGGTCCTCATAATTATTCTCTTCAGGAGCAACTACTGTGTATGCTATCAGAGCATATGAAGAGTGGTAGGCATTGCAAAAGATAGAGCTGTCATGACAATAACAAGCAAGGCTGAAGTGAAATCAGTTATACTAGCATGTGGGAGCACTGAGATTCAATTTATAGGTATTCCTTTAAGCTCTTGATCACCAGTTCATATCCAGCCCAGGTCAGTAATAATCAAGATATCTGACACATGGTCTTCTATTGTTGTCACTGACAGCAAAATCTTGCAGTTACTTTTACACAGGTAGGGGGGCCAGCATGGAAATGGCTGTGCAGTAGGCCCAGGAGCTGTCCTAGTAGCACAGAACAAGCTAGCTCTGGAGAAACTGGGGAAGGATGTGCTAAGTGCACTTTACTGGGCCTTTAAAAGAAATATTGGGCACTTCCTCCTAGGGCTTACTGCCAAAAGAAGCAGGCTTCTAAGCGCACTCTCAAACCAGCAGAGTTCTCTCAATCTACACAGCGTTAAGCAAGCCTGTTATCTGTTTTTTCAGAGGTGCACTGGGTTGGAAGAGGCTCCCCTAGTGCATCTGAACAGAAATTTGTTCTAGATATTTTTCAAGTGGGGCAAACTAAGATAATCTAGTATCAGAGGGGTAGCTGTGTTAGTCTGGATCTGTAAAAGCAGCAAAGAGTCCTGTGGCACCTTATAAACTAACAGAAGTTTTGGAGCATGAGCTTTCTTGGGTGAATACCCACTTCGTCGGATGCATCCGAAGAAGTGGGTATTCACCCACGAAAGCTCATGCTCCAAAACTTCTGTTTGTCTATAAGGTGCTACAGGACTCTTTGCTAAGATAATCTAGGGAATTCCATACGCACGTTCGGGGCCAAATCTTAACAGGCCTTATTCAGGCACAACTCTCCATGAAAGGGAGTTTTTGCCTAATTAAGGACTGAGTGAGAACTGAAGGATTTGGCCAATATCAGATATTCCATCTATCCATATGATATTGATCATATTTACACTGTTCTTCAAATTCAATCAGAACAGCATAATACAAGAACATTGAAAATCTGTGTGACTGAAGCGAAGTTTTGGTAAACGTGCTGAAACCTTAGTGAGCATTGTATAGGAAACATTGTCTAGGGGGGAGGGATAGCTCAGTGGTTTGAGCATTAGTCTGCTAAACCCAGGCAGGACCGGCGCTAGGGGTCTGAGCGCCCTAGGCGCACAGCAATTTCAGCACCCCGCGCGCTGGTCCCGTGGCTCCAGTGGAGCTGCCGCAGTGGTGCTGCGGGCGGTCCACCGGAACCGCGCTAGGAGCCAACCATCCGCAGGCACCACTGCGGCAGCTCCACCGGAGCCGCCTGCCGCCCCCTCCAGCAAAACGGCACCCACCAATTATTCTGGTGCCCTAGGTGATTGCCTAGGCTGCCTAAATGGTAGCACCGGCCCTGAACCCAGGGTTGTGAGTTTAATCCTCGAGGGGGTCACTTAGGGATCTGGGGCAAAAATCAGTACTTGGCCTTGCTAGTGAAGGCAGAGGGCTGGGCTTGATAACCTTTCAAGGTCCCTTCCAGCTCTAGGAGATAGGATATCTCCATTATTTATTATTATTAATAAACACAAATGTGAGGAGATGAGAAAACAGTATATAAGATAGCTATTAATTACAGACAGAATGCAAAGAAGGGCAAAAACAAAATCAATGGAAATATTTGTTTTGTGTGCACAGTGAAATCAACATTTACCATTATAAATCTAACCCTTTCAAGCCTATTAATAAATAAAGGACCAAGATTCAAGTTGAGGTCCAGTCTTGGCCAAACTTTGGTGGGAAAAGAGGTTCAGATCCAGTTTTTCAGTTGGTGGTCCATTTCTGTTAATCCACACATCTGGCTAAATTCAGCCCTAGAGCAAACAGATGCTACATACCTGAAGTCAATGGAGTGTAACCAATTCTTCAGCCCAGCATCTCTGAAGTATGTCTAATCTCTATTATATACGCAGAAGAAGCATGTAGGTTGTTCCCAAATCCCTATTTCCCATGCAGCCTGGCAGAAGTGTCCATCTTTCATGAGAAGCCAATTTTCTCCTGTCAAGTTAATATAATTTTAGCAAGATTAGTATGGAAGGAAGGGGATACTGCTCAGACTTGTACTGCTGCTCAACATTTATTCCGTCCTGATGCCCCATGCACTGTTTCCCCCTCAAATTAGTATTTTGCTTTTAAATCAGCTATCAAGTTCAATATATATTAAGTTCAGCACATCAATGGGTCTTACTTGCTAAAGATATCATTCTAAAGAAGTTGTACACTGCATTTATATAGATTTTTCTACTCAATTTATTCAGGATGAAAACATAAGCAATATTTTCTTAAAATATCGTAGGTACTCCCAAAGTCCTGTTCAGGAATATGAAGATGAATCCTCAGGACATGACACCTCCCAAGGGGAATCTTATTACTATTATAAAAAGTGTTAAATATTAGTGTCAATTATCCTCCAACTTGTACTGCATTCCAACGACACAGACCCCTACTTATCTTCTCCCAAGACATCCTAGACTGGCAACCAAACCAAGAGATTTTGTTCATTCTAGCGAGAGGGAGTGAGTGGTTCTCACAAGGTGAGCAACAGTCACTTCATGGACCACGGTGGTATTCCACATCCTTACATGAAGGACACAAAGCAGCATAATCTGGAGCTCTCATTGTGGCTTGTGTTGACCTTGTCCTGCATTGACTAAAATTCTCCTTGAGCTGGCAGGTGCTTGATTCCAACAGAGTGTCCAGGGACAGAGGACATCCCATGGAAGTAGTGGAAATGGCAATAAGCAGAAATCCATGGGGTGGCAGGAAGATCCATGCCTCCAGATGGTCAAGAGGTCAGACCTGGGAGGGAACAGAGCAATAAAAGTGAGGAGAGGCAGAGTGAAAAGAGGGATAGGTCGAAGTAGGCAAATTGTAACTAATGCTTCAAACTAAAGACCAGTACTGATTGGTGTGGGGCAGGACAAGAGTGGAGACCAAAAGCAATAAATGGAAGCTGCAGGTGCACAGAGAATGAGGTTTCCACTGTTCCCTTCCACCAGAGAAGACTAATGATGTAATTACTTAAATAGTCACCAGTGACCCAAGAGCTGAAAGAGGGGCTGGATTTGGAGAACATGAGCTGTGAAGACAAGGAAATCTCACATTTTGATCTCACCAAGATAGGAGACTGTGGTGCATCATGGGAGATGTAACCCAATCTGGCAACCTAGCCTATAGAGGAAAATGGGACTAGGAGCCACCTGAACTATGGCTTCCATAAAGTAGCACAACAGCATTTCCTAATAAATATATTTCAGTTTTTGGCTGAAATATTTAGCTGAATAAGTCCAAATTTTCCACCAGGTTGGGTGGGGGAATTTCCATGCAGCTCTAGTGACTTGTATGGCTCCCATTACTATACTACAGGGATGTCTAGGGATTAAAAGGGGAGATTTCCTGGAGCATATTGGGCAGTACTACAATATGCTTCTTCTTTGTGCATTGGATATTCAGAACACCTTTCATATACGTCCACATGAAAGATCAATGGCACTCTTCCTTCCCAGAGAAAATGTGCACAGTGTACTATAGTAACTACTCTTTTTAAAGACTGCTATTATAGATTTTAATGGAGCTACAGTTGATTTGCAGCAAACCAGGAGTTATGTTTAACAAAATATATTTTGTGTGTTCCTAAAAATCTAAATGATTCTCTAAGAGCTTCTTAGTACTGAATTAGAAACAGGTTTTGTGAACTGGGACACTCCAGGCTGCTATATTTGAGGCACCTTTGAAATAAATGTATTATAACTTTTTCTATTTTAATGGCTCATGCCATTAGATCAGGAGAGTACTGTGCTGGCAATACGTAAAACATCAAAAGAAGCAGTAAATGAGCATTGCCACTAAAGCTTACCTATAATCGGATAATTTTGGAGCTACATCTCTATCAGTCAAAAAACATAAAAGCAAATCTCTTATTGGAAGATTTTTAAGGACGGAGTTAAGAGGTTGAAAATGTATGCAGAAATTGCTAAATGATGAAGATGAGTCACTAAAGACCCTTCTTCTTAGACATTTTCCCCCTGATGCCATGTATTTAATTATCACTGAGTGGAATTTCCTGAAGATTCAGTTGTTAATTTTGAATTGTTTTGCTAAAAATATCTGAATCTTTGAGAACTGTCAGATCTCTGCAAAGTTTCTAGACTTAATCAAAAAGCTGATGGATGTGTAGGGCAATGAAGTCAATAAGACTCTTTTTCTGTTGGCATCAGGAAGTCCTTAAAGCAGTGCTGGCATACAGTGGGAGCCAGTGGACCCATATGTTTAAATATTGTGTTGTCTTGTGTTTGATTATATTGCATGCATTTCCTTTACATCTCTAACTAGAATAAGATACAGTTACTGTAGCAGATAAAAATGTATTATTAACAGTACTTTTTCACATATTAATGTTCAAAAATACTTTATTAAAAATAAACAAAACCTAAATTCCCGGACATAATATTGGTTGCAGAAAACATTGTAAATATATATCCATTACATTCATGGAGCATTATGAGAACCTTCTGGATTAAAAAAGTGACCCACAGGATTCTGAGAGTCAGTATACTTGTAGTTAAGATTTCTAAGAACTTTAATTCTGATTCTATATCAATGCCCCATCTCTATCTCCTCACCCAGCATTCCCTCACACCTCAATCCCACAAATAACATACTGTCACTGTCACTATTAGTAAAGAGATAAAGCAACTGAGCTGCTGGAAATGGAACAGTATAGGCGTTGCAGGACTCTTGGCTCTGGTTCATACTAAAAATACCAATTGCCAGCATACAAGAGATACAGATCTCTTACTGCTAATGACATAGGAGCTGCCCTTCCAAATGCAGAACATACTCCACTGCAACCACCACAGCAAGACACCTCAAACATCATCCTTCACATCCCTCTCCCCACATATAGTCTGGAAGAGAAAACTCTCCTAGGTTCCATTCAACCATGAGTCAGGAAGCAGTCTCCCTCATTCATTTGGAATATCATAGGTTGATTGGAATAGCCCAAATATTTGTACCCTCCATATGTGATTCAGAGGGCTGATCATAAACAGGTTGACTGTGGGTAGAAATATAAGGACAGAGCTAAGGGTGGGTTTTTTTGGTAAATTTGACTCTGAATTCTGCGACTCTCATGGGAAATTGTAACTATTACAGATACTTCCTGATTCCATCCCAGCTTGAAGCAGAAAATGACAAAAGCTATGTGAGATGGCACATACTAATAGACCTTCCAGACTAGTTTTGCATATAATACAGATGACTTGGATAAGCATCCAAAGTTACGCATGCTTATCCAAAGCAAACACAAACTCTCCACCTTTTGAGATTTGTTCTCTATTAAAATTTCCTTTGTCATGCCTGGCACATGAACTTCCTGCTTGCAAACCGAAAATGACCTTTCAAAGTGGTAACCCACTGGTAATGTTCAAAAGCAGATATATTTAGCTATACTGGATACTCTCCAGGGGGAGCAAAAGGGACAAAAGTGCAGACAACTGAAAGAAATAAAGTAACCTGGGAATACATGCTTGTTGGAACCAGAAAGCTGGGAAATATATTTGTCTAGATAGCTCAACAATTCAATGAAAATAATTGCAATTTAGGAAAAACCTTACATTTTTGAAAAAACACTCAAGACTTAGTGTCCACAAATGACCTTAAAGACTGACTGAGCTTGTAGGGATTTCATCCCGTTTAACATTTACCTAGCACTATGCATAGTATGACAGTTTCTATCACAATTCAGACACATTAGTCTAAAGTGTACAAAATAACAAAGAGAAAATGACAGTTATCATGATGGAATGGTAAGTGATAAAAGAAAAAAAATCACTGTACATATATAATTTTCCCTTTTTTAGCATCTTGTCTCTAAACCATACTTCATTTAAGATTTTTCTGCCTGGTTTGATGTGAAGTATCTAATTTATTCAACACCAACATTTTTGTAAGATTTATTTTGTTGTTTTGCAAGTCAAGTGCAATCTTGCAACTCCATGTCTTACTCATAAATGAAAAAAAAATCTGTGTTTACTGGAGCAGTGATCAAAACATGAACATTAGATGCCACATCTAGTTTAAAGCATAAATATGAATGCCCAATTTACCTAAAATCAAATCACTCAGCCAGAAGGCACAACATCAAGGAGTTGTGATTAGAGCTGACAATCAAGCACAAGGCACATGAAAGGACAGTCAACAAAGCAAACAGAAACTTACTTTACTTAATGCACCACACTATACTGACTGCAGCAATAACAGTATTTCCTCATTCTTCTTAGAGGTAATAGAGATCAGCAAAGGTAGAATGCCAAGACCCAGTTGGAAGTTGAATGTCCTTTATGACTTGCAAACATCTGTTTAACTCATGTTTCAGCAAGATATAGGGAACTGGATAGTTCAGTTTTTCTAGATTTCAGTCCCAGAAGTCTCTTCAAAACCGTCAAGTGACTGGAAGAGCTCTTTTTTTAAACTGAACACTGATGTACTGCCTAGCCATTTCATTGTGGTCAATGATTACCATGTACTCAGCAAATTAAATTACTAAAGAGAACTAAGGAAAAAAACATTCAAAACTCTAATACTTTGTTCAAAGTTTTAGGGACCACAAATGGGGTCAGCAATTATGCTTGTAATGTTTACTGTGTGCTTTAAACCAAAGAAGATCTAGGCAGAGGGACTTTGCTTCTTTTTAATAATGGTAATATTTACATTCTGTAGCCCCTTTCATCTGAGAGTCTTAAAGCATTTTTTAAACAAATTCAAGAAGCTTCACAACGTTGCACTGAAGTTGGTATTATCAACCCATTTTACATATGGGTGAACTGAAACACAGAGAAAACTCTAGTAAGATCCTTTGTGTAGACAATCTTTAATCATGGTAAGGACCAGTTTCTAAATCAAGGAACATGTTACAAGACTTCTCTGTCTCTTCGCTACCCCTTAGCCCCATGGTTAGGAACTCTTGGAAGTTGAAGACCCAGATCCACATCTTTACTCCATATCTGACAGGAAAATTGAACCCAGGCCTTCCACATCCAAGGTGAGTGCCCTAACTACTGGGTCAAAGTTATCATGGAGAAAGTACCACCTCCTCCTACCATGGCCAGTGTATAAATCTAGCCTTTAAAAAAAAAATCAAATGGTTCCAGGTAAAACACAATGTTTTGTTCAACCTAAATGGACTTGTGGATTCACTAGATTTTTTTTTCATTTTTTTCCATTTCAATTTGCCTGGAACAGTTTCCTGTTGTTGTCTGCTAGGTGTTTGTTTTTTTGTGGGTTTGGGAGGTTTTTTGGAACTGCCAGTGAACTGAAAAATCTGTTGTTCTCCCAGCTCTCTGTCCTGAATGCCTGTGTACACTCCACCCCACCCTTCCATCCACCACATTCATCTCGAGCTTTGGACCACCTCTCAGATAAAGTGGAATGTCTGCCTTTAAATCCTGCTCTGTGAAATATAGCAGGCTCCTTTTTCATGTTATCATTAAGAATTTCCTTTCCCTTCACTTATTAGATGATCACTTCTAAAGAGCCTTTGAAAAAGCTGCATTATACAAAAATGATTACCTTATAATTTACAAACAATAATTCACCCCAAATAAACTTCATACATTCTCCTCTTGTTCAAAAGATGCATTCTTCATCTCATAATTGCATAACGATTGCCCCTTTTCCATGGACTTCTTTTGAGTAGCAAATTTTGAGCGTTTTCACTTACTGGCCTAATGGTCTGTGCCCTGTGTTAACCCATTTTACCCAGAGTGAGATTTAATTAAAACAACAGCAGTATTTCAGTTTCTCATGGAATACAGCGTGGAGGGGGGAGAAATCATGTATCTTTGCCACACTAACCATCATGACATAGTTCCTACACAGATCAGGGGTCAAAGCAAGTTTCACACACTGAGGCCTCATACAACTGAATGGTATGATAGCTACAGATTGTAAGGAATCCCCAGTCCACTCAGCATTTACAGAAATTGGGTGGAACCATGCATATACTTAAGCACTGGAATCCACAAAAAGAGCAAGACTAAAAGTGAGTTGGAAAGATAAAGTGACTGTTAAAGCCCAAAATATTGTGCTTAAATATTAAGTGGTTAAAGTTATACATCTAAATCCAAGCTTTAATGGGCTTAATGGGACATCAGCACCTTTGAAAATCAGGCTATTGGCATAGCTTCCTAAATATAGATCACAGGTGGCTAACTTTAAGTACACAACTAGAAAACATTGCACTGACTGGCCCAAGGTCACAAAATAAATTAATGACAGAGAAGGGATTAGAACAAGGACTCCTCAGTCCTCCTCCTCCAATGCTCTAACAGATCACAACTTTCCAGAAACTGAATGTGCCATTTGTATGACACTAAATCATCATAATAAAATGTGAATCCAATACCTTTAACAGCTTCATTTCAAAAACTGCTTATCATGTATTAAATACCAGTATCTCAATGCTAATTAGCAAATGCTATTTAAAAAAAACATTCATTTTTGTGGGAGATTACAAACCTCACATTGACATGTTGTATTCCAATTCATTAATGAGGTCTGATTAATTAAATCCATACCATTCCTCTGTACCTACAGAACTAAACTATACAATGCTCTGATGAACTATTGCCATTTAATTTTAGATCATAGGCTGTGAAGGAATGATCTAAGTAGGTATTTTCATTAACAAGAATTTTATATGAGTGAAATTCGGGTTGGTTATAGTGTTTACTAGCCAAGAGATTTGAACTAATGGATCTTCTGTGTGCTGAACTCTGATTTGTAGTTTATATGAGGGGGGAAATGTTTGCACTGAAGGAAAGATCACTTAAACCTGTTGGAGAAATGGTAAAATTACTTTAACTCACTTGTGTGGTTCATTTTTCTTTCACAAAATAACTTTTGGAATCTAAACATTGTAGAACAGGAAGCCTTTAGAAGGAGATGTTTTCTACATTTTAGAAATACTTCTGCTGTAAAGCATTCATTATTCACTATACTAGGGGTTGGCAACCTTTCAGAAGTGGTGTCCCAAGTTCACTGTAATTTAAGGTTTCGCGTGCCAGTAATACATTCTAATGTTTGTAGAAGGTCTCTCTCTATGTCTATATTATATAAATAAACTCTTCTTGTATTTAAAGTAAATAAGTTTTTAAAAATATTTAATAAGACTAATTTAAAATAAAATTAAAATGCAGATCTTATCAATTTACTGTGATCCTTGCCTAAGATCCTTGTCTGGGGTTCCAGCCACCAGCCCTGCTCAGCCAGCTGCCGGTCTGGTTGAATGGCCATTGTAATCAACTATTCTGACAACCTGCACATTGCAGACCACAGAATCTCACTCACCCACTTCTGTAACAGATCCCTAACCTCTAGCTGAGTTACTGAAGTCCTCAAATCATGGTTTAAAGACGTCTAGTAATAGAGAATTTACTCTTTACACTAGTTTAAACTTGCAAGTGACCTGTGCCCCATGCTGCAGAGGAAGGTGAAAACTCCCCAGGGCCTCTGCCAACCTAACTGGGGGAAATTTCTTCCCAACCCCAAATAAGGCAATCAGACCCTGAGCATGTGGACAAGACCCACCAGACAGATATCTAGGAGAGAATTCTCTGTAGTAACTCAGAGCCCTCCCTACCTAGTGTCCCATCTCCAGCTGTTAGGGATTTTTGCTACTGGCAGTCCCATCATATTATCCCCTCCAGAAACTTATCAAGCTCAGTCTTGAAGCCAATTAGGTGTTTTGCCCCCACTGCTCCCCTTGGAAGGCTTTTCCAGAAATCACAATAGCCGTTTCTGGCCTGTAATCTATTAGTTGATGACTCACATACTACCACTAGGTGGAAACCACTGATACTATTACACTGAATAGAGAGAAAACAGCAAAGGCCAGATTCTGCAATCCTTACTCATGTTGATTAGCACCAAATTGTCTCATTCAAATCAATGGGACTACTCATGTGAGTAAATTCTATTTAAGAACAGTAAGATTGCAGAGTCTGGCTCCTGTGTAACCACTGCAGAGCTCTCTTCTTTTACTGTTTCATTAGGGATGCAAGAGTCTGCTCAGTGATGCATTAACAAATAAAGAATCAAGTTATCACATCACATGTCTGCATTGTTACATGATGTAGTAGTTTGTCTAAGCCCTGGGATGCTTGAAATAATGAAGATTTAGGAAACTTCTATTGACAATTATGCCTGTCCATCATAGCTGACAATGACATTACAGCATCTTCTTTGTTCTCTTATGGCTGTATAGTTTGATCTGTGAGGAACATGGGAATGACCAGATGTCACACAGGAATGGGTAGGCTCCCACTGAAGACTTGCCATGATGCTAGACCCTTTTATCAATCAGTTTTTTGTTTGCTTTTCTCAAAGTGTTTACAACCATTATTGATGCTTGTTGTCCATTCAAGGCTGTCACTGGGTGTGTCTTCAGTTATCAGTATTTATGTCACAAGTTGAGATTATGTTTGAGGGTGTCTTTGAAGCATTAATTTGACCATCCTTCCTGTGCTTTCTGAATTTCTTTTCACCACAGATTCCCAAAAACCGTCCTCTATCATCACCTATTCTGATAATATGACCTGTCCATCCAAGCTCAGCTTTAATAATCATTGCCTCAATGCTGGTACTTCTTACTCTTCCAAGGTTGTTTAGTGTTTGATATATTGGGTATGTCTACACTGCAGCAAAAGACCTGTGGTAGTGAGTCTCAGAGCCTAGGTCAACGGACTTGGGCTCGTAGTATGGGGCTAGAAATAGCAGTGTGGATGTTCCCAGTCAGGCTGGAGGCGGGGCTCTGAGACCCTAGGTCGCTTTTTTTGCAGTGTAGATGTACCCTTTGTCTTGCCAGCAGAATAGAGTGAAGACAGCACATGTGAAATGTTTCAGGTTGCTTTATGTGTCTGCGGTAAACTGTCTGTTTTACACCCATATAAAAGGGGTATTATCACTACTGCATTGCATGTTTTCAGTTTTGTTGACAAAATGAAGCTAATTGGTATAACATCGTATTGAGTACACACGAATAACCTGATGGGCCTCATGCTTTGAGTGGAGGAAGTAAATCTAGACGTCTTTGGGGATGTTAGTTTGTTTACATGCAAGGGCAATTCCAATTGAATTTGAAGCTAATTCTATCCCTATAGTATTGTTCCATCACTTATGGAACCCATTCTAATTCTTCTGAAAATGGAAGAAGGATTAATAAATAGTGAGCATCTTAGAGGATGTTTCTGAGCTGATGTATCAGTATGTGCCAATATTCCCTGTGGCAAAAAAAGAATGGCAGAGTGAGAGTCTCCATGGACCTTAAGTGGCTGAATGAGGCAATGAAGTGAAAAATGAAAGCTTCCTACATTAGATAATAATATTGTTCTTGAATTAGCTCAAGTTTGCATTTTTTGTCTACCTTACACTTTGAAGGGGTTATTGGCAGCAAACTACTCCCTTGAAGGCTTCGGATCATGACTAGATGTCAAGCTGTTTGGAGTGGCTCAGGTGTGCGAGTACCAACCTCAAGGCAGACTGTTAAGAAATAGGGCACACATCCCAAATTGCCTGTGAGTTCTATACTTAGATTTCACCAACCAAGAATCAAGTGTGCACTCCTCAGGCACTACAACAGCCTCCACATGGAGTAACAGACCATTCCCTTGCATACTCTGATCCATCGTGCCACTCAGGTAAGCTTGTCTTTTTGATAGATGGTTACTTTTTATACCAAAAATCACAACAATATTCGGATTAATCCCACTCCCAAAGAACCGTCACTTACCCCAGGCCAACTGCACCTTTAAATCCTATAAAAATGAAAACACTTATCACCAAGCCTGTAATGAATTAAGTAAAGATTTATTAAACAAGAAAAAGAAATAAAAGTTATTTGCCAGTTTAAAGCAGGTAAACATGCACACACAAATGAGTTACAGTCTTAGGTTCCAAAAGTTAATAGAGGCGGCTCTACTATGCAAGCTCTGTAAATCCTCTAGGGCTAACCCAGGTAAAGCAGCTGGTGCTCTCTTACTTGTGCTTAGACATCTTAGCCTCCCACACTCCAAGCAGCATAGAGCTCCAGTTTCTTCCTGTCAGGGATTTTTATTTTTCCCCCCAAAGTTCAAGCTGATGGTACGAGTTCTTGTGCACATCTCTTCATGGGGGGAGAATCAACAAACTCTTTTCTCCTCTGATGTTCCACAATGATATTGTCTGGTAGGATGCCTTTTGTTGGCAGGAGGTTGCCGCAGGAAGTGTTAACTAGTATTTCACACTTGGTAATGCTGCTCTCCTGACTTTCCAGGGGTTTATAGTTTCAGTGCAAATACTTTAAATATTACCTTATAACATGGGATACAGATATAAGTGAGATTAATGCAGGTAGCAACTTACAAGCATTTCATAAAGTCTAAACACATTTTGATAAATCAAATACCTCTCTTACCCATACTAACAAACCAGTGAGCCAGCCTTGTTTCCAGCTATGCATTTGTTAATGCTGAGTGAGGCTTGCACCCTTGGCGTGAGCTGGCATCATGTCTGCCATCATCACATGTGCTTAATCAAACACAAACTATGGGTCTCATTACAAGAGAAACCAGATTAAATGTTTTGGCCTGTGTTTACAGAAGGTCAGACTGGATGATCTAATAGTCCTTTCTGGCCCTAAAGCATATATATCATTTGCACTAGAACTGGCATTCTGTGTTGTTGGAAGACCTGCAGTGGTGAATGCCAGTGGAAAAAGTTCACATAAAAGTGAAGATCTGATGCAGCAACATGGCGAAGAGTTTCTTACACTTAGATTTTGCCCCACAATGTCAACTGAAGCACAAAACAAATATGCTAGGATTGAGAGAAACTGCATGTCAGGGAGGGGAAGAAGTTGTGTGCAATCTGCTTACTCCCTTCATGGATTCATACCACTCTCTGTAATAAACAACAGACTTTTGGAGCCATCAGTCAAAAGCCAAGATATAAATCAGCCCTCCAATGTCTGCACCTAGTGATGACATTAATAAGATTAAGAGCTAGGGTGCAGCCCATTCCAGGGAAAGGTCTGTTTTTTACCAATATATTTATAAGGCCTCCTACACCAGAAATATCCATATTAGTAACTGGTAAAGATATGCATATACAAATATATACACAAACAAGCTCAGTATAAAGGATGGTGAAACATCTTACCAGACTACATATTGTGGTGCTGCCTTGCTGAGAACCCCACCCTCAACTTTATGTGAAATACTTAAAGTTCTTTGGGGTTTCCTTTCTCTTCCTAAGTAAGTTTGGGCATGTGACTGCTCTTAAAAAGGTGAAGGCACAATTACTGTCAGGGCCTCTGTGTTATGATTCTCTCTTTTCCATACATATGAGGCAAGTTTCAAAAGAACTGTGCAGCACTACCACTGTCTTGTCTCAGTTAAACAAACCAAGCCCTGTGTGTGTGTGTGTGTGTGTGTGTGTGTGTGTGTGTGTGTAAGTAATGCATGTGCATGATGATTGTATTCCATTTTGATTACTGAAATCCTACTTATTTGGGGGATTATTATGCTCCAATATGCATGTGAAAGCCATGAGTGATAACATTCAATGACGCAGAGGGATAAGCCGCAATGACAGCTGCTGCACTGCTAGAAGGTAACTAATAACCATAACCTGTGAATAGAGAAAGAAACCCTTAAAAATGACTGCTGACAAACACAATGAAAAAGATGCATGGATTGTGTGCTTCAAGGGTGCTTATCCCTTGTGGAGTGGATTGCTTGTCTAATTCATTATGTTACTGTGACATGAAAATGGCATTCTGCTTTTTCGGAGGTCTCTGGTGAGTGAATGTCGGAGACACTCTTCCAGGGAAAACAGTAAACACGAAACATCCACCCACTGAACTTTCAGGGATTTTAGTCCTTCATTCCTGCAATGTTTCAAGGAAATAGAATGCCTTTAGAACCTAACAGAAGGGATATCAGCTTATCAAAAGTACAATCCAGGAGGTATATCATATGGCTGTGAAGTAAAAGCCACTTTTAAATCAAATTATATGGATTCTTATAGCCTTTATTCTTGCCAGGTTTTTTGCTAAATCAATGAAGGCTGATCTCTCCAGTGTTGAATATACCTATGGTATCCTCTTTCCAATACCAGTGGGTGGGGAGAGAGACGATAGAAAAGACACATTGGATCAAATATGAAAAAGTAAGAGGTCCAGGTTCAGGCACAGATCTTATCCCCCAGACCACTAGACTAACATGCAACTGGGACACCTATATTGGGAGGGCACCTTGGAATTGACCCTAAAGCTAGCACTCTAACCCCCATACTTACACCTGCTGGGTAATTGTAGAACAGGGCTACAAAATCGAAAAATGGAAATAGTTTTGTTTCATATAAATTCCCATGTTTCCCTGGCACTGTCCCTAGATGTAGTGAAGAGGACTTTCTTCCTGAAGCTGCAGAGCCAGCAATTCTTGAGTGAGCCTGAGTTGACACCAAATAAGTAGTTACTGAAAAGTTTCTGTCTCTTAACATAGCTCTTTTTCTAAGGCCTTGAGCCAGAGCAGAGATTACCCAAAAAGAATAAGTTATTACAAAAGTGCTCTCTTCTCAGTTTGTCAAGTCAGCCACCTCTGAACTACATAAACCACTTATGGATTCCCACAGTGGCCAAGGGATTAATTTTGCATCTAAGTTAATAGATGAGCTGTATCAAATCAATCTATATATCTCCATCTATTTTAGGATTTGGTATTGCTACCTATCTGTTCTAGTATCCAGCACCTTCACTACTCTTGTTCAGCTGGGTTACCCTTGGGCTGATATATTTAATCATGTGCTGGGGCTGGAGTACCAGAAATGGGCTGCTTCATGCAAGTATATAAGAACATTATTTCATGTGTACGGTTGCATGTGCAACAATGCACCTGGATTCTGCTTGTACTTCCTGGTGGTGTGAGCAGCAGCTTCTTTTCCCTAATGATTTATGTTTGAGAATTAGATATTCTGTACAGGTCACTCAGCTGCTAACCATCAAAACTATGTCAAAAAATTACAGAAAAGGCTTTTATGCACATAACTGGCTACTGAAAAGGCAGAGAAAAGCCCAGCAGTAACAATAAGCAGTGGGATGAATGAATCAAGAGTTCACACATTTCCAAAGAGAGAAGGCATTGATACAAAAGCTGACAATAGTAGTAGGTCTACACTTGCAGCTATGGGTGGAGTACAAACACTGCACACCCAGCTGACATAGGTTTAAATTGCAATGTAGCTGTTGAAACACTGCTTAAGCAAGTAGAAATGCTCCTGAACTCCTAGGGTATATACCCTACATGGGCTATCTACATGTAGAAAAACTGCCTCCCGTGTCTATGCTGCTATTTTTTAGCAGTGCAGTGTCCTGCTGCCTACTGGCTTCCAGAGCCTTTCCCCACTGCAGGTGAAAAACTCCAGCAGCAGAGAAAGGCTGAAGCAGCTGGGAAAGGCTCCTTTGTGAGGAGCTGCTAGACTCTTTCCCATTTCCTCCCTCTCTGCCAGAGCCTTTCGCTGCCACCTATAGCTACATATATCCTACATGCTGTCTTAAGTGTAGACAAAGTCTAAGGGTAAAAATAAATTGACAGGAAGCTGGGAACCCATGGACCACACTGTGGAAAGGCAAATTAAGCTAGTATACATAGTATAATTTGGGGGGGGAAAAAAAGGGTCCCACCAGAATGCTTCTTCAGACCTTTCCTTACATGTTGATTTATTTTGGCTCCCTAGAAATGTGAAGTTTATTCCAGTGCCTGTGACAATGCACTATGTCTATCCAACAGACATTAAATGGAAGAAGGCCAAGAACTGTCCATAGATATTATTCATTATTGTTAGTAATAATATTAACATACCATCTGGAGATATACCTATCTCCTAGAACTGGAAGGGACCCTGAAAAATCATTGAGTCCTCCCCCCCTGCCTTCCCTAGCAGGACCAAGTACTGATTTTGCCCCAGGTCCCTAAGTAGCCCACCTCAAGGGCTGAACTCACAACCCTGGGTTTAGAAGAGCAATGATCAACCTGCTGAGCTATCCTATACTAGTGACCTAACTGTTGTCAATGTTTTTTTCTAGGCATCATAGCAAAGGAGCGGTTTAAGGACAGATTTAATGAAGGATAATGAGGTAGCTCTGAGAATGTTTACTGGGGTCGGGGCAGGAGTGGTTCTCCAAGCATGAGAGATAGCCTGGGGGAAAGTATGAAGGTACTTGTTTGAAAATTTTACCAAGTGAAGAGTAGAAGTTGGCATCAGTCTCCAGTAGATTGCAGAAGTAACATCTCACTAGTGCATGAGAGATTATAAATAGGATGGGAATAAGCTGTGAAGGACCTGGAAAGCAAAGCCCAGCAGCTTATGTTTAATGTGGTGGAGAAGGGAGAGCCAGTGGAGAGTTGCAAAGACTGGAGTGATGTGGTCAAAGTAATGGCCAAGGAAAATGAGCTTTGTAGCAGTATTTTGAATGGAGATGGGTGAGGCAAGATTGTATTTGTCAAGATCAGAGAAAAGGATGTTGCAGTAATTGACACACAGTAGGATGACAGCTGGATGAGAGATAAATGATATTTCTCATGTAGAGCTAAACCCAAATGCTGAGAAATTTGTGCCAATTAATGCTCAGCATGATGATGTTCAGAAGCAGGGTCCAGGAATCCTTGAATTTATTGAGGCATTGCTAGACCCTAATCATAATGCAGCCATTGCAGTGAGTGCTAGACCCTATTTGCCATAAGGAGAACTATTACCGTAAGCAGGCCACCTGTTTAAATTAGTTATTATGTGACCAGTTACTCTGGATACTCTCAACTTTGATCTAATTCTTAGACTTGACAATGTAGGGACATCTGCACTTTAACAGGTTAGAATGGGAAACAGCGATTTGTATATATCGAAAGTGAGCTATCATGGTAGATTAATAGCACAAAAGATGCAATATGGTGTTCAACATTACAGAAAGACAATCTGTCTGCCTATCAGCCACATTTCCAAAAGTACCTTAAATCAGTCACCCAGAAACAGAGGTAGGCCAAATCAGTGGCCATAAAGACCACCAGCCTATAGGACTCTCTGATCACTTTCTCTTCTGTACTGGATTGCACTGTTTCATGGGGCACTCCCTCAGCTATCTAGTGTGCTGTGTTGCCTGGCCTATTTGGATTTCCTCTTGCTCACAATATACACACAGTCTGTTTCTTTTCCTCATGTGTATTTTTATTTTTTAGATTCCCAGCACTGCAAAACATAATACAGATCTCTGTCAAGAGAAGCCCTCCACTCAGCTTTTTCTGCCACATGCAGCTTACTTTCTGAGCATCCTCCCATGCTTCCTGTTCTGGCAAATTATATATTTTCCTGTGACAGGCCTGTAAGCCCCCTGCTGGAGGCCTTTTGGCCCTGCTACATCCTGCACCAAAAAAGGGCAGTAGAGAGGTCATCCAAGGTGCCTAGAGCAGCTGTGTGGAAAGCAGCCAATCAGGGTCCAGAAGGCTTGTATAAGAGGAACTGCAAGGCTAGAATGAGATCAGTTCTTTGTTAGACCTGGAGGAGAGTGGATAGTGTACTTGGCTGGTTGAGGGAGCTGCAGGACCTTGGACAGGGCAGTGCTGCCAGAAGTCAGGGAGAGCAAGCAGGAGTGCTGGGACTCCTCCAGGACAAGGCCCTGAGGTAAGGGTGAAGATTGTGCTGGAGCCCTGAGGAAGTGACCCAGGGAATTAGAGCAGCAGTGTGACTTAGATAAACGGACATGGCAGGGTTGCTATCTATATGGTTTCTGGGCTATGTCCCAGAGTAGAGGGCAATCCTGGGTATCCCTCCCCACCAGCCTAGACTTTGAGGCACCTCAGAAGGGAAAGTGAACCATAGTGGCCCAGCTGGAGAGCTGCAGCCAGAAAGGCCCTAAGAGGGCAAAGACATTGCTCCCAGGGGACACTTCTCTATTCTGGAGCAGGGACAACTTCAGAGAGAGACATTACAGAGGACATTGAGAAAGGCCCCTGTTGGATTTGTACCCTGGAATGGGGCTTGCTTTGTCTTTATTTCACTTACAGACTGTATGAAGAGCCACCACAAAGAGTGTGTGTGTGCAGGCACATGCACTGAGAAAGGGGGTGCAGGCACCCCATTACACTCCCCTTGTTGTGCTAATTATTCCATTAGTCCAGTCATTGCCCCCCAAGTATCAAGAGTCTCACTGTAACAGGTTAATTGGAGGCAATTAAGTAGTCTTCTCTGTTTTGCAATTACTGAAGTGACCAGTGTGCTACAGGTAGTACTGTCACATACCCTCTTGTGCCTTCTTATGGAATTCAATAGGAATTGGGTACCAAATTCCATTAGACACCTGTGAAAATAAGACTTTTTCACCTTAATTAGGGTGTTTCACACCCCTGGACTTGCTCACCTTATATCATCTGGTATATGGAAAATAGTTTGTTAACTAAATAATGATGTTGTTCACCTTTGAATGTCAGCCAATGGGCATGCATAATCCCATTATTAAAATCACAGTAAAATGTAAATCTATGTATTGGGATCATATTAATCATCTGAAGGAGCGACTATATTTTCAAGTTCTTATTTGCTGCTAGGAAACTACCTGTTCTGAAAATTATCTTCATATATCTAAAATTTATGAGTCAAAGCTGTCTGTCATGAAAAATAATAATGTGTTAGGAATTTAAATGCTGTGAAAAATGCATTGTTCCTATTTCAGGAAAACTAGGATATTTTTATATTTCTCTGGCAAAAATCTGTTTTTATTTTTGCCTTGATATATAATTTTTTGAAACATACCAGACATTTGAAACTTACTGGTCTCCTAAAATCGCCTTTAGTTACTGAACTGGACCCTTTTCCGTGCAGTTATCCTACACTGTTTCCATATAAATCCCTGGTTGGTGAATCCAGGTCTGGTGAGAAGAAACCTATGCGCATTAGGTGCACTTGCAGAGGGCCTTTTATCTTGGGCGGGGGGCCCACCCCAACCAGGCTTAACCAAGCTGATGGAGGAGAAGCTGGCCCAAATCGAAGTAGGATAGCAGGTGACATACTGAAGTTTTGCCCTGCCTGCACGCTGTAAGGAGAGTCACCTGGCCAGCACAGGGAGCCAGCACAGCCCCACAAGACAGAAACTGCTCTGGAGTTCATGCCGGGTGAGCTCAATCGCCTGTCCTGCCTCCCACTCCAGGAGCAGAATTCAGTGTTGCACATCCTCTTCCCCAGACCTCCCACCTTGGGGGCAGGGCCTGCCCCTCCAGTGTCTCCCACTTCAGGGAAGGTGGAGAAACCTTCCACAATTTTCATAGTGCACCAGGCCCAAAATTCTTTAATCCGGCTCTTTCTCACTACTGGCCAGTATTCTGGTTTGAAGTGCGACGCATAGATTTTCAATCAAGATGGCTTTAATTTCACAATAGGGAAAACAATAAAGGAAAGAGGCAATGGACAGGTCGAACTCACCCGATTTCAATGGTGCCACTGAACTAGAGTAGCAGTTAATCAGTTCCAATGAATGTCAGCCTTTATGAAAAAGAGAGAGCTTGGTGTGACTCACTCCATCATAGGTGTAGTTGTGGCTGCCTCCAGCCATTGTTTAGAATGGCTATGAGGAGTCTTTGTGTGAGAAATATAAAAGCTCTAAACTTGGCAATAAAGATCATTCACTTGCACTCTTTCCTGTGTCCTGAATTTCTGGGCAACCTTGAGCTGACGGACAGTCCTCCTCAGCTGACATAGTTCTATGAACCTAGGCTTTTAAATGGGAGTAGCCCCTGCCTGCCAGCTGAGCGGGTAAGTGCTGAGAGTTAGTTCAAAGTGGCCCTCATTGAAAGCACAGAAATTCAGGACACTGGCAATACTGTAAGTCCGTGATTTTGGGGCAGAGGGCGGGGAGGAGGAAGAGAAAGAGCTATAAATGTCAGTGCACATCTGTTGCTATAATGGAGAACTACATGTTATATGAGTTTGTTTTGTCCCTGGTAAAATTATTGTTTTACAAAACTTTTTTTATCCCTTCTCCTCCCCCCCCCCCCAAAAAAAACCCAAAAATTTTTAAACACAATACCATAAAGATGCAGGCATCTTTTGGATTTTGTGTCAGGCTATGGTGCTAAATCAGAGATGACAGGCCATTAACCCTTTACGATGACATCTAGTATCCTTTAGGCATATTCAAGATCAAACAGAGAAGCCAAGAAAACATTACAGCATTATAACAGGGATACAGGTCCCTATGAAAGTGTATTTTGTGGGGGAAGGGGGATATTTCATGACACCTCTGTGCCCAAAACCTCTGGAATGCTTTGTTGTATGGGTGTCATGGAGTGTTTCTTTTGCCAGTACAAAATGTATTTTTTGTGTAGAGCAGAGGGGTTTCAAATCTCTTAATAATGCAAAGCACATGATTATCTTGTGGACATCACACCTGCCATTTGCTATCCTATAACATCCCTACTGCAATGACAACTATTGTATAGATGGGAAAGTACTGAACATATGTTTGCTGGAAACAGGGAGGAGCTGGAGCTAGCATCATAAAAGCAGCTAGTGCTCATGGACCACCAGCAAGTGCCTCCCAGACCACCAGTACTCTACATATGTCTGGCAACCTATAACTTAGTGAACTGAACTAAATCATAGGCTGAGGCCATGTCTACATCTAAAATTTTGCAGCGCTGGTTGTTACAGCTGTATTAGTACAGCTGTATAGGGCCAGCGCTGCAGAGTGGCCACACTTACAGCAACCAGCGCTGCAAGTGGTGTTAGATGTGGCCACACTGCAGCGCTGTTGGGCGGCTTCAAGGGGGGTTCGGGGAACGCGAGAGCAAACCGGGAAAGGAGACCAGCTTCGCCGGGGTTTGCTCTCGCGTTCCCTGAACCACCCTGCAAACCGCAGGGAAGGAGACCTGCTTGCTCGGCTGTTCGGGGAACGAGAGAGCAAACCGGGAAAGGAGACCAGCTTGATTACCAGAGGCTTCCTCAGGTATGCTGGGATACCTGCTTATTCCACGGAGGTCAAGAAAAGCGCTGGTAAGTGTCTATACTTGATTACCAGCGCTGGATCACCAGCGCTGGATCCTCTACACCCGAGACAAAACGGGAGTACGGCCAGCGCTGCAAACAGGGAGTTGCAGCGCTGGTGGTGCCCTGCAGATGTGTACACCTCCTAAGTTGCAGCGCTGTAACTCCCTCACCAGCGCTGCAACTTTCTGATGTAGACAAGCCCTGAGAGTCAAGCATTTATGTAGTTGGGGCCTTTGAAGGGACTGTGAATAGCTAATCAGCCAAACAATGGGTTTTCTGCTGAAGGCACAGATTTGAAATGATGGAATTTCAGGAGGTAGGCCATTTACATTCCCATCACCTCAAGTGATTCCTAAGAAATCCACTTAATACATATGTCCCCAAAAGTCCTTTGAAGCTCACACATACAATAACACAAACATCTGTATTTTAATACAATGACTTCCTAAGCACTGAAGTTTGTAGTTTAAATTGAGACTGGATATTTTTCTAAAAGATCTTCTCTAGGAATTATTTGGGGGAAGTTTTATGGCTTGTGCTAAACAGGTCAGAGTAAATGATCACTGTGGTCCCTTCTGGCCTTGGAATCTATGCATTTCCCCATGTGAGATTAACTCTGAAATGTTTTGAGGCCTCTCTGATCCTTTGTTTTCCCAAGGATGGGCTCTGCTTGGGGCCCAACCCTTAAGCAGTCAAATCTGCTGAAACTTGTTGAGTTGTATGCCTAAAATGTGAAGGCATTTTGGCCCAGGGTGGGTTTCTTCTGGGGACAATCTGACATTCATCATCTACACTTTGCATTTGAACACCTCTTCTTGCTTGCTCACATAGACTGAGTGTCACCTTTGGCAGCTTTCTCGTAGCTTCAAGCTTGTGAATAATTTCAGCATTGGCTGACACGTATGGCTGCTCTTACAACAATTGTTGTATTAGGTGTGTGTTACTTTGCTCACATCTAACAATCTCAACACTTATAGCATCCTGACCTTGCCCAGGCTTGTTCCCCTGCACAGTAGAGTCCTTCTCAGAAACGGCTTCCTTTAGAAGATATAGTGCCTCCCTGCATCTGGGCTGATGTGCTTAGGGTGACCAGATGTCCCAATTTTATAGGGACAGTCCTGATATTGGGAGCTTTTTCTTGTATACGATCCTATTACCCCGCACCCCCTTCCCAATTTTTCACACTTGCTGTCTGGTTAGCCTAGATTCGCTCCCTGATGCAATCCTATTTCCAGGGCTATAGTTTGTTTGAAAGAGGGCCTCGGGTGGCCCCCAGGTCTGAAACTGTAAACTTGCAACCCCAGTGATCAAATTAAAGGTGATCAGCAGGGGTTCAGGCTCACTTGTCTGACACGCTTTCAACTGTATGGCAATAGCTATCTTTGAACCATATTCCAGAAAACTGGCTGGGTCTGAGAATGGGGATTGTTTCTTTGTAGGTTGCTGTCATGGCTATCTAACAAGACAAAGTTGTAATGAATCTGACTCCATTGTGGTATTACTGATCAAGGTCTTCATTAAGCAAAGACATCCCTGAGCACCAGACCTGAAGAAGGAGGCCCAGCTCTACATGGGTCCTGTATACTAACAGGAAAACTATTGTTAGAAGCTATATGATCTTCCGTATGCTGATTTAGCATCTAGGAGTATAAGGTTCCCTTCATAATGAGCATTCAGACAGGGGCTGACCAGTATTATCTTGTCACAATTTATTACAATTTGTCAGCAGGATATCACCTCCATATATGTGGCTACAATGTACAGCTAATAGAAAAATGACACTATTCTGTTATCATTCATGTTATCACTGTTAGACTGAGTATACCCACATCTATCTCTGTTCCTATTGAGTTGTCCCTGCTATCACCCTCATGTCTTTATAAAAGGCCTAGTGCTACATTCTGAGATCTTTGCTTTGCTGATAAAATGCAAATCTTTTTCCTTTCCCTTCTATGTGTGCATTGGCGGCTACTTATTGCTTGCTATGTCTGCCTGCTGGCAATGAACAACTCGCTGTATCAGCATTAAGAAAATCAGGACCTTTTTTAGATCATACTTTCTTTTGAGAGACATGTAAATGATATGGTTAATACAGCCTTCATGTCTGCAGTAATCTTCCCTCCCCCCACCCCCCAGTCAGTCTGAGGTGGTTAACTGTGCTCTAATTACCTCAGACTTTATTAATGCAATTCAGTCTTGAGTGACTTGCCTGATAAGACTGCATTAAACCTCAAATGGTGCAAAATGGGACTTCCAGTTTTCAGAAGAAAACTGGAAGCCAAGAGTACATATCACCTATTTAGAAACCATTTTTCTTGGCTGCCAGATAAATGCATTTATCTTAATTTGACTCCCTTGATAATCTGTTGAGAATTTTACATGATCTCAGTGATAAGTACTATACTTGCTCCTAGTGCTTATTTAAAACATTCAGAAACATATTTCAAACCATGTCAGTTGTCCCTTTGTGGAATAAAGGTTGTATTGATGGTTAATGAGATCCAATCCAGCAAGCTCTAACAGGAGTTGTTGCAGTAAAAGCAACAGCGAAGACACAGGAAAGCAGATAATAGTCAAGCCCAATGTGTATTCCATGGCACCAAGATGAACCTGCATTCTGCAGCAAAGATCCTGGTTTATGTAGCATGTCATGTGATAAACAAGAAAATTCTATGGCAGATTTATTTCCATTTTTTAAAATGGATTTTTAACTGATCATGAAAGTGACTAGTACTTTCAGTACAAAAGCCTTTGAAATTAAATGCAATCTATTTTAACCTGCCCCACAGATTTTTCCATTTTTGTTGTCAGTTTTGTACTGAAAGTGTACAACTGTTGAAGTTGTTGATAAGGGAAGCCAGAGGCTTTGGCAAGTGGGGAGGAAACAGCTGGGGCTTTTGGCACCCAAAACACATGGAGAGCAATTTAGAGTTGTCTCAGTGACAGAGTAGCATCAGTGTTTATGATAAAATGATTAGCAGTGAGAGTTCACAAGACTACCATCTTCTCTGGGTTCCAGATGTTATACCACATTGAAATAAGTGGAACAGAGATACTGTTCCAGGCTGCCTGCAGACTTACAAAGACAACACTATTGGCTTGCATTCGATTAACATCTTCAAGCTTTTATGTAGCAAGGGGTGGATCCTACTGCAAATTTTTCAGCCAAAGGCATTGCTTAAAACATTCTACTCTCTTCACAGCTTCATTGCTTTACATTTTTCTGTTTATTTTCTGACAGAGCAATTTTCTTTCTGCTTTTACATAATCTTTGCTCTTGTTTGAAAGCACAGTTTTCATGTCATCACATAGCCTTTGTTTCCTTTTTAGTGTCATTAGTTTTAGCATTTTTTTGATAGAAAAAGATTATTTACTCATCCCCGTGCCTTATTTCCCTTAATAGCCGATGATTCTCTTACCTGCGTTGTGCCACTTGCTATGGCAAAATTAAAGTAGCACTCTGACTTCGTCATCATGGACAGGTCACTGAAGACATCTGCTCAATGTGTAACTGTAGTCAGAAAAGCAAATGAGCTGCTTGACTGAATTAGAGAGAGAAGATAATATTGGCTGCCTTTCCAGAGGTGATGAGCACATACTCTTCTCATTTACGTCTGAAAATCAGGCATTATAAATGTGATCTCAATTTGAAAGTGGAATTCAGTTTTACTCCGCTTTGGCAAATAGAAGTATTTAGGCCAAGATCGCATAGGTGGTAGGTAACAGCATCCAAAGGGTGTGAGGGGGGGCGAGACTTACACATGCAGTTTCAGGTGGCCACTTCAGGGAAAATGGGGGCCCTTCATAGATTCCAAAGCCAGAAGGGACCACTGTGATCCTATAGTCTGCCCTCCTGTATAAGGCAGGTCATGCAACTTCCCCAAAATAATTCCTACAGCAAATGTTAAAAAAATCCAATCTTAATTTTAAAATTGCTAGTGATGGAGAATCAGCCAATGGTTGTTTACCTTCACTTTTTAAAAGAATTATTCCTTATTTCTGGTAATTGACTCATGTTATACCTTTCTCTGCTAGACTGAAGAGTCCAAGTTGGTACTTACAGACTATAATCACCCCTTAACCTTCTTTTTGTTAACTCAAATAGATTGAGTTGCTGAGGGGGATGGGAGGGGAGGGAGAGAGACAGGGACAGGAGAGCAGAAAGAGGAGAATGTCCAGTGTAGGACAATGAACACAATTAGAGCTCTCCCTGGTAGTAGGAATCAAAGAGCCGTCAGTTGGCACTGCTCAGCAGGTAAAGCAGAGCTGTGTTTTGGCCTCACCTTTCTCTATATTTAGAGCAATGGTTTAATGTGTCCTAGAGTCCAACCACCCCAATCTCCCCCACCCCCAGGCCTTGACCTCCTTGCCTGCAGTAGAATTTAAAGGGGTGATGTCAGCATATGTCAAGGCACATGCCCATCTTATCATGTGTTAAAGGTAAAGTTAAAGCCTGGACTCGCCTTAAGCTTTAACTTGACTAGCTTAGCACAAGTTAAAGGCAGTTTGTGTTTTTTGTCTAGACTAGACTTTTAAATTTTATGCTAGTTAGTAAAACATGGAGATCATCATGCCTTACAGCCTGGTTGCATAGGTGCAGGAACTAGGGGTGTACAGGGTGCTGCAGCACCCCCTGATTTTGCCCAGGGTCCCAGCTACTGGCCCCAGCCCCAGCCTTGGCCTCCTTACCCCCATCCATGTGTCTCCCCCCTCCACAAAGCCACAGCTCTGATCCCAGCCCCAGCTGTAGGGGACAGCATAGGATGTGGACAGGAGTAAGGGGGGTGCAGCACCTCCAATTTAAAAACTGTTCCAGCACCACTGCCTGTTCAACACAAGGCTGGAAATGAAGCAATATAACTTTCAACTTTTCCTGAAGACTATTCTAGCACAGTGCAGGAGTGTCAAAAAATGGAGGGTCCAACACACACATTTGTTCCTACTTAGACAGCCAAACTACCATTTTCAGAAATATTTCTTTCTATGTGCCAACAGTTAATATTCAGTTGTATAAGTTAATGTAGGTAATAAATGATTTCATATTTGGTATATTGCCAAATATACCAAAGAGACACAACCTGAATATTGCAAAATTTAAGTTTCTTTACCTGTATATAATTATTTAGGGCCCAGCTCACCCTTACTCAGGTTGATTAATACTCTGCTCCTCAAGATCTTCTACTTGAGTGAAGAGGAGTTACTGAGTAAGGGACTCAAGTAATGGTGTCAGAATATACTAGGGCTAGTTTTTTTTGGGGGGAGGGATTGTTTGTCTTGGGGCATGCACCCATGTAGGGCCATAAAGAGAAGTAAGTATGGTGCACTGAAAACTTCTAGGGATATTTAAGGAAGGTACTAACAGTGATTCCCCCAAGTGACAGTGGCCCCCCCATAACTTGTCCCCCACACTTTAAAAAACAACAGTTTCAGCAAGTACAAAAATCTCTTGGGTCTTCTGTTAAAACTTTGTAAGCTACTGTCTGTAGAAACCATTGCTTGTATCTGTCCTGTGAAAGAGACTCTATTACTATATAAAACTTACAAACAAGTTAAGTGACTTTGTTCTTGAAGTGAAAACTATGCTACCACCCCTGCTGTGAGCTTTAAGCTGTAATTGATACAATGTAAACAAACGCTATAAGCCTTTAAGTGACTTTCACTTCATTGTAATAGCAACAGCTCCTAGGAACAGACCCCCACCCTCTGTGATTAAAGGGCCGGGAGTCTCAAATGAATTAGCACACACTCTGAAAGTGGTGGAGACAGTAAATGAAAATATGATTAAGATATGAAATGTATGTTAATGAATGCTTGATGTACATGAATGGTTAGTGAGGTGCCAGCCTAGAAAGGGAGTATCCATCGGCCGAAGAATGTGTCAAGTGGACCACCAAAAAACCCCCCTAGGGTAAACTGGGATCCCCCCCATCACCTGGAAGGAGGAGAAACACAAACTTTGGACAGTGTGGAGCCACCACGAATGTGCCATCTGCTGGCTGAGTCAGCAACAGCAGGATGAAACAGTTCCCATAGATTAACATAGGAATTAATTCCTATAAGAATGAACTCTAAAGACTGAGGACTTTGAGTCTCTGGTTCTGCTGCCAGCCTCCAGGAGCATCAGGTGTATCTGACCCAGACTCGGCTCCATCCTCATGACCAAGATACCTGGCCAGTAACTTGGCATGAGCAACTTCTAGGCTGGTAACTAGAACACCTATACAGAACTTGAATGTGTGTGTATATATAATTGTGTGTGTGTATAAGGAATAAGTAGTGATAGGAATAAGTAGTCAAACAACATTGTTTACTTTTATCTTTTGTTTTATTATACTTACAATAAATGTGGCATCTTTGCCATACCTTTCTTAATAAGATCCTGCTGGTTTTTATTCTATTGGTATAACAAACTGTTAGAATTGTCCAACCCTTTACATTTCAGGGTTTGTTCCTGGTGCTTCTGGAAGGCTAAGGGAGTCCATAGGGAAGTGTGTGATCCAGGCATAGCAGCAGACATCTGAAGACTGCAAATGGTAAGGTGGGATGAGTTGTGCATTTGTGTTTTAGGGAGCAATCTGTCTTCTCTCTCTCTGGTTTTGGGTCCTTGTGTGTTATCATTCTAAAAAAAGGTAGTTATGTTGTTAATGTCCAGCAAAAGTGTGTGTTTTAATCTATCACAGCATACATGCAGATAACCCTTAGGCCTCTGTTTAAACTAGCTAGATCTGGGATCTAGGTACACACGTGTAAATGCACTAAACACCAGGTTACTCCACCTTCTGAAGCAGATGGCTAGGAAAGAGTTGGGGATGGGTAAACTGGTCACACTGACACTCCCAATGTGCTGGGTGGCTGAGGTTGAGTCAGGAGTGGCGCCAGGGTTTTTGCGCCCTAGTAGGGGGTCCCTCCGCGTCCCCAGTCGTTGGTGGCAATTCTGCGGCGGGGGGGTCCTTCTGCGCTCCTGGTCTTTGGGGCACTTCAGTGGCGGGTCCCGGAGCAGGTGAAGGACCCACCGCAGAATTGCCACCGAAGACTCGGAGTGCGGAAGGACCCCTTGCCGCCGAATTGCCGCCGAGGATGGCAAAATGCCACCTCCCCAAATCCTGGTGCCCTAAGCGACTGCCTAGGTCACCTAAATGGAAGCGCCGGCCCTGGGTTGAGCAAGCACAGGGAGTGGTAGTAGTGAATTCCTGCTTGTATTGTCTATAAACTATTCTCCACCTGTAGTAACCTCCATGAAACCTGGAGGGAGAAGCACAGGTTGCAAGAGAAGCTTGGACGAGGCAGCAGAAGTTAGTCCAAGTGTCTAGACATGCTAAATTGCAGTTAAAGCAGCTCTGTAAGATGAGAATGGTGGGGAAGGTTTCCTCCCCATCAAAATTAGTTCATGATCTCTAAATAACTGTCAGAAGTGGCTGGTTTGAAGACTTCACTGACCTAGCATAGCACATTATGATCTATGCTTCCACTATGAAGTTTTCTTCATGCAAGCACCCACTAGTGTGCTACCAGTAAACAACAATGTAAACATAGCCCAATGTAACAGAGCTATCGTCAGTTTCACATTCCAAAAACAGTATATCAGAACCAATATTTTGTACTTTTAGACCCAAAACTTAACTTGATTACTTGGTCCAGGTCATAAATAAAACTGTTAAATGTATCTCACTGAGGAGTCTGCTAGCCAGTATTTCAGGAACACTGGGTCCATGTTTCTGCGGCCTGCACTTAAATAAGAATGTGCATGATTGAGCTAGAGTTTAATTTATGGGTGAGCCTAAAGCAATTTTATCGGCTTAACATTGCAATAGTTCTTTGGGGTATTAGAAGTAACTGCCTCCCTGCAATTCAGAAATTTGATAGCTCTATGATGAAGGCATGTGAAATAGCAAATAGTTTTGCTGCCTGAACTGTTTAGCTGCTTTATGAGATGACCAAAACTGCTGACAGATTTGTTGTTTTAAAATCTGCTTAATGGGATCCTTTAAATATACTACTGAGAATAAGAGCCTCACAATTAAGAGGCTTGCAGAAGCGGAGACTAGAAGAATCAAGGACAAGGGGAAGATCAGTTAAGTGTTTACTGTCTCAGCATGGCATTCTGTAATGCTTCTGAAATATTGTTGTCATTCTTAACCAGACTGAGCAAGTCCTGGTTGGCTAATCTATGTAAGCCCATAATGTCAGTTGTCATTGTGAAGTGATGGAAAGAGGTTGAGAGCTCTGTTTAGAATATTGCCAGATTCAGTCATGGCCATCCTTAGGATTTATAAGGCCCTAAGCAGTATTAAACTGATGCCCCCATGCTCCACTGAAGGTGGTCCCCAGCCAGCACCGCTGACCCCAGTGCAAGGGGACACAGCCACCACCCCTGCCCATGGACCCCCCAGAACCTCAACCCATCAGCAATGGCTCAAGGCAGGCTTCACACTGTCACAGGGGGGCTGCATCTTGCCAGAGCCCACAGACCTTCTGAGCCCCTAGTCACTCCTGGCTCACGACAAGCATTTTGACAGGAAATACCAAGTAGTAATAACAATACATGTCTGTCTGTGTATCAGAGCCAATGAGCATGACTGCAACACAGTCTGTGAGGGACTGTGACTCATGAGAGGCAGAGTGTATGTGGGTGTGAGAGAGACTGTGTATAAGGGAAGTGGTGAGACTGTGAGCATACTGGCAGTTTAAGTCCCTCCCCGCCCCACTTGGCATGCCGCCCCCCCCACCCCACCATGAAAGTTTCCCTTCTCCTGTCCTGACCCCAGCCTGGCCCCTGTCAGAAATTGAGCAGCGCAGGCAGGGAGGGTTTAGGGAGGAACTCTGTGAGTGGTGGTGGGCTGGACCACCGTGCCACCAGTAACTGGCTGTGCTTCTGGGCTCCCCAGAGTGGGGTGGCAGAACCAGAGGCTGGAGCTCTCTGCTGGCCAGCTAAGGAGCAAGTGAGAGAGGTGGGCAGGGAGAAGCCCACCAGCCCTATGTGTGGGAGGGGTTGGAGAAGAGAGGATTCCAGCTGTGGCCAGAGAGGGGAATGGTTCCTCACATGTTTGGGTGCCCTATGCATATGCTGCGTATGCCTAAGGATGGTCCTGGGTTCAGTCATCACTGGGATTTGTCATCTGTTTCCACTCTCATTTGAATTCTAAGCAATTTGACTCTATACCCATGAAGTTAATGCTACAGTAGGGCAAGTATTTGTCATGCAAGGAGTGATATCAGAGAACTCAACCAATCACCACCCTCCCTGTACAGCTAACTTTCAGGCAAGTTTCATTGGCTGTATGAGGGGAAACTGGCAAACAGTGATTGTTGACTCAACTGCCACACCTGCACAAGATGGGTTTTCATCATCTAACATAGTAATACTTTGCATTTCCATATGGAGATCTCAAAGTGCTTTACAAGCAATGAATTAAGTCTTGCAGCAACCCAGTGAGTGAACTAATTATTATTTTTTATAGAGGGGGAAATGGAGACACAGATTAGGCACCTCATTTTCAGAGGTGCTAAGCACTCCAGCTGAAGTTACTAAGATCTTTGATGGTCATCACCTCTTGAACAAATCACTCATAGCCTGCCTTTAAGATCACACAGTGAGGCTGTGGTAGAGACAGATTTTCTGACTCCTAATCTGCTGCTTTAACCACAAGGCTGTCCTTTCTCTAATGGCTCTTGTGCAGGGGTTCTCAAACTGGGGGTTGGAACCCCCTCAGAGTCACAAGGTGTCAGTGTCATAGTATCTTTCCCCAGTCTGAACCTTAGAGTCCAAAAGTTGGGGTACTAGCATGAAGTCCTCTAAGCTTAATTACCTGCTTAGATCTGATAAGCTGCCACCAATCAGGAATTCCAGTGCCTGATACACTCTGGTCCCCCCAAAACCTTCCCTGGGGACCCCCAAGACCCAGACCCCCTGGATCTTAACACAAGGAAAATAAACCCCTTTCCTCACCGTTGCCTCTCCTAGGATTTTCCTCCCTGGGTTACCCTGGAAGATTACCGTGATTCAAACTCCTTGAATCTTAAAACAGGGAGGAATGTCCCTTCCCCCCTCCCCTTTCTCCCTCACCCAGAGGCAATACAGATTCAAGCTCCGTGAATCTAAAACAAAGGGATTCCCCCTTCCCCTTCCCTGTTAAGTACAGACTCAATTCCCTTGAGCCTCAACAAGGGGAAAAATCAGACAGGTCTTAAACACAAAACTTTTAATAACTTTTACTCTTTTTCTTTCTTTTTATCTCTGCAGTTTAGATGGTAAAAGTTACAGGGTCTGTCAGCTTATAGAAACTGGAGAAAAAGCCTCCTCCAGCAGAAACACAATTTAAAATACTTCCAGCCAGATACACATTAAAACTCTACCAGCAAGATACACATTTGCAAATAAAGAAAACCAATTAAAAAGACTAAACCGCCTTTCTACTTGCACTTACTACTTGAATAGAAAATACAGCCTGTAGTACGTCCAGTCACTCTCAGATCCCAGAGAGAACAAAGCCAAACCCAAAAAACACAAACAAAGGCTTCCCTCCATCGAGATTTGAAAGTATCTTGTCTCCTGACTGGTCCCCTGGTCAGGTGTTTGGTTCCCTGTTTGTTAACCCTGTACAGGTAAAAGACATTAACCCTTAACTATCTGTTTATGACAGCCTCCACCCCAAACCCTACTTTGCCTCCAACTTTCATAATGCTGTTATAAATAAGAAAAGTTTAAATATTTAAGGGGGGGGGTTGCACTCAGAAGCTTGCTATGTGAAAGAGGTCATCAGTACAAAAGGTTGAGAACCCCTGTTCTTGTGTGTATTTTTCTGGAAAATGAAAATAAATTGAAATCTTGTGCTACCATGTGAATAAGAATGTAACACAAGAACACCCATACTAGGTCAGACCAATGATCCATCTATGATCCATCCATGATCCAGTATTGTGTCTTCTGAAAGTGGCTGGTGCCAGATGCTTCAGAGGGAATGAACAGAACAGGGCAATTATCAAGTGATTAACCCCTGTTCAGTCCCTGCTTCTGGCAGTCAGGTTTCAGAACACTTGCAGCAGCATTGAATCCCTGACCATCTTGCCTAATAGCCATTGATTGGACATATTCTCCATAAATTTATCCAAATCTTTTTTTAAACAGCTATAGTTTTGGCCTTCACAACATCTCTAGGCAATGAGTTCCATGGGTTGACTGTGCATTGTGGGAAGAAATGCTATTTTCTGTTGTAAACCTGCTGCCTATTGGGAAGTCCTGTTTTTTGTATTGTGCAGAGGGGTAAATAATAGGGCTGTCACTTAATTGCACATGATTAATTCAAATTAATCATGATTAAAAATGTAATCGTTATTCATTCATTTTAATTTCAGTACTAAATGAATGAATTTCAGTTGGTTATCTGTAGTTTTGGATTTTTTTCTGTTTTTCAAATGTATTGATTTCAATCACAACAGAGAATATAAAGTGTACAGTGCTCACTTTATCACTTTTACAGTGCAAATATTTGCAATCAAATATAAACAAGAGTTTTTTCAGTTCACCTCATACAAGTACTGTGGTGTGATCTCTTTGTCATGAAAGTGCAACTTAGAAATGTTGACTTTTTTGTTACATAACTGCACTCAAAAACAAAAGTGTAAAACTTTAGAGCCTACAAGTCCACCCAGTCCTACTTGTTCAGCCAATTACTCAGACAAACAAGTTTGTTTACATTTAAGGGAGATTCATAGATTCATAGACTCCAGGACTGGAAGGGACCTCGAGAGGTCATCGAGTCCAGTCCCCTGCCCTCATGGCAGGACCAAATATTGTCTAGACCATCCCTAAAAGACATTTATCTAACCTACTCTTAAATATCTCCAGAGATGGAGATTCCACAACTTCCCTAGGCAATCTATTCCAGTGTTTAACTACCCTGACAGTTAGGAACTTTTTCCTAATGTCCAACCTCAATCTCCCTTGCTGCAGTTTAAGCCCATTGCTTCTTGTTCTATCATTGGAGGCTAAGGTGAACAAGTTTTCTCCCTCCTCCTGATGACACCCTTTTAGATACCTGAAAACTGCTATCATGTCCCCTCTCAGTCTTCTCTTTTCCAAACTAAACAAACCCAATTCCTTCAGCCTTCCTTCATAGGTCATGTTCTCAAGACCTTTAATCATTCTTGTTGCTCTTCTCTGGACCCTCTCCAATTTCTCCACATCTTTCTTGAAATGCGGTGCCCAGAACTGGACACAATACTCCAGCTGAGGCCTGACCAGCGCAGAGTAAAGCGGAAGAATGACTTCTCGTGCCTTGTTTACAACACACCTGTTAATGCATCCCAGAATCACGTTTGCTTTTTTTGCAACAGTATCACACTGTTGACTCATATTAAGCTTGTGGTCTACTGTGACCCCTAGATCTCTTTCTGCCATACTCCTTCCTAGACAGTCTCTTCCCATTCTGTATGTGTGAAACTGATTGTTCCTTCCTAAGTGGAGCACTTTGCATTTATCTTTATTGAACTTCATCCTGTTTACCTCAGACCATTTCTCCAATTTGTCCAGATCATTTTGAATTTTGACCCTGTCCTCCAAAGCAGTTGCAATCCCTCCCAGTTTGGTATCGTCCGCAAACTTAATAAGCGTACTTTCCATGCCAACATCTAAATCGTTGATGAAGATATTGAACAGAACCGGTCCCAAAACAGACCCCTGCGGAACCCCACTTGGGGTAATGCTGCCTGCTTCTTGTTTAGTGTAACCTGAAAGTGAGAACAGGCATTCACATGCCACTTTTGTAGCAAGCATTGCAAATTATTTACATGCCAGATATACTAAACATTTGTATGCTCCTTCATGCTTCAACCACCATTCCAGAGGATACGGTTTCACACTGGTGATGCTTATTTAAAAAAAAAATCACATGTTAAGATTTGTGAACAAGCTCCTTGGGGAGAATTGTCTCTGGCTCTGTTACCCACATTCTGCCATATATTTCATGCTATAGCAGTTTTGGATGATGACCCAGCACATGTTTGTTTCAAGAACACTTTCACTGCAGATTTGACAAAATGAAAAGAAGGTACTAATGTGAGCTTTCTAAAGATAGCTACAGCACTTGATCCTAGGTTTTAAGACTCTGTAGCACCTTCCAAAATCTAAGAGGGATGAGATGTGGAGCATGTTGCCAGGAGTCTTAAAAGAGCAACATTCTGATATGGATACTACAGAACACAAACCACCAAAAAAATCAACCTTCTGGTGGTGGTATCTGGTATCTGAGTACCAGATGACAAAAATGAATATTGATTGGTCTGCACTGCTTTGGATCATTGTTAAGCAAAACCAGTCATCAGCATGGATGCATGTCCTCTGGAATGGTGATGAAAGGACATATGAATATTTAGTGCATCTGCCACATAAATAACTTGCAACATCAGCTACAACAATGCCATGTGAATGCCTGTTCTCACTTTCAGGTTACACTGTAAACAAGAAGCAGGCAGCATTATCTCCTTTAAATGTAAACAAACTTGTTTGTCTGAGTAATTGGCTAAACAAGAAGTAGGACTGAGTGGACTTGTAGACTCGAGTTTTACACTGTTTTGTTTTTGAGTGCAGTTATTTCTGTGCATAATTCTACATTTGTAAGGTCAACTTTCATGACCAATAGTCTGCACTGCAATAGGTGAATTGAAAAATACTATTTCTTTGGGGCTTTTACAGTATTCACTTTATATCAAAAAATATAAAGTGAGCACTGTGCGCTTTGTATTCTGTGTGACTGAAATCAATATATTTGAAAATGTAAACATCTGAGATATTTAAATAAATGAGATTCTATTAGTTTAACAGCACAATTAATTTTGTAATAGTTTGACAGCCCTAGTAAATTGCACTGCCCTATTCACATTCTCCACACACTTCATGATTTTATAGACCTCTTTCATATTCCCCCCCAAATCATTTCTAAGATGAACAGACCCAGTTTTTAATCTCTTCTTGTATGGAATAGCTTCCATACCCCTAATGTGTTTTTTTGTTGCCTTTCTCTGTACCTTTTCAAATTCTAATATCTTTGAGATGGGGCAACTGGGGCTGCATGCAATATTCATGGGGTGTGAAAAGCATGGATTTATATAGTGGTGATATTTTCTTATCTATCCTTTATCAAATGGTTCCTAACAGTCAGTTAGCTTTTCTGACTAATGCTGTAGACTGAGCAGATGTTTTATGAGAACCATTCTTGACTCCAAGATATTTCTTGATAACTAATTTAGACTATCAGTTCATACGTATAGTTGACATTTTTTCCAATGTGCACTACTTTGCATTTATGAGCATTGAATTTCATCGCTATTTTGTTGCACAGTTACCCACTTTTGTGAGATCTTTTTGTAACTCTTCAGTCAGTTTCAGACTTAATTATCTTGAATGATTTAGTAACATCTGCTAATTTGGCCATTTTACTGTCTCTTCCCCCCTCCCCCTCAGCCTTTCCAGATGATTTTAGTATTTTGAACATCATGGGTCCAAGTACAGATCCTTGGGAGACCTTGCTATTTACCTATTTCCATTGTGTAAACTGGCCATTTATTCCTATTTGTTTCCTGTCTTCTAACCAGTTGCTGATCTATGAGAGGACTCTGCTTCTTATCCCATAACTGCCTACTATGCTTAAGAACCTTTTAGAAAGCCTTTGACAAGGTCCCTCAAAGTCCAAGGACACTATGAAAACTGGATCACCCTTTTCCACACCTACTGACACCCTTAAAGACTTCAAGTGAATTGAGGCATGATTTCCCTTTTACAAAAGCATTGTGTTCATCAGTGTGTCCGAATTCTGTTCTTTACTATAATTTCAATTCATTTGCCTGGTACTGAAGTTAAGCATGTGGCCTGTAATTGCCAGGATTGCCTCCGGAGCCTTTTAAAAAAATCAGCATTATATTAGCCATCCTCCAGTCATCTGGCCAGAGGCTGACTTAAGTGATAGGTTACATATCACAGTTAGTAGTTCTTCAATTTCATATTTTAGTTCCTTCAGAATTCTTGGTTGAATACCTTCTGGTGACTCACTACTGTTTACTTGACCAATTTGTTCCAAAGCCACCTCTTGATACTTCAATATGAGACACTGCCTCAGTTATGTCACCTAAAAGAATGTTTGGAATGTTTGGAATCTCCCTCACATCCTCTGAAGCAAAGACCAATGCAAATAATTCATTTAGCGTCTCTGCAATGGACTTGCCTTCCTTGAGTGCTCCTTTGGCACCTTAATCGTCCAGTGGCCCCACTGATTGCTTGGCCAGCTTCCTGGTTCTCAAGTACTCAATTTTTTTTCTGTTAATGATTCATGCATTCTATGATCAGATGGCCTACCTCAGCTTTGGCAAAAAAGAATGACTTTCTTCACAAGAATACTACTCCGGAAAATATTTCTGTACAAGTCAGTCTGGAAAATATATATTGATCAGGGATGATCCCTAATGCCTAAAATCATTAGTCAGATCGCCCTGAGTTCTTCCCCATTACATTTGAATTGTCTCCTTTTTTGTCTTGTCTGAGCACGTCAGCACTTAACGAACAAAATAACATCTTCTCTGTTTTAGTTTTTAAATGGTAAAATACATTTGTCTCTTCAAATACAGAGAACTTAACGGGTGTGAAGATATCAGTGATGGGCATGGTACAAACTGATTAGATAGAAGCTAATTCTGCATGGCTCTATTCCCAAATGTTACTGACCCATAAATCAGCAGAATATGACTAAAAAGAATGACTAGCAGCCAAACCCTGTCAGATATTTGTGACCCCCAGGACCCATTGGTGCCAATTGGCAAAGAACCTCAGAGTGCATAGGAGCTTACAGAGATCCCCTGGGTCTGAAGTCTAAGTAATAGTGCCCCAAAGGGTGACGTGTGAGGTCTCTACCAACAGCCAGTAATGCACTGATTGTTCTAATCACTTAAGATGTATGTGCAGATGATATTTAAGGAGCTGTGTATCTACGCTGATACTCCTAAGAATAGTTGTGAGTTAAGACAGGTCACCAAAAGGTGACACATTCTGGTCCAGAAGGGAGTAGCAGACTCTTATTTCTCTGTCTTGTCATGATGTATTGTGTGGCTTACACTGTTTTTACAGAGCCTGATGCTAATGAAGAGCTTATGAATTTACACGAGAAACTGCAGGGAAAAACAAGCAACAAAGGGGCACCCTGTTTACAAGTAAAGACAATGGATTTAGGGGGAATAACTGGGAATACTGAAGTACACACTTGTGCCTTCAGCAAGGAGACGGTTCTCATTCTGTCTTATGAGAAGGGTCAGTCAACCTGGGTGGAAAATGCTGCAGAGCATTCTCATATGTCTACATTTAGACTGCTACAATGGCACTGTAGCACTTCAGTGTAAACATGACCTATGCTGACAGAAGGGGTTCTCCCATCTGTATAGGTGACCCCATCCCAGAGCAGCAGTGACTAGGTCAATGGAAAAATTCTGTTTACATCAGGGGCTAGTCAGCATAGCTACGTCTGACGGCTGGATTTTTCACTGAGACATAGCTATGGCAATGTAACCTCCCAGTGTAGACCAGCCCTTTGAGGGAGCAAAACTTCATTAGACAGAGTAGTTTGGTAAGCAAGTCTAGGCTTTCGAGTGTTATGATTGTTTTTTCTTTTACATGAAACCATTTCTTTCCAATACTTTGACTTGCTACTTCTCAAGACTGTATACTCGTATGTTAAAGTGAAACAAGTAAAAAGTTTAAGTGCTATATGCTAAACAGTGTAAAAAGCAACAAAGAGCCCTATGGCACCTTAAAGACTAACAGATGTATTGGAGCATAAGTTTTCATGGGCAAATACCACTTTGTCAGACGTGTGCATTTCGCCCACAAAAGCTTATGCTCCAATACATCTGTCGGTCTTTAAGGTGCCATAGGACTCTTAGTCTGGATTTGTAAAAAGCAACAAACACGGCTACCCCCCTGATGCTAAACAGAGTGGTGATCTGAAGGGCAGCTGATAAGCTGGTTGGGAACATGTGAGTGTTAAGTGGAAGTACAAAGAACAGGGGCTGGACATTCCAGGGGGATGCTCAGAGGGATTGGTGGCTGGAGCATGCCTATCGCTAACCTACAGAGACAGCAGAGCCTGCATAAGCTGAGAGGAGAGTGCTTGTGTTGCCTGTGGCCAGTTGGGTCAGGGGACTGACCTACAGCAGTCACAGACAAGGATTCCGCATGTTGTGAGCAGGTGGTGGCAAGATGCCTCACTACCCTGAGTACTCCTGGGAAGCAACACAGTGTAATGCAAGGGTGATTAAGTCTCGTTGATTTTAAGCAGACTGCTTATCTGAAAGGCAAGCAGCATTTGGTTGTAAGAGAATCAAGTGTCAAAGGAATAATGTTTAGGGTTAACAAACTGGCAAAAGTATTGTCAACAGAAGTTCAATGAGATACTGATGACAAAATTTGAGTACTAGGTCAAATAGTCAATATCCAGGAAGAATCACTGCAGTGGTAGCATTTGCATGAGTGTTCGTTTTATAGTGGCACATACTTGAAGATCTGAGGATGAGTCCTAATATCTGATAAAATAAATAAAAATGTTAACACATCCTTATCAATCATACTTGCCATAGATCTCAGTTTGAGTGTTTTCTGTGCGTGATAGGAAGAAGCCTTGGCATCAGATACAAAGTATTGATCAAATGATGAATGCATAGGTAGTATAATATGCAAGACTTTTAGATTTGAAGTTTGTGCAATTGCATTATCAAAACTGATTGCCAGAGATGGAAGTAAGCCCACAAAGTGCCTGGGACTGAGTAGTAAAGATTGTTAGGAAGAGTCTTCATGTATTTCTTTGTCATCTCTTCTCAATGTGATGTGAACAAATTAAAGCCAATAAAAGGAAATATATTTTAATACAATGCATAATTAGCCCACGGAATTCATTACCACAAGATGTAATTGCGGCCAAGAGCAGAGCAGGATTTATAAAAGCATAGGCATTTATATTGATAGAATGAAAAGGTGTTTTATGCTTCAGTTTGTATACCCATTACTAATTGTCAGTTAATGCAAATTTATTCCATTGTCTACTTCAGGGTATCTTGCAATTCCTTGGCAGTATCTGGTGCTGACTACTGCCAGAGAAAAGATACCAGACGAGATGGATCACAAATGAAATATATTTAGAAATGAAGTGCTAGATAAATCTGTATATCACCTAGATAACAATTAAATGTTCAACTATAGTGACAGTAATGGACTCCAGACATTGGCTTAGATGGTTAAACATGGAAGACAGACAGGCAGACACAAAAAACAGATGCCTGACTTTCCACTGCTTTGCATCTTGTGCTGCTGTTTGCACCTGTAAAAGTGAATACAAAATGAGTGTAACACTGCCATTCTCATTTGATGTCTATACCCCTTTTGCATAGGTGTAATTACAAATGACTAGCAAGGCTGTGGAGAATTAGGCTTACTGTTTCAGATGAGAAAATTCAAAGGTCTCTGATTGCAAAGGAAAACTAGAAAAGTCGACCATGAGCATGCACATACACTCCCTCTCTTGTTCCCATGGCAATCATAAAGTATCAGCCAAAATCATTACTCACTGCACTAAACAAAATAAAGCTAAACTTAAGTCACCCTGCATGATTAAGAAGCTCATAAATAACACAGAAAATAATTCAGAATTGCAAGGCAGTAATTCTTCCCCAGGGAATACTCAGAGTAGGCAGTTTCCAATAGTCAAGAACTTCATTCTCCATCTGGAGCACCTTTACAGGCACAGGCAGCAGTACAGCATTACCATTCATTCCTGTCCAAGGCTTGTTCCTCCATTAAGCCCACTAACTCATATCTTTGCATACAATTTCCCACCATCTAGTCTGTGGTTAGACTCTAAGGGTATGTCTACACTACAGGATTATTCTGATGTTACAGAAACTGGTTTTTTAAAACCGATTGTGTAAAGTTGAGTTCACGCGGCCACACTACGCACATTAATTCGGCGGTGTGCGTCCATGTACCGAGGCTAGCGTCAATTTCCGGAGCATTGCACTGTGGGTAGCTATCCCATAGTTCCCACAGTCTCTTCCGCCCATTGGAATTCTGGGTTGAGATCCCAATGCATGATGGGGCAAAAACAGTGTCGCGGGTGATTACGGGTAAATGTTGTCACTCAATCTTTCCTCCGTGAAAGCAACAGCAGACAATCATTTTGCACCCTTTTTCCCTGGATTGCCCTGGCAGACGCCATAGCATGGCAACCATGGAGCCCATTTAGCCTTTTGTCACTGTCACCGTATGTGTACTGGATGCTGCTGACAGACGTGGTACTCCAGTGCTACGCAGCAGCATTCATTCATCTTTGCAAAATAGTAGATGGTTACCAGCCCTATTGCACCGTCTGCAATTGGAAATTGGCGATGACGGTTACCAGTCATTGTACCGTCTGCTGCTGTCATGGGTGGTCCTGTCTGGCTTCACTGAGGTCAGCCGGGGATGCATGGACAAAACTGGGAATGACTCCCCAGGTCATTCCCTTCTTTATGTTTTGTCTAAAAATAGTCAGTCCTTCCTAGAATATGGGGCAAATCTACTAGAGAACCAGAGAGCACAGCCACTCTGGGTCAGAGCCCCAGATACCCTGCAGGAATGATGAGCTGCATGCCATTCTAGGGGGTGCCCCTGCAACACCCCCACCCATTGCTTCTTTCCTCCTCCACTCCTCCTGGGCTACCATGGCAGTTATCCCCCCATTTGTGTGATGAAGTAATAAAGAATGCAGGAATAAGAAACACTGACTTTTTAGTGAGATAAAATGAGGGGGAGGCAGCCTCCCGCTGCTATGATACTCCAGGCAGTACAGAATCTTCATTAGATATGAAAGGGGGTGGGAAGCAGCGCTCAGCCTCCAGTTGCTCTGAGGACGGTTTTCAATCTTCTGTACCGTTTGCCGGGAATGACAGGGAGTCATTCCCGTTTTTGCCCAGGCGCCCCTGGCCGACCTCACCGAGGCCAGCCAGGAGCTCTCACGGGATGATGGTGCAAAATGACTGACTGATATCCATCCTCATCATCTTCCACCGGGGAGGAGAGGAGATGCTGCTGTTCAGCACTGCAGCACCCTGTCTACCAGCAGCATGCAGTAGACATAGAGTGACATTGAAAAAAGGCGAGAAACAATTTTTTCCCTTTTCTTTCGGGGTGGGCAGGAGGGGGTACATTGACGACATATACCCTGAACCACCCGGGAAAATGTGTTTGACCTTTCAGGCGCTGGGAGCTCAGCCAAGAATGCAAATGCTTTTAGGAGCCTGTGGGGACTGTGGGATAGCTGGAGTCCTCAATCCCCCCTCCCTCCCTCCATGAGCATCCATTTGATTCTTTGGCTTTCCATTATGCTTGTCATGCAGAACTGTGCTGAGTCCCTGCTGTGGCCTCTGTCTATCATAGCCTGGAGATTTTTTCAAATGCTTTGGCATTTCGTCTTCTGTAACGGAGCTCTGATAGAACAGATTTGTCTCCTCATACAGCCATCAGATCCAGTATCTCCCATACGGTCCACGCTGGAGCTCTTTTTGGATTTGGGACTGCATTGCCACCCGTGCTGATCAGAGCTCCATGCTGGATAAACAAAAAATGAAATTCAAAAGTTTGCAGGGCTTTTCCTGTCTACCTGGTCAGTGCATCCTAGTTCAGATTGCTCTCCAGAGCAGTCACAGTGGTGCACTGTGGGATACCACCCGGAGGCCAATATCGTAGATTTGCACCCGCACTACCCCTAATCCGATATGGCAATACTGATTTCAGCGCTACTCCCCTCATCGGGGAGGAGTACAGAAATCGGTTTTAAGAGCCCTTTATATCAATATAAAGGGCTTCGTTGTGTGGACGGGTGCAGGGTTAATTTGGTTTAACGCTGCTAAATTCGGTTTAAATGTGTAGTGTAGACCAGCTCCAGGTTGGACTTAATTGTGTTGCATTATTCTCTTTGGAATCCTAGCATCTATTTGTCTCCTACAGTGTCCACACGCCGCAATCTTTTCAATTGGATGCAATCTTAGACACTGATTTCCCATCCTACTTACCTTCATTTGTTTTAAAATCATTCCACTTTACCCCTACCATATTTCAAAGAACTCTCAACTCTACTGCCTCCAGCCTTTTAATACCTGTTTCTTGAATGCAGCTGTTTCCATACCATAAAGTAATACTATCAGTACACTGGTTTGATCAATTTTTACTTTGGTACCAAGCAAAGTTTTTTTCAGTCCATAATTGTCAGTGTCTGTGCCACACTTGTGGCTAAGGCCGGGGTGAAAGTAACTTAAAGGACTTACCAGTATGCCAGAGTCCAGAGTGGGGGCAGGGCCTCAACCAGAAAGAGGTGAGGCTTAAAGGCCCTGGGGCTCCAGCTGTGGCTGGGAGACCCAGGGCCTTTAAATCACTCTGGAGCTACCAGCTGCAGAGGCAGTTGAGAGCCCCTGGGCTCATGGGCGAATTAAAGGACCCAGGACTCCAGCTGCCGCAGAGCTCTGAGCCCGGCTGCCGGAGCTCTGGCAGGGATATAAAGGGCCCAGGGCTCCTCAAATCACCACTGTAGAAGCCGGTCCAGTCCAGCACAGCATACTGGCTCTTGCCAGTACACCCTGCCAGCAAAACCTGCTTCCTTTCACCTCTGGCTAAGGCATATCTCCTTGTAACCTCATCACCAATGGAACATTGGCACTTATCAAGCTTCCTAGGTACACAAGATCCTACTTGTTCTACAACTTTACCACTGCAGCAGTTCAACACTCTATTGTTTCATTTCCAAGATGCAAGCACTTTGTCATCTTCGCATTTATTTTAAGTCCAAGTTGACTACACCAATTTGCCAAGGTAGCAAAGAGTATCTGCATTAGTTTAAACATGTCCACTTTAAGAACATAAGGCACAGTGATTTCATGCCCCCTTGTCTTACACCATACTTGAACCCATTGCTTATTTTTTCATCAATTCATATGACACTGCAGAAGTCTTTTTGCATAGGTTTTATAATTGCAATGATCTCCTCTGGAACTCCATATGGTTTAGCTACTTTCCATAATGCTTCTCTCCAAACTGAAGTTGGTGAAAACAACAAACATTTTAATACCTGTTTTTTACTCTTCTCCCCCGCCCCACCATGTGACTGTCTGACCAGCGTACCTGCGGCCTGGTCTAAAGCTGCACTGTTCCTTGCCTACTACTTCCTCTAAAACTGGACTTAATCTGACAATTACTTTCATCGTGATTCTTCTCCCCCCCCCCCCACGGACAATAAGCTTAAACCTCTGTTCAGATCAGCTGGATCTCCTTCCTTCAAAGATTGGTAAAACTATTACCTTTAGGCAGTGATCTGGTACCTCTCCTTGTTCCCATACCCTCTTACATATTTTCTAAAGCTTTGACAACACTTGTTCTGCCAGCTTTTAACAGATCAGCTGATCTATCATCTATTCCTGCAGCTTTCCCACTTTTTTTAAACTGCTCTATTTTCTTCTGATGGTAGTACAGTGGAGATGGCCACTTGCAAGGCAAAATGGATCTGTTCATCTAGCATATCTAGAATGCTTGTCTCCAGATGAACTCAGGGTTCAATACTTTGTTCTAATGCTCCGGCATTTGTTGTGAGTTCACTGGTAGCTTTTCTTTCCACATGCATTGTTGTGTATCCGTATAATTTAAACTTTTTGTATATTCATATATTTTCTTAATGCTTCCTCCAGCTGTAGAGACTCTTCTCCCCCCCTGCTCTTCACCACCCTCTGCAAACCTTTACTTGTCCAGTCTTTGTGATTTCACTGATTTGCATAATACTTTTACAACAGTCTTGGTTTATTTACGTTTTTCCTGTATTTTTTGATTATTCAGCTTTTCCTTGCTTACTTATGCCTTCCCATAGTTTCCTCAGCTGTTTTTGTTTCACTTCCTTGAATATTTCCTATCCAGTCTGCAGTGAGTTCTTCACAAATGTAATGGCCAGAATCTCCTTGCAAGCATCACCAGGTATGCCTCCCTCACACAGCTGCCTTTTAAGTGATCAAGATCAAATTTGATTCCAGTTGCATGCACCTTTTTCTTGGATTTTAACTTAATCTTTCCTATTGGTAGTACATGACCATTGCCACACTCAGTGACCTTTGACCACACTTATTGATAAAAGGCTATGCAGTTTTTGGTTTGATCAGCTGGTGAGTTCCATGTAACTTTGTGCATGTCTTTGAGGAAACCAAGTACAGCCAGTAATCACACTGTGCACTTCACAGCAAGTTCTAAACCTTTCCTCATGATTGTTAGCTATTCTGATGCTGTGTGGTCCAACATTATTTATTTGCTTACCATGTCCACAACCAACCTTTGTATTCATATTGCCTAATATCAGAATCCTATCATCACCAGGAATTTCTTCTGTGATGCTATTCAGATGTTGATTAAAAGCTGTCCTTCTCTCTTTCTGCTTTTGCTCATGTATAACAGCAGGACAGTTATGAATAGCTTATTGTCATAGCAAGGTTTACTACTGCCTACAGTCTGCTCAAACACTGGTTCCCAGCTGTTCTTGTCCACTGCTCTAGCAAGTCCACAACTATGCTTTGCTTGTCCACTTGAATATTCAGGGTAATAGTGTAATTTCCAACTTTCAACTCTTTTGTACCCAGCCAGTGAGTCTCCTGTATTCCAGCAAAGGAAACTTGTGACTTCCTTAACTCCTCTGCCACTAGCTCAGTCTGGCCTGGAATAAATAATGCAAGCTGGAATGTTAGAACCCTATGTGTAATGTGTTTGGCCATTATCCAAAATCCATGACTATTTCCATTTGTTAGGCCTGAAAGGCCTAGGTTAGACTCCATATAAAGCATCTTGGTTTGCCGTACTATTTCTATAACAAGTCATGTTCAGATGTAATGACTTGTTAAGCCAATCCACCTTATCCAACTCATATGAGAGCCAGGTTAGCCTGCAGGCTAACCTGGCAATCAGCTGTTCCATCTTCATCTGCTTACCTTCCAAAGCAAACAAACTGGACTACTCAGATTTGAAATCAGAGGTTTCCTTCTCCTAGACAGGCTTGCCTGAAAAGGCTAAGTGAGCTCTGGCTGCCCCAGCTTAAAATCAGAAATTTTCTTCTATATACTGTTGGTTCTTGGCACTTTATTCCATAATATTCGGTGCAACTCTCCTGTGTTTTTTCCAAGATGGGCTACCCCAAGCCATCACCTCAGGGATGTGCCTCTATAGCACTATATCAGTTTTCCAAACCTCAAACTAAGTCTAACTTGAGTTTTTCTCCACTTAAATTGAAGTCATCAGCTCTTTATTTGTAAGACTCTTGGCATCTTGTTTGGTGTATATCTCCGTTTAAAACACTCATAACTGAAGTACATATAGGATGATGATTCTTCACAAATATTAACACATTTGTGCTGCTAATATTTAATGCTCCATGTACTTTTTCTGAAGCAAGCATTAAATCAAAGTTAGAAAGAAACACAATATGGTTTAGGTAAGACAAATACTTTAAGCATAAGAATGAAAAGACATTAAAACTGAAAAGGACCTCAAAGTTGCAGATAAAACTTCAGCTTGGTGAAAATCTTGTAACACAGATCCCAAATTCTAATTAAATCCAACTAATTGACTTTTTCCATGTGCACACACTGCATTACATTGAAAGACTCTTTTTTGTGGCCAAGAAATAGTAAGAAAATTGTCATTTACATTATCCATGTGACTAGCAAAAACTCACACCACAAATAAAAGGTGCATTATTACCAAACCACATACAAATTCAGAGGAATGCAGTGAGGAAAACCATCTGAAGGTATCTTGAAGGATGATACATAAAATAAAAAAAGGCAACTGATGGTAAAATACTCAGATGAATTCAACACTTTCAGTCAGCAGTTCCAAACTTCTAAGTGAGTCGTATTCATTGAGAGGCTGTCATGGGCTTCATCTACCATACTATTTGTGATTACAAACTATAGCCAATGCTTACATGGGCAAATGCTACAAGCCAAAAGAAGGATGGCTCAGTGATTAAGACACCAGCCTGAGTTTTGGGGAGATGTGGGATCAATTCTGAGGTCTCCTGCAGACTCTGACTGGCTACTATCACACAGGAATCAGCCTCTGTTTTCCATCTTCAAAAGGAGAGCAAAAGCACCTCTACCTCATAGGATTGTGGGGGGAGGGGGGAAATGTTAAAATTGTGAGGTGCTCAGATACTGTGGCAATGGGCCCACCATAAGCACCCTTTTCTGTATTTTCAGTTGTTTAATGCAATCAGTATCCCTGTTCCTTCTCCCTCTTTCCCCTTCATAGATTTCCCTGATGCATGGTTCCCTCTTCTTCTTCTTCTTCTTTTTTTTTTTTTTAACCTGGCCATCTCACTTCCTCTGTTACTTCCCTGGTCATTCTTCTGCTGTGGATGTCTGGTAGCATCAGTCCCATTGGTGGCTCCAGTCCTTAATGACAGCCCCAATCTCCTCCTTAGGTAGAATCAGCCGTTGGCAGAAATCTGCCTCCTCTTCCTTATTTTCACTGAAATGAACAATGAGGGAAGCACCACATGACCAGCCAGCTCTCGTGGACAACTAGCAGATGCTCCACAAACCACAGCTTGGAAGTTGCTGATATCAGTGTGTGGGGTTGGTTTACATACTTCTGAGTATGTTCAACTGTACAAATGCTAAGTAATGATGAAAATTGAGTTAAGCACAGTTGTGGCTTGAATCCCTCCCATTTGCCAGGGTGAGTATTTTCAGGATACTTCAAGTGAACCAGGATGTACCAAGAAGATTTTAGAGGCAAAAATATTGAAACTATATATATCTTAATGTTTTTGTGCTGAAATATTTTCCAGAGCCTGCTTGGATAGGGAATTCAGCACAAGAATAGGTACTTGGTTCCATTTTCATTTTTGCTTTAATTTGAGCCTCAAATGGACAAGCTCTACCTTTACCAAATAAAGAGAGATGAAGATATGCTGGTAGAGAAAAGAGGAAAATCCACTCAAATAGGTTACAATACTAACCAAAAAATAAACCTCTTCACCCTAAATCAGAAATGATTCTAATGATCTAAACTTGAAAAATGATGTTTCTGCTTCTGATTTCATAAATTGAAGAGTTGCAAGGATAAAAACCTTGTCTGCATAAAAGATGCATAATTTTAGTAGTGAACATATTAGTATTTATGGAAACTCCTGCCATGTGCTAGGCATTTTCCAAATACTCCTAGTTGATGCACTTCAAAATCACTAACAACAATTGAAAATCTTTTTTTAATAGTATAAAAAAATTCACTGATCTCTCCCTGTAAAAATTTATGCTGTTGTCCTTTTGGTAAGAAGTATTGTGAAAGTGCTTTAACCTCATAGATCTATGGGATTACTGTGCAATAAGATGGGATATATGTAAAACACCATAAATATTACATAACCTATGAAGCAAAAACATCAACTCCAACACACAGAGGAAAAAGCAGCCTGGTGTTTTAAATTCAGCATCTCTTACTAGAAATAAACAATGCATTTTAGACTATTTGTGGGATCATATCATCAGCTAGCATAAAGCAGCCTAGCTCTGAAGTCAGTGAAGCTAGGACAATTTATACCAGCTCAGAATCTGGCTCAGGGAAACTAAAATCTAAAGATAAATTTCCTAAAGTTCCATTCTGTTCCTTTACTTACTCAAGTAGGCAATGGTGTGGTGTCAGAAGGCAATGAATCCTGATTTTAAAAGGAGCAAAGAGGACAGAGGTCACTGAGAACAGAACAGTTGAAGTACCCAAGACCAATTTCTGTTAGAATTGTAGATGCTAGTGACACAATTTTGAGACCAGCAGGAAGGCATCTGGAGCCAGCTGAAGGCTAAATGATAGCTGTGGAGTGTGTGCAAGTGTTGATTAAATTATTGCTGCAGTTGATGAGACTGAACATGTTGATGGCTATGCAGTCAGATAACACAATGCAAGAGACCAAAACATAAAGAAACAAAGGTGAACAAATATATTTTGCCAAATAAAGCTGTGATGGATGAAACACAGTTTCTGTGAGACTCCACTGCAAGTTAAACATGGTCAAGGAAAGGTTAGTCATAGCTCAAACAACAAGGTCCATAGATTAAGACTGTTTAGTCACCATTTTGGTATGGCCCATTATCTCGCCTAGTATTTTCCAAAAGAGGCTGATATAATTGCACCTTTGAATACACTTCTGAGTAAAGGCATTATGTGATCAGTAGCACTCAGGAAATGCACTTGCACTGGTAAATGTACTTGCTGTGCATATTTTGACTCCTATTTACTACTATTGATTCAAGTGGATGCACTAAAAATGTGATGTGAATGTGTCTTATGCAAAATGGTAGTCCAATAGTAATCTAGATCTTCTTTTGTTATGGAAAGAACCATGAACAAAAGAGAGCTAGTTGGAAATTTTTTGTTTTAAATAAAATGTGAACAGAAAAGACTAGCAGCTGCTCATGTGTGGGGTTTTTAAAACTGTGTTTTTGTTGGTTTGTTTCAGCCAACTCTGCTGCAGATAGAATGAGCTTTATTGGCATTGGCTTACGCCACTCAAACATTTCATTCATATGTTAGGCAGGCAGAGAAGTATGTGTCTGATTACAAACCATTCAAGCCTTTATTGAATACTGAGTACTACACCTGCCAGACTACAAGGAATGCTACTACAATTAACATGATGAGTTAAAAGTGAGGAACGCCCCATGTCAGGACATGCTTTATTGATAAATTTATTGAGAGCATCGGTAGCCCTTCCAAATGAGGAAACAGACAATCATGGGCCTACACACCAAATAAGGAACAACTGAACTTGAGTACAGGTAGCAGGATATTGCCATAGGAGAGATGAGGGATTTCTTGGGAACATTTGGATTATCTCTGGGCCTAGCCCTGTGAGGTGTTGAGTGCCCTAAGTGTCATTAGGAGTTGGGGGTACTCATACTCTGCAGAATTAGGCCCCCTTCTCCAATGAAGCTGTGCATGGATTGGTCACTGTATATGCAGTATGCAACATAGAATGTGCTCTGGGATCCTTCGACACAAAGATGATCAGTGCTTAATTTGTGCAAAAGCTTGCCAGGGCTGATCCCAGGCACGTCTAGACTTGGCAGTTCATAGCTCTGGCATCTCTGGGCTTGCAGCATCACTTGTGAAAGTAATATAAATTGCTTAAGCCCCCACATCTCTTTCACTACAAATTAAACACTGAAGGTGATTATAACCTTAACTCTCTCATGTGAAAAATCAAGAGCTACTAACAATATTTCAAATAGTTCTAATAATGTTTTCCATTACTCCACCATATTTTTACTTAAAGGAATTGATTGCACTCTGTTTAGAAAATTGTACACTATACACAGCATTTGCTTCAAAAACTTCCATTGTTGCTGAGAATTTTTTTGCTGTTAGCCCTTTATATACTGTCTGCTTCATATATGGCTTTTTTAGTGTCACCTAGCCAGTGATCCCATTTTTTTAAGATCATTTAACCTTTTGAATGTTTTACTGTTTTGTATTTGTTTTCCACTTCCCTGCTAACCCCTATTAGTTTCCTTTGTCATTTTTGACACTTAAATTCCACTGTAATGAACACATTGTATTGTGCTGTCTATCATTGCTTCAAATACTTCTCATTCTTCCACAGTGTGCATTCTGAGCAGTCATTGATTCTAATCAGTTTTGAGCAGTCCATTTTGGTGTTCTCTCAAAATTTTGCTGTGTTCAGGTCCCAACTCTTTCATGTTATTGCTTTTTGAACATATCTTCATGAATATTTTACCCAGCAAGTATAGTGATAGACTGCCTTTTATTCACTTACCAGGATGTGTGGAATGCTTTTTCACACTGTCTGTAAATTTGCTACATCTCTATGTAAGCAGATACAAATTAAAACTGATAGCATAATAGCCAAAGCAAACAGGAGTTTATTAACGAGAGGCTGGCTAGAGCAGTGGCTCTAACCTTGTCTAAACTGGGTCTACTCTAGGACCTTTCTTTATCCAAGATCTTGACTGGAACTCTCTCATTGTGCATATGGGAGAGGCAGAGTGGTTTTGGGCAGAGCTGTTTTGAGATTTTTCTGTGAAAGCTATTTACAATGCAAAATTGGGTGCTTGACTAAAAATAAACTTTCTGTATGATTTCAGCAGAAAAAATTGATTCTTTTCATTTACAAAACAAAACTTTATAGATAACATTCGGGTTTTGTCAAAAAAAAGTGTTGGGGGGTTTCAATGAGAAGTCAAAATTGTCCATGGATATGTCTTTAGAAATTATATGGTGGTTTTTTTGTTAAGTTTTCATCAACGGGGAGGGGAGGAATGTCATCTTCCACTCGGCTCTATTGACCACCCCCATGCCTAATAAGTTACCAGATTTAGTAGAACCAAATGGACAGTATACTAATACAGGTAAAATTAGCTATTCTGTCTTCCTAGATACATGTATGGTAATATCTGAGAGGTTTCCAAGTACCTAAAATTAAGTGTGCATGTTCCCCCACCCCCATCCTGTGCCCTAAGACAAATAGCTATATTTAACACCCTCTCCACTACAAACATATAAGCTACGCTATCTTGTGGGAGGGAGTTTCATAGTTTTGATCCAGCTCCTGCAAACATTCTGCCTCTCACACTAATGAGGACTCCTACTTGTCAACAGTTACATATGTGGTAGAACATAGGTGTGCTTGGGTGGCAGTTGTCATGGAGGGAAAGGCCATCTCACAAGTGGCTAAAGCCAATCCTACGAAGGGCTTTAAATATTAGTACAACTCCTATGGGAGTCATTTTGCTAAAGATAGTAAGGATGGCAGCAACATGGAGGGCCCAGATCTCCATGATATGATCCTAACAACCACACACATGTGTTAAGCCTGGAACTTAAGTAAACTGTCCAATAAAAGATCACATCACCGGCAAGTCAGCATGACAACCTTCCCCTTTATTTTAATTGTTGCCATATAGAAAAAGGCATAAGATTGACGTTGACATCCATATTTTTAAGGTAAACTGTAGAGCAGGTCAGAATTTTTTTTACTGAAACAATATTTCAATAACTGGATTTTCAACTATGCGAGGGGGCGATGCTCTGTCCCCATCCTCTGATGCCTCAAATTGTTCAGACCAACTTTCTTTGAATATTCAGTGTGTTTTATTCCAAACCTTTCACAAACAGTGTAATGCAACATCACTAGTTTTAATCCCTATATCTTTCAGTCCCTCTTTACCAAGGGTGTGGGGGGGGGAGTAATCTCCCTGTCTTGAAAGATCTTGCAGTCTGGACCCTGCTATCCCAGTCTTCCCACCCTCACTTGTAATACTTCCTTCCTGGCTTTTATCCGGTTAGCCAGCTGAGGGCTAATTAGTTTCTTGCCTTTCCTACTGATTAGCTAATGGCTTAATCAGCCATCACTGAGGAAATTAATTGAGATACAGTGATCAGAGTGCTGACCCACCAATCATGTCTCAGTAAGCTGTCATAAATCAAAGCAAAGCTCTGGTTTAAAAAAAATATTCATTTGGTCAATTTCCAGTTAATGAGAAAAAAACAATTTTCTTGTAATTTTCTTTAGTACAGATCTTCAGTTTTCTAAAACCAGTTTTGGAAAGCTGAAAATCTGATTGATTTCTTCATTGAAACACCCCAAAATTCAGAGGAAACTTACAACAAACAAAAAAAAAACTCTAGCATTTCCTGTGAACACTAATTGATATGTTTCTACCAGCTCTAACAGACTCCTAAAGAGGAGCGTGCTGTCTACAGAAAAGCATACAGAATATCCATATTTTATAGGATAGTTCCAGTGTTTCAGTAGAGACTTAGGTTATATGGGTCTTCCAGGCCACACTGTACACCACTCCTTCAAAGGAAGAACATAGAGAACTTCCACTATTCCTTTCCTGTCTTAATGGTTTTTCTGGGCTGGAGAGCACGGGGCCTGTAGCTGCTAACCCACTATAATTCTAAATTGATTCTTAAAAGATCACTTAAAGTACATTGCAAAAGCTACTTACGTTAACATAGCACATCTCCAAATGCTCAGTCAAAATATTTAATTGCATTACTAAATCTTTAACCTTTTGAAGGACAACTTTCAATGAGAGGTTTGGGAGGTGCTGAGTGCCTCCTGTGCGGTGGGGGTTGAACATACTCAGCACCTGACTGAAGTGAGCCCATCTTTTCTCTTAAAAATCAGATGGTTTGATTAATAATGACTCTGTGCTGGGAGTGGTTATGGATAATATTCCTTACAAACATAGGGTCTGATCCAACACCCGTTGAAGTCAATGGAAAAACTCCCAATGGATGTTAGGTGCTTTTATGGTTAGCAAATAATTCATAAACAGATTCTGATTTCTTTCAATTTATCCATTTGTAAATATTAGCAGAAAAAAAACATTGCCAGCCTATATCTTATTCATGAACTGTTCACTTCAACTATTTACTCATACTTTTTCATGGTTGGTAGAATTGCTAAGGCCTGATTCAAATTCAAATTAAGCATAAGTTTAGTACCATTGAAGTCAAAAGGCTCTTGAGCAAGTTGTGATGCTGGCAGATCAGGTGCCAGCTCTTGCCAAGGCTTTAGGCATCAGCTGAGCACTGACAAATACATTGCTGGAAACCCAGTCTGTTTCACCTGTGGTTTAGTATGGTTAAGATGCATATTTGACTTAACATTGTGCTTAGTGTTTAGACTTCATGAAATGTCAGATTAATGCATGCAGCAATTTACAAACTTATATCTTTATCATATATGTTTTTGCTTTGTAATGTAAAAAATATTTGCTCTAAAACTGAACCCAGTCAGGAGGAATTGCCTCCTGCCCATCAAGAAGGCCTATCAAAACTAAATGGGCCATTGTGGGACATCACAATACAGATACTTTAATTGTCTCTTACATCCATGATGAGACTACATGCAAAGAGCTCATCCCATCAGCTCCAATTTTGGAAGAAGGAAATAAAGATAGTTGACAAGAGAATTGTTCATCTCTTTTGCTATTTGGACTCTCACAGGACCGAAGCTACAAAACAAAAGCAGAGATCCTCAGGGTCAGCATGGTATAATGATAAACGATATTCAGACCTGACAAATTACTACAACTTTCACCGTTTTGGAATCAATTACTGTAACTCATTTATGTATTTAAAACTTCAACCTTGTAATTCTTTTTTTGTTAAAAAAAATCATTAGTTTTACTACAGGACTTGCTACAAGCATTGTCATTGGTGTGAGATCTGAGACGCAAATTGAACTGGAGTGAGTGACTGATCCTTTGGGAATGGGAGGAACCTGAATATTTTGTGGTCTTTGGAGTATAGCAACCATCTATCACTAAGTCCAGCTTGCCTAGGTGGCAAAATAGACTAGAATACCCCAGAGGACTGTCTGTGACTCCATGGTAAGATAGTTACAGGGCTTTAGGCATTTACACTTGTTACTGAGTTAGTGAAATCTACTCATAGAGTGCACAAGCTGTTTGGGGCATCTGCTGTGCTTCTTGATAGTCTGCCCTGAGGTTGGCGCTCCAGGTCGTGAACCACTACAGATAGTGTGACAAAAGTGATTAACTTTCAGCAAAAGCACTTAGTTACACACGTGAGTAGTTGCACCAAACTCACTGGGAACACTTCCATGCTTGAAACTAAGCACCTGAACAACTGCTTTGCCAAACACATGGTCTAATTTTTGTTACCTGAATGGATGACTGAACATCTTTTAAAAGAGAGGGATAGCCAAGAATGTACTTCCAGTACATATTTTATGACACATAATCACTCATGATAATATTTGGAATTCACAAACATTTTTTGTGAAGACCCAGAAGAGGTTCCAATCTATACAGATCACAATAGTATGATCCCACCAATCATAGCAAGCCCCTTTTTAATACTAAAAACCAGTTTTTTAATTAAGCCATCTCTAATTAATGAGGTACAGGTGGATCAGTTTGGGGACAAAAGGGACCTCTCCATATCTGCCAGTTTATTAAAGTCCATGAACAGAAGAGACAAAGATCAATGGAGTTGTGACAGACCTTTCAAGGAGGTGTCGTAATTCAATTCAATACTCCTGAGAGCTGTAATTTTTAATCTCACGAATTTAACTCACCACTCTAAGGCTTTTGCCACCCATATAGCACATTACTTTTTCTCATTCACAGGGTGTGAAGTACAGTGCATATCCCCACTTGCTTTTAAATGAACTACAATCAAACAAGTGTTCTTTGAAAAATACTAATGTCACAGCTGTTGCGTCTGCATTCCAAGCCAATTGCACTGGCTCAAATGCATTTCACCTGTCACTTGTTAGTCTTGCACATAGTTAATCTGGCAATCTCTTGGGTACAAAGCTTGGGCTTTGTCTTTGTTTGCCTGTCTTATTTTTTAACCTCTCTTAACAAGGATGTTGCGTGCTCTTTTGTTTCTCTAGCATATTTGGAATGTATGTCACATGACCGTCATTTAGTGTTGCATATGAATACAGCAATAAGGCCCTGCTCAGATAACACAAAGTTTTATCACATCTTGTAAGTTAGTATTAAATTATGAGTGTACATGGTGCTGGTGCTGCACTGTAGAACATAAACCACCAGACAGATAACAATGCCTTATCCCAAAGAGCTTATAGTGTATAGGCACAATTCAGACATAAAGAACAGTGCTGGGCAAAGGTTTTCAGCTGAACATTTTTTGCCAAAAAAATGAAGATTTGGGTGAACTTACACATTGTTTGGTTGAGGTGAAAATTTTAAGTTTTCTTTTGACATCTTTTAAACAAAACTTTTTTTTTTAAATTCTAAGGGATTTTTATTCTGTTCATTTTTTTATTTAAAAAAAAAAAGTAGGGGAAAAAGGACGTCATGAAACGTTCAACACCTCATGCGACTGGGTCTTTCCCAGTGCAATAGCAAGATATCAGAGCATGGAAAGGCAAAACCTGATCATTTTGCTTTTTCTATCTTTTTTTTTCCATTTAACGTATAGAAAAATACATTGTTCTAGTGTTTTGATATTGGTATTACTACAGGGTGGTTTGAGCCCTTCAAGAAGGAATTGCTCCAGTGCACCTGTGCAGTGTTAACTGCCTTTCTGGGGCCTGCCCCCCTATGAAAACAGCAGGAAGCTGCAGACCTGAGGTACAGGAGGTTCTTGTAAGAGAAGGGTTAGGCTCTGGAGCCCCGAGACAGAGGGCTGAAGAAGTCTCAGACCTGTAGAGGGGTTGAATTGCTGACATATCAAAGCTGAGGAATAGGCAGCACCAAGAGGGTATTGGACCCTTTCCTGGAGGAAAAAAACTCCAGCCAGGAAGACTGGGGAGTTCCTGATGGGAAGAGCAGAGAAGGACTCCAGCTAGAAGGGGCTGAAGTAGCTGCTTGATAAATAGCAAGTTATGACTGAAGTGCTCTGGGACTGGCAGAGCTGAATATGTGTTGTGTTGATGGACTATATTGTAGAACTTTGAGCATGGTTGGAATTGTTTATGTTGATTATATCAGGAACCCAAGAAGGGGTGGAATTGGCCACAAGAAAGCCTCTAGCAGTGTTCTTAAGGGGCTATGAAGAGGGGAACTCTGGAGGTGGCTCACCCTGTTACAAACATTTTAAAAAATGTACTGCATATGTGTTTCTAAGCTATTCAGCAAGAGTATAAGAAACCCTTGCATCAAGTCACCTATCTAATGATCTATGTGTCATGCAAGAGAATCAGGCTTTTGTTAATTATGTAAAAGCTAATTAGTATGTAAATCCAATCACTACTGTACTCTGGCAATTGTTTTTAATAGAGATAAGTACCAAAAGCAGGAAGTAATGATGTTGTGGTGTTATAGAATTACCAGAAAATATGTGGTGGCTTGGGGAATCTGTATAATTTTATGAATTCTGTGTGAGATTATGAATCCTCTGTATGTATCTTAACCAAGCTGCAAACTCCATTTTGAATGTGCAGTCACTTTGGTCTTTGTCTGCTTCCATGTTGGACTGAAATTCCAAAGGTGGTGGCAAATGGATAACAAAAGAGGGTTGTTTTTTGAGTGGTCTCCCACTGAAATGGAATAGCTCTAAACAATAGACTGACTTCGAACCAGCAGAACTGGCTTATCAGAGGACAGGTCACCTGGCAATGAAATGACCAGGTATGGGTCTCTGGTCACCTGAGGAGGTTGATCAGGAAGTCACCTGGCAAAGGGGATGGAAGGTTATAAAAGCAGAAGCTGCTCTTTCTTCTCGGCTCTTTCATTACCGCAAGCTGAGAGAGCTGCATGTAGAAGTCTGACAAGGCAGCAGGAACCCTGCCTTCTTAAACACAGATGGACAGCCTTTAAGGGTTTAAGTGGGCCTTACCCGGCAACAAACATTGTAATAGCTCTCTGCACAAGATTGAATGAATTTCAAACTAGTATTCTAGACTGCCTGGAACAACTGATATGCCAGAGACCATAGGTGCAGGAAAGGACAGGATTTGAGGGTGAGTAGCTGAAGAGAATCATTGAAGTAACGTGGCTGTTGGTGGGAGCAGGGATGCTGAATATGAGGCTGAGAAGCTGACCTGTGTAGGTAAGAATGACAGTGATTGAACCAAGAACATTGTCCGACATGGGGCATCAGAAGAGTTTGATATTTATTAAAATAAAACAGGAAAAGAAATAGACTAATGTTTAACTACATTTTCTATCCTAGCTTTTTTAAACGTGAATAAAAATAGTTTTTCTTTTAAGTTGTTTGGCTTTAAGTATAACTATACAACTATGAAAGAGTTACTAGTAACTTTTTTTCTCTCTGCCCATAAACTACCTAAAAATGTCCTGGGCAAAATATAGTTTGGCCTTGTAGTACATCATGCTGTACCATGTGTCTATCAATGCTGCATCAGGTAGAGTATGGGCCCCTCACTCACTATGGTGAGCATTTACTCACCCAGGTAGTCCCAGTAGGACTTCACCAGAGCTCCACAACAGGGCCTGTAATATTCACTAAAAACTCTGTCCAAAAGCCAATCCTTTCCTTCCAAAACTTCTGTGGTCTTCTCCAGTCTAGAAGCTGGGCAGCTTTTCTTGTATTCAATCCTGTGTTGCGGTCAGCAGTTCCAATATAAAACTATTTTCACATGCTTTTAGGCTACCATTTTAAATAACAGGCTGAAAGTTTGGTTTTGCAAGTGATTGGCCCCACTGTGAATTTCTTCAATATTGAGAACATTTAGTTGAGCTCACTTAAATAAGAGAGAGTTAAAAAATAGACTTAACAGTTTTCGGTAGCTTTTCCCCAGGTTGTAACAAGACGTACGCTGTAATGTATGTTAGGAGGGAAAAGAGGTTTGGTTCATTAGCTAGTAGATTGCTGGGAAAAGAACAACATTTTTCCATCCATGCTCAGAATCCAGGAAATTTAACTTGTTCCCCTGGGGTCTGAGGTTAGTGGAAAGAGGGGGAAAAAAATGGATCCACATACCTGCTGTGATTGCTTTTCCTGTAGAGCTGAATCCTGAGAAGCACTTCATGCACAGAAGCTGCAGGTGCTTGTACCAGGACTGGGCACACGGGTCTGATTCTGCATACAGGAATTGGACCTCAATGCACTCAGTGTACAGAATCCGCCTTCGTTCTATAGATAGCTGCATGTGCCTTATAAAATACGAGCTCAGGTAGCACCTAGCCTTTTTTCCTGTTTTCTTTTTTTAATTTATTGGAGCTCATTTAACTTTAGCCAGTATAATGGAAAAAACGCATAGGATTACATCAGTAGCATTGGCAGAGAAAGAAATCCTACATTTTTCACATTGATTTTCTTATGAGCCACACGTATGCAGCTCTATTGCCACAGGGGAGCATAAACAGAGCCAGTGTAGTCATCCTAATTACTTTCTTCAGCTAGTGTCAATGCTACCTGCAGTATCCCTGAAGAAGATGCTATGGTGAGACACAATGGGGATAGGGATGAAAGGACAAAGTGATCCTGTGAGGGCAGGGGGCTTTAGGTCTTCTGAAATTGGGCTATTTGGACTTGGATACCAAAAACTAATTATAGACTAAAGCTGTTCAAAAACTGGTGTGGAGGGAATAGAAAGAAAACAAACTAATTTTTATTTTTTTCCAAAGTGTTAATATTTTTCTAAAGTCATGAATTAAAAAAAAAAATCTGACTAGTTCTATACAAGTACATGAGACTTAGGCTAGACAGAGCATTGGTGTGACCCAGTGTGACCATTCTTATCTACAAACTCTATAACCTCATCGTTTACCCCTTTTCAAGATCATTTATTAATAAGTTGAACAGCACTGGTCTCAATACAGGTCCTTGGAGGACCTCACTATTTACTTCTCTTCACTGGTGAAAACTGACCATTTATTTGAACCCTTTGTTTCCTTTCTTTAACCAGTTACTGATCCATGAGAGGACTTTCCCTCTTATCCCATGACAGCTTACTTTGCTTAAGAGCCTTTGGTGAGGGACCTTGCCAAAGGCTTTCTGAAAACTTAAGAACACTATTTCCACTGGATCCCCCTTGTCATCATGTTTGTTGACACCCTCAAATGAGTCGAATAGGCTTTTGAAGCATATTTCCCTTTACAAATGTTGTGTTGACCATTCCCCACCATATGTTCATCTAGGTGTCTGGTTCTGTTCTTTACTATAGTTTTAACCAGGGTGCTGAAACATTAATAGTGGGGGTGCTGAAAGCCTGTTCCCTGTCCATGCCCCCCACCCTCCTCAAGCGAGACCCAGGAGCATGGTCCTGTCTCCCAGAGTGGGGGAGGGAGGGATCCAGACAGAGGTAAGGGGGCCACAGCGGGGGACAGGCACAAGACAAGGGATCGTCAGGTGCGAGGCTGGCAGCTATGTGCGGGGACAGAAGCGGCGGTGCAGGAGCTGATATGACAGAGGTTACATATCACAGTAACTAGTTCTGCATTTTCATATTTGAGATCCTTCAGAACTATTGAGTGAATACCATCTGGTCCTGGTGTTTATTGCTGTTTAATTTCTCAATTTGTTCCAAATGTTCATCTACTGACACCTCAATCTAAGACAGTTCCTCAGTTATGTCACCTAAAAGGAATGTTTCAGGTGTGGGAATCTACCTGATATCATCTGCAGCAAAGAGTGATGCAAATAATTCATTTAGCTTCTCTGCAACAGCTTTATCCTCCTTGAGTGCTCCTTCAGCACTCTGATCATCCAGTAGCCCCACTGATTGCTTGGCAGGCTTTCTGCTTCTGATGCTTGGTTTACACTACGCTTTTAAACCGATTTTAGCAGCGTTAAACCGATTTAACACCGCACCCGTCCACACTACAAGGCCCTTTATATCAATATAAAGGGCTCTTTACATCGGTTTCTGTACTCCTCCCCAAAGAGAGGAGTAGCGCTAAAATCGGTATTACCATATCAGATTAGGGTTAGTGTGGCTGCAAATCGACGGTATTGGCCTCCAGGCGGTATCCCACAGTGCACCACTGTGACCGCTCTGGACAGCAATCTGAACTCGGATGCACTGGCCAGGTAGACAGGAAAAGCCCCGTGAACTTTTGAATTTTATTTCCTGTTTGCCCAGCGTGGAGAGCTCACCAGCACAGGTGACCACGCAGAGCTTATCAGCACAGGTAACAAAGCAGTCTCCTGAGAATGGAAAAAGAGCTGCAGCATGGACCGCATGGGAGGTACTGGATCTGATCGCTATATGGGGAGAGGATTCAGTGCTAACAGAACTCCGTTCCAAGAGACGAAATGAAAAAATATTTGAAAAAATTTCCGAGGCTATGATTGAAAAAGGCCACACCAGGGACTCAGTGCAGTGCAGAGTGAAAGTTAAGGAGCTCAGACAAGCCTGCCAGAAAACCAAAGAAGCAAACGGAAGGTCTGGGTCAGGGCCAAAAAACATGCTGCTTCTATGCTGAGCTGCATGCAATTTTTAGGGGGCTGCGCCACCACTATCCCACCCCTGTCCGTGGATTCCGAGGTGGGGGTTGTAATCTCAACCATGGCTGAGGATTCTGCGGAGGGGGAAGATGAGGAGGAGGACGACGACCTTGCAGCGAGCACACAGCACTCCATTAGCCCCAACAGCCAGGAGCTTTTTGTGACCCAGACAGAATTACCCTACCAGCCCTCCCAAGCCACTAGCCCAGACAGTGAAGCCATGGAAGCGACCTCTGGTGAGTGTACCTTTGTAAATATAAAACATGGTTTAAAAGCAAGTGTTCTTTAATGATTGATTTGCCATGAGGGCTTGGGATGCATTCGCGGCCAGTAAAGTTACTGGAAAAGTTTGTTAACATGTCTGGGGATGGAGCGGAAATCCTCCAGGGACATCTCCATGAAGCGCTCCTGGAGGTACTCCAAAAACCTTTGCAGAAGGTTTCTGGGCAAGGCAGCCTTGTTCCGTCCACCACGGTAGGACACTTTACCACGCCATGCACATAGCACATAATCGGGTATCATTGCATGACAAAGCATAGCTGCGTATGGTCCCGGTGATTGCAGGCAAGAAACATCCATTCTTTATCTCGCTCTGTTATCCTCAGCAGAGTGATATCGTTCATGGTAACCTGGTTGAAATTCAGGAATTTAATTAAGGGGACAGAGATGGCCATTTTCCTACTGGGCTGTTGCTTAAAAGAAATCCTTCCTTGCACGTAGCCAAGCAGAGGGAGGGGAGGAAGGATAGCGCTGAGCTTTTTTGCATTTGGCTAGCAGGAATCTTTCCAGCCATGTGGTGGGGGGGGAAGGGGGGTGATTAGCAGTGATCTTCCATGATATCAGCCATGCGGTGGGGGGAGGGGTAAAGCAATCATCCTAGAGAATTGGATGAGGGGGGTTGGCTTCTGCTGCTGCATGTTAACAGGAAAGAAGCATCAGAAGGCACTGTATATATGAAGGCTGGAGAAGCGGAAAGACAATGGCTTACCGTGGCCGCATGCAAGCTGAATTCTGACGCCCGGACCTGCGTCTGTGAGATCTGTAACACCAGAGCCACAGGCACTCAATATTAAGATGCAAAATGCGACCTTGTAGTGAAATCACATGTGCTATGTAAGGTGAATAGTGTTGTTCACTGTGAAAGAGTATAACCATTGTTCTTGTAACTGGGCAGACTCACCCCCACGGTGCCTCCTAGTGGTCGTCCTCGGGAATTAGCTCAGTCCAGCAGCCGGAGCGCCCTCTGCAGGCCGGTGATCCGCCTTCCGGCTACTGACCCCGTGTCCCTCCCTGGACCCCGGTGCCCCTTTTACGTGGGGTTCTGCCCACTGGCAGTAACCCCTTTCTCTTTAGGGTTTCCCCTTCCTGGGAACCACCGCCCCCATTCCCACTTTGCCTCAGTGTCTTGGCAACTGACCAGCCATTAGCTAGCCCCACGCCCTGGGGCAGACTGCAGTATTAGCCTCTCATCATCGGCAAAGGGCTTTGGACTGGCTGCCTTTACCTGTCCCTGGGTTGCATCTCACTATCCCCAATACCTCCTGGCCTAACACTATGTAGCAGCCTGGGGCTCTCCAGACGGGAGCTCCCCCAGCTCCTCTGCCTTTCCCCAGCCCTGCTTCACCCTAGGTACCTTATCTGGTTCTCTGCAGCCAGGCCCTTCTCCCTCTACAGGCAGAGGAAGACTGTTTGTGTGCCTGGCTTCTCTGCCTTATATAAGGGCCTGTTGCTCAGTTTGGGGCGTGGCCCCAGCTGCCACCACTTCCCCCAATCAGCCCAGCCTAAAACGCTGCTTTCTCCAGCCCCAGCCTTATCCAAGGCTGTTTTAATCCTTTCAGGGCCTGAGCAGTGGTCCAACCTGCTACAGTTCTGAAAAATGTATCTTTTTAAAAACTTATCTCCCTTTTTTACCTCCCTCATGCAGCTGCACATTTTTCAAGTCTCGCTACTCCATCCCAAAGGCTATCTCAGAGAAGGCGGAGGAAAAAGAAGACGCAAGACGAAATGTTCTCGGAAATCATGGAGGTAACCCGCAATAAAAGGGCTCATCTGAATGAGTGGAAGGACGTGGTAGCAAAGTACAGGAAAGATGCCAGTGAATGGGAGGATAGGAGAGACCAACATGAGGATAGGAGGGACGCTCAAGATGAGAGGTGGTGGCAGGAAGATCAGAGGTGTAGGCAGGAAGATCAGCGGAGGCGGGATGCAATGCTGGAGCTGCTGCCTGATCAAACTGACATCCTCCAACGTCTGGTGGAGCTTCAGGAAGAGCAGCGGGTCACAGAGTGCCGCTGCAGCTCCTGTGTAACCACCCTCACCACTCCCAGTGTTCCATATCTTCCTTACCCAGACATGTAAGAACGCGTGGGGGAAGGCTTCGTGCACCCACCCACTCCACCCCCGTGGACAGTCCAACCAAAAGGCTGTCATTACATTGAAATGTGTTTAATGGCCTTTTCCTTCTCTCCTATCCTCCTCCCAAACCACACCCGGGATACCTTGTCAGTTCTCTGCCTCTTTTTATAATGACTTTTTAATAATGAATACATGATTTTTAAACCATAGTAACTTTATTTCCTTAAGCAAGCTGTAATCAAAGGAGGAGGGTGGGTTGCTTACAGGGAAGGAGTCAATAAAGGGGGTGGGGGTTCATGAAGGAGAAACAAACACAGCAGTCACACCGTACCCTGGCCCGTGATGAAACTCATTTTCAAAGCTTCTCTGATGCGCACCGCTTTGTGGAGTGCTCTTCTAATCGCCCTGGTGTCTGGCTTTGTGTCATCAGCAGCCAGGTGATTTGCCTCGGCCTCCTACCCCACCATAAAGGTCTCCCCCTTACTCTCACAGAGATTGTGGAGCACACAGCAAGCAGCAATAACAAAGGGGACATTGGTTTGGCTGAGGTCTAAGCGAGTCAGTAATGTGCACCAGCGCACCTTTAAAAGGCCAAATGCACATTCTACCACCATCCTGCACTTGCTCAGCCTGTAGTTGAACAGCTCCTGACCACTGTCCAGGCTGCCTGTATATGGCTTCATGAGCCATGGCATCAAGGGGTAGGGTGTGTCCCCCAGCATAACTATAGGCATTTCAACATCCCCAACTGTTATTTTCTGGTCTGGGAAGTAATTCCCTTGCTGTAGCCGTTTAAACAGAGCAGTGCTTCTGAAGATGCAAGCGTCATGAACCCTTCCTGGCCATCCCTCGTGGATGTTGGTGAAACGTCCCTTGTGATCCACCAGTGCTTGCAGCACCATTGAAAAATACCCCTTGCAGTTTATGTACTCCGGTGCCAAGATAGGGATATGGGTTCCATCTATCACCCCCCCATTAGGGAATCCCATTGCAGCAAAGCCATCCACTATGACCTGCATGTTTCCCAGAGTCACAACCTTTCGTAGCAGCAGCTTAATGATTGCTTTGGCTACTTGCATCACAGCAGCCCCCACAGTAGATTTTCCCACTCCAAATTCATTCCCGACTGACCGGTAGCTGTCTGGCGTTGCAAGCTTCCAGAGGGCTCTTGCCACTCACTTCTCCACTGTGAGGGCTGCTCTCATCTTGGTATTATGGCGTTTCAGGGCAGGGGAAAGCAAGTCACAAAGTTCCATGAAAGTGCTCTTACGCATGCGAAAGTTTCGCAGCCACTGGGAATCGTCCCAAACCCGCAAAACTATGCGGTCCCACCAGTCTGTGCTTGTTTCCCAGGCCCAAAATCGGCGTTCAGTGGCTAGAACCTGCCCCATTACCAGCAGGATCTCCAAAGCGCAGGGGCCCGCGGTTTGAGATAATTCTATGTCCATGTCCTCATCATTCTTGTTGCCACGCTGCCATAGCCGCCGCCTCCTCCTCGCCTGGCTTTGCAGGTCCCGGTTCAGCATAGACTGCATGAGAATGTGTGAGGTGTTTACAACGTCCACAATTGCGGTATTGATCTGAGCAGGGTCCATGCTTGCTGTGCTATGGCGTTTGCACAGTTCACCCAGGAAAAAAGGTGTGAAATGGTTGTCTGCTGCTTTCACGAAGGGAGGGGTGAGGCTGTACCCAGAACTACTCGCAACAATGATTTTTGCCCCATCAGGCACTGGGCTCTCAACCCAGAATTCCAAGGGGCAGGGGAGACTGCAGGAACTATGGGATAGCTATGGGATAGCTACCCACAGTGCAAGGCTCTGGAAATCGACGCTAGCCTCAGACCATGGACGCACACCGCTGAATTAGTGTGCTTAGTGTGGCCGCGTGTACTCGACTTTATACAATCTGTTTTACAAAACCGGTTTATGTAAAATCGGAATAATCCCGTAGTGTAGATGTACCCTGAGGTACTTAAAAGTAAATGTCATCTCTGTTTTGGTGTCTCTTGCTAGTTGATCTTCAAATTCTTTTTTGGCCTGCCTTATTATACTTTTAGACTTGACTTGCCAGAGTTTAGGTTCCTTTCTATTTTCCTCAGTAGGATTTGACTTCCAATGTTTAAAAGATTTTTTTTCTCTAGACACGTGTTTTTATTCTGTTTAGCCATGATGGCTTTTTTGGTCCTTTTACTGTTTATTTTGGGTATACATTTAGTTTTAGCCTCTCTTATGGTGTTTGTAAGTTTCCATGGACTTGCAGGCATTTAATTCTTGTGATTTGTTCCTTATAATTTCTGTTTAACTAGCTTCCTCATTTTTTTTTTTGTGTAGCTCCCCTTTTTAAATTAAATTGTATGTGGTGGGTTTCTTTGATATTTTGCACCTATAAGGATGTTAAATTTAATTACATTATGGTTGCTATTACCAAGCAGTTCAGTTATGTTCCCCTCTTGGACCAGATCCTGTGCTCCACTTAGGACTAAATCAAGAATTGCCTCTCCCCTTGTGGGTTCCAGGCCTAGCTGCTTCAAGAAGCAGTCATTCATGGCATTTAGAAATTTTATCTCTGCATCCTGTCCTGACGTGACATGTTCGCAGTCAGTGTGAGGATAATTGAAGCCCCCGGTTGGTGGTTTTTCCGCTTTTGTAGCTTCTGTAGTCTCCCCAAGCATTTCACAATCACCCTCACCGTCCTCGTCAGCTGTTAGTAGTCTATTCCTTCTGCTATACCCCTATTATTTAATCATGGAATTTCTATCCATAGAGATTCTAGAGTAAGGTTTGATTAATATTTTTACTATATTAGCTCTATGCTTTCTTTCACATATAATGCCACTCACCCACCAACGCAACCTACTGTCATTCCTATTTATTTTGTAGCCTAATATTACTGTTTCCCATTGATTATCATCGTTCCAAGTTTCTGTGATTCCCATTGTATCAATATCCTCATTCAAGGTCAGGCACTCAAGTTCACCTGTCTTAGTATGTAGACTTCTAGCAGCTGTATACAAGCACTTACAAAATTCATCAATATTTAGTTGTCTGCCTTCATGTGACATAATTGAATGGAATTCTTTTGTCTGTTTCTATTCCGTTCCTATGTGTACTTCTGTCCTCTTCTTCTTTTTTACTAGGATCTAGAATATCTCCTTTGATCCAGTCTTCCCATAAGGGAAGTGTCTGTCTGAACCATGTGCTCCTCCACAACTTTTGGCCTCCCCCAGCCTTCCCCCACCCCCAGTCCCCTCTTAAAAACTCAGCATTTCCCCACCCAAGGAAAACTCATTTACATTTTGTCAATTTTTTAGTTAACTAAAAACAAAAATTGGAACAACTTTTGAAATATGAACAATTTCAAACAGCTATACTTTAGTCTTCAGCTTTGAAAATGTTTGCCTAGGTAGTTGGGTCTTTAGGGCCTTACTATAGAACATCTTGGAATGACTTGCATGGGAATAGAAATGACTGAAATTATTTTGTGTGCAAAGCCGAATGGGATTTATTGTGCTTGGTAAATGGCATGCACTTCACAAGGAGAGAAGTATGTTGAAGTGTTTCTGTAATACTTTAGCACAAACTGAGACTAATGGTGCACCTTCACAAGGAAAAAGGTGTGTTCTTGTCTTAGGTTTGTTAATACATGGTAAGTAACATGAAATGATAATCCTAGTGAAGACAAAGCACTGTGTAGGTTTCACATGAGTGAGCAGGTCAAATAAAAGGCTATGACTACTCTATGAGCTGGGGGTGTGATTCCCAGTTCAGGTAGACATGTGCTAGCATGCTAAAATAATACTATAGCTGTGGTAGCAGTGGCGACACCATACTAGCCACCCTGAATGCAAACCCGCCTGAGCTCTGTGGGTATGTGCTCGGGGACAGTTTGTACATGCTGCTGCTGCTGTCCGTGCTACCATGGCTATGCTACTATTTTTAGAGTGCTAGCTCAGATGAGGGCTAATGCTAGTATGTGTATGGGAGCTGGGAATCATTCCCTTAACTTGTAGTGTAGACGTCATCTTGGGCTGTTGGGGAGCCCAGAGTTACTTTGGCCTGATAACTCATGTTAAAATTACAAACCGCCTTGTCTTCACAGGGATTTTACCTCATGTTTTACCTCAAAAGATTTTACCATGTTAGCTAATAGAAGGCAAGAGCACACCTTTTTTCTTAGTGAAGACAATGAGCCTAAGGGCCCATTTGGATCCAGAGAGGTAGGGAAAGAAGGGTTGGAGGCACTAGGCTTGATCTTGTCCCATTGATGTCAATGGGAGGTTTTACATTAACTGAAATGGGAGCCGATTATACGTGTGGGGAAAGCAGGAGAGGATATGATCCCTTCAGTCTGCTTGGGGGCAGTACCCTGTGCAGTGGCACTTGCTACGGTTTTAGAAAAGGTGGACTTCCCTTCCCCTAGACAGAGTCCCACAGAAAAGTACCTGGGCTATAACCTGATCTCAACAAGGCACACCCCGTCTGAGGTGTTGACTGAGCACTGCCAACAGCACTAGAAGCCCCCTTGCACTCAGTGGGCCTGATTCCCTTTTCATTTAAACCAGTTTTACACCAGTATAACTCCATTGACTTTGGTAGAGTAATATTTGATTTACATCAATGTAAGTGATAGGAGAATCAGCTTGGAGCAGGCAAGCAGCTGTATTATGGCTGCTGACTATGTGGGAACACTCAAGAAAATAACAATACCTTGCTCTTACAGTGCTTCACATCAATAGATCTCGTAGCCCTTTCCGAAGGTTAGCACTGTTATCCCCATGTAACCACTGCCTGCTCGGAATGGCACTTTGTCCCCCTTTAGTGGTATCTAGGCCAGCTAGAGAATGATGAGCCAACTACAAGCTTGGTAAAGAGAGCTGTGTCTTTTAGGGCAGGCAGTAGAGGCTCATGCATTAAGCTCCAGAGGTCCAAGGTTTGATCCCAGCTGTTCGCAGTTTACATTTTTTACAGCTGGCTTCCTATGTTATGGGAGTGCTACATATGTGACTACTGGTATATGTCTATAATGGTTTTAAAGAGCATATAAGACTATGTAGCATTGTGCATAAGTTGTAGGTTCAATACAGTTGTTTATGCACTGCAAGTGGCTTCCCAAGAGCAGCTCTTAGCACCCAGCCCTTGGTAAACCCAGTGTTACCAGCTGTCATGATTTCTTCATGAGATTTCTGATAGTTGGTGTATTTCTAAAATCCCCAGCTCCTGGAGTCATATGAATGTGAGTATTGATTTTTCATTTAACAAAATAAAAAATTCTCTAACCCTTAAGGGTGTGGACAAAAGCTAGAAAATGTAACCTACATGCACCCTAAAGATTAGGGTGGGAGGGAAGTAAACAGGTATTAGTTTTAAAATCTCATGATTTTGGTAGCCCGACTCATGTTTTTGAACATCTAGGGTTTGCAGTATTGTGAACCTGTACGGGGACAGCCATAGTTTAGCCCTGAAATATCTGATGTACCTTTATGCTGCCATGAAGATGGAAAGGTGAAAGTAGTCATTTTAAAATATCATCAATAATAAAAACTTACCATGAATGGAGGGACTTTTCTTGAACCTTAAAAGCCCGATTCTAGTGATGCCACATACATTTCTTTTAGTTTTCACTTTTCCCTTGCCTAGAATTTGTCAGAAGTACTAAAAAGTATCCATGATATAAATGGCAGGTCATTAACCTGCAGGGGGAGGGGGAGGTGATAAGCCAAGGACAGCTGTAATCTTTCATACCAATCAGAGACCTCTGCAGCTTTTTAACAGCTGAAGGGAAGGCAGATGCCACAAAAAATAGCTGATTTACATACATGGTTGGGTGCCTGACAAGAAATTAGGTGAATTTCTGACACATCATCCTGTTATATGGAATGTTTACAAGACAAAAGCTTCTTTACACCCTAGACATATTTTACCCTCAGGGTGAGTAAGTTGTAATAGATGAGGTTAAAAATGTTTGTTGTTGATGATTATTTGCATTCCAGAATAACCAGACATGTCTGCTTTTCATTAATAGTAGAATCTATCTCAAGCTGTCAGTATGCAGTATAAAATGTGTAGAACAAAAGGAACCCTTGTTGTAACATTTTAGAGGTGGAGGGGCTGTCTACTTTCCCAACATCTTCAGTTTAAATGTCATTTCTAGCAAACTACAGGGATAAAAACATCTCAGTCTTTAGTTGGGGGGTGGAGGAGAGAAAGCGTGGAAGGTCTTGTGTTTCAAAAAATGAAAAACGGTGCTGCCAGTCCTTATGGGAATCATAACACCCATGCAAAGATGTGCATACTTTCAGCTGGTGATGTGCTCCCATTATCGATGAGTACAATTTGGTTCCCAGGGACTGGAAGTAGAGACAGGTCCAAAACAAAACCATTGATCTGAACCCCTCAGACTCTGTGGTAGTTTGATTGGAAGCTCAGGGCAAGCATCTAGCTTTAAACTGAATGAAAACCAAATGTGTGAGCACCTGCAAACTTTGGAGAAATATGGACCCGCATTTGGTTCCTGATTGAATCTTTGCACCTGAGTCCCATCTCCAGTTAAGAGAACCTTGGAATTTCTCTTGGTGGAGTTTGAAGAAGGAACTCTGGACCCACTGGAAGTAATTAGAAACTGTGGACCAAATCCAAAGCATCTTCTGGAAGCTGATTTCATTTCTGCATTAAAATGGGAGTTGTGGTCACTCAGCACCTTGCAGGATCAAGCCCTATAATTTTATCATGGTGGAAAATGCTTCCCTGGCTATTTTATCAGACCGGCCAAGATCTTCACTTTCCAAGACATTTTGGATGTTTTACAAAGTACTGGGTACATTTACCTAGCACCAGATTCTGTTTTCTAACACCTTTGTAGTTCTGACTGTCAGAATGGCAACAAAGTGTCTGCCCCATCCCTTACGTTCATCATGTTTCTGACTGACCAGAGATTCTGCAGAGGAGGACACTGGGTAGGAGTGGGGAGCAGTCATGGGATGAGGATAGCTTCCATGTTACCCTGAATCAGCTCCCTCCCTCAGTGCTAACCTACATCCAACTGGAACTGAGAAAATTATCAGACCCCTATCTCTAGTCATCTGCTCCTTCAATGGGGATTCTCCATCTTGATTCAGCCATAAACACCTCCCTATATCTCTAGTAAATGAGAGGTTGACCAAGCAGCAACTGTTTGAGGAAGAGTGCCAGGAGTAGAAATTCAGGATTGGAAGTAGAACAGAAGTGTCAGCAACTGGGAAAAGAGGGGACAAGGGTCATTCATTAGGGATAAGGCCATGCTGTTGGAGCTGGCTAGAGGACATGGCTGGAGCGTACAGCAGTCATCAGGTAGTAGGGTGGTGTAGCTGCTATTCCATGGCTCCAGCAATGCATTTATTGCATCATAGGCTTGGGCTGGGAGTAATTCCTCCAGCTGGGCACATGAACCACTTGGTGCACCAAACTGGCTCTGCCTTACAGTCAGGCCCTTTCAGCCAGAATGTTTGTTCACTGCATGGTGATTTCTCAGTACCCATTCAGTATGCAAATTCCTGAACTCTAACTAGCTCTTACGTTTGATATTATTTGTATTTCATTAGTATGCAGAGGCCCCACCACAGGAGCAGGCTCCATTGTTCCAGAGTCAGTTGCTAGTTATTAAAACAGGATAAGTTGTGTTTATTGCCTGTTAAATTCATATTGTCAAAACAGACATGCAATAAAGACCATATAAAAGTATGAAGGATGGACTAGTGGGTGCTTTTTACCATAAACTGAATGGTAGAATAATTGTGAGTCTGAAGGCAAGGGCTAACCCCTGACTACTAACTAATCCCAACTAGGATTTTCAGGCGTAATAGCATCTGATATAACAGAGCTCTCCCTTCACAGGAACATTCAAAGCTGACTTCTAACAGGTATATACTCTTCACACATACATGGATATTCTTAAGGGAAAACTGAAATGCTTTTTAAGAGAGTGACTCTGTTGGAAGTGAAGTAAATTTTCCACTGACTTGAAAGGGAGCAGGAGCAGGTTCTAGATATATAAATCTGTTTAAGATCCTAAGCTATTAGGATTGAAATTCACCCCTGTGCAGAGGGCTTGCATTAAGCATGTATGCATCAATTAAGTCCCACTCAAGCCCTTAACATAGGGTTTAGATGTCATACAGCTTTGCACTGGCTCTTTGCATGGAGTGAATTTCATACTTTGTTCTTTTTTAAAAAGAAACAACCTTATGAAATGCATAAGGCTATTTTTTTCCTCTTTTACACTAGTGCATTCTCCATTGAACATGATGAGGGGGAGGTGAGAATGATATTAACTGATGGGAATTTAGCCGGAAATTGTTTTTAAATTACAATAAAATGGCATTCTCATTTGTTATTGACCTACTTTTGAATGTGAAACATCACAGTGATAACTGACTTTCTCTATTTAATGTAATCTGTACCTGCATGCTAAAAATAGCTCTGTTCAATAGTTGTGGGCTACCCTGCTCCCGCAAATATAAAAAAAATAGGTAATTATTGTTGAGCTAAAGAATCTCCAAAGAAGAGAAATGGGGGCAGATTTTCAAATGCATAAAGTAGTAGTTAAATGTATAACTCCTAACTGTGCCTTTGAGAAACTCCCTAGAATGAATAGCATTATTCATTAGTATTTCCTGCTCATCCTAGCGGTGAATCCCGTGCTTGCTGCATATGATATAAAGTAACAAGAAAAAACTCTATATTCTTACACCACCGATTTATGCTCTCTCCATCGTCCCTTTTGAATCGTCAGCTTATTATGGACTATGTTGATCTATTTAGCACAATTAAAATTAAGGGTTTGATACATACTGACAAAAGCAAGAGACTTTTGTCTGAGTCACAGAGCTAGCCTGGCCATATATATAATTTATTTGATGAAATCTTCCTGTTTGTCAAATTATTGAATGAATGGTATTTGGCTATGCCGAGAGGTGATTGAATGTTACCTAAAATATTCCCTTAATACAGTATTCCATGTGAAATGACAAATATTGTCAATAACATATGACTATTTGAGCAGCTCTGTGCAGAGATTAAGTAGCTTGCCCAAAGTCACAACAGCTCACCAAATGTCAGCCAACAAACTCAAAGCAAACAAACCCATTTTCTTTTCTATTCCTTTAGCTCTGTTCCTCAGCACAATCCATTTTTATTATAAATATAATTCTGACAAAAGACAAACCCTCTGGTGTATCTTTATGAATCATAGAAATGACTGAAAATGAAGAACAAGGGAAGAGGATAAGATAAAATAGTCAGATTAGGACAGCACAGTCATAGGGTTGACCTTGGTTGTGAAGGGCTTCCATAGTACCTTGGTGGGTGCTATAGAAAAAACTTGACTAGATGAAATGGAGCAAGGAAAGAAAGCAGAAGAAGGACCCGAGAGGGAGGGAAGGAAGGACCCGAGAGAGCACTGAAGAAAGGAAGGAAAGAATAAATAAACCAGATCAGAAAGAAAGAACTCCCCCACTGCTCCTAAGAATAATCCTCTAAGAGAATTCAATGTAGTTTTGCAATCATTCTGTCTCAATTCTTTGTTCATTACCTCAGTTATTCATGTCATAGATCTCTGGCAAGAAACAAAAAAACCCTCTCAATTTTTCAAGCCACAAAGTGTCACTGGGAAAAAGGTGCCCTTTCCCATACTACTCTATCCCATAGCCTCTCTCTCTTACAGCACTCTACTGTCTGGCACTCTGCCATTTCAGACTGCTGAGAATCACAGAGCAAACAGGAATCCAAATGCCTTTGTTTGTGAAAACAATACATTTTTGTTTCCACTGAACTACAGGGCAAACAGAATTTTGGTATGTTTGTGAATGGTTTTGTGTAAATGTACCTTTCAGCAAGCCATTTGCCAGTGAATCAATGTTAATATTTTGCCACCCTCAGAATTTAAAGTTACCTTCTGAAAATGGTGTGTAATAGAAAATCAGTTTCAAGTATTCTAGTGGGTGAAACAGTGTTATCTACTCCAACCTCCTCACCCCACCTTGAGAATCAAACTAGTTTAAAGAGTTTGCAGGGAAAGGGGAGGAAAACTGCATGACCATGCTCTCCAACCCCACTGCAAATATGCTTCTTATTCCATGAGTGACTCCTTGAAGTTCCACCCACTTTCTCTCCTGGCTCCTGTAGCAGTCACAGGGCACAGCTCACCTGCACCTAGCTGGAAACTCAGGTGGTTGTTTACCAGCCATTTTAAGCCTCTCATCTGTCTGTGGGCTTGCTTAGCTTCATCCTAGGTGGTACCAACCGATGTTCTTATCTGTGAGATAGAAAGGGGCTGTTTTCAAGGTATCCAGTGCCAAGTAATTTTATCCCTGTATCAAGGTGCTGGTGCAAAGGCACCTAATTAGCTCCTGCTCAGCCAGCTCCAATCAGGGGAAATAGATTGGGGCTGGGGAAAAGTCTGGTGCCTGGCCTTCAGAACTGTCTGTGCCTGAGGGTTCAAGATCTATAAAGGCTGGCTGGCAGCCAGAAGGAGAAGGGAATGGCTAGGGGAAGGTCAGTCTCCAGGGTAAGGGCAGACTCTGTGCAGAAGAGGATATTGTAAGACCTGCAAGCTGTATATTGTATATCACTGGAGAACCTAGTGTAAATAAAGCCACGGGTGCTGAAGAACTAGAGGCCCCTCTGAGCTTTATTGGGGCTGCCAGTGGGTCCCAGGAAGAGGGATGGGCAGAGGACCTGTTACAGTCCTCAATGTTTCTCTAGCCTATACACTTGTAGCAATAAGTATTGGTATTCCCCATTCTCTCTCAATGCCAATTCAATGAGGAAACTCCCACTATTTTTGTCATGAGGATTCTTTGCCAGGCCTTAGGAAAACCACAATTAAAGACAACCAAAATAATTACAAACTATGACTGTTTTACTGGTAAAGAAAGGAAAAGAAAATATTAAAACAAACCAGAGCGCACACAAAATAAAGTTACTTCAGTTACAATCTTTTCTGTATATCTCTGTAGTGAACTTTCAGAAGTTATTACACCTTTGAAAAGCAATCTACCCTTACAGGGGAGCAAAGTACTTTATTTCCAAAATTAGTAATGGGTCCTGTCTTGATGTATCCTAGGTAACAAAACAATTTGCTGATGGATACAAGAATTTTCTTTAAAGATAGGTGAGTCTTGTTTGATTTGTCATGGATAACCTAAACATTTTACTCACCATTGCCCATTTATAATCCTAACCAAGGCCTGTGAAATCAAAGAAAGTGTTTAAAACAGTAACTTAGAAGCGAGTCAAAGAGTTATCTTGAGATAGGCAAATCAATGAACATCAAGAATCTTATATCCAAACTAAATCCCACTATATTCCTCTGTTTACCGAGACATAGCCTATATCTCCTCTCCAGGAATACAGTATCTAAACAATTTGGTGTTTAACAGAAAAATGTTATTTTAAGTTACAATGGCATTTCAATATCCCATTGAAATTATTACAAGAAAAAATTAAATCTAATTCCTTGGCAGTGCTTTGTAACTTCATCTCACCCACAATACTGTAGTCTGAGTACTGTCATCATACTGCAGAAACAGTGCAGAAGTGGACTGGTGCGGCTTCTGTGTGCTGTGTTGTAGCCTCTTAGGATGGATTTGTCAGGAACAAATCATGCCAAACCAACCTAATTGTCATCTTTGACAAGTTTACTGGCCTAGTGAATGTGGGAGAGCAGTAGACAGGCTATATCCTGATCTTAGTAAAAATGTTGACATAGTCCCTCATGACATTCTGATAAACAAACGAAGGAAAGTTTTTGGTTTAAATGTAATTCCTATAAAGTGAGTGTACAACTGGTAGAAAAAACTTACTCAAAAGATGATTATCAACGTGTTGCTGTCAGACTGGGAGATGTATCTAATGGGGTGCCACAGGGGTCAGACCTGGATCCAGTACTATTCAGTGCTTTCATTTCTGATTTGGATAATGGAATAGAGCAGTGTTTCCCAAACTTGGGACGTCGCTTGCATTGGGAAAGCCCCTGGCGGGCCGGGCCGGTTTGTTTACATGCTGCATCCGCAGGTCTGGCGGATCGTGGCTCCAACTGGCCACGGTTCGCTGCTCCAGGCCAATGGGGGCTGCAGGAAGCAGCACAGGCTGAGGAACATACTGGTCGCCGCTTCCAGCAGCTCCATTGGCCTGGAGCAGCAAACCGCGGCCAGTGGGAGCTGTGATCAGCCGGACCTGCGGACACGGCAGGTAAACAAACCGGCCCGGCCCGCCAGGGGCTTTCCCTATGCAAGTGGCGTCCCAAGTTTGGGAAACACTGGAGTAGAGAATGCTCTTATAAAATTTGCATTTGACACCAAGTTGGGAGGGTTGCAAGCACTTTAGAAGACAGGATTAAAAGTCAAAAAGACCTTGATTTCACATCAATTCTCCAATTTGTCAACAAGATGAAATTCAGTACAGACCAATGCAAAGCACTGTATTAAGGAAGGAAAAATCAAATGCACAAATACTAAACAGAGAATAACTGGGTAGTTGCTAAAAGGGATCTGGGGGCTATAATGAATCAATGTAAATGTGTGTCAACAATGAGATACAGTTGTGAAACAGGCTAATTTCATCCTGGGATGTATTCACAGGAGCATCATATGTAAGTCACAGGAAGTAGCTGTCTTGCTCTACCCAGCACTGGTGAGGCCTCAGCTAGAATACTGGGTCACACACTTTAGGAATGATGTGGATAAATTGAAGACCAACAAAAATTATAAGTTTAGAGAATTTGACCTGTGAGGACAAGTTAAAAAGTAGGCCTGTTTAGTTTTTGGGAAAAGAAGAATGAGGGCACACAAGTTTTCAAATATGTTAAGGGCTGTCATAAAGAGGATGGGAATGAATTGTTCTTCACATCCAATGAAGGTAGAACAAGAAATAATGGGCTTAATCTGCAGCAAGGGAGATTTAGGTTAGAACATTTTCTTTTTCCCCCTGCTACCTAACCATAAGAATAGATAGGTGCTGGAAAGGGTAAGTAGAGCAGTGGTTCTGAGCCTTTTTTCATTTCTGAACCCCTATACAATTTTGAATGGAGGTGGGGACCCCTTTGGACATCTTAGACACAGGGTGAGAACCAGTGAACTAGAGAGGTTGTGATACCAGTCAGCTCTGTGTTCTTGGGGGAACCAGGGTGCAGTATCCAGCCTGACTCATGAAAGACACCCCCCACCCACCAGCATCTGCTTAAACCAAAACCATCAGAGGGAAAAACTTGCAGAGAGCAATGAAGGGCACTGGGAGACACACCTAGACCCCTCCTGACAAGGGTGATGAGATTAAGACATCACTATTAGCATACAGAATAAAGAACAGAGACAACTCTCCTAGCCTTATCTGCATGAAAAATGGGACAGGGAGACATCTCAGTTTGCATACAGAATGGAGAACAGAGAACCGCACTGAACTCTGGGACCAGAAAAAGCAGGGAAGTACTGCATCATGGGGAGTCTCTGCTCCAGATGCTAATGAACCTACGCCTGCGCATACCCAGCTCAGCAATTATCAGACCAATTCTAGTAATGAATCCTTGATATTCAAAATGCTGAAACCGCCTAGTTGTATTGTGAGCTTCCTGGAAGAAAACACCACCCATAGCCAAGAGTGATCAGCTCATATTGTCTAGCCTAAAGAAAACCCTTGAGTCGTCAGTTTACCCATAAACAAATCTAGTGTACTTCTTTGAACCACTGTATTTTCTCTTACAAAAATCCCTACTCATCATCCAGTCAGTGTTCTGATGCTTAGATCCAAACTAGGCATCAGTTCCACTGGGACTCTGTATTCTCCTGACTGATTGTGCTGGGGACTCTGCCTGTCTCCTGCCCTCAGGACCCTGAACTACCACCATCACCTGGGAACCCTGACCAGTTCAAGCTTCAGGGAGTGGTGAGATTCCCCCTTCTCTTTCTCTCGTTCTCTGTTTTTCTTTCTAGCTTAGGTATTAAACTTTAATAATGTATGTTATGGTGGTTTAGCCCTCCTTGTGTAGTTATCACTATTATTCAATAAATAACTTTTATGGTTACGTTGGTTGCTTCTCTCTCTCGCTGAACTTTACTCTTTTGTGTTTTTAGCTTCCCCCATTCACTCTACAGCAACGCTTCTTTTACCTAAGCTAAAGATCCCTGCAGCGCCCAGAATACTGTGGGGTTTGCTCATCAAGTAGGTTACTACCAGTACAATCGTGATGTGAGAGTGGGGATAGGGACGTGCTGAATCTGGGGCGCGTAAGGGTAACGGCTTGAAAGTGCTGCTTGACTCAGTCCATGGAGCTCAGGGGCATATAAGGGGTCAGCTTGACAGTGCTGATTGACCTGGGCCACTCAGACTTGCTCTGTTTGTGTGTGTGTGTGTGTGTTCGTTCATCCAGTTCTGGGGCAGGAGGAACCCAGCCCTAGGGAACCTAGGTCCTACAGGATAGTTTCATTGGGAGGGGACATGCAGAAGGGAGAAGTAGAGCTCCATATGAAAATACAAGGGACGCAAGCAGTACATTGATAGAATTACAGACACACACACACACACCCCTCAAAGAGTAACCTGAATAAATTAGCATACCCCAAAGTAACGGGCAAATCTGTTAACAGTTGTGGAATCCCTGTTGGAGATTTTTTAAGAAGTTGGACAATCACCTGTATGGGATGGTCTAAGTATATTTGGTCCTGCCTGAGCATAAGGAAAGTGGACTAGATAACTTCTAGAGGTGCCTTCCAGCCCCACAAGTCTATGATTCAATGATTCTTTTGTTTTTTCTTACCTGTTTTTTGGCAGCTGCTGTTTGATGCACAGGATGAGCTGTGAAAAGTGCTGTAAAGTTAAGGAGGGGAGCAGAGAATTTCTTGTTCAATAAAAGGATTTTTATAACTCTTATGTCTCCTATAATTTCACAGCAGGAGGAAAATATACCTCTTCCAGGGTTTGTTAGATTCAAATTAGTTGTTGTCATCCTTTCATTGGCTCACTATCTTCATAGGCTGATCTTAGCAACATCTTCAGTTCCTGAATGTGTAGGCTGTTGATGCATATGCAGTAGGGTTGTAATTTTTCCTCAACTTAATTGTTATACTTCCCTGGTCTTTGTAGTGAGAAATTCTTTAGAGTTTTAACTTTCTTTTATTTAGTCCATTTTCTGAGATATTCCTTTAGTTCCATCAGTGTTTAATCAGGGTTGAAATTCTGTCTCAGTTAAATCCAAACACTCTTATTTTCTAAATAAAAGTTTTTTAGTTCTCAAAATAGTCTTTTTAATTTTAATTAATTCTTAAAGAGCATCTTTAATTTACATAGTCCTTCAAAAAGCTCATGGAGTATGGTACTGCTCAGCGTTGGAGCTGGGTGAAAATTGGCAATTACAAAAAGGAGGAGTGTGGGGGATTTGTTTTGGGTCAGACCAGAAATGAAAAGTTTTGAAAAATCAGATAAAAAAAATAATTTGGGATTGAACAAAACATTTTGTTTTGGTAAAATCAAAATGTTTTGCTTTGCTTTTGACAAATTTTAAATGTTTAAACTTTTTAAAAAATAAAATGGAAACAAATTTTTGTTTAAAAATTTCCTTTCAACTGAAAAATCAAAACTTTTTTTAATTTTTTTAAACAAAATATTCAGCAAAACTGAGTTTGCTAAACATTTCAGTGTTGCTCAATGTGCATTTTTCACTGAAAAAATTTTTATCAAAATTTCATTCCACCCTAATAAGCTGGAATAAGAGTTGGAGTATTACACCCAAAATGTATGTTGCACAAAAATGTACACTTTAATAAACATTTATATCTAAAGATCATTTTATCATTATTCAACTTAGTTTTGATGCACATATAAAAAGCATTTAACTACTTGTTCTTCTACCTGTCATGTAAAATAACCAAAATGCTGTTGGATAACATTTTCAAAAGTGACTAAGTTACTAATGTAAGGCTTTCAGGACCACCAGGTAGGCCCTCAGCTAACCTTATGAACCTAGCAAAGCAAACAACCACTGCTTGCTGTAACTCACAAAACCACTGTGACTCCAGAGTTCATCTCCAAGGAACAGGTTTATGTCAGCATAGGCACAGAGTGCCATACCCCAGTGATTGAGATATGTCAGGCCAATGATCTGGCTGAGTATTTACAAACAAGGTTGTACATAAACAAAGACTTAAGTCTGTGTACCCTCAAGATAACAACCTGCATTATATCAACAGCCCTTCTGATTCACTGCATCGTAATGATTTATGTGATCATAGATATTGTTCGTTTCTGCGTTACATATTATTGTATTAGTTATAGATGGTTATGCACTTGCTTATGTGAAACACTAACCAGTATGTGTGATTGATTTTTTATATATATATATATACATATACATATACATATACATACACACACTATATGATCCATTAAATGCTCAAGTCAATGCATATATCAGAGGGGCTTAGGCACATAGGATTAGATTCTTAAAAGTATTTAGGTGCCTGAAGATGCAAATGGGTGCCTATTGGGAGTTTCAAAAGCACCTAAGCTTCTGACGCTCATTGGATTCCATGACATCTAGGTGCTTTTGTAAATTCCATTAGATGCCTATCCACATCTTTAGGCACCTTTAAATATCTGGCCCCTTAGAAAATCTTACCCATTACCTTTTCTTTCCACACCAGAAGTTTGTTTATATAGAGGGATTTATTCTTTTAATTTTAAAAAGGCCCTACTGCATTTCTTGTGTAATGGATGTTACAATTCACGGATTAAATCAGTGTACTTCTGTAGGGAATTCTTAAGCAAAAGTACAACAATAAAAATGCTGCTTTGTTTTGCATAACTTTGATTTCACTCCAGGTATTGTGGGGAAAAAAAAATTGTTTTGTTGAACTCTGGTTATGACCATTGTAAATGGGAAATTCCTCATGCTGCAGTCAGCTGGGCTGCACTGCAGCACATCCTCTCACTAGAACATTATCTGCCATGCAGTTCATGAGTGCAGCCCAGACAAATTCCAGCAAGTGCTCATCATACAGTTCAACAAGCTTCATAACTGCATAACCTTGGCAAATTGTTCTTTTTGTGTGTGTGTGGGCTTATCCATCTCTTTAAAATATTTAGTTTTAAATCTAATAGAACAAAAAGGGGCTGATGGAGGAAAGTTTGGCAGAAAGAAGTATAGGCTAAATACATACTGTTCATAACACCAAAGCAGGATTTAGCAAAGTCTTGTTTCTTCAGGTGTAGAACATTATCTACTACCTTGCCATGGTCATGGCAGATTTGCTGTCACTCTGACTTAAGGAAGTATGTTTGTATTTTACTCTGTACAGTAGTTACCATGGTTTCACTATAATAGCTAGTTAGAATTTTCAGGGCTGTTGTGCGCTTAAAGAAAGAGAAGGCCAGGGTAGTTTTACTATAGTGTATTTATCTTGAGTACATATGCACTTGAGCTCTTTATCTGTCTGATATTGTATATCTGCTGACACTGCATTTATGACTTACTGTAAAATGTTATATTGATAACAAAAGCAGTTTGTGTAATGGTTTTCTATAAATCATGCAAAGCTTTCAAACATTACAGTTGACATAATACCTTACCAGGCTCCACTGTAGATTCTGAGTTTCAGAACAGGGAGATTTAAAAAAATAGCTCTCCTTTGTGAGGCAAAATTTGCCTGTATCTCTGTCCTGTGAGTGATATCACAAGAGAACATTGCCCTCTGGTGTCACAATTTGGTGGCTTTGCTCATTTCTCCCCCCCGCCCCCGATCTTTCCCTCCCCCTATTTTTCTTCCTTTGTATTCAAGGCAACAGTACCAAAAGCGGTAGTGCATAAGCATGCATGTGTGAAAGATGAGAAGGTTTCATTCACATTTAGACTAAGACCTTTTCACATCTCTGACAATGTACACTGGCCTTAAAGTGATCAATTTACATTTTCATCAGAGTGGTAAAAAGTGGCCTTAGGGAAAATGGGAACTGGGATTCTGCAAGTTTGGTGATATTTAATTTATATTCCTTTCTGTGTGACAGGGTAGGGTGATTAATATTATATCTTGTGGTAAATAGTTTAGTAACACATTTAGGGTTAAATCCTACCTGACCAAATGAAGCAGAGAGAGAGGCCTGTTTATTCTCTACTACTGGAGTCCTTCAAGTTCTTTATGGCAAGTCACATGGATGTGCTGGGAACTGCACTTTGCTCTAGTACCAAGCACTAGCAAAGTGCCCCCCTGGTTAGCACTCACTACAGATTGGCGCATACCTGGCAACCTGGAAACGGAGTTGATAGTGATTACAGGGATGATCATCCACAGTGCATGCCTCTTTGGGCACATGCTGTGTGGACTAATGTGTTGGCTTACTATCTCTTTTAACATGCTCCTTCCTTGTTGGTTGTATGAAGTGAAAAGGCTCCTTGCAGCTGCTCCCCCAAAAAGTCTAGTTCATCAGCAGTCAAGTAACAGTAGTCTGTAAACTTTGTTAGATTTCCAAAATTAGGCCGGAATGTGTTGAGTCCCCATTGTGCTCATTCTGCTGAGGATATGAGTCCATTACAGCTTGAAGCTGGAGAGTCTGGCAATTTAACTCAAGTTGTAGAGATTCAAGTTTTCAACTCTTCAGCCCCTGGTTTCAGTCCAAGATGGTTATCATCATACAATTACGGACATTTCTGTTTTACAGAGTGAGACTAGCCATTACTAATGCAGAACATAGACCTGCCTGGTGAGGTAACCTTGATGACTCCAATTGGGTTCATCTGAGGGATCAAAGTCTCTAGCTGCATGGAGCAAGACAAGAAAAAGGGTCATGCCATTTTCCTTCAACTTGTGATTCATAGAGATAATAATATTTGCACCTTTAATTAAAATTAAACATTTCAGAAGCTCATTAAGGGTTCCAATTTGCCAGGGAATAATTGCCAGCAGCGAAGAGAATAATTCATTGCCAAGCAACTGGTTCACCTCAAATGTGTAGACAAATGTAATGAACTACAGAGCTACAATAATTTTAAAGATCACAAGGTGATGTGTGGGCATCAGTAAAATGAAAATTGGATGGTAGTTGCAGTTGTGTCCAATTGTGATGCTTATTTATTGATGTTGATTACTGATTGGAATATAGGCACTTCCTGAAGGTTTTCCTCCAATATACAATTACTGATGATCTGATCAGCTATTTTTATTTCCAGTTAATTGCTAGGTTAATAGACTCTGCCTTTTTAATAAAACACAGCAAGTTGCTGCAAGGAAATGTAATTTGCACTCTTGGTGAGTCTAAAACTGGCAGCACTTTTACTGATCTTCATCTCATTTGTAATTGGCTCTTGTAGACACTTCTTTTGTCAGCTTTGCTGCAAGTGGGAGCAGAGTGGAAGGCTCAGGCACTTACTTTGGGAAATCAAAAGATATTAAAATCATACCAAAACCTGGATTTTAGGGGGAGATCCAAAACTAGATTTGAGGGGAAAAGATTAATGAGAGAAAATCTAGAATGAAAAAGAATGTTTTGGATACAGGATCAAATGTAGAGAACAGAAAACAAAACAAACTATGCAAATCTTTTGAAGAAGGGAAGAGGGAGACAGGGAGTTATCATCCGTGCAAACATTTTAGAGAAGCCAGAAATGCAGTATGTCATGGTTGTAGTAGGATGAAGCTTTGAAAGAATACATAGCGGTAGCAATCCAAAGTGTTGCTAATCAGGATACTGAATTCAATGACATGTCAGGAAATTGGACTTCTATGGTGACATGATGTGACCTGCATAATCAGCAGTGAAAGTGCACCACCAAAAATGTTCAGAGGCTAGTTTCCAGGCCAGGTGCAGAGGAAATTGCCAGGGATGAAATCCTGGCCCTGATTAAGTCAATAGCAAACCTCCTACTGACTTCACTAGGGTCAGGATTCCCCCCATGCATCTAATTACTGCTCTTTGAATGAATCTGCAGTCCACACACACACTATGGGTTATATCTGGCAGAAATATTTGACCTATTTTCTAGGTGATTAGTGCAGCTGGTCTAAAAATGGAAACAATATTTTGCAGAAAAAAATTTTTGCAGAAGGGATGTCAACAATATTTCAAAAATTCATAAAATGTTAACCATCTCTAATGATTAGTCTGAAGAGAGGTCCCCCTACAATTCTTCGTGTGTGAGAGAGATAATGAACCAGCCACTTTTTTTTTTTTCATTTCTTTACCATTGCTAGGATCCCTGATAAAGCTAGTCAGGTTTATATTATAGCTTATAAAAGTAATCTTTCTAAAAACTGTGGAGCTGAACATTGACTTCTCCAAGCAAGGGCCTTATGGATGTTTAGTGGCATCAATAACACTATGCATAAAGCCGACATGCTCAAAATAGAGGAAGGAAATGTTGTTTGGAATGTGAGCTTTTGGGCCAAAAATTCTCTTTCTTTGTGTTCATACAGTGCCTAGCACAATAGGGCTGTGATTCTCATTATGCCTTTGGGCATTACCATAATACAAACAATAATTAGTTGGTCAGAGCCAGTTAGGTCTGACTACAATCAAGTGTTTTTCTCTATGTTTTATCAGTGGACTGTGTATTAGAGTGTGCATTGTGTTACAGAGTACTGGTACAGACCTATTGGTCTTGCTTGAATAGTCGTATCCTGCTGCTGGATGCAGAGAGAAGACCCTAGCTTTCTAAAAGTTCATTTTCAAATTCAGATCCCACAGCTGATTTGGTACTTTTTAAAGACATCCATCCTATATAACTTTGATAAGAATTTTTACACAGAAGTTTTGTCATCCAAGTGTTTTTCTGGATTCATTTCATTTGATAATGGCAGTCCCATTCCAGTCTGGCTATTTGTATCCCGTATGTGTCTTTTGCACTCACTAGTATTCCTAAAATGTATTTGTTTCCAAAGGCATCCAGTACCTTACCCTCGCCAGTTATAAGGAGATGGTGAAGTGGAGACTAGTAAAGATAGGGCCAGATCCTCAGGTGGTATAAACTGGTGTAGCCCCATTGGAGTCTATGGAGCTATACCAATTTACATGAGCGGGTGATGTAACTCATCTTTAGCACTTTGTGGCTATAGCATCCAATGTTTGCTATCTGTTGATGGTTACTGTTACCAGCCCACGTACACTGTAATACATTCTACTGAATCTGGACTCTGATGTGCAAAGACAGGCTTCTATCTCCTTTAGCACAGCAACATTTCCTCTGGTTTTCAGTGCAACTCTCTATATACACATGCACTAGCTGACAGCAGCCCTTCCTTTGGGCAGACCCAGCTCTCCCCTTGGTGCCATCGGTTTTGGATTGTTAAAATGCACAAACATTATTTAATGCAATTATCTGAATAGAAGAAAGCAACCTATGATTAAAGCAGGGATTCTTTCATCTTAATCTTCAGTGTCTTGTTTATCAGTGTTTTCAGCCTCCTAGTATACATATGATTTTTCAATGTGGTGAAAATGAAATCTTATCTTGAAATACTATAAAGCTGCTGGAGAGGTTACATTCTTCTCCGAAGAATAGACTATTGCTTCTGCTTATTCCCAATATTCAGCAGCCCAAATATCAGGCACTAGGGGAGTGGGAGTCTCATAAAAACAGACAGTGGCCTGTTGGTAATTTTGATGGAATGATGGAAAGGTGAAAGTTTAGTGTTAAAACTTAGGACCTGATTTATTTATTTATTTTGCCTGTATTCAGTAGTTGATTATTAATCAATGAATTTCAAGAGTTTAGCTCAATAGAAATGGGGAAATTAATTGTTGCAGACACCTCATTACTAGAGTGTCTGTGTTAATAAAAGTTTAGTACTGGAATAATGGCAGCACTAGTTATGTTTTTATCATTGCAGAAAATGTAAAGTCTGTACACCGTTACACTGTGCAGTTGGTGTTCTCATTTGCTACACTCCGTGAATGTTGCAGTGTAACTCATTCCCCCACAATTTTGTACCTTGCCAAGTCCAATTTTAGATTCATAACTCCTTATTTTTCTTAATCCTTTATTCAGAATGAGAGAGCAATTATGGCACCAGATAAGAAGAGTGACATTTCCTTCCTATCTCCCTTTAAAGAGCTGAGAATGGACGTGCCTTATTACTAGTTTTATACTTCAAGAAACTAGAAAACAAAGAAAGAAAACATGACAGTAAGGGAAGTGGATCACACCCTAAAGTCATTTCATTTTAAAGCCTGAGGGTCAGGCTTCAAACTAGCTACAGTTAGTCATATCATCTGGTCCATAACAGTTATACATCATGGACCAGATCCTCAGCTGGTGTAAACTGGGATAGCTTCATTGGCTAAAAATGTATTAACCAACTCATTCCTTTTTACACACTTCTTACAAATATTGTGGTCTAGATCGCACGCTGGCATAAAACAGTGGAGCTGTGCCAGTGTATGCCAGTGTACATCTGGCCCAATTTATATTTATTTCACAAAAATATTTTATCTATTTAATATATTTTTCTGGATATAAATTACTGCATATTTTCCAATATTTAATCTAATGCAATATGTATTTTTCCCAGAACCCAATTCAAAACCATGTGTATTTTATTTAATATTGGGAACATGAGATGGTATCAATAAATATTTTTAACATGGGGTGGGGGAGAAGTTTAAAGAACAAAGGATATTCTGTCAGAGTGAGGCTGCAGGCGCGGACCTTTCAGGAGCTCATTGTCAGACTTCATGTTGGTGCCAATCGCAGAAATGTAACCAAGCTGGTGTTCTATGAATAGATGTAACATCACAGAAGCAGGTTAGCTACTTTCCAACACCTACTGTGTATGACTGGTGTGACAGTCACATCTCTTCTGCTCACTGCCACTGGCTCTTGTTATGGAACATGACCCTCTGTGTTTCTCAGATGAATACTCTGAAATAGATCGCAAATGGCAATATAAAGGCAAAGACAATGTACAGTAGAGAATGAAAGCAGCAAAACACTAAAAAATACCCCCAAAAAATCCCTGCCATATTTGCCTGTGGTACATCAGATCTTCTTAATTGCCCCAGGAGTATGCAAAACACAATCTCTTCCTACATCAGATTTGCCATGTGTGGTTCCTTCAAATAATAAAATATCCGCAGGTCGGTAGATGCAGCATTGCCTCCCTGTTTCCTTTTTTCAATACTGTGTGAAATCAATAAGTCTGAGGTGCACACATGCTGGGATTTGAGCACCTAACTCTGAAAATTCCCATCCTCTGCTAATAAAATACTGAAGTGGTTCACTCCACATATTTTATGGGAAAACAAAGAATGTTCTACCATAATATCTCTGTCATGCTCTGTGGAGATAATTGTTAAACATCCCACTACATTCAGCCTACGGCAATAAAGAAGGATTTGCTTTGTATGTGGTTTAACCCTCACCTCAGAGATTTGAGGACAATTGTATTAGAACATGAGACCATACATATTTAAGTGTGGTATGTATCCAGTACATAAACTCTCTCCCCAAAGACCCCTTTTGTAGCTAAATACTGAAAAGGTATCAGGGAATGCTAAATGACGTGTATGCAGATTTTATTCTGTCAGAACTACAGAAACTGAACCAGCCATTATATGAGAAAAAAGAAAATTGAGCAAAGCATCCTACTCATCCTGTGTTACTCAGGAAACTCAAACAGTAGAAGACATATGTAGATTTATAGTGTACTGTATGCTGAGAAGCGTAGTAAGGGTCAAACATTATTTTTTTCTCCACTGTCCCCTTGTATATGGATCCTGCTTTGTACCTTCCCCTTTGAGATCTCAAATAGTGTCAATTAAATCTCTCAACACCCAGACACACTGCCGCACTTATGTGATGTGCTGCACAACGATTACCCCACTGCCACATGCGAGCATCACAAACTCTCCACCTATACATGGATCAGCATAACCCTGGCCATACTGTCCTTGAGATCCTTTCAATGAGTAACTGCCCAGCCCATTGGAATCGCCCAGCTTATGGCCTCCAGTGTACTATTACCATACCTGAGGGCCATCATCAGCCACATGGGAGAATACATCCAGTTCCCCTCCAAGCGTGCCACCCTGAGGTGAAACATGCTAGATTTCTACCAGATTGCAGCCTTCCCATGTATGCTAGGCATTCTAGACAGCACATATGTGAGTATCAGAAAACCAGAACCCAAGGCATATGTCTTCATCAACAGACACATGATTTCTGCCATGAATGTGATGGCTGTCTCCAATGCACAGCTGATTTTCATGGTTGTCATAGTGAAGTACCCAGGATTCTGTTATGATGCACACATGTGGTTGCAATCTAGGCTGAGCAACATGTTTGTGTGGGAGAATTCTCTTGGGGTAGTTGCTAGGTAAGACTCAGACAACTTCCCCTCCGTTGCTCCCACACACATACATTCCACCTATATCCAAGCTGTACACACCGCTACCCACACTTCCCACCTAACGCTCCGATTGCTACCATAAACATATGCCCCACACAGGTGACAGAATATCCCCTCGGAATCCAGTTTCTCACACCCATTATCAACCCACACTCCTCCCCCACATATGGCCCCTGCTGTCTCCTGCAAGGCAGCCTATTCCTGCTCCCTACAAAGTTTCCACTTAATATCATCCAGTCCTTGTCCGTGCCCTCCCGGGACATTAGCCTCCCCTGGCAGCTGCCCCCCAGTGCCTGTCCGTAGCAGCCAAGCTCAGTTCCTGAGCCCAGCCACCTGTAAATTCCACAGCATGGACAGCCACAAAGGTGTTTATGGCCTGAACTTCATCTTCTGAAAAATTTGGCCTACACTGCCCATCCCACCCCACGTGGCTGGTGTCTGCTCCCTCACTCTGGGTCCTCATACTTTCAGTGCTGGCATACAGCCTGAATGGGACCCAGACTCCAGCTTTTGTTAAAAGTGGTGATGTTCAGTGACCTTATGAGCCTGTGCTGCTGAAACCTAATCCTCCCCTTGGCATACCCAAGATCAGCTTCCTGGGTGCAACTGAGCAGTTCTCGCTGACCTATCCTCATACATAGTTGCTGCACTAACCCTTTGTTTGGACATATGTCTATCTCTGAAGCCAGGGTCTGGTAGCACATCAGGCCAACCTGGAGCTGGCTGTTGGCTTGCACAGCAACTGGCAGCTGGCTCTGAGCCCTGCAGGGTGATTTGACAGGGAGGAGTGGGTAGGATTACCCAAGCCCAGGAATTTTGCACTAAGGATTGCTTCTCTGTGGAGGGCTGAGATGTGGGGGGATCCCACTCTCCAACACAGGTCTGTGTCCCCATCCCCCAGTCTCTTACCTTTTTCTCCTGCTGCATGTGGCCCTGATGGAGTGGTAGGATTCCCTCACTGGGCTTGGTGAGGGATGGACAGTCCCAGGTGACAGCTGCTCTTGTGTCTGTCCTGTTCTTGTGTGGGTGGAAGTGGAGCGTATTGTGGTGGAGGCAGGGGCGGCTCTAGGTATTTTGCCATCCCAAGCATGGCAGGCACGCTGCCTTCGACGGCTTGCCTGCGGGAGGTCCCCGGTCCCGTGGATTCAGCGGCACGCCTGCGAGAGGTCCGCTGAAGCCGTGGGACCAGCAGACCCTCCGCAGGCATGCTGCTGAAGGCAACCTGCCTGCTGCACTTGCGGCGGCCGACACAGCACCCCCTCCGTGGTTAGCTGCCCCAGGCATGCGCTTGGTGTGCTTGTGCCTGGAGCTGCCCCTGGGTAGAGGGTATTCTGTTGTGGTGTTCTGTGGGAGCTATGAATTAAGAGGGAGGGTTGGGGAGCACAGTACAGATGGCAGTGCTGTCTGGTGGGGTGTTGTTTTGGAGAGTGGCCGGGCGGGGTGGGGGAGACAGGAGCAGGTCTGTGTTGTCTTCCCTGATAGACAAAGGCAACTGTGTGATCCCAGAGAGAGTGTGTGTGTGTGTATTTCAATGGATGATTTGATTTTGATGGATCTGATGTTTTTTTTCAATGGCCAGCTGGCACCCTCACATGCATGTGGATCACCATGTCCTCTAGGGAAGTGACTAGGCCCAGGGGGAGGGTACAGGACAGCTCCAATGATAGAAGACAGCTTCTTTCCATGTGTGAAGCTCTTCAACAGCTCTAATGCATAAACCCACACATCTCCTGGTGTCATGAATGCAAGGCACTTCTGATGTTTTCTGGACTGTGACGGAGTATGATTTGTGCTAGAAGTGCCCTGATTGGGGTCTGCCAGGTCACTGAGCCATGGAAAAGGGATAAGGGTGTGTGTGTGTGTGTGTGTGTGTGTGTGTGTGTGTGTGTGTGTGTGTGTGTGTGTGTGTGTGTAAGCACAGCACAACTCCCCTGGCACTTCCCCTTGGTTGCTCCATCCCTTTTCCCCTGTTCCTTGGGTGAGTTTAAGAATCCTTCCAAAGCACATCTGTAGAGTCTTTTGCCTTCATGGACAGTGTTTTGGAGGACATGTGCTAGGTACCTGCTGTCCCATGTAGATATTGAGGGTTGAGTGAAATGGTGGTTTCTGAGAGAAGTAGGGGGTCTCCTTAGTCTGTGTTCACCCTTTCATGGCTTAAGGAAGCACTTTTGAGGGGGTTCTGTATATCTCCTTGTGCTTTCAATATGACAAGCTCCTTAGAGCTGACTTGCAGAGGGTCAGTTGTTCTGCTTGCCCATCAGAGTTGGGGGAGGGGCTGTTTGGGCCTGACAGCTCCAAGGCTTCCGTGCATGGGCTTTGCTGAGTCTCCAGCCTTGCCTGGGCAGATGGGCTCAGATCCTCAGAGGCATTTACTCTTAACTTCCATTAACTCAATGAAAGTTAGGAGCCTACATACCTTTGAGAAGCTGGTCCCCAACCTCATCTGGTTTTCCTTTGACTAATGCTTGTAAGATGCCTGTTCATTGCATCGGAGTCTCGGCGGCTCCAAGTTCAGGCTTTGAGCATCTCTGGGCTATTTATATTGGGGTTTTTTTGTTTATTGATTTGTTTTAGCTGGCTAACAGTTAGGCAGTGTGACATTCTGTGCTAAAACTTATGTTTTTGAGCATTCAGGCTCATGGCTGATACGATTCACAAAAGCCAGCATGCTAGACAGGGGCCTGCCTATGTTACCCAGCAGAAAGTGCTGACAAGAGGGGTGTGTGCTAAACTCTGCCTCTCTCACAGAGATAGGTCTCTAAGGCCAGGCTGCAGAGAAGCACCTGTCTCTGCTTGCAGTTCTCACTAGGGAACCCCTCTGTGGAGTTAGGCTCCTATGCGATTTTTGCGAGAAGCAGCAATACAGCAGGAGAGTAGCAGTACCTCCCTCATAAATTTTAGTCCAGAGGTTGGGATACTCACCTGGAATCTGGAAGACTCTTGTTCCAGTCTCCCTTCCACCCGAGGGGAAGAAGGGATTTGAACAGGTGAGTGCTCTAATCCCTGGGCTATGAGATTTTCTGATGTGGGACTCCCTCTCTCTCTCCTGTTGAAGCTGTTGCACTCTGGATAAATAATTTGTGTCATTGGAGCAGGAGGACTGGACCCACCTCCTGGGTGAGTGCTCTAACCACCACCAAGCTATAGCATCTTTCTTGTGCTTGCGTGCATATGTACGCGCACTCTCTCTTTCTCTCTCTAGCCCAGATCACTATTTCATTGTTTATCCACAGTGGAAAAGTTTCAACAGAAGAGCTGGAGGGAGCCCCACATCAGCTTCTCCCATAGCCCAGTGGTTACCTCTCCCATAGCCCAGCACTCACCTGACCTCAGGTAGAGGAGAGAGATGAACTAGGGGTATCCCATCCCAGGGGAGTATAACTACCTCTGATCTAACAGTAGTGTGGGAGGTCCATCTGTCCTTCCTTCCCTCACTCAGCTATTTTGTGTGAACTCACCTGAGAGCTCCGATTCGGAAGGCATACACAGAAGTTGCCTGCCAGATCAGGCCCTGCAAGCAACTTAGGTGTTCAGCAACCTGTCTTCACCTGGTATGGGAATTGCTCTGGGGCTTAGGTGCCCAGACTCCTGGAGTGAGGCAGCAGTGTGGATGCTCAGAGGCAGAAACAGATGCTTTGGAAACTTTTACTGCAAAAATGGAGGTGCCAATTATATTGCTTTGGCTACAGAGTTCACTGGCAGTTTTATGAATCACGGTGGAGCTTAAAACTGGGATTTAGACTTAGGCGCCTAAATACTTTTGCAAATCTAGGCCTCAGTGACTTTGCCAAAGTCACACAGCAACTCAGTGTGTGAGCTAGGAATCGAGCACAACCTTGCCTAACTCCCAGGTATGAGTCACAGTTCTCTCCCTAGTTTTCCAGTTAGCCCAGGGATCTAGAGCAGTAGCAGATTATCCCCTCTTCCCCACTAGCTCATCTATGCTGACCAGCACATTGCAGAGAGGAACTGAGTGACGGTTCCACTCATATCCCAACCCTGCGTGCCTGTCTGCACAGGACGAGGGATAACATTCACAGTGGCAGCTCTACCCTCTCTCTTGGGATCCATAGAGCACACAGTGTGAGGGGTCAGTTTTGCCCTCTGGTTCCCTTTCACAGGCATAATTGGCAATACCCATTCTTTGTATTTGCTCAAAAAATACTTTTCAGAAGAAAGCCTATTTCCATTCTTTCTAGCCACCAGGATATTTCTATAATTAATCCCATAATAAGATAGAAGCAGGGGAATTCTTTAGAGAAAAAATTCATGTATGTCCAGTTGTGACTGAGGCACCTAAGCATATTTCTGTGTTTAAACCAATTTCACACCGGATCCAAAAATCTTTCTCAATTGAATGACTCCAGTTTTACATCAGAGTAACTGCCAAAATCAGTGGTTACACCTCCTTTTCAAAAGCATTCTCCTTGCCCTTCGGTGATCAAAGAAGGAAAGCTCAGCCACTAGGAGAGAGCAGCAGGGGCTGGCATATGGACAAACTTTGCAGCAATGGCCTGGGTGGAACCATGCAAGATGGCAACTGTGTGTTTTCAGAGCCACTTATGCAAACTTTGAAGGCAGCCCAAGTCCATGAGCAGAGGGGCAGCAAGGCCAGGGGCAGACAGCAGGCCAGGGGGGGTGGTAAATGGGGGGAGCCACCCACTCAGCCAAGGCAGGAAGGGGAATTGAGCCCCCGCATCTCCCCACAGCAGGGAGGACTGCTGAAAAGTT